>NC_138890.1:11481990-13881990 GCF_965194825.1 Balaenoptera physalus | reverse complement strand
TCCAACACTCTTCTTTCTACCTGGTATTCTTACAAGCTGCTCACTGTGGAACGTTCCACTATACACTCTAAAGCCCTTTTGTTAATCATGTTTAAATTGTTTGTTTTCACCTGGAGAGACAAGCACATGGTAGGGCTTAAATGACACTTGCCAGTGAGGAGGAGGACAGAACAGCTGTCCTCAAATGCCTCCACGGCAGCCTCACCTCAGAAAATTAAGACTTGCCCTGCCAGGGGCTGCGGAAGCACTCATGGGGAGGCCTGGGCAGGGAAGACCCCTGCAACCAAAAGGTACAAGCCCCCTGTCATCAGATGTCACTGCCACCCACAAGGTAACAGGCCATATGATGGCAGGGTCATGCCATCAATGTTCCTGGTGTATCCCCAGCTCCGGAAGAGTGCCAGCCACATAGTAGGTGCACTTCAAACATTTAATGAATGAACAAATGTAGGTTTTACAGAGAGGAGCTCAGGGACTGGGGGGTGGGGTGAGGGGTTGGTGAGCACGGGCTCCCTTTCACCACTGGGATTCTCAGATCTCAACCCAAGTTTAATGCTCCTCTGTTGTTAACAGAAATGTGGGGTCTTCTTTTACAGACAGAACACCTTACACTGACTGAGTATTTACCCCACATGGATCATCTCAGATGCAAGGTGCGTGCTATCGTCAGGCTCTGTTTTACAAGTAGGGAAACTGAGGCAGGTGACGGTCACACAGCAAGTGGGTGGGACAGTGCTGGGAACTGAAGCCCATGCTCCTCCAGACAGTGCCCACTGAAACACCCTGTCAACTACCTAGAGTCAGGCGTGGTTTCCAAAGGACACAGGGAGCTCCTCACAAGCAGGAAGTTTCGCTCTGGCCCAATGGGGTCCAGACAAGATATTAAATGTTTACAACTTTATTGAGTGTTATGAGTGAGACCACACCTTTTTTTTTTTTTTTTAAAGGTGACTTTTTTTTTTTAATTTATTTATTTATTTATTTATTTTTGGCTGTGTTGGGTCTTCGTTTCTGTGCGAGGGCTTTCTCTAGTTGTGGCGAGCGGAGGCCACTCTTCATCGCGTTGCGCGGGCCTCTCACTATCGCGGCCTCTCTTGTTGCGGAGCATAGGCTCCAGACGCGCAGGCTCAGTAGTTGTGGCTCACGGGCCCAGTTGCTCCGTGGCATGTGGGATCCTCCCATACCAGGGCTCGAACCCTTGTCCCCCGCATTGGCAGGCAGACTCTCAACCACTGCACCACCAGGGAAGCCCGAGACCACACCTTTTGCTGTCTGCTTTCAGAGTACAGAAAGTTCTGCTGGAGCACAACATATGCATTCCCAAAACTTGCCACATGGTGCAAAATCATGCAATAAAAACACAGGGCTTGTAGGAACAATGGGGTTAGGGCACAATACCCTAAAACTTCATCAGCGACATAAAAAAAAGACAGGAACCTGATTTTTAAATGGCAGCACGTTAAACAGCTAAGAAATACACAAATGCTGCCTGAAGCCTTATGCCTCACCTGAGGGAAGATCTGGTGTTTGCTCTGACAGTGGGTGGGATGCAGTTTCTGAGTTACTGTGACATGTTGCAAGGAGGCTGTCTGACCCCAGAAGGGGATGCGTGCGGCCCAGAGGGGGCGTGATGCGCATCTGAGGTGTGTGCATTTTCCTTTAGGGTACCAGCAGGCGCTCTTTTAACTAGGAGCAGTTTTCCAGATTCCTATAGTACAGGAGTCAGCAAACTTTTTCTTAAAGGTACACAGTAAATATTTTCAGCTCTGCAGGTCATTCAGTCTCTGTCCTGATTACTCAAGCTCTGCATCTGTGACAGTTCGTTCTCGAATGGGCACGGCTGTGTCCCAATCAAACATTATTTACCCAAACAGGCCAGCAGCCTGTGGGCCATAGCTTCCCAACCCCTAGACCTAGCATTTCTCCTGGACAAAATCGCACATAACCAAACAGTGTGCCCAATATATTAATAGTGTTGGAACAAACCTGCTTTTCCAAACAAGCCTCACAGCAGAACTGACTACAGAGAAAAATCGATTTCAAAAAAAGGACCTGAATGTGTAAATTCAATCCAAGCCCAGAACTCAAGGTTAACCCTTCTGACAAATCAGAAGAAATTTAGTTTCAAAAAGTGTCGAGTGCAGACTGCTTACTGCAGGGTCAGTCTGTCCCACTAGGTGGGTCTATTTTATACCATCCTAAAAGCCCTACACGCTCTCAAGATAAATAGGTCCCTCGTAGAAGGAAATTACATGCTATAAACTCAACTGCTGCAGTGGATGAAACTTTAACCCAGTTACAGAAACAAGCAGTTCCTAAGCACACGTGCCTGAGCATCAGACCAAAGCTCTAAGGAAAAGCACAGGAGCTGAGAACGACCTGATTGCGGGGGCGGGGCGGGCAGGGGGCAGGGGTTAAGCCAGGAAGGAAAGTGTGAATCAAGCACACTAGGGCTGAGTCGCTGGAGACCTGGGGGTCCCTGGGAAGAGCCATAGGGCCAGGCTTCTCCAGGTAACCAGGAATCACCTTTGTCCTCAAGGGCTGGGGACAGGGGGGTCATCTGTGCTAGAGAAACCCTAAGAAGCGCACTCTACCTGGTTGGAGGGGTTGGGATCTGGGAGGACACAGGTTCACACCATACTGCCCCCAACTGTCCCACTCCAGTGCCATCAGAGCCATGCACCTTGCATCCTTAATGAACCTTGGTGCATTCTGCCTGCAACTGTAGCTCCACAGCTCAGCCCCAGCCTGGGGACACCAGGAGAGCCTCGGGAACAGCAGTTAGGCTCAGCCTCCACCTGGTCAGCACCTTGGTCCTTCAATTCTCCTGACCTTTATGCGAATGCTAGGCCTGACTGGTAGGCACATCACCTCACCCCCAGCCTCGTGGCGTCGTGTCCATCCCACACAGGAGCTCCCTGGACCTGGGGACTTGCTGCAAGTTTTCTGAGCCTTCTGCCTAGTGTTAAGAGAAGCCGACGCTGGCTCGCCAGATAAACAGCCACGTAACAAAAATAAAAGACTTGACCAACAAATTCTTCTGTCCTGCTGAAGGGGCTCACTTGCTCTTTCAAAGACTTCTCACAAGGTGGGCAATCTCACTGCTGGCCTCCAAAGGTGGCCAGTGGTGCCTAGGCTCTGGGTAGGCTGAGACAATGAGAAGGGAGTAAAAGGGATGAGGAACACAGGGTGCTCCAGACTTGGGAGCATCTGACCCCACTTGATGGACACCCTACTGGCAGAGGAGGGACACAGGAAACCAGGGTGTCGGCAGACATCTCCCTGCTCCCCAAAATGCAGCACACCAGGCTAGTTGAACACCAAGCAACCTTGCGCCACACACACAAATACACACGCGTGTGTGTACCCACACTCATGCAAACACAAACACATGCGCCCACGTACACATGCACACCACACACACTCATACGTGTGCACAGTTTTCATCCCCTCCTCCCACCTCCAAACCTTCTCCAATTACCTTACAAAGGGTCTTCTCTATTCATTTATGAGCAAAAGAACAGCAGTTCTTATGGGTGATCAGTGTCCAACTATCTCAAGAAGAAGCAAAACCATTAAGTATGGAAATGAGATTAGACACAGGGTCCAGGATCACCAACTTCTAAAGCAAGTGAAGGAGCCCAGAGGGCCTTGCAGAGAGCCCTGCGGGGCCTTGTGCGGATCCTTGCACACCTCCGCCACATCAACCCACAATTCCTCCAACACAAATAATTTCACACCTGGGTGGAACAGCTGAGCATTGTAAAATCACTAGCACTGCAACCATGCTCATTTCTACTACTTTGTGCACACGGTAGTTTAAGTTTCCAGAGAAGGCAAAGAACTGACTTTTGTCTACTGTTGTTTATCTGAGTGATGCCTGAACCCAGAAGGGAACTTCTGCAGCACTGAGGCGCCTGGTCAGTTACTAACGACCAGGGACACCCTCCTCCTAGTTCACAGCCCATCTGGCCCAGGATGTGGACGCCGACAGGCTCCCAACACTGATTCTGCGCTAGACGGCGACCTCCAAGGGGCCAGTGACCTGCAGGCACCACCTTTGTGGAGGGCAGGAAGAGCAGCTTGGGGGGTCCCCGCCCTCATGGGAGCAAAGACCCAGTAAGGGCTATGAGATATGTGTGTCAATCACCATTTTGTTACAAACCAACACTGGAAAAGAAATCCACCCTGCCGGTCCACAGGAGGCGGCTAAGGATCTAGCTTCATTTGAGCTAGGCCCCAAGAGTAGAATCTGGAGTTGTAGAGATGGAAGAGGGAGAAAGAAATGGTAGCACAAAAGGTGAAGTGGCAGAAATACACAGGCGCATGAAAACCCATCTCCAAAGTAAGTAGATGAAACCAGAAAGGAGATCAAAGCTTTTAACAACTTTTTTAAATGGAATGAGGTTGCTTAGAAGGAAAAAACATTCTCCCATTACAGTGAGGCCACTTATATTCAGTATGAGAGGCTAAACAGTGATGATCGGGCCTCCCACAGACTTCTCTGACTCTGGGTGCCCTGCAGGAGTGCAGGAACTGGGGGTGGGGTAGGGGCCCTGACCGGCCTGCCATCAGCCTGTGAGAGTGAGGAGAGCTGGAACATTTAATTAGGTCCTGAAGGACAGAGGAGGGGAGTGCTGAGACCTGTGAAATGGCACAGAGTATGCTCCAAAAAGACACATGCACGCACACAACTTAAATGAAGTGCCTCCAGTCACTCCATCAAACAAATCAATCTGAGCACTGGCACTCTCCGCAGGGAGCTCTCTGCCCTCAGCCCCCAGAGGTGCGCTCTACCTAACCCTTCAGGGAAGAGACACCATTTGCAAATTCAGCGCTCAGCTCAGACACAGAAGTCAAAGGGGAAGGTTAAGTTCAGGAGCATCTCGACCTCCTCCTAACAGGGCACTTCTATCATGCCAGGTGTGCCCAAACACCACACTCCATCTGAAATGCTAATGACCCATTTATAAGGCCATCACCACCCAGAGGAGTCATGCAAGATAAAGTCAGACCAAATCAGCCATCCTATCAAGTCACCTTCAGTCCTTGGTTCAAGAACCACCCAGATACGTAGGTATGTATATAGATTGTTAAGACTGAAAAGAGTAAAAAAAAATAAAAAAATTAAAAAACCACACACACAGAACCTCAGGCTTTTACATTTACAAATAAACACACATTTACAATCTGATTATTTTTTTTAAGGTGGAGGACATGTAAATACAGCCTCTGAAATAATGCTTTTTTGGGATATATTTAATAAAATTAACCTAGAAAGCAGAAACTTTAATGTACTCAAGTAGTAACCACCCAACATTTTAAAAATAAAACCTGAATGGTCTTCAGATTCCTAAAGGAAAATCCCATGTAGACGTGCACTGTGGAGAAAGGCGCTTGGAAGCACCTCACCCCACCACCGCTTGTGGGAACAGAGCAGGTTTTGGGACAAGTCATCTCCAGAAAAATCAGTGGTCACTGCCTTCAATGAGGCTCATGCCACATAAACAGCCAGCCCTCTGGTAGCATGCCCAGCCGCTCAAACTCACCTGGGGACATGCAGGGCCTGGCCTGGAACAGCCAAGTCCCCTGACCTCAACAACCATCCTCCCTCCCTGGAGTCATGGGGGAGGGGCGGCTAAAGAAAGCACAGATCCTGTTGGGGAAGATGGTGTAGGTAGGGAGGGTGTTTCTATCTTCCCCCAGACATCGACAATCTCCTAAAAACTTCTGAAAACACGGAACACCACTAACCAGACAGGCCACGCAGATTCCACTGAGCTCTGTCTACCCCTCAGCCTCATGCCTTGGCCTCTGAGTGCCCCTTCCCAGGGACATGAGATGAAAGTCTGTCTACACCTCCTAGTCAAAGCACACAGTAGGACAAAGTACACCTAAACTGATCGTGTTTTAAGGGGGGGGAGAGAGACGGGTAGCGAGTGTTTTAAAACTGTTGATAGCACCCCCAGGCTCACCCCATGAGGACATGGATTTTGTGTTTACACTCTCAGAAGTGCTCAGTAAGCACCCAACACTGCCCACCTGGAAGTGGCCCCACATGGGTGTCTGAGCCTCTGACAGCGGGGGCCTGTGCCCGAAGCCCAACCCCTGCAGCCCCGGAGAGAGAAACGAATGGTGCCAGAGAACGCGACACAGAAATAAAGGTGCCACCTGTGAAGGGAATCTGAAAAATATGAAATGTCCACAGGGAAATGGTGACCAGGAGTCCTCTGGCGTAGGACGTCACTGTGAGGGATGTCTGGTTGAGTTTCCCTCCCACGGGAAAGGACCAGTCCTCTGTCCCTCCCAGCTGCCTCCCAGGCTGAACCTCCTCGGCCCACAAAGGGTTACGCCTGCCATTTCCATGCCACCTGCAATGTGCCAATCGGGTGTCACATCAAAAATGGGAGGCCTTAACCCTTCCAGGGCTGACTCCCTCAGGGCCTGGCCAAGAACGCAGCCCTGACCACCAGCTTCATCGAGCTGGAAATGGCAGGAGGTTTTACACAGAAAATTCCAGGAAGGGCCAGAAAAGCCTTCTCCAGTCTTGGGAGGAAATGTGAGTGGAAAGTGAGAGAACCAAATGTGCATCTTTCATCGTTTTCAACAGGACACCCAGCAATGTGGTGACGCCACTGCCTGGAAGCGCTGCCTGGGCTCCTTTGTCAGCTCCTCCCTGCACACATCCTGCGGCAGCAGGGCCGGCGGCCGCCCCAAAAGGCTCAGAGCCAGCAGGGAAACCTACGTCTAGGACTAAATAAGTTTCTGGTCTCAATGAAGCCCATGGGTCTAAGAAACAGTTCCTACTGATGAACAGTTCTTGCAGCACTTCCTGCACAGCTGTGAGAGCTGGAACAGAAATCCTACTTCTCTCCTCCACCCTGTAAATGGAAATCTTCCCCTTAGGCAGGGGGTTGTTCTGGGTAGAGACACCTACAACAACCTCCAGGAAATAGCCAAGCTGACCTAGAGCATATCATATTAGTGGTCATTTTGTAAAACATGCTACTCAAGGTAAAAGCAAGGCCTCACCCCAGCCAAGGCCCTGCCAGCCTCTCTGACCTGTCTACTGCCGTCCCCGACACGTCCCCCCTACCCCTCGACCCTATTCTCTCAGCTCCAGCCACTCTGACATCCCAGCTGCTCCTCTGAAAACCAAGTTTACTCCCACCTCAGAGCTTTTGTACTTCCTGCTCCCCCTACCTGGAAGGTCCTCCCCCAGGTCTCTGTATACCACTCTCTTCTTCAGCCGAAACAGCAAAGTTACATGTATCTCCCCTCCATGTATGCACTTCGGTGGGTCTCTACCCCTTTCCCACTTCATCACCACTTGACATTCTATTTACTCATCTCTCCATTTACGTGTTTGCCCCCCCCCACCCCATCCCCCACAAGAACAGAGAATATCTCTCTGTTCAGTGCTACCATCCCAGGGCCCAGGACAGAACAGGTGTTCAATACATATTTGTTAAACAGATGAGAAAAAGTACTTTCAGAACTTCCAGCTATGGCACTCCCCTTCCTGGTTACATAAGCCAAAAAGTCTTCATGTTGGGCTTCCCCGGTGGCGCAGTGGTTGAGAATCTGCCTGCCGATGCAGGGGACACGGGTTCGAGCCCTGGTCTGGGAAGATCCCACATGCCACGGAGCAACTAGGCCCGTGAGCCACAACTACTGAGCCTGCGCGTCTGGAGCCTGTGCTCCACAACAAGAGAGGCCGCGACAGTGAGAGGCCCGCGCACCGCGATGAAGAGTGGCCCCCGCTTGCCGCAACTAGAGGAAGCCCTCGCACAGAAACGAAGACCCAACACAGCCATAAATAAATAAATAAATAAATAAATCCCATTTAAAAAAAAAAAAAAAAAAAAAGTCTTCATGTCAATAAAAAAATATAATGATCAAAACCAAACAAAACCCTTACTGCATACCATATATGAAAATCAACTCAAAATAGGTCAAAGACCTAAATATTAAAAGCTAAACCTACAAAACTCTTAGAAGAAGAGTATGTAAGGGTAAATCATGACCTTCGATTTGGCAAGAGATTCTTAGATATGACACCAAAAGCTCAATAACAACAAAAGAAAAAAGATAAATTAGACTTCATCAAAACTAAATTCTTTTGTGCAAAAGAGAGTGAAAAGATCAACAGAGCGGGAAAAACATTAGAAATCATATCGCTAATAAGGGTCTGGTGTCAGAATATATAAAGAACTCTTAAAACTTAGCAACAAACCCAATTCAACAAAACAGGCAAAAGACTTGAAAAGACATTTCTCCAAAGACAGACAAATGGCCAATAAGCACATGAAAAGATGTTCAGCATCATTAGTCATTAGGGAACTGCAAATCAAAACCACAATGAGATACCACCTCTCACCCACCAGGATGACTATTAAAAAAAAAAAAAAAGGAAAATAAGCGTTGTTGAGGATGTGGAGAAATTGGAACCACCACATATTGCTGGTGGGAATGTAAAATGGTAAAATGGTGCAGTAATGTGAGAAACAGTCTGGCAGTTCCTCAAAAAGTTAAATACAGAATTACCATATGACCCAACAATTCTACTTCTAGATATATACCCAAGAGATGTGCATTTATTCAAACAAAAACTTGTACATAAATGTTAAAAAGCAGCACTGTTCACAACACCCAACAAGTAAGAACAACCCAAATGTTCATCAATCGGTGAATGGATAAACAACATGTCGTATATCCATACAATGAAATATTTTTCAGCCATAAAAAGGAATAGGGCTTCCCTGGTGGCGCCGTGGCTAAGAATCCGCCTGCCAATGCAGGGGACACGGGTTCGAGCCCTGGTCCCAGAAGATCCCACATGCCACGGAGCAACTAAGCCCGTGCACCGCAACTACTGAACCTGTGCTCTAGAGCCCGCGAGCCACAACTACTGAGCCTGCATGACACAACCACTGAAGCCCACGCGCCTAGAGCCTGTGCTCCGCAACAAGAGAAGCCACTACAATGAGAAGTCCGCGCACCGCAACGAAGAGTAGCCCCCACTCGCCACAACTAGAGAAAGCCCGCGCACGGCAACGAAGACCCAACACAGCCAATAATAAATAAAATAAATAAATTTATTTAAAAAAAGGAATAAATTTCTGATTCATATCACAATGCAGATGAACTATGAAAACATGCTAAGTGAGATAAGCCAGACACAAAAGGCCATATAGTATATGATTCCATTTATCTGAGATGCCCAGAGCCACGCGAATCTACAGAGACAGAAAGTATTGATAGATTAATGGTTGCTAGGGACTGGGGGGCACAGAGGTAGGGGAGTGCAGGAGTACAGGCTAATACGTACAAATTTCACTTTGGGGTGATGAAAATGTTCTACAACTACAGGTGATGGCTGCCCAATATTGTGACTGTATTAAATGCCAATGTACACTTTAAAATGTTTTAAATGGTGAATTTTATGTGAATTTTACTTTATTATTTTTTAAGGCAGGAAAACAAAAAAACAAAGTAATCTTAACCTCAAGAGTCACAACCCCTCTACGGCTGCTAAACTACTAAAACGCAAAAGCAGGTTTACTCTGACCCCCCAAGAGCACCGAATAGGGTCCTCAAGGAAAGACTCCTTTGTGTAACAAGATCCAAACAATCGAAGAGCCATTGCCAACTGGGATGCAGTCCTTCCACGAGCAACAACCGTCAGCTTCTCACAGCAACCGAGGGGACCACAGCAAGCCCACGGTACAGATGGGCGTTGTGACCACATGGGAGACAAATGGGACAATTTACCAACAGGGAGCCAACTCGGAGAGAGGGCAAGACCTCTGATGGCAGGGGTCACACGGGCCACCACCGCAGATCCGGATTCAAGTCAGGTTCGTCACAGGCTTCACACTGGGATTGTGCCAGACGCCTCAGTCTCATAGCCATTTCACTCACGCATTCACCCAAACACCTGCTTAGTTTCTACCAAGGAGCAGGAGCTAACTGGGCCCCAGGGACACCCTTGGGGTTTCAACAAAAGGCCTCCCACCCATAGCAGCATAGCCCCAGTAAGCCATTGGGGGGACACACACAGATGTGTGGGGTAGGCAGTGGACAGAGCAGGCTGAGACATGGGGCTGAGGTCCCTCGCACACTGGGAGTTGCAATAATCCCTAGATCACACATAAGGATCAAATCTGCAAAGCAGTGCTTTTAATAAGACAAAGTCATACTGAAGACCAGCTAACTACCTACTTTATCCAGTCTTAATTGGCTATGGCTGCTATGGACAGACCACACCAATAGAGAGGTGAGATTGATTTCTAATGAATAATATATTAATTTATGTCAGAAAACAACATATGGGACATTACAGCATCAGGGTGTTGATGCACTGTGGTGATAAAATGCACTCTGGGTGCTGGGGGAGGTGGGCAGAGTGCTCCCAGAACAGAAGGTGCCATCAGCATCACACTACATTAGGTCAAAACCAGAGTGCCTGGTCCATCTCCGCACACCTCAGCTTCCTCACCTGTGAAATGAGAACAGTGCCCACTTCATCACTAACGTTCTTCAAGGGCTCCATGAAGGTACTTTAAGTGTTGTTATTACAGAAGATGAGAATGCTGTAACAAGAGGTTGTCCCGCTTGACAGGCTACTGGTCACAGCCCCTCACAGCAATTCCAGAATCTCTGCTGAAGGTTTTCTGCTTGAACTTTAACCACAAGCGGCCACCATCCTCACTTTTGTAAACGAGTGTTTCCCCTGCCCTGGGTGACATGAATCATAAAGCTCCCTGAGGGAATGCCTGGGTCAAACCCCATCTTCCAAACTTTTCATTACGGAAAATTGCAAACATACCCAAAGAAGCAGCGAGAACAGCACAAATTAACTGCTCATGCCCACCACCCAGGTTCCATGGTTGTCAGACGACCACCTTGGTCTTTCACACGCCTCACGCCCACTAGCCTCTAAGAAGCAAATGCCATACAACATGCATTTATGAACAGTGCAGTGTTTATCACTACAAGGACAAAAAACCACAATCCCATGCTCACACCATCAACAATTAAACAATCATTCCTCAATCTTTGTTGAAGTCACGCTTGGCTGAAATCTATAGGTTCCGCCGCTGCTTTCTTTTCAATCATACGTTGAAGAAATCAGGCCATTTGTCCTGTTTCCCACAATTGGGTTTTGCCAGTTGGCATCCCTGTGGTATAATGTAACACAACCCCAATGTCCCAAAACTAGATTTTGAGGTCCAACCAAGCACACATCCCTCTGGAAGCATGTGCACCCTTCCCTGGGGGCTGGAAGCTACTGAGGTCCACTGTCTAGACCCACCATTTCATCAGATGCTTGCAAATGTATGAATTTATAATTCCATCGTTTCATATTAATTAGCCAGAATGTTAATAGCTACACGGTCCATTAGCCACATGTGGCTATTTAAAAAGATTTAAATCAAATAAAATTAAAACTTGACTTCCTCAATCACGATATTCCAGGTACCACACTGGACAGTGCGAGTAGAGGATTCTGGAAAATTCTGGCAGCACTGATCTATCTTCGAAGGAAACCAGCTCTTACCTACTTTTTTGTTCCTTGCAAATACAGTCCATAGAGTAGAGGCAGGATAAATGCTTGCTCCTTTCCTTCTATCATCTACCAATTTTCAAAATGAGTTGATTCCCTGACACCTTCCGAAGGGCACCAGTGAGTTTCTTCCTTTCCTTTGAGCACCAGTAGGAACCCTGGATTTTTTAATACATTTGACGCTCCAACTCAGGGACTAACTCTCATTCACATTTACCTGCCCCACCCTTGGTGGGGTGGAGGGGGGGGATTCCTTCTGACACAACCCTGGTACCATCTTATACAACTGGGACATTCCCAATGCAGATTTAGAATTAAAACATTTTCACTTAAGTATTTTGATCTTTTATTTGCATATGTCTTTCATCCTAAAAATTTTGGTTCTTTTTTTTTTTTTTTTTTTTTTTTTTGCGTGGGCAGGGTGCAGGTCATAGTTCCCCAACCAAGGATCAAACCCAGGCCCCCAGCAGTGGAAGCGTGGAGTCTTAACCACTGGACCACCAAGGAATTCCCAATTTTGGTTCTTAAAGACATCAATTACTTGTTTTCTCCTACAATATATAACAGTAAGACTATGGGCATTGTTGACCTGAAACCAAAAATATGATTCCTAAAAACAGTTAAAGATTTTTTTCTAATTTTTGCCTTTATGGCATATCTCGTATCTTACAATCAAACTACTATGATTTAGGGAATTCCCTGGTGGTCCAGTGGTTAGGACTCTGCAATCTCACTGCCGAGGGCCTGGGTTCGATCCCTGGTCAAGGAACTAAGATCCCGCGTGCCACATGGCATGGCCCAAAAAAAAAAGGAAAAATAAAAATAAAAAATAAAATATATAAAAATAAATAAATAAATAAAATATAGGGCTTCCCTGGTGGCGCAGTGCTTAAGAATCCGCCTGCCAATGCAGGGTACAAGTGTTCGAGGCCCTGATCCGGGAAGAACCCACATGCCACGGAGCAACTAAGCCCATGCTACTGAGCCTGTGCTCTAGAGCCCGCGTGCCACAACTACTGAAGCCTGTGTGCCTAGAGCCTGTGCTCCGCAACAAGAGAAGCCACCGCAATGAGAAGCCCGCGCACCTCAACGAAGAGTAGCCCCCACTCGCCACAACTAGAGAAAGCCACAACTCGCCACAACTAGAGAAAGCCTGCGTGCAGCAACGAAGACCCAACACAGCCAAAAATAAATAAAATAAATTTTAAAAAAATAATAAAATAAAATATAAACAAACACACATGTCTATATCCCACCCCCACCGTTCCTTATGAGGGATAAAAGTGAGTGCAGTACATCTCTTTATCCTTCACCTTATAATTTTTTCTACTCATTTCACCCTAGAAATCCCATCACCATGACAAGAAGATACCCCTCCTTCCTCTGCTCAGGGGCTTGACTCCACCCCACTGGCGATCCAGCCCCATCAGTCCCAGCCCCAAATGACAAACATCTAAGTTATTTCCAGTTTGCTACTTCAGAATGTTGTAATGAACAGTCTTGTCACAATCCTTATTTTTGACAGTCTATCTTTGGCATACATTTCTAGAAGTGGACTTGCTGGAGCAAAGGGTAAGCAAAATCCCCCTCCGAGGAGTTGTGAACCTCCAAAAGCAACATATGGTGCTGCCTGATTCCCACCAAGAGAATGGTGTACACCTTTCAGGACAAAGGGTCAGAAATATCTTCGGGAAGCTCCAAAGAGCATTATTCTTAGTGTCAGAAAAGACTGAGTATCTTTTATGCCTTGGTTAAGGGTCATCTGCATTTGCTTTTCCTGTTTGTTTTTCTGTAAGTCACACCCATTTTGATCCTTAACACCAAGCACAAGGCCAGTCTCTCAGCACGAGAGCAGTATGTGTAGCTGCTGAACGAACAGGACCCGACAAGCAAAATTCAAGGGTGGACACCAATTCCATTAGCCCAAGCAGGCAGCCTGACCCTCAGTATTCACACCGACAGCCACATACACTGTGGGGGCATTGTGTGGGGGCTGTGTATGTGCCTCAAGACTCCCCAGGACCCAGCTCTCCTCCTGCCTTGCTCTTCCTCTGTGCCCGGAGTCCTGGGCAGCAGGAATGGGGAGGCCTCAGCTGACTTCAGGCCATGGTTCAACTGAAAGTGGAACAATCAATCAATCTGCTGAGCTGACTTACACCCACGACAAAAAGTACACAAGCTGACATATTTATACATCTCTTAAAAATAACTGCTCAGGGAATTTCCTGGTGGTCCAGGGGTTAGGACTCTGTGCTCTCTCTGCCAAGAGCCCAGGTTCGACCCCTGGTCAGGGAACTGAGATCCCACACCACAGCCAAAAAAAAAATTGCTCAAGGGTGTTTTTGCCTGTTTGACATCGACCTCCATCTGCCACAACCATTCACAGACCATCCTTTCCCGTCAAGCCCCTTCACTCACCGGGTACAGAGAGGCAGGGCCGGAGGGAACACCTGAGGGGGCTTCCAGAAATTCCCTCCGGAATCACCAAACTAACTGCTTTGTAATGCTCTGGCTGTGTCTTCCTTGTTGGCCCTGTGATAGGAAAGGAGCAGTTTTCTTTCATTCATTCATTCATTCAGCAAGTACTTACTGCTCAGACTATGTACTTCCTAGTTAACAAAGGGCCCGGGAGAGATGGGGTCACCCAGCTGAGGACTTCAGAGAACCCTAAGCCAGCCCGCTGCCTTCAGACAATGCCCTGGGCTATAGGACAAGGGATGATCACTCACCCCTCTGGGCTGCAGGTAAGACCTTGTCGAGACGTAAAGTACCACGATTTTTCAACACTAATGTCCAAAGAGAGCCTGTTGACAACCAAGCACCAAACCCACTTTCTAGGTGGCTGGCTCACTGCATGCTGCCACGAGCACCAGGTAACGAGCAGTCAACACTGATGATCCTCAACTAGCCTAGGAAACCAGCACAGACTTTGAGTCATTTTTTGTCTCCAGAGAGCTCTGGGGGCCTGGGGCAGGGCTCGGGGGGATGTAAAATGGTGCAGCCACAATAACAACAGTCTGGCAGTTCCTCAGAATATTAAAGACTCATGACCCAACAATTCCACTCCTAGGTATATATCCAAAGGAAGTGAAAACAAGTCCACACAAATTTGTGTACATAAATGTTCACAGCACTATTCATAATTACCAAAAGGTGGGAATAGCCCAAATCTATCCCAGATGAATGGATAAACAAAATGTGGTCTATCCATTCGATGGAATATACTCAGCCACAAAAATGGATGAAGCACTGACTCATGCTACAGAGTGGATGAACCCTGAAAACTTGCTGAGTATGAGAAGTTAGACACACAAGGTCATAGATATTATGTGATTCCATTGATATGAAATGCCCAGAACAGGCAAATCCATAGAGATAGAAAGTAGATTAGTGGTTGCCAGGGGCTGAGGAAGGGAGATTGGAGAGGGACTGCTAATGGGTGTGGGGTTTCTTTTGAAGGTGATGAAAGTGTTCTGGAACTAGATAGACATGATATTTGCACAACTCCTGAATATACAAAAACATCACTGAACTGTATACTATAAATGGGTGAATTATATGGTATGCAAATTATCTCAATTAAAAAAAAATTTTTTTTTAATACCAGTAAAGTTTGTTTTTGCTGGGTAAACATTCTGGAAATGTTTTCCTGACACCAGGACTACCTGACCATGCCCATACTATCATCTTGCTATATGCAGATAAGAGCTGAAACCTCACAAACCGACCTCCAACCCTTGTCACATACCTTGCTCAGCCCAGCAGCCAGTTCTTACCCTGTGCAGCTGTGACACTGTTTGAAGGGCATACACCCCTTGGAAAGTCACCAGCCAGCTGGCCTATAAGAGGAAGCAGCTAACCAACCCAAGAGGTCTCCAAGCTACCTCTGTGTTCTAAGATGTCTCTCAGTCCTACATTCTTCTCCAGGTAGGCAGCCCTGGCCCAAAACATCACTGGCCTGACAGTAACAGACAAAACCCGACCTGGGTTTTGGGCTCTGTCCTTCTGGGTCCCGAAAGCCCTGGACAGAGTCTCCACCTGAGAGCCCTAAGCAGTAGGGGATGGCTCAGTTTCCCCACAAGCACGGGGTGCGGTAAGGGCAAAGAGCTCCAAGCACTGGTGGCTAAGGATAAATTCTAACGGTTTCTGTCAGCATTGGGAAATCACAGGAATGGCCAGAGGGCAAAGGCCACTTGGCCAGGATTATCCTCTGCCCCTGATGCTCACAGAGGACAGTTCATCCTACTTGGGCCTGGCCTTTTCAAACGAGTGACCCCTGAGATGCAAGAGGAGAGCAAACGGCCATCCTGGAGGAGGCAGGGCCTGGGCAGCCCTGTGGAAATGGCCCAGTGTGCAATCCCAGAGGTACCTGTCTTCCTCCTTCTCCTCTAGGAGGTGGCCATCAGCTTCTAAAGCAGTGCTCTGTTTCAAATGTCCAAGGACCTTAATAAGGCCTATTGAGTAAGTCAGTGCCTCCGTTCCACAGATACTAGATACTACACACTCACCTGGCTTCTGGGCATGGGACGGTGGTCCTACCAGCCGGCCATGGTGGGAGCTATGTCAAAAGGCAACTTCCGTCAATGAGCTGGCCAACCTAAAGCAAAGAACAGAGGAAGAAACACTGAGTTTCCAAGGAAAATTTCTGGAACGTACAGACAGTTTTAAACATCTCCAATCCCGGGCTTCCCTGGTGGCACAGTGGTTGAGAATCCGCCTGCAAATGCAGAAGACATGGGTTCGAGCCCTGGTCCGGGAAGATCCCACATGCCGCGGAGCAACTAAGCACGCACGCCACAACTACTGAAGCCCGTGTGCCAAGAGCCCATGCTCCACAACTACTGAGCCCACGTGCCACAACTACTGAAGCCCGCACACCTAGAGCCCCTGCCCCGCAACAAGAGAAGCCACCACAATGAGAAGCCCACGCACCGCAACGAAGAGTAGGCCCTGCTCACCACAACTAGAGAAAGCCTGCGCGCGGCAATGAAGACCCAACACAGCCATAAATAAATAAATTTATTAAAAAAAAAAAAAAAAAGTCTCCAATCCCTGGAATTACATAGCGAAATTCTAGATTTCAACCAGAGCTCTGTGTCTGCTACCTTCCAAGGGAGGGCAAGCTGAGGAAATCAAATTCTATCAGTCTCTGATGTATGACCCAATAAGGTGCACTAACCAATAAATACTAACATCTCAGACACTACAGATCTCATCTTTAGCAATATGGATGGAGACAAGAGGTGGTACACAACCACAAGCCAACATACTGAACACACAGAAAACAGTTCAAGGATTTGATGATAATGGTAATGACATTAACAGCAGAAATAGAAATACTAGCATTTAATAGATGTTTAGTAGTGAGTTCCAGGTACTATGCTAAAATTCAGTATCTCTTTGAATCCCCAGGACAATCTTAGGGATAAGTTACACAATCACCCTCATTTTACACATAAGGGATCTGACATGTCTGATATTCAGGAACTTGCCCAGAGCCACCCAGGTCTCCCTCTCCGTAGGTGACCTCTCCCCTCCCCAGTGCCCACTCCCCAACACAGACCCCAAGGAAACCACCCACCATTACAGGCAGTGCAGAGTTTGCCCTCAAGAAGCTGAGGGCATGAGGCGCCCAGGGACGGACAAACTTCATCTTCCACATGGAGGCGGCTTCACCGCCATAGGGCAACTAGAAGTTTCACCCAGGGATCAACTCCAAAGGTCTTACACTGCCCAGGGAGAAAGAGGCTGCCTGTTTAAAGATAGGAAAACTAAGGCTCAAGAATGTTTAGGAGCTCTCCCAAGGTCCCAGAGACAGCATGGCCCCAGAACTTCCCCTCCTTTGTGACATCAGATGTCCAGGGCTCTGGGCACAGAGATTGAACCCAGTGAACCAGCCAAATCTCAGACTCCCAGGCAGCTGTCAGTTGTAGCTTGCCAAATATTGTCAATATCACCTCTGTTGTCATTCTTTGCACCCACATGACTACCAGGAGCTTGCTCTGATATGAAAACTTTATTTTTAAGCTGGGTTCACAGCAATTCACAGCTCACGGATGGCGAGAAACACTCCCACAGGAGAACTTGCAAAATAAGCAAATATCAGTGAACTCTATGGAAAGACCTTTGGGAACCAAGAAGCACACAGCATCCTCCTCTGTGAGGGCCAGGGCTGCTACAGCCACCACCAGGGCTAGCTCCTAGGGAGAGGGGCCCTTTCTGCCACTCTTTTTGGCCCCATTCAGGCTGGGAAATGCAGTAGATGCCATGAATCTTAGTTCTCTCTCTCTCTTTTTTTTTATTTTTAAATATTTACTTAGTCAGTTAGGCTGCGCTGGGTCTCAGTTGCAGCACGTGGGATCTTCGTTGCAGCATGTTTAGCTGTGGCATGCGGGCTCTTAGTTGCAGCATGCATGTGGGATCTAATTCCCCGACCAGGGATCGATCCCAGGCCGCCTGCATTGGGAGCGCGGAGTCTTACCTACTGGACCACCACAGAAGTTGCAATCCGAGTTCTTTTACCTCCCAAGCCAAGGCCTCTCTCTGCCATGGAGGGGGAAGCCTCAGAAAGTAGGGGTCCTGGGCTTTTCCAAGCACCTACTCTCTTCAGGATTAAGGTCAATATACAAAAGTCAGTGGTATTTCCACACAATGGCAACAAACAACCAAAACTCAAAGCTCTTTAAAAAAAATCAGTTAATACTACCATAAACATGAAATACTTAAGGATAAATCTGATTTTTTAAAAAAATGTGCCAGACCTATAAGCTGAAACTACAATAAGACGTTGCTAAGAGAAATGAAAGAAAACCTAAATAAACAGAGAGATATGACTTTTCCATGGGTCAGAAGGTGCCAATTCTCCCCTAAATTGATTCATAGATTCAAAGCCCCAATCAAAAATTGCCAGCATGGGACTTCCCTGGTGGCGCAGTGGTTAAGACTCTGCCTGCCAATGCAGGGCACACGGGTTCGAGCCCTGGTCCGGGAAGATCCCACATGCCGCAGAGCAACTAAGCCCGTGTGCCACAACCACTGAGCCTGCGCTCTAGAGCCGCGAGCCACAACTGCTGAGCCCACATGCCACAAATACTGAAGCCCGCGGGCCTAGAGCCCATGCTCCACAACAAGAGAAGCCACCGCAATGAGAAGCCCGCGCACCACAACAAAGAGTAGCCCCTGCGCGCCGCAACTAGAGAAAGCCCGTGTGAAGCAACGATGACCCAACGCAGCCAAAAATTAAATAAATAAATAAATTTATTTATTAAGAAAAAAACTGCCAGCATGTTTTGCAGAAAAAAACAGGCTGATTCCAAAATTTATATGGAAATGCAAAGGACCTAGACTAGCGAAACACTGAAAAAGAGAAACAAATTTGGAAGACTTACCTAACCTGATTTCAAGACATGCTGTATGTAAAGTTACAGTAGCCAAGAGAGTATGATATGAACGTAAATACAGACAAGTAGAAAGATGAACAGAATACACCCATGCACATGTGGACAAATGATTTTCAACAAAGATCCAAGTACCCTAACTCCGTGAGACCACAAGACACACTGGATATTTTCCTGAAGGGTTAACCTGCGAGGAAGGTGACCTCAATCTGTTATCATAATGCATACAGTGCATCATGGGGCAGTATGCAACATACAAGAAGTTTTAAGGTCACTTCAGACTTTCACTCTCCACCACAGCTCATGGTAAATTCAGTCTTTAAAGATGCTCAGATTAAAATCTGGAGTTGCCTTTTTTTTTTTTTTTTTTTTCTTTTTTGTGTGCACCATGAGGCATGCGGGATCTTAGTTCCCCGATCAGGGATCAAACCTGTGCCCCCTGCATTGGGAGCCAGAAGTCTTAACCACTGGACCGTCGGAAAGTCCCCTTTTTTTTTTTTGGCTGCAGTTGCCTTCTTGATAGGACTACCAATCATCCAGTCTGCCAGGAAATCCTATTGATTTTGCCGTCAAACACATCTGGGGTCCCACCACTTCTCACACCTCCACTTGCCACACTATCCTCCCTTAATATGACGGAGGTCTGCAAACTGGACCCCCTGCTTTCACTCCTCAGCTCGAAACCTTCCAAAGGCCCTGCAATCACTCAGAGTGAAGCCCCATCCTCTCTTGACCCCAGAGACATGTCCACCCTCCTCCAGCCATGCTGGCCTCCAACACACCAGGCACCCTCCCACCCTGGGGTCCTTTAAGGTTTTCAACAAAATCCCCGATACTTTGTAATTTTAACAATCGATTCTTCAATTTGCATCCCAAGTTGAAAATGACCTTTGAAAACATAACTACCATACAATAATCTCTAAATGTCAACAAATGCCCAGTCCATATTCAGCTTCACACAATTTCCCAAAAACGTCTGTACACAGCCTGTTCTAACAGTAGTTGCTAGCTTTTGTGCTAGCATTTGTGCTAGCTGCTCTCTGCCTCCATCACTCTCCCCCACCATGGCTGTCTCCTCCGTGCACCCCCAAATCACTGCTCAAATGTCTCCCTCAAAGCGGCCCACCCTGCTCACCCTGCCCTTTCTCTCCCACAGCCCTGGCCTCTCCTCAAATTCCACACAACACAGCTACTGTATCTATGGACTTTCTCACCCGGCAAGAACATAAATGCCACAAGGAAAGGGGTGTCTGCCTGGTGCCTGATGTCGAAAAAGCACCTCCAACAGTGTCCGGTGCTCAATAAATATTTATAGAATGAATGAGCAGAGATGGTTTAACATTGAGGGAGAAAGAACCAATCTGAGGAGTTCACACACCAACAACCCCTTGATACAATTAGAGCAAAATTCACGAAGGAGCAGAAACCAAGCAGAGACCACTTAGCACCATCAGGATTGGGAGCATTTCTCTAAAATAAACTGTAATCACTTTTCACTGGTATATCATTTGGGCTGCTGTGCCATCTACCCCACACCGGCTGGGTTTAGAGAGCTTTTACTGTTTTTATTTCCAACCCATATATTTAAAACAGTATCAAGTAACCCTTAAGTACACAATTACCAACTCATCAGAGACTCTTCCACTCCCTTGATAAATCATTATGGTTTGGCTCTGACCCTGCACCTGGGTACTCCACTTACATGCATACACACACAACACCCCGAATCTTCAACCTACCCAAACAACAATTTCCCAATCTGAGGGAGATCACACTTGGTAAGGAGGCAGAGATTGGTGATTTACATGAAATCAAGTCACTGCACTTTGGGCAACAAAAGTCCACTGTTGCCAATTCATCCTCTCCAGCTCAGGTAAGAGAGGTCCGCTCCCTTTTAACCTGAGGGGAGGAGCCCCCGGCCAGACACTGGCTGCTGTCTAGGGAGCTCCAGTTCCTTAGAGACGCTCCAGCTGCAATGCCCATGGCCAGCCCAGGGACAGCTCTCAGAGGCCATGGGCACCTGATGGGGAAGCCTGGGCTCTCCAAGGTGCCCCCCAGAGGGCCCCATCATCCCTTCCGAGGCCTGGCCCTATGGAAGCTGCACACCTCTGATCTCCTCCTACCACCGTCTGCACTCACCAAACACTTGTGCAGTCTCTAAAATTCTTCAATTGTATCTGCACCCAAATATTTACCACTCTGGCTCTAATCCAAGCCCGGGAACATGATATTAAGCCAAAAAACCTCCAAGATGAAACCCAGCAATAATACTATTCACCTTCTCCCACCCCTAGGTCCACAAAGTCCACTTGTTCCACACAAAATGAGCACCCCACCCAGACCCTCTGTGCCAACAGTCTTAGCGACTGTACTGCTAACTGCCAAGGAGAGGAAGTCCCCAGCTAGCTCTATGAGAGAGGGAGAAACTGAGGCAGGGCAATAGTGGATCATCTCAAGGAAGCCCAGAGGTCACACTGCTCCAACATGCGCTGGCTGGTTAGGGAAAGATTAACTTGGGTCAGAGTCAATTCCCTAATCCAGGGGTCGGCAAACTACTGCCTGGGCCTGTTCTGGCGAATGGTTTTCCTGGGACACAGCCACGCCCACTCAAGTTTGCACTGTCTCCAGCTGCTTTCATCTACAGGGCAGAGCTGAGTAGTAATGACAAAGACAGTAACGGCCAAAAATACTGACTACCTGATCCTTGAAAGCAGGAGGGAACCATGGCCCTAACAGGCTCTGCTGAGCATTAAAGGGACAGAGATGACTCAGGCAGAGCAGCATGCCTGAGACAAGAAGTCAAGGCAGAGGCACAGCAAGGGGGTGCTTCAGCTCCACGTCAGCCCCAGGGGACCAAGCAGTACCTGCTCTCCCCAAGGCAAAGAGCCTCATTAACCCTATATCCCCACAGAGTGAGGGAGAGCATGACTTGGCAGACTAGAGAGGCAAAGAACCAACCCCCATGAGGGCCAAGGAGTCGACAGTGAGGCCAGCTGCACAAGCCTATCCTTGGCAATCAGAGCTGGCCGGTCTCCACTGTCAAGCCAAAGCATCCACCAGGGTAACAACCAGTATGTGCCCTCCAGACCCCTGGTCTGCCCCTGCCTCTCCTCCCTCAGCCACAGTAACCACGGCCTCACCAAGAGACAGACTGTCCACTCCCCACACTATGCCAATGCAGCTGTTCCTAAAGCTCCTTAAAACCCCCCAACACCTCACCACAGCCTTTAAGGCCCTGACTGTTTAGGCGCAGGTGACCCTATGAAGTCATCTGGTACGCACATAGTAGGTGTACACACACCACGCTCCTGGCTCCAACCACACAGGCCTTGTTTCGATTCATCTTACCCACCATATCTGCCTTCCTCCACGACTGGGCCTTTGCACGTGCTATTCTCACTGCCAGGAAAGTCCTTCCTTTCCCCCACTCACCTTTCAGACTCAAAACATGTGTTACTCAGGCACCCTCTCCCCCCTTCCATCCCCGAGGACTACAGCCTCATCACGTGGCACGGCTGATCTTGACATCTGACATCAAGCATCCCACTAGGTTCTCTCCCCCAAACGCTCTACACTCCACAAGAGAAAGGGCTCTTGCTCATCTCCTTATCCAAGGCCCAAGGAGGCATGGAGAAGAAATGACAAAATGGCATCCTCTGTGAGTTATAAATACTCAACCACTATGTTTTCACCACCAACTTCATGCAAAAACA
This sequence comes from Balaenoptera physalus, assembly GCF_965194825.1. Classification (NCBI taxonomy): domain Eukaryota; kingdom Metazoa; phylum Chordata; class Mammalia; order Artiodactyla; family Balaenopteridae; genus Balaenoptera; species Balaenoptera physalus. The sequence continues at coordinate 13,859,311 of NC_138890.1, read as the reverse complement.
TAACAATATAAATATAACATCAGGAAGAAACAATATGGAGATAGGCAAGGCCACAGCATCACCACAGTCCCTGTGGAGCCCAGAGCTTCCTGGGGTGGGGGGGAGCTCTCCCCAACTCCCTCACATGGCTGTTTGGAGAAAGGCGCCTGGAGATTCCCATAGGCCTCAATGGCCTTGTGTCTGGAAGGGCTTCCCCTATCACCAATAAGAAGTGTGACCTACCCCAGCACCCATTCACCCACACCCTGCACTCCCCTCCCCCTTTCTATTGCCAAGATTCCATATCCCTCCCTAAAAAACCCATCGACAATCCTTCCAACAGAAGTCCCTGCCCTCTCGAAAACTTGACTCCAGCATGACCCTCCTTTCTTCTAAGCTTCCCTCCCTTTCACACTACCAGACCATCCTGATGATAATGAACAGAATCCTACTGATGAATCACACAGCCAGCTGCTCAGCCACAACCCTCCTGACAATTAAACAGTCCGTCCAGCCTGGGGCCAAATCCAACTGTGCCCCTGGGAGCCCACCTAGCCCCTTAGGACTCAAGACCATCCTGAGGACCAAGTGGCAGGCCCTGGCTCCAGGCAGGCTCTTAAAGAGAAGCAACTAGTTCTTACTTCGACTACTATGATTAATGTTGTTCCTCAAAATATTTTGACTCCTTATAACAAGGTTCCTTTCAGTGTTTCCACCCTTGCTCCCTAGCAGCTGCCCAGGCAGTCCACTCGGCAGTTCAACACTTCAGATAAACCCCCATACTTAAAATGCCCAGGGATCAGGAACTTCTCTGGTGGTCCAGGGTTAAGAATCCGCCTTCCAATGCAGGGAACGCGGGTTCGATCCCTGGTCAGGGAACTAACATCCCACAGGCCACAGGGCAACTAAGCCCGCACGCCACAACTACTGAGCTCACGTGCCTCAACAACAGAGCCAGTGTGCCTCAAACTATAGAGCCAACGCACTCTGGAGCCAGCACACAACAACTAAAGAAAAGAAAACCTGCACGCCACCACTAGAGAGAAGTACGCGTGCCGCAACGAAAGATCCTGCATGCCTCATCAAAGATCCTGCATGCCTCATCAAAGATCCCGCGTGCCGCAACTGACCCGACACAGCCAAAAATAATAATAAAAAATAAATAAAACAAAATAAATGAATAAAATAAAAAATAAAATAAAATTTTAAAAAGCCCAGGGATCAAATGTCCACATCTAGACAAGTCTGAGACTTTGGTAAGTGTCTGAAATGTCTAGCATTAGGGCATTACGATATTAAAGGATACCTTGAAGAAAGCGTCACAAGAACAAAAGAGGAAATAACTTTTGTGTTAGTAACGAGGATCTACAAACTAGAGTCTCCCCTTCTGTGCATACACACCAATATGTGCCATACTAAGGGAATTCTCTAACAAAGAGCCACAGAAAACCAAGAAACACCTTCAATCTCTGTGCTGAGCACTGGAGGAGAGAAGACCTCAAATGTTCCTGGACTGTCCCCCTAAATTCTTGCAGACTCCAGTTCTGTGTGACTCTACTGGGGAGGAAGTGCATCCAGGCCCCATGGCTCTAAGGACCAAAGAACACCCACGGAATCACGCTCCCAAGATGATGTTACAAGGAGCCTTCTAGAACCACGTATATCTTTTTTTTTTTTTTTTTAAAGCCCCTAGTATCTGGCATAAGGTAGACCATCAAAATGTGAGTGCCTCTGTTCATTTCTCCCTAAGCTAACTCTTGGAGGATAAAAATGCATGCTCTGGGCTTCCCTGGTGGTGCAGTGGTTAAGAATCCGCCTGCCGGGCTTCCCTGGTGGCGCAGTGCTTGGGAGTCCACCTGCCAATGCAGGGGACATGGGTTCGATCCCTGGTCCGGGAGGAACCCACATGCCGCGGAGCAACTAAGCCCGTGCACCACAGCCACTGAGCCTGAGCTCTAGAGCCTGCGAGCCACAACTGCTGAGCCTGCGCGCCACAACTAGTGCAGCCCACGTGCCTAGAGCCCATGCTCCACAACAAGAGAAGCCACCACAATGAGAAGCCCGCATGCAGCAACGAAGACCCAATGCAGCCAAAAATAAATAAATTTATTTATTTTTAAAAATGCATGCATGCTCTCATAAGGATGCAGGATATTTCTGAATTCAGAAAGGCTCTGGGGTTTTTTCTTTTTTTTACTGTGCTAAAATATACATAGCATAAAATTTACTGTCTTAAATCATTTTTTTGGTCTTAGTCATTTTTAAGTGTACAGTTCAGTGGCATTAAGTACATTCACACTGTTGTACAGCCATCACCATCACCCATCTCCAGAACTTTTTCACCTTGCAAAATGGAAACTCTGTCCCCATTAAACACTAACTACCCATTTTTCCCTCCCTCCCATGCCCATCCATGCAACCACCATCCTACTTTCTGTCTCTATGAATTTGACTACTCTAGGCGCCTCATATAAATAGAATCATGCAGTATTTGTCCTTTTCTGTCTGGCGTATCTCACTCAGCACAATGTCTCTTTGAGGTAGAACAACAAATCATTTTAACCTTTCGAGGCCTTAGTGTGTACAGAAAAAGGCCCATGGGCCTCGTACACCCACAGCCAAAAAGCATGGCTCTAGAACCCTGTTTCCCAGATCTCCCATGTCCCTGACATGTTCTACTATCAACCAGTCCTTCCCTCCACTCCCCAAATAAATTGCACAAAAAGATACTGGAAAGACTTAGAATAGTGAGATGAAAGCAGCATCTAATGTTATACCTCAGATGGACTTCAAGTATGCTAAGTTTCATCACCCCAGTTCTTGCCTCCCAGAGCACTCTGTCTCCCCAGGACACACCTATTCCAGCCCCATCTCACAGCCATGAACCAAGGGAGTCAAGAAATCCCTGTCAGATGAATGATAAAGATAACTAACTCATCTTGGGCACAATCTTTTCCTATACGTGGAAGCCAGAGATATCACAGCACAACCCAAACCTATTCCTTGGAGCACCTGAGCCAGACTCAGAAACCCTTACGCAGGCCCACTGGTGGTGTGAGCCCTGAGGTCCAGACACGTCAAACTCAAGACAACAGAGACACAGACAACTAGCCCCAACAGTGCACTCAGCAATCAACGTCACTGAAGAGGAAAACACTGCATCCCCTCCTCAAGGTACCAAACCCACTTATCTTGTGAGGCCGACACAAAGCCAGGCCCAGGGGAGTCAGTCACCACACTGGCCAAGTCCATGGATGCTATGTGGGAAAACAGTGACACCAAATGACCCCACATGAGGTACCCAACTCCAACAGGAGGAGGACATTTCGTTCATTACCAATAATTTCAGATAGAAACGCCCATAGCACCTCAATTATCACTTTGGTTAACTGCTCCAGAATAAGGAGAAGGGCAAAAATGATTTTCTGGGGTTCCCCACCTAGTTTGGCTTGGCAAGCAGGCAGTCTCCTTTCCAAACAGACATGTCCCTGTGTGACCTGTGACTGCAAAATATAGTGTCCTCCTGGGACGACTAACAAGGGGGAGGCTGAGGAGGTAACTGAGTCTCCAGGACCTCTCGGAACAGAAAAATTTGAGAATGAGGATCACAAAAAGCCCCAACCGCAGAAGATCTCCATCATAGCAGGCAGCCTGAACAGGAGGTTCCCAAAGCAGTGGGCCTCATTGCCAAGAAGGCACCATCCAGGTGGCCTCCACGTCACACAGCATGTCAACCAGCTGTATCAGTATTTATTTTCATGTCAAGAAATAAAACCTCCAGCCATTCCATTCTTGTGGCAAGTTTTCTTGAGTTTGTTTTTAAAGAAGCAACACCTTATTTATCACACAATCTCCTGGAAAAGCAAGAATCCTTCTTTCACCAAGTGGAGAACTAGATGTCCTCCACTGCCTCTGAGAGGTCCCGGGCCCTGGCCACAGGAGCCATGTGCTGCCTCAACCCAGGTCCTGTGGCCGTGGGCCTGTGTGTGCTGAGAAAGCAGAAGCAAAGCCACCAGCTGAGCACCTTCTCCATGCCGTAAAAACAGCCCCCAACTCTGTGATGACACGGGCACCAACCTTGACCTGCATATTCATGGACAGGGCAAAGACCAGCACATCACCCCAAGTCTCTCTGAGGAGCAACATGAAGGCCATAAGCTGAGCCCAGAGTTTATACTTCCTCACTGGCCATCTTCAAACAGGCGGTCTTGGTGAACAAGCAGCAATCTGGCGCAATCTGGTAACTAGGGCAGGTGCTCCCCACAAGTTTAAGAACCGGTATCTCACTTTCCAGAACTGGAATAGAGAAGGGAAAGCCTGTTCAAGAGCACCGAAGGAGCAGTGTTCTGTGCTGGCCCCATTGTATATAAATGAAGACCTACCTGGGCCTAAAGGAAAAAACTTCATGGTCTTGAAATCCAAACAAAATCTAAAAGTAGTTCACAAAGCTTATCCCTGTAAGGTCCAAGATAAGACTATTTTGGTCAGGAAACAGCAGGTAGGATGGCAGAAATATCACCAAAGAAATGTAAACCAGGGGGACTTCTCTGGTGGCGCAGTGGTTAAGAATCTGCCTGCCAATGCAGGGGACATGGGTTCGAGCCCTGGTCCGGGAAGATTCCACATGCCGAGGAGCAACTAAGTCCGTGTGCCACAACTACTGAGCCTGCGCCCTAGAGCCTGCGAGCCACAACTACTGAGCCTGAGTGCCACAACTACTGAAACCCGCGTGCCTAGAGCCCGTGCTCCACAACAAGAGAAACCACTGCAATGAGAATCCAACACAACACAACCAAGAGTAGCCCTCGCTCGCCACAACTAGAGAAAGCCCGTGCGCAGCAACAAAGACCCAACGCAGCCAAAATTAAAATAAATTTATTTTTTTAAAAAAGAAATGTAAACTGGGCAGACCACACAGTCCAGGAGAGGACCTCCAGTTTTCACCTCTAAAACCCACTCCCCTACTCCCCCACCCCCTCACCCCTGCCCAGAAGGGCCCCTGTGGCACTTGGGCACTTCCTGGGAGGCAGGGCTACTGTCTGCTCACTACCAAGGAAAGCACCCACCAGCTGTCCCACTATTGCTGGACGGACCTGGAGCCTCAGTTGGCCTCTGCCACCTTGATCCTCATGAAGGGTCCCATCCTCCAGGCAGGCAACAGGAGACTGAGAACAAGTGACTGAGGTCTATGTAAGGTGGTACTTTCCAGAACACCAAAGGGTCTGCCTAGAACCAAGTCCAGAGCAGCTAGTGAGTACCCAGGCAGGCGGCAAGGTCAGCATTGTCCACACACAAACCTCCAGATGCCCCCTAGCTGAGTTTTGGACAGAAGGGTGGCCTTGGTAGAATTCTGGAAATCCAGTCTGATGCTGGGTCTTCAAATACAAAACAAGCTACAACCATCTGAGCAACCAAGCTTTCCTAAGAGGCAGAATTCAGTTTCTCTATCTGTCAGGAACCAGGTCAAACAGTCAAAACCATCTAGTAACTTCTGACACGTGGCTGGAGCCATCCAACAACCACATCACAGCACTGATGGCCGTGACTGAGGCCACGTGTTCAGCCCAGGAGTCCCGAGGCCTCATGGCAAGGTCCAGGCCAACAAGCCAGTTCCCAGCCCCAGACGCTTCATCATTGCCACAAACTCTGATGATGTATCACAACGATCACAAAAACTGCATGAATGATTAAAATGCTGCAAAGTTCCAAGGAAGAAACTACAACGATGGCAACATTTATCAGTAAATTGTGGCTTACACTACATAAGCCAATTAAGAACAAATTAAGAGGGACTTCCCTGGTGATTCAGTGGCTAAGACTCCATGCTCCCAATGCAGGGGGCCCAGGTTCGATCCCTGGTCAGGGAACTAGATACCACATGCCGCAACTAAGAGTTCGCATGCCCCAACTAAAAAAAGATCCTGCGTGCCACGACGAAGATCCCACGTGCCTCAACTAAGACCCGGCGCAGCCAAATAAATAAATAAATATTAAAAATTTAAAAAAAAAAGAACAAATTGAGAAATGACATGAAGAGACACCACATCTTCCTGACAATGTACCCAACAATAAAAGTATGATCAGAGGAGGTCAGGAACATAGGGGCTCCTCAGGGAGGGTGTTTCAGAGAACCGTCAAACTGTCCTCACTGCCCCCAGCCCTTATAAGGTAAAATGAGCCCAAGATGGAAGAAGCAGAGCCTTCCCAAGGTCTCAGAGGAGGTAGGGAAGAGGGAAGGGTGGGCTACACCAGGCTCCTCTAGGCCATCAGAGCTTCCCAGCACCTTGCATAGACACTTCCCATCACTTTATCCTCACAGAAGGGCCACTGGGGAGAAGAGGTGCTGGGCAGACACAGGGCCTTGCTGGCTGGGAAGAGTTCTGCTTGACTCAGCCAAAGAGCCAGCATCTAGGGAGCAAGCAAGAAGGAAACCGTGCTAGAGAGTCAGACACATAGAGAAGCCTGCTCCTGGAAGAGAGAGGCAGCAAAGACCAAATCCCTGGCCCCTACCAAAGCTTTAGAAGAGTGAAAGGCCTGCTTCCTGGGGTGCAATGGCAAGGACACCAGAATTTTTAAATACGCTTTGTTTTGGCTTCCGCTGCGAGTTGGAGATTTCCTTGCTGGTAGAAGATTTTAGTACTAAACCTGATGTGCTATGAGGTACAATGCAAATGTCATGTGAATCTGACTTAAAATAAGAAGCCCAAAGAAACCTGTGGGCTGTGCCCTCAGTGGGACTTTGTCTGTACCTGAGACTCACCCCAGAGTGGGCCAGGGACCCCACAAAAGGCAGGACTCTGCCACATGAAGCCCATGACCAACACGGACTGAAATGTCTTTCCTCCATTTGTACACATACACACACGCACAAGCACATATAGAGCCATCACACACGTGCATAAGCACATGTGCACATGCACACACAAGGGTGCACACAAAACCAATATATATAGGACACCACATGGGCACACACGAGGCCAGCACACACTTTATCTTCCAGGCAAAGGTGTACTTCTAAGCTGTCAGCTGTTGAGAACGTAGACCACACATTCCAGAGAAACACTGTCCTAAGTAGGGTCAGGTTCCCAAGTAGCCCACAAAGTCCACCTCATTCCAATGTTCTCAAAGCACCGTCCTGCCAATACAACCCAACCCAAAGCAAGAAATCCCCTGGGAAGTCGCCTCGAGTCCCAGGCCACCAGCCCTCCCAGACCAAAAGGGGCGAGGAGGAGAGAGGAGGAGTAGTGCCACGGGGGCAAGGGTAGGGGTGTTCACTCACCTCACCTTTACTGGGCCAGCCTTGCAGGGACCCTCTGGCCTCCTCCAAGGCCTACCCCACTGCCATGTTCTGTCACCAGCCACCTCACACAGACCTAGGTCCTACCTAACCATCCAGCACCAAGATCCAGCCTGAGCCCCAGGCACTGCAGGTCTGTCCCCAAGACCCCAGTCACACTACTGCTCCACTGTCCCCCATGGTCCAGGACTCATCAGTGTTCATCGGACTTTGGTGGCACAGAAAGGGGAGGGCCTGACTCTCCATTGAGAAAGCTACCACTGGGCACACAGATTCAAACTGCTACAGAAAAAAAAAGCTCACTGCTGACAAAGGCAGGAACATCCAAAAAATCACCTTTAACACGTTGACAAGAGATTTTGTTACTAAAGGAGGAAAAGAAAAGTGCAACAATGGATAATGATTATTAAATTCTTTATGTGGTGCCAGGCGTGGTGCCAGTACTTTACATACCTGATTTTCATTTAATCCTCATAACCACAGAATGAGGTACTACCAACACTAACCACACTTCACACTGGGAGACTGTCACTGTCACCCACACTTCACACGGGGGACTGCCACTGATGCCCACACTTGACAAGTGAAAAAAACAGAGGCTAAGATAAGTCAAGGTGATTGGCCAGGGTCACAGGATTAAGAAGTTAAATGGGGATCCAGATGCAGGTCAGCCATCTCCCAGACCCAGGCTCAAATCTGAACCACCACACCTTTGAGGGCAGTCGGACTCTTAAGGCCATCCTAAGGCTGGATCCTTCCCAAGGCTACGGAAAAACTTCCTAAAGCAAAGATTAGCACATCCTCGATTCGCTCTTACAAGAGCACACTAACTTAACCCTTTACTGAATTGCTAGAGACCTCCTGGAGGAATGAGCCTTGTTGTGCAAACCCTCATTCCATGGACCATACAGCAAATTCAATAACTCGTGTGCATCTTCACCTTCTGCAAAAGGCACTAAAACCCTCAGAGGTTGACGAAGCACATATTTCTGAGCCCCTACCTGCCAGGGTACATACAAGCCAAGGGAAGGGGCTTAAAGGACTTGATCAACACTACCAGGGACTTCCCTGGTAGTCCAGTGGTTAAGACTCTGCACTTCCACTGTCGGGGGGACGGGTTTGATGCTGGTTGGAAATGAAGATCCCTCATGCCGCGGGGCGCAGCAAAAAATTAAGGGAAAAAAAAAAACCACTGCCAGCCTAGGTCATAAACTAGGACCTTTTCATCTTCTTTTCCATTGTGTGAGATGTACACACAAGACAACCACTCTTAGCACTCCACAGAGAGGACCAGGGGTCCTTGGCAAGGAACAGATGTGCAGAATTATCTTCTTTCCTTCCATCAGAACAGCACAGCACTCACGCATGAGGTAGGGAACAGAGCAGACACAGACCAGTGGGAAGGAGACAGGTCCTCTGGCCACAGACACAGCAAGGAGAGTGCGAGGACAGCAAAAGACACATGGCCCAAGGGACATGGAGCTGGGGGACGGCCCAGGCCCTGTGGGAGCGCTTCCTAAGGTGGGTGGTGGCCAGGGCATGTGCTGGTCCTCCCAGCTCTGCATATGAGGCACCAGGCTGCTGCCCTCACCCAACTCACCTGATTCCTCACTCCCACCCATGACCTCAAAATCAGGACCCTGATGGTGTCTTGGTCATCATCAAGCAGATGTCACTCTCAGACCCAAGTCATTTTTTTTCCAAGTGCCAGGTCCCCAAGGCCCCTTTCCTTCCTGTGTCCACAACCCCTCTCCCTACTCTCAAAACCAGTATTGTCATTGGGTAAGACACCCACCTGTCTTCTCCCCTGAACGCTGCAAGAAGAGTCAGGATTTGGAAACATTTGAGCAATGCATGAAACAGGGAAACATTCTCAAACTAGGAAGCAGCAGCTGTTGGAAAAATTCATGTGGATGTTTCAGAGAAGTGTCTTAATCGCTCTAGGTCTGTTTGGAAAAGTGTCCAAAACCTCAAGCTAGAAAATTCTCAGAATCTAGAAAATGCTGATTACCGGGACTTCCCTGGTGGTCCAGTGGTTGACTTCGCCTTCCAATGCAGGGGGTGTGGGTTCGATCCCCGGTCGGAGCTAAGATCCCATGTGCCTCAAGGCCAAAAAACCAAAACATGAAACAAAGGCAATATTGTAACAGATCCAATACAGACTTTAAAAATGGTCCACATCAGGCTTCCCTGGTGGCGCAGTGGTTAAGAATCTGCCTGCCAATGCAGGGGACACGGGTTCGAGCCCTGGTCCGGGAAGATCCCACATGCCACGGAGCAACTAAGCCTGTGCGCCGCAACTACTGAGCCTGCGTGCCTAGAGCCCGTGCTCCGCAACAGAAGCCACTGCAATGAGAAGCCCGCGCACCACAACGAAGAGTAGCCCCCACTCACTGCAACTAGAGAAAGCCCGCGCGGAGCAACGAAGACCCAACGCAGCCAAAAATAAATAAATAAAATAAATTTATTTAAAAAAAAAAAAATGGTCCACATCAAAAAAAAAAAGAAAATGCTGATTACCAACCAGCTCCTGGGGCACAGGAATCACATCGAGCCTCTTCCTGGTCCCTCTAATTGCTACAAAGCTCTTTTTCAGGCTAAGTTAAGGGCCATGTCCTTCTAATTTCCACCTATCCATCACTACTTCACTCTTGGGAACAGAGCAGAACTCGTATATACAAGACAGTCCCTCAGATATTTTATTCTTTTACCTGTTATTTATCACACTTTCATCTAACACAAAGCACTATTTGTTTGGGGAGGAAGAGACACAAGGACAAATCAAGTTCCGCACCCAGCCCCCAGAGCCAGCCGAGATCTGGCAGGGTCAAAGACACGTCCCTCCAGTTCATGAGGGTCCTGGGTCCTGATGGTCACACAGGACCGCCACACCTCAACCCACTACGTTCTCCTAGTGAAGCAGAAAGTGGCCATCCAGGGCCATAGGCTACGCCCTGGGTCTCACCAATGCCCACCTTCTCCCAGGCAGTAAACGTGATCTCAGACCACCCTTCTCTAGGGCCCAGCTCACCTCACCTTTGCTCATACTCAGCACCCCTAAAACCGAAGACCCACTATCTCGGGGCCTGAGACACCTGTACTGCATTTCACTCCATAGGCCACCTACTGGAGTAGCTCAGGCTCTTCTATGTCACTGGGTTAACTTTTTAAAATAACTTAAAAGAAAAATTAGCCAACCCTAGTTCATAGACTTAGAAGACTGGTTAAACTGATTCAACGTGACCCTAATTTTTCTAAGCAATTTAAGTTACTTTCTCCCTTCTGCAATAAACCAAGGTAACGAAGTGGGCATGCTCCCACCATCTTAAACTTCACAGAAGGTGCATGTCTCTCATCTGCTCACCCAATGCTAATAAGTACCTTCCCCAGGTGGCGACCCGTCCACTTTTGCTGCCTTTTGTGTCAGGGTCACCTGATCTTAACTCTGGAAAGTAAGAGGAGCCCCTTCCATCCTCCCTGAGGGGGGTGAGTGGGTACCTGATGGCACCAACAGCAGGAAAGGCCAACTGTCCAATCCTGAGCTGAGATCCCAACTCACCAATGGGTCTCCTGAAACCCCTCGCCACCCCCCACCCAATCTTCTCTCTTCCAAGAACATGGTCAATCCCTCTAACCAGTTCTCCTATGAAATGGTTTAAAGACTACTTCAGCAGGCAGAATGGACTTCCCCACATATAAAGGATATGCAAAAAATAACCTCCCTCGAAGCTTTTTAGCAGCCAGCTTGTGCTGTCCTAGACTCATCCTACTCTGAGTGTTAAGGTCCTTCACTCCTGCCCCAGACTAGCACAGCTGACCATCAGAGCCTCGTACAGGATCTGATGTCTAGCTTTTCCGAATCTTGAAATGGACACCCAAAATGGATCACCCGAAAGATGACTAAATAATAACTGCCATTACTTTTTATTAATAGATGGGGAAAAGCAGTTTAATGCTCTTAAAATTGAAAGCCATCAACCACTCAATTCCAGAACAGGAAACACAGCTAGAGTTTTTGTTTTGTTTTGAAGGCAGCCCTGAGACTCCAGAAGCAGCCCTGAGTTCTTCTTCCCTGTGTCCTGTCCCATCCTCACACCAGAGATACCATAATGACCTCAAAAAACAAAGCCCTGAGGAAGGAAACCTGCCAATGGACCTACACTACATAGATAAAAGAGAAACCTAAAACAAAACAAAAAATTCTAAACTAACCAGGCCATAAAGAAATAAGGATAACAGAGATCAGACCAGGAAGCACTAGAATGGAACAGAGATCTATGTTCTCTCTTCTGCAAGTCAACCCAGGGCAGGCCACTCCTCCTCTCAGGCCTCAGTTTCCAGTTTGTAACATCAAGGGCTGTCCTGTTCATCTGGAAGTCTGTATGCTGCCTGCTGGGTTCAGCAAAACAGCACACAGAAGCAAGCTAGTCCCAGGTGAATGTTACATTTGTCTGCTGCCCAAGGACCAAAAATAGTTACATTTCTAATGCTCTGCCTGACAAATATAAATGAGAGTAAGGCTACAATTACATTTCAATCCAGACTCAGTCCATTAATATCCTTAACCAAGAAAACTTCAAAAGCAAACTTCAAAAACTTCAAATGCCTACTACTGACACCTGAGGCTCCCACCACCTCCCCAGTCTTTGGCATCAGGAAATGTCACTTGTAAGGTTGAAACAAACAAAAAGCCTCAACAATAAAAACTTTAAAGGTTTGGGGAGAGAGGCAAGAGACAGATGACCAACATACAAACTGCTGAGAAGGTCAGCTAATCAAACAAAAGTGTTAAGGAAAATACTAATCAAACCCTCGAAATCTCCCCAGGTTCCGGTGGGTGTAAGAGAGTCCCAGGGAGGGATCTGACTCCAGAATCCTCTGAAAGAACTGCCCGCCATTGAAGGGGGTGGGCATTAGCCCTTTACATGCACAAGAATAATACAAGAGAGAAGAGAAAATGAGGTTCAGGTGTTGTCAATGATATGCAAGTCCTGAGAATATCACAGGTCTGGAGTGACTCAACCAATTCAATCAACACCTTCAAACCAAGGATTCAGTTTGCCATGCTCCTACTTTCCCCACACCACTGAGCAATTGGGAAAAAAATGTGTTTCCTCCGTGGATGAATGAAGATTGTAGCAGCAAAGTTTTCAGAACTGGCTGGCAGAGTGAGCCTGCCCAAAACACACAAGAAAGCTAAAAATATGCTGTCACTGCCACAAAAGTCCACCAAATGGAAACTCAAGTGACGAAGATACTGGCCTGAAACCTGCTCACCTCCAAGGTCATGGTGAGCAGCTGCCTCTAAGGTAAGAATGTGTTGAGTCAAGTTTAACAGCTACTGACTCAAAGGCTAATTGCACAGAACAACTGCGATTGTAGGAAATGTTATATTGGGATTATATGCAGATTTAAGACCACAAGGTTTTTTCACTTCCCTTCCGGATAACCTGACTGACCTTTTAGGTGAGATCTCCTTACAATAAGATCTGAAGACCTCCAAATTGTTAGGTTGTGGTGGAATTTTGTTATAAAGAAAATCTAGCTCCTCAATCTGAGTGTTTCATTGTGCGTGATGACTGAGATGTAAGACCCAGGGGGATCATCTTGTAGTTGTCCTCTGGGCAGAGAAGGATTTTGTTTTTTGGTTGCTTTTTTTTTTTGGCCCCACCTCGAGACATGCGGGATCTTAGTTCCTCGACCAGGGATCGAACCCGTGCCCCCTGCAGTGGAAGCTAGGAGTCCTAACCACTAGACCGCCAGGGAATTTTCCCAGAGAAGGATTTCTGTCTCAGAGGTAAATGGAGGATCAAGGGCTAGGATACCCCTGACTACTTTCAAACATTTCGCAATTGCCCTTACAGCCATCCCATGAGATTAAGATACAGTCCCTGTCTATGGATGGGAAAGCTGAGGCCAGGTGGCCAGAAAACCTGCCCAATGCTGAAGAGTGGTAAGCTGTAGTCAGATCTGCCAAATTCCCAAACTGGCTAGAGAGCTGTAAGTGCGGAAGGAGGACAGGATTCGGGCCCAAACTCTCCTGTTTGCCACTGCAAGCACCATCAAGCAACCTACTTCTCATCCCTGACTAGAGTCCACTCAGTAATAAAGCCAGAGGTACAGGGGCGCCTCTGGGTTCTCAAAGGCAGGACCCCATGAGAATCTGCCTGGCAAACATCTTACAAATGGAAGGGCTTCCCCTGAAAATCAGAATGTGGGGTTCAGGAAGCTCGGGATCAGGAAAAGGGGCTGTGTCTCCTTTGCCCTGATGAGGCACCACCAACCTAGCCATTCTCTATCACCAGGGAGGCACTAAGGCTGGTGGGAAAAACATTCATAGTCTGAAATCGGAAAGGTTGGGGCCCAGTCCCAGCTGTAGAAAAATCAGCCAGGTGACTCTGGCAAGTATCACCCTCTGTAGGGACTTCACCTTCTTCCATCTGAAATGTGGGGACAAGGTTGTGGTTCCAAGGGGCAGAGACAGTGATGGTTTGTCCCACAAACATAGAGGTGCTCCACACATGAGAAGCAGAACAGTCATTAATGCTTTGGGGCTCTGCCTCATCTGCTCTAGTCATGATGGTACACTCACTGAACTCCAATTTATTGAGCAGGTACACATACTAGGTGCTGTGCTATGCCACTTGCATTTATTATCTCACTCCCAACTCAGCTATTTAAGGCAGACACTACTACCCCCTTTTTAGAAATGGGAAAGAGGACAAGGTTCACCAAGGTCAAGTCACAAGGAAGTGGCCAGGTGGAGCTCACACCCAACCTAAGGCAAAGCCAGGGCTGACCCATGACACCACTACAGGGACCTGCTACCTGGGAACAGGCCCACGGCCTCATCTGGCAAACAGCAGGCGGTACTGGGATGTGGAACAGCCTCCCTGGCACCAGGAGGATCTGGTTGGCCACTATAATGCAGCACTATTTATTAAAAGTGTACTCAAAGGCATTACCTCATTTAGGATGAATTAGGTTTGAAGGTTCAAACCAAAAGACCTGACTAGCAAGGCAGGTCAAGTGGTTTCAAGGCTAGAGATGGAGATGCAGAAGGAATGGCTGAAAGATTCAAGTACCTCTGTGAAAATCAAGAGAGAGAAAGTGGGTGCAGTGCACTGAAGCCACAAAGACCCTTTCCCACATACCCTGGAAGGTTTCGGAGGATTTCAAGTCACTTCTTACGGCTACCTGCAGGTATTCAATTAGAGTAAGTTTCTCTGTCTTCCAAAAGACTAACCTACATTCTCATCACACACAAAAAGAGGTCGTAAATACAGCCTAGAAAGCAAGAGGAGGGGCAAGAAGCCCGTGGTCTAACATTCCTCTTGACTAAGAAGTCCTGGATCCTGTTTGCCAGAATCCACAAGCATGTAAGATCTGTCCCCAGCTGGTACTTTTGTTTCTCATAACACCAGTCTCACTACTTCCATCTCACTGCCACCACTTCAGGTCCCCTGTATTTTTTTACGTCAACCTTCTTAACACGTTGCCTTCCTAATTCAAGGTAAAGATGTAGCTTTGCACAGTTAGCACATAAAGTAAGTTTCATTACCTGAAAGAAAAGCAATCTGAGGCCAGGCTGTCCAACTCACCTCCTAAAACAGTTCAAATAACTCAAGAGCATCCATTCTAACAAACAACCACACTGAGCAGGCTGCACAGTTCTGTAAGCCTCAATCTATGACACTGCCAACTCGTTCTTCTGGTTCTGCCGCACTTCCTAACCCAACAACTATTACAAGGAAATCCCAATGATACTCTATTACCCCAGGACGACTGCTCATGAAGACCTCACCTACTCACCTGTTTCATAATCCTCCTAGTTTTCTACAATGAGCGTAAATTAACTCAATCATCAGGGAGAAAAAAATAAACCTAGGGAAAATAATCTTTTCCATTCCATTTGATGGCACAGAAACACCCCAAGTCCAAACAGGTAGTTCTCCAGGCAAGCATTTGAATTGCCTATGCTTTGAGAGGTTAGCATACCCACACCAAGAGTCCTTAACTGGATTCAGTGGTAAGGGCATTACATTTCTGTCTCTTGGAAACAGACACATTCAAGACTCTGAAGGTCATTCTTGATTTTCTCCCAACAGAACACCAGAAAATGCCAACATTTCAGAATGGCTTCGCTACTCTCCCACTCATGTCCTTCAGGCACCATCTTCCAGTCTTCTGCTATCTAAGGCCCAATGCACCCTCATCACATGGGTCCCTGTATTATCCTCTTCAATGAGGTCCTACTGTTCTCAAGGTAAATTCCAGACCCCTCAGCCCTGGAGCCTGCACATTTGTCTCTCTCTGCTCCAACCACACTGATCTTCTTTCAGTCCCAAGCACTCTCTCTGCCAGAAATGCTCTCCCTTTTTCACTTTACCTATTTAGCTCCTACATGTCCTCTGATCCCAGCTGAAAAAAGACCCCCTCAAGTCTTGCTCACCAGGTCACAGCATCCTTCTCTCCTTGGCCCTTGTAAGTTTCCCCAAGTTTATGAGATTAGTTACAATTTCTCTCCCATTAATCTCACAGTAAACTCCACTGAGCAGGGATTCCTAGCATGGTGCCGGAGGCACAGTATGCACATTGATATTTATTGAATAAATCAATACAGAAATCACTACTCGTAATGCCACAAAGTCACAAAATAAGTGATGCAAAACAAGTGAGAAGAACTACTAAAGAGTTGAGAATTGGAGTCTTTAAAATGTTTTATTACTTAAATTTAAAATGTTCCTTCTTTTTAAAAAAAATCATAAAACACAGGTATCAAAAAGTTAAGGAAAAAAACAAACAAACAAACTACTGCTAACCCTAATCTTGGTACAAATCCTTCCAGGACTTTTTTTTTTTTTTTTTACCAAGAGCAGCATTATTTCTTTCCTCTCTATCAAAATATAAGATTGTAGGATCCGCCAAATGATACTGCATTAATAGAGATGACTTGACATTAAAAAAAAAATGAGGTCATCTGAATGGAAATAACAATGCATCCAAATCATTAATACATTAATCCCATTCTCTACACCACATCCAAGATGAGAGGCAATCCTCTGCAAAACCCAGCTTCAGAATTTTAGGGGAGAAATAGAGGATGAAAGATGAAGGGTGGGGGAGTAATTCAGGCAAGGGTCTAGCAAATTACTCTCAAAATCCCCAACCTAAACTGCTTCCTCTAGAAAAGGACTAACTTTTCTGAGTTACAGGCTATGGAAGCAGGGCAAAGGGGGTGACTCTGTGGCTTGGTTCTTAAAAGCCAGCTGGTAACTCTGCTCTCCGAGGACAAAGCAGGGCTAGAAATGGTGTCACCAGGTCATCCCCCAACTCCAAGCAGAGGTGTACTGGAGCCTGGACAAATAAATGGCCTTGCGTTTAGGAGCTACGAGAAAATACTCACATACTGAGCTTGCAAACAGGAGCATTCCTGGGCTCTGGTGCCCCACAGGGCAGGCGCAAGTCCAGCTCTGCCCCTCTACTAAGCAGTCTTGGGCAAGCAGCCTGACCTCCAGAAGCCCCAGTTTCCTCACCTGTAAAGTGGGGACTATACTCTCCCTTCCTCCATCGGATTGTTAAGGGCACTGAAATATGAAATATGTCTGTGCACTGAGCTTAGCACACAGTGGGCATTCAAATCGGGGCCGGTGTCATCTTTTAGCCTTCCTCCACAGCTTGCTGTCAGGTCTAACACGCTACTCAGCATACTGATCTGGTGCCAGCAAACACTGCACATAATCTAACTTAAAAGAAAACTTGTAACCACTACCAGAAAAAAAAAAACATCAACAGGACAGTGGGTCCACGACTAAAGCAACTGCACAGAAGGCTGTCTGTCCCTCAGTTTCTCTGCGCTACCACAGCCAGAAGGTGTCACTGTGTGAAATGGACATACGGAACCAGAGACTTAACCGGTACTGTGCACTCCAAGAAAACTGAAAGAAGTAAAAGGGTAAGGAAGAGAGGAAATTAAAGGCGCAAGTGACTCACTCGGACTTTGATCTAAAGAATCCAAAGCTCTAAAGATAAGGATGAACTACACACCTAAAGGCATAGGATCAGATACACAAAATTAAGCAGTCCCTGCAAAATTCCCAAGGCAAGGCAGAAACGTACACCCAACGTGTCATTGAGTTCCTAAGGGAGGGATCCCCATTCATTTCTGGGTCCCAGTGTTTGCGCACACACCAAGTGTCAATCACGCTCTACGCTAGGGCCCTGCCCATAAGCCCTTCCTTGTTGAAGTGATCAATTCCGATTCTTGGCAATAATCCCTTTAAAAGGCCAGCTGCTGCTGTCTAGTCACTGATGCCGACCCTTTCCAGGTGGGAAAAAAGAAATCAATACAGCCAGCGCCTAGATGGGGAGCCAAATTTAAAGTGTAAAGCCCTGTGAAACGCCGGAACCCACAGAGGGGGAAGGGTCCCGCGGCTCCCGGGGGTCAGGCAGGAAGGGCGCGAGCGGGGGGAGGGCCAGCCCTGCAGGCGTGGGCGCGCGGGGACTCTTATTCTGACATGGGATCCGCAGCCGCCGTCGCCGTCGCCGCGGGGTTCAGCGCCGCGGCCCGGCCAGCCCGCGACCCCCGCCCGGGACCCTCGCCCTGCGCGCCCACGTGCCACCGCCCCCCAGCCCGTCCCGGCCGCTGGGAAGCTGCACCTCTCGGCCCGACCCCTCCCCCGACCCCAGAGGAAGCGCAGGAGGAAGAGGGGCGACGACGCGACTTTCCAGGACCCCCGCCCGGCCCGGCCCCCACGTGCCCGGGCGGCGTCGGAGCGCGGAACTTTCCAGGGCAGCGCAAAAAAGACGCTCCCAGAATAAAAGCAGTACTCGCTCGCTCTCACTTTTCCATGCTCACACAGGGGTCCCTCACAGCCCCCCGACCCTCCGACCCTGCCCAACCCACACCGCCCCTGCCGCTCCAGTCTCCCTCGCACGACCTCGGCCCCGACCCCAGCCCCCGCCCCCCGCCAAGTTTGGTCCGGAACTTACCGGGCCGCGGGCCGACCGGGCCCTAGGACAGCGCGCGGGTTCAAGGGGCCGCGGGGCCGGGGTCGGGGTCGCCTGCGGGGCCGGGCGGCCGAGGGGCTGGGGGCGCCGGGCCGCGCGCGCTCGCTCCGCCTGTGGGGCCGCCCGGGCCCGCGGCGCTCGCTCCGCCGGTCCGCCCGCCCGCCCGCGCCGCCGGCCAGATAATGCGCCCCTCGGCCGCACACATGGAGCCCGGCGCCGGCGTCACCGCCCGGGACATGCGCACCAGGTCAGCGCGCCCGGCCCGCGGCCCCCAAAACACCGGGGAGCTCTTAAAGGCGACGCCGCCCGCCCGCGCCCGGCTGGGCGGGGCCAGTCGGTTGGGGCGGGGCCTGATAGTGGTGGGCAGGGTCAGGCAAACCGACACCGCCCCGGAAGCACCGCCCCTCCTGACCGCGCTCCACTGGACGCCTGGCCCCGCGCGCCGGTTTCCCACGAGGGCTCGGGCGGCTCCTGCCGCAGGGGCAGGGGAGGGGGGTCGTCGCCAGCTCACCCGCGGCAGAGCCGGCGGGCCGCGCCCAGGGCTGACTCACGACGCGCTCACTGCTGACCTCGCTCCAACTGAGCCGCGAGACCTCAGGCAACTGCTTCTGAAAACCAAGGTTAGAATGCCACCCCCGCGGGGTCGTCACACAGAAGTTCCCCTCCAGGGGAGCGGCGAAACCGTAATTCTTCCAGCGCAGTAAAGAGAGTTCTACAAAGTAAGCTCCAGACCCACCCAGTTCAAAGACACTTCAGAGATGACTGCTCTCCCTCTCCAGTTACCTCCCAATCTTCCCCCGTGCCTCTGGGAGAAGGTGAAACCCCCCAAGAAAGCAAATCTGCACCCTTCCCTCTCCAGTGACTTGGAGGAAACACGGGAAGCAGTCTAACCTGAGAGAGGATGGGCTTTGGAGATGTTCAACTACATAAAACAAACACAGTTTTAATAGGGAAAATAAAATATCTAGTATCACAAGAAGCTCTCAATATCAAGATTAGGTTCTGAAGAATCACCAAAAAAGGCCCTTTCCATGTTCTTTTTACAGCGTTAAAACAAATAATTCATGATGAGACACCTAGATAACATATCCTAATACAAGTGAAACAAAAGTTTCACCAAACATACCTTGCAATGTACTGATATTTTCTATTTCATTTTTTAAAGATCAATGTAATTCCAACCCACAACTGGTCTTGACCCCAAATTTTAAAAACACTTAATGTAGAATAAGTTTTACAAGTAAAATTTTCTGCTATGTGCCCCCACCCCAATAAGAAGTTTAAAAAAGCCCATTTTAATTGTGTTGAGTTCCACACCTAATCGGCAACTTTTTGTTGTTGATTCCACCCCCAATCAATCCTACCCCCAAAATCTTCCAAGGGCTTTATGCCAACATCTGGCACAACTTCCCCAGGGCCAAAAGAGAAGCATTCCTTAAACTAAAAATGATACAAAGTACAAGTTGTTGACCCCCAAACACCTTCCCTGACCCAGATTTGTCAGCAATTTGCTTTGCTACAAAGAAATTCAAATGTTCAAATTCAAAAACCAAACAAAAACAGTTTATTCTCAAACAGGTGACGGTATAGGAATGCAGGAAACTCCCTAATCCCATATGCAAAGATAGTTTAAAGCAAATGATTTTCACTCTAATTCGGCAGCTGTTTATTTTGAGAACTGCTTTACTCCACGATTAATCAGATGATGTATATTAAAGCAATATAAGCAAAATATTACCTCACTGCTCCTCACCTGGGTCTTGATTAATGCCAACTTAATTAACTATAAACAGAGCAAAGTGTGGTCAGGTGGGAGACCCAAGACATGAGATTGACATAGGGATTCCAGAATCTGAGCTGGCAAACCCTGTACGAGTCACCAAGGTGACAACCATCCTGTTTTAAAGAAGGAGGCATGGGACTTCCCTGGTGGCACAGTGGTTAAGAATCCGCCTGCCAATGCAGGGGACACGGGTCCGAGCCCTGGTCCGGGAGGATCCCACATGCTGCGGAGCAACTAAGCCCCTGCGCCACAACTACTGAGCCTGCGCTCTAGAGCCCACGCGCCACAACTACTGAAGCCCGCTCCCCTAGAGCCCATGCTCTGCAACAAGAGAAGCCACCGCAATGAGAAGCCTGCGCACCGCAACGAAGAGTAGCCCCCGCTCTCCGCAACTAGAGAAAGCCTGCGCATAGCAATGAAGACCCAACGCAGCCAAAAATAAATAAATAAATTTATTTTTAAAAAAAATAAAGAGGGAGGCATCAGCTGTGACATATTAATGACACACCCCTATGGACTGAGGTGTGCACTGGTGACAGGTGGGCTGCTCCAGGGGACAGTGCCAACTTCTCCAGCTGGGAAAGGGTGAAATAGAGTTTATTTCTGTGATAGGAAGAGAGGACCAAGTGTGTAGATGGAAAAAGCGATAGTGAATCCAGACTTGTTTGGGGTCCCAGATGCTCAGGCGGGTGAATGCTGAGACTGCTTGGTCTAAAGACCTTGTGCCTATAGTACTGGACTAAACAGCAAATAGTTCAGCTGGGTGATTATGAAATATGATGCAATCACCTTCAGATGCCATTCTAAAACTGAAGAAACCCTAATTTAAGAGACAACTAGGGCTTCCCTGGTGGCGCAGTGGTTGAGAGTCTGCCTGCCAATACAGGGGACACGGGTTCGAGCCCCGGTCTGGGAGGATCCCATATGCCGCGGAGCAGCTGGGCCCGTGAGCCGCAATTGCTGAGCCTGCGCGTCTGGAGCCTGTGCTCCGCAATGAGAGAGGCCGCGATAATGAGAGGCCCGCGCACCGCGATGAGGAGGGGCCCCCACTTGCCGCAACTAGAGAAAGCCCTCGCACAGAAACGAAGACCCAACACACCCATAAATAATAAATAAATAAATTAAAAAAAAAAAAAGAGACAACTAGGGCTAGAACCATGTTTCTCCTGAAGTTTTTCCCCTCTGCCCTAAGAACAAGGCAGTCAATTAATAGTTATGGGTACCAGTTAACATGATACTCTAAAAACACTTCTGTTATGAAGTTAAACAAAAATTTCTGCCGAATTCACTTCATATCCTTCAGACCAGATCCTTGCTAATAATAGCCAAGCCTCCTTCCACCCTAACCACTGCAGAAATATTCTAATTATCTTTCTAATGTACTATTAGATAAACTTCCAAACACCATCTGAGTTAATTCCTGTACAACAAAGGGACTGAAGAAAAGAAATGTGGGCCAAATTCCATGTTCGTGTCCTCTTTTATAAAGTAGAAATTGGTCAAAGGCTCAACAGTAGTGTGAAACCGACTGAAAAGGAGTAGCATCACCTACTAAATGTTTAAGGTACTGTACTTTTGGGGTTTTAATCAGAAAATGTCTTTAAAGTTCCTGGTGGACAAAATTTAAGATGTCTTACATGATAAACACTGACAACAAGAACCATCTAAGAGACCACTCATCACAAGGGTTTTGTAGGCTGGGGAGCCTGTAGGCACCAGCTCCAGAAGTTCACAGGCTGGTGGCACAGAAAGACATAGAATGCTTTCAATGCAGAAAATGCATTCATAGAAAAGACAGGAATCACAAAGGAAGAGGCTGCTCCCCTCCCTGGAGAGGGGTCTGGGAGATCTTTATGGATGTGACATTTGAGCCAGCTCTTAATGGATGAACATCCCAGGCATCCAGAACAGCAGAAGCAAGGGCCAGAGCTGGCTACTCCTGGAGTGTGAGGGCTTTGGGGCAGACAGGGCTGCAAAGGGATGGATTCATAAACCTTTAAACTTTCTAGGTGGCTTTATCTCTCAGAACACCGAATGACTGTCGACCACTTACTTCAATTCATAAGCTAAGCAGATCTAGTTATGTATACTTCAACCAATTTTTAGATTACTGCTATCAAACAGTGACACTAGGCTCCCTCTTGTTTTCTGAGAAGCTCTCCAAAGAATAAACAGGTTGTTCATTCAAAAGTGTACCAAGTTTCGGACTTCCCTGGTGGCACAGTGGTTAAGAATCCGCATGCCAATGCAGGGGACACGGGTTCGAGTGCTGACCTGGGAAGATCCCACATGCCGCGGAGCAACTACGCCTGTGTGCCACAACTACCGAGCCTGCGCTCTAGAGCTCATGAGCCACAACTGCTGAAGCCCGTGCACCTAGAGCCCGTGCTCCTCAACAAGAGAAGCCACCACAGTGAGAAGCCCACGCACCACAACAAAGAGTAGCCCCTGCTCATCGCAGCTAGAGAAAGCCCGCGCACAGCAACAAAGACCCAATGCAGCCAAAAATTTAAAATATAAATAAATAAATAAATTTACAAAAGTGTACCAAGTTTAAAAAAAAAAGTACCTTTATGAAAAAGAGCACTACTTTCCACACTTTGCATTTTTAGTACTCTAAAGTCTAAAACTATTTTCACGGAGTTTAGGGACAATATAACCACAATCTCTAAGAGGATTATTTTAAAGTTTCTTATTTCACCCCAAATTCACTCTCAGATGGTGAGATTGCAAAGCAATTGGTTGGGAAAGGAAAGGAAAAGATTCATTTCTATGTGAATTTGATTTCCCTAGTACTTTGATATTTTTGGTACTTTTTTCAAGGACCAGAAAATAGTTAAAGGGACTATGCTTTATGAAAAATACAATACTCCCAACACATTACAGCTTCTACAACAAATGTCATTTTTTAAATCACAACACTTTTACACTAGATTAGGAGTTTGTGGGAGACAGATAAGCACCCATCTGCCCCATCCCTGTTGTGTATGCAGAAAAGCTCTCTGAAGCACAGCTCTCTAGAGATGAACCACTTTGTCAACATGTGTTTGTTTTGAGTATCATTTCTAACCACAATTCTGAACACTTAGTGTCGATGCAACATGGAGTTCAGGCTCCATCTGCAGTTAGTCTCTGTGTGGCCCTGACGATATCCCACTGTTACAGGGCTCTGAGCACAAATGCTTCCCTAAAGGGTTAAATACAAACTGCTCAGAAGTATCATTGTGAACCGGAAGTGTATCTCCCACTCTGTCTTCATCTGCATGTGTCACCAGTTGGCAAGGAGTATCTCTTTTGTGTCTATATATGGCTTACAAAAAAAAAAAAAATATGCACACCTAATTTAGGTCAATTTTAAGTCTTTGAAAAGTTCGTAAGTGAACCATGTTTTCTATGAATTAAAGAATTAACAGGAAAAAAAATCAGAAAACTACCAGAAAAAAAAAATGCTATATGACAGTCTTAACTCTAGAGATCAACCTATTCAAACCTGCTTAACAAAGAAAGAGTATTAGTCACATCAGTGGCCTGCTAATAAACATCCTTGGTTTAGACGTGAAGAAAAACATGTTTTAAAAACTTGGTATCCAGTTCACACCCCCCTCCCCAGTTATTAAATGGCAGATCTTCCGACCTAACATAGGAAAGAGGAAAACATTCCTCCCCAAAGTTTTCCTAATAGGATGAATACTCCCCTCCTCCACTGGTGCCCAGCATTTCACTATAGGAAATTCAGGAGGCGGGTCTTTCTAGTTTTCTCCTTCACAGCTTGATAACAAACACCATGTCCTCTTGCATGTTGACCTAGTCAGGCCTATAATTTTACCAACTCCTGGTTTGGGAGCAGTAAAATCTTTTTTCAAATTTGGGTCAAAAATCAACCTTCAATAGAGATACTTTAAGAGGTTAAGTATAAAGTTTAAAGCTTTGTAAATATAAATATAAAGCCTAAACCTTGAAAATGTCATGCAAGTTAAAAAACTGTTCTGGGGACTTCCCTAGTGGCGCAGTGGTAAAGAATCCGCCTGCCAATGCAGGGGACACGGGTTGGAGCCCCGGCCCGGGAAGATCCCACATGCCGCGGAGCAACTAAGCCCATGCACCACAACTACTGAGCCCCCGTGCTGCAACTACTGAAGCCCACGCGCCAAGAGCCCGTGCTCTGCAACAAGAGAAGCCACCGCAGTGAGAAGCCCGTGCACTGCAACGAAGAGTAGCCCCCACTTGCCACAGACAGCAAAGAGAAAGAAAGACTGTGCGCAGCAACAAAGACCCAATGCAGCCAAAAAAAGAAAAAAGAAAAAACTGTTCTGCTGTATTAAGAGTTTTAGACCAGCTTAAATGACAATTCTCAAAGGAAAAAAATTCAGAAGCAGCCCCCATTATCTGTCCTCCTGAAACTCCATGTAGGCTGCATACTATTATAAATAGAGTCTGCATGGTCTGATTTCACTGGCCATCATTGCTTTCTGATTGAAAATACTTATTCAGAGCTCAATTTAAATATTATTTTAGAGTTCAATCTTGAATTGTACTATGGCACATTTTATAAGACTCTCTACCTTTGAAGGTAACTTTGGGCTTTTCTTGCCAAAGGTGCTCAGTTCAAACTCTGATTTTTAGATGAGCATAACCTCCTCAGGTCAAGGGAACTCACCAGATGGTTTCTTTACCTCCAGGTCCCTGACAGTGCCCATGCTGTTCCTCTCCTGGGAATGAGTAGCCACCT
Organism: Balaenoptera physalus; assembly: GCF_965194825.1. Taxonomy (NCBI): domain Eukaryota; kingdom Metazoa; phylum Chordata; class Mammalia; order Artiodactyla; family Balaenopteridae; genus Balaenoptera; species Balaenoptera physalus. The sequence goes on along the minus strand of NC_138890.1, from coordinate 13,834,513 downwards.
AAAAAGTAGCTCTCCCGATCGCCCCTTCCTTTGCAGGCTCTCCTTCCGCAATCCAACTGCAGCATTTTGCTGCAGTTATCAGTTCATGAACTTGTTTTTTCCTAGTAGCATATGAGCTCCTGTGTCCAGCCAGGTGCCTGACCCTTACCAAGTTAAATGAATATTTCCATCACACTCAAAAGTAAGGCTTTTCCTACAACATACTATAGCCACATAGAGTGTAGGTTTGAGCCTTTTTCCTAGTTACCCTGTCATGCTTCAGGAGGCACTGCAAGTCCATATGGTACACCAAGGTGATGCAGTGGCAGCGGCAGCAGCAGCAGTGTAAGGCTATGATGAACTAAGGGAACCCACTGTCAAAAATCAGCCAATGCAGGAACCTCTAGATCATCAGCCCTCAGTCATACGCAGCGGCCTGTGGCCCCAACATGGACTGGTTTGCTCTTGGGCAGTATTAACTGCCATAGATAGCTATCCAAACTTGGGTGCCAACCTCAAGAGGAATAGTCAGCCTTGGTATGATTCTGCTAACAACTACCTTTACTAGGCACGTACAACAATCCAGCTGCTTGCTTCGTGCTTACCATCCCCACCCAACAAATGAAGAAACTGAGGCTCAAAGAGGTTAGGCCACTTGCAGTTAGTTAGGCCACCTTCCTGAGGTCACAGAGCCAGCAAGTGGCAGAATCTGGCTTTCTGGCTCCAAAGTTTCTACTGCACACAGGGCACTTTTACAAAGCAACAAAGACAAATAACAGCAAACAATTCTTCAAGAGCACACTCTTGCAGAAGGATCTGTCTACTGTCTGCTTCCTTTAGTTCTATACACGTCTCCAGAGCAGCCTTTTGCAGGCAAGCTCCTGCAGGGAACATTGTGATAATGCAATAGGAAACCATCCTGTTAACCACCCTGCCAGATAGTCCTGAGTTTGTGGGTACATTAGCTGAGCCCCTAGAACTGCTAGGTGCAGGTCCACTGGTGGCTCCCAGTTCTGACAAAACAGCTTACTGAGCAAAAAGTGATAACCTGAACATGTTTTCTACGCTCAAATTGGAGCCCAAGAACTCAGCCTGGAGTGTGGGGAACAGGAAATGAAGAGAGAGCAAGCATCCACTTCCCAAGGGCAACAGAGCCCAGAGGTGGGAGTCTGGTCACGTGCACAGTTGCATTGCTTGTCCACGCCCACTTCCGGTCTGGGCCTTCCTCTTCACCTCACGAGTCAGTACTTGGGTGAAGGGAAAGGAAAAGAAGACAGACTACCAGAAACTCTCCTTGTAATATGCTCTCTCTCCCCTGCTGGGCCCTGGGCCCTGAATGAGTATCCACCCCGGCTCTCTGGCTCCACCCCTCACAAATACACCTACTTAAGCAAAGCACCTGTCACATAATTGATCTATGTGGACTAACATCAAATCCGGGCCACAACATAGGAAGATCAAAATAGTGCTTCCCCAGTCCCAATACAAGAGGGAACCCTAGGGCAGAGGGAACTCTGTGCACCAAGAACCTACTAATACATGACTAAGCAGTCCACCTATTTGAAATCTCACTTTTCCTATGCCATAAACAACAGCCAAGCACTACCCTTGTCCGATTTTTTTTTTTTTTTAATATTTAAAACAAGGCGAGAAGGGCTTTAATAGCTGTTTATCTCTTTGCATAACATGCACTGCCATGAAGAAATGCCACAGGATTCCAAAAACACACTGCCACCAACTTCAAGAAAAGTAAAGCTGAAAATGCTCCTGGCAATAACCATTCCAGACTCTCTTTTGTTTCTCCAAGACTACAGCCACAGTCATCCTGGATCAACTAGTGCCAAAAGCCAACAATCAACCGGGAAAACACCATAATTTCTGCTTCCTTTCAGAGGGAGGAAACAGAAGCAAGGAGTCCAGTGAGGAAATTAGAAGGGTAGTAAGGTTTCACTTCCAAACCTCCAAGAAACTCCACCCCAAGCTCCCAACATCCAGGAATATGCCCAAAGAAGCCCTGAGATATTCTTTCATTCATTTGTTTACTTGTCTGTGACTGGGATGTTAAGATCCTTGAGGGCTGACTGCATCTGTCCCTGGGGGCCCAGCTCACTGCTAGGCCCCCAGCACCCAGCATGGTGTGCCTACCACATCATTGTCACACATTTACTGCTGAATTATTTGCTGGCATAGGAAGTTATATGAGCCAGAAAATCTAACACTTTCTATTTTTCAATCCTATTTTAGTTGCATTAAACAACAAAAAAACAAAAAAACCCTACCTTACAGCCACACAGGAAAACTTGTGCCAAGTTAAGCCCTTACTTGAGTGTTTAAACGTCCCTTATAGGCCAGTTTGGAGGGATAAATTCATATTCAAACAATGCACCAGTGTAAACAAAGGCAGCCAGGCTGCAGAGAGGATAAAGCCAAACTTAATACTAGAAATTCAAAATAACAACATCCATTCATTTGCATGGAACGACTCCATACAGTAGTTATTTCCCAATTCCGAAAGAGGTCAGCTTCTTTCTTATCATCAAAATCCCACAGGGATTTAATGCCCCCAGTGCTGTCTCCAACAGGAAGGAAACCCTGACTTCCCCAGCTATTTCAGTTACATAAATCAACAGTTTATTGTCCAGAGTTAGAAGCTGGGCAGTGTTGGGACCCACATACCTTTTAGCGCTGCCCACCAACGGATAACCACGCTACATTACATCTAATAAATGTACCTAGATCAATATCGTTCCTAACTATCCAAGGGTTTTTATTGCTGTAAGGATCTTTCAATTCAAAAAAAAGTTTAAAAAACTTCCCGTTAGATAAAAGGGACTTGGTAGTGGCGCCACCATCCACCAGAGTGAAGTCTGTGGCACACAAGGGACATCATAATTTCAAAAGGGATAATAATCCCCTTAAAGTTGTTTACCCTATGTTTTATATTTTAAAAATAATAAACTTTGCTCCTTTCCCATATAATGGAATAAATGTCCTTAAAAGAATTAAGAGAAATTTAAGACTGGCAGATATTTCTTGGCTTCAATAGTAAATTCACTCTGTGTGTGGGGGGATGGGGGCAGAGGGAGGAAAAGGGGATATTTCAAGAGAGGGGGAAAAACCCTTTTCTTCAAATTTGGAAGCGGTGCAGTGGGGGCCTAGCTCAGATTTTTCACCCACTATTCACCCACAACCCGGGTTTTAGCTATCAAGGGCAAGTGCCATCTGTCTCCACATGAATAAGTGAAAAAGGCTGGGCCCAACTCACCAGCCATGATTTTAAGGCTTTCACTAATTGCTAAGACAAAACCCTCTCAAAAAAAAAAAGTGTCCTGCCCACCCCAGCCTCCAACCCCAGAGTTTGAGTTAGCCTCTTCACAGCCCTCTGAATCCTTGGGAACTCAAGGTGAATTCTGATCTCCTCATGGGCACTAAGCCACACACTCAATGTACTATTATTGTGTGGCAATAAATGCCTTCGTACATCACTTTTCCAGTCTTTTGTCCCCAAATCTGATCCATTACCCTAAAAGAACAGTTCTTCTTCCAAGGTTCTAACGTGTAAGAAGAGATCACTCATCAGGTAACTGCTGCATATCACTCAGTCAAGCAGTCCCAAAGTATGGCCGTGATCCTTTATGGTTCACCTTCTTTTTCTTCCCACAATTCAAGCTTGTAATAATCTTCTATCTCGCCTGTGGTCTAATTATAGTAATACATCTCCATGGCCTTAACTCACAAATTACCCCATTTTACAGAGGGAGAAAGCAAGGCCAAGGCAAACACAAACCCCTGTCACACAGCAAATCCATCTCACATCTGCTATCTGAACACAGAAAAACGCTACTAGACCCAGGTGGCCAGTGGGTTTTGCAAGAGACACTCCGAGTTTCTTTCTCTTTGCTCCGCGGGCATATTTGGCCTTGGCAAAATGTCAAGTGCTTCCTGTCTGGGAGTCCAGACCAGAACCATAACCTCCTGAGCACAACAACCAACGTTTATTGCACACCAACCATGTGCTAGGCGCTGTGCTGGCTGCCTCCACTTCCCATTTGTAGGCGCCTTTACACACATTCACAGAGATGTGACCCCCTCAAATATTTAGTAACGTGCTGATCTTGTGCCATAACTTATCCAAGGCCACACAGCTAGGAAGGACAGACCCAGAATCTGAATCAGGTCCTTCTGACTTCAAAGCTCCCTCTTCCCTAACACCTCACCTTGCTGGTCCTATGGGCTTCATTTTCAAATAATAAACATGTGCCAGCACTTCTCTGCCCTGTCTCAGGACACCTTAAGCCCCGAGCTCCCCACCATATTTCCTCTTCCCCTCAGGGCAAGCTGACCAGGAAGAGGCAGTAGAGGAGCAACCAGGGCTGTAGCGGCTTCCTGCCTGGACTTGACTACCCCAGGAGCAGAGGGCCCAGGAAACTCTCCAAGCGCTTCTCCACAGAAGAAAATAGCTCGAGTTGAAACTTGTGTCCACATGGTCCACCGACAGATTTAGAACTCAAATTATAGCCTCGGCAGGAGTCTTCACAAAGGACTCAAATTAAGCAAGACCCAGATGGAAATGAACAGGAGAGAGACAGTCTTAAGTCAAACTGTAAAGTGAACTGCAGTTCTAGCAGAGTCAGAGGGAAGAACTGGTTGAAAGGCTAAACCAACCAAGTTCAGCCTATATTTCAGAACTCCACTTCAGGAACATTTTCCCCACATTTTTAGCCCGAGACTTGTGCATGGACACGAAGTGGTTACAAGTTACTCAGGTTTCAAACTGAGTTCATTCCTGTCCTTTGGACCATCTCTCAATGCCAGCATTCATCTACTTGGGCTCCAGAGAGCTCTGCGTTTGGCAAAACAGATAAAATTAGCTACTGGAGTGAACCTGGAATCCAGGGTGGGCCATTAAAAAAAAAAGGTACACATGAGATTTGTAAAAGCCACATAAAAACTTCCTTTGAGCCAAGCTGAAGTCACCTAAAACTTAGAGAAATGAATTCAAATCCCCTGTTCCTTCCCTCCCTTCCACCCTTCCTGGGTCTAAGGTGACCCATTTCCTGCTTGTTGCTCTGCCTTTCAAACCCGAGTGGCCCACAAACTGAGGATCCACTGGAGATCAAGGGGTAAATCAGAGGGCCTAGGGAGAGAAAACACAGCTGGAAGACCTGAAAGAGCGTTTTTCTTCTACCTTTTTTTTTTTTTTGGGGGGGGTGAGTTATACTATGCAGAGGGAGGACGGAGGGATGGGACAGGAAGTGGGTCAGTCCCACAACTTGAAAGTGTGATAATGGGGTACAATGCTCCAGCCCTGTCCCTCCTGCTACACTGGCCTGACAACACTGTGGTGGCCCCATGACTCAAAAACAGAGTAACCAAGACTGTCCTCTGACAACAGCTCCTGCTCCCCCAAATCCAGCAGGCCTTAAAAGGATGAGAGAAAACAGCATTTTTTTGCCTGTCTCCCAATCTCCCTTCCAACCACAAATTCCTCCAGGTCCCTGGAAGCTGAGGTAAAAGTTCAGAGAATACCCCTAATCTGGCAAGAAAGAAGACTGAAGGTGGGAGGGGTATATTTCTGATCTCTCCTTCCAGAATAGAGAGAAGTGGGTACCACAAACAGAAATACGGGAACCCTTAAGTTGGGGGCTCAAAGGAAAAATGGGGGAAGAGTTTCTCCCTTAGCAAATCAGGAGGGAAACCTCAGGAAAGGGGGACTATCCTCAGGCAGGTGGAAGGGGAACCCCTGGGGATTCAGGGGGACCCTTTAAAGAAGTGAAGAAATCCACTGTGTCCTCCATCAGAGAGGAGGTATCTTGAAAGAGTGCAGGCACATTTCAGAGATGTGGGGAGCCTAATAGCAGTGGGACATCTCATATTAGGGGGAGAACCTCTGGAGAAGCCAGGGACCCCTCCAAACACTGCAGCATCCACAAATTAGTAGGCGTCCCCTCCAGAACGAAAACTTTTTTGGAAAAGTGGGGAACATTTCCTCAAGTAAATAAGGATCCAGTCAGACGTATGGGCATTTCAGAGTAGTGGGCCCCCTCAGTAAAACGGAGGTACTCATCAAAACGTAGCGGGTCCCATCAAAAGTGGGGTCAAAACAGAAAAGTGGGGAACACCTCCAACAAGGATCCTGACAGAAGCAGGAACACCTCAGATTAGTTGGGCGACACTTGGGAAAAGGAAGAGGTCACCCAAAGAAGTGGGGACAGAAAAGCAGGGAGAGCAACGCAGAAAGGTAGGAGGAAAGGAAGACCTGTGAAAAGCGGGGGACACCTTAAAAAGGCAAGGGCCAAAAAGGAACACAGAACAGTGGGACAACAGCTCAGGGAAGCAGGGATCTCCTCGCAGAGGTGGGGGTCCCCCAGAGAAGTGAGGAGAAAGGTGCCCTAAAAGCAGGGATGTCTCCCTGAGAGAAGTGGGGGTCCCTCAGGGAAGACGGGGGGGTCCCAGAAACGCAGGGGGTCCCGCAAAAAGCAACCCCTCGGAGAAGCAGGGGTCCCCTTAGAGAAGTTGGGAGGGGTAGTCTCAAAGAGGCGGGGGCCCTCGGAGAAGGCGCCCCTCAGGGAGGCAGGCGGTCCCTTAAAGAGATGGGGCACCCTCAGGGAAGGGAGGCTCCTATCAGAGAGGCGGGGTCCCTTAGGGAAGCGGGTCTCCTCAGACAAGGGGGTCCACGCATGGAAGCGGCCCCCTCAGAGAAGCGGAAGCCCCAGAGAAGCCCGGGGCACCGGAAGCCGGGGACCCGCCACCAACGGCGCCCGCCCCTCACTCACCGAAGTTGCTCGGCGCCTCTGCGGGCGGCTGCTGGGCCCCGGGCGGCCTCGGGTGGCAGGGTCGTATCCAGTCCGCTCGGGTCCCGCGGCGGCAGCTCCCTCAGGTGGTGCCCGCGGCGGCGGAGTCGCGGCGACAGGACGACGGACGGTCGACGGACAGACTGAGCGGGTGGCGCGGAGCGCGTTCGGGCGGCGGGGGTGCGCGTGCGCGCGCCGGGGCGCTGACCCCGGGCGGGAGGAGCCGCCGCACAGCGCTCGAAGCCGCCGCTCGGTCTCGCTGCTCCGTCTCACACTGAAATTGCCCGCTTCGCAGCCCGGCTTCCCCGGTTGCTAGGCAGATTTCGCCTCGCACACTTCCGGGTTGAGGCGCGTCTCACTGAGTGGCGGCGCCGCAGGCCAATGAGATCCAGCCAGGGTTCCCGGGATCCGCGCCCCGAAGAGGGCGTGGCCAGACTCATGACGGACAGCACCCGGCGGCCAATGAGCGCGCTGGCCGGCTGGCTCTCGGGATGGCGCTGGGGGCCTGGGCGGGCCCAAGGAGGCGGGACGAGGTGACTGACAGGCGGCCTGCCAATGGGAGAGTGTAGCGGGCCTCAGGTCCAGTCAGGGTGCTGCGGGGGCGGGGCTTTAGCTTCAGGGTAGGAACACCGCGAGGGGTGGGGCATGAGGACGCGTCAATCCGTGGCCGGCTCGCTCGGACACTGGCGGGGGGTTACACCGGGCTGCCCGGCGGCCAACAACTGGATGGGCAGGGGGTTCCCCGCAGTGCTCAGCAGGGGCGCCCCACCCACAATGCACCGGAGGTGGCCTGGGCCCGGCGGGCGTGGGGCGGTTACGCCGGGCAGTGGGCGGGGCCGCATGAGGCGCGCTCTAAGGACACTGGGCGAGCTGTGGCGCGGCCTTGTTTCCGAAGGGTTTCGTTGGCCCTGGCCTCTCCTCTGACTAGAGTCACGGGTTCGACTCTCTTCTGAGAAGAATCTTGGGTTTCTTGCTTCCAGCCCCCGTTCTAAGGAAAACCTTGAGGAATCTTGCCCCTGACCCTTGTTCTGAGAAGAGTTTTAGCTATTCTTGCCCTGCCCACTTTTCTGAGAATTGCCAGGGAAAAAATGATTTTGTACATTCGGGACGCCCCCTACTCGCCCCCGCCGCTCTCTGTTCAAAGAAGACTTGACGGGATTCTGGCCCCTGTCCGCTTTACTAAGGAGAATTTGGGGAGCTCAGGGTCCACTGCCTTTCCTGGAGAGTATTTAGAGAACATACCCTGCCTGTTTTCTGAGCGCTAGTGGGAGCCACTGGCCTTCTTCCTCCCTGATCTGAGGGGCAATGGGGGCTGCATGACCCCGGCCTATATTTCTTTTTTTTTTTTAATTTTTACTTACTTATTTATTTATTTATGTTTTGGCCGCGTTGGGTCTTCCTCGCTGCGTGGGCTTTCTCTAGTTGCAGCGAGCAGGGGCTACTCTTCGTTTCGGTGCACGGGCTTCTCACTGCGGTGGCTTCTCTTGTTGCAGAGCACGGGCTCTAGGAGCGCGGGCTTCACAGGCTCAGTAGTTGTGGCTCGCGGGCTCTAGAGCGCAGGCTCAGTAGTTGTGGCGTGCGGGCTTAGTTGCTCTGCGGCATGTGGGATCTTCCCCCACCAGGGCTCCAACCCGTGTCCCCTGCATTGGCAGGCGGATTCTTAACCACTGTGCCACCAGGGAAGCCCTAGCCTTCATTTCTAAAGATAACTTGGGAAATTTCTAAGTTGCATGTCCCTCCTCCAACCAGAGGAGAAATTTGGGACTTAAAGCACCTCTCCTCTCTCCAGAGAGGAATTGCAGGAAACTGATGGCCCCTCACCCTTCTTAGTCAAGAACTGCCAGGGAGTTAAGCTCCCTGCACTTTTTCTACGCAGTGTTTGAGTGTTGCAGGAAGAGTTCCTCTTTTCCTAAGAACGGCAACCATTTGACTCCTGTGCCCCAGAAAAGTTACCCATTTAGCTCTCCTTTCTTGTTTTTGTTTTTTGTTTGTTTGTTTGTTTTGAGGAGAATTTTTCCAAGCATCTGTCCACTCTTTCCCAAGGGTCAAATCCGTGGCCCTTCCTAATTCTGTCCCCTGTCGGGGTCTTCAGTCCCACTTTTCTTCTCTGAGTGGGGCCCTTCCAAGAAGCAGTCCTGCTAGCCACCTGTCCCGAGACAAAACGAAGTAGTCACCAAACTCTGCTGTAGCATCCACCATGACCTACCAGGCATCAGAGGCCTTCACCTCTGTCTTCCCCCAGCTGGTCTGAACTCCTCCCATGATTTACCCCCGAAGAACCCAGTTATACCTTTCACAGGCAACCAGACATCCATTGAATTGAAGGGGTGAAGAAGGCAGCAATGAGAAAGAGCCACAACACTCTGAGGATTCAATATGGCAAACTTTTATCTCCCCCCACTTTGTGCACAGAAGTGTGCAAGATGCTGAATTATAGGATGGAACTTGTGAACCAAGATGAACACAATAAAGGGAAATAGGCCTATTAGACAAGGCAGACTGTTATACTAAAGAGATACCCAGAATATGTTGTAGGAATGTAGAGGAGGAAGTGATTAAATGAAATAATGTTTGTGGGCTTCCCTGGTGGTGCAGTGGTTAAGAACCCGCCTGCCAATGCAGGGGACACGGGTTAGAGCCCTGGTCCAGGAAGATCCCCCATGCCACGGAGCAACTAAGCCCGTGTGCCACAACTACTGAGCCTGCGCTCTAGAGCCCGCGAGCCACAACTATTGAGCCCGCGTGCCACAGCTACTGAAGCCCACGCGCCTAGAGCCCGTGCTCCACAACAAGAGAAGCCACCGCGCTGAGAAGCCCGTGCACCACAACAAAGAGTAGCCCCCATTTGCCGCAACTAGAGAAAACCCGTGTGCAGCAACGAAGACCCGACACAGCCAAAATTATAAATAAATAAATAAATAAATTTATTTTTTAAAAAATTGAGGTAATGGATGTGATGGTGCTTCATAAACCTTGAAGTGGTGTTCCCGTGTAGAAAGGATTATTGTTATTGTTACAAGTGGGCTGACATTCCTGGAAGAAAAGTAAAAAATAAATTCTGAGAGTCAGAGTGATGGGAGGTTGGCAGAGAGCCCTGTGGGGCCTGACTCCCTGAGTGAGCTCAGCCCGGACCCAAGTGGCAAGGCTCACGGAGTCCTTGGCTAGGGAAGGAGGCCACTGGAAACATAAAGACACTGTGTTCCCAGAGTGCCTTGTTTGTACCTCTGTTGTAGCACTTACCACATCCTGCAAGTGTCTGAGGCAGTCTGGGTGGACAATAAACCCTTGGACTTTTGGTGAGTGGCAGAACTGGGGTCAAACACGTGCCTGCCACTCCCTAGCGAGGCCAGTTACTTTCCTTAGCCATATCAGGAGTGAGAACACCAGTCTTTAAAGGTTGCACTGAGGATTGTGAGCTCAAAGTGCCTTGCATGGTACCGGGTACACAGTAGGACTCAGGAGTTTTTTGTTTCATTCCAGTCACTAACTAGGTTGCTTTCTGAGAGCAAGAATCCAGCCTTATTCGTTTAAGTAATCCCTCAGTGCTTTTATAGTTCTGAATTGAACTGGGATCAAAGAGCAGCTCGTTGTCCAACCCCTTCATTTTATACATGAGAAACTGAGGGGCCCAGAGGGCAACTGTGACTTGTTCACATCCTACTGCTATTTTATGGCTGGATCCTAAACTTGCATTGTCTTCATCTCACTTTTGACCTCTGTGCAGGAAAGATGAGAAGGAAGGAGACCTGTGCCCTTGAGTCATGCAGAGCAGAGTCATGTAAGAACCCAAAATTCCCTGAGCCTTATGTCTCTCTCAGACAAGCTGGGAGAAGGTTCTGGATACAGCTCTAATAGAGTCCCCAAACTCAAGAACAAAGGGCAAGTGGGGTCCCTGACCAGGGTCAAGGCCACCTAAATTAACTTTATCAAAGGGAAATTGCAAATGAAGTGAGGTTATTTCAGAGCTACTCTATGTAATTTCCAGACTGATCCCTGGAAATGTCAGGACCTATAATTAGATCTCACTTTTTATTTTAAGAATGCACAGAATTTCTCTGATTCTCTGGAAAAAAGCATTGCCTGGAGGCAGAGATGTTGGATTAAGCGATGTCCATGAAGTCTGGAATCCTAAGCATAAACAAAAGTCCCATTTGGCTGGAAAATTGTATCCTTGAAGAATCAAAGGCAAATGGGCATTTGTCAGAGAAAGTGAAATGCCCCACCAAAATGGATGACAGGAGCACAGCTTCTGACATAAAAGAAAGAAAGAAACAAACAAACAAACAAAAGGAAAGAAGAGCACGTGACCCATTCCAAGGATGGGCTTTCCTTTCCATGGTGGTAGCAGCGATTGCATCTTTCTGCATCAAGGCATGTCCCTTCCTGGGTCTGGGAAATCATGTGGGCAAACTGGCTAAGTGACATTCACATCCAAATAGGGAAATGGGAACTGAGCCAGGTGAATGCACAGGCAGCAAGGAAGGCAGGGCCTCAACAGTAGTTAGAAAAATGATGACCTGGTGGGTGCTAGCCTGCAGAGACATTCTCTTGGTGTTTTGGCTTTGGACAAGGAAGAGTGCCCACTGACAATGAAGAATGACAGCTTGTTAATACCAGTGGAAAGGATACTAAGCAAAAATATTAAAGCCCACTAGTGTCACTCAATGATAGTTGAAGTTCAGGTACAAACAGTAAAGTGCCCCTCCATAATTGCCTCCTAAGATTCTTGGACTGCCTAATTCATTTGGGTTTGACAAGCACTATGAAGTTCACATATGTGAATTGCTAGTCTACTGAAATTTGCATCCTTTGTCAGGTCCATTGGAATCAGCCTTGGTTCTCCCAGGGAAAAGGTGGTAAAAAGTCAGTGCCTGGGGGGACGGATAAATTAGGAGTTTGGGATAAATTAGGAGTATGTTAATCCCAAACTCCTAATTTAACACTACTATATATAAAATAGACAAATAACAAGGACTTACTGTATAGCACAGGGAACTATACTCAATATTTTGTGGGGACTTCCCTGGCGGTCCAGTGGCTAAGACTCCACTCCCAATGCACAGGGCCCGGGTTCAATCCCTGGCCAGGGAACTAGATCCCACATGCCACAACTAAACATCCCACATGCCGCAACTAAGACCCAGTGCAGCCAAATAAATAAATAAATAAATATTTTAAAAAAAAAATATATATATATAGTAATAACCTTTAAGGCAAAAGAATCTGAAAAAAAATTGATATATATGTATGTATGACTGAATCACTTTGATCACTTTGCTGTATACCTGAAACTAACACAACATTGTAAATCAACTATACTTCAATTAAAAAAAAAAAAGTCAGTGCCTGTTTCCAGAGAGAAATAAGACACCACCAAATCAGGAGGTTGGCCTATATGTCCTCATATAGCACCTGAATTATCCAGGGGTGGGGAGCAGGGTGTAGCTTTATTGGTGTTGGTTGGCTAGAAAATCTAGAATCGAGTCCAGATGGAGTTCAGGAGTCCTTTCAGCCAGATTTTTTTTATAGATCTCTAGGTCAAAAAGCTGGACTCTAGTAACAAATCTTACCCAGTTTGTACTGACACAATTAAGTGAAATTAGTGATAACCCTTTTCTGAGACAAAAAGTGTTATCTATACCTACATGCCTACAGCCTAGAAGACTTCTAAATCAAAACGGTGACTTCCCCAACCAGGAAGGAAAGCATTTCTGAATAGGAGAGAGTTCATCTTAGACACTCCGTATGCAGAAAGGAGGAGCTGAACGCAGACTTACTGCTGCCTTCAGAGAATTCACCTTGAGATTCTGTTGGATCTGAAGGCCTTTAGCATCCCAGACATGCGTTTACACCTGAGCCTAAAACCCAGGTCAGGGCTTTCATTCTGCTGCATTTCATATCCTTCCCTCCATCTTCCTCTGCCTTGAGACAACGGCCCTGTGCCCAGGGACTTAAGTGACTCCAAGTGGCATGTGTGTCATGCCTGTGGTCACAGCCCACTGCTTTCATTCCCTCACCATTCTCTCCTCCTCATCAGGCTGGTGTCTAATCCTGCCACTAAAATCTCTCTCTCAACTTAAGTTCTCTCTGAGAACTTAACGATTCCCATTCCAGGAACTCTTCTTGGTGTGTATTTTCTCTAACCTCTAGCATCTAGAGGACACTCCCTCCTCCTTGAAATATCTTCCATTGGCTTCCGGGGAACTTGACTTTTCTGGTCTCCTGTGCAGTCTCTGTGCAACTTCTACCTGGAAATTCTGCCAGGCTGCTCATCTCTTGCCACTCTTTGCCCTCTATGTGTCATCAGAGAGTAAATCCCTTTGTGGAGTGGGACTATATAAGAACTCTAAAATCTGTATTTCCAGTCTGCCAGAGTTCCTATCCAGGGTCTCCTTTGCCTCCAGATGGTTCCACGAAGATGTGACTCAAACCTGACCAAATATCGGACCAAATTTGGTAGCTCTCTCTTTGACCCATCTCCCATTCTTTAAACTAGCTGCTCTTTGTCATTTTCTTTCTTTCTTTTTCTTTTTTTCTTGCACCAATGTCACTTTCCCAGTGTTCCAGGATGAAAGCTCTTAAATCTTTGGAAGTTTTAACATCATTCTTCAAGCTCAAACTTAGTTGCTAAATGTCGTGATTTGCCCGCTCACTTTTCTATCTACTCTTTTCAATTTCCATTGCTACCACCCATGCCTGGACTATTATGTGCAAATTATCAGACTAATGTCTCTTAAATCATGGACCATGTGACACCCCTACACAAAAAACTTCAATTTTTATGGAGGCTGTGTTGTATTGCTTTTGTAATCAGGAAGGAAAAAAAAAAAAAAAGAATTCCATCACCAAAATGTAAAGACTGAATCTTGGCTTAACGTTTGAAGCCTTTTCCTTGCCCCTCCCATCGCTACAGTTTCTTCCTGGGATGCTTTCTTCAGGAATGATACCTTATGTTGATTAGTGCAAAATTTCCTACACTGAATTCCACAGGGCATCAGAATGATTCAAGATATCAGTAGAGATTCTGTGATGAGTTTCCCTGCTTAAAAAAATTTTTTTCAGGACTTCCCTGGTGGTCCAGTGGTTAAGACTCCGTACTTTCAATGCAGGGGGTGCAGTTTCGATCCCTGGTCAGGAAACTAAGATCCCACGTGCTGCATGGCATGGCCAAAAAAAAAAAGTTTTCAACCAGAAGATTTTGCTAAACCTTTAATATTGATAATACATGTTGTTATGTTATATTACAATCCCCCTCCCTTGACCACATGAGGTTTCCTTTTTTTCTAAGAACACCCATCAATATCCTTGCGCTACTGTACAGCACAGGGAACTCTACTCAACTCTCTGTGGTGACCTAAATGGGAAGGAAATCCAAAAAAGAGGGGATATATGTATACATATAACTGATTCACTTTGCTGTACAGCGGAAACTAACACAACATTGTAAAGCAACTGTATTCCAATAAAAATTAGTTAAAGGGCTTCCCTGGTGGCGCAGTGGTTGAGAATCTGCCTGCTAATGCAGGGGACGCGGGTTCCAGTCCCGGTCTGGGAGGATCCCACATGCCGCTGAGCAACTAGTCCCGTGAACCACAACTACTGAGCCTGCGCGTCTGGAGCCTGTGCTCCGCAACAAGAGAGGCCGCGATAGTGAAGAGGCCCGCGCACCGCGATGAAGAGTGGTCCCCGCTTGCCGCAACTGGAGAAAGCCCTCGCACAGAAACGAAGACCCAACACAGCCAAAAATAAATATAAATAATAAATAAATAAATAAGACCCGGCACAACCAAATAAATAAATAAATAATTTTAAAAAAAATTAGTTAAAAAGAAAAAATCCTGGTGAACTCACATTCAGTAGAATGTGGTTCATGGCTTGATTGGGGCTGGCTTGACATGTTGCCCTTGTCTAAGCCAGCTTCTGCCTCCCTTATTGCATCTCCCTCTCTCGGGGGGTTCTATGAGATCAAGGTACATTGCCCCATTTTGGAGGGGAGACAGTCGAGGCTCAGGGTTTTCAAATAAATAAAACCAGAGCCTAGGTTTCAATTCCAATTGTGAACAAAATCCAACTCCCGTACAGCCTTTCCACCTGCTGGGGCCACAAGCATGTTGCTAACTAACATTTTCTGTTTATAATCCTCATTTTTGTGCATTTTGTATTAAGTCACCACACTCCTCTCTCCCCTTCACATCCCCTCTTCTTTTAGATAATAGCGTGTTAAGGACTGTCAGAACCGAGAGGAAGTTAAGCAATCAGCTAGTCCATCTTCAACATTTCCCAAATGCAGAGAGTGCAGAGAGGGTATGACTGAGCAAGCACAGCATCAAGGCAAGAGCCGAGCTGGTCTCTTGGCAAAGCCAGCCTGAATCTCAAAGGCCACAGAGACTCACTGCACTTTCGTGGTTGTTAAACCCCGGTGGCAGAGCAGGCGGCATCCTGTCTCCTGTCTTGAGTGGAATTCAGGAGTCCCCAGGGAGCTCTGGGCAGTCACGGGCCGCGCCCCGTGGGTCACTCGTGTGCCTTTGTGAGGGAAGTTTCCTTGTCACTGCCCAGCTGCTTCCTGCCTCCATGTTAAGGCCTCCAGGCCAGTCTGTGGGGAAGCAGCCATCAGGGCTCCCCACCTTTGCCTTCCACCCAGACCAGACCGGGCTCGTCCTTCCCGCTGCTGCTCAGCCTCTCACGCATCTGCTCACCAAGGCCCTGGTCCTCTTTATGAGAATTTTCTCCTGGATTGTTGCCGAAGCATAGACAAGTGAGCCAGGAGAGAAAGACATCCCCCCAGACATATAGAAACTATAGCAATGCGTCTGGTCAGCACCATTCTCCCCTCTTCCTCCCCTGTGGTGGGCATGGGGCTGGCACTGGGTGGGTAGCAGGGTGAGCGGTGAGGATGGAATGAAAGAGGATACTTAGTGCTTCCATCTTATGTTGTTCTTTTGTATGAGTAACCTTTCAAAACTTCCCTCATTCATTGGTATATTCATTTATTCCACAAATATTTAATGGGCCCCTAAGGAGGGCTGGGCACTGTGGGGTAGAGCGCCGTGGGCAAAGGTGCCGGGGATGAGGCATCTCTCTCTCACCTTGACCCTCAGGCCTGCTGTTCCCTTCCCCACAGGCAGCCACCATCACCAGTCTCTCAAATGTCCCTCCAGAGAGGTTCTATTCCATGTGCAGATGCATGGGGTCCACTTTGATTTTGTGCACACACAGAGTCATGGAGCACACGCTCTGATCTTTTAAACTGAAAGCAAGTGTTCTGGTGGGCAATTCTCACCATGGAGGCAAGTTGCCACCCTCTATCAGTGACCGGGACTCTTCTAGAATGTTCCTAAGAACGGAGCACCCTTAGCCCAACATTGCTGTTCAGTATAGAAAGCCCTAGAAACACCTGCTTTGGTGCCCAAGGGGAAAAGGTCCTTGGATCCTTGGAGTAGGCATATTTCTACGTGTCTTGGGTTAGGAAAGGCTGAATCACTACTTTTGCTTAGATCTGGAAACTAACTTATCTTCTTCCTAGTGCAGGAGTCACTAGTGCCCCTGGGTCTGGAAAGCTTCACTCCTGCTCCAAATGATGCTGAGAGCTAGGGGCCTGCAGCTTAGGGGGAGATGGAGCTGTCGCAGGAATTTCAGTGCAAGGGCCCAGGTTCTCCACTGGAGCTGTCAGAGGCCTGTGGTCATGGTGACCGTTCTGGATGCTGTGGTGAGCAAGTCGAATGGGGAGGGACAGACTGACAACAAAGTGAACAAGGTGATTTCAACCCCTGGTGATGTTGATGAAGAAAAGTAACCAGGGTTGTGACACAGTGACTGGAAAGGATTCCGGCCAGGGCAGGAGTTGATGGCTTGTGAGCAGGTGGATTTGAGGAGAGAACTGAATCTTAACAGGGACTCAGCCTGGGGATGAGCATTCTGGGCAGAGGGGAGCAGTGGATGCCACAGCCCTGAGGGCACCGAGCATGGGGCAGAGAGCAGCTGGAGAGCTGGGGGACAAGGATGAAGTGGGAGAGCTGATGTTGCAGGCCTGGGAGGAAGCTGGATTTTATTCTAACGGGAAGAAGAAGTAAGCGTGCTACAAAGCTCTGTGAGCTCTGTTTCCCTCTGGTAAAATTCCTTGTTTGGATTCGGTAATCTTCCAGCTCTCTGGTTTCATGCCTGTGTTCTTTTATTCAAAGATGTTATTGAGCCTCCAGGGTGGCCAGATTTAGCAAATGAAAACATAGGATGGGGCTTCCCTGATGGCGCAGTGGTTAAGAATCCGCCTGCCAATGCAGGGGACACGGGTTTGAGCCCTGGGCTGGGAAGATCCCACATGCCGCGGAGCAACTAAGCCCGTGCAGCACAACTACTGAGCCTGCGCTCTAGAGCCCGCGAGCCACAACTACTGAGCCTGCGTGCCACAGCTACTGAAGTTCACATGCCTAGAGCCCATGCTCCGCAACGAGAAGCCACTGCAATGAGAAGCCTGTGCACCGCAACAAAGAGTAGCCCCCACTCGCTGCACTAGAGAAAGCCCATGCGCAGCAATGAAGACCCAACTCAGCCAAAAATAAAATAAATAAAATAAAATTTATTAAAAAAAAAAAAAAGAAAAAGAAAACCTAGGATGCCCAGTTAGGGTGAATTTCAGATTAATGACCAAGTCTCCTGTAGTATAAGTCCATGCCACAGTGTCAGAGTATCTTCCATATGCCAGGGCCCCGCTAGGAGTCAGCTCAGCTTTGAACGATTTTCTTCACACAACCCCACAGCCTACTGCCTTCGGAGGAACTGGTCAGACATGAAGGCTAGAGTCTGGTGTGACTTGGGAGAGAGAGATTAACCAGCTTCAAAAATCCACCTTGGCCCCAAATTGTGACCTTGAACTGGCGATTCCTTTGGGTGCCCCAACTCTTGTTAGATGCCCACATGGCATTGATTAAAATGCCTTTGATTTCCCCTGCATCACAAACATGTATCGTGTTGTGTGAGGGGTTATTTGGGTGGCCAGATATAGGTTCTGGCCTTTTTCATGAGAATTATGAGAAGGGAGGGTAACGTGTTCGGCACTCACCCATTATCCTCACCGAGGGTGTGGCTGTGAGAGACCTGAGGTAAAATTTGAATGTTGGAAGGATCCAGAGAGAGATGATGTGGCCATGGGCTCCTCGTCCCATCACGGGGACTGAGTTGACACTGCCATGGGGTCTGTCGGTGTGCAAAGCCCACCTGGCCCTGTACTCTGCAGACAAGGCATGTGGGTGTTTCCACGGGGCAACCCTGGGCATGGCCTGTGGCCTTTCCAGAACACAGCCAGGGAGGGGCAAATAATCCCTGGAAAACAATCTCCCTAAGTCAAGGTTTTGGGTCTCAGGAAAACTAGATGCTGTGAGAGAAACAGATCCTGTGAATGAGGGTTTCAGGTGTGGCCCTGGTCCTGCGGGGACTTCCTTCTGTTGGCGCCAGAAGACAGAACTTTCTGGAGGCAGGGAGGACTTCTTGGAGAGATGAAGTCCCTTTTCCTGGGGAGGGGGTGCCTCAGGAAACATCGTGGTGCCTGCTGGGAAGGGTGTTAGGGGTACAGTACTCGGACTGGGGACCCAGCTCTGAGGCATCTACTCTGGTTAGTTCGTGGTGGTGTCAGGAGGGATCTGGCCCTTGGTCACCTGCTGTTGGAGCCCATGTTATCCAAGGGGGTTAGTGACCCCACCTCTGTCATTGTCACCTTCTGACCCATGCCCTTGCCTCAGTTCAGCCCTGTCTGCATCACCGCCACCCGAGCTCACTTCTGGGATGTAGGCCTAAGTGTGGTAAGAGGAGAAGAACCTGAGGAGACCCGGGGACTTTGATCCTTCCCCTGGACAAGGGGGCTCCATCACTTTCCCCATCCATCAATGTCCTCCTGAACATGACCCAGGTGTCAGCTGTGCTTGAGGTGGTGGTGGGCACATGTGGCAGCCCCTGCCCTCCAGAATGCCACAGGCAGCCCAGATGCCCACCCAGCATCCTCTCTGGGGTGGCCAGACATGAGGGCTGCCCATTCCCTTCCCACAGTCTTGGTGGCCACGTAAGCAAAAGTTGGAAACGCCATCTAGCTGCCCAGCTCTGACTGGCTTGGCTGAGGGACATCTCCCCTCTGTCCTGTCACAGAGCTCCCCCACCCCCCAGGTCCCATGGTTGTCCCATCCTACAGTGCACTACTCCTCTCTCACAGGCAGGACAGCACTCACTCCTATTTGAGGTCCATCATAGAGCTCCTGGTACAAGGTGCACTCCCCGAGGGCACGGACTTTATCTGCTGTGGTTCCTGCTGTGTCCCCAGCGCCCAGCACCCAGCACGTGTCAAATAAATGTTTGGCAAGTAAATGAGGGAATCAATGGTGCAACCCTGACACCTAGAGAACCACGGGGATCAGCGTCTCTGACCTGCATGTTACAGGAGGGGAACTGAGAGCCCTGAGGTAGAGGTCAGCCCACATCCTTGCAGATAAGGACAGAGCCAGGGTACATTGGGGTCTGGTGACATCCAGCCCAGCCCTCCCAGCCTGCTTGCCCTGCCTGATGGGGACACTGCCCGGGGTGTCCGCGCCCCCTGGTGGCTGAGGAGCAGGCTGGGCCACTGGCAGCCGCTGGTGACACACAGATGACAGAGTGGGAGATTTACTTCCGGTTCACGTTACTTCTGAGCAGTTTGTACTTAACCCTTTAGGGGAGCGTTTGTGTTCAGAACCCTGCAGTAGCAGGACATCCTCCAAGGGCCACACAGACACTCGCTCTGGGCGGAGCATGCCTAACTGCAGATGGAGCCTGAACTCCAAGCTGCACAGACACATGATGCTCAGAATTGTGGTTAGAAACAATACTCAAAGCAAAACAAACACATGTTGACAAAGTGGTCCTCTTCTAAGGATCTTAGAGAGCTTTTCTGCATACACAACAGGGATAGGACGAACGAGTGCTGATCTCTCTCCCATAAACTCCTAATTTAGTGTAGAATGTTGTGATTTTTAAAATGACATTTGTTGGACTTCCCTGGTGGTGCAGTGGTTAAGAATCCTCCTGTCAATGCAGGGGACACGGGTTCGGGCCCTGGTCCGGGAAGATCCCACATGCCGCGGAGCAACTAAGCCCATGAGCCGCAACTACTGAGCCTGCACTCTAGAGCCTGCGCACCACACGAAGAGTAGCCCCCCACTCGCTTCAACTAGAGAAAGCCTGTGTGCAGCAACGAAGACCCAATGCAGTCAAAAATAAATATATAAATTAATTAATTTAAAAACATCAAGCCCCCAATTAAAAAAAAAAGACATTTGTTGTAGCAGCCATAATGCATTGAGAGTATCATATTTTTCACAAAGGGACTGTAATAGTCCCTTTATTTTCGAGTCCTTGAAAAAAGTATCAAAAAATATCAAAGTGCTAAGAAAATCAAATTCACATAGAAACGAATCTTTTCCTTTTTTTCCCCAACCAACTGCATTATAATCTCACCAAGTGAGCATGAATTTGTGGGGAAATACTTTTAAAATTGTCAGCAATCCCCTCTTCCCCTCTCAGACCCTCTGAGGACCAGCAGAGCGGGCGGTGGGGCGTGGAGAGGGATGGGAGGGAGGGGCCTCCTCTGAGCTGGGGTCAGCCTCCACTGGGCACCTCTGAGCTGACTTGGATTTTATTAGGGGAAGAAGCCACCGTGGTTCAAATGGAAGAAGCGATGCAGGGTGCTGCACAGACAGAAACATGGCAGCAATCTCCCTGAATAGCTTTCTTTGTGGGGAAATGTAAACCCAAAGAGTTCAAGGAAGCCAAGGGGGAAGCCAATACACATGGGGAATACTTTAAATTCTCGGGCCCCCAGGAGCCCATCAACCTGGGGGTGTAAGGTCCAGGCTCCCCTGTAGGACGGCAGGGACCTGCTGTTGGCATTTTGGTGGCGGCCGGGTGGGACTGGCCACAGTGACTGGGTGTTGTGACACACGCACATTGTGGGCAGGTGTCCACAGTGGCATCTGCTGGACCTGTCTGGGGTTGGCCCATGCGCTCTTCCCTCTGGGATGCCCCACGGACCTACACACCCTGTGTCAGGCTTGGGCCAGGATGTTTCCTCAGTGAAACCCAGCAGCCACAAGGAGAGTGCCCCTGGCAAGGGGACAGGTGGGAGTGAGCACAGAATGTTCTGAGACCATTCAGGGAGGAGGCTGGGCAGCAGCCAGGTGGGAGACATGACTGGGCCTCAGACAGACGGAGAAGATGGCCAGGAATAGGCAGAGTGACCGGCAGGATTTCTGAGGATTGGGGATGTATGTGTCAAAGGCTAGTAACGACCCCTTCCCCAGGCATGTGATGCTCGGGCCAGCTGCCCTGGCCACCTGCTAGCCTCTGTGAGGCCCATTCCTGTCTTCCCCTCAGTCCTGTGGCTGCCTCCTGGCTGAGTTCCTGTCATCTACTTCCCAAGTATGTTCTCTGCACTGTGTCATTGTCTGTGTGGAATCGCTCACACACCCAGTGGCCAGCAGTTCTGCCCTGGGACGACGGCCCAAAGGAGCGTTCAGAAGTGCCCCTGGAAGGGAGCAGTCAAGGCCACATGGGCATCATCTCGGGGCACAGGGACAAGAGCAACACAAGGGCCTTGATGCAGCATGAGTGGCAGCCTGGCACAATACATGCACATTAAAAGCACGGCACAACCCAAGAGAATTGAAAACACGTGTTCAAACAAAATGCACATCCATAACAGCACTACTCACAATAGTCACAAGGGAAAAGCAACCCAAAGCCCATCAATGGATGACTAGACAAAATGTGGTCCATTATCCAACAGAACATTATTTAGCCATAAAAATGAAGCACTGATACACGCTACAACGTGCAAAAACCTTGAAGACATCAGGCTGAGTGAAAGAAGCCAGACACAAAAGGACACATGATGCATGATTCCATTTATATGAAATACCCAGAAGAGGTAAATCCAATAGTGACAGAAAGTAGATTAGTGGTTTTCTGGGGCTGGAGGAATGGGAATGGGGAGTGACTGCTAATGGAGATGGGGTCTCCTTTTGGGGTGATGAAAATGTTCTGGAACTAGACAGAGGTGCTGGTTGTACATAGTAAATGTATTTAGCGCCACTGAATTGTAGATGTTCAAATGTTAATTTTATGTTATGTGACTTTCACCTCAAAAAGGAAAAAAAAAAACCTGAGGAAAAAAAAAACCTAGGCACATGAAGGCTGACCCACGAGTTTTCTAAGAACACAGGGAATAGAACACCAGGCACGCAAGAAAGTCTGTCTGTGGCGAGGGCCAGGACAGACAGTGCTGTGGGCCTTGCATGCCATGTCTCCGGGGTTTCCTCCCCTCTAGGCAGGGCTGGACTGGGGAACATCATCATTAGCGGGGAAAAGATTCAGGTTGCCACCAGGTCCTCCAGTCCGGGGCATTGGGTTCTGCATCCTCACACTCTGTAGGTTATAGCAGAAGTCTCTGTGGCCCTGCTGGCTGGGCGGGGAAGGTTAGTCTTTGGGATGGCACATGTGAGGGGCAGACGGCACAACAAAGACACAGTGAGTGATGGCTCCCGCAAGTTGTTTTACTTTGAATATACAGGAAAACAAATCTACAAACGAGAAGCTATGTTCTACGGTTATGTCTTTTAAACAATTCTTGTATTTACAGATTTTTTTTTTCCTGATTAAAAGCACCAGCTGAAGATACAGGCTGCTAAAAACATAAGACACTGCAAACCCATTAAAAGACCGTATGCCAAACATACTTATTGAAAACCCTTTAAGGAAACAAAGACAATGCAACCAACAAATTTACCAGCTGTGCCACCAGGCAGCCCTTTCCGATTTCCCTGCCTGTGCTCCCAATAAATGGGACTGGGAGTGCTTACCCAAGGGGGAGGACGCTGGCCTCACCCATGGGCGACTGGGGGGATCCAACAGGGGAAGGCAGCTGTGTCTCCAAGGGAACCTGCCACCTCCTGGACCAACATCCCCAGAACCGTAGGCCCTGAGGGCCACCACTGCTCATAGGAGGAAGTGGGAGGCGCACACAAGGGGTCTGACCAGCTTTAATTTACCTGCCAACAGGAATCTTTCCGCTACTCCCTCACACCTCTGTATGCTTAAGGGTTTGGAGTTTTTATTTATCTGTTTTTTCCTGAACACTTAGCTATATGACACTAGCTATAATGTCTCCCTGGGGGCTTGCTTGCTCTTAAATTCTTATGATTGAGAAACTGTGAGGCACTGAATTTGGACTCACAGGAAGGTATTTACAACAGCTTTATGTAATTGAAAGGTGCTGCAGTGAAGGGGACATTCAAAGCTCACACACACGCACGCATGCAGTACACGTGGGTTGGCTTCCATAAAGCTAGAGTGGAATATTAAATATTGAGTACTGAATTCTTAACTGTAAACTTAAGAACTTAACCTTAACTTTACATATACATAGATAACAAAGTGGTCACTAAAAGCACTTTAACATCAGGACAGACGTTAAGTGTTGAGGTTCTTATTTCAACTGCTCTACATACAAAATGTCCTAGAAGGAAAGAAAGGTTTAAATAAATACACAGAGACAAGCATGATGTAAAGTGTGATTGAAGAAATGTGGGTCTGGAGAGGTTCGACAGTGTGGGGTCCAGGCCTGCAGGCGCAGCTTGTAGCAAGACAGGTGCTCTGTCCCTTGGGTGGAGGGGAGGACCTGGGGGGCACCCTTGAGGGGGGAGAAAGACAGGATGTGGACAGCTCATGACCAGACATCAGACCCACATCTGCAGGCCTCACAGGCCCAGTGGTGACATCAAGGGGGTAGCCCCAGGGAACACGGGAGAGGGCCAGACTCTTACGAGTGACCCAGGATGACACAGAGAGGGCAGGTCCTCTTAGGACAAAACTCTGCCAGCCCGTCCCTTCAACCAGCCTGTCCCTTCAACCAGTAGCTCACTTGCATGCCTGTTGCGGGCCCCCAAGAGGGCAGTAGGGCCCTGATATGGGCAGTGGCCCAGAGCAGGGAGGTCTGCTGACAGGCCTGCTTATGGCTAAGGCACACCCAGGCCTCAGGGCCCAGGCAGCTGACCTGAGCGATCCCAACATTCCTTCCTTCAAGGACACTGAGGCTTCAAGAAACAGCCTTCACGGTGCTGGGTGACTAGACTTGAACCAACAAGCAGTTGTGACTAGCAAAACCACTCACCACCCCTCATCAGGGAGATGATCCCAGGTGCCGGAAGCTAAAGGCGGCAGCTGCTTTGACTGCCCCTAAAGTCACCATCACCTGGGGCACCTCCTCAACTACCCAAGAGGAACACAGAACCAAGAATGGCTGTCTGGGCCTGGCAGAGCCTCCTGGGATCCAGCTCAGGAAAAGTTTTCAATGCTGTTCTGAGACCCAAGGCAGGTAGGTTTCCTCCTCCTTCCCTCTGAAAACAGGGCAGGGGGCCAAGGGAGTGGCTGCCTGCAGGCTGGTGGAGCTTCAGGTGTCTGCAAACATTCTCTGCAAAGGAGGCTGCAGAGCTGCCAGAAAGCAAGCCCCTTTGATCCGGTGCCCTGAGTTGGGCTGAGGAAAGTCCCTCTCCCCGGCTTCCTGCCCTGCACTATGGACGCTGACAGGGGGAGGGCGGCTGGTGCAAACACAGGAGTTTCTGCTCTGGGCACCAGCTCTGTGAAGCCACACACACACACACACACACACACACACACACACACACACACACACGCGTGCACACACACACGCACACACACGTGCACCCCCATGGCTGGACAGTGAATCCAGTCAAGGTGCAGATGTTTGGAAGCCAAGTTCCTGGGTCCCCCAGGGCCCCCAGCTAGAGGTCCCAGCTGCCAAAAGGATGGATGCTGGACAGAAAGGCAAACTGGGAAAAGCATCGTGGCAGGACGTGCATTTTTATCCCTGACATGAGCAATGACTTCTTCCCTCTAATTTTGGGCCAGAAACTGGTGTCTTGCCTCTGGGCACTGGAAGCTGCCATGAGCAGAGGAAAGACTCCAGCCCAGTATAGAGGCCCAGGCGATGGAAGTCACGTGGCACCTCGGTGGTAATGACCACCCCTGCATGCAGGATCGGGAGCTGGCCAGTGGCTGGCACTCTACTCCCCGCCCAGACACACTCTCTTGAAGACATGACTCAGACGTGGAAGCAGGCCTGGCAGCTGAAGTCCACTTTGAAGGATGGCTCTGGAAAGTTGCCTCCAAAATCCCACCTGCGAGCCTCAGCACCCGGACTCCTGGTACTCAGCAAGAATGGCCAGCCGGCCCTTCCTGGGAGGACGGGAATTGGCCCTCCACACTCCCCAAGGACTTGGAAGCTCTGGAGACAGTCGGGAAAGAAGCCTGGGGACAGCCATGCCAGCACGTCTCTAAGGAAAGCTCAAGTGCCATCTGGGTGGAAGTCGGGGCCACACCAGGCCCCACAGAGGCCCGAAGAAGCTGAGTGGCCCTGTCCAGGAGTCTCACAGGAGGCTGGCCAGGCTGGTGTTGGGTCCATTCTGAGCTTGGAACTGCACAGGAGGCGGGCCGTCTGTCCACTGTTGGGGAAGAGGACACACAAGTGAGGTCCTTCTTAGAGAGGAGCAGGGGTGTGCTGGGCCACATGTCTGCGCCTGGAACGCTGCCCTCCTCGGGCTGGTCACCAGCCAGGACCCTGCGTCTTCCACACTTGAGTCAGATGGGCCCCCAGGAAGCAGCCTGCATCACCCACTTGGGTTGGTGCTATCTTGCCCATCCAAGGGGGCTCCTGAGGCCAGGCTGAATTAGGGATTGTTGGAGAGATGGAAGGAAATGGTAGCCAAGTGTGTACTTCCCTCCTCAGGAAGCGTGTCCCCCAGGGGCTACAGACCAGGTGAGCTGGCCCCAAGGAGCCAACCAGCACCCTCATTTTGTCTCTCCCACCCTGTGCCCGTACCGTGATGAGGTTGTGCTCAGGGAGGCTGCATGCCTCGATGTGGTCCTGGAGCAGCTGCTGCGAGAAGTTCTGGTGCATCTGGGCGGCTTCATGGGCATCCATGGCATTCCCGCAGGCTTTGTTCAGGTCTGAGGGTGGGATACACACAAAGGATGGGCCTGCTTTGGCCTGCCACTGCCCCCACACCCTCCCCTTGGGTGTGGGTGGAGCCCTAAAGTCAAACCCCAGCTCTGCCAGTGGGTTGCTGTGTGTCTGGCACATCACCTGCCCTGAGCCCTGTGTCAAGGTCAGCAAAGCCCACTTGCCAGCAGCCCTCACATGTGCCCTCCTATGTTCCTGAGTCCTTTGTCCTTGGAGGTGGATGAGCATAGGGGCAGATATAAGGGCTGGTAGGGCAGTGAAAGTCCCTGGGGCTCCCTGTGGATGCAGCACTCCCTGCAGCACTTCCAGCACTTCCTGGCCAGCTCTTGGGCACCCAGGAGCCCACCGGGAGCAAGGCACCCAATGCTCACTTCTGAGGCAGGAGAACTGAATGGGTGCATGAAGTCCACTGCAGATAGGAACAGTTTGCCCTCTACCTCCTCCCCAGGGCCCTGGGTGAGTCTATGGACCTCAGTTTCACAACCTGTAAATGGGAGAGCAGCAGTAACAACACTGACACCTGCTGAGCACCCTGGCTCGTCCTGCCTGACAGAAATGACTGCCGTCTCCATTCATGGGAAAGAAACTGAGGCCAAGTGCCAGGGCTCACAGCTCAATTCTTCACTCAGATGCCAAGAACTAGCCTTGTGGGTCCCAGAAAGACAGAATCAGATTCTGCGTAGATCTCACTATGTGAACGAGCCCACTGCCCTCAAACAGGGCCTCCTGAGAAGCCTGAGAATGTGCTAGAACTGGGGCTATGGCCTGCAGAGGTCCAATCTGAAGCAGAGGCTTAGCAGGGCTTACCTAGGGTCCTCTAGCCTTTGGCTCTACCCAGAAGCCCCAATCTCTTACTCACCTCTTAGCAGGGCCGATGACCACAGCTGCACTGACATGTCTGGGATCTTGCTGGCTAGCTGCATGGCCGGCACCACCATGTTGTTACTCTCCTGTCGATCGAGAGCAGCAGAGGAGTCAAGCGCGGGGGGTGGTGGTAGAAAGGGCTGGTGGCAGGGACAGCGTGGGCCCCACCTGTGACCTCCTGCTGCTTGGCATATACCCACTCCTACTTCAGAGCCTATCTCAAATGACCCTCTCCGAAGTACTCCTCGACCACCTTGGGGAAAAATAAACTGCCTCCACGTCTCGGCTCTGCATGTGCCTCCTCCCTGGGGTACGGCCATGGGCAATTCTATGTGCCTTTGTCTTTCTAGGCAGAGGAAAAGGCACTGGTGGCAGTCAGCCCTGGACCCATATCAGGAGCTGATTAGAAATACAGATTCAGGGGTCCCAGGGCTGGGAAAAGGCAGCAGTCTGTCCTGGCAGGAGCAACGAGGGCTGAACGGACAAAAGAGAGAGGAAGAGAAGTTTCTCTTCTACGTATAAGCCTGCTCTTGTGCGATGCCACCTGGGACACACAGGGCTGTGGGGCAGCAGGATGTTTGAACCCTCCAACCCTGACTCCACCATGTGATTGCAACAGAGCCCCCGGCCCCCAATCCCCAGGATGAGCTGAGTGAGAGCCGTTGGGGGCTGTAAACACCCATCCTTGACCCCGCAGTGACCGGCAGCACTGCTGTGACTACACCCAGTCCGGAGACCACAGCCTGCTGGCCTAAATGTTGGGTTCAGGGTGACACTGGGAAAACTCCCAATGCGGCAACACCTTGCAGCCTGGGGGGAGACTTGGCATGTAGCCCAGAGACATACAAATCCTCAAAACCAACTCCTGAGGCCCAGGTTCAACATGGCCACGGTTGTGCAGGACATGCCGCCACACAGACACAAAAGCCCAGTGACTTTATGCTGCCCTGTGGCCAGCACCTCGAAGATAAGCTCCAGGTGGGTCTCAAAACTTTTCAAAATTGAACCAAGCCCTTCCAAGACCTCAGAATGCACAGCAGAACAGGAAAAACTACTCTCCTCCTCTAGGCCTGGGGCTGGGAGGGAGCTGCCAGGAGGGAGAGTCCCCCTTGGCTCAGGTTCCCCCATGACAGCTTGGGGCTGCCCCACAGAACCTGGGTTTGAAGCACGGAGTGATCCTGAGAGCAGTCCTGTATGAGGCCACCCGCAAACTTGTAATGCCCAAGGACACTCTGGCCTGGCAGGCCCGGGGCAGGCAGTGTCTCCCCCAGACGTGGAGCTGCTTGAGGCAGGACCTGGGTTTGAGGCCTCTTGGTGGCCCCATGTTACCCTACGTGGGCCCAGGCACAAAGGGAGCAGCAGAGGTTCCCAAATAAGCTCTATAATTTCCTCCGGGAGCGCCCCAAACATGAACCAGAAGCTGCAGCTGAAGAGCTGCTCTGCCCATCCTGAAGGTGGCTTCTGGACAAACAAGAGCCAACAAGGTCTGGGTTCTAAGCCTGGGTTTGCAGTTTGGTGCTGTGTGACTTACTTTTTTTAACTTTATTTATTTTTTGGCCATGCCGTGCGGCATTCCGGATCTTAGTTCCCCAACTAGAGACTGAACCTGTGCCCCCTGCAGTGGAAGAGTGGAGTCTTAACCACTGGACTGCCAGGGAAGTCCCTTTTTAAAAATGTTCATTTTTTTAAAATTTGGGGCTGTGTGCCTTCAATCTCCCCAT
This sequence comes from Balaenoptera physalus, assembly GCF_965194825.1. NCBI lineage: Eukaryota > Metazoa > Chordata > Mammalia > Artiodactyla > Balaenopteridae > Balaenoptera > Balaenoptera physalus. The sequence continues at coordinate 13,806,104 of NC_138890.1, read as the reverse complement.
CTGGCAACGAGGTAATCACAGCCACTGCACCAAGACACAAGGCAGGTGGCCTACACTCAGTGGAGCCTCACATTGAGCACCTTGTCCCTGCCTAACCCCCAGATGCACACGGAGGCCACTGTCCTCACTGTGCTCAGTGGGTAGTGTGACAGGTGTTGTAGAAGGAGTGGCGCTACACTCAGAAGGGAGAACTTAGTACTGGTCCTCCTCCTTCCAGGGTGATGATACCCCCCAGGGTTCAGGCCACAGCTACAGGGCATGTTGGCCTGGCAAATGCTTACCACATGACTGTGGGGAAGGGGATGCACCAGGCTCATTAAAAGCACTCACTCTTCAGAAGCCCTGGGGCTTGATCAGATAGAACTTTATGGGCCAAGACAAGTACCCTGCACTATCTGTCCCAAAAAAACAGCTGAAGTGAGTTTGGCTAAACTACAGAGTTGATGCCAGCTTAAAAATTCCCACTGCCGTTAGAAAAAAGCTCCAACACAGTGGTGCAGAGAAAGACCAGACATAAAATTATAAAACAGCCTGATAAACAAAACCTATGCATGGGCAGAGGCAGGCAATGGAAAGAGCTGGAAGACAGAAGACATGCGATGACTTTCTCCTTTGCTTCTCAGACTTTCTATGAGAAATAAAATACATGCCGTATTTTATGTTGACAAATATTTTCCTTAAAAAATTAAAGACCCTGTATGGTCGATGGGTTAGAGCAGGTGAGATGTACATACACCCCCAGATGGGGAGACTCGGAGTCAACTGATCCCACCAGAGACCAGTTGGCATGGGTGGGGACCAGGCCCAGGGGGGCACTGTTGGTGAGGGTAAAAACACAGAGTGCACTGAAGACACCACGTGTGATGGGCAGAGATGGAACCCTTGGGATTGTGACTGAGCAGACACACTCCTTCTCCCCAAGTATTAACACAGGAAAGGGAACCTGCCCTCAGCCTTGCCAGCTTTGGGCAGCCTGACCAGCTCTAGCTCCACTGTGCCCTGGGGCTTTGCCTGATGACTGCCCATGGCCAACACTGGCCCTGTCTGCCCCACAGATGCATCCTCCGGGGATCCAAAGCTCCCCCAGCCCTGCCTGCCCAGGCTGTCTGAGCCAGAGTGCCTCTGCCCTGGCTGAGCCTCACGGAGCAATGGTGGGTGAGGGGTCAGTGAGATGCGATCATTGTGGGGCACAGAATGGGAGGCACTTCCTTGCTAGGTTCCCCCTACTAAGCACCACCCTGGCCCCATGCCCCTCAGCCTGACCCCTGACACTCACCCTATGGTTTCCCAACACATAGAAGATGTGGCCCAGGAGCACAAGGGAGCAGGCTGTAAGCCGGTTCAGGTCCTCTGCATTGGACATCTTCAGGGTTTCCCGCAGAAATCGCCTTCATGAGAAGAACAGATGATGAGGCCCCATCGGGAGGCCTTTGGGGAAGAAAAGGCAGCAATGGCCTTGAGGCCCTGAGCAGAGGGCCACCCACCCCATCTGGCAGTGGGTGGGAAGGGCAGGGACAGGGGACCTCGCACATGCTGTTGGGGGAAGAGAAACACCGGGAGGTGCCGGGCACGGGGCCACCTGCCCTCCCCCAGTACTCACTTGGCCTCGTTATAGCGTCCCTGGAAGAAGGAGAAGAGCCCACGCACGTAGAAAGCTGCTGCTCGGAGGCAGTGCGAGCTGAGGGGAGAGCGGAGCGTCACACCTTGGTGGGGTTTTTGTGAAACCAGCAGATTTACAAAAGGGGATTGGTTGGGGGGGTATGAGGTGTTGGGGTACATGGGGCAGTCTAGGGTCCCACAGGTGCTCACACCACCCCAAAAAGCAAAGAAAGCATAAGATAACTAGTAAAGTAGAACTCAGGGCCTGGGGCAGCCTACCTGACGGGGAAGCTGTGGTCTGGATTGATCCTCTCCAACAAACTGTACAGCTGTGAAAGAAATGTCTGCAAGTTAGGATAATTCCACATTTCTAAATATGAGAGAGTTCGGCCCCAGATATGCTAGTAAATTGACTAGGGCTGCCTGCAACTTCCTGAGGAATGTGCCCGTACCCCAAATCCCACGCCTGTAAGCAACCTGCCAGGAGAAGGGGCAGGACCTGCAACATCACTGACATCTTAGGTGCCCTTTGGCTATCATATGGAGGGTGTGCTGGTGGATGAGGGTTGAAGTGGGCTGAGGCTTCACCCAGTACCCACACAGTCCCATCAGGAGGCAGACACTGGGGTGGGGGTGCAGAGGAGACACAAGGGAACCAAACTCCTCTGAGACCACCAAGGCCACACCAGGCCCTCATGACCCTGCCCACTGTGCTTCCTGACTACTGGAGCAGCTGCACTGGGCTTTCTTTCTTTTTTAATAAATGAGGTGTTTTTAAAAAAATAAATAATTAATTAATTTTTTGGCTGTGTTGCGTCTTTGGTGCTGCACGTGGGCTTTCTCTAGTTGCATCGAGCGGGGGCTACTCTTCGTTGCGGTGCGTTGGCTTCTCATTGCTGTGGCTTCTCTTGTTGTGGAGCACAGGCTCTAGGCGCGTGGGCTCAGTAGCTGTGGCACACGGTCTCAGTTGCTCCGTGGCATGTGGGATCTTCCCGGACCAGGGATTGAACCCACGTCCTCTGCATTGGCAGGCGGATTCTCAACCACTGTGCCACCAGGAAAGTCCTGCACTGGGCTTTCTACCCAAAGCATTCAAGCCAACCAATCACCTGGGAAGTCAGCTAGGCTTTTTGTAGCCAAGAGGTGATAGTGGCCTGAACTAAGAAATGAAGGCCGCAGGGGTGGAGACAAGTGGCCGAATCTGAGATACTCTAGAGGGGTCAGGGCTGGGAGGGAATTGCAGGGATAAGGGGGTGTTGCAAGGGGAACCTGGTGGGAGGGACTTATCCTGCGAGGTCAAGCTCTGGCCCACCTTCCCACCTCAGCAGGCTGGGGCACCAGAACAACCTAGAGACCTAGTGCAGACAGCTGCCCAAGCTGTTGCTCCTCATAACTGAGCCATGAGGCCTCACCAATGTTCTAGAACAGACATCTCAGGGTAGAAGAAATTGGGTGTTTTTTTCTGAGGGATTCAGTAAAGCTTGGCTCGTTTTCAGTAGGGAAAAGTGTTAACTGGCTGTGGGAATGTTTCTGTCCTAGACTTGGCCTTCCCCCAGCCATGCCCACGAATCGTTGCATGGGACACCTTGTTGGGGGGCAAATACCCCAGGGCTACTGAGATTTGCTGGTTCCCAGGACAACACTCCCCCCACGCTCCCCTCCAAGTAAGAGTTGAAACAAAGGATACCAAACATGAAGCATGTCACCTACTACCTCTTGGTGTCTATTTCCTTCCCGTATATACACACTCGCCAGATTGGTCACGATGAAGGCCCACAGCTCCTGGTGATTGGTGAGCTGGAATGGGAGACACAGGGCATTAGGGGGCTGGGCTGGGCACAGTCATGTCACATAGGGGCCGCTTGGCGGCATCAGAGCCACCCAAACGCTCCACAGTGGCTACCTTGGAATCTCCTTATTCTTTTCATTCCAAACACACACCCCTTGCCTCCTAAACCCAAGGACAACAAAACTGTTAGTTCTTTTCATTATAAAACAATCACCCACATTATGGGAAATTCCGGAAACAGAAAAGAAAAGCCAGCCACCCTGATCCTGCCCTCAGAACACACCACAGTTTGGTCTATTCTCTGCTGTCTCTCGGTCTGAGACCTGGCTGGACCTTCCCTCTACGCCACAGGCGGTAACCCCAGGACCCGTGTGCTGACACAGCAGAGGAGTACGCTGATCCTCGGGGAGGCAGGGACCCTGCCTGGAAGAAGCCGAAGCTGTTAGAGGCCAGAAATGCTTCTGACGGCTGGTGGTGGACAGACCCTGATCCCCAGTTCTTCTGGGGGGACAGGAACGGCCACGAGAGGGACCAAGCTGAGCGGGCTGAGCATTCCCAATGGGGCTGAGGGAGCGCAGCTGTGTAGGAGGCCGAGGGTGCCTGGGAAGCACAAACTCCACCTGGAGGCCCCTGGCAGGTGCCAAGGAGGTCCAGAGGGTCATCTGATCTGAGCAAAGATGCTCCAATATGTTTGTCATGGGACCGCAGGAACAGCGTGTGGTTGGGGGTCATGCGGGGTTTGGGCCCAATTCCTGGCTGTGCCACCCCCCTCCCCCCGCCAGTGGGGAGGACTTCCTGGGACACACACCATCCGTCGGGAATTTTGATGTTGAACCAAAGAAGCAGCAGCCACTTGTGTAGGAAATGAGATGGGGAAGGAGGGTCCAAGAGACCTCCATAGGGCCGCGGGCAATGTGGGGTGGTCCTGGCACCACTGCAGTGAGCAGCACCAGCCGACCAGGGCCCAAAGTAGCTGTGACACAAGTCAACGCCACCTGGTGGGCTTTCAGGAAGACTGGGAATCGAGAGTGAAAGTGGCTGAACAGGCCATGGCACCAGCCCTGAGTTAGCTGGGGAAGCCCCACTGCAGGCTAGCCAGGAGCCCCCTTGCCCACAGCTATCCCTCATTAAGCTGTGCTGCCAGTGCTGGCCTTGTCTGCAGCTGAGCAGCACAAGACGTGACACAGAAAGCCCTGGATAAATGGTGTATCACTGTCACCGCTGGCATCAGGCTGAGTGCTGTGGAGTCACCCGCTGACCATGGTTTTGTATGGCTGTTGTCCTCATCACAGACCACGCCCGACTCCTTACTGAGAAGCACTGCCTGCCCCATAAAGCGAGGGCCGGCACCTTACCCGCAAAGCTGTGGTGAACTGGGCTTCAGCGTTGTCCATGCAGTTGACAGAGACACAATACAGGCCCTGGAAGAAGAAGATGCTGAGGGCTCAGAGCCACATGCAGCTTGCCCGGGCCTGCACAGCTGCACCCAGGCAAGCCTGACAAGTGACCACTGAGCTAGCTATATCTGAGCTTTACCCTGACAAACAGGGAGAAAGATAGCATGCTTAATTATTCCTGCCTCCCGGGACCTAAGTCAACTTGGACTTGATGACATGCTTGTCAGAGTGAAGTCCACTGGGAAGGTTCTGAATTCTGCCTGGGGTGGTGGTCACAGGGTTACTCGCAGGGATGGGGCTGGGGGCGGGCAGCCCTCATGCACTCACCAGCAGTGTATGTAGCTGTGCTGCGTGGTTGGAGAAGAGCCGGGGGGATTGCTGGCACAGCTGACAGACCTGGGAGATCTGCCGGGAGAGAGCATGTCTGACATCACTTGGCCTGTAATGTGGGACCCAGTGCCCTGGCAGCATTGAGGAGAGACCCCAAAGCCGGTGGGTGTGCCCATGTCCTGCCCAGTCTAACTTGGGCACAAAGTCCCAGCGGATGTGCCCATTGTGAGGATTAGGCACGGCCTTGACCTCTTTGAGGATGGTGACCCTTGTCCATTACCCGCCTTCTCCCTTTCCAACTTGTGTCTCAGCTGTACAGTACCTTCACCCTTATCAAGGCCCCTGTGCCCTTTCAGGAAGGTGGGCATAAGGGATTACGGATCACAGGGCAGGAGGAGTGCTAGAACTGCCGTCAGGGGACCCTAAAACCCCAGACCCCATGTTCCTTGGGCATGCCAACTTTTAGGTAAAAGCCTCTGATCAGTTGTGTCCATGCAGGGTCGTGGACTGCCAAGTTATAGTCATATAACAGATGACGTCCTGCTGACACGCACTGGCGACACATTTACATTCTCCCACATGACACCCTCCGAGACCCAGCAAACTCAAACCACTCTACCCCTCAGCCTTCCCACCCTGTGTGTGTGCAGCCCCCAGTGGCCTCACCTCCTGCAGAGCTGTGGCCTTGTGTCCTGTGACGAGCCTGCACATGATGATGTGCTCGAGCAGGATTACTTGGAAGGAGGACAGAATGGGGCTGCAGTCGAGCACTGGGGGTAAGAGGCAGGGATGAGCATTCGAAGCGTGGGCGGAGAAGACAACTGAGGAGACACTGACCCCTGCCTCCTAGGGGCTTCGAGCCCTCCGGCCACACCGGCCCCTCAGCTACCTGGGTCTGAGCCCACTTGCTCCGCTGGACACTGGCCCAGCACCCAGTCTGTCACCTTGCTCGGTGCCCACAGCACCCTCAAGCGAGGGGGTGCATCTCCCTGTCTAGGTGAGGAAACAGGCTCATAGCAGGCTTTGGTGACCAGAGTATTGTAAGAACAAGAAATCCTGGAGGGATCTGTCTTCCATCCTCACCACACCCCGACCCAGCTGAGTGCTCAAGGGCACTCTGGACACAACACATTCTAGAAATGCTGAAGTTGTCTGGGAGACTGAGGCCACGGCGATAGGCCTCAGGCAACAGTGGGGGGACCCTAGCTTCTGGCTGCCCCAAGCGGCTGTCCTCACATTGGAACCAGACAGCACCTTCCCAACTCATCTGAAGGGAAAGAACCGCAGCCCCCGCGGGCATTGGTTCTCTGGCTCTAAGGCTCTTCCCCAGCAGCACTGACAAGGGCACAGGGAGTGAATGAGGTTAACAGGCGCACAAGCCAGCCAGGGATATGTGGGGCTCTGGGTTCCTACTAGTCAAAGGTCCATGATCGCACAGGATGGATTAGTCAAGCATCCAGGAAGAACCCAGGGCCTCCAGAGGACCTGCTGTCAGTCAGTTCCAATCCCAACCTCACCCTGAACACAATCCACATCACGATACTGATAATAGACAGCAAAAGCAGCCACCGCCTGTTTCAATTGAGCACTGCCGCCCCAGCAGCCCCCAGTGGAGTCCCGCTAACCCGCATGGCTATCTTGCGCAGTGAGGGGGACAGGACAGAGACGGCACAACTACCCCACAACACAACCCCCTGGGGATCAAGGATCCAGTCCAGGCCTGGCCTGCTCTGCCCGAACCTGGATCGTCCCCATCTGCCAACTGGGGTAACAAGATCCATGGGGCAGGGACCCGTGCTGCAGTCTTTAAAGGTCCTTCAGGCCCAGCATAGGAGGTGGTGATCGGGCCGCCCACCAGGGGGCTACTTGACCCACTGAGCCCCACAGAGCCTGACTTACTCTTGAGCTTCTCCAGCTGCATGAGGGCCTTGTCTGTGTACTTCTGTGCCTTCTCTAGGTAGCCGGCTTGCATGGAGTGCATCACAGTCACCTGGTGACAAGATCAGATGGTGGTGGTCACTGGGGCCCTCTCCTCTCTCACCTGGGCCACCAGGCCCCGGCCCCTCCAAGGACTCACCAGGTAGACAAGCACGCACATGTGCTCCTTGGGCAGCCAGTGGAAGAGGTCAGCGGGGTTGCTGGGCAGGATCTCATCATCGTGCAGTGTGGAGATGGTCTGGATGCACTGCTGCAGCTGCTTCAGGCATGGCTTCACGCTCTTTACCTGCAGCAGGCAGACAGCAATGCACACCTGAGCACCCGTCTGCTCCTATCAGGTGCCAACCACCCTTAGGAGGCAGGTGCCCACAGTGGCAGCTAGCCAGGTCCTGCCTGCCCATCGGCCTCTCAGCCCTTCCTTTCCGGGAACTCCTACCACACCCACCACTTGCAGGAAACCCACCCCCCAAGATGGGTCAGCCAGCTTTCAAGGCACAGGGCAGGGCCAGGAAGGTCATCTGTGGGACTGAGGCTCCACCACCACCCAGCGCTGGGCACAACACCAAGGCCCGGGAAAGGCCTGTTCAAAGACCCTGCTCCAGCCACATTTTCTCCTTCCTGCAGTGACCTGAAGAGAGGAGGACACGGCTGGTTATCCTGGGAGGTGTGAAGTGGCCACTCGGAGTCCTGCAGGTGCCGTGGTTTATACAGACTGGCCTTTCTGCACCAGGAAGCCCCATCCCGAGGCCCTACAGGCCATCTCCACAGCCGTCAGCACCCTGTGAGAGTCTGCACTGTGCTCCTATGTGTTGACTGAAGTGCTCAGCCCAACAGGCAAAGGTTGGTGCATGTGGGGCAACCAGGAAGTACGACAGGGCGGGGAGGGTGCGTGGGGCAGCACCCATCCAAAAAGCTGAGACGTTCCCCCATGTACAGGTACAGCTGCTCCTCAACCATATGAGGGTTATGGGCTTTTTGTGTGTGTGCCTCAAACACAGCTGATTTTGTTAGTCCCTACTCAACTCCCACAAAGCTGTCATTAACTGGGGGGTGGTGGACAGACACTGCTTGAGCACCTGCTGTATGCCAGGCACCATGCCAGAATCCCCAGTGTATTTTCTTGGATTCCCCAAACTGCCCTCAAGGTCATCTGACCATTCACACACTGAGTAGATGTGTGTGAGGCCACAGCTATTCCCGCTATAAGGGCAGAAATGGGACAGACCCATTCCTGGAGTGCCCTCTGTCCACAGAGGTACAGTACTCATGCCAGAGCACAATAGGGCTGTGGGGGAATCGAGCCCCGAACGACAGACGTGCCCAGTGGTGAGGGACAGGAGGAAATCGCAGAGCTGATGTCTTAGCTTACAGGCCCACCCACCACCTGCCTGCTCCCCAGCAGCCCTCAGGTGAGAGGCACTACATACCTGCCCAGCATCCAAGTAGTGGGTCACCTGGAGCACCAGGAAGAAGACACGCAGAGACTCTTTCTGGATGGGGTTCCCTTGCCAGTTCTCAACTATCTGTCCACAGAGGGTCAGCAGTGGGTGGACTTCCTGCAACTTGCGCTCCATCAGCAATAGCTGGGGAGGGAGAGGTGCACGTGCTGGGAGACCCTCCTGGTACAAAGGACTGCCGCCCACCTGCCCACGCGCTGTGGGACTGCTGGCACCACGAAGAGAGGGTGCATAGCCGGGCTGGAACCCAGGTCTAGGCAGCTCCAACCCAGGCTGCTCTTCCATCAGCACAAATCCCACAACCTGGAACCTGAGTTTTACCTCTGAATCCAGCTGGGGGACACGGGCCTGCCCCTCGTGGCTGCCTGCCACGTGTGAGGGTCTGGGTGCCTGAGGGGCCACGACATGGCAAGCAGGCGAGGCTTTGGCAGACCTCGTGGGGACCCGGCCTCACATCCACCATACCAGCCCCAACCCATCCAGCCTCCACTTACCATCCCTTTGCTGAGCAGGAACAGTGCCCTGGAAAAGAGAGGGGTAGTCAGGTCTGGGAGACTCAGGCACCCCCTGGGATGACTGTGTCATCTCAACGTTCACAGGAACCTAACGAGCCACCTCTGGGACAGTTAAATGGATGACAATGGACCCTGGCCAATTAGGTTTGTTTTACTTATAAGAGGGCTCTATTTTGTTCTATTCTATTTGTTTTTAGCTTTTTCCTGTTTAGACAATCATGTGGTTCAAAAGCTCAGAAAGCAGAAACACGTGCTCAGAAAGCATGAGGGGCAGGGTACAGGACAGCACATCCACCATAACCTTACTCTCGCTGACACAGCAGATCACACGTTCCACATCTGTGGACAGCACAGGGTGGGGCAAGGAGAGAAGGGGGGTAATTAGGCTCAGGTGCCCACACCGAAATCTGTACCTCACCGTGGCCCCTCTGTGCCCACACTTCCTTGCCTATAACCAGCCAAGCCCCCTCGGGCTCTCCTGAGGGTTAAGGGGATGAAACTCAGGAAGCCTAGGCATGTCAGCAGCCTCGCTGCCCACTGTCCCCACCCTCAAGGGTGGCGCGGCCAGGAGATTTCTACTGTCTTAAATCTTTCTGCACTTTCTAAACAAGCACATACTGCTGTCATCAGCAAGAAAAATAATAAAATGAACACAGTAAAAGGTTTACGAGACTGCCAAAAGACAAAGGAGGGCAGCCCAGCCTCACCCCAGTGCCTAGGGGCTCCTCACGGCACTGGCGTTGGGACAGGCTTTTAGGATCGGCTGTTGGGCTGTCATCACAGTTTGTTCAACATCTAAGTCTTTGTCCCGCCAGTCTGTGCAGAGTCCCCATGTGCTGCAGCTGACACCCCGTCAAATGGGCATCGTTCCAGGTGAGTAGACTGAGGTGGAGGGGGGTCCCCGTCACACAGTGAGAGATGTCTATACTCCCAGCCACCTCGCCATTCCTTGTTACCTCACGGCGTGGACACTCTAGGGTCTACTGTCTGACTATTGAAATCTAAGGCCTAGAACTTCATGTCAAGGTTCCCATATTGTCACATCACTAGGCCATATCCCTGAGATCAGAAGTTCTGTGTCAGGCGACCTGTAGGCGCCATGCCCTAGTGAGGCCCACCCAGGTCACCCGCCCACAGTGGTACAGAGGCCTGTTTGAGGACACCTGTGAGTGAACATGTGCAGTGTGTGGCCATCCCCATGCCCTGCAAGGCATGAGTGTCACCCTGAATCCAGTGACGGCCACAGCACGAGGAGGATAAGACGGGCCAGGAACACAGACCAGACTGTGCGACAGTGTCCATCCCAGGGCAGGTTGGTCGAGGGATGACAGCCTGTGGGGAACTGTGTGGACCCCTGTGAGCACTTGCAAGTCCAGAGCTCAGAAAATGGAGTCAGGGACTGTTCTGTGCCATAACCCCACGGGACAAGCTTAGATTTTGTGTTTCCAGAATCCCAATGCACACAACAGAATAAGAGCACTGCTACCTGGAGTCTGGAATCCTACTACAGAGGATTCTTCTCTTTAGGGGAAAAAGAGACAGACTGGAGGCTCTCTTAGAGGGCACACAGTGAAGCACTGGTGGCCTCAGACCTCTGACCCCAACCCCAGGGCATTAGCCTCCAGGTAGTCTAAGCAGTTTCACACATAACATGAACCTATGTCCCTTCTTTTACACAAATGTCCACTTACTCTGTCTCCTGTTATGTATCTAAAAACTCCTGGGTGTCCCCTCAGTGGGGACACTGGTTGCCAAGCATGCTGCCCACACTCTCTCCAAGCACCACTCTTGCACTGCACCAGGAAGGGGATCAACCCAGAAAATCATACGAGCCCTTTTTATTTCAAGAGATACTAGAAACGTGCAAGTGCTGATGGTGCTGAGAATGCCAGCTGCCCCTCACCCTCACAGTCAACTCAACAACTTCTCACTTCATGAATTGATGGGGCAAAAGCATCTCGGTGCTGCCTTAATTTGCATGTCTCTTACTATGTATAAGGGTGGCCATCGTTTCATGCTGAAATGCCATTTCTATTTGTTGTCCAGGATCAAGATGGCCAAACTCTTTCCAAGTAAGAGGAGGAGGGGCCCAGGGAGAGGGTGCCTACCGTGTGTACTCAGATCCCACCACCCGGGCGTACTCGGCCCCCACACCCAGGAGGTCACAGGCTGACACCAGGTCCTTCTCAAGTGTGTGCAGTTGCTGAAAAGAAGAACGAACAATGACCCTCATTTCCAAACCACTTGCTTTACAGTACCTGACCTTATTGCTGGGGAGTTAAACTGAACCTCCCTACGTCAACAATATTGCCTCATGTCAGTTTTCAGCTAAATTAAGCATATTATCTCATCAACAGTGTTTGGGTACAGAACTCCACTTCGTTTATAGTGTACATCATCTAAGCTTAATGGTGCATACAGCCAGCAGTTAACACTCACAGGTGCAGACCCCTCCAGGGCTGTGCGAGTATGTCTGAATGCTTCCCAGGTCACTTTCAGAGGGTGGTCACTAGGGGAGCAGCCAGAGGAGCCTCTAACAAGGAGGGACTCTTTCAGGGGTAAGTACCTATGGGAGTTTCAAACCCAGAAGCCTTGACAGGCTGAAAGGCAGGGACACCTGTGGGGCCTTGGTTGAGATCTTGGGCTCCGTGCTCACAGCACAAACCAACTCTGTGACCTGAGGCAGGTGACTCACCGCCTGGCCTGCTTCCTCCTCTGCCAGCAGGCACAAAAGCACATGGAGGATAAAAGGAGGACAGTGACGTGCAGGGCAGGAAAAAGCCTGGAGGGAAGGCAGGGGCCCAGGCTAGGTGAGCTCTCAGCAGGGGACCCTCTGAGCCAAATCCTCCTGGCATTAAGGCTCCCCCAGGGAGCAGGGGACACTTGCAGCCCAGCACCCACTGTGTGTTCAGGCAGGTGATGGGGCTTTATCATGGAGGGTGGGCGAGAGGTGGCCTGGTGGGTAGGCTGTGTCAGGGGCAGGAGAGGATAGAGGATGGTCAGTGCTGGGGAGGTGTGGGCAGAGCCCAGGATGAAGAGGCACTCCTCATGAAGGAGTCTACCCAGCCCCCGGCCTGCAGACTCCTCCACTGTAGCCAGGAAAGCCCAGCTGAGAGAGCCTCTCACCACCCGAGCATCGCAGAGTGCAGGGACCAGGCACCACCTACATCTGAGGAGCTTAAGGGAGGTTGAGGGCAGAGGGGCTGTGTGGAGCCCAGGGTGAGGCTATACCCCAGCAGGCCCCAAAAGTGAGCTCTAGGAGAAAAGGCTTGACTCCAGCATTTGCTGCCCAATAGGCAGTCCCTTGGAATCTCTGCACAGCTCTCAGAAAACAGAGTGGACCTCTGGCAAGAAATGCTCCCTAAATTTTGACGAATGCAGGCCAAAGGGAGCAACAGGAGGGAGGGGAACATGAAGACTAGGCCCCAAGTCAGCTCCAGGGGAAGGACACTCCCACCAATCACCCCAGGTGCTGCTGAGTGAGAGGCCCACCCTGGGAGTACCGCCTCCTGGCGACAGTCTGGAGGGGACTTGTGAGCAGGTCAAAGAAACGTTCCTGTGTCCCCATCCGCTCAGTACAGCAGCCTGAGGAAGACCCGTGTGTCCCAGAGTCTGCTTATTTGTACTTGGGGCAGCTGTGCCCCAAGGTCACGGCCCCCAACAGGCACCCACGCATCTCGGCCAGGCCCGCAGTACTCACAGCAAGCTGGAAGAGCAGGCGGCAGTGCCAGTATGGGGTCTGCTGTGAGATCTGGATTGCTTTCCGCAGCAGTGGCTTTGCTGCATCAACGGAATTCTGAAAGGAAACAGTGAAGTTTGGGGAGGAAAAAACAAGGTGGATTCCTTATGCAGCAGCTGCGGAGCCAGAAGGCCATTCCTGTTCACACTTACCAAAGGATTTGTGGGTTGCCAATGTGCTTGATTAAAGAAGTAAAGATATTTTATTAGACTCACTGGCTGGGAAGTTTTTGCATCGACCTGAAAATAACTCCCCACTCAACTAAACTGAAACTAGCTTTAGTTCAAAATCCTGAACAGTCAAATTGATAACAATTGCTGTCTTTCCTGTTCTGCAACTAGAGAGAGGGGCCAGGGGCGTGAAAAGGGGTCACTGCTCAAAGCTGGGAAAGGCAATTTTCAGCTACACCTGACGTCAGGAACCAGCTTAAGGTAAACTATATAAACTTGTTCAGGAACTAATCATCTTTAGCCTAGGAATCATCTTTAGCCTAAGTTTAAACTATATAAACTTGTTCAGGAACTAATCTTCTTTAGCCTAGGAACAAGGCTGTTTTCCAACAGTCCTCGGTAGAAAAAGATTCTGCTAGCTTTTGTTAGCAAGTGATCACCCATGGCTGCCCCGTGCCAGGCGTGGGAGATAAGAAAATTAAGAGAAGTCTTAAAAGCCATAAGGGAATCCACTCCTGAGAGTCCCAGTTTGCCACTGTGCTTTGCTACAGGGAGAGGGAGTTTGCTTTCAGAAACCTTCATATGTTCTTACCTCTTGACAGTATAATTCAGACAAAAGACTTGCTGCTTCAAATTTAACATCTTCAAACTGCGGGATCTAATGACGTCCAGTTAAGGAAGTAGAGACACTGCAAAATGGTCAGTTTAAAAGGGCCACAGCTCAGCGTTCTTACACTGCAGAGGCTGGCCGGACGGGCGTATCCCCACCCGCTCTAAAACCCCAAGTTCACATATTCCCCCAGTAATCCCTGAGCTTGCTGCTGGCTGGGTGTGGAGCTAGAGGCTGGGGCATGAAGAGGAGCACAGCACCCAGGGAGAAGCTACCGGTCTGAAGGGATGCTTCAGGTAATCTGTGGGGCAAAGCCCAAACCCAAGGTGTGCATTATAGGTAGGATTCAAGTTTATAACACATTTTTTTTATTTAGAAAGAGTTTTCCTTAAAGGGAACAGTACCAAGAAAAGGATACTTGCTGTGATATCAACCACTGAAAGAGAAAGAAAAAAGGATTAATTCTCAGCCATACACTTTGCACATGCTTAACTGGCTCCACTTTGGGGTTTACACAGGTTGTCTTATCACCAAAGGCTGCAGGTGTTCAGTTAAGTGGGAAGATGGCCTGCTCAGCCTAAGAGGGTGGGCTTGCTTTTCCTCTAATCCAGCAACCAGGGCGTGTCTGGGGGAAAGGGAACATGAACTTGCTCCCCTACTCACGGGCTTCCCGTCCTGCCAGGCTCCTGAGTCAGAACTGGAGCCCTCTCCCACTACAGCAGCAATGCTTCACAAGGGGAAGGAGCACAGAGGGGCCACCACATGCCATTCACTGTAGTACGCCAATAGCAAATCATGACATGAGGAATTAATTACAATTAGAGAGTAGGTCTGTGGGTGTCAGTCCTTCCTGGAGAAGTGACATTTAAAAGATGTTTGGAAATGAGCAAAGTTAGCCTCAGAGGGGAGGGAAGAGTACTCCAGGAAGGACTGGTGTGGGCAGCACCTGGCCAGGGGAAGCAGGGATGATTCTGAGTTCTGAGCTCACCATCCCTCTCTGCTAGTACACAGGCTGGGACGTGGTTCAGACAACGACATGCTCCCACTTGGCCTTAACTGTGCCCTGGAGTTTCACATTCCAACAGGAGGTGGTGAGCTCCCAGGACAGTCCACCACACTGACCACAAGTCTGTCAGACCATCAAGGACTCAAGCATATACCTGACGCTGTCCCTGCTGACCCACTCGTCCTGCAAACATTCTCAGAGCCTCAGCGGTTGCTGGAAGGCAGATCCAGAGCCCAACAGAAGACTCTTACTTGCCATGCTCTGTGGAAGAACAGTGTGTGTGTGGTGTGTGTGTGTGGGGGGGGTATGTGTGTATGCACGCGCATGTGGAGGGAGGTGGTGGGGGTTGGGGTGTCTGGGGCTGGGCCTTGAAGGATGAGGATGTAGGTATGGGTGGCCATACCTACAGGGACAGGCAAAGAAGGAAGAGGAGGTGCTCCAGGCAAAGAAGAGCAGAGGGCCAGGGAGGTGAGGCTGGAAGGCGCATTTGGTCTCTGTGCCACTCATGTGACTGTGGGTAAGAATGCCCTGATGTCACCCCTGGAGCCTGACCCAGTCAGAGGCATAAAACAAAAGCACCTAATCAGATCCAAGTTTTAAGAGCATCTTAGATGCAGCAAAGGATGCAGAGGGAGGGGGAAGAGAAAGAGGAGCCAGAGGCTGAAGGCCCATGGGTCTGTTGGCCGCCAGGGAGAAAGGCCAGTGACGCCAGCGGGACAGCCTTGGAGCTCGAGATGTCTCTGGGGCTGAGTGGTGGCCAGGGAAGTCACCAAAGAGGCTGGGGAAGACTTGGAGCTGGTCTGGAGACCAGCTGCCTGAGAGACACAGGTGGGCCAGGAGGCGGAGCTATGGGAGTAGAGGAGAGGGATAGAACAGAGAGAAAGAGGGAACATGGAGAGCCACCAGGCTCCTGTGTCTGTCACACACACATACAAGTGCATGTGCACATAGAGCCCAGGCAAAAGGCACTCTGCAGTCAGCCCGGGTGTCCCCTCCCAAGGCCCCCCTGCAACAGGGTCAGGAGGAGCTGAGGGTCCCAAGAGGGACAGGGCCAGTGCCTGCTGCCAGGAGTGTGGCCCCAAGTGAGGCTCCTTGGCTGAAGACCATCTACATGGACAGTGGGGACAGGCCTAGCTCCTGCCTCGTGTGATGTCACGAAGCTGGTAAACACAGAAGTAGGGGCCTGCTTTCTACTCCTCCTCACTGGGAAGGGCAGTCGAGCAAGAGACACTCCTGAAGGCCACCAACTGGGAGGAGGGACAAGACACCGTGTAGGAAACTCTGTGACTAAAAAGTTGGGTTAGGGACATGCTAAGACCTGCTCCAACCTCGAGATTCTGTAGTTCCATGACTTAATCTCCACATGCAAGACATATCTCAGGCAAGGCCTCCATACTCAAGGGGAGCCCTTTAGAGAGAGTACAGGGTGGATAAAGACACACATGAGAAGCATTTGCCTTCCACTCGGAGCGCCGTGTGGCTTGCTCTCAACAACCCAGCCTGGTAGCCAAGGCGGAGTGGGCTCAGTAAACCCATCACCTACAACTGAGTTTCCAAGTCAAGCTTGGCCATGCCTCAGGACCTGGTGTAAAGCTGACTACATCTGTGTGTCACTGCCCCCCAACAGAGGTGAAGAGGGCAACAAGAGGCGAAACTCCTCCAGTGGGGCGAAGAAGCCTTCCTTACGAGTCTGTGGCCCAGGGATGCTCTCCCCACTGCACAAGGCATACTCCAAATTCACGTGAGGACAGTCCACAGAAGTATGTCCATGGTGGGCAGACTGTGAGGGGACACAGCCAGTTGCCTACTGCCAGGGGAGGGCCCCACTATGCCGACTTCTCCAGCGCCTTGGCCTGTGCTGCTGGGCCCAGGCCCACATGGGCCCATCAAATGTCTCTTCATCTGGGGCTTTTGTGTGGTTAACATCTATTCAGTAGACATTTGGGCTGGACCCCACTGACATCTCTTTTCTGTAAGTCAGATGTGTCTGTTAATGATCAGTTTCTGTCTCTGACAGTTCTCTCTGTTTTCTGACCTGAGGGCTGGAGAAAGAGCATCACATCCCCCTGGGGCCTTTAGTGACTATGGGGAGAGCTGGAAAGTAACATGTCCAAAGTTTTAAGGCTCAAACCTTCTGGAAGGCCTCGTCTGTCAGTGTGAGAGGCTGTCAGGAGCGCTGCTCTAGGGGCCAGAGGACAAAGTTTGAGGTGTGGACCCACATGGGAGTTAGCAACACTCCAGCTCCTGGAGGAGCTGGATCCTAGTGGTCCTTAGCATCCATTTCCCAGAGCCATGACCTGCCACCATTCTCTCATGCATGCACTGTGGGCCACTACCCCCCAACACACACACAAACTGGGGATGTTGGATAAAGCCCCATAATGTGCCTCATCATGATTCTGTGTCCCCAGTGTCTAGAATGGGTTCACACATGGGAGGCTCTAAGGAAACATTTGTTGCATGAATGATGACTTTATCTATCATCACAAGGAAGTGAGGGCTTCCTCATGCACAAATGGCCACAGAACTGAGGCTTATGCCTTTTTTTTTTTTTTGGCTGCACTGGGTCTTCGTTGCTGCGCGCGGGCTTCCTCTAGTTGCAGCAAGTGGGGGCTACTCTTCGTTGTGGTGTGTGGGCTTCTTATTGTGGTGGTTTCTCTTGTAGCAGAGCACGGACTCTAGGCACTCGGGCTTCAACAGTTGCAGCACGTGGGCTCAGTAGTTGTGGCTCACGGGCTCTACAGCGCAGGCTCAGTAGTTGTGGTGCACGGGCTTAGTTGCTCTGTGGCATGTGCAATCTTCCCGGACCAGGGATAGAACCTGTGTCCCCTACATTGGCAGGCGGATTCTCAACCACTGCGCCACCAGGGAAGCCCAGGCTTATGCCTTTTAAACACAAAATTCTAATTCCTAAGTGGCATCAGACATCTCTTTGTCTTTAAACGTCACTGTTTCTTGCTCAGGCATCAGTGTCAGTGACCCCTGAGCCGTCCCCGAGATGACCCATTTCTGAAGCTGTAGGACTAGCTCCATGTCAAGGTGAGCCAGTCACTTCCCCAGGATTGTCAGTCAGAAGCCAATCAAATCACTTGGCTTTTGTACCTTTTTTAACACTTGCAACATAAATTCATAATCAGAAATCTAGATATTAGAAAATACGTCCATCTCACAAATTACCCAAGGTTGCTACCTCAACCTATGTTTTACTTTGTAACATTAAAATACAGCTTTTATGTCTTCTTCCTCTCATGGGAAAGCAGCCAGAGAGTCCCGTCACTGCCAGGGAGCCTGCAGGTGTGAGGCAGAGGTGTGGATGACCCTACCAGAAGCCTCTGGGGTCACCTTGGGGTTCTCAGGAAAAGCAAGGGTCACCACAGGGCTAGCACGCACCCTGAGGGGTGGAAGGGCTGGGATCAGCACACTTCCCATTCCTAGGGCATTCAGTTCAGGGCTGAGTGTTTCAAGCCTTCTTGTACCTCATAACCAAGGTAACTTTTTCTTAAAAATCAGGTTTTTTTAAGTCACCAAAATGTGTAGAAATAGTTATCAACTGCAACTCCTCTGGGATGGAAGCACAACATTCAGGAGCCAGCCTTGCCTCTCTCTGCCATGTGACCATGGCTACAAGCAGCCCGGTCAGTACTGTCATCGGCAAGTCGGAAGTGGTCTCTACCTAGTGGGTCTGGTGAGGATCCAGAGAGACAGTGCTCCAAGAACCGTGAACGCAGGGCCTGGCATGTGGAAGGCACCAAGAATACTGTAATAATTCTCAGGCAGGAACCGGAAGAAGTGGGGGTTGCAGGGGAGACAGGGGGCAAGTTGGAAGAATCATGAAGTAAAGGTTCCTAAACACATTTTACTTCCTGAAGTCAGATGAGACTCAGAGAATGAGTGAAGAAAATGGAACTGCAAACAGGAGGAAGCACAGATACTCTTCCATGAAAATGCTTAACACCAAGTTCTGCAAATGCAGCTTCTGTACCAGGTTCTGCTCCCAGATGATGTAGCATGGAATTTACCAGGACACAGCCGTGATCCTAAAGGATGAAAGATGTGCTCCATCTGTGCCTGATGATGAAAGGCCCAGAATTGAGCCCTTTCAGGCCTTAAAATAAGAAAGGGAAGCTTTTAATCACTTGCTGGGAAGGTAGCCATAGACTCTCGGGCTAAACCTGCAAGCACCATTAAGGAGTGTCTGACTGGCAGTTTGGAGCTGCTTTCTAAGTCAGACGAACAACCACTAAAAAGTAGCCCCATTGCAAACACACAGAGAAAGCAAACATGGCATCAACACAGATGCTGCAGTCACAAAAGACCACTGTCCAAAGAATGACTGCCTGGCTTATACCAAATAACGAACAATCCATTCCAGAGAAGTAGCATTTATTCCTCTGTGGCTTTCAAATCAGCAAAATCTAAGGATGATGATGCACTTTCCAGATAAATTAAGAAAGTTAAGGGGGAAATAAATACACATCTAAGTACAGATATAAAGATTCCCAGTTCCACAGTGGAAGCACAAATGACTGAAATGGAACTGTTTGAAAACAGTAAAATATAAAAGAAGACTGAAAATTTACACAGGAATAGTATGTAGCAAGAGGAAAGACAACAAGGCAAAAATGAAATGAAAAAGAACACAATCTGACAAAACCTGTAGAAATAGCTTCACAAAGTATCTAGCCAAGAGATTTCTATGTAAAGTGACATTCTTTATAATCATGAATGATTTAGTCAGAGTCACAAAGGAGTCAAGAATTCTGTTGAGGGGACTTCCCTGGTGGTGCAGTGATTAAGAATCTGCCTGCCAATGCAGGGGACACGGGCTCGAGTCCTGGTCCGGGAAGATCCCACATGCTGTGGAGCAACTAAGCCCATGCGCCACAACTACTGAGCCTGCGAGCCACAACTACTGAAGCCCGCATGCCTAGAGCCTGTGCTCCACAAGACAAGCCACTGCAGTGAGAAGCCCTTGCACCACAACAAGAGTAGCCCCCGCTCGCCGCAACTAGAGAAAGCCCATGTGTAGCAATGAAGACCTGACACAATGAAAAATAAATAAATTTAAAAAAAAAAAAAGGGATTCTGTAGATACATCCACATCCCTGCCAAAACCATAAGCAAAAAGAGAAGGCTCTCTGGTGAAGTGTCTTGTCATGTACCGTAATAGTTACAGGACCTGCTGAATAGATCCAGGGAATGAGGCAGCCAGCAGGTACTCTGAAGGCCTGCAGGGGCAGGTACGACTGAGAGACCAATGGCTGCAACTTGGATAAAGCTGCTGAGGAAAGGGAGAAATACCCTCCATCCCTCTGATGGGAACCCTTAACAAACGAACTGATGAAGCAGATGGGTGAGTATATTACACATTCCTTCTGGAAAGCTTACAAATACAGTTGAGGAAACAGAAATAATAATCTACCCTTATATATATAAAAAAATGATTACAAACGAGGTTACGGTCTCTCATAGGAAAAGCAAAAGATGATGAAAATAATAGTTAAGGAAGATGAATGTAATACTAAATTCAGAGGTCAATTAAAAGTTTTACCTATAGCACTTATATGATTCTTTACCTAGTAAAGAATGAAAGGAAAGGAAAGGAAAGAATAAAAGTTGACAGCTCCCTGATTTGAAAAAAATGCACAACTAATAAAGAATGAAGTTTAAAAAAAGCATGCTTGCATTGCAACACAAAAGGAGATGAGAAACAACGAAAGAAGGAAAACATTACAGAGACTGGCACTTCAACTGAAATCTGAACAAACTTTCATGTGGGGATGCACCTGACAGAAAGAAAGGTATTTCCAGGTGTAACGACAGTGCGACCTACGGAGGGTACCCTGTGGCTCTATGGAAGACCTCACAAGATTTAGGGTTCTGTAAAATCGAGGGAAAACTCTCCACAATGATAAGGATTTAAATTATGGGTCCAAAAGCCAAGCAGCTACAAGGAAGCAATCTGAGGCATGGCTGCTTCTCCTTGACAGCACTGAGTGGGCAAAATATGATAAGGACAATATACACAGTGACTGGACTTCCCTGGTGGCGCAGTGGTTAAGAATCCACCTGCCAATGCAGGGGACACAGGTTCGAGCCCTGGTCCGGGAAGATCCCACATGCTGCAGAGCAACTAAGTCCGTGGGCCACAACTATTGAAGCCCATGTACCGAGAGCCCATGCTCCGCAACAAGAGAAGCCACTGTAATGAGAAGCCCGTGCACTGCAATGAAGAGGAGCCCCCGCTCACCACAACTAGAGAAAGCCTGCGTACAGCAATGAAGACCCAACGCAGCCAAAGATAATTAAATAAGTTTATAAAAAAAATATATATACAGTGACTATGAAACACTGCTAGAAACAGGCTAAATGGAAAGGAAAAAGTAAAACTGTCACTGTTTGCACATGACATGATACCATATACAGAAAATCCTAGAAATGTCACCAAAAAATATAACTTATAAATGAATTCAGTAAAGTTGCAGGATATAAAATTAATATACAGAAATCTGTTGTGTTTCCATACACTAATAACGAAATATCAGAAAAAGAAATTAAGAAAACAATCCCATTTACAACTGTATCAAAAAGAATAAAGTAGCTAAGAATAAATCTAACCAAGGAAGTAAAAGTCTTATACTCTGAAAACTCTAAGACATCAACGAAAGAAAATGAAGACTACAGAAATGAATGGAAGCTATACTGTGCTCATGGATTGGGAGAATTAATATTGTTAAAATGACCAACCTACACAAGGCAATCTGCAGATCCAATGCAATCCCTCTCAAAATACCAATGGTATTTTTCACAGAACTAGAACAAATAATTCTAAAAATTTTATGAAAACACAAAGGACCCTGAGTAGCCAAAGCAATCTTGAGAAAAAACAACAAAGCTGGAGGTATCATGCTCCCTGATTTCAAACTATGCTACAAACCTACAGCAATAAAAACAGTATGGTAATGGCACAAAAACAGACACATAGATCAATGGAGGAGAACAGACAGCCCAGAAATAAACCCATACTTATATACAGCCGATTAATCTACAACAAAAGAGGCAAGAATACATAATGGGGAAAAGACAGCCTCTTCAATAAATGGTGTTGGGGGACTTCCCTGGTGGTCAAGTAGTTAAGAATCAGCCTTCCAATGCAGGGTACGCGGGTTCAATCCCTGGTCGGGGAACTAAGATCCCACATGTTGCAGGGCAACTGAGCCCGTGCACCACAGCTAGAGAGCCCATGCGCTCTGGAGCCTGTGCGCCACAACTACAGAGCCCACGCACCACAACAACAGAGCCCGCACGTCACAACTACTGAGCCCACGTGCCACAACTAGAGAAAGACCCAATGCAGCCAAAAATATATTAATTAAATAAATTTTTTTTAAAAACCCACAATATTTCAAATAAAAAAAAGAAAAGAAAAAAGAAACAGGCTGAACGGCCTGAAGACAAGGGAAAGGAGGTGGCAGGATTTGTTGTTAACTGAGAGAAGGGAGAGCTTCAGAACCAGCACATCCACTAAAGGCACTGGGCCGTGAGGCCAGGGCAATCACAGCCTCCACCCTTCCCACACCCAAGGAAGCTTGACACTTCATTTGATCTCAGCCTCATCACTGCTCAGCAGAGACCCCGATATCAACCAGTCACCGACAGCTCAGGCACTCCTAGGGATTGACCTGAAACCTTGAGCGGTTCTCAAGGCTTGCTCCCCCACCTCATTCAGGCCTCTGTTCAAATGTCACTCCCACAAATAGAGACTCCCTCATTACCTTTGCTAAAAATAGCTGTCAACTCCAACCTTCACCCTGGTTTTCATGGTTCTTCTATAGCTGCCTAACCTTTTACTATATATTCATTGTTTGTCTCCCTCACAAAAACATAAGCTTCTGTGGACAGGGACTGCTTTAGTCACTGTTGATCCCCAGCACCTAGAATAGGGCTTGGCACCCAGTGTCAGCTGATTAAATATCTGCTGAATGAATAAAAGAAAAGAACTTCACAAAAACAACGACTTGGACTTCCCTGGTGGCGCAGTGGTTAAGAATCTGCCTGCCAATGTAGGGGACGCAGGTTCAAGCCCTGGTCCGGAAAGATCCCACATGCTGCGGAGCAACTAAGCCCGTGCGCCACAACTACTGAGCCTGCGCTCTAGAGCCTGCGAGCCACAACTATTGAGCCCGTGTGCCACAACTACTGAAGCCCATGCACCTAGAGCCCGTGCTCTGCAACAAGAGAAGACACCGCAATGAGAAGCCCGTGCACTGTAACAAAGAGTAGCCCCCGCACACTGCACCTAGAGAAAGACCGCGACACCAACGAGGGCCCAACGCAGCCATAAATAAATAAATTAATTAATTAATTAAAACAAAACCCCATGACTTATGGTCTTGGCATGGACCCTGGCGATCTTGACCCTAGATTTTTTGTTGTTGTTGTAAATTTATTTATTATTATTATTATTATTTTTTTTTTAATTTTTGGTTGCATTGGGTCTTCGTTGCTGTGCGCGGGCTTTCTCTGGTTGCGGTGAGAGGGGGCTACTCTTCGTTGCGGTGCGCGGGCTTCTCATTGCAGTGGCTTCTCTTGTTGCGGAGCACGGGCTCCAGGTGCGCAGGCTTCAGTAGTTGTGGTGCGGGAGCTCTAGAGTGCAGGCTCAGTAGTTGTGGCGCACGGGCTTCGTTGCTCCACAGCATGTGGGATCTTCCTGGACCAGGGCTCGAACCCGTGTTCCCTGCACTGGCAGGCGGATTCTTAACCACGGCGCCACCAGGGAAGCCCTTGAGCCTAGGTTTGAGCTCAGTTTTGTTAATAAGTTGCTGTGTGGCTTTGGGCAAATCACTTTACCTCTCTGGGCCCATACTGCCTCACTCCTAAAACAAGGAAGTGGATCAAGAAAGAACTAAAGCCCCCTTCCAACTCTCTACAGTCTGCAAAACAAAGATCTGATTATCCTACCAAAGGCAATTTGTTACTAGCCACCGGTGGGTTCAGATTTACCTCAGATCAACACATTTTTAAAATCGAAGTTGATTGTATTCAAGAAGTCTCTCCTCTAAGCAGAATAAAGCTGGGTAAATGGCAAATGGAGACACCCTATGACAGGAGCGCAGTGTTGCTGTGCGTAGAAACAACTGCACAGCCAGAAGGGGCAGAATGATGGCCACTTTCCCACATTCTTTGAGGCACCAAGATCCCACAGGTCAACATGGGAAGATAGGGCCTGCCCTTTGAAGGGGATGGATGAGTGGATAGTGGGAGGAAGAGAAGTCACAGGTAGATACGGAGAAAGCAGGAGCCCTGAGCCCTGGAATCCAGACACCCCCCCCCCACCCCCCGCCCCAGTTCTGCCTTTTACAGGACCTCAAACGACTGCCTCCAGGCTCTGGGCCTCTGCCTCTCACCTATGACTCCCCTCATCACTGATGGGGGCACAGTACCCTCCAGACCCTTCTCAGACTTCCGTGTTCTGGGAGAGGATGCCTTCCGAGATTTCCTCAGAAACCGAACTTCAGATTCTTAAGGGATGCTTGGACTGTTACCTGGACACTCCCCTATGCCCGAGTCATTTAAGAAGGGAGCGTTCAGGCTGATGCTCCCGGGGCTGAGCCCTGAGGAGCTAGAAGCTGCAGGACTCACTGGCCGATCTGGGGGCGTCCCCAGAGATGCCAAAAGGTGACATCTTGCTGCAAACCTGAAGAATTTGGAGACCCTGTTGCTCCTGAAAGAGGCAACTCTCGGAGTACCCGGAGCGGAGTCCTAGGCCTCTGCCTGTCACCAGAAACATTAAGTACGGTACGGGGCGAGTTCCCTCGGGTCCCGAGAGGCTCACGTCTTCGGGGTCTTGCTGCTGGTGCGGAAGTCACGCCCCAGGTCCCGGAGGACCGGCGCCGGCGGCCCCCGCCCGCCAGGGTCGCGACCCGTCAGCCCAAGCTCGGAAAAGAGCCCGCGCCTCCACCCTCGCGGCCCGGCCTGCGCTCACCGCCTTCTCCAGGTGGCTGCGCGCCTGCTCGCTGTTCTTGGTGTGGTGGTAGAGCACGGAGCCGAGCTGCAGGTGTGTTCGGGCCTCAATGCGCTGCGGCGGCTTGAAGGGGAACACGGCCTGCAAGCAGTGCACACACAGGCGGATTTTGGGCGGGCTGGAAGTGCGGAAGTGTTCGGCAAAGCCCAGGAGCGCCAGGTACCACGACTCAGCCGCCTCGGCCTGCGCTGCCTGGGCCGCCGCCGCCTGAGCCGCCGCCGCCGCCTGAGCCGCCATTTTGGCCTCCACAACAACAAGCTGCCGCCACAAGGAGGCGGAAGCAGGCGCGCGGGGCGGGGCCGGGAGCGCCTCGCGTTTCTCGCGAGAGCTGCAGTACAAAGCATCCTGGAATATGTAGTTTGTATTTGGAGTGGCCGCGGCTCCGGGAAGGTCTGAGAAAAGGCGACACCCTCTGGTCCGCGGGACTGTGACCGGAGATTTCCGATGGGCTGAGGTTTGCATTCCTGGGGTGAAGACCCCAGGTGTCCAAGCAATGGCAGGGCGTGGCTTGCCGACGCGGACTACATCTCCCATCAGGCCATGCGTACTATAACAAGCGCCCCCCGCCCCCCCCGCCCCCCCCCGCCCCCGGTGGCTCCGGAGCATTGTGGGATTGGATGAGTCTCAAGATGGACAACCGGGATGTTGCAGGTAACAGCCCCCGCCTCTCCGCAAGCGTCTGCCTGGGTCTTCGGGCTACGCGTCCTTGCTTCGCCCTACCGTCGGGCCTGCCTCAACCCGCCGGCCCTTAGCCTCAGCCTCCCGGTGGCTGGAAGAGGCGGCTTCTGCACCACCCCCGTCTCCCGAGACCCCAGACCCAGTTACCCCGCCCCCGCACCCCCCCCCCCCCTCCGTTGGTTTGCTGAGGACGGCAGGCTTTCCTTAAAGGCCGCCACCGGGATCTGCCCTGCGCCTGCTTTCCGAAATAACCGCCTTCAGGGCTGCTCTGAGCTCCGCTCCCCGAGCCAGTGGCAACCTTGGGCTGTCCTGCGCCTCTCTCTTCGTGGCAGCTCCTGACTGGCCTGTATCCCGCTTTCTGGAAAAGCTGTTTTTCCGAACTGCACTCGGCCTCCCTGTACACATTTTCCTGGGTCTTTAGAGCCCCTACTTTACCACAAGCCTTATTCTTCCCCCTCCCAGCCCTAGCCACCCCCCAGACTGGGATACATTGAGGAAATATTCATTGTGTGCTAGGCACAGTGCTAGTTGCTGAGGATGTAGTGGTAACCAAAACGGGGCCATGCCTTCCTGAAGGCTACTTTCTACTGGGGCATCACAATGCACAAAAAAGGAAATATTTACAGAGAGTGAGTTATAATGATACGAGAGAGTGGAGGTGCAGGTTGCTGATATTGGGTGGTCAAGGAAAGCCTTTTTGACTAGAAGATATTTGAGATGAGAAGATGCCAACTATTGGAAGGCCTGGAAGGCAGAGCCTTCTATGCAGAGGGGGACAGCAAGTGCAAAGGCCTTGAGAGCTTATCATTTTGAAGAATGTCAGGGATGAAGTGGAAGTGGGGAGGGGAGCCATCTCTGGCAGGGTCTTGAAAATCGGCTTTCAGAATTTGGATTTTATTTTGAGTCCCATGGGGAACGTTCGAGGTGTCTTCTCCATCTCCACAGCTACCACCCTTGTCTGAAGACACCATCATCTTTTGCTTGGAGCCAGTAAGCCTCCTCGTTGGTCTCCTTGCTGCCTATGCACTCTGTCCAATCAGGAGACAGAATGATCTTAAAAATAAAAATACCAGTTGGATCTTATCAGCTTAATACTCCCCTGTCACTTCCTAAAATCCTTTAAGTAAAACTCAGACTCCCTATCTTGCCCTACCCCTGCTAGCCCCACCCCTGGAACCATCTGCTCTGACCACATTGGACCCCTGCTTCTTACTCTGCCCAGATCACTCCCCATGTGGCTTTTCAGGAAGCCACCTCTTTATCTTTCTGGTTTTAGCTTAAATGTCCCCTTTTTTAATGGTTATTTTCTGGCTGCCCTAGCTGTACAGGTGGTCCTCTGTTATGCCTTCTCATCTTTTTTTTTGTTTCCAGCAGAGAGCTCTTATCATGATTTTGCAACTACTTTTTTGTTACAAGTCTTTTGTCTCCTCAGCCAGAGGTGAATCCCACATGGGCAGAGGGCCCTTCTGTCTTGATTAGCACCAAGTACAGCATCTGGTGCATAACTCAGTAAATGTTTGCTAAATAAATGAAGGAACAGACGTGTGAATGTCAATCTGAATGTCAGTTGCTGCAGGCGGCAGCCTCTGGGCTGCTCCCATAGCAGCCACTGGGCATGTTTTTGGAGCAAAGGTGATTTCTCATGTACTTCTTTTCCCTCCCCAGGAAAGGCTAACCGGTGGTTTGGGGTTGCTCCTCCCAAGTCTGGAAAAATGAACATGAACATCCTTCACCAGGAGGAGCTCATTGCTCAGAAGAAACGGGAAATTGAAGCCAAGATGGAGCAGAAAGCCAAGCAGAATCAGGTGGCCAGCCCTCAGCCCCGGCATCCTGGCGAGTAAGTCTACCCTGAGGCTGGATTAGGGTCTTCGAGGGTCACCAACAGAGGGTTTTGCTTGCGAGAGTAGTCGAGATGTTTCTGCATCTAGCCACAGCCTGATGGTGCAAGGAGGAACGCAGGTGCACTTTCAGGAGGCTGTGTGGCAGGACAGAAACAAGGGGTGTATGGGAGCCCAGAGGATGGCTGCCAACTCTTTCACTCAGTGGTTATTTACTGCTGACCAGTTGTGGGCCAGGGGCCAAGAATACTGCACGGAGCAAAAACCCAGATTCCATGTCTGCCTTTATGGGGCTCACAGTCTACTTGGGAGGGGGAGTCCCAGTTATACCCCTAGAGCTCTGGTAGGCAACACGAGGCAGGGTGATCCCAGATGCAGCAGCTGCCATAGGGATGCAGAAGAGGCTCTGCATTCTGAAGGCCCCGGGCAGAGGCAGCCCTTTGAGGAAGCAGGAAAGGACTGCAAAGGGCAGAAGGGAGGCGAGCCCCTGTGTGTCAGGCAGCTCAAGCTGCTGCACCAAAGGGGCTGTTTCTGAGCCAGGAGAGAGGGTTTCCTCCTGACTGTCCTGAGAAACTCTGAGGGCACCCAAGAGTTTTGAGCAGGGATGGTGTGATCAGGGTGACAAGATCCAAGAATTTCAGGCTGGAGATTGAGAGAGACAAGCCCCTTCCTCTGCGGTCTGAAGTGTGGAGCCTGTTAGCCCTCCACTAGGGCTCTGTTCCAGCTCCCACCTTTTCTAAGAGTCCGTGGCTTCTCCTTGAGGGCGGGACTTAGACTTTATTCTTGTTGGAACCTCCAGGGTGTTCAGGAACATGGGGACTAGATGTTGAGTGATCTGTGGGTGGGCTTGTGGGCTGTCACCCCTGGGGTTATGGAAGGACTTGCACAAAGATGGGAAAGGCCTGTAGGACTGCTTCCAAGAGGACCCCCTGGAGGCTGCTGGATCTCAGCGCCAGGATCAGGCAGCCAAAAAGGAACATCAGGTGGGTGGGTGCAGAGTACAGGTAGCTTTGAAAATAAGGTTGTTTTCCCCATTGTAAAAGCTTAGGACACCTTAGAATTTCGTGCTGCAGAAATAAGAAACATTCAGGTTGCCTCAAGAGAACCATTTTGATATATTCCCTTCCCATGTCATTGCTTTGTTTCACTAAATTGTGGTCAATTTCATATGTTGCTTTCCCACCCCCCCCCCCACTTTTTAAAGGAAAAGCTTCCCCCCAACCCGCGCGTTACAACTCTTTAGAACCGTCACAGTTTTAAAGTTTTATTTATTCATATTAAGATATGACTTACATGCCATAAAATTGACTTTTAAAACTGTACAATCTAGTGATTTTCAGTATATTCATAGCATTGTGCAACTATTATCACTAATTCCAGAACATTTTGTCACTCCAGAAAGAAACCCCATGCCCATTAGCAATCACTCCCCATTCCCTCTTCCCTCAGCCCCTGACAACGACTAATCTACTTTCTGTCTGTGTGGATTTACCTATTCTAGATATTTCATGTAATACGCGGCCTTTTGTGTCTGGCTCTTTTCACTGGACATGATGTTTTCAAGGTTCATCACTTTGTAGCATGTGTCAGTACTTCATTCCTTTTTTTGTTGGCTGAATAATATTCCATTGTGTGGATGGACCATGTTTTGTTTATCTGTTCATCAAAAGCCATCATTTAACAGCTGTGTGATAACCCTTGCCATTTTTTTAATAGATTTTATTTATTTATTTGTTTATTTATTTATTTATTGGCTGCGTTGGGTCTTCCGTGGCTGTGCGTGGGCTCTCTCTAGTTGCCGAGGGCTTCTTATTGCGGTGGCTTCTCTTGTTGCGGAGCATAGGCTCCAGGCGCGCAGGCTTCAGTAGTTGTGGCACACGGGCTTCAGTAGTTGTGGCTCGCGGGCTCCAGAGCGCAGGCTCAGTAGTTGTGGCGCATGGGCTTCGTTGCTCCATGGCATGTGGGATCTTCCCGGACCAGGGCTCGAACCCATGTGCCCTGCATTGGCAGGCGGATTCTTAACCACTGCGCCACCAGGAAAGCCCCTGCCGTTTGTTATGGGTGGTTTTCAAGTGGGATTCGTGTGCTGACATGCTGTTGACCCGAAGTGTTTTCTGGGGGGGTTTTTTTGGCCACACCGTGTGGCTTGCGGGGTCTTAGTTCCCTGACCAGGGATTGAACCCGGGCCCTTGGCAGTGAAAGTGCAGAGTCCTAACCACCGGACCACCAGGGAATTCCCCCCCGAAGTATTTTCTTGTCCTTCATTGTCCCTGCCTTCTTTCTGTCCCTCCTGAGGGAGGTGCACACAGCATGAGGACAGGGCCAGGGTCACTAGAAGGCCCTGCTTGTTTAATGCCAAGGCTGGTTATCAGCAGAACTTTCTCTTTCATATAAAATAACTTTTACTGCCTTCTCTCTCTCTTTTGTTTTTTAACTTTAAAGATAATTCATATATGTGGTAGAAAACCTGGGAAGTAGAGGAGAAGAAAATGAGGAAGAAATAAAATCAGTTGTAACCCTGCAACCCAGAGGCAAGTGCTGGTTGCATTTTGATGGATTTTTGTAACAATTTTTCAGTCAAATATATTTTTACATAAGTAGGAGCACCCTGTAGATACTGTTTTACATCGTGCCTTTTTGTTTTTCATTTAACGTTGTGCTTGGTTGCTTTATTTATAACACTTTAACTTTTCAGGGCCACTCCATCTGCCTTATGGATGTCTCGTAATTTATTTAACCAGTGCCCCTTGTTGACTACTTAGGTTTTTTTCCACTTTTACTTCATTAGAATGGATTTCTAGGAGGATTAAACTTTACTTTAAAGGAAAAAGTTCAGACCTGTGGGCTCCCTGAGCTTTTCCAGTTATTGGGTGTGTCTGTATGATGGATGTGCCCCTAAAAGCAGCACATACGAGGAGTTTCTGAGGTTAGAGCAAGATAGTATGCTGTAGGAAAAGATGAAAGAAGTAGAATATATGCCATGATCACAGCCTTATTCCCTCTATTTCTAATCTAAGGGGCAAATCAAAGAAGTATATCAAAGTATTAATTGTGGCTCTTGTGAGGTGAGGAGACTTTTTTAGGGTTTTCTCCTTGCTGTCTGTATTTCTGTTTTTTTCCATGTTCCCATTTGCTCATAATGAGCCTCTATCACTTTTATGATAAGGAAAAATGAATTTGAATTAAACACTTAGGCCCCTGGGTTTGCTTTTGTGTTCGTTAAAAATAAATTTTTCTTTTTTCAAAATAAAACATACTCTTTTCAAAAAGAGAAAGTAATAAAAATATAAAATTCCCCTATGATTCTCCCACCAAGAAATTGCTTTGGGTATTTTCCTCTGCACATGTGAAACCCACAGAAGCGCTGGCTGACCCAGGCATGGAACTGCGGTCACACGCAGGTACAGACACAGGCCCCGCCTTTGAGAACTCTACAGTCTAGCTGGGAAAACAGACGTAAGAATCAGTGATAGCCCAGATGATTTGTTAACAATAAGTACGGCAGGTGCTTCTGAGCCATCTTCTTGGGGAGGCCCTTTGGACCTGGAAGGTCAACATGCGGGTAGAGAAAACACCAGCACAGATGGGATTGCTTTCACTAGAACAAGATTGTTCCATCTTACTACTCTGAAGACTGCTCTGTGCACTCAGTTGTCCCCTGGCATCTTTGGGGGCCTGTTTTGGGTCCCCTTAGGTGAGAACACAGGGGTGGGGGTGGGACTGAGGCCGACAAGGCGTGCTCCCTCCCCTCTTCTCAAGGCTTACCCTGTCTGTCCTCTGTCTCGGGTCTAGAATTGCAAACGCACACAACTCTAATGTTTCCAACAAGTTTGCCAACGACGGCAGCTTCTTGCAGCAGTTTCTGAAGTTGCAGAAGGCACAGACCAGCACAGGTGAGTGCAGTGCCCCCTGTCCCATCTCACCTCCTCCTAGAACTCCCCCTGCTGGCTTTCTCTCCCAAGGGTCCCTCAGCACCTCAGAAATGGCAGGTCCCACCTTAGACTTGTTCCTCTCACCCCTCGTTCATTGAGCGTTCTCATTCTACTCATCCTCACACTAAACGCCCAAGGGGAGAGTGCAGACCTTGCCCTCTAGATGCTTACCCCCAAGAAGTGGAGACAAAGAAGCCAGGTTTCGATCCAGGGGGTAGGGGCCAGGAGTAAGCATGCCCCAGGGTTGTGGGACTGAGGCTTGAGTTAGAGCGGCGGCCCAGGTGCAAGGAACAGGACCCTCTTCGGGTGGGGGCACTTGGCCCACAGGAGCCCCATGGGACATGCCAGGTGTGAGAATCACCACCTGTGGGAAGCCCACCTGTATCTGTGGTTGTGCAGTTTATCAGTCTCATTTTTACTGTAAGAAAGTTACTGGTGAAACAGCTGACCTTCAACCTTTGTCAGGTTTCCCAGGTAACAGTGAAGACAGTTAACCCAAGGCCAAGTTTGCCCACAGAGAGGGAGGAAGAGCTATATGAGCTCTTCACTGCAGGGTCTCATGCCATGAGTTGTGTTTGAAAAGTCCCAAATAGACTGGCTCCAGCCCGCTACTGACAACCAGAGGGAGTGGGTGTAAGCTGGACGTGGGGATTCAGGTCTTATCCGGAAGAGCTGCAGCATCCCTAGTCTGTGGATATAGGCATCAGAGGCACCTACTGCCAGAGTTGCCACCTGCAGAGTCCCGGGCTGGGTGACCACAATAGGTTCTTCTCTGAGCCTCAGGGGTCCTCATCTGTAAAATGGGGGTGGCGTCCTTCCTGAGTGCTTCTCATCACTCACTGCCTGCCAGTGCTGTGCTAGAAGTTAAGAACCCAGCCACCTGGGGCTCGGGGCATGCAGGTTAGGCAGGAAGATGAGGAAACCTGCACCACAGACCTCGAGTGTGGGTGTCCTTCCTTGTATCCCAAGATGCCCCCCCGAGTGCGCCCGCTGCCCCGCCGCGCGTGCTCCCTCGCACCGGGAAGAGGCCCCCCCTCATCAGTAGCCCGCCGGGCCAGATGAAGAACTACGTGCACGCCAAGCAGCTGCCCGTGGCCAGCCGCCCGAGTGTCTTCCAGTCTCCTGACGAGGACGAGGAGGAGGACTATGAGCAGTGGCTGGAGATCAAAGGTGAGGTGCGGGGCTGCTGCCCTCCTCCCACGGCTGCTGCTCAGCCCCGCAGGCAGGGCCCGTGGCCACCGGGGACGCACAGCCGGGGGTGAGGGGTGCTCCAGGCTGAGCCAAGGGTCTGGGTGGGGCCCTTCAGGATGAGGGAGGGGAAGGAAAGGGTGGGGAGCAGAGCATGGGGAGCATGGAGGGGCTGCAGAGTGGGGGCTTCATCCTGGGAGCTGTGGGACTCATTGTCCACTTGTGTGGGGGCTGGCCTCCCGGGGGGCGGGGGCGTTCTCAGGGGAGCGTTCACTTGTGCCCTCCTCATCCAATACTAGAAGAGGAGCTCCTCAGTGCGGGTACTTGTCTCCACGAGTTTGGGCCAGAGGTATGAGCGTGCGGGTTGGAGGGTGTGCTCTCCTGCCCAGGGAAGGACAGTCATTGGCCTTGGGTGAGCCAGTTCCAGCCCCATGGTGGAGGAGGGTGGAGGAGGGTGGTGATGGTGGCACTCCTAGTGCGTCCAGCCGTGTCCATATTCAGAACGAGACTTCGGTGCTGTGTGGAGAACGAGCTATGTGAAGTCCTGGCCCTGGGCCACCTCTGCTCCAGGATGGCTAGCACGGTCATGTCTCCCTGACAGGACAGACTGAAGTGACCATATAATCATGCCATGGCAGCCTCTAGGCCTCTTGTTCTGGATGAGGGTGCCGGCTTCAGGCCGTGCATCTAAACAGATCAGTGGCCAACCTCGAACCTTGGAGCATTAGTCAGAATGGAATCAGTGAGTGTGGTGTTTCCTCAGAGAGGGGCCCTGGCAGTTCAATGGTACCCTGCTGGGAACTGCCACTTTATGAGGGTCAGTGGGTGTCTCAAGGCCCTTGAGGCTTTTATGGCCTGCTGTTGATAGAACCTCAGAAAAGCACCTGTGCTTGTAAAGTGACCAGGTCAGGGTCATTGCCAGGCATGTGGGAGGGGGGTGAGGCTTAGGGAAAAGGTAGACACAGAATGTCTCTGAGACCTCTTATAGGTCCTCCTTAGGCCACATGTTGTACCCCCCCTACCGCGAGCTTCCTGGCAGTACAAGCAACAAGGGGAATAAGAGTGGCCACAGGCTCAGTGTCTGGCCCCATTGCCAGGAGGAGCAAACATTCCTAAGCACTGACTGACATCAAGAAATTTCTTCTGGGAGTTTTCATATGAGGGATGTGAGCTGTATGGTGGCTGACAGTCTCAGAAACAGGCCAGCAGTAAATACAAAAGCAAGTTCCATGTGGCTCAAAGTGGAGGCTGATACAAAAATATATTTTTTAGTGGTGTTCACTGAAAGTGCTCTGAGGTAACAATTAAGCCCGTTGCAATGAGTGTCCCTAGCTCCCAGATGTTGGTCTGGAAACACATGCTCTCACTCACGGAAACGAGGACTTCTTGGAGAAATGGCTGGCTCTAGGTCTGGGCAGGAAGCGTCTGAGATGATCCTGAAGTGCCCTGTCCCAGCAGATATCGAGGAGGCCATCAGAGACTGGGGTCATGTCCAAAGGCCTCAGGAGCCAGCTTGAAGAGGCTCCACTGGCCACAGAGGGGGTGATTGAGCTTCTGTGATGATATTAATTGTGTTGGATTGAAACCCACTGATGTCTGTAAATCAGAGTTTGTAATGATATTTTAAAAAAAGAATTTGTCTTTGAAGGATGAAAGGGAATTGATTTATTGTACTGAACACTGGTAAAGAAAGGAATTGAGCATTCCACAAAAGGAGGGGGAGGCTGGCTATGTTTTCCAACATCTCCCTGCCAGCCTGGGGACTGGCTTGGCCTTTGGGAGGCTCACACACTTTTCTCCCTCCAGCATGTCTCGCAAAGGCTGTCTAGACCGACTCACCCCTCATCATGGTGCTTTGTGCATGGACCCGGGACGCCCGACAACCTCCCGCATTTCACCCTCTTCTCCCCCGACCCCTCTGTCCTTGTGGTCCGTAGAGAGAGTGTGCCTGTTGACTGTGGGGTGTGTGAGTTGAACCCCAGTACTGACAGCCTCCTTAAAGTTTCACCCCCAGAGGGAGCCGAGACTCGGAAAGTGATAGAGAAATTGGCCCGCTTTGTGGCAGAAGGAGGCCCCGAGTTAGAAAAAGTAGCTATGGAGAACTACAAGGATAACCCAGCATTTTCGTAAGTATTTCTGGGAGGGGAAGGCCACTGCTACTTAATGTTCTTGCCACATGTTAGTACATGCAAATGTTCTTGTAAAACCCTGGTGGTGACTGAAGCTGGCCGGGGCTGGGTGCTTCCTTGCGTGGGCCAGATACTGTTCTGAGAGCTTTCTAATTCACACCAGAGGTAGCAAGGGGCCCCAGTGTGGTGTGGAGACTTATTTTTGGGCCCCATCAAGGTGTCTCTGCTCACCAGCTTGCTTTTGCACAGTATGTCTTCAGAAGCTGCATGGGTCCACCCATCCCCGTTGCTCATTTTCCACTCTTTGTCTTACAAAACTCCTCTCCAGGTTTTTGCATGATAAGAATAGCAGGGAATTCCTCTACTACAGAAAGAAGGTGGCTGAGATAAGAAAGGAAGCACAGAAGTTGCAGGCAGCCTCTCAGAAAGGTAGGTGGCTGAAGGGGGTGGGAGGTTCTAGGGAGGCGTGTGGACAAACCACGCCCCAGGTGGAATCGGGGTTCCTTTTCCTGGAACCCGTCGTGGCGTGGGGTGGCGTTGACAGTGCAGGTCTGTGCCCTCCCAGGGAGCTGCGGTCATGCTGGGACCAGCACTGCCCTCCCTGCCAGTGCTCTGAGGAGTGGGGAAATCTAAGGGTCAAGGTAAAGGTCAAGGTCATGTCCAGGAGCTCAGCCCTGTGCATGTAAAGGGGGCACAGGAGAGGAACACTTGCCCCTTGGTTCATGGTCATTTTCACAAGTGCTAATGAGCACCTGCTGCATGCTGGGCACTGAGGACAGCTAGAGACAAATGCAGTGACTGACACTTGTCGAGGGGGTCCAGGAGACAAAAACGGTCAGCTGGTGGGATGAGTGTCAGGGGAGGGTGAGATGCTGCCTGGTCTCCAGCTGTAATGAAGTGAAACCCCAGCCAGGTGCTGGTGGGCAGCAGGGGGATTGATGTTTAAGCCAAATGTGGGCCACAGACGTCGGTTCATCATGTCTGTCACTTGCAATCCCTTGCCCTGACCTTCTTCCCAGGAGAGGTGGGCCAGGCCCATCCCCCCCATGTGACCTGGGGGGACAGCTGCCAGCAGAAAGGCTGAGGTGGGGATTCCCATCTCTCCTCCAGCCTGGACCCAGACTGTCCCTCACATTCTGTTCCCACGTCCCAGTGTGTGTCCAAAACCCCCAGACATATGGGGTGGGAAGGGGTCGGGTGTGGGGGGCAGAGGCTCAAGATATATTATTATATTAATTCAGGTGTTTGGTTCCAGTGCAGTAATCTGATTCCCATTTGCCTGTTTTTCTTTGTATTGTTCCTAAAATAAACCCCTCTTGTTGCCCGGGGTTCTTAGCAGAAATTAGGCTGTTGGGTGTGGTGAGTTGAGCTCAGTACTGACAGCCTGCTTAAAGTTTCACCCCCAGAGGACGAAGAGGTCAAGAACCTCGCAGAAAAGTTGGCCAGGTTCATAGCGGATGGGGGTCCCGAGGTGGAAACCATTGCCCTCCAGAACAACCGCGAGAACCAGGCATTCAGGTAAGCGGTGGCGGGGGGGGGGGGAATCCCACTGGAGAGGTAACCTCTCACCCTAGTCACAGCTCCCCCGCTGAGAAAACAGGCTTGGTGTGGTATTGAGATGTACTAGGGTCCCATGGCAAGAAGTTGGCAGGGCCAGGACTCAGGTCCAGGAGTTTCTGACCACAGAGTTTAGCCCTGCCACCCAATAGGCATTCCCCAAGTGCACATTGGTGCCCTGAATCATCTCTGAGGCAGGTGTGTGGGGATGGAGAAAGTCTCTAGCACTTGCCTTGCTCCCTTGTAACAGAATAGGCCAGGCTCTCGAGCAGAAACTCACAGAGTCGTTGTTCACTGTTTGCATCCTGAGGGTCTCATCTTTACGACAAGGGAAATGGCAGGAAAGCAGGGAATGTGATACCTCAGGCTCTGGGGAGGGGGAACCCACAGCCTGTGTGCAGGTTCCACAGAGTGGGTGGGACAAGCATCCCGGCCTCCCTGCTGTCCCCAGCCACGAAGTCACACACCACTCCCTCAGGCTGGGTCTGTGCTCCCCCGGCTCTGTCATTCGTTGGGTGGGTTCAGCCCCCAGCTCTTTGTGGGGGAAGGCTGATGGGGGGGCCCGGATGTTGGGGTGTGGGTGGGGTGGTCACTGCTGCAGGGCGGGGACCTGCAGAGGTTTGTGAGGTGGACGTTGAACCTGTTGTGGAGGTGATGCACCCATGAGGACACTTTTGGCCACGAGTAACACAAGTCCCCACTCAGTCAGTGAGGAGATGCGATGGCGCTTTTAACGAAAGTGCTGGAGCAGCAGCCATCTGGGCTGGTTGATTCTGCAGCTCTAGACACCATCAGGGACTCAGGAAGAAAGAAGAAGGTGTGGATGCTGGGCAGGCGGCCAGTCGCATCTACTACATGTGAGCCAGCGTGAGCTAGACACGGAGCAAAGTGAAGGGCGTCTGGAGGGACTGCCACGCAGGAGTGAAGCGACAGAGATGGCGGGCGCTGTGCCACCTTGGCGGGGGAGCAGGGTGAGCGTTGACGCAGTGCAGATGGGCCTTGGAGCCGGGCCGGGCTGGGTCCCAGAGGGCTCAGGTGTCCACTGAGAGCCTTTGGAGGGTCTGCGTAGGGAGTGACAGGGTCAGCTGTTCTTCCAGGATCATCTGGCCACGGTTGTGGAGGGTGGTCAGGCACACCAGGTTGAGGCACATGGGGGCAGAAGGGAACCATTGGGTGGGGGGCCGGGGGTGGGGAAGGGCTGCTGAGGGTTTCAGGTGTCCCTGTGTCTGGTACCTGGGCAGCTAGGAGCTTTCATGGGGGCTGTGGGGTGTTTGGGTCTAGAGTTCAGGAGACCCAGGATCTCCTCACAATGTGGTGATATCGGCCACCATACCCGGACCAGTGTTAACAGTGTTACGGTCTAAGTCACTACGTCTTTTTTTTTTTTCTTCGTTTACCTAAGTAAGTTTATTTAAACAGGAAACTTAATGTACTGTCACTCAGCGTTACAAGAGCTGACAAAAAATCTATCACAGGCAAAGTGGGCGAGGTAATGGAATTCTGTACAAAACCCCCAGCTCAGGTGGCTCTCCCTGGTCACAGGGGTCCGGGGCTCAGCAGCTCCAGCCGAGCCTTTTCCCTGGGGTCAAAGCGAAGAGACTTTATCACCACAAGCGACTCCAGGCCCTCCCTGCAGCGGTTGCGCCTTGTGGGGGCATTACTGGCAGGCATCCAGCTTTTTGGGTGTGGCTTTGATGGAGGCTAGAGGGTGACTGCCACGGATGAGGACAGAGCCTGGGAGTGTCTGGCAGAGAAGTAGCTGAAGGTGACCAGCGTGGTCTGGAGGAGTTCATTTCAACACCAGAGCTGAACTACAGTTGGCACTCCACACATTGGGGAAATAGTAAACGAGGGAGGATCAGGCGTCCGGGCCTGGGCAAGGCATGCAGGTTCATACCAAGCAGACTGTTTCATCTTTGCATGGGGTCAGGTACAAGGCCGCTCCTCTCACCCCCAAATCTAACAGCCACCCCGTGTTCCTGCCGCTCTAGGCCCTTCTCTTCTGATTTCCCAGCAGTTATGAGTTTTGGGAAACAATTGTAATAGCTGTGCTCATCTGTAAAGAAGCTGGAAATACCTGTCCCTTTGACCAGTCATTCTACTTCTGAGATGCCATCCCCAGAAATAATGTTATATATATAGCACTGTCATAGTCTTGAAAAATTAGTAACGCAATGAAAGTCCAGCCCCAGTGGGCTAAACTCCTATAACTGCATCTCCCCAGTGGAATCGTGGCTCTCGGAAGGCAAGTTGTTGAAGGTGGTAGCAGCCAGCACACCTCAAGCCACGTGTGACTCTGACACATCACCCGGGCGAACCATGTTGTTCTTTACAACAACCTGGCGTGTTGGCCTTTAACAGGTGAGCAAGGCAAGGAGGCCAGTTGGTGGAGATGCCTTCACCACCATGCTACACTGCATTCTAACAGGAAAGCCTTATGTTGTCGGGTTAAGAAATTCTTAAAATATCAGGATGCGGAAAATAGAATCACAGCTCTGTTCAAATAAATCTGCAGTGGAAAAAGTCTGGAAGGAAAAGACACCAAAGTGGTAACTTTGGTTAACCCTGTGCGTGGGATTACACCAGTCAGAGGGAGTCTTCGTTGTAGAATCCCCTGCACCTGTGCCCGGGGCCCATAGTGAGCTGTTAGGCTCCTCGCAGACAGGCATACCCATGGGGGGCTCTTGGGTGCTGCCTCTCAGAGCATCTCGGAGGAGAATCAGCATGGATCAGCAGCTGAGGCCAGGAAGAGGCAAGCTTGTGAGCTTAGAGGAGACCCACCCCATTAGGAGCTGCCCCCCTGCCCCAGTGGGCGAATTCCCCAGTCTGCTTTTCTCAGAGGAACCAAATCACTTTAAATCCATGTCCTGGTTGCTACGAGTCTTTTTTAAATTCAGCCATCTGCTCCCTTCCCTCTTTGAACGACTTCTTGCTTTCGTCTCTTGATTTTTTTTTAAGATGTTATTTTTTGAGCAGTTTTAGGTTCGCAGCAGAATTGAGGGGAAGGTACAGAGACTTCCCATGTGCCCCCTTCCCCGACACATGCACAGCCTCCCCCATTATCAATATCCCCCGCCAGAATAGTATATTTGTTAAAATTGATGAACCTATGTTGACACATCATGATCACCCGAAGTCTATAGTTAGGGTTCACTCTTGGTGTTGTGTACTCTTTGGGTTTGGACAAATGCGTAATGACATGTATCCATCATTATGATATCATGCAGAGTATTCTCACTGCCCTAATATTCCCTGTGTTCTGCCTGTTCACCCCTTTTTCCTCCCTAACCCCTGGCAACCGCGTAGTTTTGCCTTTTCCAGAATGTCATATAATTGGAATCATAGTATGTTGCCTTTTCGGATTGGCTTCCTTCACTTAGTAATACGTATTTAGGGTTGCTCTGAGTCTTTTTTTGGCTTGATAGCTCACTTCTTTTTAGCACTTAATAATTTTCCATTGTCTGGATGTACCGCAGTTTATTTACCCATTCACCTCCTGCAGGACATCTTGGTCGCTCCCAAGTTTTGGCAATTATGAACAAAGTTGTTATAAACGTCAGTGTGCAGGGTTTTTGTGTGGACATAAATTTTCAACTCTTTTCTACCAAGAAGTGTGATTGCTGGATTGTATGGTATATTTAGTTTTGTAAGAAACAACTTAACTGTCTTCCAGAATGGCTTGTACCATTTGCATTCCCCGCAGCAATGAATGAGAGTTTCAGTAGCTCCATATCAACATTTGATGTTGTCAGTGTTTTGGATTTTGGCGGTTCTTATAGATGCATAGTGATATTCATTGTTTTGATTTGCATTTTCCTGATGACATGATGGGAAGTATATTTTCATAATGCTTATTTGCCATTTGTAAATCTTTGGTGAGGTGTGTGTTAAGGTCATTGGCCCATTTTTTAATTGGCTTGTTTTTTTATTGTTGGGTATTAAGAGTTCTTTGTATATTTTGGGGTTTTTTGTTTGTTTTTTTCTGGCTGTGTTGGGTCTTCATTGCCGTGCGTGGGCTTTCTCTAGTTGCGGTGAGCAGGGGCTACTCTTCGTTGCGGTATGTGGGCTTCTCATTGCAGTGGCTTCTCTTGCTGCGGGGCATGGGCTCTAAGCATGCGGGCTTCAGTAGTTGCAGTGCATAGATAGGCTCAGTAGTTGTGGCGCACGGGCTTAGTTGCTCCGCGGCATGTGGGATCTTCCCGGACCAGGGATCAAACCTGTGTCCCCTGTATTGGCAGGCGGATTCTTAACCACTGCACCACCAGGGAAGTCCCCTTTGTATATTTTGGATACCATTCTTTATCAGATGTGTCTTTTGCAAATATTTCTCCCAGTCTGTGCCTTTTTCTTCTCATTCTCTTGACATTGTCCTTTGCAGAGCAGAAGTTTTTCATTTTAATGAAGTCCAGCTTATCAGTTGCTTTCATGGATCATGCCTTTGGTGTTGTATCTAAAAAGTTATTGCCATACCCAAGGTTACGTAGGTATTCTCCTATGTTTTATAGTTTTATGTTTTACGTTTAGGTCAGTGATACATTTTTAGTTAATTTTTGTGAAGGTTATGAGGTCTGTTTCTAGATTCTTTGTTGTTGTTGTTGTTGTTGTTTTTGCATGTGGATGTCCAGTTTCAGCACCATTTGTTGAAAAGACTGTCTTTGCTCCATTGTATTGCTTTTGCTCCTTTGTCAAAGAACAGACCATATGTATGTGGATCTGTTTCTGGGCTCTTTATTCTGTTCTGTTGACCTCTTTGTCCATTCTTTCACTAATACCCCACTGCCTTGATTACTGTAGCTTTACAGTAAGTCCCGAAGTCAGGTAGTGTCAGTCCTCCACCTTTGTTCTTCTTCTTCAGTATTGTGTTGGCTATTGTGGGTTGTTTGTCTCTTTATATAAGCTCTAGAATGAGTTTGTCAATATCCACAGAATAAATGATTTTGACTGGAATTGCGTTGAATCTAGAAATCAAGTTGGGAATAACTGACATCTTGACAACATTGTGTCTTCCTATCTGTGAACATGGAATAGTTCTTCATTTATTTAGTTCTTCTTTGAATTCATTCATCAGAGTTTTTTTAGTTTTCCTCATATAGATCTTGTACATATTTTGTTACACTTTACCTAAGTATTTCATATGGGGGAATGCTAATGTAAATGGTATTGTGTTTTTAGTTTCAAGTTCCACTTGTTCATTGCTGGTATATAGGAGAGTGATTGACTTCTGTATTTTAACCTTGTATCCTGCAACCTTGCTATAATAGCTTATTAAGTTCCAGGGTTTTTTGGTCTATTCTTTCATCTGTGTTTTTTATTTTTATCTTTTGTCGCACCGCATGGCTTGCAGGATCTTAGTTCCCCAATCAGGGATTGAACCTGGGCTCTCAGCAGTAAGAGTGGAGAGTCCTAACCACTGGACCACCAGGGAATTCCTTCATCTGTTTTTTCTATGTAGACGATCATGTTATATTTCTTCCTTCTCAGTATATTTTCTACTTCCTTTTCTCGTCTTATTTCATTAGCTAGAACTTCCAGAATGATGATGAAAAGCATTGGGGAGGTGGGATATTCTTGGCTTGTTTCTGTTGTTAGTGGAAAAGCTTGAGGTTTCTCATCATTAAGTATGATGTTAGCTGTAGGTTCTTTGTAGATATTCTTTATCAAGTGGAGGAAGTTCCCCTGTACTCCTAGTTTACTGAGAGTTTTTCTCATGAATGGGTATTAGATTTTATTAAATGCTTTTTCCACAGCGATTGATACGATCATGTGATTTTTCTTTTTTAGCCTGTTGACCTGATGGATTACATTACTTGATTTTCTTTTTTTTTTTTTTTAATTTATTTTATTTTAGTCATCTGTTTAGTTTTTGGCTGCATAGGATCTTCGCTGCTGCACGCGGGCTTTCTTTAGTTGCGGCGAGCAGGGGCTACTCTTTGTTGCAGTTCGCGGGCTTCTCGTTGCAGTGGCTGCTCTTGTTGTGGAGCACAGGCTCTAGGCATGCGAGCTTCAGTAGTTGTGGCACACGGGCTTCAGTAGTTGTGGCTCACGGGCTCTAGAGTGCAGGCTCAGTAGTTGTGGCGTATGGGCTTAATTGCTCCGCGGCATGTGGGGTCTTCCCGGACCAGGGGTCGAACCCGTGTTCCCCGCATTGGCAGGCGGATTCTTAACCACTGCGCCACCAGGGAAGCCCACATTACTTGATTTTCAAATGTTGAACCAGTCTTGCCTGCCTAGAATGAATCCCACTTAGTTGTGGTGTCTATTCTTTTTATACGTTAGTGGATTAGGTTTGCTAATATTTTGTTGAGGATTTTTACATCTGTGTTCATGAGAGATGTTGGTCTATAGTTTTCTTTTCTTGTAATGTTTTTGTCTGGTTTTGGTATGAGGGTAACTGAGTAAGTTAGGAAGTATTCTCTCTGCTTCTGTCCTCTGAAAGGGATTGTACAGAATTGGTTTAATTTCTTCCCTAAATGTTTGGTGAAATTCACCAGTGAACTTTTGGAAGGTTATTAATTACTGATTCAATTTCTTTAATAAAAATAAGCCTGTTCAGATTGTCTAGTTCTTCTTGTGTGAGTTTTGGCAGATTGTACCTTTCAAAGAATTGGCCCATTTCATCTGGGTTATCAAATTTGTGGGCATAGAGTTGTTCATAGTAATCTGTAGTAATTTTAATGTCCGTGGGATCTGTAGTGATGGCCCCTCTTTCTTTTCTGTTGTTAGTAATTTGTGTCCTCTCTCTTTTTTTCTTAGCTTGGCTAGAGGCTTAGCGATTTTGTTGATCTTTGTTTTTTTTAACTTTTGCAGATGTTCCACACTGGGTTTTCTGAAGGGTGTGCATGCTTGTACCATGACCCAGGAATACAAAGAAGATGACACAGTCTCCCCATCCCTCCATCCCACCCTA
Organism: Balaenoptera physalus; assembly: GCF_965194825.1. Taxonomy (NCBI): domain Eukaryota; kingdom Metazoa; phylum Chordata; class Mammalia; order Artiodactyla; family Balaenopteridae; genus Balaenoptera; species Balaenoptera physalus. The sequence continues at coordinate 13,763,301 of NC_138890.1, read as the reverse complement.
GGATGTTAGCGGGATTGGGAGTCCTCCCATCCCTCTCCCATCTCTGACGTAGACATGTAGAAATAGTATGTGGATTTATTTTCTGCTAACTTCCTTTTATACAAAAGGAATTTACAGCATCCTCGAGCCTGCATTTTGCTTTTGTAGTACAGCATTGTGCCGTGACTGTCTTTCCAGGTTCATGAGTGCAAGTCTAGCCCCTTCTTGTCAAGGGCTTTGTAATCTCTGCTGTGCACAGGTTTTGGTATGTGGAACTGGGCTGTGACTCTTCCCTCTGGTGTGGACTCTAGAAGTAGGACTGTTGGCTCAGTACATGCATAGTCTGAGAGATGCTGGGCAGGTGCAGAAGGAGCCGCAGCCTCTGCCGGCTCTGAACCCAGCACCTCCTGCTCTGCACTTGGGGACCAACAGCTACCAGCAAGGCTGTTAGTGAGCTCCCTGTCTGTTCCGATGTTTAGTGTCTTTGTTTTGTCTCTGTTCACTGTTGATGCCTCTCAAGGACGCATCAGAAAGGAGCACAAATAAGCCCAGCTGTCAGGTTTGGGACAAATCCTGCCCTTTTTGGCACCAGGTGTCTCTCGCAACTCAGGATTTCTTGGTTTGTAGGCACCGGTGCACTCATCTAGGACAGCAGGGGAAGAAGCTTGGCAGAGCCTGGGGAAGGTCTGAGAGAGCCCGCACCTTTTCTTTCGAAGCGGGATCAATGATATTGTGACGGGCATCCAATAAAGATGGGGTAGGGGCTTGGAGTGGCCCTCAGCTCACAGGAACAGCGTCATGACAAGCTGTGGGCATGTCACACTGTTCCTCAAGTTTGGGCCACCAGCACCAGCAGCCACTGAGGCCTGGCAGGGCAGGGGTCACGATAGAGACCCCCATCTTGACATGACCCTGAAGTGACCTAGCTGACCCCAGTGTGCCTACACAAGGCCCAAGCTTCTTCTGCCCTAAATCAGGGGTAAGGGGATGAGGCCTGGCAGGGCAGGGGTCACGATAGAGACCCCCATCTTGACATGACCCTGAAGTGACCTAGCTGACCCCAGTGTGCCTACACAAGGCCCAAGCTTCTTCTGCCCTAAATCAGGGGTACGGGGCTGAGGCCCAATGACGGTGTGCCCCCCACTGTCTTTTGCAGCTTTCTGTATGAACCCAACAGCCAAGGGTACAAGTACTACCGCCAGAAGCTGGAGGAGTTCCGGAAAGCCAAGGCTGGTCCCACGGGCACCCCCACGGCACCTGACCTCGGACTGAAGCGCAGATCTCCTCCTGAGACCCCGTTGGGGTCCATGCCCACCGCCACTGCCTGCCCTACCTCATCTGCCCCCTTGCCCAACGTCAACCCATCTTCAGCTGCCCCAGGGAAGCCGGCCACCACAGCCAACATGAAGAGGAAGCGAAAGAGCCGGTGGGGTCCTGAAGAGGACAAGGTGGAGCTCCCACCTGCCGAGCTGGTGCAGAGGGACGTGGATGCTTCTCCCTCGCCTCTGTCAGGTGGGCCGACCCCCTCCCTCAGCCTGTTGGGGAGGGTCTGGCATCTTTCACTGAGCGTAATGTTTTCAAGGTTCATCTGTGTTGAAGCACATGTCAGAATTGCATTTATTTCTACAGCTGAATAGAATTCCAGTGTACGGATAGACAACATTTTGTTTATCCATTCATCAGTTGTTTAGAAGCTTGGGTTATTTTCACTTTTTGGCGATTGTCAGTAGTGCTGCTGTGAACATTGGCCTACAAGTACTATTCGGATCCCTGATTTTGATTCTTTTTTGTATATACCTAGGAGTGGAATCACTGGGTCTTACGGTAATTCTCTTTAACTTATTGAGGAATTGCCAAACTGTGTTCTGCAGCAGCTGCACCATTTTACATTCCCATCAGCAGTGCACAAGGGTTCCAGTTTCTTCTCATTCTCGCCTTATTATATAACTAGTCTAATAAGTGTAAAGTGAAATCACAGTGTAGTTTTTGTTATTTTATTTTATTTATTTATTTATTTTTGGCTGTATTGGGTCTTTGTTTCTGTGCGAGGGCTTTCTCCAGTTGCGGCAAGTGGGGACCACTCTTCATCGCGGTGCGCGGGCCTCTCACTATCATGGCCTCTCTTGTTGCGGAGCACAGGCTCCAGACGCGCAGGCTCAGTAGTTGTGGCTCACGAGCCTAGTTGCTCCGCGGCATGTGGGATCTTCCCAGACCAGGGCTCGAACCCGTGTCCCCTGCATTGGCAGGCAGATTCAAAACCACTGCGCCACCAGGGAAGCCCCCACAGTGTAGTTTTGATTTGTATTTCCCTAATGACTAATGGTGTTGAGCATCTTTTCATGTGTTATTGGTCAGTGTATAGTTTAGTTGGAGAAATGTCTATTTTAGTCATTTGCCCATTTTTTAATTGGGTTGTTTGTCTTTTTGTTATTGAGTTGTAGGAGTTCTTTATATGTTTTAGATATTAACCCCCATTCAGATACATGATTTGCAAAAATTTTCTCTAGTTTTATGGGCTGTATTTTCATCCTCTTAATGTCCTTTGATACACAGAAGTTTTAAATTTTAATGAAGTGCAATTTATTTTTTCTTTTGTTGCCTATGATTTTGGTCTTAAGAAACCATAGCCACATCCAAAGTCTTGAAGATATGCCCCTATGTTTTCTTCTAAGAGTTTTATAGTTTTAGCTCTTAAATTGAATTAATTTTTATATATGTTATAAGGTTATGAAGGGTCCAACTTCATTTCTTTGCATGTGGAGATCCAATTTTCCCAGCACCATTTTTTTTTTTTTCCCCCAGCACCATTTGTTGAAGAGACTTGTTTTTTCTCCATTGAATGGTCTCTTGACACCCTTGTCAGAAATCCCATAGATGTAGAAGTTTATTTTGGGGCTCTCTGCTCTATTACACTGGTTTATATATCTATCCTTATGCCAGTAGCACACTGTTTTGATTACTGTAGCTCTGTGGGAAATTTTGAAATCGGGAGTGTCAGTCTTCCAACTTTGTTCCTTTTTCACGCTTTGGCAATTCGAGGTCCTTTGAATTTTTGTATGAATTTTCAGATGGGCTATTCCATTTCTGCAGAAAACATTGTTGGGATTTGTTAGGGATTGTATTAACCGGTAGTTTGCTTTGAGAGGTATTGACGTGTTAACAACATTTAAGTCTTCCAATCTGAGAACATGGGATAGCTTTCCATTTACTTAGGTTTTCTTTAATTTCTTTCAATGTGTTTTGTCTTTCTGTTGTACAAGTCTTGTACCTCTGTTAAGTTTATTCCTAAGTGATTTACTCTTTACGATGCTGTTGCAAATGGATTTGTTTTTTTTAATTTCCTTTTTGGATTATTTGTTGTTAGTATAAGAAATACAACTGATTTTTTGTGTGTTGATTATGTATTTTTTAATTTTTTGCTAAATTCATTTATTAGGGTAACAGTCTTTAGGGTTTTCTACACATAAGATCATGTCATCTGCAGATAAGGATAGTTTTACTTCTTCCTTTCCAATTTGTATGCCTCTTACTTCTTTTTCTTGCCTAATTGCTCTGGCTAGGATTTGCAGTACTGTGCTGAACAGCAGTGGTGAAAGCAGGCATCCCTGCCTTGTTCCTGATCTTAGGGGGAAAGCTTTTGTTCTTTCACCATTGAGTACGATGTTGTTTTATGTGTTTAATAGATGGCCTTTGTCATGTTGAAGAAGTTCCCTTCTCTTCCTAGTTTATTGAGTGTTTTTATCATGAAAGAGTGTTAGATTTTGTCAAGTGCTTTTTCTGCATCAATTGAAATGATCATGTGGGTTTTTCCCTTCATTCTATTAATGTGGAGTATTACATTGATTGATTTTTGTATGATGAAACCACCCTTTCATTCCTGGAATAAATCCCCCTCCGTTGTAGTAAATAATTAGTTTACTAATTATTTACATGCTGATGGATTTGGTTTGCTACTATTTTGTTGCAAATTTCTGTCTGCATTTATACTCATAAGGATTATTGGTCTGTAGTTTTCTTATATTGTCTTTGTCTGCTTTTGGTATCAGGATAATGCTGACCTCATAGAATGAGTTAGGAAGTGTGTCCTACTTTAACTTTTTGGAAGAATTTGAGAAGAATTGGTGTTAACTCTGCTTTTAAATCTTGGGTAGAATTTACCAGTGAATTTATCTGGTTCTGGGCTTTTCTTTGGGGGGGTTGGGGGGGAGAGTTGATTATTGATTCAGTCCCCTTACTTGTTATAGGTCTATTCAAGTTTTCTGTTACTTCTTGAGTTAGTTTTGGTAGTTTGTGCTGTTCTATGTGATCCAGTTTGTGCCATTCTGAGTATTGTGATAAAATCTTGTGCTATCCGCTCCACCCTGCCTGGGATGTGAATCATCCCTGTGTCCAGCACATCCCACCCATTAGTCACCAGTAGTCACTCAGTTATCAGATTGACTGTCATGGTATTGCAGTGCTTATGTTCAAATAACCCATATATTACTATTTTACTTAATAATGGCCTCACAGCACAGAGTAGTGATGCTGGCAATTTAGACATGCCAAAGAGAAGCCGTCAAGTATTTCCTTTAAGTGAAAGGGTAAAAGTTCTTGACTTAAGCTGAGGTCTCCAAGATCTACGGTAAGAACAAATCATCTATCCATGAAATTGTGAAGAAGGAAAAAGAAGTTTGTGCTAGTTTTGCTGTCATACCTCAAACTGCGAAAGTTATGGCCACAGTGTGTGCTAAGTACTTAGTTAAAATGGAAAAGGCATTACATTTGTGATAAGATATTTTGAGAGGGAGAGAAAAACCACATTCACATAATTTTTATTATAGTATATTGTTATAACTGTTCTATTTTATTGTTAGCTATTGTCATTAATTTCTTACTGTGCCTAATTTATAAATTAAACTTTGTCATACGTATGTATATATAGTATACATGGGGTTAAGTACTGTGTGTGGTTTCAGGCATCTACTGGGGGGATCTTGGAATATATCCCCTGCAGGTAAAGTGGACTGCTGTATCCCCCTGTTGTTTTAGTAGTTGAGTCTTTTCTCTTTTTTTCTTAGGCAGTCTAACTAAAGATTTGTCCATTTCGTTGGTCTTTTCAAGAAACCAACTTTTGATTTCATTGATTTTTCTCTCGTATTTTGTATTTCCTGTTTCTTTTATCTCCATTCTAATCTTTATTTCCTTCATTCTGCTAGCTCTGGAATTAGTTTGCTCTTCTTTTTCTGGTTCCTTAAGATGTACAGTTAGGTATTGATCAGAGGTCTTTATTTATTTATCTATCTATCTTTATTTATTTATTTATGGCTGCCTTGGGTCTTTGTTGCTGCACGCGGGCTTTCTTTAGTTGCGGCAAGCTGGGGCTACTCTTTGTTGCGGTGCGCGGGCTTCTCATTGTGGTGGCTTCTCTTGTTCCGGACCTCGGGCTCTAGGCACGCGGGCTTCAGTAGTTGTGGCACACGGCCTCAGTAGTTGTGGCACGCAGGCTCTAGAGCACAGGCTCAGTAGTTGTGGCGCATGGGCTTAGTTGCTCCGCAGCATGTGGGGTCTTCCCAGACCAGGGCTTGAACCCGTGTCCCCTGCATTGGCAGGCGGATTCTTAACCACTGCACTACCAGGGAAGCCCTATCTTCTTTTTTAACATGAGCATCTACAGGTATACATTTCCCTCTTGGCACTGCTTTTGCTACACCCCATAAGTTTTGGTGTGTGTTGTGCTTTTGTGTTCATTCATCTCTAAGCATTTTCTGATCTCTTGTGATTTCTTCTTTGACCCATTTGTTGTTTAGGAGTGTGTTTAATTTCCACGTTTGTGAATTTTCCAGTTTTCCTTCTATTACTGATTTCTGGCTTTATTCCATTGTGATCAGAAAAGATACCTGGTATGATTTGTCTTTTAAAATTTATTAAAATTTGTTTTGTAGCCTAACAAATGATCTATCCTGGAGAATGTTCCATGTGTACTTGAGAATACAGTGTATTCTGGTGGTGTTGGATTGCATATTCTATAGATATCTATTAGGTCTGGTTGGTTTATAGTGTTGTTCAGTCCTCTATATCTTTACTGATTTTCTGTTTAGATGTTCTGTCCATTATTTAAAATAGGTACTGAAATCTCTAACAATTACTATGGAACTGTTTATTTCTCCCTTCAGTTTTGTCAATTTTTGCTTCATTTATCTTGGGGCTCTGTTGTTAAGTCTGTATATATATTTAATTGTCATATCTTCTTTCTGTATCAAATCTTTGTAAATATATAACATCCTTTGTCTCTCATAACCTTTTTTGATTTAAGGTATATTTTGTCTGATACTAGTATGGCTAGTGCAGCTCTGTCTTGGTTACTATCTGCTTGAAATTTCTTTTTCCTTCCTTTGACTTTCAACCTATTTGTGTCTTTGTATCTAAAGTAAGTCTCTTCTAGACAACATATAGATAGTCCTGTTTTCTCCCTTAAGCTTTAAAGTACTTGGATTCAGTTTTGTCATAGAAAGCTCAGGAAATGCACAGTGATAAGAACAATAATTGATACAGTCACTTTTGCACAGTGATCTCCAGCTTCTCCCTCCTTGACAGCAGTTTCAGGGACAGCCAACGTGTGGCCTCATTTCTCATTTTCTACCACAAACCCATAAGGTTGGGGGTCTGTTGTCATCACATTTTGCAGATGATGTTGGTGACTGATAATTGGCCGTCTCATGCCGTCTGACTCCCTCACCACGCAGCCTGCACCATGGGCAGAACCCTCTCAACCTCCCTCACCCCTGACTTCACTGGAGCTGGACACACAGGCACAAAGAAGAGTCATGTATGCCCTGGCGCCAAAACCCACATTTGCCACACAAGGATGGGCTGAGGGGGAAGGCGTCTCACCCAGGTCACAGGGCTGGCCTGGCCTGTTGGCCCTGCCCGCCCAGCTCTGAGAGTGGTCTCTGGCTGAATGCCTCCCTTGGCCAAAGAGAAAAGCTACTGACTGAGAAGTGTGGTACTCCCTGGGGCTCTAGATAGCACCTCTACCCAGGGTTGAGGGTGCCTAGGGTCGGATTGCTGCTCAAGTGCCAAACCTGGTGCCCACTGTAAAGGAGGGCGCTCAGATGTGAGGGCTCTTCTGACGCATGCACACCCCACCTCTGAGATCGTGTCCGCAAGGTCCAGCCCCAGCTCCCAGGTCCTTCATATTCTAGGGGACAGGTACAGGCTCTGAAGTCTCAGGTTCAGATTCAAGCCCCACTGGCCCACATTGTCCCCAGGGGAGCGTGGGCAGCCCCCACCTGCCTGCTCACTGGTGAAGTCGCCCAAGGAGGAAAGGGACTGTGGGTGTGATCCAGGCACACAGCAGGCTGCTCAGACCTTGGCTCCCTTGCTCTCTCCATGGGGCTCTCCAACATCTATCAGAGCCCCCATAGACCGAGGAGGGATTGGTGTGCAGTCTTAGGGCCCAGGAGCACCTGCGGGTGGTTCTTGCAGGCAACGACCCGGTCCCGTTGAGCTGGGAAGACCTGGCTCTTTCCATCCTCCCAGAGGGGCCTCTGCACCCCTTTCTGCCTGGCTTCTTCCCCAGGAAGCCACCACCTGAGGGGTGGTTGTTTCCACCACCCAGATGGGGCCATTGCAGCATCTTGATGTGAGTTAGCGTTGCAGGCTCCAGCCAAGCTCCAAAGGTGATGCCAGCTTAAATGTCAGTTGCTTTAAAGATGGTTGGCTGCTTCCCCAGAAGGAGCTAACAGAACCACGCAGCTGAGTCTTATGCCAGACTCCAAACCTGTGTGTCTACATAAGGTATCTGTTCACCGTAGGGCTTACTTCCAAGAGCCTGTGTTCAAGCATCTCTGGCTTTGCAGATTCCCTGCCTTGTCACCCATTAGCTGTGTGACCTTGAGTGAGGCCCCAGACCTCTTGAGTTTTGGTGTCAGCATTTGCAGTGTGGAGTCATAGAGCCTGCCTGGAGCAGTCATTTGGGGATGGAACTGAGTACACACGATAGAGCGGAGCAAAGCCCCCTGAGGTCATCAAGTGACATGCGTGCTAACTGTTCCGACTTCAGTGTCCTGCCACATGGGCCAAGTGCCTCAGGTGTCGTCAACACATGGACTCTGCCTGGGACACAGATGCATGGCTAAGCCCACGTGTCTGTTGCTGACCAGCCTGTGTCTTGTTTCTAGTTCAGGACCTCAAGGGTCTAGGCTACGAGAAGGGGAAGCCCGTGGGTCTGGTGGGTGTCACAGAGCTTTCGGACGCCCAGAAGAAGCAGCTGAAGGAGCAGCAGGAGGTAAGGCCCTGGGGGGCAGGGCAGGCAGGCTCCAAGGGGCTGGTGGAGTATCGTCTCCCACCCTGCCCTGTGGTGCAGTGGTCACGGTGTATTCTTTCTGAGCCTCCCTGTGCCAGGTGAACCCCACAGTCAGGGGAGAGGCTCTTGGGCAGGTGGGTCCCCCATCAATGGCAAGCCACCCCCTGAGGGCCCTCCCAAGCCCACAGTTGGGCCCAGAGCCCAGGCCTTCTTATGCTGCCTGGGCAGCCTTCTCAGCTGATGCTCCACAGCTACTTCCCACTGCGCTCGTGGGCTGGTCCTGACTGGAGAGTCTCCATTTAAGTTTTCCTTACCGTTCCCTGCAGCACTCAGTACAGGATAAGCCTGTCTGGCGCTGGGTGCCCTGAACAATGTGACAGCTGTTCAGTTGGTGTTGGGCAGTTTGGGAGTGAGGGCTGGCTCAGCAAGGAGCTCTGTGGCCAGGATATGGACAGCTGGGACAGCTTACCTGAGCCACCTCCTCCAGGCTGGCGGCCCCATCACATGACCCTCGACCCTCCCAGTGGTCAGGAGCCCACGTTGCCCTCATTTGGTCCACAGTGATGGTGCCCAGGATATTCCAGATTCCAGGCCGGGCTCTGGGTGAAACAGAGAGAGGTCCTCCCTGCTCAAAGTAGAGATTCAGGGGACCCAAGGCATGTCCTGACACAGGACTCAGTGCCTTCCTGAACACTTGCTCTGAGCCCTGCTCTTGTGCCTGCTCCAGGGAGGGGGGAAAAGGGGTGCCCAACATGCACAGGGGAGGCGAGGGGGCTAGCTTCCTGCACGTACGGTGCACGGCCTTCCTCACTGGCGTGTGCCGCCCACAGATGCAGCAGATGTACGACATGATCATGCAGCACAAGCGAGCGATGCAGGACATGCAGCTGCTGTGGGAGAAGGCACTGCAGCAGCACCAGCATGGTTACGACAGCGACGAGGAGGTGGACAGCGAGCTGGGCACCTGGGAGCACCAGCTGCGGCGCATGGAGATGGACAAGACTCGGGGTGGGCCGAGGAGCGAGTCACAGGGGCGGGGTGGGGGGGTGCCCTTTTCTTCAGGGTGCTGTGGGCTCAGGAAGCCCACTCACCGGCCCAGGAAGTGCCTGGAGACACCACATTGGGGTCTTAAGCCACCTATCCAGCCTGTAAGGCCTTGGGCAAGAGACTTGGCCTCTGTGCCTGTTTCTTCAGTGGTAAAAGGATGGTCCTCTGAGTGTTCACTGGCGTTTGAACACGGAACACGAGGGCTGCGTGGGAGAGCAGGGCTCGAGGTCTCAACCAGCTGCCTCGTTCCCCACGGCCCCAGACTCCCCCCCGAGACTCACACTTCTGCTGTGGGGCTGCCACACCCTCCTTCCTCCTCTCACCTTTACCCCATCTCTGGGCAGAATGGGCGGAGCAGCTGACGAAGATGGGCCGGGGCAAACACTTCATCGGAGACTTTCTGCCACCCGATGAGCTGGAGAAGTTCATGGAGACCTTCAAGGCCCTGAAGGTAGGCTGGGAGGGGCCCCAGGCACCAGCCCCGGCTGTGAGCCTGTGTAGCAGGCGGCCTGCGCAGTGTCCCAGCCCCTCCTGCAGCCTCCTCATGTGGCAGGCATCTGTGATGGCCTCAGGGGCCCCCTCGCTCACAGGAGGAGTAGGGCCCTCTTGCCACGGGTGGCACCTGCTTATGACAGGTGCCATCTGCGTAGGGAATTAGAAAATAGCATCTTGGCTGCCGCTTTAGAAACATTTCCTGGGGCTTTAGGGAAATTCTGCTTCCAGTGGAGCCAATTAAATGCAGTTCACAGGCAAAGCATTTCTCAGGCAGACGCCCCCATGTGTTGGGCTCTCCAGAGTGAAGTTGTTCTTCCCATGCTGCCCTCATGCTCAAGAGGAGAGGGCTGACATAGAACATTCCACATAGTCTTTTGAGGGTTTTTGTAAAACTGCTTTGTACCACATAATCTCACCAATGAGATGGTCACCTCATGTGACCACAGCACTCTTTTAGCACTCTGTGTAACAGATGGCTCTTGGAACATGGGATTTTTCTTCACTGATGAACCATTAATCTTTCTCATGGTGGACAAGGCCTGTGTGACCTGTCACCTTGCCCTCTTTGACTTGGCCACCAGGGAGCTCAGTACTGCTTCTGGCCCTGGGGCCTCTGAGAAGGGGCAGCTTGATCTCTTCTCGAGGAGTCTGACCTAGTGGTGGGGAGGCAGGTGGGCAGGTGGTCCCAGCGGCCAATGAGGCCATGTGGGGGGTGGGGTTTCAGGCCAGAGCTGGGACTAGGGATGGCTGCAGCCCTGGTGGATGACGGCTATCTCCTCCCCCTGCAGGAGGGCCGTGAACCTGACTACTCAGAGTACAAGGAGTTCAAGCTGACAATAGAGAACATCGGCTACCAGATGCTGATGAAGATGGGCTGGAAGGAGGGCGATGGCCTGGGCTCAGAAGGCCAGGGCATCAAGAACCCAGTCAATAAGTGAGTGTGGCCTCCAATGCCAGGGGGGAGGGGGGAGAGGAAAAGTCCCACACGGAGACATAGGCCCAGGGCCTGGGTCCAGCCCTATCACTGTGCTGGGAGTCAGGGATATGGACTCTGGTGGCTGGGCCGTCTTGGGCTCTCCATCTTCCCACAGTGCCAGGAGTGTCCCAGACAGATGTCACCCAGCCCAGCATAGCCCCCACATTGAGCTGCATTGGGGTGCTGCTGCTGAGCCCAGCCAGGGCGGGTGAGGCCTCCCTGCCCCAAGCTCAGGTCCCTCACCCCGCCTCTTGCTGGCACCAGCCTGCTCCCCGGCTCACACCACCCGTTGCCCCAATGCAGGGGGACCACCACGGTAGATGGTGCTGGCTTTGGCATTGACCGGCCAGCCGAGCTCTCCAAGGAAGATGACGAGTACGAGGCCTTCCGCAAGAGGATGATGCTGGCCTACCGCTTCCGGCCCAACCCCCTGGTGCGTGTGTCCCTATCCCCCTATATTGCTTGTGGCCGGGCCGCCACAGTTCCTCCGCTGTAGGCGGGTGGTGGTGCTGGTCACAGAAGTGTCCCTCCTTCCGTAGTCCAGCTAGGCTCTCCAGCAGACCCACCCCACCTCTCCACCTTGTTCGAGCCTGCCTCGCCTCCCCAAAGCCTGCCCTCCCTTCTAGAGGATGTGAGCTAGCTGCCCCCGCTAGGTTCTAGACGGGAGGAACTGCTAGCTCCCTTTAGCACAGCATAACCACCTCCCCTTTTATCTTTCTTGCTTCCCACAGAACAACCCCAGACGGCCTTACTACTGAGTATTCTGGAAAAATGCACAAATGTACTTTCCAAAAGACCGACCATTCCTGGACTGTGGAATGTTCCGGCCTGCTTTTCTGCCTGCCCTTCCCATTCTTGCGAGTGTCGTGCTGTGTATTAAAATCCCAGTGCTTGCCTGCCGTGGCAGCCTGGTCTTGCCATCACCAGAAAGCCCTCCTGTTCCTTAGCAGGGCCAGGCTGGACCGGTGGGGGCAGGACGCTGCTCTGAAGGCTGCGCAGCGCCAAGGAATCCTGGAGACCACCTGGACCTTCTGTCTGCTTATGGGGTCCCCCATCGGCCTGGGTTGGAGTTGAGGGGAGGAGCTTTGGAGAGGGGAGGGTCGGCCAGCTGGCCAAGACCTGGCTGCACCTGGGCCAGAGGCATCAGGGACTCCCCTCCTAGCCTAGCCCTGCACTGCAGAAGGAGGCTGGGGAGGGGTCTCCAGGCAGGGCCCATTCCTCCCTCAGACCCACAAGGCAGGTGGACCCAGGGCATACCTGTGCCCCTCAACCTCTCTTGACACGTGGCATTGACAGGGCCCCACACACACACACGCACAACAAACCTCGCTAGCGATGGCTGCAGCCCAAGCTACCCTAGCTGCCCTGGGTCCTACAGGTATAGTGGACACACGAGTCCCTAGGGCTCGTGCCTTTGGGGGACAGCTTCATGGATGGATACACTGTACTAAGACATCACACGCCTCCTGGAGGAGGGGAGGCTATTGGGTAGCCCAGACCAAGGAGAGCTTGCCACATCTCCAGAGCCTGTGCCTCACACTTGTGCAGAAACCACACACTGGGGATCTTGTGCAACTGCAGCTGCTGAGTGAGCAGCTTGGGCAGGGTCTCGGAAATCTGTGAGCCGTGCTTGGAGTATCAGAGCCTGGCAAACTGAGGAGCCCCTACCTCTCATCCCCCTGCCACATACACGTACCCAGTAGGTTCTGCTCAACCCCTGTGAGCTCATGGGGTCTGAGGACCCAAGCTGGCGTCAGGCTCCTGGGCCAGCCTGCAGTTCACACAGTCATTCAGCCAACAGCACTGACTGTGAGCCACATGCATGGGATTTGCCCCTGGGCACCCACAGTCTACTGGGGCTGTGGCCATTAACCCCTAACAATCTGAGACTGATAAATGCCATAAAGAGGAAGTGGGACCTATGGTGGAGGTGGCCTGGGGAGTGTCTCAGTGAGGGAGTTCAGGGTCTGGAAGTCTCAGCAGCAAACCCCTGGCTGGCATGACATGTACTACCCTGTTTCCCCACCATGGACGCTGTACCCAGGGTAGGGCAAGGGGGTGAGGTGGAGCCTGCCCTGGGGGACCAGAGTCCTGAGCACAAGGGTATAGGTCTGGGCAGCCAGAGGTTCCAGTGATGGGGACCCTGGGCCTCGGTCCCAAACACCTAAGTCAAGGTCACCCCTCCATTTAATTCTCAGTGACCAGAAGGCTTGCCAGACTCAGACCACGGACTCTAGCCCCAGCCAGGGGGACAGTTGGAAGAGGAGGCTTCCAAATGCTGTGTGAGTGTGCAGGTATCTGCCAGGTACAGTGTGCAAGGCCAGCCCCGTAGACAGAGCTGCACCAGATACTGCTGGCCCTCCAGGGGGAGAAGTGGGGCTGGAGTGGCAGGGAGACCTCCCTGGAGGAGGGGACATTGGGGCCTGCTTTAAGGGGTGAGGGAATATGAGAGGGTCCATCTTGCAGATAGGAGAGAGGCATGTAGGGTATTGGCACCACAAGAATTGAGAAAAATCAAGAAATGAGGCTGGAGATTCAGATCAGCCCAGAGAAACCTGAGCTTCATGCATGAGCAACAGGCACCTGGGGAAGGAGGCTCTCAGGTCAGTGACCAGATCATCTTGTCACCCAGGCTCAGAGATGGGACCCAACTGCCCCATGGAGAAGGGGCCCTGGCTGGGCCCGGGTGGGAGTTGTGGGGATGTGAGGGTTAGAATTTCCCCCCAGGGGATTCCCTGGTGGTCCAGTGCTGTGGCCCTGGTTCAATCCCTGGTCAAGGAACTAAGATCCCGCAAGCCATATGGCACAGCCAGGAAAAAAAAAAACTGGGCCCCCTAGGGCAGGAAACAGGTGGGCACCGCTCACCCTGTTTCCTGCACCCACAAGTACCACGTGGGCAAGAATCCGAGGCTCGCTGGAGGGGTTGACACAAAGCTGCCTCCTAATTCTCCACCCTGCAACCCCCTCCCTGGTCCAGCCCTGCCCCCTTGCATATGACCCCGAATGGAGCCCAGCCTCCTCCAGGCTGTTCAGAATGCTCCCAAGCCCACCCCACCTTGCTCCATGACCCCACCACCAACCCCAGCCTTCAGTGCCTCCTTTCTGCTGCTCATCCCCAAGCCTGAGCTATTTCTTCCTGCCAGGAGCACCATTACCAAACTCCTCACCAAACTGACTCCATCCCCGCTTTATCATCTCAGCCACCCTTTGGACCTCGCCCACATGAGCAGGGGTTCAGGCTACACGGAAGGAACACAGCAGAGAATCACGGAGTCCAAGGTGTCCCCAACCCTGGGCCCTGACCGTCTGCCTTGAGTTGGCCCCCGGGACCAGTTAAAACTTCACACCTGGACACATGTTTAAATTTGTCTGTGGCCACCGCATGAAAACTCAAATCCAAGGGCACTTAAAGGGAACTCTGCACCCAAGCGGATGAGGTTCCTCTGTCAGTGCGCACATGCAATGCCCACTTGATCCTGGGCTGGAGGGAGGTCTGCGGAATGTGGAGAGTTAAAAGGGTCCCCCTTTGGGGTCGAGGTTGAGGCTAGGATGCCTGTGACTTAGGGTGAAGAAAGAAGTGCAGAACGAGGCCCGGGGAACGAATTCCCTTAGACTGAAGTGGCCTCCAGGACGCAGAAGCGGAAGCATCGTGAGGCATCGTGTTCTAGCATTAGTAGAGAGGGAAACCGGTTGGGCGACGGGGACTGCCACTGGGGACAGCGCAGAGTCCGGCAAGGCTATCAAGGCGGGGAGGGGCCACTGCGAGAGGGAGGGGCCTCGCAGGGCAGTCACAGCGGGAGCTCGAAGGGCAGTCACAGCGCGGGGGCGACCTTTGCGCAAGGCGGGGCCGAGCCGGGCTGGGTCCCTGGCAACTCCGCGCCCAGAGCCACCGCCGCGCAGAAACCAAGCCGGGGTCCCGGCACCGCCGCTATGGACATCCCGCCGCTGGCGGGCAAGGTCGCAGTTCTGTCGCTGGGCGCTCTCCCGTTGTCCTACGCGCTCAACCACGTCTCGGCGCTCTCGTAGTGCGTGCGGGGAGGGGCCAGGGCGGCCTCCTCGGGGTCTGCGGGGCTGGGCTGGGGTGTGGAGGGGGCGGGATGGAGGATGCGCGGGCTCCCACGAGCCCAGCGGCCCCGCGCCGCTCCGGCCCGCGAGGACAGGGGCTGGGTAAGAAGAAGCCCCCCCACCTCCAACCGGAAATCGCCTTCCAGCAGGCCCGGAGCTGTGTGCTGGAGCTGGGGTCGCTCCTGGGACGTTTGGGGCCTGGGGAGGAGGAACTTTGAGAAGCAGGGCCCCTAACAAGGCAGGGTTTTGGAGGGTTTCTGGTGTTTTCCCAGGCATGTGCCCAGCACAGGCTCCAGAGTCCCCAAGGGTCAAAGTATTGCCCCAGATAATGCCCCAGTGACCCGGCTCTTGCCACACACACGCTCTGCTGCGCCACCCCTACCAGCCTGTCCCTCCATTGCCTGTCTCAGGCCTGGGACTTTTCTTCTCTTCAGGGCTGGCCCACCCTGTCCCTAGCCTCAGTTTCCCCTACATACCTCGACCTCCCCTGTCCCTATCTCCTAACCCTAGGCCTCAACCCTGTGGATCCAGCTACTGGGTACCAGGCAACCACAAGCCCCTCACACTCCCAAACCCAGCACAACCCAAGACATGGGGTAGAGGGAGTCTTGACTGTGGAGTTGGCTCCTTGGGTACAAATTACTGGCTCCATCCCCCTGGACCCTGAGTGAGCCAGGTTGCCCCAGGACCCTCAGTTTCTTCACTGTGTAATGAACATAATTCTAGAGCTCATCCCATAGTTACAGTTAGGGATTACAAATTGTGTGCCAAGATGCTGGTGTGGTCTCATGTGATTGCTATAATTGTCATGTTGGTTAGATGGGGCTGGGAATGGGGATCCTAGGGGTTAGAGGGGTTCAGGAGAAGGTCAGGGCCTGGAGAGAGTGTGGGGGGGAATGTGTGACCTTGGATATGTCTCCCACCCTCCCACCCTTGGCCTTGGTTTGCCAAGAGTTGGAGGCTGCCCAGAGACCTGGCTTCTATTATCTCTGCAGCTGGTTGACCTGCCTTATCAGGTTGATGGGAACAGATCAGGGCAGGGGTGGGGTGGAGTTGATGGAAATATTTGGACTTTACCTGAGGAGTCAGGAGCTTCAGACCATGAGGTGTACAGAGCTGAGCACTAGAGACCCTCTGGCAGGTGTGGGCACTGGGACTGGCCACAGAGGGTCTTGGAGCTGTTGAATGACAGAGCAAGCAAACTGTCACACACATCAGCAAGTGACTGGATAAATCATATAGTCAGAAGTGTTGACAGATGCTCTCTCTGTGCCTGGCCCAAGTCAGGCAATGATCCTTTCTGAGGAGTCAGGGAGGGCTTCCCTGGAGAAGGAGCAATGTAGATGGGCCATGAAGGATGAGTAGGAGTTTGCCAAGTGGAAAGAAGACTTTTGGAAGGAGTTTCCAGAAGAGGGAAACAGCTGGGGCGAGAGCCTGGTGCTAGGAAAGGGGAGTTTCAGGGAATGGCTTTCCTGGACGGACAGATGCTTCAGCCTCCTCACCTGGAGCTTCCTGGAGTCTGCTCTTGCCCTAGGGTGGGGCAGGACCTCAGAATGGGCCTGGCCTCCCTGACTTGGTTTTCCTCTCCACAGCCCCCTGGGGGTGGTGTGGATGAGCGCCCTGATCCTGGGTCTGCTCTTCTTGGCTATATACAGCTTGTCCCGAAGTGACATCTACTATGACCCACTCTATGCTGGTGAGTTGGTGGGAGGGTCTTAGGGAAGAGAACTGTCTGGGCAAGGGCCTCCTCCATCAGACTGGCAGCCCTTGAAGGGCCTTCATCAGACTGGAGAACCTTAGAGACTGGAGAGCCCCTACTGACTGGGGAACCTCAAGGGGACTCCCCCTTCTGACTTGGGACTCCTGAGTGCAGGGACAGTGCCTTTCCCATCAGCCTGGGGACCCCTAAAGGCAGGGACTGTGCCTCCCTCTGAGGCGGGCTGTGGGTCATGTGACTTGCGGGGTGGGGCCTGGGAGCAGGTTTGTGCAGAGGCTTTGCCCGGAAACTGGGTGGCTGGTCACCGACCTGCAGTCTCAAGCTCCGCCCACACCTGGTCTGTGCCCCGCCCACACCCTGCCCATGCCCCGCCTACTCTCCCCGTAGTGTTCGCAGTCTTCTCCTTCACCTCCGTGGTGGACCTCCTTATCGCTCTCCAGGAAGATGGCTACATGGGGAGCTTCATGGCGTTCTACACCAAGGAGGTATGTAAGGGAGCGGTCTGGGATGCCCGCAGCCCTACTGCCTGTCTGAGCCCTGCACCTGCCCCTGCAGGGTGAGCCGTACCTGCGCACGGCACACGGGGTCTTCATCTGCTACTGGGATGGCATTGTTCACTACCTCCTCTACCTGGCCATGGCTGGTGCCATCCGTAAAAGGTGCGTGGGGTGGGCAGGGTGGCACCTGGACCCTGGGAAGGAGGTCGAGTCCTTAGGTGGGAGGTCCCAGGTCAGGATGAAGCCAGAAGTATCTGTAGGGGATATCAGGAAGCCTCTCTAGGGCTCTAGACAGGAGTGGCCAGGAGAAGGATCCAGGGAATATCACAGGTGTCAGTGATGGTCGGTTCTCTTCTCTACCACCCTGTGCCTGGGCAGACACTACTGTCCTTGGACAGAGGATTTGACTGTTCATTCCCTCATTCAACTTCCTGTTGTCCCTTCTGTCCTGGGTGACACTGAAGGGATCCAGAGCTGGGGATCCCAGATTGGTCTCTGGACCCTGTCGGGGGCTCTGAGACTGGGGGACAGGGATCTACTGGTCACCCCTCCATCCCCTGCCCAGGAAGAGGTACCGGAACCTTGGACTCTACTGGCTGGGATCCTTCGTCATGAGCATCCTGGTGTTCCTCCCAGGAAACATCCTTGGTAAGGACTTGGCTCTGAGGAATCCTGTCTCCCTGGGCTGGGTCACTGCCCTGTGTCTGGAAGTTCCCAGTGGATCCTCCATACCCTCTCCAATGTCTGCAGAGGGCACCCTCCTCCCCACCACGTGCCTCTCCATTCAGAGCCTAAGCCAGCAGCCTTTCCCCACCACTCCCCCATTTTCCTCTTGGAGGTGCGGAAGCGCATTCCATTTCCTCCCCAGCTAGCGGTTCCTGACCCCAGGGACTTGGCCCAGAATGCTCTTGACACCAGAAGGGAATTTTAAGGTGGATCCAGAGGGCAGAGTGAAACCTTTGTAGGTAGGTCTTAGGAGGCGGAGCAGAGAAGGCAGCCAGGGATGTGGGGATGGCTGTGCAAGAGGAATATCCAGGGTGTTTCTAGGGGGAGCTAAGAATAGCTGAAGTGTACGAGCCGTGTCCAGAAGGTAAATTGAGGCAGGCCAGGCTGAGGAGCATGGACATCATCTTATGGGCACTGGGGAGTCAGACGTGTTAGGGCTGAGCTAGGATGGCATTTGTGAATCACAACTTCCAGCCAGGGGCTCTGACATGGCCCAGCTAAAGGATCCGGCCGGGCCTGGGAGATCCTCGCTGCATGACACCCTGTCTCTCCTACCATGGCAGGCAAATACAACTCAGAGATCAGGCCTTCCTTTTTCTTCACCATCCCCTACTTGCTGGTCCCCTGCTGGGCTGGCTTGAGGGTCTTCAACCAGACCCAGGCACCAAGCTGCTGCACTCCCAACATGGTGAGTCCCTTGCCCCCAGATAGGCCTTGTGCCAAATGCCTGAATGTCCCCCATTTGAGTTGCTTCTGGTCAAAGACATTATCTCCTTGGAAAGATCTCCTTGATCATTAGGGAAGAAGGGATGAGCCTTCATTGAGTGCCTGTTGGATACCAGACTTCTCATGCTGTTTCTCATGGGGCAGGTGGAGGAGGAGCAAAGAAAGGGCCTTCTGCAGCGCCCAGTTGACCTGGCCCTCATCATCTACCTCATCTTTGCTGCATTCTTCACCTTCTTTCGGGGCCTGGTGAGTCTGCACTGGCCAGCCTACCTGCCTCCAACTCCCCGTCCCCAGCCCATCCCTCCCTCCTTTATCTTCATTATCCAGTGCAAAAAGGCCACTGCTCTCCCATCTGATCATCCAGGGAAGTTCATCGAGTCTAACCTGAGTGTTACATCACAAAGCCCCATTCCCTGTAGCCTTCTCTCCAGCTCACATATCTGTGGATTCTCAGCCAGAGGAGAGAACCAAAGCTGGGGCAGGCCAGAGCAAGGGGTATGGGCCCCTCCTGGGAGGCCGGGGAAGGCTTCCTCTGGGAGGGATGTTTGAGGCTGTTGGTTTGTCTGTGGGCCCCAGGTGGTGCTTGACTGCCCCATGGATGCCTGCTTTGTCTACATCTATCAGTATGAGCCATACCTGCGGGACCCCGTGGCCTATCCGAAGGTGCAGGTGAGAGGGCAGATGGGAGGAGAGCGCCACAATCCTGCCGTGGTTAGGGATCTGCTGGGCCCCTTTGAAGCAGGTGTCAAAAACACAAGTCAAACAGGTGGAAGCACAAATGGAATTTATTGTCCTACCAAAAAAGTACAGATATTCTCTTCAGGTATGGCTGGATCCAGGAGCTCAAGGATAGCTCTGTCTCTAGACTGTGTTTTCTTTGCATGTGCTCCACTCCCAGGTAGTGCCATTGTGGTATGGCAGAGACAGCCTTGGGTAGCTCTAGGCTTCCATTCTTTCTACTTAGCCACCACAGAGGAGTGTGAGCCCTTAATTCCTCAGCTTAAGTATAAGTCTTAGGCAGGCTCTGATTGGCCAAGTTTAAATCACATGCTCATAGCTGATTTTTATGGCCAGGGGGCTGGGGTGTTCTGATTGGCCAGGCCAGGGTCACATGCTACTTCTGGAGTAAGGTGGGTGGGCTCAGTGTGTGGGAGTGGGATGGGTGGGGAAACCCAAGGGAAATAAAGAAGCAATTTGCACAGGGTAGGATGTGCAGAGACCCCCAGTCCTGGGTGGGGTCTGAGGTTGGCCAGATTCTCCTTGGGGCCACCACCTGAGGGGTATCAGGAGACCCAACTGGGGCAGCCGCTCAATCCATCAGCTGTGTGCCCCCCAGATGCTGGTGAATATGTTCTACGTGCTGCCCTTCTATGGCCTGGCCATCTATGCCCTCATCTTTCCTGGCTGCTCCTGGCTGCCTGACTGGACCTTGGTATTTGCTGGAGCCATTGGCCAGGTGAGGTGGGGTGGAACGGGGTGGGGTGGGCCAGTGCATAGGGAAGAAAGTTTCTGCCTGCTCATTAATTGCTTTTGTGCTCACCCTGAGCAGGGTGATACTCGGCCCCTGACAGGCTCCACCCCCAGCTCAGTACCCCAGGATTCCCTAGTGTGGGGGAGAAAGAGCCAGACACAGACACCCCAAACCCATGAGGTTAGAACTGAATAGAGGGAGGTAGAGTCTGAGAGGGATTCCAGAGGGGGCAGAGTTCTTAGAAAAGGGGGCATAGGCTTTTTTTTTTTTTCTCTATTGTACTTTACTATTTATTTTTTACTTTGTTGC
The DNA here is from genome assembly GCF_965194825.1 of Balaenoptera physalus. Taxonomy (NCBI): domain Eukaryota; kingdom Metazoa; phylum Chordata; class Mammalia; order Artiodactyla; family Balaenopteridae; genus Balaenoptera; species Balaenoptera physalus. The sequence continues at coordinate 13,743,006 of NC_138890.1, read as the reverse complement.
GGCATGATTGTATATTCAAAGTACAATAAAAGAAAATACTTATTGTCTATTTCTCTTCTGGATATTATTATCATTGTTATTATTATTAGTTGTTTCATTAACGATGACTGTCAAAAATAATTTTGTTGTACAGAAGAGTGCTGTAAAAATCTCAGCCATCTATCAAAATTGCTAAGACTGTCTCATTTCCACCCAGCTCTTTAAAGGCAGAAGAACTACTCTTAACTTGGTTTCTTTCTTCTCTATATTTTGCTTTGGAAGCTGTGTTCTGAGTCCGAAGGCTCTGACTACCAATATTTAAAGTCAAGCTTTGGAGATATTTTTGCTTTCTCATGCATAGGCTTTAAAAATTCTTACACGCAATATTTGGCTCTTTATTCCATCTGTAATTTATTTTTCTATGTGATGTGAAGGAAGAATCTGAAAATTATATGTTTCTCCTTATGATACTCAATGATACTCAGTATCCAAGGTATTAAAGAATTTGGAAGTATCTGACTTGACAAGTTCAAGAAATTGGAAACCTTATTTCAGGAGGAGGGAAATCTTCTAACATTGTAAACCAGAAGGACTGGACTGATCTTGCTGAGCCCCAGCTATCATCCTACTCTCTGTTTTTATTTTGTTTATTACTATCTAATTATAAAGGGTTATTATTAAGAGAGAATAGTAATTCAAGCATATTCAAGGCTTTGTGTAGAAAATATCTTTACTCCTTTTAAACATAGATTTTACTTTTTGCATAGTTTTAGGTAGCAAGCCAGTTAGGACTGTTGAGAATTTCTGAAGCAAAGAAAATTTACATGAAGGAATGTTTTGGGCTTCATGAGGTTTCTGAACTCTAAACCCCTATACAGAAAAAAGGGCTTGGTTAACACTGTGCTAAGAGAGTTGACCAAACTTCAATTTGACTTCCACCTGAACTAGGTTGTAGTTTGTGTCAATAAAGATGACCCCAGCCCTCATGCTGAGTCTTTGCTCAAGAAAATGTGACCCTGCCAAACCACAAAATGTACTCTGTCTAACCCACCTTGCCAAACCATTTTCAGTAGTTTTTCCACTTACTCTTTTTGTAATTTTCCATTTCTTTTTTTTCCAAATAAATGTTTCTTTTTTTTGAGCTCTGGAAAGATATTACTTTTTTTTGAATTTTTGAATTTTATTTTATTTATTATTTTATACAGCAGGTTCTTATTAGTTATCCTTTTTTTTTTTTAATAAATTTATTAATTTTATTTATTTATTTTTGGCCGCGTTGGGTCTTCGTTGCTGCACGTGGACTTTCTCTAGTTGCAGCTAGCGGGGGCTACTCTTTGTTGAGTTACGCAGGCTTCTTACTGTGGTGGCTTCTCTTGTTGCAGAACACAGGCTCTAGGCACGCGGGCTTCAGTAGTTGCAGCACGCGGGCTCAGTAGTTGTGGCTCACGGGCTCTAGAGCACAGGCTCAGTGGTTGTAGTGCAAGGGCTTAGTTGCTCCACGGCATGTGGGATCTTCCCGGACCAGGGTTCGAACCTGCGTCCCCTGCATTGGCAGGCAGATTCTCAACCACTGTGCCACCAGGGAAGTCCCAGTTATCCATTTTATACATATTAGTGTATATATGTCAATCCCAATCTCCCAATTCATCACACACCCCCCCGGGGGCATAGGCTTTGAAGTATGGGTATGAGTTCTTCAGGCAGGGAAGGGCATTCCAGGAATGGGAACAGCATAAGGAAATGCACAGAGGGGGACAGTGATTTAGAGACCCATAACGTGGGTAAAGGCAGAGACAAGATAAATTGACAGCTAGATGCTAAGGGCTTTGAACTCTGGGCTTGGGGGCTTGCGCTGAGAACAATGGGGAGCTGTAGAAGGTGTTTGAGCGGTGGAGGGCCCAGTCAGAGCTGGGGGCATGTTTCTGGGTTTCTGATGGGAAGTGATAAAGGCTGGGCCCCTGGCCAGGGCAGTGGGACCAGGGGAACATCCATTAGATATATTATTATTTTATCGATTAGGGGTAGAATTGAGAGGATTTGTATCAAGGCTGCCTGGGGTGGGGAAGACCAGGAGGAGGAGCTGGACTCAGGGCAGAGAAATAGGGTGCAGGGTCCAGCAGACAGAGTGAAGATCGTTCTGGTTAGGCAGCTGGGGAGAGGCTTACAGATAGATGGATGAGGATAGACAGGACATGTGAGGACAGGGATATTTAGAGACAGATGGATTGAAGAGGGGAGACAGGTAGGTCAGCAGAGCCAGCGAGATAGGGATGGGGACATTTTGAGCTCCGCAGGGTGGGATGCTGGTGATGCTGGGACTTGTTCTCTCCTGGTCTGTGACATCCATCCTCCCTTTTTGGCCACCAGGCACAGTTCTCACACATGGGTGCTTCCATGCACCTGCGCACGCCCTTCACCTACCGTGTGCCTGAGGATGCCTGGGCCAGCTTCTTCGTGTGCAACGTACTGTATGCTCTGGGGCCCCACTTGCTGGCCTACCGCTGCCTGTGGAGCCCTGCCTTCTTCCTACGCCCGCTTCCTGGCCCCCCAGCCCACCATAAGAAGCAGCACTGAGGGGGCCATGGGACTCCCCAAGATCCTGTTTACATACCCAGCTGGCCCTGCCCCTGGAAGGGTGGGTTGGGTTTTTTAGAGGCAGGAGGTGTGTCTTTGGGTGCCTTCTGTCCTGGCTATGGTGATTTCAGGGTGGGATGGGGGGGCCCAAGGTCCAGGTGTTCCAGCAGAGAAGGCCACGGCCATGCTCAGCTGTCACCTCACCCAAACTCCACACTGGCACCCTCCCGGAATTTATCCATCATCCCCCCATGGATCCTTTCAGTAAAATTCCTTTTGATGCATAAAATGTTGCTCTGAGTGTTTCAGGGGGCAGGGGCAAGGGACCCCCTCCTCCAAACCCACGAGGGCCCACTCATCACTGCCAGCATAACCATCAGGAGCTGGGGGTGCCGGACAGCAGAAGTCTACCTCTGGTTGGTGTGCCCAGCCCCATCTTCCAGGTAGGGAAAACCGAGGCTCAAAGAGGACCAGAGACCTGCCCGAGGGCACAATCAGGAGAGAAGGGTCCAAAGTCTAAGCTCCACCAATAAATTCTAATAACTAACAGTGTGGCACAGTTATTAAGCACCTACCATATACCAGGCCAATGGCTAACCTCACATGCTACATGCTGGGTCTCACCGCATATTCCAGATGGGGAAACTGAGCCTGCGGGAGATGAATGTCCTGGTCCGAAGTCATGCCTCCTGGATGCAGCTGAGTTAGGCAACGAGCCCCAGCCCCTTCAACCACAGAGCCCATAACCCTGCCTCTGCTGTCTGACTGGCTTATATTTGGGGGAAACTGAAGCTGGGGAGGCAGCCAAGAAGTTGGGAGAAGGGCTCATTGCCTCCTGGTTTGATTTTTGAACTTGAGTGAAGGTCCAGGTTCAGGGGTAACTCCTGCCCAGACCACTCTGGGTCAGGGGGTTGATCCGCCGGCTCCCTGCCCTTACCAACACTTATTAGGCACCTATGTCTAGCCATTAGATCTTCACGAAAGACCCAGCACTCCATATCTCAGATGTGGAAACTGAGGCATAGAGTGAGGGACAGAGTCCCTCTGCAGAGCGTGTGATTGTTGTAGGGCCCGCATCCCACAGAGTGAGCACCCTTTGGCTGCCGGGGCCCAGGACGCTTTGATGGTCACCCAGTGACAGATGGGAAAACTGAGACGTGCAAGCCAAGCCCCTTTCCCAGGTTACTCAGCCCCCTGCCCACGCAGGGCATCATCAGGCCCCCCACTTCCTCCATTTTTTTTTTTTTTTTAATTTATTTATTTATTTTTGGCTGTGTTGGGTCTTCGTTTCTGTGCGAGGGCTTCCTCTAGTTGCGGCAAGCGGGGGCCACTCTTCATCGCGGTGCGCGGGCCTCTCACTATCGCGGCCTCGCTTGTTGCGGAGCACAGGCTCCAGACGCGCAGGCTCAGCAGTTGTGGCTCACGGGCCCAGTTGCTCTGCGGCATGTGGGATCCTCCCAGACCAGGGCTCGAACCCGTGTCCTCCGCATCGGCAGGCAGACTCTCAACCACTGCGCCACCAGGGAAGCCCCACTTCCTCCATTTTAAAGAGAGTTAAACTGAGACCCAGAAAGTTTCCTCCGGTGGCCCAAGGTCAGCCAGCAGGGAGGCTGGGACCTGGCTCTGAACTCACTGTTCAGGGCAGTCCTTCCTCCAACTGTGCCCATCATCACCTCTCCCCCAGCAGGCGCCACCACGTCCCCTTTAACGCCCCCCCTCGTCCACCTCCCTCCTCCCCTTGCAGGCAGACGCCGGGATTGCGCCGCCTGCAGGGACCTGCCCAGTCCTTCCTGGGTGTGCGGGGAGCGCAGTCCCGGCACATAGGGGCCGCTGGTCGGGGGCCGCACCGGCAGGATGGTGAGTGGGGCTATGGGTTCGGTAGGTCCTTCTCTGGGATTCTGTCTCTGTGTCTCTGATCTACATCCCGCAGTGTTTCTCTCTTCAGTCCCTCTCTCCGTCTCATCTCTCCCATCTCTCTCTGTCTCTCACCTTGTATCTCTTTCCCTCCCACTCTCTCCCTCTCTGCTTCTCCTTTTCTTATTCTATGTCTCTCCCTACTTTTCTCTCCCTCTTTTTTTTTTTTTTTTTTGGGTCCCTTTTCTCTCCCTCTCTCTGAGTCTCTGTCTCTCCCTACCCCCATGTCTCCCTCTTCTCTGTGTCTCTTTCCCTCTTGCTCTCTCTCCTTTCTCTCTTTCAGTCTCTCCCTCTCTACCTCTGTCTCTCTCCATCTTTCCTTACTCTTCTCCGTGTGTCCCTCTGGCACTCTCTTCTCTCTCCCCCTTTGTATCTCTGTCCCTCTCCATCTTTCCTTCCTCTGTCTGTGACACTTTCCTTCTGTCTCCATCTCTCCCTGCCTTTCTCTCTGTCTCAGTCTCTTTCCCTGTCCTCGCCCTCTTTCTGTGCGTCTCCCCCGCTCTGCCTCTACCACCCGCTCGCCCTGCCACCCCCACCTGCACGGGTTTGCTGCAGTCTCCTGGCGCGCGGATAACCTTGCCGCTGCCGCCGCTCCAGCTCCTCTGCTCCTCCCCCCTCCTCCCCAATCCTCGGCCTGGGCCAGAAAAGAGAGAGAGAGAGAAGGGCGCGGGGCTCCGAGGCTCTGGTGTTGGGGTCAGGGGGTCAGGTGGGTTGCCTGTGCAGAACTAAGGGAGAGTGAGTCCAGGGGCGTGGGCTTTGCCCGAGGGCAAGTGTGTGAGATCCTGGGAGAGTGGGGGTGGGTGGGAGGGTCTGCTAGCCTTCTCCTTGGGGGGGGTCCTCCGGGATCCTGGCTGGGCTGGGGACCTGGGCATGTAAGAAGTCCTCGCCGCGGGAAAGGAAGGCCAGAGAGTGAGTCTTCTGAAAGGCAAAGGCCAGGAGGCTGGACTGAGCGCTCCGTGCCACCAGGTGTGTGCTCCGGCGGCCCTCGGTCGCGGGGCACTCTGGGCAGCTGCATGCGGAGTCCTGCTGCTCACCGGCGCCGCGGAAGCGGAGCACGGCCGGAAGAAGGTCGTGCACGTGCTGGGTGAGTCAGGGCCGTGGAAGCGGATCTTGCCCCGCAGAAGCCGTGGCCAAGTAGGATCACCAGGGTGCATGGAGCGGGGAGGACGGAGGGTGCTGGGCGGTCCTGATGGCCACAGTCCCCGCCCCCTCCCTAGTCCCCTTACGGAGCCCCTTTACCCTTCTGATCTCCTGATCCTCACCCAAGTTTTCTTCCCACATCCCTTTCCCTGGGTCCCCCTCCCCAGGTTCCCCTGCCCCGCCCCTAGAACCTCTTCTTAACCCTCTTTGGTTGCCCATAGAAGGGGAGTCGGGCTCCGTGGTGGTGCAGACAGCGCCGGGACAGGTGGTCAGCCACCGGGGTGGCACCATCGTCTTGCCCTGCCGCTACCACTACGAAGCAGCCGCCCACGGCCACGACAGCGTCCGCCTCAAGTGGACCAAGGTGGTGGACCCGCTGGCCTTTGCCGATGTCTTCGTGGCGCTGGGTGCCCAGCACCGGGCGTTTGGCAGCTACCGCGGGCGGGCTGAGCTGCAGGGCGATGGGCCCGGGGATGCCTCCCTGGTTCTCCGAAACGTCACGCTGCAGGATTATGGGCGCTATGAGTGCGAGGTCACCAACGAGCTGGAGGATGACACTGGCATGGTCAAGCTGGACCTGGAAGGTGACTAGCCTGTGGGCAGGATGAGGCTCATTTCTCAGGGAGAAGAGAGGAGGGTATTGCAAAGGACAGAAACCAAATCAAGCTGGCCTGAAGGAATTCAGCGGCTTGGTGGGGTAGGATAATGGTTCTGATCTGGGGTGATTTTGCTACCTGGGGATATTGGCAATATCTAGAAGTAGGTTGTGGTGATATAGTGGGTAGAGACCAGGGATGCTGTAAACAGCCCACAACACACAGGACAGTCTCCCCACAGCACAGAATAATCCAGTCCAAAATGTCAATAGTGAAGACATTGGGAAACCCTTTGGTAGGATCCAAGCACAGTGAGATCCAGGCATTCACATCATGTCAGAAATCCTTCCTTCAGCTCTGTTTCCCTGGGTGGGCTTTCCTTGGACAAGTTTCCCCTGATGGAACCAAAAAGTAGTGCCAGGCTTCCACCCTCCCAGCTTGGCAATTGATTTCCTAGGAGTGCTAGCTAGAGTCCCAGAGTTGTCCTTCATTGGCCCAGCTTGAGTCATTTGCCTATCCATGGGCCAATCACTGCGCCTGGGAGATGGCATGCTCTGATTGGCTGACTGTGGAGCTGGGAAGTAGGGTTTCTATCTGAAGATTTCCCTCCCATGTGGTTTGCCTTCTTCACTCCACCTCAGAAGATGCTAGAGAGATTTCAGAGCCCTCACTCGCTGAACTTCCCAACAATAGCGAATAACAACAACAATAATAGAAGCAGCTCTCCTTTATTGGGTGTTTTCTATGTGCCAGGAGCTTGGTTGAAGAGCTCTCTGAGCTTTCATTTAATTTTCCCAAAAACCCTGAGGGAGATGGTATTACTCACAGAGGAGCAACTGGCTCAGAGAGGTTAGAGCCTTGACTAGGGCACATACCAGTGAGTGGCAGAGCCAGGACTGGAAATCTAGTCTGTCAGGCTCCAGCTCTTTTCTCTGGCTCCTGTTTGATCCTTCCTGCATCTGCTGAGAGAAGCATCTGCACCTGCACCCCCAAGGTCCACCCCACAAACACAGACACACAGAGCGCTAGTGAGCTGAGATGACTGTGATTCCGATGAGGGACGAGCTATAAGAACTGAAGGTAGAAGGGAAACCAATGGGAATTGTCCTGGACAATGCTGGAGATCAAAGAGGTCTTTGCCCAGGGTCAAACTTTCGTGGGCTCCCAGTGTGAGGGAGTCAGTTTTGTGGGCTCAGGATTTGACAAGAAGGAAGGTCCCGATGCTGGAAGAATGTCAGAAGCACGTAGAACTGAAATGGAGGGTTGTGGGAGCTGGGTTTTGAAGGATGAATAGTAGTTCGACAGGTGGAAAGGTGGAAAGAACATGAACAAAGGCCTCCAGTGGTGGAAAGGAGGTGGACATGATTAAGTATGTCAAGGGGGAGGGTCAAGTGAATCCCAAGCTTAAGGCAAAGGTATGAGGGGTGTGAACTGGGGAAAGGCATGGTCAGCTCTGAGGCCATAGTGAGGGATGGCCTGAAAGGTCTAGGTGGAAGAGTCACACGGCACCACAGATGTCAGGTAGGTGGGTGAGAGTTGGGGGGTCCGAGCTGACCCTCGTGTATCCTCTCAGGCGTAGTCTTCCCTTACCACCCGCGTGGAGGCCGCTACAAGCTGACCTTCACGGAGGCGCAACGCGCGTGCGCTGAACAGGACGGCATCTTGGCGTCGGCTGAGCAGCTGCACGCGGCCTGGCGCGACGGCCTGGATTGGTGCAACGCGGGTTGGCTGCGCGACGGCTCCGTGCAGTACCCGGTGAGCCAGCCCCGGGAGCCCTGCGGCGGCCTGGGCGGGGCCGGGAGCGCCGGGGCTGGCGGCGGAGCCTCGGGGGCTGTGCGCAACTACGGCTACCGCCAGAACGCCGAGGAACTCTACGACGCCTTCTGCTTCACATCCAACCTCCCGGGTGCGTAGGCTCCACCCCTGGGAGGAAGGTCCTGCCCTCCGCTGGCCCGGGCCCCGCCCCGCGTATGAGACCCCACCCCCACACAGGTACCCTCTCAGACTCTTTCCCACTCCGCCCAGGTCTCTCTCCCTGTTCATCCTCTCCACACCCGCCCTCGGGGGTCCGAACCAGGAGATCCCGTCCCTAGTACTGCCTAGGCACGGCAATCAAACATCTCCTGGCACCAGCACTGCTCTAGCCGAGGCTGTGGTCCCGGGGTGCAGGGGAGGGGGTGTTTCTGAGCCCTGAGGCTGAGGTCCTAGGCTGCAAGCGGGAGGGTGTCCTGAATCCCGAGGAAGCCGGGTCCCAAGAGCGGCCCTAACCACTCCTCCCCACCCCACGGCAGGGCGCGTGTTCTTCCTGAAGCCGCTGCGGCCGGTGCCCTTCGCGGGAGCAGCGCGCGCGTGCGCGGCGCGCGGAGCGGCTGTGGCCAAGGTGGGGCAGTTGTTCGCCGCGTGGAAGCTGCAGCTGCTGGACCGCTGCACCGCAGGCTGGCTGGCGGACGGAAGCGCACGCTACCCCATCGTGAACCCGCGCGCGCGCTGCGGCGGCCGCCGGCCAGGTGTGCGCAACCTCGGCTTTCCTGACGCCACGCGCCGCCTCTTCGGCGTCTACTGCTACCGCGCGCCTGGTGCACCGGACCCGGCACCTGGTGGCTGGGGCTGGGGCTGGGCCGGAGGCGGCGGGTGGGCTGGAGGCGCGCGAGACCCCGCCGCCTGGACCCCGCTGCGCGTCTAGGCCCGGGCCGTGGACCGCTGGGGCGCTTGGCGGCTGGCCGAGTGCCCTACGGCTACTTGGAGATGGACCACACCCCTGGAGACTGGCCATGCACCCTGCGGTGCCCTGCAAGTTGACCAGGCTTCCTGCGGTCCTTAAACCCTGGCCACACCCTCTGAGGTCCCCAGAGTCTGGCCAGTCCGGGGAGCCAAGTCCCCTGGAGTCCCCTGGAAATCGACCAAGCCCCGCCTCTCCTGGACAGTGGATTCCTCTCCTCTCCCAACTTTCTCCAGGAGACAGGGCACACCCTCTGAGAACCACTGGAGACCAACAGAACCCGAGGTCTCCTGAACACTGGAAACATCTCGTGAGGTCTTCTGGAACTACCCCCAAGGTCGCCTGGAGGCTGGACCCCCGGGATTATCTGGAGACTGGGCAAACGTCCTATGCATCTCCCTGGAGACTGAAGACTGGTCCCCTAAGGTCACCCGGACACTGAACTCTCCTCCCTATCACCTGTAGAGAAACCAGAAACCTCAGAGTTCGTCAGTTGACCATGCCACCGTGGTCACATGAAGACTGTGGGCTCCTGTCCTCTCCTCTAGGGTGACCTGGAGTTTGGTTACTCCCATTCTCCCCCCTTCTCCCACGAGTCCCCCAGTTTCCATAGTAACAGGCCGTGTCCCCAGGTAACTGTGGAGAACAGCTCCACCCCTCCAGTTTCAGGGGAGACCACCCTTGTCTGTCACTGTTAAGACAGATTGACACGCCCCAGCTGGCTCGCATTACTGGCAGCCGTGGCCCATCCCTTAGGTATCTCTCTGAGGGAGCAAATCCGTCTTCACCTGACGGGCCCTTTCCTGGCTGTCACCTAAGAGACCATCTCCCAGGCCCAGAGACCCATAAAATCTATGTCATTCACTATGGAGAGAAGCTGCCCCACTTCCCATTGTTACCAAGGCGACCAGCCCAGCTTCTACCTGTCACCTAGAGTCACACAGCCCTTCCTTCATCAGTCACACCCACGGAGTTAGTGCCTCCCTCCTCCAGCTGTAACCATGGACACCGCACGTTTCCTATCTCACCCACCTTCACCCCAGAGACCTACAACTTCACTCCCACTGTCCTCACCCTGACCAACAGCCATGGAAACCACCCTCTCCCCTAACTGTCCTGAGAGTGACCCAACATTCGGTTCTCCAGCTCTCACCATGGAAACAGCCTGCTCCCTTCTGCAGGGCGCCTCAGCTCCTCGCTACCCTCCAAGCTCCTCCCCCAAGCGGCTTGGACCCCCCCCCCAGCTGTTGCCATGGAGACTACACTCCGGTGTCTGAGGTAACAGAACACCTGTCCCCCTAGGCTTTCCCTTGTTGGTAGGGCCCGCCCCTCCAAACTGTCACCATAGAGACTGTCAACGTCGTCCCCAGGACAACTGACTTCCCAGTTCTCAGGAACTTCTTACCATGGGCCCGAACTGTGCCCCATAGGGCTTAATGGCTGCCCCTTCACCAGATGGGCCCAGCTCCAGGCAGCATCTCAGACCCAGGTGGACTTCTGGAGCTGCTGGATATCCTCCCTTTGCACGCTAACTATATCCCAGACAACAGCTGTGCACGAGACACCCTTGCAGCACCCAGGTGAACAAACTGAGGCTCTGGCGTGCCCCTACCCTTTGTGCTATGCAAGCACTAGGCTTCCGCTTCCTCTCTGAGACCACATCCCCCTTCTCACTGAGTTCCTCTCTCCTTTTCTAACTTCCCTCCACCCACATTTTCCTTCTTAGAGATCCAGGAGAGGTTGAATTGTCTTTAAACCTCAAAATCCTCTCTGAGCTCCAGCCAGGTTCTAAAGGGCAATTTGTGCTAAGAAGTCAGGACCCAAACTCCCCAGTGTTAATAGCCAGCTCAGAGAGACTGTCCATGAACAAGGCCACCCCAGCTTTTGGAGACCCCAGTTTCGAGGTCTTGCCTGGAGTGGCACTGGGGTCCCTCCTGGAGCCCTCCATATTGTCACATCCATCTCCAGGAAACCCATCTGTGGGTTTTGGAACCAGGTATGCCTGGGTTCGAATCCTGCCTCTATGACCAAGTGACAAAACCCCTGATCCTATTTCCTCCTCTGTATCAAGGCTGTTCTAAGGTCCCAGTGAGTGCAAAGTGTACAGCAGGGGCTCAATAAATTTTTTTTTTTTATGAATGAGAAAATGAGACAGCTCGTGGGTAGTTACTTCAAAAATGCACTTTGGTGGACAAAATGTTTTTCAGCTGTGGGTGCTTGGTGACGATTTGGTTGGGAAGCGTCTCCTCTCATTCCTCAGGACCATTCCCTCTCCCTAATCTCTCTCCCCTCCCTTCCCCCCCATCATCTTTCCCTCACTCTGTCCCTTGAGCCACCTCCCATGGGTCTGGCCCTTCTCAGCCTTGTCCTAATTGGGTCACTAACCAATCCAGTGATTCCTCTCAGTCCCCTGGGAATGAAGTGTGTGAAACTGGGTGTTGAGTTCCTGCATCAGGAAGGCAGAGAAGCTGCAAATTTTCCCTGGGGTGGGTGTGGAGGTCAGGGTAGGGAGAGTGTGGGCCGAGGAGTATTGAAAGTTTCGGGCATACAAAGAAAGGGAGAAGAGAAAAAAAAAGTGTAAACGTCTGATATGGTTGTAGAAGTGGGATGGTCGATTTAACTGCTCATGCTTCAATGACAGATGGGACAGAACTCCTAGAGATTCCAACCACTCATCTGAAGCCAGGGTCCAGTCCCTTGGTTAGACTGCCTTGGGATCCAGCTGTGCCTTAGCTTCCTTGACTAGAGGAATGGTAGGGGCATTTTTCTGGAGATGAGTGCATGAGATTTCTTTCATCCCACCTTTTCCCTGCTGACATCCTTTCTCCCTTCCATGGGTTCCAGCATCCTGATTTTGCCTCGGGTATGTAAGTTTCCCTCCTCTCATTCTGTGAGTCAGAGGGGCTGACGCCACTGGGCAATGAGTGCTGTGGCTCATCTTTCTGGGCAACCCTAATTGGTCCAGGGGTGGACATGGACCCAGGCAGACCAATGAGACTGCTTGCGATTTTGATGGACCAATAGGACCAAGGGAACCCTCTTTCTGCTGGGTCTCTGCACTGTTAGAGTGGAGGTCTTCGAGGGTCCACCTGGAGGAGACCTAAGGATGGCAACCAGGGTAGAGCCACTCCTGAAGCTAGTTATTCAGAAAAATGTCTCACTCCTGTCTTCCAGCACCCAGGGCACTTCTCCGAGACATCTAAAATTTCTTACATGTCCTTCAAAAGATGTTTCATATTCATTCAATCAAACATGCATATATTGATTTCCCCCCACTTCTACACAAATGAAAATATGCAACATATATTTTTTATGTTGTAAAACTTCACATAATATGAAATTCACCATTGTAAACATTTAAAAGTCTTCAATTTAGTGTCATTTAGTACATTCCCAGTGTTGTTCAACCATCACCCCTATCATTTTCATCACCCCAAAGAAAATCCCATACTCATTAAGCAATCACTCTCCATTCCTCCATCCCCACTCCATGCCCTGACAACTGTTAATCTACTTCCCATCTCTGTGGATTTGCCTAGTCTTGACATTTTGTACAAGTGGAATCCTACAGTATGTGTCCTTTTGTGTCTAGCTTCTTTCACTCAGTATAATATTTATGGCTGAATAATGTTCATATATGTATATATATCACATTTTGTTTATTCTTTTATCAGTTAATGGATATTTGGGTTGTTTCCACCTTTTGGCTACTGTGAATAATGCTGCTATGAACATTTGTGTGCCATATATACTTTATTTTATATATTTATTTATTTATTTATTTTTGGCTGCATTGGGTCTTCGTTGCTGCACTCGGGCTTTTCTCTAGTTGTGGTGAGCGGGGGCTACTCTTGTTGCAGTCCGTGGGCTTCTCATTGCGGTGGCTTCTCTTGTTGCGGAGCGTGGGCTCTAGGTGCACGGGCTTCAGTAGTTGTGTCTTGCGGTCTCTAGAGCGCAGGCTCAGTAGTTGTGGCACACAGGCTTAGTTGCTCCGTGGCATGCGAGATCTTCCCGGACCAGGGCTCGAACCCGTGTCTCCTGCATTGGCAGGTGGATTCTTAACCACTGCGCCACCAGGGAAGCCCTCATATACACTTTTAAAGTAACTCTTATTTAACAATATATTTGGGGACTGGTTTCCTTCAGCATGTAAAAATCCGTCCCCTTCCCCCACCAGCATTATTTTGAAGGTTGGCAAAGTAGTCATTGTTTGGATGCACCATAATCTTTGTAACCAGTCTCCTAATGGTGGACATTTACATTGTTTCCCATATTTTGCTGTTAGTAATAAGTACCATGGTCATCACATAAGTACAAGTATAACTGGAGGATGATAGCAGGAATTGTTTGATCAAGGCGTCAAAACTTGCCATTTTGTTAGTGATCTCCAACTCTTCTTAGAGGTGAGGCCAATTTATAGCCCATCAGTAACAGATGTACTTGCCTATTTCCATACGTCCTCAGTAGCATCATGTGTTACCACTTGTTACCTTAGCCAACCTGATAGGTGAAAAATAATATCTCATTGTGGTTGTCACTTGCAATTCACCTGTTATATGAAGCTGACTATCCTCCACTTTGACTTTAGATGCAGGCAGTTGAGTAAATCATAAATCATTCTCAGTTCAGGTACATTGTCATCATTGAAATATGCAAGGCCCCTCTCTTGTGAGATTTATTTGTTTATTCCCTTTTATTTATATGTCCTTATTTGTGTACCTTGGAGATCTGAAAATTGTGTATTATTTTGTTGAGCATATGTTGTAGTTTAAGAGCCATCTGTATTTCCTTTTCTTTGAGCTTTTTGTTCATATCCTGTGCCCATTTGGCTATTGGATTATTGGGGGTTTTTTCGTATTGATTTGTAGGAGCTCTTTATATATTAAGGCAAAATTCCTTTATCTCTGATTTGAAGAATTGTTTCCAAGCTTGGCATTCGCCTTTTGACCTTGTTAATGTTGTTTGTTGCCACTATTGCTTTAGAATAAAGCCCAAACTTCTCATTACAGCCCATATTGCCCTGAGTGATCCATCCTCTGCCTCTCTGACCTCATCTCCCTCCACTGTCTACCTCTGTCACTCCGCTCCAGCCACTATGGACTCTTTGCTGTTTCTCAAATGAACCATGTTCCCTTCTGCAAGAAGATTTTCACTTTTACTCTTCCCTCTGCCTGAAACTCTCTTCCTTTCTTCCCTTCTTCGTCTAGTTAATGCTATTCATCCTTTAGATTCCATTCACCTCCTCTAGGAAGCCTCCCCTGACCACATCCCAGGGGTCACATCTGTTCTGTCCACCACTATCTCCCCAGCACCCAGCACAGTACACGGCATATAATAGCTGCCCAGTAAGTCCTTGCTGAGTGAATGAATGAAGGAAGGTGTCAGGAGGCAGGTTGAACTGTTAAAAAATTTTATTAAAATGTCCAAGGAGTACATTAATGTCCATAGTGTCAGATACCACAGACCCACGGAACACTGCAGCTGACAGCATAACCAACAGAATCCAAAGCTGTTCACGCGCACACACACTCACACGCGTGCCACACACGCGGCACACGCAAACACTCACGTACATCTCAAAGGGAAAGACCAAAAGACAAACCACCCACCTTAGAAAATATCAGAGCCCCCTTCCACCATGGAGCTGGGGTGGGGGCAGGGCAAGGGGCTGAGGTGGTCAAGGGTAAGGAGCATAAACCAAGACACCCCAAAAAAAGTTGCATCCCCAGAGCCCCCCACTCCAAACAAAGGAAAATTCTTTTGTGACATGGATGACCAAAGATGTGTTATTATTTTTATATTTCTTAAACCAAGAGGAATTATCAAACCTAGAAGGCAAACCTATATCCCTGGGTTTTCTCAACAATGACCATAACATGGAACAGTGGATAATGTCTATATAGCAGGGAACACTAAAGACCATGGTCAAGGATGCGGGTCTAGTTTGCACTTCTCAATCTTTTCCTAAATCTTCCTGTGTGTTAGAGCATGATTATGTTTCAATTCCTTCCCCCCAAAACAGAGAGCAGGGTTTGGAGTCAGCCAGAGGCAGGACTGAATCGTTATTCCTGTCTTGCAAGCCAGTGTCTTTCTCTTATCTGAGCCTCAGTTTTGTCTTGTGTAAAATGGGAAAATAATGGTTCCTAAGTCACTGGGCTGTTGAGAAGATTCAAGGAGGCAGTGTGTGTAAGTCCTTAGTTGTCAACTATGATTAGTACTTCCCAGGAGGGATATAGGCTCAGCCAACACGTTTCTTTCTCTACTGAACCCTTAGATGGACCGTATATTTGCTTATTTTTCTTTCCTGCAGAGGGCCATTCTCCACTGTGGTTTTTAACACTAATCCACAGATGTTACCCAGACTAGAGAGGTTGAGAGTGGACAAAGGACATGGAGGAAAAGCTGTGGGTCTTTCCTGCCAGAGATCAGGAAGCTGAATCCCGACTTCTGGCTTGGGGAGAGTTTTTACAGGTTTCAGATTCTGGGGAGGAAGGCAAGGTGAGTTCTTTACAGCTTAGAAAATTAAAAAACTAAGAGAAAAATGTGTGTGTGTGTGTGTTTCAGTTTTAACACTGCATATCTCTCTACATGACCGCAGGTAGATGTCACTACTTCAAGTTTTAAGCATTTCTAGTCCACCAGGCAATGAATGGAGGAGACAGGAATAGAGTAGGGGTAGGGGTGGGACCCATGGCAGGGGCACTACCAATGTCTGCTTGAGGGATGGATATGGGCACCGAGCTAGAAAACTTGGCACCTCCTTGGTCCAGGAAGGAAGTTCTTTGTCCCCTGAGAGATGGAGGGGGAAGAAATCTGGGTTCGTTGAGCCCTAAACATCCTCTCATCCGTGTGTGTGTGTGTGTGTGTGTGTGTGTGTGTGTGTGTGTATAAAATTCACCACACATGCAGAACCACCAAATCTCAGCACTGGACTAGACCTGGGAGGGCAAGCAATACAGCTTCCCTTCATTGCCCACAAATTTCTCTGACTATTCTGACCCCTAACTCTGAGGGCCTGGGGGGATGTTGTTCCAAAAACATTCCTAAAATTCAGTACATAGGAATTCCACACTCAGTTCATCCACCAAGACTAAGGACTGACTTAGGCTGAAGTCCAAGGTGAAGGAAGAGCAGCCATCAAGTTCAAGCAGTGTGTGTCCATGTAATTTTCTACTCCCAAAGCCAGTGACCTTCACTATAGGCTTCAGCCTGCATTTAGGACATCTGACAGCTTACTAAATCTGAATCTCTGGTGGTAAAAGCAATTCCTTAGTGCGAATCCAAACACACATTCTTGCACCCTTATCAAAGCCTTATTTCCACAACTGGCAGTCAGCCTTGCCAACAAAAGACTAAACCAGTGCAAAGAATGATGATCTTTGCCGATTGTGCTTCCCTGCACTGAGAGATGCTCCCAGAGTTCAGCCTGACTAGAACTGACTTTTCAGACACATGGCTACACCTGCCAAGAGGACCTTGTATATGTAAGAAAAAGGAGAGAGGAGCTTTTTACAAATGGTTATGTATGGGGGGATGTGGTTTGGGACTCAGGGGCTTCCGGACCCTCTTGTTTCTCTCTGGGCTCTGCCTCCCCAGGTGAAGCCTCCAGGGGAGGTGTGGGAAGGGGATTGTGCTTTCTTTTGCCTGGTTCTTCAGCAGAAATTCCCTTCGTCCTTCTCCCAGTCCTCTGCTGGGTGCTTCTTGTGTTTTCTGCGCTCCTTGTGCGATTTGTGGTGGTGATGCTGGTGGTGGTGTTGGTGGTGGTGATGGTGTCGCCGCATCCGATGGGATCGTCTGGCTGCAGGGGAGTGAGGGACGACAGGAACGTGGCAAAAGCTGATGAGAGGTGGGTGGCCTGATGGAACAGGCTTCCTCGGGGGAGCGGGAAATGGAGGGAACACCAGGGAAGCTAGTAAGTTCTCACTTATCTGCAAGGCCGTATTATCAGGCAGACATTCAACCAGATCAATATATGTAGTCATGAGATGCTTAATTGGAGGCTACAAGTAGCTGGAAACTTTTGTTGGGGTGTCTGGGGGAAGCCACTTACGTTTGGTGCAGACGATTTGGGGCCGATCCCATTTGCCATTGCTCCGGCATCGGATGATGGCCACGTGGTGCTGGGCAAATCCTTCATCACACTGGTAGCGTACAGTGGCGTGGACATTATACTTGGCCTTGCGGGCACCAATGGGCAAGGCATTCTCCACTGCTGGAGGGGGACCACACAGCACTGGGGAGAGAGGAACCTCCAGTTAAAGAAGTGGGTGGGACTGCGGCTGAACTGGTTTCATCTCTTGTTGAGATGAACCCTCAACAGGTCCCACCTTTTGCCCAGCTGTGACCTCAAAGGGCTAGAAGTGGATGTCTCCTCCACCCAAACCAGGAGCTGCTGAGTGGCAGGAACCTCCTGGACACATCCCAACCCCTAATTCTTGTGCATGATGGGAATGAAGGAGATGGGAGGCAAGAATAATCTGAGCAAATGAATGGAAAATAGGATATGAAAATTGGCAAGGAAACAGAAGCAAGAATGAAGAAAAGTATAAGAGAAAGGTGGACATGAGAATATACATATACATATATATGTTTCCTTAATATGTAAAGAGCTCTTACAAATCAATAAGACCAATGAACCGATAGAAAATTAGGCAAAGGAAATGAACTGGTAGGTCACAGGAAATCAAATACATATAAACAGCTTATCAACATATGAAGAGCTGGTTATTCTCATCCTCGAAGACGTGCAAACTATGATAACAATGAGATACTGTTTTTCAGGACTTAGATGAACAAAGAACAAAAAGTTTGAGAACACAGAGTTGGCAAGGGTGGGGGGAAAATGGGTACCCTCACATAGTGCTGAAGCGTGAAAACTGGGCTGGACTGACTCCTACATTTACAAACTTAAATAAAACAACGAACCAGTGACAGGCAGGAGGGAAGGTTGGGGGAGAAGGGGTGGGAGGGAGAGTAGCAGCATACCTGTGCCCTTCTTACAGACATAGGGGAGGTTGTAGTTGCAGGGAACATCATTCCAGTGCCCGCTCTCATGTGCCACCATCACCACACAGTCCTCCCCACCCGCGAAGAAATTGTCGGGCTGGTTCTCCCTCCAGTTCTCATATTGCTGTAAGAATGGGGAGCAGGGGGTGCTCAGGGGACATGCAGCCTGTCCCAGGCTCTGGCACTGGCACTGTGGGATTCCCCTGGCCAGACCACTCAAACTCTTAGGGACTCAGTGTTTCCATCTCTACAATGGGCACTGTTCTGCCTGCCCTGAGGGTGGCTGCCACTACAGTCCAAGTCAACCCTTCTCGAGCTGCGAGGCTGTGGTGCCCTCCTCCCTGGTCCTCCTGCCTCGTCTCACTCCCTGACAGTCTGTTTTCCACATGGGTCACTCATTGTTAGATAAATAGTTGAACAAAAGGTGACCTCAGACTGGAAGTCCAGGAGAGCTTCCCTGAGGAGGCAACAGGAGAGCTGAAGGAAGACTCAAGGATAAGAACAACGCAGGCAGGGAACAGAGTTCTAAGCAGAGGGAATAGCTAATGCAAAGGCCCTGAGGCAGGACTGAGCTTGTCCTGTCTGAGGAACAGAACAGAGGCCAGGAGGGCTGGGGCTGCTTGATCCAGTTCGAGTGTAGTCAGAGAGTGGGCCGGGGCCAGTTCTCATGGCAGAAGAGAGGAGGTGGATTTCTTTTCTAATTGTGGTAAAAAATATATAATATAAAATTTACTAAAGTGAAGCCAGAGGGCCAGGTCATTGCAGCTTACCCAGAACTCTCCATTCTAGGCAGGGCCCAAGTCAATAGTCTGACTGCAGGTCCCCAGGTCCCCAGGCTGCCACCACTCACCAGCCCCGTGTTGTCCGTCCACTGGAAATCCCTCTCCACGATCCTGTCGTTTAGGCCGATCCATGTGTTTTCATGCCCAAAACCTGTGGGGTGTGGGGTGTCGTGAGGGCTGGGTACTTGCACCTCCCCCAGCCTAGGTTGCTGGCTGGAGGCCAGGTTGGGGGTGTGGGAGGGGAGACTCAGCCCCCTGCCCAGCCTGAAGGTGGGCTGGAAGGGGAAGTGGATGAAGACGAGAAGGGAGGGGGGGTACCCAGAGCCCCTCCCCCAGTTTTGGGTTTGAGCTGGAAGGGAGGACCCCAGCCCCTCTGCCAGCCTGTGGGCTGTGGGCTGGAGGCCACGTCCCCCCATTTCCTAGCAGGCTGAGGCTCTGGCTGCCCTCATACTTGGGGAGTGGGGTTGAGGCATGGAAAGGGCCGGAATTAGGCTCCTGGCCTTGTCACAATTTGTGGCTTAAACAAAAGGTCAGAGGAAACAATAAAGACAAGTCAGATCTTTGCAGAAATGAGAGAGTAGGGGCTAAGAGAGCCAGCGAGCAAGGCTGGACAGGGCAGGCAGGTGAATCTAAATGAGCCAATCAGTCACTGAGGAAGGAGGAAGCAGCTGGATGCATGTGTGTTTGATTACATAGAGGAAAAAAGCCAGTGAACCAGGGAATGAACAAATTAAAGAATTAACAGGGGATGGGATGGGGAAAATGTGAATAAATAAATGGATGAAAAAGGGCAGAAGGAATAATGAGTAAATCAATAAATGCTGGATTTAATTTATGGGACACCCGTCTTTCTCTAAATCTCTGCTCCTCCCTCATTTCATCCCCCGCACCACAGATGCTTCTCCATCACCCTCTGTTCCCTGGCCCTGTTTTAACTGTCATCAGTGCCCTGAGAACCAGCTAAATTTTAGGATAGACTTATTTAATTAGATATTTACTTGTTTGACTATATCCTCTTCAAGAACGTCACTCCCTAAGGACAGGACAATGTGTGTCTCTGTGCCTGAAACAGTGCCTGGCACATAGCAGGTGCTCAGTAAATAGTCGGAGAATGAATGAAGTGAATGAATGAACTGACAAGTGAATAAATAGACACTTGAATTAATAAGTGGTCAGGGCTTGCATTAATGAACATAGCTTCAGAAAGGTAGCGTCTTCAGGACCCTGGGGGGATGCCCTGACAAAGGGACTGTAAAGGCCACCCCTGCCCACCCCAGAGTCCCTACTGTTAATGAAGCCGTGTTCTTCAGGTGAGTGGATGCTGGTCAGGTGGCCGGCTCGACGGCGGCAGTCCCTCTCGGCATCCTCCCATGCCCGCCGATGGGCGAAGTAGCGGTAGCAGTGGCCCTGAAACTTGTGCCAGCCATGGTCACAGCCCTCTGTGTCTGGGAGGTGGAAAGGGAGCATGAAGGGGGCTGGCCTCAAGCCGAGGCCTGCCTTGCCAGCCATGAGCACACCAGCCCACCAGAGAGAGGGCCCAATCCAAGGTCACTGTGGGGCTAAATCAACCCTCTCCCTGGGCCCATCCCCCAGCCCCCACTCTGTTCCCCCACCTTTTCACCTCCCTCCTCCCATATTCACTTCTTTTCTCTGTTGCAGGAAGAGATTCAGCTGGAAGATCATTACACCCATCCCCTCTTATCCCAACTCTAATGTCTCATTCTCTGATCTGGCCACATCCTGGGACCTCAGGAAATGGTCTCAGGAAAGCCTAAAATTTCCCTCCTGGGAAAAAACTCAAATAGACATTTCTCCCAAAAAGATATACAAATGGCCAACAAGCACATGAAAAGATGCTCAACAACGTGAATCATTAGGAAACACAAATCAGAATCACAATGGGATACCACCTCATACCCACTAGGATGGCTATAATTTTTTTAAAAAAAATAAAATAAAAAAAAAATAAAATAAAAAAAAATTAAAAAAAATAAATTAAAATAAATAAATAAATAAATAAATAAATAAAAAAGAAAATGATAAGCGCTGGCAAGGATATGGAGAAATTGGAACCCTCGTGCATTGCTGGTGGGAATGTAAAATGGTGTAGCCCCTGTGGAAAACAGTCTGGCAACTCCTCAAAAAGTTAAACACGGAATTACCACATGACCCAGCCATTCTACTCCTGGGTACACCAAAAAGAATGGGGAAAAAACAAAAAGAATGGAAAACAGGTATTGAAACAAAAACGTGTACATGAACATTCATAGCAGCACTATGCACATTAGCCACAAGGGGGAAACAACCCAAAGGTCCATCAAGTGATGAATGGATAAACAAAAGGTGGCCCATCCAATGGAATACTATTCAGCCATAAAAAGGAATGAAGCACTGACACGTGCTACAATGTGGATGAACCCTGAAAAACATCACGCTGAGTGAAAGAAGCCAGATACAAAAAGACACAGAGCGTATGACTACATTTATATGAAACATATAAAATAGGCAAATCCATAGAGACAGAAAGTAGATTAGTGGTTGCCAGGGGCTGGAGGGGAGGAATGGGGAGTGATGGTTAATGCGGACAGGATTTCCTCTGGGGCTGATGAAAATGTCTTGGAACTAGCTAGAGGTGGTGGTTGCACAACATTGTGAATGTACTGAATGCCACTGAATTGTACACTCTAAAAAGGTTAATTCTATGTTATGTGAATTTTATCTCAAGAAAATTATTCGCCTCCTGCCTGTCTGACTCACGGCCATGGAACCAGAGGCAGAGACCTGGAGCTCCATATGTGGGAAGCTTGTGGTCCAGCACCCAACCCTGCTCCTGGTACTGTTTCTGGGGTCTCGGCAGAGACTCACCTTTCTCACAGAGGCTGCCCCCGTAGCTGGGGAGGCAAAGGCAGACGAAGGCATTGACCTCGTCGATGCAGGTGCCTCCATTCTCACAGGGGCTGGAGATGCAGTCATCTATATCTGGAGGGGAAGGTGGGGCTGAGTCAGAGGTCAGCCTCCCCGTGGCTCCCAGTCCCCATGGAGAACCAGGCAGAAGATGCGGTCATGACCCTACCATCTATCCCAGACCTGAGTACAACAGCGGTGGTCTGCACTGATGGCCCAATGACTCTGGAGGTCAAGGGGGTGGAACCTCACACAACTGATGTGAATTAGCATCAATGAGAGGAGATGCCACTGGGCTGGCTGAAAGCCAGAGTGTGCAGGACGTTCCCCCTGACTCCAGAACAGTGAAGGTGGGTCTGGCAAACAGACCCATAGAATGTCGAAGCTGAAGGGTCTTCAGAATGTGGAGCACTTACAGGGATTTGCACAGAATCACGAATTTGTTTGTAGGTACAGGGAGCAATCAGTTGAGCACCTCTTCTCCCAATCCCTGTGTAGATAGTGCCTGAGGCAGGTATGATGCCAGGCAAGTCACTTGCCCTCTCTGAGACTCAGTTTCTTTTTTCTTGCAAAGTGGTGATAATAATAGCACCTCCACAGCGGTGGCTGTGAGTAGAGTCAATGGAAGAGCTCAAGAAATTGTATCATTTATAATTGTTATAATTTCATAATTTGTCATATTTCTTGTGTTGGGCTTTGGGGCTAGCTTCCAACAGTTCTAGTGGTGGTGCCTATACCCCTGCCCACCCAGGAGAGGGTAGGCGATCCCCTGGGGCCCTTTGCTGGTGGGAGTCTGAGCCTTACCATCCCTTTGTCTTCCCCTTCCCCACCCTTGCCTTGTAATAATGGGAGGCAGCACACCAGAGCCTCAGCCCTGAGGATGAAACCTCAGATGGTTGTTGCTGAGGCTGATTTACTGGAGCCAAGGAGTGAGGGAGGGGAAGGGAACATCTGAAGCCAGCATTTTGTGATCCCTGATCCTCATGGGGATGACTGCTGGGATAGACCCCAGGGCTCTGAGTCAAACAAGTCTGTGTTCAGATCCTGAGTCTGGGGTACTCACCGATCTCACAGTTCTCTCCAGCAAAGCCCTGGTCACAGCTACAGCCGTACATGGTGCCATTGGCTTTACAGGTGCCCCCATGCAGGCAAGGGTTGTTCTCACAGGGATCCGAGGGGACTGCAGGATGGACAGGAGTACGGGAAGGAGTCAGACCACCAAGTCTGCCTCGCAGGGAATCCAGACCTCAGACCCCTAAAGGCCCTCTCATTTCACCCCTTTCTGTGGAGTCCCCTCTATAATTTCCCAATAACTGATTGCCAACTTCCTCTCACATGCCCCTGTGATGAGCTTACTCTTTCCAGGAACTGCCCAAAGCACCTGTGGGATGCCCTGGCTATGACAAAGTCCTTCCTTGGACTGAACTAGAATGGGATTCCTGCAGCTTCTCTTAGGAAGTCTTCTCACAGAACATGGTTTAAGTGCCCTCCTTGACTTATCCCCATTTTTCTAGAAATACCCAACTGGTCATTGTGCTTCTCATACTTTGGAGCAAAGAAGTGGACATAGGTTCTAGACGGGGTATGAACGGCACTGGGACCAGTGGGAACCATCCCTTCCTTCATCCTTGTGGCTCAACCTCTTCTGATGCAACCTCAGTGGTTACAGTGTGGAGAAGTGGTGGATTATAGCAGTAATAACCATAGGCTGTGCAGTCAGAGAGGCTGGTTCAATTCCTGCCTCTGCCACTCACTAGGGAACCCTGGGCAAATTACTTCTGTGAATTTCAGTTGCCTCATTTACAAAATGAAAATAAAAATAGCTCGTCCTGCTCTCCCAATCCTGACCATAATGCCATGACTGGCTCTCTGTATATCAGCCTGGGGCCTCTTGAGGGGTCTCAACATTGCTTAACACGGACAGGGCAACCAGGGGGAGTTGAATGTGAGGCCCTGTCCACCTCTCTCATTCCTCAGTGGGGTTTCCCTGGAGGCAGGAGGGCCACCCCTCCCCATCTCAGGGGCTCAGAGGCCTTGGTGGGTGGTTTCTGGACCACCCTGGAGTCTTGGAGGGGCAGAGCAAGAACCCCCATGTACCCCAGATGACCCCTATCCCTTGTCAGGACAGTGTCAACCCTTCCACTGCAAGATACTAGAACCGAGACCCAGAGAAGGGCAGGGCCTAGCTCAAAGCCACTCAGCAGGACAGTACAAGAGCCAAGACTGGCCAACGGGGCTCTGGAAGCCCAGTTTAAGGCCCTCTCTCCAGGCCCTATAACCTAGAATTTGTTTCTGTTTTGTCCTGGTCTGGAGGCCCACAAGAAACTGAGACGATGACAAGCCGTCACCTCCTCCCTGATCTTCTGGACTCCGCCTTCACCCTTAACAGGTTGTTCTCCCCACAGCTGCCAGAGGGAGCCCACGTAAACCTGAGTCAGGTCATGTCCCTCCTCTGCCTAGACTCCTCCATGGCTCCCCATTGCCCTCATAGGAAAAGCCAAAATCCTTACCTCAGCCCACAGGGCCCCGTGCAATGTTCCCCAATATCTCCCTGCCGGATCCTCCTCTCCCTCCTTCACTTACTCCACTCCAGCCACGCTGACCCTGCTGTTCCTCCTACACACCAAGCACGGTCCTGCCTCAGGGCCTTTGTACAAGCTATTCCGTCTGCCTGAACTGCTTTTCCCCCAGATCTCTGCATGGCTCCTCTCTCACCTCCTTTAGGCTTGCTCAAATTCATCCTAACCCCCCTTCCAAAACCAAAACCCACCCACTGGCGTCCCTCATCCTTTGCTTTACTTTTCTCTTTTGTCTTTATTACTTTCTAACCTCCAATATAATTTATTAGGACCATCGTTTCTTATCCATGCCTCCCCCCAGAGCAGTGATGTTCCATATGGCAGCCACGCACAGCTATTTAAGTTTAAATTAATTAAAATGGAATAAAAGCTAAAACGCAGTTCCTCAGTCACAGTAGCCACATTTCAAGTGCTCAGTAGCCACCAATAGCTTGTTGCTATTGTATTAGACTGTGTAGCTCGAGAACATTTCCATCATTGGGAAAGTTCTAGAGCATTGCTCTAGAATGTCAGCTTCCAGAGGACAAGGGACTCGGTCTCAACATGGTGTACAGCAAGCACTCAATGGTTGCTTGCTAACTGCATAAAGGTAGCTGCTGGCCTGCCCGCAGTGACTGAAGCCTGTCCCTGGGGCAGTGGCGTGTACCACCACAGATGGCCAGAGAGGCCTGTGGCTATGTCTGTGCCTGGTGCCACCCTGGCACGTGCGGGCACATGCGTGGGGCTGCCAGGCGCCGGGACGTGTAAGCCCCACCAGGTGCCCTGAGCTGCTGACACCTGCCCACAGACTGGCGGTGACTCAGTCGCTTGCTGGTGCTGCATTTATTTTTGGCTTCATTAGCATTTCTGCTGCAAGCAGTAGGTGAGTAGGCGCCCAGGTCTCCCCCAGAACTGGCTGCCTCCCTCCACCCCGGCTGCCCATGGCTTGAGTCTGGAGCCGAAAAAACCAACAAAGTCCAAGACAGATCCAGCCGTGGCCCTGGGGGCTCCTCTCAACACACTTTCCTTAGCACCCTTCTTTGTGGTTTCCCTCCCACCTGACCACTCCTTCTCTAGTTCCTTTGGCCTTGGGCAAGCTTACCCCCTCCCCAAGACCTCAGGGCGTTTTGTTTTGTTTTATGTCAATGAAATAAGCATCTTAGAGCCCAGTGATTGAGACAGAGACTGTTGTCAGCCTGGATTCAAACGTTATCCTTGACACTCCCCAGCTGCATGACTGCACAAGTCACTTGACTTCCCTGTGCCTCAGTATCCCCATCTGTAAAGTTAGGATCGTACTAGAACTTGTTCCTCAAGGACATTAAAAAGATTAACCAAGATGATTCCAGTAAAGTGCTCAGACCAACCCAAGCACAAAGGCAGTCACCAATAAGCATAAGCCTTTATTAATGCAAGTGCCCCTGCCAGGGTCCACCTGCCTCCTGGGCATCTAAGAAAAGAAGATGCAGCCCCAGGCACAACCGAGAGATGACAGGGTGGGTGATGAAACTCTGCATCCGCTGTTTCCATCACCACGACACTTCGTCTTCAAAAAAAAGGAGCAAGTGTAAAACCAATCATGTTAATAAGAGTGTTTTGCAACTCAGAAAAAGTGTGTCTTTTAATTAGCTGCTGCGGCTTTTTTTTTTTTTTTTTTTTTTACGCTCACTTGACCGAAAGAATAGCTCAATATGGCAGGACCTAAAAAATAAAGGGCTGGAATTTGCAGGCTGAGTTATGGGCAGACCTGGCCCCAGGAGAACAGGGTGATGGCTTTCTCTGGACTCCGCTGGGCATAGAGCAACCAAGGCACATGTGGATTTGGGTGCCAATTGAGGTTTGATCACTGACTAGCTGGTAGTGACATACCTCCCTGAGCCTCAGTTTGCTGTCTACAAAATGGGGTGATGCATCCCACCACTCCCACCCCTTCCCAGCACCCACTTTACCTGTGGCTTGAGGCCCCCCACGTTTTGCACCACTGAATTCCAGCTGCAATTCAACACTTGTCCAGGAAGGCCTCCCTGCCATGTCTCCTCCCTCCGGCCCCACCCCAGGGGGGTTGCCTGTAACCAGCTCTGTCTTCCCCAGACTGAGGCATCGCTGAAGGCAGGACCCCAACATCACACAACACTGTCAGCTGAGAGTGGTCATGAACATGATATGCTGACTGTACTCATCCTCCAAAACCAAACTCCGCCCAACACCTCATCATTGCCTCATTACTCGCTGTGCATAAAACACATCAAACGCAGCTTCACCTCCTGGCCTTTGCCCAGGCTAGTGCCTCTGCCAGGAATACGCTTTCTGTAATTCAACTCTGCCTAATGAGCTCCCGCCTTCAACATCATCCCCTGCTAGAAACCTACCCAGGCACCCAAGAACAATCCTTCCTCCCAGCTCTGGCCTACCCCAGCCCCTGGTTCCTGAGCGCAAACACAGTGACCTGGATGAGACCACGAGCTTCCAACTCACCCTCCTCTGCACTCCCATTTGCAGGGGTTCCTGGCAGGGCTGGCTCCTCTCCACTTGCTGCCTCCTCCCAGAAGCTCTCCACACCTGGGCTCCCCGCCAGGACCTCCAGCTCAAACTCCTCTGGGCCCAGGGAGGCAGGCAGCAGGGTGCTGGGGGAGTCCCACGGCACTATAGGCTCCCCCGAGGAAACTGAAATGGGCTTGTCCTCGCTGGCTGCTGTCGGTGTCCAAGGAGGAAGAGCGGGCTCCCCTGAGGGGCTGCCCTCATGCGGAGGCTCCAAGCCTCTCAGGGTGCCCTGGGTCACCATCTGGCCCTCCGGCTCTGGATGGGGTTGGGAGCTTGAGGAGGCCATTGTGGACATGGCCAGGACCCCAACCTTGTCCCCCAGGTCCAGGGACATGAGGGACATCACCACACTTGTATCCACAGCCACTTGAGGGCTCAAGGTGGGGTTTTCATCTCCCTCAACCACGTGGGATCCAGGTTCCCAATTCCCACCAGCATCGCTGGTGTCTAGTGTGGCCATGGAATCCATGGGACCCACTGTGGCTCCTCCACCTGTGGCAGCCGAAGGCTCCAAATGTGGGGTGACCTTGGGCATCAAGGAGACCCCAGGGACCCCCAAGAGCACAGATGGGGAATGGGGGTCTAGCCCTTCACTGTGCAGTGACGGCCACATGCCCTGTGCCTCGTCCATGTTGGCCTGCAAGCTGGAAGTGGGGGTCTCTGCTGTGTTGAAGACCCCAGACTCAGACCCCAAGATGCCTCTGGCTCCCATGGGCTCAGTGGCAGTCTCAGTGGGAGTGACGGCTGCCACCACATTCCCATCCACAGAAGCCTGTGGGTTGGATCTGGGGTGCTCAGCTTTGCTGAGCCCAGTAGGGCTGGTCCCCCCAGTTTTTCCGACGTCTGCTCTGAAGGAGTTAGGACCAGCTCCAGCTTGTGTGTCTGTGGCTGCCTGCAAAGGAGCTGTAGGACCTCCTTCGCCATGGCTGCTGAGTGTCGGGGATGTGGCCTCTCCACCTTGTCCCGTCAGGCCCAAGGAGGCGGGCAGGGAATACACTTCTGGATGGATGGGATCCTGGGGGCTGGCCTCGATCTCTGAGGCAGGGGAGGGTGGGGCAGCGGCCATGGCTTCACTATACCCCTTTACCTCACTGCCATCGGTGGGGAGGGGCGTAGGGTGTGACAGGAGCCACAGTTTGGGGGCACGAAACATGGCCATGACAGGGAGGTCTGGAGAAATGACTGTGGGAGAAGCCTCCCAGCGGGTTGTGCTGGGGCCCTTCAAGGGGTTGGGAGCCAAGGCAGTGGCCTCCGAGGAGGACCAGGGCAGGTCGGGGGTGGCTGGCCTCACACTGGGGCCCTCGGCTTCCTCTAGTTCCAGGCCAAGGGTGATGGGTGGGACCATGGTTGGGGGCCACAGCCAGGGCTCTGGGGGGCTCGTGCCACCAGGGGAACCTGAAACAATATCAACAGTAATTATAATTATCTCTCAGCAGCTCCTTCTGTTGATTGTCTCCTTGGCTCCAGGCCGGAGGAAGAGGGGTCTTCTGAGGCTTGGTGAGGCCAGGGCACCCAACTGTGATTCGGAGCCTCCTCCCCTGTCCCCCTGACATCCCCAGGCAGGTCCCATCTCCCCCTTGGACCCCACTCACCAGCTCCAGGCACATCCACCTCATTGGTCAGCACAGCCCAGGGACTTTGGCTCCGGCCACTCCCCAAGGCGTCAGTGGCTCCTGTGGCCAGGGGAGGCTCCACGTAATTCCCAGCAACCTCTGGGGTGGGGGGCTGGACGCTGGCCTGGAGCACCCCCTTCAGCCCTCGCTGGGGTTCCTGTTGCTGGAAGTGGCGCCCGTTCAACCCTTTAAAGCGCCCTCTCCTCCTGGGCATGGTGCTGGCTGGGGTTGCCTCTGTGTGCATGCCCACCGCAGTGCCTGCCTCCACGTTGCTGGGGGCGGGGGACACCGTGCTCAGCCACACCTCCTCAGCCTCCAGAGCAGGCCTTGAGGCTAGTGTGAGGCCCCCAGTGGCAGGACTGGGGGTCTCTCGAGACTCCTGCTTCTCTGCCAAGATCAGAGGTTCTTCTTCCCCACTGGACACCAGAGGCTCCTGGAAGTCTGGGGTGACTACCTCCTCCTCCTCCAGGCTGGGCTCCAGTTCTTGGGCGGGGGGCCCTTCTGCTGACAGAATCTCCCCCTCATCCCCAGACGACGGCGTCTCTGGGTTTCCATGTAGTGATGTAGGGTGATGAGCTGTGGGAGAAAGCAGAAGAGGTTGTGTTAGGCCCAGGGGCTGGCTGGGAAGTTCTGCCTGAAGTCTACCCACATTCCAGCATGCTACAGCAGAGATCTTCTATGTATCTCTGTCTCTCTGCGCCCCTCTGTCTCTCTGCGCCCCTCTGTCTCTCTGGGTTGTTTCTGGGATTCCCCCCCTGACTGAGAGACGGAGGGCCAAAGTCATCATCCTCACTGTTCAGGCTGGGGTCCACTGTAAAGGTCAGAGTCAACTGGTCACAGTAAAGGGTCAAGAGACAGCTTGGCTGGTGGGTGAAGCTCAGGCAGTGGCCAGCTCTCAGGGGGACAGAAGAGAAAGCGCCTAATGGGCATGGTCTTCATACGAAGAGATTTTTTTTCCCCCCGCTTACACATAAGACTCAGCTCCTTGGACTTGAGGTTTGCAGCTTCTGAGGGTGTGGCCCCACCCCAAGGGTGAGGGTCATCCCTGGTCCCATCCCTGGGGGTGTGGCCTTGCTCAGGGGTCATGGCTAGTTGACGTATCACTTCCTCCCCAGCGGGTGCTCATGGGCAAGGCTCCAGGTAAGAACTGCGCCATCCAGGGGCGTGTCTCTCAGAGATCTCAGGAGACATAGCCCACCCGCTACTAAACAGGACTGCCCCCCAGAGCTTGGTCTTCTCTGGGTCTCGTCCTCCTCTAAGGCGGGGCTCCTACGGAAAGCTTGTCTCAGGGGTATGACCTTTCCCTGGGGGCGTGGCTCACCGCAGAGCAAGTTTTCTCGTATCTCTCCCTTGCCTGGCCTCCACCTCCACTAGAAAGCCAAGCTCCCGGGGCGCGGCCGTTATCAAGGTGCATGCCCTTGGGACGTGGCCACCAGGGAACGCACACTCAAGGGGCGTGGCCTCACGCGCACCTCGGAAGCAGTAGGCGTCGTAGCGCTCTCCCGGCGCCGGGAAGCGGGTGCGGTTGGCGAAGCTATAGACGGTGCGCACGCCCGGGACTGGGCCCCCGCAGCGCCGGCGCGGCGTCTGGATCGGGTAGCGCACGCTGCCGTCGGCCAGCCAGCCCGGGTCGCACTGGTCCAGGCCCTCATGCCAGGCCAGGTGCAGCTGTCCTACCGAGGCCAGCACGGCGCCCTGGCGGCGGCACTGGGCACGCGCGCCGGCCAGTGTCAAGCGGCGGGCCAGGCCTACGTAGAAGACCTCGCCTGCGGGAAGGCGCGGGAGAAGGTCAGGGGGGCCCCAAGAACCCTCCCACGGAGCCCGGGAAGGGGGTCCCACCCCAAATAGCCCTGATCTGGCTGGATTTGGGTTGCGGCAGCCGCAGCTGCGTGCCCCCATCGCCAGAACATCACTGTCGTTACCTCTTATGCAGTGCTAAGAGGGGGCTTCACTTTCTTTTTCAAGTGAGGTAACTCAGGCCCCTTAACGAGTTGAGCTTCAGAAAGAGGGAGGGCCTTGGTGAGGGGGGCTCAGTGAGGAGGGAAGTAGGAAGAGGGAGGGGGGGCAGGAAGGGGGAGAGACTCAGAGAAGGGGACAAAGCCGCAGAGAGGGAAGAGGCTCAGAGAGAGGGAAGGGGCACAGAGAAGGAGAGGGGCTCAAGGAGTGGAGGAAGGCTCAGGGAACCAGTGGGCTCAGATCTTGGCTGCAGGTTTAGAGAGGGATGAAACTTAGGAGAGCTAGGAAGGACTTAGGGAAGGATTGGGGTTAGGGAGGGTAATGGGGCTCAGGGAAGGGGGTGTTCTGCCAGCCCCAGACTTACCCCCCAGCTCACGGGCAAAGCAATACACATCGTAGAGTTCCCGTGGGTCTCGCCTCCCATAGTTCCTCACCCCTGGAAGGCTGCTACGGTCACCATAGCAACCAGGACGGGACTGGGTGATAGGATACCTGACAAGACAAGGTGGGGGTCCCTCTCAGATGTGTGCTCCTGGGGCCCCCAAGGACCATCTTTCTCCAGGGGCTAGCTCTCCATCTCCCTACCCTGTGTACCCCCTCACCGAACAGTGCGGTCAGAGAGCCACCCGGCGTCACAGTTGTCAAAGCCATCCTCGAAGGCAGCCTGCAGGTGCCGCGGGGCTGCAATGGTGGCCGAGTTGAGACGGCAGGCCTCCTGGGCCTCAGCGAAGGTCAGCGAGTAGCGATCCTGGGCTGCTCGGTAGTGGAACACAACACCTATGGGGAAACATCCAGGATGATTTATGCTGTAATCTTCAAGAACAGACCTCGCTCTTGCAGAATGCCCCCCCACCACCCAGTCTGATAATAACAGACCTGCTGCCCTACACTGCCCTGTACCACGTCTGTTCACTCAGCAACAGGCATAGTGCTAGGGTGATGATGGGGAGTGAGACTGATATGCCCCCATTTTACAGATGAGGAAACTGATAGCAATGGCCATAAAGGGCCATAGTATTTGTTAAATATTTGCTATGTAAAAAGCATTTATAAGCACCATCTCATTGAAATCTTATAACAACCCTATGATTATCCCCATTTCCAGAGGAGCAAACTAAGGCTCAGAAAGGTTGAGGGACAGGTCTAGGGCCACATAACCTGTATAAGGGAGAGCCAGAAGTTATATCCAGAAAGATCTGACTCCAAAGATAGCACTCTTCTTGCCTAGGGTTAGGCTCTGGAGGTGACAGGAGGCATGGAGAAGAGTGAGAGAGAGATTCTGCCTTTTAGGAATTAAGTACATGCATACATAGGGGAAGCAAAGGCAGCAATGGGTGAACAAATGTGGTGGGTTTTTAAAAAATAAATTTATTTATTTATTTATTTATTTATTTTTGGCTGCACTGGGTCTTCGTTGCTGCGTGCGGGCTTTCTCTAGTCGTGGCGAGCGGGGGCTACTCTTCGTTGCGGTGCGCGTACTTCTCATTGCAGTGGCTTCTGTTGTTGTGAAGCATGGTCTCTAGGTGTGCAGGCTGCAGTAGTTGTGGCACGTGGGCTCTAGAGCACAGTAGCACACAGGCTTAGTTGCTCCACGGCATGTGGGATCTTCCCAGACCAGGGCTCAAACCCGTGTCCCCTGCATTGGCAGGCAGATTCTTAACCACTGCGCCACCAGGGAAGCCTCCAAATGTGGTTCTTGCCCAGCTTAGAAATGGAATCACCGAAGGCTTCCTGGAGGAGGTAACATGTAAACCAGGACATGAAGCATCAATAAGCTCACTGTGACTCAAATTCTGATTTAGGGATGAGAGAAATGGCTGAGCAAAACAAAGGTATTAAACATTTTGTTCCATTTTATCAAACTGAGAGCTCCCAGAAGGCAGCAGCTGTGTCTCAGTCATGGCTATGTCTCCAACACCAGGCTGGCATGTGGTAGCTGCTCAATAAATGTTTGGCTGAATGAACGAACTACCAAACCCAGAGGTGGAATTCTCTTCTTTCACCACTTATCAGTTTTCTTTGAGGTTTATCAGTTTTGAGAACAAGGCCTTGGAAAGGGGATGATTGGTTGACCCCATAAAATATGCAGTGAGACACTGTTGGCTGGGGAAAGACTGTGCTCCAGAACACAGGGTGCAGGGACTTTGCTCATGGCCAACACAGGTTAAGGGAAATTGACTTCGCAGTAGGAGTCCACAGGACATTCTCCACACAACAATCCATTCATTGGGCTTCCCTGGTGGCACAGTTGTTAAGAATCCGCCTGCCAATGCAGGGGACACGGGTTCAAGCCCTGGTCCAGGAAGATCCCACATGCCTTGGAGCAAATAAGTCCGTGCGCCACAACTACTGAGCCTGCTCTCTGGAGCCTGCGAGCCACAACTACTGAGCCCACGGGCACAACTACTGGAGCCCATGCTCTGCAACAAGAGAGGCCACCGCAATGCGAAGCCCGCACACCGCAACTAAGAGTAGCCCCCGCTCGCTGCAACTAGAGAGAGCCCACGCGCAGCAATGAAGACCCAAAACGCAGCCAAAAGACCCCACAAATCTATTCATTGATTCATTCGTCAAATATCAATTGATCATCTTCTGTGTGCCATGCCCTGTCCTACGACTTTGCTTTAATAATTAAAAAAAAATTTTTTTTGCCTTGTTCATCTTGATTGGTTAGGAAAACAGAAACTACACTGACTATTTCAACAGAAACAATTTAATATAGGAACTGGTTACATTGATGACTGTTATTTACTTAATCTATATTTTTAATCCACTTTTTAAAAATAACTTCACTTTTTAAAAACATGTATTTATTTTAAAAGGAAATTTGTATTCCTATTTTAAATAGAAAGCCAATATCCTTTGCCTTATGTGAAAGTAGGTAACCATGAAATGGACTTAAAACAAGGTTATGAAATCCTATGAAATGCTGTGGTCCATAAGAGACTGAGCCAGAGGCTACTCTCTCTTAGCTAAAAGAGAAAGAGAGAGATGTTAAAGAGAGAGACGTACCCATGGAGACTTTCTTCCTGACTTTATCAGAAGAACTGAAAGCAAATCACTGTTCAGGGAGTGATTTCTTTTTCTTTTCTTTTCTTTTCTTTTTTTTTGCTTGTGGGATCTTAGCTCCTTGACCAGGGATCGAACCTGGGCCCTCGGCAGTAAAAGTGCAGAGTCCTAACCACTGGACCACCAGGGAATTCCCCAGGGAGTAATTTCTAAGGTGACATTCAGTGGATGGGCTTCCCCATCCCAGCCTTGGCCCCTCCCCTTCCCCCAACTGACCCGTCACTTCCAGGGGCACCAGGTCCTGCTCATCCTCGATGCCCCTCACCACCTGGCAACGGTAGAGCCCGGAGTCGCTGGCCCTCAGTGGCCCCAGTAGCAACGTGGCGTTGACCCGGTGCCGGGGGTAGGCAGGTAGTGACACACGTCCCTGCCAGCCCTTGGCCACTCGAACCACGTTGTCCTTGGCCACTAGGATGGGCAAGTCCTGCCGTTGGCCTGATGCAGTCCGCACCTTGGTCCACTTGATCCGAGGGGCTTCTCGGGCTGCACCTGGCCGTGGCCACAGGGTGAAGAGACAGGGCAGGGCCACCAGCTCTGCCAGCGCAGCCCGCACCGACCCAGACCCCACCTTCTGCATGTGGAGCCCCTTCTCGGCAGTGGCAGCAGCAGTGGCGTCCTGTGTGCCTGGGGTGGAGAAGGTGGAGAGAGGGCCTGACTGAGAGGCAAGGACCCTCTGACTGAGGCCAGAGAGGTTAGGTTGCCTACACAGCATCACAATGCCGTACACAGATCTGTGATCTGTAACCCAATCTGTGAGCAGAAGAGGGGTAATGGGGTCGAATCCCTTCATAGTTCTGCCTCCACTCAAAGTCCAGACCCTGGAGGCCAGGGATTTAACTCTCAGTGTCACTGACTCACTATGTGTCCATGGGAAAGTCACTATTCTGCTCTGAGCCATGGTTTCCCCAAAAGTTAAGCAAGAGGCAGCCATTGGAAGAGAAACAGTGTTTGTGGAGTACCTTCTATATAACAGGCACTTTATAAATAGCAATCAGCTCATTTGATTTTCATAACCATCTGCAGAGGTAGCCATGTCTCATCCTCTTTTGGGGGAGTTGAGGAAATTGAGGCTCAGAGACATCATTATAATTGCGTAAGGCCACAGAGCAAATCAGGAGGCGTTTCTAAAGTCTGGGCTTTTGACCGCTACTGGGGAGATGCCAGGGAGAGGCACACAGACCTTTATTTCTATTGTCCCACCCATGGCAGGCATCACTAATCAATCTTCATACTATTCTCTCTCCCTCTTTTTTTTCTCTCTCTCTTCAGCTCATCTCAGCAAAACAGTGAGAGGCGGGAACCTCTAGCCTCCGCTGGCAATGACTAAAAATAACCTCTCAGGTGTCTTGTTCGCTTTTGACTGTTCAAAGACTTTTTTCATCTATTCTCATTTTATTCTCCAGACCAAGCCAGAGAACCAGCAGGAGAAGGCTCTCAAGTTAAAACGCTGCCCCATCTTGTCAATTCTCCAGACCCCAACCTCTCCCACCCAACAAGCCAACTCACCCTGTTCCCCAGCCACAAAGAGCAGCATCTGGAGAATCAGGAGGCCTGAGACCCAGACAGACATGGCCCCCATCCTGGACCTGAAACAAGATGGAGAGGAAGGAAGGGGTGAGTACAACCCTCCTAGACAGTCGGCATGAAAGGACCAATTCCTCCCATTCTACAGATCTGGAAACTGGGGCTCAGAGAGGCCAGTGTGTCACTCAAGGTCACACAGTCAGCAAGCCAGGGCTGAGCCAGAATCCGAACCCAGGACTAACTGACTTCAGAATCCGAGCAGTAAAGTCCTATGGTCAGAGCATGGGTGCTGGAGGGAATCAAACCTGGGGTTGTCTTTTGCCTGTTCCTTGCTGGGTGACCTTGAGCCAGTAGCTTAGCTTCTCTGTGCCTCAGTTTCTTTCTCTCTGTGCCTCAGGGGATAACATCAGGTAGTTGGAAGGGATAGATGAGTCAATATAGTCAATACATATAAAATGCTTAGAACTGCCTGGCATGAAGGAGTAAATTTCAGCTCCTATTATTATTATTGACTTTAACATAGCCAAGATCAAAGTCCCATTTTTCAAGTCAGTCTCCCAAATCACACTGGGGGCTCCTAGAGAGCAGCAGCCAGTCCTAGTCTGCCTGGGGTCCCTAGTTCTGGCAGCAGACTGGACTCCAATCCAGCCTTTAATCTGGGTTTGCTGACTGACACGATTCTCAGCTTCAATTCCAGGATTTGGTTGTCGCCAAGATTCTATTCCTGGTTTCTGGGATTTTTGAAGAGCTGCCAAGTCCCAGCTGGAGGAAGGGACCTCGCCCTCGCCCACCCCATCCTCCCCCTGAATTCATACTGACTGGCGAAGGTGCCTTCTAGATCCACAGAGAAACTCCAGTTGTGGGTCTAGACTCCTATAGGGGTTGTGGCACATGAGCATAAAGTGGACAAATATTGAGCACTACCTGTAAGCAAGGCCCATTCCAAACACTGGGATACAGCAGTGCCCTCCCAAACCTCACAGTCTTCCAGAGACTAGAAACCCTGGGGTGGTGGTGCGTCCCACCCCTCTGGAACCCCCTTCCCCTTACCCCGGGGGGGGCTCAGAAGGTGGGGGCAGATGGGAAGTTAGAACATCACCTACAAACCCAGCCCTTGCACCCTCCTCCTGATAAAAGAATAGCCAGTGTGGATGGAGTCCAGAATAGGGTCCTGTGGGAGACAGCTGGCCCCACCAGTTCCCAGCTCCCAGAGGCCCCCATAGGGAGGCAGGCCGGGGACCTGTCCGTGGTGCTGAACTCTGGGGCGGCCACGCAGTGGCACTACCCGCTTGGTCTCCTTCTTGCCTTCTTAGGGCAGCATCTCGGGGTCCAGAGAGGGTGAGCGGTTTGCCTGGGACTGCACAGCAGGGCAGAGGCCAGCTTCTGGGACGATGCCCCTAACTACCGACCTGTAAACCTCAGCAACCTCTGCCTCCATCCCAGGCTGTCCTCATTTCTCCCCCTCGGAACCCTGAGCGGGGCGGGGTCCCCTGATGGCTGTCCGAGGCCTGGATGGGTATTAGAGGGTGGGGCAGGACTCTGGGCTGTGCCTACCCCAAGAGAGTTTTAGGAGGGGGCAAGTTCAGAGAATTCTTACGCACGTGCACACACACACATACTCTGTATGGTTAAGAGCTCAGACTATATCCACATGACTTGACTTCAAACCCTGCCTCTACTCCCTACATGCTGCATGATCCTAGACAGCTGCTTCATCACTCCGTGCCTCAGTTTTCCCACCTGTAAAATGGGGATCAACCAGCACATACTTCAGAATG
Source organism: Balaenoptera physalus (assembly GCF_965194825.1). NCBI lineage: Eukaryota > Metazoa > Chordata > Mammalia > Artiodactyla > Balaenopteridae > Balaenoptera > Balaenoptera physalus. Next base: position 13,706,353 of record NC_138890.1, on the reverse strand, counting down.
TTATTGTGAGAATGGAATGAGCTAAGACTTATGAAGTCCAAGAAATGTTCACTTAAACAACAGCTTCTTATACACAAAGCCTTGTGTACACACTCAAATATGCAATGGTGGTCCAACAAGGTGACATACAAAGGTTCAGTTGCACTCCCCCCCACACCCTCCCACACACACTCCATCCCCTCCAGTTGCACCTCACACACCCACACCCCTTCTCTTAAAATACCTCTTCCCCAGGGCCACGAGAGGTGAGCATTTACACAGCTGTCTGGGGCTTGTCCCCTCATTAATAATGCATGAGCCTCATACATATGCAAGTAGGGGCCTATGGGGCTTTGTGGGAGGGGTGGCCCAGGAGGGGAGAGAGAGAGAGAGAGACAGAGAGACAGAGTGTGAGTGTGTGTGTGTGCGCACACGCATGTCTGTGTGTGTGTGTGTCTCCCCCTCCCTCACATCCACCTCCTGTCTCAGAAGGCACTGAGTGAGGGTGAGTTTGCCAGCAGGCATTTTTGTGTGTTTGTGCCTATGTGTGCGTCCAGGCAAGGATATCCATGAGGTTGCACCCTGTGGTGTGTGAACATGTACGAGGGTCCACAGCAGCAATATGCACTGGGTGGGGCATAGGGGACCCAGTGTGGTCTCTGGATGTGTGGGTTCAAGTACACCTCAGCAGGGGCTATGAGCACACGTGTGTATGTGTTACCGGCCTTGGAGTCAGAGCGTATTTGTGTGCATGGGCTAGAGCATGGAAACTCCTTGGAGAAGAAAGGAAACCGGGCTCAGTAAATCATCCCAGGTTGTCCCTTGGAGACCTGAACCCCTGTCAATGTCTCTCCCATTAGCTCCCCAACTCTGTACACAGACTACATCTCACACTCACCCACTCAGGGTCCACACTGCCAATCACATGGAGAGGACCCTTGCTGCACACACGGGACACATACACAGCCACACACTCTAGGCTCAGAGCCTAGGAGACACACACACTCACAGATTCACGGTGACATTAACAAAGAGAGACAATATGGGCACTTACAAGCCAGGCAGCACGTCTTCTGCACAAAGACACACACCCACAGTCTCAGGCTCCCCACATAAACCCCTCGATGAGGCCACTCTGTCAGACACAGTTCCTCACACACACTCACTCACGTAGCTGCCAGCCCCCTGGCACAGACCAGGCTGGATAAATTGTGGCTTTGGTGACTGGTGGGCATACATCATTTTGCAACCTGGTGAAGTGGCCCCCAGCACAAGTTTCCTGACGAAGACACAACCTTGGTCACATTAGAGTCACAGAGGACCCCGGGTCCCCCCATAAGCACACGCCTTCTCCCAGTACGGGGTAGACACACACACACACACACACACACACACACACGCAAAGTCCCTACCTCCTGGGGGACGCCTTCCGTTTGGAAATGTCCACAAGCCAATGAGGCTGCTGGGGTCTGGGGTCCCATGGTCTGCCCAGCCCTCCCTCCCAGCCCTTGCCCCACATCCCCCACTGGGGCCCAGCGCCAACCCTCTCCTCAGCCTGGCTGTCTCCCATTAATGCTGCTGAGAGGAACAAAGAGGAACAGGGATGGGGATTGCTCCTGCCCAGGCTGGGCCTGGGGTCCCAGCCCCCTCCTTCCCAGTGCCTGTGCCCCCAAGCCAAGCCAGGACTTCCACATGCATCCATGTGGCCAGATGGAACGGAAGGGGTGAGGCAAGGATCTGTGTCTAGCTGTGAGGATGTGGCCAGATGTGGAAATACTGGGGGTGGCTCCCCTCTAGAGACTGGGTGCTCTTTACGGGTCCTTGGGATCCATAACTGGGGGCTTTAAGAGGCTCTCAACTAGCATTCACCTCGGAGACACAATGTGCTCCCTGGGAGAAGGGACAGCACCCCAACTCCAAGTCCCAGGGAACAACAGGGACCACCTTGGGAAGGAGCCCCCCAGAGCCTCCTCCCTGAGTCAAGATGTGGTGACAAGACTTGAGCCAAAAAGACAGGGAGACTGCAGGGCACCCCATCCCTGTCGGGGTTCACTCTCAGTGCAGACCCTGTCCATTGGGCTCAGGCTGGTCTGGGGGCCCCCTCCCCGCTGCAGTCCAGCCTGGAATCCTGCATTCATCTGCAAATTGGGAATCCCCACTTAAAATCTTGGGGTGTCTCAGCTCAGACACGGGGTGCCCTGTTCCAGAGTCCCCCACACAACGTGTGGGTGTCCCCCTCTTCTCTCTAAGCTCGGGGTGCCCCTTCCCTAGCCTTGGTTCCCAGTGCCTCCCCAATTCTAAGACCCACCCCCAGCCCGGCCCCTTCCCCATCGCGGGGTCGTCTCCGAATTCCCCAGACAACCTTGCCCCCAAATCCGAATCCCCTTGACATTCCCAAGCCCTCTCCCAGTGTGGGTTCCCTCCCCAACCCGGGGCTTCCCTCCCCTTCTAAACCCCCTCCCCATTCTGGGGGCTTCCCTCTGATCCCCCCTCCCCAATCTCGGGCTCTGTTTCTGTTTTCAAGGACCTCTCCCTCAACGCGGCCCCCTCCCCACGACGGACCCCCACCTGGCTCCTAGCTCGGACGCATCCCGGGGCGGTCAACCGGCACAAAGGACGCTCTGGCTGCGCTCAATCCGCGCCGGGTCCACCCTTGAGCCCTGTGCTCCGCTCGCCCCAGCGCCGCCTCAGCGCTTATAAAGGGGCTGCGGGGCTGCTCTGCGCATGCGTCCCTGTCAGCCCGCCGCCTCCAACTGCGCGAGGGAGGGTGCTCCCTCTGCCTAAAACCCCCTCCCTATTCCTACGACCACTCACCCCACCCCGGGGAAGACTGTTCCTGGCTTCCTCCCATTCACTTCGCCCCAGGTGCCACGTTAAGGATCCCCAGACGCCCCCGCAGTGGGGTCTGCTCCATCTTACAGATGGGGAAACTGAGACCCCAGGGACACGAAGTCTCTCCCAAGGTCACGCAGAGGGGAAGGACTGAGCTGGGATTCCAACCCTGGTCTGCCTGCAGGTTCACACTTGAAGCAGTTTTGGCTACAGTTACTGTTTTACACCATGTATAGAGAGGAAGCTGAGGCTCAGAGAGGACAGAAATCTCCCTGGTTCACACAGCTGGTAAGAGACTTGCAGAGTCAGAGCCCAGGTGTGTCACACCCAGAGCTGTTTCTGCCAGCGCCAGCCAGAACTATCATTCATTCATTCATTCATTCCCTTATCTAGTCAACTTTTATGGAGCACCTGCTGTGGACCAGGTACTGTTGTTACAGAAATACCTTTGTTTTGAGCAGGCGGCATGTGCGTGTCTTTGCAGGGAGACCCCTGATCTTAAAAGGTCTACAATGGAATATTATTCAGCCATAAAAAGGAATGAAGTACTAATATATGTTACAACATAGATGAACTTTGAAAACGTTATGCTGAGTGAAAGAAGCCAGACACAAAAAGTCACAGTATGAGTCCATTTATATGAAGTGTTCAGAACAGGCAAATACAGAGGCAGAGAGTAGATTAGTGATTACCAGGGGCTTGGGGGTAGGGGAACAGGGAGTGATTGCAAATGGGTACAGGGTTTCCTTTTAGGGTGATGGAAATGTTCTAGAACTAGATAGTGGTGATGGCTGCACAATAATGTGAGTATACTTAATGCCACTAATTGTACACTTTCAAATGGTAAATTTTATGTTCCGTGTATCTTACCACAATGAAAAATGGAAATGAAGGAGAACAAAATCTTAAAGAAATCAGCCCTCTACCCAGCTGGCCTTCTTTCCCAGGGTCTTAGTTTCTCAGCACTGAGAATGGGCTGTGCTGGTCAGAGGGTCTGTGCACTCCACCAGTGTCCTGCATCTGTGTGTGTGTGTGTGTGTGTGTGTGTGTGTGTGTGTGTGTGTGTGTGTGTGTGTGCATCTCTGAGGGTGGATTTCAGTCTGGTGGGGGGACAAACAGGGAACTAGATGATTTCGGCAAGATTACCAAAAAGGGGGTGAGAATGAGTGAAGGATGAAGACCCCAGGGGAGCAATGTTGCCCTAGAAGGTCTGTAAGTGTCAGACTGCTGTTCGGGGGGGTGGGCCAGTGGTGGCCCCAGGGGCCAAAGTGACACAATGGGGAACTATGCTCACTGTTCAACTTCTCATCACAGAGGAGGGATGGAGGTCGGGGATCACACTGATATAAGTGTCTGCAGGTGACAGGCGGTGGGGACAGGGGTCTGGGTGACATGTGTGGGAGTTGCAGCTTGACCTCACAAGTCCAGAGTTCAAAACCCTTCTCTGGGGAGTTCCCTGGCAGTCTAGTGATTAGGATTTGGCACTTTCACTGCTGTGGCCAGGTTTCAGTCCCTGGTTGGGGAACTGAGATCCTGCAAGCCGTGCGGCATGGCAAAACCAAACAAACAAAAAACCCCAAAAAACCAAAACCCTCTCTGCAACTCCTAACAGTGGTGTAACTCTGGGCCAGCCATTTCGTCTTTCTGTGCCTCAGTTTCCCTGTCGAAAACAAGGATAATTAAGAGTAACCACCTTACAGGGTTGCTGGGAGAATGAAATGGGAAGTAAACACACAAGCTGGGGGCTGCTATCGTGCTGCTGCCCATTTTCCAGCTGGGAAAACTGAGGCTGGGGAGACAGGACATGTGCTTGAGGTTGCAGAGTATGGGTAGGGGCCAAGTGGGAGCCCAGGTCTGTGGCTTCAGAACCAAGTTGATCCCCATCCTGACTCCCCTCACCCTTTCACTCCCCCACCCCCTGGCTCCCCTGGCTGGTGCCAGGGCTGAGCTTAGAGGGGCTGGCCTGGGGCCCGGGAGCAGGCTGTTGCTGGGGGCTTGAATGAGGCAACCTTGCCTGGGAATCTGCCGGGCTCAAAGAGCTATTTATAGGCCTGCACTGGGAATGGGCCAACCACCCCCCTCCTCCAGCCCTGAGTGCTCTCTCTGTCTCCTCTACACTGGGGCCTGGGCCAGGGGCTGCTGCGAGTGGGGGGAGGGAGCAGGGGAGGGGGCTTGTGAGCCAGAACAGGAGCAAGAAGGCAAGACCCTCCAGGACATCTGGGCATCAGGGGTGGACAGTGTCCCCCGAAGTGCTTTTCACACACCCAAGGTGACATACTGACAGGGCACATGCAACCATATTCACTCCTGTCACATACAATGTTACCGATAACCACTGATACAAAGTCATATGCCAGAGACACAGTGACAGCACAGGCAGCTCATATACAACCATACCCAGCCAGGCCACATATAAGTCACACTGGCCATACACAAGTCATGTCTGCTGCACAACCAAACTCACAGCTGTGAGCCCGGCTGCACCTAGTCCCTTCACACTCAAACACACCCATTGCTGTGCACACCCACCGAAACTTAGCCTTCCTGGCAGCCACAAACAGCCCACATTTGCCCCATGTTGTTTACACCCTACTATGTTTACAGCCATGGCATTACCTACAGACAGCCAGCACCCAACCATGATCACTTGACCCCAAGTCACCAACATGGAGACAGTCCCCCCGGGGCCATGCTCACAGCACAGCCACTCATGCTCAATACTCAGCACAGCCAGTCGGCCAGTCGTGGCCCTGTTCTCACGTGAACTCAGCTCAGTCCCTTCATGCTTGGCTGACCCCTCATGCCTATTGTCATCTCCACTTCCCCAGGCTTCCAGGCTCCCAGGCTTGCCCCCTGCCAGGACCAACAAGTCCAGTTGGAAACAAGTGAGCATCCGTTTACTCTGAGCTGGGCCCTGTGGTACTCATGCAGGGCCCCGTGGATAAATCAGACCCGGACCTGCCCCATAGAGGGGCTGCCAGCCCAGGCGACTCCATCACCTCCACCCCCACAGACCCTCCAGGCTGGGGTCTTGGGGCAACCATTACACTTATTCCCCAGGGGGAACTGAGGCCTGAAGCAATCTGAGGGCTTTTCCCTGCCCTACTCCGGGATGACAAACTCATGGGAAGTGGGACCTGTTTTCTGCCATGAGTGTGGCTGCCTCCCCAGAGAGAGTCCCTGCTGACCCATACTTGCTGTGTGACTTCAGCAAATCCCTGACCCTCTCTGAGCCTCCAAGTCCTCTCCTGAAAAATGCAGAACTCAGCTCAGTGGAGGGAACTCCAGAGTCAGACTGGGGTTTGTATCCCGGTTCCCCTCGGTGACCTTAGCCAAATGACTTCTTTGCTTCAGTTTCCCTCAGCCAACCAGAGTTACAGCTCCTGGTTCTTCTAGACCTCCCTCTGCCCCATCCCCTGGGGTGAGGGAGGAGGGAGTGCCTAGTCTCTTCTCACTAAGGCAAATGAATGGACCACTTTTTGCTGCCCTGCTGGGAGCTTAGAGTTGCTAATTCCCTGGAGAAACAGGAGGCTCTTTCATGACCAGGCACCGGTGGGGTGAGGAGGCGGGAAGAGGGTACGAAGCTGGCTTTATCCCAGTGGGCAAGGTGGCTCCATGCCAAGACCAGGAGTGGCAAGGGGGGGCCCTGGGGCCATGCATATCCTTCCTGGGGAACCTTGGCTGCCAAGTGGCTGAGTGGCCGTATCCTCAGCTGTAAAATGGGAGTGACAGAGACCAGCACAGCAGATTTAATGATCCTGTGGATGGAGACAAACGTGGCTTCAAGTTAAACACAGGGTAGGTGCTCAACAAATGTCAGCCACTGTTGTTATGTGTCAGCCTGAAGAGCCCATTGAATTCTCCAGCAGTCCTATAGATTTCCCTCCATTTCACAGATGAGGAAACTGAGGCTCAGAGAGGTCAACATATCTGTCCAAGATCACACAGCCAATGACTGAGTGGCCCAAGCAGGATTTGAACAGGATCTGGGCCCTCCAGGGTCCATGCTCTTCCTAAATTCCTCTAGGGGTAGGGAGGTGTTTTTTGACACCCCAGCCCCGGCCCTGAGACCAGCAGAGCCAGGTCTGGATGGCACCAGGCCATGACTGAATGCAGGAAGTCCTGGCAGGCAGGGGTTGATGGGGCGGCCCTTCCGCTGGTATCCCAGTTTCCCAGCCAGCCTCCACTCCTGGTGTGGACTTGGGCAGACACTAGTAGGACGCCAGGAGGACCATTCCCCTAGCCCTTGAAGAAAGGGACTGGATCCCAGACCATTCAGTTAAAGCCAGGAACTGCAGCCTCCTGCCAATGGCTGCTCTGTCTCAGAACCCTCCATTCATGCAGATTGGACGGGTGTACTGCCCTTTCTCAAACACCTTCTGTGACTGCTTTAGGCCCAGCAGGATCTGGCTCCACATATTTTATTCAAATTCATGGTCTTTCATCCAACTAGGCCTTTGCTTATGCTGTTCACCCTGTCTGCCCACCCCGCCCCCCTATTTTTCTCACCCTGGTGAATTCCTGCCCACCCATTAAAGTGCAGGACAATATCCCCTCTCCCAGGAAGCCCTCCCTCCAGGTAGACCCCCTGCTTCCCTAGCCCTATCTCTCCCCCTGGCTCAGCCCTGGCCCCATGGGGCTGGGAGTGTATGTGTCTAGTTCTGTCTTCCCCACATTGGGAGATCTTCAGATATGGGGCTGGAACTGAGGTCTCTCACAGTCCTCAGAATCACTCAGCACAGGGCTGGGCAGTAGGGAGTGGCAGTTGTTTAGTGAATCAGAGAACCAAACCTTTAGCAGTGTATTTGAGGCTTTGTATAATCCGGTTTGGCAAACTCCTCTTCATTCTTCAAAACCCACCTCACATTACCCCTCCTCCAAGAAGCCTGTCCCAGGCAGCATTTACTGAGAAGACAGATTTGGAAACCGGGCCTCCTGTGTCCCAGTGGGGACACGCGAGGCTGATAAAGACTCCCAGTACAGTACTCGCACCATCGTAGCCTCTTCCTCAGCTCTTCCTTTGGCCTCTGGGAGGCAGTGAAATGCAGGGGTTCCCAGGCGGCAACTGCAATCAGGGAATGAATTCGGCCGACTTCATTCTGCCGGTAGGAAGACATCATTATAAGAAGGCTCTCGGACACCAAAACTAGGGCTCTATACCCGCGGGCACCAAAGGACAGCTCCCCGTACACAGTAGGCACACAATTGCTTTAGATGCCGGCCTTTTTCCTCCAGCTCCGAGAGCTAGGCAATCACTGGACCAGGACCTTTTAAGAGGCAGGCGCTGAGGGGGCGGGGCTCAAACTAAACCGCGCCCCGGGAGCGGGGGCTGGGCGAGCCTGAGGCACTCTGCGCCTGCGCGGCGTTCACGCGGTTCCGGGTATTGATGTTGGTTTTCCAAGCTGTTTGCAGAGAAACTGAGGCACCGAGAGGGAGCGACTGCTCCCGAAACCCACAGGAAACCCGTTTCCCTTCCTTGGACCCACTGTGAAAGGCTTGGCCTCGGGTCATCGGCAGTGTCCCCGAAACTCCAAATTTTTCTGGCAAGGGGGTGGTCAAGGCGACATTTAGGACTGGAATGACGGAGCAGTGACTGTTCTTGTGCCGTGCTACAGGTGAGGACGTGAAGACTCTGAGACTCTGAGCGTGAACAAGGTCGCGCTTTGGCGGCCGGGATTTGAACCCTGACTGAGCCCAGCTCTGAGTCCTGCGAGGCCTTGTGGAACCGAGATGACCCACTCTTTGGTTTGTCCAGAGACAGTGAGCAGGTGAGAGCCCCGGGCGGGGGTGGGGTGTGAATGGCGGCGGGCAGTAGAGGACGGGGCCGTTGGCCTGGGATGTAGTCCCTCCCTAGTGGACAGAAATGGGGGAACCGGTGGCGAGGGAGGGGTGGGCCCGGTAGTGGGCGGGCCCTCGCCGCAGGGCTCAGCACCTCTCCACGCGCCGATTCTGGTTGCCTCTAGGGTGAGTTCGGTGCTGAATCGTAACACTCGGCAGTTTGGAAAGAAGCACCTGTTCGACCAGGATGAGGAGACCTGCTGGAACTCGGACCAGGTGAGGCACTCTCTCCCTGGATCCTCCACCCCTAGTGTGAATCAGAATCAGGGGTCTAGGGCGCCCTGAGAATTTGGGTGCACCCCAGCTGGGCAGTTAGGTTGGCCAGGGAGGGAACCCGTGCTCACTGTGCTCCCCACCCACCATGGACTCTGAATGAGAGGCACAGCAGGGCTCTGAGTCTGGAGTGACCATGTACCTCTATTTCTCTGCTTCCAGGGCCCCTCCCAGTGGGTAATACTGGAGTTTCCCCAGCGCATCTGTGTCTCCCAGCTGCAGATCCAGTTCCAGGGGGGCTTTTCCAGTCGCCAGGGCCGCCTAGAAGGTACTGGAAGGCCCTGGAAGATGGGAGATTAGAGATGGTACGCTGGCCTCACTGCTCCTTTCTCTGCGGCAGGTTCTCAGGGGAGTGAGGCTCTTAGCAAGATTGTGGACTTTTATCCTGAGGACAACAACTCGCTTCAGATATCCTGCCCCAGCATCTGGGTGGGGTGGTCTGTGCATCTGAAAGCTGTGGGCCCTGGCGTGTGACCTCGAGCAACTGGCCTCTGGGTCTCCACTGCTTCACCTGTAAAATGGGCTGATGATAATCTGTTCTGTGTGAGAGTTTCAGAGGGACCCACAGTGTGCTGGGTCACCCAGCACATTTGTAGTACCTGAGCTGGGGCTGGTGGGTGGGAAAAGATAAGGCATCTGTTTCCCTTGACTGCCCTGCTTACACTTTCCCTGTGCCATCTGCTGAGGTGGACCGGCTGAAAGTGACATTTGAGGACGCCACTGATTTCTTTGGCCGAGTGGTCATCTACCACCTGCGGGTGCTAGGGGAGAAGAAGGTGTGAGGCCACTGGGTGGCTGCCTCCTCCAGGACGTCCTCCGGGAAGCACAGTGAAGTCCTTCAAGTTCTGCACAGAAGGTTTATTGGTTCCTCTTGGAAAGGGCCCCCCCCCCCACTGTCTGTCCAGGAGCTGCCTTTGAAGCCAGTTCTGGGTTCCCCCAGCTCTGGGTCGACCATTTTGTTCCCTGAGTGTCTGAGTCCCTGGCAGACGGCGTTCACTCAGGGGTGGCGGGCACCAGGTTGCTCTGGAAGAGTTTAAGGATGTGGTTCTCGATCACCTGTTGCACTGGAAACAGAACAGGGAAAAGGTGGGCCATGAACTGAACAGCGGCTGCAGATGCACAGGCCAACCTGTACCTTCCCCTCAGGGTAAGAACAGGGGCCTCAGCCCTGGGACCTGGATGGAGGACCCATTTCATACACAGGGAAATCCAAGCCCTTGCCAGAGCACAGCTGGGAAGACAGAGGCCCCCCTCATAGGAACCTCTGTTTCCCCTAAGTCTGTAAAAATGCATTTTTGGAGGCTTTTCAGAATTATAAAAATATTCCTTACCAAACAAAATGGTCAAGTTGGAACTTTTATGAAAAGATGAGAGGGACTGTGAGGAATTACTTGTCTCAAATGGAATAAAACTCCTTCAAGGAAGGAGTGGGATATTTCCCACACACCCCCACATGACCCCAGGGGGTCAGTTCTGTTAGGATCCCCCCATTTTCTGAAGTGGGGAGTCAAACTGGGGTCTGCCTACAGCCCCTACTCACACCCACCTCTTGCCGTGGAGGGGGCTGGGCTCCATGGCCATGTGAACTGTGGCCTTCCTGGTATCCTCACCCTGCCAGGGCCTCCTTTGGGCCTCTCAGTGCCTACATGTCCCCCCATTATGGCCCCTGTCACTAGCCCCATGTGCCTCGGGCTGACCTTTCCTATATCCCAGGGCCACGGCGAGGTCCATTGGGGTGTAGCCAGAGTCTGCCTCAGTGGTGAGATCAGCTCCTCGGGCTGCAAAGCAGAGCAGACACTGCAGAGAGGGCTGGGCCTGGGGACCAGGAGCCCGGGTGGGGCACGGAGACTCGGGAGGTCCAGTGACTACCCACTATGCAGCCACAGGTCTCCTGGTTGCTGTGTGGTCTTGGACAAGAGCCTGACCTCTCTGATGAATGTGGCCAATAGAATCTCCACCTCCAGGGTCTCTGAGGCACGCAGGTTGTGGGTTCTCAACCCAGTCGGCCAGACCCCTGTGCTATTCCTGCCACCTCCTGTCCCCACATCAATCCTCTGAGCAAAGCAGGCAGCAACCACCCATCCCAAGAGCTGTTCAAGAAGAGCTCAGACCCTTCCCTGGCCCTCAGGATTCCTGCAGAGACAGATGGGGCTCTAGGGCCCCTCAGGCTAGCCTCTACTCCTACTCACCCAGCAAGGCCTCCACGCACTTCACATGGTTCCCACGCACGGCGTACAGAAGTGGTGTCCCTCCATTCTGTCAGGGATAGGGGTAGGGGGCAAGCAACACTATCTTTTCGAGATTCTCACGACACCCCACACCCACCAATTTAATATGGTTCCTCCTTCTGCTTGTCACTTGGCCCATCTAGCTTCTCCTTTGGGTTTCAGCTTAGATGCCCCTTCTTCCAGGAAGCCCATCCTGACTTCCCTTGGCTCTACAGGCAGCCTCTGGGCTCTTGCAGCTAGCTGTCTGTGTATCTGCCAACATAGTGTTATTCACTATACCTGAGCTGTTTATGTGTCAGCTAACCCCGCCCCCCCAAAAAAACTGGGAGCTCTATTAGGCTTGGGGATGGGTCTGTCTTGCGTTCTTAGCACCCAGAGCCAGCCTGGTACCCTGTGAGGTGCCCAGGGCCAGTGGGTGGCGCCTTACCCAGTCATAGATGTTGATGTCCACGTCGCGCTCCAGCAGCAGCCCCACAATGTCTGTGTAGCCACCCGTGCTGGCCAGTGACAGGGCGCTCTCCCGCTCCTTAGCCAGGATGTGGGGGTCGGCACCCTGGGGGGAACAGAGGGGGACAGTGACAGAAGGGGGGGCAAAAGGAGGGGTGGGTGCATCCCCTGCAATCTTGGGGTCCCCATGTTAGCTCCATCTTACAGACACAGCACCAGCAGACTCAGCTGAGACCCTGGCCCGCCCTCGAGTCCCCATGAAGCCCCCAGCCGGGCTGGGACGCACCCACTCAAGCAAGAAGCGGACGGTCTCGATCTCTCCAAAGGCGGAGGCCCAGATGAGGGGGGTGAAGCCTCGCTCGTCCGGCTTGTTGATGAGGTTGTCTCCTGGCAGGAGGGGGGTGGTACCACTGGGATGCACCCCTGCCCACTCTCCCCAGTGCTGCGGAATTGGGGGCGGGGCAGGCAGCTGGGGTCAGATGTGGGGCGGGGAAGCACACATGTGGATGCACACACGGACATGCTCAGACACATGTACAGACATAGGTACACATGTAGAGACTCAGGTCATGTCAGCAGCCACATGCACACACCAGCATGTGAGGTCACACAGGCACGGTCACACCGGCACACGAGCGTGGGCACACACCTTTCCTCAGATGCTCCTTCAGTTGGCTCAGCTCCCCCTGGGCCGCGAGCTGGTGGATGGACAGGGCTGGGGGGCAGAGAGAGGTAAGAGTCCTCACCTGTCCCATCTGAGCTCCATGCCCCAGTTTATTCCTTGTCCAAAGTTGCTCCTCTTAGCCCCTGCCAGCCCGCTACTTCTCTCCCCCTTGGGGACCGGGGTCCCACTCACAGTCCAAGGTGGCCGGCAGGGCTGATACCTCATTCCCCCGCTGCCGGTTGGTGAGGGTCGTGGAGTGCTTTAGGGAGCTGCCTGCTGGGAGAGAGAGAAAGGGCCTCAGTTTCCCCTCATTCCCCAGTATGTCTTGGGCTTCAGACCAGACCCTGGGGGCTTGGAACTACCAGAGACAGTGCCTGGCTCCACTATTCACTCACTCCATCCTCCCAGATACCCAGGGTGTGGATTTCTCCTCCGCAACTGGCAAGGTTCTGCACAAATGAGACAGTCCCTGCCCTCAAGGGGCCCATGGACAAGTTGGGGAGTCAGACAGAAATGGAGAAATAGAATGAGAGCTTAAGTTGAAATACGTGTTCAGGAGAAATGAAAAGTAGGTGGGAGGGGGTGGAAAGAACGGAGGGCAGAGAGTGAGTCCCTTTTAAAGCAAATGGTCAGGGAGGGTCACTCCAAGGAGGTAACACCAACTGAGAGCTTGGCCAGTTGAAGAAACCTGGAGAGAAGTGTGGGAAGAGCATTTCACACAGGGAATGGTAGGGACAAAGGCCTCAGGGCGACTGAGTTAGACATGTTCAAGGATTCCAGTCAAAAGAAACCCTTGGGTCCTTGATAAGTCAAACAGAATTATCATCTGACCCAGCAATTCCACTCCTAGGTATCTACCCCAAAGAGTTGAAATCATGTGTTCAGAGAAAAACTTGTACACGCATGTTCACAACAGCACTATTCAGTCACTAAAAGGGGAACAGCCCAAATGTCCATCAATGCATAAATGAATAAACTAAATGTGGTCCAGCCATACTGTGGAATATCATTCAGCTATAATAGAGATGAAGCACTGACACACCATACAATGTGGATGAACCTTGAAAACATCTTGCTGAGTGAAAGGAGCCAGAACGGGAAGGGCCACATGTTGTATGAACCCATTTATATGAAATGTCCGGAACAGGCAAATCCATAGAAACAGAAAGCAGATTTTTGCTTCCCAAGGGCTGGAGGAGGGGAATGGGGAGTGACTGCTAATGGGTCTGGGGTTTCCTCTGGGGGGGATGGAAATATTCTAGAACTACATAGAGGTGGAAGTTATACACCATTGTGAATGTACTTAACTGCCACTGAATTGTAAGCAATTCTGGTTAAAATGGTAACTTTTATGTTACGTGAATTTTACCACAATTTTAAAAAATAATAATAAGCAACCCCTCACAGGGTGGAGATGGAAGACACATTCAAGGACACAAAGATAGAAGTCCCATCTTGGGCCTGACATTCCACCATTTTTGCATCCCAGAAGCAGGAGTCCAGGGTAAGTATCCTACCTTGAGGTGAGGAGGTACCAGCATCTGGTTCAGGATTCCCAGGCTCCGGGGTGCAAGGGAAGAGACTGAGGACCACAGTGTCTGAGCCGTCAGGGGCCTCACCCCTGGGGTCTTCGGGGTCCCCAAATTCTGGGGTAGAAGGCTGCTGGGTCAGGCTGAGATCCTCTGCAGGCTGGGTGGGCTCCATGGGGAAGCTGGTGGAAAGGCCAAACAGGGAGAGATGGCAATAATTATTGAGAACTCATTAAGTAGGCACTGACTGCATACCTGGCCTCACACAGTGAGGGTGGGTAAACTAAGACTCAGCCAGGAAATTAACACCAGAGTCCAACTGCTTCTCAGGCCCACTCCTCCCCAACACCAGAGCACATACAATATGCATTGCTTAAAAGCCCTGGCTCTGGGGTCAGCCATCTGGGTTTGAATCCCTCCACTTATAGGCTGTGAAAACTTGGGCACATTACTTAATTTCTCTAAGCCTCAGTGTCTTCATTAATAAAATGGGGGAAAGGAGGACTAAAAAAAATCATGTCTGTAAATATCTAAGCAGGAGGCCTGATACACGGGCAGATCTTAAACGTCCGCTGAGTTTTTTTTTTTCTGGAGGGAGGGAATCCCTAGAATGAGTTAGGGCTCAACAAAGATGTGATTGGTTGCATCCCACCCGCCCCTCCCAAGTCAATCCAGGAGGTCCACTCACCTCCAACGAGCCTCCTCTGTCACTCCACGCCGCAAGCCCGGGTCCCCCCAAACTTGGGGGCCCAACTCACAAACTTTTCTCTTCCAATTGATGTAATGGGTAGCAAAATGGAGCCTGGACGCTCTGCACCCTGGCTTCTTCTGCCGGGACAGAGAGCAACTTGATACGCGACCGCTACCCACACCGCAGAGTGCCTCCACTGCGCCTGCGCGCCCCCGCCCCCCGAAAGTGCGGAAGGGCTGGAGCTGTAGGAGCTGTTTCTGGCCCTTTAAGGCTTGGGGGAGGGGCGTGGCTTCCGCTGGGGCAAGAGCTATGCAATTGCGCCTGCGCGTTCTCGTACCCGCCGCTCGGGAGGGAGCCTAGTAGGAACGGGAGGGATGGGCGGGGCCTCAGAGGGCTCTCAAGAGTTCACTGACCTTGTCCTCCCTCACCCTCAACACCACCCACAGGTTTTTCCCAGACTGAGCCAATCGGCTCCACCTTCGGACAGACGGCGTCCCCGTCCATAACAATGTCTCCTGTGCGGTCCTGGGGGCTCAGGAGTATGTGCAGGGATTTGGTGGCAGCAGAGGGGTACAAGAAGGGAGTTTATACGGCCCGAAGTGGGCAGTGTGTGGAGTATTCCCCCAATTTGCCCCCGGAAAAGGGGTTCGGTAAAGGAGGGCGCCCTTCCCACTCCCCCGCCTGAGCGTCCCTCCTGGAGCTTCAAGGGGTTTCCGGCCCCTCTTCACCCACCTGCCGATTGCCTCTTTCCCCAGTCTCTAACTCACGGCCCTTCTCCTGTCTGGGTAGACTAAAGATCGAGGCGGGCAGGCCAATGAGTATCGGAACTGGAGAAATGCGGTGCCCCAGTTTCCCAGGGATGGTTTAGGCAGCTGTTTCCACCACCAGACTTCCGGTTCCTGTCCTCGGAATAGGGCCGCAGCCACTATGGAGGAACCGGAGATGCAGCTCAAGGGGAAGAAAGGTGGTGTGGGGCCCCGGGCGGGGCGGAGGGGTCAGGAACTCGCAGAAGGGCGACCTGACTGGGGGCGGGAGGGGGCCAAGGCGCGGAGGGAGCATTTGGGACCTGTGATTGAACTGCCACGAAATCGCGGCTCGGCCGCTGACTAGTTTTGAAACCTTTAGAAAGTCTCTGTGCCTCGGTTTTGTCATCTGTAGAATGGGGAGTATAATAGTCTCCCTCCCTCCCCCCATAAAATTGTTGTGATAATTCAGTAACTTGATAAATATTTTTTTTTAATTAATTTATTTTTGTCTGTGTTGTGTCTTGGTTGCTGTGCGGGCTTTCTCTAGTTGCGGTGAGTGGGGGCTACTCTTACTTGCAGTGCGGAGGCTTCTCACTGCGGTGGCTTCTCGTTGCAGAGCACGGGCTCTAGTCGCGCGGGCTTCAGTAGTTGTGGCACACAGGCTCAGTAGTTGTGGCTCACGGGCTCTAGAGCGCAGGCTCAGTAGTTGTAGCACCCGTGCTTAGTTGCTCCGCGGCATGTGAGATCTTCCCGGACCAGGGCTGGAACCCTTGTCCCCTGCATTGGCAGGCGGATTCTTAACCACTGCACCACCAGAGAAGCCCCCAGTAGTCTCATATCTGTAAAGCATTGGAAGAACGCTTGGGGCGTGGCAGTTGCTGTGCGTATTGTTTCCTTTGTATTTACGCATTTGCATACATTTACATCGACTTATCAAATATATGTAAATCACATAGTTGCAAATTACAAAATGCCACAAGTTATTTTTAAAGTATAAATGTCTTTGTTACTTTATTATATATGTTATTACTAGTTAATTTTTTCTTTTTTTTTTTTACAAATTTATTTGTTTATGGTTTGTTTGGTTTTTTTTGGCTGCGCTACCCGGTTTGCGAAATCTCAGTTCCCCCACCAGGGATTGAACCCGGGCCACAGCAGTGAAAGCCCGGAATCCTAACCACTAGGCCACCAGGCAACTCCCACTAGTTAATTATTTAGAAGTCACAAGTGCATGTAATTCCATATCCTTCATAATAGCACTGTGAGGTGTAAGCTACTGTGCTCATTTTCAAAACAAGGAGGCCTAAGAAGGTAAGAGGACACATAGTTTGGAGGTGGCAGGCTGGGCTCTGCCTGAGTCAGGACACCGTGGTGAGCTGGACAAACCCAAACTGGACAGACTCATATACATCCTCCCTTGACTTCCAGACACACGTGGGTTCTCTCCCTCACCAACTACACTGTCCTGCGCAATAGCATGGGGTCCATCTCTGTAACAAACCTTGAGGTGGGTACCTTTATCATTCCATTTTTGCATATGAGGAAACAGGCTCAGAGAAGCCCACGCCCTCACAAATCAAGTTTTAGGTAAACATGTAACCTAATAAAGAATGAGAATTTTTACACCTGAAACTAACACAACATTGTAAATCAACTATACTCCAATATAAAATTTAAGAAAAAAATAGAGTGAGATTTTAAGTATAAGGGAAATGAACAAAATGCTGAGGCTGAGAGTGAAGTTGAAGGGACATCTGATTAAGCTTGGTGATTAAGGAAGGCCTTGCCCAGGAGGTGACATTTGAGCTGAGACATGAGGGATTAAGAGAAATGAGGGTTGCGGGGGGAGGGAGGCAGTGTCAGTGGTGGGATCAACAGGTATGAAGGCCCTGAGGTGGCAAAGTGTTCAGAGCTGTGCTGCAATACAGTAGCTACTGGTCACAGTACTTATGCATATTTAAATTAATTAAAATTAGATAAAATTTAAAATTCAGTTTCTGAGTCACATCAGTCACATTTCAAGTGCTCAGTAGTCATATGTGACTAGTGGCTACCATATTGGGCAGTATAGATTATAGAAACTTTCCATCATCGCAGAAAGTTCTTTTCGACAGTGCTGAGAGTATCCAGGGACCAGCTAGGAGGCCATTGTGCCTGGAGCGGTGGCCGAGGAGGGCAGAGGGGGGTAACAGCAGGTAGAACATACAGGGCCTTAAGGGCCATGTTAAGGAAGGAAGATTTAATTTCTGGCTGATGAGAGTGTTTCAACCAAGGGAAAGACATATCTGATATGTTCATTAGGAGCTCATGCCATCTGTTTTGTGGGGATTGGATTGTTGGCAGGAGTGGGAGCGGGGAGACCAGGGAGCAGCTGAGTTTGGCATCCAGGTGGGAGACAGCTATGTCTGGACCAGTGAGGGCAGTACAGTGTTAAGAATGGGTGAGTTCTGGGCTTTGTTTTGCGACAGAACAAGCAGGGTCTGCTCATTGATGGGGTAGGAAGGGCAGGGACAACCAGTTGGCTGCTGTTTGTTGAAGCAGACCCTGGGATGAGGATTTGTGTGTAGTCAGCTTACCAAGAGAACCCCACAGAGGAGAGGGGGAAACAGGACAGGGCCGGGGAGGAAGCTGAGCAAGGAGTGACCTCAGGTAAAATCCTGCAGAAAGAAGCCACAGTCTGTTCCCACAGGGGAGCTCACGGGGATGGGTCACACCTCTGAGTTGTTCCAACACTCAGCGCAGGACATGGGCTTTCGTACCCCTCGGTGTTCAGTCATGGCTGAGAGCCATCCACCCATGTAAAATTCCAGGCACTTTTGGGTCCGGTAGCCAATGGACATCCGAAGAAGAATCTTGGATTTTGTCACTGGGGTAAAAGGAATGTGAGTAGATCCGAGCGGGTGGCAGCAGTGTCCACTGTAAGTGGGTTTGGGAAGGGAAAGATCATGAATTCACTGGGCACAGTCATCAAGATTGAGGCCCTGCGCTCTAGAGCCCGCGAGCCACAACTACTGAGCCCATGTGCCACAACTACTGAAGCCTGCGCACCTAGAGACCGTGCTGCACAACAAGAGAAGCCACCACAATGAGAAGCCCGCGCACAGCAACGAAGAGTAGCCCCTGCTCGCCACAACTAGAGAAAGCCCACGTGCAGCAACAAAGACCCAATGCAGCCATAAATACATACATACATACATACATACATACATACATACATTTATTAAAAAAAAAAAAAAAGATTAAGGCCCTTCCGTGACTCCCAGATGGAGTTGTTCGGCCCTGCTGTGACCATCTCCTGCAACCCATCACCGGGGCCACAGGTGACGCAGCCACTGGGAGGGACACTGGATACTCCTCTCTACTCTGGCTGGACTCGCAGGTTGAGCAACCAGGAGTCTGATGCTTTGTCTCCTTGACCCCCTGTCCACCCTGCCCTCCCATCCCACTTTGCCGACTGTCGATCCTGGACCCAGTAACAGACAAGTTCACTGAGAGTGTCTACGTCCTGGCCAACGAGCCATCCGTGGCCCTGTACCGGCTGCAGGAGCACGTGCGCCGCTCTCTGCCCGAGCTGGCCCAGCATAAGGTGAGCCGTCCCCGCCCCAGCCACCGACCTCTCCCAGGGTCTGCACCTCGTGAGCTGGGGCCTACTCTGTGGAGCAGGAGCCGTTGGTGCAGGAGTCAAGGCTGGGACACCAGCGAGGAGGCACATGGTCACCAGCCCAGATTGGCGCTGGGTGGACAGATCTGGGGCAGATTTGGAAGAAGGGGACAGCAGGGTCTGCAGTAGTTGTGACCTGTGTGGTGAGAAGGAGGCAGCTGTATGAGGGAAGGATATGCCAGGCAGAGAGAACAGCCTGCTCAAAGGCCCTGAGCCATAGTCACCGTGTGTTCACAGAAAGCCCAGACTGATGAGGGGTGGGAGTTGCAGGAGGAAAGATCAGGGGCTGGAGGGGGCTGCTCTCTACAGCCTTGATGATTGGTGTTCGGGTGCTCCATCCCAGGGGGCTGGGAGGATGGAGGTAGCAGCCACCCCTGCTAACAGCCCCCAACCCCCCGCAGGCTGACATGCAGCGGTGGGAGGAGCAGAGCCAGGGAGCCATCTACACGGTGGAGTACGCCTGCAGGTGAGCGCCACAGCCTCCGCACTGCCACGGTTGCCCTGTTATGCCCCGGGTGTTCAAGGGCATCTCAGCCAGCTGCCCGTGAGCCTTGCCCTGCCGAACCCACCTGAGTAGAGGCATGCGGATCTGGACTCACCTGGCCACAGGGCAAAATTCCAGCCCAGACCTGTGCTTCTCGCTATTTTACTGGTGCCCGTGGGTCTCAGGCAGACTTCTTCCCGGCCCTCAGCCCCTCCCCATCTGTCACAGGAGGGGCTGATAAGGACTCCAGGAGGTGCCTCAAGGGGCCAATGTTCCCCACCCACAGTCAGGACCACAGACTGGCTGGTGGGGTGGATGGCAGCTGTGGGGGAGGGCCAAAACATGAATATGACTGTTTATTTTTAAATTTTTATTTCTTTCCAATTTTTTATATTGTGGTAAGATGCAAATTCATCATCTTAACCATTTTTAAGTGTGCAGTTCAGTGGTATTAAATACACTCATAATGCTGTGCAACTGTCCCCACCATCCATCTCCAGAATTCTTTTCATCTTGCAAAACTACAACTCTGTCCCCATTAAACACTAACTCCCTATTCCCCACCCCCCATTCCTGGCACCCACCATTCTGCTTTCTGTCTAAGAATCTGACTATTCTAGGGACCTCACATAAGTGGAATCATACGGTATTTGTCTTTCTGAGACCATCTTCTTTCACTTACCGTAATGTCTTCAAGGTTCATCCATGTTGTAGCATGTGTCAGAATTTCCTTCCTTTTTTAGGGCTGAATAATATTCCATCATATGGATGGACCACATTTTGTTTATCCATTCATCTGTTGATGGACATTTGGGTTGCTTCCATGTTTTGGCTATATGAATAAAGCTTCTGTGACCGTGGGTATCCCATTTATTATTTTTGTTTGTTTAACTTTCTCTAAATATCCAGATTTTTTAACCCAAGTGAAAGATGTGCCTGAGAATAAAAAGCAGTAGTTGTTGTTTCTTCCCATTATTGCAGCTTTGCCAGCCTTGCCTCCTGTGCTCCTGTTGGTTCTGTTCCGCATGACTGTATTTCATGCCCTGGCTTGTTCCGTTTGCTTTAGGAGTTGGTGACTTTAATTAGGAGTGCTGTTTGCCCCTGGCTCGGGCTGTGGGTTGTTTCGGTGGAGGCTGGATACTCCCCAGCAGCTCTCGTCCGTGGCACTGTGCGGTTTGCCTGCCTGTTTCTGTTGTGTGGTTGAAGGTTCCTTGACAGGAAGTCGTGCCGCTGGGAGTTCTGCCTTCACCAGCCTTGGCCCTTCCGCTGGGACGGGAGGGTGACCCAGACAGATGGCATCTTCCTGAGGATGGTGGTCACAGACACCCTCCTTAGCTCCAGGAAGAGTAGAAAAGAAATGGGAGTTTTTCTCGCAGCTGCTGAATAGTTCCCAGACAGCCAAGAGTTCTTCAGAAAGGTCCAGGTTCAAGGAAGAACAAATCAAAGTCTGTACTTTCTCCCAGTTCCTCTAGCCGTGCTATCCAGTGCAGGAGCCTGGATCCCAGGTGGCTGTTTACACTTAAATTTTAATGAAATAAAATGAAAGATTCAGCTCCTCAGTCTCATGAACCACATTTCAAGTGCTTAGCAGCCCTGGGCTAGGCAGGGGGCCAGTCTACTCCGAGCTCTGAGCACTTCTCTTTAGTGAGATGTGAATTTCTCTAATGCTGAGAGACTGTTTCCTTTACGGACACGAAAGTGCCCTTTTAGTTGTCGAAATGCTTTATGCAGCGTTAACGGTTGGTGTAAAACTGAAAGATAATAAAATGGTATATTGGTTGGGGTGAACTATTCAGTAGTGAGCTTATGTTAGACAGCTTTTTATCAAGGTGGACGGGCACTAGGAAAGCTGACTACATTTGGTGGTGTCAGATGAGCAGGCGACAGCCAACGCTCCCGCCTTTAGATCTCATAGCCATAAGCAGGTCCCTGACTGATGATAAATGGGAGTGATTTCTTTGTCTTTAACAGAAGGACTTTAAAACGACCCTCTTATTTTTACTGCAGGTGTCGTTGCACAGGCAACTTTCTGGTGTTAGCAAGGCCCCGCGTGGCTTGGTGAATCTGTTCCTGTAGTGCTGTTGGAAAGGACATATTCATTAGATATCCATCAATGTGGCTTCAACACCAGAGCTTAGCACAGCTTTGCAGTAGTGCCCCTCTAATGGCGATGAGTCTAAACTCACCTCTAGAGCTTTTCACAGTCCAGTTGACAAGCTTCCTTCAGAGGCAGGAATAGGTTCCCTAAGAGGAAAGCAAGATATTTTTGAGGTCATTTTTGCATGCTTATAGCTCCTTCAAAGCATTAGATGGTCTAGCAGCCGTTAAGCGAAAGTTGCATGTTGCCATCCAGTGCTCTGTTGCATAGGGAAATCTAAACTTTAAGCCCACAGTGAGCCCTCAGGGAGGCCCATGGAATCCTCCAGGTGCCTGATGAGTGCCGGCCCACACAGGCATCCGCTGAGCTCTGGTTGGGGGGCGAAGAGAGCGTGGTGCCGCTGACTGGGTCCATCCTCCCATTTCAGCGCCGTGAAGAACCTTGTTGACAGCAGCGTCTACTTCCGCAGCGTGGAGGGCCTCCTCAAACAGGCCATCAGCATCCGAGACCACATGAACGCCACAGCCCAGGGCCACAGGTAGTTCCCGGGACCGCCTGCCCCTGCTGCTGTCAGCCTCCTTGCTGTAAGGACCTTCGCTGCTCAGCCAGGAGCTGCCACTTCTCGCTCCTTAGACAACTCCCCCTCTTCATCTCACGGTGGCCGGTGACTTCCTTTCATCCTTTGACGTCTGTAGTGGGAGAGTTCAGTCACTCGGCACCCAGCTCCTGAGCTCTGCTGTGTGCCTGGCCCTGGGCTGGGTGCTGGGGACACGGTAGTGACCAAGACGGGTGTGCTCATGGCCTCACGGGGAGACACACAGCAACCAGGTAAACATGGAACAGACAAGAACATTTCAGACACATGTGAAGGCGGAAAAGGGCTGTGGGGGCCTCTCTGGGGAGGCGGCAGAGGTGTGAGCAGAGGCTTGAACAACCTGCAGACAGAGATGACCCGGGGTCGGTGCTCCATGCACGTCGGTGGCAGGGCAGAGGCCCAGGGCCTGGTGAGCTGGGTGTGTTGGAGGAACATCTGAGGCAGGTGTGGCTGCAGTGGGTGAGCGAAAGGGAGATTGGGTCAGGGAGGTGGGCAGGGGCCTCGAGGGCAGCTGGGAGGGCGCCCGGAGCTGAAAGAGGCTTTGAGCCAATGACCAGACGGTCTAAAAATGAAAACTACTTACAGTTCTTACATACCGGGGAGAGAGTTTTTGGAGAAGTAGCTCTTTTTGTTTTTGTTTTCATTATAACTTAATAAACATGCATGTAAACACATGCGCACGTGCTGTAAGCCATCACTCGACCTTGAGATGTGTGGCTCCTGCAGTGTGGGGTTTTGGCATGCCTGTCCCTGACCAGGCACTTAGAAAGAAAAAAAACTGTGTTGCTGCCTGTGATAATTGAGACAAAAGAACTGTCAAAACCAAAAAAGCCTTAAAAACAAAAAACAAACAACAACAGCAACAAAAAAACAAAAAAGCCTTGCAAATGTGTAAGAAGGGATGTGCAGCAACCTGCCCTCTGAGGGTAGCATGAGAGGGGTTCATGATGGTTCACTCACACTGGATAACCATCTGGCTCTGGCTGCTCTGCCCCGGGTGGGTGACAGCCATTGGGACTGGAGTTCACTGCATCAAGCCTTGCACAGTGCCGTACACACAGTAGGGCCTCAAAAACCATAGCTTTTACTTTTAACTCAGTTTCCCAGCTGCTTCCAAAAGCCCTGCTTCTGCCTGCTGTTGCAAAAATGCAACATGCCTCTGAAAGACACCAGTAGCAACTTGCGTAGTAGCTACTCACCTGCTATTGCGTCTCTTAGCAAGCCCCGGGGGTTTGAAGCTCCCAGTCCTATGTGAGACCCAGGCATGACCTCTGAAGTGGGTGGCTGGTCCCATTTTTACAGAGGATGCCCTGAAGGCTCAGGCCAGGGGTCTTGGGGGACTGGAGTGTGACCCCAATGCACAATCCAGCCTAGCCGAGCAGGCCTCATGGCCTCTGACCTCAGCCTCATGGACGCTGCACATGTTTTGTTCCAGCCCCGAGGAGCCGCCCCCGTCCTCCTCAGCCTGATCCCGGAAGAGACTTGGAGGTGCTTTGGCCCCTCTGACTCAGGTCAGTGCCAAGTGGGGCCGTAAGCCTCTCTGTGCTCCGTGCTCTGAACTAACCCATGCTCTCGGCATCCAAGAACAGACCTACTTGACTAACCACTCGAGTTTTCTCCCTGGGCTTGTAGGATGGTTTCATCCGTGGGAGGCTAGAGGGTAGGGGCACCTTGTGCCCTCTGCTGCTCAGGGCTGTTGTCAGCCCATCTCCCTTGTGCTCTCTCTGTCATCTTCCTGCCCCTTATCCAGGCCACAGGCCCTGTCCTGATCCCAAGGACCCCTGCCCCCCAAGACAGAGGGGAGCCCCATTTTCCATACCCTTCCACATGCCAGCTGCTTGCTTTACCCAAACACATTGTCTCAGGCAGAGCCCAGCAGGACTGTTATCCACCCAGCTCTGGAATCTTCATTCTACTGCTGACCTGCTGTGTGACCCTGAGCAAGTCCCTCCCCACTCTGGTCTCTGCTTTTCCCTTCTGTCAGAGTGCTTCATTAGGCGCAGCTGTATACAGTGATGTGTATTGTAGCAGTCAGCTACTGCTGCATGACAAACTATCCCAAAACTTAGTGGCTTATGACACCAATCATTTGCCTGCTACGGTTGTGCAGTTTGGGTTGGACTCAGCCGGGCAGTTTTGCTGGGCTCACCTGGGTGCTACTTGTGGCTCTTGTGGGAGCTTGATGGGGCCAGATAGTCAGAAGTAGCCTCACATCTGGCCCTTGACCAGTGCTGTCTGCTGCTGGTTGGGAGGCGGGTGTCTGGTCCTCCATGTGGCCTCTCCAGCAGGACAGCCCAAGCTTCTCCTGGTGGTTGGGTGCCCGGTGTGCACGTGTTCATCCAGCCTTCCCTTACTTCAGTTATGGCTGTCCCATTGGTCAAGGCCAGTCACGTGACCAGGACCAGATGGGAGAGGACTGCAGGAGGGCTTCAGTACTGGGAGGTGTGGTTGACCATCTGAGGAGAGCGTGGCACCAAGAAAGGCCTAGTGTCTTGTTATTCTGTGCTCATGCAGGGCAGACACAGTACCCAAGGGACTGACTGAGCCCGCAGCTTGTGTAGCTCTCACAGCCCCCTGCTCATTTGCTGCGATTGTGCTCTGTGCTGTGGAGGTCTTCTCAGAGGGTCAAGGGACGCGTGGGAGGGGACAGGGCCCCCACAGCTCCTAGAGCAGCAGCCCCGAGAGCCAAGAGGCAGCAGAGTTCATGGGTGTGCAGTCAGAGTTCTTATCGGGCACTTGCTATGTGACGGGCTTAGCTCTGGGCATAGGTGTGGTGAGGAATCCCACAGACTGTGGGGTCACTTGGGGGACATCTGGGAGGGCCTGGAGCAAGAGGGGCTGCCAAGGGGGTCATCAACCCACCCCATTTCCCCCCCCATTGTTGCCCACCAGCCCTGGACCCACACCCCACCATCTCCTCCATCCTATCCCCTGTGCCCTGGTGCCTCCCACCCTCAAGCCTCAAGGCTGCTGCCCTCTCCACCCGTCCACAGTCAGTGTGTTTCTCCTGCTCCTGCCTGGAGCGTCCAGGCAAGCCATGAGCATCCAGGGTCATCTGCTGTCCCTTTACTGCTACTGCTGCGCCCCCTCAGAACAAAATGCTCTGTGACTCCTCCTGATCCCACCTTTGTACCCACAGACCCTGCTCTGCCCCTCCCCAGAACTGCCGCCCCACTCCCCACCTCAGAGCCTCCACTCCCACTTCTCCCCAGACTGCCCCCGCCAAGGGTTGTAGGTGACCTTCACAGGGTCAAGTCTTGGCCTCCCCTGCTTCTCCAGGCCCCGGGCTCTACACACAGCCTCATTTTACAGAAGAGGAAACTGAGTCTCAGAGAGGCGAGGCAGGGTCACCACCCGTGACCGGAAATGCCAGGATTCACACCCAGACCCTCTAACTCCCAGTGCTTCACCTCTTCCCTCAGCCTCGCCCAGGATTTTCCTCAGATGCCACCTCATCAGGGCCACCCTGCAGCCCTAGGGGTCTCTCAGACCTCACCTTGACTCACCTCTTGCCCCCCAGCCCGACCAAAGCTTGGACCCTTGGACACAGCCTTGTGGGACTTGGCAGGGACAGAAGACCAAGTAAGTGTGGCCGGTGCATTCCTCTTGCTCTTGCCTGGAGCCTCTGGGCCAGCCATGAATGTCCTGAGACGGGGCTTTGCTGCCTCTGGATTCTTACCCGCCCCCACTGGCCATGGACACGGCCATGGCCCCTCGGACCAATAACTGCCACCATGACAATCCTGATCATGCACCTGCTGTGTGCCCAGATCTGTGCTGGGGGCTTCACAAGGGTCAGCTTTCATCCTCAGACAGCCCCATAAGGCAGATGTCACCCAAATGCAGATGGGAAAAGAGAGGCTCCGAGAGGTGGCATTATTTGTGTGAGATCACACAGAGAAGAGTAGACCCCGGCCTAGTTTGGTCCCAGCCCTGCCTCTGACATGCTGTGTGACATGGGTCTGGCACTGACCCTCCCTGGTGCTACCTTTCTCCATCTCAACAAGGAAGGCTGGACTGGACCTTCTCTACAGGCTGAGGCAGGCATTCGTGTACCTGCCTGCCTGGACTGAATTCTGCCTCGAGCAGAAATGCCCACCCCAGGCTCAGGCCATAAGGAGAAGCCACCCTAACTCCAGGGGTGGATGTGGGACCCTGGCCTGGCTAATCAGAGCCCCCCATCTCCCAGGTCACAGTGATTGATTTGAGATGGGCATGTGATCCAATGAGAGGTCTTCCCTGAGGATTTTGCTGGAAAAGTGCAAAAAGTACCATCTTCCTTCTGGGGTTGGTGAGCTCGGCAGATGGACCAGGGGACCTGAGAACATTGCCTGGGGCCCTGGATCCACCTGTACCTGACACTAGAAAATCTCAATTCTTCAGTTTCATGAGTCCCTAAAATTACTGTATTTGCCTAAATTGCTTTGAGTCTGTTTCTGCTGACTTGAGAAGAGCCCACACTGATCTGATCCCTGCAAAGCCTGGGAGATCATGGCCCATGGTTTGTACACCTCTGAAGCCAGCTGTGTGCCAACAAAGTGCCCAGCAAAATGTATAAGGAAGAGCAGAATGGAGTTGTCGAGGGTAGAGCCAGGGTGGGTCCCAGGCTCACTGCTCTGGGAGGATCCCCCAGCTTGGCACAGAGAAGTGGTTGGGAGAGAGGGGTGGCAAAGGCCAAGGGCACCCTAGGGGAGACAGAGAGGGTCCTGGTGGGGTATCAGGGCTGTGGAGGGGCCTGAGGGCCTGGAGGAGGTTCAGGAACACAGGAGGTATTAATAATTGCCTCCCACCACCAGGAAACAGGGTCAGCCCTCTCTCACCTCTCCTAGGGTGTACTGGGGGCCTGTGTGCCACCATCCTGCCTTCCCCCTGCCCCAGCTCAGTTGAGGGGGAGGGAGGAGCCTCAGGTTCACATTATTTTAGGCCCTGCCTGGTGTGTAGCCCCCACAGAGTCACTCTCCCTCTCCTCGCCCACTCTGAAGGCACCTCTCGTCCATCTCTCCTTCTACCATGCAGCCATGTATCCATCAAACATTGACCGTTCTCTCTGAGCTAGGCCCTGCCTGCCCAGGGGATGCCCTGGTGAGCCAGACAGACCAACCCTGGCTCCAGGGCTCAGACCCACTGGACAGACGGGCAGCTAGGTGAGGTAACTGCCTGTATCCCAGAGGCAGCCTTGGATGGCTCAGGCGCTGTGAGCTAGTGGGGGGCAGTCCTGAGGTGCCCTAGACCTTCCGATGGCTCCCCGTCACCCACGGCCCCTGAACACGACCTTAGCCAGCGACTAATAGTACTCTCAAAGAGGTCTGTGCAGGACTGTGGGTTGTCAGATGCCCCACCACCCCAAATCCTGGGACTCACGGAGGTGCTGGTTAATTTGCGCTTCCTTTGCGTGGCCGGCTCGCCTTTTATGCCTGGCGAACGTCCATCCCCTGCCGGCCGCAAGGGGGCGCAAGAGGCAAAGCCTTGGCCGGGCACTCCGCCTCCAAGCTGTTCTTAGCCCCTGATTCAAGCCCCTGTCCCCAGTCTTGGCCGATCCTGAAGGGTGCATCGTGACCCTCTGCCCTTTTTCACTTCATACGTTCTTGCTTCCATTTTCTAGAAAGCGAACTAAGGCTCCGCAAGGCCAGATTACCCAGCAACACCTCGCATCTGCCTCCACGCTCTGGCTGACTTACCCCTCCCCGGAGTGAAGGGTGTGGGCATGCCCTGACCTGGCTCACTAAGACTTGCTCCCAGAAATAGATGGGCAGCCAGGAGAACAACAGGGAACTCCCCGTGCCACGGGGCATTCAAGTAAGGAGCCTAGCACCCACGAGGGTGGGGGTAACCTGGAAGGGCTCCCTGGGTTAACTGTGGGAACCGTCCCCCCCCACCCCCAGTCTCCTTCAAATTTGTGGATGGAGTAAAAGGAGGCCCAGGCGGGCGGTGACTTGTCTCCAGTTGGTCCACAGTGGTCAGGATGGAAATCAGACTTGAGTTTTGTCTTTTTGTTCTTAGCCCCTGATCCAAGTCCTAGTTTTTATTTCAGGCCTGCTCTGCACTCTGAGGGTCCTGCCCCTGGGAAGCCCCTTCCTGGCCCCTGCCTCATCCCCCAGCAAGGTCTCTGGATGCCCCAAGATTGGTCCGCATGCCCCTACACTACTCAGACCCTCTCCAGGACTCCAGTTCTTCAAGAAACCCATGGAAACACCCCTTTTGTGCTACCACAACACACGGCCCAGGCTCCGGGAGACAGCTGGACACAGACATTTCTAAACCACTGGGTCAGCGCTGAGGTGGAAGGAGGGATGGGGGTGTCAGAACACCAGATGGGAGGGGGGATAGGGAAGGCTTTTGGAGGAGGAGGGGGCATTGGAGGCCAACCTTGAAACGCTTCTCCCCCCCAGAGGAGAGACTACTATTGTCCCCACTTTTCACATGAGCAAACAGGCTCAGACGGGTGAAGTGACTGGCCTGAGGTCACACAGCGAGTGGGAGTCGGAGCTGGGATGGGAACCCAGGGTCCTCGAACCCTGAAGCCCTATCCATGGGACCACACTGTCCTTGCCATGGAGAATCCTTCAAAGTCTTCCTCTGCTGACATTCTGGGAGAGGATCTGGAGAGGGAGACTTGGGGGGAGCAGCTTCTACACCTCCTCACCTTCCCATCCCTGTCTCCACCTTCCAGGCCCCTTTCCCAGATCTTCTTCTCTGGCCTTTTCCATTCCCTTCTCCCCCGAAATCTCCCTTTCAACCCCCCAACCTCTTACTCCAACACCTAGGAGTGTCCCCTCATCTGAGAAGACTGAGGTTGAGACTCTTGATTGGCCCAGTGGGGGGTGTGGGTCCACACGGGGTAACACAGCCAGTGATGGGGGAGAGTATAGGACAGGAACAGGGGTAAAGGCACAAAGAAGGAGCCATTATAGGAAACAGTGTGAATGATAGAAGATGGTATGGACCGGAATGGGAAGGGTGTTTGGGAACATGAGTGGTGGAAGGGGACAACGTGGCAGGGGCAAGAACACAGGAGCAAGCCCCAGTGGTGAGGGGGCAAGAGGTGTGGCCCATAGTGGGCAGCCCCAGCTGGCTCAGCCCAGGCTGCTCCCAGAGCTGCTCCAGCTGCCGCCCTCATGTAACCAGAGCCTGCTTGTTGCATCAGAGGCAGGCAGGCGGTCTTGGGTAAACAGAGCAGCTCTCGAGGGCTCCAGGGCTCCCCAGCCACCTCCACACTCCCCAAGCCTTGTTCTGTGCCTTCGAGCCCAGGCAGAAACCCCCAACCTGGCCTAGGCCCTGGTGTGTTCTTGGGACACCTGAGTGTCTGGTGTTGAGCACTGAAGGGCAGCAAAGACGGGGTGGGAGAGGCAGGAACCCTGATCCCCACCTTTATGACACAGTGTGAACCCTAGTTTTTTTGGTCCAAAGAGAAATCTATGCACAGGCTGGGGGTCCAAACTTCCCATGTCAGAGATGGGGAAACTGAGGTGTGGGGAGAGGCACAAGCCTCCCAGGGTCTCTGTTCCCTTTCTCAGTGTCCCCCACATACTAATATCTCCACATGTTCCCCCCTGAGTCCAGGGGTCCAATTATCTCCTGTTGTCTTCTTAGAAGGTGGACACCAGGCAGCTATTGCAACCCACCTGCTCTCCCCTTTCATCTGCCCCAGTGGACCCCCTCCCCCTATCTCCAAGCCTCTCTTTGGGTGCCCAGCTCAACCTACTTCCACTCACTGCTCTGGCTTCATCTTCCCCCACCAAAGAATGTTCTGCACTCTTTCTCTGAACCTTTGCAAGTCCTGTTCCCTCTTCTTCTACCAGTGGCAAACTCCTACTCATGCTTCAAGGCCCAGTATAAATGCTCCGCCCCTCTTTGAGGGAAGCCCTCCCTGACCCCTCTGGCCCAGTTCTGATCCCACAGGGATAAGGAGTATGTGGTAGCTCTGCCTCCTCCAGACTGGGGGCTTCTCCAGGATTGCCGAGTCAAAAGTCATCTTCATCCTGTAATTCTTTCCACCTTGATTCACTCATTAATCCTGCTCTGATCCCCCTCTGGGCCTGGACCTGTGCTGGGTGGTGCTGGGATCCCAGGGAGGGGGTCCAGTCCTGGAAGCTGACCTCTGAAGTGGAGGAGGGCGCCCAGCCACCGAGGGGTCTGTTACCCTCCTGTCAAAGCACGTGGGTCACACATTCTGCTGCAGGAGGCACACAGCTGGGCGAGGTCCCTCAGCGACCCGAGAGCCCCTTTCTGCAGTCCCTCCATTTGGGTGAGAGCAAGGGTCAGGGTTGGCTTCGAGAAGGGTCGGAGTTACATTTCCCTCAGGTTGGAGTTAGTCCAGAGTAGGAGATAGCAGGGGGTTACAGACAGGGTCCGAATTAGGGTCAGGCTCAGCAGTAAGGTCAGGGTCGCCCACTGACATCGGGGGAAGCCTGACAGGTCTGATCCAGCTCCCTCCCGGGCCCCCCTCCCTCATTATACTATTCCCCCACGTCAGAGTCTTCCCGCTTCTGAGTCCCGGGCCCCAGAACTCCCGGGACCCGGCCACGCCCAAGTGCCCGCCCGTCACAGCCCGCGGGCACGCCCTCGATGCAAATTTACGCCCCGCCCAATCAGCTCCCGGGGGCGGGGCCGCCCGCTCTGAAGGCCCCTGCGGCCGCAGGGCGCTCGGGGTTCTGAGCCGCTTCCTCCAGGTCGGTGCGCGAGCGTCCAAGGGTCCAGGTGTAGCAGGTGCGTGTTGCGTCGGGCCGAGGTTTGTGCGGTGTCCTTTGAATGGCATCTGCGGGCTGGGTTGAGTTTGAAAGTCTGAATGTCCTGCTGTACGAGGGAGAGTTGTGTCTAAGAGGTGTGCAGTCCTAGGATTGTGAGTTTGAGAGGTTATGTGTCCAGGGTTTGTGTGTCCAAAGGGTATGTGTCCAAGGGGTGTGAGTCTGAGGGTTGTGTCCGAGGGGAGGTGTTCAAGGGTTGTGGTTCTGAGAGGTTGTGTGTCCCAAAGGGTGAGTGTCCCAGGGGTTGCATGTCCAGGAGTTATGTCTGAAGGAGTGTGTGTCACGTCTGAGGGGTTGTGCGTCCAAAGGGCATGTGTCTGAGGGTTGTGTCAGTTGGGGAATTGTGTGTCCAAAGTTGTGGTGCCATGAGCCCCTGGTATGCAACTGTGAGTTGCAGTGGTCCCCTTTCCTGGGTCACATCCCTTTGTGCGTCCTGGAGGCCCCTGTGCACAACCACGACCCCATGCCTTCCTGCTGTTGGTGTGCCCTTGTGTGTCGCGGCCCCAGACCTGCAAGTGGCATGACATCCTCGTGTGCCTGTGACCGCCATGACCCTCACCCACCCCATGGGGTTTGCACCTCATGCAGTGAACGTGGGGCCTCAGCTGGGCCCACAGGATGCCTCTGTGGCTGAGGGCAGGATGGTGGGCACAGAGCCCTGAGTGGGGCACCACAGCTGCCTGGGCCACTTCCTCCCCGTGCCTCAGTGTCCCATATGGGACATGGGTATAGGAACGATAGTCACAGCCCTCCGAGGTTGTCAGCACATGACAAGCCCGTGGCTGCGTTACTTTCATGGTCATGGTCCCCACCCTCTGCCTCTCTCAGGGTCCAGGGCAGCAGATGTTGCCAACTGGGGTCCCTGGCTATTCCCAGTCCCCAGGCTGCAGACCCAAGGAGTCAGAAATAGCTGAAGCCTTTTGCCTGACCGGCTGAGAATCCTCACTGGGGAAGGTCAGGACCTCTGGATCTTTGGCGTCAGGGATGAGAACTTTCAGACTCTTGGGGTGAAGGAAACGGGGTTCAAAAAAGTATTTAGACTCAGAAGGACAAGTGTATGGGGTTTGATTCCAAAGGTCAAAGGAGCTTTGGGGGCTTCCCTGGTGGCGCAGTGGTTGAGAATCTGCCTGCTAATGCAGGGGACACGGGTTCGAGCCCTGGTCTGGAAAGATCCCACATGCTGCAGAGCAGCTGGGCCCGTGAGCCACAATTACTGAGCCTGCGCGTCTGGAGCCTGTGCTCCGCAACAAGAGAGGCTGCGATAGTGAGAGGCCCGTGCACCGCGATGAAGGGTGGCCTCCGCTTGCCACAACTAGAGAAAGCCCTCGCACAGAAGCGAAGACCCAACACAGCCATAAATTAATTAATTAATTTACAAAAAAAAAAAAAAAGGAGCTTTGGGAGAAGTCAGCCTTGCTCCCTCCTGTCCCCATACCTGCCTTCCACTACCTGTCTGAGTCCAGGAGTGAATCTTGGCCTCCAGGGAATGGAATTTTGGGACATTTAGAGTCCTGGGGTCTCACCTGCGAGAGCTGGGAACTCTCTATCTGGTCTGAAGCTGCCACTTTGCAGGAGGGAAGACTGAGGCCAGGTGGAAACACCCAGACCCCTCAGAGAAAGGATGGACTCAAGGCTGCCCCTCAGCCCCTAGGAGAACTAAAGCCAGGAGTGAGGGGCCTCAGCTTCCTCTTTCCTCTCTGTGTGACCTCAGACAAATAGCTACCCCTTTCTGACCCTGTGACCTGAGCAATTTGAGCCCGGTCTTACTTCCCATCTCCAACTAATGATTGATTTCATTAAATCATTACCCAACCAGGCAGACATCTAGAAAATGCAAATTAGAGGAGAAAGGGAATTAAAATCATTTGTCACCCCAACTCAGATGCAATGAGTGTAGACATGTTGGGAGTCTGCCCTTCTGGAATATTAGAGGCACATATGCACCTGGAGACAGATGTCATTTTTCAGAGAGTATTTATCACACTCCTGGGATCCCATGTGGGGTTCCCACATGGGAACCGACCCCATGTGGGGTCGGAGAGGTCACCCCAGGCCAGGCCCATGAATCCGAGTGGGATGTACACAGAGGTTGGGTCCCATTTCTCAGCCTCCCAAAGGTCCTCCCTGAGCCTGCATCTTGTGGGGGGGGGGGGCTTGTGAGGCTGCCCACTGGCCCCAGGGAACTCAGGAATGAATGTCTCAGATCCCACTGGTGCCCAGGCCCACTTCCCAGACTGGGTCGGAGGGGGTGAGTTTGGGGCACAGCCGGACAACCCTGTGGTATAAGCCCACGCTTGAGCGAGGATCTGGGGTCCCACCGTGTGGCCCTGGGAAGGAGCCTGCTTCCTCCTGTGTAAAACAGGGCAGCCGTCTCCGCTTCACTGGGCTATCTGAGTCAAGCTGGTCCTGTGTGTAAATGAGGTGGAGCATGGGCCCCGGCAGACAGCAGGCACTCAGTAACAGGAGGTGCCATCCGAACTGTGACCGAGTGGACGTGCCTGTGAGCCCCATCCAGGTCCACCCTCACCCCACCCTCCACCAGGGGCCAAGCAAGCCTCAGGCCTGTCAGCTTCCCTGTCCTGATCTCCTCCAGGTTCAGGTTCACCAGAGGTTGAGGTGGGGTCCTCGGAAGGGAACAATCCAGGCAAGTTGTCATAATGAGTCACTGCTGTGGGCACAGGCCTGCCTCTGTCCAGTTTCCACAATCAGAGCCCCGACCCTCTCCCACTGGACGCTGTCCTGGCCTCCTGCTCCCAAAGGACTTCTCCCCACAGCAGCCACGGAGTCTGCTGAAAATCCTGAATTGCACCACAGCCACCCCCCACCCCCGTTCATACACCCTCCATGACTCTCCATTGCTCTACAGCCCGCTCTTTCACCCTGATCCCCAAGGCCCCTTGCAGCCTCCCTGCCCTCTTCTGTCTCCAGATGCCCCTTGCTCACCCATACCTGGCAATACCAGCCACGCCTGCACCTGGAACCCACCCAGCACATTCCCACCTCAGGGCCTTTGCACCTGCCATTCCTTCCACCAGGCAGTCTCTCACCCACACCCCTTCATGGCTGGTGTCCTCTCGTCCTTGAGGTCCCCTTTTCAAAAAGTCCCTTCTGGCCCCTCTTTCCAAAGCAGCTCCCTCCCCTGCCACCTCCCCCACTGCCTCCCCGTATAGCTGTGGTCCCCGACCTTTTTGGCACCAGGGACCGGTTTCATGGAGGACAATTTTTCCACAGACTGGGGGCAGGGGGGATGGTTCAGGTGGTAATGTGAGCGACGAGGAGCGGCAGATGAAGCTTCACTTGCTTGCCCTCCAATCCCCTCCTGCTGTGCAGCCAGGTTCCTAACAGGCTGCGGACGGGTAGCAGTCCGCGGCCCGGGAGTTGGGGACCCCTGCCCTATAGAATTTCATTGGTGAGGGCTCTGTCCCTGACAGTTTACTTGTCTGTCGTCTCCCCCACCAGACCGGGCAATGGGAAAGGCCAGACGGGTCTGTCCACTCCCTGCCCTTGTGTCCCTGGCACCTTGGTCAGTTCCCAGACATTTCTTGGGGAAGAAAGTGGGGACCGGGGATGCCTTAAAGGCCCCATCTTGGGTTCCCCACTGGCTGTGTCTTGGGTCTGCTGGGCTATGGGCTGAGTCTCTTCCGCTCAGCTCTGACAGATGTGCTAATTTCCCAAGCAGGGAGGCCTGGGCCTCTGGGGATGAATTTCTGGGGCCCTACGGGGAGATCTTTCTCTGGAACAAAGAGAGAGAAGCCTTGGGTCATTCCTGCAGCTGCCACTGCAGCTTAGGGGACATCGTTGGGGGCCTTCGGTGGCCGAGGGCTCTGACTTGTGTGAGATAGCAGAGTTGGGTTCTGAATGTATGGTCTCTCTCAGCCCCAGGGGTAGGAGTCCCAAGCCCCACGGGAGGTGGGATGGGGCACGTCTCCATTTGCAGTGGCCGTGACAGAGAAAATGGCCTTCCTGGCAGGACCTGCAGTGGACAGTGAGGGCAGCCAGGTCCTGCATGACCCCGGGACATAGTTTCCTTCCAAGGTGGGCACTGGAACCTTCAGAGGGTCAGCCCCTTGGCCTGAGAGAAGCATGAGCACCATCCAGTGGGCTGTCGTGCTGTGGGCTGTTTAGAGAGGGGTCGGGGAGCAGGGGTCCCCTCAAACTGGTGGCCTGTGGGCCAGATGGGGCCTCAAATTTGTTTTGTGAACCATGAGGTGTTTAAAAGAAAACGGAACCCGTTGCCGATGTTTCTTCCACTTGTTAAGCAGTTGTTTGCTCGTTCATTCAAGGAAGGGCGATTGCGGACCTACTGTGTGCCGGGCATTGGGAAGGCTCCATCCCTGCCCTCGTGGAACGGACATCTTAGTGGGGCAACAGGATCATCAAAGAAAGTAACAAAGAAGCACCAAAAATATCTGGTAGGACTAAGTGACACAGGGAAAGAGATATCTGGTCTGGGGAAATTAGCACCTCTAGAAAGAGAGATTTCTGCCCAGGCTTGAAGGACGTGTAGCAGCGTCTCAGACCTGGGTGAGTCTGAGAAGGGCGTTCTGGGGAGAGGGCACAGCGGGGTCAAAAGCCTGGCAATGGGAAAGTGGCAGGTCTGTCTGGGGCTGGTGTTTCAGGTGCCTGGAAAGGGGTGGAAGGTGAGCTGGGAATCTGCTGGTACATGAGGCCTGTCTGAAGTAGAGGGACAGGTAGGTGAGTGCCTGAGGCGCCCCCAGGGCCCACTGTACCAATGGGGAAACTGAGGCTTGGAGCATGTCAGGCAATGAGCGTACAGTGGAGCCAGTGGAGTGGGTACCCCCGTCTGGCTGTGCCCATAGCCACAGCCAGGCCATCATACTTCTCAGCACATGGAGCAGGCCTGGGGAGGGGTCTGTGGAGGTGGGTCTGAGGGTCCCCCACTGGGCCTCCGTTTCCCCATGAGTGCCAGAGGGACCTATAAACAAAGGGACCCCCCCCCCCAAAGGGCCTTCTCCAGCTGGAACATTCTGGGTTTCTGGGATTCAGAGCCACACGTGGGTAACACACCCCACCCTCAGACCCCCACAGTCCCCAGGAATACCCCGAAGATCTCCTCAACCCCCTGCCACCTGCACCAGCATAGCTTGTGTTCCCCATGCAGCGTCCGTACGTGCGATCCCTGAGATCTTCACACCCCACCCTCAGAACCCCCAGCCCCGAACCCACATCTCTCCCCTGGGGGGTGCTCCCACCCTGCCTCAGGAAGCCAGAGGGTGGGCGATACCCCTGCAGGGGATAGAGGCCCTATCTGTGTCTGGGGGCCTGCTTATAATGGGGGACTAGCATGGATCTGGGGAGTCTACATGTGTTTGGGGAGCTCTGTGTGTGTCTAGGAGGGTTGCATGTTGTTGGGGGTCGTGTGTTTGGGGGTGTCTGAATATATTGGGGGGTTGTGTACACTCGAGGGATCGGCAGGTGTTGGGGGACTCTGTGTGTGTCTGAGGGGTCTGCGTGTGCAGAGGCCTCTGTGTGTGTTTTGGGGATGTGTGTTTGGCAGGCCGTGTGGGTTTGGGAGGGCTCTGCATGTACTGTGGACTGCATGTGTCTTGGGGACTTATGTATGTGGGTGTTTGGGGGTGATGCATGTGTTTGGGGGGTCTCCCTGCCAGGGGAATCTCCCAACCCCCCCATCTGTACGTAGGAGGAAAGGGCTTTCTCCCTGACCCCCTGTCCCCAGCACCCTTCCTGGGTTTGCCCGGGGCCCTCACTCTGAGCTGGGCACCCCAGGGCTGAGGAGAGGTGACCCCAAGGCCTTCTGGGAGGGGTCAGGCTCAGTGATGGCAAAAGCTGCCTGCATAGAGAAAGAGGGCGATATTATATCCAGAGCATCTGCTTCAGAGAGGCCCCCAAATCAGGGAGGTGTCGCCGACTCTCCCCATCTTCTGGGGTAGGAAGCTGAGGCCCAGAGAAGTCTGGTCGCACGGTAGTCACTGCCAGAGCCCGCCTTCTCCCCAGGGCAGGTGAGGGGCTCCAGGGGCCGTTGTGGGCTGAGCCAGCCCCTAGGTCACCCACAGTGCCCCCCCACCTGGGCCACCATCTCCCCAGGCTCCCAGGGGAGGAGGCGGCCCAGGGCCCCGGCTCGGGGAGGGTGAAGGGGTCACCAGCAGCTGGGGTGGGAGCCGCTGGAGCCCTCAAGAGAGGGGAGGGGGGGTCCCGACTTTCCAAGGGGCTCTTCCTGTCGCTTGTAATGAGGTACTTGGGGAGCAGGTGATGAAACCACCGCCTGGGTTGCGTGAGGCGGGGCCACCGGCCTGATTTGCTGCAAGGCCCAGGAGCAGCGCCCCCTCCCCGCTTCGCCGAGTCCCGCGGGCCCTCACCTCCCCCAGGCCACCCACCTGCCTCTCACTTCTCCTTTCCTCCTCTCCTTTCCTCGCCGGCCTGGGTCCCCCACCAAGCTGAGGCCTCTGAGCTCAAGGGTCTGGCAGCGTGACTTTGCCACTTGTCCCTCCATTAAAGCCCCCCTGGGAGCCAAGAAGGGGAACTTGACTGTTCCTGATCTTTTCTCTCAAACCTCACTGCAAAGCCTTTGAGATCAGGATTCTGTGACCCATTTTGTGGGGGAGGAAGTAGGGGTCTGATGTCGCCCAGCGTGTCACAGTAAGTGTCACCGTGGTCTTGCAAGATGGCACGCTGACTCAGCATCCCCAGTTCCAAGGCCCTTCTTCCTTCTGGCTTCTGGGAGGCCAGAAGGCAAGGTTGATAGATCCCTCCACTGCCCCCTCCTCCTCAGCTGGTGGGAGAAGGATTCTCGCTCCCATTTACAGGTGAGAAAACTGAGTCCTTCCACAGGGAGAGGCCAGCAGTGAAGGGTTAGTGGGAGGGTGGGATTCCCTCCAGACCCCCATCTCCATCACCAGGGGGCTAAGAGACCTCTTAGAGGGAGATGACAGTCATGGCCTGAAGGACTGCAGCAGTGTTTGTTGATGGACTTAATGACCACAGGTATCACCTTAGTTTCTGATGCTCCAGGCACTCATGAAATCTTCCTTTGTACCCCCAGTTCCCCCCTCCAGAACAACGCTCAGTCCTGAGACCCCAGGCTCCCTCCCAACCCCAGGCATATGCCACCAGCACGTCCTGTCCCCTTGGTCGCCAAACAATCCGTCCTCTTCTGCCTACCTGCAGCCCCCGTCCCAGTTCAGGCCCCACATCTCCCACCTAGACACCTGCCCCAGCCTCTCCGGGCCACCTCGCTTCTGCCCAGACAGATGCTGTTCTCATGGCAGCCATGACTAAGGACGAGGTTTGTTTTGGGGTTTTTTTTATTTTTGTTTTTTTGGCCATGCCGCACAGCATGTGAGACCTTAGTTCCCAGACCAGGGATCGAACCCATGCCCCCTATAATGGAAGCGCGGAGTCTTAACCACTGGACGGCCAGGGAAGTCCCCAGGGACAAGGTTTTTAAAAAAATCTTTTGGTTGAGATAAATCACATAGAGAAAAATGCAAAAATCAGTGGAGTAGGGCTAAAAACTTTGCACAAACTGAACACACCTATGTATCCAGGTCCTAGCCCGGGGAACCGAACACCCCAGCCCCCGGACTCCTGCTGTCCTGTCACAGTGCCTGCTCCAGGTGGCCACTGTGCTCATATCCATCACTGTAGGTGAGTTTTGCCTGTTCTGGAACTTCATATAAATGGAATCACATGGTGTGTCCTCTCTATGGAGCCCAGTATTGCTGAACTGGCACATGGTCTGGGAGATTCACCTGTGTGGTTGCATGGAGGTGGAATGCATCCTTTTTCTGTGCTGTATAGTAGTCTTGCACAGAATCTACCAAAAATCATTTACCAATTCTCCCATTGAGGGCATTTGAGTTGTTTCCAAGTGGGGGCTATGACAAATGAGGC
Source organism: Balaenoptera physalus (assembly GCF_965194825.1). Classification (NCBI taxonomy): domain Eukaryota; kingdom Metazoa; phylum Chordata; class Mammalia; order Artiodactyla; family Balaenopteridae; genus Balaenoptera; species Balaenoptera physalus. The sequence goes on along the minus strand of NC_138890.1, from coordinate 13,667,672 downwards.
TGCTGAGAACATTCTTGTCTGTGTCCTTTGGTAAAACATGGACACTTTTCTCTTAGGTGAATATTGAAGAGAAGCATCGCTGGGTCAAAGGGTAGATGCATGTTCAGCTTTAGTAGGTGCCAGACAGTTTTCCAGAGCGGCTCTACCTCTTTCTCTTTCCACCAACAATGCATGGAAGTACAAGGGGATTCTTTAAACTGTAAAATCATATCCTGACCCTCCCCTGCCTCCAAACTCTCTGTGGCTTCCTAATGCCCTCAGAGTAAAACCCACACTTGTCACTGTGGCCCACAAGGACCTACGTGATCCAAGCCACAGCTCTCCCCACCACCAGTCCCCTCCCCTCTCTCCCTTGCTTGCACTGTCCAGCCATAGAGATTTCCTTGCTTTTTTCAAAATGCCAAACTCATGATCACTCTGAGCCTTTGCCCTTGCAGTTCCCCCTGCCAGGAACACCCTTGCACCAGATCTCCCCACAACTGACTCTTCCTTTGCTTGGCTGTGTCTTTCTTGGGCTTTGGGTCTCAGTTCAGATGTCACCTCTTCAGAGAGATCTTCCTTGAAATCTCTGGCTTCTAACATTGCCCCTTTTGTGGTCAATACTTCTCTCTTTTTAGACTTAGGTTCTGACCTACAAGAGCTTCATAAAATGACTTGGGTAGTTCCCATTGTTTTCAAAGGTCTGAGGTAGTTTAGAGAACATTTCACTTTCCTGTCCTTTAAGATTTGATAAAATAGCCATAAAACTGTCGGGGCCTGTTGTCCTTTTAATGGTAGGTCTCAAGTCACTTTTCTAATCTTCTGTGGTCATTGGTCTACTTAAGCTTTCTACTTCTTTTGAGGTCAGTTTATCACAATGGTTGGCACTTGATAAATGCCAAGTGTGGGGGGGCAAAGAAAGGGGTGGGAGGTATTGGACTCTTGACTTCAAATGCCCACTCCCCTGCCCATCTGCTCAGGGCCCCATCCAGCCCTTCCACTGAGGCTCAACTACATGCTTCCTCCTTTGAGATGCCCTCTTGGATTTCTCCTGACTCTTCTTCCCTTTCCTGGGTCGATGAGTCCACCTGTGCCTCTCTGCTGGGCAGATGCCACAAGCTCTCTGCTTTCTAGCTGGACATTGGTGGGGGGGATATGCGCACAGAAGAGTGCTCCCCTAACCTCAGCCTCTCCTAACCTCAGCCTCTCCTAACCTCAGCCTCTCCTAACCTCAGACTCCCCCCCTCGTGCTCTGCAGATTCAGCACGCACAGCCACCTCCCCCCAGCAGTTCCGGTCACGGTCACGCCAACATCTGGAGAAGGGGCCGCCAGGTCTGTCTGCTGCTTGGGGTGGGGATTTGCATGTGAGTACAAATATATATGCACACCCTGGGCCTTCCGCCTCCGCATTCCTTGGCTGGCCCTTCACACCTGGGCCTGAGGCAGGTCAACGCTGAGTGGCTGGATTTGCATGCCCGTGTATTTCTGGGTAGGGAGTCAGCTGGGGGAGTCTGAGAGGAAGTTGTTGAGGGAAGCTGGGGGGAGTTCAAATGTGTCCCTCTTGACCTGCTCCCTTCACCAAATCTTCCCAGTCACCCCTCTGACTTGTCCTGAGGGTCTTCCAGTCTAGGGGAGAAGGAGAGAGCTGGATATACGACCCCCTTAGCCCCACAGAGTCAGAACTGGAGGGGATGGATGGAGGCTGTGGGAGACTAGAGTGAGGGCAGGGAGGGCTTCATGGAGGAATGGATTTTTTGAGCTAGGTTTCTGAAATGTGAATAGGAGTTGGCCAGGTGCAGAAGGGGCAACAAGGGCTTTTCAGGCAGAGATATTTTGTTGAAGGTAGAGAACAGTGGGCAGGAGCTGATTGGAGCAGGCCTTTTTTACTTTTTTTAAAATTTATTTTATTTATTTGGCTGCGCCGGGTCTTAGTTGCAGCACGCGAGATCTTCGTTTCGGTGTGCAGGATCTAATTCCCTGACCAGGGATTGAACCCAGGCCCACTGCATTGGGAGCGCAGAGTCTTTTTTTTTTTTTTTTTTTTTAATATTTTTCTTTCTTTTTATTTAGTTATTTATTTATTTTTGACTGCGTGGGGTCTTCGTTGCTGCGCATGGGCTTTCTCTAGTTGCGGCAAGTGGGGGCTACTCTTCATTGTGGTGCGTGGCCTTCTCATTGCAGTGGCTTCTCTTGTTGCGGAGCACGGGCTCTAGGTATGTGGACTTCAGTAGTTGTGGCACTCAGGCTCAGTCACTGTGGCTCACGGGCTCTAGAACGCAGGTTCAGTAGTTGTGGTGCACAGGCTTAGTTGCTCCGCGGCACATGGGATCTTCCAGACCAGGGCTCAAACCCTTGTCCCCTGCATTGGCAGGCAGATTCTTAACCACTGGGGAGCGTGAAGTGTTAACCGCTGGACCACCAGGGAAGTCCCTGGGGCAGGGCCTTGAATGCCAGGCTGAGGACTGGAACTTCCTTCCTCCTGAGGGCAGTGAGGACCCGTGAGGAGTGCATGAGCAGTGAAGGGACATGATCAGCTGGGTGCTGGGTAGATCCCTCAAGGACCAGGGCAGGGGATGACTTTGGTTCCTGGGTGAGGACTGGGGGCTCCAAGGTCATCAAAGTTCAGAAGACTCAAACCCCTGTGTGAGCCCATCTGCACCTGTCAAGCCTGGCTCCAGAGATGGCAAAGGACCTAGTGGCTTCTAGAGGACCCAAAGAGCCCTAGAGTACAGTGACTTAAAGTGCAAGGTTCAGGCATAGCACAGAGAGGGCCTCACCCCCAGTCTCTGCCCAGATGGACACAGCCCTGGCCTCCCAGTAGTTTCCTGTCATCTCTACCCCTACCCCCAACAGTCCTGCTCCCCATGGCAGCCATGGCCAAGTTTTTAAAGTCCCGTGCCTTCTTGCTCAAAGCCCTCCCATGGCTGTACATTGCTCTTAGACCAAAACCCACAGGCCTCCCTGCAGCTCAGAGGACCCGGAGTGGCCCTGCCTCTGCAGCCTCTCCTGCTGGCCTCCTCACTCCAGCCTTATTGATGCATCTCCTCCCTCCTGAGGGCCTTTGCACCTGTCATTCCTTCTGCCTGGAACTTACTTCCTGTCTTGGCTCTTGGGTCTCAGTTCAGAGAGAACCCCCCGACCTTCTGACTCTTGGGGCTCCCCCGTTATGTGAACCCTGCCCTAGCCAGGATGTCCTTGTCTAAAATGGGGACAGATTGAGAAGGGGCCAGAGTTGATCTTCCAGGCCCAGAGACTCATGTCCAAGTCCCATGTTCCCATGGGACCCCAGGCGTGGGGGGCATTTCCTGAGTCATCTTGGCACCGAGACCTCCTGGCCAGTGCCCTCCTCCTGTCCCCAGGGACCTGTCAGGGCGGGGATAACGCATCCCAGCCGTGGGAACTAGCCTGATTCCAGCCGGGGATTAAAATTAGCCCCAGAGGTTAAATTTAGCAAGTCAAGCTGGAGCTGGGGGGCTGAGATGGGGGCTTTTGTTGGCCTGGGATTTGCATAGTTGTGACCACTCAGAGACCCAACCCAGAGAAGGTGGAGGGTGTGTCTGGGGTCACACAGCGGGCCGCATATGATGGACTGGGGCGTCTCATACTTCCAGCCCTGGGTCTGTGGGAAGATGAGGCACCCCGCCCAGACCCCTCGAGCTGGGGTGTGGGAAGCAGGTATGGCTACTCCCAGAGACAGACCTACATTTCCCTACGCTTCCCAAGAGCTCATTCCCAGGCCTTGTGCCAGGTACTCTGTATTTCATACCCACCCCATTCACAGAACAGCAAACTGAGGCCGAGGGAGAGGCCTCCCTTGCTAAAGACCGCTCTTCTGGCTGAGACCTGAGAGCAGGCCCACTTCACCCTGGGCAGGTCTGTGGCATGGCCTCAGCCACCTATGACATGGGAGGGCTGGGGGGGTGGAGTGTGGTCATAGAGTTGGCAGAGGGGGTCTCGGGGGCCATGGAGTGGCTGTCTGTACAGTGGGGTGGGTGCTGCAGAACAGGCAACATGATTCCTTGATTCCAAGGAGCCCTGCATGAGGGCTGCTGGGAAAGTCCTGGACCGTGTCTTGGGTACCTGCTGCCCTCACTGAGCTGCCCATTCTCACCCTTGGGGCCCCCACCAGGGAGATCCAAGATCCCCATGAGGAAGGTCCAGGGTTTCTCTCCAGTTTGCCTGGGCCCACCCCATCCCCCAGTCTGAGGGTTCTAAGCTTAAGTCTTTTCAGGGCATTCCCCCCTCCTCCCGCTGGAAAGTGGGGCAGGGATAGGGTTTCTCTTATGCTTCCCCCCAACTTTTTATTTTATTTTTATTTTTATTTTTTGGCCGCGCCACGCAGCATGTGGGATCTTAGTTCCCCGACCAGGGATCGAACCCGCGCCCCCTGCACTGGAAGCGTGGAGTCTGAACCACTGGACCACCAGGGAAGTCCCCACACACACAATTTTTAAAATAGAAATCTATAATCACTGAGGGAGAAATGTTAGAAAATTCAAAAGAGCAAAAAGGAAAAAAAAAAGACAAAAAGCCCACACATTGTATGATTCAATTTATAAGAAGTGTCCAGAACAGGCAAATCCACAGAGAGAGAACGTAGATTAGTGGTTGGCAGGGGCTGAGGGGAGGGGAATGGGGAGTGGCTGCTAATGGGGCTGGGGTCTTTTTTTGGGAGGATGAAAATTTTCTGGAACTAGGTAGATGTGATGGTTGTACAACGTCGTGGATGCTCTAAATGCCACTGAATTGCACACGTTAAAATGGCGAGTTTTATGTTTTATGAATTGCATCTCAATTTTTAAAAACGGGAAAAAACTCACCCATAAATTTCCACCCAGCATGGACTCTCAGCTTGAGCATTTCCTTCTAGTCTTTTTTCCACTCTCAATACAGTTTTTAAATATACGTTTTATATATTTTTAATATATGTTTTCTGGTAACCGCAGCCCTCAACCTTGCTCATCAAAGGGCTATTGTGGGATTGAATGAGTTCAAAAGTGTCTGCTGTGTAGACCAGGCTTACTTTCAGAGGCTCAGGATCACTGAGCACCGCTGGGTATCAACATCGGATGGCCCTCCAACCTGGCCTGTTGAGGACTTTTAAGCTGTCGCCAGTATTCATAACAGCAGTGCATACACAGCACCTGCTGTCTGCAAGGCAGATCTGAATGCCCTGTGTGGGTTAGCTCATTTTATGCTCCAGCAGCACTGGGCAATGCACCATACTGTTATCCCCGCTGCACAGACAGGGGGTCAGTCTCCCCCGAGGTCCCACAGTTACCAGCTTGTTTTGCTTTAGAGCCTCAGGTGGGGGCACCCATACCTCTCAATCTTTCCCCCTTGGTCAGCCTTCTCCTTATAAAACATTGGTCTGAAGGTGTTCAATGAGCATTTGCTGCATCCTGGACTGGTCGAGGGTGTGGGCTGTGGGGATGACCCAGCCTGCCTTGATCTCCCCCATCATCTCCCTTTCAGCACCTGGCAGGGGCAGGAGGAAGATAGGGGGTAGACTGGGGTGCCTGTCCCCACTCTCCACCCACCTACTCTGTCCTCTTCTCCTCCCCCCACCCCGACCCCCAGACCAAGGACACTCCACCCAGCCTGGGACAATGGGGAGGAAGAAAATTCAGATCTCACGCATTCTGGACCAAAGGAATCGGCAGGTGAGTTCAGTGGGTGGGACAGTGGTTCCGGGAAACGCATTCCTGGCAGGGGACACAGCCTGGGCAAAGGCCTGGCCATCTGGGAGAACTGCAAGGGAATAAGGAGACTTGATGCAACGTCAGGAGTTTGAGATGTAGCATTTACTCATTCTCATGATGATTAATTCACTGATTCTTCTTGATGACTGGAGCCCCAGTCACAGGGGAGACGGAACTCAATACAAATACACCCAACTCAAAGCGCTGGACCAGAGAGAGGCACAGAACTGGGGAAGCTCAGAGAGGGAGTGTGGGCTCTCCCTGGAGGCCAAGGTAAACTTACCAAAGGAGAGGACATTTGGGCTGGGTTTTGAAGCACTGATAGGAGTTTGCCATGTTAAGAAGTGAGAAGGAGTAGTACAGCCAGAAAGAACAGCACATGCAAAGGCATGGAATCACGAGGCATGTTCAGGGAACAATTAGGCCCCTCCACCTCCCCTCTCACCATCCCAAATCTTTGTCTTCTCCTGCCCCGCCTGTGGGTCCTGGGTCCAGGTGACATTTACCAAGCGGAAGTTTGGGCTGATGAAGAAGGCCTATGAGCTAAGTGTACTCTGCGACTGTGAGATCGCCCTCATCATCTTCAATAGCGCCAACCGCCTCTTCCAGTACGCCAGCACGGACATGGACCGTGTGCTACTGAAGTACACAGAGTACAGTGAGCCCCATGAGAGCCGCACCAACACCGACATCCTCGAGGTACCCCTGGGACCCACCTCCCCGCCCTCATGAAGCCCAGCACACTCTGCTCACTCAGAGCCTAGGGACTCTTGGTTTGCACAAAAGATGAGCGTTGCAATTTGGCTTTGCTGCTAGTCAAAGCAGCTTTGGAGTAACAGAGTGTCCCTTTTAGGGGCAACTTCCTGGATAGTGGAAATAAAAAACATCGAGGGCCCCACTATGTGCCCCTCACACACATCATCTCATTTGCTCCTGTTACCCATTTGGTGAGTACAGACACAGAGAAGAAAAGGTACCACAAAGCAAACAGACCTCACTGAGGTCCAGGAATGTTTTTGCTTGAGCCGCTGTATCCTCAGGAGAAAGAGGCAGGAGCAGCCCCTGCACTAGCTGGGCAGCCCTCACACCCACGACCCAGGATGGGCAAGATCACTGTCACTTTGGATGTGGGCATCTTTACCCAGGGCGGGAAGCTAAAGCCACTGGGCTGGAGAGAGCAGCGGGCTAGGACTGCACCCAGGAAGCCCCAATGTGGCAGAGGGTGGGGAGAAGCTGGCACAGGAGAGGCAGGGGTCCAGGAGTGTGCTGGTCACTGCTCCCAGGTGGGTGGCAGCTTAGGAGAACCTATAAAGTTGTCCTCAGGTGCTCAGTCAGCTGACATTTATTAAGCACCTACTGCACGCCAGGCTCCGAGGCTGCACGTGGGTGCAGAATGCAGGGACCGAATCACACTCAGGAGCAGTGTTAGGATAATGCCAGCAGGCCTGGGTGGGTCTCGGCCTCTGCTGTGTGACCCAGGCCTCTCTGGTCCCAGGGCAGGACAGTCCCTCTCTCACAAACAGTTGGAACTTACTAGGTGATAACTCACTGGGGTTTTTGGCTAATGGGATTTGGCTGGAGCAGGCTGTGCCTGCACCCTGCCTGCCCACAGAGCTGGATGGGATAGGTCCTCCCCTCTCCCGTAGAACCAGTTTTCTTGGCCAGGATTGGGGGAGTGTCACCCTGTTGTCTCCCCCTTCCACAGACACTGAAGCGGAGGGGCGTGGGCCTTGATGGACAAGAGCTGGAGCCAGAGGAGGGGATTGAAGGGCCAGGAGAGAAGCTGCGGAGGCTGGCAGGTGATGGGGGTGACCCAGCCTTGCCCCGACCCCGGCTCTATGTAAGTGACTCCCTGCCCCGCCATGAATGGGGCCCTCGCCCCACTTCTGAGGTCCAAATGGCTGAGGCTGAGATTGAGAGAGAGACTTAAGACCAGGAATCCTAGAATTTGGGGGCAGGTTTCTGCCTGGGTGGGCAGGGAAGGCTTCCTGGAGGAGTGGGCATTGTAGCAGGGGCTTTGAAGGATGGAAAAGAGTTCAACAGGCAGACAGTTCCTTCCTTTTTTTTTTTTTAATTTTAATTTTTGGCTGCGTTGGGTCTTCGTTGCTGCGCGTGGGCTTTCTTTAGATGCGAGCGGTGGCTACTCTTTGTTGTGGTGCGTGGGCTTCTCATTGCAGTGGCTTCTCTTGAGGCGGAGCTCAGGCTCTAGGCACGTGGGCTTCAGTAGTTGCAGCATGCAGGCTCAGTAGTTGCGGCACACGGGCCCTAGAGCACACAGGCTCCAGTAGTTGTGGCACGCGGGCTTAGTTGCTCGGTGGCATGTGGGATCTTCCCGGACCAGGGCTTGAACCCGTGTCCCCTGCATTGGTAGGCAGATTCTTAACCACTGCGCCACCAGGGAAGTCCCAGTTCCTTCCTTCTTTATTTCTCTGATTCATCAAACACCCTGGGAAGCCCCCTCAGGGCCAACCCTATGCTGATTAAGAAGCCTCAGCTCTGGGCCTAGCTGTCAAGTAGCTACAGAGGCAGACACAGACTCCCCCAGCCATGTGGCGTTAGGCCAGAGGGAGGAGTATTGAGGACTTGCAGAAGGTGGAGGCTGGCGACTGAACTCATTGGGATTTTCTGTCTTGGACTTGATGCCCTCATTTCCACATCCTGTCCTCTCTGCCCTCAGCCAGCAGCTCCCACTATGCCCAGCCCTGACATGGCATATGGGGCCCTGCCCCCACCAGGCTGCGACCCCAGTGGGCTTGGGGAGGCCCTGCCTGCCCAGAGCCGCCCATCCCCCTTCCGTCCAGGAGTCCCCAAAGCTGGCCCCCCAGGTGAGCATGGGGCATAGGCCCTCGGGGAGGAGAGGTGGCGGTCCCAGGGAGGCTGTGCAAGGCGGGAGTATGGGCTCTGGCCCTGCTTGGCTGTGGGCATCACTCCATTAGATGACATGGCGACCTGGTGACCTTCCCTCTCTCTGGGGGTCTCCTGCTCCCCAGGCCTGGCGCACCCTCTCTTCTCAGCAAGCCACCTCGGCAGCAAGACACCACCGCCCCTGTACCTGACAGTGGATGGGAGGAGGCCAGACCTGCCTGGTGGCCTCGCTGGGGCCCGAGGGGGACTGAGCACCTCAGTGAGTGAGGGGAAGGTGTGGAAGGGCTGTGGGAGCAGGGTGGCCTGGGTGTGGGCCTCAGTTTCCCCTTTCCCCTGTCTCTCCACAGAGAGGCCTCTATGGTAGCCTGCAGAGTCCGTGCTCCACTGCCACCCCGGGACCCCCACTAGGGAGCTTCCCCTTCCTCCCTGCAGGTCCCCCAGGTATGCACCCGCTGTGGGAGGTGTCCACACACCTGCCTGCCGGGGGTCCACACTCCGCCGCCCTCCAGAACTGAAAACTGGCGGGTGGGGTGGGTCAGGCTTGGGCAAGGGGCTCCCTGAGGTCAGGGCCTCAGTTTACTCTTCCTGCCCCCCCAGAATATGGCCTGGGAGACCCCCCTCCGCCCCCAGGCTTGCTGCAGCCCCCCACCCTGGCCCCCTGGCAGCCCTCCAGGGGTGATGGGTCCCCGGCCACCCCCGCCCAGCCCAGGTAAGTGCCCCGACTGCCTCCTTGCCCGCTCCCCTCCCACCCCGTTCGGGTTCACGGGTGGGGGCTCCTCCAAGTCTTCCAAGCCCCAGCCACTGCTGACCCCTGGTGGCCACTCCCGGTTCTGCACTTAGCCCCTCCCGACTGGTCCTGGTGAGGATGGGAGGCTATTTTGGAGGCCCCAAGAGGGATCACCACCCCCTCCTTTCCCAAGGTCCTCCTGCCCAATCTTTGCCCAAGCCATGCCACTTCCATGGCTTCCCTCGCTGAGCTCACGGCCCCGCTCCTCTCTCTCTCCCTGCAGTGGGGGCCGCAGCCTGGGCGAGGAAGGCCCCCCAGCCCGCGGCGCCTCCTCGCCCACCCCACCAGTCAGCATCAAGTCCGAGCGCCTCTCGCCGGCCCCTGGAGGCCCCGGAGACTTTCCAAAGGCCTTCCCCTACCCCTTGCTCCTGGCCCGGCCCCTGGCAGACCCCCTACGGCCTGGGCCCCCGCTGCGCCGGCTGCCCACTACCGATGGCTGGCCCCGGTAGTAGGCCCGGGGGTGGCACCGATTCTGCCCCTCACACCAGGCGGGGTGAGGGCACGTGGGGTCCCAACCTTCCTCCCTGCGTCCTTGGAGAAGACCCAGCAGTTACGACCCACTCCGCGGCAGGGGCCTGGAGGGGGGAAAGCCTGGTTCGGGTCCAAGGTTGGGGTGCCCCTTTCCCCCTTCCAGTGTGTGTGTATCCATCAATAAAACACACGGGGCATCCGTGAACGAAACCGCCGCTGCTCAGAGCCACACCCCCGCCCGGGTCCTCCCATCTCTTCCCCAGCGGCCTCAATCTTGCCTTGTCGTGTCTTAGGTACCCACTCCAGAACCTGACCCTGAGAGGAGGACTCCAGTGCTGCTTGGGAAGGGGGGTGGGGGGGAGAAGCGGGGTCGGGGTTGGGGGGGACGGGGACGTAAGGGGAGGAGCCCTGGAGGGGGCGCCAACGAGCAGGTGACGCCGTGGGCAGCCAGTGCTCAGCCCGCTGGGGGCCCTAGGGCACCGCATAGAGTGGGCACCTAGAGTGGTTCCACCCCAGTGGTGATGGGCTGAGCTGTTTACGCTCCAGCTCCTGAGGGTGTTGGGTCGAGGGCTCAGGCTGGGTTGCAATTGCTTGCAGCAAGGAGCAGTGAGGAACCGTGAATGTTGGGCTATGGGAGCGCTGGGGCGGCCGCTACACTGTTTATCTTTTAAATGGGCATATCCCTTGATCTCTTGACCCAACGATTCCCACCGGAGGGAGGAGGGAGCCAGGCGTTTATCCACCCACTTTGGGGTGGTGTAAATTCCCTCCACTTCGGCCTGTCCTGTGTAAGGGCAGACTTGGGGGTCCAGGAGGGAGCCAGAGGGAGCTCCATTTGTTCCTCCCCTCCAACCACCCCCCAGGTGGTCTCAGTGAGATCTTTATAACACTCAGATCTGTCCCCTGACCTTCCTGAGCTTCTCAGCTGCCCTCACCCACTCTGTCTCCTGCCCTGAGGCCCTTAAGAATACTTGCTGTTCCAAGCTAGGGCCATGTTGGTCCTTCCTCCTGGGCCACCTCCTGCAACCCCCAACTGGCCTCCTTTTTAGACTGCTTCCTACCCTCCAAGGCCTAGCTCCCTGACATCTCCTACAGGAAGCCCTCTCACTGCCCCAAGCTGAGAAATGGCTCTGACAATTCTCAAAGGGTCTGCTTAGTGGAGATCACCGATCTGGACAAGAATGGTGAAAAACACACGGTGTTGGTATCAGTGTTTATAAGATTTGTATGCCCCTGCCCCACCATCATTCTACTAAGATCCAAAGCTGATTGGTCCAGCTTGGCTGTGGGCGAGTCAGCTTGACCAATAATTTCAAGACCCTTGTCCCCTGTCATCCCAGCCCTCCACAGAGGACCTTTTTCAGTAAAATTCGATGCCTTGCACTCCACCATTAGCGCACACAGACCTGGATGTGGATACAGAGGCAGAAATGTGTGCAGCCTTCGAAATAAGTCACCTCCCTTTCTCCTATAGTCCCCCTTCCCAGCCAAGACTTTCAGTGGACTCCTTTGACGGGTAGGGAGAGAGGGAAAAATGTGTAAAGTGACAGACCTTTTTTTGTGACATGAGCGCACTTGCTTAAGCAGCCATATGTATAGCACCATTCATATGCCAGATCCAGCCTGGGCTTTGTCCTCTGATCTTCCTGGTCCTTGACACCTTCATCCCCAGTGAAGTTGGGGCTTTGGAGCCCTAGTTTCCGGGGGAGAAACATGGCACGATCAAGGTTTGTGAAAGCCTCCCTCCCTGGGACTTCTATGGCCTGAGGTGGAGGTGGGGTCCAGGAACAAAAGAGGCAGGAGGCTGAGGGACAGTGGAGGGGCACTCCAGGGTGTGTTTGGAGGTAGAGCTACCAGGACCTGCAGATGGCTCGGATGTGGGGTAAAGGGTTTCATGGGCAACTCGCAGCCCCCTCTTACAACACAGGGAAACTTGCAGAGAATGCAGAGTGTGTGGGGTGAACTTAAGGCCTCTGTGGAGTGTTTAAGTTAGGCTGGAGAGCTCTCTCACCCAACTCAGATTCAGGTTCTAAATCCTCCCCACCTGCTCCCTTCTGTCCCTTCCCACCCTCAGAGGAGGTGTGAGGCATTGTCTCCACCCCAGCCTATGACAGTAGCCTCTGGGGATCCGGCTGAGTACACAGCCCCTGCCACCCCAGCAGCACCATTGCCACATGCACCATGGTCGCCACGCAGGTGCAAATTTCTCCAACTGGGTTACCCTTCTGGGGATCCCCTTCCTCAGGTCGCAAGGACCCTGGCCATGCACATGGGGTGGATGAACCGCCAACCTGGTGGCCCCCCGCAGTGTCGCAGTCACAGCTCCCCATACAACCAGACACAGGACCAGGGACTTGGGAGGAGGAGAGAGACCAAGGCATCAGGTCCTCTGGGGGAAACTGAGGCATGTCCAGACAGGGCCCCTTTTTCAGCCTCTGGATCTTACCCACATTGTGGATAAGAAGGTGGGCCAGTCTCTGAAGTCAGTGCCCAGAGGGTAAGTGCCGAGTGTGGCGTTCATAAAAATGTGGTCTGCTTTCAAACGCTGGGGAGCCCCAGGGCCATTTGGTGTGGCTCTGTGTCGTCATCCCTGGGAGGCTGCACTTTCACCGTCTGCCGTTAGGTGGCGCCCAGTAGTGCCCTTTGGATTCTGAACTCCCCACTTAAAATTTTAAAATAAAGTGGAAATAATAATAAGTAAATAAAATCTATCTTGGCTTCCAGGGAGTCTGCCCCATGTTTTTAGTCTATGAGCCTGGGGAACCAAAAAGGGCTGTGTCACATGTCACGTGTACAGCTTGAGGTGCCCTGGGCCATAGGGGGACAGTGGGCATGCTACCAGGTTCTGGAAAGGCCTCTGGGTCCAGACCCTAGCTCTGCCCCTGCTGGCTGTGTGGAGGAGGAAGCAAGGAGGGTTGTGTGGAAGTGTCCTACTGCCAGTCTTTCTAAGGACACCATGGTGATGTTGGCCAGGGCCAATGTCACTATCAGATGGGTTCCAAGTCTCCCAGGGGCTTGGTCACTGGTTGGAAGCACCATGGGAAGTATGGACTGGGTACGAACATGATGATGGAAGTCAGAGATGCATTTTTGAGAGCACCATAGAGATGCATTTTAGAGAGCACCATAGAATGAAACAGTGTGGAATGAGAGTGTGGATCTCAGTGTAGACAGAGATTGTGGGACATTAGCATAAACAAACATAGGGAGTGACCAGTGAGGATTAGGGAAAATGGAATACCCAGTGTAGGACAGAATGTGGATTCACCCAATGGAGAATAGACAAGGAAGAATGTCCAATGGAGAACAGACAACATAGCACATGAAATGTAGAATAGGAAGTGAAGAACAGTCAATGTAGAACTGAGATGCTGAGCAAACAACGAAGGATGGAGTACATGGGCCAAGAGAAGACTTTGGCATTTGTTCTGCGTGAGGTGGGAGCCGTGTATGACTGTGAGCGGAGGAGGGACACGGTCTGGCTTAAGTGTTAACAGGTGTCCTCAAGCTGCTCAGGGGAAAACAGACTGTGGGGGGTGGGTGGGGAGTGGGGAATGGAAGCCGCAGGAGACCGGGGAGGAGGGGACTGCAGGTGGGAGATGATGGAGGCTGGATTGGGTGGAGGCTGTGAAGGGAAGGAGGCTGGTTGGGACAATGGTTACACTTGGAAGGTGAAGCCATCAGGAGGGGCTAACAGGTCAGGTATGGAGCAAGAGAGAGAATTCAAGGCCAACTTCAGAGTTTGGGGATAAGCACCTGGACGATGGAGCTGCCCCTTCTGCAATGGGGAGGCTGCAGAGGGAAGATGCAGAGCTCCTGGGGCCAGGATGTGTGTGAGCTGCCTGTGGCTCACCACATGGGGGTGCTGTGATGCCTGGACTCGTAAACCTTATGCCCATGGGAGAAGTCAGGGTGTGAATTAGATTCGGGCCTCAGAGTCTCAGTATCTTTATCAGTTTAATGGGGACAATTGTCCCAGCACCCTGAACTGCTGGAGAAAGCACTCGAGTCAGCCCCCCAGCCTGATGAGCAATGGGCCTGCAGCAAATGTCCCCCTTTTTTTCTTGGTCCACCTTCTCTGACACCCTCCCCAGCTTCCCTGGATCCCACCTGAATGCTGTAGCCCTGAGGCGTGTCTCATGACCCCCATGTAGGTCCTGGGAAATCCCAGTGACCCTCACTGCCACTGTCACCCACGCTCTCTCAAGCCAATGCTCTGAGTCCAGAGGACCAAAGTCACAAATAGTTAATCCCCTGCAAACAGACATCCACATGGACTCATATACAAAGACAAAAACACCCACAGAGACAAGGCAATCAACTATACACGATCCAGCCAAAACAATCTTGAGGGAAAAAAATGGAGCTGGAGGAATCAGACTCCCTGACTTCAGACTATACTACAAAGCTACAGTAATCAAGACAATATGGTACTGGCACAAAAACAGAAATATAGGTCAATGGAACAGGATAGAAAGCCCAGAGACAAACCCAAGCACCTGTGGTCAACTAATCTATGACAAAGCAGGCAAGGATATACAGTGGAGAAAAGACAGTCCCTTCAATAAGTGGTGCTGGGAAAACTGGACAGCTACATGTAAAAGAATGAAATTAGAATACTCCCTAACACCATACACAAAAATAAACTCAAAATGGATTAAAGACCTAAATGTAAGACCAGAGACTATAAAACTCTTAGAGGAAAACATAGGAAGAACACTCTTTGACATAAATCACAGCAAGATCTTTTTTGACACACCTCCTAGAGTAAAGGAAATAAAAACAAAAATAAATGGGACCTAATGAAACTTAAAAACTTTTGCACAGCAAAGGAAACTATAAACAAGACGAAAAGACAACCCTCAGAATAGGAGAAAATATTTGCAAATGAATCAATGGACAAAGGATTAATCTCCAAAATATATAAACAGTTCATGCAGCTCAATATTAAAAAAACAAACAACCCAATCAAAAAATGGGCAGAAGACCTAAATAGACATTTCTCCAAAGAAGACATACAGATGGCCAAGAGGCACATGAAAAGCTGCTCAGTATCACAGATTATTAGAGAAATGAAAATCAAAACTACAGTGAGGTATCACCTCACACCAGTTAGAATGGGCATCATCAGAAAATCTACAAACAACAAATGCTGGAGAGGGTGTGGAGAAAAGGGAACCCTCTTGCACTGTTGGTGGGAATGTAAATTGATACAGCCACTATGGAGAACAGCATGGAGGTTCCTTAAAAAACTAAAAATAGAATTACCATATGACCAAGCAATCCCACTACTGGGCATATACCCAGAGAAAACCATAATTCAAAAAGACACATGCACCCCAATGTTCACTGCAGCGCTATTTCCAATAGCTAGGTCATGGAAGCAACCTAAATGCCCATCAACAGATGAATGGATGAAGAAGATGTGGTACATATATACAATGGAATATTACTCAGCCATAAGAAGGAACGAAATTGGGTCACTTGTAGAGATGTGGATGGACCTAGAACTGTCATACAGAGTGAAGTAAGTCAGAAAGAGAAAAACAAATATCGTATATTAATGCATGTATGTGGAACCTAGAAAAATGATACAGATGAGCCGGTTTGCAGGACAGAAGTTGAGACACAGATGTAGAGAACAGACGTATGGACACCAAGGGGGGAAAGCGGGGGGTGGGATGGTGGTGGTGGTGGGATGAATTGGGAGATTGGGATTGACATATATACACTAATATGTATAAGATAGATAACTAATAAGAACCTGCTGTATAAAAAATAATAATAAAATAACATTTTTTAAAAAGTGGAAAATTACCATTAAGCAAACACACAGGAATAATTGTTGCAATCAAGAATCATCGGGCTTCCCTGGTGGCTCAGTGGTTGAGAATCTGCCTGCCAAGGCAGGGGACACGGGTTTGAGCCCTGGTCTGGGAAGATCCCACATGCCGCGGAGCAACTAGGCCCGTGAGCCACAACTACTGAGCCTGCGCGTCTGGAGCCTGTGCTCCGCAACAAGAGAGGCCGCGATAGTGAGAGGCCCGCGCACCACGATGAAGAGTGGTCCCCGCTTGCTGCAACTGGAGAAGGCCCTCGCACAGAAACGAAGACCCAACACAGCCAAAAATAAAAATAAATAAATAAAATAAAGAATTATTTTTTTTAAAAAAAGTAAAATATTAAAAAAAAAAAAAAAAAAAAAGAATCATCAATGGGCTTCCCTGGTGGTGCAGTGGTTAAGAATCTGCCTACCATTGCAGAGGACTCGGGTTCGAGCCCTGGTCCGGGAAGATCCCACGTGCCGCGAAGCAACTAAGCCTGTGCGCCACAACTACTGAGCCTGTGCTCTGGAGCCCGCAAGCCACAACTAGAGAAAACCCGCACGCAGCAACGAAGACCCAACACAGCCAAAAATAAATAAATAAAAAAATTAAAAAGAATCATCAATAGATGCTAAAATTAGAGGTTTAAGGTATAATGAGAAACAAGATATTTGGTCAAGAAGCACCTGTCCACAAGGTAACGATTCATTACAAAGGGAAAACTAGTAAATTTACCATGGGGACGTCTGTCAGATAAATGATCAAAGATGACAGCAGTAATGAGACACAGTCCCCAAAATATAATTTATTCACTGTGGAGTCCCCTGCTTTCATTTTCCTTGTTATACTTGAAAGTTGCTAAGACAGTAGTATTAAATGTTCTCACCACACACACAAAAAAGATAATTAGGTGATGGAGGTGTTAACCAATCCTATGGTGGTAATCATTTTGTAATATGTGTGTATCACAACATCACGTTTAAACTTACACAATGCTATATGCCAACTGTATCTCAATAACGCTGGAAAAAATTATACACAAACTAGACTTTTGTTTAAATATACTGTTTAATTTAGAACAATTTTAGATTTACAGAAAAACTGTGAATATAGTACAGAGAGTTCCCATATACCCGACACCCAGTTTCCCATATTATTAACACCTTGCATTAATATGGTACACTTGTGACAATTAATGAACCAATATTAAAAATTGTTATTCCTTAAAAAAAAAAAAAACTAAGCATGATCCACTCACAGGCCTCATAAAGATCCTCAGACACTCACACCCACATAATATGTCCACACTCAGGCAAACATACTTATACTTATCCATAGAAGCAGAGCTGCAAAACTTGGGCTCAAAGCCCTTTCCTCTAAGCCTTGAAACAGAAAACATCAGATTCCTGAGGCTGACATTTAGTACTTGATCTAGCCAAGCCTGAAGCTGACAATGCTTTTGGATTTTTCTGTTACGTGAGCTAAATTTTTCCCTTTTTTGCTGGAACCCATTTAAGTTGGACTTTTTTGTTTGTTTGTTTGCAACCAGGGTTCTGGCTGATAGAGATAAATAAGGCTTTTGCCAGGTGAAAAAAAAGGGGGGAGCGGGGGAGGAAGGAGCCACCCCAAGATGGAAGATAGCATTTACAGAGGCCTGGAGATATCAGAAAGCATGACCTGTGGCTAGCTGTACTATAGCGCGTACAATAGTGTTGGCGGCAGATTGAAGTCAGGCAGAGGGGTCTGAATTCAGTCTGAGCAATTGGAATCTAGTCATTGGGGGCCACCGAATATTCTTCTTTTTAAATTTATTTTTAACTTATTTATTTTTGGCTGCCTTGGGTCTTCCTTGCTGTGCGTGGGCTTTCTCTAGTTGTGGCGAGAGGGGGCTACTCTTTGTTGCAGTGCACGGGCTTCTCATTGCGGTGTCTTCTCTTGTGGACCACGGGCTCTAGGCCCGCGGGCTTCAGTAGTTGTGTCTCGGGGACTCTAGAGCGCAGGCTCAATAGCTGTGGCGCTCGGGCTCAGTTGCTCCGCCGCTTGTGGGATTTTCCTGGACCAGGGCTCGAACCCGTGTATGCAGGCGGATTCTTAACCACTGCACCACGAGGGAAGCCCCACCAAATATTCTTGATCAGGGGAGTTCCACGCTCAGAACTCCCCAGCGGGAGACAGTGATTGGATGAATAAGTGTATTCCACTCAAACGTGCGAAATAGGTGCAGGTGAGGAGACCCCGGTCGGAGCTCGTTGAGCAACTTTGAACTACAACTTCCAGCATGCAATGCGAGAGACTCCTTTCCTCCTGATTTGTCCCCCGGCTCCAAGCCTGACGATTGGTTGGATGGGCTGCTTGTCAGACCAAACTCGGGTTTTGATTGGTCGACTTCAAGCTGTGCTCCGAGCTCCAGGCCCATGGGTCCCGGCACAGCGCTCCAGCAGGCAACATGGTAAGCCGGCAACTCAGCATGGGGGGCCCTGAGGGGCTAGGGGTTCCGCCGAGGGCGATCCAGGGAGACACCGAGGAGACCGGGATCCCTTTGTGGGCACTGAGGTCTCTGAGGGATTTGGGATCGCGCTGAGGGTCGTGTTTGCCTCTCTGGGGTCAGGGTCTCACTGCGGGACCTATGAGGGGGTGGGGGGTTGTACAAGGGAACTGGAAGGCCTTGAGTGTTCTGGGCTTCTGACAAGTCCCTGGGGGGCCCTCTAGGGGCCTGGGGTTCTGCTGAGGGTGTCGTCCCGTGGAGGGTACTGGGGATCTGAACACCTTCGGAGCCCCGTGAGGGAGATCTGGGGTCCCCCTGGGGCCCACTCTGGGGATGGTGTCCTGCGGGAGCGTGGGGGCCGCGCCGACAGGGTCCATCGGGGCTCCCTACGGGTGTGGCGTGTGCCGAAGGACTAGGGAGAATCCTGAGAGGAGGGGGCCATGCGGAGGGGATCTGGGTGGGCTCAGGGCGGGGGAGGGTCCCAGAATTGGAGACTGCACAGTTGGAACCCTCAGGTCTCGCGTGGTTCTGGGTCCAACCCATTGAGTTTATTCTTCAAGCTTAGCCTGGCCCCTGTGGGTCAGGCGGGTGCTGGGCGAGGGCGGAGACCCCCCAGCCCCTAGGACTGGACAGAGGGAGAGACAGGATGGAGGGGCCAGGAAGGCGGCCTGACCTTGCTTGGGGTGGGGGGTGACCCCGAGGAGAGGCGTTGGAGGTGGGTCTGAAGTAAGAGCATTGATGGAAGGGGTTGATGAAAGTGGATGTCGTTCCAGGGTGCGGGACGCTGTGGGAGGTGAGGGGAAGGGCTCTCGGAAACGGGATAGAGGAAAGTCGCATTGATGTTACTTAGCAGGATTCTGGGATCACAGATCCAGGAAAGAGCTTTGAGCTGAGGAGGGACATGGGCTGATGGGATGCTTCAGAGATCTTTGGAGATCTGCAGAGCGTGGACCCTAAGACTGGAGGCTGCTGGGGGCGGGCGGTGCGAAACACCCCTGGATGGACCTCGGGAGCCTTAGGTGGAGGGATGTATGTCTTCCCTCCTTCCCTTCTCTTCCTTCTTCATCCTTCCTCCCTCTTCTTCTTCCTTCCTCTCTCTCCCTCTCCTTCCTTTCTAACGTCCTTCCTCTCCAAGTGCTGGGATCGCAGTTTGAACCATGGGTCTCCTCCCTGGGAGGTGTCCGAGGGTAATGGGGTCAGCGATGGAGAGCCCGGGGGTCTGGAAGGGTCTCTGAGACCCGAATGGTTGGGCGCAGAGGATGCCGGGGGAGAGAGCCGGGCAGTGAGGCGCGTTGGTCCTGAGCTGGGTCCGCCTGGCCTTGCGGGCTGAGGAGTGGAGTTGGACGTTTACTTTGAGACTGGGAAGGACCTGGGCCGCCTGGAGGAGCCGAAAGCCGTGTCCACGGGAGTGATGGGTCGGTGCTGGGGCCTCCAGGGAAGGGCCTGGAGGAGGCATGGTCTGCGAGCTCGGCAGAGAGGTTCTGCCAGGGGATGATGGGTCACAAGACAGAGGTGTCTGGAGAGCCAGGGAGGCTCTGGGGAGCAGCTGCTGGGAGGTGCTGGGTTTCCAGGGAGGAGTGGAGGAGGGGTCCTGGGAGGAAGGGCGGGGCCGCTTCGAGGGGCCCAACTGTGCTCTGGGTCATTAATGCCTGCTAGCCAGTCTGCACTTGGGTGGGGGGAGGTGAGCAGTGAGACCAGAAAGATGACGCCCCACCTCATTATTGAAAAAATGTTCCTGGTCTCAGTTTACAAGTCACGGCATAGAGAACATATCCTATTAGTCTTTTATTTTAATGATGGATTTCTCAGCAGTCATTCTGAATTACAGTGCTAGGCCCGATAGCCATCACATTAGAGCTTTCCCTATTAAAGTTAGCTTATTTTTGCCTGATTAAAGGATAATTTTAATAATTAGTTTTAATATTAATGTAATCTTTATTTCATTTTAGTTGTTAATACCATAGTACTAGCAGACAGCCCTCCTGAGCACTTAATTTTACATAATTACTGATAGCAAATTGGTATTTACTGCATTCAAGCAGGAAAACCCAGCTTCAGACTGATTACCAAAAACATTTTTTCTAAAACGTTTTAAAATAAGTATATGAAAATGTGTAATGAATTGTTGTTTAAAAGTTTGTTAGTAGAACTTGGTAAGAAAATTCCTAATTAAAATAAGTCATCCCACTCAAACGTGTAAGTCTTTATCCTGAAACAGGTAGTGGGGCCAGAAATAGACCGCTTTCCTCCTTGGTTGATTACAAAGGGAGGGAGAGGGAGAGAGGGTGACTTCAATTATCAGGGATAATTTAAGAAGGGAAAGACTTGGGGGACAGAGCCACCTGGGTGAACGTTGAAACGACAAGCTCACCTGAGACACAGTTACAAAAACTGCGTCCGTGGGACTGTGGGAGAAGAGCGCTTCCACTGGGTGTGCCCGGCTCGTTGTAGGTCCAGAAGGTGGTCGTGAGAGTACACGAAACAAAATAGGAAGCACCCCATTTCCAGATGAGGAAACTGAGGCTTGGGGAGATTTAAATCCTTAGCACAAGGAGGAAAGCGAGCCCCAGTGTCTGCTCCAGCACGTGCTCTCCGCCGCCCCACACCCCAGCCAGGTGGTGGGGAGGGACGTGCGTTTTGCTGGGGCTCCCAGGGTTGCGTCTGAGCCCACCCCAGGACCTTTCCCCAAGAAGCAGCTTGAGCCAGGGTGGCCCTGCCTCCGCCACCTGGCCCCAGCGTCTCTATAAATAGCCGGGGTTCCGAGGCGTGAGCTTGTGATCCTCTGGCTGGCACTGCCCTTCACGTTTCCTCCCCCCAGGCTGTCCTTGGAGTGCAGCTGGTGGTGACGTTGCTCACTGCCACCCTCATGCATAGGCTTGCACCACACTGCTCCTTCGCGCGCTGGCTGCTCTGCAATGGCAGGTGAGCCACACCCCCTCCCCGGGCGGTGGGCGGATCCCCTAAGGCCCCGCCCTCCCTGGTTTTTCTCCTAGCCCTGCCTCAAGCCCTGCAAGACGAGGTTTTTTTGTTTTGTTTAAAAAAAAAAAAAAACAACCAACTTTGTTGAGATGTAATTGATGTACAATCTGCAAATATTTGAAGTACACAGTTGGATCAATTTTGACAGATTGTACACATCGCTCAGACCATCTCCACCCTCAGAAGAGCAGCTGCTTCCCCCACTCCTGCTCCCCTTCATCCCTACTCTAGCTGTAGATCTGTTTCCTGAAACTCTTTTTGTCCCGGTTTGGGTTTCGGACCCTTTCTGAGAATCTGGTGGAAATTGTGAACTCTCTAGGGCAATTCACATGGCAGTTCCTCCAGGAGAGTTAGCCAGCAGATTCTGGGATGTCTAGGACCCCTGCTGCACTCCGCTAACCAACCCCCAGCCCACCTCCCCGGCCTTCCCCTGGCCTTGGATGGCCCCTACCCATCCTGTCCCAGGCTTTTGGGGGCCAGGCTTCCCTCTGACTACAGTTCCTGCTTTGATCCCCCCCGCACCCAAGGTTCACTGCTTTGGTTCCCCCCTCCCATGCCCAAGCTTTCCTGACTGCCTGTCTCTGCCCTCAGTCTCTTCCGATACAAGCACCCTTCCGAGGAAGAGCTTCGGGCCCTGGCGGGGAAGCAGAGGCCCAGAGGCAGGAAGGAGCGGTGAGTGAACCCCCAGCCTTAGGTAAGTGGCTCCCTTCCAGGGGAGGCCATGAGGGCACAGGGCCTTCCCTGCCCACTTCCAGGCACTGCTCTGGGCACAGGAGAATTGGGGACACCCCAGGCTGAGGAGATGGTCACTGTCATTCACTGGTTGCCTCCAGTTGGCGTCTAATGCTTATTGGAAGTTTGCTCTGGGCCAGCCCTATGGGTGGGTGGTGGCCACACCCTGGCATTCAGAGGACACCCAGGCTGGGGGAGAAGGTACCTCCTAGGCCTCCTGTGCTCTGAGGGTGACATGGTAGAGCCTCTCAGGCTGGGGTGGGGTGGACTGCCATGGCTGCCTGGGGAGGGGAGGATGGAGGGTGCTGTTCTGACACATTCCCCCCTCCTCCCAGGTGGGCCAATGGCTATAGTGAGGAGAAGCCGTTATCCGTGCCCCGAGACACCCCTTTCCAGCTGGAGACCTGTCCCCTCACAGCTGTTGATGCCCTCGGTAACAGCTGGGTCCCCAACTCCCCTGGCCCTTGGCTCACACCCTGGTGGGGTTGGTGGGGGGAGCATCCTGGGCGGGCTAAGCTGGGGACTCAATTGCATGCTCCCCGCAGTCCTGCGCTTCTTCCTGGAGTACCAGTGGTTTGTGGACTTCGCGGTGTACTCGGGTGGCGTGTACCTCTTCACAGAGGCCTACTACTATGTGCTGGGCCCGGCCAAGGAGACCAACATTGCTGTGTTCTGGTGCCTGCTCACCATCGCCTTCTCTATGTATCCTTCCTCTTAGCTCCCCAGGTGGGGAAGGTGGAGGCATGTGGAAGCTGGACCCCAGGCTCCTTGTTACCCCAGAAACTCAGTGGTGTAAAGCAGTCACTATTTTATGTTTTCCTGGGCCGGGGCTCAGCTGGGTTGCCTCATATCTGCTCCAAGTGGGCTTGCCTTTCAGCAGTCTAGAGCAAGCTTCCTCACCACAGGGGCCAGGAAGGAAAAGGGGGCACTGCAGGCCTCCTGAGGCTTTGCCTGAAGTCGGTCCACCCCAGCCCTGTCCATTCTCTGGGTCAAAGCAACTCAGCAGTCCAGAACAGATGCAGGGGCTGGCAAAGAGACGTCCCTTCTGTAATTTTTTTAGGAAGCTGCATAGAGAGCAGAGAGGCAAAACTGTGACTTTGAGGACCCAAGTCGGAGACAATGTCCTTGTGGAATGGGCTGGCAGAGAAGGGCAGATTGGAGATAGAGACTTGTATCTCTTGCAGCCTCTCAGAGGAACGGGAAACTCAGGAGCTGTGAATTCAGCCAGGAGGCTGAGTGGGTCAGGGAGACTTGA
Source organism: Balaenoptera physalus (assembly GCF_965194825.1). NCBI lineage: Eukaryota > Metazoa > Chordata > Mammalia > Artiodactyla > Balaenopteridae > Balaenoptera > Balaenoptera physalus. The sequence goes on along the minus strand of NC_138890.1, from coordinate 13,644,591 downwards.
CCTCCTGACAGACAGACAGACAGAGGCAGAGTTGGCCATTTCTAACTGACCACCGGCAGTGTGATGAGGCCAAGCTGGAGGCCTGGCTCAGGACCGCCCACTCGCTGATGACACAGGCCTGAACAGCAGTGAGCCTCGTTTCCTGGGCTTGCCCAGCAACTCACTCCTCTGCTCCCCAGGACTCCAAGCCTGAACTTCCATATTTGTGATCTGGAGTCGGGGGGTGGGGTGTCACTGGTTGTGGGGGGTGGATGGGGGAGGGGTCACTACAGGCACTGGAGGCCTCCTTAGCCCTGCCCCCAGCAAGGTGTTCCTGACCGTGACCCGGCTGTACTTCAGTGCAGAGGAGGGGGGCGAGCGCTCAGTCTGCCTCACCTTCGCCTTCCTCTTCCTTCTCCTGGCCATGCTGGTGCAGGTGGTGCCGGAGGAGACCCTTGAGCTGGGCCTGGAGCCAGGTATGTGCAGTCTGGGGCCTGGGGTCTCCGCCTCCATCACTGCCTCATGTAAGCTGGCGAAGGCGGGGTTTAAGTGGCTTTTCCACCTGCACAGTAGGTGAAGGAAGGGACCCCTGGGGCCCGAGCAGTCTCCATGGGTAATTTGGGGGAGGAAATAGATAATGGTATAAAATTCATAAAGTACAAGAGGATACAGAATGAAAATCATCCTTCTACGCTGGTTCTCCTCCCCAGAGGAAACCTAGGGCACCACATTCCCATATTCACATAAAACAGTTGTGTATATGTCTCTATGCCTTGTCTTTTTCCCTTAGAAACAATAAATATTATTATCATATTAAGCGAAGTAAGTCAGACATAAATGAACTTATTTCAAAACAGAAATAGAGTCACAGACATAGAAAAGAAACTTATGGTTACCAAAGGGGAAAGTGGGATCAGGGGGAGATAAATTAGGGGTTTGGGATTAACATATACACACTACTATAGATAAAATAGATAAACAACAGGGACTACTGTATGGCACAGGGAACTATATTCAATGTCTTGTAATAACCTATAATGGAAAAGACTCTTAAAAAGAATATATGTACATATGAATATATATATATATATATATATATATATATATATATATATATATATATATATATCTGAATCACTTTGCTGTACTGTAAATGAACTATACTTCAATTAAGTATTGGAGGTTGTCCCTAAATGCTATGTACAGTAAATGTATGTTACAGTAACATAGTAATAGTAACTTGATGCTACATTTTGTAACAGCTATACAATATTTCACTTTATGGATTTGCTGTGGTTATTTAACCAGGTCCCAATTTATGGACATTTAAGTCTTTCCGCTATTAAATGTTGTTGCACAAAACCATGTTGTACTACAATGTTGTACAAGAACAGCCTTGTGCTTGTGACCCTGTGCAAGAAAGTGCATTTATAATTTTAATAATGTTGCAAAATTGCCCTTCAGAAAGAGATGTATGAACACGCATGTTTCCCCACATCCTCTCCAATATGTTCTCTCAGACTTTTTTGTCTTGGGTGATCTGATGGGTGAAAACATAAGTGAGGTTGAGCATCTTTTCATATGTTGAAGAGTCATTTCTATTGCCCTTCTGGAAAAGGTTTGTTCTTTTGCCTAGTTTTCTACTGGGATGTCGACCATTTTATTGATTTGTAGGAGTTCTTTATATATTAAGGAAATTAGCCTTTATGTGTGATACGATTTGTAAATATTTTTTCTTATTTTCTCATTTTTCTTTTGACTTCTCTGCTTCTTGAGTGATCTTTTAAAAATATAATTTGGATCACTTTTCTGCCTGACACCAGACTCTAATGGTCTTTTGATAAAGATAAAAATATTCGCCATGGCCCACATGGTCCTGCTGACTCCTTGAGCTTTATCATAACCAATTCTTCTCACCGTTCAATTTTTAAATTATATAATGAATATATATAAAAGAATATATATATATATATTACAAAGCCAAATAATGTAAATACCCATGAATCCACCTCTCCCATTCAATAGGCTGCCTTTTTATTTTGTTAATAGCTTCCTTCACTGTGCAAAAGCTTTTTAGTTTGATGTAGTCCCATTTGTTTATTTTTGCTTTTGTTTGCCTTGCCTGAGGATGCATGTTCAAAAAAATATTGATAAGACCAATGTCAAAGAATGTACCACCTATGTTTTCTTCTAGGAGTTTTGTGGTTTCTTGTCCTACATTTAAGTCTTTAATCCATTTTCAGTTTATTTTTGTATATGGTGTGAGAAAGTAGTGCACTTTGATTTTTTTGCATGTAACTGTCCAGTTTTCCCAGCACCATTTAATTAATTAATTAATTTATTTATTTATTTATGGCTGTGTTGGGTCTTCGTTTCTCTGCGAGGGCTTTCTCTAGTTGCGGCAAGTGGGGGCCACTCTTCATCGCGGTGCGCGGGCCTCTCACTGTCGCAGCCTCTCTTGTTGCGGAGCACAGGTTCCAGACGCGCAGGCTCAGCAATTGTGGCTCACGGGCCAAGTTGCTCTGCGGCATGTGGGATCTTCCCAGACCAGGGCTCGAACCCGTGTCCCCTGCATTGGCAGGCAGATTCTCAACCACTGCGCCACCAGGGAAGCCCCCATGTGTTCTTGATTAACATATATTCCCTGCCTCTATGTGTCCAATAAAGTCAAATCCCCATCTTTCCTAACTTCTTGTTTCTGACGCATCAGTCATTAAAAGGTTAATCTCCCTCTGGGATGATTTCTCCCAGAGGGAGACCATTTCGATTTCAACATCTCGATTTCTCCAGGTAGGGCTGTCAGTGTTTTCTTTATGTATTTTGAGGCTAATTGACAAAGTGTTTACAAGTTTAAAATTGCTACGTCTTCCTGGCAAATCAGCCATTTTTTCATGATGTATGGACCCATTTTGATTCTAATAATACTTCCATCTTAGTCTAGTTTGTCTGGTATTAATATAGCCTTTCCAGCTTTCTTCCTTCCTTTCTTCCTCCCTACTTCCCTCCCTCCCTCCCTCCCTTCCTTCCTTCTTCCTTCTTTTCTTTTTAAATTGATATATACTTGACATATTATAGTAGTTTCAGGTGTACAACATAATGATTCAATATTTGTGTATACTGCAAAATGAGCACCACAATAAGTCTAGTTAACATCCATCACTGCACATAGTTACAATTTTTTTTCTTGTGATGAGAACTTTTAAGATCTACTTGCTTAGCAACTTTCAAATATACAATACTACCTTTCTTTTGATTAGTATTTGTTATATCTTTTTGACATCCCTTTACTTTCAACCTTCCAGTGACCTCATGTTGAGGTATGTCTACTTTAAAAAAAAATAATAATAAATATATAGATATAGATATTTTCTTTCTTTATTTTCTTTCTTTATTTTTTAATTTGGCCATGCTGCATGGCTTGTGGGATCTTGGTTCCATGACCAGGGATTGAACCTGCACCCTCAGCAGTGAAATCTCAGAGTCCTAACCACTGGACTGCCAGGGAATTCCCTATCTGGATATTTTTCCATCAAGTCTGATAGTCTGTATCATTTAACTTCAAAGTTTAATCCACTTACATTTATTGTGATTTCTGACATATTTGGCCTTGTCTCTACCATCTTACATTTTCACTTTCTATTTGTTCCTTTTCTTTTGTGCTGTTGACAGTGGCTGCCAGCTTAATTGTCCTTCCTTTTAGGTGATCTGTCATAACTTCTGACTGCTTTGTGAGCTCTTTGTTTTTGGTATTCTGCAGTTTTGCCACAGTGTGTCTAGGTATGGATTTCTTTGTATTTATCTGGTTTTATACACTTTGTATGTATCATCCATTATGCAGACTTCTCATTAATTCCCTTTCAATATCTCTTCTTCATTCTCTCTTCTCTCCCTTTGGGGTTCAGACTTGACTTATATTGAACTTCTTATTCTGTCCTCTTTATCTCTTAATCTTCCATCACATTTCCCACCTTCCTGTCTTTCTGAGTTGGAATCTGAGTGATTTCTTCAGATCCAATTCATTAGTTCCTTCTTTGGCTCCTTCTAAGATGCTGTTTAACAACTTATCACTTCAATAATTATATTTTCCTTTTGGAAGAGCTTAATTGATTCCTTTGCAAATCCACCTGGTCCTCTGAGGTAGTCTCATGTCACCTGTTCTGTGATTCCAACTTTTATTTTCCTCAGGCATTTCACACAGAAGCCTTGCAGTCTAAACTTGTCCTTTGTTTTTTTTCTCCTGACTCACCTTTATGGTAATTTGTTGTCTTGTGTGTTTGGTGATTTTGGTTGTGAACTCATATTATTTGCTTTTACTACGTGGAAAATGTTGGGGCCTGAACTGAGAATTCTTTCCAGGACTTTGATTTCCTCCTGTGGAGCCCTTCATGACCCTCCAGCCTCGGGGAAGCTCAGACTCAGTGCCCTCCACCCCCATGTCCCTCAGTCCAATCAAGGGTGTCTGCCTAGCACATTCTCCTGAGCTTCACATAACTGGAGAACAAAATTGTCCTCATGCTTGTCACAGGGCCTGGCTGCCACTAGTGTGTTCCTACCTGGGGAACGAAAGGATGTCTGGGAGGGGGGCAGAGTAGGCTCTGAGGCCCCAGGGGTCTATTTTGGACACCTCCCTCTCTTTGTCTTCTCCAGGCCTGGCCAGTATGACCCAGAATTTGGAGCCACTTCTGAAGACACAGGGCTGGGACTGGGCGTGAGTCCTGGGAAGGGAGGGGGAGCAGCAGCATGCTGTGACCTGCAGGCAGGGTGCTGACCTGCCGCGGGGCCCTGACCCTTCTCTTTTTCCCAGTCTTCCTCTGGTCAAGCTGGCCATCCGCGTGGGGCTGGCGGCAGTAGGCTCCATGCTGGGTGCCTTCCTCACCTTCCCAGGCCTGCGGCTGGCCCAGACCCACCATGATGCACTGACCATGTCGGAAGACCGGCCCATGCTGCAGTTACGTGGGGGACGGGGTGGATGGAGGGTTAGGGCGCCTAGGGGAGGGGCCGGTGGGGATGGTGTGTGCCCAAGCCTACCCGCTCTGCGCCCTTGCCCCCAGGTTCCTTCTGCACACCAGCTTCCTGTCCCCCCTGTTTGTCCTGTGGCTCTGGACCAAGCCCATGGCGCGGGACTTCCTGCACCAGGCTCCCTTTGGGAGCACGTCCTTTTCTCTGTGCGTATGGAAGTGGGAGGCAGGGCAGCTGGGGCCCCCTCTGGGTACTCCAGTCTCTGAGGCTAAGGGAGGAGTGGGTCCTGGGGGAGGATCCTGGGGCAGAGGGCAGCCTCACTAGCCCCCTCGCCCCTCTCGGCGCAGGCTGTCCGACTCGGCCTTCGACTCGCTGCGTCTCTGGATGCTGGTGGCACTGTGCCTGCTGCGGCTGGCGGTGACCCGGCCCCACCTGCAGGCCTACCTGTGCCTGGCCAAGGCTCGAGTGGAGCAGCTGCGGCGGGAGGCCGGCCGCATCGAGGCCCGAGAGATCCAACGGCGGGTACCGGCGCGCGGGGCGGGGAGGGAACCTGGGCCTCAGGGCGGGGTTCCCTGACCCTCAGGCGTGGGGTTACCCGGAGCCCGAAGGTCCCCTGCTGCAGCCACTGCTACCTGTCCACCAGGTGGTGCGGGTGTACTGCTACGTGACAGTCGTGAGCCTGCAGTACCTGAGTCCGCTCATCCTCACACTCAACTGCACGCTGCTGCTCAAGACGCTGGGTGAGAACCCGCCTGGGCGACGGCGGGGGCGGGGTCTGGAGTTGGAGCGGGGCGGGGCTGAGCCTGGAACGAGGGGCTGCAGTTGTAGTTGGGTGGGAGAGGGGAGGGGAGGGCCGGAGATTGAGCGAGGCGGGGGCGGGGCCTGGCTATAGAGGGGGCGGGGCAGAGGCTGGAGGGCCCTGAGATGGGGCGAGGTCAGAGGCGGAGCCTGGGGTGGGGCCCGAAGCTGAGGTGCGGGCAGAGCCTGGGGTAGCCGAGGCGGTGGAAGGAGGCAGAGCCTACTGGCCATACTGGCCAGGCCTGGGGAAGACAAAGAGAGGGAGGTGTCCAAAATAGACCCCTGGGGCCTCAGAGCCTGCTCTGCCCCCCTCCCAGACATCCTTTCGTTCCCCAGGTAGGAACACACTAGTGGCAGCCAGGCCCTGTGACAAGCATGAGGACAATTTTGTTCTCCAGTTATGTGAAGCTCAGGAGAATGTGCTAGGCAGACACCCTTGATTGGACTGAGGGACATGGGGGCGGGGCGGGTGAGTGTCAGCATGGGTGGGGGTCCTGGAGGCCAACTCCGCCTGCGCCTCCACCCATCCTTCCCTCCACCCTCTTTCTCTCGCAGGCGGCTACTCCTGGGGCCTGGGCCCCGTCCCCCCGCTATCCCCCATCCCGTCCTCAGCCCGCTATGGCCCGGTCGGCCCCGAGGAGGATGAGGCCCAGCAGACTGTGGCCCTGATCGCCGGGGTCCTGGGCAGCTTGCTCACGCCACTCTTCCTCCGCGGCGTCCTCGCCTTCCTCATCTGGTGGATCGCCACCTGCCAACTGCTCTCCAGCCTCTTCGGCCTGTACTTCCACCAGCATCTGGCGGGCTCCTAGCCCGCCTGCAGACACTCCTGCGGCCCCAAGGTCTGGTCCTGGTCCAGCGGGGCGCGGGCCACCCCCTCTGTGTCCCCAGGTGCAAGGTGGTCCTGGGAGTCCCAGATGCGTCTGCTGTGCCAGTCCCCTTCACTGCATGCCTGAGCCGTGGCCACGCCTTGGACCCTGAGCTTCTGTCTAGAAACTGATTCCCCAGGCCCAGAGGCAGAGGGTCCCACGGCCAGCCATTGTTCCCAGATTGCACGTGCCCAGTTTGACTGCAGTGGGGGTGGGCATGGGGGTGGGAGGGGGCACTATTCTGAACAAATAAAGGAGCAAGCCACTTTTTTTTTTTAATTAATTCAATTAATTTATTTTTGGCTGCTTTGGTTCTTTGTTACTGCGTGCGGGCTTTCTCTAGTTGCGGCGAGTGGGGGCTACTCTTGGTTGCGGTGTGTGGGATTCTCATTGCAGTGGCTTCTCTTGTTGCGGAGCACGGGCTCTAGGCGTGCGGGCTTCAGTAGTTGTGGCGCGTGGGCTCAGTAGTTGTGGCTTGCGGGCTCTAGAGCGCAGGCTCAGTAGTTGTGGCACACGGACTTAGTTGCTCCGCGGCATGTGGGATCTTCCAGGACCAGGGCTCGAACCCGTGTCCCCTGCATTGGCAGGTGGATTCTTAATCACTGTGCCACCAGGGAAGCCGGAGCAAGCCGCTTTTTACAAAAAGGATTTTTTGTAAAAAAAATTTGGGAGGTTTGGGAGGTGGCTTTCTGCATGCTGTCAGGTTAAGTGGTGCAGGCTGGGTGGGGAGTCCGGGGCTTCAGTGCTGAAAGAAGGGAATGATGGAGGGAGAGCATAGCAAAGGCCTGGGAGGAAGAAATGAAGAGGGAATGAAAGGGGGTGAGAAGAAATGGACAAAGGGTGAGAAGTGAGAGAAATGGGGGAGAGGGAGGTGGGTGAGCCCATGGTACTGGGCAGGGAACCATGGGGGATACCGCCCTCTTCCACAAGTACAGGGGGACTGCTTTCTTATCAAGGTCACACACAGCAAATGAGCACATTGTTGAGGCCATGGTGACTCAGGAGAACGAGGATGAGGGGCCATCACCGACTGGCATTTTCCTGTAGCTGTGGTCATGCGGTGGGAAACCCGTGTGCGTGCACGTGTGTATTCTAATGTACGTGTTGTTAAAATCCAACTGAGTACATTTTAAAGATCTTATTGGCTTTATATAACAATTCATGAATCGGGCTGCATCCAGTCCAGCAGATAGAAAGGAGTTCTGAGGAGCTGCATAAAAGACTTTTGTAAGGCAGAAGGGAGTGGGAACAAGGAAGTTATATTAGCGAAAAGTGGACTTGTGGCAAGGTCCCTTTCCTTTAGGGAATGGCAGCTGTCTATCAGGTAGATCACCTCACTCATGCTGATCAGGCGATTTCTGATTGACTGGTTTCAGAGTCCATTTCTGGACGAGCTGAAACTGTAATTAAGTCTCGGTTTGGTGACATAAGCCTTAGCATAAGTGACTCTATTTTGAGCCCGTCTTGTTTTTTTCACAATGTAAGCTATGTAATCTTTTAGCATATGTAAAATGTACATTAAGAATAAAAAAGACAAGGTGGGACTAACCTGGTGGTCCAGTGGTAAAGAATACGCCTACCAACGCAGGGGACGTGGGTTCGATCCCTGGTTGGGGAACTAAGATCCCGCATGCTGCGGGGCAACTAAGCCCGTGCGCCACAACTACTGAGCTTACGCGCCTCAACTAGAGAGCTGGCGTGCTGCAAACAACAGAGCCCACGCGCCCTGGAGCCTGCAGGCCACAACTAGAGGGAAGCCCACGCACCGCAACGAAGAGCCCCCGTGCTGCAACGAAAGATCCAGCGTGCTGCAACTAAGACCCAACGCAGCTAAATAAATAAATTAATAAATAAATATTAAAAAAAAAAAAAAGACTAAAGAAGACAAAGCAAAGCCATTTCCCTCACCAGGGTGGAAGCCAAGGGCCTAAGTGATGGTGTGGGACCCAGCATACCTGCCCAGCCAACGCAGCGAGCGTGACCCACCTCGGGGCCTTGCGCTTTGCTCCAGACTCCCTCACCTGTGTGTGTCACCTGAGGGGAGAAGCGCCCTCACCGACCTCTCCTCCCAAGCCCAGCTGCCCCACTGATTTGCTACATATCTTATACAAGAACCACCAACAGGGAGCATGATTTCACTTAGGGAAGTGAGGTTATAACCAGATACCCGAAGAAAGTGCTTACATGTGGGGCGGGGGAGCCAGGAATGCTGTTGTCCTGCCCCCTAGACGGGTGTTTGACTTTTGAAACTCTGTGCTTCTGTTGTGTGGATAAAAATGAAAAGTGTGTTAAACACAAGGCTTAAGGCGAACTAAATGCATCCTCTCTTGTTGATCCTTCTCAAAACACTAGTAAAAGTATAGAGGCTACAGAACATTCCGAAGGTGGGAATTAAGGGAGGAGCCACAATTGACTGCCTGGTCCATGGATGCCAAACCCAAAGCCCAGCCAGATTTACCTCTAGAACCTCCCATAGGCACCGAGTGCGCCAGGCCCCACTGGCTGGGCTGAAGATGGCAGTGGAATATGGAGGCCTCTGGTGTGGAAGCTGTTTGGGAAGTTCTCAGGTACCTGTGTCCCTCCCACAGTACCACTGGGCAGCCAGAAGGAGGGAAGCCAGGCTTGGTAGGGGGTGTGGTGGCAAATGGGGTTAAGTGACTACACATAAAGCTAAATGGAGAGAGCCACCATCCCTTACCCTTTGTGCAGATTACAGAATCTTCCAGGCATGAGACTGAAGACTCCTGGGGAATCCAAATGGCCAAAGAAGAAAGAGCTAAAGACACTGGCATCATGGAGTTCTCATCAGCCACCAGTTGAGCTGTGCCCCCCCCCAGTGTACCCCGCCACCCCCATACAGCTGGTCTTCCAATCTGCTGGTTTCAGTCGCCATTCTTTGTCATGAGCAGATGTCCAGGGGTGTTCAGGGATCTGAGGAAGTGTCCAGTTACAGACTCAAAGAGCAAAAAAAGCAAACTGGGGAAATTGACTCTCCAGGGAGAAGAAAACTTACAAAACAAACAGTCCAGAATGTTCTCAGGAAGAAGAGATTGTATTCATGAAACAAGAAGAGAATGCTACAAAAAGGAATAGCTAAGGAACCTTTTTTGTTTGTTTTTGAGCTCTTGGAAGATGAAGTTGTGGAAATCTTGCAGAAGGAACAAAAAGATAAAATATACCAAAAACAACAGGGGACAAAAAGGAAACGGAAGGATTGACTCACAATAACCTTCCAGACAGTGAGAGTTCTGGGAGGAGAGATCCAAGCAAATAGATGGCGACACTGGCTGGAACAAGGGAATTCCCTGGGACCAAAAGATGCCAGGTGCCTGAGGCTGGGTGACAAAAGCCCCATCCCAAGGCACATCTCTGGGAACTTCCAGAATGAGGACCAACTCCCAACAAGGACACAACAAGTGACATCTAGTGGCTCAGGAATCAAAGATGATGAAGTGTTGTCTCCTAGCTCTATCCACCCAGCATCCCAGGAATCATCAGGGACTTCCTGACAGCTGAAGCCTGGTTGGCCCCTGAGCCCACAGGGCACAGCCCCCCAGCAGTGGCACCTCAGGCCACCTGGCCCTTCGCTTGCTCAGCCTGGGCTGTGGGTACTCTCCACTCTCGGAGCTCAGCACCATGTGGTTTAGGGACACATAGGAAGGTGGAAACACCATAAAGAAAAGCAAGAGTGTTCCTTAAAAAACTAAAAATAGAGTTATCATATGATCCAGCAATCCCACACCTGGGCATATATCTGGAAAAGATGAAAACTCTAATTCAAAAAGATACATGCATGGGGACTTCCCTGGCGGTCCAGTGGATAAGACTCCGCGCTTCCAAGGCAGGGGGCACGGGTTTGATTCCTGGTCGGGGAACTAGGATCCCACATGCTGCACAGTGTGGCCAAAACAAACAAACAAACAAAACACCAAAAAGATAACATGCACCCCAATGTTTATAACAGCACTATTTACAATAGCCAAGACATGGAAGCAACCTAAATGTCCATGGATAGATGAATGGATAAAGAAGATGTGGAACATATATGCAATGGAATATTACTCAGCCATAAAAAAGAATGAAATAATGCCATTTGCAGCAACATGGATGGACCTAGAGATTATCATACTAAGTGAAGTCAGTCAAAGACATATATCATATATCATTTATATGTGGAATCTAAAAGAATGATACAAATGAACTTATGGTGCCTGCATTGCACGGCCTCTCTGGGGAGCCCTTTGGCAGCACCTAGAAGAGGTGACCTCATGGCCAGTGGATTCCTTAGGGATACATCCCAGGGAGATTCTTGCACATGGGTGAATCGTGCAAGGGTGGCAGGTAGTAAATTATTTCTGACGGTAGAAAGCTGACCTAGGGACAAGTAAATAAACTGGGGAAAACTACATAGTTGGTAAGAACATGAAAAATTGAGTTCTTTTTAGGAGGAAAGACTTCCCAGATGGACTCAGGGGAGAAACAAACAAAAAAGCAGGTAGCGTTAAATCGTGAGATGCCATTTTTTAACTTGGCAGATTATGGAAGATCAAAAAGGCTAGTGTTTATGGGCTGAATTGTGTCCTCCCCCAAATTCTTATGTTGAAGTCCTAATGCCCAGGCCCTCAGAATGTGACTGTATTTGGAGATAGGGTCTTTAAGGGGTGATTAAGTTAAAATGAGGTTGTTAGGGTGGACCCCGATCCAATAGGACTGGTGTTCTTAAAGAGGAAAAAAAAATTTTTTTTTACAGGAGGAAATTTGGACAGGAACCCATGTTACCTGAAAACTGGGTTCACCTCTTGGTGGGTGTCGAGCCAATAGACACAACCAAGCCAAAGATGGGGAGAAGGAGGATTTACTACGACTTTCAGCAAGTAAGGGGAACACCGGGGACCTTTCCCAAAGCAGTGTCTCCCTGAACAGTGAAATTGGGGAAGTTTTAAGCTCAGGGTACATGCATGTTCATGAAGGGGCTTGAACAGAGGAGAATCAGCATAGAATTGGGGCAAAGGTCGACAGAGTCCAAGCTTTAGTTGACTGAAGTCAAGAGGGTCAACATCATCATTCCACCCTCCACCTGGTTAGGGGCCTTAGTTCCTGCAGAACTCAAAGATACATTATTATAGGGAAAAGAATCTGAAAAAGAATATATATATATATGTGTGTGTGTGTGTGTGTGTGTGTGTATATATATATATATATATATATATATATATATATATATATATATATCACTGTGCTGTACACCTGAAACTTACATAATATTGTAAAGCAAATTTTGATTAAAACATTTTTAAAAAAGATATCATGTCTATCCCTTGAGGAGGAACTAGGACTCCGCTTTATCACTGCACTGCTGTCTGACTGCCTTTTCTCTGTTCCTGAATTCCTTTGTTCCCTTCAGATCATTAATTACTGAGACCTGTTCAAGGGCAAGCATTACTGCCAGGCTTAGATCACAAAATGGCTTAGGCCAAAATGGCTTCTCTTATGTCAAGAGAGCCATTCCTGGTTCTCTTTCTCTGGGGACCCCCTAACTTATCTGCTTACACAGGCACAGAGGAAAGACAAGGTGAAGACACACGGAGAAGACAGCCGGCTAGAACTCAAGGACAGACCTGGAACACATCCTTCCCTTGTGACCCTCAGAAGGAACCAAACCTGCCAACACTTTGATTTTCGACCTCTGGTTTCCAACACTGACAAAATTAAGGGGTGTTTTAAGCCACCCAACCCGTGGTACTTTGGTACACTGGCCATAGGAAACTCAGACACTGAGGGCATGTGGTGTAAATGGATAACATCTCTTCGCAGGAGTAGCTGATACGTCTGTTCATCTTTGGATAGATTCCCCCAAAAGATGATCTTGTCTCTAGACTCAGGGCCCTCGGCCTGAGGGGTGACCTCAGGAAGCCCCTACGAGGGTAGCAACTTGAGACAGGGAGGGAAGGAGCCCTGCAGGGTTTGCCAGTGAGCAGACGACTTTGGGCAATCTGGGCTGGGTCCTGCTGGGGACCTCAGGGGGGAAAACATAGCACACAGCCTGAGAGTGGTCCCACCCAGGTGGTGAGGGGCTGCACTACATACCCTCCAGCTGTCCACAGTCATTGGCTCCTGGACTGTGTTCCCGAGGGGAACCCCAGGCTGGGTCCAAGTGGCTTACAGCAAAAAACAGTTGGCGCGAACCATGAATTCCAGGCTTGGCATCGGCATCAACTGTACTGTTAATATATCCCTGATCTTTACCCAGCAATTTCATTCCTAGAAACTTATGCCACAGGCACACTAGCTTATGAACCCAATGAGGTACCTACAAGGAGGTTTGTTTCAGAAAGTGCCAGGAAACTCAACTCTGTCTTAAATAAAGAGGATGAAATGACTCGTGCTGCTGGAAGCTGAGAGGCAGTTCAGCTTCAGGTAAAGCTGAATCCAGCATCCCAGACAATGTCACCAAGAATCCAATTTCTCTGCTCATCTCTGCTCTACTTCCTGCAGTGGCAGGTTCACCCTGGGGTTGGTTCCTACCTTGCGGTCACAAGACAGTGCCAACGACCACCCAGGGTTGGGGTTTCTTCCCCTGGGGCCAGTGGAAGAGGAAGGGTGCGTCTCAAAGCTCTCCCTGGAAGAGGTTAGCAAACATCTTTACCGTCACAGGCCCAGATGGGATCGTGTCCACCTCTATACATTAGGGGATGCCGCAGTGGTGGAGGAGAGTGGAGAGAGGTTGACCTCACCCCTCAGGCTCAGGCGGTGGTGTGAGAAATGGGACTGACCAGAAATTGGGGTGGACGTGGGGCGGGGGGCGAGCTCAGGACCCCCAAGGAGCCACTACCACGTTTTCGTGGCAACAGCTCACTAACCACCTAGCTACCCATCAATAAGGGATGGGTGGATCTCATCACAGGCCATCCCCCAGAGGAACACTAAACTGCCGCTAAACAATGAGGCCTGTACGCAACAGGGATCGACGTGATAGAAATACAATGGATGAATGCAGCACGCAAAGGAGCTCGACGGACCGTCCTGGCGCCATTTACCCCTGCGCAGGTGCACACGCGGCACATGCGTTCACCCGGCCCCACCTACCCCAGGCACGCAGAGGCTCCCACTGGCGGTCTCTGGCTGGGTGGCCCCTGCAAGTTATTCCAGACGATGGGCTGCAGGTGAAGCGAGTCTCAGTGGCCCCTGGGAGACCTCTGGTGGCCTCATCCTCCTGCCCCTGCGGACAGTGACACTCACGCCCGAAGCCTCAGCCAGTCATGGAGCAGACACAGGGCTGGGGAGAAACCATGGGACTTTGGGGCAGTGCTTCCTGAGTAGCACACGGTCCATCCCGACTGACGTCCCCAGAGGGACAAGTGTGTGTGCACAGGATCTCTCTGGAAGGAGACACGAGAAACTGGTAATGGGAGACATCCCTGCAAAGGGAACTGGGAGGTAGACCTACTTTTCATGGTAAACTCTTTGTGCAGTTTGCATTTTCTAGCCAATCATTTAACAGTCCAAACAGCAATTACATTATAAAAAAAAAAGTTTATTCAAAAATCTGTCGATGGGGCTTCCCTGGTGGTGCAGTGGTTAAGAATCCGCCTGCCAACACAGGGGACACGGGTTTGAGCCCTGGTCTGGGAAGATCCCACATGCCGCAGAGCAACTAAGCCTGTGCGCCACAACTACTGAGCCTGCGTGCTGCAACTACTGAAGCCCACGTGCCTAGAGCCCGCGCACCGCAACGAAGAGTAGCCCCCACTCGCTGCAACTAGGGAAAGCCTATGCGAAGCAACGAAGACCCAACACAGCCAAAAATAAATAAATTAAAAAAAAAAATCTGTCGAAATAATTTCAACCCTGTTTTTGGTTCATGGGGGGTGAGGGTCAGAGCCGAAGAAGAGACATGGGCAGGAGAAAAAGTCATTTTAATTTTTATTAAATATACTCTCTTGTCACAAATCTTTAAAATATATAAACATTATATATAAACAAAGTGTCTTCATGGCGTCAAAATGTAACTCCAAATCGGGCCAGGCAATCAGTGAGAGGGGTGATTGCCGAGGGTGCAGGTCTGGCTGTGTGCAGGGCTGGGGGGGTCGGGGGCGGTGCTGCCGAGGCTCGCTTGGCTGGGAGCCACCTTGGGGAGGCACGCTGGGGCCGGCAACCCTGGGGGACCCTCCCCGCTCCTGCCCAGCCTGCAGCTCAGAGGAGGGTGCTGCCTAACCACCCATTTGGTCTCACCCGCCCGGGGTGGACCGCCAGTCCCTGCTGTTCTCGCCTGGGGGCCCTCACGTTCCCATCCTGTCTCCCTGTGAGGGACGCCCCTGCCTCTCCTGAGCACTGGGCAAGGCTGGGGGAGAAGGTGGGTCGGATGCTTACCCAACAGGACAGCCATCACAGGCTGCTTGGGCCCCCGGGAATGAGAGTCTGGGGACAAGACTGGGGCTGGCTGATGGAAACATGCAGGAAGGACAGAAAGAGGGGTCTTCACACCCACGGAACTAAGGCAAGAAAAACAGAAATAGGACAGAATGAAGGGAGGAAATGAAAATCACAACTGGAAATGCATGTGTGGCAGCTAAGATACCCTCTCAAACCCTTTCACACATCGTGGCTACTGAGCCCACTGTGAAAACCTACCCTCTGGTGGTCCTGGTCCTGGAACCAGATTGGACTGGTCAGGGTGTACTGTGTCTAGACCCAGGGCCAGTCAAATTGCAAAACAAAACCAAAAAAAGTCGAACTCCAAATGTCATTAGGAAACAGGTGTTTCCAAGTCCCTGTGATTCCCGGTGGGCCCTGGGGGGCCTCCTCTGTGAGACCAGCTCTCTGGGGTACCCTGACTCTTCCAAGCTTCCTGCCCCCAGGCCAGATGCTGTCTTGGGCTCTCACTTTGGGAGAATCAAGGAGGCCAGCTGCCTCCATGTACTCCATTCATGGGAAATCAGACAACCCCACGGGCCTTAAATTGTCCCATGTCCCAGCCAAGTAACTGCTCAGGTGGGGAGCCAGGGATGTGCCAGATGCCATGGGTCTCCCCCATGAGCCCCCATGCCTATGGGCAGAGGGTCAGGGCCTGAGGCCCAGCCTCCATTAGTGCAGCCAGTGGGGCGGGAATGAGAGCTTCCTGGCAACCCAGGCAGATGCTTCAGGCTGGGGCTCAGACCCAAACCCATGGCAATTCCTCAAACCCTGTTGCCCGGAGGAGGCGTGACCCTCCTGAGAACATTACAAACTGGGGCGTGGGGGGCACAACAGAGAGGAAGACCCAATCCCAGGGGCCCGGGATAGAGTCTGGGATCGGGGTAACACTCTTAGGAGAAGGCTGTGCCCAAGCTGTAGACTCTGGGGACAGACAAGGAGTCATGTTACCGGGGAAGTAGTGAAGGCAGGAAAGGCGGGGCAGGCAGGGTAGGGTGAGAGGCTGCATTTGTAGCCACAGCTGAGCAGGAGGCTGGTCTCATGGGGGACAGGGCAGGAGGCCAGGCCTCAGCCCCACACTCTCTGGGGCTCCCCCCGCCAGAGGACATAGACTCTGAACGGACATAGACTCGGAACAACAAGGGGCAGGCGGAGTCTGGTTCTGAGCCCAGGGGGGGACCAGGTCACTAGAACCAGGAGCCTGTCCAAGGACACAGAGCGCACCAGGAAGCAGTGCCGGCCACTCGTCACTCAGGGCGTTCATGGTAATACCTCCCGGGGCAGCCCCAGCCCTACTGAGGCGGGAAGAGGACAGCACGGGAGCTCCGGTCCCCCCGGTCCCAACAATGCACTTCGAGGGCCACTGGCTTTCCCCTCAGACCTGTACGTACTGAGCCCAGGCCCCCCAGCTTGTGCCACAAGGTGCATCCGCGCACCTCCTGGGTGGAACCCATCGCGCCCTTGCTCGCTGGGCTCAGAAACAGAAGGGGTCAGCGGTCCACCGCGAACTGAAGCTCGAGAGCAGCCGACCCCACTGGCCCCTAGCTCTGCAAGTGCCGCAGCAGGATCTGCATGAGGTCAAAGGTGGTGAAGCTGATGCCCACAGCGATGGGACCCTTGAGCCAGTTCATGCTCAGGCCCTTGTAGAGGCCGTGCACCACGCCCTCCTCCCGCATGATGGTGTGCATCGTGCGCACGATGGAGGTGCGCTGGTGGCCCGTGACGCCGGCCGTCTGCATGCGCCGCCGCACCACGTCCAGCGGGTAGGAGGCCGACTGCCCGATGAGGCCCGCGCAGGCCCCGAAGATCATGCGCTCAAAGGGGTAGGGCTGCGGGCGGCCGCTGTACTCTGCAGGGGGAGGGGTGGGAGGGGCTGTGAGAGCGATGGGAGGGGGCACACTGGCACCCACCCGTGCACCCCTGCGCCCCGCGCTCACATGCGCCGGCAGTGTCACAGCTGCATTTCAGGACCTGACCGGCTCTCCCGGGCCTTCCCACCCAGGCCATGGCTTCCCTACTTCCTCACCTACTGGTCCCTCGTTTTTAATCAAATTTGAGAGATAAAAGATTTTTACAAGACAGAAAAGCACAAAGAATCATATAACCAAGTCCTAAGACCAAGAACGAGCTCACACCCAGTCACTCTTGTTTCTCGTCTAGTAAAGAAAGAAAACATCACTCAGTGGGAAGCAGCCGCATAGCACAGGGAGAGCAGCTTGGTGCTTTGTGTCCACCTAGAGGGGTGGGATAGGGAGGGTGGGAGGGAGACGCAAGAGGGAGGGGATATGGGGATATATGTATGCATATAGCTGATTCAGTTTGTTATACAGCAGAAACTAACTCACCATTGTAAAGCAATTATACTCCAATAAAGATGTTAAAAAAAAAAAAAACTGGAAAAAAAAAAAAAAGAAAACATCACTCATGTCCGGAACCCTCTCCACGGCCCAGCCTGCCTGACAGGCGCCCTCCCCTGGGTGTTGTGAAGACGAGTGGGCTGGAGGGAGGAAGGGGCAGCAAGGGATCAACAGGGGTTCTTTAAAAATGTGTTGTAAATTGGAAACTAGGAATTAAAAACAGGGAGATGCCCTATTCACTCAGCAGATTGGCAAAACATTAAGGAACCTGCCAGCAGCACCACTAGGGGTGAGAAGGGGGCAGGGCACCACGGGCAAGCGCAGTCACTGGAAGAGCAGAGGGTGGAGAGTAAAACCAAAAAAACGGGGTCTCACATCCACACAAGGAGAGGAGCTCTTGATGTCAGCTGATCACAGAAAACCCACAAATGGCCTCACGGCGCCCCAACGGGGGACCCCCCCGCCTCCACTGCTAAAAGGATGGGTCAGAGCTGCACTACCCGGAAGTGCAGGAGGTGACCGCTCACTCACTTCCCATGACCAGGAAACAGCACAAGGCTTGTTCCCGCTACACAAAAGCGCAGGTAAAAGGGTTTCCGACGGAGGTGAGGGGTGGAGCCCCATCCCTAATAAGCAGGCTCAGGGGAGTGGGGCTGGGGGTTCTGGACAAGGGATCTCAGCTTTACCTGGACTGTTTTCCTTCTTTAACAAAAAACATCCTGGAGCAAATACGGCAGTTTGTTAATGACTCATCAGACCGGGCGGTGGCAGGTATGGGTGGGGTTACAATGTTCTTTGTACTTTTCTAGTTTCTCAAAATTACCAAAACACACGAGGGCACTTCCCCTCCGTCTAGGTTTTACCCGTAGGCGTGTGTGCGCACCAGGGGCCTCCAGCCCTCTGGGTGACACTCTGGACTTCACAAGGTTGCTCTCAAAATGAGGCATTAAAGGTCAGGAGTCCAGCTTCCCCGGGGCTGGCTTGATATGTGTCTTCTCCTGATCCAGACCCTGGGCCCCCGGCCTGCCCCTCACAGGGGAGTCCTAGTGCCCCCCCTGCCTCCACCCGCCTCCAGCTCTGCGTGACCCGCGGAGGCGCTGCCCTGGCTCCACACTCCTGACCTCTGTGCAGGCTCTTGAGTGTCTCGTAGGTGAAGAAGCTCAGGCCGGCGTAGGGAATGACCCCCAGCACGGTGGGAATGAAGCCGTGGTAGAGGGTCTTCAGCCCCTCTTCTCGGGAGATGCGGATGAAGACGTGAAAGATGTTGCTATACCTGCAGGACAGAGCGGGGTGGGGGGGGAGGGGGGGGAGGCCTCAATTCACTAATTCTCCCCTCTTCCCACGTCAGCGAGGACAGGCCTGGATGCTGACGGACAGAACCTCACAGAAGTTCTGGCTTTCGA
The DNA here is from genome assembly GCF_965194825.1 of Balaenoptera physalus. Taxonomy (NCBI): domain Eukaryota; kingdom Metazoa; phylum Chordata; class Mammalia; order Artiodactyla; family Balaenopteridae; genus Balaenoptera; species Balaenoptera physalus. The sequence goes on along the minus strand of NC_138890.1, from coordinate 13,625,817 downwards.
GGGGGCCATGTACGCCCAAGGCCATACGCCACCTTCACCACTGGGATCACTTTGCCATGCTCAGCGCTTGGCTGTGTCTGACTCCACATGAACACTTCGGGTTTGATGGAAGCAGAAACTGATCCCCAAGCTAAGAGACCCGATTATGGCCTTTCCGGAACAGCTGCGGAGCCGCACACCTGGCCCGCCCTGCGGTACCCGTGGGGAGGTGTAGGTAGCAGAGCCTCAGCACAGCTCTGTCTGCAGCTGGATGTGGAGGCCCAGACCCAAACCCCAGGGACCCAGTGAAGGGAGCCCACCCGGGGACCCCACTAGACACAGAGCACCCGCTGCCAGTGAAAACGTCGCTGTGCGTGGTAGGACTCACATTTCCTTTGGGGTCACGGCCATCCGTGCCCTGACCAGGTCCAGGGGGTAGGTCAGCGAAGCGGCCGTCGTTCCGGCCAGTGCACCCGCGAGGAGGCGGGGCCAAGGGGGCAGGGCTCTGAAAGAGGGTGGGGAGAAGGTCAGATGCCAACGCCCCGGGCGCCCACAGGTCTTGGGGGTAGGGATGGAGGAACGGGCACCGGCTGCAAGGAAGCCAGCCGAGTTGAAGCGGGTGGAGCGGGGAAGAGTCTCTGGGTGGATGCCATATTGAAGTCCCCCTGGCTGCCTCGCCTTTCCCCCTCCTCGTACGAATGAATGAACAACGAGCATCTTCCCTACCCGCTCTGGGGCATAGGTAGGATCAGTGGCCGTCCTGGGACTTAGGTTCTGAGGGGAGACCGGATAAACAAGAGAAGTTCTGACATGGTGAGCAGGTGGGAGGCAGGAGAACAGGGTGATGTAATAGCGCTGAGAGGGTTTTTTTCTATTGAGGGGGCGGGGGGGAGGGCTCACTCTCCGCAGAAGCCGTAGTAGCTGCCCAGTAGGCGCTTGTACTCCTCGTGCGCGCTGAACTGGATGGCGGCGTAGGGCACCACGCGCACCATGGTGGCCGAGTTTCCGCGCCACAGGCTGAGGAAGCCTTCGTTGAGGTAGGTGAAGTAGAGGACCCGGAAGGCCTCCTGCGGGGAGGGCAGGGGAAAGGGGCAATGTCAGTGCCCTCCGCCTCCGCCTGAGCAGTGCCTTTGCTGCCAGAGCGCTGGACCTCCCTGCCCACCTTATGTTGCCCAGCCCTGCGCCTGGGGGGAGCCATCGTCGCCCTCCCCCACATTCTCTGGGCTCTGCGCTAGGACCCCCGCACGCCCAGCCCCAGTCCTCCAGCCCTCGGAATTGGAAAGCGAGCCAGGGGGAACCAGGCTTGCAAAGCAGGCTCAGAGCCCCACAGAGGGTGTTTTGTTGGCGTCTGGTAGTCTAGCTTTTTAAAATATTCTCCTTTTCCTTTATTAAGAAGGTAACACCTGCTCCGTGTTTAAAAATAAATCAAATACGACAACTGTGAGTTTAGACTGTCAAGTCCCCTCACCGCTACCCCAAGGATAGGGGGGTCTCCCGTCAATGCCCAGGGTGGGCTGTGTCCAGGCAGAGCTCAGGGTGCAGACGGGTGGCCTTGGCCCTGGTGCCTGGCAGGGGAGGCCTTGGTCACCCGGTGGCCCTGGAGCTGGCCTGGGGCAGGGGTGGGGGAGAACCAATGGGGAAAAGCACCTTGAAAAACGTTTCCCCAACCTCTACCACCCTCCTCCTCTGCCGCTGCCAGCCCATCAGGGCGGAGGTGAAGGTCCTAGAGCCGGGGGTCCTTGACCTAGTGGCTCACCTTGGCAGAAAATCTTTTTGAGGACACTGGAAAAAAACAAAACACAACAGAGAGTGTGAGATATGAAGGACGGGACCTCCCCAACCCCAGTCTGCATGACCCCCTCCGCAGGGGTCTGGTCTGAGCATGGGGAGTGAGAGCCTCCCCTGGGAATGCCCCCCCCACAAGGGCTGAGGTGGGGGCCTCCGCAGCAGAGTCAGCCTCCTCCCAGGAGCCTCCTTACCGCCCCCGCCCACGTCCAGGCCCCTCTGCACACCCGCTTCTCCCCAGGAAGGGGAGCCCAGCTGCCGCCTGACCCCCAGGACAGTGAGGATCTCTGTAGGGGCCTGTGGGAGGACGCACCCCGCCGGGCTTGACACCCAGCAGTCCCCACCCCTGCTGGACCCCAGTTCTGCCAGACCCCTTTGGAGGAGGCATCCCAGCCACCAGCCATGCGGGGGTCAGCCGAGGGGCTCTGGCTCCTGCAGGACAAGGCCACGGGGGTGTCTGACATCTGCGGCCTGCCCTCTCTTCTCCACGGCCTGGCCCAGGCAGCCCTAACGCCCACTCTCCCGCCCTCCAGGGCTGCCTGGCTCACCCCCCCATCCCCCGCTTCCCAAGGGTCGGCTGCGTTCCCAGGATAGCCTTGTGCTCCCATCTGCATGGACGTATGCACACCACCTGCCTTCGGAGTTACACCCAGCTCCCTGTGGGGCGCTACACTGAGCATTTGTTCCAGGAACAACACAGCTGCCTGGGCGTGTGTGTGTGTGTGTGTGTGTGTGTGTGTGTGTGGTGGGGAAGGGACGTGTGCTCAGCTGCATGCCCGTGTGTGTGTATGTGTGTGTGTGGTGGTGGTGGTGGGGAAGGGACGTGTGCTCAGCTGCATGCCCGTGTGTGTGTGTGTGTGTGTGTGTGTGTGTGGTGGTGGTGGTGGGGAAGGGACGTGTGCTCAGCTGCATGCCCGTCCTTTCCCACGTCAGCTCGCTCCTCCTCCCCCTCCTCCTCAGGGAGGAGGTTGATATCAACGCTCCTGTTATATGGATGAGGAAACTGAGGCCCAGAGAGGCTAAGGGACCAGCTTGAGCAAGTGCGAGGGGCCTGGCACGAGTCTGCAGTCGTCTCCTCCTAAAGAGCTGAGAGGGAGGGCATCCCACGTTGTGACCGTCCTCCTTCCCAGCACCCCTCACGCACTGGCCACCATCTGCAGGACAGAAAGGCCTCATCTTCAGGGGACCTTGTGCCTGCTCAACCCTAGGAAGGGAGGGAGATGGATTCTTGAACTGTGTCCTCCCCAGAGATATATCCACGTCCTCACCCCCCGCACCTGTGAACACGACCTTAACTGGAAACAGAGTCTTTGCAGATATAATTAAACTGAGGTCATACTAGAGGAGGGTGGGCCCTAATCCAGTGACATGGGTCCTTATAAGAGGAGAGGACCCAGACACAGAGGGGAAGGCAGAGACTGGGGGGAAGCGGCCACAAGCCAAGGATGCCTGGAGCCACCAGAAGCTGGAAGAGGTAAGGAAACGTCCACCCTCAGGGCCCCAGCAGGAACCAATCCTAGAGACACCTTGAATTTGGACTTTTGGCCTCCAGAAAGTGGGAGAATAAATTCATGTTGTTCTAAGCTGCCTCGTTTGTGGTACTTTGTGACGCCAGTCCTAAACACTAACAGACTTTCTAAGTGGATTCTACAGAGGCATTTTAAAAACCACTTTGCAGAGCAGTCTGGGGGGCCGCGGAGGAGGAGGAGGATTGCTTGGCAGCTTCTCTATCACATGGGATAGATGGACAGGCAGCGTTTACCTTGGAAGATTATTTTGGTTCGGTCCAGGGGAGCTACCGCCGTTTTGGCAAGAGCGCCAGCCAGGGCCCCTGACAGGAGGGAGCTAAGAACTTGCCTGTGATCACTCTGCAAGAAAACACACGAACACGCGGTCTGTCATCAGGGAGAGGAGGCGGCTCTTCTGCTCGGGAAAGTTTCCTGAGCGTCTTCCTTCTCCCCCTGGTCCAGGGCTGACAGACACACAGTGGCCAGAGTGACACAGCCCTGCTAGGCCCTAAGCATGCCGGGCATGGGCTGAGCCATGGTGGGTCCAGCAGCCACAAAGCCTGGTGGGACACAGTGAAAACCTCTTGGGCCACAGGGACCAACCATGACATGAGAGGTCATGCACTGGCTGGGCTGTCCCGTGAGGTTCCCAGTTCTCGGAGACGGCCTACGACAGGACGAGCTCCAAACATAAGCGTCCCCCATGACCTGTCCTGTTTTCAAGCCTTGGTTCCACCCACCACCTGTGTGTGAGGGACTCTCCCGTTGCAGTGTTTCAGGGTAAATGTTCCTGGTGGTCTGGGGAGTGGGTGGGGTGTATTAGGCAAGCAGACCCTGACTGTTCAGCGTGTCTCCTTTCCACAACTTTTTATCAGGACTTCAGGGGCTGGCTGGCATCTGTGGCTCTTCATCCAGCCAAGGCAAGGGCGATGGTGACAGATGTGGCTGACCAGCACTGTGCACTCCTGTGGCCAGCCCCGGAGCCAGTGCTTGCCCAAGTCTTCCTGCGGCTCCCCGAGCCCCGGCTCCAACGGCCCTCCTTCCCTAGAGGCCCAGGGAGCCCTGAGTTGTCACACAGGAAGCCACCTGCTCATCGGGTTGGAGTCTCCATCCCCTCTGCTGACTCAGTCACGGAACTTTCTGGAAGTGCTCTTCTGGACATGCCCCACGTGTCCTCAGTCTGCAGCGCGCAAGGATGGTGAGGAGCAGGTAGCTCAGTGACCCCGGGAATCTGTGAAGTCCACTCGGAGCAGGCGCCCTCAGGGGCCTAGAGACACATGGAGCGGGGCAGGGGTATGCACAAGCCTTCACCACTCCCCGCACGGGGCTGCCAGGCCACGGGGGGGAGCCAGGCATGAACTAACTCTTCAGACAAATGTGTGAAGAATCACCAATCTGGGATGGGCTATGAGGAGGGGGCTCGGGGCTCCAGGAGAATGCGGGGTGAGGGGTAAGGGACTGAGGTTGAAGGATGAGGTACACCTAACTGCAGGGCGTGTGTGTGTATGCGTGCGCGCGTGTGTGACACTCTTAGAGGGGGATGAACACAACACTCAGAGGCCCCAGTGAGAAGGAGTGGGGGGCCCTGGGGGACCACAAGGAGGGCAGAGTGGCTGACACAGGGAAAGGGAGGGGCACAGGGAAGAGAAAAGAGATGAAAGGTGGGTGGGGCTGGACCCCACAGAGTGTGAGGGCCTGACGAAGAGGCTGGTCTTTGCCTAAAGAGAAATGGAGAGGTGTGGAAGGTGAACAGGCTATTTTAACTGGAACCAGAGAAGAGGCAGCTCCTGTGAAACCCAGGATGGAGATGGCAGAGGCTGGGACCAGGGGAGGCTGCGAGGGGGACGGGATGAAGGGGCATGTGGGGGGTACAACTGGTAGCCTGGGTCCCAGTGGGCATGGTGAAGTCCAGGGCTACGCCCCAAGTTTGCTCAGCTCAGCGGGTGGCTCAGGGGGAAGGGCTGGGTCTGTCCACACTCCTGGCCTGAGTCTGGGCTCAGCGCTCCCTTCACCAGCCCAGCCGATCTCTCGCTAAAAGAACAGAATCCCGTAGCAGTGTTTTCCCCTCTCAGTTTCTGAGGCCGAGCTTCACCACGGGGTTCCATCTTCTTGCTTCACAGAGGCCTGTCACTGGGGACCCCTGCCTTTTCTGGGTCACACAACAAGGCTCTCGTCCTTTGGTCCCATTGGCTTTGAGGGGTGTGGACATCTGATGCCAGAAGGCTCAGTGGTGTTCCTGGCACCAGCTCTGAGGCCCTCTGCCTCAGTTTCCTCTCTGTGAGTGAATGTGGTGACAGCTGACCTCGAGCCACCGTGAGCAGAGGGAATGCCCTATGGGGAGTCCCTGTGCTCTGTGGGCACCAGAAGTGGAGCCGATGTGTCCCTTCCATCTCCTTCACCAGGTTACTTCCTGTGCAACCTGTGGTTCTTACAATCACAAAGCCAGCTCTGCACATGGGGAACACACATCCTTAAACCCTAACTCTCAATGTGGCGCTCCAGGGACATGCCGTGAGCCCACTTCACACGCTTAGTGGAGGAGGCTGCTGCTGCCTTCGGCAGACGCTCCCACTGACTTTTTTTTTTTTAAAAGAGGCATCGGGGCAGCACATAGCTTATTTATTTATTTATTTACGGCTGCGTTGGGTCTTCACTGCTGTGCGCGGGCTTTCTCTAGTTGATGAGAGCGGGGGCTACTTTTCATTGTGGTGCGCGTGCTTCTCACTATGGTGGCTTCTTTTGTTGTGGAGCACGGGCCCTAGAGCGCGCGGGCTTCAGTAGTTGCGGCACGTGGGCTCAGTAGTTGTGGCTCGCGGGCTCTAGAGCGCAGGCTCAGTAATTGTGGCTCACGGGCTTAATTGCTCCGTGGCATGTGGGATCTTCCTGGACCAGGGCTCGAACCCGTGTCCCCTGCACTGGCAGGCGGATTCTTCACCACTGCGCCACCAGGGAAGCCTCCCCCCCCCCCACTACTGACTCTTAAATGACCACAGCTGGCTTATTCTTTAAAGAGCTTGGTTGGCATAGGCATCACTGAATGGTCAAAGTCTCCATACCCGTCGTACGGAGAGATCCTGCAAATGAAAAAGGGGGCAGGCAGCCTGACGGAGAGGAAACAGGCGATCCACAGATGGGATCCACACCAGCGGTGAACATCACAAGAAGATGCCCGGCTCCTTAACCAAAGAAATGGGACTTTGCAGAGTGAGCTCCCTGCACTGGGCTGGCCAAGCAGGCCAAGACTGACGTGGGTTGTGTCAGCCAGTGCAGAGGAAAACCGGTGCTCTGTGTGTCCCAGTGCACGCCAAGCACAGGGGCCTTTGCTGGGCATGTCCACTTGGCGGGATCCATCGGGCCTGTGGAGGGAAAGCCACGTCTCCCTCACACTCTGCTGCGAAGTTCACTAAACTGTGAGGGATGGGTGCCTGCTCTGGGGCTTGCCCCCCGCCGCCCCCAGCATGGTGACGGCGGCCCCGAGAATCAGTCCTCCTGCCCGCCTGGCGTTCCACAGGGAGACTTGGAATTTGGGGAAACGTCAGGAGGGCCAGAGGATGATGCTGCTTCAGGCTTTGAGCCCATGGACTTTGAGAACTGCCTGCGGGTGTCTGAGCCAGCCTGGCAGTGAAGGTGGGTTAGTCCATGTTCTAGGTTCAGCTGGGAGAACTTCTACCAGCTTCTATGGTGAACAAGCACAGGGCTGATCCAATTTCTTTTCTTTTCTCGTTTTCTTAAATATTTACTTATTTATTTATTTGGTCATACCAGGTCTTAGTTGCAGCGGGTAGGCTCCCGCAGGTGCAGCTCACGGGCTCCTTAGTTGCAGCACATGGGCTCGTTAGTTGTGGCATGTGAACTCTTAGTTGCAGCATGCATGTGGGACCTAGTTCCCTGAACAGGGATCGAACCTGGGTCCCCTGCATTGGGAGCGCACGTAGTCTTAACCACCGCGCCACCAGGGAAGTCCCTGATCCAATTTCTTTATGAGGGAATAAGGCTTTTGTCTTCAGTTGAAGGGCGTAATCAGAGATGAATTTCAGAGCTGAGGGTAAACTCCTCCCTGGAGCGAGGAGTTCCCCTGCAGCCCACCCCACCTTTGGCTAATTCTGTGTTGGCAAATCTGAGTGAGAAAAGGGGCTCAAGGACACCTTCGACATCCCAGCCAAATTTGGGCAAGGTTTTGGCTTCTTGCCAAGTGGTAGGGCAGCTGGATCCACAGCACAAATGGAGCTATAAAAATGGAATAGGAGGCGGCCTGCATCACCCCCTCACCCCCCCGGCCTCGCCCTCAGCATGTTAGGGGGTTATTTGTAATGGGGTTCGAGTACAGAAGAGGGACTGGGTGAGAATGCCCAATGGGGGGGCCAGGATACTTGCCTTTGAAGACACATGAGCGGGCAGGACGGGCTCGGCATCCTCACGCAAACGCACCACGCCTTCCTTCACACCATTACCCATTCCAGGCCTGCTCAGGACGGCGGGAGACTCAGTCCTGGGGAGCAAGAAGGGACGAGGTGAGAATCTGGCCTCCTCCACCAGCCTGGGGCCTCTGATTCATCCTCAAGTGGCCCGATGCCAGCACTGCCCCAGTGGCACGCTTCTCCTAACCTGGCTTCTGTCTCTCTGCAGGATGAAGACACCCGAACCTGCATCTGGATGCCACAGTCCCCTGACCTGATTGCTTAATCATTCACAAAATCTCTTCTCATCAGCTCTTTTATTTCATCCTCACAAATGGGCCTCTGAGTCCTCTGTTTTTTAACCTAGTACCAACCGCCCAGATTGGCTCAGAGAGGTTAAGCTGACATCGAGGTCACACAGCAGGAGGCAGGGGCCTGGCAGGGTGTAGGGTGTGGAGGCTGGAGGGCTCCACCTGCCCTGGAGCCCAATGCCCTCTGGGCTTATGCCAGCTTGGACCTGAGACTCCGTCCACAGAAATACTTTTCGAAAATTAATCTTTGTCCTACTGTGTGGCTGCCTGCCCTTTGCGGACAAGTTATAGTAAAGTGTCCTAATACTTGAGGATTCCTCCCTGGAAACCTGTGAGCAGATAAGTTAGGGGGTCCCCGGAGAAAGAGAACCAGGAATGGCTCTCTTGACATAAGAGAAGCCATTTTGGCCTAAGCCATTTTGTGAGCTAAGCCTGGCAGCAATGCCTGCCCTTGAACAGGTCTCGGTAATTAATGATCTAAAGCAAACAAAGGAATGCAGGAACAGAGAAAAGGCAGTCAGACAGTAGTGCAGTGATAAAGCAGAGTCCTAGTTTCTCCTCAAGGATAGACATAATAATAAATATATCTTTGAGTTCTTTGGGAACTAAGGCCCCCACCCAGGTGGAGGGTGGAATGATGTTGACCCTCTTGACTTCAATCAACTAAAGCTTGTACTCTGTGGACCTTTGCCCCAATTCTATGCTGAATTCTCCTCTGTTCAAGCCGTTTCATGAATATGCATGTACCCTGAGCTTAAAACTTCCCCAATTTTTTTAAAAAATTAATTAATTTATTTATTTATGGCTGTGTTGGGTCTTCATTTCTGTGCGAGGGTTTTCTCTAGTTGCGGCAAGCGGGGGCCACTCTTCATCGAGGTGCGCGGGCCTCTCACTATCGCAGCCTCCCTTGTTGCCGGAGCACAGGCTCCAGACGCGCAGGCTCAGTAATTGTGGCTCACGGGCCCAGTTGCTCCGCGGCATGTGGGATCTTCCCAGACCAGGGCTCGAACCCGTGTCCCCTGCATTGGCAGGCAGATTCTCAACCACTGCGCCACCAGGGAAGCCCAAAACTTCCCCAATTTCGCTGTTTGGGGAGACACTGCTTTGGGAAAGGTCCCCGGTGTTCCCCTTACTTGCTGAAAGTCATAATAAATCCTTCCTTCTCCCCTCCCCATCTTTGGCTTGGTTGTGTCTATTGGCTTGACACCCACCAAGAGATGAACCCAGTTTTCAGGTAACACAGGCTCGTGTCCAAATTTCCTCTTATGAAAGAATGTTTTTTCCTCTTGTAAGGACACCAGCCCTATTGGTTCGGGGTTCACCCTAACAACCTCAAGTAATACATGCTTCCTTCTCCCCACCTTTGACTTAGTTGTGTCTATTTGCTTGACACCCACCAAGACCTGAACCCAGTTTTCGGATAACAAACCTACCTTCAACCTCCTAGTGCAGGAGCACTCAGAGCTCAGCCAACCACAGGGAGGGGACCAGGAGGAAAAAAGGATGAAGGACTGGCGTCGCGGAGATGCCACTGGGCACCGGTATGCTTGGAGGTATCCCTTGCTTTAAAATCACCCAATGAATCAATATGCTTTCCTGTAAAATGATGCAAATGAGGCAGATGCCCCCCTGAGCCAGCTCTGGAAGCCCCTCCTGCCCTCCAGGTCCTCCCAGGCACCCGCTGGTACGGAACATCCTAGGAAGCTCAAGCAGGATTCTGTTCCAAGTGGCCTCTGCCGCTGTTTCCTACCTAAAATGGTCCCTGGCTCGGGGATGAACAGCTGCTTCTAAGACGGGACCAGAAACTCAACGATGAGCCTGGACCACCCTGAGGTGCCAGGCAGGAACCAAAGTCAAGGGGACTGTGAAAATGGGACACAAAGGCAAATCAAAGAGCTCCTAGTGGCCAAAGTAGGAACACTGTGCGCAAAAAAATCAATAAAGCAGTGTTGTGTGTTTTTTGTTTTTTTTTTTGGCTGCACCAAGGCATGAGGGATCTCAGTTCCCTAACCAGGGATCAAACCCGTGCCCCCTGCAGTGGAAGCACGGAGTCTTAACCACTGGACCACCAGGGAAGTCCCAGAAGTGTTGGATTGTAACCCAAAGGGTAAAATAAATAGCCAAGAGTCCACATGGATATAAATAAATGATTGAATAAATAAATAAATGGGGGAGAAGAGACAAATCTCCCAGGCAGAAGAATCCTAAATAAGTTACGCAGATGCTCCGTGCTGGAGGAAGGGAAGCGTAAGCACGACCCCTTAGGTGTGGGCCACGTGGCAACTTCCTTCCAAAGGGCACAGCACAGAAAGGGGGGAAGGGAGTAACTTTACAGTGAGGACACCTGACAGACACCACCTCAGCCACGTGATCAAGGTCAACACCGCAGTGATAAGTCACACTGACGGCACGTGCCCTGGACACATGTGATGAGAAAGGCACTTCCCCTCTGAGGTCCTCCTCTCCAAAGCCCAGTCCAACCATGAGAAAAACACCAGACAAATCCCAACCAAGGGCCAAGGGCCATAGGACACCTGACCAGTTCTCATCAAAACCGTCAAGGTCGTCGAAACCAAGAAAGTCTGAGAAACTCTCTTAGCCCAGAGGAGCCTAAAGAGATGTGACAACTAAAGGTAACGTGCGGATCCTGGGACAGAAAAAGCACATTATGGAAACACTAAGGAAATGTGAATAAACAATGGACTTCAGTTAATAATAATGTATCAGTATTTGTACATCAGTTGTGACAAATGTACCATACCAAAGGAAGATGTTATTAACACGGGAAACGGGGTGTGTGCGGTGGAGGGGAACTCTGTATTACTTTTGCAATTTTTCTATAAACCTAAAACTGCTCACAGACAAACAAACAAAGAGAAACTAGGCCTTAGGGATCTTTTCCAGCCAGTGGCTGGGGTATCAGTCTGTGGAGGACACTGTGACTCTAGCACCCTCCATGCGTCCGGCTGCCGCTCAGTGTCACCCCCAACACGATGGACCGCGGGGGACTGTCCTCACACCTGGGCACCCGGATGCAGATGGTGTAGCCTTTCTTTGTTTCTTCTCGCTGCGCTTCGCAGCATGTGGGATCTTAGTTCCCCGACCAGGGATCGAACCCGTCCCCCTGTGCCCCCTGCAGTGGAAGTGCGGAGTCCTAACCACTGGACCGCCAGGGAATTCCCGGTGCGGCCTTTGTTAGGTCTGGGTAGGCGTGGTGAATGTGGACTCGTTCTGCAAAACTGCCCTCCTGAGAAAGGATCCAGCCCTTTAGTCCCAGCCTCATACAGTCTAGAGTCTGAGCACTCGCCTCCCTCCCTCCCTCTGACTCCTGCTCCAAGCTCCCCAGGAGGAAACAGTTTCCCCAGGCAGGCGGTGCAGGCTCAGGCCCAGGCTGCTCGTGTTGCCCTCTGAACCATTCTTCAACCCCTGGCCCGGGCCCAGGGCCTGCCCTGGGAGCTCTGCAGACGGCTCAGACAGGGCCTCTGTGTGGTGGACGCAAACAGAAACAAAGGCACCACACAAATCAGTGCAGACCTACAAGAGCGTGTCACTGCAGGTGAGGGAGCGCCAAGGCTGAGTCACGGGAAAGCACCTGCAGGGGGCTGAACGGTGCCCCCCCCCTCAAGACATGTCTCCCTGGAATCTGTGAATGTGGCATTATTTGAAAAAAGCGTTCACAGATATAATTAAGGTAAAAATCTGGAGATCCTTACCCTGGATGAGGGTAGGTCCTAACAACAATGACAAGTGATCTGATAAGAGACAGAAAAACAGACACAGGCAGGGAGGCCGTGTTTAGACAGAGGCAGAAATTGGAATGATACACACAAGCCACAAGCCAAGGAACACATGGAGCATAAAACCTGGAAGAGACAAGGAAGAATCTTCCCCTAGAGCCTTAGGAGTGGCTCTACAGGAGGATTAATTTGGGATTTCTGACCTCCAGAACTGTGAGAGAATAAACTTCTGTTGTCTTAAGACAGTTTGTGGTGATTTGTTACAGTGGCCAAAGGAAACTAAGACCCTTTTTGGAGGAGAAGCTGGGGTGCCTCAGGCCCCCCAACCCCAAGCAGAAGGGGCAGCCAGAGTCTGCAAGCTGCTTCTGCCAGGGCCCAGTGCCGCCAGGAAGCTCCCCAGGATTGCAGGGCGGAGAGAAGGAGATTCCTGTCCTGGGGCAGTGGCTGGTGGGGGGTGGGGTGGGGGGGAGGTCTCAAGCTTTTGCCTCTTAGGCCAAAGGCTATTTTCCTAGGAAATAAAGAGCTCTCTGCCCTTTCATAAACAAAAACAAAAAAACTCAAGACAAAGGCAAAGAAACAGCCAGGTCACTGGGAAGGAAAAAAAATAACTTAAAAACATGACAGGTATCAGACTGCACTCATAATGAGAAAAGTGGGTTTAACCTTTGGTGGGGGGCTGTTGGCATGTGTGGGGACAGTAATGCAACTGGTAGATGAGACAGGCAGGTTGCGGGGAGCATCTCTCTGCAGGTGATTTGGCAGACGCCTTGGAATGTGTGCTGTGCCCCCAGACAGGTAAGCATGAAGCCTCGTGGGCCAGTAAGGCCACAGCCAGGTGCTGGTCCCAGTGAAGGTATGAAGGTATGGATGGGAAGCTATGGGGGAGCGAGGAGAGGGGGACAGGGAGAATGTGTGACCTAAGCCCTCACAGGGGGACGCCACCCAGCCTGTCACTAATGAGTGAACCTACCTGAACCCAGGTGGGAGGCTGTCAGATGCAAAGACTGGAAGCAGACCAGGTGTTTATAGAGTGCTGTCAGCAGTGATGAGGGGCTTCCCTGGTGGCTCAGTGGTTAAGAATTTGCCTGCCAATGCAGGGGACACGGGTTCGAGCCCTGGTCCAGGAAGATCCCACAGGCCGCAGAGCAACTAAGCCCGTGTGCCACAACTACTGAGCCTGCGCTCTAGAGCCCGTGAGTCACAACTACTGAGCCCGCATGCCGCAACTACTGAAGCCCACGTGCCTAGAGCCCGTGCTCCACAACAAGAGAAGCCACTGCAATGAGAAGCCCGCGCACCGCAACGAAGAGTAGCTCTCGTTCGCCACAACTAGAGAAAGCCCACGCACAGCAACGAAGACCCAACACAGCCAAAAATAAAAAATAAATAAAAATAAATAAATTAATTAAAAAAAAAAACAGTGATGGGGACTCGCCATACAGGGGAGGAGACAAGGGCATGGAGGGAGCCTGACTGTGGATGTACATACGTTCCAGCAGTTGGCATTTTGCCTCCCCCCACTCACCTCTTCAAGAATAACAGAGGACACAACCCACGTGTGGCTGACCCAACCCCCGCTGTGCCCTTCCCAGGTCAGAGCCCCTCCCCCTGCACTCAGGCACCCCCGCCATGCCCCCTATTGGCTTCCTTCCCCCAAACTGCCACAAGGTTCTGAATTTACCCCCCAACCTGCCCCGAGAGGCCTCCCTCACTGAACTGGGGCTCCCAATGCCCACACAGCATCCATACTCAGGACAGTTGCCAGGCTCCCTCTGCCACCAGTGTGGGGTCACCGTGCCTGGGACTTCTCCGTGCCCAGCCCCTCAGGTCGGGCCCCCTTATCTGTGCCCAAGAACATGGGCTCTTTTGGGTGCTGTCTGGAGTCCATCATTGGTCAGATGGTGACCAACAGCCCACGTGGCTGAGGGTGAGGCCCAGAGTATATGGCGGGTGGCCTCAGCTGGCGCTCGAAACTCCGAGGCCTGAGCCCCCTCCCTCCCGACTTCCTCCAGCCCCTGCGGCCCCTGCTGCCTCCCTCTCTCCAGGGCAAGAGGCCTGGGCTCTGCACCAAGGCAGGCAACTGGGCCAGATGGTTTCTTCACATTCTTTTGTTTCTATTGTACCTCGTCCCTTCTGTTGTTGCCAGTAATAGCGAATTTCTTTTTTTGTTTAATTATTTTTATTTATTTATTATTATTTTTTGGCTGCGTCGGGTCTTCGTTGCGGCGTGGGCTTTCTCTAGTTGAGGCGAGAGGGGGCTGCTTTTCTCTGCGGTGCGCAGGCTTCTCATTGTGGTGGCTTCTCTTGTCGCAAAGAACGGGCTCTAGGCGTGTGAGCTTCAGTAGTTGTGGCACGAGGGCTCAGTAGTTGTGGCTTGCGGGCTCTAGCGCACAGGCTCAGTAGTTGTGGTGCACGGGCTTAGTTGCTCCGCGGCATGTGGAATCTTCCTGGACCAGGGCTCGAACCTGTGTCCCCTGCATTGGCAGGCGGATTCTTAACCACTGCGCCACCGGGGAAGTCCCTCTTCTTCTGTTTTTGTTTTTTTACCCCGCTCTGCACAGCATGCGATGCAGGATCTTAGTTCCCCAACCAGGGATCGAACCCGTGCCCCCTGCAGTGGAAGCGTGGAGTCTTAACCACTGGACCACAAGGGAAGTCCCTGGCACATTTCATCTTGTAAGTTGCAAAACCACTGACAAGGTAGGTCTCCCATTCTGGTCTTCATCTCACAGTCGGGGAGGCACAGGCGGTCAGAGGTTCTAAGCTTGGGTCTACTATCATGGCTTGCCCACAGCGGCCCGGCCTCGATGTGAGGCCCTCTTCCACATCTCTCACCAGCACCACGGACCAGGTCCTTCAACCCAATCCCCTCTCAGGACCCTCTCGTGTTCCCCAGCCCCTCGGCCTTCTCTTGGGTCCCACAAAATCCAGGCTTGTTAGTTGCCTCTGCTCATAATGCTTCGTCACCTAGCTAACTCCTTGCTGGCTTTCAGGTCTCCGGAAGCCTTCCCGGCCCCCTGAATTAGCACCCCCAGCCTCTGCTCAGGACCAATCAATTACAGCGCCCCAATCACTTGGGGAAGGTCTGAGCCACATCCATGTTCCGTACCCTTCTGAGCCAGTGCTTCTGCCTCCTCCACACCTGTCCCTGACCCTGGCACACAGATATTTACAGATTGTAGAAAAATAGTATTGTTAAGGCTTCAAGTTTGTTCCACTCCAGGAGGCCGTGCTGGTGCTGGCATTCCAGGATGCCGTATAAAACGTCCGTGTCTTACAGTGGCTGGAAGCACGGTGCTATGGGTGAGCTGTTTGAAGGAGGACAGGGATCTGGATTCAGGACAATCTAGGTCTGTCCTAGCTTCCCCATGTTCTCCCTATGTATCTTCGGGCAAAGGTCCCCTGAAGCCTCGGTCACCTTTCTGTAAAACTGGGATGATCTAGGACCAAGCTCACAGCCTGGTAAGCATGTGCCAAAGGGTGGCAGAGAGCAAAATGAAGACATAATGTTCACTTGTCTGGGTGCTTGCTAGCTCTGAGCAGATGCCCCCATCTTCCAGCAGGAAGGCAGGTGAGTGAGGGAGCCCACAGGGGCTGCGCATATGGGCCATCTGGAGGGGCTGAGAAGTGTGCCCCGACCCTGCTGGCCTTGTCTTGTCTGAAATAGCAGAGGCTGCTGGGCAAGCACCTTCTTCAATAATGCCCTGACAAGAATGCTGGCTTCACAGCTGTAGGGGTTACATGAGGTCTTCCGAAGTTCATGTCCACCCAGGACCTCAGGAAGTGACTTTATCTAGAATAGGGTCTTTCAGGTATAATTAGTTAAGGATATCAAGATGAGATCACCTTGGGGACTTCCCTAGTGGTCCAGTGGCTAAGACTCTGTGCTCCCAATGCAGGGGGCCCGCGTTCGATCCCTGGTCAGGGAATTAGATCCCACATGCCGCAACTAAAAGACCCTGCATGCCACAGCTAAAAGATCCTGCATGCCGCAACAAAGATCCCATGTGCTGCAACTAAGACCCTGTGCAGCCAAAATAAATAAATAAATAAATAAATAAAAAGATGAGATCATCTTGGATTTGGTGGACCCTAAATCCAATGATGGGTGTCCTTATAAGAGGTCACAAACACACACACACACACACACACACACACACACACACACACACACACCCCCACCCAGGGAAGAAGGCCATGTGAAGATGGAGGTGGAGATTAGGGTGATGGGGCCAACAAGCCAAGGAACTCAAGGACTGCCTCTGGCAGCCACCAGAGACGGGGAAAGATTCTCCTTCAGGAGCCCCAGTAGGAACCAACCCTGCTGTCTTAGTCAGTTCTGGCTGCTGTGACAAAACACCACAGGCTGGGTGGCTCATAAGCAATAGAAATATATTTCTCACGGTTCCAGAGGCTGGGAAGTCTAAGGTCAAGGTGCCAGCAGCTTTGGTGTCTGTTCAGAATGCTCTTCCTGATTCACAGACGGTGGCCTCTCTGTGTCCTCACATAGCACAAGGAGCAAGGGGGTTCTCTTGGGCCTCCTTTATAAAGCCATTAATCCCATTCATGAGGGCTCCACCCTCATAACCGAATCATCTCCCAAAACCCCACCTCCTAATACCGTCACACTGGGGATTAAGTTTCAACATATGAATTTTAGGGGAGACACAAGCATTCAGTCTATAGCACCGGCCAACACCTTGATTTTGGACTTCTGAACTCCACAACAGGAACAGAATAAACTTCTGTTGTTTTAAGCCACCCAGCTTGGGGTTATTTGTTATGGAAGCCCCAGGAAACTAATACAGCAAAAGTCTGAGACCAAGCCCCCCAAGTGTGTACTGTCCCTCGGCTAGTGACCTGCCCATGACCCCGAGGTCACTGCACCTCTCTCTGGACCTCACAGGTTGCCCAGCTGGCAGAGCTTCAACAGAAAACCTGACTTCTCCTGATCTTTGTTGAGACCCTGGAACCCAAGCACTCAGCTGCAGCAAAAGCTATTCAGTGAAGAAAACAAATGTTGACAAGCATATTTTAAAAATAGCACAGGTATTACTCAGCCATAAAAAGAAACGAAATTGAGTTATTTGTAGTGAGGTGGATGGACCTAGAGTCTGTCATACAGAGTGAAGTAAGTCAGAAAGAGAAAAACAAATACAGTATGCTACCACATATATATGGAATCTAAGAAAAAAAAAAAAAGGTCATGAAGAACCTAGTGGCAAGACGGGAATAAAGACACAGACCTACTAGAGAATGGACTTGAGGATATGGGGAGGGGGAAGGGTAAGCTGGGACAAAGTGAGAGAGTGGCATGGACATATATACACTACCAAACGTAAAATAGATAGCTAGTGGGAAGCAGCCGCATAGCACAGGGAGATCAGCTCGGTGCTTTGTGACCACCTAGAGGGGTGGGATAGGGAGGGTGGGAGGGAGGGAGATGCAAGAGGGAAGAGATATGGGAACATATGTATACGTATAACTGATTCACTTTGTTATAAAGCAGAAACTAACACACCATTGTAAAGCAATTATACTCCAATAAAGATGTTAAAAAAAAAAAAATAGCACAGGGACCAGGGAGGGGCCACTGGGGGAACATTCTACTTCTTAAACTGAGTGGTGGTTTCGTTATTCTTTCTACCGTCTTTCTTTTCATGCACACATTACATACTTTTATTATTAAGAAGTATTTCACACTTAAAATAAAAAATACAATGCATTTTTAAAAGAGCTGGCTTGCAAAACCCAAACAAGCTAATAGCTCTGATCATCTCAATATTCCTCTAATGTCTAATTGCCAAAATAGAAGAGAAGAACAAAAAAGCAGGATGACACATGGGAAAAGGCCTGCCCTCAGTCTGATGACGCCCTCCACCTGGCACCAATAGTGGGAAATCACCGACAACTCAAGAAAATCTCAAGACAACTTCTCAAATAGATATAATATCTGACTTGTCTCAATCTCATGTGACACCTTCATTCTTTTGCCGGATCCCGATGCTTAAAAAAAAAAAAAAAAAGAGCAACAGCCAATATCTCAGACCTCCCCTCCTGGGACTCCAGGCAACGCCTGCATCTCCTTCTCTAGAAGGACCGCCTCCCCTCCACCCCAACCCTCAAGGTTTCCTTCAGAGCTCTGCAGAGGAGGGACTCAAATATTTCTTGGACTGAACTTTAGACTCTGGAAGAGAAGCAGAAATCTAATGTTTAATCACCACCCCCATGGGCCAGAACACCTCAGACACAAGATAGGAAGACTGGAGAGACCAGAACACTTGATAATAACCGTCCTGGCCGCTGGGGGAGGAAACAGGCATTCCAACTTCACAGCTGAGAGAATACTGATGACAGCACAGCCTCCACGGAGGAACATTAACCATTTAAATGGACATGCCCTTTGGCCTGGCCACTCCTAGGAAGTTGCTGCAGTTGGATGTTAAACTCCATGAAGACAGAGAGGTTTCCACGCATCTGTGCACTGCTGGAGCCCCACACACCTTTACTACATATTTGCTCATGCAAAATTCTATCTATTCATTGCAGTTGGGTTTGTAAAAGCAAAATACCAGCAACAACTTCAACAGCCATCAGTAAGGGACTCGTTATAAAATCACTCACCCTTTTCATAAAATTTGATACAAATTTACCAGTGGTTTAAAAGGGGTGGTGAGGGGGAATATGCACATCTTCCCCACAGCCATAGACTATCTCTGGAAGGGAACATTATCATACATGAGAAACTATTAACAATGAGGGCCTCCAGAGGGGGACGGGGAACCAGCATGGGGAGACCTGCCTGTTTTTTACTGTTACGCCCTTTCGTACTGTTTGATTTTATTTATTTATTTTTTTTACCATGTACATCAATGACCTTGTCAAGGTTTATTCATATATTCACACGTGTGTGTGTGTGTGTATATATAATATATGCATGTACATACGCATATATAAAATGTGTGCATGTGTATATATGTACACCTATATATATGCATATACATACACATACATACACACACATTTTAAATGACTCCTCTTGAATTTGGACAGAAAACCCCAATGGCTTCAGTTTCCACTGAAGCCGATGGTGACAAGACCCTCTAGAACATTCCAGCACCATCTTTGCAGGGAGAGACAGGAGAGGGATAAGAAGTACTATGCAAGCGTTACAGGAAACGGCATGTTATTGCTTTTTTAACAGTAAAGCCACCAGCCTCTTTCCACACTGCACACTTGCAAATCACCCTCCAGGGAACTTGAAAAGTTGCAGAAAAATCTTTATCCCCAGCACCATGCCAGGCTCCAGTTTTGCAGTTTGTGTCTAAGCGGCTGAAACATTAGCTCTCTCACTCTGAAGAGTGTTGCCTTACTCTCTCGGTTTATCAGCTTTAAGGCCTCAGGAGCTCTCCCAGGTCAGTGAGGGGCCTCAGTCTGTAAGAGCTGGGCCAGAGGGTGGAAGCCCAGCAAACCCTACCACCACCCCAGGAGACCCTACCAGCTGGGCCGGCGGCACCCTAGGTGTTGAAGCCCAGCTGCAACAGGGCCCCCGTCTCCACCAGCCCCAGGGCTCTGAGACACGTGTTCAGAAAGCAACCAGGGGAGCCCCTTCCAGCTCAGGCTTTCCAGACCCAGTCAAAGACAGGACTCCTGAGGAACAGCTGCAGGGAGGGTGGGGCTCCCCTCCTCCCCTCCTCCCCTCCCCTCCTCTCCCCTCCCATACCAACCCCTAAGAGATAAACACAACAGATGGGCAAAAGTGGGGGAGGTCCGCAGAGAAGGGTCAGCAGCAATGCTCAGGAAGGGGTGAGCAATGCCACCCCAATTCAAATCGCTTTAGGTTTGTTGCTGGTAAAATGGAGATAATTCCGGTTTTGTCTGGCCCATGGGATTATTCTAAGCCCGGAAATCACTTTACAAACAGTCATAAGTGAAAAGATAACATCTGGGTGGGCTTTTCTTTGGGGGGGGTGGGTGGAGGTTGCAGTGATCCTGAGATAGCAAAGGCTTGGATGAATGTTGGAAAACCTGGATTACGGAGGGGGCACAAACACAGGTGCATGTGGAAGAAAGTATGGGTGGGTGCACAGACTGGGGGTGTTCGAGTCAGAGGGGGCTGTCAGGGGTACTGGGAAGGCGTGTGCATGTGTGGAGGGAGTACCTGAGGGCACTGACCCAGATTACTTAAGGTGGGGGGCAGTGAGAGGGGCCCAGACTTGGTTGTGAGAAAAGCTAGCGAGGGGATAGGAACAAGCACAGATGTGAGTGGGGGGCGGTGAGTTTGGGGTCACAGGCTCAGGTGTTGGGTGTGGAGGTGTAGGCCCAGGTGTGGTGGCGCGGGGGCCGGGGGTGGGGTGTGTGTGTGAGGACGCCCTGTGGTGTGGGGCTGTCATCGAGGGAAAGTCTCAAGCGACGTGTCGGTGGGTGTTCATGAGCGGGGGCGCGGTGTCAGGTGTGTGAGGGGGAATATAAGTGCGGGCACAGAGTCAGGTGCTTGTAGGGGTGCAGCGTCAACTGTGCGGGGCGCCTGGGGGCGCGGCCCCAGGGGTGCGGGGGGTGTCGGCGAGGCGGACAGTCTCAGGTGTATGAGGGGAGATGTCAGCGAGAAGGTATGTGGTGTCAGGTATGTGTGGGCTGACGGAGAGAGGCTCCGATCCGGCTGTGGGAGCCCCAAGGGGGCACCAGACTAGCGGTGTTGGGGGCGGGGGGGGTAGGCTTTAACCTCTCCCAGTCCCCGCGATGCTGCTGTCACGCCCCGCCTCGTCCGCCCCCGCCCCGGGCCCATGACAGCAATGGGCCTCGCCCTAGGTCGGCCCGAGGGGCGCGGGCCCCCTCGACGCCTGCGCCGCCCCGCGCCCCGCGTGCCCCCTCACCGACTGGGACGTGTCGCTGAAGCCGCTGCCGCCGCCACCTCCAGCCGCCACAGCCCCGCCTCGCGCACCCTCCGCGCGCGCCGCGGGAGGGGTCCACGCCGTACTGCGATTGGCTGCGTGCTGGCCAACCATCTCTGGAGACAGCTGAGATTGGTAGACATGAAGCGGACGGGCAGCTCCTGAAGCCAATCACTGAGGAGTAGAGGCGGGGCTATCGGGAGACCCAGTGGGTCCCCAGGGTGGTCCTGCTGGGCGCGAGGTGCTGGGAGGCTAGGGCCTAGAGGAGGGCGAAGATTAGAGCTTTGGAAGAAGACGGGCATCCCTGGTGACCAATCGCTGCGGAGTAAGGGCGGGGCTCCGAAGAAGCTGGCGCTACTGGCGCAAGAGGAACGGAGGGCGTAGCCCGGAGAGCGACGGAGATTGGCTGCGAAGCTAAAGACGGGCAGGGCTGGCGGCCAATCGTAGGGGCCGTGCGCCCTGGACAAGACAGAGCAAACGAGGTGCAGAGTTTGGCCCTGAGCGCGGTGCCCGGAGGTGGCCTCGGGGGTCACGCGCAGGGTCCCCTAAGGCTGTGGCGAAGTCAGACCCTCGGGCCACGCAGCGCAGAAGCAGGACCTCCAACTTGGGCCCTGAGCTTGGCCATCACGGCTGAAGGACTCGTGGATAATTCTTCATCTCCTCACTACCCGCTGTTCCGCTGCAAATGATACGGAGAGGGCAGAGACTCGCTGGAGGTCACTCAGCTGCAGCTCCGGGTAGTGCGAACACGTGGAAATAGGTGGAATCCTACTCACGCACTTTGTGATTTTCTGGAAATGTTTGACTTCTCCGAGTTCAAGCTTTCTCCTCCACAGGATCAAATGACCTCCCTATCGGGGCCACCTCCCTGCTAAACCTTTGGTGAATTAACCGAATCCTAACCACAAGCCCATGAGGTCAAAGAGACCACTGGCCCCATTTTACAGAAATCAGAGCACAGAGAGGTCAAGTTCCTTGCCCCTGGTCACACTGCAGGTCAGCAGGCCCAAAGTAGCCTGCTTTTTGGAAAAGGGGTAAGGCAGTGTCAGAGCACAGCCACTGGGGCCCTGAGTGACTAGGGTTTGAATACTTGCCCAGCCACTGACTGCATAACCTTGAGCAAGGCACTTGTGAGCCTCAGTTTCCTCATGGGACAATGATTCCTACACCTTCATCTTTCCTCTCTGGGGCTTCTCCCCTGGGAGAATTTATATTCCAGCCCTCACCTTGACCTTCTGGTGAAAGCCTTTGACCCCCTGCAGGTCACATCTGGCCCGTGAGCCCCAGCTTTTCTGTGAGGTGCGGGGTCATGGGATTCTTTGCAGATAGGGAGGCAGCTGCTGTCCAGTGCTAGGCTGTGTCATTGGCACCTCCCCCAAGCCCACCCTGTTCTCTGACTCACCAAGTGCTAAGGCAGAGAGGATTACATATGTTCCCAGATACTGGCTCTTATTTCCTCTAGGTGTGGGCTGGGGTTGGTGGAGATCAAGTTCAGAACCAGGGAATCCTGAGAGGGAGCAAGGCTGAGCTAGACCCTAATAATGGCTCACATTTCAGGGCTGTGCAAGCCCCCTGCTAAGTGCGTAATCTATAACTTCTCAAAGGGCCCCTGTGAGGAAACAATGGGGGGCTCACAAGTGGGAGTAACTAGCCTGGGGCTACCATCTGCCTCCTGATATTCCCAGGATATTCCCACCTGAGCCTCCTCTCAAATATCTCCCAACTTGGTTGGCTTCCCTGCAACTTCCAGGCCCTAGTCTCCATTCTGCCTTCTGGAGAAGAGGAGCTGAGTGCTGAACACCTACTGGGTGTCAGGTCTTTGCTGAGCCAGGCACTTCTCAAACACCATCTCATGACCTGACTTCCAGATAGGGGTGATGGTGCCCACTTTGCAGATGGGAAAACTGAGCTTCGTGCAACCGCTGTTTCTTGCTGGAAGGGCCTGGGACTGGGTTTGAATCCCTGCTCTTCCTGACTTGCTGGCGACAGGACCTTCAGCAAGTGACTCAAACTCCCTGCCTCAGTTTCTCCAAGTAGCTCCCAGGGTCGATGGGAGCATTAGCGAAATGAATGGAGGCAAACCACAAACGTGTTGGTCTACAGCAAGTGCTTGCTGAGTGTTGGTTGGATAAACTGTTCTTTTCGGAGCCTCTGTTTCCCTCTCTGTAAATAGCACTTGATGGAACGTAGACACAGACCAACTACGGGCGTGGTTTGCCACCCAAAGAGGGAGATATTTATACTGGAGGAGTCCCCACCTGCAGCACCCACCTGCCAGGTCCTGTGAGGGAGGCAGTAAGCTCCTGGAAGGTCTCACAGTACCCCCAGGGACAGTGCCAACTGAGGCAAGTGTCAGGCAGTGGCCCAGCACTGGGCTGCCTCTCCTGATGGTGCCAGTGGCGCTGGCTGGGCTCTGGCTTCTGTTCACTCATCAGCAAGCTGGTGCTGGCCAACCTCCCTGCCACCTCCCAACAATGGCAGGCAGTGCCTCTTGGCATCAGCAACTGACACCCCCCACCATGGGCACCTCGGCTGTACCTGGTGAGGGTGCCCAGGGGATCCCAGCTTTTCCCTGTCTGCCTGGCTTCCCCTGGGCAGGACACTGACTCTCTGCGCCGCCAGTTCCCGCTACTTCTCAGGAATCCCAGGAATCATCTGACACGATGGCCGTGAGCCAGGCCTGGGCACGGTGACAGGGTTTAATCAACCGAGGCTAGAGAGCCATTTGCCCAAGGTCATGTTAGCAACGCTGGCAACAGAGGAGGGGCATGGAGGCAGGCCGAGCCAGGTTCTCATCCCATCTCGGCCCCTTGAATGCCGACGAGTCTGTTTCTCATCTGGAAAATGGGGTTCACAGGCCCTGCCTCTCAAATGTGTTCACAGTGAAAAAGCAACAGTGTTCCTTTCCCAGGACGCTGGGCCCTTCCCTGGCTGGAGGGACACATCCTTAACAGAGACGACAGTCAAGACTAACTGATTCAAAGGCAGCCTCACTCAGCCTCCCAGAGGCTCAGAGAGGTCAGGCCCCTCCTCGAAAAGCACACAACAGTAGAGGCAGAACTGAATGTGCTGACCCCTTTCTTGTAGCGGTTTCCCCCTTAGCCCATGTTTCCGTGTCAAGAACAAGGACAGTATGGCAAGCACTCCTTAAAACAGTGCTCTGTGCCAGGCATCCCCTGAACCAGGCCTTGCTGTGGCCCTGTGCAGTGACACACTTAGCTCATTTCCAGGTGAGGAGGCAGAGGCTCACCTGAGGTGGCAGAGAAGGGACTGGAACACAGGCCTGGCGGACCTCAGTGAAATGTGGGGTCTTCAGCTGGAGGCAGGGCCTCACCCAGCCTGGGGATGTCCAAACAGGCCCTGACCCACACCCGCTGGAGACACCCTCAGGCAAGGTGGGGAGGACTGATAAGCAGGAGCCACCCCTCCTGGAAGCCTGCAGCTGTAGGAAGGCTGGTTGGAAGCCCAGGGGAGGGGACTGGGGCTGCAGGGGCAGAGGCTTTCCCTCCAACCACCCTGCGAACCTATTAATTTACTCAGGTGTACATTCAAAAACATTTATGGGAAACTGGAGCAGAGCGGGGACCCAGGAGCCTGCCCATATGGAGCTCATGGACGGGGGGGAGGGGCAGACAAAGGAGAAAAGCCCACGAGTGAGGTGACCTTAGATGGGGTCAGAGATCAAGGACACAGCACAGGTGGTGATTGGCGGGGGGGGGGGGCACGGGTGTTGGTGCCAGGGCAGGGGAACAATAGGGAATCTCTGAGAAGGCAATGTGTGATCTGGAACCTGGTGCCAGGAAGGAGCTGGCCACAGGTAGGGCTGGGGAAGGATGCTCCATGCAGCGTACAACATGTGCAAAGGCCCTGAGGCGGGGAGGCTGGAGTGACTGGACCTGTGATTAAAGGGGAGCATGGGGAAGATGTGAGTGGGAGGCGGGTAGGGCCTGGAGGACAGTTTGGTTTTATGGGGAGGGCAATGGGGAGCCACAGGCAGGTTGAGAGCAGAGCTGAGGCAGGAATTACACGGCTGGCACCTCAGACTTCCCCAGAAATGGACTAGTAGCTCCCACCTCCCCCCCACAAGAGACAGATGAAGAAACATGATGCTCACGGGGCCCAAGGACTGCTCCAAGGTCACATGGGTGGCCAACCTAGAAGTCAAGTCGGGGCAACCTGGAGCAGGTGTGGCTGAGTCCCCAGTGAGGGAGGTCAGGGCCGGGTGACTGGGTCAGAGGTTCTCATCAGCCCCACTGAGCTGGCAGGGCCCCACCCATCCAGGGGTGGAGGAGGTTTGGACACCACAGGAAGGTGGGACCAGGGTGATGCTCCTCCCATAGCTATTTGCATGGGCCAACTTCCATAGAAACCAGAAGCCTTCTGGGCAAGGGCCTGAGCTGATGTCAAGGACTGAACTCAAGACATTCCTCAGCCTAGAGGAGGTGAATGACCTGTAGTGGGGTGGGGACTCCGAGAGGTGAGAAAGGCTCCTAATGTGTGAGCTGGAGGTGTCAGGCATGGCGCCTGGAGCCCACCAGGGGGCCTGAGGCTGCCCTGACCCTGACTGGGCCACGCGGGATGCACGAGCTGCCAGGTGACCACAACATGACCCCAAGGGTGAATGCAGAGAAGGACAGCTGGGGTCTGCCAGGCACCGCTGCCTGGCGACTCCTCCAAGACACTTGGGGAGGATGGGCACTGGGGGCAGCAACAGTGATGCCCACTTTACAGATGGGGAAACTGAGGCTCAGAGAGGGAAGCCAGGCTGCCGAAGCCAGCCAGTGAGTGAGGACCTCAACGCGGCCAGGTGGGAGAGTGCAGGACGGTCTCCTGGGGTGACTCGGGTGACTCGGGTGCTAAAGCTAGACGGTCAGGTGTCTCCCATGTGCCCAGCTCTGCTCCAACACCCTTCGGAGGGGGCTCTATCCCCTCCCCTCTCCCTGCTTTACGGAGGAGCAAATCAAGGCTCAGAGAGGTTAGGTCACCAGCTCAAGGCCACAGAGCTGGGTGGGGGCTAGACACTGAGCGCTCCAGCCCCCGAAAGTCAATGCACATTGAGGAACAGCAACCTTGGCACCCTTGGATCCCAAGTCTGACAATGACCCCAGCAGCCCACCCCTCTGAGGGTGACAGTGAATCATACATCCCAGGCTGCTCTCAAAACCCCTTCACTTTCCTCAGTGAACCCATGACCTCCCCAAACATGCACCGCTCTCCCCTGTTCTTTGAGGCCACTGGCTGTGGCTCCCATGCCACGTGGTGCTACGGAAGAGACCCTTCCATTGATCAACCAACAGTCCTTTATTACCAGGCATCACTGGCTGGCCTGGGACACCTGGAGACAAACGAGCCTTGGTCCCTGCCCTCTGTTCAGCACAGCAAGGCATCTGTGATCCATTTTACAGGTGAGGGAAGCAGTAGCAGGGATGAGAACGGACTTGTAGGAACAGAAGTGGGATCCCTGCCCTGCTTTGAGATTGGCCAGTATGGTTTCCAGGTTTCAGACAGACCTTTGGCCCTAAGCAATGCTGAGGGGGCGCTTCTACTAGGAAAGGGCAGTGGGGTTGGGTGGCACAGGACGGATGAAGCCGAGGCTGTCAGCCGGTGAGCGGAACAGCATGCGGGGAGGCCGGGACCCAGGGGCTGCTTTCTGCTGTGTAGGTACCTCACTAATGCTCCCTTCCCACCCCCTGGCCAATGCTTGGTACCCATCAGAAAACACTTCCTGTTAATGGGGGAGGAATCTGGAGGCAGAGCAGCAGGACATGATTCCTGCCCCCACCCTCTCCCCGGCTGTTCCTGAGTCACATGACTCACCCAGTCACAGCTCACACTGAGCCTGGGCTCATGGTGCCAGGTTACCCTTCTGGCCAGTCCACAGCTCTTGGAGCTCGACGTGGCAGCCCAGGTCCCTCAGGGCGGCCTTGGCCACGTCCTCACAGTCGTGATGGGTGGCACGGGCCCGCGAGATGAGTGCCTCAGCCCCCAGGTCCAGGATGGGCTGTGAGAAGGTCTGGCTTCGGGCCACCAGGTTTCGGATCAGCATGCAGGCCTGTTTCTAGAAGGGAGAGCAGAAGGCGAGTGGCTGTGAGCCAGCAGGTGGGAGCTGGGGGTGGGGTCCACTCTGACCTCGGAGTCCTCATCATAAGACAACATGGCTGCAGCCAACATTCAGCAGGTGCCTACGCTATGACTCATCAGGCTAGACTCATGCCTCCACTTCATCCTCTTGGCAGCCCTGGAGGCAGGGCTAATCACCCCAGCTCCCAGGTAAGGAGACTAAAGCTCAGGGTAGCCAAGTGCTTGGCAGGTGGGGCTGGTCCCTCAGGTGCGAGACCCAAAGTCTCAGAGCAACATCCCCTGATGCTGGCCGGGCAGCAGGGGAGGAGGGCAGGGAAACAGTGGGAAAAGTGGGGTTGTGTACAGGGTCCATCTGTCAATTATACTGTTATTCATTCAGTCGGCATTTGTGCTCCGTGTCTCTGCCGGGGGTGGGTGCTGAGAAGCACCCCAACATGGCATCCACCACCAGTGGGAGAGCAGGTGAGAAGCAGGTGAGGTGTGAGGGCCCGCCCGGCCGGGGTGGTCAGGAGTGGACAAGGTGATGGGCCAGCCAAGGGCACAGCATCCTGGAGGAGGGAGCAAAGGTCCCCAGTGGGACCAAGCCTGGTGTGTCTCAGGACCAACAAGGAGGCCCCTGTGCTGGGAGGGTATGAAAGGTGGGAGGCAGGGAGCGCCCTGGGGGCTGCTGCAGGGAGGAATGTGGGTTTCTGGCAGGGCTGCGCATCGCCCTGTCTACACTTCACCTCTGCTGACTCCCCAGCAAGGCGTGGACAGTGGCCCCACATGCAAAACACAAAGCAGCAGCCTAAGGTGGGGCAGGGAACCTTTCCCAAACCCCAGCAGATCCCCAGCTGCTGGTCCCCACAGCTCCTCCTCCTCCTCAGATCCCTCTAAAGAGACTGTTAGGAAAGGAAAAGAGCAAATGCAAGAAGAGCAAAGAAGACAGCAGCGGGCAGAATTCAGCACATTTCTGGAGGATGGGAAGTAGATGCAGGACATCAGGGGCTGAGAAGGAAGGAGACCCTGGAGCCTTGGGTCATGATGGGGATGGGACAGGGACAAAGAGGACCTGCACCCTCCCCCTCCCGCCCCCGGCAACGTGCACGCCAGGCTCCCGTCCCCTCCTCCTGTCCCCCACGCCTACCTGCACGCCAGCCTCCTGCGGGTGTGCCTTCATGGCCTGCAGTGCAGCCAGGGCCCCGCCGCCCTCCACGATGATCCGGCTGTTCTCTGGCTTGCGCAGTGCCAGGACACACAGGGCCGCGCAGCTCTGCTCACACACCTGCGGGGTGGGTCACGGGGATGGCTGAGAGGATGCAGACAGACCCCCACTGTCACCAGCTCCCCAGGTGAGTGCCCTGCAACCTCACCTGGACAGACCGCTGTCAGTCCACGTGTGTACTGGACCAGAAGTAACAGAAACGACACCAGGTGCATCAAACCAGCTCTTAGGGGTGATGGTCTCACCCCAGGCCCCTTGCTCGCCCCACCCCGGCCCTCACTCACCCTGCCCCCAGCCTCTTGCTCGCTGACCTCACCCTAGGCCTGGCCCTGCTTCGGGAGATGGGAAAGACCGTTATGTAGATACAGATACCGATCTGGGAGTCCAGCCATGCAGCCCCACCTCGTGTGTCCCCCCTGCCCTGGGGTGGGTACCTGGGGACTGGCCAGGTGCCGGGTCATGGCGAACACAATGGACTCTGTCCCGCCGGCGCGGACAATGGCATCCTTCACATCATCGTTGCCTGCGATAGCCCTCAGGGCGCTCAGCACTTGCTTCACAAGGTCCTGAAGAGAGGGCAATGCAAGGGTCACACCCAGCCACACCCCTCTCCTGAGAGGCACCCAGGCATTAACTGCTTGGCTGTGTCTCGAGGGAGGGTCTGGGGCTGTTTCAATGTCTGCTGTCTGAACACAGGTGGGGCCACCCCGGGGCGTGCAGCTGGCATGGAAGAGCAGGGTTATTCATCACTTGCTGTATAGAGAAGGCAGGGGAGGCTCAGGGAAGTGGATCCTGTGGTTCAGGCCACCTGCATCCAGGCGAGGCGTCTGGATGACTTCAACCCCCCCCACTACCCCCCGCCAAAACACACACAGTGAGGCATGTGGCTGGCTCAGGCCAGCGAGCAGAGTGGCCTCACTGAAGCATCACACACCTGAGCTGGGGTCTGGACCAGCCCCCCCACCACTAAAGGACAGTGAGAGAGAGTGGGTGGGTTTGTTTTCCCCCTAAATTTGAGGTCCTTCTCATGGGTCATGAGAAGTGAAAACTGATCTTTGGATCTGGGCTCAGCAGACAGGGCCAGTGTGTTCTGACTCAAGCCTGGCTGGCTGATCAGGGCCTAGAGGGGCAAAGTTCACTGGGAGGCCCGGAGCCTTCCCCAGGTGTCAAGAGAAATGACAGAGTGAAACTCAGGTGAGGGGACTTCACACCCTAAGACAGCTCTGGACGCCCACCTGGTGGTCACTGCAGTCGGCCAGCAGGGCCACCAGGACGCTGAGGCCCCCGAGGTCGACGACCTCCTGGCAGAACTCGTTGCGGACAGCCAGGCGGGACAGGGTGCTGCAGAGATCACTCAGGATGCTGGGGTTGTCGGGGAACGCTGCAGACGGAGGAGGAACCGCTGGGGTGAGGAGAGAGAAAACCAGCCCAGGCTCCGAGCCAGTAGTCCTGGGAGGAATCCCGAATCCCGCTCCACCAGTGAAGCCTGGCCCCTCTGCCTGGCCGGGTGGCCGCCTGTACCAGGAGGGCCCCAGGGACCACAAGGTGCGGGGGTGGGGGCGGGGTGCTGCCTGGGCCTGCAGTGCCCCCTGCTGGCTTCGGGGGAAGACACAGGACTGTACCTTCCCCTCCACTGTGCCCCAGATAAATTCCAGACCAACTGATGATCTCGGCTAAAAAAAGAAAACCATAATAGTGCTATAATAAGACATCGGAGACTATTTTTATGATCTTGGGTAGGGAACGACCTTTCTAACTGCAACAGGACACCTAGAAGCTGCAGAGGGACATATGGATAGAGTTGACCTGAGCAAAATTAAACATAGATGCTGAAGACAAAGCTCAGAGGCACCAGGGAGGAGAGGCATGACTGAGAATGATGGCGGGAGGAGAGTTAGGGAGTTAGCAGGGAGGCACGGAGAGCCATAATGACACAGAGCTCAGTGATGGTCGTTTATAGGACCCCCTGGCCAGGCCACAGTCCCCAGTGACTCCATGAATACTAATCCGGGTGTGCCGTGGAGGCATTCTCTAGATGTGGTACATCCACGACCAGCTGACTTCAAGTAAAGGAAATGACCCTCGACGGTCTGGGTGGGCCTCAGCTAATCGGCCAAAGACCTTAAGAGGGAAACTGAGTTCTCCCTGAAGAGGAAGAAGCTGGCC
Source organism: Balaenoptera physalus (assembly GCF_965194825.1). Taxonomy (NCBI): domain Eukaryota; kingdom Metazoa; phylum Chordata; class Mammalia; order Artiodactyla; family Balaenopteridae; genus Balaenoptera; species Balaenoptera physalus. The sequence goes on along the minus strand of NC_138890.1, from coordinate 13,595,758 downwards.
GGCAGAGTACAGTGTTGGTTCCTGCCCAAGCCTCCGGCCCGCTTCACAGATTTCAGATTCAAAAGCCCCATGACCACATGAACCAATACCTTGCAATAAATCTCTCTCTCTCTCTATATATATACACGTATATATGTATACATATATATACAAAAATACACACACACACACACCCCCTACTGGTGCTGTCTCTGTGGTAGCACTCTCACTGATAGGAGCTCCTGTAAATAAACAAGGAAGATGCAAAGCACCCCTCGGAAAAGCAGCCCAACTTTGCAGCTGTTTTTCACCCTCTCTGGAGATGTGGAGGGGAGATTGAGGCAGGCCCTACTCCCCCACAGACAGGGCCAGAGTCGCACACACAGGCCTGGCGAGAGAGCCAGAGCCACAGGGCAGGCTGGAAAGGGGAACTCATTCTTCTAGCACCTTCTGTGCACCAGATCCCAGTCAGGCCTTTTCCAGTGGGTGCAGTGGACAGAGGTCAGGGGCTTTGGTGCCCAAACGTCAGTGTTGTGACCTCCCTTGGCTGCCTCATCAGGGTCACCCCAGAGTCAGGCACATGGACATGCACAAGAATGGGTGGCCAAGTATGAACCAAAGTGTAAACCTCTGCCTGGGGGCGGCCACAGTGAGTGCCAGCAACACTCCCCCATCTTCAGGAAACAGCACCCTTATTTTTCCCTTTGAGGAGCCCTCTTTTCCACTCTCAGTCTGTGTTGCTGGACAGAGCCAAGCCCCCTCCCCAAATGGTTCTAGAGATGAGCATGGGATGTGGTCTGGGCCAATGAGCGCTGGCTTGGAACTCTCCTGGAGCAACTAGGAGTAAAGACACTGTTATGCTAGGACTGCCATGCAGGTGGGACCAAGCTGACAAATACAAGTGGTGCCCAGAGCCAGCCAGACCTGAAGCAGTCCTAAACCCTGACTCTCACTCTTACCACACCTGCTCCTACCTTTGGCGGCCTCAATGAGCACCTTCAAGCCTCCATTCTCCTGCACGATCATCTTGGCATGGTCATGGGCACGGCCGAAGGGCACACGAATGTCATCGTCAAAGGTCATGATGCGTAGGGCAAAGCAGGCCTCCCTGACCACGTCGGCACAGCAGCTGTGCCGGGCAATGGCGCCGGTCAGCAGGGGTAGCACGCCGGCCTTCACCAGGCTCTGCCGGTTCTGCTCGTGCTTCAGGCAGGCGTGGCGCACACAGCGGATCCCCGAGCAGGTCACGTTGGCCGAGTCAGCATTCTGGGCCAGTGTGGCCACCAGGAGCTGCATGCCCTGCGTGTCCAAGAGGTCGGGCTGGCCATCAGTCAGGGCTGACAGGGCATTGAGGGCCTGGAGCAGGAGATCCTGGTCACCTGCTGCGGCCAACTTCCAGGTGGCGAGGAGGATGGGGTAGGCCCCCTTCTCGGCTGCCAAGAAGCGGCAGGCCTTTTGCTGCTTGCACTGCTCGCAAAAGCGGGCGAGGTGTGCTGACACCTCCTGGGGGTGAGAGCGGGCCATGGACTCCTGCAGGTCATCCAGGGCCTAAGGGACATGGGAGAAACCTCAGTGTCAGCTCAGTCCAAAGACGGTCACAGCGACAGTGCTGCACCCCTGTGGGATTCCCTCGTGTGGGATCTGGGCCTTGGTGGAAGTTCTGTGGGTCTAGTTCCAGCTGTGGCAGCTTCCACACCTGTGCTTTTATTTATTTATTTTTTTAATATTTATTTGGCTGTGCTGGGTCTTAGTTGCGGCATGCAGGATCTTATAGTTGCAGCATGTGGGATCTTTAGTTGCGGCATGCGAACTCTTAGTTGTGGCATGTGAGATCTAGTTCCCTGACCAGGGATTGAACCCGGGTCCCCCCGCATTGGGAGCATGGAGTCTTAGCCCCTGGACCACCAGGGAAGTCCCCACTGAGCTTGAGAGGCCATGGAGGGAGGGAGGGAGGGAGAGGGAGAGAGGAAGAGAGAGGCCCTGCCATCTCAGTGTCCCTGACAAGGAGCCACACACACAAGTACAGACATTAAACATTCTAGCTCTAGCTGCCATTGCATGAGAGGCCCCCAAGTGAGACCAGCAGAAGACCCATCCAGCTGAGATCAGTCAACCCAGCAAAATCATCAAAAACAATAAAATGGCTATTGTTTTGGGTTGTTTGTTGTTGTTGTTTTTTGGCCGTGCCATGTGGCTTGCAGAATCCTAGTTCCCCGACCAGGGATCGAACCTGGGCCCACAGAAGTGAAAGCACGGAGTCCTAACCACTGGACTGCCAGGGAATTCCCCTTGGGTTGTTCATTATGCAGTCATAACTAACTGACATACCCACCAATGGCTAGCTCTCTAAGGAAGGTGAAAGCCACCTTTACCAGTCCTGCCCATATCATATACCTCCTGTTCATCTCTCTCATTCACTCCACAAATATTTACTGAGCACCTGCTAAATGAAACCATGCTGTACACACGGTTGGTTTACCCGTGTTCAACTCTAAGCCCTTGGAGAAAAAGCTTATAATGAGAGAAGACAATTTGAATAGGGCACACAAGTCTAGTGGCCACTCAATGCCCTGACCTGAGGACCTGTCTCAGCTTGAGCCCAAGATGAACCTATGCCCCTGGAGCTTATGACATCATTTGCATCCAGCCCTGGAGAGGGTGGGTCTATAGATACCATCAGCCCAAAGTGCTTTGATTTGGCCTTGACTGCCATGAAAGTCAAGAATGCCTGTCAGCCAACCCTCGCTGAGCTCTCATTTGTGGACTTAACTAAACATATGTTATGATGAAACAGAATATTAAGAAATAGGTTAATTGGCCCAACACTGTAAATCAACTCTACTTCAATAAAAAAGAAAAATTTTTAAAAGGTGAAAGAAATAGGTTAAAACCTATTTGTGTGTGTGACTTGAATAGACATTTCTTCAGAGAAGATACACAAATGGCCACTAAGCACATGAAAAGATGTTCAACATCAAATCAAAACCACAATGAGACACCATCACGCCCATTCAGGTGGCTACTATGAAAAGAAAAACAAACAGAAAATAACAAGTGTTGGTGAGGGTGTGGAGAAACTGGAACCCTGTGCACTATTGGTGGGAATATAAAATGGTGCAGCTGCTGTGGAAAGCAGTATGGTGGTTCCTCAAAAAATTAAACCAAGAGATCCAGCAATTCCACTTCTGGGTATATACCTAAAAGAACTGAAAGCAGGGTCTCAAAGAGATATCTGTACACCCATATTCACAGCAGCATTATTTATAGCAGTCAAAAGGCAGAAACAACACAAGTGTCCATCAACGGACAAATGGATAAACAAAATGTGGTACAGCCATACAATGGAATATTATTCAACCATACAAAGGAATATTATTCAGCCACAAATACTACAACATGGATGAACCTTGAGGACATCATGCTAAGTGAAATAAGCCAGTTCCAAAAGGACAGATACTGTATGATTTCCCTTAGGTTCACATCCACGGCTGTCTCCCCATCCTCCTCCCTTTTTTTTTGGGGGGGGGGTCCATGCTGTGTGGCTTGTGGGATCATTTCTTCTCTTTGGATCTCAATTTTCCCATCCTTTAAATGGGGATGATAACCCTACCCTCAGAGGTGTCTTTGGGCGAATAACTGAAACGGCATAAGGAAAGCACCTGGCACAGAACTGAGTCCACAGCCGGTTCTCAATAAAAACTAGAACCTTCTGCTGTTGTACCAACAGTTTACATCCATCCAGTTTGATGGATGACCTTAAATAAAGGACTTAACCTCTGTGAGCTGTACTTTCCTTGTTTGGGTCACTGGAGAGCAAGGGCAGGTTCCGGGCCTCCGTTTCCCCATCAGAAAGCCAGAGATGACACCACCTACCTTGCAGGCCAGTTAAGAGTGCTAAGGGGATGGGTTGTAATGTGCCAGTAAAGAGTCGGTGCTCAGTAAGTGACAGCCTTACTGTGATTGCATTTTCTTTTCCTGGGATTCCTGTCCAATTTTCTGAGCAAATTCAGTGGTTGGGAGGCTGGAGAGAGGCTCCTCCAGGGGGCCCTGAACCCCAAGGCTCCCAACACCAAGACAAACATGAATGCTGTCCGCCCCTTACGTCTGGAGTGCTATCCACTCCCTGTCCACTCTGGCAGCTCCAATCCCAGAATGTGGCATGTGGGTGGGTGGGCAGATCACAGTGGCCCCTGAGAGGCCCTTTGACATGGACTCAAGGAGCCCTGGTTGCACACTCAGGCTTGCCTGTGCTTGCTGAGTAGGCTCTGACCTTCTGAATCTGTGTCTGCCATCTGGGAACCACGGAAAGGGTGCCCCTCACAGAGTTATGAGGTGATGCAGGACCATGCGTGTAAGGCCCACGTGGACTGCCCTCTCCTACCTGCAGGATGTCATGTGTGGGCTCCTGGGGTCCATCCGCAGAGACTTTCGGCGTCATCCTTACAATGTTGCTCAGATCAACCCCTGCGGGGGATGGGGAAGTCAGGAAACAAGTGACAGCCATCATCCCCATGGGCCTGCTGGAGTCACACCTCACATCCCTTCAGCTGGGACCACCCTACTCTGGAGGCCTTCAGGGATCTGCCCAGCTCCCCACCCCACTCCCTCCCTGCCTGGGCAGGGCCCAGCAGCCACGCCCACACGGGGGTGTGGGGTTGGGGGGGGTCTTTGCACCTTTGCCCTGTGTTTGCCCTGTCCAGCCAATGGGAGCAAAGGAGTAGTGAGGCTACACACCAGCGCCACAGTGAGGGACACACTCTGCCTGGTGGGCTGAGAAGGGAGGGGAACCCATGGCCTTCTCCCTTGGGGCTTCCATTGTTCTTCACCCTGACTGCATCCCCAGCCTCGTCTGCACCCCCGAAGGAAGCCCCCCACTGTGAAGAACCTGTCTAGGGGCCCCACCAGCCCCTGTCCAGTGTCTATACACTACTCTGTGCCCGGGACACCAGCTTCTGACCTCGAACGCTGGATCCCCAGTCTCCCTCGCCCTCTGGCGTCTGACTGGGTTTGGCCAATGGGAAGCCGGACTCAAGATCAGGGGCAGGAGGAGTGGAGAGTAGTGTGTTCATCCCCAGCTTCCTGCCTCTGCCTCTATCAGATGACCCTCATCCCTTGCCTTGGCCTGTCATGGGAAGGGGGAGGTCCCTGCTGTGGCTAGCAGGGTCTAACCCTGCCCATATTATTGCAAAGAGCTCCCTCTTAACCACTCTCTTCCAAGGCCTGGCTGGAGCATGTCACCTGTTTCCAGAGGCTGGTGACCAACACCCCTTCTGCCTCCATGAACTCAAGCTGGGGTGCAGGTGGGGCAGGGAGACAGGTGGCCCTGTTTCTCGGGAGGTGGTCAAGAAAAGTCTCTTCAAGGAAGCGACAGTTAAAATGAGACCCACCTTGAAGGACCCAGCCCTGCAGATGTCAGGGTAAGGTCCAGGCAAGCAGAGGGTGGGCTCCAGCGAGGTGGGAGTGGGTGGCCAGCGTGCCTGGGGCAGAGTGTAGACAGAAGATAGTGCCCAGGGCTGTCATGCCAGGAGGGATGTGGTCATGGCAGGATACCACTCCTTTCACATTAAAAGCCGTGGACTGGAGGCGACTCTTGGGCAAAGAGCCAGACCAGCGCTGAGACCGAGCCACACTGCCCTACCTTGTGATTCAAACTGCTCCACGGCCTCTTTCACTGCCTCCTCTGGCCCCATCTCAAACTCCTCGATGTTCTCCCGAACGGCTGCATCAAAGGTCTCCTGGGTGATGCGCTTGGAGGCCATCTTCATCTCCTCTGTGCGGGGTCAAGGGCACCCAGTAGCTGCTCCCAAGCTGAGAAGGTGAGAAGTAAGCATCATCAAGGGTCACAGGGCAAATGAGAACCTGGCTACCATTTACGGAGCATCTACCAAGGGGCCAGAGCCTATAACCGCCCTGGAAAAATTCTTACAACCCGAGTCACAGGAAAGGGTGATCTCCCAACATCCACAGAATATCTAAAAGTACAGACAAGGGCAGGTAGTTCAGTATATTTTATCTAAAAAATGGGGAATGTTAATATAATGTATGTCCTTATAGTAAACAGTAGTAACAGTAAAATAAATATAAAATAATATCTTAGTAATATTATGTTGTATGTTGTATGATTATAATATACTATAATATTACAATATAAACAATATTATTCACATATTACTCTATTATATAGTTATGTACTTCAAATGTACTTATCTAATGAAATAATATGTTATGATAGCATACCATTGCACTAATAAAATATAAAATAAAATAATGATATTAAATATTTAATTAAATAATAACAATAAGTAATGTTTATTACTGTTACTATTAATATTTATTATTATTACTAAATGATAATAAATAAAAAGAAAAGTAAATCAAAAGCTAATAGAAATAGTTACCTGTAAGAGGAGGTAGAGAAAAGGATGGTGAGAGCAGGAATAGAAGCTGCATTATTCTCTCTTAACGTACCTTGTTTTACAGGTTTGAATTTGGAACTCAACTAAATGCTTTATGTGATTAGGAAAAGAAATACGCCAAAATAACCAAAATAAAAATAAAAGCAATCCTTAAAAATCAAGAGCAAAATGAAAGCCATGAACCTAACAGTATTTCTATGTGGATCAGATCATTTCATGCAACTTTAAAACACAGTGATATGAATGTATATTCTTACTGGGATCTACCCTAAGGATAGAACTGCAAAAGAAAATCTTCAACAGTTTTCAGTAATCATATTATTGGAAACCACATTAGAAATATTATTCAGAAACAATTATAGATGTAGCAAATAAGTAATAATGTTTATATCATTAGGAATGAGCATAAAAGAAAAAAGATTCTAACATAAAATCAAAGAAGTAAAAACTCAGAACTAAATTTGAACTGGAAATATGATATGAACTCATGATGCATTTTCTCTTGAGCAAATAACCAATTTTCTATTAATATGAACCGAAAATGCCTGGAGGAAATGATACCACAGCAGCAATGAGCAGCACCCTGAACACCAACTGTGGTCTCTAAATACCATTTCCCACCAGAGAAGCCAGGGCTCTTGGAGTAAGAGTTGATTCCAGGTCTGGGCAGGAAATGGGCCAGAGAAGCCAGGAGCATCCAGTGAGACCAGAAAGCAAAGACGCTTCTGAAGACCACTGGGGTCATGCCGCGCGGTATGGCCAAAAATTTAAAAAATGAAAAATACATCACTTTTCAAACTTATAGTAAAGTTGCAAGAATAGTACAAGGAGCACTGTATAAGCGGAAGGATCTCCTAGCTTCACCAATTGTTAACATTTTGCCATGTTAACCTCTCTATGTGAGTGAGTGTGTGCCTACGAGTGTGTGACACGTACATCATTTGAGAGTGTGTTCTAGTCATGCGACCCCTTCCTGCTACAGATGTCAGCATGAAGAGGACACTCTCTTATACATTCACGCAAAACTGAAATTTAACACAAGAAATTTAACACTGATACAATGCTATTTTCTACCATATAGTACACGATGGACTTTCTTGATTGCTGTAATATCGTCTTTTAAAACAGTTTTGTTTTTTTCTGGTCCCGAGTCCATTCCAGAATCATGCATCATAGAAAGCACAGAAAGTGCGTTAGGGGGACAAAGGCACATGGGGGCACTAGGACCGTGGCATAGGAATGTGCAAATTTGGGCTGTGAGGGAAACAAGCCACTCATGCCCTCACTGCTCTTTGTGGAGGCAGCACGGGATGTGATTATTCCATCTGTGTTTGTGCAGACGCTTGGGCTGGGGGTCGGGGGGAGGACAGGCTCCAGGGCCAGCCAGGGGGGCTCAAATCCCCAGCCCTCCACTTAACCTCACTGTTGGTCAATTCTCATGTGTGACACAGGGACAACCACAGAATCTACCTAGAGGGCTGCAGTGAAAATTCAACCCATCAATTTCTACAAAGCACTTAGAACAGGATTTGGCACAGAGCTCAATAAACATCACCTAGTTGTTCTTTTCCTTTGTTGCTTAAGAGGTAATTCAGCCAGTTTACTGGGGGGTGGCAGACATAAGGGCATCAAACACCTCACCTCACTCCCTTGCAGATATCCCCCTCTTTATTCTCCAGAAGAACAGGGAGCCTGTTTAGGGATTGCTAAGGATTTCCAAATCAAAGGTGGAGGAAAAGAATAAGGATTTTCTGTTTCAAGATAAAGAATTTCTCACTGGGGAGCCCAGGCTGGTGGTGGTGGGGTGCTCCTGGCCAGCTCTGAGGGGCTGGATGCTGCTGGAGGGACTCTGCTTCTGGCTCTGCCACCAGACGTTGCTTCTGCTACTCTGGCCATGCTTCAGACCCGAGTGAGCCATTGATGAGTGGCCACTCGGTCATAGAAGCACAGTCCTAAAGGGGAATGTCATTGTGCCTACTTTAAGGATGAGGAATCTGAAGCTCAGAGAGGCAGCAAGAGGCCTGGCCATGATCCTATCCTGTCTCATTAACACTTTCCCTCCACCTAGGTCCTCTGCGGAGCTTCCACCAGCCCTTCCAGGCCGCCTCCTCGTGGGAGCCTTCCCTAGATACTCAGACAGAGACTGTGTACTCTCGGTACCCCCCACCGTCCCCGCCCCAAGAATCTCCCTCTGCTCAGCCCTGAGATCCCTGAGCTGGAGAAGTCAGTGTCTGGCTCTGAAACCACCACTTAGGACAGTCCTTCAGGGTCCCTTGGGTCCAGCACAGGCCTGTGGGGGGCAGGGACAGGGATGAAAGTACAGCTCATGAGAAAGATGGTGCCTGAGAATGGTCATCTGGGAGCCACCTGGGGAACAGCCCAGGCCAGGAGAGGAAACAGCATTACCAACCCCCATGCTGCGTCCAAGGCATGCTGAGGGGAAGGGAGTTATCAAGGCTCTCAACTGACAGCCTGCTTCCCTCTCTAAGCCATGGTTCTGCTTCTCAAGAAAATGGGGCCTTGACAAACCGGGGACCCTGAATGATTCATCTTCCTCCACCTGCCACACCCACCCTGGTTCAGGTGGCCTCACCTGCTTCCTCCCTACCATACCCCGTGCCTCTGTGCTCTACAAGGAAGCCAGAGGGAGACTTGAAAGCACAGAGACCACCTCACTCACCTATTCAAAATCCCGCAGTGGCTTCCCAACCCTCTCAGAACAAAACCCAGTTCCCTTACCAGCACTTTCCCTACCTACACCTTCTCACCTGTGCTTCCCCGCTTCTTTCTCATTCTTTCCAGCTACCCAAGGGATATCCTTCATAACCACTTTGTTTAAAGCAGCCCCGCTCTCCTACCGCATCGCTCTCTTTTAGTATTTTAATACTGTCTCAACATGGAGCAAAATGATTCATCTATTTATTTGCTTTTACTGTCTAGTCTCCTCCCCAATGATATTTAACCTAAATGAGAGCTGGGGCCCGTTTTGTTAAACACCTTCCCCCCCCAATGCCTAGGATGGGGCCGGACATGCAGCAGGCAATCAGTACATACATAGGAGGTGAAAGAATGAATAAATGAAAAAAAGCGAAGGGCACGGAAGTGGGCGATTTTGTCCCTGGGCGGCATTCGTAACAGTCTTTCATTACCCAAAACCAAGTCCCAGACGGGCGCGCCACAATCACTAGTCCGACCCCGCGTCGTCCACTTTCTGCCTAGCGCGCGAGGGGGCTCGGCGGCCACCGCTTCTCACCCGTTCTTCGCAGCCACGTGGGGAAACGGTGAGGTTCGCGGCTGTCACCGGCTGCGCCGCCTCTGATCCCTTTCGGCCGCCGTACGTGCGCAGGCGCTTTGGCGCCGCCTCGCCTCGGCTTCCCTCAGCCCTGTGAACCGCTCCCGGGGTGACCAAGGGTGACCGTGAGTGCAGGTAAAGCCGAGGGAGCCAACAGGTGTGCGACGGCGGCGTCTTTATCTCCTTTTTCGGGCGGTTCCCGTTGCCGCCGCTCCAGGCAGAGAAATTTTTTTGCCTCAGGAGTGTCCGCCCTGAAGACGGGGCAGTGCGCCTGCGCAAGAGAGTTTGGCGGCGGCTGCCTGCGCCTGTGCATCAAGGCTCGGCGGCGGCCTGCGCCTGCGCGGCGCGGCGCTGCGGAGACCGTTGGCTCATTTGCATGTCCCCGCCTCGCGCGGTGGCGGCGGCGGCTGAGGAACCTGAGGCGGCGGCGGGGGCGGCTCTGCGCGCGGTGGGCTCGGGGTGAGGCCCGGGCCAGGGTGTCGTCGACGTATGGGCCCCGGGGTGGGGGCTTTGGGCTGAACCCCGGGAATCCCGGGTCTCCACGATGGCGCAGCGGGCTCGGCCCTTGGCTGCGCGGCGGCCGCGTTGCGGCCGGGTCGGCCTGGGGGGCTGTCTGCGGCCTGCCAGGCCCGACGCCCCCTTTTCTTCGTCCTCGGAGGCCAGTAGGAGGCAGGCCGCGCCCGAAGGGGTTCATTCGTTCGGTCGTTCATTCATTCAACCTGAGCCGGGAGCGATCCCTCTGGTGGGGCGATAACGGCGGCGGGGCGCTGAATACGGCTCTTTGCCATTTTTTAACTGGTTCCATGCCCACAGCAACCCCCATCATGAGCTGCCCATTCCATAGATGGGGAAGCGGAGGCACGGAAAGGTTAGGTCACTTGAATTGATCCCGGGCCACTTGGTCAGGAGACCCTGCCCTTCGGTAGTAGAGAACAAGGGGGCCCCGGGAAAAGGGCTGAAGGATAGGAAAAGGGGGTGATGGTTATAAGAAATGACTATAAGGCAGGGGCAGACTTGGGTTTTGAGGCTGGAGGTTTCAAGATGGAAGGGATATCTTGGTGGGTAAGGACACTGCCACTGGATTGCTCAGTGTTGCTTCTCAGTCTTTTTCTACTAAGTCTTCAGGGCTTTGTCCCCACTTCCAGTGCCCTGTTTGCCAGGTTTCAGTCTGGGCTGGCTGACCTTGGGTGGGTCACTTAGCCTGAATCTCCCTTTTGCATTTTTGTGTAATTTCATTCATAATAGGACCCACTTTTTTATTGGGTTCTTGCAAGAAGTAAACGGGATTGTGGGAGTCCCTCCCCTGCAACAGGACCTGGCACAGAATAAGCTCTGTCAGTAGGTCATCCTCACTGGTTAGGGATTTCTCCACTCACTCGTTGAGACACCTCTCTCAGAGGGGAAGTTAGCTCTCAGAGCCTCTTCGCCATGTCTGTGAAAATAGGAAAATAGAAATGGGAAAGATCACATCGTTCCTAACCACCATTTGCAACGGTTATGCTCCTACTGCCCTACATTGTTGTGTTCAGTTATGTGTGTTGCTTCATGTAGTCCTTCAGCAACCCCGGAGGTAGGACTGCTTTTATAGAGCTTCTTTTAAGGGACTCTGGGAAAATGGGCTCAGAGATGCAAAATAAATTGTCCAAGATCAACATGCTTGTCTTAACTCCTTCTCAGCCAGTACACACCTGTGAGATTCATGAGGGCAGAGCTCCCCTTAAAATAATCCAGCCTCCCTCTGAAGTACCATGCCAGATTATGGTTTACTGCCTCCTTACTTTGAGGATTAGGTGAAACAGATCAGGCTTTGTGAGCATTAGTTGTCATTCTTAGTGTCTTTCGTTTCCCCCTTCTCACTACAGGTCAGAGAAACATGGCAGCAAGGAGAATTGCGCAGGAGACTTTTGATGCTGTATTGCAGGAAAAGGCTAACCGATATCATATGGACCCCAGTGGTGAGGCTGTAGGCGAAGCTCTTCAGTTTAAAGCTCAAGGTAAATTAAAGTGCCTGTTTTTTTGGGGGGGATGGAGCGTGTGTTTAGGGTTGGGACAAGACCCCGACCTGCAACTCTTCAGATCCTACCTTCTTATTTGTTAGGGGGAGAGAAAATTTTCTCTTGGTCCACCTGTCATGTCACATCATTATGTAGAAGGAGGTATTGTCATTATCTCGAGGTTCTTCTCCCTGGGCACCTTCCCCCACCTAAAGAAGGGTTCTTAAATAAACCTCCTGGCTCCATCCCCACCATCGCTACCCAGGTTTGAGCTCTTATCATTTCTTACCTGGATTATTGCAATAATCTCCTCCTGAAAGGTCTTTCAGCTTCTGGCTTCATTTCCTCAAATCTGCTTTCCCCACAGATCTCTTAATGCCAACCTTGCTGGGCCAAGGCCCTGCTTGGACTCTTGGGGCTCCCCATTTTGGGTTTACATCCTCAGACAAGTGCAGGAGCAGACAGGTGACTGGTATGTGTGAGACAGGAGGGCCTGGGGGTCCTGTGGAGCTGCTGAACGTAGGCCCTGCCTGAAAACATTCCTTTTGCAAAGTTTTGAAACATCATGCCAGCAGAATTAAAAATGGTGCCCACACAGATTGCAGGACAACTTGGAGGTCCTTCACAGCACACGAGGCTCCTAGCCCTCATCCCCTGCTTTGGGCCTGTTGTTTCAGTTATACTGTTTGCCTCTCTGTGTTTTGACTCCCTCATCCCAGCTCTGCATGGTTAATTCCCTCAGGCACTACGACCCAGCTCACAGGTGCCTTCCCCCAGGAGGCTCTAGTAGGCCTGGAGATTGATTTTGCACTGTGAACTTGCTCCTCTGCCATGCGCTGGCCTCCTCCAGGCCTCCTTTGGGCCTGTGCTGTTTGCTGCTGCACCAGCCCTTGAGCCAGCCGAGGTGTAGAGGAGGCTTCCTCAGTGTTGGCTGGATGAGCCTAAGTGCTTGGGGTAGGGATAACTGTTATTATGTGCTTTGGACCTGGAGAAACTGAGGCTTAGAGGCTGTCTCCAGATTCTGAGTTTTCAAAAATGAGTAGCAGACAAAACCATTCCTGTTACAAAAGATTGGAAGAATTAAGTAGTTAAGAATAGGATGTAAAAAGCCTCTTTGCTGTTTCCTTACCCCTCAGAAGTAACTATATCTGTGGTGTTTTGTGCATCTTTTAATTCTTTTAGCCATATGTGGATCCTGAATACTTAATGTGTTTTTATATATATATATACATATATGTGTGTATATGTACGTGCATATACATGTGTATATATATAAACGTGTGTGTATATATATGGGTATTTGAATCTTGGTTTATCTTTATCTAGAGACTCAAACACTATTACATATCTTAAGTTCCCTCAGGAAAGGTTGGGGGCAGGGGAGAACCCAGTAGGGTGCTAGATGTGAACACAGTAGGGTGCTAGATGGTTCTGGAACCATCTCTTTGTCACAGAGCTGCATGGTCCATCGGTCAGCCTTTCTCTGTGCGTGTGCTCTACTCTGCACTTTTCCAATGCCTTGTAAACCAAGTCATTGGAAGATCCTGTTGTGTAGAATCCAGCCACTGCTCTACCTCTAGTGCTGCCACCCTCACCAGGCCATCAGTAACCATCACTGTCTGGATTCTCTTGATGGACTCCTTGCTGGAACATCCACATCCACTCTTGTCCCTTGTGGTCTATTCCCCACACAGCAGCCAGTGAGGTCGTCCCTCTGCTCCAACCCTCCCTCACCCTCCACCCCCATGGCTTTCTGTCTCATTCATAGTAAACCCCAGAGTCCCGTCAAGGGCCTGGCTTGATCTGGTACCCACCCCGTTCTGTGTGCATCTCCTGTCATAATAGTTCCCTAATTTTGCTGCACATTAGAATCATTTAGGGGCTTTTTAAAAACCCTAATGACCAGGTCACGCCTCATTCTAGTTAATTAAGTCAGGATGCCCCAGGGACTTCAGTGTGCAGCAGAGTTTAGGTTCTGCCTTCTTACCACTTTGCCCCTCCTTCCCTCTGTTCCATTCTGGCCACATTTGTCCCCTCCTCGTCTTACCTCAGGGCTTTGTCCTCACACTCCCTCTGCCTGGTAGGCTTTCCCCATAACTGCCCATTCTGACCCCCACAGCAGGTCTCTGCTACTCAGACACATTGTTTCAGAGCTGCCCACCTTGACCAGCCTGTCTAAAAATGTCCTTCCCTCCTCACCTTCCTGCCTGTTTATTTCTTATTGGCACTTCCTTACACCTCAAGGACTTTTTATGTTTGGCTCCCTCAACTGACAGGTCCAGGAAAGTGGGGTCTTTGCTATCTCCTTTCCCTGTTGTAACTTCAGGGCCTATAACAGTGCCAACATGCAGTAGGTGCTTAGAAAGTACTGGTTGGACAAATAAACTTGGATTTATACAAAGCTCTGGCTTCCTGTGCCCTCTTGGCCCATCACTACTTCCTGGCATCTCTCTCTCCCTTTTCTTACATTTGACTTTTTGACTAGGTAATAGATTCTGATTCAAAAGCTAGAAAGAAAGAAAGGCACTCTGTGCAGTCTCCCTGAGGCCCACTGTTCCCATATGCCCATAGTTCACTTCTGTTGCTTGCTTCTTACAGTTTCGTCTTTTTTTTCTTTTTTTGGCCGCGCCACGCTTCTTATGGGATATTAGTTCCCCACCAGGGCTTAAACCTAGGTCCTCAGCAGTGAAAGCATGGAGTCCTAACCACTACACCGCCAGGGAATTTCCCTTACAGTTTCTTTATGCACAAATGAGCAAATGCAAACATAGTTTCCTATTTTTCTCATTTCTCCACAGAGGAGGACAAAAGTACACAGTGTTTAGTTTCCATTGTGGCCTCTGTTGTTGTGGCTTGTTTAGCTTCTGCCTTCCCTCCTATCTGCTTCAGTCTCTGTTTTTTCAGGTATTGGTTGGCCTAACGGACCTTTCTGAGGGAGCCTGTCAGCCAACTTTGGGTCAGATGCTCAGCCAAGGCCCAGCCAGCTGTGGTGGGTGCAGTGTCAGATATGGCTCCTGCCTCAGTGGCACTGTGGGCCAAGAGTTCCTCATAGGAAGCAGGAGAAGCAGGCATCCTCTAGAAAACCCATCTGCTGTGTGATAGAAGTAGAAATACACAGGTGTTCTGGTAGCTGTAAAGAAGCCCAGGTTATTTGGGGACCAAATACCCTTCCCTGAATCTAAAAGAGGGCTTGTAAAACAGAGCCAGGGCAGGAGATCTGAATGAGTGAGAGGCACTGCTGCCCAGCCTCGATGGACTGTCGTAAGGGCAAATGCAGGCCCAGTACTTGGAGGTCTTCTGTTTTTATAAGTAGTAAATCTATTTTTAAGTGAAACCACACACGTTTTCAATGTTGGCAACAAATATGAGCTTCTAAAATGCACCCTGACTGATAAAGCACCCCTGCTGGCTGGTGGTCTGTGGATTATCCGTTTGCAACCTGTGGTCTAAAGTACCTTTGTGTTTCTTTTTGGATTGTTTATTTCAGATCTTCTAAGGACAGTCCCAAGAGCCAGAGCAGATATGTATGATGACATTCATAGCAACAGCAGATACACTCTGGGCGGATCTGTAGCTCATCCTCGAGACACTGGGAGAGAAGGCCTGAGAGGTGATATATTTCCAGGACCTTCCTTCAGATCAAGCAACCCTTCTGTAAGTGACGACAGCTACTTTCGCAAAGAATGTGGTCGGGACCTGGAATTTTCCCACCCTGACTCCCGAGACCAGGTCTTCGGCCACCGGAAATTGGGACATTTCCGTTCTCAGGACTGGAAATTTGCACTCCGTGGCTCTTGGGAACAAGACTTTGGCCATTCAGTTTCTCAAGAATCCTCCTGGTCACAGGAGTATAGTTTTGGTCCTTCTGCATTACTGGGGGACTTTGGCTCCTCCAGGCTGATTGAGAAAGAGTGTTTGGAGAAAGAGAGTCGGGATTACGACGTGGACCGTCCAGGAGAGGCAGACACTGTGCTCCGGGGCAGCAGCCAAGTCCAGGGCAGAGGCCGAGGTCTAAACATCGTTGACCAGGAGGGTGCCCTCCTAGGAAAGGGGGAGACTCAAGGCCTGCTCACGCCTAAAGGGGGGGTCGGGAAACTTGTCATGCTGAGAAATGTGAGCACAAAAAAGGTACCCACTATAAGTTGTATCACTCCCAAAACTCAGGGCACTAACCAAATTCAGAAAACCACCCCAAGTCCTGATCTGACCCTGGGGACAAACCCAGGGACGGAAGATGTCCAATTTCCCACTCAGAAAATCCCTTTGGGGCTTAATCTGAAGGATATTCGGCTCCCCAGAAGAAAGATGAGCTTCGACCTGATAGATAAGTCTGATGTTTTTTCAAGGTTTGGGATAGAAATAATCAAATGGGCAGGATTCCACACCATAAAAGATGATGTTAAATTTTCCCAGCTTTTCCAGACTCTCTTTGAACTTGAAACCGAAACCTGTGCTAAAATGCTCGCCTCATTCAAATGCTCCTTAAAACCAGAGCACAGAGATTTTTGCTTTTTTACTATCAAATTTTTAAAGCACTCTGCTTTGAAAACACCCAGAGTTGATAACGAGTTTTTAAACATGCTTTTAGACAAAGGTGCTGTGAAGACCAAAAATTGCTTTTTTGAAATCATAAAGCCCTTTGATAAATACATAATGAGGCTACAAGACCGGCTGCTGAAGAGTGTCACACCCCTGCTCATGGCCTGCAATGCCTACGAGCTGAGTGTCAAGATGAAGACCCTCAGTAACCCCCTGGACTTGGCTATTGCCCTGGAGACCACCAATTCTCTCTGCCGGAAGTCTCTAGCTCTTTTGGGACAGACGTTCTCCTTGGCCTCTTCTTTCCGGCAAGAGAAAATCTTAGAAGCTGTCGGCCTCCAAGATATAGCTCCCTCACCTGCCGCATTTCCAAACTTCGAGGACTCTACTCTGTTTGGGAGAGAGTACATCGATCACCTGAAGGCCTGGCTGGTCAGCAGTGGGTGTCCACTCCAGGTCAAGAAAGCCGAACCCGAGCCAACCCGAGATCAGGAGAAAACGGTTCCTCCTACCAAACCTGAAATTCAGGCTAAGGCTCTGAGTGGTCTGAGTGATGGTAAGGAAAGCAGCAAAAGTTTCTATTTGTTGCGATTTGCTTGCTTTTCATGTTTTCTTGTAATGTCTCTCATTCTCTTTGATATTTGTACATAAAACTCCTTTAGCCAGTTGGAAACAAATCAGAATTTTAGTAGTAAACTCACAATGACCAGTGTACATGCCTGCCATTCATTCTGTAAACCTGTAAGCATGCCTTAGGAATCTTCTGTCTGTTACAGAAGTCCTTAGACTTTCTGGGTCACGGACTCCTTTGGGAATCTGATGAAAAGCTGTGGTCCTTGCCAGGGAAAATGCATATATGTTTGTACACAATGTTGCACTTTCTGGGGTGTTTGTGTCATCTTGCAGCCAAGTTTTAAGAAGCCTTGTTCCAACAGCACCCCTTCTCTACCCCTGCCCCCGCCAACTTATTACTAGAAGGGAGAGTAAATGCTGGGCACAGTCTCTTAAGAATTCCCCAGGCTTCTAAGGGAAAGAAATCACAAAACCCAGCCCCTCCTTTGCTGGGATTAAGGGGGCTATAGGAGAGGCCCCAGCTCAGCTCAGCCTGGGGAGTTGGGAAGGCCATGTTTGAGCTGTTTTGAGGGATGCGTGGTGGAGGCACCTTTTCACCTGCTCGCTTTTCTAGACTGGCTAAAGGTTGAGAGATCACTTAGGTATACCTGGTAACCTGGAGTTAACGAGTTGGCTTACTGGGGAGGGGAAAGACCTAGAAGAAGGTAATAGAAATAGAAATGACTGGCTGTTTGGGGTCCCTTGTCCCTCCCCCTTTGCTCTCAGGATGGACGTTCTCACAACCCAGACATCCCAGAGGTCATGAGCACACATAGTGACCATGTGGCTATTTAGGAAGTCCCCTTTCCCTCTGATACAGTTTTCAGCTTCCATTGCCCCAGCCAAGTTGGGAAGTCTCATTTGTCCCTGAGTTTCTTCAATCCTCTCCACCCTCGTGGAGCCCTGACTGCAACAGGCACTGGGTAGGTCGCTCCATGGATGGGCGGGCACACCTACTCCCAGAGAGAGAGCCTTCCAGTAGTGGGCTCAGGGCTGAAGCAGGACCTCTCCTCCCCACATCCCCCAAAGTAGTGGGGTGGAAAGTCAGTATAACAACAATACTGAAGAACCGTAAGGAGGACAAAAAAGTCCCCCATAACCTAAAGTTGCCTGCCACCGTCCCCTGGTTGTGCTGCTATGCAGGCATGCCTGTAGCTGCAGTCTTGCTGTACTGAAAACACTACAATCTGCTCTTTCACAGGATTATCAAAGGCTCTTTTCTGTGTTTCTGCGGCATTTGCAACATCATGACTAAATGTAAATTTACCTCACCTCTCCCTTGATGTTGGACTCATAGTGCCTTTTACTAGAGGCTTCTGAGGCTGAGCAGAGCTCGGTTCCCATGAGATTGGCATCTGCAAAGCATTGGCTCCTTTTCCGGTCAGCAGGTAGACAGCACCAGCACCCACGCCTTATGGGGTGCTGCCCTGCCATTACTTCAGTACTGTTAGAAATGCTGGGATGACATCTTTGGTTGCATTTATTATTGCTATTATTTTCGTTAAAAATGTTTTTGAATCCTCCCTTAAAGGAGATATTCACAGAATGATTGCTGGGCCAAAAGTAGGACCCACTTTCTGGCCCTTACTGTGGGTCATCTTCTCTAGAGATGGTTGCAGTGATGCATAAATTTCATTGTCTTTGAAAGCTTCTGACTTTGAATCTCTTATTCTTTTGTAAAATCATATAAAACTAGCAGTTCTATAAAGTAAGAGCCAACAACAAAAAAAGGGAAAGTAATTTCAGAGGGGAAATGACATGATAATTGAAGGATTGACTCATCCTGTGTTAAGAACTCACATTGATGTTTAAAATACCATTCCACAGAACAAACTGGAAAACCTCTCCAGTTCAGGGGTGATTTTTATTGAATGAATGAACAAATAGACCATCTGTGCTATTAAAACTAGCAAATATCAGAAAACTAAACAATCTTAGTGTTTAAGGACATAATGCTCTTCTGTGTTGCTGGTGGCATTGTAAATTACAAGTTCTTGGAGGAAATTCACACTTTAAGAAATGTTTTCTTTTCGTACATTCAGCAGATATTTTCTGTGAACGCCTACCTTGGAACTACTGACTTTTTTAATTGGGAAATTTTTCTTTGTAAATTTATGTATATGTTTTATGATTACAAAACACATGTGTGTTTAACTTTTATAGATAAAGCAAACACAAAAAGTGAAATCCCTGATAAATCTACCACCCATAGATAACCTCTGTTAACTTTCTGGTATATTTCCTTCTAATTTTTTTCTGTGTGTCTGTATTTATGTATCTCTTTTCCTTTTTTTCGTATTGCAACTCACAGTTTAGATATACTTTTTACATATTTTATACCTAGATACATTTTATGTCTTTTGTTCTCCCCTTAGTATTGTGAACATTCAAGTTAAGCTGTATGCAGAAAGTGGTATGGAGTTGCTACACACCATTTTCTCCTATAGAATAGGTATATATATTGCTCTGTACAGTCATCGTAAGTTTGTGACTATTTCTCTCCTAGCGATTATGCTGTTATAGCTTTTGAGAGGATATTTTGCATATTGGTTTCGAGAATAACAGGCCCCTTTCCTCTTTTCAATGTTGGTCTGTCGTGAACGAGGATTTCAGTTCCAGGTGCCTGCTTAGGCTCCATCCTAAGCCTTCAATTCTGTCCTGGTCTTCCCAGGCCCCATGTAGTCCAGTGTGTTTCTCAGAAAAGCCCTTCTGTGTGTTCCAGAGGTCCCCCAGCGAGCAGATCACAAGGTGGTGGACACCATTGACCAGCTGGTCACACGTGTTGTTGGAGGCAGCCTGTCTCCCAAAGAAAGAGCTCTTCTCAAGGAGGACCCTGCTTACTGGTAGGTCTTTAGATGTTGCTCTTCAGAATTCCTCCCGTAAAGTACATGGCAATGTTTTTGTTGCTCTGATGATGTCCAGAGAAGAGGGTGAGATGCTTATTTTGCGCTGTGGTGTAGTCAGTGGGAAGAGCGTGAGGGTGGGTCAGGTTCATGTGGGTTCAAGCTCCAGCCTGCTACTTACCTGCCATGTGGCCTTCTCTCATCTGGACATGGAGCACTTTGTCCCTGCTGTGCTGGTTTGAGGATGAGGTGAGAGGTGTATGCAAAGAGTGAGTGTAAGGTAAGGAATATATCACAGCAGTTGTTTGTGATTTATTGCTACTGTTTGTTAAACTGTCTTTTCCTTTTGCCTTATTGCCTCTTCACTTGAATAGAACTTTTTAAAATTAAGGTTTTCACCATAAATACAGTATTTGCTTATTAGAGAAGGTAAAGAAGAACAGAAAATTGGGCAAAGCCACCTGTGTGCTTACTGGCATTCACTGGCATTTTTGGGTATTCGCTTCCAGTCTTTCTGCTCATTGTGAGCTGTTTGGTTTTTAACACAGTTGTGATTATGCTGTGATATACCCTACTCCTTTTAGATAACACAGGAAAATGCTCGTATTCCCTACTTTTTGTAAACATTTCAGATGGCTGTGTTTACCGGTCCGCAGAGTAGGTGATCAGTTTATCTAGCCATTCCTCTCTTGTTGGATTTTTAGAATGTTTTTGATTGTACACTGTTTTTAATTTTTTCTGTGAATAGCTTAATGCGTCACATTTTTGTGTGTGTTTAGGATTATCTCTAGATTAGATTGCTGGAAGTGGAAAGGTTTTATACTTCGTTAACTTTTTAAAAAATGATCACAGTGGCATACGCCCTTCATAAAAATAGAGAAAAGTAAAAAGGCAAAGATGGTGTTACTCAGAGCTCTCTCACTTTTCCCCCACAGTGTGTGCTCTGTAGTTGTGTCCTGTGTTTTAAACTTAACATAATTGTCCTTATTATCAATGAACGCATACTATTCCTTCGTACACAGTATACTACACTCAACTATTGCCCATTGGTGGATTCTTAGATTCTAATAAAGTTATGATGAATGTTGTTTTGCTTTTATTTATGTCTACATCTCTGGCAGTTTATTACGGTAATATCTGGGAGTGAAATTGCTAGTTTAAAAGGAAAGCTCATTTTAGAGGCTTTTGATCTGTGTCAGTGTTTCTCAACTGCAGCATTATTGATGTTTGAGGCTGGATAATTCTCTGCGGGGGGACTGTCCTGGGCATCCTTGGCCTCCACTCACTAGATACCAGTAGAAACCTCCATCCCAGCCAAAAATATCTTCAGACATTGCTCAGTGTCCCCTGGGGGACAGAGTTGTCCCTGGTGGAGACCACTGATCTTTATCATCAGGTTATTTTCCGTGATTGACACCCTCATTGCCACTCCGTACATGTGCCATGCCCTCACATGAGTGTTTTGACTTAAGATAATTTCATAGTGTGATGTTTTACCTTATATTCCTTTGTTAATTAAAGAGATAATGTGTTTACTCATAGGACTTCTAGTTGTAGTTCCTCTTTTTTGAGTGGTCTGTTTAGGTCTGGTATAGTCAACGTTGTATTCATACCAAACTCTCTATTCTTGCTGTTGTAATTGCTAAAGATGCTTGAAAGGTGTAAATTTCTGTGTAATGCCACCAGGGCTTTGGTCCTAACCAGCATGATTTTTCAGGAGAAGAGTTGGAACTTGTTATGGTTTTATTTTTACAGAATTTGTTTTTTTTTTTTTTTTTGGCTGCACTGGGTCTGTGTTGCTGCACTCGGTCTTTCTCTAGTTGTGGCGAGCGGGGCTACTCTTTGTTGTGGTGTGCGGTCTTCTCATTGCGGTGGCTTCTCTTGTTGCAGAGCACGGGCTCGAGGTGCGTGGGCTTCAGTAGTTGCAGCATGCAGGCCCCAAAGCTCACAGGCTTCAGTAGTTGCAGCGCTTGGGCTCAGTAGTTGGGGCTCCTGGGCTCTAGCGTGCATGCTCAGTAGTTGTGGCGCACGGGCTTAGATGCTCCGCGGCATGTGGGATCTTCCCGGACCAGGGCTCGAACCCATGTTCCCTGCATTGGCAGGCGGATTCTTAACCACTGAGCCACCAGGGAAATCCTTTACAGAATTCTTGAATTCATCTAGATTATGTTCATGTGTTGAATAAGATAGGCATGTAACTTAAAAGGTAAAAAAAAAAAAAAAGAAACCCAGCAACCTAATTGCCCCAGTATCATTTATTGAATACTTTTTATTTAGCAAATACTTTTGCTTTCTGTGCACTTGGTACCGTTCTAAGCACTTTACTGCTTTAAGCATTAGCTGGCCGAACCCTCATAAACAACCTTTTGAGGCAGATATGTTGTCATCCTGATTTTACAGACAGAAAACTTGAGGCTCAAAAGAGACCTCTTGCCTCAAGGAGGCACAGCTAGTAAAAGACAGAGCTGAAATTCACATTCTGGCTCTGTGGTCTCAACCAGTGCTCATACTGAAGGATCATACTGAAGGAAGGAGGCTAGATAGCCTCAGATTGACAGATGAAAGCAGAGACCAAATCCTCTGGGCAAGATGTCATCTAGACTTGGAAGACCCAGGGGCAATTTCCAGGTGATTGCCGAGGTGATTGGGCTGGAGGGAAGGGGGACCCTGAGAGGACTAGGAGCATGCCTCTCTGCCGCATGACCACTGCGCACTACCCAGCAGGTTCATGATCACTGACAGCCAGGGGTGGCGGACGGAAGCATAGCCAGAGCTGGGTGTATGTGTGGTGGTGGGAGGGGGTTGCAAATCAGAAATGAGCATTGAGCTCTAAACCAAGTATTTGAGGGAAACTGGCAGCATGAAAGAAGACCACCCAACCCAGCAGATCTGGCTCCTAAGAAGACAGTTACTATAAGAAAAAGAAGATTGTCTACAAGTACATATGTGTAGTTAATAGTCTTCGGTGAATAATAGCATATTGTATCCATGAAATAGGAACTGCTTGTTATGGAAAAGAACCAATTAAGGATCTTGGAATTGACAAATGTGATTGCTGAAATGATCTCAGTGGTTGGCTGATAGAACTGACCTGGATGAAGAACAGATTAGGGAGCTGGACTCAGAGACTTGATCGCCTGTGACCTCCTTCGGAAGGAATTAACCAGAGACTGTAAGAAGAAAGAGTGTGCAAAAAACAGTGTTAAAGAACTAGTAAACTTAGGTTTTTGGTGTGTATATTTGAATTCTTAAGTTAAAGTAGTACTTGTATGTGATTTACCAAAAAAATGAATTGAAGTAAACACAAAAGGCAAAATGTTTCTGCCATGATATCCATGGCAGAAACCATGGCTGTGTCCATGCGGCATGCAGGATCTTAGTTCCCTGACCAGGGATTGAACCCGTGCCCCCTACAGTGGAAGTGCAGAGTCTTAACCACTGGACGGCCAGGGAAGTCCTACTCCTTGGAGACAGTCGCTTTTAGTTCATTAAACTACTTTTAACAGTTACTTCTGTATCTCTAGAGATGATAAGCCTATGTTGCTCTTTTTTATTTTATTTTATTTTTTTTTTATGACCACACTGCAGGTCTCGTGGGTTCTTAGCTCCCCAACCAGGGATCGAACCCGGGCCCCAAAAGTGAAAGCACCGAGTCCTAACCACTGGACCACCAGGGAATTCCTCAAAGCATTTTCCTTATAATGAAAAGTGTATAAGTCAAGCCTCACAGCAACATGATGAAGTAGCTTATTATTATCATCCGTCTCATCTTACAGATGGAGAAACTGAGGCACAGAAAGATTCAGTAAATCTCACGGCTAGTAAGTGGCTACACTGGGATTTGAACCTGGCAGGCTAGCTTAGGAGTATTCTATGCTCTTGATGTTATGCTCCACTAGAACTAGGGGAGATGGGTTTGTGACTTATGTCCTCACACTGCACTTGGCATTAGAACCGACCAGGGGAAAGGGACTTACATCGTGGGGATCTAGGTCACCTGGGCACTGACTCCACTTTCTGCCCTGGATGAGGGGCTGCGTTTGACTTGAGAACTGGAGCTTCCCTGTTGGTCAACCTTCCCTTATGTGGGAACCCTTGCTTGTTAGGGTGCAGTCTTGCAGGATGCTGCTGTTGGCCCAGCAGAGTATCCAGGGCAGCAGAGGAGCCAGCACACAGGCTGTTTCCTCATATCCAGCCAGACCTTGACTGTGCAGTGAGCATCAACAGGAGCTTCATATGGAGCTGCCCACCAGGGACATGGCACATCACACGGTGCTGCCAGTGTCCTGCTGTGCACTGCCACCTCACAGCCAATCAGTTTCTGTTATTGGTAGTTGGGAACCTCATCTAATATATGATCTCAACGTCAAGCAGTCCAAAAGCCGCATGAAATACTGCCATACTCACCAAACAGTACTCGTTCTTTAACACAAACTGAGATTGAACGTTCACAAAAACCTTGTTATGAATGAGGTTGTGGAGAAAATTACAGAATATCCCAGGAAAGGAAAATCACGTGGGCCACATCGTGCAATGCATAGAAGTTGAAACCAGCAACAGCCAAAATAAAACAGGCTTCTAAATAACTTTTGTATGAAAGAGAATTAGAATTGGAATTAGAAACTCTTCAGAAGGAAGTAGCAGGGAGAGCATTGCATATAGAATGCAGCCATAACAGTGGTTGGGGGAAAGGTGTGACCTTGCGTGTGTATCAGAAATAAAGAGTGAAGGTAAGTATTCAACTCATGAAGCAAGAAAGAAATGGTGCAAAAAGCCCAGAGACTACAAGGAAAGGGTTAATAGACATGAAAGAAAGTGCTAATGAAATGGTCAACAAAGTAAATAATGTGACCTTCCCCTTTCTAACCCGTTCCTTGAGCAAATCCTTAAGTTTGCTTTATATTCTTTCAACCTTTGTGAAAAAAACAAATATACGTGGATGTTATGTACACAGAGCAGTTTCATATGGTACGTATCAATGTTGCTCTTCTCTAGCTTGCTCTCCATGGGCCATATTACAGATCTCTTTCTATGTCAGTACATGTAATTCAAACTCCTCTTTTCTGTACTGTTCTCATTATGACGCTGGCACGTGATTTCACAGCAGTGGCACACTGGCCTTAATGATGTAGTTAAAAGGTCGCTGAGTGTCCACCATTTGAAGGGCGTCATCTCCTGAAAGTGATGTCCAGGAGCAACACCTGCCTCTCCCTGACAGCAGAGCGCTTCCATGGTTTCAGGGTAACTGGTTTGTATTGCGAGGCCACCAGGAGCTGGGAGCTCCTTCATGGCTGCTGATGACGGAAATTGAGGAGGAGTCGACCAGTGTTCGGTCAAAGTTCCTGGTCACCCTGTGGTCACTCTGAGCAGGACAGATGACCAGCGCCCAGCTCTGGGTCCTTGGTGGAGCCGGGCAGAGCCTCTCCAACAGCAGGGAGGCCACCAAGTAGAAAGGGTTTGCAGAAGTGTATTTACAGTGACAATTTGGTCATGCTGGTGTATTCACAAATGTCCTGCTATTCTTTTTTTGTTATATAGGTTTTTATCTGATGACAGTAGTCTGGAGTATAAATATTATAAGCTGAAGCTGGCAGAAATGCAGCGGATGAGCCAGACCTTGCCAGGAGCAGATCAGAAGCCGATGGCGGCAGAATGTGCAGTCCGGGCCATGCTATATGCCCGGGCGGTCCGGAGCCTCAAGAAGAGGCTCCTACCAGGGCGGCGGCGGGGGCTGCTTCGAGCTCAAGGACTCCGGGGCTGGAAAGTGAGGAGAGCGACCACCGGGACCCAGACCCTCCTCTCCTCAGGCACCAGGCTGAAACACCATGGCCGGCAGGCTCCAGGCTCCTTGCAGGGAAAGCCGCCCCAACCAGACGGAAATGATGCTGCCAAGGACTGCCCGCCAGACCCAGCCGGACCCTCTCCTCGGGACCCCAGCCCAGAAGCCTCAGGCCCATCCCCCAAGCCAGCAGGAGTGGATGTCTCCGAAGCCCCTCAGACCTCTTCTCCCTGCCTGTCTACTGATGGTGAGTGCTCACTCCTGTCCCCCTCCTCTGGGCCGCAGCCCCAGTGCTCATCTATCCCCGGGGGTCTCTGCAGAGACAGGTGGCTTCAGTGGGCTGGGCTGGGCAGCAGGCAGCAGCGAAAGGGACCTGGCCAGGATGGCACACACAGGGGCACTCTCTCTCCTCTTGCTTCCTCAAGGGGCTGGCCCTAGACTCCTGCTGCCCCCTTCCTCTTATCCTGAGTGTGGAGCTGACACGAGGTGCTGCCTGGTGACTCTGTGCTTCCCTGCAAGGTCCTCCTGCTGGCCAGCAGGGTGTGCCATGTGCGCATGCTTAGGGCTTTGAGCTCCTTGATCCATTTCTCTCTATTCTTGCCCGTTATATGTTCCATAAGGCTGCCCGTGTTCTCGTTCTGCTTCCTCTTCCCCGCTAATGTCTCTGTGTTTCCTTCCTTAGAGTTAGTTGACCTGCAGTTTCTTTTGTTTCTCCCAGCCATTACCTTCTCCTACTGCAACAGGCCTGCCCTCTGGCCAGTGCTTCCCGCTCAGCACTAGGTGGGAATGGAGAGGGAAAAAATTTACACAACTGCTACATTTCTCTAGCTATTGCTACGTAACAAGCAAATCCAAACTGTGGCTTCAAACAGGAGGCATCCAGTGTTGGTTTGAGTCATCTGGGCCGGGCCTGCACACTGTCTGCAGGCAGCGGCCAGTTGTCTGGAACTGTCAGCTGAGGTGATAGGGGTAGTGGGCTACATGCCTGTCACCCACCAGCAGTTCACCTGACAGTCGGGTTTGGGCATCCAGGAGAGGCAGAGGAGGTGCTTGAGCCCTCTCAGGCCTGGACTCCACATTTCTGTCACATTCTTAGCCAGCAAGAGTTCCAGGGCCAGCCCCAATTCAAGGGGAGAAAAGAGAGTCCACCTCTGCTGGACAGAGCTGCAGAGTCACATGGCAAAGGGCAAGGGTACAGTGAGGGGCCATCTTTGTAATCAGCCTCCACAACCCCACGATGTTCACATGGGAATCGGCAGCTCAGAACCAATACATGACAGTTGCTTTATTTTGTAGTTGATACGAAGACAATGGAGACTGCAGAGAAACTGGCCAAATTTGTTGCTCAGGTGGGACCAGAGATTGAACAATTCAGCATAGAAAACAGCATTGACAACCCCGACCTTTGGTATGTACCCATCACACCCCTTTAATTTGAGCCAATGAGTGTCCTGAGAGCCCACAGGAGTTCACCCCATGAGTGTCCTGAGAGCCCACAGCGGGTCGCCCCAGGATAAATCACAACTTCACTTCTGCTGAGCTCAGGGCTGTTAGGGAGCATCTGTTTTAGGTTGTTGGGAGACCTGCCCTCATCTGGGGCATCAGGAAAAGCCTCTCCCAGAGGGAAGTTTAAGCTGGATCTTAAGGTTCAGTGGGCGTTGGCCCGGGGAAGGGGGAGAGAATGCCCTGGCCAAGGGGCTTATAGTTTCCCCGGACCTTTGCAGAGGCAAAGAGGAGAGTGTGTCCTCGCCCATGAGTCTGAGGAGGAGGAGGGCACTGTCCCTGGTCATGCTGGCTACTCTGGGCAGGACGAGAATGTGCAGCTCATGTAGCATGTTGGTGGGTTTTGGTCCAGGTGTGAGCAACAAGCACTTCCACGCAGTGATGGCTTGTCACCCTTGTGCCAGGAGGGGGCACCATTATCCTCTCCATTCTTCAGATGGTGTAATCATTCAACACTACACAGCCCAGAGGCCACAGAACCAGAGCCCCACTCTGCCTGCAGGGTGCGGGTTCTCCTTCAGGGAGAGGCTGCCTGAGGGCCATGTGTTCCCAGTACTGAGCCGTAACCCGGCTGGGCTCCCCTTGGAGTGGGTGGGGTTCCCATGCTGTGTGGATTGTGTCCTATTGCCAGCTAGGGGTTCCGGGCCCTCACCCTGCTCCCAACATGCTGGAGAGTCGTGCCTCAGCTTAGTTAAGAATACAGTTAAAAACTTTACATTTCCTGGAGCATTTCTGGGACCCAGTAGTGGCTAAGCGCACACTTCTAGTTTGGCCTTACACGCAATCTGTGTTTGTGGTGAGAATTTTTGGGTATCTTCCAGAAGGGGATTGTTGAATCATAGTTCAATGCAAACTAAGTTTTGTTAGTGCAAATTCCCCTCCCTGAGGGCCACTCTCCTAGGAGTGTCATGAGTGCCTGTCCCCACCCCCCACCTTTTGGCATGCCTTTGAGCCAGTGGGATTGGTGAGGAATTTCTAATTTTCTCAGTGAAGTTTTAGTTTGCGTTTTTCTTATGAGTGAAATTGAACCTCTTTTCATAAACTTGTGTCCTTTGAATATCTTTCTGTAAACTGTTCATATCATTTGCCCTTTTTTAATTTTATTTATTTATTTATTTTTGGCTGTGTTGGGTCTTCGTTTCTGTGCGAGGGCTTTCTCTAGTTGCAGCAAGCGGGGGCCACTCTTCATCGCGTTGTGCGGGCCTCTCACTATCGTGGCCTCTCTTGTTGTAGAGCACAGGCTCCAGACGCGCAGGCTCAGTAATTGTGGCTCACGGGCCTAGTCGCTCTGCGGCATGTGGGATCTTCCCAGACCAGGGCTCGAACCCGTGTCCCCTGCATTAGCAGGCAGATTCTCAACCCCTGCGCCACCAGGAAAGCCCCTCATTTGCCCTTTTTTAAAAAAAAGTTTTGTTGAGGTATAATTGACATGCCATAAACTGCACATATTTGTCTAATAAGTTTTTTTTATTAATTTATTTTTGGCTGCATTGGGTCTTTGTTGCTGCGTGCGGGCTTTCTCTAGTTGCAGTGAGTGGGGGCTACTCTTCCTTGCGGAGCGCGGGCTTCTCATTGTGGTGGCTTCTCTTGTTGCAGAGCACGGGCTCTAGGCGCGCGGGCTTCAGTAGTTGTGGCACGTGGGCTCAGTAGTTGTGGCACACGGGCTTGGTTGCTCCACAGCATGTGGGATCTTCCCGGACCAGGGCTCGAACCCTGCATTGGCAGGCGGATTCTTAACCACTGCGCCACCAGGGAAGTCCCTGTCTAATAAGTTTTAATGCGTGTTTACACTCATGCAGCCATCACCACCATCAAGATGATGAACACATCCATGACTCAAAAATTTCCTTGTCATCCCTTCCTGCAGGCAGCTGCTGATCAGGGCTCTCTCACTGTAAATAGTTTGTATTTTCTATAATTTTGTATAAATGCAGTTTGTTCTCTCCTTTTGTCTGGCTTCTTACTCCACATAATTATTCGGGTTCATCCATGTTGTGTGTATCCATAGTTCATTCCTGTTTTTTGCTGAGTGTATCGCATTGTATGGCTGGACCACAGTTATCTACCCATTCAGCTGTTGATGGCATTGAGATGTTTCCAGACTGGGACGATTTCAGATGAACCTTCTGTGAGCAGTCATGTACAAGGTCTGCTTTTATTTCTCTCCAGTAAAATACTGAGGCAGAGAAAGGCTGGCTCACATGGTGGGTCTGTGTTTAACTTTTGAAGAAACTTCCAGACTGTCTTTCTAAGTGGTGTCTTTCTAAATACTGAGGCAGAGAAAGGCTGGCTCACATGGTGGGTCTGTGTTTAACTTTTGAAGAAACTTCCAGACTGTCTTTCTAAGTGGTGGCACAGTTTTGCATTTCCAGCACCTTGGGTGAGAGTTCTGTTTCCTCTCCATCCTCACCAGCACTTGATAGTGTCAGTCTTCATGTTAGCCGTCCTGGTGTGGGGGAGGGGTGTCCCACTGTGGTTCTCATTTGTGTTTCTCTGAGGACTAACAGTGCTGAGCATCTTTGCATGTGCTTGTGTATTTCTTTAGTGAAGTGTCTGCTCGGATCTTTGGCCCATTGTTTTATTGGGTCATTTATTTACTTATTAATGAATTTGGAGAGTTTGTTATATATTCTTGATACAAGTTATTTGTCAAGTGTGTGGTCTGCAGATAATTTCTCCCAGTCTGTGACTTGTTTTCTCATTCTAGCAGTGTCTTTTGGAGGGCAGAAGTTCTTAATCTTTGCCATTTTCTTGATTGGGCTTTTTGGATTTATTCTTTCTAGTTTCTCTGACCTTTTACCTGTAATGTAATTGTATCTATTTCCTTCATAGTTGGATATTTATCTTTCACGTTACTTATGGTATGTTTTGCAGCGCAGAAACGTTTGATGTAGTCAAATTTCTCAGTTTTATCTCGTTGCACCTGGATACAGAGTTACAGTTAGAAAGAATCTCCCTACACTCAGATTATAAAGACATTTATGTATTTTCTTCTACAACTTGTATGGCTTGGTTTTTACATTTAGATCTCTGATTGGTGTAGGGTTATTCAGGAGCAGAGAGTACAGCATAGATCCAATTTAAATATTTTTGTAAAAAGCTGCCCAGTTGTCCCAACACCATTCGTTGAAAAGACTATTCTTTTTCACAGTGGTTTGAGAGGCCACCTTCATCAGATACTGTGTTTCTGGCCTTTTTCTTGGTCTGTCTGTCCATAAACAAGTAGCACGCTGTTTTAACTGTAGAGGCTTCGCACACCTTGTAATACCTGGTGGAACTGGGCCCCTTGTTGATCTTGTTCAGGGGTTTCCTAGATAGTCTTACATACTCATGTTTCTATATGAACTTAAGAATCATGTTCAGATCCAGAAAAAAATGATGCTTTTACTTTTATACGTTAATATTTAATTAAGGGAGAATTGACTTCGTTATGAGCCTGAGTTGTCCTGTCCAAGAACAAGGGCTGTCTTTCCTTTGGCCCAAGTAAATTTTGTGTGTTTTTGGTTTCCTACACCAGCCGCAGCTCCAAGCTGTGGCTAGGGCCATTGGACTCCGAGGCTCAGAGAGGCCTTTTTGCCAGCACATTCACGCAGCTTTGCTGCAGGACATGAGGCAGGAGGTGACACACCTCTCTCCATCTCATGGCTGGAGTATGGGAGGAACCAGAGAGTCACAGTGAGCACACACAGGCCCAGAGTGGCCAGTGATGTAATCAGAAAGAGATGAGGTAAGGCCCAGGTCAGATCTCCTGGCTGTAGTGTTAGAGCTCGTTCTAGCATGTTCTCTGGTCGTCCCTGCATACCTTGTTCCTACAGCTCCCTCCCCCAGAAAGCAATTAGGCCTCTTACGTTCTGGCTCCTTCGTTAAATTACTAATACTCTTCAAGCCTTCTATCTCATTGTAAAGCTGCCCATCAGCCACAGCTGGTGGAAAGAGGTCATGAGTTTGCTTCTTTGTCCCACCCCCAGCTTTGTCAGGTCCATTTGGACAGTTTCAGAAAATAGGAATGTTTATAGAGAACCCTCTGGTTAACCAATGTATTTCATCTTTATCCCAGGTTTCTACATGACCAAAACAGTTCAGCTTTCAAATTCTATCGAAAGAAAGTATTTGAACTGTGCCCATCGATTTGCTTTACGTCATCTCCGCTGAACCTTCATGTCAGCAAGAGCGCCGATTCTCAGGAGAGCCCCCTGGAGCCCATGGAGGGGGAAGGAGAGTTTGAGGATGAGCCCTCTCAGCACGAGGCTGAGCTGGAGAGCCCAGAGGTGATGCCTGAGGAAGATGAGGGCGAGGAGGAGGATGAGGAGGAGGACGAGGAAAGGGGTGAGGAGGCCCCCACTCCTGGAGGGGCCTCCAGGCCAGCAGGAGGGTCAACCAAGTCCGAGGGCTCGGAGGGCAGCCCCCCAGCTGATGGCCTCCTGAGCGAGGTGGCCGAGGATGGCCCGGCTGGTGCGCCTGCCCTGTCACAGTCCTCCTCAGGGGCCTGCTTCCCCCGGAAGAGAGTCAGCAGCAAGTCGTTGAAGGTCGGCATGATTCCGGCTCCCAAGAGGCTGTGTCTCATCCAGGAGCCCAAAGGTGAGTGCCTGGCTATCGACACAGTGCCCCCAGCACGGTCTTCTGTTTAACACCTGAGGAGGAGTCATGGTGCTCAGTTGTGGGCCATGAAAAATTGTGGAGACGTTGTCTGACTGTTTTGAAGAACTTACCTGGCCCTCAGCCCAAGTTCAGGTGCAAGATGACCAGCTGGACCCCGTCACCCTTTCCGCCTCTGATTGCTCCAGCTAACCTGGACATTACCTTCCAGAACACTCCCAGGGCCAACACAACATGGAGTTCTTCGGTCTTATGTTTTTAACCTAAAATAGTCCTATTGGTTTTGCACACAGTCCAAAACGTTCATGAGAAACTGACGTTTCCAGTTGGTCTGAGGTTGGCATTCTAAGGAGATGCTGTGTTTGGCTTCTAGCACCCCACATGCTGCTTGTTATTTTCCATTATTGCTCAGCTTCCAACAGGGGAGTCCTGGCTGCGGAAGAAATGGGCCTGGGTCATCTTGGCTGTTTCCTGCCTGTGATCTTGAGGCGTGCCCAGCTTTCTGAGTGCCCCCACCCCCCCGAAGACCCCAGGGTAGTGATGACTGCTTAGTGACGATGAGGCAGGAGGACACGGACCGGGACCAGTCTTGGGCAGCGGTTAGTGGGAGCTGTGCAACCCATGCTCTGCCAGCCTTGGCCATGGAAGACCATCTCCTGCCTGCCTGTGGGGAAGGTCAAGGTTCTTGAGGTACAATTTACCAGCAGTAAAGGTGCACCCTTTTCAAGTGGACAGTTCATGGAGTTTTGGCAAAGGTGTATAGGCATGAGCCCCCCCAGTACAGCTGAGCTGGAGCTCGTCCGAGAAGTGTCTCTGTCCCTCTGCAGTTTCCTCCTCTACCCAGCCCGGGCAACCACTGACCATCTTCTGGCCTTGTGGTTTTGCCTTTTCTAGACTGTCAGTAGGTGAACCACATCATGTCCCGCCTTTTGCTGGGCTGCTCGCTGCCCACCCAGGTCTCCACACAGCCGGGCCTGTGTGGAGCTGATGCTGCGACGCTTGTGTGGCAGGTGGTTTTGGTGAACAGGCCTCCATCGTGTGCGGAGAGCCTGTGTGTGCTACGTTATTGAGACCATCATATTCACACCCAGCAGTGTCAGTATAGTTTCTCCTGCTAAAGGAACAGTTCTCGTGGTTTGTGTTTGGAAACCTTGGTGTTGCAATGGATTTCTAACTGTTCTACTAAACTCTTATGTCCTTCAGAACTTATCAGAGTGTGGTAGCACATCAGAATGCTTGTTAAGATGGCTTTCATGGGGGGAAAGTGGAATTCTTTCTACTTTAGAAGCTCTCAGTTATTTTGATAGGGTGGTTGATGAGATAGTACCAGACCTGCTGATATCTCCTTTGTCAAATATAATAATAACAATAATAATAATGTGATGTGGTGCTGTGTATGAGAAGCATGGTTGTTTTTACTAGAAAGTTCTGAGTGGACTTTACTTCTCTATCTATGGAACAGTCACAGGGACATGAGGAGGGCACGGTGTTGCAAATAGCTCATTTGTTGAAGCAAAATGTATTCCTACGGTCATGGAAAATGATCCACGTGTCAGGTCCTTCGTCATAAACGTGGGAGTCACGCTTAGGTAGACTCTCCCACTGCAAGGCAGCCCTCAGTTGAGCCTCTGTTCTGCCTCTGCACTCTGTGGGTCACACGATTCCTTAGAGGAGCCAGGGCCGAATGGCTGGCCCTGTGGTGCAGCTCCTAGCCACCTTCTGTCAGCAGAGGGGCTATAAGCCCAAACTACAGCACCCTCATCTTCTAAATAATTCGGGGAAAGTACATATATGTGTATATATACATTTCTTTTGTCTTCCAGTTCACGAACCAGTTCGAATTGCCTATGACAGGCCTCGGGGTCGTCCCGTGACCAAGAAGAAGGTGAGCGTGGCTGTGAGTCCTTACGTGTGACGTAGTCAGAGTTTGCCAGAGTTCCAAAGGGCACCGGCGTGACTAAGCTATACTCATACTTCAGGCCAGGTGTCAGCATACAAAGCACAACACACAGCCTTTTCTCTCCCGGGACTTCATATTTTTTTAAGCACAAGCCTCTTGTCAGTTAACAACAGCCTGTATTTATTTATTTATTTTTAATTTTTATTTATTTATTTATTATTTTTGGTTGTGTTGGGTCTTCGTTTCTGTGCGAGGGCTTTCTCTAGTTGCGGCGAGTGGGGGCCACTCTTCATCACGGTGTGCGGGCCTCTCACTGTCACGGCCTCTCTTGTTGCGGAGCACAGGCTCCAGACGCGCAGGCTCAGTAGTTGTGGCACACGGGCTTAGTTGCTCTGCAGCATGTGGGATCCTCCCAGACCAGTGCTCGAACCCGTGTCTCCTGCATTGGCAGGCAGACTCTCAACCACTGCGCCACCAGGGAAGCCCCTCGGGACTTCTTAAAAGTGTTTTGCATTGCCCAAAACCACAAGAGGGAGTAATTAGTCTATTTAATGGACGTGTGAGGCCTGATATGTGCAATGGATTGGAGAGATGAACAAGATAATGTCTCAGCCAATGAGAAGTTCAGATTTAGTAGACTATAATTGTGGTTAAAAGAGTGCGCTACTTTGCTAGTACGCCGAGTACATGTGCGTGCGTGTGTGTGTTTATTAACTGGTCAGCACCTCTTGTGCTCCCAGCTCCATCTGCCCACCTAGAGGCAGCCATGAGCGGGGCTGGCAGCAACAGAAATGTGCAGGACCAGGAATGGTGGGTGCTGTGGGTGCAGAGAAGCAGGTCAAAGGGAGACAAGGAATAAGGTGGGTTGGGGGGTACCCTTTAAGCAGGGAGGCCTAGGAGAAGCCCCAGATCAGTCACAGGTCAGTAGGGAGCCCTTTGTGCCTAGAATGGAGTGATGGGGTGAGGAAGTAGAGGTGGCAAGCACCCAGGTCACATAGGGCTTGTAGATGGATGTCAGCACTGTGGCCCCTTCTTTGGGAGAGGCATTGGAGAACCACGGTGGGGATTTGGGTGGAAGACATGGCCACTATGGCTGCTGTGTTGAGAGCAGCCTGTGGGGTGGGGGGTGAGGCAGAGCCGGTGGGCCAGGAGAGGTGAAGGTGGAGTTGGTGGGACTTGCTCATGAACTGGATGTGGAAGAGAAAGCCAAGAGTCCAGGGTGACTCCAGGGTTGTCGGCCTGGACAGTTAAGAGAATGGAGCTGCCATTGACTGAAATGGGGAGCCCCTGTGGGAGCAGGTCATTGGAAGGAGAAGGGGACACACTCCAGACAGCTGGCTGACACATGTCGGGGCAGGTGAGGCTAGACAAGCTCACCTGGGATGCATGTGGGGACATCACAGGTCTCTAGAGGTCAGGGAGGTGAGTGGGGAACCAGGCGAGGTCTCTGCTGGTGTCAGGGGGTGAGCAAAGCCCAAGTTGTGGCTCAGACCTGTTCTGAGTGCATTGCGTCAATATCAATGGCCAGAGGAAGCGTCAGTGTGACCCCAGTTACAGCTGAGAGCAGGGACCTTCCTGTACCCGAAGCTTGTGGTCTTAACAGCTGTGTTGGGTTTTAAGCTGACCCAGCACCCGGGTACCCATCTGGTGGCCTGGGTGAGGCACAGCCTGCTGAGAAGGCAGCCTTTTCAGGCTCAGCCTGGCCATCTAATCTTGGCATGTGAATCCTGGGGTTCTGTTTTTACATCTGTAAAGTGGGGCAGTTGCACCTATCCTGCATGTAGGAGATACCTTGAGGATTAAATGAAATGTGTGTTAACCCGGTGTGCAGCCAGCTGGTGTCCTGCAAACATGGGTCTCTCTTTGGGGTGACTGCAGGCAGGGAGGAGGTCTCCCCTGCAGCTCTCTGTGCACACCTCAGCCTGGCCTATGGTGCATGGCTTTGCTCCAGCCCCAGGAAACCAGGCAGGGTGATTCTTAGACACAGTTGAACACTCACAAAGATCTGTCCAGCTGAGTGGACCCCTGTTCCTCCTGTTGCTCCCACCTGAACAGCTTTCCTGAAGGGGGATGCAAGCCTGCCATTTGGGGACCCGTGGCCAGCCTTCCCTCTGCCTTCCCCATCCTCTTCCCCTCCCACACTTCCCCTGCTCAGACCCTCTCCACTACTCCCAGCTGCATTGATCAGGACAGAGGAACCTTCTCCCTGGGAGCATGTGAGGCCCTGGGGACAGGCTGTGTTCAGTGTTTAGTAAACGGATTAAAGAAACAGGCTCAGGCGGCAGGGACTCTGAGCCCCCAGCTGCCCAGCGGTTCCAGCACACTGTGGGTGCTAATGAATATTCATGAGTGAATGGAAATCCCCTTTGCTCACACGGGGCAGGCTCCTCCTCCAGAGGCCTCTAGGCTTTTTAATTTGTCTTCCCACAGTCAGCTCTGGAGCCCAGACTTCCTCTAGGGCTTCTTACCTTTCCATCCACAGGGTCTTTCCCAGGCCCCATCCTTCTTCCCAGCTGCACTGGCTCTCAGTGAGGTCTGCTCTGTGCTAGACATGGACCCCAGAGTCCAAGTAAAACCCGGTCCCTGCCCTTGGGGAGCCCTCAGAGCTCCAGACCTGGGAAGGACCAGACAGACACATAGGTCAGTCAGGTTTGCTGAGTAATGCCTGAGGGCAGCCAGGGAAGCTTCCAGGATGGGGTCACTGCTCAGAGTTTTGGAAGCCCATGAGAATGAATGAAGCAGTGGGAGAGGAGTGGGGGTCAAATAGGGAGGACCCTTTGAACCGATTTTTCTGTACAGCCTCTCTCCACTGCCTTTCTGGATCCCTCCTGCCTTAGCCCTGCTGCCCCTCTGACTCCTGCACTCCAGGGGCCTTCCTGCCTCAGGTCCTGTGCCCTGTGTCCCTCAGCCTGGGATATGCCCTCTGGTCATCACAGGGCCACTCTCTTTATCCAGGTCTCCACTCTGGGCTCTTCCTACTCACCCTTTGGCCCCAGGACCCACCATCGTCTCACGAAGTTTAATTCACAGCCTCAACACTGCAACAAGAGTGGTCACGGTGAAGCCTGAGAGGCTGGTCTGGCGTGGTTCTGTGGGGATACCTCAAGCTGGTGACCTACAACCTTTAGAGGTCTCAACCCACCCAGGGAATGTTGCCAGGACCATGGCTTGATCTTGAGCATCTGTGGAGTCAGGGAGGCATTAGGGGTGTTAGTACTGGACCATGTCCAGGTGTAACCCACGCAGACCCTTGCTCCAGGGGCTTTGCTGCACCTCACATGCCACACTCTTCTCTCTCCTCAGAAACCCCAGGACTTTGATTTCGCCCAGCAGAAACTGACCGACAAGAACCTGGGGTTCCAGATGCTACAGAAGATGGGCTGGAAGGAGGGCCACGGCCTGGGCTCCTGTGGGAAGGGCATCAGGGAGCCAGTCAGTGTGTACGCAGTGGGCGCTGGGGGCCAGGGGTGGGGATGGGCAACCGTGCCTGGGGAGATGAGGCTTTCTGTGGGATTCTGGTCCTAAGTCCTTTGACCTGCAGCCTGATTCTTGGTTTCCTTCATGTCGAACATGGCTTATAGCAGATCATTTACATATGCAGGTGTTCACACAGCTCCTTGCTGCACTTGCATAGACTTGGTCCCTGGCATTTGGCCACATTCATTATTATCATAAAAGCTTGAGTGGTAATAATGCTCTGTAGTTACGCTAAGAGCCACTTCCCTTTTCCAGGAGCCCACATGAAGACTAGCCAGGGTAGAGCACGGCCCAGAGTTTATTAAGCCCCATTAGCATCCAGCAAGCATTTCAGTTAAAATTGAGCTTAGCACCTGCTGGGGAGGCTTTCTGCTGTAATCAGGGGCTGGCTTCTGAGCACACTTCTCAGAAAGTTTGCATGCCTGCACGGGTGAGTATCCCTTGTTCCCCACTGTGACTTGTGTCTTTATTTTCCCCCTCCCTTGCTGTCACTGTTGTGTGTCCCTCATACCTCTGTCCCACTCTGATGGCTCAGGCTATTTTCCATCTCCTGGTGGCCGGGCTCTGGGCTCAGGCGTGGCTAACTCTCCATTTTGCTCCTTAGGGGAACTGCCTCGGAAGGGGAGGGGTTGGGTGCCGACGGGCAGGAGCACAAAGAAGACACGTTTGACGTGTTCCGTCAGAGGATGATGCAGATGTACAGACACAAACGGGCCAACAAATAGGTATGTGTGTGAGCTAGTGTGGGGGGCATTCTGCCTAAGCTGATGTTCTGGTACACAGAGACGCTTCCTCTAGAAAAGTTAGTGTGCCCCGCTCAAAACCCAAACATCAAAATATCACTCCCCCCAAAAGATCATAAAATTTTGTGAGGGAAACAAGGAGTGTTTGGATGTGGATGTGTCCCACCTCTCACCTTCCAGGCTGAAGGAACGAGCCCCATGCTCGCCAAGCGCCACTGCACGCAGCCCATGGTGCGGCCTCAGCACTGGGCTCCCAGGTGCGACTGTACGTGGCCATCTTGTGGAAACAAGCCACCACGGGAGCGGCCTGGTGTCTTGCAAGTGTAAGGGTGACCTGGAAGCTGGTGCTGCAGAGGACGCCACTCTGCCTCATCCCTTTCTGAGGGTCTTCAAATCCTTTTCCTTCTGAGGGGCCTTTGGCCTATAAATATCCTATCTTTCTCCTCTCCTTTTAGTTGTCCTCCCCACCCATAATTTCCATCTCAGTTTTGAACAAAATCGTTCTCTCCCTGAATAGATGAAAACCATTGGTGAGAAAGATAAGGCTTGAAGCAGCAATTACTCTTAAAACGCCACCTCTGTCCCGGATCTGCCCTGGAACCAGTGCCCAAGTAGGTTTGGTGTGTACACGAAAAACAAACGTCTCTGCAGTTTCTGGTGCGGAGGTTCCACCCGCTGGCTTTTCTTTTTCTTAAAAAAAGAACGCACCATTTCCAATCTGCTTTTGCCTTTCACCCTCTTCCAAATGCTTTTGGCAGCAAGTCTTCTCCAAGTCTCCCCTGGTTCCGCTCAGAAGGTGGGGCTGCCCTTGAAAGCACCAGCGCCCTTTAAGTGCTCAGGAACCAGCTCCTGTCGGTTTTCCTGTCCCTGGACACATTGCTCTCTAAAAGTGATCTGCTAGCAAACTTGATACCGAAACAGTCACAGATCGTATCTTCTCAAATTTAAATAGGGAATATAAATCAGTAATAATGAGGTCTGTGCTCTGGTACCACAGCTGTCAGTCGGAGTGCTGAAGCTCTTTAAACAAGTGGAGGTACTGGATTCGATGAACGTGTTATTTATGGAGTCTCATCTCTTAAATGCATCCCAAGAGACTTAACGAAATTTCAGCAATGTATTCAGCAGCTGTATTCAGTGGGGAGTAATCATTACACCCATGAAACTTTCCCCAAATTTACGTGTCTCTTAGAATCCACAAAGCAAACTAGTTGTTTTTTTTTTTAAACCACATATGGAGTCTCTCCTACAAAGGGGTGGGAGGTGTAAACTCTTCAAGACTCTTCATTTTTTGCATGTGTGGCAGTGTAAAGAATTGTTGTATTAGGGCCTTTGTACAGAGCAGAAAGGATCCTCTTGGGGTGGGCTCTGCAGCTGTTTGCTATTTCAAGGCGTATGATTGCCGCCCCTTCCAGCTTCTCGCACTCTGCCTCTTGCAACTACATGCGAAATTCTCAGGCTGTGGGAATCTCTCAGCCCTTCCTCATAAAGCAGCAGTGTTGAAGTTTTAAATACATGCTAAAGTCTGGAAAACAGGATCCTGCTGATACTATAAGCTTGGGGGACACAGCAATGAGTTTCCCTGTCAGCCACTTGTATTGGCTGTTGTGAAATCCTTGCTTTCTCAAAGCCCGAGACCTCCTGGGCTGTAGTCCCAGGCTTCTCTGGATCTGTCTTGTCTGTCTGGCCCACACTCACCAGCACAGCGTCACGGGCCTGTGCCAGCATCTCACGTGCCCGCCTGATGTTGCCCTTCTTCATGCCACGGGTAGTCCCCAGGGCTCTGCTTGCTTCTGGTCACTTTTGTTGCTTTGGAAACTGGCAGATCTTTATGGCCACGGACATGCTGGAGGTTCTTCAGCAGAGTTGAAATAGCCTGCAGGGGTGGTGTGGTTTGGGGGAACCACAGCTATGGGGGTTCACCTCCTTTCTCTTCTAATCTTTCCAACAGCCTTCCACATTGGCTGGGGGTCAGGTAAAGGG
The DNA here is from genome assembly GCF_965194825.1 of Balaenoptera physalus. NCBI lineage: Eukaryota > Metazoa > Chordata > Mammalia > Artiodactyla > Balaenopteridae > Balaenoptera > Balaenoptera physalus. Next base: position 13,556,102 of record NC_138890.1, on the reverse strand, counting down.
ATAGAACTCTGAGAACAGGGCCTCGATCCCGCATGGCCTTTCACAGAGCACCCTTTGGTGCTGAGTGAGGTGTGCACCCCCCAGCATGGGTCCTGGCTCTTTCTTCAAGCGTAGCTTTGACCATCATATTCGCTTTGTCCTAGTATGCTCATCCTTGGCTTTCTCTGCTTTTATTTATAAGTAAAATACTTTAGGAATTCCCGGGGTTTGAGCCCTGTTCCCACAGCCTCCTGCCACTCCTCCTCCTGGGGGTGTCCTGCTTTGAGCTGACACTGTGAGCCTTTGGCAGTCGTCAAAGGGAGCACCTACTTCTTGAGCCTGGAAAGTCCTGTAAGCACTCAGGTGGCGCTTCTGTGGAGTTGGCATTGAGGCAGTGAAGGCATTGCGTGGGCCGGGGAGGAGCGTGGTGGTGCGTCCCTGTGCCAGCTGTCAGCTGGGGACCAGCGCGCTGGCCCTCTGTGCCCGCCCTTGCCCTCTCCAGCAGAGACCGCTCTACGGGGAGCACGCGTGAGAGCAAGTGCGATGTGCAGTTGCATAGCCTTGTCAAAGTCACAGTGTCTTTTCTGTCATTCTAGTTCCAGGGTCTCTTCCATGAGGACGACAGGCATCCGGAAAGTGCTAACTCACCACTTTGGGTGCTTACTGTCTCTGCCTTGTTTCCATCACTGGAAATCATATAGAGAAATTTAGCGTTTTTGGTCCTTGGTAAAACCTAGAAGACGTTTGTGATGTTACAAAATGGAAGCTTTGGGTTTTTTTTCTTTTTTTTAATCTAAGAAGTTGTGGTTGTTGTTAATCATTTAGCAGTTGAAATAAATGTAGAGGAAACCCAGTTTTCCATGGTCTCCATTGATGTGTTTTTAAATCAGACTGGTTGGGGAACACATGGTAGATGTTGTAGGGCCTACGTGGAGCCAGGTCGTAAACACTGCTGCCTCCCAGGCATGCCCTCTGCCTGCGGGGGCCTTTCTGACTGGCATGCTGCAGCTGGGGGGCCTGGTAAGTCACCGGGAAAGCCTAGAGGGTACCAGAAAGCAGGTAGTGATCAGGGCCAAACAGTGGGTGGGTCCACCCTGTTTTCTGTGGAGAGGGGGGTTTATTGCTGGGTACAGAAATCTGCCTTTGAGAGGGTGTCGGGACATGGGAGCTTTACCTGAGATGCCCACAATTCACCCACCCACCTCAAGGCCTTCCCTGATCTCAGGGTCGGGGTTCCAGCTGCCAGAGTTAGACCAAGGCCCACTTGGGCTTCCCCCTGAGTTAGGAGCTGGCCTGTGGGACATCTTCAAAGCTCCCTGCTGTTCCCATATTCTGCCCAGCCTGTGTCTGATTCCTCCATCAGCAGCCCCTTGGCCCATCTGGTGAGGAGGGAGGGTAAAGAGCACATAGGTGGGCAAGCCTGGCACCTACAGGACCTGCAGGGACCTCCACCTGAGCACAGTGTAATGGGCAGGAGCCTGGGGTATGGTTGTGCCCGGGGTAGCAGGGAGCCCAGGAAGGGTTTGGGGTGCTTTGTCAGCAAGAAAGGGGGGGATGGAGGAGACAGGGCCCCTTAGGAAGCTGGTGTCAGACCCCTGAACCTCTCCTCTCACTATGTCCCAGAGGACACTCAGGAGTGACGAGGACCCATGTGATCATGACGGGAGCTCTTGTCACCCAAGAACCTCCCACACGTTTGCTGTCATCTTCACCAGAGCCCTGGAGGTTGGTGTCTGACCGTGAGCTTTAATGCCACTCCCTGAGAAAGTTGCTCAGAACCTACAAGGACCCCACCCATTTTCCTCCTCCCTCTTGGGAGACGCCCTTCCCAGCTCCCCTTTATCACTGTGCAGGGCTGGGGAAGGTCACTTAGACAAAGGCACACAGAATGAGGTTCTCCAGCCCAGGACGCTGTTCAGGCTTTGACCTCCGGCAGGTCTCTCCACCTCAAGCCTCAGTTTCCCCTCTGCGATTTGGGAAGGATTTCTTCCTCTGCTACCTTGTCATTTAGGGCTAACTGGAACCTGAACATGCCATTCTGAGCCTGGCGGGCCCCTCCCCTCCACGTCCTCCCCCCCACAGCCTCTCCTCTCCCTGGAAGCCTTCTGGACCAGGACCTTGAGAGGCAGAGGGTGCTGCCGGAGAAGCTCCAGTCTCCAGTGTTAAAGCAGGCCTTTGCTATGCCTGCACACGGACCTACATAACATGCGCGCATAATAACATGCAAACATGCCTGTTCAAGCAACATGAGTACATTTTCTTTGTAAAAGATTTTTGAAAATGCAAGACCCAGATAGACGCGGAACAAAGCACAGAGGTTTCCCCTCTTTCCCACTCCCATGTAAAAATAACAAAAAATAAATTTAATAATTTAAAGTAAGGCTTACCATGCATGCCGCCTAGAGACTTGCTTCCGCGTCATCTCAACAGTCTTTCCACATGAGTTTGATTTCAGGTACTGTTTGTGAATAAGTAATGCCTGGCTAAAGTCAGAAGGTACAGAAGCGTGTTCTGTGGGAAGATAATTTTCCACGACCCACAGCGCTCAGGTATCAGATCCCTATGTGTAGATTATTTTATTTTCTTTGTTTAGTTTTGGCCATGCAGCATGTGGGATCTTAGTTCCCCAACCAGGGATCAAACCTGCATCCCCTGCAATGGAAGCGTGGAGTCTTAACCACTGGACCGCCAGGCAGGTCCCTAGATGATTGTATATATGGGCATATTTTAGATACAGACCTTAAAAATGAAAATTGGACTTCCCGGGTGGCGCAGTGGTTAAGAATCCGCCTGCCAGTGCAGGGGACACGGGTTTGAGCCCTGGTCCGGGAAGATCCCACATGCCACGGAGCAACTAAGCCCGGGGACCACAACGACTGAGCCTGTGCTCTAGAGCCTGCAAGCCACAACTACTGAGCCCGCGTGTCACAACTACTGAAGCCCAAGCACCTAGATCCCGTGCTCCGCAACAAGAGAAGCCACCGCAGTGAGAAGCCCGCGCACCTCAACGAAGAGTAGCCCCGTCTCGCCCCAACTAGAGAAAGCCCGCGCACAGCAACAAAGACCCAACACAGCCAAAAATAAATAAATAAATAAATAAATTTATTAAAAAAAAAAAAATTATACTTCACATTCTGTTTTGCTTTTTGCTTTTTTCCAATTAACTTTCCAAAAAACATTTAAGTATGTATATATGTCTTGGACTGTCATTTATCTCACAAGTTCCCCATCCGTAGCCATATGGGTTATCCCAAAACTTTGGCCCCGACATCGTAGAAAACCTTTGTGGATAAAGCCCTACAAATGGCATTTCTGGGGTCTCCCCACCTCACTGCCTCCCTCCAGTGTTCCTGTGTCATCCGACTTTGGGGGCAACCCTGGGGGTGCCCCTGTTTCCCCAGCCGTGCCTGCCTCGCCAGGGCATAGTGGGGCTGTGGACCCTGGGAAGTGCTCCACTGCAAACCAGAGCCTGCAGCCCTGACCCCTCCGGACCATGTCCTTGCACTATATTCAGGACACAGGTCCAGCTGCCACCCGTCTCTTCTACCCCCAGATCCCTCTAACCCCTTCACCCCCTCCCTCCAATTTTGACCGTTCTGGAGCCAGCACAGCTGCAGCAGGTGACCTTGTTTTCCCAGGGGGCCCATCGGCCTGGGCAGGGGACCCTGCCTCTCCAGGCCTTGACTTCCCCCTCTATCCAGTAATTGGCCAACACCCACCCAAGGGGCATCATGAGGGCTGGATATGCACCAGCTGGGAGTTGCGGGGAGGGGAAGGGGAGCCTGTCACAGCAGGTGGTGGGACAAGGTGCCTGGCTTCCTCTAGTGAAATGGTACAGCCGATTTGCAGGGTAATCCAGGACCACTCCTAGAGAGGGTTTAGAGGGACTGGTTTTGTTACTGATCCTTCCATATCCTGTCCTCTTGGGCTTCAGTTTCCCCACCTGTGAAGTAGGCATTGTCCTTGAGGATCCATAACCCCCTTCACTGCGTGCCCTCCTCACCCCTCCCTGGCCAGCCCGAGGGTGGGGGTCACACCCCCAAACTGCCCCCCTTCCACTGAGGAGGGGCTGAGGCCTAGGGTCCAGTCCCTAGGAGAGGGGTAAATTGTCAAACTCCCATGTGTTTGGGGCATGGGGACAGTCGGAGGGGAGGAGCAGGGGTGACAGTTATTGCTGGGGCTGGAGCCAAACTCCTGCCCAACTACACGACTCTGCCAGCTGTCTTGTCCTATTGTAAAGATGGAGAAACTGAGGACCAGAAAGGGGAAGAGCCTGGTCTCAGGCTGCACAATGAGTTCTCCAAAGTCTCAGTGCCTGCTTGAGCCTCAGTTTCCCCATCTAGGTAGGGCTGGCACTGTGCTGCAGCAGGCAGCAAACTTTTGAGCCTGTTGTTGAGACTTACGGTTGAGCCCTGGGGTCAAGTATTGGCTCCTACTCCTGGATGTCAAGTGTTAGGGAAACTCCTAAGCTGCCCAGCTGGCCATCAGTGGGGGTGACTCTCCACCCTGCCCCCAGGCTCCACTATGCCTGCCGGACCTCCATTCAACCTTCAAGGCCCATTTCCCATGTCTCCTCCTCCAGGCAGCCCGTCTTGCTCTCCCTGACAGAGGCCCTGCTGCCCCTTTGGCTTCCCCAGGTCTGTCCCTTACACCCCTGGCTTGGGGCATCCAAGTCTGGCCCTGTCTCACCTGGCTTGAGAGCTCCTTCACCTGGGCCTTCTTGTCTTTAAACCCCCAGCATTGAATGAGTGTTTCATGAAAGGACAATGAACAAGTGTATTTTGTACAGTGTCTGAAGGGGACCCGCTTTGGGGTGGGACAGGCAGACCCAAGTCAAGTCCTAGACCGGGGGCACGACAGTGCGTGACCTTGAGCAAGCCCCATGACTTCTGGGACTCCATCTCCTTCATCCATAACATCAGATGATGATGTATGAGCTTGGGGAGTCCAAAATGTACCATTAATTGAAAAGCCACTTTTCTCCAGTATTTACATTGCCGTTTTTTTGTTTGTTTGTTTGAATTTTTGGCCGTGCCGCACGGCTTGTGGGATCTTAGCTCCCCACCCAGAGATTGAACCCAGGCCTGTGGCAGTGAAAGCACTGAGTCCTAACCACTGGACCACCAGGGAATTCCCATACATTGCTGTTTTAATACACTGTATTGAACTATATGGAAATAGAGATAAAAACTCAACACATACACCTGCACCATGCACCGTCACAGACAAATTCTGGAAAACTCCACACCCACCTATCAACAGGGGTCCTTGGGAAGTGGGCTGAGCTGCGGGTGGAATTTTTCCTGTTTACCTCATACATTTCTGTGTGGTTTGAAAGCTTTTGCTTGCATGATTTTAGAGTGACAAAAATTCATTGTCTATGAAAACGTGGATGATAAACTGAGCCTTGGGTTTGCTTTGAGAATCAAAGGAGATCACAGGTGTCAGCTTCGCAGCCTGTAGCTCAGACAAATCTGTGACAAATCTTCTGATAGACAGTGGTCTCTCTGGACTCTAATCTTCACATCCAGCAGAAACTGGCCCATTTCCCAGTGGAGAAACTGAGGCCTGGGAGCCTGACTCCAGACTCACACTAAATGCCAGGATTTCCAGTTGGTCTCATCTGGTTTTGAAGCTCCCCATATATACACACACGTGTGCATGTACATGCATACGTACACACATACAAAGACACATGTGCACATGCAGACTCAAAACCACATGTATATATACAGACACAGATGTGCGCACACACTTGCACACACACATGCATGCGTACGCACCATTCCTATTTCCCACCAAGCCCATGCTCACCGCCCTGGGAACTTTGACACTGAGGAATTGCAGCCCCACGATGAATCTGACACCAGCTGCTTCCTTCAGGACCCAAGGAGTGGGACCTCATGAACTGAGCTTTTCTTTGCTTGATTTTTCTCCAGAGATTCCTCTGTTTGGACTTGTGGGAGCACCACTTCCCAGTTCCTGGAATTCCTGGTCCAGGTGTGAGATTTGAGGTTTCAGCTTCAGGATTTCAGTGTCCACATCTTGATGACTTGCTTTTGCCCAGAGGCAGCTCAGAGCAAAGCAGAACTTGAGGGTTTGAGTCCTCAGTCCTAATATGTCCTCCCTGTGCTGTGTGACCTGGGGTGAGTGATCCACCTATCTGAGCCTTATTTTCCTCATTTATAAAATGGGAGAATGGTAGTATCTAATGCCGGGCTTCTGAGAATCAGCACCAGCATGCTTCGAAGCTCACAAACGTTCACTGCACTCTTTCCATCGTTCTGTGACACTGGGAGCCTGTCATTGAGGTTTCCTGTTGGCCTGCTCCTCCTAAAAATAAAGTCCCGAGTTCGTGATGTGATGGGAGGGCCACATGGGTGATCTTACAATATTCACTTCACCTCTTGGAACCTCAGTTTCCTCATTTGTAGAATAAGGAGATTACCCCCATCCTGGAGCATCAGCCGAGAAGTGTGTATGAGCAAGGGATCTGGAGGAAAGCAATGCAGGCAGCCAACAGGTACCTGAGAAGGGGCGTCTTTGCTGACCACACGCCCAGACAAATGTTTAATGAATTGCTAATGCCCAGTGGTTGCCTGTGTTGGCAGGGACAGCACCGCCTTCCTTGCTGGCTTCCATGAGGATCACCCCAATTTTTTTGTTTCTTATTGATGTAAAATTCACATAACGTAAAATTCACCATTTTAAAGTGAACGATTCAGTGACATTTAATACATTCACAGTGTTGTGCAAGGACCATCTCTATCTAGTTCCAGAACATTCCCGTCACCCCAAAAGGAAACCCAATGCCCATTAGCAGTCACTCCCCAGTCCCCCCTCCCCCAGCCCTAATAATGTCTACTCTGCTTTCTGTCTCTATGGATTTGCCTGTTCTGGACATTTCATAGAAATTGATCATATACTATGTGGACTTTTGTGTCTGGTTTCTTTCACTCAGCATGATGTTTTCAGGGTTCATCCATATTGTAGCATGTGTCAGTGCTTCATTCCTTTTCATGGCTGAGTAATATTTCATTGTGTGGCTAGACCCTATTTTCTTCATCCATTCATCTGTCAATGGACATTTGGATTGTTTACTCCTTTTGGCGATTGTGAATAGTGCTGCTGAAAACACTCGTGTATAAGTTTTGGTTTGAACACCTGTTTTCAATTCTTTGGGGTCTATACATAAAAGAGTGGAATTACGGGATCCTATAGCAACTCTACGTTTAATCTTTTGAGGAACTGCCAAGCTGTTTTCCTCAAGGTTGCTCCATATTCCAGCCTTTTTTGCCAACTGATCTGGGCCAGTGTCTTTAAAAGCCATGATCCTCTCCCTCATGGGGCAAACCCACGGAGGTCAACTCAGGGCATGACTCTCAATGTCCACAGATGTGAGGCGGAATCCTGGGAACAAAGCAAATAGAGGGAAGGTAGGGAGAAGTTAAGGGGTCTCTGGATGTAAAATGTGATGACGTTTTTCACAAAAGAGACCCTGGAGGACAAAATCCAAAGCGTGATGTGATTTTTGTAGGATCCAAAAGGATGAAATTGCAAAGTGTGATGTGATTTTTGTAGAAAATATATAAAATGTAGACAGATTCCCCCACGCAGAGAGTGAGAGGGGTTTGCTCCAAACTGTCTGAGTCACGGGGAATGTGGGGGGGGGGGCGAGGGAGAAGCTCTTCCCATCCCTTCCCCAGCCATGCGCCTGGGCACACCAAGAGTGCATGCTTATGCAGTTTGAAAAGAAAACCCATTGAAGAACATTCAGAGGAAGTAAAAATGATGAAGCATGTGCTGGCGGCAATTGTCGGTCTTTGTTTCAGAGGCAGCTGTGGTCTTAGGAGAAAAAAGCACCAGATGTGAATCTAGACAGTCTCTTCCTGTGTCAAATGGGTGAGTAAACATTGCTTCCTCCAGGACCGCTGTTTGTAGGCTGCCATGAAAGTCCCTCCAGCATCTCCCTAGCAGACTCTCAGTAGCCTCTGTCCATCTATCTGTTGGCTCACTCATTCACTCACTCATTCATTCACTCACTCATTCATTCACTACATATTTGAGAAACACCTAACTGCTCCTTCCAGGTGGAACTTTCCTTCCAAGATCTAAAACTAGTATGAAACTATTGGGTGGGCCAAAAAGTTCGTTTGTTTTTTTTTCCATAAGGTGGCTCTAGTAGCACTTAGTGGTCTTTAACTTCATTCAAAACAATTTTGTTAGATTGTATGTGACAGCTGTCATATCGGCGTGCATTTAAAAAAATGACATCAAAATTTGTGTAGCCATTTTAATATTGAAGATGGACGAAAAAAAGCAACATTTTCAGCATATTATGCTTTATTATTTCAAGAAAGGTAAAAATGCAACTGAAACACACAAAAAGATTTGTGCAGTGTATGGAGAAGGTGCTGTGACTGATCGAACGTGTCAGAAGTGGTTTGCGAAGTTTCGTGCTGGAGATTTCTCGCTCGGGTAGACCGGTTGAAATTGATAGTGATCGAATCGAAACAATAATTGAGAACAATCAATGTTATACTACACGGGAGATAGCCGACATACTCAAAATATCCAAATCAAGTGATGAAAATCATTTGCACCAGCTTGGTTATGTGACTCGCTTTGATGTTTGGGTTCCACATAAGTTAAGCGAAAAAAACCTTCTGACCATATTTCCACATGCAATCCTCTACTGAAACGTAATGAAAACGTTCTGTTTTTAAAACAAATTGTAACGGGCGATGAAAAGTGGATACTGCATAACAATGTGGAACGGAAGGGATCGTGGGGCAAGCGAAATGAACCACCACCAACCACACCAAAGGCCAGTCTTCATCCAAAGAACAGGTGATGTTGCATATATGGTGGGATTGGAAGGGAGTCCTCTATTATGAGCTCTTTCCAGAAAACCAAACAATTAATTCCAACAAATACTGCTCCCAATTAGACCAACTGATGAATTTGGTCTAATTGGATGCATTTGATGAAAAGCGTCCAGAATTAGTCAACAGAAAACACATAATCTGGGACTTGCCTGGTGGTCCAGTGGTAAAGAATCCACCCTACAATGCAGGGGACGCGGGTTCCATCCCTGGTCAGGGAACTAAGATCCCACATGCCACAGGGCAACTAAGCCCACGTGCCACAACTACTGAGCTCACGTGCCACAACTACAGAGCTCGCGTGCCTCAACTAGAGCCCGCGTGCCGCAAACTACAGAGCCCACACGCCCTGGAGCCCGCGCGTTACAACTAGAGAGAAGCCCTCACACCGCTAGAGAAGCCCTCACACCACAACGAAGATCCCGCGTGCCGCAACTAAGACCCGACACGGCCAAAAATAAATAAAAAATAAATCTTTAAAACAACAAAAAAGAAAACACATAATCTTCCACCAAGGGGCTTCCCTGGTGGCACAGTGGTTGTGAGTCCGCCTGCCAGTGCGGGGGACGCGGGTTTGAGCCCCGGTCCGGGAGGATCCCACGTGCCGTGGAGCAACTGGGCCCGTGTGCCGTGGCCGCTGAGCCTGCGCTCTGGAGCCCGCGCGCCACAACTGTTGAGCCTGCGCGCCACAGCTGCTGAGGCCCACGCGCCTGGAGCCCGTGCTCTGCAGCGGGGGAGGCCACCACAATGAGAAGCCCACGCACAGCAGCGAAGACCCAACGCAGCCCAAAATAAAAATAAATAAAATAAAGAATTAAAAAAAAAATCTTCCAGCAGGATAACGCAAGACCACATGTTTCTTTGATGACCAGACAAAAACTGTTACAGCTTGGCTGGGAAGTTCTGATTCATCCACTGTATTCACCAGACATTGTACATTCGGATTTCCATTTATTTCGGTCTTTACAAAATTCTATTAATGGAAAAAACTTCATTTTCCTGGAAGACTGTAAAAGGCACCTGGAACAGCTCTTTGCTCAAAAAGATAAAAAGTTTTGGGAAGATGGAATTATGAAGTTGCCTGAAAATGGCAGAAGGTAGCAGAACAAAACGGTGAATACGTTGCTCAATAAAGTTCTTGGTGAAAATGAAAAATGTGTCTTTTGTTTTTACTTACAAAACCAAAGCGGGACTTCCCTGGTGGCTCAGTGGATAAGAATCCGCCTGCCAATGCAGGGGACGCGGGTTCGATCCCTGGTCTGGGAAGATGCCACATGCCGTGGAGCAACTAAGCCCATGCGCCACAACTACTGCATCTGCACTCTAGAGCCCGTGGACCACAACTACTGAGCCCATGTGCCACAACTACTGACGCCTGCGTGCCATAGAGCCCACGCTCCGCAACAAGAGAAGCCATCGCGATGAGAAGCCCACACATCACAACGAAGAGTAGCCCCTGCTAGCCACAGCTAGAGAAAGCCCGCACACAGCAACGAAGACCGAACGCAGCCAAAAAACAAACAAACAAAAAAACCGAAGGCACTTTTTGGCCCACCCAATACAAACTGCAGTCAGTGATTTGAAGGAAACATCCAAGGTACAAAGAAAGGCCCATAATGGAGCCTGGTCTGGGAGATAACATTTCACTGGAGAACTGAAGGATGAATAAGGGCATGCCAGGCAGAGGGAGTGGCATGTGCAAAGGCCCTGAGGTGCAAATGATCTCAGCTGTGGGAAGAAGAGTGAGATGAAGAGAGGAGGGAGGGAGACAAGGGTGAGGGGTTTCTGGGGTGGGAGACAAGTATAGATTTTGTCCTAAGGCAATGGGGAATCACGGAAGGCTTCAGAGCACAGAAGGGGCATAGCCCAATTTATGCTTTTTAAAAATTGTGGTAAAAGTTACATAACATAGTTACCATTTTAAAGTGTTTAATTCCACGGCAGTTAGCACCTTCACAGTGTTGTATAACCATCGCCTCTATGTAGTTCCAGAACATTTTCATCATCCCAAGAGGAAACCCTGTCCCCATTAGCAGTTGCTCCCCATTCCCGGTCTCCCAGCCCCTGGCAACCACCAGTCTGTTTTCTGTCTCTATGGATTTGCCTGTTCTGGACGTTTCATATAAATGGGATCATACAACATGTGGCCTTTTACATCTGACTTCTCCAATGAGTACTTTTAAAAGGCAACTTAGAAGGACAGGAATGCAAATAGGCACTGTGCTGCTCCATCCACACTCCTCCATCCCGCTCCCTGTTTAACGACAGGCACCTGTGTGATTGCCTGTGCTTGCCAGGGCCTCGCCTGGGCTGCTGGAGCACCCGTTGCCTGCATGACCAACAGAAGGCCAGAAGTGCCTTGAGTTGACATCCCCCAGGCAGCCCTGATCAATAGCATAAGGTGTTTCCAGATCTCCCAGCAGGATAGAGCCAAAGTCACCCTCCAGGGACTCTGCTGGATGCACACCCCTCACCACTGAATCCCAGTCTCTGCTCTCTCCCCTTTTCTGAGCCTCAGTTTCCTCCTCTGTAAAATGGGTCATAGGGAGGGAGCATATTGCACTCAGTGAACAGTCAAAAGTAACACTGGGTTTACAAAAAGTAAGATCCACATTAAGAATGCAAGGAAAGGACTTTTCTGAGTGCTGATGGGGTCCACTTTGGGAGAGGTGTCAGGCTCAGGAGTCAAGACCCAGCAGGGAAGGTGTCAGGTGGTTGGGAGCATCTGGAGACACAGCAGAGGCTCAGCATGTGGCTGCCAGCCCAGCCCTGGGAGGTCAGCCTCTGAAGGCTGCATTCATCCTCCCAGGAAAATCACAATTCTCTCTTTCCCCTCAGCGCCTCCCCAGCCCCCTCCTCCGCCCTAGTTTATTATTTACCCATTCAGGGCCATGATTTATTTTTGGACGAGAACATTGGTCCTCCTCACTCTCATGGCCACCTGCCAGAGCCGCGAGCTGGCCACGCTGGGAGAAGGAAGGCCAGAGAGAATCCAGCCTAGCTGAGAGAAGGCGGGTCCTTGGGGGAGGGTCTTGGTCACGCCTGGCTCTTGATCTTTTGTTTATCCCCATAGACAGCAACTAGGAGTGCGGGCGGCCGAATTTTCGGATTCCTCCACATTCCTGACGAAGGAAGAGACTGACATGCCAGTTTACAGCACTGTCTTTGCTGTAGACATAAACAACGTCACTTAGAAATTGACATGGGTGAGCCAGGCATGGTTTGGGGTGGGTTGTGAAGTGTCCAAATATACACTCCTTTAGTTCATGCAGACAAATAAGGATGCATTCATTTTCATTTTTAAAATTGTGTTTATTTTATTTTGTTTATTAAATTTTACAAAGTTGAATTCACCCTCAGTCCCCAACTTCAACTTGGCAAACTCCTATTCATCCGTCAAAACCCAATACACAGACTCCTTCCTCCATCCTTCACATGTCCACACAAATGCTACATCTTTCTCCTCTCTGTGCTGTAAAAGAGGAATCCTCCACTACTGTGGTCATCTGTTTATGACTCTGTGTCCCTCTCTGGGCTCTGTTCTAGCACCCAGGGCAGTGCCTGGCATATAGTGGGTGCTCAGTAAATGTGGAGGTTGGGGGGACCATTTTAAAAAACAGCTTTATTGAGACATAATTCACATATCATTCAATTCGCCATTTAAAATATATAGTTCAATGGTTTTTAGGATATTCACAGATGTGTACAGCCACCACCAAGATCAATTTTAGAACACTTTCACCACCCCCAAAATAAACCCTGTGCCCATTTCAGTCACTGCCACTCCTTCTCCCCCCAGGCCCTGGCAACCACTAATCTACTTTCTTTTTTTTTTTTTTTTTAACTTTTTTGGTGTGTGTGGTTTGAGAGATGGAAATTATTTATTTATTTGTTTATTTATTGGCTGTGTTGGGTCTTTGTTGCTTTGCATGGGCTTTCTCTAGTTGCGGCAAGCGGGGGCTACTCTTCGTTGTGGTGCACGGGCTTCTCACTGCGGTGGCTTCTCTTGTTGCTGAGCACGGGCTCTAGGCACGCTGGCTTCAGTAGTTGTGGCGTGCGGGCTCAGTAGTTGTGGCTCGTGGGCTCTGCAGCGCAGGCTCAGTAGTTGTGGCGCACGGGCTTAGTTGCTCTGCGGCATGTGGGATCTTCCCAGACCAGGGCTCGAACCTGTGTCTGCTGCATTGGCAGGCGGATTCTTAACCACTGTGCCACCAGGGAAGTCCAAAGATTTTTTTTTTTTTTTTTTTTTAAATTTAAGTTAATTTTATTTTTGGCTGCATTGGGTCTTCATTGCTGTGCACGGGTTTTCTCTAGTTGTGGCGAGTGGGGGCTACTCTTCGTTGTGGTGCACGGGCTTCTCACTGCGGTGGCTTCTCTTGATGCAGAGCATGGGCTCTAGGCACGTGGGCTCAGTAGTTGTGGTGTACGGGCTTAGTTGCTCTGCAGCACGTGGGATCTTCCTGGACCAGGGCTCGAACCCGTGTCCCCTGAATTGGCAGGCGGATTCTTAACCACTGCGCAACCAGGAGAGTCCCATATGAAGAGATTTGTTTCAAGGAATTGGCTTAGGGTTTCTATGTTGCAGTCTTGAGGAGAATTCTTTTATCCCAGGAGACTCAGTTTTTGCTCTTAAGGCCTTCAGTTGATTAGATAAGCCCCACCCAGAGTCTCGAGGATAACTTCCTTTCCTTAAGGTCAACTGATTGGAGATGTTAACCACATCTAGAAAATACTTTCTATCTTTTTTTTTTTTTTTTTTTGGCTGCACTGCGTGGCATGTGGGATCTTAGTTCCCCAACCAAGGATTGAACCCATGCCCACTGCATTGGAAGTGCGGAGTCTTAACCACTGGACCACCAGGGAAGTCTCTAGAAAATACTTTCACAGCACCATTTAGACTAAACCGCTGGGCACCATTGCCTGATGAAGTTGACACATAAATTTAAACCATCAGTATGTTTCCATGTCCCCACCTCACCACAAACCATCCATGAGAATGCCACCTCCTCTGAGAAGACTGCTGTGATGTTCCCTGGCCACAAAGGAGAGAACATGGAGGCATGTTGACTGGCTGCATCTGGACGGAGGGAGCTGGAAGGGAAGCAAGCAGGGCAGGCATGCAGGATATCTATGGGAAGGCAGTGGAGATGTCAGCAAGGGTGAGAGCTCCAAGGCCAGCCAAAGCTCTGGACTTTGCCCCAGGGCCATGGGGAGCCAAAGTAGGTTTTAGAGCAGGAGAGTGATATGGTTGGATACACTAACGATTGAAAAAATTGTCACTGACTGATATGTGTCTCTCAGCACCCCTAGATGGGGGCAGCAGGGGTCAAGGCCCCAGTCCAGGCAGGAAATGGCAAGGTCTGGGCCAAGGGCTGTGGGGATGGGGGTGGGGCCGATTTAAGAATTTCCAGGTACATCAGTCTGGGATGAGTGTGAGTTGCTAAACTGTCATGCGGAGCTCTGACCATCGGTTCAGGCCTCTGATCTCTTCCAGGAGTTATTTCAGAAAATACCTCCTTGGGATGCACAAGGTCAGTGACCTGACCGTGAATGTCTGTGACACCAATGCCTCCCACCCACTGTGGGACCACTGGGGAGCTGTTGCCTAGAGATGGCTGCCTCCTCTCCCTGCCCGCAGTGGAAAGCCAACCCCTCTCTCCTGGCAGACAGTCTGGCAGGGAAAACGGGCTCCATCTTGCCATTCCCCAAACATGAAAACCTTCCTACCCCAGGGCCTTTGCACTGGCGGTTTCCTCTGACTGGAATGCTTTTCCCACCATTTTACCCATGGCCAGTTTCTCCTCGTCCCTAGGCTCAACTTAACTTTCACCACCCCCAGGAAGCTCTCTCCACTATTGTCAGCCTCTATGACATCACCTGTCTTACCGCCCAGGATTTGAAACAATTTTATTTTATTTTATGCTTCCCCCTCTGGAGTATGGAGCCATGAAGGTGGGATTTTTTTGCCTTGATTACTGCCTCATCCTCGGTTCCCACAACACCTGTCTCTCAGTAACTGCTTGTCGAGTGAATGAATAAAGAGCCACATCCCCTTCTCATCATTCTCTCACCCTTCAAACCATGACTCTGGACTCATGGATTCCTTTCCCTCCTCTCCCCAGAGTTTTGATGTCACCATGGAGACGCTGATCCCACTGCTTTCCTGGTCCTCTCCTATTGCTTGCCTGAGCCATTCCTGAAGCCTCCACCCTCACTCCGTCCGTTCCATCCCCCACAGCAGCCTTCAGAGGAATCTTTTAAACATGTAAGTCTGGCTATGGGCCTCCCCTGCTCTCACATTCTCTATGGCTCCCAATTGCCCTCAAGAGAACATTCCAACCCTTCTGCTCATTTTCCAGAGCCCTTCAGACTGGGCCCTGTCTCATTGCTGACTCTTTTCCAAACGCAAGTTGTTCCCTTGCCTAGTTTGCTCTTCCCCACCTCTCTGTTTGGTGAACTCCTATTCAACCTTCAAGACCCCACTCAAAGGGTCCCTCCTCTGGAAGCACTCCCTACCTTCAAACAGAGCCCTGACTCCCCTCTGAGGATGTCTGCATCCAGTTCTGTCTCCCAAAGGTTGGGGACAACCTTTTAAAAAAAGAAATGTCACTGAGCTGTGCATTACTGTGCCAAAATTTCACAGCCGCCTCTCGAGGAATGAGAGGGCAGGGGCATTTGAGAGTCCTTGATATCCATGGCCATCTGGCCTTCCCTCCAGAAGTCCCCAGTGACCAATGTCACAGGGTTCCTGCATGCTGATTTCCCTTCAAACCTTCCACTTCTTTTTTTTTTTTGGCTGCACTACACGGCTTGTGGGATCTTAGTTCCCTGACCAGTCATTGAACCCGGGTCCTTGGCAGTGAAAGTGCGAAGTCCTAACCATTGGACCGCCAAGGAATTCCCCAAACCTTCCACTTCTGACTACAAAATTACTAGCTGCCAGTGCTCTGAACTGAGCCCAAAATGAATGAATATTCTGAACTTCTCCTGAAAGAGAAGGGAGTTCCAGGAAGCTGAGGCCACTATGTTCCTGTCTACATCATTTGTTTACAAATATTATGTTGCCACACTGTGCATGGCCCCACACCAAGTGATGCTGGACTCACGAAACCTCAATCCTCAAGATCCCCCCAGTCTGGGGAGCAAAGGCAAACACAGATTCCTCCAGTCCCATGGGGTCAGGGCTGGGTTGGAGGGAGGAATTGGGGCTGGAGGACCCCAGAACAGGGAGCTGAGCCCTGCCTGGGGGTTTAAAGAAGACTTCCTGGAGGAGGGGGCAATGACACTGGGTGTTGAAGGATGAATAGGAGTTCAGTGGGTGGGGAAGAGATGGCAGTGACCCTGACAGAGGGAATTTGCAAGAGCATGAGTCAGAGGACATTGAGCGAACATGGGGAACTGTGAGCAGGTGGGCACACGGAGGCAGGGGGGACATTGCTTAAGGATCCCTGTCTGTAGAGTGACCTCAGAGGGAAGCAGCTCCTGCAGAAGCAGTGGACAGTCTTCCTCAAGGTCAGCCTCATATGCTCCTTCCCGAGACTAGCTTCCACGTCAACATCCTGCAAGACTAAAGACTAGAGAGAAACTTTCTCTTATGGAAAGCTTACACCGCAGTGTAAGTGGGCATCATCTCTGTGCCTCTGGGAGCAATAATAGGACATCCACTGCATGCTACCTCCTCATGGCCGGAGGCAGAAACAGCAGCTCAGGAAGGTTCAGGACTTTGGATTTGAACACTCGGCTGCAGGCCTGGGCCAGACGGGACCAGCTCTTCCTTGAATCACTTCATTTCATCTTCACCCCCAACACTTGGGAGGAGAGAGTCTGATCTCCATTTACTGAACCTCCAAGAGAGGATTTCTGCTTGAGGGTTCATAGTGCTGGTGCCTCCAAGGAAATGCAGAGCCTGAGACCCCCACCTGCACCCATCTCCCACTTCCCCGAGTTCAAAATGGCAGGAGGCTGAGGCCCACTTTCAAGGCCAGTCCCTTCCAGAGGGAGCACCTGGAGTCACCCCAGGGTTTTACATGATCATTTTCCCCTAATTATAAAAATGTTAAGCAATTTCCTGATGGAGAACCAAAGAAACAGAAAAGAAAACAAACAAACAAAAAAAGACACAACCTGTCCCACAATTGCTCAGCTCAGAGATAATCTGCCCTGGCATTTTATGTACTGCCTCCCAGCATTTAAAAAATGGCCTTATTATATTTTTATTATCCAAGTAATGTGACTCTCCTGGAGAATAAGCAACTGACAAGATAAGGAGAAAGAAAACATAAGCAGGAATTACCTATCATTTCCAAAACAAGAACTCTTACTATTTTTTTTTGAATTTTTGAATGTTATTTTATTTATTTTTTATACAGCAGGTTCTTATTAGTTATCTATTTTATACATATTAGTGTATATATGTCAATCTCCCAATTCATCCCACCACCACCAGCCCCCAGCCACTTTCCTCCAAGAACTCTTTCTATTTTAAAGTATTTATTTTTCTTAGTATGCAACACCTCATGTCTACTGCAAATGATTTAGAAAATACAACTAAACCAAAGGCAGAACAATTTCTTTTTATTCCTTCACCCATAGATGAGCCTCGTTAACTCCAGTTCTATGGTTTCTTCACACTATGAATACTCATGAGATGAAGAACAGCAAATGCTTATGAGCAAAGACTCTGGACCCAGACAGCTCAGGTTCAAATCCTAGCTCTGCCTGCTGGCTGTGTGACTTTGGACAAGTAGCTTCACCTCTCTGGGCCTCAGTTTTCTTATCTATACAACAGGAAGGATGATCATCATGCTTCCAAGGCACAGTGAAGATTGAGATAATGCACTTGCTGTGCCCAGAACATTTTTTACAACTTGATTTTTATGCTTCTTTCCTCTGCTTACAAAGTTAAGATGTGCATACCATATACACAAAAATACACACACACACAAACACACACACACACACACATAGCAACAGCTGATAGGAAGGGAAAGGTTGGCAACCCCACCCAGCAAAGCCCAGCCTAAAGCAAGTTAGGGCAAGAGACAAGCTGACGTCCAGCCCCAGCCTGATCCCACGGGGAGCCCTGGAGCATGAACAGCACCCCAGAGCTTGTCTCGCTCAGAGGTGAGGGGGCTGGGCTAACATATCCAAATCCACCCTCGCAGGGGCTATTATTTCTCTCCATTTTACAGAAGAGGAAGCTGGGACCCAGAAACGGGTAGGTGACTTGTCCAGGGTCCAGACTTGATCCATGACATGGATGAAAGAGTCAGGTGATTAGGAAAAAAGCTAATTCTTAAATTTTTTTCCTTTTGTTATTTTATTTTATTTGTTTATTATTTATTTATTTATTGGATGAAACCATTTTATAGATTAAAAAATGAAACTCCTGGGCTTCCCTGGTGGCACAGTGGTTGAGAATCTGCCTGCCAATGCAGGGAACACGGGTTCGAGCCCTGGTCTGGGAAGATCCCACATGCTGCGGAGCGACTAGGCCCGTGAGCCACAACTACTGAGCCTGCGCGTCTGGAGCCTGTGCTCCGCAGCAAGAGAGGCCGCGATAGTGAGAGGCCCGCGCACCGCGATGAAGAGTGGCCCCCGCTTGCCACAACTAGAGAAAGTCCTCGCACAGAAACAAAGACCCAACACAGCCAAAAACAAATAAATAAATTAAAAAAAAAAAAAATGAAACTCCTAAAAAAATGAAACTCCTGCAATTAGTGAAAGTATATATTGGTCCATCCTTTTTGAAGTAAAATCTGACATTATATCCCAAAAACCTTATAAATATGCATACCCTTTTGCTTAGCAATTCTGCATTTAGAAACTTATCTTGAGGAAATAATCACATAAGTGCTCAGAAAATGTTGTTAATAATAATACAAAACTAGAAACAAAACATTCAGAAATACAGTATTGCTTACAAAACTTATGGTACACTTGTACAGTGAAATGTGTTTTCAGAAATGAAATATGATTATGCCTGCCTGTATTTATTGGTATGGAAAGACATTTATGATATGTTATAATATGAAAATCCAGGTTACCAAATAGAGTATGCACCTTTTAAGATATGTATAATATGTTATTTTATTTTAAATACAAAAATATTATATGCTCAGTGTGAAAAATTCAAATTTAGAGTCCTGTTGAATAAAGGGAGAATCCCCACTTTGCCCTTCTGAGAGCAATTTGACATGCATCCTTCCAGTTAGTTTATACCTGCCAGGTATAAATATACAGATGCAGACATTATATACAATTTTTTTTCTTATTTTTACAGAAATGTGATTCTACTCTGCATATTAATCTTCAAATTGTTTTGTTTACACACTGTTCTATGAATATATGTGCACATCTATACGCATAGATCTACCTCATTTGTTTTCCTTAAATGGACTACTTTAATCCCCCACTGACATTTTTTGCAATGTTTTCTAAAATTTTTGGTAAATGTAAATTTATATATTTTATTTTTTCTTTATTATTATTATTATTTTTTTTAATTTATGGATTTTATTATTTATTTATTTATTTATTTTTGGCTGCATTGGGTCTTCGTTGCTGCCCACGGGCTTTCTCTAGTTGCGGCGAGCGGGGGCTACTCTTTGTTGCGGTGCACGGGCTTCTCATCGTGGTGGCTTCTCTTGTTGAGGAGCACGGGCTCTAGGCGCATGGGCTTCAGTAGTTGTGGCACGTGGGCTCAGTAGTTGTGGCATGCAGGCTCAGTAGTTGTGATGCACGGGCTTAGTTGCTCCGCGGCACGTGGGATCTTCCCGGACCAGGGCTCGAACTCTTGTCCCCTGCATTGGCAGGTAGATTCTTAACCACTGTGCCACCAGGGAAGTCCCTGGTTAATTTTTGATATGAGCACACCCAGGTAACCACCACCCAAGTAAACCTGGCAGGTCACCTGGTGCCCTTCCCAGTACATCATGTTTCAAATAGCTGTATGCATCTCACTATCTTCATAGAGGTTGTCCCCCACTTTAAAAAATAATTTTATTGTCCTCCATTATTTTCACTATCTGATCTTAATATCTCAGCGTTGCAAGTCTTTTTCTCCCTTTCATTAAACTTTGGTTTTTGTTTTTGCTTTCAAGTTCTTTTTTTTCATTTTTTTAAAATTGAAGTATAGTTGATTTAAAATGTTGTGTTAGTTTCAGGTGTACAGCATAGTGATTCAGTTATATATCTATGTATATGATTCAGTTATATATTCTTTTCCAGATTCTTTTCCCTTATAGGTTATTACAAAATATTGAGTATAGTTCCCTGTGCTATACAGTAGGTCCTTGTTGGTTATCTTCATTAAACTTTTTATTTTTAAATAATTCTAGATTCACGTGCGGTTGTAAAAATAAGACAGAGACTTGAAAGCATATGTTCATACAAGAACTTGCATGTGAATATTCATGGCAGCATTATTCATAACAGTCAAAAGTAGGAACAGATTTTCTTCTCAGCCGCGCCGAAGTTGTGTTTGCAGGCTGTTTCGACGCCAGGACCCCCTAAGAGACGACGATGTTGGGCACCAAAGGCGGCGAGGGATTCGTGGTGAAGGTCCGGGGCTTGCCTTGGTCTTGCTCGGCCGACGAAGTGCAGCGGTTTTTTTCTGACTGCAAAATTCAAAATGGGGCTCAAGGTATTCGTTTCATCTACACCAGAGAAGGCAGACCGAGTGGCGAGGCTTTTGTTGAACTTGAATCAGAAGATGAAGTCAAATTGGCCCTGAAAAAAGACAGAGAGACTATGGGACACAGATATGTTGAAGTATTCAAGTCAAACAACGTTGAAATGGATTGGGTGTTGAAGCATACTGGTCCAAGTAGTCCTGACACGGCCAATGATGGCTTTGTACGGCTTAGAGGACTCCCCTTTGGATGTAGCAAGGAAGAAATTGTTCAGCTCTTCTCAGGGTTGGAAATCGTGCCAAATGGGATAACATTGCCGGTGGACTTCCAGGGGAGGAGTACGGGGGAGTCCTTCATGCAGTTTGCTTCACGGGAAATAGCTGAAAAGGCTCTAAAGAAACACAAGGAAAGAATAGGGCACAGGTATATCGAAATCTTTAAGAGCAGTCGAGCTGAAGTTAGAACTCACTATGATCCACCACGAAAACTTATGGCCATGCAGCGGCCAGGTCCCTATGACAGACCTGGGGCTGGCAGAGGGTATAACAGCATTGGAAGAGGAGCTGGCTTTGAAAGGATGAGGTGTGGTGCTTATGGTGGAGGTTATGGAGGCTATGATGATTATAATGGCTATAATGATGGCTATGGATTTGGGTCAGATAGATTTGGAAGAGACCTCAATTATTGTTTTTCAGGAATGTCAGATCACAGATACGGTGGCTCTACTTTCCAGAGCACAACAGGACACTGTGTACACATGCGGGGATTACCTTACAGAGCTACTGAGAACGACATTTATAATTTTTTTTTCACCACTCAACCCTGTGAGAGTACATATTGAAATTGGTCCCGATGGCAGAGTAACTGGTGAAGCAGATGTCGAGTTTGCAACTCATGAAGATGCTGTGGCAGATATGTCAAAAGACAAAGCAAATACGCAACACAGATATGTAGAAGTCTTGAATTCTACAGCAGGAGCAAGCGGTGGTGCTTATGGTAGCCAAATGATGGGAGGCATGGGCTTGTCAAACCAGTCCAGTTACGGCAGCCCAGACAGCCAGCAGCTGAGTGGTGGTTATGGAGGCGGCTATGGTGGCCAGAGCAGCATGAGTGGATATGACCAACTTTTACAGGAAAACTCCAGTGATTTTCAATCAAACATTGCATAGGCAGCCAAGGAGCAGTGAACAGCAGCTACTGCAATAGTGGAAGCCGAGCATCTATGGGAGTGAACGGAATGGGAGAGATGTCTAGCACATCCAGTGTGAGTGGTGGATGCGGAATGTAATTGATCCTGATCACTGACTCTTGGTCAACATTTTTTAAAAGAAAAACAAAACTTAAGTTTTAACGGTTTTGCAATACAAGCTTGTGATTTATGCTTACTCTAAGTGGAAATCAGTTTTGTTTTAAAGACTTAAGGTTCAGTATTTTTTAACACAAACATTCATTTAGGATGTAACTAGGTTGAGTAATCTATTACTGTTAAATAATTTTCAGCGTTTCTCACGTTAGTTATATTGTAGGATGTACTTAAGCAGTAGGTGTATTTAGGTTAAAGCAGTTGAATTATGTTAAAAGTTGCTTACACCACATTACATTGAACACTGTTGGATGCATTGTTGAAAGACATGCTTTTTTGTAAAACTCAATATAGCTGTGTCTACAATTAAAAGTGAAACATTTGGCATGTTTGTTAATTCTAGTTTCATTTAATAACCTCTATGGCACGTAAGTTTACGCTTTTTTTTAAGTTAATGGGGAAAATTTGAGACACAATACCAATACTTTAGGATTTTGGCCTTGGTGTTTGTATGAAATTCTGAGGCCTTGATTTAAATCTTTTCATTGTATTGTGATTTTCCTTCTAGGTGTATTGCGCTAAGTGAAACTTGTTGAATAAATCTTCCTTTTAAAAACTGAAAAAAAAAACAAGAAGTAGGAACAATGCAAATGTCTACCAACTGATGAATGGGTAAATAAAAAGTGAGACATCTATACAGTGGGAAATCATTCATGCACAAAAAGGAATGAAAATACTAATACATGCCACAGCATGGATGAATCTTAAAAACATTATGCTAAGTGAAAGAAGCCAGACATAAAATAAAAGGTCACATATTATATGATTCTATTTATATAAAATGTTTAGAATAGGCAAATCTATATGTAGAGACAGAAAGTAGATTAGCGGCTGACAGGAGCTGGGGGAGGGGAAAATGAGAAGTGATTGCTAATGGGAACAGAGTCTCTTTCTGGGGGTGAGTAAAATACTCTGGAATTAGATAGTGGTGATGATTGTACAACTCTGTGAATATACTAAAAACCACTGAGTTGAACACTTTCAAAGGGTGAATTGTATGACCTGTGAATTATATCTCAATAAAACTGTTGAAAACAAAGAAAACATACAGAGAGAATTAGGGTACCCTGCATCCCACTTCAACCAGTGGGAACATCCTGCGTGACTACAGTACATTATCACAACCAGGAAATTGACATGGATACAATCGACAGATTTTATTCAGATTTCTCCGGTTTTACATGTACTCATGTGTGCGCCTCATAGAATTTTAAAGAAATAATAATGGCAGTAGCTTGAGTGCCAGCTGCACAGCAGGCCTACTGGGACCCAATCCCACCAGAGCTCTGCAAGGTGGGGACCATCTCCCAGAAGAGGCTCAGAGTTTTAAAAGGTGAACTTTTGTGTATGGCATGAGGTAGGGATCAAGGTTTGTTTTGTCCCACATGGATATCCAGTTGCTCCAGAAAATTTTCTTAAAAAGTCCATCCATACCCAAGCTCGCACAGGTAACCAGGGATAGGGCAGGGGCTCCAACCCAGAAATATCCGACTTAACGCAGAACAGTCTCCAGGTCTCCTGTGGGCCTGTCCTAACAGCTAGCCAGCCAAGCAAGCTTTGCCCTGTCAGCAGAATGGAATGACTTTTTTAGAGCGTTTGCCAGAGGAAGCAGGGTGGGGAGGCAGAGGCCAGCTCTAACTCGCTTCCTTCCTGCAGGGATGGCGAAACATCTCACTCTGTCTCCTTCCCACCCTGACCCCACCTTTAATTTTTTTTTTCCTTTTTCTGCCTTCTTCTGAGGGGGAAGGTAGTTGTCTGGACTGTGTGTGCAGTCCCAGTGCGGAAGGTCCAGCATGTCTTTGCCAAGGGGACGTTCAAGTGCATGCCTACATATAGCACTTTTGTCCACTGGGAGAGGTGAACATGAGGCTCCCAGGCCACCCTCAAACTGGCCCAGTTCCCCCCTAGTCTCCCCAAGTCAGGGAGAGGCTCCATCAAGCATCCAAAATATCCAGGAGTCTCCCTAGATTTCTTGCCTCCCTCAGCCTCTAGAACATTCCTCCACTGGCCAAATTCTCCCCCTGTTCAGGCAGGCCATCTCTCCCTCAGAAGGTTTGGGGATGGTCAGGAAGCCAGGAGGCCTAGGGGCCACAGTTGGTGCCTAATAAATGTTGAATGGAGCCATAGTTATACTCCATGCCCCCTGACACCACTGCCCCTGAGTCCTTTCTCCCTACAGCAGACGCTGGGGGCTTTCCAGAACTTAAAAACCATATCAGGTTACTCCCCAGCTTACCCATGTCTCCCATCATCCTAGAATCCTACTCCCTGCAGCCCTCCAAGGAGGCCCAGTCCCTGCCCATCTCCTTGGCCTCCTCTTTCTCCCTCCCCCACCTTGCTCACCCTGCTCCAGCCTCACCACCCTCCTCAATGTTCCTCAAACACTCCCAGCTCCTTTCTACCTCAGGGCCTTTGCATGTGCTGTGCCCTCGACCTGGGATGCCTTTCCTCCTGATCTCAGTGTGCCTGACTCCTTCTACTCTTTCTGCTCTCAGTTCAAATGTCACGTCTCCAAGTGCACCCCCCCATGCTCTCCCAGCCATCTCCCCTTTCCTGTTCGATTTCCTTCTCACTACCTATTGTCATGTGACCTCTCCTTATTTATGTATTTGTCTTTTATGCTTTTTGTACACCCCCCACACCCAGCCCAGGGCCCATGACATGGTTAGACCTCAACATATCTGTATGGAATGAATGAATGGATGGATGAATGAATGAATAAATGAAGGGACAGAAGTGGTTAAGGGACCAGAAGCCACAAGAACCTCTTCTGAGGTCCAGCTATGGGGTAGACTGTTTACACTTTCCCCAATTTGAAGATGACCCCAGCCATGGCCACTGGGCATCTCTGGAAGGGGCCAGGACTGGGGTGGGATGTGAGGATGCAGCCCAGACCTGCACTCACCTGGCTTGGTGCCCTGGGGCAACCCCAGCACTCTGAGACTCAGTTTCCTTCTCTGGAAAACAGGCATAATAATTTTGACTTCCTCTGCTCTCCTCTACCTGGTTTGGACCAGGGCAGAGTCCAGGAGTATCAGCTGCTGCCATTGCTGGGATGGTTGAGGAGCTGGGAGGCCTGGGTGCCATGGTTACACTTCATGCCCCTTTGGGCTCATAATTGGCAGAGCTCCAAGTTCTTCTCTCTGCCTCCCCTTACCCCTGCTCCAGGGGCATATGTCATCTCTGCCCTAATTGAACCCCCGGATTGGAGAGTAGGTGGGGAATTTGGTCCTTGGCGTTCCCACGCCCACCTCACCCCAATGAGGGAACATCCACGGGACCCCGAGCTTCAGGGCAGCCCAGAAGGGGAAACTGAGACCCAGAGAGGCTTCCCTATTTGCCCAGCCTTGAGAAGGGAACTAAGGCGGGGGGTCTTCCAAGCGACGCCTCTCCGGACCTCACCAGTACAGGCTGAGGATGGCACCAGGGGGCCGAGGTTCAGGGAGGTTACCTTGCGCACCCAGAGGTAGAGTGGGAAGGGGCAAAGCCGGGGTTCTCCTGAGACAACAGGGGCCCAGGCTGGCTCTGTGCCCTGCAGGACAATTGCAAAATCAGCCCAAACACTCCTGCTTCTGAATGCTGACAAGTGTCAGGTGTATGAGAGTCCAGCTTGTAGAAAAATGAGATGATTCTGAGCACCTTTCAATGGAGACCCAGGAAATACCCCTTTCCTTCCTCCCTCCCCCCTTCCTTTCCTCCTCCTCCTTCCTTCCTTCCTGCCTTCCTTCCTTCCTTCCTTCTTTCCTTTCCTTCCTCCTTCCCTCCTTTCCTCCCTCTCTCCCTTCTTCCCTCCTTCCCTCCTTCTCTCTAATATGACCCCGAAGGTCTTTAGAAACATCCTTGCTTTCTGGCCTCACAAGATGCTCCTGCATCCTCTGGCCCATTTCCTGCCCAGACCTGGAATCAGCCATTCCTCCAGGAGCCCTGGCTTCTTTTGTGGGAAATGGTATTTAGAGACTGCATTTGGCATCAAAGGTGCTCATTGTTGCACATCTGGTCACTGTTTCTAGGCCTTTTCAGTGGACAGAGTGAGAGCGTACTTCTTCTGTTTGAGAGACAATACATGCTGTATTCTTACTGATTTTCCAATTCAACTATTTAGGATCACAGAATTTTACTTAACTTCTTTGCTTTATTTGTACATCTTTCCTCTAACACTGAAAATCTTGGTTTCTAACATTAACAAAATGACTTAGTTGCTTTATCCAAAATATATATATATAATAGTTTCAGAATAGCAACACCAATATTATTACTAATGCTATGATTCCCCACCAAGGAATATGATTTATGTACTGTATACTGTGTTCAAATGACTGTGTTCTAAAGTCATCTGAAATAATTCCTGTTTGTGGGGTTAAGCCAACAGCTCAGAACCACAATTAGATTCATTTGTCTCTCTCTCTCTCTCTCTCGTTTTTTCTTTTTCTGGCCACTCCGCGCAGCTTGTGGGATCTTAGTTCCCCAACCACGTATTGAACCCGGGCCCTCCGCAGGGAAAGCACGGAGTCCTAACAACTGGACGGCCAGGGAATTCCCCATTTGTCTCATTTTTTTTATTTCAAGTTTTTTGTTTCTCTCTCTCCCTTTCATTTAATTTTGTTTTGTAACCGTGCAAAACATTCACATGATCCCAAAGTCACATTTACAAAACAAGATAAACTCAGATAAATCAGCTTTTAGCCTGTCCCTTTCATCCTGTTTCTTCCTTTTAAATGTTGAGGTTTATTCTTCCATTTTAAATATAAGTAAGTAAATATACATTCATAATCCCCCTTAGATAAATGATAGCCTATTACATGCACTTTTCTCTATCTTGCCCTTTGCACTTTATAACATACCTTGGAGATGACTCCGGTAATATAGAGCTTTTTTACTCATTGCTTTTTAAAAATATATTTATTTATTTATTTTTTTTGCTGCATCAGGTCTTAGTTGTGGCACGGGGGATGTTTTCGTTGGGGCGTGTGGGCTCCTTGTTGCAGCGCGTGGGTCTGTCTCTAGTTGCGGCACACACGCTCACCAGTTGCAGCATGAGAGCTCTCTAGTTGTGGCGTGTAGGCTCAGTAGCCCTGCGGCATGTGGGATCCCAGTTCCCTGACCAGGGATTGACCCGGCATTGCAAGATGGATTCCCAACCACTGGACCACCAGGGAAGTCGCATTACTCATTTCTTTTTACAGTGGGGTATTCCATTGGGTGGATGTGTGGATAGTTCACCCCATCATCCCCTCTAGGTCATTTCCAGTCTCTGTTATTATCATGCATTTCCCACACATCTCTTTGGACAAGATTCCTGGCAGTAGGGTTGCTGGTTCAAAGGGCAAATGAACATGCAGATTTGCTACATACTTCCACCATGCCATTATACTAGTCTACATTCCCACCAGTGGTGAATAAGAGTGCCCGTTTCTTCACAGCCTCACCAAGAATGAAGGGTCATATTTCTATCTCCATGTATATTTTTCCCCAAACAAAATGGAAGTGTATTTTCTGTCTTGTAAAAGTCCAGAGGTAGATGGCCCAGGGCAGGCATGGTGACTGCTCCACAAAGTCCTCTGGAATTCTGCCTTGTTTTCCCTGGTGGCCTCCATGTCCAATGTCTCACGGTTCAAGATGGCTGCCTCAGCTCCAGCCATCACATCTGCATTCCAGGCATAGGAATGATGAAGGGATAGAGAAGGTAGCAAAGAGAGTGCCCTCTGTGTAGTTTTAATTTCCATTTCTCTTATTAGAGCAAGGTTGAGCATGTTTTCAGGGCTAGTGCACTTATTTAATGTGATCTCTTGTCCATTTTTAAATATAGGGTAGTTGATTTTCTTCTTTATTTTTGGGAACTCTATATTAGGTATATTAACCCTTTGTCTGTGATATATATTGCAAATGTTTTGTCAGACTTGGAGACTGAGGCTTAGAGAGGCCTAGGGGAGTGGGGCTTAGACAGGGGGTGGGGATCGCGGTCCCATTTCTCTGCAGAGGAGCTTAGGTCGGCAGCCCCCTCCCTTCCACAGTGCATGGACAGCGTGGCCCTGCAGCTTCTCGCTGGAGCTGCCAGAGCAGACACCACAGTTTGTGCACAACCATGGGTGGCTGGCCTGCCTAACCTCGCCCCCAGCATATTCTTAACCTCGTGGCACACTAATGCCCTTCCCCAGCCCCGCCCACCATGTGTGACTCCACCCCACCTCGCCCACCAAATGGAACAATCCCACCCCCTCACTCCATGGCTCCACCCACCCGTTGTGAGTAGCCGCGCCCCACCAGCCCCGTTTAAGCCCATCCTCCCAGCTGCACAAGACCTTTGCACAGGTGCATCCCAGCTGGCCCCACCTGATGGGGTAGCCCCGCCCCAACCCCTCTGGCAGCCAGATTCAAGTCGTCTCCTCGATGCCCGCATCTATGTGTCCTCTGGCACCGTGCTGACCTCTGAGCCTCACCTTCCCCCTCTATACACTGAACGCAGGAATAGTGTCGCCCCAAAACCTGCTCCGGCACGTCCTTGATGTGTGACCTTAGGCATGTCACTTCACCTCTGTGACTTCAGTTTTCCTCTCTGTACAATGGGTACAATGAGCTCCCTCCTCAAAACCCAGCCCCTCATTTCCCAGCTGTGTCAAGTTGGGCAAGGACCTTAACTGCTCTGTGCCTCAGTTTCCCCACTCATAATGGGCTGTTGGGAGAACTTTGAGGAGGAAGATTGGACTCTCAGCCTACAGCTGGCACTCAATAAATGTTTGGAGTTGTTTGCTTAGTTCCTCCGGGTAAGGAGATGAGGAAACAGGCAGTGGTTGGAGGAGGTGGTGGCTGAGGGAGATGACAGCAAGTGGGGGTGCCCAGGGCTAGCACTGCAGACCCCAGGTGTTCCCATAGAAACCACTGCCCAGGCAAAGGCATGGAGGCTGGACTATGCTTGGTGCTTTTTTTTTTTTTTTTCTGCTATGGAGTTTTTTTTTCTAATTTACTTATTTCATTTATTTTTTAATTTTTTTTTTTTGCTGTGTTGGGTCTTTGTTGCTGCACGCGGGCTTTCTCTAGTCGTGGCGAGCAGGGGTTACTCTTCATTGCGGTACGCAGGCTTCTCACGGTGATGGCTTTTCTTCTTGTGGAGCACGGGCTCTAGGCACATAGGCTTCAGTAGTTGTGGCACACGGGTCCAGTAGTTGTGGCTCGCAGGCTCTAGAGCGTAGGCTCAGTAGTTGTGGCACGTGCGGGCTGAGTTGCTCCAGGGCATGTGGGATCTTCCCAGACCAGGGCTCGAACCCGTGTCCCCTGCATTGGCAGGTGGATTCTTAACCACTGCGCCACCAGGGGAGCCTGGCGCTTTTTTCTTTTTAATATTTTTTTGGCTGCGCTGGGTCTTCATTGTGGCACGTGGGATCTTTTTTTTTTTAGTTGTGGCACGCGGGCTCTTAGTTGCGGCATGTGGGATCTAGTTCCCTGACCAGGGATTGAACCCGAGCACCCTGCACTGGAAGTGCGGAGTCTTAACCACTGGACCACCAGGGAAGTCCCTGCTTAGGGCTTTTGAGGACGAGATTGTTGAGGCCAGCTGGAGTGGGGAGAGGGACAGGTGCTAGGCAGCTAAAAGCCAAAGAGGTGTGTGAGCAGCGGGGAGCTAGCCCAGATCCTCCTGTTAGCAGGACACCCTCCCCATGTGGGCCAACCTGAATTGGGTCAGGGAGGAGAAGAATGCATTAAACCTGCAGTTTCATGGGGCATGTGGTGAGGGAGGGGCTGAGAAGCCAAGTCCGGAAGCCGAGTCCTGGCCTGGAGTCTGCCTGGCTCTCCTCACATCTGCCCCCCCAAATACACCTCACCCCAACTCACACCCCAAGTCCCATACAAATTAAGCCATTGGGGAGAGTTGGAAGGGTGGGAAGGGAGCCAGGCCCACGTTCAAACCCCGGAACTGTCCCGCCCCCTCCTGGCCTGTGGGCCTGTGGCCATGGCCATTACAGTCCTTGGGCTCAGTTTCTGCATCTGTGGCATGGAGATGATCATGCTGAGCTTGGGAGGTCCAAATGCCCCAGAGGTGGGAAGGGTCTGGTCAGGTGTTGGCGGGTGCGGGGTGGGGAGGTCCTCTTTTTTTTTAATTTATTTATTTAATTTATTTATTTAAAAAAAATTTTTGGCTGTGTTGGGTCTTCGTTGCTGCACATGGGCTTTCTCGAGTTGGCGGGGAGCGGGGGCTACTCTTCCTTGCAGTGCACGGGCTTCTCATTGCGGTGGCTTCTCTTGTTGTGGAACACGGGCTCTAGGCACGCGGGCTCAGTAGTTGTGGCGCATGGGCTTAGTTGCTCCGCGGCATGTGGGATCTTCCTGGACCAGGGCTCGAACCCGTGTCCCCTGCATTGGCAGGAGGATTCTTAACCACTGCACTACCAGGGAAGCCCCGGGAGGTCCTCTTTAAATGGCTGTAGAATGAGCAAATCCAGTCCACTCAATCTGGCCACTGTTCATTATCAGTAGTGGTTTGGGGCTCCCAAAAGCTGACTCCACGACGAAGACTTGAGGGTCCCTGGATTACTTGGGAAGTGGCTCCAGGAAGACCTAGATGGGGGGTAAAGACCTAAGGCGGGGGGAGTTCTGCAGGCAACGCGGTGGGCAACCGGGGCTCCATCCCACTGAGGACCTCACGAGACAGGATAGAGCACACCGCAGAGTGGTCTCACCCCAGGGGTGAAGTCACAGTGGCTCTAGTGTCACTGCTCTAGTGTCACTGACCTGGCGCTTCCAGCCAGCCCCACAGGCCCCACTAACATAGCATTTACGTAGTATTAGCTATTATAAGTAATCTAGAGATGATTGAAAGTATACAGGAGGATGTGCATAGCTTATATGCAAATACTATACCATTTTATATCAGGGACTTGAGCATCCACAAATTTTGATATCCAAGGGGGGTCCTGGAACCAATTCCCCCCATGGGTACCAAGGGACAACTGTAAGACATCTTCTTATCCCAAAGACATCCTTTGTCCTCCCACTTCTCTCCACCCCGATGCCCCCACTCAAGGTGCCCCGGTCTCTTCCCGGAGGTCCCAAGCCCTGCTTCCTCCTCCTCTCCCTACTTCGGCTGCAGTGGGCTTCTCCAAATCCTCCTGTGGCCCCCAGCCCACTAGGAATAAAACCCCAACTCCCCACCAAGACCCTGCTCCATCTTGCCCCTCCCGATGGCCCCGCCCCCAAGTGAGTTCAGGCCACTCTCTGCCTGACTCTGGTTACACTGACATCCACCTCATCCCCACTGCTGGACCGTTGCACATGCAGCACCCTCTATCAGAAACACCTTCTCCGGGGGACTTCCCTGATGGTCCAGTGGTAAAGAATCCCCCTTCCAATGCAGGGAACGCGGGTTCGATCCCTGGTCGGGGAACTAAGATCCCACATGCCACAGGGCAACTAAGCCAGCACGCCACAACTACTGATCCCACGCACCTCAACTAGAGAGCCCACGCACCCTGGAGCCCGCATGCCACAACTAGAGAGAAGCCCTCGCGCCACAATGAAGAGCCTGCACGCCCGCAATGAAAGATCCTGCATGCTGCAACGAAGACCCGATGCAGCCAAAAAAGAAAAGAAAAGAAAAGAAACACCTTCTCCCGGACTTCCCTGGTGGTCCAGTGGTTAAGACTCCATGTTCCCAATGCAGGGGCCCAGGTTTGATCCCTGGTCGGGGAACTAAGATCCCACATACCACAACTAAGCCCACGTGCTGCAACTAGAGAATCTGCATGCTGCAGTGAAGACCCAGCACGACCAAAATAAATTAATTAATTAAAAACAAAAAAAAGAAACAACTTCTGTGCCTGACCCTTTCACTGAATTCTCCATCCCTTAGCTCCAGCCATCCTCCCAAAGCCTTCCCCAACTCCCCAGCCCAGGTTAGGCCCCCTGATAAAGCTCTCATAGAACTAGTTCCTTTCTTTCCAAATAGCTCATTTAGACTTAGACATTTATTTCTCTGACTATATCTTCTGCACTGGATCGTTACTCCATGAGGTTAGGCCCAGGTCTCTACTTGCCCCCAGTGGCATCCCAGGCTCAACCCAAGGCTGGCACATGATAGGACTCAATGCATGCTGAATAAATCTCCCCCACCCTGCAGGCCCGGACCTCCCTGTGTATACAGCCCTCTCCATTCTTTCTCTCAGTAAATGTTTATTGAGTAGCGACTGTGTGCCCCACATGATCTGCAGGATTTCAGGCTGAGAAAGGACCTGCATCCCAGAATCTCAGGCCAGAAGTTCCCTGAATCCCTCTCTCAATGCCATATGTCCCCAAAGCATACTTGGTCTCAGACCATCCTCCTCATCCACTCCAGGCCCCTGAGACTGAAGCCCCTGATGCCTCTCACTCCCAAACCCACATTCACTCAGACTTCTGGTCCTGACAATTCTCCCTCCTCAGTTCTCAGCTCCATCCTGCTGGCTGTCCCCACAGCCTCCCGGGTTCCTGCCCAGACCCGGCCCGGGCTCACCCTGGAGGGTCACATCTCCCCAGCACCCTCAAGTGCTAGAAGGGGGCTCTGTCTCAGCCCTGCCCACCTCAAGGCTGTGCGCAGGCCAGAAGGCCCAGGACGAGGCCAGAGAAGAGGCTGCGGGTTCCTGTTCCACTTGCCCACCTCATCCTAGGGCTGCTTGGCCACAGAGGGACAGCTCCATGGCCTGGAACCCTGGCCTGGCCCCCCTCTCTTAGTTCTGGTTGGCCCACTGAGGCAGGAACAAAGGGCTTTCCTCTCTCTCATTTCACAGGCAAGGGAATGGAGGCGTCACAGCACACTAGGATTTGAACCCTAAATTCAGGGTCCTCAGCTGTCTTAACCACTCTGTAAGCCCATCGCGATAATTCACAAGTGTTGAGTGGCCTCAAAGCAAGGGACATCCTGCCTGTTTCAGGAGCAAGCGCTGAGTGTCCTCAAAGGCTGAGCACGGTTTTGCAAGGGGGGAAGGAGGAAAGGCATTCCAAGTGGAGGGCACTGCATGGGCAAAGGTGTGGTGATGGGAAGTAGCCGGAGGGGTTCTGAGGCCAGTAATTGGCCTGATTTCACTGCACTGTAGGGAATGGCAGGAGAGAGAGCTGAGGTGGATTACGGAGGACTTCTGATACCTACAGGAACCATAACCGCTACCAGAATCCATTGAGCACCTGCTGCACGCAGGCCGCCTGGCACTCAGTGTCGTGCGTATGTGATGATTCCTCATGCTGCCCTTGGAAGCCTGCGCTCATCCCCACTTTTCACACAGGCAAACTGAGGCTGGGAACACACCGTCCTGCAGCTGGCAAGGGCGGGATGGAGATGGGGCCCCACCCCTCAGCCTGCTTCCTTCCTGGTTTTTTTTTTGCTGGTGGGGGTGGGGATGTTAATTCAGAGCATCCAGCCGGGAAGCATGTCTGGCTGTCCCCTGGCTGGTAGGGAGACACACAATGGAGAGACACCTCTGCTACCTCCATGCAAGTCCCACCAGGGGCTTATGTTGGGTTTTTTTTAAAAAAACTCTGTCCAGAGAATGTAAATGCTGACCAGGGACCAGGAAAAATAACCAAGGGGCCCCAGGGCTTGGGTTTTGTGTTTGGGGACCACGTGGGTATCATCTCAAGCCATGGGAGAGGGTGACCCTTTTCTCTCTGGCCACTGTCCCCTGCTGAGCCCTGCTGCCCAGCCACTCAAGACCCAGAGGTCCCTCCCTTGGGCTGGGGCCCCCAACTTGTCACCAAGGACACCTTCTTTCCCTCCCCTTTAACCTTGGGGAGCGACTCCTGGAAAAATTTCTGCCCATCTCCCATACTCTGTGTGATTAAATGCCCACAATTCATTTGGCCTTTGGCTTTTCATAAAGATAGAAATGAGGAAAATACAGACAATCAGGAAGGGCTGAGAATTGTGTGCTCCATCCCCACTCCCTTGGAGTCCTTACCCCCACCCCTTAGCCGGAATGACTCTTTCTGGGTGGATTTTTCTTTTTCTTGCCTGGCTGGGATTTCTCTGTTGTATATTGTGCCTGACCTTTATGCTGGACAGTATAGCAATAATTGGGTTGTGACTTGTTTCATAAACACTGATTAACAAATCAGTGTTTTTTTGCTGAGGACCTACTGTGTGACCAGCACAGCTAGTGAGTGAATGAATGAATGAATGAATGCCAGGGAGTGATGAGAGCTGTGAAGACAAATAACAGGACTGATGGAAAGTGCTGGAAGGGGCACAGGGGCTTGGGTGTGGTAGTGAGGAGAGGCTTACTGGAGGACATTTGAGCAGAGTTTTGGGGACTTCCTGGAAGCCAGAAACCCCAGGTTGGGGCCTTTATTTTGTTGGTTGGTTGGTTGGTTTTGATGTAAAATTCACGTAACGTCAAATTAACCATTGTAAAATGTACAATCCTGTGGCATTTAGTACAGTCACAATGTTGTGCAACCATCACCTCTATCTAGTTCCAGAACATTGATGAAAGCATCCCCCAAAAGGAAACCCCATACCTATTAAGCAGTCACTCCCCATGCCCCCTTGGGCCCCATTGGGGGCCTCTGATTTTAATCCACATTTTGCGAAGTAAATGTCTCTAATATTTATTTGCAAATATCAGATGTTCAAAGAAATGGACACACTCACCCACTGCTGCTGGGAGCAGAGTGAGATATGGGTATCCCATATGGAAATATAGAAGCTGGTGTGGCCCTAAGTGTACATAAGAAACCCTGAAAACGTGTGATTCCACTTGTAAGGCTATCTCCAAAAAGCATCCCTCAGGGAAGCAACCTAGGTGCCCAACCATAGGGGATCAGTTGAATAAATCACGGAAGAGCCCCCAGCTGGACAATGATGAAGTCTTTCAACACAAGAGGATAGAATGGTACTGATCAGTGTGGAAAGTGGGCCTTGAGTGACAAATCATGTGTACCGTGTGATTCCATTGTGGCTGAGATAAATAAAGGAAAAAAAAAACTAGAGTGAAATAGACGATCACGTTAGTAACAGTGGTTTCTGGGCATTGATTTTATTTTTAAAATTTCAGGGACTTCCCTGGTGGCGCAGTGGTTAAGAATCCGCCTGCCAGTGCAGGGGACACGGGTTTGAGCCCTGGTCCGGGAAGGTCCCACATGCCACGGAGCAACTAAGCCCATGTGCCACAACTACTGAGCCAGCTCTCTAGAGCCCACAAGCCACAACTACTGAGCCCATGTGCCACAAATCCTGCACACCTAGAACCCATGCTCTACAACAAGAGAAGCCCGCGCACTGCAACGAAGGGTAGGCCCCCTTCGCCACAACTGGAGAAAGCCTGCACGCAGCAACGAAGACCCAACGCAGCCAAAAATAAATAAATAATTTAATTAATTAAAATTTTTTTTTCATTCACTCTAGATATTTACTGAGCACTTGGTGTGTGCCAGCCCTCCTTTGCCAGTGTTTTTTAACTTGAACAGTGAGCACCTGGCACATCATAGGTGCATCATAAAAATTCAACCAGGAAATTAAATGCTATAACAAAGGACCTATTTAAATTATTTATGTCGTGCTTGTTTGTGTTTTCTGAAACTGTTTTTACACTGAGCATATTACTTTGGCAATCAGAAGAGAAAACACATAAAGCTAAGTCCATTAGAAAACACATACTTGTATGTTTCACACCCTCCCCCGCCCGTCATCATGGCTGTTTAAATTCCCAGGTGCCTCTCCTTTCCTCCAGTGTGGCTCCTCCTGACCTTTCATTGAGAGTGGAGTTGATACATCCCAGTTCCTAGGGTCTGGGGCTGGGCTGGGCTCCTAGAAAATGTGCAATTAAGATGAGATGGAGAGGGAATTCCCTGGTGGTCCAGTGGTTAGGACTTGGCACTTTCGCTGCCGTGGCCTGGGTTCAATCCCTGGTTGGGGAACTAAGATCCTGCAAGCCGCAGGATGAGATGGAGAGATTTCCAGATGGGGGAACTGAGACTCAGAGAGGTAAGTTGACCTGCTCAATGTCACATAACACGTAAGTGTCAATGGAAGCTGTCTGCCTCCAGAGCTCTTTCTGCTACCTGGAATGGACTCAGGCCAAGCCCGGATTCCTTCCTACCCTGCAGCCATTTTATTAGGCTTATATGATGGTGGCTTTATTATTGATGGGGAGAGTTGCACCCCACATGGAGTTTGATTTCTCAATGGGCCACTGGCAGAAATAGCTGGTCTTTTCCTTCGTATACACCTCACACTGGTGCTCCTGGTTCCCCAAGAAGCCTCAGCCCCAGGCCTAGGGACACCAAATCAGATACATTTGCTCTCTGCTCCCTGGCATCAGGCCTGAGCCAGGTGCTCTTCCTGGAAAATCTGGAGGGCTGCATGGAGGAGGGGGCACAGAGTTGGGGCTTGGATGAGTAGAAGTGTGCTAGGCTGACAAGTGGAGGAGGGACTTCCCTGGTGGCGCAGTGGGTAAGAATCCACCTGCCAATGCAGGCAACAGGGGTTCGATCCCTATTCTGGGAAGATCCCACATGCTACGGAGCAACTAAGCCCGTGTACCACAACTACTGAGCCTGTGCTCTAGAGCCCGCGAGCCACAACTACTGAGCCTGTGCTCTAGAGCCCGCGAGCCACAACTACTGAAGCCCGCGCACCTAGAGCCCGTGCTCCACAACAAGAGAAGCCACCGCAATGAGAAGCCCGAGCACCACAATGAAGAGTAGCCCCCACTCCCCACAACTAGAGAAAGCCCGCGCGCAGCAACGAAGACCCAACGCAGCCAAAAATAGATAAATAAAATTATTTTTAAAAAAAACAAAAGAAGTGGAAGACTAGCTGGGTGGATGTATGGATGGAGGAGCTGGGGGTGGATCATGGATGATGCCTGCATCTCTAGGAGGGTAGGTAGATGGATGGGTAAGTGGGTGAATGGTGGGTGGGTGGATTGATGGATGGGTGGCTGGGTGGGAGGATGAATGGATGGGTGGATGGATGGACAATGGGTGGGTGGGTGGATGAGTGGATGGGTGAATAAGACAGGGCAGGCCACTCGGAACCACTGACCACCTGGCCGACCCTGTGGGGGCCCCTCAGCCTCCCTCCCTCTTGCCTCTGCTCTTCTTCTCCCTAGAAGGTGCCCCCAGAACAGCAGAGACACCTCAGCCCAGCCCCTAGACACATCCTGCCTGGGCCCCAAGGTGTGACGAGACACCCCAAGATGTGATGAGACTGACAGCCCTTCCCCAGACTCTGAGTTCCCCCGGTCTGTGCTCACTTTGGGATTTGTTATAACAAAGAATTAAAGGATTTTGAGAAGTGGGGACCCAGAGTTCCACAATCCCCCTGCTGGGGTCCCCAAGATGTGACGAGGAGGCTGAGTCCTAGTTGTCCCCACGACACTTATCACACTTGCCAACATTTTGGGAGGTGGGAGGGTCCCCGTGTGTCCCTCTGCTCTTGGGCATGCCCCTTCCCTCTCTCAGACTCAGTTTCTCCAGCTGTAAAAGGTGTCCACGAAAGCTCCCAACTGGGACCAGCTTCTAAGTTTACTGCTCTGATGTCACAGTCTTAAAGATCTGAATAATTTTTTGACAAGGGGCCCTGCATTTTCCTTTCACGCTGGGTCCTGTAAATCACGCAGACTACGCTGCTCCCACTGCGTCAATCAAGAAGCATTTATGCTGCGCCAGGTGAATGCAAGCCAAGCCAAGCCATGATTCCCCTCTCTGGAAGTGTGTGGCCGCTACTCTCAGGCCTCCTGGCTAGAATAACACAGAGCAGGATCCGAACCCAGGCCTCTGATTGCAGCCTGGAGGTAGTCTCCCCTGTGTATGCGGTTGGTGTCCAATGTGTGACCCTTTCTCTGTCCCTTAGTGGGCCCTCCTCCAATCCAGCCCAGGGCAAAGCAGGCTCCTCTGTGACCTCCCTTGGGGCTACAGGATCCACATGTTCCGGAAACCAGATGTTTCCGTCCTGTTGGAGGCCTGGGATTTCAGTGATAAGACCAGGGGCCAGCATCAAGAGTTTTTGAGAGAGAGAAAGAGGAAGGCCAGACAAAGCAGAAAGAGGGTTACTGAGATAAGCTTTCTCCCGGAAGCCCTGGGAGGGATACGCGCTTAGAGCCTGTGACCGTCCCCAAAGATATAATGATAGCGCTAATAGCAATGTCATTTGTATATCAAGCACAGAGTAGGATACCCTCTGTTTCATGATAAACGAAGAGGAAAGTATTAGAATCACCCTCCTCAGTCCATTTGCCATGTGCTGTGCTGGTGAATCTTATCTCAACGTGTAAAAGCAAATCCTGTCCCTCTCCTGCTCAAAAGCCTCCCATGGCTCCCCAGTTCACATTCTTCACTGGGGCCCAGAAGGCCCCTTCTGACCCAGTCTATGAAGCTCTCTGCCCACACGGCCCCCAACTGTGCCCCCCACTCACCCTGCTCCAGCCACACCTGCCTCCTCGATGCTGCTCCAAGGGGCTGAGTGTGTTCCCACCTCAGGGCCTTTGCACATGCTGTTCCCCTGAATCACCACCTCCTCAGAGCAGCCTTTGCCAACCACCTGTCTTTGCCTGTTGCTCTGCTTGGTTTTCTTTCCTTCGTATAATGCTGTCAGAAGCCAGCCTACTCTGTCCTCTGTCATCCATTCTGTCCACCAGATAGCTGTGAGCGCCCTGAGGGCAGAGCCTCCCACAATGCTGGCATGTAGTAGGTACTCAATAAACATGAGTTAACAAATGAAGAGCCCCATCTTAAAGAGGAGGAAACAGGGGATTCCCTGGCAGTCCAGTGGTTAGGACTCCGTGCTCTCACTGTTGAGGGCCTGGGTTCAATCCCTGGTTGCAGAACGAAGATCCCACAAGCCGCGCGGTGTGACAAAAAAAAAAAAAAGAGGAGGAAACAGAGGCCCCCCCCGTGCATCCATGGAGATGGGTCGTTGGAACATTTGAGTCTGAGCCCAGATTGTATCAAATCTACCTGCAGGGAAGTGAATGCCCCCCCACCCCCTCCAATGGGTAAATAAGGCTCCAAAGGCTGCACGGAGCAGGGCCTGGCCTGTCAGATCCAGGTTCGAGGCCAAGCTTTTCCACTCGGCCATTTTTTAATTTGGGGAAGTGGCCTAATTCCCCTGAGCCTCAGTTTCCTCTTCTATAAAAATGAAGTCAGAGGTCAGATCAAGGAGGCAGCCTGTGGGGTCCTGCCATGGGCTGCCATAGCAGGCATCTCCCTCCTTCTTTGTGCCCTCCCACGCTGCACGACGTTGGCGCCCCTGAGAGGCCTTTGCCCAAGTCAGGACTCTGAGGGACTCCCAGTCTGGGGTGGTGGCAGAGCCAGACAGAGATACCCCCTCATCATGTAGGGTCAGAGTTGGGGTAGTAGGGGGAGTCTGGGAAGGCTTCCTGGAAGAGGAAGTGTTGGAGCTGGCATTCCAGGCCATAGGTGGGGTTAAGTGCAAAGGCTCAGAAATGAGGCCGAATGCATAGGTTCAGAAATGGGGTTCAGCAGCTTGGCTGATGGAAATGAGGCTCTTGATTCTCCCTCTGAAACCTAACAAGAGAGCCATAGAAGGTGCTGGAGTAGGAAAGTGAGCAATGCCACCAGTTAAGGGGTCCCGGGGGTGGGGATGCTGGTTTAGGGGCTGGCCAGAGGAGTGAATCCGGACTCTAGCCTGTGCCTGGGGACCAGCAACAACCTCCCCTGGCAGACTGAGGGAGGAGGGTGCAGCATCTGAGTCACCCGGTTCCTGCAAGAACATTCGGCACCCAGCGGCCCCACGTGGGCTGTCACAAAGCAGGAACACTGCCCCCGGAGCCCCTCCATGCAGACTTCCCCGAGGCCTCCTGCTCTCTGTTCCCACAGCTGTTCCTTCAAGGCCACAGAAGGAGAGTAGGAGGAGAGGGCAGGGGAAGGGGAGGCCATGTAGGCTGCTTGGCCAGAATTTGGGAGTTTGGGGGAAGGGGAGATTCCCTGGCTGAGGGTCCTGAGTGTCCTGGGGCTGCCAAAGCCTCTGGACTCTGTCTGGGATTGGGAAACTGAGGCTCAGAGAAAGTCAGGGTCTGCCCCTATTCTGCGCAGTGTATAGATACCTCGTTCTCTCCTAAGAGCTGAAACCCTGGAGAATTCCATGGCGGTCCAGTGGTTAGGACGCCCCGCTCTCAATGTTGAGGGCCTGGGTTCAATCCCTGCTTAGGAAACTAAGATCCCGCAAACCGCACAGCACCGCTGCCTCCCCGCCAAAAAAAAAGAGTTGAAACCTTGTCTGAAGCCTGCAGTGTAAATCTGATCACATCCCTCCCTCTCTGGCTCCAAACTCTCCCATGGCTCCCCAGTACCCTCAATACCTCACTGCCATCCACGAGCTCCCACCTGGCTCCCTTAGCCCTCAGCATCCCCTTAGTCTCCTCCCACTCACTCTGTTCTGACCACCCTGGCCTCCCTGCTGTTCCTCCAACACACCTAGCCCATCCCCACCTTGGGGCCTTTGCACATGCTGTGCCTCTGCCCAGAGCACTCTTTGTGACTTATTATCCCCATCTGATCCCTCAGCAAAGGTGCAGAGAGAGGGGATCATGTGTCCAGGGACACACATCAAGTTGGTGTGAGTCAGGACTTACACCCAGGCCTGACTTACTACCCCCCAATCCACGCCCTCTCCCACAGATGGTGTCACGTTCAAAACAGGCCTCCAGACCAGTCCACCATGGAGATGAATGATTCTCAGCCTCTCCAGGTTTTGCCACCCGAGGTGAGTGCCAGAGACTCTCAGTCCTTAGGCCCAAACCCACTGCTCAGGGAGCTCCTGGGCCAACTTGACTCTCAAGTCTCCCACTGTCCCTCCTGATGTGGCCGTGATTTTTCTGCCCCACTTTCTGCCCTTCACATGAGTAGATGGTGGAGCCTTCAAGGACAACACAGCCAAAAATAATCAGGCCCTGACCTACCTCCCAAAAGTGGGGCAGCCCCGCCCAGCCACCTGGTACCGCGCAGAGGTAATTAGTACATGTGGCAAATGAGTGTAATTAGGTCTGTGGGAACTGAACCACGGATCCAGGTTTGGAGTTTGGAGGGGGCTCAAGGGCCGCTTCCCTCAACCCCCAACCTGCCCTGGTCCTGAGAGGTTGAGTCCATAGCCCAGTGCCAGACCCCCTGCACCAGCCCCTTCATGTCTGGGCCTGAAGGGGTCTGGTTCCATTACTTCCTGAGGGCTGTTTGTTTACTTAATTAACCTTGGCCTTGGGCAGAAATTGAATTGGATCTGAATTTTAGGTGGAGTCACTTTCTAGTGAAGAAAAATCACCAGTATTGAATCATCAAACTCTCCTCTGCCATGACCCCTATGCGTCCACCCCATGCTGGGAGATGCCAAGCCCAAGAGAGGCCTCAGCCCAGCCCTTGAGATACCCTCAGGCTGGGGGAATCAGCGCTGGACACAGACACCCCCTGGGGACAGGGTTGGGCTACAAGGAGGGAGGATGTTGGGAAAGGTTCAGCAGAAGAGGAAAGAGGGCTTCTTAGAGAAGAGGGCATGGGCGGTGGGGGTTTGAGGAATGAATAGGAGTTTGCCAGGAGGATAAGGTCTAGTGGCTGGCCCAACTAGCCAGCCTGGGGCAATAGGGAGTAGGAGAAGGAGAATGGTTAGAGAGGCACATACAGGGCCCAGAGCTAAAGATTTAGAGGATATCATGCCAGGTTGGACCCATTTCTGTTCTCAAGAGCTCACGCCTGGTTGGGACCCTTCAAACCCTAAGAGAGAAAATCTTAAGAACTTGGCTCAGGGTCGAAACCACATGCCAAGAATAACTATAATGTTTATAACAGCAAGCATTTATTAAATTCCTAGGGTCATGCCCTCTTCGCGCCAGGACATGTTGGAACCTTACAGGAAACCTCAGAAGTGAGCACCATTCTTATGCACATTTTATAGATGGGGAAACTAAAGTGCAGGGAAGGAAAGTGACTTCTTTAAGGTCACCCTGCTGGTAGGAGGCGGGGCCGGGATTCACTCCCTGGCTCATGTGACTCTGGAGGCCACCAAGGACCAAGGCGGGGCCTTGGGACCCCTTCCTTCTGGAAACATTTACAGAGTTCCTGCTGCAAGTCAGGCCTTGCTCTAGAGACAGAGCCATGGAAGAAGTAGACAGTAACCAAATCATGACATAAACAGATCTAAGTGGCCACTGTGACTCATGCCATGAGGTTGGGCATGTGGCTTTGGGGAAGTGTGACAGACCTCCCCTGCTCTGGTGGGACAGGAACCCTCCAGGGAGGAGAAACGATATAACTTCAGCCCAAAGGTTGGGTCAGATTTAACTAGGCAGAGGCCAGATCCTGACCTCTAAGAGCCACTCTGTAAATGCGGCTGCCCTAGAGCCGAACAAGCTGTTCTATTTCCTGCTTGGTTCCTCCTGTGACAGGAAGCTCATTCCCTCATGTCCTTCCTCAGCCCCAAGAGAAAGCTGTTGTTACTAGTCAGCCACCTTGGGTTGGTGGCCTCTGTTCGCCCCTCAAGGACATTCCCAGTAAGAGAGGCCCAAGAACCAGGCAGAAGAGGGCTCAGGCTGGGATGGTAGTGGCAGCTCAGGGCAGCCCCCTACCCATCTATATCCAGGGGACAGTGAGAAGCTGCTGGTGTTGCCTGGATCCTTCCTGCCTCCTCCCCCCACCCACAGCCCTGTAAGCATCAGCCCATTCTCCAGGCAAGAAAACTGAGGTCTACACTGACAAAATCACTCCCTCAGTTTGAACTTGATTAAGACAACGTCAGGTCAGGGCTGCTCAAGGCCAGCCGCATCCTTGTCCTTCCTGGAGACCTGAGAGGGGACCCCATTCTCCCTCATGCTGTTGCCTCCTGCCCTCATAAGGGGTAAAGTCTGCCCAGGCTCCTCGCCCAGCCGCCCCCACAGAACAACCACAAGGCCCCAGCTCTACAGCCAGCCAGCACTCAGCACACACCGAGCAGCTTCCAGAAGCCTTGGCTCTGCCGGCACCTTTCCAGTTACTTTTTTTTTTTTTTTAATTTTTAAATTTTCTTTTTTTTTTTTCGGTAATAAGGAAAAGTCATTCTTTGCACAGAACAGACGGTATTTTCTTTGTTCCCTACAGTGTTCAAGCGTTTTGTGGCTTCAGGCCTGAGAGTGAAGCCAAATCCTTTGCTTATGCAGATGCCGTGTGAAGTTAAAGGCAACTGGGGAAACTGAGTCTGCAGCTCTGTTTTCCTAGCTGGAGTGATAGTACCTCTCATGCTGAGTGAGGCTGGGGCTCCAGGATGGGCCAGCTCTGGCCACAATCGAACAAATAAATAGATCAGGGATCCCACAGAAAGGGATGGGGTGGTGGAACAGGGGCAGGTGATATCCCTTCCAAACCCAGGATAGTTAGGGAAACTTCCAGGAGGCAAGGAGGCAGTGGAGCTGAGCCTGGAAGGACGAAACAGAATATATGCCTTTGGGAAGGGCATTCTAGGTAGAAGAAACAGCTTGGGCAAAGGCCTGGAGGGAGGAAAACTCAGATCTTGGCCTGGGAGTAAGTCTCCGGAAATGACATGATCTGGGATTCACCTAAAGGTAATTTGAAGGAAGCTACCAGCTCAGATGTGCGATTCTTGTTGGCGGAAACAGACAGACAAGAACAGGGAAAGGACGTAGAGGAGAGGAAAAGCAAAAACCTGGCATGTGAGTCAGAGCTTCAGGGAAGTGCAGGGCTTGGTTCTGAGGAGCCCCGGTGCCTCTGTCCATGAACCCGATGGCACTCTGAGACTGTGTGTCTCCAGAGAAAGGGCAGATACAGGACTGAAAAGTGGGCTCCACAGGCAGGCTCAGACCAGGAGATCCTGGCTCGGCTCTAAAAGGACCCTCTCCCAGCAAGTGTAGGAAGGGGTGGACTCCCTCTGACCAGAGGTGGCAAACCTGGGCCTGTGGACCTCCAGGCAATTCACCCATTTGGTGGCAAGTGGACACTGACATTCCCTCCACCTGGATTTGGGGACCCTATAACACAGCAACGATAATCCTAATCCAGCCTCATCGGCATTGTTACAGTTGTTTTAGGGGACACAGAAGCCCCGAGGTTGACAGAAGACCCAACCTGGGGATCAGGGTGAGGTGGGAGAGCAGGCAGGAAGGATTCTGAGCAGGGGACCTGGGATCAAGCCCCATAAAGTGCCTACTGTTTGCCTCTCTCTCATCTTCCAGCCCCCTCTCTGCTGAGGTCTCTTTCATTTTCTGGATACAGCCACTGAGAGCTACTGTGTGCAGGCGCCTGGGCCCACCAAGGCAGCAGATGTGCCCTGCCCCTGGACTCCCATCGGGTGAAGAGGAACCTGATTCCCCATCACGGGCAAAAGCAGCAGAGGCCCCGAGGGTCAGGGCCCCCGTTGAAGAGAGGATGAGGCCACATTCTCCTCTGTCCACCTAGGTCTGTCTGTCTGTCTGTCTGTCTCCTGTGTCTCTGCCTCTCTCCTCCATCTCTCTGTCTCTAGGTCTGGGTCTCTGTCTCCACCCCATTCCCTGTCCCCTTCCGCACCCTTCTTAACCTCTCGTCCCCAATCCTCCCCCCTTCCTCCCTGCTCGCGCCCCTCCTTCTCCCTCTCCCTCCACCTTCGGCCGGCAGAAGGCGCTGCGGGGCGGCCTCGGCGGCCCGGGGAGGCGGGGCGGGCGGCGGCCGCGTCGGGACTCGCCGCGATGGGACCGGAGACGGCGCGGGCGGCGGCGGCGGCGGCGCAGACAAAGGCGCGGGCGGTGCGGAGGGCGGCGCGGAGGGCGCGGGCCCCGGAGCCAGCGAGCGAGCGGGGCGCCCGTCTGCGGGGAGTCGGCGCCGCGGGGCCGCACCCGCTTAGCGCCCGGACACTTGCGGGGCGCCGAGCCGGCAGGGTGAGCCCGGCCAGCTGAGCCAGCGCTGGGGGCGCGGGGGGCCCCGAAGTTCCAGGGCCGGGGAGAGGGCGCTGGGGGTCCCGAAGTTCCGGATACGGAGGCTGGGGGCAGCTGGGGGAGCCCCGAAGTTCCAGGGC
Organism: Balaenoptera physalus; assembly: GCF_965194825.1. Taxonomy (NCBI): domain Eukaryota; kingdom Metazoa; phylum Chordata; class Mammalia; order Artiodactyla; family Balaenopteridae; genus Balaenoptera; species Balaenoptera physalus. Next base: position 13,511,297 of record NC_138890.1, on the reverse strand, counting down.
TTGAGAGGGCGCGGGGACCCCGAAGTTCCGGAGTCGGGGTCGGGGAGGGGACAGTGCGAGCGGTTCCCGAAGTTCCGGACCCGTCATTGGAGGAGGCTGTGAAGATGTCTCCGACGTTTCGGACCTGGGGTGGAGGGGCGACGCGAGGGAACCCCGAAACTCAGGACCCGGGGATGGAAGGGTGGCAGGGGGTTCCCCGAAGTTCAGGAGTCAGGGACAGCGCGCAGGATACCCTAAGCTCTGGACCTGCGGTTGCAGGAGGTAGATAACGTGTCCCCGAAGTTCTGGACCCGGAGTGGGGGGGGCGTCGCAGGGATCCTGGAAGTTCCAGGGTCGGGGGCGGCACTTCCCGAAGTTGGGGCGCGCATAGGGCACCCTGGTCCTGACCCTGGGAACTCGATCCTGACTGAATATCAGATCCCCTGGACTGGGGCTCCTGGGGTGGGGCTTCGCCCCCGCACGCGATTGTGGATCCCGGACACCGGGCGGAGTCGGGCTCCCCTTTGGAGCCCCGCGGTCGGCAGCGTCCGAGGCGCATGACTAGTTGGTGAGTAACTTTTCCCAATGCCGCAAGTCGTTGCAGGAACGTCCGCTGCAGGAACGTCCGGCCAGGAGGGGCCTGAGTTTCTAGGACCCCTGCGCCCCGGAACCCTGGCTCGACCCAGGACCCACCCCCAACCCCGGTCAAAGTCTCTGCCCCTCCCCCACCCAGGGGCTCCGGTTTCAGACCGGGACAGCAGCTGCCCAGGACAGAGTGGGGCGCCATTCCCCCCTCTGACCACGGAGGCTACCGAGTCCGGGCCTCCCTTCCCTTAGTTTGCCTCCCCCCTCCCCCAGGTCCCTCGTGGACCTGGATCCCGCCCAGTCCCATGGTACTGGGATTGAGTGGTGATGGGTGGGCACCACGGTAGACCTGTTCAGCCACATCTTGTCTTTTTAACTAGGCTGGAGGCTCCCTGGGGGATTTGGACTTTGACTCCAAGGTGTGCCTCTGCCCTACAGTGGAAGCTGAGGGGTCTCTTTGTGGGTCCAGTGGGGGACTGGTCTCCCAGTAGGCACCTGTCAATGCCCCACTTTTTGATGGAGGCCCTGCTTTGAGGAGTGATGGACGAAAGTGTCAGGAAGTACTGAACAGGAGTTGGCCACCTTGGCCTCCTCCACCCAGCCCAGAGATTGAGAAGACTTCACTGGGGGTCCAGTAACCAGGAAGATGTGAGGTTTATGCTGGGCTGTTAGATGCCACCTGGCTCCTATCAGAGGCCGTCTCCTGCCCAGGGTGTTGCAAGAGCTTCCTCCCAATGGAGAGAGTTGGGGTCTTTTTGCTGAGTGGTTCCCTCACTTTTGGATTGAAGTTCTATGAATGGTGTACTTGGAAGTGGGTCCTGGGGCTGGACATGCTTGGCCTCCCTCAACCTTGTCTGCGGAGACACTCACAAACCTCCTGTCCCCCCAGAGGCCAAGCCAGCAGTTCCTACCATCCCCCTGGCTGTCCCTTGGAGCCCACCCAGACAAGCCTGACCAATGTCCACAGCCAGGTGAGCCCCTGCTTCTACCAAAGCTTGGCCTTGAGTCCCCTGGGGGGCCGGTGCCTGGCCCCTGCTGAACACCCTCTCCCCATGCAGGGAGCAGCCCATCTTCAGCACACGGGCGCATGTGTTCCAGATCGACCCGGCCACCAAGCGGAACTGGATCCCCGCGGGCAAACACGCACTCACTGTCTCCTACTTTTACGATGCCACCCGCAATGTCTACCGAATCATCAGCCTTGGGGGTGCCAAGGTCCTGGTGGGGCTTGGGTGGGGTGGCAGGTGCCAAGGATCCCAGGGACAAGCCTGGTTCAGTCACTTCCTTGCTGTGTGCCTTGGGGGCCGGGGGAGTACCCTGAGTCTTTCTGGGTCTCAATCTTCCTCCTGAAATGGCTCAGACCAAGGACCTCTGAGGTGTTGATACAAAGCTATACCCCTGGGGGTTTCACATTCATTATTACCAGTCCCATCACCCGGGAACTTTTCTCCCCACCACCTTCCCCAGGCCATCATCAACAGCACTGTCACCCCCAACATGACATTTACCAAAACCTCCCAGAAGTTCGGGCAGTGGGCAGACAGTCGCGCCAACACCGTCTATGGCCTTGGCTTTGCTTCTGAGCAGCATCTGACTCAGGTGGGCCTGCAGGGATACATGGTGGGAGGAATGAGGCTGGGGCTGGGTCTTCTCTTGGGGGTGCACTGTGGGACCCTGCACAGATGCTGGGCCTCCATCTTCCCAGCTGCAGAATGGGCCTACAGAATTGGACAAGCCAGTAGCTCCTTCCCACTTCCCTGGTTCACATCCCAGCTCTGTTGGCCACCTGCTCTGATTTCGGACACACCCTGCCCCTCTCTGGGTGCCTAGGATGGGCTGGGTGCTTCCCCGCACCCGTGGCATTACCTTCTTTATTGCCTCCCTCCACCCTCTGCTGTTTCTAGAGTTCAGTATTGTCTTATCCATTGTTTCCCTGTATGGTTCGTGCTCTCTGAATCCTGTTGAGTTCATGATGCTTTTCTTCGCTTTTCTTCTAGAAGCATTAGTTTTCCTTTCAAATTTAGATCTTTGAATTAATTTCTACCGGAGGTTTAAAGGAGGAGTATTTTTTTCCCACATGAGTATTCAGTTGCTCTTGGGCCATTTTTTGAAAAAACCATCTACCCCCCCACCAACTCCCAATGAATTGCACTGTCTCCTTTGCACAAATCAAGTGGCTGTATGTCTGTAAATATGTTTCTTTAAAAAATTACTTTCAAGCTAAGGAAATTTATTTTAAAATGAAAAAAAAAAAAAGTGTATGCTACCCTAGCTGGAAATGAAAGACAGATTAGCACCCACCTGAGGCTCTCCTTGCTGAAATAAGCCTGATTGAGAGGGAAAGGGGGTCCCTTTCTCAAGGTGGCTCAATGTGATACACCTCCATGAACATCCCACCACCCCCCATCCTGATACCCACTCTGCTCACTGGGCATCGTTTTCCAAGCCTTCTTCCCACTCTTCCAGTTCATGAGAGGAGGGGATGCACTCAGTTCTAAAGTTCCTTCCAAAGCGACAGAGCTGACACTGGGTGGAGCTAATGTGGTGGGAACCCAGGGGGAGGGGGCTGGGAGTTTGTTGACTGTCTGTTCCTGCCCCCCATTCCTCAGTTTGCTGAGAAGTTCCAGGAAGTGAAGGAAGCAGCGAGGCTGGCACGGGAGAAATCTCAGGATGGGGGAGAGCTCACCAGTCCAGCCCTGGGGCTCACTGCCCACCAGGTCAGCACTCCCTGTCGCATGCATGCCAGGAGATCAACTGATATTGGGGAGTCTAGGTGCTGTGCCGGTTCCCAGGACCAAACGCTCACAGATGATGTAAAACTAGATCCATGGCAAGGACCATGGAAGAGGGCTGTGGGTGCCATGGGAGCGTGTCATAGGCTGTCCAAATGTTAGATCAAGGAAGGCCAGAAAACCAGCTCACAGGGCAGAGTTGAAATGTGGAAGTTGAAATGGCTAAGTAGAGGGGCAGAGTAAAAAACTGTCCCTGGGTGTTTTCCCCCACTAACTTATTCAGTATCATTTTTTAAAAAATATTATTTATTTTATTTATTTATTTTGGCTGCACCGAGTCTTAGCTGCGGCTCGTGGGATCTTCGTTGCGGCATGTGGGCTTCTTAGTTGCGGCACGCAGACTCTTAGTTGTGGCATGCATGCAGGATCTATTCCCTGACCAGGGATCAAACCCGGGCCCGCTGCATTGGGAGCATGGAGTCCCACCCGCTGGACCACCAGGGAAGTCCCTCAGCATCATTTATTGACCACATACTGTGTGCCAGGCCCAGGGCTGGGCACAGGGATTAAGGAGATGTAAAAGTAGGTTGATGCAGGCAGCAGGTGGATTCATAATGAATTTAGCCTGATGGAGTGGGTTTCCTGTAGGAATTTTAAATGGATGTTGAAATTTGGCCCCAGGGAAGGTCATTGCTATGAGGGAACAGCATGGAAGTTTTGGATTGCTCCCCACTTTGCAGATTATGAGTATCTCCCGGGGTTTAGGCTAGCCTGCATCAGGTTTGCTCCTGGGGGTTGTTGAGAGCCCAGCAGGCAAGATGGGGGGCAGGGCCCAGAAAGGGGCCATCGGGAGCCATGGGTGGTGGGTGAGGAGGGGAAAGGAGCAATCAGATCCCAGAGCTGGGAAGGACCTCCTGCCCTCAGTCACGACCCAAGTAGCATCAGCCCTTACTGTGCCCTCACTTCTGCCCATGCTCTTAGGTGCCCCCGAGCCCCCTCGTCAGCTCCAACGGCCCCGGCGACGAGAAGCTATTCCGCAGCCAGAGCGCGGACGCTCCCGGCCCCGCTGAGCGCGAGCGGCTCAGAAAGATGCTGTCCGAGGGGTGAGGGGGGTAGGGCGGGGCACAGGGGCGTGGCAGGACGAAGGGCGGGGGAAGAGGGGAGAGGAAGTTCTCAGAAACTGTAGGGACTTGTTCAAGCGGCGGGATCTGACACTGGACGCAAGGCCTGTGGTAGGAGAGGAGACACCCAGATTATGACCCTTCCAGAGCCGACCCCGCTCCTGCCTCATCCATTCCTCGGGGCTAACCCCGGCCTGTCCACATCTCCCGCGGCTAATTCTAAACCCACGGGTGCCTCCCCACCCACTTTGTTCTGTCCACATCCCCTGGGCTGATCCTGCTTGGCCTTCCGACTGTGTCTCACTGAACTGACACCAAAGTGCCTACTTTGACCCCACCCCCGGCAAGACTCCGCCTCCCCGGGAAGTCCCCACCCTCTAGTCCCGGGGTATCTTGACCCCGCCCATAACCCCGCCCCCAGCCCAGCACCTCCCTCACCCTGCCTCAGGCCCAGTGAGGCCCCGCCCTGCCCTTTGCCGACTCCAGCGTCCCCGCAGCTCGGTGGGCGAGGTGCAGTGGGAGGCCGAGTTCTTCGCGCTGCAGGACAGTAACAACAAGTTGGCGAGCGCCCTGCGAGAGGCCAACGCGGCCGCCGCCCAGTGGAGGCAGCAGCTGGAGGCCCAGCGCGCGGAGGCCGAGAGGCTGCGACAGCGGGTGAGGAAGCCCCTCCCTCCCAGAGACCCCAAGTGGCCCGGACCACTGTGAAGCCCCTGCCTCCTATCTGTCCTGGGTTCCCCGGCTGGCTGTGTGATCTCGGCAAATCACTTCCCTGAGCCTTAGTTTCTTGTTCTGTAGTATGGGTCTGAAATAATAGCCTCAGAGGGTTGTCAGACCCAAAAGACCTACCTGCCGGAGGCGGGGTGGCAGCCCCAACCAGAAGGGGTTAGTGCCCAGTCATGGGCTTGGCTGGTCAGGCATATTCCCCAGGGACCAGGAGAGTACAGGCTGGGGTATCAGGGGCTGACCTTCCTGTCTGCACAGGTGGCTGAGCTGGAGGCCCAGGCTGCCACCGCCGAGCCACCCGCAGTCAGTGAGAAGGAGGGACCGGGCCAGTCGCTGGAGCAGCTGGAGGCACTAGTGCAAACTAAGGACCAGGTGTGTGAGCGTGTCTGTATGCATTTGTGTTTTCTCGGGCCCTGCCTTCCCTGATCTCCCATGGGGGAGCCAGGACTCTCAGAACAGATTCTGGGAACTTCTCCATTAGGAGATCCAGACGCTGAAGAGCCAGACTGGTGGTCCCCGTGAGGCCCCAGAGACCGCCGAGCGTGAGGAGACGCAGCAGAAGGTGCAGGTGTGTGTGGTTGCTGTGAGGCGGGGTGGGGTGACCAGCCATGGCAGCCAGCCTCTGACACAGGACAGACCTGGCATCTTCCCTACCTAGTGGGTTCTGGGCAGCTATGTGCCTCCCTGGCCTTCAGTTTCTTCACCTATAAATGGAGTCAGGAAGACATCTAAGGTTGTGAAGGATTTGGATGACCAGGTGCATGGAAGGACTGAATCACAGTGGGTGGTTTATAAAAGATGGTTATTAGTACAATATTTCATCTCCTTCCATTCATTCAACAAGCAGTTTTTGAGTCTCTGTTGAATCTTCATTCTTGACCCCATCAAATCCTCACACATTCCCAGCCTGAGGTCAGGAGCTTGCATTTGTACCCAGGTGTGGGCTGGCCTGGCCCTCACTGAAGACTTTATCTGAGAAAGCTTCAAGCATGTCCTGTGAGTCCAGCAGAAGGGAGAAGTTAAAGGAGCTGGTGCCCCCAAAGAGAGAGAAGTTGGGGGAATGCTCCCTGTTGTTTCCTGGGCAGAGTGCACAGCACATGTAAAGGCCCTGAGGTGGGGAGAAAGTATGTTCAAGGAACCACAAGGAAGCCAGCAAGCCTGGGTTGGAATGAGCGAGGAGGGGTATGGATTTCATTCCCAGCATGATGGGTGACGAGGGTCTTGAGCAGAAGAGGAATGTGGTCATTTCAATGATGTTCCAATCAGCCAGGGGACCAGGGAGTGTCTTGGGTAGAGGTGGCAGGGAGGAGGCCAGGAGACAGAGAGGGCTTGGCCCAGAGTGGAGGCTGTGGGGATAGCATTCAGATGCTGGACCCTTGAGACTTACTGGGGCCCCCAACCCTGCTTGCCCTCTCCCTGCAGGAACTGGAGACCCGAAACGCGGAGTTGGAGCACCAGCTGCGGGCAACGGAGCGCAGCCTGGAGGAGGCACGGGTGGAGCGGGAGCGGGCACGGGCCGAGGTGGGCCGGGCCGCGCAGCTGCTGGACGTCAGGCTGTTTGAGCTGAGCGAGCTGCGGGAGGGCCTGGCTCGCCTGGCCGAGGGCACGCCCTGAGTCCGGCCTCTGGGTCTACGTGGGAGCAGGGGCCTGCGGGAGCTAGTTTTACATGAACGATTCCCGCCTGGGGCACGGGCCAGGCCGCAGGCGGCACAGTGGGCCATTCCCCCTGGCAGGGAGTGGGGCCCCAACTCAGCCTGGGGAGGGCCTGTCCACAGTACTCCAGCCGGCCCTGGCTGTTCACAGCTCATGGGCTGTTTTTGAGCTCTTCATCATGTAGAATTTCTAGACTCCCCAGGGCACGTGCTGGTGCCCAAATTACATTTCTAAGCGTGGCTGTGTGTGTGGTGTGTGAGCACCTAGGTACCTAGTCGCCGTCACTGGACCCTCTGCCCTCAGTCTGTGTAGGGTTTGGTAAGCCACTCAGAGATGAGGGAGGCTCAGAAAGCCTCAGGGTCAGGCAGGCCTAACCAGGCCACCTACTTGGGGCCCAGGCCACATGGCTCTGCTGCCCCATCTTCCTGGGCTCTGCCCATGTTGTCTGGACCAGTTTGGACTAAGGTGAACCCTGGTTAAGGACTCCCCCCACCACTTTGCTCTGGCCACAAACCCCAAATGCAAGCAGGTGGGCAGGAGGGGAAGGTCCTAGCACATGGCTGTGTTCACTGGGCATGGGAGGGATCTCACCAAAACGGCTGCATTTGCAGAGTAGAGCAGTTGCTATGCCCATTTTCCAGATGAAGAAACCAAGGCCCATATAAGGGGCTTCACCAACCCAAGGTCACTCGGCTGGAATGGTCAGCACTGCACTTCAAAGCTTTGGGCCTGGCCTGACAGGAAAGGAGACCTGGGGGGTGGGGGGTGGTAAGTGGTGTTCTGGGAGACTTGAGAAGTACAGGCAGTCATACCCTCCTCCCTCTGCCCCTGCTCCCCGAGTCAGACTGAGGAAGTCAAAAGACTCATTTATTGAGCATCTCCTGCAAGCGACACACCTTCGCTCTGGGGCCCCACAGCACCCCCAGGGTGACCCTGGGCTGGGGTCACTGTACGTGGACTTGGGCCCAACCTCATAGCGTTCTTTCCTCCTCTGCAGCCTACCTCTTGGCCAAGGTTCTGAGGAGGGGCCACCAGGGGCTGCAGGGTGGGGTGGAGGGCTGTGCACTGCACGTGGGTGTCCGTGGGCTCCGCTGAGGGGGACTGGGCAGACTGGGAGGAGGGATTATCCTGAGGGGAGGACCCTCCAACCTTCAGCTGGATGGAGGCATCCCAGGCTGGGCAGACGGGGGCCGTGTGGAACTCAGGCTGGGCCCTGAGCGGGTGCTGGGGACAAGCAGGCCTCAGGCTGGGCCCTGGATGGACACCCCCTGCGGCCAGCCCCGCTGGCCTTCTGCCGCTGCAGTGCCTGCTCCACTTTCTCCTTGAAGCGCCGGTTCTTCTGCTTGATTTTGGCCAGCTCGGCCTTGCGCTTGGCCTCCAGGTCGGGATCCTGGCATGGGGAGGACCGGAAGGTGGCTAAGCTGATCATCCACAGGGAAGCTTGTGCCCCACGCCCACTCCACCACCGGCTCAGCCCTCACCTTCCCCTCCAGGATCATCTGCTTCCGCTTATTAATCTCTTTCTTTTCATCAAAGTTGGTTGCCTCCAGTTTCTGGGGGGGGAGGGAGAGGCCGTTTTGGGGGTCACCATCTTGCAAGAAGCACCCTGGGCCCCGAGGACCAGCCCCTTCCCCAACACTCACAATCTCACACTCCCTCCGCACCACGTTGACCTGTGTGAGGATCTGTAGCACCTCAGATTCCTCCACCGAGAACTCCTCCAGCTTCTTCTCTGTGGGGACAGCAGGGTCACAGGGGGGCAGGCACGACACGGAGAGGGATTTCAACCATGTAGCGAGTTCCCTTTGTAGTAGGGCATGCAAGGCCATCCAGGGCCATAGCAGATAAGGATCAGGTGGGCAAGATCTAAGATTTCAGACCCAAGGAAGGTATAGACTGCTCTTTTTTTTGTTGTTAGCAATACTATGAATTTGACTAGGGATTTTTTTTTTTCCCCCTGGAAACAGTGTTCTTTAAAGTCAAGACATTTCTGAATCTTAGGACAGTCTTTGCAGTGACTGGAGGTGCCCCAGAGGTTCTCGGTCTTGGCTACACATTAAACTACCCAAGGGGGTTTTTCAAACATGCCCAGGCCCCAGCCCTGGGGCTTCTGACTCATCCGCAGGGACCACCCACACACTCTGGTCTGAGAAACCAAAGTCCCTTCCCACTAGATGTGGCTTTCAGCTGCCGAAGGCCATTGCAGAGCTTCTGTTTCAACAACTGGGCAAAGAAACTTCTTTGAGGGTTGCATAAGAAGGAAAGCGCAGTTTAAGCCTGCCCATGTGAGCAGGCTAGCGGGTGTCTGATAGGGCTGAGCGGCATCTCACCCAGAAGCACCTGCCTCCCCTCCCCTCCCCTCCTCTGCCCCTCCACTCACTGATCTGCTCCTCGATGGCGTGTACCAGGTGAATGTCATACTGCGTCACCAGCGTGATGGCCTGTCCCTGCCGCCCTGTGGGGACACACCCAGGCTGTGAGCTGGAGGCCAGGACAAAGGGCCAGTAGAAGCAGGTCCTGACCAGCAGGCGGCTCAGGGCTCCTCTCAATCAAGGGGAACAGTACAGGAGCTCGGTGGGTGAGTGAGTGAGTGGAAATGAACGAAGCTCAGGGCGTCACGGCTCAACCCCCTGCCTGACCTCTGCGTAGTAGGCAGGTCTGTCCCAGGGGAGCTGCAGGACTCCAGGGAGAGGCGGCTGTCCTGCCAGCTTGGCCTTATACAGGTGATGTGGCTGATTTCCCATTTCAGTGTGGCCGCCAGGGAGCCCAGGCCAAGTTCTGTCAGCAATAAGCCCAGACAGGCTTCAGCTCAGATCTCTGCACACCACTTTCTCCATTCGCCGTTTCTGTGACAGTGACTAGTGCTGGAACAGCACTGGCAGCTGACCAGGCCCATGACCCTCGGAGCAGCCCCAAACAGGTGTCACCTTCTTACTACCCATTGTTGCATGAGGCAGTGGGGGCCCAGAGAGCTGATGTGACCTTCCTGAGGCCACAGGGCAGGAGAGAAGGGCCAGGCCCAGTCTGGCCCCAGAAACCATATCTCTGCCCACTCCAGGTGTGAGAAAATCTCCTGGACTCCGTGCCCCTCCGGGGTGGGGCCGGGGAGCAGACACAAGGATGCCTCCTTGGCTCCTAGCCAGAGTCACAGCGAGGGGTTGAACTTGGACGCCAAATCCCACAGGGCAGCGTCATACCCACCAGGACTCGTACACCTATTTGCTGCTGGGCATGGATTGGCAGCCCTGACGGGTAAAGGGGCCTGGGGTGAGGCAACAGGGAGTGGCGGGGATGGGGCCAGTGTGTGCCGTGTCCCCAGGGAACAGCACGTGTCGCTGTTAGTGCTGCCGGGGGTGAGAAGACAGAGCATCCCCACCTATGGTTTTGAAAGGGCGAGTCCCCCAACTTGCGAGTGCTGCCTCTAGTATCTTTCACCTGTGGCCTGTAGCCCTCCCGTGTCCCACCAGCTTGTGACTCTGACTCCTCATGGTGTGGGCAGGCAGGAGGGGCGGGTGCCCAAAGGCTGCCCTGCCCTGTCTGCTCACCTGCACGGGCTGTCCGGCCGACTCGGTGGATGTAGATCTTCGGGAGCCCGGGGGTGTTGTGGTTGATGACCACCTGCACCGTGGGAATGTCCAGGCCCCTGGAGAGAGAGGTCAGTCAGCACCTCTGTCCATGTGGGGAAACTGAGGTTGGGACTCACCCACGGTCGCTCAGCAGTGAAGCTGAGGCTGCCTGACCCATGCCTGAAGCCAGTCTCTCCCTCTGGCCCTTTTGTGGGGGGCGTCATGGGGAAGGGAGTACCCTGGAGCTGCTCACCGGGAGGCCACATCTGTCGCGATCAGGATCCGGTAGATGCTGGACTTGAACTTGGCCAGGGCGGCAAAGCGTTCTTTCTGTGCCGGATTGGGGAGAGAATTGGGGGTGGGGGGGGGGTGTGAGGTAGCATCTCAACAAACGTTTGCGCGCTTACTGTGTGAGGCCTGGGGACAGGGCAGAGGCCAGGACAGTCTCCGCCCTCAAGTGGCTCACAGTCCAGTGAGGGAGATGAGCTTGAGGAGGCCAGACTGGGGCAGACAGGTGGCAGGAAGAGTGTTCCAGGCAGAGGAAAGGGCCTGGGCAAAAGCCCTGAGGCTGGGAGAAGTCCCCAGAGCAAGGCTGGCGGGTGAGGGGATCTGTGGGGCCACTCAGCGCCTCACCTGTTTCATCATGGAATGCAGAGCCACGGTGGGGAAGTTGAATTTGCGCAGCATCATGCACAGAATCTGGCAGGTCCTGGCAGGAAGGATGTGCTCTCAGCCCGTCTAGCGCTAGGGTCCTGGAAAGGCGCTCCTGGCCCTCCCACCCGCCGAGACCCCAAGTAGGTGGCCCTGCACAGCTGGGGAAGGAGAAGCCGGGGTGCAGTGTCCTGCCCACTGACCCCTCCCCTGGCCTAAGCCAACAAGAGTGGGCCCTACATCCAGACTTTTCTCTTCTGGTGGCCAAGAAATTCTTGGCGGGCAGCAGTCAGGAGGTCTCCTCCACATGCTGTGGACTGCCCTTCTATGCTGGCTCAGGCTAGGCTACCCTACAGCTCCTTGATGCTCTCCCTAAACGCCTCAAAGGATTTTGAAATCCCTGGGTCTGCAGAGAGGACAGCCCCAGGTGTTGGTGCTGATGTGCTGGGCCTCATTGACATCCAGAGACCACAGCGAATAGGCTGCTCCAGGGCCTTCTCAGCTGCTGCAGGGGTCTCCTGGGGAGAGCCTGAGGCCCTCAGCCCTTCCGGTTAAAGGCAGGTCTGAGGAACCCCAAATCCTGGCTCTGCCTTCAGGAGGGGTGACGTTGGCAAACTGCTTGACCTCTCTGAGCCCCCTTGAGTGCATCCTCCGAAACTGCCAGCCTGAGCAGAGGCCCCAGAGTGCCGGGACCGGCTGTGTGCCCCATACCTCCAAACTTGGGCCACCTCTCGGGCCTCCGTGAAGGGTTGTGGGAGGGGCACCTGGGGGATGGGAGAGGCAGGCCTGCCCACGCTCACTTGCATGTGTTGGTGAAGATGATGATGGACCAGTCCTCGTGCTCGTCCTGGAAGTTCTGGATCAGGTGGACCAGGTAGGCATCCTTGACCTTCTCAGGCACTAGCAGGTAGCGCTGGTCCAGCTGTTCTACTGTGCGCACACTGGGGACAGGCGGGCCTGTTTCCCCTTCTGTTGAATGAGGCCAATAGCCCACCCTGCCCATGGGCAATAACCTCTGTTGGGTGTGACCCCCACTTGGCCCCCCGCCTGCCCTGCTCCCCCAGGAACGTGGCTATGGACTCACGGGGCCTGAGCCTCCCAGAAGAAGGGTTGGTTGGTGGCCAGGCCCTGCAGCTCCCTCAGCGTGTCGGTCAGCGTGGCACTGAAGAGCAGCGTCTGCCTGCGGGCCGGCACAGCCGCCAGGATGGTCTCCAGGTCTACAGTGAAGTCAGTGCAGCCCTGCTCCAACAGCCGGTCCGCCTCATCCATCACCTGTAGTGCCAGCAGCAGGGGGTAGGGATCCGGGGTGAGGGCTCTGTCCGAGTCCTGACTACATGCCTGGGCTCGACCCACCTTCCCCATGTGCCTCCTTCCTGGTCTTAGACCTGGGCCCTATAGCACTCTCCCTCTAGGTCTTGGAGGCCTGCTCCCTCACCCATCTCAGCTCCAATGTCACCTCCTCAGAGAGGCCCAGCCCCCAACTATCTTTACTAATACAGGCCCCCTTTTGTTGGTTCCCGAGCTGTTCTTGTCACCATTCCCAACGTGGTACTGGATGGCCTGTGGGACACAAATTTCCCACATGGATGTATCAGGGCCCCAGGCTGAGTTACCAGGAAGCGAATCTTCTTTATGCTGAAGGTATTGGAGCTGCGGAGGTGGTCAGCCAGGCGCCCTGGTGTGGCGATGACCACATGTGGTTTCCGGGAGAGCTCCAAGGCCTGGGCCACCATGTCTGTGGGTGGAGGGTGAGAGGTGGGGCTGGGTGGATGGTCTGAGGCTGCAGAGGGTCCATGCCCAGAGCCTCCCTGGGCCCCCCATACCCATGCCGCCGACAATGATGCAGTCTTTCAAGCCCAGAGGCTTCCCCAGGACCCGGAACTGCTCTGCGATCTGGTAGGCCAGCTCCCTGTGGGCATGAAGGGGACAGCCTGGGTCAGATAGCGGTTTTGTGCTTGCCTCTCATTCCCATCTCCACCCTACGGCCTCCTGCCTGGACCTCTCCTGTTCACACACCCTCCGAGGCTCCCAGTCCCCTTTGGACAAAGGTTCTGATACTGAGTGTTGGAGGCCCCTTGTGGCCCCTGCCCTCTCACTAGGCTGGGTCCCTAAACATCCCATGGCTTGTCCCCTGCCAGTCCCACCCACACTGGCCTTTCTTCTTCCCACGTCCTCAGCAATGGCCTCAACACCACAGTCATCAAAGCCTGAGACCCAAGTGTCAGTCCCCCCTCCCCCAGGGCTGGTCAGTGTCCAAGTCCTCTCCTCTCTGCCCCCAGCCCCAGCTCCGCCCAGGCCTTTTCTCTGCCTGTGTCCCTACTTCCTGGCCTTCCTGCTTGCCCTGAGTCAAGCCCTGTGTTCAGAACTTTTCACTCACTGTCTTGTTAATTCTTCAGCACTTCTAAGAGGTGGGCATAATTTCTGTCCCCATCTTGCACACATGGAAAGTGCGCTCAGAGAGGTAAAGGTGCTTGCCCAAGAGAACACAGCTGGTTAACTCACCACGAGGCCTTTGGGGGGCTCACCTGGTGGGTGTCAGGACGAGGCAGAAGATGCCATAGGGATCCTCAGACAGCTTCTGCAAGATGGGCAGGACAAATGCTGCCGTCTTGCCACTGCCTGTCTTGGCACAGCCCAGGCAGTCCCGACCTGGGCAGAGGGCAAAGCAGTGTCACAGGTGTAGACAGGTGTTGTATCGGGCACAGTTTACAGCAGCTAACATTTAATGAGCAATTACTGTGTGCTCAGTACTGGCCTGTGCCCTTTCCGTTCCAGGAATTCTGACAACTTTCCATTTAGAGCAACTGACACATTTTAGAAGGGCGAGGCCATTATCATCCCCATTTAACAGAAGGGGAAACAGAGTCTCAAAGATTTGCCCAGGATACACAGACAGTATCAGGCTGGAATGGAACCCACATCCATCTGACCTGAGATGCCTGCCACTAACCACGACCTCGTTTTGACTCCTTCCGGGGTATCAGGGCTTGGGAAACCCAGAATGCCCTCCCCACAATCTGCATCCTATGCTCCCTACTGACTCCTTCATCCTTGTTTATTTAATGCCTCAATTTGTCACATCCTAGGCTTCCTGAAGGCGTCTCTTTAATGGCAAAACTGGGTTGGACCAGAGGAGTGGGGAGAAGAGCAGTCTAGGGACCAGAGCCGTGGATTTACCAGTAATCTTGACAACCTCAGTTTCCATTTCTAAAATAGAGATAGTAATCCAAGCTCTACCGAATTCTCCCAGTACTATCTATTAGTTATTCATCAAACCCTCCCAGTGCTCTGAGGCTATAAAAGTTTCAGAGATTACATCACTTGGGTGCGGACACACGGCGAGTCAGCCGTACACCCTAAACGCCAACACTGCCTAGTCTGCCTCCGGAACCCAGGATCGCCCGTAAGGCCCAAGACTGCCCTTCGCCTCACGGGGCCGGCGTGGGCAAAAGCTGTGAGAAGGCAAAGTGAGGCGACAGGAGCGGGGACGCCTCCTGGAGAAGAGGCCTAGCCACACTCACCTTCCAGGATGGCGGGAATGCAGCCGAGCTGCACGGGCGTGGGCTGCTTCAAACCCAGCTGTCGACATTGTTCCACGAGCCAGGATGACAGCCCAAGCTCCGCGAAACCAGCCATCCTCGCAGCCAGCCCCGTGTAAGCACCCGTGTGAGCTGTGCTTCCGGCGCGTGTTGATGACGTCAGGAAAGCCTTCCAGTTTATTGGATCTGCCTCCTGCCTGGTCCCACCCTCTGCAAGCTCATTGCCATTCCTAGCCTCTACCACATCCTTACCACTCTTCCCCGAATCCTGTTGGCTCTCAGGATCGAATCGAATTACAGATGCCCTGAGAGACGCACTTGCGTCTTCCGCCCCTTAGACTCCCGTTTAAGAGTCTCCCATTGGCTCATCTCTAGGGAGGAACGAGTAAACTACATTTCCCGGCGTGCCCCGCGGTGGCTCTCTCTTTCCGGCCGACGTGTCTCTTAGTGGGAGTAGCGGGTGAGAGGGCAGCGACATGGCGCCTCCGGCTCCTTGCTCAGCCTCTGGAGGCTCCGGGGAGGTGGACGAGCTGTTCGACGTGAAGAATGCCTTCTACATTGGCAGCTACCAGCAGTGCATCAACGAGGCGCAGCGGGTGAAGGTGCGGCGGCTGCGGGGCTGGGGGACCCTGGGGGCGGAGGCGGAAGACGCTTCCTGGTGGCTGCGGGTCGCGCTCTGATTTTAAAAACCCTCCCTTTTCACCTCGCGCCGTTTCATCCCCCCCTCACCCCCCACCCCCGCCACATCTCTTCAGAGCGCGGTGAAGAATTATCCTTGTTCTGTGACCAAACTCAAAGCAGTAACACTTTAGCGATACTTCTTACTCTGAGCGCTCACTCAGACTGAGCCTTGGGAGGCATTTGAGTAAGAGAGGGGTTCATACCGCTATAGTAATAATAACAATGGTAATGATATTACGCTACAGTAGTAATACTAAAGACAGCAACAACAATAATAGTTTCCATCTGTTGAGCACCCACACTGTGCCGCCATGCCCTCAATACCCGTGAAGTAGGGACTGTTGTTTATCCTCCTTTTACAGGTGAGAAAAGGGAGGCTCAAGAGAGAAATGGCTTCTCGCTCGTTACCCTGCCCCACTAACCAGGTTATTTCTCCCCAGACTTGCTCATTCATTCATTCACCCATTCCTCATTGAACATCTGTATGGGCCAGGCAGGATATTCGTGCTGGGCTCAAAGCAGTGACAAAATAGACAAAACTCCCAGCTCTCTTGGAAGCCTCAGCTCCCAAGGGAGACAGACAGTAAACAAGTAAATAAACAAGATGTCAGGAGGTGGTGCGACGGAGAGTGTTGGGAGTGAGCCTGGCTGTTTGAGAGCTAGAAAATATAGCCCTTCAAGGCAGGGCCCAGGCAGCCAGGCAGTGAGTGGGTGACAGGAGAGGGGGCAGCAGGGGCCACTAGCAGCACCATTTGGGGAGGCACATGGATGGTGCTGTCACTTTGAGAGTGAGCCATTGGAGAATTTTTAAGAGCAGTGAACATGACAGGGTCTTTGCCTGCCCTCACAGTCTAGTGTCCTGAAGAGAGTAAACAAGTAACGAATCAAGTGAATAAGTTTCAGCTTGAGTCGGCTAGGGGAGAAGGGAGATAAAAAAGTGCTGATCAGAAATGGGGGCGGGGGCTGCTTCACGTGGGAGTGGTCAGATCAGGCCTTTCTGACTGCCATTTTAACCTGTGACCAAGCCTTGAGAAGGCTCTAACCCCATAAGTTGCTGCAAAGGTGCTGAGGCAGCGGTGAGCTCCATGTAGTCAAGGCATACGAGGGTGGTGTGGCAGGAGTGGGGCGAGCACAGTGGGGGAGATGAAGAATGAGGTGGGCAGAGTGAGGGGCAGGGCCTGAAAGGCCTCAGCAGGGGTTTGGATTTTATTCCGAAGGTGTGGGAGGCCATCAGAGCACCACACAACACAAGGGAGTGGCAGACATCTTCCCAGAGGCAGCCAGAAGGTTGGGAGGAATTTGGATTCTGAAGTAGAGAAGGCTTGCTTTCCCTTCTGGCCTTTGGCAGTGAACCCCACGTCCCTGAACGTCATCTGCGTAATGGGGGGTAAAACCTCAAACAGACTTCAGTAAGAGGTTAGGAATCGTTGAAATAACATTTGCATGACTGTATTCGTTTTCCATCGCCACTGTGACAAATTACCAAACAACAGCTTAAAGCAGCACACGTTTATTATCTCGCAGCTTCTGTAGGTAGAAGTCCAACACCGCTCTCACCAGGCTAAAATCAAGGTGTTGGCCCAGCTATGTCCTTTTTTGGAGGTTCTGGGGAAGAAACACCTTCCTAACTTGTTCAAGTTGCTGCTTCTTGGCCAGGGGCCACCCTTAGCTCCTGGAGGCTTCTGGATGCTTCTCTCCAGTCCTCAACCTCGCATATCACCCTTCCATCTCAGAACCAGCCACAGGGTTCTCACTTGGAGTCTCTTGAATTTCCCCTTCTCCTTCATTTCTTTTGTCTAAAAGTCCTCTGCTTTTAAGGGTTTCCGTGATTAGACTGGATCCTCCTAGATAGCCCAGCATAGTGTCTCCATTTTTAGGGTCCATAATCTTAATCACACCTGTGAAGTCCCTTTTGTGATGTAACGTAAGCTGTTCACAGGTCCCAGGGACTGGTATGGACATCTCTGGGGGACCTTATCCGTTCAGCGCCATGGTTGTTACATGCCTCCTTGCTGGGGTAGTGTAGACCACGAGAAGATTGAGGCAGACCTGGGCTCAGATTCTGTCTCTTCTGTGTTCTCTCTGCAGCCAGGGCTGAGTCACTGCACCTCTCTGAGCCTCACTTTCCCCTCCTGTCAAATGGGAACGATGACATTCATCTCAGTAGGGTCGCTGTGAGGTTCAGCGTTATACTCATGATCCGCCGTCTCTCTTCTGTTGTGTGTCTGTTCTGCTTACATTACAGCAATGTGTTCTTTCAGTCTTATTGTGTCATAATATGCAAATTTTACCTCCCTCCTGAAAGAATCAGCGTGACCTGCTGTATGTAGAGAATGATGGAAAACAAAGGAAACCAGATCAGCAGTCACTCTTTTTTTTTTTTTTATTAATTAATTAATTTATTTTTTGGCTGTGTTGGGTCTTCGTTGCGGTGCGCAGGCTTCTCATTGCGGTGGCTTCTCTTGTTGCCGAGCACGGGCTCTAGGCACGCAGGCTTCAGTAGTTGTGGCACACGGACTTAGCTGCTCCATGGCATGTGGGATCTTCCCGGACCAGGGAGCGAACCCCGTGTCCTCTGCATTGGCAGGCGGATTTTTAACCACCAGGGAAGTCCCAACAGTCACTCCTTTTTTCTTTTTTTTAAATTTATTTATTTTTATTTATATTTATCTTTGGCTGCGTGGGGTCTTCGTTGCTGCACGTAGGCTTTCTCTACTTGCGGTGAGAGGGGGCTACTCTTCGTTGTGGTGCGCGGGCTTCTCATTGTGGTGGCTTCTCTTGTTGAGGAGCATGGGCTCTAGGCACGCGGGCTTCAGTAGTTGTAGCTTGTGGGCTCAGTAGTTGTGACTCGCGGGGTCTAGAGCGCAGGCTCAGTAGTTGTGATGCACGGGCTTAGTTGCTCCACGGCATGTGGTGTCTTCCCGGACCAGGGCTCGAACCCGTGTCCCCTGCATTGGCAGGCAGATTCTTGACCACTGCGCCACCAGGGAAACCCGCAGCAGTCACTCTCGCTGGAGGCACACTGCGGCCCAACCTCTAAGCTGGGGGATATACACCCTCTTTAGCAACGTGGTAAAGATGCACCGGCACCAAACCAAGAGATTCTACCTGACGCATCCAGAAGAGTGGGAGTCCTATCCCTGCTGAACCATTTGACGTGGTTTAATTCTGGTCCACAGGCCACCTAAACCTTCTTAGGCAGCCTGTACTGGGTTGAATGGTGTCCCTGAAAAGATATGTCCACCCGGGACCTGTGAATGTGACTTATTTGGAAAAGAGTCTTTGCAGCTGTAATTCAGTGAAGGATCTCTAGAAAAGATCAGCTGGGATAAGCCCTAAATCCAATGACTGGTGTCTTTCTAAGAGAGAGGCTTGAGGCAGACAGAAAAGATGGAGGCAGAGATGGGGGTGAGGCAGCCACAAGCCAAGGACTACCTGGAGGCACCAGAAGCCGGGTGAGGCAAAGAAGGATCCTCCCAGAGAGCCTATGGAAGGCGCACGGCTCTGCCAACACCCTGATCTTGGACTTCTGGCCTCCAGAACCATGAGAGAATAAGTTTCTGTTTCTTTAAGCACATCCCCCAGCCCAGCTGGTGGTTAGTTATAGCAGCCCCAGCAACCTCAGGCACCACCAGAGGTGGCCCCAGGTAGAACACCTGGTGTGTCTCAGTGCTGGCACCGTGATGATGTTTGTTTCCCCACTTGTCAGACATTTCGCAAGTGCCCACAAGATGGCAGGCACCGCACAGGTGTTAGGGATGAAGCAGCCAAGAAAGCCTCCAGGAGCTCACCGTCTAGTGTGGTCAGGGGACACTGATGGCCAGTAAGGGGAGGGGACGTGATCCTCCTTCCCAAACCCCATCACCGACTTCCCTGGTCAGTGCCCCTTGCTCTCAGGTCTGGCTGCACCTCTGAGCTGTTTGAAGGCAGTTTGAGGCCACCCCGGGGTTGGACATCGTTGGTGGACGTAAGCCTCCTGGCTTTTCTGGTTTCTGAGCTCCCAGGTGATTCTGATGAGCCGTCAGGACTGGGGACCAGACCGCTCACCTGGTGGCATGCATCACAGTCCCCGGCGTTCCCGGGTCTGTACACCTGTCCTTGTTCTTACACCTCCCAGAAGCTCTTCTCTCTTTGGCTGATTGAGAGGGTCCTGAGCGTCTGTGTGTGGGGTCTCGGTGACCCCCCTTGGCAGTCCTGCAGGGTCAGTGGTGGTGCCTGTTTTACAAAGGGGGCAGCTGAGGCTCCAGTCCTGCAGGGTCAGTGGTGGTGCCTGTTTTACAAAGGGGGCAGCTGAGGCTCAGAGTTGCCTCTGGGACCCTGGTCCCCCACAAGGCATCCCACTGTGTCCCTGCTTCAAAGATACCAACAGCCAACGTTTGTCTCTTTTTTTACTGAGGGTGGTGTGGGAACCCCAGGTGGGTTGTCCTCACCAATGTCCACCTCTGAGGGTCATTTCAGAGTCACTTATCTGGAGGACACCGTGTTCCAAATTATGGCCAGATCCCCAGCCTGGCCACCAAGGCCAGAGCAAGCTGCTGGGACCCCGAGGCAAAGTTGGCCTGAGTCTGGCTGGGGCCAGGAGCCAGGCTTCTTGTTCGCAGTCTCCCTTGGCCTGGGAGGAGGACACGTTCAGCGCCCTCACCCCCTCAGGCTGGGAAGAAGGCCTGGGGACTAGGAGTCTGGTTCTCAGCCTCGGGGGAGAGCAGTCCTGGCGTGCTCCCACTGGCGGGGCTCCAGAACATTTGTCCCTGTGCTCTGGCAGCTGGACAGGCTGTTCATTCTCTCTGTGCTTTTCCCCAGGCCCTGTGGTTGAGAGGTTGTTGGAGTAGTGACTCCAAGGTGGCCGGGCCCCCTTCCCCCATGTCACTTTCCTCTCCCAGCCCCCAGGTGGCCTGTCCCAGCACCTGCATGCCCTCTGGGCTGAGTTGCTCTGTGCCACCCCAGGTGCCACAGGGCCTACAGGAAGTCAGCCAGCACCCTGGGGCGTGGTCCAAAGCTGTTCTCCCGAGGAAGGGTCCCTCGCCTGCCCGTAGCCTCGTGGGGGCCTCCCTCGCAGTCCCACAGTGAACCCTGTATGAGGTCACCTCGCGCCTGCTTCTGGGTTCTGTGTGGTGGCTGGGCTGAGGGAGTGTGGCCCGTGGGCCTCGTCCCCGAGTACAGGGCGGTGCCCAAGGTCTCACCCAGCCTGGCTAGACCCAGACATCGCTATGCTGGGACAGCCAAGCTGAGCTCTCCCAGAAAGGTCCTCCGAGTGAGGCAGACCTTCATCTCTCCTGTTGTCACGTTTAAAGAATGTTTTGAAACAAAAGCAAGACAGGAACAAGAGGCATGGAAGTATTCATTACAGAAAGTAAGTCCCTTTCGCACATCTCCCGCTGGGTCCCATCCCTTCTCCAGTATCCACCATTCATGTCCGGATAGGAATCCTCCCAGGCCTGTTTGCTCGGCTTGTACAAACTTGGGCGGCTCCGCCCGAACTCCCATACCCACCCCCACCCCCACCCCCACCCCTTGCTGTCCTCGGACCACCCATACTGTTGAGCAGCTTCTGTTTTGATCCACTGCACCCTGGGGTCCTTCCGCATTGACACAAGCAGCCACGTGTCCAGTGGTCAGAAGCGTGGGCTCTGCCCTGGCCCCTGCTGTGTGGCTGGAGCAGTTTCAGCACTTTTGGTGCCCCCATCCCTCACCTGGATGGGTGGGGGTGACAGTCGAGCCTCCTTTCCCAGGCAGATGTCAGGGTGGCACAGAATGAGGTGCCCGGCACACTGCGTGCCCTCAGCGGAGGCTGCTCTCCTGCTGCCTAAGGTCATAGGCAGCTGAGAGCCGGGGCCGGGACTAGGACCCAGACTCCACTGGGAAAGCTGCCCACTTCTGGCCTCGGAGGGCCTGTTGGGCACGGAGCCTCCAAGAGTTCTGACCCGCTTTTCCACAGCCGTCAAGCCTGGAGAGAGATGTGGAAAGGGATGTCTTCCTGTACAGAGCGTACCTGGCAC
Source organism: Balaenoptera physalus (assembly GCF_965194825.1). Classification (NCBI taxonomy): domain Eukaryota; kingdom Metazoa; phylum Chordata; class Mammalia; order Artiodactyla; family Balaenopteridae; genus Balaenoptera; species Balaenoptera physalus. Next base: position 13,490,071 of record NC_138890.1, on the reverse strand, counting down.
AGGTGAGTGTGGGCCCTTGACCATGACTGCCAACACCCTGGGGAAGGAGAGTAAGGAACAGAGTGTCGGTAGGGGCGGGGACCACGAGCAGCTGGTGTGGCCCCCACAAGGTGGCCACATCACTGAGGCCCTGGAGCACCAGGCCAGAGGGCCAATGTTGGGGTTTCTTGCTTTTCTTTTTATACTTAATCGATAGATTTCACTTGTTCAGTACAGTTCTGGGTTTACAGAATAACTGAGCAGATGGCAAAGAGAGTTCCACATGCCCACCCCCCACACAGGCATTTTCTCTTATTAACATTTTGGGTTGGCAGGGTGCTTTTGTTACAATTGATGCAGTGATATTGATACTGTTATTAACCGAAGCCCACAGTTTAGACACTAGTTTTTTTTTGTTTTTTTTATTTGGGGTATAATTGATTTACAATGTTGTGTTAGTTTCAGGTATACAGCAAAATGAATATGTTATACAAATACATATATCCACTTTTTTTTTGGATTCTTTTCCCATATAGGCCATTAAAGAGTAATGAGTAGAGTTCCCTGTGCTGTACAGTAGGTCCTTATTAGTTATCTATTTTGTATATAGTAACGTGTATGCGTCAATCCCAATCTTCCAATTTATCCCTCCCCCCGGACCCCTTACCCCACCCTGGTAACCATAAGTTTATTTTCTACATTTGTAATTCTACTTCAGTTTTGTAGGTAAGTTCATTTGTAGTCTTTTTTTAGATTCCACATATAAGTGCTGTCTTACGATATTTGTCTTTTTCTTTCTGACTTACTTCACTCAGTTTGAGAATCTCTAGGTCTATTCATGTTGCTGCAGATGGCATTATTTTGTTCTTTTTTATGGCTGAGTAATATTCCGTTGTATATATGTACCACGTCTTCTTTATCCATTCCTTTGTTGATGGACATTTAGGTTGCTTCCACAGACACTAGGGTTTTTAAAAAGCAACATTACCCTGATAATACAGTAAGACTGCATTCTTCTGTTCTAAAAACAATCTGGACTCTGCAGACAGGATTGAATTGTGCCCCGCCCTGTTCCCACCCCATGCCCACCAGCCTCCCACCAACCTCGTCCCACAGCCACAGCCGTAGACTGCTCTGTTGTGGGTACATGGCTCCACAGATGCCCCCACCTCACATCAGGCCTCGGGTGGCTTCCCAGGTCTGTTTTCATCTTTCCCTCTATGGAGCGTTCTGGAGCCTGATGGAACTTCCCCCTTGTGGACCAAGCCCCCCTCACCACCCTCCCCCCACCAACCTCCAGGGTGAAGCTGGGGCCCAGACAGTGTGTGTGGTCCCCAGCAGAGTAGGGTGCCCCGGCGCGCCCCAGAATCTCCTTGGATGTGTTCATATATTCGTGTGTGTATATATATCTTTAAAAGATGAATACATGTCGATGGCACCGAAAATACTGAAACTACCTAGAAAGAAAGACAGTGAAAAATGGGTCCCTGATTCCAGTTCCCCTCCCTGCAGTGACCTCCCTGCTGGGTGTCTGTCGGTGGGGTGCATGTTCTGCTCAATAGGAGCCAATGCCCAGACCCCCTGCCCCTGGTGACACCACCGCACCCCACCCCCAGAGCTGGCGGGGCCCTCACCCCGTCACTTCACCACCGGGGGCTGGACGGTGACTTGCCAGGGTCTCCAGCTAGAGCAGTGGGCAGCGTGGCACCACAGCTAACGGGTGATGCTGTGCTGGCTTCCACAGCACACTCCAGTGGGGATGGCACCCGTGGGCTGAGGGGGTCCCTGGGAGCGGTGGGCACCAGCCCCTGGTATTGGGGCTCCACCAGGGCAGTGCTGGAGCCAAGAAGCCCTTGTATGTTCCTGGGGTCTGAGAACATATAAACCCCACGGGGAGTTGGGGCAGGGCTGACAGCCTGCTTGTCTTGCCCACAGAGGAAGTACGGCGTGGTCCTGGATGAGATCAAGCCCTCCTCGGCCCCAGAGCTCCAGGCCGTGCGCATGTTTGCTGAGTACCTGGCTAGCGACAGCCGGCGGTGAGGTTGGGTGGGGAGTGGGCCTGGGGCACAGTGGATGGGCCCGGGTGGGCAGAGGATGTCTAGTTGGCATCCCTCCTCTGCCCTCTCACCTCTCTGAGCTTCAGTTTCCCTCACTTGCACAGTGGGAGGCAGTGATGGACCCTGCTTCAAAGGGGGCGGGGGGCTGGGGATCAGAGATGAGGCCTTGTGTACAGATACCTAGGGACTGTGAGGGCCTCATTCTTGCCAGGAGGGCCTCCCCTGGTACATAAGGGTGGGGACCCTGCAGCCAGTCTTCCAGCCATTGCTGCTCACCCACTGTGCGGGGGAGGGAATGGCAGCCACACCACTCGTGGTTCATCTCTGCCCAGATGGAGGGTGGGAGGGGACAGCAAGTCTTCGCCCTGAGCTGGGTGTGTCCACCTGTGCCACAGACCAGCAGTCATCAGACTCCCTCAGGCGATGGCCAGGAGAGGCGGGGTGGTCCGGGCTGTGGGGACCTGGAAGTGCTGAGCATCCCAGGACCAGGCCCGCCTGTTACCTGCTGCTCCGTCGGGGTCTGAGACAGCTCATGGTCCAGCCCTGCCGGCCTCAGGTGGTTCCTGCACAGGCAGGCACGTGGGCTGTTCCTTGCTGGCTGGGATGCTCGCCCAGGTGCACGTGAATTCGGCCTCTGCAGGTGGGGGCCGTGTGGCCCTGCCTCACCTGTGCGTGGAGCACCAGCCTGACACAGCAGGCCCCGTGGCCCCTCTGCACCTCGGTTTCCCCCGGCCCTCGGAATGGGCTGGTCGTGAGGCCCCCTGGGATTTTGGAGGTAAAACGCTCCCCAGAGGGCGGCTGGGATGGAAGGCTGGGGCAGCACAGCCCACGACAGGGAGCCACTCTGTTCTGTGAGCCGATTCCCGCCTACCTGTCCCAGCCCCAGGGCCCTTCCACCACCCAGGCCGCCCCTCACAGCACTGTGACGCCTCACAGAGGGGCCCTCCCCCGGTCTCTGCCCTGTGGAACTTCTTAGACCAGGATGTGGTCGTGACCTTGTTGACACTACGCTTTCCTCGGAGGCTGCTGCAGCCATCTGTGAGTCCCAAGTGTGGTTACGACTATCTGCTGTGACCCCCGCCTCTGCTCCTTCCTCATGGAGGGCAGCGCCCTGTGCTCCACCTTCTGTGATCAGGCTCCTTCGTCCACAGACACTTGAAGGATTTACTCAAAGAGGCTAAAGCAGTGGCAGCTGAGTGGGGACTCCCAAAAGACATGTCCGTGTCCTGACCCCCAGAACCTGTGAACCTGGCCTCATTGGAAATGGGGGTCTTTGCAGATGTAAGTGGTTAAGGATCTTGAGATCATCTTGGATATAAGGTGGGCCCTAAATCCGGTGACTGGTATCTTCATAAGAGATGGAAGAGGAGACACAGACGCGGAGGCCACATGAAGATGGAGGCAGAGATTGGGGTGAAAGAGACACAAGCCAAGGACTGCCGCAGCTCCAGGAGAAAGGACCAGGACAGGTCTTCCCTTGGAGGAAGAAACCAATCCTGCCAGCACTTTGATTTCAGACTACTGGCCTCCAGAACTGGGAGAGAATAAACCCCTGTTGTTTTGATCCTCTCCCTGGTTCGTGGGCTTTTCTGACAGCAACCCCGGGACACTAAAACAGGCAGCCTCCTGAGGCCATCACTTCACCCTCTCTGTGCACTTCTCTAGCTGGGGTGACAAACCCCATTCTCCTTTCGGAAGGGGAAGGAGCTCCAGGGCTGCTGTGAGCACTACAGAAAAGAACCCGCAGGAAGCCCACGGCGTGGAGCAGGTGCTCGGGAAAGCAGAGCGGCTCTCGGTGCATCCATCCTGGCAGTACAAACCACCGCCCCATGCAAACTGCCCAGCGAGCAGGTGGTGGAGAAAGTGCTGGAGCCCGTAAGGATAACCACAACGTGTTCCAGTAACAACGTACAACACTAACGTTACAAGGACAAGAGCAGGCGCCGTGTTCACAGCCTGTGTGCCAGGAACCAGGCAGGAAGCTTTGTGAGGTGGCCTTGGGGCTCCTCACGCCAACCCTGTGTGACACCTGTACACAGTCCTTCTGTGCAGAGCGGGGAAGAGACTCAGATTTGAAATCAGTTGTCCGTCAGGCACCTCTTTGGTGGGCGCAGAGAGAGTAATAGGCACATCCCTGCCCTCCAGGGGCCCTCAGGTACACAGGCACTTGGCCACCAGCCCCCAGCAACCCGCATGAAACGTATGCGCTTGTTGAGACTGTGTGTCCCAAGCCACAGCATTTGTCCAGCGGTGACACAGGGCCGGGCCCTTGCCTCCCTTCTGTCATTAACCGCTCAGCAGCCCTTTGAAACAAGGAGTTGCAGCTCCTCGTTTCGGTTAAGCAGACCAAGGCTCTGGTGTCCTGTGGCGGGTGAGGGCGTCCGGCTGGTCCTCGGGCAAGCCTGACCTCCAGCCTGCTGCCGGCTCCCAGCCCCCAGTCCCGCACGACATCCACCTGCCGGGAGCAGCCTGCACACCAAGCTCGGGAACCGGGGGCAGCCACCCCGTCAGTGGGGTGTCGTCCTGCACAGCCGCCCTCGGGACCCAGGCCCGACGCTGACCGAGGTAGATCAGGACCCTCTGCTGAGACCACTGGCCTCCTTGGGAAGTTGGTGACGTCGCCAGTGTGAGGTTCACCTGTGTGGCCTCGTGTCCCTATGGAGGGGTCCCCGTTGAGCTAGCCTGTCCCTGTGCATGCGGGGCGGCGTGGACACCTCAGCCCCCGAGCACTGAGGGCCAGGGGAGCTCGAGACCTGGATGGTCATTTGTGCTGCTTCGTGGGCAGAGCCAGGCGTGGCCCTTCCTGCCCCACACTCCCCACACGGCCTGGAGCACCCAACCCTGCTTCTCCTGGCCTTGGTTTCCCTGTTAATGTGAGGGGTGAGGAGTAGCTGGTGGGGAGGTGGCGAGACTGGCACCTAGTGGGGCTCGGCAGAGACAGCTGGGCCTATTCTGCCCGCCACTGCTTTGTGCCCTGGGGGGCCTGACTCGCCCTCTCTGGGCCTGTCTGTTCCCACGGGGGAGAGGCCGCCTCCCGCCCCTGCCTCGGGCTCTGAGCAGCTGCGTCTCACAGGGATGGGATTGTGGCCGAGCTGGACCGGGAGATGAGCCGGAGTGTGGACGTGACCAATACCACCTTCCTGCTCATGGCTGCCTCCATCTACTTCCACAACCAGAATCCGGACGCAGCCCTGCGCACCCTGCACCAAGGGGACAGCCTGGAGTGGTGAGTGGCTGTCCTGCACTGGGGGAACGGCCAGCGTGAGTGGCTCCTCTGGTGTCCGGGCAGCTCAGGGCCTCGTCAGCCATCGTCATAGGAACAGCAAGGGGGGCTTCTCTGAAAGAGAGGGACTGGGGTGGGGCATGGGCCTCCCATTTAGGCTGCAGCTCTTGTTCTCCGTCCAGGAGACACAGTTTTCCGCATGGCTGGGCCGTTGCTCTGAGGACACAGCACCCGGGGCTGAAAACCCTCTGTTCCCAGCAGCAGAGCAGAAAGCACCTTTGTCTCTGCCTGAGAATTTCTGTACCCTCCCTTCTCCCATGAAGCCTTGTGTTTTTCTGCCCTGGGCCCTGGACTTTCCATGTCCTCCCTGGGCCCCACGGACCCTCCCCTGAGGCTGGCCTTCAGGGCACTCCAGGCCTGGGCACTGGAGCCCCGTGCAGCCTGCTGTCGGCTCCACCCCCACCCCAGGAGGTGGCTCTGGGCTGTGCTGTGTCCAGCTCCCTTCGGCCAGGGCTCCAGCCCTGCAGGGTGCAGCCATTCTCCCCCATGAGCGCTCTGGTTTCTGCCTTCCCTTGGTTAGTTGGTCACCACGTATTCCTTCATATCCATTTATGTCCCATTGTGATCCAGAGGGGGCTTTGCAATAGGCATATTACACGGCTGGTGAGGCAGTGCACCCCACGAATGTTTCTCATGCTTCTCCTTGGGCTGGTCTGGGTGCTAGGTCACGTTCTGGTGGGAAAACTCGGGAACAAGTGGCCACATCAGTGATCGGTGGTCACAGCTGTCTGGGCCCGAGGCAGGGGTGCAGTGGGTGTGGGCCCTGAAGGCAGGGAGCAGGTGCTCCCCTGCAGCACTTCATCTGGGACTCTGGAAAGGAGAGGGGGGTACAGATGGGATGGCCAGCCACGGGGCGGGCAGGGAGCGGGCCACAGGCCTGGGGACCCCATGGGAGCTCCCGGCCCAAGCACACTCAGCAGAGACAGGCGGGAGTGCAGGGCCTGGGAAGCGATGGGGTGCTCAGCCCCGCGAGCAGCACCCAGGTCTGAGTTCGGCCCTGCTGGGCTGACGTTCAGCCTCAGCGTTCCCCTCTGTAAGGCGGGGCTGGTGGCCTGAGCACTCAAGGGGAGGTTTCTGGAAGGTGGTGCTTACACAGAGTGAGTTCCTGGTGGAAGATAAAGTGGGGTGGGAGTTCACTGACTGCCCGCCCTTCCCACAGCATGGCCATGACGGTGCAGATCCTGCTGAAGCTAGACCGCCTGGACCTCGCCCGGTAAGCCCCTCCCCCCCCAGGTCTGCCGGGCTGTGGCCTGTGCATCAGGGGGTATCTTAGCAACAGCCAGGCCATGTTGGGACCCTGTGTTCTCCAGCATCCAGACCTCTGTCTTCAAGGGCGCATGCGGCATGGGGACCACCCAGAGCCCTCCCCCTGGCTCTGATTATCAGTGACACGAGTGTTTCTCCATTTATTTCATTCTAGTCTATTGGGGTGACTGCACCATTGTTTACCTGCCCTTCTCTGCAGGGTGTTGCCTGGGACAAGGGACGTCACTGTCTGTGCCTCAGTTTCCTTCTGTGAGGCAGGCAGCGGGGCCCATCTTGCAGGGTTGGGGTGGGCTTTGCAAGCACGCAGAGGCATGTGCAGCCGTGGATGGGGGGTGGCCGGGCCGGGGCCTGAGGTCCTGGGGCCTCGTGAGCAAGGAACTCGGGGTGGGGTGGGGCACAGTGACTGGCCACTCAGCCACCGGGCACCTTCCCGCCTCTCTCCTCTGCCCCCAGGAAGGAGCTGAAGAAAATGCAGGACCAGGACGAGGACGCCACCCTCACCCAGCTGGCCACCGCCTGGGTCAGCCTGGCTGTGGTGAGCACCCGGCTTGTGTGCGGGCATGAGAGCCAGGAGGTGGCGGCGACCCCCCGTGCGCAGCGCTGGCTGCTCCTGTGGGGAGGGTGCAGGTGGGGTTCCACAGACGCACTGGACCTCCTGCTTTCTTGGGGGCTAGTCCCCTGGAGGAGCCCCAGCACGTTTTCCCCCTCTCTCGGGCTTGACCCCTTCTGGCTCCTTGCAGCCGAGTGGCTTGGCCAGAGCCAGAGTGAACAAACTGGGGGTTTATGGAACCAGACTCGGCGTACCTCTGCCTGCACACACCCACCCCCCCGCCCCCCAGCCCGGGTGCACGGAGCCAGCCAGCTGGCAGCGCACCCTCCTCTGGGGTCTGGCCCTGGTCTTGGCTGCTGCTCAGCTTGCTCTCCGGGCTCCCGGCACAGGGTTGGTGCCTGTATCCCCCTTGCACTTTCCCCCCTTGGGCCCAGCCCCCCGTCCCCACGTGCCTGGGTGCCCCTCTCCTGGCAGCAGCCCCATTTCTGGATTTGGACATTTGGCTTCCTTTCTCTGAGTCACTCTTTCGTACGGGCCTTTTAAATTGTGCTCCTCGTCTGTGTGCATCTGCACATCCTTTTGCAGGGCTGAGGCCTCACCCCACAGTATCCATTCAGTTTAGTGGGACAAACCCGAACAGCTCTCTCCCATAGCCTAGCAGTCTTTCACAAACACATCTTGGTCTCAGGTTCCCCTGCAAGTGTGGCACTGTGTCTTTACCAGGCGGACAGAACCTTCTATTCAGAATTCGGGTGGTCGGGGTCACGGCTGCTGGAGCAGAGGCCGCCCCGATGGGCCATGTGTCCCAGTGCTCCCAGCTCAGACCTTGACCCAGCTGCCCCTGCACTGATTCTCCCTCTCAAAGCCGAGGCTTTCGAGTCTATAAACATAGGGCTTGGGGAGCCGGGTTTGAGGGGGTCTGCATGCCGCTTCTGCCCCTTCACAGCACTAGCTGCACAGGGGTCTCTTAGGGGAAGGGGGCGGTGTCCAAAGAGTGCCTGCCATGGGCCGGCTGCACTGGGATTGTCTCCACAAAGTGCTGGGATCCCTCCAGGAGGGAGCAGGCAGGGTAGGGCTGGGCAGCAGGGTGACAAAGCGGTGACGTCAACTGTCCCCACAGGGTGGTGAGAAGCTGCAGGACGCCTACTACATCTTCCAGGAGATGGCCGACAAGTGTTCGTCCACCCTGCTGCTGCTCAACGGGCAGGCAGCCTGCCACATGGCCCAGGGCCGGTGGGAGGCCGCGGAGGGCGTGCTGCAGGAGGCTCTGGACAAGGTATGGGCAGGCGCAGCCCCACCCCAGAAACAGGTGTGCGAGACCCCGTGGCCTGCCTGTGGCCATGTGGGGATTTTAATGCCATATCAGTTAAAACTCGGGATTGCAAGCGACAATCCTGATTCTAGCTTCTCTTGGAAAGGCGAGGATCCCGTCAGCCTGGGCACCCCCGTCGGCCTGAGCTGAGCAGACCCACGCCCTGTCTCTTCACTGACGCCTTGGCTTCCTGGCCCGGGGCCTTTCGCGGTGATCCCTCACCTGGGTGTGTGCTTGGGAGAGACAGCTCCCTTTTGCTGCCAAGGGGAGAGCAGGCTGCCGAGAGCGACACGGGAGGTGTCGCCTCTGCCCATCCTTGTTGAGCAGAGGGCCTGGAGCGCTGCCCTCAGGGCTGCCGCAGTTGTCTTCTCACGGCTGCCATCTGAAACGTTGTTTGATATAATGAGAAACTGACACCAATGGGAAGCTTTCTCCGTGCTCGTCTCTGCGAGGGGCCAAGCTGTCGTCAGAAGGTTGTTGGCCGAGTGGGGACAGGCTGAGGGGGGGCAGTTGGGTGCTCCTGCTGGCTGACGTCGTCAGGCTGCCCGTGTGGAGCTGCCTCGCCTACCAGAGCGCCCCGTGCTTGTGGGGAGAATGCGGGTCTCTGCAGAGAAGGGCAGCACGGGGTGGAGCCAGATCTGTGTAGGAGGCCCGGGTTCCTGCAGCCCCTCGAGCCTGTGGCGCCCTGCATCCTGAGCGGCATGTCCCTGCCTCGCCCCAACCACGGGCTCTGGCTGGGATTCCTGGCCAAGGCAGCAGCCGAGCGGATTCCCAGAGCTCCCTGTGCCTCAGAGCCCAATATGGGCGGGTGGGGTGAGGTCACCCACCCCCTTGGAGTTTCTGGTAATTTCCCGCAGCTTTCTGCCAATGCCCCTGGGGAGCAGGCAGGGCGGGAGGGGTCTGTCCCACGGTCTCAGGCCTCATCGTTGCAGCAGGAGGAGCAGCTAGCTGGGCTGTGATAGGTTGAGGCCGCCTTGGTCTGGACTCCATTACTTTGAGATTTGTGATAAAAACGCCCCTCCCAAATTGCGACAGGCAAGGGGGCTCTGTGTCCGCCTGGTCTGCACATGAAGCAACGCGCTCACTGGGAAAGCAGCCGGTGTGGGGAGGCAGAAGGGAGGGCCCTGAGATCACTGCCTTGCGGAGCGGCCAGTGGTGGGGGCATGCTGGGTCTTGCAATCCCAGCCCTGCTTGAGATGGGGGCCTGGAGGAGCTGACCCTGCCTGTCTGGTGTCCCCTTGTGTTGCCAGGACAGCGGCCACCCTGAGACGCTGATCAACCTCATCGTCCTGTCCCAGCACCTGGGCAAGCCTCCTGAGGTAGGACCCTCCCCACCCTCAGCCAGGTGCAGGAGGGTTTTCCAGCCCTCACGGTGCCAGCCTGGGGTGGGCAGGGGTCTCTGGTGTGGCCCCGGCTCTAGAGGGAGCTTGGGGCTTCAGGGTCTGAACTTCAAGGTTGGCCTGGCCTTGGGGCAAAAACCTGTTCCCCACGAGTGGGTGCATCTGAGATCGGCCCTGGGAAGCTGGCATTGCAGGTACTCCCCCAGGGTCCCCACCCTGGTCAGGGCTGCAGGTCAGCTGCTATGTGGGTCCTACGGACAAGTAGGCTGAGGCTCAGGGCTCCCAGGCTGGGACTCGGCCTGTGCCACCTCAGGATTGGGGGCGGACACCAGGACAGAGAAACAGGGCTCAGGGGAGCAATCCTGCTGAGCCTACCTTGTCTGAGGGCGGGGAGGAGGACACTGGGGCACCGCCCCATTTAGGTGCCTTGCCCAGCTGGCCAGGGACCCACCTGAGGGCTTCATGACGGTCTGTCACCAGTTCCTCGAAGAAGAGCCCCCCAGACAGCCTCAGGGCTGGGGTGGTGCAGGACAGATAGGACGACTCTCCCACTCACCGCAGAGACATCCCCAGACTATCAGTTTTGGAGAAACAGAGCCAGACAGATGCCCCTAGCCCCACATGGTCAGGGCTGAGCCTGGCGGGTAGGGCAAGGCTGGGAGCGAGGGCTCCAATCCCCAAGCCTCTGAGGTGTCTCCATACGACGTGCCCAGAACAAATCCATCTCCTTTCCCAACCCCGTCCCCCCCTGACCTGCCTTCCACTCCTGGCCCCCTGCCTCTCCCAGGGCCTGGGTCCCTGCCCAGCCCACATCCCTGAACCTGGTGCATACTTCACCCATGTGCCAAGTGCAGGCTCTGTGCCAGGTGGTGCTCCCCACCCGCCAGGGTCCTCTCTAATTCAGCATGGTTCTGGGGCAGCAGGGTGTGATGGAGAAAATGTGGGGAAACCAGGGCTCTTGCCTGGGTCTGGCCAGGTGGCCCTTGTTTCACCCCACTCCCTACCCTACAGGTCAGAGCCACCATGGGGTCCCCATATTTAGCTAACCTTGCCTCCCCCACAGGTGACAAACCGCTACCTATCCCAGCTGAAGGACGCCCACAGGTCCCACCCCTTCATCAAGGAGTACCAGGCCAAGGTGAGCCCATGCAGGCGGCCCGTCTCTGAGGCCTAGACCCCCCAGGCTCTGCCAGGCAAAGCGCGGAGCTCGGGGCCTGGCTCACAAGTTCTCCCCTTTCTCTCTCTGCCCACCCCCATCCCCCTTCCCCGCCCCCAATTCACGTTGAAGGAAAACGACTTTGACCGGCTGGTGCTGCACTACGCCCCCAGCGCCTGAGACCGGCCCCAGACGCGTTTCCGGAGCTGTGGGGATACAAGGCCAGGGCTGTGCTGCCCTCTCGACCGGGCACTTGCTGTTTGGCCAGAAGCAGAGGCTGGAAGCCCAGCCCAGCCCCCTTTTGTCAATAAATGTCTCTACTCCAGGTATCCCCACTGGATCCATGTTTGCTCTAGCCATTTTGAGGGGAGCACGTGGGAACCAAGGCTCAGACGGGAGGGGCCTGGGCACCATCACCCAGGGCTGTTGCTGGGAGGGGGCCCTGGTGACCAGGGTCCATGAGCAGCAGCTGTACAGACTCCCCTGCCCTCAAACAGCCACCTCATGTTACTGAGCTGCAGGTGGCACAGCCATGTTCCCCAAGTCCAGTTGGCATCCAGGGAAACTGCGGCACAGAGAAGTCACAGCCATCACAAGGGGCACCAGGATTTAAACGCAGGACCCCTGGGTAGTCTGCAGGTGGTGAGGGTGCCAGAAGCACTCAGGCTCAGCCAAGTGGGGAGGGTGTGTACCGGGTCCTCACAGGAGTAAACATCAGCCCCCCAGACCCCTGCTCCTTGCTGCCCTGTAGTGAGTCATGAGCCAAGACAGACCCACTGTGGTCGGGGCTGTGGGTGCTGGAACGCTGCTGTGGCCAAAGCACCGAGCTCCCTGCCCAGAGAGAGAAATGCATAGTGAGCGCCTCTCAATAAGAAGCTAAGGGCTTCCCTGGTGGCGCAGTGATTAAGAATCCACCTGCCAATGCAGGGGACATGGGTTCGAGCCCTGGTCTGGGAAGATCCCATACGCAGCGGAGCAACTAAGCCCATGCGCCACGACTGAGCCTGAGCTCTAGAGCCCGCGAGCCACAACTATTGAGCCCATGTGCTGCAACTCCTTGAACCCTGCGTGCCTAGAGCCCGTGCTCTGCAACAACAGAAGACACCGCAATGAGAGGCCAGTGCACCGCAAAGAAGAGTAGCCCCCGCTCACCACAACTAGAGAAAGCCCGCGTGCAGCAACGAAGACCCATGCAGCCAATCAATCAATTTATTTATTAAAAAAAAAAAAGCTAAACAACGGAGGGAGGGGAGTGGCTGGGGCCTCTTGGATGAGGTCACCATTGAGCTGTGTCCACCAAAACAAGAAGAAGGATCTGCCAGGACAGGTTCTGGGGCGACGAGCATCCTGGGCAGTAGGAACAGCCTGTGCAAAGACCTTGAGGCCACACTGGACTCAGTGAGCTGGACAGGGCTCTGTCTCTGGGCCAGTGTCTGGGTAGGGAAAGAAAGATACTTGGGCTCCGAGAGCCTGGCCTCATTTGCCTCAGAGGTGGCCTTGGGAAGCCCTGTCCTTGATTGCCAAGACAAGACATAGAGCAAGGGACCCCCAGCATCAGGACCTGCCCCCAGCCCCTCCCTGCCTGGTGCGGATGCCCCAGGGCAGGGGCATCAGTCAGGGGCGGTGGTGTGTAGGGGGAGTGAGGGCTGAGCTGAGCTCCCTGGGGAAGAGGAGGGCTGCCCTTTCAGATGGGGCAGGGTATGGGTGCCATCCTTGGGACCTCGGCAGCCCCTCACTGAGCCCCTGGTGCCTGGGAGCTCTGTTTCCCAGCTGCCAGCACCGGGAGCCACTTTCTGTTTCCGCTCTGCACCCACACATTGGCAGCCTCCTATCTGGGCCCTGCCAAAATGAAACTCGAGGCTGGGCTGGGGCTGGTGGGTGGGGGCACCTCTCCCATTACTGATGGGTGCCATAGTGACCAGATAGTGCCTGGGTGGGAGGGCAGAGGTGGGTGTTTGGGACGGTACAGGGCTGCCCCACAGGCCCGACTGGACCTATGAGGGCATGTCCAGCAGCCCGGGACCCCTTAGCCCCCATCTGCTTGCCACGCTGGCTGTGGCATTACTTATCTTAACGGGACAGATGAACCCCTGCCCACATGGAGTGCACATTCAAAAATAATGAGTAGGGCTTCCCTGGTGGCGCAGTGGTTGAGAATCTGCCTGCCAATGCAGGGGACACGGGTTTGAGCCCTGGTCTGGGAAGATCCCACATGCCGCGGAGTAACTAGGCCCATGAGCCACAATTGCTGAGCCTGAGCGTCTGGAGCCTGTGCTCCGCAACAAGAGAGGCTGCGATAGTGAGAGGCCCGCGCACCGCAATGAAGAGGGGCCCCCACTTGCCGCAACTAGAGAAAGCCCTCGCACAGAAACGAAGACCCAACACAGCCATAAATAAATAAATTAATTAAATAAATAAGGCCAAAAGTTTAAAATAATAATAATAATAATGAGTAGGAGGTACAGCAGGACAGATGGTGACAAGTGCCAAGGAGAAGACTGATGGGGGATCAGGGAGGTGCAACAAGCAGGTGACATTTGTAGGTAAAGCCTGAAGTTGGTGAAGGAGGAGCCCTGCCAATACCTGGGGGAACAGCATTCTAGGCAGAGGGAACAGCCAGTGAAAGACCCTGAGGCAGGACTGCTTGGGGTGTTGGAGAACCACCTCCAGCTATGAGGCCAATGTGGCTGGAACGGAAGGAGAAAGATGGAGAGAGAAGGGCGTGAGGATAGGTTGTGAGTCACAGTGAGGAGATGGGCTTTCACTCTGCGTGATGGGAGCCATGGAGGGCTGTGAGCGGAGGAGGGACAGGTAGGTTTCCTCTGGCCTCTGAGCGGGGTAGGGAGGAGGCCGAGACACTAGGAAGGAGGCACAAGGGTGGCCGAGGGTCGCATAAGTCTGTACAGGTGCAGAGAAGTGGCTGGATTCTGGGAACATTTGAAGGTGGGGAGAACTGGATTGCTGCAGGACAGGGGATGAGGGCCCCTTTGACCCCCCCCCCTCCCTGTTTTCACCTGTGCACCTGAAGGTCAGGTCAGGCTGGTGGCCATATGGGACGCAGCCTGGCCCCTGCAGGGCCCACACTGATTCCTGCATGCTGCGCCTCGGAAGGCTGTGGGAGGACTCCTAGATGGGGAGAAGGGAGGAGCACAGGCGTGCGGGAGTCCCAGGGGCTGGGATGAGGGCTACCAGTGGCAGGCGAGACGATGTCCCCAAGAGATGACCGGTGCCTTCAGTGATGGCCATTGGGGGCTTTGGACACGGCCTGGTCGGTGTATAGTGGAAGATCATGGGGGGTGGTCCCAATGAAGTGGTGGTCTTGATCCAGCCTGAGCTCCCCCACGTGGGCACCCACTCCCTTGGCCTCCCTGAAGGCCTGTGTTAACCCGCTTCAGGGAAGCCTGCCAGGTCCTCAGGGTCACAGAGAGCAGCAGGTGGCCCTCAGGCGGGGGCGATGGTGGGGCCTGAGTGTGGGACAGGGCAAGAGAAGCATGCTGGAGGACCTGGGAAAGAGAGAATCGCTGGTCCTGGGCACGGCCTGCTGGTGCTCACCTTGCCCCATGTTGCGGACACAGCCTGGTGGGGTGAAGGAGCCCAGGATGGGCAAGGGCATCCAAGCGGGGACGAGGGATGGGGACACGGGGCCGTTCCGGCCCTACTCGGGTTCAGGTCAGGCGGGCTCCAGGCAGATACCCCTCCACCCCCCGGTCGCCCCCTTCCCCCTCCCCCGCGCCTGGGTTTCCTCCACTGGAAAATGAGCCAGATCGCTGGCCCGCCTCCAGGACGCGGCGCGACAACACCAGGACTTGTACGCCCGAGGTCGCCGCTGCTGCCTCCGGGGTACCCAGCTGCGCGCCCCGGCCCCGCGTCCCTGCGGGGCGGAGCTAGCGCTGGCCCCGCCCCTCCGTTCCACGGGCTACGGCCAGCGCGCCCCCGGCCCAACTGCGGCGCGTGACGCGGGGCGCGCGGCTCCGGCGGCCACCGTGGGCGGGCGCAGACTGCCGGGACGGCCGGGAGCGGGCGGCATGGCGGCGGCGGGGACCGCGGCGGGGCCGGCGGGGCCTGAGCCCATGCCTAGCTACGCGCAGCTGGTGCAGCGCGGCTGGGGCAGTGCGCTGGCGGCGGCGCGGGGCTGCGCGGACTGCGGCTGGGGGTTGGCGCGCCGCGGCCTGGCCGAGCACGCGCACCTGGCGCCTCCCGAGCTGCTGCTGCTGGCGCTCTGCGCACTCGGCTGGACCGCGCTGCGCTCGGCGGCCACTTCGCGCCTCTTTCGGGTCAGTGCTGCTGGGGGTTGGGACGTGGGGGTCCCGGGCTGGGGGGCCGGGATGTTAGGGAGTCCGGGGCGGGGACCCAGGACCGCCGCGCGCCCCTTTCTGTCTCCGCGGACCAGGGTGACTGGAACGTGGCGGGCCTCAGGCTGGAGGAGCTCGGCACGCGGAATCTTGGGCCGCCTCGTGCCCCTCTGGGTCAGGGCGGGGTGGGGTTGCGAGTGGATGTGGGGGTGTGGCCGGGCTGGGGGAAGCCTGGGACATGGGGACCCTGACAAGGGTAGGATGCTCAAGATGTGGGGGAACCGGTCCGGTCAGTGCGGGACAAGGGGGCCCCGGGCGGTGTGAGGGCCTTGGCTGCTGCGCACTCTTTCGGACCTAGCGGAGCTGGGGACAGAGGAGCGGAGGTCACGGGCAGGGAAGGCTCGGCGTACAGGGGCTGCGTGTGCCTTGCGCCTCCGGGTCATGCGGGGCGCGCTCGGAACCGGATCGGTGTCCGGGGTCGGTGCGGCGGCGGGACTGGCTCGTCCGCTGCGACCGGGAAGAGGTAGGAGCTGCCCAGTCGCTGCCGCTCGTCTGTCTGGAGTCAGCGCCACCCTCCGATCAAGGGATGCAAAGGCCTGGGCTCCCTGGCCACGCCGTGTTCGTAGCCTTTGGGGGAGGTGGCACGGCCTGGGTCTGCGAAGCTGGACTGTGCGGACTCCAAGGGGTCGCCACCGAATTGCTCAGTTTCCGGCGAGCCTGGGAAGGCCACCTCCCCAGCTGGAAAGTGACTGTGGGGGTGACATTGGCGCCTGGCCTCCCTCCCATCCTTGGGGAGGGGTCGCTGCTATGGGAGCTTGTTGGAAGGCGTTTGGGCTCCAAGCTTGGCTGTGACTTCCCTGAGGACCAGCTGGGGTCACTCCGCCCGTCTGACTGGAGGTGGCAGGGGGTGCAGGGACAGAGTGCCTGGAGCCAACAAAGGGGCCTTTCTCTGCTGGCTGGGCAGAGGCTGGCCCTTGTTAAGTCAGGGATGGGGTGTTGTCTGGCTGCCATTGTCCCCACTCCCACCCCCATATGACCCACATGGGGGTTAGAGACCCCAGCCACGACGCTGCTCCAGGGAGGGGGAGGCAGGCATGACTAGGGCCCCTCCGTAGGTGAGCCCTGGTCCCAATCTGGCTTTGTTGCTTCCCCCACCTTTCCAGTTTCCAGCTGGGCAGTGGGAGGTCCAGGAGGACGAGGGCCAGAGCCCAGGAGGGGGATATGGTTGCTCTGGGACTACCAGGGTGGAGCAGGCTTCCTCCCCACGTTCCTGAGGGAGCTGGGTGGGGGACAGCAAGGTCACGGGCCCCTCACTTTTAGAATCCCCGGACGTCGGGCACTCACTCCAGTTCGTGGCTCGCCCTTCCCAAGAAACGGGCGGGCGGAGGGGCTGCCTCGTCCTCCAAAGCTCATCTTCTTGGCAGTCGTGTGGTTGCCAGGGGTTACCGGAGCTGGCTCTGGCTGTCTCCATGGCGACTGTTGGTGCTCCGGCCCCCTCAGCCTCGCCTAGGGGAGGGGGGCGTGGCTTGGCCGGCAGCTCTGGAGCCCCGCCCCCAGGGAGATTGAAGCTCTGCCCCCAGGACTCCAGGGGCGCTGGGCCCCTGAAATTCCTCCATGCCTCACCGTTGCATGCTCCCACTTCTCTTCTCCCCTCCCTGCTGTCCCCTCAGGTCCCCCCATCTGCGATGTCCTTTCCTTGACCCTCTTTCTTCCTCTGCCCCATCCTCTCTTCCTTTTCTCCCCTGAGTTCCCATGTCCTCCCCCACCTACCCACCCCATCTTCCCCAGCCCCCGTTCCTCTCTGATCTCCCCAATTCCTCCTCTGAGGCACCCCCTTCCCTCAAGTTCCTCCCCCATGGGGATTGCTAGGGTTCCAGCCCCCCATGTTCCCCCGGATGCCCCCATATTCCCCTCCATGTTCTTTTTACGGGTTCACCCTCACAGCCCCTTCCAAGTCTTCTCTTTAATCCTTCTTCCTCTCTGTCATACCTCTAGCTCCCCCTGAGACCCCCCAAGCACCTCAGTCCCCTGGACTGACCCCACTGGTCTCCCTTGCTTTACACCCACGTGTCCCCCTCCTCCCCTCACAGCCTCCCCTCACGTTTCCTCCCAGGTCTCCCCCCATCACTCCCCTCCCCTTGCGGCTGCGGCTGGACAGCTGGGCACTAAGTTTAGCCCTTGGCAGGTACACGTGGGCTCTGGTTACGTTCCAGGAGGCTGTGGGTACCGGGCCCGGCACTGCCTGGCCTGGGGAGTCCCTGGGCCTTGGTTTCCCTACCCTGGAGGAGCGGCCCTTGGCTCCCAGTGCTGATGGCCTCCCGCCTTCTCACCCGTAGCCCCTAGCCAAGCGGTGCCGCCTCCAGCCTAGAGATGCCGCCAAGATGCCTGAGAGCGCCTGGAAGTTTCTCTTCTACCTGGGCGCCTGGAGCTACAGCACCTACCTGCTCTTCGGCACTGACTACCCCTTCTTTCACGACCCACCCTCCGTCTTCTATGGTAGGGGACCTGCCGGGATGGGGCAGGTTGGGGGAGGGCCCTGTTCTGAACTCAGAGAAGGGTACACGGGGGAGCTGGAAACTCATCAGACATCCCATGCTGGATGTCTGCTCTGAGACAAGGGCGATGAAGGGGCCCTGGGGCCAGAAAAGGGGGCACCTGTCCCTGTCAGGACTCAGGGAAACATCCTAGAGGAGGGGACCCCTTGTGTGGGCCCAGGCAAGCAGTCCAACACATGCAAAGGCCCTGGGGCTTGCATGAGCTTGATATGTGGGGACGAGAGGAGGATGGCAGGAGCTTGAGTTTCATCCTAAATGGGATGGGTTTGTGGATTATAAAAAACCTTCTTCTGGCTGCCATGTGGAGACAGATGAATCTTGGGTAAGGAGGGGAGCTCGGCCCAGGGGTTAGGCAAGGGACCAATGTGGCTTGGACCAGCTTGGCAAGAAGATAAAGGTGGTGAGAAGTGGCTGCATCCATTGATTGGATTCGATGTGGGTGTCATCAAGGCCTGAGCTCTGGGTGGGATGAGCAGGAATTTGACTGCAGTGTCCTCTGTTACCAACTGGCAGGCCGATGTAGAAAACTCAGTCTGCGATGAGGGGTCAGGCTTCTCTACTCTTGTGCTGACCACCCAGACCGTGTATCAGGGACACACATGGACGTGTTTCCTGCCGTGTGATATAAACATCCTGAGAGGGCTCCTGGTGGCACCAGGGAGCTGGGCATGGAACGCCTGCGCTGCACCTGTCTGTCTTGTGACCATGCTGCCCACATGGCCACTTTTCCCGTGTAACACACGCACATTTCCCATGTCATAAATCCCTAGAGGGGAGGTTTGAGCTGTCATTCAATTTTCCTTTATGAGAATGAACTGTAATTGAACTCTGTCTCTGTAATTGAAGTTTCAAGCATGGAGTTGCCTCTGGTTCCTGCTTATAAATTACACTGTGATAGCACACTTGCAAGTTAGCTGCTTCTTTGCAGGCACGCTTATTGAGTACCTACTGGGTACTGGGTGCTGTGCTGATACAACTGTGAGTAGGTCAGAGAAAGCCCCCACCCCTGTGTTTTGGGGTGACAGATCTGTTAACGTGAAATAGGAAATCTGTTAACAGTGATAAGTGCAGATGAGAAAACTTGAGTGAGGAGAGGAGAAGGGCATGTGGGGTGTCTAGGAGGTGGGGAGGAGGGCATTTTCTACAGGGGTGGGGATTGTCCCCACCAAAGGTGACTTTTGAGTGGGGACTGGGAGGAGCCTGGGGCAGATGGGAAATGCAAAGGCCACTGTCGGACAGACATGCTACTGGCTGATCAGAAGCAGCAAGGAGCCCAGTCAGGTGGGGTGGGAGCAGAGGGGGTCTTTAC
Source organism: Balaenoptera physalus (assembly GCF_965194825.1). Classification (NCBI taxonomy): domain Eukaryota; kingdom Metazoa; phylum Chordata; class Mammalia; order Artiodactyla; family Balaenopteridae; genus Balaenoptera; species Balaenoptera physalus. The sequence goes on along the minus strand of NC_138890.1, from coordinate 13,470,972 downwards.
CGTAGGGCCACGAGCAGAGGGGGGACGTTGACAGGACGACCTAAGGGTGGGGCTGAGGGCAGGAGCCGGTGTGCTCTGCCCAGGACAGGGCTGCGGCGGGGAGAGAAGTGGCTGATTTAAGAAATGTTTTGAAAGCAGAATTGATAGGATTCACTGCCAAACCAGAGGTGGGTGTGAGAGAGAAGGAGGATGGGGCTGACACCAGGGTCTAGGGGGCTGAGGGTGGGGCAGGTTTGGGGGAGACCAGGAGCTGGGTGTGGGATGCCCAGGTGGCTGATCCTGGAGGTCGCGGAGGGGGATGAGGCAGGAGTGACATGGAGAGGCCAGAGCAGCAGGCGGGGTGTGCGTGGAGAGGAGGTTGGAGGTCCACAGACAGAGCCCGGCCCACAACGTGCAGGGAGGTGCAGACGCAGGCCAGATGGGGAACTGTCTGCTCCCCTCTTCCCTCTGCCCCAGATCTGGGGCCCAAAGCTGGAGAGAGGGTTCTCCCCACTGTAGCAGTCTCGCCAGTGTGATAGGTGGAAAAGAGGGTGTCCCGTTTCCACAGCGGGTGCCTCCGCGCCCCTTCCTTCTCAAGAGGGACAGAGACACTTGGCAGGTGTGGGGAGGCCCCCCTCTGCTGACTGCAGCACTGCCACGAGGCTGTGCACGGAACGTGGGGGGAGCCCCAGCCAGGAGTGTGAGGTTTGCTGCTGAGCCTTGGGGAGCCCTGGACGTGTTCAGGTGGGGGATGAGTGATCTGTCAGGTGTCTTTCATTTTTTTAAATTAGGTAAAATTTATATAACATAGAATTAACCATTCTATTTTATTTATTTATTTTTGGCCGCACCACACGGCTCGCTGGATCTTGGCTCCCCGACCAGGGACCGAACCCAGGCCCCCTGCAATGGAAGCGTGGAGTCCTAGCCACTGGACCGCCAAGGAATTCCCAGAATTAACCATTTTAGCCAGTCACAGAAAGACAAATCTTGTGTGATTCTACTTATGTGAGGCACCTAGGGTCGTCAAATCCATAGAGACAGAAAGTAGGTTGGTGGGTGTCAGGGGCTGGGGAAGGGGGAACAGAGAGGGAGTGTCTAATGGGAACAGAGTTTCAGTTTTATAACATGGAAGAAGTTTTAGAGATTGGTTGCACAGCCGTGTGAATATACCTAGCGCTACTAAACTTAAAAATGTTTAAGATGGTAAATTTTATGTTATATATATTTTTACCACAACTTTTAAAAATTCACCATTTTAAAGTGAGCAATTCAGTGGCATTCGGCACGTTCACAGTGTTACGCAAACACCGTGTCTATCTAGTTCTGGAACATTTCCATCATCCCCAAAAGGAGACCCGTCCCCGTTAGCAGCTTGCCATCCCCCATCTCCCAGCCCCGGGCAACCATTAATCCGCTTTCTGTCTCTATGGATTTGCCTGTTCTGGACATTTCATATACATGGAATCATTGGTATGTGATTGTATGTGCCCGTTTGTGTCTGGCTTCTTTCACTCAGCATAATGTTTTTGAGGCTTATCCACATTGTAGTGTGTGTCAATGCTTCTTTCCTTTTTAAGGCTGCATAATATTCCACATTATGTGGACACACGAAACGTGGATTTACCACATTTTGTGTACCCAGTCACCTGCTGATGGACATTTGGGCTGTTCCCCTTTTGATGATTGTGACTAGTGCTGCTGTGGACATGAGTATACAGGGGTCTCTTGAGTCCCTGTTTTCAGTTTCCTTGGGCACAGGCCAAGAGTGGACTTGCCAGATCATGGGGTCTGTGTATTCACAGCCATCGAGGCTGCTGTGGGGAGAATGGACAGTCGGGAATAGGCTCTGGAGGCCGGGAGAAGCTGGAGCAGCGCTGGGAGGAGATGGCGGTGCCTGGACCAGGGTGGGGGCACTGGGGGCAGGGCAAGTGAGTGGAGGCGGGGACCGAAGAGGGACCCCCAGATAGAGGTCCAAGTGGATCTCCGTTGCAGGCAGGGCCAGGGTACAGATGAAGGGCTGTCACTGAGGTGGTAGCATAGGAGGCATTTAGGGGATAGCTGGCCTCCAGGGGGACTTGAGGGTCTAGCTCCAGATCACTGAGGCTTGGAGGGGGAGGGACAGGAGACCAGAGATGGAGCCCAGGGAGGCCATTACGGGGGGTGGACAAAGAAGGAGCCGCAGACAGCAGGGCACAGTCTGGAGTTCTAGGTCGATTCAGGCAGAGTCCTTGGTGATGGACTGAGGAGGGGAGGCGGAGGTGGTGGGGGGAGCAATGTCCCCTGGGAAGGCACGAGGCCTGAGTGCGGGTGGGTGCATGTGCAGGGGCGGGCGGGGGGGCAGGAGGTGGCCGCAGGAGGAGGGGAGGCGGAGCTGGGCCCGCTCTGCGGGAGAGCCCGCACTCATGGGCATTGGAAAGTGTGTGATTTCTGCCTCAGCTGCTTGGCTGGCACAGCAAGGCAGGTGGCAGCCTCCATCGGTTTGGGGATTTGCTGGGAGGGGGGCACCCAGGACCGGGTGTCTTGAGCGAGCCTGGTAAGAGAAGACAGGAAGGGGGCCTGGGGCACAGTTGGAAATTCTGCAAAGGACCAATTTCAGGGTAGGAGCACCTTTTCCTGTAGATCTAGAACTGTTCTAAAAAGTAGTGCCTATTCATAAACAATGATGGGTGGAGAATGGGTAACAGAAAACCAGCGACCAGAGCAGCTGCAGAGATGCGTGGCACGCCCAGCAAGCAGAGGGCCTACGCCCGGCTTGAGGGAGTGCTCGGGGTCGCCTGCGGGTCCCGGAGGCCCTGCAGGGCCCTGACGGCACGGTCTGGCCCTCCCCAGACTGGAAGACAGGCATGGCGGTACCACGGGACATCGCAGTTGCCTACCTACTACAGGGGAGCTTCTACGGCCATTCCATCTACGCCACGCTGTACCTGGATGCCTGGCGCAAGGACTCAGTGGTCATGCTAATCCACCATGTGGTCACCTTGGTCCTCATTATCTCGTCCTACGCCTTCCGGTAAGTCCAGGAGGGGACAGGAGAGTGGAGGGCACTGGCGTGAGCAGTGGCAAGAGGCTAGCACAGGGCAGAGGCTAATGCCTGGGTGGGGGGTATGGGGGTGTCCGTGGGAGAGGTTTCTGAAGAGAGATTCTGAAGTGATGGGGCAAAACAGGTGCAGAGAGGCACCACCCTGCCCCCACCCCATCTGTCCCCCTCCAGCTCCTCCTGGATGGCAACCTTGGCCGGGTCACAAAGCAAGTGTTTACAGAACACCTGCCATGTGGCAGGTGCTGCTGGGGGCACAGCCGTGAACACAGTAGACAAACGTGATGTTCCAGAGCCCACTGTGGCCACCACACGTGGTCATAGTGCTTCAAGGCAGAGCCTGTCCAAGCCACAGCGTGCTGTATGTGTAAAAGCCACCCTGATTCCAAGGGCAAAGGAGAGTGAAAATATCTTGCAGTCCCTTTGTTATATCATTTACATGTTGAATGACGACATTTCGGATATACTGAGTCAATTGGAATATATTATTAAAATTAATTTTACCTCTTTCTATTTACTTTTTTTTTTATAATGGTATTGTGGTATGTAGGAGAATGACTTTTTTTTTTAAATTATTTATTCATTTATTTATTTTTGGTGTGTTGGGTCTTCGTTTCTGTGCGAGGGCTTTCTCTAGTTGCGGCAAGCGGGGGCCACTCTTCATCGCGGTGCGCGGGCCTCTCACTATCGCGGCTTCTCTTGTTGTGGAGCACAGGCTCCAGACGCGCAGGCTCAGTAGTTGTGGCTCACGGGCCTAGTTGCTCCGCGGCATGTGGGATCTTCCCAGACCAGGGCTCGAACCCATGTCCCCTGCATTGGCAGGCAGATTCTCAACCGCTGCGCCACCAGGGAAGCCCCTTTACTTTTTTTTTTAAACGTTGCTGATAGAAAATTTAAAACGAAATTGGGATTAGCAGATGCAAACTATTATATATAGGATGGATAAACAACAAGGTCCTACTGTATGGCACAGGGAACTATGTTCAATGTCCTGCGATAAATCATAATGGAAAAGAATATGAAAAAGAATATGTATATATGTGTAACTGAATCACTTTGCTGTACAGCAGAAACTAACACAACATTGTAAAGCAATTATACTCCAATAAAGATATTTAAAAAAATAAAAATTGAACATGGAAACTCAAAAAAAAATTTTTTTTAAAAAGAAAATTTAAAACGACATATACAGCTCATATTCTATTCTTTTATTTTTTAAATTTATTTTTATTTATTTATTTATTTTGGCTGTGTTGGGTCTTCGTTGCTGCGTGCGGGCTTTCTCTAATTGTGGCAAGTGGGGGCTACTCTTCATTGCAGTGCGTGGGCTTCTCATTGCGGTGGCTTCTCTTGCTGCAGAGCACGGGCTCTAGGCACGTGGGCTTCAGTAGTTGCAGCATGTGGGCTCAGTAGTTGTGGCTCACGGGCTCTAGAGCACAGGCTCGGTAGTTGTGGTGCACGGGCTTAGTTGCTCTGCGGCACGTGGGATCTTCCCGGACCAGGGATCGAACCCGTGTTCCCTGCACTGGCAGGCGGATTCTCAACCACTGCGCCACCAGGGAAGCCCCTCAAATTCTATTCTTGTTGGACTAGCTGTGCCCTCCAGCACAGTAGCTGCTGGCCACAGGTGGTCATGTCAACTTTAATTAAACTTAAAATCACACATTCTGTACCTCAGCCCAGTATGTGGCTGGTGACTCCTGTATTGGACAATGCAGATTTAGAACATTCCTATCATTCTTGAAAATTCTATTAGACAGCCCTGCTCTAGAGGGTAGAATCAGATAACAACTCCCCCCCCCAAAAAAAAACCATGAAAGAAAAGAACTAACAGTTTGTTTGAAGGTGATCACTATGGAAAATTCAAGTCGGAAGATAAGGACTGCAGAGGTGGTGAGGTTAGGTGGGGTGGTCAGGGGTGACAGGTGAGCCGAGACTGAAAGTCGGTGAAGGAAGGCTCCGGGAACACCAGGGATGTTAGGGGATGAGAACAGCCTGTGGCTGTCAGGAGCCTGAGCTGTCCGGAGGGCAGAGTGGGGACGAAGACGGTGACAGAGGTGCACAGCCACATCCAGGCTGAACTCAGGCACCAAGCAGCTGTGAGGCGGAAGGGTGGATAGGGGCGGGGCTCCAGCCTTCAGATCCTGGTGGGGGTGCGGCCTTTCCCAGGCAAGTCTGCAGTTTGCAGCAGTGTTCAGGTTAAATGTACAAACCTGGGAGCATCAGTGAGGCAGTCATGTTTAAAGTGCGGGGTATCTGGACACAGAATGACCCAGGCGTGTGAGGGTCAGGGGTCATGGAGGGTCAGAGGTCACAGAGATGAGGAAGGATCAGAGAGGGCACTTCCAGGGAAGTTTCTGAGCCTGGGTGTGGCTGCCACAGGACGGGTGCAGCCTGGGTGTTACTGCTGACCTAGCCCTGTGAGGGGGGGATGGGCAGGGCAGATGGGCCAGGGAGGACAGCCCTGAACAGAACCACGGGAAGCCTGGAGGGGTGGCCAAGGGGGCCTGTGCTTGGGAGCCTCGGTGCGGGTAGGGGTCCCGGGGTAAGCAGCCCTCTCTCCTCTCCCGATTTCCTCCTCAGGTACCACAAGGTGGGCATCCTTGTGCTCTTCCTGCATGACATCAGTGACGTACAGCTGGAGTTCACCAAGCTCAATGTCTACTTCAAGTCCCGCGGAGGATCCCACCACCGGCTTCACGCCCTGGCTGCAGACCTGGGCTGCCTCAGCTTCAGCCTCAGCTGGTGAGCTGGCAGGGGAGGAGGCGGGCCTAGTGGGTGGTGGGGGGGACCTGGTGGAGGTAGGCGGGGCCAGGCCGGGAAGGAAGTGGGGCTTGTGAGAATGGGTAGAGCCAAGCAGGAAGGAAGTGGGTCCTAGAGAGGCAGGTGGGCAGGGAAGGGGTGGGTCCTGGTGAGGTGGGTGGGGGCTTGGTGAGGTGGGAGGGGCCAGACAGGGCCAGGGTGACGTGGGCGGGGCCTGGTGGGACAGCGGAGGGCGCGAGTTGGGAATAAGCAAGCTGGGCAGGAAAGGACAGAACAGGAATGGAGACAGCTGGGCAGGAATGAACAAGGGTGGGGTAAGGAGACATGGATGGGTGGGGATGTGCAGGGGCAGATGGATGAGTCCAGACGGGGCAGGACAGGGACTGGGGGGAAGGGAGGGGGCTCCCCTCCCCCTCTCCCCCACAGCCTCCTCGACCCGCCCCTCCCTCCTGCAGGTTCTGGTTCCGCCTCTACTGGTTCCCGCTCAAGGTCCTGTATGCCACGAGCCACTGCAGCCTGCGGTCGGTGCCTGACATCCCCTTCTACTTCTTCTTCAACGCACTCCTGCTCTTGCTCACCCTCATGAACCTCTACTGGTTCCTGGTGAGTTGGCGCTCACAACTCCTCGCCACCCCCTTCTTCTCAGATGCCAGTCCTGTCCTGGTCCCCGTCCCCAAGGAGCGCTCCAGGTGCACGCCCTTCTCACGCACTTCCAGGAAGGAGGGGCATGTTAGGTGACATGCAAAGGGCCGGTGGCAGGAGCACCCAGCCATCAGGAGGGCAGCGAGGTCGGGGACGGCGGGGCTCTCTTCTCACCTGTGCCTTCCCCTCCCACAGTACATCGTGGCTTTTGCTGCCAAGGTGCTGACGGGCCAGGTGCGCGAGCTGAAGGACGTGCGGGAATATGACACAGCAGAGGCCCTGAGCCCCAAGCCCAGCAAAGCTGAGTGAGTGTGGAGGGGCCCCCAGCCCTAGTTCATTCCTTAACCACGTCTGTCTGATCGAGCGCGCTCTGTGGGTAGGCCCTGGAGACACGGCAGCGGATGAGGCTGATGCCGACGCTGCCCCCCTGGAGCCTGCATCCAAGAGAGAGACTGAAATAAAGGCATGGATGATGTAGTGACAGAGTTAGATGCTGTCAGGACAGACAGCGAGGAAGGTGGAGGTAGAGAGCTGAGGGGTCGGGGCAGAGTGGTGAGGGGTGAGAATCGGTCTCAGTGGTGGGAGCCGTGAGGGCCAAGCCCAGTGCTGAGGAGCAGCTGTTTTCCAGGCCTGACGGCAACCTCTAAGCAGGTGGCAGTGGAAGGGGGCGGTGAGGGGGTGCCATGGGCGGCCCAGGGAGCCTGTGCTCTGTTCGGGCTAATACTCCCTGGTCCAGCGGAGCAACCACTGGTCAGCCAAGCAGGAGATGGGGCCGGGGGTTCGGGCCCAGGTGGGAGTTGTAGGGATGACGAGCAAAAGGGACCTCTTCGACCGTCCTGGAGGTAGGGGCCTCGGGACTGCCAGCCCTGGGATGTGAGCCAGATGGCGCCCAAAGCGCCTGGCCTGGAGGGGCCCCAGGAGTGAATGGAGGCAGGTTGGGATGACCAGCAGGGTCCAAGGTGTGCAGCGCCCCACAGTCAATGTGAGGAGTGGTTGAGCAGCAGTGAGATGGGGGCTGCTGAAGGCTTGCAGGGCGCTCCCCAGCAGACCCTCTGATTTGGCCCCTGGGAGATCATCAATGACCAACCTGGGAAAGATGGTTTCGGGGAAGCAGTGGGCTCAGAGTGCAATGAGGTGTGGGTCAGAATGGGCAGGGAGGAGGATGAGAGGAGCAGAGATTTTTAAAAAATCTCCTTGAAAGACATGAGAAGGGGAGCAGAGAATTGGGGGAATTGCCAGAGCGGCCAAAAAGCCAGCGCCCAGGTTAGAGAGGAGTCAGGCAGGTGAGCAGAGATTGTGGACACATGAGGTCTGGGCAGCAGGTGAGGTCACCCCAGTGGTCAGATCCCAACTCTGTTGTAGAACTAACCAGACTTGCTTTGGATGTAGGTGAAACAGAAATAAAAAAATCAAAGATGACCTAAGACCTCTGGCTCGAGCTGCCATTTACCAAGACGGGACTCAGGGCAGGGCCATGTGCACCGGTGGGGGTAGGGGGTTGGGAGTCTAGTTTTGAGGGCGTCGGATTGTCGACGTCCAGCGAACGTGAGTTGGGAATTGCGTGTAGAGATCGGTGAGGTCTCACCAAGGAGTCTGACCAACGCTCAGAGGCTTCCAGAAGAAGCAGTGATTAAAGAGAACTCCAGGGGTGAGGTTGGGGAGGCATCTGCTTGGCTGAATCTAAAACTGAAAGACCTTTCTGCTGTAAAACAGTGAATTCCTAGAGATGTCCTTGTAAATGCCGAGCCCAAGGCAAAGAGCAAGCCAGACCCCCTAGCTCCACCCTGCTCCCTGCTCTGTCTCCCCCAAGAATGTCCAGCCAGAATGTGAGTTGGGAGGCTGGCGCCTCCAGCCCCAAATGACAGCATTCCCACTAGGATGGCAAAGAACAAACTCCATACAGAAATGACAGGGGACTGGGGACACGCTGCCATGGTTGGCCCCATGGGCACCACCCGCAGAACCTGATCCCTAAGGATGGCTAGAGTTAGCACAGTTGGGTATAAAACAAGATGGGATAAAAAGCAATGAAAATGTGGAATGTGCCACAAAAGAGCTGGTCAGGACACCTCAAAATCGTCAGGTCATGGAAAACAAGAGACTGAGGAACCGTCTCAGCTCAGATTGACTGAATGCAGTGCGGGATCCTGGACCAGAAAAGGGACATCTGTGGAAAAACTGGTGAAATTCAAATAAAGTCTATGGTCTAGCTCATAGCAATGTTCTAGCGTTGGTTTCTTAGTTGTGATAAATGCACTGTGGAGATATAAAATGTTAACGTTCAGGGAGACTTGGGCGAGGGCTACCCTGGAGCTCTTTATGCTATCTCTGCAAATCTAAAATTATTCTAAAATGAAAAGTTTATTAAAAATGTAAAAGGCATGAGAGACCATCAAAAACAGCATTGGATGTTAAATATATTTCTTTCCTAGGGCTGCCGTAACAAAGTACCACAAACTAGGGGGCTTAAAACAACAGAGGTTTATTCTCTCACAGTTCTAGAGACCAGAAGTCTGAACTGAAGGTGTCAGCAGAGCCACGCTTGCTCTGAAGGTCTAGGGGAGGATCCTTCCTTGCCTCTTCCAGTTTCTGGGGGTTCCAGATGTTTTTTGGCTTGTGGCTGCATCACTCCAATCTCCGTTTCCTGTCTTCACATGGTCTCTTCTCTCCGGCTCTTTTCTCTTATAAGGACATTTGTCATTGGATTTAGACCACTATGATCTCATCCCAAATTCCTTCACTTAATTACATCTACAAAGACTCTTTTTCCAAATAGAGTCACATTCACAGTTCTAGAGATTAGGATGTGGACATATCCTTTTAGGGACCACCATTCAACCTATTATAGATGTTAAGTCTCCAACGATTAGATACAGCTGAAAAGAGAATCAGTGAATTGAAAGCTGCGGAGAAATTACCTAGGATGCAGCCTAAACAAATGGAAAATATGACAGCTAGAATGGTAAGAATTATGTGGCTGAGTCCTAATAGGAGACAGATAGACAGGGAGAGACAACATGAGAAGACATAATGCTGAGAATTTTTCCAGAAAGTGACAAGACATAAATCATAAGCAGGATGAATACAAAGGCATCCGGGCCCCAAACACATCATAGTGAAATGTGAAACATCCACAGAAAAGAAGAGATGACCTGCGAAACAGTGACAGACTAACAGCAACAAGGGAAGCTGGAAGACTGGAGTCAGATATCACCTCAAATGCTGAAAGGAAGTAACAAGAAACCGGGTCTCTCATACGCAACTTTAAAAACAGTTACTCAAGAGAAAGGATACCCGTTGGCTTGCATGGGATCCTGGGCTTGGTCCCCGGCATCCCCACCAAAAAAAAAAAAAAAAAAGATATCCACAGGAACAAAAACTAAGAAGGCTTACCATTCACAGATCTTCTCTAGGAGAATATTTCAGAAAACTACCCCAAGAGATAGATCAGCAGAGAAATTGATACATATCTGGGTAAAAATTTTTGTAAATGCCTAATTTGAGAGATTTTTAAAAATTAGAGCTGAAATATTTAATATTATTGAAACAGGATTGGTGGCTTTGCATTTTGCAGGAGGGTAGGGCATTACCTTTGGGCTATATTGAGTATTTATGTTAACACCATTAGGGTGTAGAGGGGAGAATGGAACCAAAAACAGGTACAACAAAGTAAATGCAGGAAAGGAAAGCTAGAACAAGCAGGGTAAGTAATGCAGAATGAGGGTAGAATCTCAGATATTGGGCATGCAAATAAACACACATGGAATAATCATGACAATTACGAGACTGGGCTTTTAAATAAATCCACCTCTGACCTGGTTAAAAGACTTCAACTCCAGGATAAATAAAAGTTGTAAGTAAAAAAGACAGGAGGAGAAAGTCAGGTGTAATTTTTGATGTGAAAGGATCCGCATGATGCAGCCCTAAGCCGTGGCGAGATGGGACCACAGGAGGTAAAGTCCGTGCTCCTCATCAGGCAGCTCCGAAGCAAGAACAGATGTTCTTCTTAAGCACAGGAACACTTCTCAAAATTGAAAAAAACCAGGGGCAACTTCAGTTGCTCAGAACCAGCATCGTGCAGACCATGTATGATGAAAATGCAGTTAGATTTGAAAACAGTAAGAAAACAATGACTGAGAACCACTTTGAAGGACCCCGGAGTGGAGAACAAATCACGTGGCAGAGCAGCACCGAGGCCTTCTTTGCTCCTGCTGGTTCTCTCTTCTGAACCCCCCTCCATGGGGCCCCTCCTGGACCTCTGTCTTTGGCCCCCTACAGTGGCCCCTGCACCCCGGTCACGACCTCGGTCTGAAGCCCCCATCGTTCTCTTGGGCTGCTGGGACCGCCGTCCATCGGGGGCCATCACCCCGCTCTGGGTCTGCTGACCTGCCCGAGGCTACCCCACCCCTCCGTACACCGGCTTTCTCCTCCGTGACACTTTCAGCTGCCCCCGCTCTATCTGAAGAGCCACGACCCGCACATCTGGTCCTCGTTGCAGCACTAACGGGGGCCAGGAGTCCTCAGCGATGCCTGGGCAGTGCCTGATCTCCTGAGACTCTTCCTTCTCCTCGGCCACCAACTGTCCTCACCACTGTCCCCTCACCCGATGACTTGGCCTCCGTGTCCCCAGGAAAGCAGGGGTAGCCGGATGAGGACGTCCACCCTCTAGTGCTGGCTGGCTGCTTTGGTAGATGGTCCGTCTCCCTCTGAGGCCACCGTCCCAGGCCACCGACGTCCACCCCCTTGCCTGCTCAGGGACATTCTGATCAAGAAGAGAAACCTCTCTCCGCCTCACTTACAGCACAGCACCCCCTTCCCCTCCCTTCTCGAACCCAGCTCCCTCTGGGGTCTTCCCCGCACCACCCCGAGACCACTCCTGTCCGCTCCACTGATGCTAAACAAATCTGGTGGTCACTCCCCACCGCCTTTTTTTGAACAGTTTTATTGAGATGGAATTCACACACCATGCAGTTTGCCCATTTGCCGTGTAGAAGTCAATGTTTTTAGTCCATTCACAGAGTTGTGTAACCATCACTGCGGTTTTAGAACATTTTTGTCACCCCCGCAAAAGAAACCCCATACCCAACCCAACCCCTCCTTTTGCAATCACCAGTCTGCCTCTGCTCCCTGCTTCACTTTCTTTCTTCTTTTTTTTAAAAAATATTTATTTATTTACTTGGTTGCACTGGGTCTTAGTTGCGGCTCTCAGTCTCCTTAGTTGCGGCACGTGGGCTCCTGCTTCACTTTTTAGTGCCTTCCTGCTCCGCGTCTGGCCTCCCCCTCTCCCAGGGCCCTTTCACTTAATCCACCCCGACTTCCAGGTTTCTCTCCCAGCTCACAGTGCTCCTCTGAGTGCCATTCTCTGTGTCACTGTCTGCTTGACATTCCAAGCACCTTCTAAAATATCCAGAATCAACCCCCATTCCCACCGCAAACTACCTCTCGTGAACATTTGTCCATCGCAGTTGATGGCAACTCAGGGTGAAAACCTTGCAAAACCCTAAGGAGCCCCCCTTCTCTCCCTCTCCTCCTTATCCTCAAGGAAACATCCAGAATCCACCTGAGTCTCTGCCTGCCCACATCTCCCTCCAGCTTCCACCGTCGTCCTGATTTTCTCTTTCCCGCTGTGGTGCACTGAGACGAAAAAGTGTAAATCTGATTCTGCAGAGAGGCCATCTCGCCCTAGTTGGGTACTCCCCTCCCCCGCAAATACACTGTTTTTGAGGAGGGAGGGGGCACTTGGAAGCTTGTGCAGAAAAACAAACCAGAATCACCACAGGAAAGCTCTGATAAAGAGGCACAGGGTGGGGGTACGGATCCTTGGAGGTATTAAACCTTCTATAGAAGTATAGGAATTAAAACGGGGAACAGAGCTAAGCCCATCAAACTTTAACAAAGAAGGATCCCGGGAGGGAAGGAAGAACTTCCTTCAATGGGACGCTTGCTTGGTAACCATCTTTATCTCGCATGAGCCCCCAGTGCAAACTCCCAAAGCATCAAAGATGTTGATGCAGAAATGGAAGCTGTGAAATCAAACAAGAGTCGAAATGAGAGACTGTGCCGTCCAGCAATTGAACTACGAGAAGACTCAAGAAGCTGGGAACCCCACCTCTGCTCTGTCTAAAAGACCAACAGGCAAAGCTGAAGATATAGGACAGATGGGAGGTCCACGGGGGCTTATCTCTGATCTCCCAGATAAAGGGCTCCCGCGGTGGCAGCGAGAGAAAGCAGCAGCCCACGGAGAAGTGGGCCGAGGGGGGGAGGTGTGCTCCCAGGAAGGGGCATCCAGTGGCTCCAGCCCCAGGGAAGAGCGAACTAAAGTGACTGAGACCATCTTCTCCAGGAAAGTCTTTATGTTCTCATATGGAACGATCTCTGAGCTAGAGTGCTCCACAAACCAAAGGGTTGCAGGGTGCAGTAATGCACATATGCTAGTATCTGAGGATACACAGAAGTCAAACGGTGGTAGATCCGTAGGAGCCGCTCGGTTGAACTGTGAGTTTTCTATGCTTTCTGAGGTCTAGATCGTGAGAATATATTACTGGCTCAGAAAACTTAATACAGTTGTACATAAACTAGACTGTAGAATTCACTTCAGCAGAGACTGATGGACCATGTGCAAAGGCACAAAGAGTTCTCATACGTGGGAATAGGAATGGTCAATGGCTGTGACCATAAGACTGCGGGGAGATGCTGTCTTGGCATCAGCAGGCTGGCCAGTTAAACAGGACACAACACCGAGCAAGTGATGGCACTAGCGGTGAGGAGCAGGGTTAGACCTGTTGAGTCCAGTAAGGTGGGCCTGGGCAGATCCCCAGGGCGCAGGTCCCCTCCCAGTCGGAACCCCAGAGACCTGCCACTAACACAGGCAGGGAAGATGGAATTAAGGAGAGCAGCAGTGTACATGGGAGCGATCTCGGTGGCACATTTTTGGAAAATTGAGGTGCAGGAGAAGACATCTTTATAGACAGTTTGAAATATGCAAACCATGAACGTTGTTTAGACGTTAGGGGTCTTTCTCTGGGATCTTACGGTACTGATTCGTTTTAAAACACTACGTAACTTGTTTTAAGGACATGGAAGCAAAGTAGGGGCTGCGGCAGGTGTAGACAGAGGGCAGTGGATGGAGAATCATGGGCTGGGAAGCCTTTCCTGGTAGGGCCATTGTAGTTGGGGAGGAGCCTGCCCGGTGGGATCGTCGGGGGCTCTGGCCAGTTCTGCCTCCCTGGGAGAGGAGGAGGATAAAGTGCTGGTCCAGGTCCAGGCGATGGGCTTAAATCAGGCAGAGGTTGGTAGGTGACTTTTGCCCTCCAGCAGTCGCGGGTGGCCCAGGGGGGAGGGGAGAGGAGGGTTTAATTGTGGGAAGGAGCAGGGACCACTTACCCAGCAGGCAGATGGCAGGGTCTTTTGGCCTTGTGGGCTGGGAGGAAGAATGGGGCGGGGCTGGGAAAAGGAGGGCAAGGAGGGCGGGACGGTGGTGGGAGGCGCTACGTGGTGGCGTGGGGTCCCTAGGCTAACCTGGGCCGGTTCTGGCTCGCAGGAAGCCGCTGAGGAATGGACTGGTTAAGGACAAGCGCTTCTGAACCCCTCGACCCCGGCCCCGCCGCCCAGGACCCAGCCCCACCCAACCTCGCCCTCGGGGACCAGCCACGCGGCTCCCCCATTCGTCCCCTGTACCCTGGCCCTATCAGGCTCCGCCCCCGCCGCAACCCACCCCGCCCTGGCCACTCCCGGGACCTCTGCCCCACCCCCTCTGGACCCCGCCCCCGTGATTGGTCCCTATTCGACTTCAGGATCGCGGCCACGCCCCCCGAGACCCTGACCTGGCCCAGGTCTCTCCAGGGACCCCGGTCCCGCCCCCAGCCCGCAGGTCCCGGAGCCCAGCAGCCCCTGAGCACTCGCCCGGCCGCCGCCTGTGACGAAGATGCCACCGCTGTGCCGGCGTCCGGGCCGCCGCGTCCTTCTTCTCCTACTGGCCATGCTGCTGCCCTCGTCACCCCCGGCCCGCGCCCCCGCGCCCCCGGGCCCCGCCGCCGCCCTACTCCAGGCTCTTGGGTTTCCCGACGTGCCCCGGGGCGCCCCCAAGTCCCGGCCCGTACCCCCTGTCATGTGGCGCCTGTTCCGCCGCCGGGACCACCAGGAGGCCAGGGCGGGCCCTCGGAGGACGCCCCTGGGGGCTACCCTGCGGCCGTGCCACGTGGAGGAGCTGGGGGTCGCCGGAAACATCGTGCGCCACGTCCCGGACCGCGGTGAGTGGGGTCTGCGCTGGGGGCGTGGGTCTGGGAGGCCGATACCCCGCTGGGCGCCCCGAGCCCGCCACGAGCCTCCAGCGGCGCGTGAGGAAGGCCGGAGAGCCCTGAGGGTCCCCACCCGCCCCGTCCAGCCCGCAAGCAACCTGGGCCTCTGAACTCCCTCAGCTCCTCCGCGTGGACACCTGCCGGGACAGGGGATGGGGTGGGGGAGTGGTCCGAAGGCCAGGCTCCCTTGCACCGAGCAGGGCCCCTTGCTTGCAGCTGAAGCCCTGCCCCCACTCCATCCCACCCCCTCTGCCGCTTCACACCACTTGATGCCTTCCTGAAGATGCCACCCGCCCTAGCATCGCTTCCCCACTGGCCCCATGCGTTCGCTCATTCCACCCCCCCCCCACCTCCCCACCCCCGCCTATGTCCCCAACGGCGGGCTGGCCGCCCTACACTGGTCGGGGCCTCTTCCTTGCAAGTGATGCCCTGCCCCCACTCCATCTCCCTCACCCACCGCGCTTCACACCATTTGACGCCTTCTAACAGATGGTGCGCCCCCCAGCTCCGGTCGCTCACCTTCCCCCGCTGTCCCCAACCGAGACCCCTTCGCGGGCCGGTCGGCACCGAGTGTGGACCCAGCGCCAGCCGAGCCCTCTCCCTTCCTCCCCAGGCGCAGCCGCCCGGCCCCCGGAGCTCCCCTCAGCTGCGGGACAGTGCCCTGAGTGGACCGTCGTCTTCGACCTGTCGGCCGTGGAGCCAGCTGAGCGCCCGAGCCAGGCCCGCCTGGAGCTGCGCTTCGCGGCTGCAGAGGCTACGGCGGGGACGGCGGGCGGCTGGGAGCTGAGCGTGGCGCCGGCGGGCGCGGGCCCCGGGCAGGTGGTACTCCGCCAGGCGGTGCCCGCCCTGGGAATGCCGGTGCGCGCTGAGCTGCTGGGCGCCGCCTGGGCCCGCAACGCCTCGGCGCCGCGCAGCCTCCGCCTGACGCTGGCGCTGCGTTCCCGGGCCCCCGCCGCCTGCGCGAGCCTGGCCGAGGCCTCGCTGCTGCTGGTGACCCTCGACCCGCGCCTGTGCCACCCCCTGGCCCGGCCGCGGCGCGAGGCCGAGGCCGCAGTGGGCGGTGGCCCCGAGGGCGCGTGTCGCGCGCGGCGGCTCTACGTGAGCTTCCGCGAGGTGGGCTGGCACCGCTGGGTCATCGCGCCACGCGGCTTCCTGGCCAACTACTGCCAGGGCAAGTGCGGGCTGCCCGCCGCGCTGTCCGAACCCGGAGGGACGCCCGCGCTCAACCACGCGGTGCTGCGCGCGCTCATGCACGCGGCCGCCCCTAGCGCCGCCGCCGGCCTGCCCTGCTGCGTGCCCGCGCGCCTGTCGCCCATCTCCGTGCTCTTCTTCGACAACAGCGACAACGTGGTACTGCGGCACTACGAAGACATGGTGGTGGATGAGTGCGGCTGCCGCTGACCGGGGGCTGGCGGGAGGGGGCAACAATAAACACTGCGTGGTCCGCTCTGCTGTCTTCTCGGGTCTTGTCACCTGGGAGTGGGGAGGGAAGCAGCTATGTCCATCACCATCAACCACCAGGATGGTGGGTGGGGGGTCCTACAGTGACGGCGCCAGCCCAGCCTTCCCAGAACCCATCTCTAGGGTGCCCAACATCTAATGTACACGGGCCCCAGGAACTGACCCTGCATAGGCCCATCTTCCCCCATTCCGGTCCCTGCTGCACAGGTTTGGCTCGTCTCAGCTTTGCTGTTGAGGTGGCTCCGAATCCCCCACCCCCAACCAGGCAGAACCCCAAACCAAGTGCTCTGCCACCCCCTGTAGTTATCCAGCCCCAGTGTGAATGCAGAGCTGTTTATTAAGATTTTATTGGTGACAAAAGAAGTTAAAACAAATTGACCGAAAATCAAAAAGTTACATTGCCTTGGTACAGATGCTTCTTGATTTGGGGGACTCATAGCAACTGTTGCTAAGGTGGAGAAAAAAGCAAACAGCACAAAGCAGAGGCAAAGCATTCCAAGGAACAGAACAGGGCGGGTGGGTGTCACCCATGGGGACAGTGCACAAGGGGTCATAGCAAAAACCTATCCAAACTCTATGCAGCTACCAAAAGAAGTGGGAACCGAAAGCACTACAGCAATGATAATAAATAAGAGGCCTTGCCAGAAGGAAGGTGGCCTGTGTGTCCCCCATCTCTCCCATGTACCAGCTGGAATCTGGAGGCTTTGGGATAAGGCACATGGGGAGGGGGATGCTGGGGGTCAGGGTCATCAGGGCCTGGATAGGCAGGGTTAGGGTTAGACAGTCCCCAACTAGGTCCCGCCAGGGAGGCTAATCCGCATCACAGTGTGCGAAGAGCTGGGGGTGACTCCACCAGCAACAATAACTGCAAGTTGCAACCCAGACCCAGGCAGAGGCCCCCTTGTACCACGTGATGTGACAACTCCTTCAAGCCCTTCGGCACAGAACCAACTTATTTCAGAAACGTATTCCCTTTCCCCGCCAAAGTTAAAACGACCCCACCTCATCAAAACTGTGCCCGCAGGTAGAAGGGCTCCAAACTAGTCAGGTAGGGTGGGAAACAAGAGGGGATGGGGCATTCAGTGAGCCTAACTGGCCACAGGGACGGTGGGAGTCTCCCTGGGGACGGGGACAGATCCTCCTGGCTGGTGCTTTCCACCAAATCCTCAGGAAGGACCCTGGGGAAGGAGCCACTGGCCAGGGAACAGCCACCTTCCTGCCCTCTGGCCTCACGGCCAGTCCTGCCGAGGCCCCTCCTGCGGGGCCGAGTCCACGGCACACGGGAAGCGCTTTGCTTCTCGGAGTCCAGCAGAGACCACGGAGTTGCCTGCCCGGCCCGGGACCGTGCTCCCTCACCGCCCTGACGTACAGGGAGAAGCTGCTGGAAGCTAAAACTGAAAAAAAAAAAAATCCTCCTCCCGTCACAGGTGTTGATCCTAATCTTGAGTTGTTTTGGCATGTTTAAACTTCGTTTCTGGAAGCTTCTCGCATCTCCCAGGTCCACCACTAAGATTTGAGAGACAAATTCAGGAAAGTATATTTTTCAGTACTCCTTTGAAAGAATCTTTAAAAAACAAACAGAAAAACACAAACCACCGTATTTTCTTTAAATGAAAACCCTCCTAGAACACAGGCAGCGTGAGCGCGGCGATATCAGAGCCGGCGTGGACAGAACCCACACTCTGAGGGGCTCTCCCGGCACGGCCGCCACCGCAAGGAGCCTGCTCGGCACAGAAACGCGTAGTTTTTCCGGCTAAAACGTAGTCCCCTTTCAATAAAAGAGAAAAAGAAAGAAAAGAACAGAGGAAAGGGCTACTCTGAGATGAGGGTCTTCCTCCCTCCGCCCTGGTCGCAGACCCAGGTGTGGACGCAGCGGGCGAGCGCTGGGCTCCTCGGCGAGCGGGGCTGGCGGGGCTCGCTGGCGGGCGGTCCTCGGTGGCCGCCCCACCTCCCGCTCTCCCTTCTCCGTCTCCTCGCCGCCACGTGCCAGCAGTGGGCGCTCGCTCTGTCTCGGGCTCCTCTCTCCCTCGGGTACTCCTCTCCCTCTCCTGTTGCTCACAGTGGTGCTTCAGTTTTAGCAGTGGAAAACAGGTATCCATTTATTTTTATTTTTTATTACCCAGAATAAGATGCTGATGGACTAAGCCACGTAGCTTAGCTCTTCCGCTGCCACCTGTTGGGGAGGGAGGGAGGGCAAGAGGCTTCAGAGAAAGTGGGAGCCGGGGCAGCTCCCGGGCCAGGCCCAGAAGGCACGGATGGGGCTTTCTCCCCGACTCCACTTGGCACCCGCGTCCTCATGTGTTAAACGTGACCTCAGAGGCCGGCCGGGTACCCAGACCAATGACTTCCCACCCGGAGAGAAGGCAGCCGAGAGTTAAGGCTGCTGAGCCTGTGTTGTTCAACAGCGGTGCACCCCTTCTCCCAGCATTACTGCATCCCACTTTCCCTGCACACAGTCAGGAAGGGGCAGAGGGGCAAGCCCCAGGCCTATGCTTGCCCTGCTCGGCCTCGTTACAGATGGAGAACCATGAGGCAGGGCCCTCACGGGCACCTAGAAGCACCCCCAGAGGCACCCGTGCACCTAGGAGCTGGGGCCCTCGCCAAACTCGTGACCTGCCTCGTCAGGGTGAGGGGTGCGTCCACTTCCTGGCTGCCCACCAGGAGCAGCTCTAAGACTCTCTCTGGAGAGGACCGTGGCACAGACGGTGTGCATGAAGTTCACATCCCCCAGACACTAAGCAGAGGTGCAGGGACCCAGAGTGACAGGTGACAGGACGCGCTGGCCACTCGAGGACTTGAGACTCCCACATTTCCCACATTTTCCTACAAGTCCAGATCCCAGCGAAGACCTCCTCCAGAGGCCAGCTTGCCTTCTAATACTGGGACAGCCCCGTCACTCCGCCGTGCTGGTACGCCCGCTCCCCCTGGTACGTGGAGTCTTGCGACAGCGCCACATCAATCTGTGACTTAAACTCATCTCCAAGGTAACTGTCCTGGAAGACAAGGTTGGAGAGATGAGCACCCAGTCGAAGGATGCGCACTCACCGTCCCAGCCTTGAGAACCTGCTCTGTGTCCAGCCCATCACCAGCCGCAGGGAATAATCTGGAAACTTATCCTCAAGCCTAAGTGGCAGGAAACCCACACTGGTTACCTCACCATTGGAGATACGCTACCCAGGACAGTATTGTGGATGGAATGTTCTAGCCCTACAGTCCCCCTGCTAAGGTCTTTAGGGGTGAGTGTCATGGGGTCTGCATGTGTGAAGAGGGCTCCCTGGGCTGGTCTGACTTTTCTGTGGGTGGGAGATGTCTCAAGTTAAAGTGGCAGAGGGCTCACCTGGGACAGCTCAGGCTGGGAGAGGCCGGGCTGGCTCATCTGGGAGGGCTGGCTCATGGAGATGTAGCCCTGGGTCAGCGCGCCCTGTGAGAAGGGCTGTGACGCCACATCCTGGCTGGCCTGGCTATTGGGGAGATTCGTCTGGCTGGGCCCAGGAAGCCCAAAGCGGTTCTTCTGGCGTCCCCCACGACCAGTCTTGCCTTTTGGGGTGCCCCGGCCTGAAAGACAGCCATCCAGGGTTCCTTGAAGGAGGTTCTGAGCCTCACAGACAAGCACTCCTGCTCAAAGCCTGGATGTGAACAAACTCCAAGGCCAAACTGCTTTTCCCCATGGGATGCCACTCGGTGCTCACCTGCGGCTGGCCCGTTAGCTTGTCCAAAATACCCCGGTGGCGGCATGGGCGGCATGACCAGGTTGAAGGGGATGGGAATGTTCATGGCAGCCACGTGGCTGGGGCCAGCACTGATCATGCCAATCTGGTCGTGGGTCTGGAAGTACATGTTCGAGGGCCGGCCTACAAGACACAAGGTGAACGGCAGGTATCACACTGCATCCAGATGAGTCTGGTGCCTGACCACAGCTGAAGTGCGTTTGGTCCTGTCACTGCTTTGTCTGCGCCAGCGTTTCTTGGTGCGTCCCTAACAGCAAAGTCACCTGATGCAGAATCTCACAACTCAACCCCCTCCCCCTCCCTGCGCCCAACAGCCTCCTTGAGGCTGGCGCCTGGGAAGGCACCTTTTCTCCCAGGGGATTCTGAGAATCACTGGCCCATGGGGATCTGAAAAACTGAAACCGCTCTGCATTTCTAATTTCTTAAAAAAGCCCCTTTTATGGCAAATGCTATATTCATATTACATGCTACCACTGCCACCTTGCCACCCCCCAGTCAAAAGAAAAAGCCCAAGCTTGATAGACCAGCAGATCTCACTGAAAGCAAAAGCCCCTAGGGCAACCTTGGGTGTAGCCAGACCCACGGTGGCATCAGGGATGAAGTTTGGACCCAGGAAACCCCCAGCCACACGGGGACTCGTCAGATATGGCGATAAGAGATCTGTTGTTCTTCAAGAACACAATCCCTGGGACTTCCCTGGTGGTACAGTGGTTAAGACTCTGCGCTCCCAGCGCAGGGGGCCTGGGTTTGATCCCAGGTCAGGGAATTAGATCCCACATGCATGCTGCAACTAAGAGCTCGCATGCTGCAACTAAGGAGCCCACGTGCTGCAACTAAGGAGCCCGCTTGCCGCAACCAAGACCCAGAGCAACCAAATAAAAGTAAATAAATAAATATTTAAACAGACAAAAACAAACAAAAAAACACAATCCCCTGTCTGAGCCCAGGGACAGGGAGAACACTGGGGCAGGGAAAGGGGCCTTGCCAATTTAATGTGGAAAAGGAGCAGCTGGGGTGCGCCTGCCCTCAGGGTGAATGGCAAGCACATGAGAGGTTTAAGGTCAATGTGAAACTCGGGCAGGTGGCACAGAGTCATGGGTGAGGCAGTCACCCTCCATGGGGGCTGGTGCAGGGAAGGGTCCCAGGAGGCAGGGATCTGGGGGATGAATGAATGGGAACCGTCTATAGACTGGCTCAGGCAAGAGGAGTCGTCCCAGGCAGCAGGATAAGGCTCAGCCTCAGTACATACAGAAGCCTCACACAGGAAAAGAGGGCACACGCAACCCTGAGGTCTGACAGATGGAGCTGAAGCTTGGGGAAGCTGCGAAACCTGAAATGAGGCGGTGGGTGTGACACCCCCACTGAGAAGGCGAGCGAAGGGCAGGCAGGGTGGGGTGCGAGCACAGGGGCAAACTGGCTGAGCTGCGGTATTTGTTGAGAAACCGCTGTCCATTGAGCTATATTACTTTAAAAACATGTTTTTTAGAAATGGCCAAAGACCAGTTATTTGACTTCTGACAAGGGAAGCTGAGAAAACTCTGTCAGGCAGGCTTCTGTGGACCAAGGCTTGGGAGGCCACCCCAGGAGTAACAGGGCTGGAAGCTGTGGGCGTGGGAACGGTCAACAACTGTGGGGCCGGGCCGGTCCCCTGCAGAGACTCACCCTGGCTGCTCCGGTCATAGACCGATCCTGGGATGATGGCCTCCCGGGCATCATACATGGCAGTTGTCATGAAGCGGGCTCCCTGCAAAGGGTTTAGATAAGTGAGGAATTTATCATGTTGACACAAGGAAGAACTTCCAAAGATCTGGTGGCCTGGGAGGTGGCCAGGCTGCACCGAGGACTACCCCGAGGCTTGCCGGCTTTGGGCCTTGTGTGCTTTGGGCCTTGCCTGCCCCTCCTCGTCTGACCTGGCCTTTGTTGCCAAACATTTCCGTCTCTGGGCTTCAGCTCAAGCAGCATCCACTCCTTAGGCCCCCAGAGCACCTTGGGTTTGCCAAGTTCCCTAACTGCTTGGGTCTGACCCCTAGGTGCCACCCGTGACGTAGCATCCCATGAGGTCCAAGGCCAGAAAGGCCTCAGAACAGTGGGGAGACCTGGCGTGGGGGGCTCCGTGGGGACAGACCTGCACGCATGGCTCCTGTTCACACACTGACACTCTCGGCGCACCCTCAGCTCGCACTCGTCACGAGTCACACCTGCCATTGCTCACTGCCACGTGCCCAGAACACCAGCTTGGGGAGGACAGGGTTCCCAGCAGTCTCTTCCACCCACCCCCGCCCCCTGCCCGCGGCCGGCACTCACCGGGTTGATGGTGTTGACCAGCTTCCTGGGCTTGCTGAACTGCATGAGGCTCTCCCGCAGGTTGTTCAGCGGCCCCTCCACCAGCACCTTCTGCTCCTTGTAGTAGTTCAGCAGGTGGTTCCAGAGCGGCTGCTTGGACAGGGCCTTCGGGTTGCCCACGATAATGACCCCATATCTGCAAGACGTGTGCACAGAGCGCCGTGCTCAGGGCTGCAGTGAGCAGAGCACTACGCAGATCGGTCCAAGGCAAGAGCAAACAAACTCGAAACCCAAGTCCAGAGTAAAAGGTGCCCAGGCAGCTCTCCTGGCACCCCGCCCACCACGCACCCCTCCTCTTGCCACACAGGAGCCTTGGGGGCCACCCTCGACCTCCCTGCCCAGACGCCTGCCCTGCCTGTGCCAGTGCCCGCCGTGAATGCTGGGGACAGGTGGGTAACTGCGAGCTGAGGTGACTTTCACTGGAGCCCACCCTGTAAGCTGCCGAGCCTACACTCGGGTTTATTTGAGGGCACATTTCTGTGGAGCCCAGATGTCAAAACACCTCTGCGGGCCGATGAGCTCAGAGATGAGTCTCCTTGTTTGCAACCATGAGTTAGCCTCCTGGGCACTATGTCATAAGTGGCCCAGGCAGGCTCCACAGCGGCTTCGGGACCCCTGATGGGCCGGGCATGTAACTCGAGGCCCAAGCTGAGCTGCTCATGGATGCTCACACTCATCAAGCTGTGTTGGGACCACCCCCACCCCCGCCAACGCTGGCCACCAAACAAATGGGGTAACAAACGAAAACCAAGGTGCCCTCAGTGGGGAAGGAACCAACATGCGAACGTGAGCCCAGCTTGGGGCTGGCACGATGGTGGCTGTTGTCTGGTGCCACGTGGGGTTAACACAGGGTCCACCTTGCCCTCTGGGTCCCTCACCATTTCAGAAAAGTTATATTCCAGAACTGAACAAGGCAAATAGGACTAAAACATTAGACTCATAGATTAAACAACTTAACAGGGACACTCCGCTGTTGGGATGGAATTTTCCTCGAGACTGAGGCCGTAGAAAGCCACCAGAACACAGAAACAAAGACAACTCATGAGTGAGACGTTCTTTCCGAATTGCTGCTGGGAGCCCTCTGACCACTAGCACTGGCGAAGCCCCTCTACCATGCCCTGTGCCGCAGCCCAGGGCACAGCTGGGGTAGGAGAATTAATAGGAAGAGAACCAGGCATTGAGCAGCCTCTTGGGCCAACACCTCCCAGCGCCTCAGAAGGACTCCTATGCAAGAGGAGCCACCAGCAAGGCCCAACAGGACTCAGTCCTCCGTACCGTGCTCTGGTCAAGGCCACATTAAGCCTTCTGGGGTCGTTTAAAAATCCGATGCCTTGGTGCTCATTCGCCCGCACACAGGAGAGGATGATGAAGTCCTTCTCGCGGCCCTGGAACGCATCCACGCTGGCGATCTCCACCTCCTGCAGGGGCAATGGTCACGGTCAGCCAATAGGCTTCCTTCAAGGACCCCTCAGCCTCGTGTTAAGATGCACCATCAAATCCCAGCGATGAGCCTGGGACCTGAAGCCTGCAGAGCCCCTAGGTGCTGGCCACCGGCTCACTGCGCCTCTGCTACAAGGTGGTCAAAGGTCAGTGCCTGGGGTAGGAGCCAGCAGACCGGACTGGGCGCGCGCACCTGGTAGAGCTTGGTGTGCAGGGAGCCACTGAACTGCATGTACTGCACCAGGTAGGAGCGCTGGCCCTCGTAGGGCGTGATGATGCCGATCTGATCTGGCTTGGCGCCCGCCTTCAGCAGCTTCGTGGTGATCTTCTCCACATTTGCAGCCTCCGTCCTAAGAAAATCAGGTTTTCACTTCCCAGGCTCCATCTCTGGGCTCCTGAGACCCCCCACCAAGGCTGGAGGCTGTGGGAGGCTCAGGGGCAGTTCCGCCTCCAGCATAACGCTGTGAAGGCCCTGCCCAGTGCGGCCACGGCTGGGCTGCCCATCTTTTACCAAGGGAGTCATGAGGGATAGAAAGGCTCACACGTGGACTTATGAAGGATCTGCTCAACATAAAAACATATGCTGAAAAGATGAGCTTGGAAATAGGCTGTTGGTTTAAGTGTCTGAACAGAATAAGGATGAGGGGGACAAGGAAAAGTTTCACCACCGCATTAAACAAAACCACAGGTTAGCAGTCACTGGACAAGCCATCACTGAAGCCAGGAGACGCAACAGATGAGTCTCTGCTTACCTGTTTAGGTAGGAGGTGCCTGAGCTGGCAATCTCCTCTTGGCCCTGGGTCACATAGAAGAACATCGGTTTATCCGGTTGGGGCCACTGGAAGTCAAACCCCTTCTTCACACGATCCGCTGTCATCGTAGAGGAGAAAAAAAGAGAATATCTTATCAGAGAAGAAAGTGTAGGCAGTCTGGACTGAGCTAAGGTGGAGAGCTGAGTGGAGGCCATGCCATCCTGGGCAGGCACACGGCAGGGCAGGAAACCGCAGGCTCCAGGCAAAAGACCCAGGTCTGCGGGCCCGGGGCAGGCCACCGAGTACGTCCTCTGACCGAAACTCCCAGGAACACCTGGCACCGTGTCTGGGACGAAGCCGGCTCACTGGCTGAACAGATCTCACTGGTTAGTGCTTTCTGCAGTCTGTTTAAGAAACCTGTGTCTGCCCCAGGGTAACGAAGATATTCAATTTCCTTCCAGAAGCTTTATGATGTACCTTAAGGGACTCATATGCCCCTACAACTGGCTTTTAAGAATGACACTGTTGGGACTTCCCTGGTGGTCCAGTGGTTAAGACTCCGCACTTCCACAATGCAGGGGGTGCAGGTTTGATCCCTGGTTGGGGAACTAAGATCCCACATGCCGCGTGGTGCGGTAAAAAAAAAAAAAAAGAATTACACTGTTGAGCTGACCCTATCTTGTCACACACCAGGGCTTGTCGACAGATAGGTCTGCCTCTGGACTCTATCCTGGGCACTGTGCCCAGTGTCTCTGCGACTACAGCTTTACAGTAACTCCTGACATCTTCTAGTACGAGCTGCCACCTTTGTCAGGCTCTTCACGTTCGTCTTGGGTGCTTGGTCCTTACAATTTTAAAAAATCAGCTTGTCAAATCACACATCCCACCCACACCTTTGGGAATTCTTTTTTTTTAATTTTTTTATTTATTATTTATTTATTATTTTTATTTTTGGCTGTGTTGGGTCTTCGTTTCTGTGTGAGGGCTTTCTCCAGTTGCGGCGAGTGGGGGCCACTCTTCATCGCGGTGCGTGGGCCTCTCACTATCGCGGCCTCTCTTGTTGCGGAGCAGAGGCTCCAGACGCTCAGGCTCAGCAGTTGTGGCTCACGGGCCCAGTTGCTCCGCGGCATGTGGGATCTTCCCAGACCAGGGCTCGAACCTGTGTCCCCCGCATTGGCAGGCAGACTCTCAACCACTGCGCCACCAGGGAAGCCCACCTTTGGGAATTCTGACTGGAGTTGTACCTAATCAGATTAGTGTTAAGAAAACTGGTATTTCTGCATGAAAATAGCCTAACACTGATGAAGGAAGCTTGACCCATGAGAACACATTGTATGATCCCTTTTATGTCAAGCTGAAAATGAGGCAAAGCCTCAACCTTTCAAGCAAGGGCAGTGGCTGGCAAGCTTGGTGACCCACTCGCTGCTGGCAAATGTTTAACCACCTGCTGGGGGTAAGGCGAGGGCTAATCTACAATGCTGGGCAATATCTGTGGTGTAAACACTCCCGCCACCACTGATGTCAGGCTACCCTGAGTCCGTGGGTCTGGGCGGGCACCCGCACTGCCCTGGACAGGGGTCACTTCAAGGCTGCAAGGAGCTGGTCAGGTTGTGCTTTTAGATGCAGGTGCTAGTTACACAGGTGTGTTCACTTAGAGAAAACGCATTAAGCTGAACACTTAGGATCTGGGCACTTTTTTACACTTCAGTAGAGAGTTTAAAAAAATATACTCATGGGGTGCTATGTCCTGGGCACTGATGGTTCAGCAGTGAACCACCACCACCAACCCCTGCCCTATGGAGCTGACGCCATGGAGGAAGGTGGAGCAAGGTGGGCGAGGGTGTGAATCAGGGTTACGCGGTGGCTTTCCCAACAAGTGTCAACCGCGTCAGAGAATCACAAACAAGCTTCTCATGTCCTGGCCTTTTCTAGCCCCACCACCCAACAGACCAGCAGCATTCTAAGTGTCAAGACTGCACTGCACAGCAGCCGTGTGGCCCTGCCCAGGCACGCACACTTTCAGCCTCAGTTTCCTCACCTATAACATGGGCTAAACAAGGCCGATGTGGTAGGCTGTTGGCATTAACGAGATACTAAGTGGTTCCTGAATGAATGCTGCTCTCAGAACCCCTTTACACTCTGAAAAGTTGAGGAGTTCAAACAGCTATTGTTTTTGTGGATTACACCTATTGATATTTATTGTATTTTAAAACCCAGAAATCTAAAATATTTTAAAATTCATTTAAAGATAAACATATTAACTTACAAATTTTTTTAATGAAAAATAACTATTTTCCACTAAAATATATATTTAGTGAATTTTCGCAACTCACTTCACTATCCAGCTTACTCTACTCCTGTTCCCAGTCTCCCATGAGCCCTTGCAGCATGTGAGGATGGTCACAGATGCACGTGGTTGGAAAAGGGAAGCGTGTTTTATGACCTTTCCTACTACTGTGGAATTCTGTCCCTGATTCTACAGGAAAGCTGGACGGGAGGTCACCCTGCAGGGTCAGTGACGATGGCCTTTCTACTCTGCCCTGCACCTGCATGGCTTTTGACCCCCCAGTGACTTGGGAGCACCCTTGCTGGCCATTGGAATGGCAAGTGCCTGCTCACCCCGTCAGGCAGAGCTTCCAAAGGCTGACGCACCTGACATCTGTCACCACCAAAGATCTCATCAGAAAATCCACTCAGCACTGGGAAGACTTGATCAGCTCATGACAGGGGACATGGGTTTTCCAAAATTCTAATTTTGGTGTGAATTCTCAGATTTTATCACTGATGATGAATATTCTCAGTTATTTTCCTTGAAGCCACAGGCTCGCTTTGGTCACTTTTGGGAAAACGCCTGCTAAATACCCCAGTCTATATAACCAGTGTGTGAGTCCTTCCTTCAAGCACCTCACAC
The DNA here is from genome assembly GCF_965194825.1 of Balaenoptera physalus. Lineage (NCBI taxonomy): Eukaryota > Metazoa > Chordata > Mammalia > Artiodactyla > Balaenopteridae > Balaenoptera > Balaenoptera physalus. The sequence continues at coordinate 13,443,616 of NC_138890.1, read as the reverse complement.
CCCTGCCAAGTTTCTCAGGAGAACGTCCTCTCCCATCACACACAGAATCACAAGAACGTGCACTCAGGGATTAGTAAACTGAGTACTCTTCGCTTGTGCACCCAGGATGGTGCCTGCCACAGGTGTGCAGTGGTGACGACACACAGCAGCCTGGTCGCACCGCTGACTCATGCTACGGCTTCTGTGCCATTAGCGTGAGTGTCAGCACAGCCAAAAGGCGCACGGTGTCCCAGTGTTACTACAGAAGTAGTCTGGCCTTGGTCGTGCAGAGGTCTTTGAGACCGCCAGGGCCCCGACTTTGAGAACCAGCGATAAGAGGAGGGAGCGGGACGGGCAGTCAGCTCTGCCACCCCATCTTCTGTGTGTTGTGTGTGACGTGCCAATGGTGGGGATTCTCACATAGTGACTCTGAATTTTACGAGGACGCGGGCTCCCCCTTGCCCACACCCCGAGAATGTCCCAGAGTGCACTCCAGAGCGCACGTTCTGTCCCACTGACCACTGCATCTCTCTGAGGCGTCCCCTACCCACAAGCAGTCACCACGTAAGGCCACTTAAGAAGGAAGTGACAGGAGGTATTGTCTCCCCAGGCCCCCCACTCTGGGCCGAGTATTACCTGCAGTGACACCATTCTGAAGAGAGCCCTCATAGAAGATGTTGGATGGGAAGGCACTGAGCGCAGGATGCATCCGATACTGGACCTGGAGGCGGATGGGACGGATGCCCAGCACCACCAGGCGCTCAAAGAGCGACTGGGACAGCCCGGCCTTGGCCGCCTTCTTGCACATCACCACGGGGCCCAGCTGGCAGTGGTCGCCCACGAGGATCAGCTGTGGTGAAAGGCCCACACAGGTAAGAAGCTCAAGCATGGAATAGCCTAGACGCCCACTCAGGGGACTAAGAGGGCCAGGGTCCATACAACCACCCGGTTATGTGAATTCAAGTGGCAAGATATGGACTGGGGGTGGGAAAACTGCCCACCACATACATGAAACACGCAAACTTGCACTCAGAACCCACACAAAGGCACTCTGTGCCAAGTCCACCCTTCGAAGACCCCCTCAAAGGGCCTGCTGTGCATCCCTCTGCGCTCTGCCAGGGCATCAAACAGCACCATAGGACACTTAAAAACAAACCCCCAGCACTAAGAATTACACAGAACTGGAACAGGAGAGAATGCACACCAATTTTCAAACAAGACTATAATGGATGGGCTGTGGCCCACCTGCTTGGCTCCAAGGACCACAGGGACCATGCACTCTGGCTCGGTGGCCTGGGTGCTCTCGTCGATTAAAATGGATCGGAACTGCATCTTGGCGAGCCTCGGATCCCCGGCGCCCACACACGTGCAGCAGATGACATCTGCATTCTGGGGAAGAGAGTGCACCAGGCATCAGGGCACCTGCACAGTCAATGTTCCCAGATCCCAAAAGCAGGCAGGACGGGGCACACACACCGTTCCGGTCCACGCCCTTCTCCGCAACTATGGAAATAAATGGTCCCTCCCTGACAACATCTGTCCAGGGTGCAATGACCCTAACTTTTGAGATCCTAAGTGGTTGGGCTTCATGCCTAAGAAAGAGCTTGGTGCCTTGAGACAGCCTCTGAGGGGCAGCGCTAAGCCAGGGACACCATGCTCAGGCTGAGATCCACTTTCGGTTGGTTCATCAGCAAAGAGCAGGAGACGGCGCTCCAGACCTGCCCCCTGCCCCACCCCGGGTACGGACCAGGTTCCCAAGATCCCAGCAGCAGGGAGGCTGGCGGGGAGTGGAATCTACCTCAACAAGATGTCTCTGTGTGATCTCAGAGAAAGCATATGGAGGAGGGTATCAGAGTTCTCTCCTCAAATGCAAAACAACAAACTAACTAAAGGTGCCATCGTGGACTTAACGTATCCAAACAGGTCCTTTGGCCCAAGTGAACAAGACAAACGCCCAAAGGCCCAGGCCAGTTCCCCCGGCAGCAGGGCGGGTGAGTTCACCATGAGCAGCTCTCTCTCGGCAGTGCGCTTCAGGGCCCGGTACCGCTTTTCGTCCGCAGACGACAGCTCGCCGGTCTCATCCTTCAGCTGCTGCAGCTTCTGGAGCTCCGGCATGCTGCAGACACAGGGGCGCGTGAGAGGGAGGCGTGTGCCGCCAGGGCCTGCCCAGGGGAGACACGCCTCGCTTACGGCCGGCTACCCGACACCCACCTGTCCATGTTCCTGATCTGGTTGTGCAGGGCCAAGAACGACACCGGGGAGTCGATGGCCTCTCGGCTCTTGGCACAGAGCCGCACGACTTTCAGCCCAGTCTGGTGGATCTTCTCAGTCAGCTGATCCACGGCTATGTTGCTTGGAGCACAGACAAGCACGGGCCTTCAACACAGTGTGAGCAAACGTCAGTGCTCGCCCAGAGAAAGTCTAATTAGCCAAGACTGTTGTTTTGAATCATAGGCAGTGGAGCTAGCTCAAGCTCTAAGACTAAAGCCAGGAGTGACACGATGCTGAAGGAGCTAAGAGCCAGATGGTCTGGAGCTTCCTGATCTTCACGCCACTCATGCAACCCACTGCTAACACCCGAGTCCAACATCCTCACCTCCTGTTTGCACTGTAAAGACTTTCAAAGCTCCAAGGTGCACGCAGGCACAACACAACCCAGGATGAACTTACCCACTATGGCCTTTACAAGAATGGCAGGTTTGCTTGTTAAAAGCAACCACAAAGGCCAGATCTAATATAAACGGCATAGAATGCAGCATGCCAGACACCCCGGGCCCCAAAGCCTCCTGGAAGACAGGCCTCCCTCTCTCCCCGACTTGGGCTGTGCAGAGCCCTACCCGTTGCCTTGCCGAGCCAGGTGGTAGACAATGGTGGCTGAGGTCACCGTCTTTCCTGTGCCCGGCGGGCCCTGGATCAGACTCAGTGGTCTCTGCAGCACAGTCTTCACGGCGTAAACCTTCAGATACAAGTGGCCGTTAGGGGTGTAGACACAGCGGAGGGCCGCTCACCAGGCAGGCTCTGCAGTCCAGGACCCTCCTGCCCCCGGGGCGGGTGAGAACCTGAGAGTGGTTGAGGTCAGGGAGCCCCTGCGCCGTGAAGCGCTTGGGCAGCTGGCACTTGATGATCACATCCTCCACCTCGTGGCCGAGCAGTTTGTGGTAGATGTAGCCCGACACGGAGGTCTCGTCCACAGCAAAGGTTTTCAACGCACTCTGCATCCTGAAAGGAAAGCTCCAGGTCAGTGGCACGCACCACCGTGGAGCTGCTGTGCAGACCTGCCCCTCTGTGACGAGGAGGAGAAGCACGGAGACGCCGGAGGCAGCAGCCATGCCAAGGGCAGGTGACCACAAAGTAGATGCAGGGAAGTAGAGGCTGGGAAGGAGGCAGACATACCTGTCGAATGAGGTTGACTTCCACACGAAATCCACCTGGAAGTTATGAGTCACCTCCACGGGTGCACCCACACTGCTCCGAAGCTCAATAGCGATCTCGTCGCCATAATCTATGCCGCCGAGTTAAGTCTCATCCTTGTCAAAAGCCTTTCTGAGGAGCCCTCACTCTGTTACTGAAGAGACAGACCCTCCTCTGCACCAAAGACAGAAAACGCAGCCAGAGCCCCATGTTCTCAGTGACAGATCCTGCCCACCGTGTCCGGGGCCAGTGCAGCCAGCACCCAGCATGGAGCAGCCAGGCTCAGGGCCCAGGTTCCAGGTCCTGATTGTGGATTTCCACAGAGCCCTGAGGCACATAGCTCGGAGCACCCTGGCTTCTGCCTAAGCAGCTCTCTTCATCAGTTTTATATAAACGGTGCCCCCTCAGAGGACACCTGAAGAAAGGGCGTTCCAGCCGCGGCTGTACACACCCTTCCCTCCACCTGAGGCCTCGAGGCTGCTCTCAGCAGTGACCCCCACGCAGGTCTCCTGTGCTCAGGACAAGCTCGCCAGAGACTTGGGCAGACAGTGCCTGTGCCAGCCCTTCTTTACACAAAGGATACTATCAGGGACCTTGATGACATGGCCGATCCCTTTCCATAGGGGCGCCAGGTCCCCTTTGTACCGCAGGCATATCTCATCCCCTTGCATGAGCCTCATGTCTTACAGGGAAAAGACAGCAAGAAAGGTTAAGAGTTTTCACACGCGCCACAGATGCTACCATGAAGAGTTCAAATTAAGGGACACTTTACAGGGGTGAAACTAGGAATTTTATGCTACTTATGGTCACAAATATTTTAAAACTTAAAATCACCTCTTAACCAAATTATGACTAAATCCTCATTACCAGAGTCAGTCTTGGGCAAAGTGAAGTAGGCGATTCTCTTCTTGTTAAGGCCCAGGTCCCACCTGACCGTGATGTTATCTTGAGTCTGAGCACATAAAAAATAAGAGCCCTGTTAGCCTGCAACACAGACACAGGCCTGGACTCCTTGTGTCTGGGTTTCCACAGGTGCGTGCCCTATGGCGAGCAGCACCAGACAGCCTGAAACACCAACAAGGGCACATCCAAGAGAGAAGTCATTAGGACCCCGAAACCTGCACAGGACGACCAGGAGACCCCCACATGATGTCTGTTCTTGGAGGCGGCTTCTCCGTGGGCTGCGGAGGGAGAGAAGGAAGCCGATGGCTGAGGACACATCCCGTGAGCCTCAGGGCTCCTGCTTCCTATGCACAGTCTCCGAGGGACGGGCACAAGGAGTGTCCTCAGTGTGCTGTGGGCTCCTGAGGTCTGACTCTCATGGCTGTGGCAAAGGCTACAAACCCAACTGTAAGGAATTTTTGTTGCATTTAAAATCAGAAAACACCCAGGCAGGTGTCTGGCTTTGAGTGATGGGGCGTCTGCCCACAGGCCTGTCCTCAATCCACGGTTCCGTCTCTCAGGGGCTGGGCCTCGGCCCACGTCAGCATTTGCAGTCTGCAGAGAAAACCACCCTCCCCAGACCTTAGGAGAGATGCTTTGTTAAAATGACCAAACCCTCCTGCACACACCACATCACCTGCGACTCTTTCAGTTTCTTATCATAGTCAGCCTCCAGCTTGACTAGAGGACCGAATATGTTCTGGTACTGGTAGGCATCCTCATACCGCAGGAGGACATGCTGCGGCTCCTCATCCACTCCCGGCTTCTCGAGGTCCTCCAAGGTGGCAGAAGGATTTTCCTAGAGGACAAGAACGGCACCACGTTCTTCCCTGTTCTCACCTCTAAAATGAACTATATGCGAGCTCCCCAGTCAACAGAGGCACAGTCACACCCACCATTTCTTAGAACGAGCTGATGTTGGGCTGATGCAGAGAAGGGCACCCGGTGGTCGGTGGTGTCCACCCCGTAAGGAGAGCCCTCATATCAGGAAGTCCACGTGGCACACAAGGGTGGACACCCCAGGTACACAGCCCTGACACACCTATACCATCAGATGGCTGCATTCTCCAACAAAGGCCTAGCCCCTGACCTGGGAGAGATTACACTTCTTCCTGGCTGCCAGAAAGATTACTGGCTTCCCTGGCTGTGTAAACAGAAAGGAAGGCCCACCTCCCCATTTCCTCCTGATCCTATGCTGCACCAACAGGCGCAACACACACTCTCTTGGCAGGGACAGAACAGTATGTGGGCTGTTTGGATACAAACAGGAACAGTGAAACAATTGTGGCAACTTGAAAATCAAGGTGGAAAGGTTCCTTGCTGGACTGTCCTTCAAAAATATTTTGACTTGCACTTGAAGTGAAGATAAATTCACATCTTTGATTATATGGGTGCCTAATTAAAATTTCTAGCCTAGTTACTAAAACTTTATCAAAAAATATAAACAGCCAGAACCAGAGATGGGCTTCCCTGGAGAAAGAGTCTGTGGGCAGAGCAGGAATCCCGCGCGCCCCCAGCTGGGTGTCGCCTTGGCTCCGATGCGTCACAGGCCCAACCAGGTTTTATAGAGTGCACCCACAGTCCTGTCTGTCTACTCAGGCCCGGCTCCTCCTGACATGTCCACACACAGTCACCAATGGCCAGTTCCCATCCACTTCCTTCCCACCACCTACCTTTGCCCTCAGCAAGAAGAGAAAAATTCCAACAGCCGGAGCTTTCCTTTCCCAGAGGCCTGGCGGGAGGTACCCGTGGCGCCCTCGGTCCCGCTTCCAGAAGGAGCTCAAGGGGCCACTCCAGGTAGAGGCTGTAGAGTCTCCCTCGAGCTCCTTCCGGAATCTCCTGTTTCTGAGACACCACCCCCAGCTCCCCTCTCCACCCACCCCCCCAACACTCGGTGCTGAGATGGATGGGCACTCCCAGCAAGCCCTCACCTTCCAGAGCTCCTCCAGCTTGTTGATCTGCTGGGCGGTGATCTGCCGCGCCCGCAGCTGCTCCTGCTCAGAAGGGATCTTGACCAGCCAGGACAGGAAGCAACGGTCCTGGATCAGGGGCTGCCACTGCGAGCTGTCCCAGTTAATGTCCTTGAGGCTGCTCTGACTGGCACAGGGCTGCCTGCAGAAGCCCCGAGGGCGGGGAGAGCCCAGGTGAGGATGACCTCTAGCCCCCCAAAGGCTTACTGCCTTTAACCTCAAAGGGGCGTTCCCTACATTTTACTGTATGATCACATTACCTTTAAATTGTTAGCAATAAATTGCATCTCCCCACACACTTGAGCTCTGAACTCTTAAAACTCAGAACAGACTTTGCTTTTACAGAATTGTTTTCATGATTTAACCAGAACACACCCCAAAAGGGTTACTTGACATTCCTAGCTCTCTAACAAGCCCCAACCCCCCGAACCTCCTTACACCTCGTCAGTCGGCAGAAACTATTTTAAAGCTCCATGGAGTCAGAGCCATGGAGTGGCTGAGTCTTTGCGGAAGATGACTGGGGCTGAAAGGCAGTCCCCCAGGGAAATCGCGGCCCCACCCTCACCTGCATAGCAGCACCACAACCGAGTCAGCCTTGGCGGGGATGAAGCCGAGGAGGAAGACGTTGCGGCAGCCGCAGTTATAACACTCCAGAACCGTCTCCCCCAGGGGCCCATCCTTGTGCAGAGTCACCTCTTTGCATTTTGCCCTCACGAGGTGATTTACAATGTGGCTGAAACCAGGAAATGATAAATAGTTAACACCCAAAGTTTGGCTTTTCACCACTTCCAATTTTCGAGCTCCGTTAAAAGTTCCGGTACCATTCACGGTCCATTAGCAGGAGTGGTCACACCTCATCCATCTGGCATCCCGGGGGACCAGCCCGCCCCTGAACTGGCTCCCCATTGAGCACAAAAATCAATCCGACTTGAACCATTTTTAAGGAAAACTTTCCTAACATGTTTCACACAGTTCCTGCTTTTTTCTCTCCGCCCCCCTCAGTTCCTGCTTTCTTAAATCCAACTTATTGGACCTAAGTGAATCTAAGGCTGGGGCCAAGGCTGCTGTCCTGGAGAGGCAGGAGGCTCGCCCCTTTCACTGCTCCTCTGCTCGTTGTAGTTTCTCTCCTGCTCCTTTCAAAGTCACTTCTCATGGCCCCTGTGCCTGCTTCCAGGAGCAACACCCCTCCTCATTTGCTGCAGGCCAGGAAACCTGATAACCAAATGTATTAGAAACCTGAGGACAGTAAAAAATACTGAGTAGTGGGGCTCAGGGCTACTCTCCGGAAGCACAGGGCCAGCCCTGAACGGTCTGAAAGCCCCGCCGCCTCAGCTCTTTCCTTGCTGCGCGTGGCCAGGGCTCTGACGCCTTTCTCATTTCCGGGACACGGCTCACCTAAACCAGGACCTGATTGCCCCAGCCACCGAACTCTACCCTCCGCCACGCCAGCCTCACTCAGGGCCCACGGGTGGTGCACGGCTCTGCCTCAAGCCCTCCCAGCCCCCCCAACGATCTGCAGCCTGGCTGCAGGTTTGTCACACGCTGAGCATGCCTGCCAAGCCTCCAGCCTTCCCTGCTGCCGCCCTCACATCACCTTGGGAAACCCCTCCTGTTGCAAGCTTCGGCTCAGATGCCAACATCCGAATCCTCTCTGGCCCCACGAAGACTGTCAGATTACCTAACTAATCATCACTGCTCTCCGTACCTCCAAAGCCACCCCTCCCCCCACCCCGCCACCCTTGGGCCTTCTACCAGGATCAGTGATTTCCTCTTGTCTTTTCTAGGCCCACCTCACCCCATTACACTGGCAGCTTCCTGAAGGCGAGTGGCTGTCCCATCACCTTCACAGTCTGACCCTGCACAGAACACACAATCTGGCTGGCCGAGTCTGTTTTCTCTTAGAGGCCCTCCACTCACTTCCCTGATCTTGGCTCTGCTGACCAGAAGCTGGGGTTGCCAGCCAAGGCAAGTTTTATTTAACTGCTTTTCCTGCAGGAGAGGAACTAATGCGAACACGGTAACACTTATAATTACCCAGAACGTTTGGAAAATGGTATACCAGTCTCTTCTGGGTACCCTGAAGATGCTTTTCCCTTCAAATCTCTAAAAAACACCAGCTCCCTTTCTTGCCTCACTCAGAACCCCACAATTCGCATTACTAACTCCAAGGTGACACGAGATCTGACCATTCTGTGTCCTCAGCCACGGCTGCCAAAGGCACAGGAAGGGTATGGGCTCTGTAGAAATAAAGCTGCCTACAGAATTTTGTCACTTTATTTCTATAAAACATGAACCTCAGAGGAAGATGCCGCTTTCTTGCAGGCGACCTGGATCCCTGTCCCACGGAGACTCTGCTCTGCTTCCCTGTGGTAATGGAGTGAGTCGCTGCACATCACGGCGGCCTTGGAGGAGCCACCAGGACCAGACCCATGCCAGTGGTGGAGGCTGAGGAGTCTCACCACTCGAGCTTAGCCAAACGGACTCTCCCCTGGAATCCAAGCACCCTCACAATGCGGGTCTCACCCCAAACACAGAAAAAGGGACCTAGTCACAGCTGCTGCTGATCAACAGCAGGAAGGGAAGCCCAGAGCTGACGGTCAAGTGAACTTAATTTCATCTGATGATTCAGGATCTGGCCCATATTAGCCTCAGGACTGCTCTGATGAGCTAAGGCCAGAGGGAGCCTTCTCAGGAAAGGGCTCCCATGGATGCCCATTACTGTCTTGGGAACATCCTCCCCAGGCACCCAGTAATGAAGATGAACGGGCGTGCCAGGAGCTCATCTTGCAGAAAAATATAAATAAAAACTGGGAAAGAGAATTAAGCCAACCCTACTTGCATAATAAAAAGAACCACAGAGAATAAATCAAGGGTAAATACATTAAGGCATTCACACACCACCATCTGTTTCAAGTTAAACCAGTCACAGAGGAGGGAAAAAACCAGGTTTGTTAGCGTGATTTTATATTGTGCTTCGCTTCAACATTTCCATAATTTACACACAAATCTGAGCACAGCACTGATTAAAGACACATGCGCGGTTTGATTATCTACCTGCCAGAAGTATTTCCACGTCCATTACAGAACCACTTCTTGCTGGTATTACAGTAAACCACGCAAGCAGGATCGTGTATTCCGCAGTAACTAAAAAAGTCAAAACATCAACAGTTAAAGCTAGAAGACCACTCTCTGGTTTTAATTTGGCAGGATGTAAAATTCTTTCCTCTTACAACATTTTTAAGTTTTTCATTAAACACATACTCAAACCCAACGATCCCACTAACAAAATCGAATCAGTTAACTGCAGAGGCATCCTGACCCTGTGAACGCAGGGAAGGGTTTAGGGGTGCTGTGGAGACTCCTCAGACAGCAGCAAAGCCCCTTCCAGGGTGAGGTGGGGGGGTGAGAGCAGTGCAAGGTGCCAGGTGAGCCCAACAACGGAGTCCTAAAACACCCCAGGTGACCTAGTCACTCCCCTTGGCCTGAAGTTTCAGGAACTGTGACTTATAAGCAGGGAAATCAGCATCCCTAGCTCTGGGCACACAGAAGGTAAGCTGAGACCACGCTGTGTTCACAGTGCCTCCCATGCTCCAGCAGAGGGCGCCGTGCTCCTGGGAACACTCAGCTCAACCCAGCAGCGGAGGGTCCTGGGGTACAGACTGAGCTCAGCTCGCAAGGAGCACCTAGGGAGAGCCCCCTGGCCTCCCTTTTCTGAAAATCAACACACCAAAAACAAAAATATTGGCTCTCCACAGAGTTCTCTATGTGGATGAAGCCAAGACTCAAGTCTCAAACGAGAATGTCCTCTGGCCAAGAACCTTCCCTGTAACACCTCACGCCAGGGGGGCTCTCCCTACTCCACTCCCCGGGGACGGCAGGTGTGCGAGGGGGTGTGCAGACTTTAACGACCTGCAGCTTCACCAGGACCACTTCACAGGCATATCTGGTACATAACAGGAACGCGAATACATACGTAAAAATGTACTGTAAATGAGAGTGAACAAAGAGCCAACAAAGTAAAAAAGTGTGCCCACCAAGCAGGGAAAAGAGCGGCCCTCTGTCCCGTGATGGGTGCAGACCTCAGAGGGGCAGCGTGCCCAAGGGGCAGGCAGAGCTGAGTAGAGGCCCAGGCCCACTGCCCTGCCTGGCGGGGTGCCCTGAGCAAGATCATTTCACCTCTTTTGGTCTCAATTTCCTCACGTGCGTGTAACAAAAAAGCAAGAGTAAGTCCAAACACAAGGGGTGGGTCCTCCTCTAGATGAGAATTCCAAATTTGGTCAACACGCAGGTCTATCCACTGACTACTCACTTCCAATTTTTCAGGAATCTTCAACGCAACAAGGAGGCAGATTTTTAAAGAAGCCTACAGTAATCTCTTTGTAAGAGAAATCTTAGCTGCTCTATTCACCCTCCAAATGCTCACCCGATGTGATGAGTTATTTCTGATAAGTGAGTGGGGCAGGTACCGGGTAACAACCCAAGGGCCTGAGGAAGGCAGAGAAGGGGAACCTTTCCCCCTCCAGCTGGGAGAATCAGGGATGACAGAGGGTGCTGATCCCATTCGCCTGCCCAGTAATAGGGACTTATATGTGTACAAAGGCTTGAGCAACCTCCTTATTCCCAAGGACAGTGTTTCCAAGTGTCACAGTCCATGGTCTTAGAGGGGCCTCTGTAAAGTCAGCAAATGCATATAGAATGTGGATGCTCTGGGAGGCGAGTCCTCTCCTCCGCTGAAGGTGCTCACCTGCAGGCATGTACGGGGAGATCCTTCGTGTAATAGGTATCTTCCTCATCTTCTTCGAAGTTCAACTCGGCCAACAACTGGCTAGTCTTGGCCACGCTGTCATCCACAGCCCCGTTCTGCAGGATGCCCTCAGGTCCACCGACCTATGGCAGAAGGCAGCGTCACCATGAAAGACTGCAGCTTCCGGGCCTCAGCCCAGGCACGTGGCTTCTCCCCATATGAGCAGTCATGGCAACCTTCCCGTGAAGCACTGGCCTGCTCTCTACTGTGCAACAGTTCAGCATCTTCTGATTTGACTTTTCATACTCTCCTCTTCCCTATCAAACCTACCTGGCCAAAAACAGGGCACAGGTGGCTGAGGTCATCCGCCCTGCCACCTGCACACCCAGGCCCAACCCCATCTAGCCACAGCGCCATGACTACAAGCAGGAAGCTGAGGGCCACAAGAAGCAAGATGACTTTTTACAAACCAGGTATGGTTCCCCCCTGCGGACAGCTGCACAAGGGTCCTCCTCCTTTAAAGCCTAAGCACCAGAAATAAAGGTTGTGACCCCTGCAGATGTGGGAATGCAGTTCTCTCATTAGTCCACATACTTCCTTCACTGACAGTTCCCCTCTCCAGAAGGCAGCCCTTCTTAATTATGAATTAGAAATTTAATGTTAGGATAATCTTCCAGTTTCAGGACACAATCTTACCAAATGTACCCTTTATATGTTATAACAGCAAAAACATACCAATAGGCAACTTTAAATAACTAAGCGATGAATTTCACAGGCACCTCTGCTGAGCTCACACATCCATTCATGGGTGCACAGACTCAGCTTGTCCGAGGGAAACAGGCGCTCCTAATGCTGCCCCCCCAGGAACTGCCTCCTCAGACAGCAGCCAGCAGTCCCCATCATGGTCCCCACGGGTCACAGCCCACACAAGGCTGGGTCAAGCAGTGGAAGCATCATGCGATGAAAGACGGGAAGGAGTGACGAGCCCCAGGGCAGGCACCAGGTTTCTCTGAGCTGTGAGACGAGATCAGACACTGGCCTGCCACGCAGAGCTGGGAAACCAAAACCCACACCCACGCCATGCGGGGTTGGCTCAGGCCACTCCCTGTCCACTGCTCCAGTCACCTATACGGGCCTAAGGACAACGGGTCTCCTGAGTGGGGGAGCATCCCAGAAACTCCAAAGGTGCATTCGGGTTGTCAAGGAAGCCAAGAACCCATTACAGGAACACGTGTCTCTGTAATGGTCTCAGCCAGATCAGAACCCCATTTCACTGTGTCTGCCACCACTTTAATATACTATCTTTTTTTCTTAAGATTTTTTTGATGTGGACCATTTTTAAAGTCTTTATTGAATTTTTTACAATATTGCTTCGTTTTAGGTTTTGGCTTTTTGGCCACCAGGCATGTGGGATCTTAGCTCCCCAACAAGGGATCGAGCCCACACCCTCTGCAATGAAGGCGAAGTCTTAACCACTGGACCACCAGGGAAGTCCCAACATTTTTTCAGAAGGCAACAATCAGGTTAAATGCAAGAAGACTGTATGCTTTGTTTGGGGGAAATTTTTTTTTTTTTTCAAAAATGAAAAATCAGTATCAACTTTTGGATTTTAATGTAATGAAGATAGTGTTATTAACATCATCACAAGCACCTCTTTGTAAATCCCTGATCCTCTTTTTAAAAAAATTGTAAGTGGTTCCGTGGCGTTAAGTACATTCACATGGTTGTGCAACCACTACCACCATCCATCTCCAGAACTTTCTCATCTTCTCAAACTGAAACTATCCATTCCCCCTCCCTCAGCCCCTGGTAACCTCCATTCTACTTTCTGTTTCTATGAATTTGACTACGTAGGGACCTCACATAAGTGGAATCATACGGTATTTGCCCTTTTGTGACTGACTTATTTCACTTAGCATAATGTGCTCAAGGTTCATCTATGTCCTGTGTCAGAATTTCCTCCCTTTTTAAGGCTGAATAATATTCCATTGTATGGACACACAACATTTTGTTTATCCATTCATCAGTCAGTGGATACTTGGGTTGCTTCCACCTTCTGGCTGCTGTGAATGATGTTGCTATGAACATGGAGAACGAGTATCTCTTCAAGTCCCTGTTTTCAATTCTTTGGGGTATATACCCAGAAGTGAAGTTGCTGAATCATATAATTATTCTATGTATAACTTTTTGAGGAATTGCCATACTGTTTTCCACAGCAGCTACACTATTTTATATTCCCACCCACCAGTAGTGCACAAGGGTCCTAATTTCTCCACATCCTTGCCAACACTTGTGATTTTTCTGTTGGTTGTTGACAGTAGCCATCCTAATGGGTGTGAGGTGGTATCTCATTGTGGTTTTGATTGGCATAACCTGGATTATAATGATGCTAAATATCTTTTCCTATGCCTGTTGGCCATTTGTATATCTTCTTTGGAGAAAGGTCCAAAAAAAAGGAACTCTCCTTTGCTGTTGGTGGGAATGTAAATTGGTGCAGCCACTATGGAGAAAAGTATGGGGGTTCCTCAAGAAACTAAAAATAGAACTACCATATGACCCAGCAATCCCACTCCTGGGCATATATCCGGAGAAAACTCTAATTCGAAATGTACATGCACCCCAATGTTCACAGCAGCACTATTTACAACAGCCAGGACGTGCAAGGAGCCTAAATGTCCATCGACAGAGGAATGGATAAGAAGATGTGGTACATATACATAAAATGGAATATGACTCAGCCATAAAAAAGAATGAAATACTGTCATTTGCAGCAACATGGATGGACATATCATATTATCATATTAAGTGAAGTCACTTATCATATTAAGTGAAGTCAGACAGAGAAAGACAAATATCATATGATATCACTTGCATGTGAAATCTAAAGAAATGAAACAAATGAACTTATTTACAAAACAGAAATGGACTCACAACCATAGAAAACAAACTTATGGTTACCAAAGGGGCTGATGGGGGGGGGGTGTTAATTAGGAGTTTGAAATTGACATATACACCCTGCTACTATAAAATAGATAAACAACAGGGACCTACAGTATAGGGTACTACATTCAATATCTTGTAATAACCTATAATGGAAAAGAATCTGAAAAAGAATATATATATATAACTGAATCATTTTGCTGTATACCTGAAACTAACACAATATTGTAAATTAACTATACTTCAATTTAAAAAGTGGTTGGGGGACTTCCCTCGTGGTCCAGTGGTTAAGACTCCACGATCCCAATGCAGGGGGCCCAGGTTCGATCCCTGGTCAGGGAACTAAGATCCCATATACCACAACTAAGACGGCACGCCTTAGAGAAGCCCGTGCGTCGCAACGAAGACCCAGCGCAGCCAAAATAAATAAATAAATAGGTAAATAAATAAATTTTAAAAATAAAATTAAAAATGGTTAATTAAAAAAAAAAAGAAAAAAGAGAATGCTTGCCAACTCCTAGTCTAGAAGAACTCCTAAAATGTCTCACCAGGTTGTATAAACTTTTATGTGTAAAGAAATATCCTTAGTGATATGTGAATCTTTACTTTCCTGAAACATCAAAATTAGTATGTGGAGTAATACAGACACCTGCGTGACACCAGGTGCCTTCATTCCACCCACTCCTGCTTCATCCAGGCCTCAGATCCCACACTTCATCTCCCCTCACAGAGGGAAGAGTGAACCAGCAGAGGGCACATCAGGAATGTGTGAGGCTCTTAACAGAGCCTGACCAACCATGTGACGACCCTTTCTCTGCATCACTCATACCCCTTCAGGCTTAATAAGGAGCAGGAAATCTAAGTCCGCTCTAGGATCTGCTCTAGGAACTCTCAAGAGACAATACAATACCGACACGACACAAGGTCAGATGGATTCTCCCTCACCCCCACTGAAGGCAGGGAGACTAGAGAGAGGAGTCCAGATTCCCCAGTAGGCCTTGTAGCTGTGTGGCTGGGAGGCGTGGGTGTGTCCCTCCTCACAAGTATTTATGCACACCTACACACCACATGCACTTGTCCAACCCCTGCCCAGCCCCACTCCTGCCCAGCTGTGACCTGACCACAACACAGACTTCTATAACTGGCTTGTTAGTTTCTCCCTCTACTTTCTGGAAAGTTTTAAGATAAACATTAACTTCAAAAATACATTTGACCTTAACAACTATAATTAAATGAGTTAAAGCACTGAAGAGTGCCTGGCACAGAGAAGGCCCACAGTCCAAGCCAGGCGACATAATGGAAGAAGGGAGGGGAGTGTCCTTGTCTGGCACAGGACTGAGGTTATCAACCCATCACCTCCAGCCAGGACCCCTGGGTCCTGCTGGGCTCAAGAAGGGTAAGTCCTCCCTGCACCCCAAGCCCATCCCCAGGCACCATGTCACTGGGTCTAGAAAGCGAAGGAAACAGTTCCCTCTCCACCCCTGCTCTGGACACTCATTATCGAAGTCCATCTATGAGCTGCTGAGCTGATCAAGGCCTTGCAGAGGTTTTCTGCCCAGAGAGTTTCTTACGACCCACTGCAGAACTCAGTGCACCTCAGAGCAGCAGGAAGAGAGGTCACTTCATTCCCAGAAAGGAAAAGCACATCAATTCAAAAATTACCACTAACTGTGCTGGTAAGAACTTTTAGACCATAAATTTTTACCCCAAACCTCATAAGCGTCATACCACTCAGCATGAAATGGACATTTCTGTCCATCAATCCCCGACTATGCCAATGTCCCAGGGCCTTTACACTCACTATCTCCCTGGCTTCTACACAGATGGCTCCTGGTCCTTCAGTCTCGGTCCACAGGGCACCTCCTAGGGAGGCCTCCCCGACCCCATCTGAGGGGCGCCAGTGGGGCCAGCTCTGCCGGTCCTGCTCCCTGCTGTGACCCCCGCACCTAGAACTGAGCCCACACCCCAGGAGGCTCTCACAGTGTTAGCTAAACGAATGTATCTTCTCATCCAAAATATAAGGGTTGAGATGTAAAATGACTCATCATTTATTCTTTTCTTCCACAACTTAAATAAAAAAGAGCGAGTGGGAAATCGCCTTTCCCTCAGGTGACCTGAGGCAGAGAGGAACTACCAGGTCTCTGAGCCTTGCCTCAGGAAAAGGCTAACAGAAGATCCACTCTCCCTCAGCTTTTGAAAAAGTTTCAAAACTACAGAGAATGAATGACCCACACACCCACCATCTGGATCCACCAGCCACTCACATTTTGCCACACTTGCTCTCTCCCTCTCTTGCTCTGCACACGTATGCACACATGCGTTCACACACACACATACTTTTCTGTTCCTGATCCATTTCAGAATCATAGGTCCCAGGACAAGGGCTTTCTCCACACAACCACAATATAAACATCACACTCAGGAATAATACTGATATAATACTGATACCTAATACACATAGACACATTTTCCCAATGTCCCAATAATGTCCTTTACAGTTTTTTAAATCCAAGATCCAGTTAACAATTACACATTATTTGTGATGTAATCTCTTAGCCTTCTTTAATCCATTAGTTTTAACCACAAGAAATTGTTGAGATTTGACCATTTTTGACCTACAATGAAGGGAACTTCACATGGTCCCAACCCAACACAGCAGTCCCTGAGCTTTGGGTTAAAGGAGTTCTACCTGCCTCCCTCTTTTCAGTAGACCCTTGTTTTGATCAAATGCCAAGTCCACCCCTGCAGTTCATTTCAAAGCTCAAGAATATCCTTGACCTGTCTGGGGTGTCTGCAGCTCACCTTGTGCTGCCCCTGCCTGCCCAGCTCTGGGGTCAGGCACTCTCAGAGGAGCTCACAGACTGAGATGGAATCCACCCACACCTGCGGGGAGAAGCCAGGCTGTGAGGAGAGGTTCAGTCCAGAAGGCAGGACACCTCACAGGACAATGACCTGGACCGGATCCTGGCTCAGTGGCATGAAAAGAAGAAAAGGGAGGGGCTGCCCAGAAGAGCAGGGCTGGAGACATGACGATCAATCACATTAATACTAGACCTCACAGGGATCCGAACCAGGTAAATAATCTGACTGTGGATCCGCCATGTATTCAATATTAGATGATCCTGAAAAACTATTGTTGGTGCTGTTTGTCTGACCACAGCAGTATGGCTATGAAGGAAAGATGTCCTTTTCGTGTTTTTAGAAACGCATTCTAAATAGCATAGGTCTAAATGGTTGAGTATCACTAACTCATATGGCTCAACCTCAGAAGAGTGAAATGACAAGTTGGATTTGCTTTAAAACACTTCAGCAAAAAAAAAAGAAAAAAGAGAGAAAAGAAAATCTTCCCAATCATCAAATCAAGAAGACAGATGGGCAGGATTTGCTTTATCTACTTATACATGAGAGAATTCCTAATAAACATTTTTACACAATACAGGTGGACAAGGTGGCTGCCTGGAATCTGCGTTAGCTCTGCAGAGCCATGCACCTGAAAGGAGTGACAGAAGACGAGCACAGCTTGTACCAAATGGCTTCTGCCCCGGGATGAGGCAAGCAACCCCTCCAGGTTCACTGGCAGCCCTGGCAGCTGAGCTACACGAGGAGCTAGAGCAGATAGGAAGGTGCTATCCTCAGTCATGACAAAGGGCTACTCACAGCTCAGCAGGCAGCCTAAATCAACTGTACTGTCTAGAAGCCATCTTGGCAACAGTCCGCAGGGATCCTGAGAAGCCTGGCTCAGCTGTCCAACTCGCAAGCTGCTAGTGGACCAACACACATAAAAAGGCACAAGGACCCTATTCCAGCCATGGGATCCCAGGACCCAGCATTCCTGTTGTTTATCAGAGGAAGTAGGATTTTACCCTCAAGGAAAGCTCTTCCGGCAAGAAGAGTTCAAAGCCCCCCAAGACTGGGGCCCCGTAAGACTTGGAAAAGGGAGCACCGGAGACCCGGTCCGACTCACTGTCCCCTCTGCACCTCCCAGGCCACACTGTGCTCTGGGTCCCACTGAACACAATGGTCATCTTGGCCCTTCTCTGTGAGCTGGACTGTCCTATACCACCGAAAGACCACCCCTACCACGCTAACCACCACAACTGCCCCTCAGTTGAGAGCCACTGCCCACAATCTGCCCCTCCAGCCCCTGCACACAGTGCTCTGGTGGGGCCTCTCCCTCCTGCAAGGCCTCTCACCCAGGTCTCAGGGCAGCACCTCCAAAGGTCTGTTGACCCCTACTCACACCTTCCATCCAAGGGGAGCCCTGCCTCAGCCCAGGGGGATCCCGGGCCCTGATGAAAACCATCAGACAAGAACTCACACCTGCTCTAGAGGAGTTATGAGGACTCGGGGACAACAGGTGCTCAGCACAGTGACAAGCATGTGCCCGAGGAGGAGTGGCCACTGTGGCCACCTGGTACTGTGGTAGTTCACACATGCGCTCACCTGAAGGCACACATCTGACCCCAGCACTCTCTGCCTGAGCTCCCCTTCTAGCCTCAGCCAAACTCTGCCAGGTCTCCCCGCCACCTAAGGGCCCTTCCTCTCAAGGGAGGTCATGGCACCCCTCAGCAGCAACACAAGGCTCCAGGATCCAGCCCGAGCCCCTCGTCGTGGACAACAGCCCTTTCCCTCCATGCCAAGCCCTGTGCCCAAGTTGTTCAGGGTGCACTTCCTGAACAACTCAAGGACCACCACTCACAAAGGCTTTTTTCCCTTTCCCTCCTCTGGGCCCTCACTGTCCCCAGGGTCAACTGCAGACTGGGCAGCACCTGCCATTTCTAACAAAGAAGCTACAGTTGGCAAAGAGCTCACTTTGACTCCCAGTGGGAGTCAGCCCTCCCCAAGCACAGCAAGACAGGGAAACAGAAGTACTGAGAGGACGGGAGTTGAGAACCAGGCTGAGGAGGTCAGCCTGAGACTCTGTGCAGAGGGAACAAAACAAAACATGAACAGACACGAGGGCTCCCAGGCTCACATGAGCAGTGTGGCCAGGCCTCAGCTCCTACCTCTGAACTCCAGCACAGAACCTACCTAGCACATGAGGCACCACATCTCCCCAGTGTGTGACCTGGCGTAGGAAGCGCGGGGTCACCCGATCTCCCTACCTTAGAGCTTTAACAAGAAACTACCAAGATTAGAAGGAGCAAAAATAGAAGAGGAAAGGAAAGGTGGCATGAAAGAGAACTCAGAACAGTGAGTGACTGTTGTAATGGCTACACAGCCCAGTAAATTTACTAAAAAAAAAAAACAAAAAAAACACATAACACTGAATTGAACACTTAAAAACAAGAGGACTCGGGAACTGCCTGGAGGTCTAGTGGTTAGGACTCCACGCTTCCAATGCCAGGGGCCCGGGTTCAATCCCTGGTCAGGGAACTAAGATCCTGCAAGCCACTTGGCAAAGCCAAAAAAAAAAAAAGTATGTCTTACCTGCTTATATCCATGACCCAGATCAAGGTGTGTGAAATTGTAAAAATTATAAAAAAACAAACAAACAAGAGGACTCTGGTATATGACCATACCTCAGTAAAGCTATTATTTATTTATTTTATTATTATTATTTTTTTTTTTTGGCTGCGTTGGGTCTTCATTGCTCCGCGCGGGCTTTCTCTAGTTGCGGTGACCGGGGGCTACTCTTCATTGCGGTGCACGGGCTTCTCACTGCGGTGGCTTCTCTCGTTGCGGAGCACGGGCTCTAGGCACGCGGGCTCAGTAGTTGTGGCGCACGGGCTTAGTTGCTTCGTGGCATGTGGGATCATCCCGGACCAGGGCTCGAACCCGTGTCCACTGCATTGGCAGGTGGATTCTTAACCACTGCACCACCAGGGAAGCCCAGTAAAGCTATTAGAAAGATGCCTCTCTTTTTTGGTTGTGGGAGCTAGATTGATAGAGAACTTTTGTTCTGCTGTTACTATTGGAATTGTATTAGTGTTAACTTTTCCCCCAATCATGCTGAATCTGGGTAATGAAATTAATTGGGTAAATAGAGTTAGAAGTTATTTCGCTTATTAAGCAGTAACTGACACGTAAGCCCTCCCTTTTGGGGGTTTGGAACCAAATGCCAGAAATCCACTAAGAGAAAAGTACAGGTAGAACACATGCCAGAGCTCCTGCGAGGCTAGCAGCATCTCATCTCCAATTTTCTCAAGGCGTACTTATGTCACAGCTGTACTGAGTGTTCACGGAACAAAAAAAGGCCAACTCAAATTTTAAACTCACCACTTTTAGGAACCCCGGAACTATATGGAATTCACTCCTCATCATAAGCTGAGGGCCAGGAAGCAGAAGATGATCTGTTTACCTGGACAATCAAGGATCTGCTGGAACAGCCTTCCTTGACTTCTGAAGGCAGCAGGTTTTGAAGAGTAGGTAGCAGCTCTTTATAATTTTATAAACTGACACACATCAATGTACGTAAACACCGGTTAATCCATCAATAAAGGTAACAAACACATCCATCACCCTCAGTCTCCTCGTACCTTTGCCATCCCTCTGTCCTTTCCTCCCCTCCCCACAACCACTGATCTGCCTTCTGTCACTGTAGGTTACCTAGCACTTTCTAGAGTTTTATATGAACAGAATCAAAGAGTATATACTCTTTTTTAAGTGCATCTTTCACTCACTGTAATTATTTTAAGATGCATCCATGTTGCTGGCTGTATCAATGGTTCATTTCCTTTTTTTTGTTTGGCAGTGTTCCCAACTCTTAAGATTTTCACCATAATTCCAATGTTTGGAGGAAACACGATAGTAGCAACAGTCAAGGGGAAATATTCCAACTAGGCAGACCAGAAGGTCTGTAATACCAGCTATTATGCAAAGGACTTCCAAAATTACCTTTCCCTGCCTTTTGAGGGGTAGGGGAAGGGGCCAGGAAAGGGTCAAATACTCAAAAGAAAACTGTCCCTTTATCTTAAGGACACTTGGCAGGGCTTTGATAAATATCAGTTTCAAATCATAAACAAGAAAACAAGTGTTATTGGAACCAACTCAAAGCTCAGCAGGAGTCACCTCTGCCTGCCATTCTCCCACCCTGGCCAAGATACACATGTGTTACCTCAACAAACTTTCAGATAAAACCAACTGTGCAAAACTGGCAGTCAAGACTGGTATCAAAAGTGGCTACACACCGGAAAACAGTCTGGCAGCACCCGAAAAAGCAACGGGCAGTTGTTACCATACCACCCACCAATTTCACTGAAGGCTTACGTCCACACAGAAACCTGTACACAGACGTTCACAGCAGCATTTTCCATAACAGCTAAAAACAAAAGCAACCCAAATGTCCACCGACAGGTAAGGGGATAAATAAAATGTGGTCTGTCTGTGTTGTGGAATATCATTCAGTCATAAAAAGGAATGAAGCAGATACATGCTACAACATGGATGAACCTTGAAAACATGCTCAGTAAAAGAACAAAAGACCACATACTATATGTCTATTTATATGAAATGTCCAGAGTACCTAAATCCAAAGATAGAAAGATTAGTGGCTGCCTGGGGTTAGAGAAGGGAGGACTGACAGGCTAAGGGGTGCAGGGCTTCTTTTTATGGAGATGAAAATGTCCTAAAATCGACTGTGGTGGTGGCTGCACAACTCTGAATGTACTGAAGTCACTGAATTGCACACTTTGAATGGGTGAAGTGTATGGTATGTGAACTCTACCCCGGTAAAGCTGTGAAACAAAAGTGGTTGCCCAGCACTTGACAATCCACAGCCACTCATCCTATAAGATAAAATCAAAAGGCACTCAGAATGGAAGCCCAGGGACTTCTCTGGCGGTGCAGTGGTTAAGAATCCTCCTGCCAGTGCAGGCGACACGGGTTCGAACCCTGGTCCGGGAAGATCCCACGTGCCGCGGAGCAGCTAAGCCTGTGCACCACAACTACTGAGCCTGCGCTCTAGAGCCCGTGAGCCACAACTACTGAGCCCATACGCCTAGGGCCCGTGCTCTGATACAAGAGAAGCCACCGCAATGAGTAGCCCCCACTCACCACAACTAGAGAAAGCCCGCACACAGCAACGAAGACCCAACGCAGCCAAAAATAAATAAGTAAATAAATTTATTTATTAAAAAAAAAAAAAAGAACCCAACTAGAACTCAGAGCTGCCCCAGGCTCGCTGTTTTACAGGCTACAGTTTAAACAGGATTTGCAATAAAATGATTACCTCTCACAACCCTGAGCTGCCACGGGTCATGGCACACTGCTCAACCAAGAGATCTTTATCCTCAGCCTTCCGGACACGCTGGACACAAATTACAGACAGCACTATCCGGTCTATCCATTCATACATGAGTCCAGATTTCACGTATGTTTGAAAGTAACAAAAATATAGCTGTTATCCCCATTTTACAGCTGTGGAAACAGGTCTACAGAGTATGAAACTACAGGCGTTATCATGAGCCTCCAGCGGCTCATTCATTTCTCCATGCAAACTCTCCCCTCCCTCCTACCTTCCCCCACCATATGTAAACAAAACCGAAAAAACATACATATGGTGCACACCTGTTCTCCCTGATGCCCCACCCATCAAGCTTCTATTTTTAAGGAATCTGGGGTTAGCATGAGTCAAATGTTTTCTGCTTCTATTAGGGGCTAAAAGAAAGTCCAAGTGGGTGGTCTACCCACGGGAATGACTCATCCAACTAGAATGTAAGCCCCCTCCTCCAGGACAGGGTTTGAGCTCACTCTGGCTGAGGATGGGTTAGCTCCCCGCACCCTGGCAGTGGATCCTCTTGCTAAGGGACACCTATGACAAGGTGAACCCTATAGCTCCTCCCTGGCTGAGAATTCAGGAAAATAAACCTGAGGGAGGTGCCAGGCACAGGAATGGAATCTGAGATCCACAGGAAGATGGCTACATTCCTAGGGGAGCCCAGCCCAAGGCCACTGCGAGCCCCTTCTCTCACCCCGGGGGCAGGGACCCAGGTCCAGGAAGTGTATGCCCAACACACTCTCGTAACACAAACCCAAATTTATAATAACTGAGCAGCCTTCCCTAAATGTTCACATCATTAAGAACAAAACTTTCTGACGTGGCAGAACCATTTATATGAAACCCACTACCACTGCCCCATTGGAGGAACAAACTCAAAACCAACTTTTCCAAGGCAGGGCTGTGGAGTTACGTAACAGGTCGATTTCAGCAACAGGCAATGCAAGAAGGAAAAACAAAACGCAAACTGCTTCATGAATAATCTTAAAAGCCAGCGAGTGTGGGGTTCTCGATTGGATGCAAAAATTCCGTTTCTGCTGGGGAAGCCTCGACCCTCCTCTCGCCAGCATCCCAGGGCCCGGTGAAATTTGAACCCGCCGCACAGTAGGCATGAATGGGGGCGGGGGTGCCCTGATGGCTGCGACCACAGGTAAGGGAGTGGGGCAGGGCGGTCGCATCAGCCAGAGGGGGAACCGGAGCAGATCACCCCGGAGCTGGTTTGAGCAGGGCACTGACCCAGCAGGAGGAGAACTCGGGGACAAGTCGCCCCCGACCTGGCCAGAGACGGACCTAGGGCCGCTCACCTCGGACAGGCCCGGAAGAGGACTTGGGACAGATCACCTAAGACCCGGCCTGAGCTAAGTCCTGAGATCACTCGTACGCAACCAGAGCGGAACTTGAAGGAGATCTACCCGGGTCCGGCTGGAGAGCGGAAACTGGGGCAGGTTACTCCGGGCACGTCCTGAGCGGGAGATCCCCAGCCATGTTACTCCGGACCCGGCCGGACTGTGGGACCCGAGCAGATCAGCCCGGGCCCGGCTGGAGGGGAAACCGGGGCAGGTCCCCGACCGCCGAGGCCCGGCCCCGGCTTCCGGCGTCGCCATGTGCCGCTCACCTGCGCGTCGAGCTGTCCGGCCGCCGCGCCCGGGCCCGCGCAGACCGGGGCCCCAGCGCCGCCACCTCCGGGGCCGCCGGGGGGCGTCTGCGTCTGGCTGGGGAGAGTGAAGTCGGTAAACTCGAACTCGGAGCCCTGGGTGTCGGCGCCGAGCAGCTCGGCCTCCTCGGTGTCCAGGAAGGTGAGCGTCTGCGAGCTGGGCCCGTACGCCTCCACGCTCATGGTGCCGCCGCGTAGAGCTCTCAGGCCGGCTCCGCACCGCACTCGAGCCCGCCGCCGCGCTGAGGCCTAGGCCGCAGGCCTCGGGCTGCCGCCGCCGCCGCTGCGCCCCTGCCCGTGGACCGGATCAAAACGCCCGCCGCAGAGCGAGCAGGGTCGAGAGTCACGCGCGCCAAACCGCCGCCGCTGCCGCCGAGCCTCTCAGCTTCGCCGCTTCCTTCGGAGCCGCCCGCCCTCGCAGCCCTCGGCAGGAACAGCCGCCACCGCTGCCGTCGCCGTCGTGCGCGTGCGCGAGCCCGACGCCGGCGCAGGTGCGCGTGCGCGAGCCCGACGCCGGCGCAGGCGCGCGCACTCCTTGAGGACGCCTCCAACCGCGCCCGGACTCCCGGAGCCTAGCGGGCCGACGGGACGCGCAGCGTGTACGCGTGGGGGGCGGGGCTTCCAACCGCCGTCTCGGCAGACGCTCCAGTACGTGGTCCCGCCCCAACCGCTGCTCTGTGGCGCTGGGGCAGCGGTTGGTTGCGGACGTGGTCGTCTGTGTCGTTAGAGGCGGTGACAGTGTCTTGGGTTAACTGATCGCCAACTGAATGCCTTACATAGGTGGAACACCCAGCTGGGGAGGCTTGGCGAGGACGGTGCGGTGCGTCCCCATCTCTCGAAGAAGCTCCCTGGGCCTGTTAACCCATCTTTAAAATGGGGGCGCCTGGCACAAAGTAGCTGCTTAGTGTGCATTGGTTGAATAAATGAATGGGGACAGTCCTTACCACAGAGCCTAGCACGCGGAAATAGTGATTGCTGCTGCTCTGGACAATAATATTATTCAGAGGCAGTATATAACAAAGCGATTGGGAGTACTTGCTCTCAGTTGACATCCAGACCTGACCACCTACTGGCTGTGTGGCTTTGTACAAGTGATTTCACCTCTCTGAGCCTAGGGTTTCCTCATCTGGGAAAGGGAAATAATAGCCATTAAGATGGAATGAGGAATAAATGAGCTACTATTTACTCCCTTAAGAAGTATTTATAAAGGAAAGTTCCATGTGGACGGGCTGACCATGTGATCATGGTCTTCCCCATGGGGAGAATAATGCCAACACACAGGAGGTGCTCAGTAAAAGTTCAGTTACTAGTTTATGAGCATTAATCTCCTAACTCCTAGTCTCAGTTTCCTTTTTTGTAAAGTGTCTTCAAGAACCTGCCACTTCCCAGGATTCTGGGACTAAATACTTGAAGTCAGCTCACAGGACTCCTGGTTTGCATGGCTACACTAAAAGTTCCTGATGCTGCATGGTTCCTCATTTTCCAATATTCCTGTCACGACATGATAAGAGTTTCCTTTTTCCTTCTTCACATCTTTTTTGGCTTTCTGTGCACTAAAATGTGGGAATATAAAAAATGAATAATTAGGTCCCCCTCTCCAGGGAGACAGTTTAAGGGAGAATCCCAACAAGCCAACAGATGCTTTCAATAAAATGCAAAGTCCTCTATGGAAAATATCCAGTTGAATTGGTAGAAGCATTTAAGACCAATGTGGTAAAACTTATCAGTTTTATTTATTTATTTATTTTTATTAATTAATTTTATTTATTTATTTTTGGCTGTGTTGGGTCTTCGTTGCTGTGCACGGGCTTTCTCTTGCTGCAGTGAGCAGGGGCTACTCTTGGTTGCAGTGCACGGGCTTCTCATTGCAGTGGCTTCTCTTGTTGCGGAGCACAGGCTCTAGGCGCACGGGCTTCAGTAGTTGTGGCACTCTGGCTCAGTAGTTGTGGCTCTCGGGGTCTAGAGCTCAGGCTCAGTAGCTGTGGTGCACGGGCTTAGTTGCTCCGTGTCATGTGAGATCTTCCCAGAGCAGGGCTCGAACCCATGTCCCCTGCATTGGCAGGCAGATTCTTAACCACTGCACCACCAGGGAAGTCCCCCTTATCAGAGTTTTAAATGCATGCCCTGCCCTGCATTCGACCTAGCAATTCCACTTCTAAGGATCTCCTCTTATGTCCTACATACACTCACATTTGCAAAACGTTTTAGTGTATTTGATGATATGCTAAAACATATCTATTTAACACAAAAGAAGTCGGTAATGGAGGAATTGAAAAGAAAAAAGACATGACGTATAGAAAGCAAATAGCAAATGGCAGAAATAAGTCTTTATGTGTAATTACACTAAAGGTAAATGGATTAAACTCTCCACTTAAAAGACAGAGATTGTCAGAACTGATTTTTTTTTTTTTTTTTTAAATCATGGTTCAACTATGCTGTCTACAAAAGACTCACTTTAGATTCAAAGACAAAATTGAAAGTAAATGGAGAGAAAAAGACACTCCATGCAAATAGTAACCAAAAGAGAGCTGGACTGGCTATACTAACCTCAGATGTTAAGACAAAAATTGTTACTTGAGACAAAGAACATTATATAGTGATAAAAGTTTCAGTCTATCAGGAAGAAATAACAATTATACACATGAAAGCACCTAACAGTAGAGACCCAAAATACATGAAGCAAAATGTGATAAATTGAAAGGAGAAATAAACAATTCAACAGTAACTATGGTTTACTCTTGAGGAAAGGAGTCTAAGGCCTAGGGAGATGAAAATGTAGAGTGGATTTGTCATTTAAGACCTACTCACCCATCCTGGGAGGTCCCAAGGATACAACTTTCACCATGATTGTGAGAAATAAATTTGTGAGGGGAACCCTAGCATCCTGGAGGAGCTCTATGATCTCTCTTCTCTGTAGCTCAGAACTTATAGCAGTAACTGCTGCCACTGAATTGAGAAACCTAAATGCAATGAGAGTAATTGAATCCCGGGTTGGCACAAGCCAAGTGGTGGCACTCAAACACCAAAGGCAAGGTGGGTGTCATTACCATAATGGACATCAGAGTCAAAGCAGCAATCAGGAAAAAAAAAAAAGCAGCAATCAGAATAGTCTGACTCACAGAGACCTATGGCATTGGCTAGCTGATCATGGTGTTCCTAGAAGTGACATAGA
The DNA here is from genome assembly GCF_965194825.1 of Balaenoptera physalus. NCBI lineage: Eukaryota > Metazoa > Chordata > Mammalia > Artiodactyla > Balaenopteridae > Balaenoptera > Balaenoptera physalus. The sequence goes on along the minus strand of NC_138890.1, from coordinate 13,416,586 downwards.
TGGGAAGCCTACTAAGTTCTTATTTGATCTGTTTAAGCAGAAAAGTTCTAGGTCAAGTGAACAAAAGTCTAACTTGAATCATAAAAATAGAGAGTCGCGGCCCCTCAGTCAATCCTCAGACTTGATCCAGTTCACAAACCCAGAACATCTTTAATGAAGATGAGGCTGAGTGCCCTTGAGGAAGGACCCTGGTACACTACTAAAAATTTGTATGTTAACATTTCTCCCAGTCTTCTCCAATGAAACCTATGGCCCTTTACCAGGGTAACTGTGCACTGGGGAAAAGGAAATAATTAGGCCTTTCAGGAATTACTGGACACTGGCTCTGAACCAACACTAATTCTGGGAGACCCAAAACATCACTGTGGTCCATCAATCAGAATAGGGGCTTATGGGGACTTCCCTGGTGGTCCAGTGGTTAAGAATCCACCTTCCAATGCAGGGGACGTGGGTTCCATCCCTGGTCAGGGAACTAAGATCCCACATGCCGCAGGGCAACTAAGCCCACGCACCACAACTATTGAGCACGCATGCAAGCCACAACTAGAGAGAAGCCCAGAGCGCCTCAACGAAAGATCCTGCATGCCACAACTTAGACCTGACGCAGCCAAAAAATAAATAAATAACTAAATATAAAAAAAATAATAACTTAAAACTTAAAAAAAAAGAATAGAGGCTTATGGAAGTCAAGTTATCAATGGAGTTTTAGCTGGTCCATTTCACAATGGGTCCAGTGGATCCCTGAACCCATCCTGTGGTATTTCCCCAGTTCTGGAATACATAATTGGAATAGATACACTTAACAGCTGGCAGAGTCCTCACATTCATTCCCTGACCTATGGAGTGAGGGCTATTACGGTGGGAAAGGTCAAGTGAAAGCCACTAGAACTGTCTCTATCTAAGAAAGTGGTAAACCAAAAATAATACTGCGTTCCTGGAGGGATGGCAGAGATTAGTGCCAACATCAAGGACTTGAAAGATGCGATTGAATGCACATCCCCATTCAACTCTGCTATTTGGCCTGTACTGAGGACAGATGGAGCTTGGAGAATGACACTGGGTTATCACAAGCTTAAGCAGGTGGTTGACTCCAGTTGCAGCTGCCCTGCCAGATGTGGTTTCATTCCTTGAGCAAATAAACACATTCTCGGTACCTGGTATGCAGCTATATAGGTGGAAAATGCCTTTTTCTCCATCCTTGTCCAAGACCAGAAGTAGTTTGCTTTCAGCTGAAGAGGCCAGCAATACACCTTCACTGGCCTACCTCAGGGGTACATCAACTCTCCAGCCCTATGTCATAATTTAGTTCGCAGGAATCTTGATCACCTTTCCCTTTCACAAGATGTCACACTGGTCCATTATAATGATGACATTATGCTGATTGGACCCAGTGAACAAGAAGTAGCAACCATTCTGGACTTACTGGTAAGATATTTGCATGTCAGAGGGTAGGAAATAAATCCAACAAAAATTCAGAGGCCTTCTAGCTCAGTGTAATTTTTAGGGGTCCAGAGGTGTGGGGAGTGTCGAGGTATCCCTTCTGAGGTGGCTAAGTTGTTGCATCTGGCCCCATCTGTCACCAAGAAAGGGACACAAAGCCTAGTGGGCCTCTTTGGATTGTGGAGGCAACATGTTCCTCATTTGGGTGTGTTACTCTGGCCCACTTACCAAGTGACCTGAAAAACTGCTGGTGTTGAGTGAGACCCAGAACAAGAGAAGGCTCTGCAACAGGTCCAGGCTGCTGTGCAAACTGTTCTGCCACTTGGACTGTAAGACCCAGCAGATCCAATGGTGCCAGTGGCAGATAGCGATGCTCTTTGGAGCTTTTGGCAGCCCATGTAGGTGAAATGCACCACAAGCCCTTAGGATTTTGGAGCAAAGCCCTGCCATCCTCTGCAGGTAAATACTTTCCTTTTGGGAAACAGCTTTACGCCTGCTACCGGGCCTTAGTAGAGACTGAACCCTTCACCATGAGCCACCAAGTTACTATGGGATCTGAGCTGCCATCATGAACTGAGCACTGTCTGATCCATCATCCCATAAAACGGGATGTGCACAGCAGCCCATCATCAAATGGAAGGGGTATGTATATAAGATCAAGCCTGGGCTTCCCTGGTGGCGCAGTGGTTAAGAATTCGGCTGACAATGCAGGGGACACGGGTTCGAGCCCTGGTCCGGGAAGATCCCACATGCACGGAGCAACTAAGCCCGTGCGCCACAACTACTGAGCCTGCAAGCCACAACTACGGAAGCCCACGCACCTAGAGCTCTGCAACAAGAGAAGCCACCACAATGAGAAACCCGCACACCGGAACGAAGAGTAGCCCCCACTCACTGCAACTAGAGAAAGCCCATGCGCAGCAACGAAGACCCAATGCAGCCAAAAATTAATCAATTAATTAATTTAAAAAATATATATATATCAGGCCCAAACAGACCCTGAAGGCAGAAGTAAGTTACCTGAAAAAATGGGCCAAATGCCCATGGTCCCCACTTCGGTTACACTGCCTTCTCTCTCCCAGCCTGCACCTATGGCCTTATGCAGAGTTTCCTATGATCAGTTGACAGAGGAAGAGAAATCTTGGGCCTGGATTACAGATGGTGCTGTGCAATATGCAGGCACCACCAAAAGTGGACAGCTGTAAAACTACAGCCCCTCTGTGACAGCCCTGAAGGACAGCCATGAAGGGAAGTCCTCCCAGTGGGCAGAATTTCAACCAGTGCACTTAGCTGTTCATTTTGCTTGGAGGGAGAAATGGCCAAATGTATGATTATGCACCGATTCATAGGCTGCAGCCAGTGGTTTGTTTGGATGGTCAGGGACTTGGAAAGAACATGATTGGAAAATTGGGAACAAGAAAGTCTGGGGAAGACTATGTAGATAGACGTCCTTGAATGGCAGGGGGAGGAATGTGAAGATATTTGTGTCCCATGTGAATGCTCACCAAAGGGTGAACTCAACAGAGGAGTATTTTAATAATCGAATGGACAAGATGACCCATTCTGTGAACACCAGTCAGCTTCTTTCCCCGGCCACTCCTGTCACCACCCAATGGACCATGCATGAACAAGTGGCCATGGTGGCAGGAATGGAAGTTATGCATGGGCTCAGCCACCTGGACTTCCATTCACTAAGGCCAGTCCAGCTATGGCCACTGCCGAGTGCCCAATCTGCCGACAACAGAGACCAATACTGAGCCCCCAGTACGGCACCATTCCCTGGCCAGCTACCCAACGGCAGGTTGATCACTTTGGACGACTTCCATCATGGAAGAAGCAGCATTTTGTTTACTGGAATAGACACTTACTCTGGATGTGCCTTCTCTGCATGTAATGCTTCTACCAAAACTACCATCTGTGGACTTACAGAATGCCTTGTCCGCCATCATGGTGCTCCACACAGCATTCTTTTGATCAAGAAACTCACTGCACAGCAAATGAAGTGCGGTGATGAATTCACTGGTCTTACCATGTTCCCCATCATCCTGAAGCAGCTAGTTTGATAGAGCAATAGAATGGCCATTTGAAGATTCAGTTACAGTGCCAGCAAGATGGCAGTACCTTGCAGGGCTGAGGCAGCCTCTCCAGGAGGCTGCATGTGGTCTGAATCTGATAGCCAGGATTCACGGATCCAGGAATCAAGGTGTGGATGTGGGAGTGGCACCTTTCACTATTACCACTAGTGACCCCTTAGCAAAACTTTTGCTTCCTGTCCCCGTGACCTTATGCTCTACTGGCCTAGAGGTCTTCATTTCAAGGGGAGGAATGATTAGACCAGGAGAAACAACAATGATTTCATTGAACTGCAAGTTAAGACAGCCACCTGGCCACTTTGGATTCCTCATGCCTCTGAATCAACAGGCAAGGAAGGGGGTTACCGTGCTGGCTGAGGTGATGGATCGTGACGTCCAAGGGGGAAATTAGCCTTCTACTCCACAATGGAGGTAAGGAAGAGCATGTCTGGACCACAGGAGATCCCTGAAGGCATATCTTAGTATTACCATGGTCCTGTGATGAAGGTCAATGGAAAACTACAACAACTCAGTTCAGTTCGGACTGCTAATGGCCCAGACCCTTCAGGAATGAAGTTTTGGGTCACCCTATGAGGTAAAGGACGATGACCACTCAGGTGCTTGCTGAAGGCAAAGGGAATATGGAACAGGTAGTAGAAGAAAGTAGTTAATACCAGCTATGACCACATGACCAGTTACAGAAGTGAGGACTGAAATTGTCATGAGTATTTCTTCTTTTTTTTGTTATGTATGTGTGTGTAATATCTATATATTCTTCCTTCTCTTATCCTCTTATCATGGAACATGAGACATATTGACTTTATAGTACAGTATTTAAGTATTGTTAGCTTTACATTGTAGTATTTAACTTAAAGGTTATCAAGAACAAAAGTAAACATCGCCCAAGGACTTTGCATTCTCCTCTAGAGAAAGGGTTAGTGCATTTTCATTGTATACAGGAAAGTTGTATTGTGTTAGGCAAAATTATGACCTGGTTATAATTTTGCCTAACACAATAAGTAACTGCATGACACTTTATTTGAAAATTAAGTATGGTTTAAGGAGATGCGTATGATTGCCAAGTTGACAAGGGGTGGACTTATGATGGTTAATTTTGGGTGTCAACTTCACTAGGCCATGGTATCCAGATATTTGGTTAAATATTATTCTAGATCTCTAGGTATTTTTTAGATGAAATTAACGTTGAAATGAGCCAGGCCAAAAAGGACAAATACTGTATGATTCCATTCCTACGAGGTACTGAGAGTAGGCAAATTCATAAAGATAGGAAGTGGAATGGTGCTTGACAGGATATGGGGGAGGGGGAATTGCAACAGGTATGGGGTTTCTTTGGGGGATGATGGAAATGTTCTGGAATGAGATAATGGTGATAACATTGTGAATATACTAAAAAATCAATGAATTGTCTACTTTTTTTTTCTTTGGCGGTACCACTCGGCTTGTGGGATCTTAGTTCCCTGACCAGGAATTGAACCTGCACCTTTGGCAGTGAAACCATGGAGTCCTAACCACTGGACCGTGAGGGAATTCCCTGAATTGTCTACTTTAAAATTATGAATTTTATGTTATGGGATTTTATCTCAATTTAAAAGTCACTCCCTCATCAACATTTTGGAAGTTTAAAATATGTCCTCAAATCCTTTGACACTTTTTTCGATTGCCCTCCCTTTGAGTGTAACTGGACTTAGTGACTTGCAGCTAATGAATAGAAGGCAAAACAGAAGGTGACAGAAGAAACTGCATGATATTGGAGGAATTGAGGTTTCTGCCTTGCCCTCTCCTGGTCACTCACTCAAGGGGACACAAGCTACCACATCATGAGGACACTCAAGCATCGCTGTGGAGAAGCCTCCAGGGAGAAGAACTAAGACCTCTCACCATCAGCCAGCACCTGCTGACACCCATCTGTGGCAATGGATCCTACAGCCCCAGGAGAGTTTCCTCTGGCTCCAGCTCTAGCCAATATCTTGACCACAAGCTCCTAAGAGACTCTGAGCCAGATCCACCAGGGCAAGCCACTCCCAAATTCCTGACCTACGGAAACTATGAGAAAACAAGGTTTATCTTTTTAAACTACTAACTTTGGGTATAACTTGTTACACAGCAATGGATAACTGATACAGACATACAAGATATTTAATTGCAGGTTAGTTGGTAAAAGCAAAAGATTCCAAACAACTTAGGTGTCCATCACTAGTAACAAATGACTTGTCCCACCTCAGATTGGGTTGTCACACCCCTAAGGGCAGGACAGCCTCAGCTGTCATGGACTGGGTGATATCCTGGCTGAGGTGCCTCAGGAGGGAAGCCAGCCCTAGAATGTGGTCTGGAGCAACTGAGCCCCAAGCCCTTCCATTGCACTTTAGTTCTCCAGCAATGCTGGAGACATGGTAGCCAGAATTCCAGACCCATGCCTTATCCCTCCTTTCCCTGTCACCCCAAGACTTTCCTTTCCCTTCCTCTGATGGAGCCCTTTTCACAGCCAGCATTTGTAACTGAACAGGACACTTTGGGGCCATCCCAGGACAGACCCCACCTCCCATGTCTTCTGCCTGCCTCTTGTCTGAAGAAAAAACTTCAGCCTCCTAGGCCTTTCCCAATTTCCAAAGAATAAATTTAATCAGAGAAGTGGGAAAATTCAGCTAGAAAGGAAAACAGTCAAGCAAGACAAAATAATTTCAGTTTAGTCATTAAACAAAGTCAAGGACTTTTAGTTCCTTCTCAAGGGCTATAGATAATATTCTGAGCCATGTCCTTTGAGTTATTTTGCAGATACTGAAACTCTTACCAGGTAGAAGTTGACTGCATGCTGCCCACAAGCACATAGACCCCCAGATCAGCTGGAACCAGAAGGTTGATGATGTTGACTCCCAATTACCTCACCACCAGCCGATCAGAAGAATGTCCATGTATTTCACACACCCCACAACCTCCCTCCCTCACTGTCTTTAAAAACCTTTCCCTGAAAACCATCAGGGAGAGCCTTTTGAGGGAGAGCCTTTTGAAGGAGAGCCTTTTGAGGGAGAGCTTCTAGCTGCCTGTACTCCTTGCTTGGTGCCCTGCAATAAACGCTGCACTTTCCTTCACCACAACCTGGTGTCAGTAGATTAGCTTTACTACGAGTGGGCAAGTGGACCCAAGTTTGGTTTGGTAACACATTGATCATAATTTTGATTAAATTATTGTCGGTGTGATTCTTTGTCGAATGTACATTATTTTTTTGGAGAGGATGGTGCAAGTGTCCCACCCAGATCTCCTTTACTGGCTGGCGCACCCCTACCCCAGCTGCTGTAAATATTGTCTGCTAACAGCTCACAGCCACCCATTGTGAATTGCCCTCACCCGAACTGCCTCACCAGGGAGGTTATGCCCCCCAAAACACACATCCCCTAGGGAAGCCCACATCAAGGACCAACTGGCATGAGGAACCAGAGGCCAGACCCCTTGCATCAAAGTAAGACCAACTTGGTGCTTGTCACGCTCCAGGGTCCCCTCTAGATCAGTGGAGGCTTGACACCAGTTGAGCCCACTTCCTTGCCTGCTCCTTCCCTAAATTGTCCTGCATCCTTCACTCCCTCACAAGTTTCCCCCAAACTCATACAACCTTGAATCTCCATCTCAGGCTCAGCTTCTAGAGAACCCAACCCAAGTTGGGGCAGAAATCAGTTCTCTGAAGGCAGGAACTGTGTCAGTCTCATTCACTACTGTATGCCCAGGGCCGAACACAAGGCTTAGCACACAGTAGGTGCTCAGTAAATGTTTCAGTGGCCAAGTCACAAGCCCATATTACTGCTTGGGGAGAACATGGAGGAGTCCTATTACCCATGTTTATAGGTTGAAGGGATGACTAAAAGGATCGTCACACTTTTTCAAGATCTTCCACTCTCAGCCATCTCTGGCATGTTTCTCCTGCAAACTCAAGATCCATCAACACCTTCATGTGCTTTGAGGATACAGAGGCCAAGGGCTCCTCAAAAAAGAAGGCACGTTGATCTACTTGTTTCTTTTGTTGCTTGTGCTTTGGGTGTCATTTTCAAGAAACCATTGCTAATCCAAGGTCATGGAGATTAACCCCTATGTTTTCTTCTAAGAGTAGTATGATTTTAGCTCTTACATTTAGGTCTTTGATCCATTTTGAGTTAATTTTGTGTATGGTGTGAGGTAGGGGTCCAACTTCATTTTTTTGTATGTGGATATCTAGTTTTTCTAGTACCTTTTGCCAAAGAGATTATTCCTTCCCCATTGAATGGTCTTGGCACCTGTTATAAACTGAATGTTTGTGTCCCCCCTAAATTCGTATACTGAAGCACTAACCTCCAATGTGATGGTATTAGGAAGTAGGGTCTTTGGGAGGTAATTAGGGCTTGATGAGGTCATGAGGGTAGGGCCTTAATAATGGGGATTAGTACCCTTATAAGAAGAGACACCAGATCTCTCCCTCCCTCCCTCTCTCTCTCTCTCTCTCTGCCAGGTGAGGACACAGCAAGCAGGTGGCCCTCTGCAAGCCAGGAAGAGAGCTCTCACCAGGAACTGAATTGGCTAGCATCTTGATTTTGGACTTATAGCCTCAGAACTGTGAGAAATAAATGTCTGTTTAAGCCATCCAGTCGGTGGTATTTTGTGATAGCAGCCCAAACAGACTAAGAAAGCATCCTTGTTAAAAATCAATTGATCATGAATGTAAGGCTTTATTTCTGGATTTCCAGTTCTATCTTATTGATATATTTGTTTATCCTTATGCTAGTACCATGCTGTCATGAGCACTATGGCTTTGGAGTAATTTTCAAAATCAGGAAGTCTGGTTTTCAAATTTTGCTCTTCTTTCTCAAGGTTGTTTTTTGGGGGGAGAAATGTCTATTCAAGTCCTTTGCCCTTTGTAAATTGTTATTTATATTTTTACTATTGAGGTGTAAGAGTTCTTTTTGGATACTGGATACAAGTCCCTTGTCAGGTATATGATTTGCACGTGTTTTCTCCCATTCTGTGGGTTGTCTTTTTCATTTTCTTGATGGTATCATTTGTGGCACAAAAGTTTTAAATTATGATGAAATCTAAATTATCTATTTTTCCTTTTGTTGCTTTTGTGCTTTTTCCATCATAGCTAAGTAACTGTTGCTTATCCTAAGGTCACAGATATTTATTCCTATATATGATAGAGGTCCAACTTTATTCTTTCACATGTAGATATACAATTGTCCCAACACCACTTGTTGAAAAGACTGTTCATTTCCCATTGAATTGTCTTGGCACCCTTGTCAAATGCCTTTTTAGTATAAGTTTGTGCCATGGGACAAACTTAGGCTAAAAGATTTTTCTGTGTTTATCTGAAATTCAAATTTACCTGGGTATCCGGCATTTGTATTTGCTGAATCTGGCAACTCTATACTGGCATCTAGTGGGTAGAGGCCAGGGGTGCTGCTAAACATCCTACAACGCTCGGGACAGCCCGCCACGAAACATGAAATCTTATCCAAAATGTCTATGGTGCTGAGGTTGAGAAACCCTGGTGTGAAACAAATACAGGGATAGCATCGCTTGACAACCAGCACCCCAGCAACTCTGAGAGTAGGTGGGATCTGCCCATTTTCTAGGAGTGGAAACTGAGGCTCAGAACAGGTGAAGCAAGCATGGGAGGTCGTGGGCAGAGGGGATTCACCTGGATTCTCTTTAAAAATCGTCCAGGAGAATCTGTCCCAGAAGAGACAAAGAGGCTCTTCAAAGGGGCCTGGGCTACCCCCTATGGATGCAGGCACCACAGATCAATCTCCAAGGATCCCCCCCACACCCCCACCACTGCCAGACACTTAGCCTGAGAAGATCTTGGGCACGCCCGGGCATTTGCATCTTAACACTACCCCAGGAACTCCACTCAATATTCTGTAATAACCTATATGGGAAAAGAATCTGAAAAATAATGGATATATGTATATGTATAAATGGATCACTTTGCTGTATACCTGAAACTAACAAAACATTGTAAATCAACTATACTCTAATATAAAATAAAATTTCAAAAAAACACATACTAACCCAGAGCGCTTCTTTAGGATGTCATATGGAGAGGATGAAAAATAAAATAATGGTTGGTCTAGCCACATTCTCATCACTGGAGAGTCCATGGCCACTTTTTGTTTACTTGGTTAGTAGTCATTTTTAAAAACCTACAAATGGGGAATTCCCTGGCAGTCCAGTGGTTAGGACTCTGTGCTTTCACTGCCAGGGCCAGGTTCAGTTTCTGGTCGGGGAACTAAGATCCCACAAGCCGCACAGTGTAGCCAAAAAAAAGCTTTTTAAAAAAAATTACAAATAAAATAAAATAAAAACCTACCAGTCATTAATATTTGCCCCCTCTAGCAGGTTGAATGGTGTCCCTCCAAAAGATATGTCCAAGTCGTAACCTCTAGAACCTATGAATGTGATCTCATTTGGAAAAAAGGGTCCTTGCAGACGTAATTAAATGAAAGATCTCAAGATGACATCACCATGGATTTAGAGTGAGCCCAAAATCCAAGGACAAGTGTCCTTATGAGAGACGGAAAAGGAGAAACATAGAGGAGAAGACCATGTGATGACAGAGGCAGAAGCTGGAGTGCTGCAGCGACAGGCTAAGAAATGCCTGGAGCTCTCAGAAGCTGGAAGAGGCAAAGAAAGATCTTCCCTTAGAGCCTCCGGAGGGAGCACGGCCCTGCCAACACCTTGATCCTGGACTTCTGGCCTCCCGAACCGTGAGAGAATAAATTCCTGTTGTTTTAAGCCACCCAGTCTGTGGTAGCTTGTTACAGCAGCCCCAGGACACTAACACCCCCACCAGATGACTCTCATCTCGAACACCCCCATCCAATCCTTGTACTATATTTTTCATACCTCTATTAATTATTAAAAATACATATACATTTTTATTTGGATTGCTTTTAACTGTATAAAAGGGCATCAAGCTGCCTGTGATCTTGGGGTCACTTACTCTTCTTCACATGGTGATTCTATTTCTGAGCTGTGGCCATATTGTTACTCATCCCTCTGGGCATACTTTTTGACGGCTGTATAATATTCCACCACCTCCATTCAGCATTTAGGCAGATTCCAGGCATGGACACCTCCAACACGTCTAGCAATTTCTCTCGAGCATGTTGCAAGGCATGTGAATATTCCACTTGAGGAGGAAGAAACAGCGTGGCCACCACAACACGCCTGCCCCCCAGCTTTCTATGAGTTCCCCAGGAGCCCCATTCCCACCATGCTGGGTATCAACTCACTGGGTAATTTTTGCCAACCAGCTGGATGCAAAGTGGTAGCTCATTGAGGTACTCAGGTTATTCTAATTTTATAATGCAATTCACACAACGTAAAATTCACCACTTTGGCTATTCTAAAGTGACATTTAGTACACTCACAATGCTGTGTGAGCATCAGCTCTAGTTCCAGAACATTTTCATCACCTCATAAAGGAAACCCTGTACCTTTAATACAACTTTTGAGCAAAACTAAGCAGCTGTTTAACTGGTATTTAATTCTTGTTTGTTTCTCCTATTCGGGGAAAAAACACAGTGTTTGTGTGTATGGGGTGGAGGATCCCTGACTGTAAAGGTAACACATTCTTGATGCTGGAAAAGAAAAAATCAGACAAAACAGAAAAGTAGAAAGAATATAAAACCACCTGGAATCTCACAACTCAGAACACAGTGTGCGCCACGATCCCCACCCCCAGATGACTAACGTGAAGAAGATTGACACCAGCAAGTGTTGACAAGGATGGGGAGGAACTGAAACTCCTGTCCAGGCCGCTGGAAATGCAAAACTGCTGCAGCCACTTGGAAAGGCAGTTTGGCGGTTTCTTCAAAAGTTAACATAAGTCAGCCTTTCCCCTCCTCAGTATTTAGCCTAGAGAAATGAAAGCAGGTGTTCATAGAAGACCTGGTACGTGAATGCTCCCAGCAGCTTTATTTATTAGTAATCGTCCCAAACTGGAAATAACCCAAATGTCCACCATCAAGGGAATGGATGAACACACAGTGGAATACTTCTCAGCAATGAAAAGGTGTGAACTGTTGACACTCCAGCAACAGGGGTGCACCTCCAGCCCATTATGCTGAGCGAAAGGATCCAGACGCAAAAGGCTACGTACTGCACGATTCCTTTTATATGCCATTCTAGAAAGTGCAAACTAATGTAAACTGACAGAAAACAGGTCAGAGGTTCCAAGGGGAGGGGTGGGAGGAAACATTTAGGGTGATGGTTATGTTCACTATCTTGATGTGGTGACAGTTTCACAGGTGTAGACATATATCAAATGCATCAAATTGTACACATTAAAAATGTGCAGGTTTTGGTGTGTCAATTATAACTGAATACTGCTGTTTTAAAAAGCAATGACAATGACAGTATTATAAGAAAAATGTGTGTGTGTGTGTTGTAAGAAAAAAAAAAACATAAGAAAAGAACTCGAAGTTGGGATTCACAGATACTTGTATGGGTATGTTCATAGCAGCCCTATTTACAATACCCAAAAGGCAGAAATAACCCAAATGTCCATTAGTGGGTGAGTGGATAAACAAAATGTGGTCCATCCAATCAAGGGAATATTACTCAGCCATATAAAGGAATGAAGCACTGATTCATGCTACAACACGGATAAAGCTTTTTTTTTTTTTTTTTTTTTTTTTGGCTGCACTGCACAGCATGTGGGATCTTAGTTCCCTGACCAGGGATCAAACACACGGTCCCTGTAGTGGAAGCATGGGGTCTTAACCAATGGACTGCCAGAGAAGTCCCAACACGGATAGACCTTGAAAACATTATGCTGAGTAAAAGAAGCCAGACCCTAAATGCCGCATGTTGCATGATTCTATTTCTATGAAAAGTCCAGAACAAGCAAATCCACAGAGACAGAAAGCAGATAGTAGAGATTAACTAGGGGTTAAGGGAGGGGGAGATGGGAGTTATTGCTTAATTGGCACTGGGATTCTATTTTGGGAGATGAAAAATTTTGCAAGTAAATAATGGTGATGGTTGCACAACACTTCGTGAATGTACTTAATGCCACTCAATTGTACAGTAAAATGGCGAATTTCATGTTAGGTATATTTTTCCACAAAAAAAGTCTAAAATGATAAAATTCAATTAAAAAGAAAAATACAACACATGGTTGTGTTGATGGATTTGGGTTAACTAAAGCAGGTCTGGATTTATATCCCTGCCCTGCTATCGGCTTGCTGTGTGACCTCTCTCAAATGTCTTGGCCTCTCTGTGCCTCACCTGTAAAATGGGATTCTAGTGGCCCCAACACCCCACAGTGTGTTGAAGGGCATAGGGCAGTATCTGGACAGCAGCCATCAAGCACCAGTTCTCAGTGTCCTTTACTTTGTCTACATTTTCACAATTCATCATTGACAATTAAAAAAAAAAATTATTTCAAACCACACCAAAGTCCCCTCGGGCCTCCACCACAGCTCAGGCTGGGTCCCAAGTAGATCTCGGCCAATCCCAGGCCTGTCCCACTCAGTGACTTAACCCAGCATGGGTCGCACTCCGGAATTCACCCGCCAGTCCTGAATTCAAAGCTCTGCCCCACGTCCTGGTCCAGCCCCTCCTCAAGTTCCATGCCAGCCTCCAAGTCCAGGGAAATGGCATTCTTCTCTTGTACCAAGAGAGGTCCCTCGAGGGTAAGCAGCGGCCATGGCTGCTGCAGGGAAATTCCATGACTTTGGAAAAAAGGACATTTAGGATCTTAGCTTTCCCCCAGACTAGCTTCTTTGAAACCCCATCTGTTGGGCTCCTGGCTCCCACAGAAGTGGCCCTCGCCAACCACACCTTGCTGAGATGTGGGCAGCCCAGGCTGACCGTGGACCCCATTTGGGGCTCTCCCCAGGAACAGTGGGCACTTGTGGGTTTCTGTGGGCCCCCCTCGCGGCCCCATTCTTGCTTCAAAGGAGGCTGTTGTGGGACACGGATATGTGGCCAAAGCCCCGGCGATGGTGGTGGGGAAAGAAAAATAGGCATGTGTGTATATTTTACAGCCTCCCTCTGCTCTGTGAACGGCCTCTTTGAAGGTGACGATGGGTCACAGCAGGCCTTGGGTGGGGAGGACAGTGGGTGGCCACCTTGATTCTAATTCAACCACAGGCTGCTTTTTTGGGGGATATGCTGGGGTGTCGGGAGAGGTGGGTTTTGGCCTGGCCTCAACGCTCCGGTTCCCAAAGAGACTCAAGGCTGCCATTGTGGGTGGCAAGGCTCCAGGAAAGAAGTCAGCCCCCAGGGACCCTCTTCTATTCCCATACGAGGCTGCACGCTGGGATATATTTGGGGTGGAATTCACCATGGATGTTTTAGAAGGCGTTGGGCTGGGAAACTAAATAACACCTCCCAGTGGGCCCGACCCAGGTCATTCTCCCCAGTTCACAGATAGCTGTGTGGCCTCACAGAGCAGGGAGATGGGTGATAAGCAGAAGTCATCAGAAATCAGTAACTGGTGTAGTGTGTGAGACGGGGACAAAAGGATGGGAAGGAAAACGGACCACGCCACACCCACTAGGAGGGCCACAATCCAAAACGGAAAATAACAAGTGTTGTCAAGGATGTGGAGGAATCGCAACACTTACACGCCGCAACTTGTAAAAACATGATATGGTGCAGTCGCTGCGGAAAAGTTTGGCAGTTCCTCAAAAAGTTAAACATTGGGCTTCCCTGGTGGCACAGTGGTTGGGAGTCTGCCTGCCAATGCAGGGGACACGGGTTCGAGCCCTGGTCTGGGAGGATCCCACATGCCGTGGAGTGGCTGGGCCCGTGAGCCACAGCTGCTGAGCCTGCGCGTCTGGAGCCTGTGCTCCACAGCGGGAGAGGCCGCGATGGTGAGAGGCCCGCGCACCGCGATGAAGAGAGGCTCCCACTTGCCACAACTGGAGAAAGCCCTCGCACAGAAAAAACGAGGACCCAACACAGCCATAAATAAATAAAATTTAAAAAAAAAAAAATGCTGCTTGAAAAAAAAAAAAAAAAAGTTAAACATTGAAATGCCGCGTGATCCAGAAATTTCACTTCTGGGTATATGTGCAAAAGCGTTGAAAGCAGGGTCTCAAAGAGGTGTTTGTACACACATGTTCACAGCAGCACTAGTCACAATCGCCAAGAGGTGGAAACAACCCAAGTGTCTGATGAATGGATAAACAGAAGGTGGTGCCTCCGTACGGTAGAATATTACTCAGCCATAAAAAGGAATGAAGTTCTGACACACGCTACAATGTGATGAACCTCGAAAACGTTATGCCAAGTGAAAGAAGCCAGACACGAAAGGACACACAGTATATGATTCCATTTGTACGAAATGTCTGAACAGGCAAATTCATAGACATAAAGCAGATTAATGGTTGCCAGGGGCTGGGGGAGGGGGACAGGGAGTGACTGCTTAGTGGGTACAGGGTTTCCTTTTGAGGTGTTGAGAATGTTCTGGAATGAGAAAGAGGTGATGGTTGCACACATAGTTAATGTACTAAGTGGCAGTTTAAAGGGGTAAATTTTTTGTTATATATTTTACTGCCAGAAAAAGAGAGAAAGAAAGGAAGGAAGGAAGGAAGGAAGGAAAGAAGGAAGGAAGGAAGGAAGGAAGGAAGGAAGGAAGGAAGGAAGGAAGAAAGAAAGAAAGAGAGAGAGAGAGAGAGAGAGAGAAAGAAAGAAAGAAAGAAAGAAAGAAAGAAAGAAAGAAAGAAAGAAAGAAAGGAAGGAAGAAAGAAAGAAAGAAAGAAAAAGAAAGAAAGAAAGAAAGAAAAGAAAAGAAAGAAAAGAAAGAAAGAAGGAAAGGAAGGAAGGAAGGAGGGGGAAAGGGATAGGAAAGGGAAGGAAAAAAGAAGAGAAGAGAGAAGTAAATAGTTCCTTGAGGGGTCAATGGACACCTGGGTGCAGGGCCACTTGCAGGGTCAAATGTGTGACTGCAAAACACTGCTCAGATGTGCCCAGAAGATGGGCACAGTATAAAACCCACCAGACCAACTGAAACGGAATCATCACAGATGAGTTAGAGGACACTGCATGAGGTTCCTGCAGCTGCTGTAACAAAGTATCACAAACTAGGGGGTTTAAAACAACAGAAATTTATTCTCTTGCAGTGCTGGAGGCCAGAAGTCCTAAATCAAAGTGTCGGCATAGTCACACTCTATTTGAGGGCTCTAGGGGAGGATCCTTCCTTGTCAATTCCAGCTGCTGGGGGCTCCAGGCGTCCTTGGCCTGTGGCCGCATCACTCTAGTCTCTGTCTTTACATCACCTCCTCCTCTTCATCTGTCTCTTTTTTTTTTTTTTTTTTTTTATTTATTTATGGCTGTGTTGGGTCTTCGTTTCTGTGCGAGGGCTTTCTCTAGTTGTGGCAAGTGGGGGCCACTCTTCATCGCAGTGCACGGGCCTCTCACTATCGCGGCCTCTCTTGTTGCAGAGCACAGGCTCCAGACACACAGGCTCAGTAATTGTGGCCCACGGGCCCAGCTGCTCCGCGGCATGTGGGATCTTCCCAGACCAGGGCTCGAACCCGCGTCCCCTGCATTGGCAGGCAGACTCTCAACCACTGCGCCACCAGGGAAGCCCCCATCTGTCTCTTATAAGGACACTTGTCATTGGATTTAAGGGCCACCCAGATAATCCAGGATGATCTCATCTTGAGATCTTCAACTAAATGACACCTCCAAAGACCCTTTTTCCAAATAAGTTCATGTTCACAGTTTCCGAGAAGACATATCTTTGGGGGACCACCATTCTACCCATTGAACTATCGCTTACACTTGCAGAGGGGTATCTAAGACTCCGAGGAGCGAAGCCACTTCCTCAGGGCCCCTCTGGCAGCTTCTCACTCAGACCTGGGCAACACTGAAGTCCCCAGGAGGTGAAGTCAAGGCCCAGTGACATTCACAAGGCCAGCACGGCCCGCTAGGCCTGCACACCGAGGCTTGAGGCCCAGGAGATCAGAGGGGTTTGTGGACACCAGCAGCCCAGCATCCCCGAGTGAAGGGGTGCAGACTGCCTGGCATCAGCTGCCAGTGCGTGTTCTCTGAGCACCTCTGCGTGCTGGGTGCCCTCAGCCCAGGCTGGGCAGAGTCTGTGCACAGAATGCTCAGATGGGCCTGGGGCAGCAGCATTGTGGGTGGTTTAAGGCTGGGGCTTCTGGGTTTGAGTCCTGACCCAGCCTCTTCCTGATTTAGGAGGCTGTCTGCACTCTTTCCTCACCCATCAAATGGGGCAAAATCAAATCCTTCATGTATGAGTCAAGATTCCCCAGAGAAACAGAACCAGTCGGTTACATATAGATGTATAGAAAGAGATTTATCATGAGGCTGACGTGATTATGGAAACTAAGAAGTCCCACAATCTTCCATGGGCAAGCTGGAGCCCAGGAAAGCCAGTGGTGTAGTTCAGTCCAAACCCAGAGACCAGGGGAGCTGATGGTGGAAGTTCCAGCTGAGTCCCAAAGCTTGAAAACCAAGGTGTTGATGTCTGGGGGCAGGAGAAGATGGAGAGCCCAGCTTAACAGAGAGAGAGCAAATTCACCCTTGCTCCAAGTTCTTGCTTTATTCAGGTCCTTACTGGAGTGGGTGATGCCCACCCACACTGGTGAGGGTAAACTTCCTTACTCAGTCCTCTGATTCAAATGCGAAGCTCTTTGGAAATGCCCTCACAGATGCAGCTAGAAATAATGTTTTCCCACCTCTCTAGGGACCCCTTAGCCCAGCCAGATTGACACCTGAAATTAACCATCAAGAGCTAAAGGAGAGGGCTTCCCTGGTGGCGCAGTGGTTAAGAATCCGCCTGCCAATGCAGGGGACACGGGTTCGAGCCCTGGTCCGGGAAGATCCCACCTGCCGCGGAGCGACTAAGCCCGTGTGCCACAACCACTGAGCCTGCGCTCTAGAGCCCGCGAGCCACAACTACTGAGCCCACGTGCCACAGCTACTGAAACCTGCACGCCTAGAGTCCGTGCTCTGCAACAAGAGAAGCCACCGCAGATGAGAAGCCCATGCACTGCAACCAAGAGTAGCCCCCGCTCGCCGCAACTAGAAAAAGCCTGTGCACAGCCACGAAGACACAGTGCAGCCAAAAATAAACAAATTTAATAAATAAATTAAAAGAAAAAAAAGAGCTAAAGGAGAGGGACTTTCCTAGTGGTGCAGTGGTTAAGAATCCACCTACCAATGCAGGGGCCACGGGTTTGATCCCTGGTCCAGTAAGATTCCACATGCCGCAGAGCAACTAAACCCGTGCACCACAACTACTGAGCCTGCGCTCTAGAGCCCCCGAGCCACAACTACTGAGCCCGCACGTCTAGAGCCTGTGCTCTGCAACAAGAGAAGCCACCACAATGAGAAGCCCGTGCACTGCAGTGAAGAGTAGCCCCTGCTCACCGCAACTAGAGAAAGCCCGCGTGCAGGAAAGAAGACCCAATGCAGCCAAAAATAAATAAATAAATTTTTTTTTTTAAAAAAAGAAAAAATTTTCAGCTCATAAAAAATAATAAAAAAACAAACAAACATGGATATCTGTGGAAGAAGTGTACTCCAGGTGCACCTAGGAGGGGTTAGATGTGCTAGAGCAGTGGTCCCCAACCTTTTTGGCACCAGGGACCGGTTTTGTGGAAGACAATTTTTCCACAGAAGGCAGGGGGATGGTTCAGGCTGTAATGCGAGCGATGCGGAGCGGCTGTAAACACAGATGAAGCTTCGCTCGCTCGCCCGCCGCTCACCTCCTGCTGTGCAGCCCGGTTCCTAACAGACTGTGGACTGGTATCAGCCCGCAGCCCAGGGGTTGGGGGCTCCTGTGCTGGAGGTTTATTTTGGAGCCAATGGAGGCCAGCAGGGCCATCCAGACAATGCGGGTGTCACTCTGAGAAGAAGAGAGGGAAGGAAGGAGGATGCGGAGAGGCTCAGGTGGGAGCAAGGAGAAGATTCCTGCCAGGTCAAAGGACTCTTCCTGATTAGGTCCTGCCTGATGTCAGCATTGGTCTCTGTTGCTGATAAGCTGGACCTTTCCAGAAGTAGTGGTAGCTGAATCATCATGGTAAATGGGGGTTCCTGCTGATGGCCTACATGTCACCCCTTCTCTGCCCCGTGGCCCCTCTGTTCACATGCCCATCACGTGACAAATGACAAATGTGGCTGACATCGCTTGGCTGAGTCATGTGGTCTCTGTGGTTGTTCCAAGCCTTTGTGGTGGATGAGTTCTGGAGGATGTTGATGCTGATACAGAAATCCTCGTGTTTCAGGCCACTCCTGATTGTCCGCTGATGCCTCTACCCCAGACCTCCTTGTCTTTGATCTTCCAGATCTTTTTAAAAAATTAATTAATTAATTAATTAGTCTGTTTATTTATTTATTTATTTTTGGCTGCATTGGGTCTTTGTTGCTGCACACGGCTTCCTCTAGTTGCGGCGAGAGGGGACTATTCTTCGTTGTGGTGTGTGGGCTTCTCATTGTTGTGGAGCACGGGTTCTAGGCACACGGGCTTCAGTAGTTGTGGCACATGGGCTCAGTAGTCGTGGCACACGGGCTTAGTTGCTCTGCGGCATGTGGGATCTTCCCGGACCAGGGCTCGAACCCGTGTCCCCTGCATTGGCAGGTGGATTCTTAACCACTCCGCCACCAGGGAAGTCCTCATTGTGGTTTTGATTTGCATTTCCTCATGTTGAGCAGCAAATAAATTTTTTTTAATTAATTTATTTTATTTATTTATTTATTTATTTTTGGCTGTGTTGGGTCTTCGTTTCTGTGCAAGGGCTTTCTCTAGTTGCAGCAAGCGGGGGCCACTCTTCATCGCGGTGTGCGGGCCTCTCACTATCGTGGCCTCTCTTGTTGCGGAGCACAGGCTCCAGACGCGCAGGCTCAGTAGTTGTGGCTCATGGGCCTAGTTGTTCTGCGGCATGTGGGATCTTCCCAGACCAGGGCTCGAATCCGTGTCCCCTGCATTAGCAGGCAGATTCTCAACCACTGCGCCACCAGGGAAGCCCCGCAAATAAATTTTTAGGATAAGTATTTTCCATGTAATATTTCGGACATACTTATCCTAAAAAATTATTCATTGTTGATCTGAATTCAAATTCAAAGGTGCATCCTATATTTTTGTTTGTTTGTTTGTTTTAAATAAATTTATTTATTTTATTTTTGGCTGTATTGGGTCCTCGTTGCTGTGCACAGGCTTTCCCTAGTTGTGGCGAGCAGGGACTACTCTTCTCGGGGTGCACAGGCTTTTCACTGCGGTGGCTTCTTTTGTTGTGGAGCACAGGCTCTAGGCGTGTGGGCTCAGTAGTTGTGGCTCGTGGGCTCTAGACCACACGCTCAGTAGTTGTGGCGCACGGGCTTAGTTGCTTAGTTGCAACAATGTGGGATCTTCCTGGACCAGGGCTTGAACCCATGTCCCCTGCATTGGCAGGTGGATTCTTAACCACTGCGCCACCAGGGAAGTCCTGTTTATTTTTTAATTGCAGTAAAATATACATAAAGTTACCGTTTCAACCACTTTTAAGTGTGCAAATTCATTGCCATTTAGTACATTCACCATGTTGTGTAACCACCATCACTATTTAGTTCCAGAACTTTTTCATCACCTCCCCAAACAGAATGGGCATCTGTAGCTTTTCGGGCAATCCTAGCCCTGGGGCAAAACTATAAATGCATATCCTGTCTATCTTGTGGGAATGTGAACTGTTTCTGGTCCTTCTTTCTAATCAGAATAGAAAAGAATGCATCCAACAAACCAGTGGCCACAGGCAACATAGCTGAAGCCTCAGGAATAAGCTCTGTCAGAGCCACCCCCTCTACACAGCAGCTGGATGGGGCACCCACTTGGTCAGGCCTGAGGAAGTCCATGGTCATTCTCCAGGGCCCATCTGGTATCCTCAGAGGCTGACTGGAGAATTTGACTGGAGAATTAAACAGAGATGTGATAGGGACCCTCCCCTGTGTCCTTTGATGGTGACGGATCTCTATGGATGTGATATTGTTTGTGTTTTACTACTTGGCTGCAGGTGGGGACAGATTTAGAGGTTTCTTGTGGCCTTCCCCACTCTTATCCTTCAGGCCTCAACAGTGAGAGGAAGTTCCTCCAACTTCCAAGTATATCTGTTCTCATCAGCTCTACTTATACACTCAGGGACCGCTGAGCTGGTCCACCATGAGCTAGACTTTCTCCAGGACTTTGTTCATTACCTGGCCCCCCCAGCCCTCTGTCTGCAGGCAGCCATGGTGACTCACTGGTTTCTGAGTATCAGTGTCAGCTCAGACCCTGTGTCTGATAGTCCTCAAAATGTCTGGGCATCCAGGTTCTGCAGTGGACGGCCACTTGAGTACAGGACCACAGGTCGCTGTGAGAAAGGACTGAGGATTTGTCAAGGAAAGAACTTCCCAGAGTCCTCCCTCCTCGCACCTGACCAGCTCTTCAGGCCGGCTCAGGTCTGGGAACTGGGCAAAGGGATTGAGACTCAGCATCCCGCTTTAGTAACCATAAGTTTGTCCTGACCACTTTAACTAGGGTCTGGTTTTTTTTTTTTTTAATTTATTTATTTATGGCTGTGTTGGGTCTTCGTTTCTGTGCGAGGGCTTTCTCTAGTTGCGGCGAGCGGGGGGCCACTCTTCATCACGGTGCGCGGGCCTCTCACTATCGCGGCCTCTCTTGTTGCGGAGCACAGGCTCCAGACGCGCAGGCTCAGTAGTTGTGGCTCACGGGCCTAGTTGCTCCGCGGCATGTGGGATCTTCCCAGACCAGGGCTCGAACCCGTGTCCCCTGCATTGGCAGGCAGATTCTCAACCACTGGGCCACCAGGGAAGCCCTAGGGTCTGGCTTTGTTCTTGTGTTTTCAGATCGTGGTTGTTAATTATGCGGTATCCTTGGTAGCTGCCCACCCATCTCACCCCAGGGATATTCTATTAGCCTTATTAATCATCTCCACAGCTTGCTGGGGTCAAGCCCCCTTCCACCTTGCCTGTCTGTATCAGCCAGTTTCTCCCAGAGATGGAGCTATTAGGACATGTATACATCAAAAGACTTACGGCGAGGAATTGGCTTATGCAATCATGGGGGCTGGTGAGTTCGAAATCCAGACTGGCAGACTGGGGATTCAGGCAGGAGCCCACAAATTGGTCTCCTTGACCAAACTCAAGCCAAACTCCTCTGAGCCCGCTTCTCAACTAGGCTCCAATCTTGGCTGATAAAGACTTGAACGAAAAACTAACATGGTATCCAATGGCTCAAGGTCCCTTCCCTAGAATGACCCTAGCCCCTCTTTTTTTTTTTTTTCCTTTTTTTAATATTTATTTATTTATTTGGCTGTGCCGGGTCTTAGTTGCCGTGTGCAGGATCTTTAGTTGCGGCATGCAGACTCTTTGTTTCCCGACCAGGGATCGAACCCGGGCCCCCTGCATTGGGAGCGCAGAGTCTTAACCACTGGAAGCCCCGACCCCAGCCCCTCTTAAAGTGCCTGCCTGAGAAAACTCAGGGCTGCCAAAGGAGTTGACCATTTGTTCCAGTCAGCTCTCGGAGATGGCACCCGGGTCTCTCGGCCTCGGTGGGAGGGTGGAGGCCAAACTTTGAGAAGCACCAGTTGGCAAACCTAGATGGGTCTCACGTGGAACAACCCTTCCTTCCTGCTTTTTGTCATTTTCACTTCCCTGCCTCTACAGAGCCCCCCTTCACCCCCACTTCCATTCCCTCATTCTCCCTTTAAAAAGCCAAATCAAAGTTGAGTTCACGCCACATTGAACCTTTTTCCTTATGGCAATAGTATGTTATGGATTAAAATCTCCCCTGACCGCTTTATTTTATTTATTTTTTTATTGAAGTATAGTCGATTTACAATGTCGTGTTAGTTTCAGGCATACAGCATAGTGATTCAGGGTGTTTTGTTGGCTTTTCTTTTTTTTTTTTTGCAAATTATATTACATTACAGGTTATTGCAAGATATTGGGTGTAATTTCCTGTGACATCCAGTACATCCTGCTGCTTATCTATTTTATGTGTAGTAGTTAGTATCTGTTAACCTCATACCCCTAATTTGCCCCCCGCCCTGCACCTTTGGTAACCATAAGTTTGTCCTGACCACTTTAACTAGGGTCTGGCTTTGTTTATCTTGGACAAAGTGGAGTTTCTCTGTCCTTGGGGAAAACTTAGGTTTGCTCCTAAATCATCTCAGCTGACTGGATAAGACCCACCCTGATTACTTAGGGTCAACTGGATATGGAAGTGAACCACATCTACGAAATACTCCACTGCAACCCCTAGACTGGGGCTTAAGGGATGACTGCGCACAGTCTAGCCAAGCTGACGTGTGAAACTAAACAAGCTGACGTGTAAAACCATGGTACTGTCTTAGAATAATTGCGGGTTCTGGCTCTTGGCGGTGAAGTGCCCACCCAACCTCGTACTTGGAGCATCATGCCCACGGCTCTGTGACCACCTGCAGAAGACACCACTACCCAGCTCCCTCTTGGCGCTGGCATCTCTCTCTGACAGCCTTGGGAGATGGCGTGCCCTCTGGGCCCTCCCATGGGACACCATCCTCTGGGATGCTTCCATATATGCTTCCATTGCCCTCAGCCGCTGCCAGGGCAGCTCACCCAGGTAATTCCACTCCTCTCAGCCTGGGCCAGCACTTTCTCCAGGCTTCTAAGAGCCAATTCAGCAACCCAGCTGGCCCGTCATCCTCTGAGTGCTTGCCAGGATGTTAAATCCTGTGTCCCAAGAAGGTGCCCCCAAGCCAGTGCACTCTCGTTCCTCTGGTCTTACATTCTGGCTCCCGGACAAAACACCTTCAACAAGAAGTGAAAGCAGGGACTTGAACGGATGCTTGCACACCTGCTCTCACCGCAACAACATTCACAGAAGGCAAAAGGTAGAAACAACCCAAATGTCCATCGACAGATGAGTGGATAAGCAAAATGTGGTGTATCCACACAATGGAATATTATTTAGCCTTAAAGAGAAGGAAATTCTGACACCTGCTACAATGTGGTTGAACCTTGAGGACATAATGGCGAGTGAAATAAGCCAGTCATAAAAGGACAATACTGTATGATTCCACTTATATGAGGTCCCTAGAGCAGTCAGATCCATAGAGAAAGAAAGCAGAATTATGGTTTTCAGGGGGCGGTGTGGGGGAGGGGAAATGAGAAGTTAGTGTTTAATGGGGACAGAGTTTCAGTTTTGCAAGATGAAAAAATTTCTGTGGGAAGATGGTGATGACGGTAGCACCACATGTGAATGTACTTACTACCACAGAAATGGACACTTAAAAATGGTTAAGATGGGGACTTCCCTGGCGGTCCAGTGGTTAGGACTCCACGCTTCCACTGCAGGGGGCCCAGGTTCAATCCCTGATCGGGGAACTAAGATCCTGCAAGCCGCGTGGCACTGCCAAAAAATTTTTAAAAAGAAATGGTTAAGATGTTAAATTTTATGTTATTTTACCACAATTAAAAAAAAGAGAGAGGGGATAAAAAGAGACTTAAGGGAGACGACAACCAAATACGGACTTTGTTTGGAACCTGATTCTAATACACCAACTGTAAAAAGTCATCTTTTGAGACAGCTGGGGAAATTGGGAGATGCATGATGCATCGTGGGTGCCTATGAAAATCCCCATCATTTCTGGAGCCAAGTGGCAGAGAAAGAGAAATGACTCGAGGCCTGGGAGTGCTTTAAAATATTTCAGCAAAATAAAGTAAAAATAAATTGAAAATAGAGTAACCTTGAAAACATCATGCTGACTGGAGGAAACCAGCCACAAAACCCCTCATAATGTAAGGATCCATTTATATGAAATGTCCACCACAGACAAATCCATAGAGACAGAAAGCAGATTAGTGGTTGCCAGGGGCTGGGAGAGGAGAATGGGAGTGACTGCTCATGGGCACTGGGTTTCCTCTGGGGGTGATGGAAATGTTCTGGGATTAAACAGAGGTGGTGGCCGCATAACACTGTGAATATACTAAAAACCACTGAATTGTGCACTTTAAAAAGGGTGCATTAGGGGCTTCCTTGGTGGAGCAGTGGTTAAGAATCTGCCTGCCAATGCAGGGGACACGGGTTCAAGCTCTGGTCTGGGAGGATCCCACATGCTGTGGAGCAACTAAGCCCATGCGCCACAACTACTGAGCCTGCGCTCTAGAGCCCATGAGCCACAACTACTGAGCCCACGTGCCACAACTACTGAAGCCTGTGCGCCTAGAGCCCGGCTCCGCAACAAGAGAAGCCACCGCAGTGAGAAGCCCACGCACTGCAACCAAGAGTGGCCCCTGCTCGTCACAACTAGAGAAAGCCCGCAAGTAGCAACGAAGACCCAACACAGCTAAAAATAAATAAATAAAATTTATTTTTTAAAAAGGGTGCATTAAATCAAAACTACAATGAGGTAACACCTCACACTGGTCAGGATGGCCATCATTAAAATGTTTACAAATAACAAATGCTGGAGAGGGTGTGGAGAAAAGGGAACCCTCCTACACCACAGATGGAAAGGTAAGTGGTGCAGCCACTATGGAAAACAGTATGGAGTTTCCTCAGAAAGCTAAAAATAGAGTTGCCATATGATCCTGCAATCCCACTCCTGGGCATATATCCAGACAAAACTCTAATTTAAAAAGATACATACACCCCAATGTTCATTGCAGCACTATTCAAAATAGCCAACACATGGAAGCAATGTGATGTCCATAGACAGATGAATGGATAAAGAAGATGTGGTACACATATACAATGGAATACTACTCAGTCATGAAAAAGAATGAAATAATGCCATTTGCAGCAACATGGATGGACCTAGAGATTATCATACTAAGTGAAGTAAGTCAGACAGAGAAAGACAAATACCATATGATATCACTTATACGTGGAATCTAAAATACGACACAAATGAACTTATTTACAAAACAGAAATGGACTCACAGACATAGAGAACAGACTTGTGGTTGCCAAGGGGGAGGGGGTGGGGGAGGTGTGGATTGGGAGTTTGTAGTTAGCAGATGCAAACTATTGTATATACAATGAACAGACAACAAGGTCCCACTGTATAGCACAGGGAACTATATTCAATATCCTGTGATAAACCGTAATAGAAAAGAATATATTAAAAAAAGACTGTATATATATATATATATATATATATATATATATATATATATATATATATGTATGTATAACTGAATCACTTTGCTGTACAGCAGAAATTAGCACAACATTGTAAACCAACTATACTTCAATAAAAAAGCGAGGGGGCATTGCAGGCTGTGTGAACTCTATCTCAAGAAAGCTGTCTAAAAATAGTGAAGAGAGTCAAGGAAGCCAGTGAGGCCAACGCTTGATAATTTAGAGTCTGAGAAATGGGTCCATGGCAGGCGTAATGTATGATTCTCTCGATTTGGGGGTATGTGTGAACATATTTATAATGAACAATGGGAGTACTTCGTGGAGGAAGATGGGAATTATTAAACCAGAGGTTCGTGCCTGCCCTGCCGGAGCAAGACCCGAGTAGCTGGTGCTCTCCCAGTGAGGTGTCCAGGTGGGAGGTGAACCAAGGGCTCGCTCTCGGCCTCAGGATGGGCTGACTGCAGGCCCCAGGCTGATCGTGGATCCGGCTTTCCCCCCAGCCTTCTGAAGCTGGGATGTAGACTCCAGTCAGTAGGACGGGCCGGCAATCACCCAGGCCTGAGAGCTCCCTGTGCCAACGGGGTTTCAGCAGAATGTTTGCTGAGATGTGGAGGGAATTACTGCGGACACATCCCAGGCATGCCGTCCTGGGGCATGTCAGCCAATTTCCTGGACAACTGGTTCTGTGTGGGTCAAGGTGGCTTCTAGGGTCTGGACTGTCCAAAGAAAGGTCCGTGTGCTCCTGGTATACCAAACACAGCACACTGAACCTGGCTTTGCTGCGGAAAACTGGTTTGAGGTTTCTCAAAGAGTTCCACGTGGAATTTCCACATGATCCAGCAATTTCACTCACAGGTGTAGACCCAAGAGAACTGGAAACAGCTGTTCAAACCAAAACTTGTACACGCATGTTCAGAGCAGCACTAGCGTGGAGACGAAACAACAGGCTACTAAAAAACCAATGGGTTGGGACTTCCCTGGTGGCGCAGTGGTTAAGAATCCACCTGCCAATGCAGGGGACACGGGTTCAAGCCCTGGTCCGGGAAGATCCCACATGCCGCGGAACAACTAAGCCCGTGCACCACAACTACTGAGCCTGTGCTCTAGAGTCCGCGAGCCACAACTACTGAAGCCCGTGCGCTTAGAGCCCGTGCTCCGCCAAGGAGAAGCCCGTGTACCGCAATGAAGAGTAGCCCCCGCTCGCCGCAACTAGAGAAAGCCCACAAGCAGCAACGAAGACCCAATGCGACCAAAAATAAAATTAATTAATTAATCATTTTTTAAAAAATGTCTAAGGGACATTAAAAAAAAAAACCAGTGGGTCAACAATGAAATTAAAGAGGATATTAAAAATATCTGGAGACAAATGACAATGAAATCACAACCATACAAAATCCACAGGATGAAGCAAAAGCAGTTCTTATAGCAAAGTTCATAGTGAACAGGCCTTCCTCAAAAAACAAGAAAAATCTCAAATAAAAAAATTAACCTACCACCTAAAACAATTAGAAAAAGAAGAACAAACAAAACCTAAAGTCAGCAGAAAGAAGGAAATAATGAAGATCAAGAGGAAATAAATAAAATAGAAA
This sequence comes from Balaenoptera physalus, assembly GCF_965194825.1. NCBI lineage: Eukaryota > Metazoa > Chordata > Mammalia > Artiodactyla > Balaenopteridae > Balaenoptera > Balaenoptera physalus. The sequence continues at coordinate 13,389,365 of NC_138890.1, read as the reverse complement.
TTAAAAAATAGAAGAAAATAGATAAAACCAAGAGCTAGTTCTTTGAAAGGGTAAAGAAAATTGACAAACTTCTGGCCAGGCTCACCAAGAAGAAAAGAGAGAGGCCCCAAATAAACAAAATAAGAAATGAAAAAGGAGAAATAACAACCGATACCACAGAAATACAAAAAAAATAAGAGAATGCTATGCCAACAAATTCGACAACCTAGAAGAAATGGACAAGTTTCTAGAAACATACAGGCCACCAAAACTGAATCAAGAAGCAACAGATAGGGGTCTTCCCTGGTGGCGCAGTGGTTGAGAATCTGCCTGCTAATGCAGGGGACACGGGTTCGAGCCCTGGTCTGGGAAGATCCCACATGCCACGGAACAACTAAGCCCGTGAGCCACAACTACTGAGCCTGCGCGTCTGGAGCCTGTGCTCCGCAACAAGAGAGGCCACGATAGTGAGAGACCCGCGCACCGCAATGAAGAGTGGCCCCTGCTTGCCACAACTAGAGAAAGCCCTCGCACAGAAACGAAGACCCAACACAGCCAAAAATAAATAAATTAATTAATTAATTTAAAAAAAAAAAAAAAGAAGCAACAGATAATTTGAACAGACCGATCACTAGCAGTGAAATAGAATCTGTAATTTGAAAAACTCCCTACAGGGACTTCCCTGGTGGTCCAGTGGTTAAGAATCCATCTTCCAATGCAGGGGACGCAGGTTGCATCCCTGGTCGGGGAACTAAGATTCCACATGCCATGGGGCAACTAAGCCTGCATGTGCTACAACTAGAGAGAAGCCCGCACGCTGCAAAAAAGAGATCCTGCGTGCCGCAACTAACACCCAACTCAGCCAAAAATAAATAAATGAATAAAATATCTTTAAATATAAAAAATTTAAAACTCCCTACAAACAAAAGTCCAGGACCAGAGCAACACTAGTCACAGTTGCCAAAAGTGGAAACAACCCAAATGTCCACTAACAAAACATGGTACAACTGTACAGTGGAATATTACACAACTGTAAAAGGGGATGAAGCCCTGACACACCCTACATCGCGGATGAACTTAGAAACCATTATGCTAAGTGAAAGACGCCAGACACAAAGGCCACATATTGTATGACCCTATTTACGTGAAATGTCCAAACAGGCAAATCCACAGAGGCAGAAAGCAGATCAGTTGTTGCCAGGGGCTGGAGAGTGGGGTGGGAGTGACTGTCAATGGATAAAGGTTTCTCTCTGGGATGATGAAAAAGTTCTGGAATGAGACAAAGGTGATGGTTGCACAACATTGTGAATGTACTAAATTCCACTGAATTGTTCACTTTAAAGTGGTGATTTCTACATTTTGGGAATTTCACCTCAGTTAGACAAAAGAAAGGCGTCTTTGGAACTGCTCTGCCTATGTTGGTCTCTGCCCCTCTGCTTATTCCCTGCAATGTCTGCCACCTTCCCTGCCCTCCTTTATAGACCTGTGACCTGGGGGTACTCTAGTGCCCCTTCCCACCTGATTCTGGTCCCCACTCTAGGGCAGGACAGGTCCCACTTGTTCCTGCTGTGTCCCCAGCACCCGAAGGAGACCACACAGTAGGAGCACAGCAGGCGTTTGTTGAATGAATAAATGTTGGAAAATACATTAGCTCCAGGCTTTATCCTGAGCCTCTATTTTGCTGGAGAATTTCTCCCCAGTCCGGGGGAAGGGGGCGAGGGGGACTTTGCTTGGCTAGGAAATCCCTGCAGAACCCAGGCCTCTAAGGAGGGCACAGGAGGCAAGCAGGATCGAAGCCGCTCTGCAGAAGGAACAGCGTTGTGACGAGGCCTTTCCACTGTGCGGTCAGACTCCCAGCCCCGAGAAGCATAAAACAGCCCTGCTCGGACTGGAAACATTTTCTTTTAATATATTCCTTGAGGCGTTGGCAGGGCCTGTGAGGAAAATTCCAGGGGAATAAGGAGAGAGGTCTTTGGCATCCACCAAGGGCCTGGAAGGGGTAGCCAGGGCTAGGGCCCTGGGGGGACCTTGCTGTTCTTGGGGGAGGCTGAGGGGCCCAGGCAGGGCCAGGTGGCTGTCAGCACGTTATCTGGGTCTGGGAGGCTCCTGCAGACCGACAGACCTCCCTGAGTCCTGTGGTGACGGATGTGGTGCGTGGCCCCACCAGTCGGAGACAGTTCTCCACAGGAATTTGTATAAAGCTGCTTCGAGATGTTCCCAGCAAACATGAGCAACCCACAGGGTGCTGACGTCTGAGGAAGGAGGCTCCCGGTGCCCAGCACAGGGCAATGGGGTCCACACACCTCCCATGGCTCCCTATTGTCCCAGGATGGAATCCAGACCTCATTGTCTGGCCTGTCTAGTTGTATCGCCCTGTGTCCCCTGCCCCCATGTGAGCCGGGCCCCACCACAGCCAGGTCCAGGAACACTGCCTTGTTCTTGTCCCCTCCGGCCTTTGCCCACACTGGCATGTATTGAGGGTGAAATTCTTGATTATAAATCCTGGGGCATTGCTGGGGGAGGTCAGGGGGACTCAGAGGAGTAGATGTTTCTCAAACCTTGTCATTGGGGCTCATATGTCCCTTTGTCCCCTAGAAGATAGGACCCCACCTACTATGGGCTGGGCGTGATGGTACATGCTGGAGGTAAAATACAGTTTGTATTTGTATGAACATACACACAAAGAAGATAATTTCAAAGAGTGAAGAGTGTTTGGAAGAAAGTTGAGTGAAGGTATTTTTGCTCAGGGGTTGGGGAGGCCTCCTGAGGTTGGTGATATTTAAGCTGAGATCTGAAGGACAGGAAAGTACTGTGTAAATATGGAGAATGAGAATTTCAGACAGAAAGGATGGCTTGTGCAAAGGCCCTGGGGTGGGAAAGGACGTGGCTGTTGGCAGAACAGTGAGGAAGCCAGTGTGACTGGAGCAGAGTGAGGGAAGGAGGAGACAGGCAGGAGGGATGGGATGAAGTCAGATTGTTTGGGGCCTTGCAGGCCACAGAGAGGAGGTGGAATTTATTCTGAGAGTAATAGGGAGCCATGGAGGGTGTGTGAGCCAGAGAGGAACATGATCTGATTTATGAATTTGAGACATTCCCTGTGGCTACCCTGGGGAATGTGGGGCAGTGTCCAGACAGGAGTCAGCGGGGTGGAAACCCGGGCTGGGCTGCTGGGAGGGGCAAAGCGTTTGGATTTGTATGTTTTGGAGGCCGAGGGGACAAGAGCTGCTGACAAACTGAACATGGCGACGGGGGGCGGGGTGGGGGGGAGAGAGGAGTCTCAGATGCTGCCCAGGTCTCAGGCCCAGCACGGAATGGATGGTGGGACCATTGCCTGAGACAGAAAGCCTTGGAGAGATGACATCAGGGTACCAACGGCTGTGCCTTGGCCGTGCAGTCAAGGTGTCTGGTTGGAACCACATGCCTGGGCCAGGCTGGTCAAGCTCCAGATGGAACTGTGGACCTTGTGGGCGAAGAGTGGCCTTTGACATCCAAGCCTGGACCAGGTCCACCAGGGAGAGGCAGGCAGGGGCGTGACCCGAGCCCTAAAACCCCAAGCTCTGTGTAAGCAGTCAGGGCCCAAGTTTTCCCCATCCGGGTTCTTTTGTTTCCAGCTGGAAACTGGGACCAAGTGGAGAAATCCAGATGTGGAGTTGGATGCAGCCCCAAGACCATGCGGTCTGGGGAGGCCCAGCATCCAGGCGTCCAGTGGGTCAGGCCTCCGTGTGGCCTCTCTGGCCATGGCCCGGCCAGGTGTCGGGGGCAGGACGGTTTCAGCTTTGTGTCTCTGGCTGCAACTGCAAAGTTTAAAAAAATAATCCCAGCACCGAGGCCTCACCCTTCCCGGTGTCAACCCAAGCTCCGGGTGGAAAAACAGGCCCCGGGCCCCCCGCCAACCCACAGATCTGAGACCCGCCCAGGGACCTGTTTAGGAGCAGAGGCAGGGGTCAGGAGGGCAAAAGACTGGCTCCCAGCATTTCTCTAGACATGAAAGTTGACTCAGTTTTCCATCTGGAAAAGGGGGCATTGCTCTGGACTCGCATCCACATTCAAGGTCTCCTGAAGCACCAGCTGTGTGCTCAGCCGAGGGCCACGCACTGGAGACCAACCCCTCAGACAAGCCATGGCCAGCCCTGCCCAGAGGGCCTCCCAGTCCAGCGGGACGCGGTGTGGGTTCGCTAGACAACAGCTGTCACGTTCCTGGGCCTCAGTTTTCCATCTCTGCAATGGGGAGAAAAACAGCCCCACCTCAGGGAGTCAGCATTATCCCCAAGACAACTTCCTCATTTCGGACCATTCATGACCCAGCTTGGGGCCCCATGGACAAGATCTCAGCGGTCTCAAATCTTCTAGATCAGGGGCACAAGTCAGCTGTTTAAAGTCAGCTGGGGTGGGAACTGGCTTGAATCACTTTCAGGTCTTCTTTTTTTTTTTTTTTTTTTAAGAATCTATATCTTGACACATATGGGGGCCCAAATACTTCCTTTTTTATCTATTTATTTTTATATTTATTTTTGGCTGTGTTGGGTCTTCGTTTCTGTGTGAGGGCTTTCTCTAGTTGCGGCGAGCGGGGGCCACTCTTCATCGCAGTGCGCGGGCCTCTCACTGTCACGGCCTCTCTTGTTGCGGAGCACAGGCTCCAGACGCGCAGGCTCAGTAGTTGTGGCTCACGGGCCCAGTTGCTCCGCGGCATGTGGGATCTTCCCAGACCAGGGCTCGAACCCGTGTCCCCCGCATTGGCAGGCGGACTCTCAACCACTGCGCCACCAGGGAAGCACACTTTCAGGTCTCCTGATCCCAGTCACTAGGAGGAAGTGGTTCAAGTGTGGCCTAAGAAGTGGGGACAGGTGGCAGGGCCGGGGAGAGGGCTGGGGTGCTGCTTAATGGGGACAGGGTTTCAATTTTTCGAGCTGAAAGTATTCTGGAGATGGATGGTGGGGATGGTTGCCCAACAATGTGGACACACTTCACGCCACCAAACTGTGCACTGATTAAGATGGAAAGTTTTATGTTATGTGTTTTTACCACAATAAAACATAATTTTTAAGAAAGAAAAAAAAAAAGATGAAGACAAATCAAATCTGCCTCTCATGTACTGCATGGCCTGAGCGAATGTTTTGCCCTCTCTGGGCTCCTATTTGCTCCCTCCCTCCCTTCCAGCTCTGGATCATATAATTCCCTGTTATTGTGCATTTCCCCCATTTCAACCCTTTGGGGCTTGAAGCAGGGCTGGGGAGCAAGAGAGATGAACGTCAGTTGAGCAGCCTTGAAATGAGTGATGGGGTGAGAAATTAGTGAGTGTGGGCTCCTCTTGCCACCTGCCAGCCATTTGGAAATAACACATTGGCGATGGCAGCCGTCCCGGGCAAAGCCTGTTTCCTTGTGATGCTCAAGGTTGCCTGGTACCCAGGGGAGGTCAAGAGGCCAGCAGACTAAGGAAGGGCCTTGGCTGGGCCTGGAGCTTCCTCCAGCGGCAGCCTTCCAGGGAAAGCCTGGGCCAGAGCTGGGACCACCACCATTCCTGCAGGCAGAAGGTAACAAGAGGGGCCTTGAATGTAGCGTTTGGAGATGGAGGCAGACGATGGAGGCTTGGCGTACTGCCAGGGTCACCTCCATTAAAGCAGGTGGTGTCCGACAACCTGTAATCCAGAATGCTCACTAAGGCAGGAGGCAGGTGGCTGATCCAGTCTCCATCATTTGCATCTGGTGGCATCCAGCTGGGGCTTACCCCCTTCCCCACCCCGAGAGGATGACTTAAGCCCCTGGCCTGTCCAATCAAAACCTTCCATCTACAGACCACAGTGACTGCTTCCGGGAAGGGCATGGAACCTGAGCTGGGCCAGTGAGCCTCAACCCTGAGATCTCTACTGGGCCTAGCAGGGGGAAAGGGGCTCTGCTTCCGCTGGACCATGGGGCTGGAGAAATGTAAGCCTGGCCCATCTTTGCCACTCCAAGAAGCAGGAAGAGGGCTGATCAGGGAGATGCAAATCAGAACCACAAAGAGACATCACCTCACACCCACTAGGATAGCCATAATCAAAAAAAAAATCTAAAAAACGGCATTGGCAACGGTGCAGAGAAACTGAAACCCTTGTGCATTGCTGGTGGGAGTGTCAAATGTCGCAGCCGCTGTGGAAAACAATGTGGTGGTTCCTCAGAAAGTGAAACATAGTTCATCATCATATGATCACAAGATCCAGCAATTTCACTCTAGGTATGCACCCAATTGAAAACAGGTGTTCAAACAAAAACTTGTACACACATGTTCATAGGGTTCTTTATTCACAATAGTTAAAAGGTGGAAACAACCCAAATGTCCATCAGCTGGTGAATGGATAAACAAAATGATGAACCCTGTAGACATACTGAGTGAGAGAAGCCAGACACAAAAGGACACATGGTGTATGATTCCATTTATATGAAATGTCTAGAACAGGCAAATCCATAGAGACAGAAAGCAGATGAATGGTTGCCAGGGGCTGGGGGAAGGGGGAACGGGAGTGACTGATAAGGGGAACGGGGTTTCCTTTTGGGAGAAGATGAAAATGTTTTCGAACTAGATAGAGGTGATGATTGCATGACATCACAAATGTACTAAAAACTACTGAATTGTACACTTTAAAATTGTTGAACTTATAAATTTTATGTAATGTGTATTTTATCACAATTTTTGTTTAGAAAAGGGAGAAGACAGCTGACAGAGAGACACAGATCCTGAAGGCATCATTTGGGGTTCTGGATCCAGCCATAGCTGAAGGTAACCCTGACGCTAAGGTAAGGCAGCAAGGGATGGGCTTTCCCTCCCTGTAACCTGGTATTTCAGAAAATCAGCTGCTTTTGTTCATACCCACGTCCCCATCATGATGAGAAGAGCCCTGACTGAAGGTGCCGGGGGCCTCAGGAGGCTGGAATCCCCTCCCTGACCCTCTGCTTTCCCATCTATAAAATGGGAGGAAGGGAAAGTTCCTCCATGCCAGCAATACAAGGTCCCAGTGTGCACTCATGTTTGATCATGTAAGATCATGTTTCGTCCCCATGGCAGCTCTGTGAACAAGGTGTTCTGAGTTCAGCAAAGGGAAGAAATTGCCGAAGCCCACGCTCCTGCCTTCGACGCTGTGTCACATCTGGAAGCAAATAGCTGTGGCCCCAGGAGGAGGGGGGTTAGGGCTCCCAAGAGGAGGCTCAGCTGGGTGGTGACAAGCTCCCTCTTAGCATCCAACAGCCCTGAGTTCGAGTCTCAGCTCTGGCCCTCTGTGATCCCGGGCCAGTGGTCTTCACCTCTGGGCCTCGGTTTCCCCTCTCCAAAACAGACTGGTTATTCTGGGCGTCAGGTGCCGGGTCTGCTGGGTGAACAGTTGCTGTCCTGGGAGAGCTCATTAATACACGGATGTGTCTGGTGGAATCCGAGCTGGGCTATGACTCCTGGTGTTGGGCAGAGGCCAGCGCTGGGGGGCAGCTTACCAGTTTACTGCCATCCGGAGGCGACACAGCCAGGATACAGCCTCCCCTCCATGCCGTGTTGCTGTTGGCTTTTAAGAGGATATGGATGTAGAGGGAACTTGTTGATCCTTTTTCCACTTGCTGCTGAGCACTCGGCGTCCCGGCGCGCCTGGCCGGAGGCTGGCACTGTTTCCCGGCACTTGGACAGCCTCGCTTGGCCCTGGCAACAGGGACTCGCTGAGTGTTTGGCGGCTGGCTGGCTCCAGGCATTGGCGATGGCGTGGTCCTTCTCTCCTGTGGCTGCCCCAGAGAGCACCTCAGAGCTCCCGTGGCCTCTGGGAGCCTCCCTGGACAGCCAACAGGTGAGGGTGGAGCAGAGAGGGTGATTCTGATGGGATCACCTCTGAGACTCCATCCTGTGGCATCTCATACGTGGGGCTCACCAGTGTTGTGTCTCAGGCTCCCTGGACTCCTGTGGCTTCCACCATCCCATGGTTCTGTGCTTCTGTTGACTGGTGACCATATCACCTGCGTCTGTGGTTTTTAGCACTGCGATCCCATGGCCCTAGGATCCCACAGTGCCATGGCTTTAGCATGTTGTGGTCCCATGTCTCCATCAACCCATAATGCTATGACTCTGTCATTCCTTAGTTCTGTGGCTCCTTGTTCTGTGGTCTTGTGACTCTTGGATTCATTGGAACTTCCTGACTTTACTTTTTTTTAATAAATTTATTTATTTGTTTGTTTTTAGTTTTGGCTGCGCTGGGTCGTCATTTCTGTGCGCAGGCTTTCTCTAGTTGCGGCGAGCGGGGGCTACTCTCAATTGTGGTGCGTGGGCTTCTCATTGCGGTGCCTTCTCTTGTTGCGGAGCATGGGCTCTAGGCGTGCAGGCTTCAGTAGTTGTGGCACGTGGGCTCAGTAGTTGTGGCTCGCGGGCTTAGTTGCTCCACAGCATGTGGGATCTTCCCGGACCAGGGCTCGAACCCGTGTCCCCTGCATTGGCAGGCGGATTCTTAACCACTGCACCACCAGAGAAGCCCCACTTCCTGACTTTAGAAAAGGGTAAATCATCTAACCCAGCGGGAAACAGAGTCAAGAAAACTCATGGGGTGGGTGTTGCAATGACCCCCCCCTCCACCAGCACCATGTGGGCCAGCGGCAACAGTGGCATCACTCCTTTTCCAGAGGGTTCCATGTGGCTGTCATCGTCCCATAGCTCTCTCACAGACGATCCCAACAGCTGCTGTAGTTTGGCCATTCCTGGGAGGGTTTGAATGAACACCTCAGTCTCCTTCTGTGGGGTGAGAATAGGGACACACAGGCCAGCCAGCCTGGTCCGGCCTGAGGGAGTGAGCTTTAAGTTAGGGTAAATAGGGGTCAGCCAGGTAAAGAGCAGAAGGAAGAGTGCTCCAGGTGGAGGGCACCGCCTGTGCAAAGGTCCTAGGGTGGGGAGAAGCCTGAGAGTAGGAGGCACAGGGAGAGGCAGCCAGTGTGGCTAGAGTGAGCCAGGCCAGTTCACTTCCCTTTGTCTCATGTAAGGTAAGGGAGACAGAGACTGGACAGAGGCACCTGCTATGTGCTTCACCTTCACTGTCTGACTGACTTCTCACATGACCTTTGAACGGGCTTGTCACATAGCTAGAGAGGCCCCAAGGGGGCGTCCATTCATTCATCCATCCATCCTACCATCTGTCTATGATACACCCATCCACCTATCATCATCCACCCAGCCACCCACCCAGCCACCTATCCACCAACCCATCCATCCACCTCCCCACCCATCTGCCTGTATATCAGTCCACTCATTTAGCCATCCCATCTATTCATCCCTCCATCCACCCATCCATCCATCCATCCCCTGATCCAGCCAGCCAGCTATCATCTATCCAACCATTCATTCATTTGTCCATCCATCCATCTGCCTTCCTTTCTGTGAGTCCGTACATCCACTCACCCGTTTACCCATCCACCCACCCACCTACCCACTCACTCATCTATCTGTCCATCAATCCACTCATCCATCCATCTACTCACCCATTATCCATCCATCCATCCATCATTCACTTACTCTAACATGTGTATGATGCTGGAGATATGGTGGGACTCAGTGTGATGAAGGATGCAGCCACATAGCCATGTAATCCATCTGTGCCCATTCAGTATGGTCAGAGCTGTGACAGATGATACTCAGGGCACTTTGGAGGCCAGAGGTTGCTACTAACCCAGCTGGGACGAGGAGGAGTGAGCGATGTTAAAGGGGAAGGTGGACCAGGGAGAATCACAGCCCAACTAAGGGCCCGGAGGGCAGAAAGAGATGGGGCTGGAGAGGCCCGTGAAGCCCAAAATGGTTCATGGCTCTGTCCCGTCCAGCCCTCTCCCCTTCCATCACACCCTCACCCCCCTGCTCCAGCCACACCTGCCTCCTTGCTGAACCTCCCATACATCAGGCACATCCTCCCCCCAGGCCTTCACCCTTGCTGTGCCCTCTGCCCGGGATACCCCTCATCAGCTGGAACCCATTCACCTGTTCAGGTCTCGATACTAACATCCCACTGCAGAGTGGCCTCCCTGACCCCTGGGCTCTGTTTCCACAGCCCAGCCAGCCCCTACTTCCATGAAGCTTGTGTGCATTTGTCCACCTTTGAGGCTACCTACCTACAGGGCTGAGGGGCCGAGACCACCTCCTTCCCATCCGCTGTGCAGCAAGGGGTCAATGCTTGTGCAGTGGATGGAGTTATTTAGTTTTATCCTATTGATTGCTAAGCATTTATTTGGCACATATTGTATGCAGCCCTCCCAGTTCAGGGCTGGGGCTCTCCCCTGCCTGGTAGCCTCCCTCCCCCACTGGCCCATTGAGCCTGGGCCTCTGCCTGCCAGGCGGCCAGTGGGTAAACACACCCCGCCCTCGCCCTCGGCCTCCCGCCCGTCACTGGCTTGAACAAGGGCCTCCTGTTAATGAGCTGCGGTGGGGGCTGGAGAAGGGGGGAGGAGGAATTGGGGGCAGGGCTCTGGTTCCTGTGATCTCTCCTGCCTACCCACCCGCAGAAATCTGAGTGGGGGCACTTCTCCCCACGGCAAGGCTGTGTGTCTTCCCTCTCTGAGCATCCAGTTCCCAAATCGAGGAGGCACGACGAGCCTGCCACACTGAGCCTCAGTTTGCCCATCTGTAGAGTGGGGAACGTTGGCAACCACCAGCATCAAAAAGTGCCGAATGCGCTTTTCATGGACTAATGTATTCGGGTCTCATGATGAGCCTAAGAAGTTGGGGCTCTCATTGTCCCCATTTCACCTGGGTTTTTAGTGCTGCTGGTATAGGGCAAAAAAACTTTAAGAATTTCCAATTTTCACTTCATTAGACAGAGAGGCAGACCGACAGACAGACAGACAGACTGAGGGAGAGAAGGAAACCACTTTAGTGAGACCACAGGCAGTCTCTCTCCGCGTAACACAGACACAGGTTTGTTTTGCTGTTACCTACAAAACTCTCACTAAATGCGAGAGGAAAGGAGAAAAGAGCAGGGCAGTCATTTGTCCTGGCACAGTTATCCCTGGAAAATTATGAAGATAATGGTGGTGTAAAATCATTCTCAGAAATCAGTGCCCATACAATGCCACATTGTTAAATTCCAGTCACTTCCTAGTGAAGTCCTTTCTCCCCTAAGGCAACTCCATAGTCCATTCTCTAAACTGGAGAAGTAAAAATTTACATTATAATAAACTTTTGAAGGTGTCCTCCCCCACCCTGTCCAAAGAAAAGAAAAGAACACACACACACACACACACACACACACACACACACACACACACACACACACACTGCGAGGCACAGCGATGTTAAGCAACTTGTCTCAAGTTGCACAGCAGAGCTGGGACATGAAACTCAGGGTCCTGGTGCCAGAGACCAAGACCTTCATGGCGGTGTCCTGCTGCCTCCCATGATGATGAGTTCCTGCCTCCTGAGGCTGCGGGGAGAGTGGGCAAAAAAGGAAAACCCACAAAAGTGATGTGGCAAGGTTTCGAGCATTTGGCACTTGCTCAATAAAATTGTAGTCACTATATTTATTGTTATTTTCTTCTTTCTTTATCATACCTTTTGGAGAGCCTGAGACAGAATGACAATAGAGCCGGGGCAAATGGAGAGTGGGAGGGGAGGCAGGGCTTGCTGAAATTCACAGAGCAAGTCAGGGTGGGTCTGCCAGACCCCAGTGCCCAGATGGCACCCTATCTGTCCCCCTGCCCCTCTTCCCATCACTTGGTCCTTCTGGAGAGATGGGTCCAGTCGGGCCATCCAAGGCAGGCTGGGTCAGGCTCCTCAGCTGCGGATGCAGCAGTGGCTAAGTGGCCTCCCTTGCTGCTCTAATGAATTCCCCAGACCCTGGGCCTGTGGCCGGGCCCGCCCAGGGCAGGGCGGCTGCCTTCCCGACATACTTTCTCTCTGGATTCACAAGGAGAGGCGGCTGGGGGAGCTGGGGGCACCCACATGTCTCCTGGCCCAGCAGGACTCTGCCAGGAAGGGCTCAGGGGCCCCTTCACACAGGCATTAGCCCCTCTGCCCCAGCCTGGCCAGGTTCCTGGAACCACTGGGTCCAGCATCATGGGAAGGGGGGCTGTTTGGGGCTCCAGCCAAGGGCTCAGGCCAGGAGGTCCCAGGAGGCTCCAGGCCAGAGTCTTCACAGCTAATGATGGGCCTGGGCTAGCATTTCTCGTCTGGAATCTGTGGCCAAGGGCAGACAGTGGGTGGTATGAAGGCCTTAGGGGTCCTGCCTTCTCCTGTTTTAATGCTGGCTGTGTGACCTTGAGCTGTCTCATGCCCACTCTGAGGGAAATGTGAATAAGAACGATCTGAGGTATAAGTGGACATAGTGTATAAATTACAGATTATATAATGAGGCTAACACAGGAGGCAGACATGGGGCACGGGTTAGCTCATTCAATCCTCTCAACAGTGATCACTCCCACTTTCGAGGTGAGGAAACCGAGGCACAGAGAAGTCAAGCAACTTGCCTTAGGTCACACAGCAAGGCTATGCCCGGCTGACATTCGAACCCAGGCCATGTGGCTCCTGAGTCTGTCCTAAAGTACAGTGGTAGCAGGGGTTACTATTATTAATAGTAATTACGTTACATTAATTATAAGGAATAATAACAATGTTACACTAATCATGGCAGGTGCTCTTTGCAGGCCCAGTGGCCCCCAGGGTAGGAGGAACAGAACAAAACACAGACATTTCCAGTCCCCCTGGTGAGGCCATCCCAACTTTCTCTGCCAGAAATATTCTGTCAGGCATCCTAGAAGAATGTCACACAGGCACCAGCCCCTAAGCCCTGCCCAAGAAGAGCAGGGAGGTCTTCCTGAAGGAGGGGGCACCAGAGCCAGACCTTGGACGATGGAGGAAGGTGTTCAGGATGGTGGGGGGCAGCAGGTACAAAGGCCGGAAGGACACTCAGAGTGAGTTATTGTGTAATGTGAGGCTGCCGAGGTGTGCATGGGAGGAGGGGGTTGCTGCCTGGAAGGGGGATTTCAGGGCCGACAGGATCCAGGAGGCAGGAGCATGAAACCAGATTGCCCATGTCTCCAGGCCTCTGTTGTCTGATCTGCAGACTGGGGCATCTTAAGGGCCTCTGCCTTTGCCATTCCCTCTGCCTAGAATGTCCTTCCCCGCATCTCCTCATAGCCGGGCCGTGAACAAGGCCACGTGTGTCCAAGCCGCAGCCCCATGCCAAGCCTGTGGTGGGGGCCTGGCTTCCATGTGCCCTTGTCCCAGCTGCATGAGGCACACGCAAGCCCACAGCCCTTGCTGGAGCCGTGGTTTTCCCAAGAATTCCAGCACCAGCCGGGAGTGGCCCCCAGGTGTGCTGGACGCCAAGGAAAACAGGAGGTGAGCTCATGGCCCTGCCACAGGCATCAGGGCACGGGCCTGTGGCACTTCACTGGAAGTGCCCAGGCTGGGATCGGCTGTTCCTACCCAGCCTCCCCACCAGACCCACCACTCCTCACTCACCCTCTGTGGCTCCCCATTGCCCTCAGAAGACAGTAAAAGCCCTGCCCCACTGGTATTGCTTCTCCTGAGCCCCAAGATTTCTCTACCCTGAAATCAAACTGTCCATCAGACCAGGCTCATTTTTGCCTCAGGGCCTTTGCACATGCTGTTCCTCTACCTGGAATGCCTTTCCACCATCTCTTTATCTGGCCACGGCCTCCTCACCTTCCTGGTCCTAGCTCGGTGTTCCCTCCTCCTCTAAGAAGCCTGCCCAGATTCCCCCTGCCACCCCAAGCTGGGTCAGGCACCTTCTTGGAGCTCCCACTGCTGCCTGTGCATCCCCCACCACAGTCCTGGCCCCTTGGGATGATTACATGTAGCTGCTTCCCCACCAACCTGGGTTCCCCACGAGGGAGGGGCCCAGTCTGGCTTGTTCACTCTGTGTCCCCAGCGTCCTGCACAGGACATGGCACACAGTAGGTTCTCAATGCATGTTTGAGAGTAATGAATGTGCCTGAAATTTCCCCACCTCCAAGCTCCACATGCTTCCCTCTGCCAGAACTGTCCTCACCTTTTTGTCTCTGCTGATCTGAGTCCTCCTTTCCTTTAGGTTTCCTTGCCACCTCCTCCAGGAAGCCCTCAGTGACTTCTCTGCAACCTCCCATGAGAACAAATCTGGCAATGAACCTACCTTGGCTTCATCCTTGCCCCTCGCAGTGGCCCTAGGCTAGTCACTTCCCCTCTCTGGTCCTCAGTTTCCCTGCCTATAGAATAGAGGCTGCAAACGCTGGAGGGTAGGGGCAAAGAGGGTTAACTCCAGAAAACAGAGGTGTTTTGTAGCTTAAGAGCATGGCTGGGCTGGGAGGATTTTCCTGATTAGCAGTAATTTCTATTTTTATTACAGGCTGTTCCCACAGAGCTGGACCGGAGCTCGGATGGTACGGCAAAGTCTCGACAAACAGAAGCACAGGGCCTCCTCCGCTCAGCTCTCCTCCAGCCAGAGCCCTTTAATTTGCTCACCCTCCTGCTGGGGAGGGACACACACACAGCCCAGTGCACAGATTGGGAGACTGAGTGGGCTCCGGTCCCTGGGCGACCAGGCTGCCCCCCTCCCCTACTCACCAGCCAGAGAACCGCAGAGAGAGATCAGAAAGGGGCTGGGGGAGGAGGTGAGTCCTAATCTTTAGCCACTCTTGACTCAGTTTCCCCAAGTGTGAGCTGAGGGGAGCCACTGTGGGGGGATCACTTCGTTCCCAGCTATGCCCGAGTCTTGGCACGCAACCATCACTCAGATAAGCGAATGAGAAGGCTGGAGGGCGGTCCCGCTTGATTCCCCGCCCCACCAACCCCGGCACAAGCCCCCCCGTGACTCAGTTTCCCCGCCGGATCCGGGTTCAGCCGCGCTGGGCGGGGCCTTGAACGCGGAGGCCAGCGCCGTCTGTTTACCTTGAGGCTGGACGCTGGGCAGGGCCGCCGAGGGCCGTCCCCGGGGCCGGCCGCGCCGCCGGCATAAATAGGCAGCGCGAGCCTCGTGGGCGGCAGAGAGCGAGACGCTGTCCAGCTCCCCGCCGCCGTCATGGTCCTCACCGCCGCCCGCGTTCTCTTGCTCACCTTGGCTGCCCTCGGCGCATCGGGCCAGGGGCAGATCCCGCTGGGTAAGCCGCCCCTGACCCCCAAACGGACAGGACTCGCGGGAGGCCTGGGGTCGCGGCTTCTTGGGAGTCGGGGACTGTTCGCCGGGGCGTACGGGGCGGAGAAAGCAGGCAGCGGGGCAGAGGCTCAAGAAATGGGGTGGGCGTCAGGGGTCCCTGCGGCGGCGGTGTGAGGGGTGTTGATGGGGGTCTCCGGTCCCCGACGCCCCACCAGCGCCCCCTGTCAGCGCAGGTGCAGACCTGGGGCCGCAGATGCTCCGCCAACTGCAGGAGACCAACGCGGCGCTGCAGGATGTGCGGGAACTGCTGCGGCAGCAGGTGCCTGCCGGGGTTGGGGGGACGGGGGTGCCGGGTTGGCACTGAGAGGCTTGGAAGAGGGGAAGGGGGTCTCGGAGGTGGGGAAGTGTGGGGGAGTGGGAGGAGGACCGGAGAAGGGGATCCTGGTGGAGGTGAAGAGAGCCCAGAGTTACGGAAAAGAGGAAAAAGAGGGGTCCCAGGGACAGGGGGTTCCGCGGGAGAGGGGTAGGGATCCGTGAGGGGGGAAGGGAATCCCAGGGAAGGAAGAGAGGGGCTGGGAGAGTAGGGATCTCGGGGTAGGGAGTCCGTGGGGAGGGGGCCCGGGCCGAGTGGGTGGGTCTGAGGGAAGGGAGTTTTGAGAGAGGGAGACGGGAGACCCGACGGGGGAGGAGAGGGATGGACCCGCTGACCACACCCCATCCCCCTTGCACCAAAGGTCAAGGAGATGACGTTTCTGAAAAACACGGTGATGGAGTGTGACGCGTGCGGTGAGCGCAGCTGGGGCGGCAGAGACTGGGAGGCGGGGGGAGCGAGAAGAGATGGGGAGACAGAGAGAGAGAGCGAAGGACAGACCGGGAGGAAAAGAGGCAGAGGAGAAGATGGAGGCTGACAGAGATGGAGAGATTGGATGAGGGATGGAGAGAGAGAAACAGGAAGGGGAGACAGAGACTATGGGAGGGGGAGACCCCCAAAGGGCCAGAAACCATGCGAGAGATGCTGGGAGGTGGAGAGTCGAGGAGGGAGAAGCAAAAAACGGCCGGGCGCAGAGATCCAGATACTGGAGAGACCTGGCGGGCAGAGCGCTCAGTACGAGGCGGGGTCGCAGAACAGCCAGGATCTCACCACGCCCTCAGGGGGCCAACCCCCCCACCCCGGCTCCACCCCTGGGCGTGACCCTAACCATTCCCGCCCCACCCCCCGCAGGGATGCAACCCGCGCGCACCCACAGCCTGAGCGTGAGGCCCCTAAGCCAGTGCGCGCCCGGCTTCTGCTTCCCCGGCGTGGCTTGTACCGAGACAGCAAGCGGTGCGCGCTGCGGACCCTGCCCCGCAGGCTTCACCGGCAACGGCTCGCACTGCGCCGATGTCAACGAGGTGCGTCCGCCACCACCGCCCCGACGATCCCCCAACGCGTGACCCCACAGCTCCCCACCGCCCCGACGAACTCCTCATCCGCTGGGGGTGCTCTCCCGGAGAGCCCCCTCATCTCCAGGGGCGCAGGTGCAGACGACCTCCCCACCGCCGGGGGACACCCACCGCTACCACGCCCCTCTCCACCTGGGACGCCCATCCCGATGACTTCCTCCGTAGCCGGCGACGTCCGCCCCGACGACTCCCCTACCGCCGGGAGTGGTCCGCCTCAACGAGCCCCCTCACGGCCGGGAGCCGCCGACCCCAGCCACCCTTCCACCACCGGGGGGCTTCCGCCCCGACAGCCTCCTCACCGCCGGGCACGCATGCCCCGACGACCACTTCCCGCCTCCTCTGGGGACACCCGCCCTCAAAATGTCTTCCCCCGCCCATGAGCACCCAGCCCACCGGGTCCCAGGAACAGATCCCCTCAGGCACGCCCTGTTCCCCGCCTGGTCTTGCCCCTTCCCACGTCAAGGCTAAGCCGCCTGTGACCCCTGGGACAGTGGCCTCTGCCCCACATGGCACTCCCCAGCCCCCAAGAGCTAGCTGATCGCCCTTGCCTTGAACTTTACAAGTACAAGCCCAATAAGCCCTGAGGCGCCTCTCTCGGGGAGGCCCAGCTACACCTCCGTCCTCTGACCCTCCGGGGCCCTTCCTCCCCCAGTGCAACGCCCATCCCTGCTTCCCCCACGTCCGCTGCATCAACACCAGTCCGGGCTTCCGCTGCGAGGCTTGCCCGCCGGGGTACAGCGGCCCCACCCACGAGGGCGTGGGGCTGGCCTTCGCCAAGGCCAACAAGCAGGTGAGGGCCGTGGGGGGTTGGGGTGGGGAGCCAAGAGGAGCATTTTGGGGTGGGGGGCATTCTGTTGAGTAAACTCGACCTCCAGCCTCGCAGCCTTTTCCTGCCTCGCTCCAGCGGGAGGGCATAGGGACCGGAGTCTGGGGAATAGAGGAAGTTAAGGGTCCACGTCAGGGATGGTCGGGGTTGGAGGCAAGATGTAGGGGAGAGGAAGGATTCAGAGGAGACGTGAACCGGGTGGGAGGTCTGGGGGTATCTGCGTGCGAGCAGTGACCTCTGCCCTCCCTCCCACCCAGGTTTGCACGGACATTAACGAGTGTGAGACCGGGCAGCATAACTGCGTCCCCAACTCCGTATGCGTCAATACCCCGGTAAGGCCTGGGAGGAGAGGGGAAGGGCTGAGAGATGGAGGATGGGACGCGAAGTGCCGGGCGGCGGGGGCTGACCTCCTGTGGCCCGGGCTCAGGGCTCCTTCCAGTGCGGCCCGTGCCAGCCCGGCTTCGTGGGAGACCAGGCATCAGGCTGCCGTCGGCGCGCACAGCGCTTCTGCCCCGACGGCACGCCCAGCCCGTGCCACGAGAAGGCCGACTGCGTCCTGGAGCGTGATGGGTCGCGATCTTGCGTGGTGAGTGCGAGCGGGCCAAGGAGGGGCGTACGATGAGGGTCCGGGGGTGGGGCCGCGCCGGAGCACCCACTCACTCCCCCCACCCGCAGTGCGGCGTCGGCTGGGCTGGCAACGGGCTCTTCTGCGGCAGCGACACAGACTTGGACGGCTTTCCCGACGAGAAGCTGCGCTGCTCAGAGCGCCAGTGCCGAAAGGTGGGCGGGGTCTGGAGGGCGTAGCCTGGTATGAGGGTGGGCGGGGCTCCCTGGCAGCGCCCCTCATGCCCGCCGCGCCCACCCCTAGGACAACTGCGTGACGGTGCCCAACTCAGGGCAGGAGGACGTGGATCGCGACGGCATCGGAGACGCCTGCGACCCGGATGCCGACGGGGACGGCGTCCTCAACGAGAAGGTGGGGCAAAAGCGGGGGCCTAGGCGAGACTAGATGGGGTCTTGGCTCGAGTGAGGGGTGTGGCCTTAGAGGCTGATCCCGCGGGTCCCAGAGGGTTAGGGGGTTCCCTGCAGAGGAGGCGGGGCCTCGGAGATGGACAGTCTGGGGAGTGACATTTGCCTCTCTAGGCC
The DNA here is from genome assembly GCF_965194825.1 of Balaenoptera physalus. Classification (NCBI taxonomy): domain Eukaryota; kingdom Metazoa; phylum Chordata; class Mammalia; order Artiodactyla; family Balaenopteridae; genus Balaenoptera; species Balaenoptera physalus. Next base: position 13,370,903 of record NC_138890.1, on the reverse strand, counting down.
TGACTACTCCCAACCGGCCCTGACCTCTAGGACAACTGCCCGCTGGTGCGGAACCCAGACCAGCGCAATGCGGACGGCGACAAGTGGGGCGATGCGTGCGACAACTGCCGGTCCCAGAAGAACGACGATCAGAAGGACACAGATAACGACGGCCGAGGCGACGCCTGCGACGACGACACAGACGGCGACCGTGAGCTCTGTGGCAGGGGGGCGGGGAGAGGGAAGGGCTGGCACCAAGGGGCGAGGCTTGGCTGGGGGCGGGGCTCGGCCTCCCTTGGAAGCCGGAGCGGGTATGCTCGCCTAGGCCTCCAGGGACCGTGGACCATGCTCCGGCGGGCAGCAAAATGCAAGCTGGGATATGATGCCGAGGAGAAAAGGAAGGAACTTTTGGAGGAGGGGAAGGTGGTCCCTGTGTTAGATGCTGCAGGGAGGAAATAAGTGGACAGAGACGTGAGCCTGGGGTTTAGGGCCGAGGAGGTACCATTTTTACATCTGGGCAGAGACTCGAGGTGGTGCATTCGCAGAGCTAGTCCCCTCACCGCCGTCCATTCATTTAGTCTCTAGGAGGCTGGCGGCTGGGCACGAATACTTGGTTTAACTTTGTAGTTATTGGGAGCCAAAGTTGCGGTGGGACTCTGTCCCAAGCTAGCCCCAGGTCTGCACCTGCCCTGCTGAAGTCAGCCTGGCCCCGTGCCAATCTTGGGATCCCGTTCTGTCCTTCTGCTTCCCGCAGGGATCCGCAACACGGTAGACAACTGCCCCAGGGTGCCCAACTCAGACCAGAAGGACAGTGATGGCGATGGTGTAGGGGATGCCTGTGACAACTGTCCTCAGAAGAGCAACGCAGACCAGGTGAGGGCAGGCCAGACCCCAGCTGGGTCAGACCCCTGGGGGGAGCCCCAGGCTGATTAACAAGACTCCAGACCAGTCCGAGCAGCCTGGGGGGCGGGGGTGTTCCTCCGCGTCAGGAAGGACCTTGGCTCTGGAACTGGGGGTGGGCGGGAGGCTTCTGAATTCTTCTGCCCTGATTATGGACACCTACATCCTTCCCCCGCCCCCAGAGGGATGTGGACCACGACTTTGTGGGAGATGCTTGTGACAGCGACCAAGACCAGTAAGGAGGACATCTGGGGCTGAGGTGGGGACCCAGGGTGGGCAGCCCTTGATCCAGCTTTCTGGGGTCTCATTGTCTCTGCCCCACCCACCCACTCTAGGGATGGGGATGGGCACCAGGACTCGCGGGACAACTGCCCCACAGTGCCCAACAGCGCCCAGCAGGACTCAGACCACGATGGCCAGGGTGACGCCTGCGACGACGATGATGACAACGATGGGGTCCCCGACAGTCGGGACAACTGCCGCCTGGTGCCCAACCCGGGCCAGGAAGACGTGGACCGTAAGGCAGGGTGCAGGGCCTGTGGTGGGGGCGGGGCTAGTGTGGAGCCACTAGGGTGAGATTTGGGGTGGGCATGGTGGGGCCAGTGGCATGTGTGAGCGGAGCTGGAGACACGGTGTGGGCAGGGCTGGTAGCCTGTGTGGGCGTGGCCAGGCCTGGGGCGGGGCCTGGAGCTGATTCTACTACGGTGGGGGGGCCTCCCATCTCCTCTCAGGGGACGGCGTGGGCGACGTGTGCCAGGGGGACTTTGATGCAGACAAGGTGGTGGACAAGATCGATGTGTGTCCGGAGAACGCTGAGGTCACCCTCACCGACTTCCGGGCCTTCCAGACGGTCGTGCTGGACCCCGAAGGCGACGCGCAGATAGACCCTAACTGGGTGGTGCTCAACCAGGTGGGGGCGGGGCCCAGGCGGGAGGTGGGGGGAGCCCAGGACCGCCACAGCGGGTCCTAAGCTAGGGGCGGGGAGCCGAGGGCACACACGGCTGGCCTGAGGCCTTTCTTCCTTTGAACCCCACCAGGGGATGGAGATTGTGCAGACGATGAACAGCGACCCTGGCCTGGGTGTGGGTGAGACATGGGGAGGGGCCAGGCCGTGCAGGGGGCGGGGCTAGAGGAGAGGTGGGGCGGGGCGGGCCTGGACTCAGGAAAGGCGGGGCCAGGTTGGGTGGTCTGGGCTCAGGGGTCGGGCGTTCTGGACTCTGGAGGGGCGGGGCCGGGGGCGGATCTGGGCCCTGGTGCGGCAGGGGCTAGCGTCCCTTCCTCTCCCCAGGTTACACGGCCTTCAATGGCGTGGACTTTGAAGGCACGTTCCACGTGAACACGGTCACGGATGACGACTATGCGGGTTTCATCTTTGGCTACCAGGACAGCTCCAGCTTCTACGTGGTCATGTGGAAGCAGATGGAGCAGACATACTGGCAGGCAAACCCCTTCCGTGCAGTGGCGGAGCCTGGCATCCAGCTCAAGGTGCTGGGCCCGACCTGAACTCTGGGTCTGAGTGCCAACTCGGAGGCCCCAAACCCTCCCACAAATCCCCAAAGCCTTACAGCCCCCAGCCTCATTCTATGGACCTCGAAGTCTTTCTACCTAGTTCCTCCCACAGGCCCTCAAACACTCCCCCGGGATCCCCCAATCTTTCTGTGGGCCCCAAAGCCCTCTCACAGAGCCCCAAACTTTCCCTCAGGTTCCAAATCCTCCTGCAGGCCCCATAGACCCCAGTATTTCACTGAAACCCTAGAATTCCCCAAGTCCTCTAGACTCGAGTTTATCCCACAAACCATTGCTGCCCCTACAGCCTGCCTGCAAAGCTCCACGTGGCCCCCAAGGCTTCCTCGTGGGTCTCCCATCCAGGCATACTGGGGGCCCCCACCACTCCTCTATGACTCACAGCTCCTTGCCTGTCTGGGGGCTCTGGTGGCCTGTGTGGTCTCTGACCCCCGCTCCCCTGTTCTCCGGCGTGGCAGGCCGTGAAGTCCTCCACAGGCCCTGGGGAGCAGCTTCGGAATGCACTGTGGCACACGGGGGACACAGAGTCACAGGTGCGGCTGCTGTGGAAGGACCCCCGCAACGTGGGCTGGAAGGACAAGACGTCCTACCGCTGGTTCCTGCAGCACCGGCCCCAAGTGGGCTACATCAGGTGGGAACCCGCCCTCTGCCAGGGGGCCCGGAGGCCCTGCTCTATCCTGGCTCTTGAGGGAAGGGGGGAGTGCTTCAGGGGGCCTCGGTCCCCTTATCTGTAAAATGGGAATAATACAGGCAGTTAGAAATACTGTCTGGCCCTGGGGCATGATACCCAACCCAGGACAGGGGGAAGGGCCAGGCCGTGCAGGGAGCTGCTCAGGGGGCAGGGCCAGAGGAGAGGTGGGACAAGGGGGGAGCCTGGACTCAGGAAAGGCGGGGCCAGCTTGGGTGGTCTGGGCTCAAGGGTCCGGTGGTTCTGGACTCTGCACACAGCAGTAGGTGGGGTCTCACTCACTCCCGGTTTCTCAGTCCCCACTCTGCGCTGCCAGGAAGTCCAGGCACTATGCTTAGCACCTACTGTGTGCAGGGCCCTAGATGTCCATCCTCTCACACAGGGAAACTGAGGCTCAGGTCAGGAGCCCCCTCTGCCCTGAGCATGGCCCAGGCAGGGAGACATATGGCCCCCTCTCCTAGAGAGGAGGGGGCCTAGCTCATGGGGCAGGACGCTGAAGCTCTGAGAGGGGAGGCGGCACCTGGCCCAGGGCCCCGAATCACAGTCCCTTCCTTCCCCGCAGAGTGAGGTTCTACGAGGGCCCGGAGCTGGTGGCGGACAGCAATGTGGTCCTGGACACGACCATGCGGGGAGGCCGCTTGGGAGTCTTCTGCTTCTCCCAGGAGAACATCATCTGGGCCAACCTGCGCTACCGCTGCAATGGTAAGAGGACCCTGTTGGGGAAGGTGGGGAGTCCTTACCGCCCAGCCTCACCCCCCTCTCACCTGCTCACCCTCTCTCCACAGACACCATCCCCGAGGACTACGAGGTCCAGAGGCTGCTGCAGGCCTAGGGACACAGGTGGGGACCCGCCACTGGATGACGGCCACCCTCACAGCTGCCCTCACTGTGGAAGGCCATCAGCACCCGGCCCCAAGAGGCAGCTGGCCTGGTGGGGAGGGAGAGGGGCTCAGAGAGGACCAAATAAAGTGTGTGTGTGGCGGAGCAGCTGGTTGTGGTCTCTGCCGCGGGGAGGTGGCAGGGTCGAGCCTCTGAGGGGAGGCCAGGGGCCCCAAACTCAGGCCTTGGGAGAGTTGGGGGCGTGCCACTAACTCCCCCCGTGACTGGCTGGGGCCCTAGGAGCCTGACTAGGAGTGTCCGGCCCTGCTGCATCCCACTCACTCGCCTGGGGCGTCTGCCCCAGGATCCTGGGGTGTGTGTGTGAGGGGCTCACGCCTGCGTGTCCATGTGTGTGTGTTTGTGTGTGTGTGTGTGGCCCCTGTGTGGCTTCTGCCTGGTGCACCTGCAACACCCACAGTTCATCCTCCAGAGGGGAGAAGAGGGCAGGAAAAAAGGAGAGGAGGCAGAGATGAAAACATTGGATTTTTATTATGTTTCATTACAAAGGATGCAAAGGTACACAGACGATAGCGTCCACGCCAGAAAGGATGGGCAGGGGCCAGCCGAGTGCACCCTGAGCGCCCGCCCCCACCCGCCGTGGGCACCCACGCGTGCGGCCCACGGGACATCTACAGCACAATGTACATGCTGGGGGTGGGGGCAGAGCCAGCCTGAGGGAAAGAGGGACATGAGTGGGACAGGGCTTGGACTGGCGGGTTTGCATATATCAGTGGTACCGCCCAGTTCCTGGAGGGGCAGGGGCAGTTTCCAACGGAGGGCATGGCGGGGCCAGTGGACCTTGACTGCCAAAGCCCTCCCTTCCGGAGTCTGGTGGCAAATGCCACAGCTGTGTCCCCTTGTCCCCGGTTGGCAGGAGGTCAGAAATGACAGGCTGGGCATCGATTACCCCCAAATTCCACAACCCTGCAAGATGGGGGCAACCCAAGTGTCACTGGCTCCTCGGGACAGGGTGCTGGGCACTGGCCAGGAGGGCAGAAGGCAGAGGGAGCTGTCTGGAACCAGCCCCTGACGTCCAGCCCCTGCCTGGGATGAGCCTGGGGCCCTGAGACCCGTGGGCCTGAGCTAATGACAAGAGGGAACTGAGGCCCGGGTCACAAGGGTCTTGTCTGCCCCCCGGCGCCTTCAGGAGTACCCCAGTGCCCAGGCCTGGGGGTGCAGGTCACCCCACCTCCATTGGGGAAGAACTCTTGTCTGTGGCCAGCCACCTGTGGCACACCAACAGTTATGAGAGGTGCCTGAGCCCCACACAGCCAGGACCCCCAAAAGCCGAGGAAGCCAAAAAGAGTTGGTTCAGGCCAAGCTGGCCGGGCAGGGCCTGACAAAGGAATGTCCCAAGGACCCCTGTCATATGCTGTGAGACCCCCAGGGGATAGGGGCTCAGGGTCCACGGAGAACTCGGGCAGAAACAGACCTGGCTGCCCACTCACCCCAGGCAGGCCTCCCAGGGTAGGCGAGGTGCCAAATCCTCCCCCCAGCTCTTCAGGTCACGTGGCGGGGGGGGGCGGAGCTCAGGTGGCCACAGCTCCCTCACCTGAAGCGTCACCTGCAGGGGTGGTAGGCCAGGCCCAAGAGCAGCAGGTACCCTTGACCTTGCACCCCTGTGCCCCAACACCACGCCAAGGGCACCCTGAGGACTCTGACTACAGCTCCCTCAGAACCCAGTGAGGGTGATGGGTGCTGCTACTGCTGTGTCAGGGCTGGGGGCGGGGGCAGGGGAGGTGGAGGGTCTCCTGACCCCACCAGGCCTCACCACACCCAGCGTGCACCCTGGGGTGGGGATGCCTTCTTTGGAAATGCAGAAGACTCAGAATTCAGTTGGGGGCAGGAGTTTGGCAGCAAGTTTGGTTATGAACTAGCTCAGGGTCAGCTGAAATGTGGAGGTCTGGGGAGGGGTGCACCATCCCAGGCATTCTCAGCTGCCTGGAGGCCTCCAGGTCAACAAAGTCTTCGCTAGGAGCAGGTGATGAGGGGGGCTCATTAGGCCCAGGAGGCTGGACAGAGGGGGGTTGCCCCTGCTTCTTGAGTCCCACCCAGCACCTCCATGGGCCTCGTACCTACTCCCGTCCCCCGAGAGCAGGCCGCAGCCAGCACCCGGCATGCACGCGGTCCCCAAACTGGACACCCACCCCAGCAGGATGGATGGACGACACGGGACGTCTCGCCCTCCATGCAGGAGTTTCACAGCATCTGATGGACGGACAGATGGACAGCTGTCCTTGCCCGCCCCACTGTGACATACAGGCCTCACGACGGGCCCACTTGGCTGGCCGCCCTCCTGGGAGGTCGGCCGCCTGAAGAAATCAGGCCAAGCACACCTACGACGTCAGAACCCTCCTGCCCAGCCCTCAAAACCCACAAGGAGATAACAGCACACAGGCCGCAAAGGCCGGCCAAGCACCCCCAGTGCATACCCCCTGGGCGGGCAGGCAGGTGGCCCTGAAGCCAGTGGGGAGGCTGGAGGTGAGCATGGGGGCGTTGCTGGGGAAAGGGCTGCAAACACACACACCTGCCCTTGCCTTCCAGCCTCGCAGGCCTGGTCCCAGGGAACTCCGTGGACTGCAGTGGGGTTGGGGGCTGGACCCAATGCAATTAGGGTCCCTTCTGCTGTGTACTTGTCCCCACAGGGAAGCCTGACTGGTTTTTGGATACCGCTGGCCGTGGGCCTCCAAATTTTGCTGAAGGGTCGACCTGCCCCCTGAGCTTTCCACTGAGGGTCTCAGGGCCCCCTGCCCCAAGGGACTGGCCCCTACCCTTCTTGCCCGGAAGAGCGCTGGGGGGAAGCAAGGCGTGCAAGGAAAGCGGGGAGGGGGCGGCAGGGTACCCCAAACAGTGCTGCCTGTCTTCCCTCTGCTAAGGGCACGGTGTGGGTGGAGGTCCTCACGGGTACCTGTGACAGGGACGTGATCCCCATGAGACTCCTCCTTCTCCTTCCCCAAGTCAACCCCGGGCACTGCAGGGGTGATGCTGACAGGTGGGGGGTGGGGACCAGGGGCATGAACTCTCTTCTCTGGGGGACACAGAGACAGGCTGACCCCAGGTCTCATCCTCGGCCCATGGAGCCTCATGGGGGAACAAATTTACCACCCTGGGGGCTCAGAGGACAGAGGGTAAACTGAGGCAGGTGGGGACACGCTGGTTGGCTCACGCTCCCGGAGGAAAGGTTTGCACAGCTGAGGGGGGCTCGGCCACAGCGAGCGGGTCTATATACACGATGCAGGGGCCCCGGCTCACCCCTCATGGCGCAGCTCGCCTGAAATCACAGTATTTTCACATCACAAGTCAAAGGGCTGATTCCCTTAAGCTGTCCTGTTTCTAAAAGTCTTGGCAATTCATATTCAACATTTAGTAGAGAAATGATACTTAAGAAAAAAACCAAAATCCCCTGTTGTAGACCCCCAGAGGCCTGCCCAGGCCCAGGACGGGGCAGTGAACCCTTTGAGGACACCTGGCCGCTGGCTCCTGGCTGGATCCCCTCCCCGGGAAAGCTCTGCACCTACGCCCCTCACGGGCTGAGGCTGCCGTGTTAATACAGTATCACCTGTGCTCCTGGCCGAGGGATGCTAGAAACGGGCCATGGGGCTGGACAGCCCCTCCTTCCCTACCCATCTGCACCAAGAACCCAGTGCTGGGCAGATGGGAAGTGTGGGCTGACGGGGCTCCCTCACGGGGTCCCCAACTCCTTGTTTGAAACTGGCATCCAGGAAGGTTGCTTGTAATTTTATTAAGGCCATTTTTTTAAAAAAGTTCTACATACAAGTCTAATGGTAATCAAACCCTTCTATGTACATACATGTAGTTTTTCTTTAAAAAAAGAAAAAGAGTCCTCACTCTTTGCCCCCAGCCCTGGAAAGAAGATGGGCCCTTGACCTGGATGGACTGACACTAACCCTAACTCCAGTCCAGACAACAGTGGCGGAGGCCAAGTGACCGAGGACAGCGGGCTTCCCGACTGTGGGGCCACGCGGCCACTTGGCCACGTGCTAAGAGCCCGGCCAGGGAACAAGAGAGAGGGATGGTCACTAGGATCAAATCTGGCTCCCACAGAGAAGAGGCGGGAGCTCCCAAGACCCCGACGAAGGTGGAAACGCACCAGGCAGGAGGTGCCAGCCCTGCTGGCAGGCGGAGGAGCGAGTAAGAACTCGAGATGTGATGTTGGAGAGAATGAAACGGACGTTCCTATTCCAAAGCAACTGACAGAACACAAAGCCAGCCCTGTCGCCCCCCTCGCAGGGCCTGTAGGGCAGAGGGATGGCCTCTGGTGCGCCAGTGAGCCCCGATGGATGGTCACCTGGGCCTCCTGAGGCACTTTGAGAAGCACCTGGAAACCAGCCGCTAAAATGCACACTGCTCTTTGCCTCCAAATCCAGCCCTGCCAGGAAGGGCTACGAAAGAGATGGCGGGATGGTGGGAGGGGATGAATGTTGGCTGGTCCTTGGGATGGGGGTGCTGAGGACAGGCTCATCTCCGGGGCATCTCAGGACAGAGGGGCCGCAGCTGCTGCCGCCAGCCACGGGGTCTAGGACAGGCCTGCCCTGAGGACTGGCTGGCACCTTTGGGAAGGCCGGGCAGAGCTGGGTCTTCACGAGACCCCTGATGGAAGCTGGGGCTCCTTCCCAGAAGTCTGTTAGGGATCAGAGCGGAGGTCCCTCTGGCCGCTTCTGCCAGCTTCTGCCAGAGTGCCCACCCAGCCCAGCGAGCCCAGCCCAACCTCATGTCCTTCTGTTTTGGGATAACGGAGTAAAAGTAAAAAGGCCGGAGATGCAGCTCAGACCCGGGCAGGCAGCAGACAGCTTCCAGTTAGCTTACAAATATTGTAACGTTGGATTTCTAGAATAAAAACATGCTCTCAGCAAGTGTTGGCTTGAAGGAGTCAGTTATTCATCTACAACCCAAATGTAAATACAAACCGAAAGAAACAAACCAAAAAATGCCCCGCCGCCTCCACCACCCCACCCCCGGCCATTCTTTAAATAATAGTAACAGTGACCACGGTACAGAGAAAGAAAGATGGAAACAAGTCACAAAACCCCCTAGAAATAATCCCCGCCTCCACGTGCATCCCCGACAGGCCTGGGTGGGGATTTCACAGCAAAGGTGGCCACCGAGGGGCCTAGCTGCGGGTGGCGAGGGGGGGGCGTGGGCTTCCCTACTGGGCCCCGGGGGAGATGTAGCTGTTTCGCATGCTCCGTTCACATGTTCGCATCCCACCTCCGTGGGATGGAGTCTAGTGTTCTATGTGTGCTCAGAAATATAAAAGACGGCAGTCCAAATAGTGTTTATTTCCACTTCATGTCTGCCCACCCCCTGCCCCCGGCGCCTTCTCCTTTTGGCAGGGTGGGGCTGGCTCGCTACCTAACCAAGGGCTGGGGGCGCGGGCGGGTGGGGGGACCGGGGACAAAGGAAGGCAGTGAGAGCTGGACAACAGTCGCAAGGTGCACCTCAGCCCACCACCGTCGCAGAGCACGGCGCCCCCCGAGGCCGGCGGCCCTGCCCAGCACGCTTTCCGCATCTTACAGGGGGACGAGAGAGCAGGGAGGGTCCGCGGGGGCGACGACACGCGGCCTCACGCGGGAGGTGGACGACCGGGGTGGGCAGGCGGGTGGGCTGGGGCGCTTGGCGGCATTGCAAGCTCAGAATCACAAGCTCGGCCGTTTGCGAGGGACGGAGCGCCGCCGTCCCCAGGCTTGGGGGGACGCCGTGGGGACCACTGACCGGTGGGGTGACGGAGCCGGGGGCTGGGCGGCCGTGTGCCGGGCGTGCGGCTCACAGACGGTCCATCCGGAAGGTGTCCTCGGTGGCCGGGTCGGCCAGGACCATGTCTGGGTCATTGAGCATGTGCAGTCCGTCCAGGGTCAGGGGGTCAATCTTGAGTTCGTCCAAGGGGAACTGGTTGTCAGAATCGAAGCTGACGTCACCGACCCCGGCCAGCGTGCTGGTCAGTTCTTTAGAGAGGCTGGGAGGGGACTCTCCTGTCACTGGGGGTGGGGGGTACACACAAGAGGCTCAGCTTGGCCCTGGCTCCCCGCACCCCGACTCTGCGCCTCCACGGCCCCCATCAATGCTCAGGCCATACCAGGGAGCTCACCTGAGCGGTCTGTCCCCCAAAGGACATTTGCGATGTCTGGGGACATTTTTAGTTGTCACGACTGGAGGGAATGCTACTGGTATCAGGTGGGTGGAGGCCAGGGACGCTGCTCAACACCCCACAGCACACGGGACGGTCCCGACCCAGATGTCGGGGTACCAAGGCCGGAAAGCCCTGGGATGAGGGCTGCGACACAGACTTCAGTGTGACGTGGAGGGAGCAGGGGGCTCTCAGGCTCTGCCAGGTTCTGCCAGGCAGTCTGCTCCGTGTGCATCAGGGGCCTCCCTGTGGGTTGGAGGGAAGCCCGGGTTTCCCTGCAGAGACCCAGGTTCACACCTGGGCTCCTTCCTCTACTTGTGGTGAGACCCTGGGCCTCAGTTTCCCAATCTGGGAAACGGATATGAAAGTTTTGTTCTTTCTGGGCCGTTGGACAATCACAGAGGCCTGATCCTTCTCACACAACCTCCAAGGCCTAGGCTTCTGCACTCAGAGCATCTCCTGCAGACCCTTGGGGCGGGGAGGAGGCACTGGGTCTGCACTCCGGCCGTGGGGAGCTCTGGGCAGGAACCCCTTCCATCCTAGAGATGTCAGTGGGGACTGCTGAGAGGGTCTCACCCTCAATTCCACGACAGCCCTGGCTTATGAGGAAACCGCCTCCTTCTTTGATAAAACCTAGAACCTTCAGGGGCATGACGAGGGGTGGGGGTGGGGGACTGCAGGGTCGGAGCTCTGCTGGGAGAAGACTCACTCAACATGCGCGTGCGCAAGCCTGGGTGCCTGGGCACTGTGCTCAGGCCGCTCGGGGAGGCCCGACGCAGCATGCGCGAGCTCTTACGTGTCTGTCAGCTGCACGGGACAAGCCCCAGCAGGCAGGGCCCGCCCCACAGTCACGTGCATCCCCGGCACGCTCAGCTACTGGGGTTCAGGGGACTGGGCAGGAGGTGAAGGGCTGAGGGACTGGTTTCACCCTGTTCTCACTCTTGAGCCTGGGACACCGGACACCTGGTCCAGGGTCCAGTGTGCGTCCCCCCAGCCTGTGTCCTGTAAGCCCAGCGGTGAGTCAAGGTTGGCGGGTTCTGGCCTCCGTGGGCAGGGACACCTGGGCCCCGTCGCGCCTCACCCTGCAGGGCTGGGACTCCATCTCCCGCGGCCTCTCACCTGTGAGGATGATGTTGGGTATGCTGCTGTGGCTGGGGAAGCTGAGCTGCTGTGTGTCCGGCAGGCTCCCGTGGCTGCCCGTGAGGCCCATCATGGCCGCCTGGGAGTAGTTGAGTGTCGAGCCCGGGCTGTACAGGCTGCTGGAGCTGATGGCATTCTCTATCATGTTGAACTGCTCCAGCTGGGAGAAGAAGCATACAGGTGTGAGGCCAGCCCCCCGAGCTGGCCGCCCTGGGACTGCGGCCGTGGTTGGCTGGCCGGCCTGCCTGAGACCGCCAGCACCTCCTCCCCTAAGGGACGCCCAGCACCCGTGCCAAGGTACACTTGGCGCTGCCAAGCATGAGTCCCTCTGCCTTGGGGTCTCCCCGTCTCCGAACCTGCCTGGGCCTGCCGGCACATGGCCCCCTCAGAGCTTGCTGGATGGATGGATGGATGGATGGATGAGTGAGTGAACAGCTCCAGGCAGCAGCCAACCCTTCCCGTGCCCACACGCCCCCAGTCCCGGCCTTCACGCACTGCCACTGCAACCTCCCGGCAAACCCACGTGCACGGCCCACACCAAGGCACCGCTGTAACAGCCACTGCCCGTCCCCACCAGCGTTCACCACCCACCCTTCCTCCCCCTCCGCTGGCGGCCTCTTTCTGCGGGCAGGGTGCAAACGCCAGGAGAGGCCAAGCCAAGCCACCCCCTCCAGGGCCTGGGCCTCTGCAGCCTGGAGACTGGAGAGGCTGAGAAGCTCATGCAGAGGAGCGGGCCGGGTCTGGCGAGCATCTGCGGTGGGTGCCCGCTCACCTGGTGGGACAGAGCATTGGCCTGCCTGGCCGCCATCTGCTGCTCATAGAATGAGTCCCCAAACACGCCGCCCAGGGTGGAAGAGTGCTGCAGACAGAAGAGAGGCCCACTGTCGTCAGGGTTCCCAAAACCAGGCAGGGGGTGCGGCTGCTATGGGGTGGGAGGTGCTCCCACGGGCTGGCTGCACCCATACCCTTCTCCCAGGACCTCACCACCGGCCTGGGCTGGGAGAGGAGGGAGGCCTCTGGAACTTCCTGGAAGATGCTCAGGACGTGAGAGGCTGATGACGTCTACCTCAGGGCTCCTGGGAGAGCCCACACCCGCTGGGGTGGAGGGGTGCACCCCTAATCTCGGGATGATGGCTCCTTTCCACCGCCTGCTCCTGGGGGAGGGGGGCCTCTGCCGCCCAACTTCCCCCAAAGTGCCATCCCATCTCCTCTCCTTAAGCTCAGGTGTGGGTGAACCCGCTGTCATCAGGTGGAAGACGAGGGGCCACAGGGACCGGGAACCCCACCTGACAGGCCCCAGAGGAAAGTGTGTGAGTGGGGCAAGGCGGGAGACACTCTGGGTGTTCAGGGTGGGATGCGTACCTTGTCAGACACGGGAGACGCGGGACAGGCAGCAGGCCACACACACGTGGGCAGGAAGGGTGCACAGAGCGAGCACGGGACAGGTACACGGAAAGCCCCTGCCCACCTGTCCAGCCGTGGCTGCCTGCCTGCCCGCGAGGCCCTGGGGCCTGGGCGATGGCAGGCAGCCCCACTCCTGTTTGCCCAATGCCAGTTGGGGCAGAGGGACGGGGGCTGCCCCTGGGAGAGGAGCAGGGGGCTGGGGATCCTCTGAGGCAGTGGAGATGCCAAGAATAGGAGTGTGGAGCTCCTGCCCATTCTTGAGATGCTGCCAGGGAGATGGCAGGACAGAGTCTGGCGGGATGTGGAGGGGAGGAAAGGGATGGCCGTGTGTGTGGCCAGGTCACACAGGAGACAACAGACCTTGGGAGACAGATGCCCCGCCCAGGGCCCTCGGCGTCCCCGAGGCTGGGAGCTCTGGCCTGTTTCCTCCTCTGTAGAACAGGGTGGCCTGCAGAAGTCGCTCCCCTGCGGCCGTTTCCAGGTCAGAGTCTTCACGGACCACAGGCCCTGGACCTCCCCCCTTTGAGCTCTCTATTCTACAAAGGTCCCCGTGTTCTCTGACAACTGCCAAAGCTTGACACTCAGGCCTCCATCCCAGAGAGGAGTTGGCCACGAAGCCCCCAGCCACTCTGGGTGTTCAGTGGACTGACCGTAGAAAGGGACAGCCACTCCGGCCGGTGCGGTGGCTCCTGGGGATGGACATTCCATTCAAACACCAGGAAAGAGTTAAAAATGTGAAAGGAGTAAGAAGGAAAAAAGACAATGTGGCAAAAAGGCCACATTTGCCCTAAAAATCTCCAGCTTCAGGTTTGGAAAAGGGAGCTGTGAGGTTGCTGGGTTTACCTGTGAAGGAGGCAGATGATGGCCTTCACTGAGGCCGGGGGCAGGCTGTTCTGGGGCACCTGACCCTGTCCCCATGGCCTTGGCCCCAGAGAGGCCTGGCACACACAGGAGACCCCAGATATGGTTTCTCTTGTGAAGCTACCATGAGGGTTTGCCAGAAAGGTCTGCCCAGAATGGAAGGGCTGGGGCGGGAGGGGGCAGCACAAAGGAGCCAATTCCAGCTGCCTAAGGTTCAGGGTGCAGCTGGACACACGCGACATCCACTTGAGGCCAAGTGGGGCAAGGCGGCTGCCTCGTGTGTCCAGGGGAGATGCTGGCTGGGCCGGGGAGGCGTGGGGTGACCCAGGCCCATGGGCTGATGAATGTGTCCCCAGAGATCCAGCTGTAGTGGGAAACCATGGTGTGCTCCCAAGCGAGCCCCTGGTTGGGGCCAAACAGCCTGCCGGCCCCGTCCTCACATCTGAGTGAGCAGCCTGCCTCCCTGGCCAGTGCCCAATTGACGGACGGACAAACCAACACACAGACACGGGCTTGATGAGACAGCAACACGCTTTCCGCTCAGAATGGCCCACTTTGGTTCAGGAGAACCTCTCCTGAGAGCGATCTGCTCCACCCTTAAATTCCTGTCCTGCCTCACGTACACCAGCCCCAGGCAGGGCTGCCCACCGCGGGCAGGCGCCCCCTATTGCTTCCCCTGCCTGGACCAACTTCTCCCACTCCCGCGTCCCCTCGGCACCAGGTGACGAGACCAGACGCGAGAGGTCAGAGCCAACAGGGATGGACGGAGAGCATGCAGACACCAGGCTGACCCCCGGCTGGCCCCGAGCTCACTGCACCTTCTCTGCCTTCTGCAGAGTGGGGGGCTGCACGCCGACAGTCCCAGCGGGACCCCTGGCTGCCGTGGGTGGTGGAGGGAGCGCCCTGGGAGAGCCCCTCGTGTATCAGTGAGCCATGAGAACAGCCTCAGGTCCCCTGAGGGCTAGGCCTACTGTCCTGACATACAGGGCCTGGCTCGGGGTGCATGGCTGCGAGCCTGGGAGACGGACAGCGGGGCATGTCGCCGGGGACAAAGGAGCCCACGTCCTGCCTGGAGGAACAGCTCTCCTCCCTCTGCTCTACCCGGGAAGTAAGGCCCTATCGTCCCTTGGCTGAGAAGGAGACTTCCCGGTCTTGGGCATTGCAGTAGCTCCTGAGGTTTCTCAGCTTGGTGACATTCTGGGGATGGGGTGGTGGGGTCCTGGGGAGGCTCTGCTGCTACAGCGAGAAGTCTGGGGCCTGGATGTCAGTTTTGCAGGAACCCCTTCTCCTCTGATGGAAGGTTCCGGACAGAATGCAGGCATGAGTGGAGCAGAGCCAAGAGGGATTCTGAGGAACCTGGAAGGGGTGTGTGTGTGTGTCTGTGTCAGAGATCGGGGTCCCGTGGTGCCCGGTATGGAGGGAAAACCTGAGTCTGATAGACATGATCTAGCCCTGCCTGTTGCCTGGGGCAAGCCTCAGTCTCCTCAACTGTGGGAAGAGGACGAGGACACTGGATGGGCTGCTTCCTGTGCTGGGGGTCTGAAGGCGAGAGACACGCCATCCTAAGGGGCGGAGGGGGCTGAAGAGTCAGAGCCCCCATCACAGGCTGGCCGTCACCTCAGCTGCACCCTGACGCAGGGGGAGCACGCCTCCACCTCCAGAAGCCTGGAAGCAGGAGGCCTCAGGGCGGGCAGACATGGGTGGGGACGGGGGCACGGGCTGCTCGATGCCTGCTCTGAGCTGCACACTGGGCTTGGCATCCCAGCCACGGGGTGAGGAGCTGGGGCGAAGCCGACACCAACATCGCCGATGTGAATGGGGGGCCCGCCAACCCCACTTGGGGCTTGGCGTGGACCACAGAGGCGCCGAGGGAGTGTGACAGCTCCGGGAGGGGGTGCCTTCTCCTTGGCCACTGCCCAGGGTGGCCGCCCCTCACCGGTCCCCACCCCGGTGGAGTGAACAAGATGGGGTGGAGTGAGACGGGAGGCACAGATGGTGGACAGACAGGTAGATGGGGGACACGTGGGGGGGGTGCCAGCTAGGCTGGAGTGGGGGAGGCCGGGGAGGGGAGGCGGCGTCCCTTACTTGTGGGGAGCTCCCGGGGGAGAAGCCTTGATTGGAGACGGGCGAGGTGGGAGACTGGTTGGCTGGGGAGCCGGCGCTAGTACGGTACTGCTGCAGAGCCGGCGCCTGTGACGACAGACAGGTCAGGATGCTCGCGGGGCCCCAGGCCTGGCTTCCCGGGACTAGCTGTTCGCTGCTGACACCCCCGGCAGGGGCCCCATCCCTCAGGTGAGCTGAATACCCAGGGCACCTGCAGGAGGGCACCGGAGCCCAGGGCCTCAAGGGGCCCTACCTCCAAACCCACCTCTGGGAGGGGTGGGGGCATTCGGTCAGAGAGCCTGGAAACCAGCCTCACAGAATCGCCCTGGGGGGCTGGGGAGGGGTGGAGGGATCAGCCTCTACTCAGCAGGTTTTAGAGCACTCACACGAATGCACACCACACCCACATACGTGCACACAGCTGCACACGTGTGAACACGCACACCCGCACGGGCAGGGAAGGCCCAGGGCCAGTCAGATGCCCTCGGGCTAACAGCCAAGGCCGTCTGGGGCACACTGCAGGGCTCCTGGCTCTGGGCAGTCACTATCACTGGTATTGCTTGGGACAAGTCCGCCGGGTTATGCTGTCCACAGACTTCCAAGGACGGCCACCTCCTCACTCGAATGACAAAGGGTCTTGGCTTCTTATCAGACTCCTGGGGGGCAGGATGGGCTAGGCCAGGACCTGGATTTAGACCCTGCTCTGGTCCTACCCAGTGAGCCCCTGCTGTGTGCCTCTGGGCAAGCTGCCTGACCTCTCTGAGCTTGTTCAATGAGACCCAGCTGGCCGGCCCAGGGCTCCCTAAGTGCTATGTCTCCTTCATTGCCTCAGCGGCCTGTTCTGAGCAGTTTGGGATGGCGGTTGAGCCCAGATGGGGCAGAGGGCTCGTGCAGCAGGGTGTGGGTGTCAGAGACACCAGCGTGGTCACTTGGCAATGACCAGCTC
This sequence comes from Balaenoptera physalus, assembly GCF_965194825.1. Taxonomy (NCBI): domain Eukaryota; kingdom Metazoa; phylum Chordata; class Mammalia; order Artiodactyla; family Balaenopteridae; genus Balaenoptera; species Balaenoptera physalus. Next base: position 13,354,334 of record NC_138890.1, on the reverse strand, counting down.
AGGCCTTCTTCGGGTTGGAAAGAGGAAAATGACCAGAGGGACATTCTCCTCGCTTGGGTGGATCTACAGAAATTCACAGAGGAGGCCACTGGAACCCGAGCCCCGCGGGAGCCACCACTCCCACGGAAGGGGAGGGGGTTGCCTGACAACAGCACCCTGACCCGAGAGCCTGGCCTGGATAGCCCATGTCTCCAATGTCCCCCCAGCTCCACAGCAAGGCACCGCCATGGCAGGGTGTCATGGAACTGGGTGCCCCAGGCAGCCCCACTGTCAGAGCCACCCCCATACCTGCTGTTTCTGCCCAAGGCAAGGCTTGGGTGCAGTCCCATCCAAGGGGAACCCTGAGGTCTGCCCTCTGAGGGATCAGAGCAGCCTGGAAATGTGGGTTTCTACCTGTTGGGTCACCTGCCCACCCTGGCCAGCTCGGGGGGAGCCTGTTCTTCGCAGAACACATGATGTTCTGATGACATTTATCCTGGGGCTGGCAGCCATGGGCCAAGTGAGTGGGGAGGGCTGGCTGGGCCCCAAACGTGGGTCCCTGTTCCTCTGGATGTGGCCAAAGGTAGCTGTGACCACTCCCTTCCCATCAGGGCAACCTGGGTGAAAGTCTGAACAGGCAGGAAGGTTTGGGGTGCAGGGGTCAAAACCTAGCACTTGTTACCCCAAGCCTGGCCCCAGGCAAGGGGTCCCATGGTCTGAGCTGCAGGCCCCCGGCCCAGGGCACTGTGCTGTATGAACCACAGAACTGGCTTCATCCCTTCTTCTCCTCCAAGTTCAGCTCCATCCCTCTGGCTCTCAGAAGTCCATTCCCTAGGCCCTGAGAGCTCCGTGTTCTCCCTGCCTCCGAGGAAGCCCTGTCTTGGGTGGGAAGGGCTGAGCGGGGCAACCGGGGCCATGGGGGAGGGCTTGGCAGCCAGACGTGGGGTGGCCCGTCCTGGGTGAAGTCTGGGGCACCTGACCCCTGCTTGTGCCTCAGTTTCCCCATCTATACCAGGGTGACAAACTTGGCTTGAGGATTCCAGGGAGAATCCCCCACTGAGCTCCCAGCCCCAGGCAGTGTTTGCCTCAGCCCCAACCCCTGGCCAAGTTGGCCTCAAAGTGGAGCCTCAAGGTGGCTGCACGTAAAGCCAGGCACCCTGACACTCCTCCTGCAGGTCCGATGGGGGTCTCCCACAGCCCCTGGGCTCCTCCTGCACAAGCCCCACCCCCACCCCCATCAGGCCCCGCCCCGGGCTTACCGAGGCAGTGTCGATCCCCATTGGCGGCTGGCCCGAGTTCTCTGGGGGGGACTGGGGGAGAGAGGACGGTACCGTGACCGCAAGCGGGGGCAGTTGGGGCCCCCGAGTCAGGCTGGCGCTCGGCATCAGGGAGCCGCCCTGGGGGAGGCCGACAGGCACCTGCGGGGGCGGCGGGGGTGGCTGCTGCTGGGACGCAGGCGGCGGCGGGGGCGGGGGCTGAGGCTGAGGCGGCGGCGGCTGCTGAGAGCCCGCCTGGGTGAAGAAGGCGTAGGGCAGCTGCTGCTCCAGAGACAGGGCGTCCATGGCCACGGCCTGAAGGGAGAGGAGGGCATCAGGCGGGACACATGCTCAAAGGAGTGGGCCGGGCAGGCTGTGAGCACCTGGCCCCCAGGGGACCCCCATGGCCTGGCGTGATTGACACTGAAGTGAGAGATGAACAGAGGGATGTCCAGACCCTGGACCAGGGAAGCGAAGCGGGCTTCCCCCAAGGCCCACGGAGGACTGGGCCGCAGCTCAGTAGGCCTGCCCCCCGTGAGCCTTTCTCACTGCACACCCTTCCACACTTGCAGAGACTCAGGATGCTCCACCCCCATCCCCCGCCTCTCTGAGCTGGAGTTTCCCCACTGTGGGCAGGCACAGGGCACCACACTCTGGCAGCCCAGCGGGGAGCCAGCACCTAGCCCCTGTGGGGTCCTGCCGGGGAGAAGGAACCCCCTCCCGCCACCCTGCAGCCTGGGCACCAAGGGGAGGCTGGAAACGCTGGGGCTGATGGAGGTCCCTGTGTGGTCACTCGGCAATGACCAGCTCAGGCCCCTCTTGGAGTTGGAAAGAGGAAAATAACCAGAGGCAAGTTTTCCAGGCTCACGAGTCTGCGCGGACAGTTCCTCAGGCAGGCAGGCAGGCAAGGGCTCCTGCCCTCTGAGGGAGGCTGGATGTGCCCAGGAGCTACAGGATGTAAACACTTAGCAGAACGCCGGAAAGGAGTTTCCGGAAAGGGAAGGCAGGCCTCAGGGGTGGGGCGTGGCGGGGAGGGAAGAAGAGGCTGGGGTCACGGATGAAGAGACTGAAGACACAGCCGCTAGGAGCCACGCATGGCTCTGTTTGGATCCTAATCTGAACAAGAACTGTACAAGAGACAGAGACACGGTGGGGAGCCGAGACCAGGCCGGGCAGTGGAAGGTATAGAAGAACTACTGTTAATTTCGTTGTGGGTGGATAAGACCATCGAGGTCATGTTAAAAGCCAAAGAAACAATATTATCTATCAGGGACTGAAAAGCAGACAAAATGGACAAATTCCTCAGAACACACAAACTACCGAAACGGACCCAAGAAGGAAAAGGACGTCTGAGTAGGACCAATATCGAGTAAGGCGTTGGGATCAGCCACCAAAAACTTTCCAGTGAAGATCCGCCAAGACCGCAGCACCTTCACTGAATTCTACCAAATGTTCAAAGAAGAATTAATACCAATGCTTCTCAAACTTTTCAAAAAAATAGAAGAGGAGGGAACACTTCCTAACTCGTTCTACGAGCCTGGATTGACTAAAAAAGAGAAGATTCCAATTATGGAAATCGGAAACGAAAGGGGCAATATTACTAACCACTTTACAGAAATAAAAACGATTATGAGGGTACTACGAACAATTGTATGCTGGCACGTGGAATAACTTTGATGAAACGGACCAACTCCTAGACACACACAAACTACCAAAGAAGCAGACGAAGCAAACATGGTAAATTGGGGAAAAAAAAAAAACACCTTCTCTAAACATTTTATTTTGGGAAATTGCAACTAGATCCTAAAGAAGAGAACAGCATAATAAAGAATGCCCGGTCACAGGGGCACAAGCTAACGGCCATGATGGGCACAGGGGAATCCAGGCCACTGATATCTGCATTCCCCGTGTGTTTGAAAATTTGACAACAAAAAGCAAAAAAAATGTTGGCAAGATTTTCAGGATTCTGCTCCCTGGAAGGAGCATGAGGCCTCCCAGAGAAGCAGAGCAGGGCCCCACCTCCCCCGCCCCCCTGAGCCCTCGCACCTGAGTGATGGGTGACAGTGGGGAGAGAGTGGGCGACACCTGCTGGGCCTGCTGCCGCCTTGCCTCCGTGCTCAGGGACAGCGGGCTGACGCCGGTCGGGCGGTGCTGTGGCGAGGAGCCAGGCGTGCTCATCCCTGAAAGGAAGGGAGGGTGGGCGTGATTCCAGCCACTGGGATCATGGCAGGGGGCACTCACACACCCAGGGTCATTGCTGAGGACAATCCAATCGCTAGGACAGACGCCAGTGGGCACATCCGGATCACCAAACCCGGGATGTCCCCTCTGAGGTCCCAATACCCTGGCCTCAGGGTCCCCCAGCTCTGCATGGGCTCCCACCTCCAGTGCTGACCAACACTCTCCCCACAGATCCTGCCATCCCTCCAGGAGGGGCGTGTCCCGCAGGTCCTGCCAATCAGCGCTTCCCCACCTCTGGGCTACCGCATGATTGGCCCCCAGATGGACACGTGACTAGGCTGGCCAAATGAGACCCTGCCCAGGGGCTTTTGATGGAACTCCAGGAAGGGAGGTCCAGAATTCTGTTGAGGAGGCATCCTGGTAACCACAAGGGAGCTGAGGGGGCAGAGATAGCACCTGAGCCCCAGACCCAGCACGCTGGCACTTCCCTGGTTTCAGAGACAGTCCCCCCCCCTTTTTTTTTTCCTAAAGTGGCTTGGGTTTTGGTTAGCTCCAACCAAATCGGTGCTGCCTGATGCTGCAGTTTCTTCTTGAGCCTCATCGTTCCCCTCACCCTCATTCCGTGAACGTGCCCCTTCCCATAACTGCTCCTTTGGCCAGATCTCCCCTTGGCCCCTGACCTCTGTATCTGGCAGCCCTTCCCCCAACACCACGCACCCACAACCTTCTCCTCCCACCTCGTGCACTCCCCATGCTGCAGCACCAACCCCACCAGGATGCCCGAGCAAGAAACTCAGTTATCTTCTTCCTGATGGAGTTCTTGCTGGGGGGGGGCTCCAAGTCACCCCTTCCCTCACCCTGGCCCCCTCCCCCAGCAATCTGATCCCTGGATGTGTCTGCTGTGAAGGAGCTAAGTGAGGTCAAGTTCAGTGTGTTGGGGCCTGCCAGATGATCCTGGGGCACTGTGCCAGGGAAGCAACGGGCCCCCTGATGCTGGGGGGGAAGGGAGCCCTGGGAGCCTGGCCTGATCACCCCAGACTCAGTTTCCTTGTCCTCTCCAGTTCACCGTGAGGAGAACTGAGAGGTCGTGAGCAGGCTCAGAAGAGAATCTGGCCCGCAGTCAAGGCCAGGTGAAGGTGCCTGACTCACCGGGGGAGCTGGGCCCACCCCGCGGAGGGCACCAGATCAACCTGGTTCCAGCGGGTGAGGTGGCCGGTTCCAGGGCTGGCAAGAACGCACCCAGCATACACTGAGGGGAGATGACAGGCAGCCTTCCCTCCACCCCAGGCAGCTGTTCGCTGGGGCTGTGTCATCTGTGCAAGGCGAGCCCGGTCACGCCTGCACTTCCCCTCAGATGCCCTGGCAGCTCCACTCGGCTGAGCACTGCTGGGGGGGCCTGGCACCGTCGACAGCTCCTGTAGCAGAGCCCCCGGGGGCCAGTTTCTGCACAGACCTTGGGCCCAGAATCAGGCTGCTGCAAACACAGCGACATCAAGGGAGCCATCGACAGAGGCCTAGTCAGGAGGAGTCCGGAAGATGCCTGCTGAGAGCACACTGGGAGTCGGGACCCTGCACTGCTCCCTCGTCTTCTCTGAGCATCCGACGCTTCATGTGTCCGGCGGGCCAAGGAACGCTCAACATGCACGTCGGGAGCAGATGTCGGGGCTCAGTAAGCAGCAGAGGCAGATGCCAAGAGAGAGGGGGACAGAGGGGCGACGGGGACGGGAGGGGCCCGCAGCAAACTGCAGTGCTCTAGCCCAGCTTGAGGCACACGACCTCGACCCACCATTGCTGGGCCTGACTCTTCAAGAGAAGCTGGAAACCCAGGTTTTTACATGCATATTTGAATGTCAATTCAAAGCATCACACACACAATCATAGGCCAGCCAAAATATACTGGGGGGCTGGATTTGGCCCTTCGGCTGCCGCCTCTGACGTCTGTCCTGAAGACAAGGGAGTTTTTAATCCTCTGCTAGCCTGTAACGTGAGCTCCTGGCCTCACATGGGGCGGCCACCACCCCCTGAGACACCAGTTGGGCCGGGAGGGCTGAGGGATGCCTTGCTGTTGAGTTCCTTTTGACAACCTGGATCAACTTCAGGAAAAGAAGCGGGGCCAGCTGGAAGGGAAGCCTAGCGTGGGCAGGGAGAGCTGCCAGGGGAGGGCAGCCCAGGTGGCAGGAGCCCGCCCCAGTGGCATGGAAGCCCTGTGCACGGGGCTAGCCGGCCACGGAGCTGTGCAGGAAAGGAGGACCTCAGCCTGCCCACTTCCCGCTTCCGGCGCGCAGCCAGGGAAACGACTTTGGCAAACTTGGAAGGAGATGAGAGGGGCCACTGTCTCCCTGGCGGCGGAGGCCTCCCTCTTGCTCCTCCACCGGCTCACGTCCTGACTGCAGGGTGGGCCGGGTGGCGTGGGGGGGCGATCTCCATGTGTGCCAGGGGCCAGCGGCTCTGCTTGATTTAAAACACGCCCGGAGAGTGAGGCCCCTGCCAGGCAAGCTGCTGGAGCGGCAGGTTCGCAAACAACCGAACACATGTCAGACATTACCGGGCCGAAGCTCTGAGCCAGGCAGGCTGGGGTCTGGGCCCCACGCTCGGGGTCTGCACTCGTTCCCGCATCTATGGTTTTCACATGTGTTGTGTTTTCCTGTACTTGTTTAGACTCGGCGTGGGCTGGAGGTGCGAGGCTCCCGGGCGGGCCCTGGGGGGCTGCCAAGGGCCCTCCAGCAGAGGGGGTGGTGCCCTGGAGGCTGCTGCCAAGGCGTGAGGAGAAAAACGGGGGCCGGGAAACAGCAACTCTCTGCTGGAGGGCCAGCAGCCCCAGGGCCGGCCTTCTGATTTCTTGCCTTGCACAGGCATCTGTGGACGCTGCCCACCCACTGGTGTCTTGGGAGGGCCACGGATCTGGGACTCCCCTGAATCTGCTCGTTTTGCCTTCTGGGCCTTCCCTGGAGGTGTGGGTGGGTGAGTGGGGTGCACACGGCCAGGGCCAGTATCCTCTGCCCGATGGCTGAGCCTCAGTGGGCACGGGGCCAGGTGCATGGGAAAAAGAACACAGCCTGAATGGCATCAGGCAGAATGTCACTCTCCTCTTCACCACTCTGGCCTCTATCTCCTCGCCTAAATACCTAGGGAACGTCTGCACCACCCTCAACAACCCTCACCTGGCCCTGGCCCGGTCAGCACCAAAGCCAGGAATGACTCCGGGCTCCTTGCTCTCCTTCACTCCCTGAATCAACCCGGCTCCAAGGCTGGCCAATTTCACCCTGAAATCTCTCTGCAAAGCCCCCAATGGGGCTCTGCCCTGGTCCAGGGGCTGCCGCCCATTCCTCACAGTCAGCTTCTCCCCGGGGCAGTCAGAGGAAGTGTGGCAAACACAAATTTGAGTGTGTGATTCTCTCTCAGAAAATGCTGCGCGGCGCTACCCACCATGCTCGGGGCGGAGGTGCCGTGGGCCTGTGGACGGGGTGAGCGCTGACCTGTGCTGTGGCTCCAGGACACAGTGAGGGCACAGCGAGGCAGTGCTCTCACCGACCGCCAAGTCCGGAGATTTGTGGCGACACACGTGAGTCCCCACGGCCCCTCCTGCCCGTCCCACCACCAGGCTGTTGGGGGCCCGTCCTGTCTCCTCCCTGGGCGCAAACCCATGCCTCCCACAGTCAACGTGGGTAGAGGGGTCAGAGCAAGGGTGTGGGAGATCAAGGCCCAGCCCAGAGGACAGACGAAAGAGCAAAATAGTGACTCAACAGCAACACGGTGAGTGCAGAAAAGCAACCCAGCGTGAGAGGGGGCAGGGGCATGGGCAGGGAGTCAGGAAGGCCTGCAGAGGGGAGGGGAGGCGGTCTGCGTAGGGAATGGGGTGAGGAGCCTGGAGGAGGAGCGCTGTGTGGGTGGGGTGGCATGTGCAAAGGCCCCACGGTGGTCAGCGGTAAGCCTGTTGGCTGGAGAGGAGTCGGCATGGGGAGCAGGAATTAGGGGGCCCTGGGGGTCTCAAGCTTTCACTAGGGAGGAAATTGAGGTGCTGTGCAAGGTCCTGACCAGAGGAGGGCCACGAGCTGATGGCCCTTCTGGGTGGAGAAGAGGCAGGGGCTGGGCGGGGAGCAAGCAGATGGAGGCCACGCAGGGGAGAGGGTCTGAGTGGAGGAGGACACCTCCAGGGTCCCTGCCTGAGTCATAGGAGGACGGTGCTGCCAGAAGTCCCGAGGAGGAACAGGGTTGGGGCAGCACCGGGGGATACTGGGACAGGCCAGGGGCCCATGAAACGCCCTCAGGGGAAGGGGCCGGGCTGGAGCATCCTAAGCAGGCAGCCATGGTCGGGGGATTGGGGGGTCGGGGTGGGGGGAGTGGGAGAGGTGGGGGAGAGGAACAGATCAGGCCTGTCCCTTGATGAGGGGCATGAGGAAAGCCTGGCCCACCCGAACTCTCTGAAGCTCCCAGCCCCCCCTAAGAACCATGGTCCCATCCCTGGGGGCATGAGCTTTCCCAGCCCTGGTCCTCTGCCCAGGCTGTGCCCTCTGCCCAGATGCCTTTCCCCTTGGGTCAGCCTGGCAACCCTGAACCCCCCTGGTGGACTCTGTGCTCCACCCCCATGCCTGGCATTTTGGACGTGACCCTGCTAAGTCATCATTCAAACACACTTGTCATTCTCACTAGACAGTGACCTCTGTCAGGGAAGGGAGTGTCCCCGCCACCCAGCCCGGCCTTACCCTGGCCGGCACCGCCGATGCCCAGGTGTGTCAGGTTGGCTGCGAGGTTGCCGGTGCTGCTGGAGCTGCTCAGCGCAGGGAAGGTGGGCTCCTCGGGGTCCAGCGGGGTCGGGAGGGGGGAGGGGAAGTGGATGTTGGTCAGGTCAGGCAAGGAGCCCCCCGTGTTGTGGGTGGCAGGGATCAGGGCTGTAGTGTTTTCCTGGTCAGCAGATGGAAAGATGCTGGGGGGAAAGGCCAGACAGAGGGGGCGGTGAGCTCTCGGGGTGGCGGCTGGCCTGTTCTCCCACGAAAGCTGTGGCAGGGGCAGGAGAAGGCTGGTGCAAAAAAATTCGCAGGCGCAAAATGACACCCCATAACTAGGCACTGCCCTGCTGGAGAAACGACTGTCAGCACCTCCAGTGGAACCTCAGGAAGCAGCCTATCCCTGTGGGATGGGGGCCGGGGTGAGGGTCCTCCCACTGCCCAGGAAAAGGGTGTGTCTGAGGGGTAAGTGTGCTGGGACTAGGACAGGGGCTCTGTCATCTCAGGGAAGGAGGGGAAGGAGTGTCCCCCTGCGGTGGGGCTTGCTGGGTGGCTGCCAGCGGCACAGTTCCCCTCTTGTCAGGATTTGTAGCCTCATGAGTGGAGGGGAAGCCCTAGCATCGTCCAAGCAGCCCAGGGTGGCCTTGGGCACACAGGGTGGGCCCTGCTGAGACTTACTTGATTCCAGGGACCTCGCAGGACTTGGGCCTGGACCCCGTCTGAAAGAGAAGACAGCAGAGGCTGAGCTGGCCTCCTCATGTGCGCTGCTCCTCCTCACAACATGGCTTCTCCCCACCAGGGCTAAGAAATGCTCAACAAGAATGGAGTTTACCTGCAGATGAAGAACACGTGGCCCCATGGGATTGGGGGGGCCTGCCCCAGACACACCCAGGGGCAAACCAAGAGTTGTGTGGAGATGGTCTTTCTACAGCCCCCTCCCAGCTTCGACTCTGTCTACCTGTGGGCACAGCCCAGGGGTGGTGTGGTCCCCCGTGAGAGCAGGCATTGGGGAAGAAGAGGAAGCTTGCCCACTCTTCACATCTGAACCCCCCAGGGCTGTACCATGGCTGTTAGCAGCCAGCCGGGGGGCAGGGCCACTGAAAACCCAGGGGCCTCCAGGCTAACACCCTGTGTCACTCCTGAATCAAGGCAGGCAGGGCTCCAGTGGCAGGGGCTGCCTCTGTTTTGTGCGCCTCTGTCCATGGCAAGGAAGGACACCACGTGGAGAAGCCTGAGGAGGCTCAAACCGCATGCCCTAAATCACACAGACGGTGCTCCCCACGCCCCCTGCTGACCCGCCTTCCAGCGGTGCGGTGCCCCAGAGCTGCGACTCCCACGGCGACCCTGGTGCTGACGTGCTCCCTGGCCCACGCGGCCCAAGGACAGAGACCGTGGCTGCCCTGGAGACCAGCCCCGGGGAGAGGGTCTCAGAGAAACCCTGTTTCCCCTTCTGTGAACCCGGGACACTATCGCCATCCAAGAACTGCAGGCTCCAGGCAGGGTCCCCAGACCTGTTCAAGGACAAAGGAGGAAACTCTCTTCCGATAGCAGCAGACATGACTGAACAGAACCTGGCATGCCAGTGGAGGGCTTGGCTGTGTCATGTTCCCTTATTCCTCTCTGCCTCTCGGGCCCTGGGGCAGATACTCCTGGCTGACGCGTTACAGGAGCGTGGACACACCGGCGGGGGGGCTAGGCCTGCCTCCCATGCACACACCCAGTGCGGTGGGGTTGGGGAGGCCCGACTGGCAGTGACTGGGGAGCCTAAGGGGCGACATGTGACCAGCAGGCATTTAGCCCCTGCAGGGAATGCCGGAGGAACGGGTTTCTACTTGGCCACAGGCTCCTTAATTCCGTGAGTAAACACTCGCTTCATTACCAGATTTTTTACAAAGCACTTTGACAATGACTTTTTCTAAAAAATCTTTTCAAAAGCATTCCACGAATGTTATGGGATCCTAATAGATTTCTAAACAGTATTAAAAATTCACCCATCACCCCCCACCCCACCCCCAACGAATCCACAGGAATTCCTTTACTGACATCCTCACAGATGCATCGTTTCGAGCAGCAGTTAAAGGAAGTCTCGCCAAGATGCTGGGCTCTGCCACCATCTTCTCACTCCCAGGATGCTGGGGCCGTCCCCCTCCCCAGAGTCACGACGCTGGCCATCTTCACTTTCTTTATGGCAGCACCACATTTGGGCATGTGTAGGGACCCTGCTGTCCTTACTGACGCACCTCTCTGCAACTAGACGTTTCAGTTACTTTTTGACTTTGTTTGGGTTGTTAGAATTTTTAAGTTTTTCCCCCCACGTCTGAAAATCATATGCGTTCCTTGTGCAAAACTGGAACATGCAGATGGCGATTAAAAGGCCAATAGTGCTGCTCAGAGCTGCACTCGGGTCTCCCCCAGAGCCTGGTCCTGCACACCCAGGGATCTGTGGGCATCTTTACATGTCTTGTGCCTTTCTAAACAGCTTTATCCTGCTCTTTCCACATACCAGTTTTATCACAAGTCTCTCATGCCTTTAAAATTCCTTCAAAGATCCCAACTCATACACACAGAGCTTTCCACACGAGGGACTGAGGACAATTTCCTTATAAATCCCCTACTGTCGAACATTCAGGTTGTTTCCTGTTGATTCCAAACGTTCTGAACACATGCCTTTGAGGAACATAGTGCTGTTTGCTCATTCATCATCTGCCTCCGAGTTCCTGACAGGGACGAGCAATTCTCGTTGCTGCCCCTTCACCGCAACTTGACCGGCAATGGGTTTCAATTTTTTTTAAAAAAACATTCAAAATCGCTTTAGTGTTAAATGCATTTTTGTTCTATTCAAATTCGTTGAAATCTGTATTCATGGCACGAATTCTATCTTATCACTAGACATTTTTGTAGGCTGAACTTGAGAAATTTGTTTCTGGACCTGGAAATAACACAGAAATCCCAATCCAATTGGGAATTCCAAGCAGACTCTGTACTCGAATAAAAGCTGCAATTATTGTGCAAGTGAATGGAAGTTTATGTTTAAGAATGACGACAGGGAATTCCCTGGAGGTCCAGTGGTTCGGATTCCGTGCTTCTACTGCAGGGGGCACAATTTTAATCCCTGGTTGGGGAAATAAGATCCCGCGTGCTGTGCGGTGCAACAGAAAAAAAAAAAAAAGAATGACGATAAACGATGATAATTACCCAATACTGTGGGTTAGTAGAACGATCACAGGCTAAAAATTAGGAGGTATACGTTCTAAACCCTAAGTATCTTCACAGCCTCGGGCAAATCACTTAACTTCCCTGGCTTCAATTTCTTTCTTTCTTTTTTCATTGAGGTATAATTGGCATATAATATTAGTTTCAGGTGTACAACATCATAATCCGATATTTGTATATACTGCAGTGATCACCACAGTAAGTCTAGTTAATAGTTAACATCCATCACTACACATAAAAATATGGAACGTTGTGTGAATCTGCACGTCATCCTTGTACAGGGGCCATGTTAATCTTCCCTGCACTGTTCCAATTTTAGTATACATGCTGCCAAAGTGAACATAGATTTTAATTCTTTACATGGTTTTCACCAGCATAACAGGCCTGCCATTAGTATTCAAGGCTTATGCGACTGGTCAAAACTGAATGAGGTTTAGGCAATTCCCTGGTGGTCCAGTGCTTAGGACTCCGAGCACTCACTGCCAAGGGCCCAGGTTCAATCCCGGGTTGGGGAACTAAGATCCCGCATGCTGTGCAGCAAAGCCAAAAAAAAAAATTGAATGAGGTTCACACTTCAGGGAAGGCGACGCTCCCCCAATGTGCTATTCCACCATCTTCACGTGGGTTGTGCTATTAAAAAAAAAGATCAAGAAGGAAAACCACTTCCGAAAACCCTTAGGCTCTTACCTTCTTGGTGTCCCATGCTTGCTTGGAAAGGTTCTTGTCCATCTCTGATGTGGTCTCCTCCATTCCAGGGACTGTTAATAGTAAGACTGGGGTGGGGTGGGGTTGGAGAAGAAGGAGAAGCAGAAAAGGAATCTTTGCAGCTGCGTGGGGGCACCAGGAGGGCACTTCCCTGACCTATAGAGTCACGACCGTGATATGAATGTAACTGCCCCAACAGTAACTTCTGGGGATTGTACTAAAGTAAAAAAGAGTTTCCTTAAAAAAAAAAAAAAAAGAAGGAAAGAAAGAAAAAGAAAAGTTAAAAAAAAAAAAAAAGTCAGAGAACCTGTGACTTAAAAAGAAATGAAAATGAAAGCTCTGGAGCTAAGGATGTGTGTCGACTCTGCCTCTCACAGGACCCACTCGGGCCTCGGGCTGCAGAGAACAGCCAAGAATCTCTCCCCGTCTCCCATGACTGGTCGCCTCACCCCGTGCACACCACCTACAGCCCTGTGGACACCTGCCTCCCCCTCTGGGCTGTCAGCACCCAGAGGCCGGGCCCCTCTTGGGCTTTTGGCACCAAGCCACGTAGCTCAACGTAGTCTGAGGTCGATCCAACCATGGTAGCTACGGCTCCGTGAGTTAGCTGCAATGCCAACCAGTCCCAGAGGAGGAAAGGAGGAGAGAGAAGGTCTGAGGGACTGGATGGGCATCGTTCGAGGCCCTGGAACCAGCTGTGCCTGAAGGCCCCTTTCCTTACAACTTTCAGTTAAGGTGAGATTAAACACTTTCTTTATGAGATCCAATTTCTTTATGCCTGTTGGAGGTTCAGTTTTTCACCTGCAATAGCACCACTACGAACACAATTAGAAGGACGAGGTTAATTCCTCCTTCTAGAAACCTGGACTGGGGGATGGGAGGACAGCCAGGCTAACACCAGACTTCATTACTGCCTGGGCCCCTCCTAGAGGAACGGGGAGAGGTGATGTGTTCCCCCCCCCCCCCCACCAAGGACAACTGGACTCTGAGCTGCCAGGGGTCCTTTCACGGTCACAAAGAGTCCCTGGGGAGGGCAAAGCCCACTCACCCACTCCCAAAGTCCCAAGTTCCTGGAGGACCCCCCTCAGGATAGACAGCACCCTCTGAATTGCCCCCAGCATCAGGAACAGGAAGGAAGTGCCAGGTCCATTCTCGTCACCCCTAGGCATTTGGAACCCTCGCCTTTATTATGGAGACATTCCCTTCTGCAATCTCGCCTTTGATGCCCAATGAGCTGGAAAGATCACATGAGGAGAGCCCCTGCCCACCAAGGGGTGAAGTTCTGGTTGACCATCCTTCTTCTATCAGCAAAATCTCCCCGGTATGTTTACATACTCGCACAGTGAAATGCTACCAAAAAAGTGGTAAACGTTTGGACCTGCAGTGTAAATGATTAACTGTCTGGTTTCAGTGTCTTGGAGCAGATCAGGCCCACATGGGTTTCTAGGGCTGGCCTCACAGCGTCACACTCCCCTCTCTGGGTGACACTGCCCCAGTTTTTAAGATGCCATGTACCTTCCTGGAAGGTCCCAGGGATGCTGCCTCCATACCTGGCTCCAAGGAGGAACTGAGGCCTGGGCACAGATCTGCCCCAACTGCAGGGGTGTGTGCATGACCCAGTTGGAAAGGAGGCTCTGGACAAGAGTTAGGGAACAGTTAGTCTCTTTTCCACCCACTGTTGCCAGGACAGACCCTGTGAACCAAGAGGTTCTGAGCATCAGAGCCGGGAAACAATCCAGTGTGAAGCCCTGGATCAAACGGTACCTGAAGCTGCACATCTAGTTCCGACTGTTGGTCACGAGCTGATAAATGCCCCTTTTCCCCGGGGTTGCTGCTCCCAACATTTGAAAGAATCTGCAAGGCCCCCAGACTGCACGGCCATACCCTGAATCCATAATCAGAAGCCAATCTGAGTTTGCAGGGACTGTTTTCTCTGCCTAGAAAACTTCTACCCACTCCTCAAAATCCAACTCAAATAGCGCCATCTCAAAGTTTCCCTGAACCCCTCCCCTTGACCCACAGCACCTGCCGAGTCTTCCTTCTCAGGTCTGTCCACCTACATATTTGTGACCTCTGGGAGCACAGCGGTCACCCACTGGACTTGCCTGACCCCAGGAAAGACACCCATGGGCCCTGTTGATACCTTTTTTCTGGTGTGCGTCCTGGGACCCACCCGTAAAAGGCTCTGGCTGGGCGGGCGTCATTGTGCTCTGGTGCAGGGCAGAGTCAGAATTGGTCCTGGGGAGAGGAGAGAGACAGTGAGCCTTGGCCCCAAAGGGGACAAAGGGACAGTCCTGACTCCACTCTATCTGGGACCCACCCGATGGAACAGGGTGGCAGTCATGGGTCATTTTTGTGAGCTGCATACCTGAGCAAAAACCCTGAAGAACCACAACAGTGACTGTGGTTTTCGTCTGCAAAGGCTGCAGCACAGCTGTCCCTCCGTTCCTAACCAGCCCCTGCCCATACCTGCCCCTTCGATGGCCTTTGCGGCTTTAGGGAAAGGGTAGTGCTTTCCTGTTGAAACCCTGAAGAGAGGGGGCCTGACAGTCCCACAGTGGCCCAGCCTTGGGGGTATGAACCCATCATTGAGTCCCCTACTGGTGACCAACGGCCAAGGGGGGTCTTGCTCCAACCAGCCCAGTGCTCCCAGGAGTCTGGGAGAGGCTCCACTCTCTGCCCCAATAACACAATCTGCCCCCAGCTGCAGGTGCCTGGAGGGAGGGTCCCCAGAAAAACCCCTCAGCTGCCTAGGAAACCAGGCGCAGCCATGGGGAGCTGGGCAGACACGCAAAGGGCAGGTCCAGCTGCATAGCCAATTTGGGGAAAGAGCCACACACACTCAACGGGGATGTCCCAGACACTGAGAGTGACGCGGAGGAAACTTGGTTCAAGGACAACAGCAGGTTACAGAGGACCGGGCTGTCTCTGACCCTGGGGCCAGCTGAGCTGTGAGGAGGCAGGGGGATCCTGGCTCCCCACCAGCTGTCTGTCCCTGAGCAAGTGTTCTGACCTCTCTGTGCACTTTCTTATGCCTAAAATGGGGAGGATAACAGCACCAACTCCACAGACGTCTGTGCGTCTTACATCAGTTGATGTATGTGATGGTTGAAATAGGACCTGGTATATGAACACGTGCTTGGTGGGCACTTAATTACATTATTTTTAAAATTTATTTATTTATTTATTTATTTATTTTTGGCTGCATTGGGTCTTCGTTGTTGGGTCTTAGTTGCTACGCGTGGGCTTTCTCTAGTTGCGGCGAGCGAGGGCTGCTCTTCGTTGCGGTGCGTGGGCTTCTCACTGCAGTGGCTTCTCTTGTTGCAGAGCTTGGGCTCTAGGCACGCGGGCTTCAGTAGTTGTGGCACGCAGGCTCAGTAGTTGTGGCTGACGGGCTCTAGAGCACAGGCTCAACAGTTGTGGCTCATGGGCTTAGCTGCTCCGCGTCATGTGGGATCTTCCCGGACCAGGGCTCAAACCCGTGTCCCCTGCATTGGCAGGCAGATTCTCAACCACTGCGCCACCAGGGAAGTCCCTAATTACGGAAGTCCCTAATTGAATGATATATTTTGTGCTGTGTTTTTTTTTAACAGCTTGCTTACTTTGGGTCTTTGTTTACTGAAGTCACCTACATATGTTTTTTTGTGTATGTGTGGTAAAATAAATACAAAATTTGTCTTTTTAACCATTTTTAAGTATACACTTCTATGTCATTAAGTACATTCACACTGGTGTGCAACTATCACCTGTGTTATTGTAGGTATTTATATTAACTATATTATTGTTGTTATCTTAGATCTTCCTAGACGATCGCATTATGGACTTTTTTTTTTATCTTCTAGATGCATTCATGTATTTTCCTAATCTTCTAGTAATAAATATATAATACTTTTCCAATCAAATTTTCTGTGGCTTTTCAGGAATGTGGGAAACAATCATAACAGAGCATTAAATTAAATAAAGCAAGTGACAACACTGAATATTCACTACAATCCCAACTTTGTTTAAAAAAGAAAAGGAAAAAAAAAGTCATAAATAGAGGGGAAAAAAAAATCCCTGGAAGACCCCAAAACTGTGACCTCATTGTTTACAGGGATAGAGCTGATTTCTAGAAACTTCTGGATGCTTCTAAGTTTTGTCATTTTTAAGTGACTGCGTATTGGTTTTCCAAGCACGGCCACGATGAAAGTATAGTTTTGTTTCCAATGAGAGGGCTGGGGGTTGGCTCTGGGTCACTGACCTTCTCCAGCTGGTGTCTGCAGGTGGCGAGAGGTACACGGTGCCATATGGGCAGCTGTCCGCGTGAGTATGAGTTAAGGGGATGGTGCTGTCGTCTGAGGCCCTGCCCTGAGCCCCAAGAACCCTGCGCTGGCCAGCCCGAGTAGCCAGGCTGCTGGGAGCCGGCAAACAGCTGGGGCCTCGGGGCGGGGGCCTTTCCTGCCTGGCTGCGAGCAGCCCCCAGGGTGCAGCCCCATCCACCTAGCACTCAGCACTCACCCCCTGCAAGCGCACGTGCAGGCTGCACCCCTTCCAAGAGGGGCCTCAGCTATGAAACGGGGGCCCGCAGGGGGGGCTGCAGGGAGTCTAGTTCAGCTGACCCCAGTCTTGACTCTTTGGGCTGACGGGGTGACTCCCAGGGCCCAAGGGCTTGGTCTGGCGCCCAGTTGCTCAGGCTCCCCTAGCCCATGGAAACGAGAACCAGGAAAGAACAGACTTCTCTGTTCTAGAGAGCCGGGGTTCCCAGGAGCAGCCATTCAGACCCTAGTGGCGGGGGAGCCTGGCTGGTTAAGTACCAAGGGGCAGCCAAGTCAGTGGTGGCGGGGGGGCATTCCTGACAACCTCTCTGCTTGGCAGAGGTGCAAAGGCAAATTCTGTGTCTTCAGATCAAGCCTCCCTCTGATCTGTGTCTGGCTCAGATCCCCCTTGGCCCCACTGCCTTGGCTCCATATGGCCCCCAGAGGGGTCCACCACCATGGCCCTGACGTGTGGGTGCCCTGCTCACAGCCTTCCTGGGCCCCACTGCCCAGTCAGGCATCTGAGCGTACCCTCCTAACTCTCATCTCAAGCTGTGTGCTCCAGTGGCCTCCTCTGTGTCATTGTTCCCTGTGATCCCCTAGCCCCCGCCTGGCTAAAGGCTCCTCAGCTTGCACTGCCTCCTCCAGGAAGTCTTCCAGGGTTGCCATGCAATGGCACCCCCTCTTGGTGGGGCCCGGTAGCCCTGGAGGACTGGAGAGGCCCTGATTCTATCACAGAGCTGGCAGCAGTCAGGTCCATCAGCTGGATGAAGTGGTCCCCGCCCCCCCCACCCCCATCCTCTGGGAAAAGGATATCTGCCTTCCATGTTTGTCCACTGACAGGGGCCGGCGATGTGGGGAGCCAAGGCGGCCACGCTCCCGGTACACTCTGTCCACTAGCCCATGGTGCCGGGTAGTTCGGCTGGTGTCCAGGCCTGAGGACTGGAAGGGTGTCTGGGGGTGGGGAGGGAGGAGAGGAAGAGATGGAAAAAAAGAGAGGAAACCCAAACCACGGTTACCAGCTGTGGTCCAAGATCCGACCCCAGCTCTGCCCCCAGGATCTGACCTCAGGGTCCCTCCACAACCCCCCTGCCCAGTTCTGGAGGCACCCTCGGCTACTCCAGACGGGCTTCCTTTCCTCCTCGGCCCCTGCCCCCAGCCTCCGAGCACTGTAGGGGTGGCGGCGAGCTGGGGTTCCAGGTGCCGGGGCGGCAGGCGTGCAGTGCAGCTGGCATGCACGGGCCAGGCAGAGCGGCGCAAGCTCGGGGCCCGGAGCCGGCCAGGGTGCCAGGGGTGCAGACGGCCCGAGCACCCCCTCCCAGCCTCGCCAGGTGCAGACAGGCCTCCGCCCTCTCTCTCCGGGCCTGGCCGGCCTCCTCTCCCCACCTACGTCATCCCTGGAGGGGCCTGCCAAGAGACAGCCCCAGGGCTTCCAGCCCAGGACGTCAGGGGCCCACCTGGCCAAGTGCTGGCTCCCTGGAGGCTCCTCGTGGAGCCTGGGGCTGGTCCTGATTGAAACTCGGCCCCCACGCACTCTCCCCCACGGCCTTGTCCCAGCACCACCAGCAGCCAAGTGCAGGCACTTTCCGGAGCCCTGGCCCACAGCTTGGCTGGACGGGGCTCCCTTCCAGCACCTGGGGCTGGCATGAGGCCCCCCAGTCACGGCCAGTTCCCGCTCCTGGCTCCATGCTCCTGAGGCCCCCAGGAGCCTGCTCTCCGCCAGCCCTGGTGCCATGGGCCCCTCACCATCTGACTGGGGCAAGACTGGCAGCCTTAGCTAGCTCTGGATGCAGCTACCAGCCTCCTACCTGGCCATCTGGCCCTCGGGCCCTTCTGTCTTCTCTGGGCAGCCAGGCAAAAAGCAATTTCCTCCGGAAGACTGCCACTGGCTGGCTCACTGCTCTTCTCCACCTGTCCGAACACCTCGGCTAGCATTCAGGGCTGACTTCTCTCCCTGGCGTCCGGGGACCCCTGGCGTCCGGGGACCCCGTCTTTCTCTGACCCAGCAAGGACGCTGCCAGCTTGGGTCTTTCTGTGCTTCTGCCTCCAAAAGGCTGTGGGGCCCGGGAGATGGCAGTGACCGAGGGAGGGTAGGAACCTTACTGTCCAGGCACAGACACCAGAGGACAGGGGCCGTTCATCTCCTCCCAGAGATGCCTGAAAGCCCAGAGGGGAAACCAAGGCGGCTGAAGCAGAGCCAGAGGCACAGAGAAGCTCGGGCCCAGCCACAGCCCAGCTCGCCAGGCCGAGTCTAGGATCCACGCACACGCGTGTGTGCATGTGTCACAGGAACGAACCATGCAGCGTTGGCACGCATGCTAGGATCCCCCGGGGAAGGGGTCTCTCGACGCGACCATACGCACTTCCCCAGACAAGGGGGTGCAGAGCGAATCTGCTTCCGTTTGGCAGACGGGACGCCTCCCGCTGGGCCACGGGGGCGGCCGCACAGGAATACCCAGCGCCCACACACGTGCCGGGGATGCCGAGGCCTCAGCCCAGGGGCTCATTTACCAGAGAGACAGGAGCCGCTGCCAGAGCCTCCCCCAGATATCCGCTGGGCTGAAAATGCAAAGAACCAAGACTTTGAGACACTCCTGCCTCGCCTGGCCCCCCAGTGGGAAGCCCAACAGGCCCCCATGCACCCTCGGCCCTCGGGGGCTCTACAGTGGCCTCAGGCAGGGCCAAGCTTGGGGATGCCCAGAGAGACACTGTCCTTGACGGAGGAGGGGATGGGGAAACGGAGGAAGAGGGGAGCCAGGGAGGAGAGGAGAAAACCCAAACTAGAAAGGGCCCTGACAAAGAGGTGAGGCTTTTGGAGCATGTCAAGATCAGCATGACAGCCCCATGCATCTATCTGCTCTGATGTGGAGGCCATCTGAGGAGGGCCGTGCTCCAAGAGGCCCTGGGGATTCAGAGCTGAGCCAGCCGGACCCCAAGCCAGCCTGCGGGACCCTGGGCTGGTGCCCTGCCACATCCCAGCAGCAGTGTGGGAGGACTACAAGCAGGGGAATGACTGCGGGGTGGGTGGGGACTGAGCTCCCTGTGGGACCGACCCAGCGCCACCTGGCCTGTCAACATGCTAGCGGACGTGGCTGTTTCTGGGGCTCTGTCCCAGCAACGGGACAAGTGCGTGGCTGTTTGGTGGACCTGTCCCTGCAGAGTCCAGACATCGTGCTGGAGGGGGGGACCCAGCTATCGGCCCAGTTCCTGGGCCCACCGTGCCCCCACTTCCACCTGCAGACCAGGGTCGAGGGACATGGCCTGGGAGAAGAGGCCGGCCCTGCACCAGGCAGGCGGTGGACCTTATCTGTTCTTATATTTATGATAAGGACGTGCGCGGCAGCTATGCGGCCTGCGGGAGCCGTGCTGTGTGGGTCTCTGCCAGAAAACGTTTGCAGACAAGTGGGGTCAGGCTGAGGGGCCTCCTTCTGAGAATTGCTGGGCTTGCGGATTAGTGAAGCGGGACGGAGCCAAGCCCCAGAGGCCCTGAGCGGTTCCCGCTGCCGCACAGCCGGCCAACAGGTGTAGCGGCTGCCGAAACACTCACAGCCAGACCTCGGCCTCGCTGTGGGCTCTGCTGACAGGGGATGGGAAGGAGGGATCCGGGTGAGGCCTGGCCAGGCCATCCCAGGGGAAGGAGTAGGCGGGGGCCGGGTGGGCGGCGGCAATTGTCCGGTGACCCCAGCTGTTCACAGGCTGTCATGCACGCTCTCTTGCTCTGTGGCCAGGGCCCAGACTGCAACACACTCCAGGTGGGAGGTGGTGTGGGAGAGGAATGGGGGCTCACCTGGAAGGGCAGATCTACGGTGCCGCTCCCAATCTGGTTCACGTTGGGCAGGGATCCACCATAGTACTGGCCACGGCTTGGGCCCAGCTGCAGGTACTGGGACTTTTGGAGCTGGAGCTGCAAGAGAGAAACCGACAGCTATAGCGTGGGGGGAGCGGGGGGGTGGTTCCTGAGCACACCCTGCGGAGCGCCATTCCCGAGGGCCCCAAGTAGTGGAGTCAGTGGCACCAGGCACAGAGGGTGTGGCACCCCATGACTCAGATTCTCAAAGGAGCCATGAATCTCTCCACCAAAACCAGCAGAATCAGAGACCCGAGACGCCCAGGTGGCCCTCCCCAGGCAGGGAAACTCGCCCTGGGGGCGCTGCCTGAGGGGGCGTGACCAGCTGATTCAGACAATTTGTGAATAAGCAAGAGTATCAAGTGGACCTGGAGCCTGGAGCCTGTACAGGAGGCCCCTCACCCACCCGGGGGAACCATTTCTTATCACGCCAAAGGCTGCGTTCCTGGGGTGCGGGCCAGAGGCTGCGAATTTACGCCCGGACACAGGAGGAATTGTCTTTCCACTGGCCTGAATCAGAGAGGCCAGCTCAGAAGTGCAGTGCTGGCTTTCAAAGTGCAGCATGTACAATCCCTCTGACAGCACACACAGGGCGAGAGGGTCTGCCAGACCCCGCCTGAGTTCTAAGGAGTCCTGCCCAAGCCCCCAGGCTCCTTCTGCCTGTCCCGCCAGCCTCACGCATTACAGAGCCTTCGTCTGGGGCGGCTGCATCCCTGCACAGTCCTCTGCCCATCACTCGCGTGGGGATTCGTCCCGCTGGGCCCGGCCTCAGAACCAGGAGTCCAGGGCTCCCTGACCAGCCACGGCTGCCTTGGAGCAGGGCTGGAACCTGGCCTTTGCTCGCTGGAGCATCGATTCCACTTTGCCAGGAATAGCAGATGCTCGTGACCTGGTTGACACCACCGGTGGCCCTAGGCCCTCAGCCAGGTCCCCAAAGCCCGTCAATCTGCCCTGGCTGGGATGCAGGTGCTGTGACGGAGGGGTGGCAGCTGGGCACCCGGGGAGGGGTGGGTGTCCGCTCCAGCCGGCTGGGGCGGTTGCTAGGGTCGACACTGTGTACACAACAAGACCGGCTCACGTTCCCTCACAAACAGCTCCTGGCAGCGCTCCGTTTGCTGTCCGCCCACACCGCCCCGCTCTCCCACGCCAGTCCCGGCTTCCTGGGGGGCCTCCGACACCGGAGGGGGAAGTGAAGCTCGGGAACTGGCTGCTCGCCCAGCCGAGCACCTCACCCAGGTAAACAGCTGTTTCCTGCGAGCCGCGGTGGAGCCGGGAGGGAGATTGACCTTGCTCCGTTCCTCCACGGGTGGTTCTCAGGCATCTGCAGGGTCCGGCCCAGGCTCTGTCTCCAGTGGCTGGAGACGCTCACCGTGAACACCCCACTGTGTCCCTCCCTGCGGTTGCATGAGATGAAATAGGCCAACCCCCGGTCAGGAGGGAGGGGGAGGCCAAGCAGGATGGGCGATGGGCATGGGTTACCTTGGACCTGAGACCCGCCCCCCCGCCCCTTCTTGTGTCTGAGCCACGTGGCAGGAACTCGCCTTACAGCCACCTCTCAAGAACCACCTCTCAAGTACCATGTGGCCTTGGGGGGCTACAGCACCCTTCTGGGCCTCAGTTTCCCCCTCTCTAGAGTGGGTGGTCCAGGTGAGCATGTGTGCACAAATGACAGGTGTGTGATACAGGAAGTGCTTATACCACACATGCTTCTGTCACAGGCTGAACTGCCAGCTCTGGAAACCCCGGCATCCAGGAAAGTACTCTGCAAAGCTGTCACGTTCCGGGCCAGAGGGAGCCCAGACTGGGGACAGGCTGCTCACGGCTTGTGCGCTGCTGCAACACCAGCCCTCCGGTGGAGCCTTTCTTTCCCTCAATGGTTCCCAACCCCCATCCACTGTGCTTTGGGAATGTCAGGCTTTGTGGTGCGGCCTCTGGAGTGGACACAGTGCGGGGCTCCACTCGTCCTTTGGGGGACCCCTGTGCTCACCCTCGGTTGTATGTGGGGCTGTGCAGGAGAGTTAACCTGGCCCAGGGCAGTTTGACCTTTGCCCCCAGCTCCTGGGAATTGAAAGCCCTGCCTGATAAGAGTGTTTCTGTTTGCCTAGGTCCTCGGGCCACTCTGGGTATCTATGCCAACAGTGTGACTTCGGGTGGAGGTCTCAGGCCAATGCAATACCAGCTCACCCTCTGCAGCGGCTGGAGATAGCAGTCAGCAGAGTCTGCGTGGCGAACCCCAATAAAAACCCTGGACACCAAGGCTTGGGGTGCATCCCTGGTTGACAACCCCCATGTATGTCATCACAGACTGGTGCTGGGAGAAGCAAGCACTGTCCATGTGATTCCACGGGAAGGGACAACCTGCAGCTCTGTGTTTGGAAGTCTCCTGGCCACCGCCCCATGCCAACTGTGATCTGTGTCCTTTCACTGTAATAGACCGTGACCATGAGTATGATGGTTTTCAGTGACTTCTGAGTCCTTCCAGTGAACTGCCGAGCTGAATGCAGTCTTGGGAACCCTCAAATTCTGCAGTTGGTGTCAGATGTGAAGGTGGTCTTAGGGACCCCCTTAACTTTTGCAGGGGCTGACTGCCATCCCAGGCCTGGCCAGGAAACCCCAGGAGTAAGGTCCTGGGATGAGGAGGTGCCAGCCTGGGCTCCACCCATGGACCTGATGCCTCAGAGGGTCCACAAGGAGGACAGCAGAGTGACACCACCAGTCAGGGTCTAACAAGCTGCCTGACGTTGAAGCTCATGCCTCTTCCCGCTGTCAAGCCACAGTCCCTCATGCATCCCTCCGCCCAGTGGTCCTCACTCTGTACCCCCTCGATGGCACTTCCTACCCTACCCTACCCCCAACCTTGACATAAACCTGGCATCCAAGCCAGGGTCTAGCACTCAGCAGCACCTGCTGGTGGAACAAAGGAACATAGAACACATGAGTGAATGAATGAATCAATGAATGAACACCACTGTTCCCACTCTCAGGAGCTGACTTTCACCAGCCAGGTGACAGTCCCATTTGGAGGCCACATAAGAACCTTTCAGGACACCAACGTAACTCCCGATGCCCTCAGGAGGCTTAGGCCGCCCCTTCCCCTCACCCCACCCTCATGGGTTTTGGCAGAGGCGGGTGCAGGCAGGGCAGTGAAGCCTGGACAAGACCCACCGGCTCAAAGGAGCTGTGACTCCCAGGCTCCCCCTTGCTTTTCGCCTGTGGGTCAGACAGCCTGGGGTCCAAGTCCAGGCTCCCCGACTGTGAGGGTGGACCCCACTCCAGATGCTGAGGGCAGGCAGATGGTCCATCACCCACGCTTTCACTGTGGCCTCCTTGCCCTCTGCTCTCCCCACTCTTCCTCTGGCCACCTGACCCCAAAGCACCCCAAGTTTGTGACCCCCCCCCAGGGCCTCAGCCTGTGACAGCTCCCCCTCCACACCCATCCTGGAGGGGCCTCCCTGACACCCCACCCAAGCAGCAGGCCCCCCCAAGCCACCTTCACACTGGCCTCTGGCTTTGTTGTTGTTTTTAATAAAGTTTTTGGTTCACAGAAAAACTGCAAAGATGGCACAGGGAGTTCCTGAATCACCCTGCCCAGCTTCCCCTAAAGCTACCCTCTTCCTTTACTGGGTCAAAAGGAAGAAAAATGACAGCACCACTGACTGACCCAGGCCTTTTCCATATGCCTCTTGGTTTCTCTAGCCACGTTTGCCTCATCCAAAACGCCTGGCCCATGAACCCTACCCACCATCCCCATCCTGTACCCACCAGGTGGCGGGCTCCCGACATTCACGGTCTACTGGTCACAACGTGTCTGGTGCCAGCACTGTATGGGGCCACGCCGGACCCCCAGGAAGTGCTGCTGCATGTCTGGCCTCGCCTCCCACCAGCATCCTGCAGCCCCAGATCTTTCCAGAACAGTCCAGTTCGTGTCTCTCAAATCCTCTTGCTCTCAGGTGTGAACCAACCAACCAACGACACGGTGCCACACCCTAGGGGTCAGAGGTGTTTCAGGGTTGAGGCCGATGGGGACACAACAGATGACCAGGAAGCACAGCATAGACCTTAGGCACCCTCTGAGCCACCCTCCCACCCCAAGTGTTGCAGACGGCACCCCTGAGCCCCCGCCATGGGCCACAGAACCCTTCTCAAGTCTCAGCACATGTAAGCATCACAACTGCCCTGTCTCAAGTGTCCTGAGGCGACCATAACAAATTACCACAGACTGGGGGGCTTATAACAACAGGAATTCACTCCCTCACAGTTCAAGAGGTGGAAGTCCAAGATCAAGGTGTGGACAGCGTTGGTTCTTTCCAGAGGCTCTGAGGGAGGATCCGTCCCAGGCCCCTCCTGGCTTCGGGGGGCTCCAGGCGTCCTTGGCTCACAGCTGCCTCGCTCCGATCTCCGCCTCTGTCTCTACACGGCCTTTCCCTCTGTGTCTGTGTCTCAAATCCCCCTCTCCTTTCTCTTAGAATAATACCTGTCATTGGATTCAGAGCCCATCCTAATTTAGAATTAATCTCATCTTGGGACCCTTAATTACACCTGCAAAGACCCTCTTGCCAAGTAAGGTCACATTCCCAGGTTCCAGGGGTGAGCACGTGGACATATCTTTTTTTGGGGGGTGGGGGGGCGCCATGAGGCATGGGAGATCTTGGTTCCCCCACCAGGGATCAAACCTGTGGCCCCTGCAGTGGAAGTGTGAAGTCTTTTGTTTTTTTTTTTTTTTTTTAAGTTTCCTTGTGCATCTTTGTAATCTCTTTTTTAAAATTAATTAATTAATTTATTTATTTTTATTTTTGGCTGTGTTGGGTCTTCGTTTCTGTGCGAGGGCTTTCTCTAGTTGCGGCAAGCGGGGGTCACTCTTTATCGCAGTGCGCGGGCCCCTCACTATCGTGGCCTCTCTTGTTGCGGAGCACAGGCTCCAGACGCGCAGGCTCAGTAGTTGTGGCTCACGGGCTTAGTTGCTCCGCGGCATGTGGGATCTTCCCAGACCAGGGCTCGAACCCGTGTCCCCTGCATTAACAGGCAGATTCTCAACCACTGCGCCACCAGGGAAGCCCGGAAGTGTGAAGTCTTAACCACTGGATCACCAGGGAAGTCCCCAGGACACATCTTTTGAGGGGACACAATTCAACCTAAGACAGGCCCTTTGGGAGTTCCCTGGTGGCCTAGTGGTTAGGATTCCAGGCTTTCACTGCGGTGGCCCAGGTTCAATTCCTGGTCGGGGAAGATCCCACAAGCCATGCAGCGAGGCCAAAAAAAAAAAAAAAGAAAAAAGAAAAAAAATAGTAATAAGACAGGCCCTTTGAGGAGGTTACTAGCACACTCCACTTTCCAGATGGGAAAACTGAGACTCAGCAGGCAAGGGAATTGCCCAGGGCCATCGAGCTCAGAAGTGGCCAAGTGGGCCATGGACTCCACTCCTGGAACCTGACTCTCGCATAACCCTGTGGACCAGCGGG
This sequence comes from Balaenoptera physalus, assembly GCF_965194825.1. Classification (NCBI taxonomy): domain Eukaryota; kingdom Metazoa; phylum Chordata; class Mammalia; order Artiodactyla; family Balaenopteridae; genus Balaenoptera; species Balaenoptera physalus. Next base: position 13,328,456 of record NC_138890.1, on the reverse strand, counting down.
TGGCTGGGACCGCAGAGTGTCGCAGAGGCCACATCACATCACAGATCAGAGCACGCCAGCTCTTCTGGGAGCTTACAGTCAGAGCATCAACCCAACCACTTCGGCTCTGTCAAGGGGGACCCAGCACAAGTCTCACTATAAAAAGCCACTTCAGGTCCTGCTTTCACCCTGGGCCCCTCGTTTCCACACAGGGTTCCCCTGCCCCGGCCCCTGACACAGCCTGAGCGAGGACCGGCCCTCCCACCCCCATACAAAGTCCTTCTCCCCCACCCGACCCCCGCTCCTCCTACAGAACCGTGTATAAATGGGTAGCTTCTCCAGCCTCTCCCAATCCCCTTGCTGACAGGACCCCACAGGGACAGAGTTGCCCAGCACAGTGTGCATCCGCAGTCTGTGTCCACATCCCTACTGGGCACACACCCCCCGATCCTGGCAGCGTCCAAGGGACTGGGAGGAGTAGGGGTCACAAGGCCGGGAAAGAACGGGGGCCCGTGGCCCTGGGAAGGCATAGCATGGCAGATGCAGTCACTTCTCCAGGGCAGCCCCCATCCTCTGGGAGCCCCACAGGATACAGCAAATTCCCATCTGCCAACCCCTCCCAGGCCTCGCTGTCTAGAAGGAGCCGGCCTCGGTCAGGCCCATCAGCAGCCACCATGGCAATTGGCCAAGTTTCTAATGAAATTAAGGGGAGTAGCTGAAGGCTGAGCTCTGTCTTGCAAAGCCAGGGCAGGCATGGGGGCCGCAGCAGAGCGCCAGAGAGGAGCTGTGAGCTCTCAGCAGACCTGTTTCCCCCTCTCACCACGAAGGCCTGCACTGTCTGGCTCTCTGCTCTCCCCCAACCACTGTGCTCTACCAGCTGAGGTAACTGCCTCAGGGCCTTTGCACTGGCCCTCCCTCCTCCAGAAGGCTCTTCCCACTGGGCCAGCCCAACACTGCGCACCTCTCCCCCATGGGGTCACCTCCTTCCACGGCTCACTATCCAAAACCACCTGACCAAGGTCCATCTCCTCCCATTAGACTGTCAGCCCTGCAAGGACCCTGGCACAATGGAGTAGCTTGGCACTCACATGGGGACTGAGAGACCAGATAACAGCTGAACATGTGAATGCAGGAACAACTAACTGTTCGATGTGCTCAGAATCCCAGGCAGGGACAATGTTTCTCCTGCGCCCACGTGGGACAGCCCACCCCCCGACTCTGGGGAAACTGAGGCCCAAGGAAGAACAGACAGCTTCCCAAGTACACAGGCAAAGAGCTGCTCGTGAGAGGGAGGTGGAGAGTAAATCCCATCTCAAGTGCAGGATCCTCCTGGGACCTGAGTGCTGAGCAGGACCCCAGGGGATTCGCACACCCTGGCCCAAGCACTGCCCCTCAGGGCTCCCCTAGGTGGAGTCCTCAGGAGGCTGCCAACAGCAGAGGGGTCACCTTTGGGTGTTATTCCCTGGGAGGGAGAGACCAGGGCTTCATCAGGTTCTCCAAGTATTCCAGCAGCGGTAGGGGCCTGTGGAGGGAGCCCCGCAGAGCCCCTGAAAGGGTCTGATTCTGAGTCACGTGGAGCTGCCAGTACATTTTCCGGGGCCAGCAGTCCCTGAGAGGTGTGTGCACCCCAGTCAGTTTGGCTGTGTCCCTCCAGGTTCCTTCCAAGGCCTGGCCCCAAGAGGCTACCTGGTCTTAGCTCGTGCACCAGACGTGTTTGAGGAGGGGAGACGGCCCCTCCCGGGCTCCATTCACAACATCTGTGGGCCGTGCCATCTCTCCCCACACCTCTCCTGCCCGCTCTGGAAAGGATCGGAAACCTGGGGCTCTGGGGGAGACGGCTGTGCCTGCACAGGTGCCCAACCAGGAAGGCCCGGGACCACTCTTCTCCCTTTTTAAACTTTTTTTTTCTTTGTTATCAAAATAAAAGTCACACAACATAAAATGAACCCTTTGAAATTGTACAATTCAGTACCATCTAGTACATTCACAGTGTCGTGGGATCATCACCTCTAGCTAGGTCCAGAGCATTCCCATCACCCCGAAAGAGACCCAGCGCTCATTAGCAGTTGCTCCGCATCCCCCCACCCAGAGCCCCGGCAACCACTAATCTGCTTTCTGTTTCTATGGATTTGCCTGTTATTGATATTTCATATAAATGGGATCGCACACTATTTGTCCCTCTGCGTCTGGCTTCTTTCTCTCAGCATGGTGTTTTTAGAGTTCGTCCACACGGCAGCACATGTCAGAGGTTCATTCCTTTTTATGTCTGAATAATATTCCACCGCAAGGATGGAGCACATTTTGTCCATTCATCTATGAACGCACGTGTGTTGTCCCACTTTTTGGCGACTGTGACTAGTGCTGCCGTGGATGTGCATGGACAAGTATCTGAGTCCCTGTTTTCAAATCTCTCAGGTATGTACCTCCAAGTAGAACTGCTGGATCACATGGTAACTCCGTATTTCTCTTGTTGAGGAACTGTCAGACTGTTTCCCACAGCTACTGCACCATTTTCCATTCCTACCAGCAGGGCACGAGGGTCCCAATTTCCCCACATCCTCATCAACACTTGTTAGTGTCTGTTGCTTTGACAGTAGCCATCCTGATGGGTGGGAGGTGGTATCTCATTTCGGTTCTGATTTTCGTTTCCCTGATGACTAGTGATGCTGAGCATCTTCTCATGTGCTTATTGGTCACTGTACATCTTCCTTGGAGAAAGGTCTATTCAAGTTCTTTGCCTTTTAAAAAAATTGGGTTGTATGTCTTTTTCTTGTTGAGTTATAAGAGTCCTTTATATATTCTGGATCTTAATCCCTTATCAGCTATATGGTTTGCAAATATTTCATTTTCTTGACAGTCTTTTGATGCATCGAAGTTTTTAATGTTGATATGCTCCAATTAATCTATTTTTCTTTGCTTGTGCTTTTAGTGTCACATCTAAAACTCCATCACCTAACCCAAGTCCAGGAAGATTTACACCTATGCTTCCTTCTAGGAATTTTACAGATTGAGCTCTTACATTTAGGCTTTTGGTACATTTTTAATTCACTGTTGTTGGGAATTCCCTGGTGGTCCAGTGGTTAGGACTCTGTGCTTTCATTGCCAAGGGCCCGGGTTCAATCTCTGGTCGGGGAACTAAGATCCTGCAAGCCGTGCGGTGCGGCCAAAAATAGTAATAATTCACTGTTGTTAACTTTGTTGCTGCCCCAGTCCCACCTCACCATGGGCCCCCACGCCAACTGACGGCTCCACAGTGAGGAGAGCCAGGCTGCCCCCCCAAAGCGTGCCCGGTACACTGGAGTTTCTCATTACACGTCTACCGAGCACGGGAAGGAATAATGAATGAACCTGGGAATGAATGAAAGCATCACAGGCATGTGGCCGAGCGTGGATTCCAGGCTGAGTCACCCCGGCCCCCGGCCCCCTGGCCGACTGAGACACTCCCCAGCTGCCTCCTCACTCGTTCCCAAAGTGTAAATACAGAACCAGATACACAAACACCGAGTGCGCCTCGGAATGCCTTTAATCAGGCTCTGCTGCCGCTGCCAAATCCCCAACCCCGGCTGAATCAGAGGGTCCGCTCTGAGCATGTTTTGTTTCCCTCGTTGGTGGCAGTTGTTGAGCACAGACGGTCGGGCTGGGATGTAGGAAGGGTCCCTTGGGGTCTGAGTGCAGCACAGCTGGCTCCTGGGGGGCCTCTCTCCCCTGCCTGCCAGCCAGGCACCCACTCTGGGTGGGGCCTTGAAGCAGCCCTGAGATGGGGAGACATGGCTTCACCTCCGTTTTACAAGGGGGGAAACTGAGGCCCGGGGGGAATGACTGGCTTGCCCTGAGGTCACCTGGGAAACGGGACGGGGCCTCGGTTACAATCCAGGCTCTTTTCCTGGCAAACCTCAATTTCCCGGTGGCCCACAAGGCCCTCCCCTGCCTCCTGCCTCTGGACCCTTGCACCCACCTCACCCTTTTCTGGAACCTTCCATGGAGCTCCTTCTCATCCTTTGGGTTTCAGCTCAAACATGACAAGAAGCCTACCCTGACCCCTTACTTCCAAAATAACCCTCTGTATTAACTCGGGCCGCTGCAACAAAATACCACAGACTAGGCGGCTTAAGCAGCAGACGTGTACTTCTCAGAGTTTCGGAGGTTGGAGGCCGAGATCAGGGTGCCGGCACAGCCCCTGGTGAGAGCCCTGTTGTTGGCCTGCAGAACGCTGCCTTTTCCCAGTGTCCTCACGTGGCCTTTCCTTGGGGTGTGTTCAGCGAGAAGTCTCTCTCTCCCTCTTATAAGGACACCTGTCCTATGGGATCAGAAACCTTCCCTTATGACCTCAGTTCACCTCAATCACCTCTTGCACGCCCCATCTCCACATATGGTCACACTGGAGGCTAGGGCTTCCACACAGGAATCTGGGGAACACAGTTCGGTCCGCAGCACCCTCTCACGGGTAAGCTGCCGGCCTGTGTCTGTCTGGTGGGCCAACAGGCCCTGACAGCTGGGGCCCTGCTTGCCTGGCCTCCGTAGGTGCCTCAGGGACCAGCTCCCATCCTGAGGAAGCAACCGTCAACAGCTGTATCTGTTGTTGTTGTGTTTTGTAATATTTATTTATTTATTTATGTGGCTGCGTCGGGTCTTAGCCACAGCGCGTAGGCTCTTCGTTGCAGTACGCGGGCTTCTCTCTAGTTGTGGCGCTCCAGAGCGCATGGGCTCAGTAGTTGCGGCTCGCAGGCTTAGTTGCCCCGCATGGCATGTGGGATCTTAGTTCCCCGACCAGGGATCGAACCCGCATCCCCTGAATTGGAAGGTGGATCGCTAACCACTGGACCACCAGGGAAGTCCTGTGTTTTGTTTCATTTCGCTGCACTGCACAGCATGCGGGATCTCAGTTCCCTGACCAGGGATGGAACCCACACCCCCTGCAGTGGAAGCACGGAGTCCTAACCACCAGACCACCAGGGAATTCCCAACAGCTGTATCTGGAATTGGGAAGCCCAGAACCGCTCCACACCCTGAGTCCTCTGGGAACACCCACAGCTAGCCAGGCCCAGGCGAAGCCCAGGGACCCCAGGACTCTCCCAGCAGGAGCCCCCAGGGTGCAAGGTGGGGTGGCCTGCGAGGAAAGGTCTTCTCTGGACCTGTCCCGGGAGTCAGTGAGGCGGAGGTGACAAGTGGTGCGTGCTGCCCCGGGGATGCTGAAGACAGAGATGTGATGGGTGGACAATCACGCCTGGTGTTTCCAGAATCAGTGGCCCAAATGTAAAGTCATGTGCCTGTTCACCAGGGTCACGGGTGGGGGGCCGGGTGGGGGCACGTGCAAGGCAGCACGGAGGAGCAGGAACAGTCCAGGGTGAATCAGCTCAGCCACTATACGGGGGCTGCATGTCCACCCAGAACCTCAGGATATGACCTTGTTTGAAAATAGTTTTTGCAGCTGTGATTAGTTCAGGCTCTTGAGATGAGGTCATCCTGGATTTCGGGAGATCCCTAAATCCAATGACTAGTGCTCCTCGAAGACGAGAACACAGAGACAGACAGGGAGAAGGCCGTGTGAAGGTGAAGGCAGAGATCGGAGGGTGCAGCTACAGCCAAGGGTTACGAGAAGCCACCAGAGCTGGGAGAGGGGCCTGGGACAGATTCCCCCTGAGAGCCCCCAGATGGATCCAACCCTGCACACACCTTGATCTGGGACTGCTCGTCTCCAGAACTATGAGGGAATAGATTTCCGGGTTTTGTTTTGTTTTTCTTCTGTTTGTTTTTGGTTTTGTTTTGAATCTCTGGTATTTTTTGATCCTTATATTGTTATTAAATTCTTTTTTTTTCCAAAACAACTTTTTTATTGAAGTAGAGTTGATTTACAATGTTGTGTCAGTTTCAGGTGTATAGCGAAGTGATTCAGTTACACAAATATATATATAGCTGTTCTTTTTCAGATTCTTTTCCATTGTAGGTTATTACAAGATACTGAATATAGTTCCCTGTGCTGTATAGTAGGTCCTTGTTGTTTATTTATTTTTTTTATTTTTTATTTTTTGGCTGCGTTGGGTCTTCGTTGCTGCGCGTGGGCTTTCTCTAGTCGCGGCGAGCGGGGGCTACTCTTCATCGAGGTGCGCTGGCTTCTCATTGTGGTGGCCTCTGCAGAGCACGGGCTCTAGGCGTGCAGGCTTCAGTAGTTGTGGCTCGTGGGCTCCAGAGCGCAGGCTCAGTAGCTGTGGCGCACGGGATTAGCTGCTCCGCGGCATGTGGGATCTTCCCGGACCAGGGCTCAAACCTGTGTCCCCTGCATTGGCAGGCGGATTCTTAACCACTGCGCCACCAGGGAAGTCCCTGTTTATCTATTTTATATATAGTAGTGTGTATCTGTTAATCCCAAACTCCTAATTTATCCCTCCCCCTCCCCTCTGGCAACCAGAAGTTTGTTTTCTATATCTGTGAGTCTATTTCTGCTTTGTAAATTCATGTGTATTATTTTTTTAGACTCCACATATAAGTGATGTCATATGGTATTTGTCTTTTTCTGGCTTACTTCACTTAGTATGATAATCTCTAGGTCCATCCACGTTGCTGCAAATGGCATTATTTCATTCTTTTCTATGGCTGAGTAGTATTCCATTGTATAAATATACCACATCTTCTTAATCCAATCATCTGTTAATGGGTACGTGGGTTGCTTCTGTATCTTGGCTATTGTAAATAGTGCTGCTTTGAACATTGGGGTGCACGTATCTTTTCAAATTAGAGTTTTCATCTTTTCTGGATATATGCCCAGGAGAGACTTGTTGTTTTAAGCCTCCCAGCTTAAGGTACTTTGCTACAGGAGCCCTAGGAAACTAACTCTGGGGACCTAGAGAGGAGGCAGGGCCACTCAGAGCCAAGCTTGGGGGAGGTGGGGACCCTGCGAATGGATGATCGGGGAAGGCCGATGATGGGGACCCTCAAGGTGATACTCCAGGGTGAAGAAGTAAGGGTCTAGGCAGAGGGAACATTAGGGGCAGAAGTGGAAGCCCAGGAAGAGAGGCAAGACAAGGTCAGGCCAGCTCTGATGGGCAGTTACGGCAGAGTGGTGGGGAGGGAAGCACAGGTGCCCAGTCCGTGACAGCACAGGGAGGCAGTGAACGCCCAGCTGGAGACCCAGGGGCTGGTGACACCATAGTGGACTCGCCAGGCGGGGCGGTCTCGGCACACTGGGAGCTGAAGAAGGGCCCCCCCCCAAGACACGCCCCTGGAAGGTCCTCAAGGCACCCCTCCCCAAAACTGCCAATCCCACCCCAAGGTCCTGGGGGCTGTACTAGGTGGGACAACAGGGACATAGGGTCTTACTGGGCACAGAGTTCCGCTGGAGCTGCACACCTCCCTCTGGCCTGCACCTCGGCACCGCATCCCAGCGGGCTGGGGTGGGATCAAGTGAGCAGGGGCCTCAGCAACGTGACTGCCCCCAGCCCCTTCACCACATACTGACTGCAGGGCCACAGCCCGTCACCGTCAGGTTCACGGGGTGGGAGTCGGCGGGGAGGGTGTGTGCAGCAGGCCAGGAGGGCCCAGTGTTTGCTCTCCTACCCCTGCCCTATACAAGCCCTGACAGGTCCTAAAGAGGTGTGAGGGGCCCCAAGTGGGAAGCAGGGGAGCCATGCTTTGCAGGCCCAAAGGCAAAGCCCAGTGCTGCCAGCAGGGCCAACTGGAGACGCTGCTCCCCTGGTTCCACAGCTTGGCGAGGAGAGGAGGCCGGCTGCCCCACAGGCACAGGACGGCCTGGGCACGAGCGCCAGCCCCGACCCCTTCTGTTTGGGCAGCAGGTCCCCACAGCGTGGCTGAGCCTCCCCCAAGGCAGGCGGCCGAGCCTAGCACACAGTGAGGCCCCTTCCAAATGGCCAAACGCACCTGGTTTCACCTGTGACCTCAGGAAGCTCTCCCGGCCTCCACAGGGGCTACTCAGCCCGGGCCCAGCAGGAGGCTCTGGGGGGAGGCCCCGGGGCTGGGGGGCTCGAGGCCAGAGGGGCTTCCAAGAGTGAGGCCAACAGAATAATCGAGTGAACTTCGAAAGCAGATCAGGCTTGAAGAAGTTACTTGGAGCTGCCCATTTCTACTACGTTACTTGATTTCTGGAGCTGATAAGATCTAGATCTCTGATATGTTTAAGTCCAAACCCCTTAGACACTGCAGTTCTTTCCCGGTTTTGCTTATCCACAATTCATTCTGTGCAGCTAATTAAGCTGGAGAAGCCTGGGAATAAAGTTTGGAACCAGGTTAATAAAGTTCCCTGCCTAGTAACAAAAAAAAAAAGAAAGAAAAGAAAAGAAAGAGTGGGGTGGTGGTTCAGGACAGTGCACACTCCTGACCCCTGGCAGCCTCGCCACGTGGCGAGGTACAGCGGGAAAGGTGCTTCTGTGGGAGCAGGAACCCTGACCCCAGGGCCCTCTATGTCCACCCCCCACTCTGGGGCACTATACAAGTTTCCTGGGGCTGCCGTAACAAATGATCAAAAACTGGGTGGCTTAAAAAACAGGAATTTATTCCCTCACCGTTCTGGAAGCCAGAAGTCTGAAATCAAGGTGTGAGCAGGATCGGACCCTTCAGGAGGCTCTGAGGGAGAATCTGTCCCAGGCCTCTCTCCTGACTGCAGGTGGCTTTCGGCAGTCCATGGTGTTCCTGGGCTTGTAGATGTGTCACCCCAATCTCTGCCTCTGTCTTCACATGGCCTTCTCCCTATGTGACTCTGTTCTGTCTTCTTGTAAGGACCCCAGGCACTGGATTCAGGGCCCACCCTATTCCAGGATGACCTCACGGTGACTTGATGAGATCTGCAAAGACCCTATTTCCAAATAAGGTCCCATTCGCAGGTTCTGGTAAAACATGAACTTGGGGGAGAGGGGACACTCTTCAACCCATCAGAGTCACCCAATCCTGTGTCCCCTCGAGTCCCACACTAAGAACCAGCCCATAATGGCAACACCTCAAAGCTCAAGCCCCAACCCTGCTCCTGCAGCCCCTGGGCCCCCCGGGCCGTGCTCTCTCCTTCATTTCCTCCACTGTCACCCAGGGGCTGAGGGGTGAAGCCAGGTCGGCACACAGACCCGCCCAGCACACGTCAGCTGCAGAGGAAATGACCCAGACCCTGAGAGGCAGGTGGCCGGCAGCGTCTGCAGAGCCATTTGGCTGCACCCATTGGGAGCCTGAACGATGTTCCTGCCCTATGACCTGTAATCCCACTTCTGGGAAGCTCTCTTGAGGAAGATGGTCCAAAAGGCAGATTTATGCACAAGGATGTTCCTGCCGCGTCGATAAGCAGAGCGAGGAGCCCGAGCCGCACGGCAGGATCCTCCAGAGGAGAGCAGGGGACACACGCCCCCCCCAGGGCTGGAGGTAGATGATGGGGAACCCGCCTTCTGCTGCAATTTCTGGACCGTCTCTGTGGCTGGTCCGTGTAGGCAAAGGCTGACCCGGGAGAAGGCTGGGCTACCTCCTTTCCAAGGACATCCCCAAGTGGAAACAGGAGCTGGAGTGTGCAGGCTGCAGGGTGGCCGGCAGCCCCAGAAATGCCCCATGGGACATGGGAGGAACTCCAGGTCAAAGGAAGGGCCATGGCAAACCGCATAACCAGGGTGACTGGGGCCACCTGGGCTCGAGTGGGGACCCAACACTCCACGTTCGTCCTCTACAGGCCAGAGACTGACATGAACCCGAAAACAGGCCAACACAATGATCCTGACAGTGAGGGGTTCTGTGAGGGTTGGGGGCTCCCTGGAGGCCATGGGGAGAGACGCCCCAGCTGCATGGAGCCAGGGAAGGGGAGGCTGCTTGAGGTGCAGAGGCCCCGCAGAGGTCAGAGGTCAGAGAGGAGGCTCCCCCCACTCAGGCCAAGGGGCTTGGGGAGTGATGGGAGCGTGATCTCACATGCAGACAGTGAGTCACAGATGTCTACCCAGTGTACCTGGGGGATGCAGAGAGGCATCCCCAGCTCCGGGCAGGCCCACCAAAAGGGCATGGGAGGTAGGAGGGACAGAGCAGGCGTGCTGGGGTGACACAAGGCAGGGCTGGGTGGGCGACAGGGTCAGAAGCCCCTAACTGACAAGGGCAACGAAGATGGTGACAGCAAGACCTAAATGGCACCTTCCCACGCCCCACCAGGTGCCGACCAAGCACCTGATGTGGCTCAGCTCAGGCACATGCAGTGGGTTCACTTATGTCCCTAAAAACTCAAGTCTACATCCTCACCCCAGAAACCTGTGACTTTGACCTTATTTGGAAAGAGGGTCTTTACAGATGTAATTAAGGAAAGTATCTCAGGACGGAGAAATCTTCCTGCATTATCCAGGTGGGCCCTAAATCCAATGACAAGTATCCTTATAAGAGACAGAAGAGGAGACACACACAGGGAGAAGGCCATGTGGAGATGAGGCAGAGACTGAGGTGATGCAGTCACACACTAAGGAACGGGGGAGCCCCCAGAAGCTGGAAGAAGCAAGGAAGGCTCTGCCCCCAGACTTTCAAAGGGAGCCATCGCCCTGCTGACACCTTGATTTCAGACTTCTGGCCTCCAAAGCTGTGAGAGAATAAACTCCTGCTGTTTGAAGCCCCCCAGTCAGTAGTACTTGTTACAGCAGCCCCAAGACACTCATACCCACAGATCGCCCAAGCCAGGACAGATGCAGCTGTCTCCCCTTCCCAGGGGAAGCTGAGGCTGGTGGGTGGGCCCTGAACCCCTCCCCCACGCACAGATGGTGCCCTATTACCTCTCTCTTTTAACTTGAAAACGAAGTTGAACTCCAGCAAGCACAAAGAACTACATACCACATATCCACTCCCCCAGTCTAAGACCTAATAGCTGTCACTGCTCCGTCATCTTGGCCTCTCACTCTGCAAAGTGGACAACGGAGCCTTGAGGAGGCCACCAGGGCACCCACATTACTGCCATGCTTCCCACCGGGTGACACTGGATGCCATCACCCTTGACGCACTGACTCACGATCTGCCTTCTGGGGGCTCTGAGAGCACCAGGGCCTCTGAGGGGACAGAGGCTACTTGGGGACCATCTAGTTCCATCAGGGCCCCACACCCCTCTCACTAACAGGCCCCTCTGAGCATCCAGGTCACACGGCCCTCTTAGGCACCCCCCGCCCCCAAACAAAGGGCCCAGAGGCAAAAGACACCAAACAGATGAGCACATGCCCCGGCCTTCCAGAGTTCCCCCCACAAGGTCCTCCGCCCAGCAGGTACCAAGCCCACTACTGGAAACACTGCCCCAAACCCACCACAGGCATGAACTTCTGACACTTTAAACCTCACGGTGGTGCCACCACATGTCCCCAGAGGTCGGACAATCCTACGGCTAGAACCGGCAGAGAGACAGAAGTGGGGAGACTGAAGGTCATATGTAAACACATTTACAAACCGCGGATGGGCTGTTCACAACTGCCAAAAGGCGGAAACAACTAAACGGACGAAGGGATAGAAAAAAATGTGGTCCGGCTATACCATGGAATATTACTCAGTCATAAAAAGGAAAGAAGCACTGACACAGGATACGACGTGGATGAACCTCGAAAACATCAGGCTGAGTGAAAGAAGCCAGACACAAAAGGCCACACAGTGTAGGATTCCACTTATATGAAAATCCATAGAGACAGCAGATTAGGAGTCACCAGGGGCTGCAGGGGGGGTGTAGGGAGTGACTGTTAATGGGGACGGGGTTTCCCTTGGGGATGATAAAAATGTTCCGGAGCTAGACAGACATGACACTTGTCCAACACTGTGAATGCACTAAATGTCACTGAATTACTCACTTAAAAACGGTGGATTCTATGTTATGTGAATTTCACCTCAATTTAAAAATTGGTGGCTGCTGGTAATCCTTGGTGTTCCTTGTCTTATAGCTCCATCACGCCAATCTCTGCTTCTACCCTCACACGGCCTTCTTAGAAGGACGCCAATTACTGGATTCAGGGCCCACCCAACTCCAGGACGATCTCATCTCAAGATCTTTGACTTAGTCACACCTCCAAAGACCCTTTTTCCAAAGGTCACAGTCACATGTTCCAGGGGTTAGGACTTGGACATACATGTTTGGGGGACACCATTCAACCTACTCCACCAGGGTTGCTGTAAGGCTGACAGCCTGTGTCTGTGCCCACCCTCCTACTCCCCAAACCCCTGGACTGCTGCTTTCCAGCTAAGGGACCATAGGCAAATCTGTAACCTCTTGGCCTCAATTTTCTCATCTGCAGCATGGGGCTGGGAGTGCCTCCCCGGCCGGATGGAGGAGGGGTCGGGATGATTCTCACAGGGAAGCACTTGCGGGGTGCCTGGGATGCAGCGAGCCTAGGCAGGGACACCAGGGGGCCGCAGTGCACGTCCACAAACCCCCGGCTCTGTGCCCAAACAGTGAAGACCCCACTCACACGAGGCTGCGCCCCCATGTGCTTGAGTGAAGGCAGGGCAAACCACTGCACCTCTCGGGGAGCTGGCGCCTCACTGAGGGCCAGTGGACCTGCTTGGTGGAGGGTCTGCTGTGGGTTGAACTGTGTTCCCCTAAAATATACATCCACGTCCTAACCTCCGGTACCTGGGAATCTGACCTTATTTGGAGACGGTGTCTTTGCAGGTATCATTAGTTAAAGCGAGGTCGTACCGTAGTAGTGTGGGCCCCAGTCCAATGACTGGTGTCTTTAGAAGATGAGAAGCGACACAGACACACAAGGCAGAAGGCCACGTGGAGACAGAGGCAGAGACTGGGATGATGCGGCCACAATCCAAGGAACATCTGGAGGCACCAGAAGCTGGAAGAGGCCAGGAGGGATCCTCCCCTAGAGCCTTCGGAAGGAGCACAGCCCTGCCACACCTTGCTTGGGACTTCTGGCCTCCAGAACCATGAGAGGAGATGTATTTCTGCTGTTAAGTCACCCAGTTCATGGTCATTTGTTACAGCAGCCACAGGACACCAAGACGGGCCTGAGGTCTTACATGTGCGTGCGTACTGTACACGGGGAGAGACGGGGGACTCTGAAACTCATAGTTTTTCCACCTTTACTCCGAACACACACCACTTCTGGAACATGTGAGCACGTGTCTCTGTTTACAGCCGAAAGAATGGACCCTCTGCAGTTTAATTTTAAACCTCATCACCAACTGGAGAACACAAACCACCAGCTGGGATGCCGGCCACTGGAAACCGAGGCTGCCTCCCAGCAAGCAGCCCCTCGGCCCCGGCATGAAGAGGGAGCCGGACTCAGACGGGGCCATGATGGGTCCCGCACCTCCCTCTGCCCGGCCCACCTTGAAAACATCAGACTGAGTTTCTGACAGGTGCCAGATGCAGCAGGGAGCACAGCCTTCTGCACGCCGTGGGGGTCAGCACCTGCCGGCCTCCGGGATCCCCGGCGCCGCGGGGCAGTCTGCCAGCAGCTGCTTCGGGCCGATGCCAAACGAATGACTTTTAAAAACGGCCTCCACACAGAACTCAGATTCTGGGTTGAAACCGCCTCTCGCGAGTGGCTCCTTCAATGCTGCCTCCCCCTACGATGGCAGGGGCCATGGGAAGATAAGACAAAAGCGAGATGCCCTCATTACCACGGGCCCAAAATAGCTTTTATGCTCCATTTTTCAGACATAGCACAACTCTGGAGTTACATATTAACACTGCACGCTGGTTTGTGGTCTGGGAGGCAGGATCCCGGGCCTGCCCAGGCCCACCCTGTGCCCCTCGGGCGCTCTCACAGCCCTGCCTGAGCCCCTAAGACCGCCAGCCCCCAGCGGGGCCCTGGGTGGCACCTGCTCCGGGCATGGGGATGGGCAGGGTCAGCCCTAGGGCTGCCTCACTGCCCTCAGACCACAGTCGGCCTGGCAGGGTGGGCCCCACTTGGAATTGTGTCCAGTGGACATGTCCCAGGAACCGTCACCAGCCCGGGGCCGTGGTCCCCCCGCCCAGGGAAAAGAAAGCAAAGACAAGGGCTGAGAAAGGTGAACGCCAAGGGCTTGTAGGGACGAGCAGCTAGGCCGGGTGACATGGCGAGGAGACCATGAGAAGGTGAGGCCAGAGAGGAGGCTGGGCCGGGCTGGAGAGGGCCTGAGTGCAGGGCCGAGGAGGCGGGGGCAGGCAGGGGAGTATCCCATGGCTTCCCCTTTCCCTCTCCCCCTTGTTGTTTCTGTGAGCAAGTCCCAGTGGCTCCCCCTCCAGGGCCCCTGTGTGCCCCGTCCACAGTCCCAGCCTGGGTCATCTTGCACCAGGATGCCCGCACAACCTCCTCCCCGATCCCCCTGCCCAAAGCCCTCTATGCACACCGCTGCCAGGAAAGCCTTTCTTTCCTTCTTTAATTAAGTTCAAATTGTGTCACGCTCCTGTTTTAAACACACCAGTAGGTTGCTATCCTATTTAAAATCAAAGCCAACCCCAGTTTGGCAGTTCCTGAACAAGTTAAAAAGAGTTACCTCGGGATGTAGCGGTTCCACTCCTTGGTACGTGTCCCAGTGAAATGAAGACCTACGTGCACGCTGACACTTGCACGTGCGTATTCACAGCGGCCAAAAAGGTGGAGACAACCCAAGTGGCCATTGATGGGAAAATGGATAAACAAAACATGGTTCATCCACACAATGGAACATCACTCAGCCATAAAAGGAACAAAGCACTGACACACGCTACAATGTGGGTGAACCTCGAAAACATCATGCTGAGTGAAAGCGGCCAGACACCAAAGGCCACGTGCTGTATGACTCCATTTAAGTGAAATGTCCAGAACAAGTAAATCCACAGAGAGAGACAGCAGATTAGTGGTTGCCAGGGCCTGGGGGAGGGGGTGGGGAGTGACTGCTCACGGGGCTGGGGTTTCCTCTTGGCGGGGGTGGGAATATTTTGGAACCAGATAGTGGTGGTGGTCGCACAACATTGTAAATATACTAAATGCCATTCAACTGTTCTCTTTAAATGGTTACTTTTATGTTACATGAAATTCACCTCAGTAATCAATCAATCAGTGAAAACTGAACCCGACCCTGGGGGGCTGGCTTCTCCCTTGCCCCCCTGCCCGCCACCTGGGTCTTCTTCCTGCTCCCCGAGGTGGCCGAGTCCCTCTCCCCCCACAACCTCTGTCTGTCCATCCCCTTCTCCTGCCCACACTCCCCCCAATTCTGGGAGCAGCTGCATCCCGATCTGGGGGTCCCATGCTAAGCCCCCTCCTCCGAGAAGCCCTGATCTGCTCCCTGCCCAGCACTCGGCCCTGCCTCCTCCCCTGGGCCCGGGAGGATGGGAGCGGCGTCTGCAGGCCTCCGAGCCACCTGGGGTCAAGTGGGGCTGCCGATGAGGAGGGGAAGACCTGGCCACTGGGCTGTGGCAGCCCGCAGTGAATCCACCCCAGCATGCGGTGTGGGGTTGCAACCCTGATCCTCTTCACGGGCCTCCGAGAAGACGGAGCCGGGCTCCAGGGCGCACTTGACCCCAAGGGCCACCGCCCAGAGACCGATAAGGGGGAGGAGCCCTCCCCTTGGCTCCTGACTGAAGTCCACTTGGACCCTGACTCCCCAATCTAGCAGCCTCGTCTCAGCCCCCATCTCACGCTTGTCAGGATTCCCTCAAAGCTCTCCAGATTCTGACTTCCAACCCAGCGCCCGCCATCCTCACAGAGAGGCTGCACAGACATCACAGGCGAGACACGCACACACCTTGCTCACATATGTGTGCAGAGGCAGGCATGCATGTCTGGGCACACACACTCACACGAATGTGTTCACACACACCCAGTACTGAATGCACACACGTGCGCACACACTCACCCACACACTCGTGTGTGCACACCCATCCACACGTACGTGTGCTCACTCACTGGTGCACATGCTCACACCCCTTCCACCCGGAAGTGCATCTCTCAGAGACACCCTCAGAAGCTGAAAAGGCAAAGAAGGATCCTCCTCTAGAGCCCAAAGAAGGAACCAACCCTGGCAGCATCTTGATTTTG
Source organism: Balaenoptera physalus (assembly GCF_965194825.1). Taxonomy (NCBI): domain Eukaryota; kingdom Metazoa; phylum Chordata; class Mammalia; order Artiodactyla; family Balaenopteridae; genus Balaenoptera; species Balaenoptera physalus. Next base: position 13,312,539 of record NC_138890.1, on the reverse strand, counting down.
GACTTCTGGCCTCCAGAACTATGAAACAATAAATTCTTGTTGTTTTAAGCCACTAGGTTTGTGGTCATTTGTTGTGGCAGCCCCAGGAAACTAATAAACACAGTGCTTGAACTGTCCCTGAAGATTCTCAGGGGGCCCTCCCCAGAATCGCCCTCCAGGTGGGTGCAGTGGCACCAGAGCCCAGTGGTAGCAGGAAGGGCCCTGGAAAGGTGCTGAGGGAAGCATGGAGGTGCAGGCAACAGGATGCAGCCAGAGCGGGGAGGTCCCCGAGGTCACCTCCACCCCTCCAGATGTGGGAATAACATCCCAATCCCTAACCCACCATCCTGAAATACAAAAGCTCTGCAGAGACCCTTCTGGTGAGCGTGGTACAGGCCTACCAGCAGTGACACGACCAGTGGATGGGAGGCCATTCCTGTTTGTTCACAGAGCATCAGTTTTTCTGCGAACATGTTCCAGGTCCATACTGTGAGGCTGCCCAGACCCCACCGTGTCTGTACACGCACAATGCCATCTTCCTAGAAACAGAGCCAATATGATTCCCAGTGATTTCTGGGGCACCCTTGACCCCCTGCTCCTCACAGTCTTCCTGGGTGTGTGTCGCTTGCCTGGTGTCACAGTGCAGGCCAGTGGGGGGACTGCATGGGCCCCAGTGAGCACTGCCACTCTGCTGCCTCTGGGTGGGCCTGGGAGTGAGGGAAGGGGTCCAGCACAGGCTGCCCACAGGAGGCACGTGGCTGCTATTTTCAGGGTGGGTTTCCACACTCGCAGGCCAAGCCACCGGCACAGGGAGTGGACTGTGTGGGTACAGGGCACAGCAAGGCGGGGGACTTGCTGGCAGCCACTGCAGAGGCATCCAGGGGCACCTCCTTGGGCATGCAGTTAGGTGTGCACAAAGGAGTTCCCTGCTCTGGCCCACACCCTGGGGCTCTGTGCCTGGGCGTGTTATGCAACATCCCTGTGCCTTCACGTCTTTGCATATAAATGTAACATTCCAGATGGACCAGGGCAGGAATCCCAGCCTGCATCGAGCCCCCAGACACTGAGCTAGAAGCAACCAGCGGTGAGCCTCACGGTTACAGGACTGTGTGCAAACAACTCAAACCTCCACAATATAAAATAGGACAAGCCCAATAAAATTGGGAGTGAGTGGGGAGGGGAGGTGAAGGACCGGTAAGTGGGCACAAAGCCCCAGATCCCAAGCTGGGATGCAACAGAGAACATGGAAAGGGTGGTTTGCAAAACCAGTTGGCTCTTGGAAGATGGTCTGGTGGGTCCTCGAAAAATGAAACATAGAATTACCACATGACCCAGCAATTCCACTCCTAGGTTACAGACCCAAAGAACAGAGCTCAGGTGTTCCAACAAAAACCTGTACAGCCATGTTCATAGCAGCACAAGTCACAATCACCAAAAGGTGGAAACAACACCCATGTCCACTGACTAATGAATGGATAAACAAACTCAATCCATCCATACAATGGAATATTACTCAGCCATAAAAAGGGATGAAGCACTGATACATGCTACAACATGGATGAACCTTGAAAACGTCATGCTATGGTACTGGCAGAAAAACAGCTACAAAGTTCAATGGAACAGAATTGAGAGCCCAGAATTAAACCCTCGCATATATGAATAATTAATTTACGACAAAGGAGCAAAGAACATACAATGGAGAAAGGACAGTCTCTTCCATAAATGGTGCTGGGAAAACTGGACAGCCACGTGCAAAAAAATGAAACTAGACCACTGACTCACACCATATACAAAAATCAACTCAAAATGGATTAAAGACTTGACTGTAAGACCTGAAACCATAAAATTACTGGAAGAAAAGACAGGCAATACACTCTGTGACATCAGTCTTAGCAATATTTTTCTAGTATGTCTCTAGATAGGCAAGGAAAACAGAAGCAAAAATAAACAAAAGGGACTAGAGGAAACTAAAAAGCTTCTGCACAGCAAAGGAAACCATCCACAAAATGAAAAGACGACCTGCCGATGGGAGAAGATATTTGCAAAAAATATATCTGATAAGGGGTTAATATCCAAAATATATAAAGAACTCGTGTAGCTCAACAACAACAACAAAAAACCCCATTTAAAAATGGGCAGGGGAGCAGAATAGACATTTCTCCATTTCTCCACAATGAGATATCAACTCACGCCTGTTAGAATGGTTATTATCAAAAAGGCAAGAAATAACAAGTGTTGGTGAGGACGTGGGCAAAAGGGAACCCTCGTGCACTGCTGGTGGGAACGTAAGTTGGTGCAGCCACTATGGAAAGCAGTATGGAAGTTCCTAAAAAACATTAAGAATAGAGAGCTTCCCTGGTGGCACAGTGGTTAAGAATCCACCCGCCAATGCAGGGGACATGGGTTCGAGCCCTGGTCTGGGAAGATCCCACATGCCACAGAGCAACTAGGCCTGTGCTCCACAACTACTGAGCCCACGTGCCACAACTACTGAAGCCCACGTGCCTAGAGCCCATGCTCTGCAACAAGAGGCCTCCGCAACGAGAGGCCACCCCAACGAGAAGCCCGCGCACTGCAACAAAGAGCAGCCCCCGCTCGCCGCAACTAGAGAAAGCCCACGTGCCGCAACTAGAGGAAGCCCACGCGCAGCAACGAAGACCCAACACAGCCAAAAATAAATAAAATAAAATAAAATTAATTTTTAAAAAATTAAGAATAGAACTACCATATCAGCTATTCCATTTCTGGGTATTTATCCAAAGAATATGAAAACACTAATTCAAAAATATACATGCAATAATACTGAATCACTTTGCTGTACACCTGAAACTAACACAATATTGTAAATCAACTATACTTCAATTAAATAAAATATAAATATATATCAATATATGCACCCATTATGTTCATTGTGGCATTATTCACAATAGCCAAGATACAGAAACAACCTAAGTGCTCATCAATGAATGAATGAATAAAGAAGATGCAGTGGGGCTTCCCTGGTGGCGCAGTGGTTAAGAATCTGCCTGCCAATGCAGGGGACACAGGTTCAAGCCCTGGTCCGGGAAGATCCCACATGCCGCAGAGCAACTAAGCCCGTGCGCCACAACTACTGAGCCTGCACTCTAGAGTCTACGAGCCACAACTACTGAGCCCACGTGCTGCATCTACTGAAGCCTGCGTGCCTAGAGCCCGTGCTCCGCAACAAGAGAAGCCACCACAATGAGAAGCCCGTGCACTGCAACAAAGAGTAGCCCCAGCTCGCCGCAACTAGAGAAAGCCCACGCGCAGCAACGAAGACCCAACGCAGCCAAAAATAATAGGTAAATTAAAATAAATAAATTAAAAAACAAAAGAATCTGCCTGCCAATGCTAGGAACATGGGTTCGAGCCCTGGTAAGGGAAGATCCCACATGCCGCAGAGTAACTAAGCCCGTGTGCCACAACTACTGAGCCCACATGCCACAACCACTGAAGCCCACGTCCTACAGCCCATGCCCTGCAACAAGAGAAGCCACTGCAATGAGAAGCCCACACACCGCAGCGAAGAGTAGCCCCCACTTGCTGCAACTAGAGAAAGCCGACGTGCAGCAACGAAGACCCAATGAAGCCAAAAATAAATCAATGTTTTTAAAAAAAGAAGCTTTGTTTGGTTTAAAATAAATTAAATAATTTTTTTTTAAAGTCCCCTCTTAAAAAAAAAAAAAAAGAGGTGGTGCATGTATACAACAGAATACTACGCAGCCATAAAAAAGAATGAAATTTTGTCATTTGCAACAACATGGATGGAACTTGAGGATATTAGGCTAAGTGAAATAAGTCAGATGGAGAAAGACAAATACCCTATGATTTCACCTGTATGTGAAATAGTAAATAAATAAGTAAATAACCAAACCAAACAAAAACAAACATGTAGATACAGAGAACAGAGTAGTGGTTACCAGAGGGGAAGGAGTCGGGGGGTGGAGAGGGTGGAATGGGTAAAGGGGATCAACTGTCGGATGGTAACTAAATTTTTGACAGTGAGCACACTGTAGGGAAGGCGGAAGTAGTAACATAATGTTGTACACATTAAACTTATATAGTGTTATAAACCAATGTTACCTCAATAAAAAATAAATTAAAAAGAAAACATGACAGAAGCCAGACACAAAAGGCCACATAATGTGTGATCCCATTTATATGAAATGTCCAGAACAGGCAAATCCACAGAAACAGAAAGCAGACTAGTGGCTGCCACGGCATGAGGGGAAGGAGGGAGGTGGGGAGTGACTGCTCATGGGGACGGGTCTCCTTCTGGGGGATGGAAATGTTCTGGAATAGACAGAGGTAGCGGTTGCACAACATTGTGAATGTGCTAAATGCCACTGAACTGTGCACTTTGAAATGGTAGATTTTATGTTATGTGACTTTTACCACAATAAAACAATATGTAAGAGAAATGAAACACATTCCCAAGGTTCTGGCCAAGCGCAAAGTGCACGTCAGCATGGAGGTGAGCGGTGGGTGAGGCCCGGAGCGACCTGTCCCGAGCCCCCCGACGGCAGGACAATGGCGTGGGTGGGGGGATGGTCGCCAAGGACCACGCCCCTGCCCTCAGTGTTGTCTAACTGGGAAGCCACCACGGCCCCACATGTGTACGCAGAAGAGGAACACAGACTGCCGATCGGAGCCCCTAGGCCACGTGGCTTCTTGGCCATGGCACATCCCCTCTTGAGGCAGCCCAGGGTCAACCTGCCAGGCACCCACCCCAGGAGGGACACAGCCGCCCACGCACTGCCAACCCACAGCGCCTTGGGGGTCCATCGGTCCACGTCAGAGCCTGTGATCTGGCAGGCAGGAGCACCGAGGCCGCAGCTGTGGCCTTCTTGAGGTCTAAGAAGCATTTCGAAAAATGCAAACTAGTGGCCAACTTCTAAATTTTTTTTGAAATTAACTTAAACATCAGAATTGCTGGCTCCTCCTGTAACACTAAAAGTGCCAACAACTTGGGGCCTGGATTCCTGGCTCGTGATTTATTAACAGCCAGCGCAGGGCCACATTCCCCACACTGAGACAAGGGGGCTGCACAGGTCCCCTCACGCCCCATGTGCAAGTCTGGGTTCCAAGAGGGTCAGCAGGCCTGAGGTCACCCAGCTGGCTGCAGACCCAGGGCTGCCAAGCCCAGCTTGTCCCCGCTGCCCCTCCCTCCAGCTCAGCAGCTGTGTGGACTGACCCAAGGCCTGGAGGGAGGAAGCCCCCACCCCACCCCCAGAAGCAGGCCAAGTGGGACAAGAAGGTACCGAGCTAGGATGCTGCATGTGGGCCAAGCGAGGCCCAGAACGCAGGTCTCACCCTGAGCCAAACCCCAAAGAAATCCACTGCTGCCCGTCCAGCATTTAACTATGAGCAGCCCCAGGCAGAGTGGACACCAAGAGGTCTGCACAGCCCTGGGGAGGGGACAGAAGCAAAGGCAAGGGGTCAGCAGTCAGGCCCAGGCCCAGGCTGGCTCAAGAGCCAGGGGTTCCTTGGGGAGAGCCCACACTACACTGCCTCCCAGAGCCCCCACCTGAGGGAACCACTCAACACAGCCCAGAAGCCCCGCCACCCTCACTGGCTCCTGTCTTCACCCTCTAGCAGTCCCAGAAAACCCTGTATGTCTGGCCCAGCCGGCGGGGCTAGTGCCCTCCAGGGAGGGTCCACTAGGCATTGCCTGGGGCCAGAAGGACAGGAGGCCTGAGCAGGCAGTTGGAGACACGGGGAGCCCGTCGCCTGAGGGTGCTGGAAAGGAGGCCGGCAGGGAAGCCAGCAGGGCCAGGGACGAGCTCTGTGGCTCACGTGCTCACCCACCAGCAAAAAGAGGTCCTGGGGCGCTCCAGGTACCGGGCTGGGTGGAGGCTGAGGATTTCTGAGTGAGAGGGGCTGTGCAGAAAACAAGCAGGAAATGGGGTCGGGGCTGGGGGAGCAGGTGGCAAAGGAGGTGACACTGGAGCTGGGAAGAGCACTCCAGGCAGGCGGCCCAGTGAGTGCAAAGGCCCTGGGGTCAGAGTGAGCATGACAGGCGGAGGGGAACGTGGGGGCAGGCCAGGCCACCCATGAGTGAGGAAGGAGCTAGGGGGAGGAGGGCGCAGAGCCTCACGGGATATCACTCTGAGCGTGATGAGAAGCTACGAGAAGAATTAAAGCCAGTAACCTAGGCTGCCTTCCCTCCCACAGAGTTCCCATGCTCGGAGGAGGTGGACAGAGGAGCCAGTGTCGCGCTGGCAATGGGGGAGCAGACAGCCCATCCACGGCAGGCAGGGCACAGGGCAGGTGGAGACTAGGCCCCTGAACTCAGCCACCTTCCAGGATGGGGCCCAATGCGACACCTGGACAGATGAGTGGCTGTGCAGGCACAAGGAAAACCCCCCAGGGCAGACGGGACCTGGAGACTCACCTGTCCCAGGGACCAAGCGCTCCCAGGTGGCACCCCTGGGTGCACTTCCAGCTTTCCAGCAGGTCCCAGGAGGGTGCTGAAGGCACACCGGCTCACCCCAATTATCATCCATGGCCCCTGGCTGGTCCCCAGGCTCTATCTGTCCCTCTCTTGTCCCCACGAAGGTGCTGGCCAGCCTTCCTCCCAACGTCTCCCTCCTTCCCATCCAGACCCCAAGGCGGGGTCTGATCCCCTGCTCCAGCGGCTGTGCCCCTCACTGCAGGCTTCCTGCCATGACCCTCAGGATGAAGTCCCACGTGCCCGCAGGAGCATGAGGCCAGGACAGGCGCTCTCAGGATCCTGTCCCCTTGGTCCCCACCTTCTCACAGGCAACCCCCACCCCGTGACGCCAAGCCTCTGCAGCTGCTGTGCCCTCTGCCAGGTGCACCCTCGCCCGCACCCCCAGGCGAACCTCACTCGGGGCACCACAGGGCCCAACATGGCTCCCCCCATGCCCCATCGGGCACCCACTGCTCCAGACGCAGCTGTAGCCCTGCACCTCCAAGCACCATGAAGGCTCAGAGCAGGCACTGCTGGTCAGGCCTTTGTCGACCGGGGGTGCCTCTCCAGCCTGGTGCCCGTGGCTACCCTTGCGAGGGAACCCCCCTCTCTCCCCGTTACTTCGCTCCTCTCCCAGCCTCCGCCCTGTGGTCCCCTCCCAGCTCCCTCCAACACGGCTCTCTTAAGGACTCAGCCCTCTGCTTCTCACGTGTCACCCCTTCTAGGGCTGCCCCGGATGCCGAAGTCAGCCAGCAACTCCAGTGTGCCACCTGGCCTTGTGCTCGGAACGCTCTCTGTGATGCTCACAGGAACCTCCTCCATCTCAGCAGCCCCTCACGAGGCTCTTGTCCTCCTGAGTCCTCCACTCCACACCCCCACTCCTCCTGGCCCTGGCAGATGACACCATGCTCTTCCCCATGCGGCAGCCAGAAACCCGGGGGTGGCCCCGTTCTTCCCTCGGGCCTCCCCGCCGTGGCCGGCATGGCGGTCACCTCTCCTCCACAGCTCCTGAGCCCCCAGATTCCCCTCGCCCCACAGTCGTGCCCCAGACAATCCCCTGCCAGGTCTCTGTGCCGCAGGACATGCTGTTCCTCCTCCTCCCAAAGACGCTGTCACTCCCTACCCACCTCCTGTCCCACCGCAGAGCTCTCCGCCTCCAGGCAGCCCTCCCAGCTTGGCCCCACCCTCCAGTAACCTCTTCTCCCCTCTAAGTCAGTAGCTCCTCAGGGCAGTCAGCAGATGTGATTCCCTCCACAGGGCACCAACTGTGTGCAGGTACAGTCCTAAGGGTTGTTCACACACTGACATGGTTAACCCCCTCTACAGCACATCTTAGGAGCGGTGATGGGAAAACTGACAGGGGCCAGTTATGTGTTTGCCCAGGGTCACACAGCTGGCAGGAGAGGAACAGAACTTCATACTGTTAGGATGGCAACAATACCCAAAGCAACCTACAGAGACAATGCAATCCCTATCAAAATCCCAACAACAGGGGCTTCCCTGGCAGTCCAGTGGTTAAGACTCTGCGCTCCCACTGCAGGGGGCACAGGTTTAGATCCCTAATTGGGGTAAGATCCTGCATGCCGCACAGCGTGGCCAAAAAAAAAAAAAAAAAAAAAAATCCCAACAACATTTTTGGCAGAAATAGAAAAATCCACTGTAAAGTTCGTATGGAATCTCAAGGGATCCCAAATAGCCAAGACCATCTTTAAAAAGAACAAAGTTGGAGGACTCATACTTCCCGATCTCTAAACTTACCACAAAACTACAGCAACCAAGACAGTGTGGTACTGACATAAAGACATATAACACCAATGGAATAGAATAGAGAGCCCAGAAATAAACTTTCACATATATGGTCAAATGATTTTTGACAAGGGTGCCAAGACCATCCAAAAAGGAAAGGACACTCTTTTCAACAAATGGTGCTGGGAAAACTGGATCTCCACATGCAAAAGACTGAGGCTGAACCAATACCTTATACCATATATAGAAATTAACTCAACATGGATCCAGACCTAAAGCTAAAACTATAAAACTTTAACTATGTAACTAAAACTATAGAAGCTAAGACTATAAAACTCAGAAGAAAACAGAGGAAAAGCTTCAAAACATTAGATTTGGCAATGACTTCTTGGCTGTGACACCAAAAACACAGTCAACAACAGAAAAATATATATAAATTGGACTTTGTCAAAATTGAAAACATTTGTGTATCAAAGGACACCATCAACAGAGTGAAAAGGCCCCATTCCCATGGAACGTGAGAAAATATTTGCAGATCATGTATCTGATAAGGGATTAATATCCAGAATATATATGGAACTCCTAAACCTCAACAGCAAAAAACAACTCAATTCAAAAATGGGTAAAGTAACACAAAAAAACTAATTAGAAAACATATATGCATCCTTATGTTCATTTCCACACTATTTATAATAACCAAGATATTGGAACAAACTAAGTGCCCATCGATGGATGAATGGATAAAGAAAATGTTTTATACATATGTATTTATACATACACACACACACATACACACACACTGAGTACAACTCAGCCATAAAAAAGAATGAAGTCCTGCCATTTGAGACAACATAAATGGATATGAGAGTGTTATGCTATGTCAAATAAGTCAGATGGAAAAAAACAAATACCATATGATTTCGCTCATATGTGGAACCTAAAAATAAGAACAAACAAAATAAAATAAAAACTCATCGATACAGAGAATAGATTAGTGGTTACCAGAGGGAAAAGGGGTTGGGGGTGGACAAAATGGGTGAAGGGGTCAACTGTATGGTGATGGATGGTAACTAGACTTGTGTTGGTGATCACTCTGCAGTGTACACAGATGTTGAACTACAATGCTGTACGCTTGAAACTTACATTTAAAAAAAATAAAATGGGCAAAGGACCCAAACAGATATCTCTCCAAAGAAAACATACAAATGGCCAACATGTGCATGAAAAGATGTTCAACATCACTAATCATTAGGGAAATGCAAATCAAAACCACAATGAGATACCACCTCACACCCACAAGGATGGCTATAATCAAAAAGCCATAAAATAGAAAGTATTGGTGAGGATGTGAAAGAGTTGGAACCTTTGTGCACTGTTGGCGGGAATGTACAGCCGCTGTGGAAAACAGTGTGGCGGTTCCTCAAAAAATTAAACACAGGATGGCCACATGATTCAGCAATCCCACTTTTGGGTATACACCCCCCAAAAAAATGGGAGCAGGGATTCGAACAGATATTTGTACAGCCATGTTCAGAGCAGCATTATTCACAATGGCCAAAAGGTGGAAGCAACCCAAGTGTCCAATGAAGAATAAATGGATAAACAAATGTGGTCCATCCATACAATGAAATATTATTCAACCTTAAAAAGGAAGGAAATTCTGACATATGCTACACCACGGACAAACCTTGAGGACATTATGCTAAGCGAAATAAGCCAGTCACAAAAGGACAAATATTATGAGTCAGTCCATTTACATGAGGTCCCTAGAGCAGTCAAATTCATAGAGACAGAAAGTGTTTAATATGGGAACAGAGTTTCGGTTTTGCAAGATGAAAAGAGTTCCAGAGATGGATGGTAGGGACAGTAGCACCACAATGTGAATGTACTTAATGCCCCCGAACTGTACACTTAAAAATGGTTAAGATGGTAAACCATTACGTATATTTTCCCACTTCATTTATTTACTTATTTGGCCATGTCACGCGACTTGCGGGATCCTAGTTCCCTGACCAAGGATCTAACCCGGGTCCGGGCAGTGAAAGTGCTGAGTCCTAACCACTGGACCGCCAGGAAATTCCCTCCCACAATTTTTAAAAAGAAAAAATACAAAAAGAAAATTAGCATTTCACTCCTATGGAATTCCTGCCAAAAACACACCACCTTAACCCAATGGCAAGAAAACAGACAAACCGCCCTGAATGACATTCCACAAAAAGACTGAGCAGTTCTCTTCAAGAGGTGAAGGTCGTGGACGATGAGGAAACCCTGAGCATCATGGATTGGAGGAGACTGAGGTGACCCAACGACTAAGTGCAACGTGGGAGCCTGGACAGAACCTGGGCCCAAAAAAGGTCACTGAGGGACATCTGGGGACATCCAAACACAGACTCGAGTCTAGTTAATAGACCTGTGACAATACTGCTGTCCTGGTCCTGTGACACGTTCATGGTGAGAGGCTATGGAAACTGTACTGTCTTTGCAACTTCCCACTAAATCTAAAACTCTCTCAAAAGAAAAAGTGAAAAGAAATGAATATTCCCCCCCCAATAAAACTGAACAGACAATTCCTAAACTGTTTCTTGGCATCTGTCACATGTCAAGCCGGGGCACATGGGTGCAAAGTGTAAGACCCTGCCCCATGGGGCACCCTGATGCCCACCGGCATGAGGCTAAGCGCTTAGGGTGGGCATGTCATCTAATCTGTACAACTCTACACATGGGAAACTGAGGCACAGAGGAGGAGTCATTTGGGGGAAGCCGGCAGAGGCAGGGCTTTGAGCCCCAATAATAGCCACTTAGACTTGCAGGGTGGGAGGGTCGCCATGGGGCGGGCTCTTGGGCACAAGTGACCCCCAGAAGGCCCCTGCTATTGACCCTCAGGGCTCCTCCCTCTGCATCTGCTGAGCCAGCAGGGATGAAATTAGCATCTCCTTGGCACCTCGGCTGCTGGGCCCATAAATCACTCCTGAGGCTGTGCATTGATTCTGTGATGATTTAATGAGCTGCTCCCATCCTAATTACAGCTATCAAAGCCCTCCTGCTCGGGAGGACAGAAGGGATCAAGACAACACAATGCTCACGGGTACAAAAGGACCCATGGAGGAGGGCCGCAGGAGTTTGTCTCTTCTGAACTTGATCACTGAACTTGATCTCAATGTGAGAGAGGCTCTTTAGCCGGCAGGGCATGGACACAGCAGCCCCCTGGACGTTCCGGCAGGGCGGACAGATCTCGGTCTTTGTGGGGCACGCTCCACCTCCCCGTGTCCCCAGCCCGAGGACTGGCCAGCCCTGCAGAGCCAGCCCTGGGCACTCTGCCTGGCTGGGCTGACACTTCCTCCCTGAGATTTCCAGGCGAACGACCAGCTGGCATGCACCCACCCACCCTCCGCGCCCAGGTGAGCTGTTGTCAGATGCACGGAGGAAAAGGGAAGTGCTTTGGGTTTTCTGTTTTCAATTCTCATCAAAGTTTTGAGACATAAACAATTTCTTTTATTATTGAAAAAAAAAAAGTGTGGCAGAGTGCGTCCCTGCAACCCCAGCTGGCAGGGAAGGGCAGCCCTCAAAAGCTCTCACAGGGCTTCTCCCCTCATGAGCGTCCTTGCAGGAGCAGGGCAACTCAGGAGGGACCACCAAGCTCCCAGGCTGGATCCAGGAACAGAGGCTCAAACGCTCAACAGCCAACAAGGGAAATGATCTGTCCTTCACAACAGAGACTGACCCCTCTGGATAGAATGCTGTGCCCCGGCTTTGGGGTGAAACCCCCGTGACCAGTGGGGTGTCAGGATGGGACCACCTGACAGAGAAGGAAGTTCACATATGAAATTAGGACTCAAGGTCTCTTCTCTGCTGCAGAAATGCCTTTCCTCATTACGGGGGCCACCAGAGCATAAAGTGAAAGCTATTTAATATAAACCTCCCCCATCCCCACCCTGGGGAATCAGATTCCCGATTCTTGGGTGAAAGAACTTCTGCCAAGTCAGCAAGTCCTGGTCTGTAAGGAGTCAGCGTGCATTCCCTCAGCACCCACCACCCCTTGGGGATGCCTGCCCTGGTCCCCTCCCAGGGGACTAGTCCACCCCAGACCCCTGCATCCCCTGCCCTCACTCTCCCCAGGCCTGTGCCCATATGGTGGCTGGAGGGATCCTTGCTAAACCTACATCGCACATCACTGCCCTGCTCATAGCCTTTCTGGAGCACCCCACCACCCCAGAATCAGACTCCGACCCCTCACGGGGGCCCATGACACATCACCCACGGAGCTCGGCCAGGCCAGGCTCTCCCCAACAACAGGCCTCACATCCCCCAATCCCATGGCTCACCCTTGTGCCCCGGGGCTCAGCCCAAACACCACCTCCACCAAAGGGCCCCCCTACTCCCATCCCATTTCACTCTCTCAGAGCCATGACCTTGGGGCCAGGGACCAGCTGGCTGCTGGCATGGTGTCCCCCCTGGGGCAGGGGCTCCTGGTGACTTGTTCTGCAAGGTGTCCCCAGGGCCCAGCACAAAGTAGGCGCTCAATAAATACTGACTGAAGGACTAGACTTTCCAGTCCAAACCCTGGCCACTGCAGGGAGACCTCATTGGGGGACCCGGTGCTTCCTACATTGCCCAGCCCAGGGTACCTGCAGGGCCGAACAGGCACCACGCTGCGCCAGGCCCGCCCTCCGGAGCCCACAGGGCTCTGCCAGTCCACTCCAGACCCCTGCGTAGTCAACACAAACTCCAAGTTTCTCCCTAAAACTGTTCAGAAAACTGTAGCTCTGGGAAAATCCCACTACCCACCTGGCTCTGTAGCCACTCGGCACCTGGTACACATTCCCAGATGGAAAACGGGACCCCACGCCACATTCCCACTACTTAAGGGGAGAAGCCTGACTGTGTGGTGGGAAACTGGCCCTTTTAAAGGACACGTGCACCCAGAAGATCCTAAAATGAACTAGAGAGAGGCCTGCCCTCGGGGGGGCACAGTCCAGTATCTGCTTAGCGCCTGTCGAAAACCCACTCTGTGCCTGCTGAGTGTCTGCTGTGTCCACTCCATGTCTGCTGCCAAGTGCCTGCTGAGCACCTGCTGCGTACACCCTGTGTGCCTGCTGAATGCCTGCTGTGCACCCACCAATGGTCCGCTCTGTGTCTGCTGAGCACTTGCCGGGTATACTGTGTACCTGCTGAGCAGGAGCCGAGTGTCTGCTGAATGCCTGCCATTTGCCCACCCAGTGCCGCTGAGTGCCGCCGCGCGTTCACTGTGCACACGCCTCCAGAATCTTAGCAGCAGCAAGCACGCAGCGAGCATCTTTGTGCGAGCCCCATTCCGGACACGCTACCTGGGTTAACCCGTCTATGTCTCACCACAATCCTATGAGGCAGACACCACTGTGACCCCCGCTTCACGGAGAGGGAGAGGAGCCCAGAGGGGACTCCCAGGTCTAAACTCACTCAGGAGGAAGCAGGGAGAAGCCCAGCAGCATGGTCCCAAGCTGGGTACCAGGTGCTACAGAACCCCCTGACCCCGCCCCACCACCCCAAGCACTTTCTCCCCTCCATGCCCATCTGAGAACCCTGAGGAGGAAGCCCCAGCCGCGCCTCACTTCCATCTGGCAAATAATAAATATTGACTCTCTCTGAATCCTTGGCCCGAAGAGGCAAGCAGTGGCTTCCTTGTTTGCGCACCTGGACCCCCATCCGGCCAGCGGCACCAGAGCCACCCCTGGCCAGGGCAGGGCACACCCACCTCTGCTCTGGGGTAGAGCTGGACATGGTGGAGGGAGGGAGGTTAGGAGAGGGGGTCAGAGATGCCCCAGCCAGAAATGGGGGGCCAATCCATCCTACAGGCTCCAAGATGAGGTGAGACTCTCCCATCCCCACCCCTTTCTCACTGGTTCCCACACCTCGCTCTCCTTCCTGTTCACCTCTGAATAAACCCTGTCATTATTACCTCTGAAATGTCCCAAATCGGCCTTCCCTCTGTCCTCACCGTGGCCGAGCCCAAGGTGCTACAGTCCCCTCCCTGCTGCAGGGGGCTCAGAGACAGACACACAGGTGGGGCAGGCACAGAGAGGAACACAATGAACGCCTGATTTGCAAAACACCAGGGATGACCGCCATGGTCATCAACAGAGTATATGAATCTAAGCTCAGCCTCCAACAGGGTCCCTTATGGCTGCATTAAGAAAAATGTGGGCCCCAGATTCAGACACAGGGTTGATCCCAGCACCTCCACACACAGCAAACCACGTGACCCGTCATGCCTTGGTTTCTCATCTGTGAACCAGGGGAAGCAACAGGCTCTTTCTCGGGGTGACCGCCACAACTTGCCGGGTGTACGCACCTGGGCTCTAGCAAGTATGGCCCCTGCCACTCCCGCACCTTCGTGTCACTCACGTCACCATCCTGCTGGAACCTTCCATGACACCCCATGGCCCACAAACAGGGCCTGGCCTAGGGCCCTCCATCACCCGCCCCGCCTCCCTCCCCAGCCCTCTGCCCGTGCACAGTCTATGCTCCTCAAGCCCTTCCCTCCACGCACAGGGTTCCAGCAGCCTGGAAGGCTCTGCCCCACCCCGAGCAGCTGGCCAACTCCCAGAGCTGCATGAGACAGGGGAAAACGTGTGGTGGCCTGGGTCTGTCCAAAGGGGTCAAATCCCAGCTCTCCCACCTCGAATGTTCTGTGACATTTGCTCTCTGAGCCATGGTTTCCCCCTCAGTAAACCCAGGAGGATGCCATCAGCTGCCTGGGGTGTTGTCATGTCGTCAGGCTCAAGGTCTGCACCTCAAGGAACCGGGGGCCTCTACCGACCCCTTCTCGCCTGCACAATCCTGGCACGCGGGGGAGCACAGGAGCAGGGCTTCTCAGCCTCGGCACCCACCGACATCAGGGGCCTCGTGCACACTGCAGGGTGTTGAGCGGCATCCCTGGTCTCCGTTCACCAGATGCCAGGAACACCCACCGCGCTGAGTCATGACAACCCAAGATGTCCCCAGATGTTGCCAAATGCCCGCAGAGGCAGAACCGGCCGGGGTGAGCACCCTGCGGCACCCATTTCTGACACTTCCCCACCGCTGCCCTCGGGCCGGTCTCTCCCCAGGCCAGGCCCCACCCCTGGCACCCGCATGGCATCCTCCAGAGGGTCCCCGTTAAAAAAGAAATCCCCAGCACCAAGGACTCTGAATCCCAACCCCTGAGGCGCCGGTGCCCTGTCTCACGGAACAGCACGGAAGGGAGCCTGTACCACTGAGCTGAAACCAGAAGCTCCCGGCGCCGAGAGCGGCAGAGGAGGCCCAGCACTCAGCCTTCGGGACGCCCACAACGGCCCAATTCTGACCCAGAGTAACCTAAGTAACCCCGAGCAGGACCAGAAGACCCACTGCATGGCCAAGAGTCACCTGGCACTGTGCCCCCGGGCCAGCACTGGGGACAGGGACAGCAGAACCCTCCCTGGTGGTACGGACCAACAACGACCACCAGGCCACCAACCAAGGGCCAGACAGCCCACTCACCCCTCTGACGGAGGCCAACCCTATCCCTCCACCTGGCCACAGCCCTGGTGACCCCGGTGTCCGGGCCTCCCAGCAAGGCCCACATGGCAGGGTCCTCAGATCCCCACTCAGAACTCAGGTCCCCACCCAGACCTCCAGAAGCAGGATCTTGGGGGAGCCCAGAGTCTGCATCCTTTAGTTCCGAGGTGGTTCAGAGACCCCCAAGAGTGACAAAACCACTGCCCACCATCCTCCCAACCTTCCTTGTTGCTCTTGGTCAGTGGGGCTCAAACTGTGGGTGACAGCCATTGGCCCAGGGCCAGCAAACTCCTGTAAAGAGCCAGATGGTAGATATCTCCACCTCTTTATGCCATCAGATCTCTGTGGCAGTGACTCAACTGCCACAGACAAGGCATAAATGAATGGGCGTGGCTGTGTTCTAATAAAACTTTATTTACAAAAAACAGGTGTAGCTTACTGAGCCCTGGATTACTGGGTTATGAAACCAATTCAGTGGGTCCCTGGCATTTTATAATAAACAGAAGGGAACCAATTATATCAACTTTGCACACACACAGGGAGGGCTGGACTCCTTGGAGAAAACTGTTTCAATTGTATGTTTGTTGGTGGCTGCTGTTATGTCACGAAACACAAATTTCTAACAGTGGGTCACAGTCAAGGAAATGAGAAGGCGGCCTCGGAACTAAGCCCTCAGCTTCCATGCCTGTCCCTCAGCCAGTGACACCCTCCCCTCACCCAGCCATAGACACCCCTGGTTCCACACCTACTGCAGGTCCAGGAAGCCCCCCTGGATTCCCCAGAGCAGGTGGGCCCCAGCACCGCACACCCTGAGCACCGGCCACCACCTAGTGAATCAATATGCCCGGCAATTCCACTCCCGGGCATGTGCCCACAAGGTGAAATCAGGGGCTTGTGCAAACACCTGCACACACATGTTCACAGCAGCACCATTCATGACAGTGAGAAAGTGGAAACAGGCCATATACCCATCAACAGGTAACAGATAAACTAAATGTGGTCCATCCACACAACGGAATATTATTTGGCCACAAAAAGGAATGACACTCTGACACATGCTACAAAGTGGATGAACCTCACAAACGTCATGCTGAGTGAAAGAAGCCAAACACAAAAGGTCACATGTTGTATGGACCCATTTACATGAAATGTCCAGACACGCCAATCCATAGAGACAGAAAGTAGATTAGTGGTTGCCAGGAGATGGGGGAGGGGAGGATAGGGAGTGACTGCTAATGGGGATGGGATTTCCTTCTGGGGTGATGGAAATGTTCTGGAACTAGACAGAGGTGATGGTTGTACAACACTGTGAATGTGCTAAATGCCACCGAAATGTGTATTAAAATGGTTCATTTTATGTGAATTTCACGTCAATTTTTTAAAGGCTTTTTTCAAAAAAAGGTCACTCAGCATGGTTCTGAGGCCCGGGCTGGCCATGAGCTTTAGGAAGGTTCTCTACACAGGACCCCAGGCTGGCAGGGCCACGCAGCAGTTCCCTGTGGGAACAGAACCAGGGCTCTCCAAGAAAGCCTCTTTCCAAATGACAACTGGACCAATGAACCAAGAAGCGTGTCCCGTGCCAGCCACAGAGACTTCGGCACCCAGCCTGATCTAGACCATGGCTTTTATGGGGAAAAGAGCCATGGGCCATGCACAAAGGTGTGTGTGATGGTGTCCCAAGGCGGCCGCCTCCAAGACGAGGACAATTAGTGACAGGAAATATGGAGTCCAGGGCCCAAGTCATGGGAGAAACAGGGGCGTGGTTGGAGAAACTGAGTCACGGTTCGGAAAAACCAAGGCCCCCGTGAGGCCAAGCAGGCTCTGGCGAGCTACTGAAGGTTCTAGTTTGTGTTCTTACTTCCTTGTTTCGGACACAGCGCGTGTGCTCATCCCAGAGCTGAACGTCAGTTCTGCCTCTTCCCAGCTGGGATGCGGCTCTGGGCCTCAGCTTCCCCATCGGCACAATGGCAAAGACGACACCTCCTCTCCGGTGGGGGAGGGGTTGAGCAACAAGAATGGGGTTGAGTGAAAGCCACACGGTGCCCAGCAGGGAGCAGGACCCGAGAGTGCAAAGGACAAACTTTACCCCCCACCCCACTGTGACCGTACTCTGGGTCAGCTCCTGACAACAAGATGCCCCCTCCTGCCCCAGGGCCCTTGCTCTAGCTGCTGTTTCTCAGGCTTGTTCACCATCACCACCAGGCCCAGTACAGAGCGAGAGTCCCTACCTAGTTCCTGACAATGGGTGTGTGACGGGCCCACTCAAGGCCTCGAGGGGAACATGACCTGCCAGAGAAGGCCAGATGTGCACATCTGCAGACAACCCTCAGGCCCACCGCCCCGAAGCGGGTTCCGCATGGTACTTGGACTCTGCAGGCTCTGTCTCAGCCCAGGGGAGAGTGTCCCGGGGCTGCCATCACAAATGACCACCAAAGTGGGGGGGGGGGTGCATAAAACAACACAAATTTATTTTTGCACAGCTCGGGGGGCCAGACATCCAAAATCGAGGTGTCGGCAGGGCCACATTCCCTCTGGAGGCCCTAGGGGAGGATCCTCCCTTGCCTCTTCCAGCTTCTGGGGGCTCCACGCATCCCTGGCTCGTGGCTGCAACACTCCAATCTCTGCCTCCGTCATACACGGCCTCTCATATGTGAGTCCGGGTCTTCTCTTTTCGTGAGGACGCCAGTCATCTGACCACCCTAAATCCAGGACAACCTCATCTTGAGATCCTTGCCCTACTCACATCTGCAGAGACCTTTTTTCCAAATAAGGTCAGAGTCACAGGTTCTGGGAGTCAGGATGTGGGCATATCTTCTTCGGGGCCCCCATTCAACCTATTATTGGGTGTGACAGATCACAAGCTGGAGAACACTGAGACTGCTGGGGCTTTCTGGAGGTGGGGTATGGTGTACCCCATCCTCTCAACAGAGCAGCTCGGCGAGTCCTGCGTGCATGTGTGTGTGTCAAGGCTGCAGATGGCACCAGACACTTGAAGCAGCCGGCACAGAGGCAAATGGTGCCAAAGCCCAGGATGGAGGCCAGGACTGGGGGCGGCCTCCACGCTCAGCTAACCCGAGCCCCCGCTGCGCGGTGCCTGCGGCCCAGAGGCCTGTTTTCCAACAGCCTGTGCAGAGCCACCCCCGTCACAGGGTAGGGTCGGGAGAACACCCTCCTTCAGCGCAGCCAGAGCCGGCAGCCCTGGCTGGGCCACCGTGGACTGCTTTGCACACGGCCTTTTTCTGGCCCAGGTGCTGCTCCCTGAGATGCTCAGTGATCAGTTACAGGCAGAGCCTCCTGTGCCCTGAGCCCCTGGCAAGTGGGTGACACGCCCCCATCTCTTCCCCTCACCTCCCACATCCGATCCACCCACACGTCCAGTCACCTCTGCTGCCAAAATATCACCAAAATCCACCGCTCTGGTCACTGCCACGGCCACCTCCCTGCTCAAGCCACCTTCTCCATTCCCCAACCGGGATGCTACAGCGGCCTCGCACCATCTGCCTGCTTCCCTTCTCACCCCGTTGCCCACTCAGCTCACAGCCATCTTTGTAAGACACGAAGCGTCCTTGAATGATTAAATGGAGAGTTACCATTTGAGAGTTACCAGCAATTCCACTCCTCGGCATATACACCCAAGGGAAAGGAAGACCTGCATCCACACAAGCACTTGGACACAAACGTCCACGGCACCACTATTCACAGCAGCCAAAAAGGTGGAAACAACCCGAGTGTCCACGGATGAACAAATGGATACGCGAAATGCAATGTATCCACACCATGGAGTATTATTCAGCCTTAAAGAGTAATGAAGTAATGGACAGTGGTGGCTACACGACACTGTAAAAGTACTTAATACCACTGATCTGTACACTTATCAATGGTTAGGATGGTAAATTAGGGACTTCCCTGGTGGTCCAGGGTAAGACTCTGAGTTCCCAATGAAGGGGGCCTGGGTTTGATCCCTGGTCAGGGAACTAGATCCCGCATGCCGCAACTAAGAAGTCCTCATGCCGCAACTAAAGATCCCACATGTCGCAACAAAGATACTGAGTGCCGCATCTAAGACCTGGCACAGCCAAAATAAATAAAATACATAAATGTTAAAAAAAAAAAAGGTGGTAAACTGTATGTTTTGTATATTTTACCACAATTCTTAATAAAGAAAGGAAGGACTGATACACCCTACGATATGGATGAACCTCGGAAACATCACGCTGAGTAAAAAAAGTCAGACATAAAAAGCTACGTGTTATATGATTCCATTTATATGAAATGTCCAGAACAGGCAAATCCACAGGGACAGAAAGTAGATTAGTGGTTGCCAGGAGTGTGGGAGGGGGAATGGGGAGTGACTGCTAAGGGGACGGGGTTTCCTTCTGGGGTGATGGAAATGTTCTAAAATTGACTGGTGATGGTTGCACAACTCTGTGAATATGCTAAAAACCACTGGATGGTACACTTTATTTATTTTTATTGGCCGTGCCGCGCGGCTTGCGGGATCTTAGTTCCCCGACCAGGGATTGAACCTGTGCCCCCTGCAGTGGAAACTCAGAGTCTTAACCACTGGACCACCAGGGAAGTCCCTAGATGGTACACTTTTTTTTTTTTTTGGCTGCGTTGGGTCTTCGTTGCTGCATGCAGGCTTTCTCTCTAGTTGCGGTGAGTGGGGGCTACTCTTCACTGAGGCGCGCTGGCTTCTCTTGTTGCGGAGCACGGGCTCTAGGCACACGGGCTTCAGTAGTTGTGGTGCGTGGGCTCAGTAGTTGTGGCTCGCGGGCTCTAGAGTGCATGCTCAGTAGTTGTGGCGCACAGACTTAGTTGCTCCGCGGCGTGTGGGATCTTCCTGGGGCCAGGGCTGTCCCCTACATTGGCAGGCGGATTCTTAACCACTGTGCCACCAGGGAAGTCCCAGTACACTTTAAATGAGTGGTTTGAATGTATTGGGAATGATAGCTCAATAAAGCTATCACAAAAACAAGCAAAGGATCAGACCACTGACCATCACAAACCCCCCAGGGCCCCGCCCTCAGGGGCCAGCCGCATCTCTCCTCTCTCTCTCTCAATATGCCAGCCCCAACCTCGCCAAGCCCTTCCCACCTTGGGGCCTCTGCACCTGCCTCCCTCACAAGGGACACCCTTCCCTGGCATGGGGTGGGGGGGGGCCTCTGTCTCACTGTCCAGGCGTCAGCCTCCCGCCCTAGCCAGTCCTAGCACATTGCTTTGCTTCTTCTCTCTGAGAGCATCTGCCTCATTTATCTGTAGCAATTCTCTCCTGTCCCCGCTAAAACCATGCCGGCTCCCCAAGAGCATGGTCCTCACATGCCTCATATGCTGCTGGCTCCCCAGTACCTAATACAGTCCCTGGGACGTGCTGGGCAAATAAAAATGTCATTTTGTGGAATAAGCAAGCTACCCTTGCTCACAGATCAGGATTCTGAGGCCCAGAGAGGTTAAGAAACCTGCCCGAAGTCACACAGCAGAGCGCCACAGCCCTCTCTGCACATCAGGCTGCCCAAGTCTGAGGACGAGAAAGGAACATTCGTGCACTCACCTCTCTACTCTGCGACCCGAAAGTGGACGTCACACCCCATCCCCCACCCGAACTAGCCCTTGGGGTACCTGCCCCTGGGTGATGTGACAGCACGGATCTACTCATCAGGCTCAACATCTGCTGACCTTCACAAGGGAAGGCACCGCGGGTGCACCCATCACGACCGAGGACCGCGAGCAGACACACATCGACACGAGTGTCCCCGCTCGCTCCAGGAGTGGGCATGCTGACCTGTGGAATTCCCCTGAGAAGAGCAGGGACCAACTGGGCCACGTCCCACCTGTTCTCAGGTGAAACCCTGGTGTCTACCGCAGGCGGAGGCAGCGCGGAAGGCTGCAGCCACGGGAGGGTGAGCAGGAGGGGACCCTGCATCAGGCGGGTTCACTCACCTGCACCAAACACTGCTGATGTACCACGTGCCACGTGCAATAGCCGGAACAGGCTGGGAAAGAGCTTGCCCATCCTGGTCTCAGGTGCAGGCAAAGCCATCAGCCTGCCCACAGTGGCACAGCCGTACTGGTGGGTGCGGAGTTTTGAACGATCTGCCCGGGTGCAAAGCTCGCACCCCTGCCCACACAACGTTTCCTTCAAACTGAAGGTTTCTCGGCCTTGACACTGCTGACACCTGGGGCCGGATCACTGTCTATGGTGGGAGCCGTCTATGCATCGTGGGGTGTTGAGCAGCATCCCTGCTCTCTACTCACTAGATGCCAGTAGCAGCCCTTCCGCTAGTCGAGACAACCAAAAATGTCATTGCCAAATGTCCCCTGAGGACAGAATCACCCCCAATAGATAACACTGCTCTGTCTGTAAAAATCTAGTATAAGCGCACCTCCGCCCAGGGCCCAAGCCCACCCTACCTCCCCAATTCCCCAAGTAAAGGAAGGCAACCGGGAGAGGGAGGAAAGAGATGGGAAGCGGTTACCAGGGGCCAAGAGAACTGCTGTCTGTGAATCTTAAAAATCTTTTCTACACCCATCAACCAATGAATGGATAAGCAAATGTGGTCCAGCCATACAAAGGAATACTACTCAGCCATAAAAAGGAAAGAAGCTTCCTGATACACGCTACAATGTAGATGAACCTTTAAGACATTAGGCTGAGCGAAAGAAGCCAGACACAAAAGGCCACATCTTGTATGATTCCATTTATATGAACTGTCCAGAACAGGTAAATCCATAAAGACAGAAAAATTGGTGGCTGCCAGGGGCTGGGGGGAGGGGCAAATGAGAAGTGATTGCTAATGGGTGCGGAGTTTCTTTGAGGAATGATGAAAACATTCTGGAATTAGACCATGGTGATGGTTGCACAACTCTGTAAATGTACTAAAAACCACTGAATTGTACACTTTAAACAAGTGAATCATATGGTACTATCTCAATAAAGTTGTTACTTTAAAGATATCTTTCCAACAACAATTCAAAAACAAACAAACAAAAAAAGCCAATAATTCATTTCCAACCCTAAAGCAGAAACCAGGCCTCCGATCATGAAGAACTGTCATGAACCAGTGTGACCCCTTCTTCTTGTCATACCACATACATTTGACACCTACTGCATGCTAGCACACGCTACATGCTGGAGACAAGATGAAGTGGACACTCCTGCACTCAGAAGCCCTGACGTATGGGCAACACTCAAGCTACCATTCATTCATTCATTCACCAACCACATCCTGAGCGAGGCCGCAAGCTGCTGGAGCAGGGATAAGCAGCACCTGGCCGACAGTGACCACCCGACTGATACAGCTGAACAAATGCATGGAAATGAAGACACACACTCTAGTCTTAAGGTCATGATCTCAAAGAGAAACAAGCAACTAATTAAAAAATGTCACCCCAAAAGCCCACCTGAGGAATCAGAAACTGAGGCTCACAACATGGGAGGTAGATCTGCCTAGGACAGTCAGATCGGACGCCAAATCCAGAAACCAGCGAGGTGGGTGTCTGCAGCTCCCACTCAACCCCTCCCCGAGGCCCCAGGGTACAGCACAGGGGTCCCATCGCTCTGCAGGATGGAAGCAGAGATTTACTGCCACCTGTGCTAAGCATGCTCCCCTCCCTGACCCACAAGTAAGGGCTTGCTAGACACGCTCCACAAGGGAGGACACCGAGACCCAAGGAGCTTGGCACCTCATGGTGGTCGCCAGAGAACTGGGGCCCAGAAGAAGAGCCAGGACCCCCGACCCCAGCCACAACCAAGCCCCTGCTCCAGGTCTACAGCGGCTTCCCAGGTGAGGTTAGCAGGTAACCGGGCCTGCCCCTGCACACCAAAAGCACCCAGCCATCTGAAGAACTGTCCCTCCATCCTGGTCCTGAGGGGCCAGGGGCCATCTGTGGCCAGCTGTACCTTGTCCTAGTGGGAGGAACATCACCTGGTCCCCACCATATGGGCTGCATGGGGAAGGGGCAGCTGTCTGCACTTCAAGCTCCAAGACAGCCCAATCTGCCTTCCTGATCCCGCCCAGGTCCCCACAGTGGAGGCCAGACCTTTCCCTCAGGTATCCAAAAGGGAGAGATACCTATCCCATCTCAGCTCTGCAAGTGGGGGTACCTGTCCTTCCCCCAACACTCAGGCAGTGAGTGCACAGGTGACAATGATGGAGAGACACCTGTTCCTTCAGGTAGCAATGGTGTGGGGGCAGCTGTCCCCCTCAGGTACCAATGATATAGGAGCACCTATCCCCCCTCCCCAGGTAACAGTGATGCTTGCAAGCAGCACCCAGTTCACACACCTCAGTATCACTGCCCTAGGTAGCAGTGATATAAAGGCACCTATCCTCCTCAGGTAGCAGTGTGGGGACACCTTTCCCCTCTCAGGTACCAATGATGTAATGGCACCTGTTCCCTCCATGTAGTAATGATGTAGAGACCCCTGCCCCTACAGGTAACAATGATGTAATGACACCTGTCCCCCACTTCAGATAGCAATGATGCAGGGACACCTTCACCCCTTCAGGTATCGATGATGTGGGGGCACCTGTCCCGCCCACGACGCCCGGGGCGTGGGGACACCTGTCCCCTTGGGCCGAGCCAAGTCCCGCCCCCGCCGCGCGCGCCCCGCCCCCGCCGCGCGCCCCCCACCCCGTGCACGCGCCAGACACGCGCCCCCTGCCTCCCTCTCCGGCCCAGAGGGGTCGGCGCGGGCAGCCCCCTTACCCGCGCGGCCCGCGTCAGGCTCAGGTCCTTCATGACCTCCTCGAAAGCCGCCGTCTCCTCCGCTTGCTTCTGGTTGTGCAGAGCGATCTTCTCGCTGAATTTCCGCGGATTGTTCGAAGTCGCCATCTTCTCGCCGCCTCCTCCTCCTCCTCCTCCTCCACCTCCTCGCCCCCCCCACTCGCCGGTGCCACCACGCAAGCGCCGGCCGGACCCGCGGGCGGCGGGCAGTGCGCAGGCGCGCCGGCTGTAGTGAGAGCGGCACATGCGCACAAGAGTGGCGTGCGGCGCGGGGGCGACGGCGCATGCGCGCGCCTCGGCGGCGCGCTCAGAGGCCAGAAGGGGAGGTGGGAGAGGGAGGGTGGAGATTTCGGCGCAGTCGCAGTGAGCCGCCTCCTGGCCCGCTGGACAGCGGCCGCCTGGCTGTTGGGCAAGGGACAGGCTGGGGCGCTGGAGCTCCCAAGAGAGAGACTCCTGGACGCAAACCCTTCCAGGTCACCAAGATGGAGCCAGCACCCATCCCAAGGACAGGTAGCACTCGAGGCTGAGCCTGGGATCGGACCAGTTCAGCTTAGAGACCAGTTCAGGGCGTTGCTCATCCATGCATGCATTCATTCATTTATAGAGCGCCTATGTGTGCCAAGCGTACTGGGGGAACGGCGTGAGCAAGCAGACGTGGTCCCTGCCCTCATGGGATGCACAGTCGGGGCGGGGGGATGGAACGTAACCCACCAACAAATGACCCGAGAACTTTTCAGATGGAGAGAAATGTGATGTGGAAAATAAAACCAGTGATGGGCCAGGAGGAGAGTGATGTTAGGAAGGGAGGCTCCTGTGGCCAACATGGTTTTGGGGGTGCGATCAGTCCCCAGCCCAAATCCCAGTGTCGTCCTTAACACCTTTCTTTCCCTGTTCCTATTCCCTATCCAGTTCCTATTTTCTGGATCCTTAAGCTCGGAGAACTGGAACTACAGAGCTTCAGCCTCCTCTCTGTGAATTCCTCCAGTCCAGTTTTGCTCAAGGAAGCCAGCTTTGCCATGGGGTGCTAAAGGACAGGTCTAGAAATCCCACCCAGACCCAGCAGTGAAAGGGACAGCAGAGTCTCCCCAATGATGAGGTGGGGGGGGCAGGTGACCTAGGGAGGCAAGAGGGATTCTGACATCTAGTTGTCCCTCCCCAGACAGAGGGATCCCCAACCACCAATGTCAAAAGTTTGTATTCAGGAGGCTCCAGGGATTTCGGGGCATGGGCAGGGCAGAAGCCAGGAGGGGCAGCCAGGGGAATTGGGGGCATCTCTAATTGCACAACAAGCACACTTTTTTACCAGGGCAAGGGATAGCTGGAGGGGACACTGATGGAGATCATAGGGGGACACCAACATTTTCCAAACATGCTTTCATTTACATTTTACAACAGTTTAATGAAAAGTCCACATTAAATACATACACATACATAGATTTTAATTTGGAGTGTCCTGGGCACTGCCACTGCTCTATTTTATCCTTCTTGTTCATATGGTTTTGAGCACTTTCTTGGACTTCTAGCCTTTTTGCCTAGCAAGTATCTGCCCCCTGTCTGGGGTGTCAACAACCAACTACCTTTCAGGGAACCCTTTCCAACTTTCAGTCCCTGGTTTGTGGTAGAGCTGGTCTCACCACTCGCTCTCCCCACAAAGTCTCCCCTTCAAATTGGAAGGCTTGGCCAATCAGCAGAGCCATTGCTCTGACCAGCACGATTGGGTCAGGGCAGGCATGTGACCCAGTTTGCCCAATGAGATGCAAGTCTGGAATTTTTGTTTGAAGCATGGGAAAGAGAAGCACCCTCTTTGTTTGGATGGCTGATTTGAAGGATAACACAGGTTTGCAGAGCCAGAGGTCACCACTTGAAGAGAGGTGGCCTGGGGAATTCCCTGGTGGTCTAGTGGTTAGGATTCTGTGCTTTCGCTGCCGTGGCCTAGGTTCAATCCCTGGTTAGGGAACTGTCCCAGAAGTCGCACAGTGCGTGCAGACAAAAAAAAAAAAAAGAGAGAGAGAGGTGGCCTGAGAGTAAACCCACACAAAGGAAAACAGAACCAAATGTAGGCAGAGACACTCTCAGCATTCCTGCATCCAGCCATACCTGAAGCTAGACACTCCTGCCTTTTCAGTTATATGAGCCAATAATTCATTCTCTTTTTTGCTAAAGTCGATTTGAAGTCCATCTTCTCTCCCTGGCACGGAGACTGAAGCTTCTGGGAGTCAGGTAAGGGACTGGACATTCTATTTATGTGACTTTTAGTCCCTGCCACCATCCTGTGAGATTGGAGAGGAAATAGTGACAGAGAGCAGGGACGGCAGCTGCCCATAACAAGTTAAGCGCCAGAGCCAGGACTGGAACTCAGGCCTGACAGCAGAGGTCGGCTTCCTTCTCTACACCAGGTTTTGTCAAGTTTAAATGAGGTTAATATATGTCAAGTGCCTGGCTCATAATAAGTGCTCAAAAAATGCTGGTTATCCTGATCACTTACATAAGGCTGCACTAAGCCGGTTTCTGCACAGAAAGATGGAGGAGAAAAGATTTGGGGGGTAGCAGGGGCCACAGCAAGAGACCATGCCCACAGGGCAGAGGTGGGGGGCCAGTGCTCGCCTTACTCACCCCCGTTTACCCCGCACCCCAGCAGCAACTCGATCCATCCTAAACCCTGGTGATGAGTCAGAGGAAGCCACAAGCCTGCTTATTGCACAATGGCCAGACGGTGACCCAAGGCCTCCTCCCACTCCACTGACCCCCAGCCCTGAGAAGGGTGAGGCCAGGGCGTCTGGTGACCCAGGCAGAACCCAACCCTGACTTTATCACTTTCTCCCTTCATCAAAGGCAGCTTCCGCCACCCAGTGTGGCCCGGGCAGGACTTCTGGAGCAGCTCATGGTCTTCGTAAAGGGGGGCGGATCTCATGCTCCCTGTGATACTCAGAAAAAAATCCAGTGGCCCGCAGGGTCCTCACACACCCTGGCGCCTCACTCCAGCCACCCTGGCTTCCTTGCTACTCCACCTCCAGGTCTTTGCATGTGCTGTTTCCTCTGCCCGCACTGCTCTCCCCCTAGATCCTTTCATGGCTGGCACCTTCTCATCTTTCAGACCTCTACTCTGGCAGACCCACCCTGAGGGCGCTATCTAAAGTGTACCCTTGAATGTTTGTCCCATGATCCAGGAACATCCCACCCTCTGAAGGCAGCTGTGTCTGCAGTACTGTCTGCTCCCCTATAGACTGAGCAGAGATCAGAAGCTGAAAGTATGTTCACCCTTCTCAGACACTCCGGGGGCTTGAATTTCCTGTGATGCAGAAAGAACACAGGCACACCCAATTCCCTACTCCTAAGGCTTGTTCTCTGTTGATGGCTCTGAGCACTTTAGGCCTCATTTTATGCTCATCTGTGTTCATTCTGTTTCCCTGGATCCCCAGAGCTAACACAAGACTAGGCAGAGATGGGGAATTAGGAAGGGTTTGTTAAATGAATATGCCTGGGAAACTCCTATCTATCCCTCAAAACCCACCTCAAATGACCCCTCCTCCAGAAAGCCATTCCTGACCCCAAAGCAGAGCTGTTCCTCCCTCTGGACTCACACAGCCCTGGGTCCTTCTCCAGCCAACCCTGACCCAAAGGGATAAGGAATATCCCATTCTCTCTCTCTCTCTTTTTTTTTTTTGGCTGCACTGGGTCTTCATTGCAGAGCGCAGGCTCTTTGTTGTGGCACGTGGGCTTCTCTAGTTGCAGCACACGGACTTTCTAATTGTGGCGCAGTGTGGGCTCAGTAGTTGCGGCACGCAGGCTTAGTTGCCCACGGCATGTGGGAATCTTAGTTCCCCGACCGGGGATCGATCCCACGTCCCCTGCATTAGAAGGCAGATTCTTTATTTTTTCTTTTTTAATATTTATTTATTTATTTGGTTGTGCTGCGTCTTAGTTGTGGCAGGTGGGCTCCTTAGTTGTGGCTCACAGGCTCCTTAGTTGTGGCATGCGAACTCTTAGTTGCGGCATGCATGTGGGATCTAGTTCCCTGACCAGGGACTGAACCCCAGCCCCCAGCATTGGGAGCATGGAGTCAACCACTGAGCCACCAGGGAAGTCCCGGAAGGTGGATTCTTAACCACTAGACCACCAGGGAAGTCCCAGGAGTATCCCATTCTTAAATAGCTTCACTTGAGTTACAGAGCACATCCAAGTGTGAGCTAAGAGGCAAGTCCTATAAGCTACTTCTTGCTGCCTCCATGATATAGTTTTCTCTCCTCTGCTCCATAACTCTGGCTGACTCCCGTTTTTTCTCTGCCAGCTTCCCTAGCATCCTCTCTCACCCTTCCCTTTCTCGTGTCCTCCATCCAACCTTGCTGATCCTGCATGGGCCTTTGCACAGGCTGTCTCCCTGCCTAGAACGCCCTTTCCCCTGCATCCAGGCCACAGCACCCCTCAACGTAAAGCTTCTAAATACAAGCTAAATTCAAACCTAAATTCCTGTGCGTTTCTGCGTGGCCCAGCCCTTGCCAATTCTCCAGCTGTGTGACAACAGGCAAGTGACTTCATGTCTCTGGGCCTCACTGTCCTCCCGTGTGAAATGCAGATAATGGCGCTCCGCAGAGCAGGCTCTTGGGAAGATTAAATAGATAATGCATGTAAAGCACTTAGCTCAGCGCCTGCTTCCTCGCAAGCACTCAATAACTGTTAGGGAAGCAAAACCCTACATCGAGATGTTAGTTTTCATGGCTTGCTTTTCTGCACTGCCTTATATGGAATCTTAGTCAATCCAGGGTACCCACATTGCATGAAGGTGAACTCGGGCCATTTGGAGCTGGAAGGCAAAGAGGAAAACCATCCAGGGCCCGTCTTTGACTTCCAAACCAGGCTCTCATCAGACAGAGTTTTGAAAGGCAAAGCAAGAACCAGGTTTGATTATGAAGCGAAAGGGAAGAACCCGATGGGAGCCATAAACACCAGACATGGAGCTCACTCCTTACGACCGAATAAGAGGTTAGATGAGGACCCAGGCCCCTCAGCCCCCCACCGCAGGCTGAGTGTGGGGTGGCAGGTGGGACAGGGCGGACTGCCGGACTGCCAAGGAGGCTGGAGTTGAGGGGGCAGGGACCCGGGGGGATGGATCTAGGGTATGGTGGGACAGAGCCAGCCGTCCAGTCCCCACCACAACCACCACCACGCTGAAGGGACATCTGGGGCAGGCCTTCCAGTGACACCAGAATGCCCTGAGACTTGGCTGAGCTCCAGCTAAACTGCCTCACAGAGACCCCCCTACCCACTGTCCAAAAGCCCAGGACACTTACAGCCCCAATCTACTCCACAATAAAAGAGAAGGATTCCCCAACCTCTAGGGGGCAGTGGCTGCAGAAGAGATACAGCTGGCTTTTCTTTTTGGTGGCCCAGCATCTGGAGGCTGGGGAGTCCCCATAATGGGAATTCAGCCTCCCCACTGACACCAGAGGCTCCAAAGCCAATGGTGTGATCAAATTATGGGCCTCAGTTCCCCTTTGTTTCTGTGTCCCACCCTTTGCCACACCACTGTGCATTCTTCCTGCATAAGGTAGGGGATATTTCCCCAGCCCTGATTTTGAGCACATCATTTGCTTTGGCCAAAGGAATATGGGTAGAAGCAACAGCACAAGAGTTCCGAATCTGGACCTTAGGAAGCCTCATGTGATCCCACTTGTCCTCTGGCACCATTGTAGGAGGAGAACATAGGTTGACTAGCTGCTGGTCCCAGGAAGATGCAAGGCAGGTGGAGCTGAAGTTCCTGGTTACTCCACAGTCTTGCACCTAGAAGCAGAGCTGCTCAGCCAAGGGAAGCCTAGAACAGATACCCCACCCCAGCTGAGTCACAGACACGTGAAAAATATTTTTGCGTGCCATTGAGACTTGGGGTTGCTTGTTACACAGCAGCAGCAGCTGACTAATACACTGAGGTACTAACTTTCCCCACTCCCTAGGGCATTGGAGCAGGACATGGGCTGGGCCAACAGGATGTTTCCAAGTGATGCAAAGAAACAGCGTTGGGGCAGGAGCATGTGGTTTCCAGGGGCAGCTATGGCGGAGTACCAATGGCAGTGCCAGTTGAGGCATCTGGATTCTGTGGTGGTGGCAGGAGTGACCTCACCAACCAGTTCCCTGGCATGATTTCAGCTAATCACCCTAGCCTCCTTGATTTCTACCACTTTCTGAGCCTGGTTTTCCAGCCTTCCTGCCACTTTTGTGAGGAACTGAACAGACTTCCAATGCACATTTTTGCTATTTAATTTGGCCGGTGTTTCTGCTGCTTGCAAATTAAAACCTTGACTTACATAAGATGGGGAAACCCCAGCATCTGTTACATTTATATTATAATTTTGGAACTGTTTGGGTTACAATTAGCAGAATATCTGACCACTAGTATCTTAAGTGGCACAGACATTGTGATTTTTCATAAAAAGGAGTCTGGAGGTAAGAGGTTCCAGGGTGGGACTGGTGCCCCCATGGTTTCAGGGCTCTGGGAGGCAGCATCTCTGTGCCTGTCTTAACTTGCTCTTCATGGCCACAAGATGGCTACAGAAGCTCCTGGCATCATGTCCTCATAGGAAACAGTAAGGGAGGGAAGGGGGCAATAAAACCTTTCCTGTTTCCAGAAACCCCTACCCCAGACCTCCCCTTACAACTTGCTGGCCAGAACTGGGAAATGTGCCCAGATCGAGCAAACCCCCCACAAAAGACGTTGCCAAGAATGGCTCAGCCAAATCAAATTAACCCCCGAGGCTGGGCACCAAACCATGGCTCTGTTGGTGAGGAGGGTGAAATGATCGCCGGGATGGCAACAAGCAGGGTCAGCCACAAGAATTAAGCTGGGCCCTTTGTTGTGGGCAGGAGCACGGCTTCGTGGCCCTCTTGCCCTTGGGGTCTGCAGGCCAATGATGCCCACGGATGCTGGAGTGGATGAGACTCTGCTCCCACCACCCCACCCCAAAAGCTGTCATTTGTGCAACAAACATTCAGGCTGTGCCTCCTGGGATACATGGCCAGGTGCCCCTAATAAAACTGGTGTGCCGAGGCTTCACCATGAGAAGCAAAAGCTCCAGGGCCCGTGAGAACAGAGGGGCTGGAGCTGCATTCTCAGAGATGAAGCCAGGGGCGGGTTTCCAAGCTGGCCAGGTCTGGGGCAGATTCCCACCTCACACGGCTCCCCCGAGGCCCCCTTGGCCCTCGCTCGCTGTGAGGCCCCAGAAGTCACACTTGGCCTCCCTCTCGCGGGCCTCCATCCCACCGTCCCAGGAGATGGCGTTTTCCCACAGCCCAAGCCCAGGTGCAGAGGGAGGCTCCTGCCGGCCACATCCAGGGCCACGGTGGGAAAGCAGGATATCTGGAAGCAGACGGGCTCTCCACAAGCTCAGTCCCTACGTGCCCAAGCTGCCCTGGGCAAAAGGTGAAGGAGGTGATGAGGTGATGAGCTCCAGACCCCTTCATGGTGCTGTGCAGAGGAGGGCCAGGCTAGTCCAGGAGCATGTACACATGAGCTGTGTGTTTAATTGTGCATGAGTGAGCATGTGAGCACATTACACGGCCTATGAGCAAGGCTACCTGTGAGTGTGACCACGTGGATGTGGGTGTCAGATGCATGAGTGCAGGTGTGCGTGTGAGCGTCTGCGTGCCTGTGTGCACGCATGTTCCGCCTCCCTCTGAAGGACACAAATGTGCACAAAGTAAAGATGCAAGCCAGTTTCTGCTAAATTAAAAACAGCTTTTTCGTGTTTAAAGTTTACAATACGAAAAATAATTTTCCTTTCTTCCGGGGGGGTGTGGGTGTGGAGAGGGAGGGGCAGGGGGCCCCTGAGAACATTCCATGAACCAGCCCAGACGGTTATGCACAATCGACCCGGTTAGATATGGCAGCACCTCCCCACCCCCAACTCCGCGCCGGCGCCCCTGCCAGCTCGTTGGGGACAAGATGTTCTGAGGTGTGAGCTGATCTGGGGGGACTTGCAGCTGGCAAAGGCTTCTCCCTGCCCCCCCGAAGGGGCCGTGCCTCCAGCAGGGAAGGGTTCTCTTCGGGGGAGCTCAGGTTGGGGGTGATGAGAAGGGGCTAGAATGTTCCAGTAAGTCCCTGAGGGCTGCTGTTTTTTCACTTCTATGCCCCTGGCAGTGTGGGCTCCTTATTGGTTCCCAACCAAGTTCCTATTTCCACCCCACACCCCCATACACACACCCAGCCTCACCCCGGGCCCCGACGGCCGCTGCACAGGAGCACCAGGCCTGTGGGTATGTTTTGAGGGTGATCCCGGAAGCCTGCCCTTTCAGAAGGCTGTCAGAATACTGCATTCTCCACCAATTTGCAGCCGGGTT
Organism: Balaenoptera physalus; assembly: GCF_965194825.1. Taxonomy (NCBI): domain Eukaryota; kingdom Metazoa; phylum Chordata; class Mammalia; order Artiodactyla; family Balaenopteridae; genus Balaenoptera; species Balaenoptera physalus. The sequence continues at coordinate 13,279,790 of NC_138890.1, read as the reverse complement.
CGCACAGAGGCCTGCCACAAGAGCAGGGGCCAGGGGCAATTTGAGGAGCTCTTGGGCCCACAGGGAAGCACAGTGGCTTCATGCTTCCTTTAGGACCTGCCCTGCTTCTCCCCCATCACAGCCTCTGGGGAGGGGGGCTCCCCAGCTTCCCAACCTGGAGTCCCAGGACTGAGCAGATGGAGACAGAACCTGCCAGGGGCTGTGGGGCTGGCTGATGGCAGGGGGCCGGGTCACCAGGCGCAAGGAACCACCTGGAAAGAGTCTCTTGAAGGCTGCCTTGCCCCGGCTGGTTGCCCTCTGTCTTGCGGGCGCCGGGTGGAAGGAAGTCCTAGCCTCCTTTCCCGCTGCCCCCAGGCCTCTGAGCCAAAGGCCGGCCCCACTTCCAGCTCCTCTGCAATGCTGGAAAAGGGCGAGGGGGGAAAGGAGCCCCCAAACATGCAAGGACATGAGGAATCTGCGACCCATCAAGCCCCACAAGCTCAGCACTGGGCCCACTCCATCTTTTTACCATAACATTTTTATTAAATAAAAGGAAAATACTAGGAGACGACGTCTGCTAAGGTATGAGGTTAATTCTTTACATGGCGAGTGGGTCACAGAGACACGACATCAATCGTCCATTAGCAGCAGAAGAGACACTTTAAGTTGCCCCGAGGGGACAAATCTCATTTATAAGACAGTGGTGCTGGCCTCTTAAAAAAAAAGCAAAAGAGAACAACAACAAAAAAAATGGTTTTGAGGTTTAGACAACAAAACAAATGTGGCTGGAGATGCCGCAAAGCCCTTGAAGGCAGAGGCCTCACGGCACGCCTGACTTCCCACGCAGGGTGGGCACAGGCCCTGCGGCATGTCAACCTGAACACAGGGTTGGGGGGAGCAGAGGGCTGGAAAGAGGGGGAGAAATAAAAAGCACGGGACAGGCCTGTGGAAAGCAGACGCACTGTGAGATTCTGAAGCAGGCGTCCCCTTTCATTCACGGGACAGGGACAGGGAGGAGGAGAGCCAGCCCGTGCTTACTAAGGCCCCACACATCACCCAGGGCCAAAGGGGAAGGCCTGATGCCCGTAAGGACCGTCTCTGGGAGCTGGCTGTGTTTTTCTTCCTCCTGAAAGCAGATGACAGAACACCGTGAAGGTGCTAAGACCCAGGCCAGGAATGGAAATGAGTGCCGGCTCCCTCCTGCCCAGCAGCTCAGGCTTCTTGGGGAGGCGGAAACGTGCCCTTCTGGCCAACCCAAGCCAGGTACTTGCCAGCCGCTTCTCCTGCTCCTGGAGGTCCGTATGTTACAGAGATCTGGGGTGTGTTTATTTAAAAAAGGACACATGCAACTCATGGGGGTTGGGGGGAATTTGGGGATCAACTGTGAATGAGTTTGCATCTGAATATCTCAGACCTCTGGGCAGGGGGAGGGGAGAGAAGTGGGGCAAAGCCACACCACAACGCCTCAAAGGAGACCCCGATTCCCGCCCGCCAGCCATCCAGCGAGAACTCAAGGTGGGTGAGGAAACCGCCTTGGGTGTGAGTTTGCTGCCACATCAGCCTTGTTGCTGGCAGCCTCCCCCACCGGGCACAGAGCCAGAATCTGCTTCAGGAAGGAAGGGGGGTGAGGAGGGTGCCTTATGCGAGACCAGCCCGCGGGGGTGGGGATTCGAAGTTCCCCGCCCAGACGTGCACCCGCCAAGCCCCTCGCAGAAACAGCAGGCGGCCAGGCCAGGGACCGGGGTCCGGGGAGCTACCTCCTGGTCCTGGCCCGGGGCAGCAGGACAGGGGCACAGGCGATGCCCGCAAAGGACTCCGGGAAGTGCAGGTCGCGCTCCCACTCGTCCGTCTCAGTGTTGTACACCTGCACGATGCCTGTCACATTGTTGAGACGCCAGTTGTAGCCTCCGACGATGTAGATCTTCCTGTCCAGCAGGCAGCAGCCGGCCTCTGACTGTCCGGCCCGCATGGGGCTCACACTGGTCCACTGGTCCGTCTCGGGCACGTAGTACTCCACGGCCAGCACGTCGAAGCAGCGGTCAACGTGGTCCATGCGGCCGCCAAGGGCGTAGATGCGGCCGCCGGCGCCCACCATGGCGTGGAGCACCCGGGGCTCGCTCATGGGAGCCTTGAACTCCCACTGGTCGGTCTCGGGGTCGTAGCAATGCAGGGCCTTCTTGTCCTCCACCGAAATGCCATAGCCGCCCGAGATGTAGAGGCGGCCCCCAGACGAGGCACCCGCATGGCCCCATGTGCGGCGCTTCAGTGAGCAGGCATAGCCCCACTCGTTGCGCCGCGGGCAGTACCTCTCAACTGAGGCCAGGCTGCCGGCCCGGTTGCGGCCGCCCGTGGCGTATACCATGCCGCACAGCACGTTCAACTGGAACTGGATTCGGCTCTCCTGCATGGCCTGCAGGCGCAGCCAGCGGTTCAGGTGGGGGTCGTAGCGGTAGCAGGAGTCCACGGCGCCCTCGCCACTGCGGTACTGCAGGTGCTGACCCCCGGCCACATACACGAAGTTGTCCAGCACGGCCACGCACGTGTGGCTGCAGCCCACCTCCATCTCCGTCAGCTCACGGAAGTGGCGGGCCCCCGGCTCGGGCAGCTGATACACCTTGCTGCTGACCGAGCGGTCGCTGTCGGTGTAGGGCGTGCCGCCAAAGGCAACCAGCGAGGGCACGTCCGAGCGCACGGCTGTGCGTGGCGACTGCATCTCATGCTGCCGGAAGGGGAGCACCTGGTAGTTGAAGGCCTCCAGCAGGTACTGGCGGCACAGCACGTCCTCCACCATGATGTCCAGCGTCTGCACGCTGTCCACCAGGTCTGAGGACCGCATGAGCGGGAAGCGGATGTGGCAGAGCACGTGGCTGGCGCGCAGCCGCCGGGCGGGGTCGTGCTGCAGCCAGCGGACGGCCACACGGAACAGGTCAATCTCGGCGCAGCTCTGCAGCCGGTTGCTCTTCAGGAAGAAGACGAGGCGCTCCAGTGGCAGGTGCAGGAAGTCCTCCTCCTCAGCAATCTGCAGGAAGTGCCGGAAGGTGAAGGTGTCCACCGATTCCTTGAGCGAGGCCAGGCTGAAGGTGGTGGCCATGTGGCCGATGTTGAGGCAGGTCTCTACGCTCATGGCGGCCTTGAGGAACTCCTCACACAGCTCCACCACAGGCAGCATCTGCAGGAACACGGCTGCACCCAGCACGTCCTGCACGCAGTCCAGGTCCAGTGTCACCTCGGCACTGTAGGCGAAGTCGATGATGTGCCGCAGGCCGCGGGCCGACACGCCCTTCAGCTCAATAACGTCCTGGCTCGTCTCCCTCATGCCGCCCGTGAACATGGCCCTGAAGGTCAGAAACACAGCATGTGGGCTCGGGGCAGCCAAGGGGCACTGTGGCTGCCCGAGCATGGCCTGGCCCCGGGACACTGCGAGCAGGGCACGGCTGGCCAGGGGAAAGCAGGCCGGATGCTCATTAAAGACAGGCAAAAAGGAAAAGAAAGATTTTTAATCCACCCCTAGCCATGCGTCTTCCTACAAGCAGCAACTCCCCACTCTGCCCCCCTAGGTGGAGCCCTGCCTGGCCTCACCCAGAGGTGTGCGGTGCTGGGGCCCAGCTGGCTCAAAGGGCGGGGACCAGGGGCTGCTCGCTGCGGGGCTGGTGCGGCTGTGCAAGAGAAGACCAAACCTTGGCTTTGGCTCTGGCTCTGCGGACAGGTCTCCAGCCCCACCTTAACACCCAGCCCTGGACGACCACGCCGGTGGCAAGTTCAGGAGACAAGGCAGGGACCCCCAAGGGCACTAGGCACTGTAGTTCACAGAGCCCAGCCCCTCACGTGGGCAGCTGGCTCCACCTTCCCCAGCCTGGGTCACTGTCACATGGGTTGGGGAGGGGTGAGGGTGCCCAGGTCAGAGTGCCCAATCAGGGGGCTGTGCTAGGGTCCCTGCCATCTCCAGAGGCTTACGTGGTCAGGAAAGCCCCCTGAGAATGGCCCAAAGGAACACCAGCCCATCGTGAGACCTGCCCCCCAGCAGCAAGTAACCCCAGCTCTGTCAGCCTGCTATCCTGCTCTGAGAAGAAGTGCTAACGTGAGCGCTGCTGAGAGACGCAGGCCCTGGGTCACAGCTCCCCATGGCCTTTGAGGGCCCCCCACCAGGAAGAGGGGTGAGAACCCCAGTGCCTGCTCAGGGTTCATGGCAGGTTCTAGAAGATAGCATGTGCTCCAGCTTGGGGCAAGCTGGCATTTCATCATAACTATAACTACCATCAGCACACATCTGTGACAGCCGTCTGAGGGGAAAGAACTTCCCGACATTGCCCGACAGATGCCCGTCCCCTAGTCGCACACCCAGTGGGCCCAGCTCAGGCCCCAGAGGAGGGACAGCTGAACTTGGTGCTGCCGTGGGGCCACTAACAACCGCCCAACCCTCCACCGCAGTGCTCTACCAGCCCCCTGGACCCGGCCCCTTCTTGTCCCCGCGAGTCCCGTCAGCCCATCGAAGGCAGAAGCAATCACGGTGACGGTGACGGGAGGGAGCATTGCCTTTTAAGGCCTCACCAACTGCAGTGCCAGCACAGAGGAGCCTTTAAAGGGCAGTTCTGGCTGGGCCAGCCCGCCCGTCCCCAAATCCAGAACAAAAATAGAAGCGGCGCCCCAGATGGCTTGGCTGCTCCAACTCCCCAGAATGGCCCCTCTGAGCCCGTGGGGCGGGCAGCCAGGGGGCGCACCAGGCAAGGCACCCCAGCTGCGAGGAACATGCAGCCCGAGACGGGCACCTGGGATGGCAGGTGGGAACGCTTCGGCCACCCCTGGCAAAGTGGGGCTGAAGAACCACCCCCAGGGCGGCACCCCAGCTCTCTCTGGTATCAGGAGGAAGCTTGCCAGCTGGTCACTAAGGGAATGAGGGAGACTGTCCCCAGCCTGTGACAGCCCCCAGCTGATGAGAATGGCCCCCAGCCCTGCTCCGTGGGGCCCTCGCTCCCCTGCTCAGCCAGGCACAGGGAAGGAGCTTTCAGGAAAGGGCCTTCAGGGTAGAGAGACCGGTACACCCAGCAAGGCCTCACTCATCACGTGGGGCCTTGGACAGAGCCTGGCACACACAAGGGCTGCCGAGCAGGTGTCCCTCCCATCCCTCAGCCTGAGCACAGGTGCCATGTGGGCAGAGCTCATGCCTGTCTTATCCCTGCTAAATCCCCAAGGCCTAGAACAGCGCCTGGCACATGCAGGCATCAAATAAAGACTTAGAATGAAAACCTGATGGAGCCCTGCCACCTTGGCAGGGCAGAAGCTGCTAATCGGGCACCCACCTCTGTCCCCCAGGCATGCTCTGCTTGTCTGCTCAGTGTCCCCCACAAGTTTGAATAAGTAGCAAACCTGGAAAAACCTGCATGTTTACTGGACTTCTCTCCAAACCCAAAGATGGGCTAACCCCAGCCATTTTCCCTCAGAGCCATCCCCGTCTAGATGCCCAGCCCTGAGATCTTCCCTCTTAGAAGGGCGGCACCCTCCACCCTGCCCCTGGGGGTCCACGCTCACCTGAAGTAGTCGCTGCAGGCGGCCAGGACCACCTTGTGCGCGTGAAAGGTCTCTCGGTTGATGGTGAGCACGACATCCAGGAGTTGGCCCTGGGCGCGGAGGGCAGCGAGGCCCTGCAGGAGGCTGGTGCTGTGGCCCGGGGCCGAGAAGGTACACTTGAGGGCCCCGTTCTTGTCGGCCATGCTGCGGGAGAGCAGAGGTGGGCAGGTGGCTCACAGGCCTCAGGGCCGTCTGGTCCCTGGGCAGGCTTGGCAGGGCTCTGAAGCTGCCCCGGGTGGAGGCAAAATTGCCAGAACCAGCCCCAGAGAAGTGGAAACCAGGCCTGGGTCCCAATGGTGTCTTCCACCTGCCCACTGACTGGCCGTGGCAGTGGATGCGCCTCTCCAGCCTCCATTTGCCACCTGTGAAATGGGTTTGATGCAGGACCTGCAGAGGCTCCCACATCCCTTTTTTTTGTATTTGAGATGAGATTCACATAACATTCATCATTTTAAACTGTACAATTCAGTGGCATAAAATCCACTCACAATGTTATGCAACCATCACCTCTATCTAGTTCCAGAACATTTCAGCACTGTGAAAGAAGACCCATACCCATTACCAGTCACCCCCCCCAATCCCCCTCCCCCAGCCCCTGGCAACCACTAATCTGCTTCCTGTAACTATGGATTTGCCTGTTTTGATGTCTCATGTAAATGGAATCATGCAACATGCGGTCTTTTGTATCTGGCTTCTTTCACTCAGCCTGATGTCTTCAAGTTTCATCCATGTTGTAGCGTGTGTCAACGCTTCATTCCTTTTTCTAGCCGAGTAATATTCCCCTGTGTGGACACACCATAATTCCTTTATCTGTTCACCCATCTATGAACCTTTCTTTGGGTTGCTTCCAACCTTCTCCTCTTTAAAAATTTATTTCATTAGCTTTCATTCTAAAATGACCTGTGCTGGGGCTTCCCTGGTGGTGCAGTATTGCGGCTCATGGGCCGCTTCTATTTTTATTCTGGATTTGGGGACGTTAGGAATCTGCCTGCCGATGCAGGTTTGAGCCCTGGTCCGGGACGATCCCACATGCCAAGGAGCAACTAAGCCCATGTGCCACAACTACTGAGCCCGCGCTCTAGAGCCCACGAGCCACAATACTGAAGCCTGCATGCCTAGAGCCCATGCTCCGCAACAAGAGAAGCCACTGCAATGAGAAGCCCGCGCACCACAACGAAGAGCAGCCCCTGCTCGCCACAACTAGAGAAAGCCCGCGCACAGCAACGAAGACCCAACACAGCCAAAAATAAATAAATAAATAATAAAAAATAAAATGACCTGTGCCTACTGAGTGCTCATTTTAAGGTATAGGACTCTCCATGTCACCTCACTGTCCCCTGTGCCCCAGTGAGCCATCCCCACGAGTAAGCCCCTCTTCTCTCCCCTGCAGGAGGCAGGGTGGGATTAGTTGCCAGCACAGAGCTCCAGCACAAGTCTGAAGGAGGAACTCGAAACCTGCAGCCTCCCGGGTGGCACTAAGCCCCGGGGTTGGGGGTGCCACGGGCCAGCTTCTCACCGTGGGAGAGGGAGAGCCACCTCCAGCAGGTGCTGACCTTCAAGGTCTAGCCACTCTGACACCAGCCAGCATGCCTCTTGTGCCCTGTACCCCAGGGGAGGGCAGCCACACGACCATAAAGTCACCCTGGCCGTTTACAGAAGAATTTCGCTCTGGCTGCACTCGGTGGACACCCAGTCGAGGGGAAACGCCTGTCAGTCCTACCTTTCAGGGACACGCTGAGCAGTTTGTCCGCAGCCCCAGAGCTGTAAGAGGACACAGGAGGACTGAACCCGGGTCCAGGAAACAGCAGGTTGCATGGGATCTTCCTGTCACCAATGTAAGGAAGCCGTAAAACCAAGAATAACTGCCCTAAGATGGATTTACCTACGGGGGCAGTTAGCTGGGGATGTGATAAGTAAAACAGATTCCTGCACCTCAAAATGAGGATGCACAAAGCAAAGGTTGCCTTGGAATAAAAATAAAGTTTTGAAAAGGAGAGGGGTGGAAATAACCCAAATGCCCATCAGTGGATGAATGGATAAACAAAACATGGTGTATGCATACAATGGAATATTACTCAGTCATAAAAAAAGAATGAAGCTGAGTCATGCTACAACATGGAAGAAACTTGAAGACATCAGGCTTAGTGAAAGCCGCCAGACACGAAAGGCCACGTGTTGCATGATTCCATTTATATGAAATGTCCAGAAATCCACAGAGACAGAAAGCAGATTAGTGGTTGCCAGGGGCTGGGGGAGGGGGGGTGTGGAGTGACCGCCTGAGGGTACAGGATTCCCTTTGGGGTGATGAAAACGTTCTGGAACTAAACAGAGATGATAGTTGCATGACATTGTAAAAGCACTAAATGCCACTGAATTATATACTTTAAAATGGTGAATTTTATGTTATATGACTTTCACCTCAAAAACAAAACAAAACTCAAGGACATCTGAGCCTTCTCAGGTCCTGGGCAAAACCCTGCCATGACCTCCAGGGCCTCACAGCATACAAGGTCCTCTGTGGCCCAGCCCCTATCACCCCCACTCGCTTCCCCTCATCCCCTCCCCCCTCCCCAGCCCGTCCCCTTTGCTGTTTCATCTCGGAAAACTTTTGTAGACATGCATCGATAGGGCTTCCCTGGTGGCGCAGTGGTTGAGAATCTGCCTGCCAATGCAGGGGACACGGGTTCGAGCCCTGGTCTGGGAGGATCCCACATGCTGCGGAGCAACTAGGCCCGTGAGCCACAATTACTGAGCCTGCGCGCCTGGAGCCTGTGCTCCGCAACAAGAGAGGCCGCAATAGTGAGAGGCCCGCGCACCGCGATGAAGAGTGGCCCCCGCTTGCCACAACGAGAGAAAGCCCTCACACAGAAACGAAGACCCAACACAGCCATAAATTAATTAATTAATTAATTTTAAAAAATTAAAAAAAAAAAAAAGAAATGCATCGATAAATGAGTTTAGGAGCCCCTAATATATCACTTCCTCCTCCAAACACAACAGAAGGGGGCAATGCCCATCAGCCTCCATGGGGTCAAGAGCCTTCCCAGGACTCTCTCAGCCCCCACCCCACCCCAGGCAAAGGCCATCCTCCCCAGCCCTCTGCTCTCTCCCCATGGCCTCCGGCTCTCTGGAACTTGCTTTCCCATTCCTGTGACTGATACCTGCCCACAAATGAGGGCCAGGAATGTGGGCACTGGTCTTTCCAAGAAAGCAGGAAGAGAAAGAAGGCTCCTCGACTCCTGCTGCCCACCGGCTCCCAAAACACAACCAGGGGTAAAAGAGCTGACGTCGGGCACAAGACACACAGTCGCTGCTGACGGGAGGTCCCCGACTGGCACAGGCCGCCCACCTCAGCGGCCCTTCTGCAGAGCCTCGGGAAAAGGGGTAAACCATCCAATGGGCAGAGGGGCTGCAGGGCCCTGGGCACTGCCTGCAGGCCTGCGAGATGCTCAGGGTTCCGAAGGTGTGGGGACATGGCGGGGGGACAGGGGACGTGGCAGGGGGACACCACCTGTGCTTAGCAGAAAACCATCCTGTCTCTGGGAGGCAGGAACACATGTGATTCAGAGCCCAGCGCTGTGGTCATCTGAGCTGGTGATACTGGGACGCCAGTGGTGTCGGTAGCCAGATCCTGGGTTTGTCCCGGAGGCTGGGTGTGCAGACCGTGGAGGGAGGGAAGGAAAGGGACCCAGGAGGACCCTGAGTCTCTAGCTTGGCCGAGTCGCCTCTCCCCACCAGGTGGAGGGGATGCCCACCTCACACGCCCCCCTCCTCTCCCAGGCAGGAAGCAGCCAGTGCTGCTGCATCCAGCCCATCCTTCCTGACTGGGTCACTGCTCGGATCCGAGTCTCTGCTCTTTTGGTTTCCCAAGAACCCCACCTGACCCATGTTCTGAAGATCACGAAGAGAATGTCATTGGACCCTCAGGATTCAGAAGGTCTCAAACTGTACCCACCCACTGGCCAGGGCTGCCCTCAGCCATACAGGCCCTGCCAGGACATCTCCAGGGACAGGGTCTTGCTGTGTCCTCTCGGCGACACCCTGTGACGGGCCTCTGGACCGCCGAGCCAAAGCCACATCCCACATGAGCCTCCAAGGACCCTTGAGGTGCTCAGATCCATCCCCCCCTCCCCCACTCTCCTCATGGGCTTTTTTGTCAGCCCCTTGTCTGTTTCTCATGGGTGGGAGGACACAGCATGAATGAGACAGAGCAGACCTGCCCTCGTCAGGCACACAGTCCGGGAAATGGGGACCCAAAGCGGTCACATCATCCAGAACTGGCTTCACATCGAAGCTGTGAATGTCTCGGGGCGAGGAGACAGGAGCTGGGAGCAGAGAGGTGCAGAGGTCAGAAAAAGTGGGGGTGTCCCCGGCTTCTCCTCCCAGCTCTGCCACCCCTGAGGTTAGACAGTGATGCCCAGCCTGGGAGCAGAGGGCTTGGCTGCATCCTGGGTGTTGGCCCTAAGGCCCGACTCCCACGAACGGCCGTCCCTGTGCAGAGCCACCTCCCCTCCCAAGATGGGCCCCCTCCTGCCTGGGGCCAGGTGCTCCACCTTCCCTGTGCAGCACAGTGGCCTGGGATCAGGGACGGCTGGTGTGACCCCTTGGACCCTCCCTCCCAGGACCAGGGGGCAGAGAAGAGGTGTGTCTCAAACCAGGGACCGTGTTAAGATGCAGACACAGACGTAGACTTGGCCAGTCTGGGTAGCCCCGGGGATGGCAGTGCTGCTCTCCGCAGATGCCACTCAGCACAGCAGGGGCTGCGGGGTGTGAGGAGGTGACACGCAGACAGCACCTGTGCGCCACTTGCATCACCAGGATCACCTAGAGTTATCCAAGCCTGGATCCTGGCCCTGAGCAGAGTGTCTGGAGGGTTGGGCCGGGACCCAAAGCCTGGGAGGTGAATCTTGGCCAGACCCACTCCGGAAAGACTGCCCGGACTGCACCACGGCCCTTGCTGCTCCAGGCTCCGGCACCTGGTGTGAGGAGCAGAGGGCAGGATTCCGAGGCTGCCCTGCTATCTGCCAGCTGTGTGACTAAGGCACGTTGCCCGGTCCTCTGGGTCTTCATTTTCTCAACTCTCAAATGGGGCAGGCAGGACTGCCCTGGTGGTCCAGTGGTTAAGACTCCACGCTTCCACTGCAGGGGGCATGGGTTCGATCCCTGGTTGGGAACTAAGATCCCACATGCTGTGCAGCGCGGCCAAAATTTTTTAAAAAGGTGGGGAGGGGAAGGGAGGAGCAGACGTCACAGAGCTGCCATGAGGCTCCCCGGCCCCCATCACCTCCTGGGAAATGAGGGACCACAGACCCACTTCCCCCAGCTTCACTTTGGGCTGGCAAGGCCCAGTGGGGGGCTACATCCTGCCACCAACCATACAAGCCACTCGTATGCCTTTGAATGGGGCCAAGTGCTTGGGAACTTGAAGCTTGGAACCACCCACAGAGCACCAGCCCACGGCAGGTGTCAAGTGAGCCTAGCTGGCCTCTCGGTGGACACCTCACCTCACAGATTTTGTATATTCCCCCAACCCAGCCTTTGACATTTTGCTTTTAGCTGGCCTCAGTTTTTTCTTAGAAGTTCCTCTGAGAGCGTGAGGCAAGCTGGGAGGATTTCCTGTGCTTCCTCTGAGCTCTGGGGAATGGCGTGCCCATGCATGTTTTCACCAGAAGAAAGATCTCACACCAGAGGCAACTTCATCCTGGGGCTGCTTGGTTCCTGGACATATATTTACTGTGGTCCTCCATATATAAAGAGCACCAAGAAATCAATACAAAGTCAGCAATGTCACAGAAGGATGTGGGCTGACGGTTCCTAGGAAAGGAAGCACAGCTGGCTGGAGAGACCTAAGACTCAGCCTCGCTCATGATAAGGGAAGTGTGCTTGCCAAAGGACTGGCTTCACCCCTCAGGTGGGCAGAGTCATGGCGTGGGCCATCTGGCAGCAGACGCTCTTGTCCATTCCCAGCAGGAGTGCAAAGAGGGACAACTCCCAGGCAGGCAGTTTGGCAGACCTAGCAAAATTCTAAAGGCTCACATCCTTGACCTAGCAAGTCTACTTTTGGGATTTACCTGAGATGTACGCACATGTGCAAGTTGAGAGATGTGTGAGGATATTTACCAATACCATTTCTGGGGGCTGAAGATGGGAAACAAGCTAAACACCCTTTAAGGGGGTACAAAGGGCTGCCCTCCAGCCGAGCACGGAGGCCGTGCATACCCTAAGCATTAAAACGCTCCTCTGCAGGAGTTAGGACACCCCGGCCCAGGAACCCCTACAAAGCCCATAGCACTTCTGCTTACAGGGTGTGGAGCCCAAGTTGCACCAAGGGGGTAGGAAACGGCCCCTTTCTGCACATGCCTCATCCTGTCCCAGGCGTTCCTCCTCGTGCCTCCAGCAAGGCTCATGGCACCTCACAAGGCTGGTTTCCTCCTCCCATCTCACCAGTGGGACAACTGTCTCTGAAGCCCCCACCGCTACCCCACACACACCTCACAGCCTCTGGGGAACTCAAGGAAGGAGGGAGGAAGCCGGCAGGGGCCAGAGTCCCCAGCCTAGACAGAGAAGCAGGCTTGGCTGGGCGGAGGTGGGCAGGAGGAAGAGGGAGGGCCAGGGCCTGGGACCGATGACTAAGGGAAGGACCCATTACTCAGGCCGGCCCAGACAGGGGGCGGCTGGCGAGGCGGGGCCCCGGGCCCCCAGGAAGGCGGCAGCGGCAGCCCTTGAGCTAGTTCGAGTCTCCAGACGGCCACCCAAGCCACGGTCACCCGCGCTGAGTCATCGGAGCCAATGCGTCAGCAGTCGGGTCAGGGCGTCTCTGGAGGCCACTCACTGCCTCCCCAGCTGCACCCTCAGCCTGGACCTGGCCTCTGACCATGTGCCCCCCGCTGTCCTGACCCCAACCTCCGCGCTGTGTCTCTCTAGCACTGTCATCAGGCACCCCCAGCCATGTGCAGTCCCGTGCTGGACACGGGGACACAGCTGTTGCCTCCCTCTGGATGTCCCTGCACAGGGGCTGACAGCCAGTGGGACTAGGTGGGGTATATGCCCACCTGTGGCAGGATCCCCACAACCTCCAGGCGTCCCCAGCCTGCTGAGCCCATTGCCCATGCTGTCGCTGGATCCTTGCTGGCGCCCCCTGTGGGGACTCCTTCCTGCCCCCCATCCTTCATGGGGTCACCCCCCAAATACACCAGGGGCTAGAGTCCTTGCCTCAGGGCCTGCTTCAGGGGGACCCAAGGCAGGATGGCCTAGTGAGGGACAGCCACAGGAGGTGGAGAGCCACACCAACAGTGACAGGGCCCCGCGACGGCGGTAGGGGCTGCCTTGGGAGCAGCACTTGGCGGGGTGGGCGCTCCCCTCCTCCTGCCCTCGCCCGGCTGCTGGCCCTGGTCTCCACTGTCGGTTTCCCAAGCCCACAGGAGAGATATGAAGCCCCGGAAAGTTCTTTTCACTGGAATGTCCAAAAAAAAAAAAAACGGGAAAAGGCAAGACCAAGAAAGAATTTCATGGAAACATTTCTTTGGGGTTTTGTAAACTCCTTTCCCACCCCCACATGGAGCTCAAAACTCAGGCCAGAACAGAGTCTGACGGTATTGCCCCTTTAACATACTGTTCTGACATGCAAATTCCCTCACTTCCCCTCAAAACAGAGAGCACTTCCACTTTCAAAGCCAATTTTGGTTTTATTGTCCATGTGGCTCGATGGAGCACAGCAGCGCAGCGCAGCTGGTTGGCTCACACCCCGGCTGATGCAGTACCAGGGAGCTCCAGGCCACTCCGCCTTAGGGTCCTGGGTGCATCAGCAGGGAAGATACATGGGGGGACAAAGGGAGACAGAGACCCAGAGAGGGGGAGAGAGACCCAGAGAGAGAGAAAGAGACCCAGAGAGGGGGGACAGAGACCCAGGGAGAGGGGGACAGAGACCCAGAGAGAGGGGGACAGAGACCCGGGGCGAGGGGGGGGAACAGAGGTTGGGGGATGGGGATGGGGCTCTCTAGCTGCAGATGGAGAAGTGCCGGCAGCCCGCTGGTCACCTCTCTGTCCTATTTCCCACACCACCAACCACTGCCTCCTATCCAGCCACACTGGAAGCTTCTCTGGCTTCCCCTTCCTGCCCGCCTCAGACCCTTCACAAAGCAGGCTCACTGACAGAGCACATGCTGGGCACAGCCCTTCACAAAGAACTTCATGAATCCCTGGCCAGCCCAGGAGGTCAGTGCAGCAAGTGTCCCCTTCAAGATGGAGAAACTGGACTTGCCTGGTGGTGCAGTGGTTAAGAATCCGCCTGCCAATGCAGGGGACATGGGTTCGATTCCCTGGTCCGGGAAGATCCCACATGCCGCGGAGCAACTAAGCCCGTGTGCCAGAACTACTGAGCCTGCACTCTAGAGCCTGAGTGACACAACTGCTGAAGCCCGCACGCCTAGAGCCCTTGCTCCGCAACGAGAAGCCACCACAATGAGAAGCCCACACGCCACAATGAAGAGTAGCCCCTGCTCCCCACAACTAGAGAAAGGCTACACAGCAACGATGACCCAAGGCAGCCAAAAATAAATAAATAAACAGATTTATTAAAAAAAAAGATGGAGAAACTGAGGCCCAGCATGGCCCCCACCCCATGGCTGCAGGCAGCTCCAGTACTGGCTCCCACTTCCCGCTCTACTACAGCCTGCTGACTCTGCCAAGGCCACTGCTCTGCCTTCCAGGCACGCAGCTCCATGGATCAAAGGTGCGTCTGAGCCAAGGTCCCAGATGTCCCACAAAGGCAGACACCCCAAGCCACTGTTGCTGTGGTTACCACAGTATTTCACAGCTCTGGGTACTGTGCTCCCAGCCCAAAGGATGGAGTCACCATGTTTTGGCACCTGGCAGTAGCCCTCAAATGCTCCGGCTGGCCAGCAGCCCCCATGCTCACGTCAGCACGCTCTCTCCTGGGGCTGCTCACCCCAGGCCGGCTCCGCCCTCCTCACCCCCAGACAGCCGCAGCCCCACGGTAAGGGGCAGCTCCTTCTGAGATGCCTGCAGTCCTCTCACAGGGCTTGATCCCTGGGCGCTCTGGGGAGCAGATGAAAGAGCAGGGCTCCTGTGTGGACAAGTGTGGAACCCAGGAGCAGATGAAGGTCCTCAGAGCAGGGTCCCAGCAGGCCTGGAGGCCAAACCACTGAGAGAGACTGGGGGGCACAGAGACCCATAGAGAGGGGACAGAGACCCAGAGAGAGAGAGAGAGAGAGAGAAGAAAATCTGGCCAGGGCCCCAGATCCCATGTGCCCCTGAGCCTGGGCTCTTTCCACAGCATCAGCTGAATTGTTTTATTTCTCCCTCCTGGTCATCATACTGGTTACTTCCTACATCTTCTGCGATAATTTAAATCAGGATGCCCAGTGCCAAGGTGGATCTGCGCACCCCATGGGAGGCGAGGTGAGCCAGGCCGCCAGGCAGGGGCAGAGCCTCATCCACTCCTTCCCACCTGCTCTGCCTCCTCCAAGAGCTGGGCCGTGGACACATCTAGGGCCCACTGTGAGCCCACCCTGGGAGCACGTCGCCCACAGAGACGCTCTCCCTGAGCCCTGCAAAGGGGCGCCAGGCCACACTTGCCCACCTCATCTTCAGGGCATCACCAGGCAGGGCCACCCCCCACACGTATGTCCTTGGCTCCTGCCTGTCTGTGCCTGCAGTGCAGTGACAGGGTGACAGAAGAGAGGCGGTGCTGGGTGCTGGGGAGTACCGGCAGGAGGGAACCATGCAACCTGCCGGCACCCGGGACTGGTGGCTCCTGAGAACCCCCATGTGACAGCCAGGGAGGCTCAGGGTCCAGAGGGTGGTAGGGAAGGCAGACAGGTTCTAGAACCCACGTCCACCTCAAAAGAACCATCATGACTCCTCCCAAGGACCCAGAGAGGTGACAGGAGCAAATTCCTAGGGGCTGGGGGTAGAGGCAGGGGTGTGCCTGGCCCCACAAGTCACCAGCCTCACAATGAGACCCCACCAGCCATCCTCAAAGCCTGGCTGGGATCCTGCGCACACAGAGCCTGGCGCCGGACAGCCTCGCTCAGTGCTGGTTGCACTCAAGGCAAGTGGAACCACCGGGTCAGCTCCATCATCCCGCCCTTCTGAGACAGGGACAAACCGCGTGAATTCCCCCACTCCCGCAATACTCACTGGGTTACAGCCAAGAACTCTACAGGTATGGCCCACCCTCCCACAAGCAGAAGGCAACAATGACATCAAAGTCCATCACTCTCCTGCCTAAGCCACCTGTGGCTCTCCGACAGTCTTGCTCTTCAGGGACCACAGTGAGCCCAGTGCCCCTGAAGCCCAGCCGTGACCTCTTGCCCAGGCTCTCTGCCCTCACCCCAGCCTCTGACTGGTGCCCCAGGGAGCCCAGGATGTGTGAGGATCTGGCCACTGCTGATGGACAAGAGGACCCTGTAGGCAGCACTTCCCCAGTCCCAGACCTGCCAACTCCAGAAACTTCTCAAGTCTAGGAAGACAGAAGGGGGACACCCAGACCCTCCTTCCCTCATCATCAGCAAGCTCTCTGCCTCCACGTACCCCCACCTCTCCCCACCCTGGCAAGCGAGCACCCACTCCATGCAAGACTGTGGGCCCGGGGCAGTGCCAACCTGGTTCCCAGCTTGCCTCTCAGTGGGCAGCCTGGAGAGGGGTATACCACTATCGTCACCATTTTACAGATAGGGACATTGAGGCACAGAGAGGTTCAGGCATCCACCCAAGGCCACACAGCATGTAAGAGGCCTGGCCAGTGTCAGCCTCTCTGTAGCCCCAGGTGGATGGGCCCCTTGATCACCTCCATGATGCAGACGGGGAGACTGAGGCTGGGAGAGCTGAGACCACTCACCAGGAAGGCCAAGCCAGGAGGTGGACGTGGAGCTGGACAGCAAGTAGGGCAGGATGTGGCTCCTCAGTGGCAGCCAGGGCAAGGGTGTGGACTATCCCACTAACCCCCCGTTATGAGGGAGGTAACCCCATTCTGCCAGGTCACAGTGGGAAAGCCCCACCCAGGCCTCCACACCTCTCCGACCCCAACCCAGCTCTATTTGTCTTGCCTGCCCATCGCTCCACCTGGTAAACCATCCATCTGTTTCCAACCTGTCTCCTCGAAGCTGCAACAGGAGCCTCACCAAGCAGGGCAGGGTGGGTTCTGTCTCCTGCTGTGTTCCAGCACCTGGCACCATGCCCAGCATGTACTCAGAGCTCAGTCACACTTGTTGATTAAATGGCTGGATGGCTGAGTGGGTGGGTGGATGAATGGATGGATAGATGGGTAGATGGATGATGGATGGATGGATGGACAATGGGTGATAGGGTAGATGAATAGACAGATGGGACAGACGGATGAATGGTTGGATGGAAGAGTGGGTGGATGGAAGGATGGGTAGATGGACAGACGGATGGAAGGATGGATGGATGGATAGGATGGGTGAGGTGGCAGGTGGATGGCTGCTAGGTGGCAGCAGTGGCTGGGGCCTGACTCATATCTCTGCTTGTTGCAGGTATCTGCTGCATATATCTGCTCTGTTACCCGCTCCACGCAACCTCCTGGTCCAAGTCCTGGGACTAGGTATGTTATCCTCTGACTGGGCTGAACCAGGAAGCCCTTGGCAGGCTCCTCTCTGGGATGTCTGGCCTCCACACTTTACTCATGCTATTCCCCAGGTTGAAGGGCCAACTCCTTCTGCCCCCCACCTCCACCCCTCCTCCCTATGCTGCACTCTCAAGCCCACTAGCTCTTCCACGCTCCTCCATCACTTTCCCTTCCAAGCCTTCTCGAAGTAGAAGGTCTCCCCCATGACCTCCCTTGCCCTCATGGCCCAGCCAGGGTTCCCCACAGCCTCCGTGACCCCTCAAAGCCCAGCCAGGGCCCCAATGCCAGGGGCAGCAAGGGCGACTAATAAGCAGGTCTCAGGGTGAAGCTTCGCCTGTTTTGTTCACACCCACTGACAAGAGGCTGATCCCAGTAAGAGCCCATCCCCCCACATTATCCCTGCTGCACTGGGCTTGGAGATGGGGCCACTTGAATGAGCAAAACCCCTTCACTCTACAAATTAGGCAAGTAGGCACATGACTGCATGGCCCCAGAACACCATTCAGAAACCCTGTTGAGAATCCAGCATTGCAAATGCCAGCATTTCAGGACCCAGCCCAGCTGCCTCCCCTGGCAGGGCAGGTATTGAGGTTCTGAAAGAGACAGTTCCACTAAATGGCATGCGCTCATGCCCAGTGGTGCTAGGCCATATGCAGGCAGACACAGTATGGGTATGGCTCAGCAAGGACCTTCCAACAGCAGCACAAACTTAGGCATCAAAAGGGGCCTCTCATGAATATCTTCATTTTAGGGGGTGCCAACATCCCTTCCTTCTTCTGTTAAGGGCCCCCTGTTTTCCTCAGGGAACCTCCTTCACTCTCAGCCCCAGTGGTAAGGATCAGGAGACCCACCCCTGGGCTGAAAAGGGAGAATTCATAACCCAGCCTGGCCAACCAGAGCCTCCCAGGCCCCCAGCCATGCTGACTGATCCCAGGATAGGGAGTGTGACCCATTCGACCCAACCAAAACCTTCCCTGGGACTTTTGCTGGAGCCACCAGGATGGAAACTTCCCTTCCCCTTAGGGTTGCTGGGATGATGGGGAGCAAGGTGAGGTTACCTTGCCCAGCCAAGAGCTAAGAGACGGGAGTCACAGGTTCCAGAGGAATCATCTGAGCTCTGAATTTAATGAATTTAAAAACTGGAATTCTCCCTGAACTTATTTTTTATGTGAACGATGAACTTTTATTTTTTAACTGAAGGCAGTGAGTCGAGTTGAGTTTCTGGCTCTCGTAACCAAAAGGGGCCTTCAATGTCAGAAGCCTCTGATCCGGGGCTCGAATTCTGGATGAGCCTCTCGAAAAACTACTGTGGAGTTAATACTTCTCCAGCTACCACTTCTCCCTGCAATGCACACTGGCTTCCTACCCTGGGAATGCGGACGAGGAAGCCTCACTGGTTGATCTGCAGGCGAGTGGGTGATGACCAGACCCAGCCCGAGCCCCGCCTGCCCGTAAAGAGACAGCCCAGCCATCTCCCTGTGAAAGGTCAGCAAGCTACCCATGCCCCCTACTGTGAAAGTTCAGCAACTCTAAATGCTAAAATACTGGAAGCACGCCTAAGGCTGGAGCTGCAGGGAAGCCCAATGCCATCAGCCTCGGCAAGGAAAACACCACCCAGAGTTTCTGCAAGTGACTCACGTGGAGCATAAACATTTGTGTGTTCCCAGTCTCCCTGCCTTACAGCCCACGGGCTGCCATTACCCCTTGCACGAGAGAGGTGGGGAAAAAAGAGAGAGAGCAAGAGAAGCCCTCCTAGGATCAACCAGACTTCACCAAGCCAGCACACAGTTATGACTTTAACTATAGTCCTGGAAGTTTTCCAAGTTGAGGCTGCCTCGGGGGTCTGCAGCGGGGCTCCCCTACATGACTGTTGCTTCACGGGCATTTTGTCACCCCCCCCCCAAACCCTCCCTCGGGAGAATGTCCCACTCTCAGCTACAGTCATGGAAGATTCTGAGTGATCACGTCTCCCTGCTCCTGCTTCCTCCGGCAGACTGCTTCAAATTCTAACATCCCTCTGAGAGGCGAGCTGTCCGGATATCCAGCCCAGCCCAGCCCAGCCCAGCCCAGCCCAGCCCAGCCCGCTCCTGCTAGGATTCTGTCTTTGACCCCTGTGGAATTTCGCAGTTGTGGCGTCAGAAAACGTCTTCGGCCTCGATCCTTGATCCTCCTCGGGTGACCCCCCCTTGAGGCCTTTAAAAGCCCAAAGGTCCACCCCTCAAGATTTCCTCCAGGCTGAGCGTGTTCAATTCCGGAAGCTGCTTCCCTCATAGGAAAGGTCTGCGATTCCCCAAAGGTGCCGGTTACTTCCTCCTGAATCACAGTATTTTCAGTGTGCAGCGAGGTGGTCTGCGGGAAGAGCTCAGCAGCAGGGCTGCTCGGCGAGGGGTCTGAAATCACGCTGGATGCGCCCCAAAACCCACTCCGCCAAGGAATGTTAGGGAAACGCTCTCATAGCCATGGGGGATGAGTTCTGTGAATCCTGAGCAGCCCTCTCTGAAGGGAAATGGGAAAGGGGCGGGGAGGAGGAAGGGACTGGAGACTCGGGGTTAACAAGTGTTAAGAGCCCGTCTGCACAGCTGCGGAGCGGCTACCACAGGAGGAGGGCGGGTCGGCCCGGTGGGGACCCAGCGGGCCCCAGCCCCCACTTCCCCCGGCAGGCAGCTGGACAGGGAGCGCGGCTGGTCCTTTCCCCGTCTCCAACACAGCGCTAAGATCCTGTCCGTGAACTAAATGGAGCGCGTGCAAAAGGGTACTGCTCACTGGCTTCTCTCTAACAGGGCTGACTCACTGACAACACACCTGTGAGTCTCTGTTTCTCTGCCCGGACCCTGCCATTAACAAAAATCAGGAGAAGAGTGACCCTTGCTCGGCTGGCCGTGGAGGGCCGTTCCAGAAGCCTCCCAGTCAGGCCAGCTCCTCCTGCAAATCCATCGTAGACTGTATGTAGAATATCCGCTAGACTGTATCAGAGCCTCCACAGTGAAGCCCTGCCTGCGGGGAGCACACATTCTAGGGGACACAGATCCTTAAGAACACAGAATGGACCATGAGCCTGGGGCAGAGGACGAAGAGGGGCAGATGGGGGGAGTCATGGTGGACAGAGTGGCCAGGCCCCAAGGAGGCAACACAGGAATTGTGCAAAGCTCTGGGACAGGTCACCCCAGCCGAGGGAGGGTGAGCTCACGAGGCCCAGGAGGGGCACCAGCCTGCTGTTGGAGATGTGGGCTGTGGAAGCACGGGGGCCCGTGGGCGGGCAGGGCCTCGCCGTGGGGGACAAGGGGATCATGTGGAGAAGTGAATTTTGTTCTGAGACTGTTCTGAGAGTGAGGAAGCCCCTGGCAGGTGTCAGACAAGGGACGGCCTGGTCTGATGCCTGCCTTGGGAGGGTCCTGCCAACTGGAGGTGGGGGGACAGCAGCCAGGAGGGCAAGAGTCGATGGCAGCTCAGAGCCAGGATGAGGTGGAGGTGGAAGAAGGGGCCGGACGGGGATGTGGCTCAACGGTGGAAGCAACACAGTGTGCCAACAGATTAAAGGAAGAGAGAGCAAATAAGTGTGCATGTGGTTAGTGCTCTCAAGGAGGTCAGAGAGGAGAGGCAGGAATCGAACTGGGAAGGACCAGGTCCTGGTTGTTAGAAGACCAGAGACCCTCGAGCAAGGAGAGGCACGAGGACTTTCCAGAACAGAGGGGGTACCTTGAGCCCTCCAGGCCAGATGTCCATGTCTGCTCCCTGTCCCCACTGGATGCTCTCAGGCAGCAGAGCCTCTCAAGCCAAGTGGGGCCTCATCCTCCTGCCTGACGCGTCCTCCACCAGCACTCACTCTTTGGTCCACGGCAGAAACCTGAGAGCTGGTGACTCCCAACCTGGCTGCCACCATGGGTCAGCATGTCACACGGGTTCAACCTTGAATCTTCCCCAAACCCATGCCCGCCTCACCATCTCCACGCCCCCGCCTCAGCCCAGGGCCCCTCATCTCCTGCCAGAGGGATCCTTCCAAAACACGAATCTGACCCAGGTGCCCCCTCACCCAAACCCTGCACCAGCCCCCAGTCTCCCCACTCCTCCCTCTCACCCTCTCCAGCTCCTCTCTGCCCTCTGGACCCCTAAAAAGCCAGGCTCCTCCCCCTCCAGAACCTGCACATGCCACTTGCCTGTACCCAGAAAACAGGCCACCTCCCGAGACTCCCTTCCCCCAAGCTGATGGCACTAACCTTTAGACTCTGCTCAACCTCATCTGTAAGGAGACTCTCAGAACCTTCCACAGAAGGCAGGAACCTCCAACTCAGCCTCGGGACATTTTATGGCAACCGTGGGGAAATGACGGCCCAATTGTTTCACTTGCTGGCACATAAGTGTCCCACACAGGCACGGCCCATCTGTCCGGGGGCCCCATATGCCCAACACCAAGCGCAGCGGCAGGCACACAGGAGGCATGAGACCACCGACAATCGCCAGTGGAAGAGAAAGGTGTCAAATGAGTCCCATCCACAAGAGGAAGGACCTGGGGATGCCGAGAAGTCACCCTCCCTCCTCCCCCTTCTCCAGGGCCTTCAACCCTAAGTCTGAAACATGCCCCAAGACCAAAGGGCAGGAGTGCAGAGAAGCCCCACTTTTAAAGTGTCTGGGGGGGAGGCAGGCGCAAACCTCCAACCTGGCCCCTCTGAGCTCTCCCGTGAGGATCGGCAATAAAACATAACCAGTTAAGGAAAGTGCGATGACACACTACATCTACTCCCTAGAGATGGCGCAATGATAGCAGAGGCTAATAAAGCCTTTCTACCCCATGACTATGGCTGACAAGAAGGCCATCCCCGGGGGGTTGCAGCTACTGGATGGAAGTGGTTCAGCTATGAGACAATCAGGCTGCACAATTCAGGGCGAAGTGTGCAGTTTTCAGAGCAATTTCACATCGTGAGCTCAAGGGACCCTACTGGTGAGAAGGTGAGGAATGGGGCGCCTCACTCCCAGAGGAGCTGGGCTGTGTGACCCAGGCCCCGAGCACCTCTGCCCAGCACTTTCTCCAGCTCACCCCAGACTCAACTGCCCCACCCCAATACTCTGCCAAGACCCACCAGCTCATGCTCTACACTCTGTTCCTAGGTGCCAGGCTCACATGGCAGCATCTGTCCTCTCAATGCTGCAGAAGCAGCTCAGACTTGACATGTTCCATTCTCCCACTGGCCCTGCCACTGTCCCTCTCATGGCCACCAAGTAATGATACTACCATCCTCTGAACTGCTCAAGCTGACAACCACAGAATGAATGCTTGTATCCCCCCAAAATTCACACATTGAGACCTATTCCCTAATGTGATGGTATTAGAGGGCAGGGCCTTCGGGAGGTGATTAGGTCATGAGGATGGGCCCCTCATGAATGGAATTAGTGCCCTTATAAAAGAGACCCCAGAGAGCTCCCTAGACCCTTCCACTATGTGAGGACTCAGCAAGGAGGCCATGTCTATGAACCAGGAAGTGGCCTCTCCAGACACCAAATCTGTCGGCGCCTTGATTTTGGACTTCTCAACCTCCAGAACTTCAAGAACTAAATTTCTGCTGTTTATAAGCCACCCAGTCTATGGTATTCTGTTATGGCAGCCCAAACAGACTAAGATACCAACTTTCTCTTCCCAACCTGCCACATTGGCTCATTAGCAAGACCTGCCAAACACCCCATGATCCCTTCTTGGTCCACGTAGGCACAGCGGACAGAATGCTAACAGCTTCAGGACCGCAGGGCAACATTGCCACTTCCACACTCACACACACACGTGTGCAACATGCTGGGCACCCTCTGAGCATACCCTCACCCTAGTTTGCTTCTTCCCAGCTACCCTGCCCAGTGGGTCTGGGGTCCCACTTCCTGGATGAAGACTAACACACAGAGGGTTGCAGATGTGCCCAAGGCATGCAACAAGCATGTGGGTCTGATGAGGTGCCTGATGCCACCAGATCTCCCAGAATTCCTAGGAGGAGTTGAGTTCCTGTCTCTGAAGGGTCAAATTCCTGTCTCTCCCTCTCAGCTGAAGAGAGGATGAGGCCAAAGGAACAAGAATCTTCTCAGAAGGCCAAATCATTGCCCAGTCTTCCACGCAGGAGTTGGGGGGCTGGACTCTTCCAGAGCCTCAGGGATTAGTGGAGACAACCTAGGGTGCAGCCAGAGAGGGCTTGTTAAGAAAGTTTAAACAAGCAAAGGCCACCAAGCCAGAAGCAGACGCCTCAGCTGAACTGTGCCAAACCCACTCACACTGTGTCCCAGTCACGACTTCCCAGAGAAACACCTATGACTGGCGTGCCCCTCACCCAGATACTCCTGCCTCACCCCCCAAGAAGCAGTGTGAATCAATGAGACTGGGCCCCATCCAGACACCTTTAGGAAAGATGGGCGGTGAAGAGAGGATGCCAAAGGCCCAATGTCTGAAGAAACTTCGTGGTGAGAAGGTTCCTCCAGAACTAGGCAGGCCAGGTACCTCACAGCAATGGAATTTTAGCTGGGGAGGTGCGACTCCTGGGAGAGTTCCTCCACCCCCTCACAACACACTGTAAACCTCCTCTCTCTCCAGGAGCCTGGACCCCCTCAAGGGCCTGAGGTGGAGCTGAGAGGGGGCCTGCTGCAGAACAAGTTTCTTTTGTGTGAGTGAGCCTGCAGCTAGGACCCCACCTCCCCTCAGCAAGCGCCCAGCCAAGGCAGCCATGCTCTGTCCATCCCAGAGGTTCGGCTTGGTCATTAACGACCATCTCTACTAGGCAACGGGTTTTTTGTTGATCCCTCGAGATAGGAAGGAAGGAGAATAAGCTTTTCTCTTTCTTTTTTCCCCCTTGGTTGCAGAAAAGTGAAGTTGGAACAAACAAGTTATATAATGCTGGGGGCGGCTGGGGGAACGCAGTCCTTCCTAAGGACAGTTTTTCAAGTTGTGGGACCGTTGGAAGGGCCAAGGGGAAGACAGGAACCACCCCCACCCCTGGCCAAATGACAAAACCCTTCATGGGACAAAAAGGCAGATGCAGGCACCACCTGGAAGGCTGGAAAACCAGCCTCACAGACAGGGCCAGCCTCCCCCCCGGTCCCTGGCAGGCCCACAAGTCTCCCCGAGAAGGCAAGGGACAGACCTGACCACCTAGAAGGGACTTCCTACCAGCCAGACTACAAGCCCTAGAGAGCTTTCCCACACTTCATTCATCCATCCCTCCCTCCCAGCCATATTTCCTTTTTTTTTTTTTTTGGCTGCTCCAGGTCTTAGTTGCGGCTTGTAGACTTCTTAGTTGCGGCATGCAGACTTCTTAGCTGCGGCATGCGGACTCAGTTGTGGCATGCATGCAGGATCTAGTTCCCCAGCCAGGGATCAAAACCGGGCCCCTGCATTGGTACCGCAGAGTCTTACCCACTGGACAGAACACCAGGGAAGTCCCCCAGCCACATTTCTTGAACACTTCTTTCCTCTGGGCTGCCTGTGCTCCAGGCATACAAGACCAAGACTACACGAGACAGACGTGCTCTCTACCCTCAAGGCATTTCCACTAATAAACACACCAAGTAGTGTTGGGTGGTTACTGCATGTTCAAGGACACACAACAGCCATAGGACCCAGCAATTCTGCTCCTGGTATATACCCCTAAGAACTGAACACAGGTGTTCAGACAAAAACTTGTACATGCATGTTTATAGGAGCATTTATCCAAAACAGCCAAAAGGTAGAACCAACCTAAATGTCCTTCAGCTGGTGAACGAATAAAGAAAATATGGTATGTCCACACAATGGAATGTTATGTAGCCATAAAAAGAAATGAAGTGCTGACACACATTACATTGTGGATGAACCTCGAAAATATTAATATGGAGTGAAAGAAGCCAGACACTAAAGGTCACATATGGTATGATTCTATTTATAAAACAGGTAAATTTAGGGAATTCCCTGGCGGTCCAGTGGTTAGGACTCTGTGCTTCCACTAATACGTTGCATAGTCGCGTGGTGAGGCCAAAAAAAAAAAAGAGGTAAATTTATAGAGACAGAAAGTAGATGAGTAGGGACTTCCCTGGTGGCGCAGTGGTTAAGAATCCGCCTGCCAATGCAGGGGAAACGGGTTCGAGCCCTGGTCCGGGAAGATCCCACATGCGCGGAGCAACTAAGGCTGTGCGCCACAACTACTGAGCCTGCACTCTAGAGCCTGCGAGCCACAACTACTGAGCCCGCATGCCACAGCTACTGAAGCCCGCGTGCCTAGAGCCTGTGCTCCTCAAAAAGAGAATCCACCACAATGAGAAGCCTGTGCACCGAATGAAGAGTAGACGCCGCTCGCTGGAACTAGAGAAAGCCCGCGCGCAGCAACAGAGACCCACCACAGCCAAAAATAAATAAATAAGTAAATAAATTTATTAAAAAAAATAGGAAGCAAAAGTACAAAGATTCAATGAACAATTTTTTATATTTTCTGGGATGGGGAGGCCCTGCTTGCTAAGAACCTCAATTGCTAAGGCGAAGGGTTACGCTACAATGTGCATCATTGATTTCCTCTGCCTCTTTTGCTCTGTTTTATTACAACCCCTAATTTGTTCATCACTCTAGTATTTGTAGAAAGATGTTTTGTATTTTGCCACATCATGATAACAATAGTCCCAGTTTGACTGGCTGGTTTATAAGTTTAAGTACAAATAAATAAAAGATCCATTTTCTCATTTGAAAAAAAGAGAAAAAACTTAAACCTACACCTACCATAGGACCCAGTCATTCCACTCTTAGGTATTTACCCAAGAGGATGAAAGTATATGTCCACACAAAGACGCATACCCAGATGTTCACAGCAACTTTATCTGCAATTGTCAAAATGGAAACAACCCAAATGTCCATCAACCAGTGAATGGATAAACAAATTGTGTCCATCCATATAATGGAATAGTAGGCAGCAGTGAAAAAGAACGAACTTCTGATACTTGTGACAACACAGATGAAACTTCAAAAATATTCTGTTAAGGGACAGAAGCCAGACACAAGAAGCCACATATTATATGATTCCATTCATGTAAAATTTCTAAAAAGACAAAACTACAGAGAGCGAAAGCAGATCAGAGTGTGCCTGAGGCCAGGGGTGGGAGAAGGGTTGACTGCAACGGGCTTGAAGGAATTCATTGCGGTGATGGACACGTTCTGAAAACCTGGATTGTGTTAATGGGTACATAACTCTATAAATTTATTAAAACTCAGTGAGGAGACTTCCCTGGTGGTCCAGTGGTTAAGACTCCGTGCTCCCAATGCAGGGGGCCAGGGTTCAATCCCTGGTCAGGGAACTAGATCCCGCATGCCGCAAAAGCCCACCTGCTGCAACTAAAAGATCCCGCATGCGGCAACGAAGATCCTGTGTGCCACAACTAAGACCCGGTGCAGCCAAAAAAACAAAAAACTCCAAAAAACTCAGTGAACTGTTCAGCTAAAATGAGTGAATTGTATAGCATGTAACGAATTATACCTCATTCTTCCTGGTTATCCGTAGCCAGGGCTCAAAGCAGGGACTAGGGTTCACTGTCCCTTACATGCCACCTCCTACTGGTCACCAAATCCTGTCCACTCTACGCCCTGCATGTCTTCCCAAATCCCCTGATCTCTCTTTGCTCCCCACTACAGGCCTCCAAAGCCCAACTCATGCACCCGGACCCTCAGGCCTTTCTGAGGCACACGAGTATTGAACATTTCATCATTTATCAGGCTGACGGAAATTATTTGCTCCCATAAGCTCACCAGCAAGAAAAAGTCCAAATTTCTTCCTTAGCCAGCCAAGGGTAGCAGACTGTCCTGGGGGACCGGGATGAGAGGGTCTAGACTACTCTGGCCTTGTGCAATGGGAAGAGGGAGGGAGGTCTTACATCCTAAGGCAGGTGTTCTTTTCCCTCTGAGAACCCAGAACAATGCATAAAAATACCTTCAATTGCTATGCCAATTCTTCGGTTCAAACAACCAGTCTCAGGACTTGTCCAAAGGGAAACGGGGCCTCTCTCAGACCAAAAGGGGTGAATTCTTCCACCTTGATCTGAGGGCAAGACCTTGCTTCAAGTTCTTTGCCCTGGGGGTGAATGGGATTTACACCCCATGGGGCTCGTAGGGAGGAGCCACAAGGATGGACCGTTCTCATGTATTTTTTAAACCTTCAGCGCTCTCTCACCATCTTCAGGCTTCCCAAGACCCACTCTAGCCCCTCAGGACCCCTGGGACCCCAAGACCTCTCCCTGCCAATCAGGACTCACTGGGACCCCCAAGGCCCCTCAGCTCCCTCTCTCAGGTTCTCCCAGGTCCCTCAGGCCTCTTTCAGGCCCTTGGGTTCACTTGAGCCTCCTACTCTCAACCTTCTACAGTCCTCATCCCTCCCAGGTCCCCTCAGCCTGTCCTCAGGACCACCTTTAGAAACCTCAGGGTCCTTCAGCACCCTCTAAGAAGCCGTGGGCCTCAGCCCTCCAAATTCCCCTCAGCCCCTCCTCAGAGTAGCCCAGACAGCCTCAACAACCTCAAGACCTTCTATGGCCCCTGCTCAGGACCTCCCTGCCTCCCAGACCCCTTGGCATCCCCAGTTCCCCCATGGCCACATCACAGTCAGGAGCCCCTGGGTTTCCCTTCAGATCTCCACACCCCTCAAAGCACTCTCAGGCCCCTAGGGCCGCATGCAGACGCCTGGAGGCCCTGGGGCCCCCAACCCGCCTTCGGATGCCCCGTGAACAGCCCTCAGTCCCCTCAGTACTCCATAGCCACCTAAAGTCCGCAGCCCCCGTAAAAATCCTCGAGTCTGCCCAGGCCGCTCCTCCAGGACTCCCCTTAGGTCACTCCAGCCCTGGGGCAGGTGCAGGCCCACCCTATGGGCTGGTTCTCACCTGTTCGGGCGCTCGGGGCCCGGGCCCGCGCCGAAGCCGCCGCCACCAGCGCCACCACCGCCACCGGACGCCGCCATCTTCCCGCCGCCGCCACCGCGCGTGCTAGTGACGGGAACCGCGCGCGCCGGCCCGGGAGACTAAGTCTCGGGGGGTGGGGAGGGGCCTGCTCTGAGGAGGGGCGGGGCCCTAGGCGAGGGGCGGGGCCAGGTCTGAGGAGGAAGTGGGTCTTGGGCCGCGAGGGGGCGGGGTCTGCGGATGGGCGGGGCGGGCAAAGGCAAGTGCCTGTTCAGCTGGAGGCGGGGTGGGGCCTGGGGAGAGGGGCGGAGTCTGGGACGAGGTACGGTCGTGGGTCTGAGGAGGGACGGAAGACTGGTGGGACAGGGACAAGGGGCGGGGGGCATGGTCTACGGAGGGACGTGGCCCGAGTAAGGGGAGGGACCTGTCTGGGAGAGACTGGGCAGAGGAAACCTGTGCGTGTGGGGGCGTGGCCTGGGGGGGGCGAGCAGTGAGGCGAGGGTGGGACGCAGCAAGGAGTAGGGGCAGCCCGACGGTTAAGTGCTGCACTTCAGGAGCGGGGTTGTCTCTGGGAAAGGGGAGCGGCGGAGGCGAGCCGAGGTGAGAGGAAGGACATGGAGAAACTGGTCGAAGAAATCTGAGAACACCCCCCTCTCTCCTTCTAGGGTCACTCCCTCCCCAAGACCTCCCTCAGACTCAGGAATTCACCTGGTGCCCAGGCCTCAGACTTCCAACCCATCTTTGGGTCCCAACCCTCCCCCATCTTCCCAGAGCCTCCTCTCTCACATCCAAGAACCTCCACCTTCAGATTCCAATCATCTGCCCTCAGATCCCCATACCTCCTGCTTCACCCTCAGTTCTGGTTCCCATACACCCAAACCCCTGCCCTCAAGTTATCTCCCCCATCCTCCACTCAAATCCCAACTCCACTACCCCAAATCCTTGCCCACAGACCCTTCAAACCCACACTTACACCCCCAAAGTCCATTCCACCAGACCCAACTCCCTTGGACCTCCCAGCTCCAGTGCCACAAACACCCCAGTCTTCAGCCAGGGCGCAAAGTCCTGTATCTGTTTCCTTCCTTTTTCTCTTTGTTCTTCCTTCTTGCCTCCCTTTCCTCTCCTCCCTTCTGGACCCCATGGAGCCCAGAGCCAAGAAGGTAAAGTTTCCAGAACCTTTGAGGCCACCCCCCACCCCACCCCCAACCCACTGGACGCCTAGAATCTTCACCCTGGAAGGATCCAAGCTTCCAGGATTTTCTCTCCAGCCTTGAACCCATTTATTCTTTCACCTTCTGAGTTGGAAAACCCTCCCTTGTGCAGACTCAGACAGGGTCCAAGGGTCCAAATGGGGCTCAGAGCCTTCCTGCAGTCAGCGCTGGGGAAGGGGGGTGGACATGGGGCTGGAGGGCCCAGAGGAGGAAGCAAGGGGCCTCCCTGGGTGGGCTCCTTCAGGTAGAACCAGACGCAACTGATCAATCTCCAGCAGAGTGTTGGGTACACAGTAGGTACTCAATCATTTGTGTAAAATGCTCAGGACACTGAAAGTTGATAGATACCAGGTGCTGAAGGGCCCTGCTAACTCCTCCAGCACACAGTAAGCGCTCGATAAATATTGAATGTGTGAGAGCATGAGCAGCTCACGTTCCGGCTAGCTCTGCACACATCCCCTCACCTGCCTGTGGTCTGCCTGCCACTTGAGGCTTTGTTCCGGACGAACCATATGCAGGCATCAAACCCCGCTCAGCAGAGACCTTCAGCTCACACGCCCGACACATACAGCTGTAGTCAATGGCATCCATATGCACCCACACTTCATAAACGCCCAGATTTGACCCACATGTCAGACACACAGTCAAAGATAAGCAAGAAGAGGTTCACTGGGCCCCTGGCTGCATGCTTACACGTAGCACACTGCAGACGCATGGTCTGTGGACACACTAGTGACTTCAAGATCACATTGCACAGGCCAGCCAGTGCAAAGGCCCTGAGGTAGCATGCCTGCAGTGTTGCCTGGTGGGGGAAAGTGAGGGAGAGGGAGAGGGAAGGAGAAGATGAGGTGGGCAGCCACGAGGGGTGGTCTAGGTCATGGAGGACCTTGTGGACCACTGTGGAGGCATTTTCCCTGTGTGAAATGGGGGGGGGGCTAGTGAGCGGAGGGAGTATAACCAACACTGACAGTTGGAGGCAATATCTTCACTTAGAGACATTACTTAGGAGGCAAGATTTCCTGGCCAAAAGACGGTGCTCATCCCAGGGTGGTGGCCAGGGAGGAATGGGAGGCAATCCTTGCCAGGATGTACTTTGCAGGTGGAGCCAACAGGTGATACAGCAGATGGGATGTCGGGGGGCAGGCAGAGCGAGGCCAGGGATCCCCGCCAGGGTTCCTGGCCTGAGCCCGATGGGCTGCAATACCTGGAATGCATCACGGGCAGGTGGGGACAGAGAGGACCCAGGAAGGTTACTGCACACAGTCATCCAATAATGATGACCTATGGTCTGGCAGAGCCCACAGGCAGGGACACGGCAGGCAGCGTCTGCAGGCCTGGCCGCCATCTGGCCCACAGCTGGCACAGCTCTCCCAGAGGCAAGGG
The DNA here is from genome assembly GCF_965194825.1 of Balaenoptera physalus. Taxonomy (NCBI): domain Eukaryota; kingdom Metazoa; phylum Chordata; class Mammalia; order Artiodactyla; family Balaenopteridae; genus Balaenoptera; species Balaenoptera physalus. The sequence goes on along the minus strand of NC_138890.1, from coordinate 13,249,178 downwards.
CCTCACCACCTGCTCCCCGCTCCAGACCAGCTGTGGGACTCACGGCCCCAGGTCGGAGCTGGGAGGCCTCCTTATAACCCCCAGGTGTTACAGAGGAGGAAATTGAGGCCTGGGGTTAGGAGATGCCTTGCTTTCCTACAGCCTCATGCTGGGGCCTCATCCACCCTGTCTGCCCTTCACCATTGAGTGGCCTCAGAGCAAGCTGCTGACACTCGGGCGCCTCCTTCTGCTTCTCTATAAACTAGAGAGGTCACCATCAAATAAATTCTCACAATCTTTGCTATTACCCTTACTTGTGCATCAACTTCTTATGAGCCTCGAGGCCTTGAGTGGGTTGCTCCAGCTCTACACATCAGTTTTCCCATCTTTAAAATGTCCTTGTGGGACAGAGCAGAAGCCAGGATAAAATAAACAATGTACAGTGCTCAGGGCCACTCAGGTAGTAGATCCTAACTCCATGCCAGCTGTGGGCATTTCCCCTCTCCCACACTCACTCTTCGACCCCCAGCCCTGCTTGATTTTTCTCTCTATCTAACAAACTCTGTATTTTAGGTTTCCTTTTTTTAAAATTGAGATATAATTCCCATGCCGTAAAATTCACCATTGTAAAGTGTACAGTTCAATGGCGTTCAGTGCATTCATGATTGGTCATGCAATCAGCACCTCTATCTAGTTCCAAAACATTTCCATCACCCCAAAAGGAAACCCCATCCCCGTTAGCTGTCACTCTCTGTTCCCACTCCCTCATCCCCTGATGATCACTAATCTGTTTTCTGTCCCTATGGATTTACCTATTCTGAACATTTCATATAAATGGAATGACATGTGTCCTTCTGGGTCTGGTTTGTTTTATTTTATTCAGCATAATGCTTTTGAGGTTCATCCACATTGTAGCATGTGTCAGTGCTTCATTTCTTTTTATGACTGGGTAATATGCCATAGTATGGGGATTTCCCTGGCAGTCCCGTGGTTAAGACTCTGCAATTCCATTACAGGGGGTGTGGGTTCGATCCCTGGTCAGAGAACTAAGATCCCACATGCCGTGCAGCGTGGCCAAAAAAAAAAAAAAAAATTCCACAGTGTGGATGGACCACATTTCGTTTATTCATTCATCCATTGATGGACATTTGGGTTGTTCCTCTTTTGGCGATTGTGACTAGTGTTTCTGTGAACATGCATATACAAGCATCTGTCAGAGTCCCTGTGTTCACTTTTGGGGTGGGCACATACCTAGGAGTGGAATTGCTGGATCACAGGTTAGCTCTATAAGGAATTTTTTGAGGAACTGTCTTGCATTTTCTTTTCTTTTCTTTTTTTCTTTTTTTGGCCTCATGGCGTGCGTGGCTTGCAGGATCTTAGTTCCCCAATCAGGGATTGAACCCCTGGCCCTCGGCAGTGAAAGCGCAGAGTCCTAACCACTGGACCACCAGGGAATTCCCTGCATTTTCTTTTCTTCCTTATCCTTTGTCATCTCCTCAAGGGATGGGAACTCTGTTTTCTTCCTGGCCACTCCACAGAGCCCTGGGCAGCACCCAGAATGTTAAGTAAATACACGATGCATGAACAAATCAATGTGACTCTTGGCTGAACAATAACTCTTAGGTTCTCTGGGATCTCAATTTCCATATCTGTGAAATGCGAATGGACTCAATCCTTCCCTTGGTAAGAATTAGTCCTGGGCTTCCCTGGTGGCGCAGTGGTTAAGAATCCACCTGCCAATGCAGGGGACACGGGTTTGAGCCCTCGTCCAGGAAGATCCCACATGCCGCAGAGCAGCTAGGCCCATGGGCCACAACTACTGAGCCTGCACTCTAGAGCCCGCAAACCACAACTACTGAGCCCACACGCCACAACTACTGAAGCCCATATGCCTAGAGCCTGTGTTCCACAATGAGAAGCCACCACCATGAGAAGCCCACGCACTGCAACAAAGAGTAGCCCCTGCTTGCCGCAACTAAAGAAAGACTGTGCACAGCAACGAAGACCCAACACAGCCAAAAATAAAATAAATTTAAAAAAAAAAAGAAAGAAAAGAATTAGTCCCCCTTCCTCCAAAAAAGCTGTGAGCCTGACACTCAGATGTCCACAGTGTAAGCACCATGGGCTGCTAACTCTCCCCAAGCAAACAATCACCAATTCTGCATTTCTTCCTCCCAGTGCTGCCTCCACAGATGCTCAATGGCCGGAACCTGAACAGCAGAGAAGGTCAAGTGCAGAGATGGGGAGGGGCTCCTGCAGTTACGCAGCAATGGCTTTGGGCTCTGCGCCTTAAAGAGTGGGCCGTCTGGGAGGCTGAGACAGAGCCAGCTCTGGGGAGCCCCACCTCAGTTGGAGCACTGGGGGTAGACGCCATTCCACAGCCAGGCAGGGCCAGGACTGCTGCTTAGAGGTGAGCCAACCCCAGGGGACCTCATGCAGGGTGGGCAAAGGAGGCCCCAGTAACTGATCCCCAGTGAGAGTGGGCTCTGGGCAAGGGGAGGAATCCCAGCTTCCCCCGTTGTTACTATTAATAACATAGTAGCCACTATGGACCAAGTGTTGTGACATGTCCTCCCAGAAGCTTCTTCCTATGAGCCAGGGGTCCTGGTAGCTCCCCAGGACCAAAGTCACATGTGAGTGTCCGGCAGAGCCCAGCCTCACGCCAGATCCAAATCTCACCTCATTTCAAATCTACTCTCTTCACAGCTGACTCATCCCCTCTCAGCCTCAGTTTTCTCATCTTTAAAATTGGCGTACACCCAAGGGAAGTGAAATCGGGTGTTTAAACAAATACACATGCACACATGTTCACAGCAGCATTAGTCACGACCGCCAAAAGGAGGAAACAGCCCAAGTGTCCATCAAGTGACGAATGGATAAGCAAAATGTGGTCCATTCATACAATGGACTATTACTCAGCCATGAGAAGGAATGAAGCTCTGACACATGCTATAACGTGGAAGAACCTAGAAAATATGCCGAGTGAAAGAAGCCAGACACAAAAGGTCACCTTTTGTATGATTCCATTTATATGAAATATCCAAAACAGGCAAATCCATAGAGACAGAAAGCAGATTAGTGGTTGCCAGGGGCTGGGGGAGGGGGGTGAGGAGTGGCTGCTAATGGGAACAGGGCTTCCTTTTGGGAAAAACAGAAATGTTCTGAACTAAACAGAGGTGATGGTTGCACAATATCGTGAATGTACTAAATGTCACTGAATTTTTCACTTTAAAATGGTTAATTTTAGGGAGTTCCCTGGTAGTCTAGTGGTTAGGATCTGGTGCTTCACTGCCAAGGGCCTGGGTTCAATCCCTGGTCGGGGAACTGATATCCCTCAAGCTGCGTAGCGAGGCAAAAAAAAAAAAAAAAAAAAAAGGTTAATTTTACATTATATGAATCTCACTTCAGTGGAAAAAAAAAAGGGGAGGGGCATAGAGACCACTTCCTTCCAGGATTGTGAGCAGGGCTCAGTGACAAATAAACACAGTTGCCCTTGATCTTCTTCTCTCTCGCTGTCACCCCAACCGGCCTCACTGCAGCGCCCCCTTGAAGTCAGATCTGCACCGGGTCCACCTTCTCTAACTTTACCTGCCGTCTAGAACGTTTCCTGCCTGGGTCGCCCTCCCAGCCCACCACCATAGCTATACCTCCTAAGATCGTACTGGGTACTCGGTGACCTCCAGACTTTGACCCTCGTCCTCACAACAACCTTGCAAAGTGGGGAAAGTGAGACTCAGAGAGTGGAAGCGTCCTGCCAAGGCTCAGGAGCTGGAAATGGAACCCCCAATCTCCGACCCCGAGGCTATGCCCTCTCCAGCACCCCATGCTGACTCCCTCTCCTCCTTTTCTTCAGGCATTCAATGAGCACATATTGACAGCCTCCTATGCCCCAGACCCTGTGATGGGCATGGAGTACATGCTCCAGACAAGGCTGAGACAGCCCTACCCCCAGGAGAACAGTCTCTCTGAAAAGAAATTGAACAAACGCCCTCACTGTACTGGGTTGAATGGTGTCCCCCCAAAGACATGTCCACCTGGAACCTCGAAATATGACCTTTTTTGGAATAAGAGTCTTTGCAGATATAACTAAGGTAAGGATCTCGAGATGAGATTATGCTGGATTGGGTGAGGGAGTTAAATCCAATGACTGGTGACCCTAGAAGAAGAGGTAAATCCAAACAGAGAAGGCCATGTGAAGATAGAGGCAGAGATTGGAGTGATGTGGCCACAAGCCAAGGAATGCCTGGAGCCACCAGAAGTTGGACGAGGCAGGGAAGGATCCTCCTCTAGAGCCTCCAGAGGGAGCACAGCTGCCAACACTTTGATTTCAGACTTCTGGCATGGCAGAAGGGCTGGTCAGTGTGGTCCCGTGCACCCTCCCATGTTCTTCAAACCCACCACAGGTCTCTTCCTCCAGGAAGCCTTCCTGGCTGCTCAGCAGAGATCCCATTTCCCCTCTGCCTAGTCTGGCTGCCTAGCCTGTGTCCAGATTGGGGCCTTGCCAGGCTTCCAGCCTCTTGAATCCAGCATTGGCTGGCAGCAAATCTGTCGGTGAATGAATGAATGAATGAATAATATTTTCTTGTGCTGGCTCTGCTCTGGCTTTCCTTAGTTTCTTCCAGCCTTGAAGCTCTCTTGGGCCTCCCAGTGTCCCCATTATCACCCCAGAACCCAGCCCCCACTGGCTTCTCCTACCGGGGGAGAGGGTCCCCACTCCGAGCTCCCTGTGTGTGACTTCTTCTAGGGAAGAGCAGAAAAACCCAACATTGAAGACAGATGGAGCCGAGTTTGCACCTTCTCTACAATTTTTTTTTTAAGTTACCATTTACAGAGTGTTTTCAATGCCCAGAACTGTGCATTCTCGTGTATTCTCACCACACCTCTGAACAGTTATTAGTGTCCCCATTTTAGAGATGGAGAAGCGATGGCTCTTACGCTCAGCTAGTGGGAATGTCAATTGGTACAACCACTTGGGACAGCCGTTTGGCAATATTTGCTAAAAGGGAGTATTTGTACACTCTGTGGCCTAGCAATTCCATCCGTGGGCATTTTACGAGTGTCCTGGGGCTGCCACAACAAATGACCACAAATGGATGGTTTAAAACAGAAATTTACTCTCTCACAGTTCAAGAGGCCAGAAGTCCGAAATCAAGAAGTTGGGAGGGTTGGTTCCTTCTGAGGGCTCCGAGGGAGAATCATGCCTCTCTCCCAGCTTCTGATGTTGTCTGCCATTTTTGGCATCCCTTGACTTGCAGCTATATCACTCCAATCTCTGCCTCTGTCTTCACGTGGCCTTCTTCTTGTGTCTCTCTGCGTATTCATTTCTGTCACTTATCAAGACACTCTCATTGGATTTGGGGCCCACCCTAATCCAGTTTGATCTGGATTCTTAGCTAAATTCCATCTGCAAAGACCCTATTTCCAAACAAGGTCACATTCTGAGGTTCCATGTAGATATGAATTGGGGGGGATTTGGGGCACCACTCAACCCACTACAGGTATCCATCCAACAGAAAGGAGGACAGGGATTCACCAAAATATGTAAACATAAATGGTCATAGCAGCCCCAAACTGGAAACAGCCCAAAGGTTCCTCAACAGGTTGATGGATAAACAGACAACGACATATTCAGTGGTGGAATACTATGCAACAAGGAAAAAGAATGACCCACTGCTACATGTATCCCACAAGGGATCTCACCAACACTAAGCAAAAGAAACAAAAAGGACACATGTTGTGATTCCATTTATGTGAAATTCACAAACAGGTCTCACTAATCTGGGGTGACAGAGGTTGGGCCAGGGGGCCACCTGGTGGGGATCATCAGGGAGGCAAATCAGTGACCACAAAGGGACACGGGGCCTTGGGGTGATGGAAATGTCCTATATCTTGATTATGGGGCAACAGGGGGGATTACATTTGTCAAAACTCATCGAGCACTTAACATGCTATATTATTAAATGTAAAGTTTGCCTCATTAAAGCTGATTTAATAAACAAAAATAGGGAGTTCCCTGGTGGCCTAGTAGTTAAGATTCTGGGCTTTCACTGCCGTGGCCCAGGTTCAATCCCTGGTAGGGGAACTGAGGTCCTGCAAGCTGCATGGCGTGGCAAAAAACAAAAACAAAACAAAACAGAAAAACAGGTTGGGGCTTCCCTGGTGCACAGTGGTTGGGAATCCGCCTGCCAATGCAGGGGACATGGGTTTGAGCCCTAGTCCGGGAAGATCCCACATGCCGCGGAGCAGCTAAGCCCGTGTGCCACAACTACTGAGCCTGCGCTCTAGAGCCTGCATGCCACAACTACTGAAGCCCGTGCATCTAGAGCCCGTGCTCCGCAACAAGAGAAGCCACCGCAATGAGAAGTCAGTGTACCACAACGAAGACTAGCCCCGACTCGCCGCAACTAGAGAAAGCCCGCGCGCAGCAACGAAGACCCAATGCAGCCAAAAATTAATTAATTAATTAATTAATTTTTTAAAAAAACAGATCGGATGGAGCAAAGGGGACAGAGGTCAGATGTGGGGCTGCCTCTGGGAAGTGACTGGAAGGGGGCACAAGGGAGCCCCTGGCGGCTGGCGGGTACTCTGTATTTGGGTCACAGGAGTGTTACCATTCATTGGGCTGCACAGTAAAAATGGGTGCACCTTGCTGTTTGTAAGTTACATTGGATTGAAAAGAAAAAACCTGGAGCTCAGAGAGGTAAGTAACTCACCCAAGGTTCCAGCAGGATAGTGTGAGAGCTGCCTACCCTGGAGCTCTCATCACCACCTCCTGATCTCATCACCCCCTCTCTCCATTCAATCAACAAGCACTTATTATGCACCTGCTATGCACCAGGGGCTAGGGATTCAACTGTAAGCACACCAGACCCGATCCCTGCCCTTCATGTTCCAGAATATTCTGGAATATATATTCTAATGGGAAGGACAAACCTGAGACATACAAACCAATCAATGGCCAAGACCTTTCCAGATGTGATCATTGCCATGAAGGCAATGGGCTGAGAGTGACCGAGAGGGGAACGACTGCTTTAACCAGGAGGTTGGGGAGAGCCTCTTTGAGAAGGTGATGTCCCAGCTTTAATAAAGCAGGAGACAGAATGTTCTAGGGTGTTCTGGGACATTCCAGAACATTGTGGAAGGGCCCAGAATGTTCCAGAATATTCCAGGTGGAGGTAATGTGTATGGATCAAGCCGGGCGCCTGAAAGAGCCTGAGGGACAGAGATGAGACCACATTGGCTGGGTTGACATAGGCAAGGCTTGGAGCTGGGAGGGAGAGTGTTGACAAAGATGTATTGAGAGCAGTGTGTGGGACACCGCTGTGACCGAGACTGCTCCAGTGTCGCATCTGGCAGAGGGAACATTTATTAAACCAATCATCACACAAGCAAAGAAGCAATAACTTAATTGTCAATGATAGAGACTTGAGCTGGGGCGTAGTGATTTAGGGGGGCTGGGCTGAGCCATGAGATCAAGGAGGGACATTCGGGCTGAAAATTTGGCTAGGAAGAGAACAGAGCCTTCCAGCCAGAGGGAACAGACTGTGTGGGGACCGTGAGGAGGGAGCGTACCAGGAGCCACTTGGAACCTGGTGGGACTGGGTGTGAGGGGGGTGGTGGACAGCATCACGTGACACAGGACCCCTGGAGACTTCAGTTTCCCTGTTGGGTTCACACCTGGCCCCAAGCAGGGACTTAAGCAATCCTCAGCTGGGATCTGGCCTGCACCTACCCCCCTCACAGAAGAGAAAGACATGAGTCCCCATTCTTCCCTCCAAGATCTTACAGAGTGTCTCCAGGGACGCCTCCCTCCCTCCCTTCCCACCCCTAGGCCCAGAACTCAGGCCTGTCGCCAGGGAACCAGGACTGCAGGTTGCCGTGGCAACTCTCACTACCCAGATACATGGGCGCTCCTGCTTGTTGCCATGACACCAGTCACCCACCCACCTTCCACCAGGCCTGCACTGGGGTATGAGAGGAAGGCAGAGGGAGGGGCAGAGAGGGTGGCATCCCAGATGCCTTGCGGAGCTGGGGGGGAGGACTGAGGACAGACGAGGAAACTGAGGCTCAGAGAGCCGCAGCAAGTCAGGACTTATCCGTGAGTAAGCTCTGTGGGGCCCTGCCCCTGGGAGAAGCCTCTGATGGAGGTGAAGGGCTCCCTCTCTCCTAAGACTCCTGAAGAGTCTTCACTGAGCACTTGGGGCCCCTTCTCCAGTGAAGCCCTCAGAACAGCAGGTTATGTGAGTAGGTATTACTTTCCTCTGAATGTACACACACACCTTCAACACACATACCCATGCACCTGGAACACCCTCCCTTCTCCCCGGATTCTACCCATCCTTCAAAGCCCAGTTCAGCTGCCACCTCTTTCAGGCAGCCACCAGCTTGGAAGGGAATCCTCTCTCACCTCCACACATCCACAGGGCTCACAGTTTCTACCCGCACCATATGGCATTACGCATTCCACAACTATGAGGGATCCGATCTGGGCCCAACCCTGGGCTGTTCACTGGGGTTTCAAGAACTAATGCACTGGGGACTTCCCTAGTGGCGCAGTGATTAAGAATCCGCCTACCAATGCAGGGGACGCAGGTTCGAGCCCTGGTCCGGGAATATCCCACGTGCCGCAGAGCAGCTAGGCCCGTGCGCCACAACTGCTGAGCCTGCACTCTGGAGCCCGCGAGCCACAACTACTGAGGTCGCGTGCCACGCTACTGAAGCCCACGCGCCTAGAGCCCGTGGTCCGCATCAAGAGAAGTCACCGCAATGAGAAGCCCACGGCACCGCAACCAAGAGTAGCCCCTGCTCACCGCAACTAGAGAAAGCCCGTGCGCAGCAACGAAGACCCAACGCAGCCAAAAATAAATAAATAAATTAATTAATTTTTAAAAAATAATTAATGCACTAGGGAATTCCCCAGCAATCCTGTGGTTAGGACTTAGTGCTCTCACTGCCAGGGGCCCTGGTTCAATCCCTGGTCCGGGACCTAAGATCCTGTAAGCCATGCAGCAAGGCCAAAAAAAAAAAAAAAAGATTTAATGCACTAGACACACAGCAGCATACAAACAAAAGTCTCTGCCCTTGCAGCTCAGTCTTGAGAGAGGGGAGGGAGGACAAAGAGACAAGAATCAGTCACAACTTTTCAGTTCCAAGGAGCCCAACACAAACTGGCTTAAGCCAAAAAATCAAGGATAAGATGGCTTCAGGCACAGCTTGAGCCAGGACTTACAGCAAAGGCATGAAGATACCGTCTCTTTCCATCCCTCTAGCTTCAGACTGACATTCTCCCAGCTCAACAACCCCACTTAACAGGGCATGTCTCTCTCCCAATAAATCCCACGAATAGCAGAGGAAGCTTGGGTCATGCTGCTCAACTTCCCCTGAGCCACATAGGTTTGATCAAACCAAACCAGAGTTCTGTTAGAAAGGAAGTTGAGGGTGACAGGTGACAGGTAGATTCCTACCAAGTCTATGATGGTGTTCTGAGCAGAAGGAGCAGCTACAGCAAAGGTCTGGAGGCTGGAACATTGATGTCCCTTATGTCTTCAGACTAAAAGTTTGGAGGAACATAAGAGGTGGTGGCTGCCAGCTTGGTGAGGATGAAAGGCCCTTAAAAGGTAAGCAGAGGGGGTACTTCCCTGGTGGTCCAGTGGGTAAGACTCTCACGTGCATGCCGCAACTAAGAGTTCACATGCCACAACAAAAACAAAAAATTCCCGCATGCCACAAGTTAAAAAAAAAAAAAAGAAAAGGTAAGCAGAGGAAAGTTAGGTGGTGTCCGAGGGCAACAGGGAGCTTGTAGGAGAGGGACAAGGTCAGACTCCGTGTAGAGAATGGACTTGACTGGGTGAGGCTGCTTCTGGGGTCTGAGAGGGAAACAGGGAGACACGCAAGCAAAAATAATTACTGGTCACCTGCTCCATGCCAGGTCACATGTAAGACCCTAGGGAGCTGCCTTCATGGAGCTCATAAAATTATGTTAAAGGAGGCTGACATTGAAGCAAATAATTATTAATCGACTGTAAATGTGGTAAGCACAGGGAAGACGAACAGGGAGCTGAACATGGGTGTAACAGGGGATGCTGGCCCAGTCTGGGGTGGTGGGGATGTCTTTGGTTGAGGAGGAACCCTTTTTGTTGAGAATTTTGGTAGAACAGGGCTTCGAGGGTGTTCCTGGCAGAGGGAGATGCGAATGTAAAGGCCCTGGGGCTGGAAGGAACAAGATAGGTTAGAAGGATCCAGAAAGAACCCATGTCAGCAAGGGACAAAGCCTCTGTAGAAGCGGTTGGAGATGCTAATTGGGCCAAGTCATTGGGGTCCTTGTTGGTTCATGTGGATATTTGGGCTCCTCATGGCAGCACTAGACCCCAGAATGGGGTGATGTCTAGGATCAGATTTGCTTTATACCAACAGCTCCCCAGCTGCTGCCTGAAGCTGGAGGGTGGCTGGAGGGGAAGCAGGGAGCTCTGAGAGGAGATGGGCACATTTGTTGGGCAAGAGATGATGGCAGCTTGGACCTCGGCTGTTGCCATAGAGATATAGAGAAGCATGTGGGCTGGAGGCTGAGGGGACAGGCCCTGCTGATGGGATAAGGTGGAGGGAGGACAAAGAAAAATCAAGACGCCACCCAGCTGTCTAGAGCCATTGAAATGGGGAGGCCAGAGGCAGGGCAGGTCTGCAGGGGAAAGGACGGCCAAGGTTCCCTTTGAGCTGGACTGAGGAATTAGGGTAATCATTTAAATAGATATTGGTGATAATTGCACAACATTGCAGAGGTACCTAATGCCACTGAATTGTACTCTTAAAAACTGGCTAAAATGGCAAATTTTATGTGATGCCTATTTTTTTACCACCATGAAAAAATAGAGGAAAAACCTTAAATGTACATCAACTCAAACTAAAGAACCAGGAAACACAGTCCTTGAGTCGCACTAGCCAGGGCTCTGCAACACCATGTGGCTGGGGGTGGCGCAGACAGAACATTTCCCTCATCACAGAATGTTCTACTGGGCAGCGCTGGCCTGCCATCACTTCTCACCTCTGCCCAGGTCTTAGTTCCTGGTGACGTTCCCAGGGCTGCTCTGAAACCCCACACTGGGCCCAGAAATGTACTCAGGGGCCTAAATTGCCTTTATGTTGAATCCTGATGCTCTTGATATCAGGCAGGGTCCTGGCAGCAAGCAGGAGCCAGTCAGAATGGAGGATTCAGGAGAGCAGTAATAAAGGGGATATTTACAAAGGTGCAGCAGGGTTGGGTAACTGACATGGGGTGGTGCAGCACACAGGATGGGCAACAGTGGGGACCTGTTAACACGCCCAGGCTTAAGGCTCACTTGGTGGAGTTGTGGCATTGGGTTGGAGGATGCAGGGAGGGAAACAGGGAGAGAAACCCCCGACTTCTCACTCCTCCTTCCCTCCACCTCCTGCTGGTGGCCCCCCCGGCTGACTCTAGCAGAGGCTGAGGGCCCAAGTGAATCAACCTCCCGGGACACAGGGCGGGGTGAAGGGTGGCGGGGCAGATAATCAGCCCCACTCAGCTCTCTCTAACTCACCTTCCCCCAACCACTCACCCATCACCCACAGGACTCCATCAGCCCTTGGAAACTTCTGCCACATTGACCACCATGTCCCTCATCCCAAACTCTTCCCAGGAGATGCGGCCCCCACCAGCCAAGAATCTCTGGTTGCCAGCAACAGAAAACTCTAGCCTACTTAACCAAAAGATATATTGGGAGGATCTTGGGGAGTCTGCAGAATGGACAGGAAGGATGGAGTGTCATGGCTGTGGCCTCATCAGGGTGGGCTGTTCCTGTCCTACAAGACTCCTCTTGAATGCCAAGTGCAGGAAAGAATACCAAGTCTGGACCTCTTGGGTAAGGAAGGGGAGAGAACCTGTGGACAGGACCCTGAGACTGCCCCCAACGGGGCAGAGCTCCATCCCCAAAAGAAAGGCGGGTGGAAGCCAGGTGGCGACAAAACTAACAAATGTCCTCTTCAAGATGTGACCTGTCCATTTCACAGGAGCCACGTGGAGGCCCAGGAAGGGGCACTGACCCACCTGGGCCAGGCAGGTGGCACAAGCCGCTTATCCAGAGTCACCCCTAGTTAGGAATGTGATGTGCGCTGGGTAGCAGAGGGGCTGTCCTTCCAGGTGTCAGCTGGTTCTCACCACTCAAGCCACGGGGAGTTCCCGAAGTTCCCCTCCCCCATCTCAGAAAGGGCCTGGTGGGCAGGGGTCATGGCCACGCTCAGACCACTCCCCAGGAGGCAGGTGGAAAGACCAACAGAAGCAGGCTCAGTCCAAGATGGGTTTTATATACATGGTTTATTCCTCCCTACCCCCATGCTGCAACTCCCAGCATGGAGCTACCCACCACCTCCTCTCTTGGGGGGGCCTCCTCTCACGAGGCTACATCGCCGGTGGTGGGGTGGGGAGAAAGGGGGAAGCCCTAGAACAAAGCAGCTCCCGTGTGGCCTCAACCCCCCAGAGAGGTGAGAAAGGAGGAAGGCAGCACAGAACTGGGGTTGAAATACTCAAGAAGCTACACGATAGAAGACAAAAGTAACACGCTCTGGGGAAGGGAGGTGTGGAGGAACCAAGGTCAGATCCCGCCCCCCAGCAGGGGCATGGCAACCCCAGGATGGGGGGGAGGGGGGGAGGGGCAGGACTGGGGAGAGAAGAAGAATCTGGGGAGAGGAGGAGCCCAAGGACCGTCCCACCCTGACCCGGACCTCTAGGCAACGGGCAAGTGAGACCCAAGGAGCTCCTGAACTTGGCAATGGAGGCCTACAGCTTGGTCAGGTCCAGCTTCAGCTTGTAGGGCGGGGGGTTGTCTGCAAAGGCGTGCGACGGGGGAGGGTACAGGGGCCAGTCTGGCTCTACCATAAAGCCCTTGTGTTGCTCCAGAGACAGGGGCTGCAGGGGGAGGAAGAGGGAGCGAGGGCTATGAGTCCCCAACCTGGGAAGTCCTTCCCACCCCTGATCTGAAGTCGCCCCTACTAAGGGTGGGAGTTGTTTCCCCCATTTCATAAGGGAGTGAAGAAACTTGCCTAATGTCACGCAGCAAGTCAGGTGTCCCTGCCTCCATGGGAGAGGGGGCAGCCCTATCCAGACGAGGGAGCAGTTCTCCTCCCACCCTGCCTGTGGGCCCCGCCCACCTGGAACTTGAGGTGCTGGCCGGGTGCGGTCACCAGGGTGGAACAGCTCAGCCACAGCATCACCAGCACAGAAAGAAAGAGGCAGCAGGCCAGGATCCAGCGAGGAAGCCCGGAGCGCCTGCCCCACCCGGCAGGCACTCTCAGTGGCCCTGGTTGGGCCAGATAGTCACTCCCCTCTGGCCCCACCCCCCTCCGCCATCCCCAGGGTTCTGCCACCCACCGGGACATGCAACTGAGGAAGTCGTTGTCCTGCAGCTCATCGGACTCCACCTTGGCCTTACTGCTGGTCTTGACTCGAATCTTGGCCTTCCTTACCTTGTCCAAGGGGCCTACAGGGTCTGAGAGAATAGGTCACCTCTCAGCAGCCTCCAGGCCTTCGCCAAGAGGCGACAGCAGCCATGGAGAACAGAAAGGAGGCCAGGACCTGGGGCAACGGGGCATTGGGTCCTGGAATAAATCAGAACCCTGAAAGATGGACCACGGACCCCTGGGAGATGAACCATGGAACCCTGGGAGATGGACCAAGAAACCCCAGGAGTTGAGAGATGGAAATCCCAATCCTCAAGGGTTCATTTGTCAGGAGAACCCCCTGTGGCAGTGGAGCCACCTGTGGAAGGAACACTGGTCTAGGCTTGGACCTTACCAACATGCACCTCCAAGGCCTCAGGGTGGGATCCCCGCCAGGTCACTTCCACTCGCTGCAGACGGGCCCCCTCGTGCCCCAGGCTCTCTACCACAGGCTGGGTCTGGGCCAGGAACGATACAGCACAGAGAAGCCTTTTAGAAAGGCACCATCTTGGCCCTAGGAGGCACCTCTCTGTGCCCCCTGTAGGTTACATTGTCCCAAGCCCAGCTGGCACCTAGTTCCACTGGGGACAGAGAGGACACCCTCTATGGAGCTGTGGGCTGTGATACCAGGGATGTTGTTCCCTGCTAATGTGGGGCCCTGATTTGTCTTGCTCCTGAAGTAGGGATGTGATCCAGGGCATACCAATAGAATCACAGGGATTGGCTGAGAAGTTATCACATGACTCAACCAGGGCCAATCAGCTTAGTTAAAACCTCAGAGAGGTTGTCATCTAGACCCTCAGGCAGCCACCCTGCTGTGAGGAGGGATGTGCTTGCCTGAGAATGAAGCCACCAAAAAGGACAGCAGAGTCCAGCGGTGGAGTGAGACACTGAACCCCTGGATCCAGCTGTGCCTGAAGCTTGTTTCCTGTGGACTTTGCATCCCATGAGCCAAGAACCAACTCATCCCACCTTCTTACCCTGACCACCCAACCACTACTCTAGTGCGGCCCCTGCCAGAGCCCTCACCTGGAACACCACCACCTTCCCATTGTCAGTCTGCAGGTAGTATGTCCAGGTGGAGGAGACGAAGCCCTGCGCCGAGTTGACAAGGTCATTGCAGAGGGTGGAAAACAAGTCCAGGAGCGAGAGGGCCCCACTTGGAGCTTCCAGGACTTTTCTCTGCCAAGGGGAGGCCCAAGGCACAGAAATGTCACCAATGTAGGGCATTAACCAATGGGAGGGGAGCTGGGAGAATTCATTGTGATCAAAATTCACTAAGTGGTTTGAGGCAACAGGGCTTCATACAATGAACACAGACCTCAGCACTGCATTTGGCTGTCTGTGTGCCCTTGGGAAAGTGGATTGCCCTCTCCGAGCCCTGAAATGGGGATGATTCTCTTCCCTCGTGGGGTTGCTATGAGATTTCAACCAGACAATGGTACAAGTGCCTAATATGTAGTAGCTGCTATTATTAAAAATGTCACCATCATTGTTCTTATTTTGACAGCATCAGGAGAGAACTCAGAATAGGAAGAAATGATAGTGCACTGTGCTTTTATGAACAGTGAAAGCCTGGAAAGGGTGGAGGAACACGAGTGAAGAGAGAAAGGGCTTTCTGGGGAATCCCAGCCCATGGGTTTCTGGCTGTGATGAAGGATTTCCTGTGCCTCAGTTTCCCCTGATGCAGCATTTTCTAGGCTCTCTCACAGACTATGATAGGTGAGCAGTTACTATGTCTCCCTGGAGTGGGGAGAGGGGTACTACATGTGTGCTTCGGAGGCTGCTCCTCCCTGCACCTCCGTTCTGAGCCACCCCAGATGAGAGTGGCCACTTGTTCATCACAAGGAGAGTGCTTAGACCAGTAGCTGGTATGTAGGTGCTCAGTAGTCAGCTCTTGTGGCACTTAAGATGAGGGAGGTGAGGGGTGGTCACAAGCCCTAGTGGCACTGGCTTTAAATCCCACCTCTGCACAGCCCTGTGTGACCTTGGCCAGTTGCTCTGTGGGCATGAAATCAGGATGACACTGTCTCAGGTGCCTCCGGGTGGCCCAAGGAATTTAGGACAGGCTGAGGTCAGGCCTGGACCAGGACAAATGCTTGCTAAATAATGTAAATGGTGGCTGTTTTGGCGGCAGCGGGGGCGGGGAGGGGGAGTACTTCCCATGTCACAGAGATGACAAGTGAGTCTTGAGATGTGAAATGGCTTAATCAAGGACACCCAGTAGGCCCCGAATGGAATGGAGAGCCTCAGAGATGCTGGATATGAGTGCAGATTTGGGGGGTAGAGGAGGGGGGAGGCGTGGGGCCACAGGTGGGAGGTCGCCCACCTTCTGCTCCAGCTCAGGCTCGGGCTCGGGCTCCGGCTCTGGATTCTGGCTCCAGCAGCCCTCGCTGCAGGCCTGCTGCTCCGTCTCCTTCACATAGGCCTCCACACAGGCTGCAAGAGGCAGGAGAGGGTGACTGGGGGGACAGCCCTTCCCAGGCCACCTCTCCCCACCCTGGCCCACCCATCCAGCCCTTACCTGCTTCACACTCAGCCTGTGTGGCATTGGGCTTGGAACTCCTGGCCACGAATCGGCAGATGGAGAAGAGGCGGCAGCCTCGCTCGCAAGCACTGATCAGGACAGCCCTATTATACGCATTCGCTTTCCGGGACTCAGTGGCGTCCTCCTCCAGCTCCTCCTGGAAGCAAAGACGTGGGGCTCAGGCCAGGGGAGGGGCAGGAGGAGGGCAGCGCTGGAAGCCCTCATGTGAGGAGGTAGAAGATTTGATCCCCCCCCCAGATCTTCTAAGGGGATTGGGATGAGGTTGGGGAGGAGGCTAAGCATATTCGCAGGGGCTCTTGGCTCTGAGGAGGAGAGAGGGAGAGGGGGCTTGAGAAAGAGAATAAACAATGGAGGTTGCTGGGTTTGGGTAATGGCTGGAAAACTGGGGAAGATGGAGGGAAATGGTCCCCCCCAAGGCTCCAGGGAGGAGGGATTCTCAGGCCTGAAGAAGGAGGGGGGGCTCAGAGGTTTTGTCACCCTTCAGGCCTGGGAAAATTGGGATCCGACTGCGGGGGGCATGAGGATAGGAATGGGGGCTGGTAGCTCGGAGGGGGAGGGAGGAGGATGTGGAAGCTGCTAGGGTAGAGGGGTAGGAGAAGGGGACTGTCAGGCCTGAGGAAAGTGGGAGTTGGGCGCCCCAAGGGTCCTGGCGCAGCAGTGTGGAGCCAGAACCCTCTAGGTAGCGTCAGGAGCCCCAGCCTCCTCCCTGCCTCAGGCTTGGAGAGACTCCCGCAACACCGAATTCATCGGAAGGACACGCATCCTTAAACCCTCCCCCGTCAGAGGGACCCCACGGCCCCTCCCCTGCGGAAGGGACATCCCCATCCTCACCGGAGGGACCCCCGACCCCTGCGCTCACCACCATCGAAGGAACGCCAGCCCTTCCCCCACCAGAGGGACCCACCCCCATTGGCGAACCCCCTTCCCTGACCCCTTCCCCCTCCGAGGAACCCTTGCCTCCCGCTCCGAATGGGGGGGAATCGCATCCTCAACCCATCCCCCATTGGAGAGATCTCTGGTCCTCCCGCTGGCGCCGCATGCGCTTTACCTGAGCGGGCTGCGGATTAGGGTAGCGGTCTCGGCACCGCAGCTGGCAGCTCTGCGTGTCCCCGAGCTGCAGGGCGAAGGGGTCGCGGGCAGGCGGTGCGGGGGTGGCGGGCGGAGGCTGCAGCAGCAGCAACAGGAGCGGCATCAGGGCGACCGAAGCCATGGCCAGGCCGGGCGCAAGGAGCGCGGGGGACGCCGGCTCCTGGCAGGCGCGGAGGATGCGGCGGCGGCGGGGACCGGGTAGCTGACGTCACCCGAGCGAGGCAGTCTGGGAAGGGGGGGTGGGGGATGCGGAGAACGGGCGGGGGAGCGGCGCTGCGGCACCGTCAGTGTGCGGGCAGGGCGAGGCAGGTGGATCGTGGCCCCTGCCGTCTGTCCCATCTCGGGGGTCCATGACACCTCCCTAGCATCCACGCACGAGGGATCTCAGCCATCGCTAGGGGCCAAAAGGAAACAAATAGGGTGATAGGATGGGGGAGAGATCTATTCGCCAGGGAATCAAGGAAGGCCTGCCGGATAGGCAACGTTGGAGCTGGCCACGCGAGGAGGCCGAAGGAACAGCGAGGGCCCTGAGGAGGGGATGAGCTTGCTGGAAAAGGAAGTAGGAGGGCGGTGGTCGTGGCTGGAACCCAGCCAGAGAGTGGAGATGGAGGGTCGTGAGTGTCGCAGAGCTGTGTTAGAGAAGGCCTTCTGAAGGTCTGTGTCATCATCTACTTTGGTACCCAAGTCAGAGATCCGGTAACGTGTGCACAGTTTGCCTCCTTTAGGAAGCCCTCCCAGACCCTCCAGGGCTCCCCCAGCCTCTCCTCCCTCTGGCCCAGCCCTGATCTACAAACCTGGGGGATCTGGTCCCTGCTCCCCCAGACTAGGGGCCCCGCGGCCTGGGGCTGAGAGGGAGGGGGCACAGATGCTGATAGGGGTGATGGGGTGCTGCTAAAATTTCTAATTCTCGTGGGAAAACTTGGGACAAACAGGAACACTTCTGACTTCCATCGCACTGCAAGGTGACAAGAGTGTAGCCCCATGAATCTTGGGTTAGGAGGTCTCCCTAGCTTCCTCTCCGGCAGGCATGGGAGTGGGGGCTCCCCTCTAAGCCTGAGACCTTGCAAAAATGACACCCTCCCTCTTTCTGGCGTGCCCCGCGCAGGTGTCTGCCGCCTGCGCATCTTCCATCCACCCTCTGCCTCAGCAGACAGGGCGGCAGCCACTCGGGGTCGGCGGGTCAGAGGGCGCCGTAGGTTCCGGCCGAGGAGGAGGGGACTGGGGGGGGGGTGATGGCTGGCACGCCCCCTCCCCCGGCCGGCCGCCGCGCTTTCATCTCCGCGCCTCGGCCAGCCCCCACATGGCTTAATCAGGCGCGGCTGTGCCTGGCGGACCCTGAACATCTGGATCCCCGCGCGGCCCCTCCCCCGCCCCGCCCCTCCCGGGCTAGGCTGCCGCGACCCTGCGGCTAGGGCCTCCAGCCTGCGGTTTGCGCGAGAGCCAGGGAACCCCGCATCTAACCTACCGCGCGCCAGGCCTGCGCCTTGGGAAACAACCATTGGCTATGACCAATACTGTCCGCCGTTTCACAGGTGGGAAACCTAGTCCCCAGGACCCCTCCGCAGAGCCAGGATTCAAGCCCACACATGTCAATTCCAGAGCCCAGCGCGCTGAAGCCTTCCACAATTACTGTTCTTCATTCATTCCAAACAAAACACTTCCCAAGTATTTTCTTGTAACAACCTATAAGGAAGAACTGGCAGCGTTGTCCAATTTACAGCTGAGGAAATTGAGGATCAGGGTGGCAAAGGGGGTCGGCCCAGGTGACAAGCGAGAGAAGCCAAGAGAGGTGGGCAGACCCCTGCCAAGACTAGGAGGTGGGGAGTCAGGGGAATCGGGCTTAAGAGGCGCCTCTTAAACCACAACAGGAAGGAAGGATACCCGCGCCTTTTTAAAAGCGGAAGGGGAAACTGAGGCTGGAGGAGTTGGGACGCTGGTCTAGGTCGCTGGAGAGGAGTGAGAGGATTTGATTGCCTCCCACTCACCCCCTTTTCCGCTGCAAGAGGCCGCCTGGGGCGGGAGCGGAAGGAGGACTTGACCCCGGCCCCCCAGGTGAGCCCCCGCGCCCCTCCTGCCGTTCCCGAGGGAGCAGGTCCAGGTGAGGGGCAGGCGGGCCGGCGGGCGGCCGGGGTCGGGTTTCAGGAAATCCGCCGACATTCCTTCGGGGCTTAAGAGGGAAAGTTGACTCGGCGCCGCCCCTCGCCCCCCCCCACTTCCTACCCCCCGGGGCGGCAGGCGGGGTGGGGGGCGGGGAGGAGGGCGCTGCGGCCGGCCTGGGCGTGAATCAGAGGCCGGCCGGGCGTCCGGGAAGCGGCGGCCGAGGTCAGGGCGGGCATCGGACAAGCGCCCTTTATCCCTTGCCGCCCTCGCCACGACCTCGCTGACCCCCACCCCCAAGCCGGGTACAGCCTGGGGAGCGGGCACGGCTCCCTGGCGCCGGCGGCTTGCAGACAGTGGGTGGGGGGAGGGGAAGGGGCACAACTGTCACCCCCAACATAGCTGGCGCCTCCTGGAACCCAGACGTCCGAGGTTCTCCAGCGTGCGGAGAGGCAGGGAACCCAGGCCTCCGAGGCCCGGTAAACACTGGCCCTGACCTAGACACAGGCAGCTAGCTCTTCACTCCTGAGATCTCACCTCCAATGCCTATGGGGTCTGGATTTTTTAAGCATAGACTGCACAAAGCTTGGGACCCAGGCAACCCAGCTCCCCAGGCTGAACCTCCAGGGTGGAAATGATAAAGCCCCGCCTTCTCCTGCACACATGTCCTGAACCTAGGTTCTGCTGTCCCAAGCCCACGTCCAGGCGAGACCCTCACTGTCCCTGCTTCCTGGGCACACTGGCCTGGAACACAAGGCAGCTAATCCCATACTGAGGGGTCTCAACATGGGAGAGGCAGCTCTGTGCCCTCCTCAATCCCAATGGGACCCTGAAGGGGCTGTTACCACTGCCTCTCCCTGGGGCCCCCTCAGTGCCCTGGAATTATGCAGGGAGCTGGGCTGGAGGGTCTCCCCCAAGGTAATCCTTAGGTGCAAAGACTGAGGAGCCCCTCCCCTATGTGGGGCCCTCCCTCCATCTGCCACCTCAGTACATTCCCAGCCACCTTCAAGGACTTGGGTCAATATTTGCCCGAAGTTCCATCAACGCTCGTTCCCCTTCCTGCACAAAGAGGTGGTGGGACTGATGAGGAAGGGGTTAAGCCACCTGGAGAACCAAGGGCAGGGAAGGGTGCACCTAGAGGCCAAATCACTTTCCTTAAAGTCAAAGGTTTGAGGTTAAGGTCACCCAGAGGGCAGAGGGCATGCTCCAAGGAGGGGCTGGGTGAACAACCCATACGCTTCTACAGGTAAGGACCAGAGAGGGGTGGCTACCAGGTTAGCTCACACCGCAAGTCCAGGGCCTGGCTGGGACCCCAGACAGCATGATTCACTGGGACTGAATTTTCTTGCTACTCTGAGGGACCGAGAATTCTCCATCCTTTCATTTTGCAAATGTTCACTGAGTTCTTCTCCTGTGGCCCTCACTGGGCCCAGCATGGGGTCCTAATGGCTCTCAGTGTGCTCACAGTCTAAAGAAAATGTCTCAAGAGAAAGATGATGTTCGAAGAACTGTGTTACAAAGATAATTTAAAAGGAGGAAGGGGATGGAGGGTGCCTGGGAAGGTTGGGGGACCCCTCTGAGAATACTTGACCTGTGACATGATGGAAGAGAAGGTGCTAACTGGGGGAAGATTTGGGGGAACTGCATCCCTGCAGGGGGAAAAGCAAATGTACAAAGACCCCGTGATAATAAACAAGCCTATGTGTTTGGGAGAAACGGGGCTGCAGCAGCTGGAGTGGAGTGAGGGAGAGGAAGAAGGAGGATGAGAAGAGAGGAGAAAAGGAGGGGGGAGAGGGTGGCAGGGCAAAAAAGACCTGCTTTGCTTCTTTTAAAAGCTCCTTCTGCCTGCTGTACAGACGAGGGCAAGAGGATTTACCCAGGAAGCCTAGGAGGAGGCTGGGCGGCATCCCAGACGGAGATGGTGGGGCCTGGAGCCGGATGGGGTGGAGGAAAGGGGTCCGAATCTCAGAATGGGGATGTGTTTTGGAATCAGCCAACAGGATTTGCTGATGGATTGGACGTAGGGGATGAGCAAAGGAGAGAGTTGTCACGCGCACCTCCAGGTCTCTGGCCCGAGCATCTGGGTGGATGGGGGAGCCTTTGCCCGAGACTGGGGAATGACTGGGGAGGAGCAGAGACTAGGGAGGAAATAATCAAGATTTTGCTCCAGAAGCCTGAAGTCCTCCAGGAGGGAGTCAAACGTTGCAGGACAGAGGTTGTGGGGGAGGGGTGGCATAAATCCTGGAAACACAGTTCCATCCAAGAACTGCCACCTCCACTTAACTCTCTGGACCACCTGGCAGGTGGGACTATGGCCCCATTTTTCAGAGGTGACAAACTGATGCTCCAAAAGAATGTGCCCCCTGTGCCAGACACTATGCTAAGTGTTTAGACCGTGGAGCCTTCTGCTACATTGCAACTTCCCACAGAAACCCTTAGGCTGGCTAGGAGTCACCCACTGTGCTGAGGAGGAAACTGAGGCAGAGAGGCCTGGTGTGCCCCAGTAAACGACAGTGCAGCATGCCAGGGCTTTACTCTCTCCTTCACAAACCCATCCAGAGTCCAGAATGGGGGACTAGAGGGGCGCACCCCGGACTCCATCCTTTAATCCTCTTTTCTGACAGTCTGAGGTCTGAGTTGGGGACCCAAGTAGCAGGAGTGGAGGGCAGCCGTGAGCAAACGAGATGGGAACTCCTGAGTCCTCCTCAGACACTTTTACCCCCTTGGCTGGTTAGGGACCAAGAGGGAGGGTCCAGGTCTCTAAGGGAACCTCTGGAAAGGGGAGTTAGAGCCCTTCCCCTCTGAGGGCACGCGGCTGGGGGCAGGGCTGCGACTCTAACAGCTGGGCTGAAGGCGGCCCCGGAACTCTCATTTCAGGCTCCCCCTCCACCGGGGCCTTGGAGGTCTAGAGCCCTTTTATCGTGGGCGCCCAAATCGGGTGGGGACCAAGAGGAGGGGGGTGAGGCGCCCGGGCCGGGAGGGGTCCCGAAACCCAAGCAGTGGCCAAAAAACAATAACACGGAGAAGGATCCCTACGCAAAAAAAGGAAGACAAGCTATGCGTC
Source organism: Balaenoptera physalus (assembly GCF_965194825.1). Taxonomy (NCBI): domain Eukaryota; kingdom Metazoa; phylum Chordata; class Mammalia; order Artiodactyla; family Balaenopteridae; genus Balaenoptera; species Balaenoptera physalus. The sequence continues at coordinate 13,226,955 of NC_138890.1, read as the reverse complement.
GCTCGGGGCAGCCGGCGTTACCTGGAGTCGGCGGGCGGCGGCCGCCCGAGTGATTACTCACTGCGTGGCGCACCCCACCCGCGGGCCGCTGAGCGGATTTTTCCGTGGGGGGGTGTCAGCGAGTCGGGGGGAGCCTCCTTACCGCTCTCCTCCTGGGATTCTGTTCTGCCCCGCACACGGGACCCGCGCAAGCCCCCGTCCCCTTTCCCACGGGGGCCCATTTCTCCCCGCCTGCCCACGCGGGAACTCCCTACTGAGGCCCCCGGGTGCCCCCAAAGAACCTCACCTCGGTCCCGCTCGAGGGGGACAGCTGAGCCAGGGTAAGGTCCAGGGACGCTGTGCCTTGCAGCTTTTTCTCCGTCTTCCCTCCAGCAAAGCCTGGGGCCGAGGCTTCGCGCGCTGGAGGACCAGAAGAGGCGGGATGAAGTGGGAGGGGGAGCGCTGGGCCAAAACCGGTGGGACCCGCGCGCCGATGGCGTGGGGCGGGAGGGAGGGCGACTTTTAGGCCCCTGGGGAGGAAGGGGGGCTGGAGATGGGAGCAGGCGGGGCTCAGGGACCGCTCAGTGGGGGGGGGGCGGGGCCAGAGTTCGGGTGGGGGCCGAGACAGAGGATGGGGGGGAGGAGCGGGCGAGGGCTGGGGGCCTCAGGGGACGCCGAAGGGGCACATGGCTGAGAGCAGGGTGCAGGGAAGTGGGCGAGGGTATGGAAACCCGACTGGGGGCTCCAGGTCCCAGATTGGGGGTAGGGAGCCTGGAGCTGGCGGGGTTGGAAAGGGAGGTCCCAGGTCGGTAAGGGTAGAGTTGGGGGTTTGGGGCCGCGGGAAAGGGCGCGTGCGGTGCGCGGCGGGGCGGAGGCCGGACGGGTGGGGCCCGCGGTGCCCGCGGGCTGGCGGGCGGCTGGGAGGCCGGTGCGGGGCCCGCCGCTCGCCCCCCCCCGGGGGCCGGGCCGGGGGCGGGGCCGGGCGGGGCCAGCGGCGCATTAGCGCCTTGTCAATTCGGTTGCTCAGACTTGCTCTGGCCTCCGCGCCCGCGCCCAGCGACGTGCGGGCTACTTGGCCCGCGCCCCGCCTGCGCCCCGAGTCCCTCGCCGCCGCCGCTGCAGCCGCCGCCCGCCGCGCGCCCCAGGCAGCGCCGGCCCCATGCCCGCCGGCCGCCCGGGCCCCGCCGCCCAATCCGCGCGGCGGCCGCCGCCGCTGCTGCCCCTACTGCTGCTCTGCGTCCTCGGGGCGCCGCAAGCGGGATCAGGAGCCGGTGAGTAGCCGGCGCCGTGCTCCGCTTTTCCCGCCTGGGCCGAGAGCGTGCGCCCCGGGGGCAGCCGCGGGGGGAGGGGGCGCGGGCGCCACCTGGACGGCCCGGGAACAAAGGAAGGCGCCCCCGGCGCGGCCCTCGGGGCGTCCTCACCTGTGGGGCGCACAGCGCCGAAGTCCCCTGGCCCAAGGGTCCGGCTTCCGCTGCCCAGGCCTTTTTACCTGGGCTGTCCTGTGGAGGACGCCCGACTCGGCCCCGGGGGGTCGAGGGGCCGCGGCCTGGGACACTCTGCACTCCAGGACGCGGTGGGCGCACGCGACAGCGTCTGCTGGCTTCGGAGACGCGGAGACCGCGGGTCACCGCTCTTGGGCGGGGGCGCACGCGGTAGGCGCGCTGGGTGCCGGCCCTGAGCGGGGCCCCCCCGGGTGGAGGGATGAGCCCCGTGAGGAAGGCGGGGCGGGAGGGGGCCGATCTGGCCGCCTGGCTCGCGGCCCGGGGTCCCCGGGGACGCGCCTCTCCGCGGGCCGGCGCCGCCGCCCTCCCCCGGCGGGACCCCGCGCGCGGGGGTCCGCGGAGTCCTCGCCACTGGCGGCGCTCAGAACTGTTCCCGGCCACGCTGCGCCGGGCTAGGAGACTCTAGAGAGAGAAATCTTTGTGAGATAGTGGGTGAGAGTGAGAGGGAGCGGGACCCAGCGAGTCCGGGCACCGCAGGCCCAGCCGTTGGGGGGGAGCAGCCACCGGGAGCCCACAGCCCCCGCAGGCCGAGACCCCCACCCTGCTGGGAGCGCCTGGCCTCCGGCACTCTCCGGTCCCCCACCCAATGCACACCCCCGCCAGGACACGGTCTCCACATCCAGACCCGCTCTGGGACACACCCAGAGACACACAAAGACTCACACTGGCTTGTGGCCCGTCACCCTCGCCCTCAGATGTGCGCACACTGCATCCCAGATGCACATTCGCACACCATCGGGGCGCACACACACATTCCATCCCTGACACACACACATTCATGGTCACACTCTTTCCGAGGGAGAGGCAACACAGGGCACACACGCAGGCACAACCTGCCCTGGATGTTCGGATGTTCGCAGTCACTCCACGCACCCCATCCAGACACACAAGTCGACCCGGGTGGGCAAACACTGCACCCCAGGTGGACCTACACTGCACAGAGCTGTTTGCAGGCTCCCTGCGGTGCTCTTCCAGAAAGAGCAGGGTCCGGTGTCCTGGAGGCACTTGCTGAAAGCCTAACATGCCCAAGGCTCCTGGGCAGGTGAGGGGCTGCCCCAGGCCCTCCTGGGGTTCCTGACAGCTCTGCCAGGCAGTGGGCAGCACCTGTGAATGCCACCTTTAGTGGCAGGCTTTGTTTCCCAGCCAGCAGAGCAGCAGGCAAAGGTGGTGGTGGTGGAAGGATTGTTGTGCGTGTGTTTTTTCCTTTAAGGGGGAAGAAATTAAAGATTCTCACACCTCAGCAATATGTTTCTACTTACGGTGTGGTGTGTCTTAGCACCTGACCAACAGGCGGGTGGGTCGTAAAGTGTCTGCAGGTACCAGCAGGACAGGAGATGGGGACCCCGGGTGGAGACCACCCTCCTGCCTTGCTTGCAGAGAATCTCACACTTTTCCCTTTTAAAACACATGGTGTTCCTTTTTAATATCGGCAGTGGCTCCAGATTGGGAAGGGGGAGAGAAAAAACTTTTAAAGGCCCCAGCTCTGCGGGAAAGGCGGGGAGGCAGGGAGCAGGGGAGGGGGACTGTCCAAAAGCCTAGCCCAGGGATCTGCTTAAGGGAGGCTTCTAGGAAGCCCCCCAAACCAGGCCAAGGGCCCTCCCAACCTCGGTGGGCTGTCCCCAGCTGCTTTGCCTGGGCTGGAATGTGTGCATCCTGGTCCCAAATGCCTTGGCCCATTGTTTGGGGAGGCCTGGAGGGAGTGCACCAGCCAGCCGGGACCCCAGAGCTGGGAGGGGCCCTAATCCCAACAGTTCCTAGGCACTGCAGTGTGCTTGGCCCTCTGGACATGGTGAGCTCATCGCATTCATCTCCCCAGCAGGTAGAACGTATTTTCCTCCCATTTTACGGAGGAGGAAACTGAGAACAGGGGAGGGGAAGCCAATTGCCCAGGTGCCCCAGCCGAGATGGGCACCCACATCCCAGGAGGAGAAGGCCTCCCTGTGACCTTTCCTGCTGGAGCTTGAGGTGGGGGACTGGCCTGTCCAGGCCCGCCTGGCCTTGCCCTCTTGCCCTGTCCCCCGCCCAGCCCTGGGAGGGCAGCTGCAGCTGCTGGCAGGCAGGCCACACCAGCCCAGGCCAGGCGGGTGTGGCAGAGGGGCAGTGCCACAGCCAGCCAGGACCCTCCTGAGAGCCCCTTTCCTGGCCTGGCCGTGGGGGTGAGTGGGAGACAGGAGGGCCGTGACCCACCCCTGGAGATTTGAGAATGGTCCTGGGGTCCGGGCAGGCCTGGCCGTGCCTCCCACCCTGCTGGGGGGGCCCAGGCAGGAAGCGGTGGGTGGGCCGGGGCAGAGACGCTGGCACGCCCGAGTTCATGCTGAAGGAATTCCGAATTAGCGGGCGGCTGGCTGCCTGGGACCTCCGGGGCGGCCCCCTGGCCCCCCGCCCCCCAGCCGCCCCCGCCTCCTCGGCTCTGGCCGGCTCAGCCGGCTCCTTCGCACGGACGCTGAGACCTCCGGCGAGCCCTGGGCCAAGCCCCAAACGCAACTGCGATCCCAGGCTCCAGCAAGACATGGCCCTCAAGCCAAGTTTGCCCCGGAAAATCGTCAGGGCTGGCCCCGGGAACTGTGTCCACCCCACCTCGCCCATTTGGGGCAGTGAGAGCCAGCACAGGGCAGCCGCTGGCATTTAGGGGCCTCCCAGGGGAACCAGGATCACCCTGTCCTTGGCTGCCAGGGAAGCTGGGCTTCCCCTGCCTCTCTGCCCCGCTGCAGTCCCTTCTTACAGCTGCCCAGTGATCCTTTTAAAATATAAGTTCCTCCCTTGCTCTGAATCCTGGAATAACTCCTCCCTGCAGGTCTGGCCCCCTGCTAACCTCCCAGACCTCATTTCCTACCACCCCTGCCCCCCAGTATCTTTGCACTTGCTGCTCGCCCTGCCTGGGCACTCTCTTCTGTATATTTTCATGGCTACTTCTTTCACTTTATTCACATCTCAGCTCAAATGCCACCTCCCCAGACAGGCCTCTTGGGCCATTTAGCTGCCACCACTGATTCGTGCTTTATTTTTTCCCTTACTTGTTCTCCTAGACATTTATTTGTGCTTTTTCCTACTGCTCCCTTGGATTCAAGGCCCAAAAGGGCATGAATTTTGGGTATCTTGGTCACCATTGTGCCCTCAGGTCCTGGCACACTGTAGGTGCTCCTTGAATGAATGAATGAACAAATGAGTGAATGAGTCCTCACTACCACTTTTGGTGGAGGGAGAGGCCCCTTCCCAAAGTCTCAGAGAAGTAAAAGAACTGGGTTAACCTCCTGAGAGAGCTGGGGGCATTCGAACCCAGCTCAGCCTGGCTTAAAGATCCCACAGAGTTGTCCTTAAGACAATATTTTCACTCTTCTCAAACAGTCTCATGTGGCTGATACCATGATGCCCACTTCCCAGGTGGGGAGACTGAGACTCAGAGGGGCATCAGGGGCTTGAACTGTGCATCCCCTCCCCCTCTTCTGTGCCTTGGTTTCCCCTTGGATAAAAACAGGTCTCTCTTAAGTTCTAATCTTTGGACTAGAAGGCTTCTCCAGTGGAAGGCAGGAGGAAAGGCATCAAGCACGGCATCCCAGAGGCTCCTGTGCCCAGCACCCAATTCACACACAACCCAGTTTAGGAAGTCACTTCCCATCTGATATTCCCAATGGCCCTGAGGACCGTGAGTTTTCTTGTTCCCATTTTGCAGATTAGGAAAACTGAATCGAGGGAAAGCATGATGACGGCAAGTCCCTTTGGATGAGGTGGGGAGCCTAGAGCTTGCCACAGTCACTTTCAATTCCTGTGGCAGCGCAGAGACTGACAAATATAGGTTTAAATAGTGTGCCCTTCTATTTGGTGACCTTAGGCAAAGGACTCGATCTCTCAGAGCCTTGTTTTTTTTCATCCATAAAATGAGCAGGACTCTAGTAGGGGTCAGGGCACCCCTTTTTAGAAGTGCCTTCCTCCCCACAGAGACATATGTGTGCGGTTCTGGGGGTAGAAGAGAAAACACACAATCTGTTATTTCTAATTGTCAAAAATAAAATGAAATGGAAAAAAAAAAAAAGCAGAGTGTAGTGGTTGTCAGAAGTAGGTGCAAAGCAAGAGGTACTTGGATCTGAGTGAGGTTTGTAACCACTCAGAAAGCCCTGAGCAAGTCAGTGAGGAAGTGGTTTGGAAGGACCTGAGTTGTGGAATCAGACAGTCCTGGGGCTGAATCTTGGCTTTGCCACCAACCTTGGGTTTGTCACTTGACCTAATAGAGCCTCAGTTTCTTTCTCTGTAAAATGGGGACAATCATATAAAGCTCCTTTGCAGGACTACTGTGAGTCTTGGAGGACCTAGGATGGTGGGGGATGCTCAGGGCAGCTCCATCCCAGGCCTGACAGGTGCTCCTCTCTGACCCCAGACACGGCTGTGATCAGTCCCCAGGACCCCACGCTCCTCATCGGCTCCTCCCTGCAGGCCACGTGCTCAGTGCACGGGGACCCACCAGGGGCCACCGCCGAGGGCCTCTACTGGACCCTCAACGGGCACCGCCTGCCCCCTGAGCTGTCCCGAATGCTCAACGCCTCCACTCTAGCCCTTGCCCTGGCCAACCTCAACGGATCCAGGCAGCAGTCGGGGGACAACCTCGTGTGCCACGCCCGTGACGGCAGCATCCTAGCCGGCTCCTGCCTCTATGTTGGCCGTAAGTGGGCCCCCAGGACACCTAGGGGTAGCTCTTGGGGGCAACATCTCCCTCTGGAGAGGGGCATGAATCATGGGTCCTCTGGTCTGGGGCTGAACAATGGGTATACTGGCATAAGTTGAGAGGTACAGGCCGCTAGGGTGGGAATGAGAGCCTGGAGACCACCACCCCCCCAAAACCATCCTCAAGAGAGCCATGCAGGTGGTCCTGCCAACATCTGCTCTGTCCATCCTCCTTCCGCTCCAAGGTGGGGGCCCCAGCGGGCAGCCAGCAACTCCCCCTTCCCCCTGTCCACGGCCGGTCCAGACCCTCAGCCCCTGCATCCCCCTTCCCCAGTGCCCCCAGAGAAACCCTTCAACATCAGCTGCTGGTCCAAGAACATGAAGGACCTGACATGCCGCTGGACGCCGGGGGCCCACGGGGAAACCTTCCTCCACACCAACTACTCCCTCAAGTACAAGCTGAGGTTGGTGGTGGCCCTCGGGTGACATGTGTTCCAGCCTGGCTGTGTGGCCTTGGCCAAGCCTTCCCTCTCGGAGCTCTGGTGTCCTCGCTGCACTCCGGGGCTGCTGGGGGGAGGTTTGGGGGCCCAAAGGGACCCTCACATGTCCTCCTCCCCTCCTGTCCCTGCAGGTGGTATGGGCAGGACAACACATGTGAGGAATACCACACGGTGGGACCTCACTCTTGCCACATCCCCAAGGACCTGGCTCTCTTCACACCCTATGAGATCTGGGTGGAGGCCACCAACCGGCTGGGCTCGGCCCGCTCTGATGTGCTGACACTGGACATCCTGGATGTGGGTGAGCCCTGCCCCCCGCAAGGCCAGCCTGGCCCACCTGGGATCCACCCCCTCCCCCTCAGCCCCCACCAGCCCAGCCACGCTGCAGCTCAGCTGAGGTCTGCGCTGCTGGTTGGAATGGGGAGGAGCTAGGCATCCACCCATCCGTCCCCAGCCCCCTGAAGCAGCCAGGATACCCCTACTCTGTGGAGAACACCTGGCCTGGCTGCCTCCCCCTCGGCAGCCCAGGTGTGCTGAGGGGGGGCCCCCGGGGAGCTGGGAGGGGGCGCCCAGGTCTGGAGGCGCCCCAGGAAGCAGCAGCCTGTAGCTGGGGGGGCGTGCAGGCGGGAGGCAGGAAATGGATGATCTGCGAGCAGAATTGGGCCTAATCTAATTAGGGTGTTTCTCAGCCCCAAGCAGGCCTGTGCCTTAACCCTTTCGGCCCCTCACCAAGGCCTCAGGGGAAGAGGCCAGCCCTCCCTGCTGCCCAAAGGGCTCCCAGAAGGTTCCTCAGAAGTGTTGCAGTGACTCCCTCCTCCTGCTTCCCACTTTGCTTCCTTAAGTCCTGAAGCTGCAGTGGGCATGTTCTAAGCCTCAGTTGTCCCTTTGCACCAAGCAAAGCCGTCACATTGAGGACCTTTGTGAAGTTGGAAGGAGCAGGAGGTGGGCATTGGGGGGGTCGGGGGAGCTTCCCAGGAGTCTGGCAGCCTGAGGGCTCCCTGGTCTCCTGGGCATAATAATAATAATATCATCATCCAGGCAGTGTCTGCTTTTTACATAGTTCCCTGAAGATAGGATTATGTTTCTCCTGTCACAGATAATAATGGTGATAACAGCTAACATTAATTGAGTGCTTCTAGGTGCTGAGTGTTTCCTGAATATTATCTAATGTAATCCACCCGTCCGGAAGGGGGGAGAGGGGAGAAGGGAGGCAGGTGCCATCTAAGCCACGTTCCCTGGTATTTGGACCCAGACAGGGGCCAGCCAGGTCCAAAGAGAGCCCGGTGACTAAGCCCCGCCCCGCCCCCCTAGTGACCACCGACCCCCCGCCAGAAGTGCACGTGAGCCGCGTAGGGGGCCTGGAGGACCAGCTGAGCGTGCGCTGGGTTTCACCGCCTGCCCTCAAGGACTTCCTCTTCCAAGCCAAGTACCAGATCCGCTACCGAGTGGAGGACAGCGTGGATTGGAAGGTGCCCGCACCCACCCCCCAGTTCCGCTCCTCCCTCCTCCTCTCCCCCCTCCCCTCCCCAAGCTTCCCCCGCCTCTGACCCTGCCCTTGCCGCCCAGGTGGTGGACGATGTGAGCAACCAGACCTCCTGCCGCCTGGCGGGCCTTAAGCCAGGCACCGTCTACTTCGTGCAAGTGCGCTGCAACCCCTTTGGCATCTATGGCTCCAAGAAGGCAGGGATCTGGAGCGAATGGAGCCACCCCACGGCTGCCTCCACCCCCCGAAGTGGTGAGCACCGCAACAGGGCTGGGTGGTCCTGGGACCAGCCCCAAACCAGTCTGGGCCTCTGTTTCCTTGTTTCCTTCAAGAGAGCAGAGGTCGCAAACTTTTGGCCCCGGGGGCCAATTGTGGCCCTTGGATCTATTTTCTTGGCCTGTCATTTGGAAAAAAAAAACGTTTGACCTACTGGCAGACTTTTAAAAACAATAAGTTTTAACACAAATATCCTAGATTCCCTAGAAAAATTGTCTAGAAAATGTAGTAGGACACAGCCAGAGTTACTCCACAGCCCCCATCAGCAGAGGCTGCCCCTTAAGTCAGGGCCCTTACTCTTTCAGTTGTGCCATCCCCACCTAGCCTGTTTCACCCACATGTACCCCTTCCCCAGCCCCTAAGGGCAAGTGAGTTTGAGACCCCTGCTTCTAAGACGATGGGCTGCCAACTCTCCCTATGACCGGCTTTGATTTCCCCTTCTGTTAAAGGTAGCGGGATGGGATGATCAGGGGCCTGGGTCTGATTCCCTCTGCGGTCGGGGGTTTATCTAAGCCCATGGACCTCCCTTCTCTCCTTTGTGAAATGGTATGAAATCTTATTTGGTACGTCTGGCCTCAGCTTCCCTATCTGGAAAGTGGGGATGATAATCATGCCTCCCTCAGGCTATTGTGAGGGTTAGATGAGAGATAACCCATGGAAAGTGCTCTCATGGTGGGTGCCACACAAGGGTTTGCAAGTAATAGTTACTGAGACTCCCATCCCCTGCTCCCCCAGTGGTTTCACCTAAGGGAGGGCCCCTTTTCTGAGATGAGGACACCAAGGCCCCAAGGTCACACAGGGATCTGAACTCAGTTCCCTTGAAGTCCAGGCTCATGCTCCTGGGATGATGGGGAAACCAAGGCCCAGAGAGGATCCCAGAGTCAGGGAGTGGCAGAGCAGGGCTCCAGCCAGTCCCCCAGCCCCCATCCCGGGCCCCTCCAGGTTCGGCGGTGGGCGGGAACTAGCACAGCTGGGAGGGGCCTGAGCCTTGGCCCCTGCTCGTGCCCAGCACCTGTGATTCTTGCACGGGAGCCAGCAGGCGGCTGTGTCCGCTGGGGAGGCTGGGGAGGCCAGGGGAGGCCGGCAGGGGTGGTGGGGGCCGGGGCTGTGCCAGGGCCTGTCAGCGGGTCCCCGGCGTTATTTATGACGTGAGGCCGATGTCCTTATCCGCCGGCCTGCTCACGGCTGGCTGCGGCCAGCGACTGGACCGACAGGCCGGCCTCCCACCTGGCCCTCCTGGCCCACTCCCCAACCAACGGGCTGTACTCTCAGGCCTGTCCTGGGGGCTTGCCCCTCCCCCTCAGAGCGACCTCGAATTCTCTGTCTCCCTTCATCTCTCTGTCACTCACTCTCTTTCCCTGTTTCTATCTTTCTGCCTTTCTTGGTTTCTGCGTCCCTACACCCCCAGTGTCTCTGTCCCTCCCTGCTCTGGCTCTCCATCTCTCGACCCTCTGCATCTCTTTGGCTGTCCCTCATTGCTTTCGCTCTCCCTCTATCTGTCTCTCCTTGCCTCCATTGCTCAGTCTCTGTCTCTCTCTCTCCAGCTCTTTCTCATCAGCGTCTCTCTCTTCCTTCCTCTGCCCCCTGCTCTGTCTGCTTCTCATCCCTTTGGCCCTGGCCTCTCTCCTCCCCCCGCCCCCTTCCACTCACACCTGGCTCAGGCCACAGGAATCGGGTTCCTAGAGGGGATGTGGAGGAGGAGCCCCTTCCTTCCCCTGCCCCCTATCTCCTTGGGGGCGCAGCTGGGCTGCAGTGCTGGGCTGGGCCGTGGGGAGGACCGGGTCCCGTAGAAACAGGGAGGGAGGTGCCCTAAGGGAACATCCCTCTCCTGCCCGCGCGCGCCCTCTGCCGGGCGCGCCCTGACGCTGCCTCTCCGCCCCCATTAGAGCGCCCGGGCCCGGGCGGCGGGGCGTGCGAGCCGCGGGGCGGCGAGCCGAGCTCGGGGCCGGTGCGGCGCGAGCTCAAGCAGTTTCTGGGCTGGCTCAAGAAGCACGCGTACTGCTCGAACCTCAGCTTCCGCCTTTATGACCAGTGGCGAGCCTGGATGCAGAAGTCACATAAGACCCGCAACCAGGTAGGAAGGAGGGACCCCCGGGCGAGGGGTGGAGGGGTGGGGCCAGGGGGGTAAACGGGCTGGGGAGGTAGGTCCTCAGCTCTCAGACACTGCCTCCTTCCTTCCAAGCACAGGACGAGGGGATCCTGTCCTCGGGCAGACGGGGCGCGGCGAGAGGTAAGGGGGGCCCAGGTGGGTGGGCAGGCAGGGAGACAAGGGCCTCTCCTGGTGGCCGTAGGCCACGGGCCCTCCACCCTCAGCCCTAGTTACTGAGGTGCAATCCCTTCCTCCATCTCTTATCAACATTTACGTAACACCTACTGTGTGCCTGCCCCTGTAGCCCTTAGTCTAGTAAGAGCATCCAGACCTCTTTAAAATGTCCAGAGGGGAATGTCGTCCTCAGGGATGAATGCACATAGCCGCCCGGTAGCATCATATGAGCGCCTACTGCATACAGGCCCTGTGCCAAGCACATTACCTGCAGGACACCCCATGGGATAGATAGATATTACTTTTCAGATGGGAAAACCGGTGCCTAGAAAGGGGCAATAGCCTACCCAAGGTCACCCAGCTGAAAGTGGTGGGACCAGGACCTGAACTGGGGCCTCCTCATTTGCTCTGTGGTCCTGGCCCCTCCCAGGCTCCTTGCTAAGCCTGGCTTCCCCTCTGCCTGCAGGTCCTGCCAGATAAGCTCTAGAGGCTGGGGCTGCCCTCCCTGCTGCATGGAGACCCAGGGGCCACCCCCAGACTGGGGGCCACCTCTGTACCCTCACCTCAGGGTGCCCCAGCCCTCTCGGCAGCAGCTGGGGCGAGCACTCTGAGCTCCGAGGGCCACGACAGCTCTGGCCTCCACGTGAGGTGCACCCCAGTGGGAGGAGTGTGTGTGAGGGGGGCTGAGCTTCCCAGAACGCCTGCCAGGGCTGGGGGTGAAGAAGGGTCATTACTCCCCCTACCCAGGACCACTCCAAAGAGTCTTTTTAAATAAACAAACTATTTAGGTGCCCTGATTGTGAAGGTGAGTTTGGGGCTAGAGTGGTCTAGGGTGGGGGCTGACGAGGAATCCTGATGACCCTTTGGGATGGGAATCTTGACCTCCCAGAATTTCTGACTCTCTCCATGATCTGAAATATCTGGTTCCAAACTCCTTGGAGAGTGTGATTCAAAACACCAGAGTTTTTACAGTCATGGAGTCGGGGAATCTTGCACCTGCCATCCCTGGCTTTGTGGGATCCCACCCCAGCACAGAGAGACAGTGGAGCAGCTGCAGACGAAAGGTTCTTTAGGTTCTTTATTATGAGAGGTGAGGCGAACTTGAAGAGGGTAAGTGGTCCGGTGGGGCGTGACCCCAGCCAGCTGGCAGTCAGGGCAGAGCGCTATATGCCCCATTTCCCATCTCCTTTGGCTTGTCCCTGGGGAGCCACCATCACTCGGCAGATTCTGCATCAAACCTGAGATCCTGGAGAACCTCACTGATCGCTTCCATGGTTTTAATTACCCTACAAGAGTGGATGGGAACTATAAATAAAACCCAGATGGGGCGAATTAGCCGCCGCTGCGCAGCTCCGAAGGGGCTGTAGCCAGCCCCGGGCCCTCCTGCCTGCTGCCAAACCTCCAGGCAGCGCTAGCAGCCAGAAGGACCATTTAGGTGCCTGGGAGGATGGGTGGTCCCACGGGTCCCGAGTGGCAAGAGAAAAGGCCATCTTGGGTGGGTGTGTGCCATCAGGAAGGTGTGCAGGGTGACTGTGGCACATGTCTAGTGGGTGTGCACATGTGTGCGCTTGGGGGGCTAAAGGCAGGAATGTGCAGGCGTGTGCCTGGTGGGGCCTGGGCAACCATGTCCAAGCTCGGAGTCGAGCCATGTGAGCAGGATTGGTGTGTATGAGGTGCGCAGCTGTGTCCTGGGAATGCACAGCGAGTCTGGTGTGAAACTGCACAGCCTGTGCGCTGGGGGAATGTGTGCAGTACATCTAGGAGTCACCAAGTGAGTATTCTGGCATGCACACCCTAAGGGTAGTGTGCAGGTCCAGGGGGTTGGCACAGTCTGCCCTTGCCAGCCCTGGGGCGCACCTGGCTGGGGGTGGGTGCCCAAGGGTGCATGTGCAAATCTAGCATGGTCAGCCCACTGGGAGGCGGTGCTCACTTCATCTTCAGCTGGTGCATCTGCAGGCTGTCCTGCCCAGTCAGCTCTGGTGTCCCCATCAGCTGCAGCAGGGCCACCTGGTTGGGGAATAGGCAGCAAGGAGGATGCCACAACTGGCAGAGGCCACCACCTGCCCTCCCACATAGTAGGGAGGAAGAGACACTGAAGCACCCGGAAAGGCAGAGGAAGGGTGGGGCCACAGCAGGCGGGAGTCTCAAGGGGCGGTACTTAGCGCAGGAGGAATCTAGGATTAGGTTTACGGGGGCTCCTGAGGAGAGGGGCCGAGTGGGCGGGCCCTAGAATCAGTGCAGAGCGCAACATGGGCATAGCCTCATGTGGGGGGGAAGGGGAATAGTGGTGAAATCTCAGCCAGGGATAGGTGGGCAGGGGCGGGGGTGGGGTGGGTGGGTTGTGAGGGTTGTGAAGTAGGCGGAGTCTCAGGGACCAGCCAGGGCGTTACAATCCCAGGGTGGAAGTAGGCCAAAAACCTAGACTGGGATTGGGTCTCTAAAGCAGCGTGGCCTGGGAATCCCAGCGTAGAGTGTGATGTGGGCGTGGCTTCGCGTGGAGTTGGCCTGGGAATGGTAGTGTATCTTGGTCAGGATTGGCTGTAGAGGCAGAGTAGGCTGGGCCTTGGATCCCTAGCGCGAGGAACAGGCCCAGAACCTAGGCTGGGATCGAGGGTGTACCCAGAAGGGGACCTGGCCTGGAAATCCAAGGCCCCCAATCATCAGGGGGTTGAGTACCTGGCCTGGGGCATTGGGACAAGCCAGGGGGAGTAGGAGCATTGTAGGGGCGGGGTCTGGGATAGAGTGAGCGTGTCCTGGGACTAAAGATCTGGATGAAAAATGCGGGCGGACAGGAGGGGGCTAACCCTGAGACTCTCGAGTGAACTCTTAATGAATGACTGAGGTGGGGCAGGAAGAGGGGGTGCTGGGGCGCCAGGGGCGGGGTTCGAGGGGACGGAATCTGGCCCCTCCCCCAAGGGGTGCACAGTGGGCCAAGGCCCGAGAGACAAGCCGTGGAGTAGGGGGATACATGGCCGGGGTGCGGGACCTCACCGTGGCCAGGCGCGTCTCCTCCAGCTGCTGCAGCCTGCGCACGTGGCTCGCGAGCAGCGGCTGTGCTCGGGGTCCGGCTAGCTCGGCCTCCACCGCCAGCACCTCCCGCGAGGCGGCGGCGAAGGCCTGGGTCACCTCGTGTACTGTGCTCCGGTAGCGCGGAAAGTCGTAGGGCGGGCCGCTGCTCAGGTACTGTCGGTGGCCTCTGCGGCAGGCGGGGATCCTAAGGCTACGGCCCCGGCTCTCACGCCCTGCACCCGCATCGACCACCTTAAAGCCCTCCAAGTGTCCCCAGACCCCAGAGTGTTGAGAACGTTCTGACTCCCGCAGGGTAACCCGAGACGGGCCCACCCCTGCGCACGCGGAAGGGAGCGATCTGGTCTCCCCGCAAATCCCGCCCCACCTCTGACACCGCGGCCCCGTGGGGACCCAGTTCCTCCCCCAAGGCACGCCCATCCCCGGAGCGGACTGGGGGCTGAACATTGCGACCCCTCCCCTCCCCTACGCCCTCACTTACTCCTCCAGCCGGCGGAAGGCCTGCGCGCGCTCAGCCTGCAACTGGTGGATGCGCTGCACCAGCGCCCGTATCGCGGCATCTTTCTACGGGGCGAGGGGCACGGCTAGGGTATGAAGCCGGCGCCCCCGAGCCTGCACCCCCCGCCCCGCGCCTGTTCCCGCTCGGGCTCGAGCTCACCCAGGGCCACACCAGCTGCTCGCGCTCCGGGGCTCCAGTGGCTCCCGAATCACCGGGCACCGCCGGGACAGCGGACTCTGCCGCGGCCTCAGTGGTGATCATGACTGCGCAGCTCTGGTCCCACCCGGGAGCAGGTTGCTCCGCTGCGTCTGGCGCCCCCTGCAGGCCCGGAGGCCTCTGGAGCCAGCTTATGGCGGCCAGCTAACCTGGAGACCCCGGGGGAGGAATCGGAAGCGAAGACTGGGGGCTTCTCAGGCCTGACACCCTCCACCCACCCCCACCCCTGTGCTTGTTCCCGACCGGCGCCTGCCTTAACGTTTTCGACCTTAAATGTACGGTTCTGTATACAGCAAGGCTGTCCTTCGGCTTATTTCTATGCAGCTATGTCAAAACCCGACTTCACTTCCTCACATCCCATCCCCACTAAGGTAAAGAAAATTGAATCCAAGAAGTGATAGCCATCATCTAATGCCACAAGGTTGTGACAACAGTGGGATCTGAACGCAGGTTCTGACACTGGAGAATTCAAGTCACTGGCACCCACAGGTTGTGTGTGAACTGCTCTGAAGAGGGGGGCCTGTGCAAAAGGCCCTGAGGTGGGAGTCTGGTGCAGGCCTGAGGTTGGGGGTGGGGGGTGGGAGGGTTCCTATTAAGTACAGAGAAGGCCTGGGAGCTGGACATACACTGCCTAGTTTGAGCTTCAGGAAGCTTCCTCCTCCAGGAGTGGACACAGGGTAGACCAAAAAGATGGTGGTGGCCTGGCCTTAGGAAGGAGGGGGCAACTGACAAAAATGAAACTCAACTGAGGCCTGAAGTGACAGCCTTTAGCTGGCACTCCAGGTCTCAGCTGTTCTCAGGCATTCAGCTGTTCCCAGGCATCACTGTCTAGGCCTGGGTTGTCACCTATAGGAAGCCCCAATCATCCCAAGACAAATAGAAGCATGGCCTTGTCAGGGCACTACAACCCCTCACCTGACAGGCATCAGTCTTGGGTGGGACCCAGGAGCTCCTAAAGAGCAGTCAAAATTGAGAACAGGTATTTTACGCTAGGTGGGGTGTTCCTTCCTACCCCGCCATCCACCCACACCTGAACACCTCCAGGGCCCAGATGTGAGGGTTGTTAATGTGCCTGACCAGGTTCCACCAGTCCCTAGGCTGAGGTCTTTATTCCCATATTACAGATGACAAAATCCAGATGGGTGAGCTCACTAGGCTATGTAGCAGAGGGCCAGGAGTGAGACTTGCCTGTGCTGTGGTTATGACAACTTTAGACATGAAGGGCAGAGACCATGGCCCACTTTACACGTAAGACAACTGGAACCCAGGACAGAGGACCCCCAAGAGCTATGAAGAACTGAGTGACAGAAAGTCCCTAAGGGAGACGCCTGCACCTCAGCCACCTCCCCATTGGACAGACCAACCACATGGACACCAGTTACTGCTCCAGTCAACAAAAGGGAAACTTTACTGGGGCCCCAGGGCCATGGGGCTTAGGCAGGAGGCCACCCTGCGGGCAAAGAAGCCGGTGGAGGGGCCTTATTTGACCTTCTTCTTGGGGCGCAGGTTGTTGGTGTGGCCGCACTTCTTCTTGCGGCAGTTGACAGCACGGGGGTGCAGGCGAGCGTAACACCTGTGCGAGGACACGAGCGAGTGGTGAGGGCACATCCCGACCCCCACCAGGGCCAGCCCACACCCCCAATCTGAAGAGTACATACTTGCGACAGATCATCTTGTCGCAGTTGTATTTCTGAGCGAGCTGGCGAAGGGAAGGCTCGATGATGCCACCTCGCAGACGAAGCACCAAGTGCAGGGTGGACTCTATAGGAAATGAAGGGCAGAGAGAGACAGTGACTGAGCCTAGGCTCACCACCTCAGTCCCACAGGTGCAGGGCAGCCTCCAGTGCCCTGCAGACCATAGCTTCTCAAGTGTGACAGGGACACACTGGAATCCATTGGGTGTTCTATGTGTAGATGGACACACCAGCCCAGCCCACCCCACAGAACCTCCACCTTGTCATTTCCCACCAGTCCTCAGGGAGTCTGAGACTAATATAAATATACGTCAACAGTGGTGTCCATCTGGGTTTCCCCAAGGGCAAGGCAATTTCTAAGTGGTGCAAGGACGACCTTTTATTTTCCTAGGTAAGACATTTAAATCTTTTGCTGCAAAAAGTGGTGCTGATTTTCTTTACAGTAGTTATCACATTAAAAAACACAAACACAAGAATTAAAGAAAAAAAGTGAATAAGAACACGAGAAACCATCGCCATCTGGAAATCCTAGTGGAGATCTTGAAATGCTTTCCAGCGATGGAAACAGTACCTTACAAAGCAATACTCCCTAGCCCTATCTGATCCTCAGCTTAAGAAGAATCCTCCTCTACAGCCCCCTCCCGGTGCTGAAGAGGCTGTCAGTGCCCCATCCTGGGTCCTAGGCCTCACTGAGGTCCTGTCTAGCCACCCCACCCCCGTACCTTTCTGGATATTATAGTCTGACAGAGTGCGGCCATCCTCCAGCTGTTTGCCCGCGAAAATCAGACGCTGCTGGTCAGGTGGGATGCCTAAGGAGAGAGCACTTCAGTTACTAAAGCTCTGGCAAGAATACTACCAGCAGATCTCCCCTCCCTCCACAGGGCTGTGCCAGGATCACCCCCAAACTGTCAAAAGGGAAAATGAGGTAGAGAGGACAAGCTGCCTTCCCAAAATCACACAGGGGAAGCACTGGCATGGCTGAGATCTGTCCAAGCACCCATTTCACACAGGACAGCAGATCCCCAGGGCTGAAGGGCCCCCATTGTGTGGAGCACCTAGCCCCAACCCAACTCACCCTCCTTGTCTTGGATTTTAGCTTTGACATTCTCAATGGTGTCACTGGGCTCGACCTCTAGAGTGATGGTCTTGCCCGTCAAGGTCTTCACAAAGATCTGCATCTCTGCGTCTGCTGGGGAAGAGAGGGGGTAGAATGGCCGGGTGGAGTGGTGAGCACCGAAGATCTGAGCAGCCCGAGCTCACAGGCTGGCCAGCCTTAGTTCCTGCCAGCCCTGGGCCAGCATCGACTTCAAATGCAGGCCCGCCCCAGTGCCTGTTTCCTTCCACCCTCCAAGCCAGCAGCTTCGTCTTTGAAGACGGAACGATAAGTACAGGTCTACGGCACCATCTTGCCAAGCACGGTCTGGAGGTCCCATCCTTCCTCTCCTCTGCCAGCCCCCGCTCTTCCTGCAGCCGGGGTGGGAATCCCATCTTAGTAGCATCCCCCCAACACACACGCTTTCCTCCCTACAGTCCCTTCTCCTAATTCCAAGCTCAGACACCCAAAACTTTGGCTTCCTTCTGGGTTACGCCCTAATCCTCAGACCACATTTCCTGCCTTTGATCCAATCCATAAGTAACAACTGCCAACCACGTGCCTGATACTTGTTTACATAGGTATTTCCGTTTTTTCACTTTCCAAGTCTAGCAAATAGCTGCTACTACCAAACTCTCCTTACAGATTTAGAAAAGGAGATAAGAGACCCAGCTCAAAGGCTTAATATTTTTAAATGAACTGGCAGAGTGTCTGCCACGAGACAAAGTTACAGTTAATACTCCTCTCCATTAAATCGGATCTGCCCCGAAGGACACATCCTCGCCCCAAGCCTCGTCAGATAGTTGGGGCCGGCGGAGCGGGCAGCGTCCTCTTCCAAAGGCCGGCTTCCCTCCCGGGGCCCAGTTCGGGCTCGGAACCCGGCCCAGTGTGCCTTGCTAAGCCGCCCCACAGGGCCTAGCTCGCCTAGACGGATTCCAGGCCGCCCCCTCCGCTGCCTAGGCCCCCGCAGGCTACCGCCCAACCCTGCCCAGGGCCAACCCGCAAGTCCGCCATCACCGACCTGCTCCGTCGTCTCGTTGAAGTGAAAGAGGGCTGCTGAACCGGAAACCGCCGATTCGCCGCCGAGGGCGCCTGCGCACCGAGCACGCTGCGCGTCTGCGTCACAATCCGCGCCGCGCCCCGCCTACGCCCACCCCCCCCCCTCCCCGCCCCTATGTTGGGTGCGGGCGCACGAAGCCGCGGCGCCTGTGGGCGACCGGTGCCCGCCTGCCTCGGGGTGTGAGCTCCGCCAGTCGGGTCACGTAGGAATAATGCCGCACCTTTCCTGGTGTTTCTGCCCGCTGTTTCCAGGCCGCCTGAAGACTGCCCGCACGTAGCGGGTGCTCCAGAAATATTTCAACAGAGTAGGGGAAACTTTTGTGCTAAAGTGAAGGCATTAAGCAGAGGGTCTGCGGGTCCAAGACGCAAGGGTCAAGGCAGGAGGCGGTGTAAGGGCCGAATGTGTTGGAGCCACTGGAGGCCGGCCGCTGTGCACAGATGGATTTCAGGGCGGGTCCGTATAGGAGCTCGGAGAGCAGGTGGGGCTGGTGCATTCACCCAAGGAAATAGGGTGGGACCCAGGGTCTGTTTAGGATATAAGACGGAGGAGACTCAGGATGGCTCCTGAGTCATCAGGATGGCTAAAAAGTGCTGGGCGCCGGAAAGCGGTGAGGACTGAGAAGTTACCTGTGGGTTTGGCAGCGTACCTTATTTCCTTGAACACTTCCCGGCGCCCCCTATGGACCAGGCAAAAGCAGACACTCTGAAGTCTGGGAAGAGGCCTTTAATAACATAATTTCTAAGTGCTCCAAAGATGAGGGGACTCTGTGAGAGTGTCTGATGGGGAATGAGACCCTAGCTCCTTGAGGAGCCCACCTTAGGGCTGAGATTTGGAGGAGGAGTTACTCAAGGAGGTAAAGGAATAATGTTGTGGGCAGTGGGAATAGCACATTTGAAGGCCTGGGTGGTGATAGGAAGTGGGGTTATTATGGTTGCCACCACTGGAGACTCCCACTCAAAGCAGAGCAGCCCACTTCTTTCCAGCTCAATGGTGCCTGGCTGTCCATAACCATCCTGTCCCACATCCAGCACTTGCCCCCATCCTGGACTGCTGGGCCCAAGGATGGAAGGAAGCCACTGCTAGGTGCACCCTTCCCTTTTTAGTAACAGAGTCTTTTTATTGATAACTTCCCAACAGCATCTGTAAACATCGGGTACAAAAATATTCTGCTTAACTCTGTTCTCCAAGGTGGCGCAGCTTGCTCCATGGAGGCCCCAGGAGAAGCCTGCTGGGCCCTCAGGGTCCACACCTCTGGTCCGAGAAACAGGGCCTAACCAGGCTCGGTGCTGAGTGGATGGCTAATCTCTGCCTTGAGGCTTCTACAACTGTCTCAGAAACCTCCTTGAGATAATGATTGGAGAAAGTATTCAATACTGTCATTGGAGGAAGGGGCAAGGAGACCAGAATTAGTAGGCACAGGGGTGGGCTGGGGTGAACTCAGACATGACAGTGCTTGGCCACCTTGAGGAGGTCCTGACCAGGGTGCTGGGGCAGAGGACATCTGGCTCCGGTCTCTGGGAACCTTTAGGTGTTGCTCAGAGCAGACCTCAGGCCTGGCTCTGGAAAAGCTCCCTTGCACCCAACCCAACTCCAGCTGGACTGGTCATCCCCTGGCCTGGCAGAGGGGTCTACAGAAGAGAGACGTTCTCAGTGAGGAAGGAGGGGGAATGATAGATCCCCAGGAATTCCATATCCCAGGGAGGGAGCCTTGTCCCCCCGTGAGCCCCAAATGACAGAGTAGGGTGGCAAAGCTGACTGTCTCAAGGCAGGGTTACCCACTGCCACCTCAGACATCTGGGCAGTGGCACCGCTGCTGCCCTGAGACCCCCCGGAGCTCCTGGGAGTAGGGCTACTCGCCCAGCATCTCCTCGTCATCTGTATGGCTGCGGCCATTGATGGCAGGTGAGCCGGGCCGGATGTGCGACAGGTCCTCGAAGCCGGGGCTGAGGGAGGGCGAGACTGTGTCAGGGCTGGTGTCGCATGAGCCTGTGCTCTGTTCCGAGGTGGCAATGGTTGTTGTGGTGCTGGGCGGGATGGGGTCTTCATCCTCGTCTTCCAGGAGGGACGCCTCCGGGATGTCTGGGGGAAGGAGGCCCAGGAGTTGGCTTAAGTCACCATGCCAGGCACTGTGCTGAGGGATTAACTGGGCCTGGGACCCCTGACAGCTACCCCCACCCCATGGGACATAACTTGGTTCATTTTACAGATGAGGAAACTGAGGTCCAAGCAGGTGAGAGGCCTCTCTTTGAGGTAAGGTAAAGACTCAGGTTCTCTGGGGTTAGGCCTACGTGGGCCCTGGGGGCAAGTCTGAGCCTGGCTCTGCCCTCTTGACCTGGGCCAGGCCCCTCACCTGCCTGTGTCTCAGCTCCCTGCTCTATAAACTGGGAATGACGGCATTGCCTTTATGCCTGTGGTTGTCAGCGGCCCTGGAGTGGGGAGCTGTTGGCCCATTCTACAGACTGGGTAAACTGAAGCTCAGCATGGAGGATGCTGTGCTTCCTCTGACAAGTCACTGCCCCTCTGGGCACAGTCCCCACCTCATAGGTGGTTGTGGGTAACAGCCTGGCTCGTAGGGGTACATGACATTCACTGGGCTAAGGACTGTCATCATTCTTGTCCACATTCCCTCGTGTGACCTCCCCCAAGGGAGGAGACTCTAGTCCCAACACCTGCTCCGCAGGTTGCCAAGATCAGGCCAGCACTCCCGCCCCTGCCCCAGGTCTTACTGGACCCACTGCCCACTAGGGCCCGGGCTTGGTGTCAGCCCTTGAGGTGACCTTCCAGAAGCCAGCCCTGGGCTGAGGGCCCTGGCATCCAAGGGCGCAGAGCCCAGAAGCAGGATGTAGGAGCTCTGGGTGACACTTACGGCTGAAGGCCTCCGGGTGCTGCCTGGCCAGCTTCCCTTTCAGTGTCCTGCAGGGGAAGGGAAGGCACACAGGGCTGAACCTGCCGAGTGTGCAGGCTGGGCCCGGTGCAGGCCACGAACCTCCCCCTCACTGCTTGTCATACTCTGCTCCAGGGCTGGAGGTAGGACTGGGCGCTCAGCCAGCAGACCTCCCACCCCCAGGACGGATGGCAGCTACCCAGCTGTCACCCAGCTTCTGCGTGTCCTTGGTGCTGGCTCTGCGTGCTGGCTGGGCCCTCTACCTGCAATGCCTCATGTCTAAACCTCTTCTACCAGGACAACCTTCCAGGAAGCTTCCCTTCCCCTTGCCTCAACAGGCACTCCTCTGGGTGACTTGTCCCAGCCTGTCTCTCCAACCCCGGGGTGAGGATGCCTGTGGGGGCCAGGAGTGCTGACTATCCACACCCCAAACACCGAACACTGGCACTCACTAAACTGAACTTCACAGAGAAGCCCCTGCTTCCCTTTTTAACCTGCTGGTTTTTCCTTTTTACCTGAAGTAATGCAGTTCTGTTTACAAAGAATTACAAAGGGCTCTTCAGAGCAGTCTCTCACCCTTGACTATGGCCAGCCAGCACTGTCCCCCCCAAAACCCCCCACCCTGAAGTACCACTGCTGCTGCATCCCTGCCTGGGTAGACACACTTATCTCCTTCCTGAGTGACACAGATACACACAAAAGGTGTCAACCCTTGGGGTTCCTACTCTACTCCCACCCCTGCAACACCACACATGGGCAACCAGCCTGGTGAGATGCCCCAGAAAAGATACGCTTTGATAAAGGATTTATCCGGCCTGTCTTGTGATTTCTGCACAGAGCATGCTCCAAGGAAACATGCTGCCCTCAATCTGTGGCACCTGCTCTGCCAGCAGATGCGGCTGCCCCCGGAAAAGAAGAAGCGGCACAGTCAGCCAGAAATACAGCTGTAGTGCCAGCTTGTTCCAGGCCTGGGCGCCCCAGTGGCAGTTGTTAACGGCAGCAGTGGTGATAGGAGCTCCGGGGGCCGTGTCAAGCATTCTATGTGGCTGGGGACTTGGACATCGTCCTTCTCTGTCCTCATGGAAACCAGCTTGAGAAGGACCCACAAAACCTGGCAATCTCATTTTCCTCTTGAGACAAGTCCTGGGTGGAGGCCAAGGGGGACACAAGGCTAGCCTTTCACTGTCTGCTCCTGCCTGCCTTTTGCATTATGGGTCTGGCACTATGTTGCATTTTCAAAAAAGGAATAAAATTTAAATTCAGAAACTCCAAGATTTTCAGATCTTCTCCAATACTAAGTGTGCAATGAAGCCTCGTAAAACAAGCTGAATCTCCCCACCGCCCTGCTACGTGGGGAGGACGGCCCTCATTGAAAAGAGGAGGAACCCGAGGCTCAGAGCAGGAGGCAGAGACTGGAGGGCCAAGCACCCACCTGATCCTGCGGAAGATGCTGTCCAGGTCCCGTTTCATCTCCACCAGGGTCCTTG
Source organism: Balaenoptera physalus (assembly GCF_965194825.1). Lineage (NCBI taxonomy): Eukaryota > Metazoa > Chordata > Mammalia > Artiodactyla > Balaenopteridae > Balaenoptera > Balaenoptera physalus. The sequence continues at coordinate 13,204,336 of NC_138890.1, read as the reverse complement.
TGTGGTGCAGAAAGCGCTCGCTCATCTGCTGCAGGCGGGCACTTGACAGGTTGTTGAAGTTGAGCAGCATCTCGTTCGTCTTCTCAAAGCGGTCCAGCCTGGTGGCGGAAAAAGGGCACCGACTCCTCTGCTCAGCCTCCAGGTCCCTGCCAACTGATCCTGCTAGGCCCTTTCCTGCTCCATGACCTTTGCGTAGACCATTCCCTTGTCTTGTGGAGCTCTACCTGGTGTTTGAGCCAGCTAGCAAACTCCTATTCAACTTTAAAAACCCTACTCAAAAGTCCTACTCAAGTGTACCCTTCTCATGTAGCCCTAACCCTCTCCCTCAAGTAGACTCTTTGACACTCTGACTCCCCTAGCCCCAGCTTCTTTCTCTGGCCCAGCCCTGACACTCCGAGGCCAGGAAGGTTCAAGTCTGATTTTGTCTCCCCTCGGTCTGGGAGTTCCCCAGGGTCAGGTCTGAATCTGAACTAAAGACCTAGGAGGGAGATGGGTATTGCTGAGACCCAGACATATCCAGCACCCCTGTCACAGGGCAAGAAAGGTAAGGTATCAGGTCTGTGCTGTGTTGTAAATGGAAGGAAGAGCCTCTGGCTTAAAGACACAAAAATAAAGCCCCAGGAGACCGTGTTTCCCCCCGAAGGTTGTGTCAGCCCTTCTTCCCCACAGAGCAGGCCGGAATTAGGGTGAGGCTATGGTGGCCACAGTGCCAAGCCCCAAAGAGGGCAAAGGCCATTCACAGCCCTTCCAAGTGACCCCGGGTGCTCTGCAGAGACAGCCTAGGCTCTGAGAGAATAGGTTCCCAACAGGAAGTGAGCCGACTGGCTCCCTTAAATCCCCCAGCAGTTCCTTCCTTATCCCCCCCCAAGTCTCCCCACTCCAGGCCTCGGGAAAGGAGCTGCTGTGGTCCCCGCCAAACTGTCCGCAGCTGCGAAACTGTCCCAGAGCCCTGCTTCCTGTGCCAAGGCCTCGCCTCCAGACCAGGAAGGAATTTACTTTGGAGCCAGCCAGCAGATTTGCTCATTTCCTTCATTTTATCACCAGTGTGGGCCCGGGGTAGAGGCGGGCAGGGCTAGAATGCTGGCCAGCAAGTGGATTCCTTCCCACACCGGGGGCCCAGGGCCCTTGGCTTCCACTCACATGTTCTTCTGGGCCAGGATGATGGCGTTGACATCGTCCGCATTCACCATGCTCAGGATGCGGCTACAGAAGACCCTCGAGGCCGAGTCCGGGGGGTCCATCTCTTCCTCCTCCTCCGCTGCCTGAAACAGGCAGGAAGAAAGTGTTTTCAGTCTGCATCAGGAAGTGGGGGGAGGTGGGATGGAGAGGAGGGGCTGGGAACCCCACAGGCCACCTGTCCGTAAGTGGGTCATGCCACCTGAGCCTCAGCTTTGTCATGCCAGGAACTCGGGGGTGTTTCGAGAACCACAGGAGTTCCTATTTATAACTTGCACCCAAGCACATCACAATCCCATCACCCCTCCCACCGCCACACTCCCCACTCTCCATGTGCCCAAAGCTACAGGCACCTTCCTCCTGCATAGATCTGCCCCCCTCCTCCTGGCTGCCCCCTCAAATCATCACCCCCTCCAATGCCTTTTCTCCCAAGAGATCTTTGATGACGGGGTAGTCATTGATGACGGGGTATCCTGGTCACTCATCACTTCACCTTTTTTAATTGCTCCACTGTCTCATCTCTTCCTGAAATTATCTTAGTTATCAGTTAACCCTTTTGCTTGTCACCCCCACAGCAATATTAGCTCCAACAGAACAGAGGCGTGTGTGTCTTTCTTGCTCACTGCTCTGTCTCCAGAGCCCAGCCCAGAACCTTGTTCACAGCAAGGGATTGCCCGAATTTAGTTTGATGAAGGCAAACAGAACCTTTCAAACTCAGCTCTGAAGCTAGACTTATATCAGCAAGTTAAAGCCAAGAATTTCAGGCACTGGCAGCCAGGCTGTGGGCCCCAGCAACCCAGATGGCTCTGTGGCTCTTGGCTCCCAGCTTCCCTGGCACACAGGTGCCATCCCAGCAGGTGGGGACTTCCTGGACCATGCTAGGGCAGGAGGGACCACAGCTTCAGCACTGACCCTCCTAAGGGGGTTCAGGAAAAACCCAGAATCCTGATATAGCTTGGCTCTGAGGTCTGCACATTTAATGGCCGACAGAAAGGCCCACTTGCAATTGGTTAAGATTCACACACAGGATGAGGAAGGGCTTTCAGAGCCCATTTAACTACCCTCCTCTTTATTGAGCACAAGACACCAATTTCAAACACTGGCAATTGTTACCATCCTTATTTATATATGAGAAAATTGAGGCTCAGAGACTGAGGAACTAGGCCGTTGTCACACAGCCAGTGAACATGGGTCACAACTCAAACGCCCACAGACCACAGGATCCACAAATATGTGACTCTGACGTTCAGTAGCTACCTGTGACAGGACAGCTGCTTCTTACAGCACCTGATTCCTGCCAGACTTCTGATTGTTTTCAGAAATAAACCTGAAATATGGATTTCTTTTTCCTGTGAAATCGCCTCATTTACAAATGTTAGCAACTAATATTTTTCTTACCCCAACACCATAGAGGCCAAGAGTACGTATCTATTTGTGCCCTGAATCTGGCTATCAGTTTGCAGCCATTACGTGCCTTCTGGAGATAAACTGCCACACCTGATGAAATCCACCCCCTCCCCAATCACCATGTTTGAGCTCCTTCTATGTGCCAGGCATGGACACCCACACCCTCCACATTTCCAAAGAAGATCATGTATAAAGAGGACACTTGGGCTCTCAAAGGACAGAGCCATGGGGCGGGAAGCCCACAGCTAGAGCCTGGCAGGTGCAGGATTTGGACCTGTGGGAAATGGTTCTGCTACAAAGAAGGGCTCTTTCCTGTCTCTGGCTCCCAGATGTGAGGGCTGAGGGATTCAAGGCACACTCCCCCACCAGCTGCCTCTCACAGGAAGCCTTCCCTGACTAACTGCTAATCTGGCCCACATACAGAGTGGAAATGACCCAGCATGGGCTCTGATCCCTGCTCCAAATATAGTTATGGGGGACACACGCAGAGAGGGAGGCTGTGTGACCTTGGGAGAGTCACCTCACCTCCTAGATCCGTTTTCTCACCCAGAAAATAGGAATAACAAAGAATCAGAATCTCACAATGCTGTCTGTGGGGACTAAAACCAATAGTGATAAGAGGTGCTGGGCTCGGAGCAGTCAGTTTCTCCAAGTGGAGTGTGAAGAAATCCTAGGACAGGCCCCGGGAATCAGTATTCTAATGAGGGCCTCCCTAGTGCTTCCAAGAATACAGAACAAACACTTATATAGCACTTCATTTAATCCCCAGTCACCCCTACAAGGGCATCTCCGAGAGCACCTAAGGCTCCCAGGGGTGGGCTCAGGTCACACACCAATGCGGAGAGGCGCCGCAACTCCACCCAGGTCATTTAACATAATTTAATTTGGCTGCCCAAGCTCAGCAAAACCCGCGAGGCGGGGCGGGGCTCACAAATCCCCTCATGCCCCGCCCCTGTGAAGCGGGAAACTGAGGCCCAAGCAGGTCAACGCCCGATTCCGGGAGACACGGCACAGCCTGAACACAGGCGGCTCCAACTCCCGCGCCCCGGATCCAGACTCGGCCCATGGCGCCGCCCGCGCGTCCACCGCGCAGACGGAGAAACTGAGGCCTGTGCGCAGGAGGGGTGCCCAGATGTTGCCAGCGGCGCGCCCCACCCCACTACAACCCGAGGACCGCGCCCGACCTGGCCCGGCTCCCCAGAGGCTCCTGCGTCCCCAACCCCACCCCGAACTCGGCCCCGGCGTCGGTGGCAGCAGCACCTGCACATCTGGCGGCCTTGCTCGCGCTTCCGGGATGGCGCCCGCGCCGCCGCGACGTCACCACGCACCATGCGTGCGAGCGCGCGTGGCGGCGACGTGCCCTGGGCTGACTTGCGTGCGTGGAGGCGCGGCAGGAACGGGTGGAGCTTAGATGCAGCTTCTATTTGCGGGTGCATCACAACAAATAGCCAATCAAGCAGTCCCTCTCGCGCCTGCGTAGTTTCCACAGCCCGAGCTCCGAGGCAGCCAGGAAGGAGGGAGGGGAATGGGGAGGGAGGATGAAACAACCAATTTTATAGATGGTGAGACTGAGGTCCGAGAGCGGCAGGCATTCGCACAGAGTCATATAATCCTCGAGTGGCCTGTGGTGGATCCAGACCCAAATGTTCTGCTTTCCAGGCTGGGAATCAGACTCACTCGGGTTCAAAAACCCCTGCTCCGTTTTTGGTGACCTTTTTCTGGGCCAGGATCTTGCATTGCATTTAGTCATGTCTCCTTGGTCTCTTCCACTCTGTGACAATTCCTGTTTTTCTTCATCTTTCATGACCTTAATACTTTTGAAAAGTACTGGTTTTGTAGAATACCTAACATTATGGGTTTGTTCAATACTTCCTCATGATTAGACTGAAGCTGAGCAGTTTGGGAAAGAATCCCACAAAAGTGATGTTTCCTTCTCAATGCATCATATCAGGAGGCACTGGGATGTTGCTATGTCTCATTGTTGGTGACGTTAACTTTGATTACTTGCTTAAGGCAGTGTCTACCAGCTTCTCAACTGTCAAGTTACTATTTTCCTTTGCAATTAATAAGTATCCTATGGGGGGATACTTAAGAGACCATGTAAATACCCTTGGTGTTTTGGTCTTGGTTTTTTGTTGTTGTTGTTGTTGTTTACATATTTTTCACCCTTTAGTTTTAGCATCCATTCATGGCTCTTGGCAGCAATAATGATTACTTACTATGTGTTTGCATAATGGTGATTTTTAATTTAATTATTAATTGGAATTCTATTGTAAACAAGAGCTGTCCATTCTTCTCAATTACGTATTCAAGTATTTATATCACTATGGAGTCATGAGTATTTATTTTATTCTGTGGCTTATAATTAATTTCTATATTATTTATTTTACTGCCCCTTTAATTTAGCTCCTATGTCCTTTTAATATGTCTCCATGTTTCTGTGAGTACGTCCTTACTTTTGGCACCACAAGATGTTCTGTGCTTGCTTTGGAATATCCCTGGAATCAGCCATTTCTCCAAGGAGCCTGGTTCTGCTTCTTGGAGAATGGTATTTAGAGACCAAGATCTGGGTGCTGGGTGTGCTCACTGCTACCCAGGTATTATTGCTTAGAGACCCTCTCAGCAGTCAGAGCTAGGAAATACATGTATGTCTACTAACCCATGCATATACACATGTATTTTTAGTTCTATATCTGTTCCCTTGTGTCTCTACTGAAAACCATGAGTTCATACTGAGATGAGGATGCATTAAGTGAGATAACCCAAGTTAAATGCATGAACAAAATGGGGCAAATAGTAATTGCTTGATAAGTGTTAGCAATTACCATTAGTTTCTGAGGTCTTATGAAATGTATGTTATATATTATATGTCTGATTTTTCTGTGTCTCAGTTTGTTAACTGTGAGTCTGGGTGAACCTAGCATATGCCTCTTAAGGTTGCTCAGAGCTTGAGAGATACACACATGCCCTTGGGCACATGGAAGACTCTTTGAGAGCCCTGGAACTGGCATATCTGAGTTCTAATTCCAGCTGTCACATCCTAGCTGGGTGGCCTTGAGCAAGTGGCTTAACCTTAAGAAATCATGCAGGTTAATTCCTTACAAGAGGGGTCCCCAACCCCGGGCCGCAGACCAGTACTTGTCCTCAGCCTATTAGGAACCGGGCTGCACAGCAGGAGGTGAGCGGCAGGTGACCAAGCAAAGCTTTATCTGCCACTCGCCATCACTCCCCATCACTCACATTAGCACCTGAACCATTGCTGGCATTACGGCCTGAACCATTGCCCCACCCCACCCCCATCCGTGGAAAAATTGTCTTCCACGAAACCTGGTGCCAAAAAGGTTGGGGACCGCTGCCTTACAACAGAGTTTGGCCCATTGTAAGCCCTTGGTAAACTCTATTATTACTCTCACGCTCTCCTGCCTTCGTTCATTGAAAAGTTAATGATGATCAGGAATCTTATGCATTCTTATAGTTCAACCAACAGTTTTAAAAATTGTTCTGTAAACCCTCTAGTCACCCCTTCTGGGTTCGGCCCATATTCTGAGAATGCAGAAAATACTCAGTCCCTGCCTAGACTTGGAGGATGAAGGAGAGTCTGACACAGACAATCCCAGCCCTGAAGGGAACAATGTTGGACTAGAGGGAGGAGAGACTCAAGGCTGGAGGAACCTGCAGAGTGGGGTATGAGGACTTCTGAAGGCCAGGAAGCAGGTATATCTGGATGGAGTTTTGAGGTAGGATTAGGAGTTTTGCAGGTGCTGACAATCATTCAGGACAGAGGGGATCACAGGAGCAAAGACAGGATGGTGGGAAAGCACATAGTGTGGATTTGATCTTTTAAGAATTGTGGAGCTCCATGAGCCAGACAGCAGCCAGTGCTGAGAAGAGCCTGGGTGGCGGCTGCTGGGAAAAGTAGAACCGTGGCTCTGTCTGCATGGCTTTTCCAAGCTGTAGCAGAAGAGGCCCAGACTGGAGAAACCAAGCTTTTCAATGGGTCTCTTGGGCTCTGTTGGAGGCCAGGGAACATTTACGAGGGTCCTGGAAGGGGTGGGGGCTGCACATTGAAGCCAAAAGGGACTTGACTGGTCCCAAATGTTTTCCTTTTTTATTTTGTTTAAATTTTATTTATTTATTTTCTTGGCTGTGTTGGGTCTTTGCTGCTGCGCGTGGGCTTTCTCTAGTTGCGGTGAGCGGGGGCTACTCTTCGTTGCAGGGCACGGGCTTCTGATTGCGGTGGTTTCTCTTGTTGCGGAGCACGGGCTCTAGGCATGTGGGCTTCAGTAGTTGTGGCACATGGGCTCAGTAATTGTGGCTCGCGGGCTGTAGAGCGCAGGCTCAGTAGTTGTGGTGCACAGGTTTAGTTGCTCCGTGGCATGTGGGATCTTCCCAGACCAGGGCTCAAACCCGTGTTCCCTGCATTGGCAGGCGGATTCTTTTTTTTTTAATTTTATTTATTGATTGATTGATTTTTGGCTGCGTTGGGTCTTCGTTGCTGTGCGCGGGCTTTCTCTAGTTGCAGCAAGTGGGGGCTACTCTTCGTTGCGGTGCATTGGCTTCTTATTGCTGTGGCTTCTCTTGTTGCGGAACATGGGCTCTAGGCGCACAGGCTTCAGTAGTTGCAGCACGCAGGGTCAGTAGTTGTGGCTCACGGGCTCTAGAGCGTAGGCTCAGTATTTGTGGCACACGGGCTTAGTTGCTCTGCGGCAGGTGTGATCTTCCCGGAGCAGGGATCGAACCTGTGTCCCCTGCATTGGCAGGCAGATTCTTAACCACTGCGCCACCAGGGAAGTCCCCCCACCACCTCTTCTGACTGGCCAGCCTTCCTTCCTCCCCGCCTTCCTTCCTTCCTTCCCTCCTTCCTTCCTTCCACAATGATTGCCCTGAATACCTCCCCCTGTTTTGTGCCATGCAGTATGTAGGCCTCAGGACTAAAACAATAAGAAACAATGTACCCTTCTCAGATTTTGGGGGTCTTCCAGTGTATTGGGTGAGGCAAAAGTCAACTGATGGCACAGACACAAGTGAATCAGTTATGAAGTGGAGGTTCATTGTACCAAGACTGCAGCCAATCAGGGCACCTGGCCTTGCCATGGGGAGGTCAGGGATGGCTTCCAGTAGGAGGTGACCTCAGAGCACCTATCTGACAAGTTACCGCCAAAAGCCAGTTACCTCCTCCAGTGTTAGCTACATCCAAAAGCCAGTGTCCCGCTCATTTATTCATTAATTCATTCAATTATTCATTCATCTATTGAACTCCCATAGGCCCTTAAGCATCATTCAAGGAGGTGGTGAGGACAAAACAGACAAAATTCTTTCCAGGACGGAGCAAAATTGGGGGAAGGGGGGAAGCAAAAGAATGAACAAGATCATTCTGGAAGGGGGTAACTGCTGGGAAGAAAATAAAATAGAGTGAAGAGGAGTAAGTGCCCCCTCTTTCAAAACAAGAGCCATAAAAACCCTTCTAATCAATGCTGCCACCTTCTCCTGGGGCCGTGGGGACCTTATCATACTCTAGCAGAAGGTGCAGGGAGGAGGGACTCCTCCCAGTGGCCCTGCTCTCTCAGCAGTTAACCTAGCCATTATTGAGTTCCTCCTGTATGCACCACGCCACCCTCCCGGGATTAGACAGACCAGGTGCGGGGGCGGTGTAGGGGGCCGGAGGTTCTGTGTGCTCTTGGGCACGTTGCTCCCCCTCGGGGCCTCGGGTCTACAGAAGTAACTAGCGGTTCAGAGTGGGTTATCCAGCAGTCTGGCTGCCCTGACCGGCAAGCCTGAGCTCCTTAAGGAAATACCATTTAGTGTTGTCCTCCCAACAGCCCCCAAGGTGAGAGTGCGTGCATAGAGGTGTTTATGCCCATTTCACAGATGAGCAGAATGAAGCTCAGACAGGGGTTGTAAGTCTGGCCAGGCTGCGCGGCGCTGACCCGAGAACTGACTCGGATCTACACCCCCCGCCCCCGCCTCCGCCCCCGCCCCCGTCCGGGGTTGGCGCGACGGCCTCTGCCCCTTTAAGAACGCCCCACGGATACAAGCAGGAAGGGGGCGGTGCCTGTGCCTGAGACGGATGTGCTCGCGCACCAATGGACGCTGCAGTCACTGCGGCGGCGTCCAATGGGCGCGGTGAGGGCGGTGCTGGGCGCCAGAGCCTGGTTCCCGAGGCGCGGCGGCCGCGGCTGGGGGCGGGGAGGGGGGCGCAGGACCCCAGGCTGGGGTCCCGGAGCCGGAGGCACGTGTCCCGGGGCGCCGGCGGGGTAGCGCTGGCTCGGAGCGCTGCCCGGACCTGGGCTAGTCCGGGGGCCGGCGCGGCGGGGGCTGCGGCTGCTAGGCGGAGTGAAGGGCCGCGGGGGAGGCGAGCCGGGGGGCGCGGGGGGTCTGAGTGCCGGAGAGGGCGCGGCCTGGTGAGGGCAGCTGGGGGTGGGGGCCACGGAAGGTCAAGGGTAGCGGGTGGGGGCGCTGCCGGCGGAGACGTGCAGGGCCGGGGGCGCCCGAGGGTTGCGGGGGGTCGGGAGCCCCAGACTGGTGGCGTCAAACAGGCATGGGGCGTTGGGAACTTGGGTGGGAGGTTGACGGTAGGCCAGGCCGGTGCAGGGGGCGTCTGGAGAGCGTAGCGTGTTATGGGATGGGGAGGGGGGGCGTCTGGGGATATCAAGGTGTTTAGGGGCGACGGGCCAGCTGTGGGGGAAGCTGGCCCGGGCTGGGGTCGGTGCTTGGGGTGGGGGGAGGGCTATTTATGCCAGCGCAGGAGATTGTGAGGGTGGGGGCTGGGAGGGTCTCAGAAAGTGGGACCCGAGTCCTGAAGGAGCAGGCAGGTGAGGGTTAGGGAGGAGATGCTGCGGGTTAGAATGACGGCTCTACCACCGCCAGAGCTTGGGGCCTGGGGGAGGCGGACAGTTCTTGATGGTCCAAGGAAGAAGCCGTGGGGGTCTCGACCACTCCTCCTCAAAGGAGGCTACTTTGAGAAGGTGGTAAGAAGGCCTGAGGAGAGGAGAAAAGGCTCCCAAGGAATGGCTTGGGTCAAGGTCCCTGGTGTTGGGGGCGGTGGTATTAGGTTCAGTGTATGGAAGGAAAGCCTTGGGGTTTCTGGGTGGCTCCCCTTAGGAGAAGGGACAACTGGAGGTGGGAAGCCCTGGTAAAGATTCAGTTATTTTTCCCTTGGGCTCTAAAAAATAGTCTCCCCAAGATCTCAGGGGTTGTCCCCCTGAAAAAAATCCCAGCACCAGCTCTGGACATTTAAGCAGATAAAGCCCTAGGTTCAAATCCTGCCTCCTGTGGTTGGCTTGCTCTGTGACCTTGGGCAAATGGCTCTGCCACTCTCGGCCTCAATTTCCTTTTCTGCAGGGGGATGTTCCCTACTTCCCCGGGGTGTTTATAAAGATTAAATAATAATTAACTCTAATAATAGCTAACACTGTTTGAACCTGATGCCAGGGCTTGATGAGTGGGTTGTTAAGTCCTTTGGACAAACCAGGGTTGTTACTCTTCCCACCCTGTAGATGAGGAAACTAAGGCCTGGAGCCCCTGAGTCACACAGCAAGTGATCGGCGGTGTGGAGAATGGAGGCAGAGGAGATTTGAGGGGCTTGGTGGGATTCTTACCCCCATCCATTCTCCCCACCAGGGCCAATTCCCATCCCCCCAGCAGCATGGCATCCTGTGCTGAGCCCTCTGCTGCGGACCCTGAGCCCACTGCCCCGCCACCTGCTGGGGTCCCACCACTTGAGGACTTCGAAGTGCTGGACGGGGTGGAAGACGCAGAGGGCGAGGAGGAGGAGGAGGAGGAGGAGGAGGAGGAGGATCTGAGTGAGCTGCCACCACTTGAGGATGTAGGGCAGCCCTCACAGGAGGAGGCCGAGCAGCCCGGGGCCCTGGCCCGAGAGTTCCTGGCCGCCATGGAGCCGGAGCCTGAGCCTGCCCCGGCCCTGGACGAGTGGCTGGACATCCTGGGTAAGGAGCAGGGGTGGCTCGGGTTGACCAACAGGGCCCGGACAGCTCAGGTTCAGGAGTGACCTTGGCCTAGGCCCTCTCCTCCCCTGAGCCTCATTTCCCCATCTCTGTTGTGAAGGAGGTTGGAAGTAAAACATGTGGTAACCACGTTGATCGCCAGCCACAGGCAGTTGCTTGAGACACTTCACGTTTATGCCCTTTTCTTGCCTCCCCACCCTATGACTTGCTTTCGCAGAGCTGCTAACAGGGCTCAGAGAGTCTGAATCACTTGCCCAGAGCCACACAGCCAGCACAGCAGGCACTGGCAGCTCCCAACCCCCACTTTTCTTGGCATTTGTCTGGCAAGTGCCTGTCCCCAGAAAAATGTGTCCTGAGGTCAAATAGATCTGTGGAACATCCCATTTTGTTCATCCCTGTGTCTAGTTCATAGTATTCATTAGTGTGCTAATTGTTCAGAAAAGTCCTGCAAGAAAGAAACTAGGAGAACCCACACATGTGCCACCCCCATGTACCCCATCACAACAACTCTAGAAGATAAACACAGCGCTACTAGTTCTGATATCTAATACACTAAATAATGCTAATGACCACACAAATAATAGTAAAACATTATTACTACCATCATTAGTGCTAATGATACAGTAGTATGAAATAATACTGGCACTGGTAAAATCGAATTGGTACTGATTTCACCTCCACTACAGATATAAACCTTACTGCGCCTAAAAATAACACCAGGTGATATTTACTGAGCACTGGTTCTGTGCCAGGCCTGTGCATCATCTTATTTTATCCTCACAACAACCCCACGATGTAATTCCTACCATATCCCCGTTTTACAGATAGGGAAACAGGCTCAGAGAGGTGAAGGCACTTGCCCAAGGTTGCACAGCCTCCTTGGTTGTATTAAAGTTTGGGAAGCTCTTCTCTACTGATGTTAAGAGCTGCCCTGCTCCCCATCTGAGCATGAGGATGGCTCTGTTTGTTTATATTCGAGCCAACTGCTTTCTGAAGTCAGAATTCAGGCTTCTAGACAAGGAAACTGAGGCTTTGAGAGGGGATATGATTCTACATCCCTGGGTTTACCTGGGTGAGAGGCAGTGCCTGGTTGAGGTCCTACCAGCATATCCACTGTTAGTGCCCAGAAACCTCAAGACACAGGGGTCTCTTGGCATCCACTAGATCACTGGTTCTCAAACTGGATGCAGGGGCACGTATAAGTTAGGGAGCACTGCAGAAATTTGGAACACTCTAGAATATTCCATAGTATGAATAGATCTCTCGGCCCCTAACCTTTAGACTAGGGTCTACTCAGACTCATGGTAGTATTTTCCAGACCAGTGGAATATTACGGAATACAGGTACTTGTTGGAACATGGGTGACTGCAGATGATGTCAGTCTGACGTGCCCCATAGGTGTAAGCCCTCTATTGCCCCAGCAGTTGTCATGGCATGACAGTGGGTGTCATCATTGCGGGGGCTCCTTGAGTGGATTCATGAGGGCACGGGGCCTCATGCCTGGTACTCAGTAGGTGTTGGCTGTGGCCATTTGGCCATTCCTAAGATCGTTTGGGGTATGGAGGGGAGCATAGTGGTCTCTTCGGCAGCTGGAGGGGGGCGTTGGGGGCTACTTTTGCTTATAGGTCCTTCTGTGATGTGGTGCTTTAGTCGGGACACAGTCCTGGCATCACAGGTGCTCTGCTAACCAAGCAAACTACTCACTAGGTGTCACCAGGATCACCCCCTGATCACCCCATTTCATGGCTGGGTAAACTGAGGTCCACATGTCACAGGGCTGAGATTGGAACCAGAGGAGGGAGGAGAGGGTAGCTCCAGAGTCTCATTACTGGGTATCCCTGCTGCCCTGATTGTGGTAGGCAGGATGGCTTTTCTCAGCCCTTTGCCCTCACTGAGCCTTGACTTTCTTTCTTTTTTTTTTTCTTCTTTTGGCCACGCCGCGTGGCTTGCGGGATCTCAGTTACCTGACCGTGGATTGAACCCGGGCCACAGTAGTGAAAGCCCGGAATGCTAACCATTAGGCCACTGGGGAACTACCTTGGTTTTCTTAAGATAACAGACCAGCCAGCGTTCACTGAGCCCATCGTTGGAGCCAGTATCGTCAGTCCCCAAATCAATCCTTTCATGCCCAGTGTCCAGCCGGGGACACCGAGGCCCAGAGGCATGGGGTCACCTGCCCAGTAAGTGGCAGAGTGGCCACTGAAAACTCAGCTTGTGCCCTGGTGCTGTGCCACCCCCAGGATAGGCAGAGCTGGGGGAGGAAGTGCCCAGGGGGCAGCTGCCCATCTGAGCTGCTCAGTGACAGGCTGCTTGTCCCTGCTCCATGGCAGGGAATGGGCTGTTGAGGAAGAAGATGCTGGTTCCAGGCCCACCAGGCTCAAGCCGCCCGGCCAAGGGCCAGGTGGTCACCGTGCAGCTGCAGACTTCGCTGGAGAATGGCACACGGGTACAGGAGGAGCCGGAGCTGGTGTTCACCCTGGGTGACTGTGACGTCATCCAGGTGGGAACGGTGCAGGGCCTGGGCAGTTCTGGGTGGGGAGGGGCTGGGGTGAGATGCAGGGGAGGAGGTGGTGGTGGTGGCGGCGGTCGGGTGGGTGGGCACTGCTGTGCTGCACCTGGACCCACTCAACTCATGCTGCTCCCCTCCCCGACCCCAGGCCCTGGATCTCAGTGTCCCGCTCATGGACGTGGGAGAGACGGCTATGGTCACTGCTGATTCCAAGTACTGCTACGGCCCCCAGGGCAGGTGAGTACCTGCTGCCTGCAGGGGTCCCTGTGGGGGTGAGGAAGTGGGTGGGACGGGTTGCTCTCCCATCTCAACCCATCTACGTGCACATTTTATAGAAAAGGAAACAGGCTCCTGGAGGGGAACTCCCGCACCAAGTCACGGAGCTCAAGAGTAGCAGGAGTTAACTTCCCTTGTGTTTTACTGAGGAGGGGGGTGACAGCCCTTTCCCGCCTGCTCCCACTGAACCTCGTGTGTCTGGGGTTCAGTCATGGTGGCCGCTGGGTCTGAGTGCTGTCCCCACCCCATCCCCCAGCAGGAGCCCGTACATCCCCCCACACGCGGCCCTGTGCCTGGAGGTGACACTGAAGGCTGCTGTGGATGGGCCTGACCTGGAGATGCTCACGGGGCAGGAACGCGTGGCCCTGGCCAACCGGAAGCGGGAGTGTGGCAATGCTCACTACCAGCGGGCCGACTTCGTGCTGGCCGCCAACTCCTACGACCTCGCCATCAAGGCCATCACTTCTAGTGCCAAAGGTGACCGCCAGGTGGAATCCCAGCACCTCCCCTGCAAAGCCATCCCCACTAGTGCTAGAAACTTCAAGCCACAGAGGGCCCCAGATTCAAAATGTTCTGGAAAATTCTAGAATATGGATAGATGTTTAGCTATGCCTAGTCTTTAGATATTTCTAGACTTATATCCCAGGTCACTGGACTGTTACGGAGTGCAGGTAGATGTTGGAACGTGGGTGACTGCAGATATTGTCAATCCATGATCAGGCCCTCGTTCACTTAGGCTCCATTTTGTCGACTCCTTGGGAGTGCCCTGAGGACGGCACTGGTCTTGGCCCGTGTTAGAGATGGGGAAACTGAGGCCAGAGAGGCCTGAGGTCCCCCAGGGAGTAGGTGGTAGAGGCCCCAGCACTGGGATCTTGGAAACCCCCCATCTCCTGTGACTGGGACACTCAGAGACCCTTCCCCCCCAGTCTCCTCCAGCACCAGGTGCAGCGGGGTGGGCCTTGGCCTGGGTCACATAATCCCTCTGCAGATGGTTGTGGGCGGCTGGCGGCATGTTAACAGTGGCTGTAGTTGAGTGCTGTCCCCCCCACAGTGGACATGACATTTGAGGAGGAGGAGCAGCTCCTGCAGCTGAAGGTGAAGTGTCTGAACAACCTGGCAGCCTCACAGCTGAAGCTGGACCACTACCGTGCAGCGCTGCGCTCCTGCAGCCTCGTGCTCGAGCACCAGCCCGACAACATCAAGGCACTCTTCCGCAAGGGCAAGGTGAGCTGCAGCTCACAGGCAGCTGGCGGGCAGGCTGGCTCCCTGACCTCAGAGCAGTGACGCTGGTCCCAAACCCTAGATTTGAGAAACGCATAGGTATCAGTCAGCCAAGCTCTCTGGGGTATAAATGGGGAAACTGAGGCCCAGACAGGTGCAGGGGGGTGGTCTGGGTCACAGCAATTCATTGACTGAGGCCAGATTTTTTTTTTTTTTTTGGTGGGCTGCACCACATGGCATGTGGGATCTTAGTTCCCCAACCAGGGATCAAACCCGTTCCCCCTGCATTGGAAGCGTGGAGTCTTAACCGCTGGACCACTAGGGAAGTCCCCTGACTGAGGTCAGATTTGAACCCTGGGTCTTAGGTTCCCTCTACTCCCTGACACTGCCCTTTGGCCCATTGGTAACTGTTCCTTGCATATAACCCTTTGTGACTCCCATCTCCCTCAGAGTAAAAGCCAGGTTCTTATTTCAGCCTTAAAGGCTCTGAGCTATCTGGTCTTCCTCCTGCCATCATCTTCCAGTGTACTCTTGCTTTTTTGCATCCTGCTCAGCTTCTCCACTACTTGTTGCCTGGGCCAGGTCTGCTCCTACCCCCTTGCCTTTGCACAGGCTATGTTCTCTGCTTGAGATATTGATACCCCAAATACACCCATGGGTCCTTCTCTCACCTCCTTCAAGTCTTTGCTCTGATGTCACCTCCTCAGGAAGTCCTCCCTACAACACCCACCCTGACCCTCTGCCCTGCCTTCATGTTTCCTGTGTCACTGTCAGCATGGGCAGGTGTCATGCCTCTTGTCCATCTCCCTTACCAGAAGGTGGGGATTTTGTATGTCTCATTCACTGCTAAATCTCTAGCCCTTCAAACAGAGCCAGGCGTACAGTAGGTGCTGAGTAAGTGCTGGTGGAATGTAGGAGTGAATTTGGCCTGAATGGACTTGACTTTAATTGCTTTTGTCCCCGTGTCTGTTCATCTTCACTCTGTTGGGATAGGGGGTGCTTTCAGCATTTTTTAGCAGTAAACCAAGGAAACTGAGGTGCAAGCAAACGCAGGGTCACCTAGTGTGTTAATGAGAGGCCTGAACAGGCCAGCCAGCATTTTTAAAGTACTTTTTGTGTGTAGAGTTCTGTATAGAAACGGAGAGGAGAGAAAAGATGCTGTCCTTGTTTTTCAAGGGTTTAGAATCTTCTTGTGGGGAGTGAGACTGTCTGCTTATGTAGCCTTATACATGTTTGGGTCTGCTGGTTGAAGGTGATGGAAAACTACTCAAATAGATTCAGCCAAAGGAATTAATGACTTGTGGAACTGCCAAGTCAGGGGTAATTGGCTTCAGGCACGGCTGGATCCAGGTGTTTAGAAATGTTGTGCAGATGCTGTGTTTGTCTGCCGTGTTTCTCTCTCAGGCAGGCTCCTCTTTCAGGGTGACCAAGATGCTCCCTCCTGCTCTGCCAAAAGCTCCAGGGTTCCATCCCTTCCACTTAGCAACTGGCCTCTCAGTGGTACCAGCATAGTTCAGGCTGGATCTCATTGGCTGGCTTGAGTCACATGCCTGGCTCTGAATCATTCGATGTGGCCAGAGCTTTGGCAGCATCCATTTGGCTTCTCGAGCCAGCCAAGGTGGTGAAGGAGGAGGAGAGACCAGCACCTGGGTCTCCTGCACAGGATGAGCCAGACACTCAGGAGAAGGAGCAGGTTAGGGGAATGACACCAAGCCTGGTGGTCTGCTCATGTAGTCTGAGGGCTCAGGGGAGCGGTGTAGGGGTGACTGGGGCACCAGTCACCGGGGCAGTTGCTAGAGATACATTTGGGACTAGTCAGGCGGCCAGGAGCCTGGCAGGGCTGGGTCTGTTGAAGGAGAACGTGGCCCAGCGTGGGTCCAGAATGATGTACTCCCCACCTCCTCCCACAGGTGTTGGCCCAGCAAGGCGAGTACAGTGAGGCCATCCCCATCTTGAGAGCAGCCCTGAAGCTGGAACCTTCCAACAAGGTGAGCAGAATGGGGGCACCCTGAGATTTGCTGTGCCGGCCTGTCTGGGAAGTTTTTTCTGTGGTCTGCCCCTTAGCCTTCTTGCTGTGGCTCTCCCTATGGTGTTTCTACCTGGGAAGTGGCAGGGGGTAGGTAGCTGAAAGGCCCCAGCCCACCTGCTGAGACCCTTATTGACCCTTGCATAGGCAGTCTGGACTCACCCCCAACAGGGTCCCAGAGGCCAAGGGCACTAGCCAGCCTGGCCAATGCCAGTGTCTTCAGTTTTCTTCCCAGAACCTTCCTCTCTCCTGGCCACCCTTGCTCCCCTCCATCTTCTGGCTTCCTAGGAGGATGGAGATAGCAGCCCTCACTTCGCTGATGCCCAGAGAATAGCTGACAGAATTCCCATGTCCCAGTGGTTCCAGCCCCGAAGGGCCCTAGGGCCCCAGAAAGGCAGACTGCTAGCAGTGATCGTTGGCTTCTGCTGCCACCTGCTCTCACAGACACCCCCCTCTCACAGACGATCCATGCAGAGCTCTCAAAGCTGGTGAAGAAGCACGCGGCCCAGCGGAGCACTGAGACCGCCCTGTACCGGAAGATGTTGGGCAACCCCAGCCGGCTGCCTGCCAAGTGTCCTGGCAAGGGTGCCTGGGTGAGCTGGGGCCGGTGGGTACAGGGAGGCTCCTAGAGTAGGGGCAGGGGCTATGGGCAGGGTATGCCATGCAGAGGGAGTTTCTTCATTTTGCAGACGTTGATGTCTTCATGAACTGGGGTGTTGTGGACCATGCTGGGGACACAGAGAAGCCCCAGTGCTGTGTGACCAGGACTAAAGCAGAAGATGAAACACAATCTGGAGGGCTCAGGGTGGGGCTCCTCCAGAGGGGAAGGGGAGGTGTACCAGAGGAGGGGACATTTGGCTTGAGTTTTGATGCATGAGTAGGAGTTTTCCAAGAGGCAGGCAAGGCATTGTCAGGCAGTGGTTTCCTGGGAGGCCTGTTTGGGGCCTGTTGATAGCTGAAGTGCAAGACATCTGTCTTGACTGCTGTCTAGCCTCCTCTTCCCTCTCCTTTATCCACAGTCCATCCCATGGAAGTGGCTGTTTGGGGCAACTGCTGTCGCCCTTGGGGGTGTGGCGCTCTCTGTGGTCATCGCTGCCAGGAACTGACCGCCCAGGTGGCCGCCATCCCCTCCACTCACCGTGGACCCCATCCTGCGCTCCCTAACTCCCCCAGGCTCCCTGTCCACTGCCCTAACTGGCCTAGCCCCCTCCTCTGGGGCGGGGGCAGTGAGGTTTGGGGGTCACGTGGCCCAGTGAGCAGGAGGGACTGAGCCCTATAGGAGGAAAGTGAGGCAGGGCCCGGGCCCCACGTCCAGCCCAGAGCAAGGGGGCCCTCATTCCTCCAGACCCAATTCCCACCCCTAACCCCACCCCCTGGGTTAGGTCCCAACAGTGGCCAGCCTCAGCTTCTCCTTCCCAACAGGCCTGGGGGCAGCCCTTCTCCCACCCGTTCCCTGTCCAAGCGCCAACTCCTCCTGCCCCGCCTGCTGCCCTCCTTCCAGGTACCCCCCACCCCACCCCCCAACACACACACAGTGAAATAAAGCCTCCCACCCCGCACCCTGCTGGCTCTGGAGCCTTCTTCCACCATCACTTGGGGCTGAGCCAGAGACAGCCTGTGCCATGTCCAGGGTCACACAGGACCGTGGATATGGCCGAGCTAGGACTAGAGTGGGGGTTGTCTGCTCTCGGGCCACAGCAGACCGTCTTTACCAAGGGGGAAACTGAGACCTGGAATAGCGGGGCGTTATGCTCAGGGTCCCTGGTCAGACTCTGCGGCAGTTCACAGCTAGCTATGCTCCTTACCCCACCTCTCTTGACTCTGTTGCCTCATCTGAAATTGGGGACCCTGATGGGACCTAACTGGGGACTGTGCTGAGCCCTCAGTGACCACAGGGGTCTGGCTGTGCAGCAAGCGGACAGCCCCATGTCTGGGCAGCAACATAGCCAGTGCAAAGGCCTTGGAGCAGCATGGAACCTGGTCTGTTCAAAGTTGATAAAGGTGGGTGGTCAGCAGAGCTGGACCCTGCAGGGCCTTGGGGGCTATAGGGAGGGGTTGGGTTTGATTCCAGGAGCTCCATCCCATCTCCTTTTCCCCACAACCCAGGGCTGTCGGAGCTTCTTCCCAAAATGTTGCCCACCGTCACAACCAGGACAGCCAGAGCCAGTGTTGGGGCCTGTATTAACCTGAGTTCCTCTCGCTGCTGCTGTCTCCAGGATAGACCACACAAGCGTTTGGCCTGCTTCCATCCCTTACAGTCCAGGAGTAGAAGCAACTGGCCACAGCCACCCAGCAGAAGGTGGCCATGAGGCCTTGAAACTAGATCTTTGCCCTGCCTGCTCCAGGCCGTTGCTGAGCCACCTGGATTACTCTCAGGGCACAAATCGGGGTGGCTTGGACCTGCTTCTCCTCTCCACCATTCAGCCCCCTTAGGTTTCTACCTTGTCCTCAGACAGGAAGGGGGCTCCATGGGAGGTGCTGGGGCGGGGACCATAGGTTGGCCAGGCTCGGGAGACCTGCATCTCAGGCAGGATACCCCCTCTTTCCTCAGTCTCCTTGACTTCAGGCTGGGAAGCTGGCCTGAAGGTTGGCCAGCGGGACTGTGGGCCGGCTGGGGTGACTTCCTGGCCCGGGTGTGAGAGTCAGCACCGCTGACATTCCTGAGCACTGATTGTGTGCTGGCAATGGCGTTAGTCCACTGTTTACCCACAGCAGCCTTGTTCTGTGCCCATTTTTCATATATTCTGGGGACAAGTCCTTTGTCGTATAGGTATATTGTGAATATAGTTCCCACTCTGTGGCTCACTTTTCATTTTCTTAATGATGTCTTTCAAAGAGCAGACATTTAAAATTTGATGCAGTCCAATTTGTCAGGTTTTTTTCTTCCATTCCATGTGCTTTTTGTCAATATTTGCTGAGCCCAGCTTGTAGAGATTTTCTAGGTTTTCTTTTAAACGTCCTATGGCTTTAGCTTTTGCATTGAGATCTATGAGCCACTTTGAGTTAATTTTTGTATGTGGCGTGAGGTTGGGGTTGAGGTTCATTTTTTTCTTTTTTAAAAATATTAATTAATTAATTAATTTGGCTGTGCTGGGTCTTAATTGAAGCACACAGGATCTTCGTTGCCACGTGTGGGACCTTTAGTTGCAGCATGCAAACTCTTAGTTGCGGCGTGTGGGATCTAGTTCCGTGACCAGGGATTGAACCCAGGCCCCCTGCATTGGGAGCTCAGAGCCGTAGCCGCTGGAGCACCAGGGAAGTCCCCATTTTTTTCCATGTAACCATCCAGTTGTTGCAGAAACATCTGTGGGGAAGACTTACTTTTCCCTAGTGAGTTACTGTGGCAGCTTTGTCAAAAGCAACTGACCACACGTGTGTCTTTTCTGGACTCTGCTCCATGGTGAGGGTCTCTGTGTCCCCTTGGCAGGTTCCACACTGTCCTGAAGACTGTAGCTTTTTAGTAATGATGGAGTCAGTCTGGGTGTGCCTTCCACCTTTGCCCCTTTTCTCCATGGTTGCTTTGGTTGTGTCCCATTATTAGCTGAGCGGACCGAGGCCCAGAGAGGAGACAGCTCCTGCCCAGGGTCCCACTACCTGGAAGCAACAGGCAGGGTTTGGCCCAGGTCAGCCTGCCTCCAGAGCACATGCTCCACCCACCAGTTGGTTCTGCATCTTACTGCAAGTTAAGGCCAGGAGATTAGAAAGGCCTTGAATGCCACGGCCAGATGTGTGACTTTAATGTGTTCACCCCCTTGGTCATTCCATCCTCAGTAGTCTGAACACGGTTGGGGTGGGGAGCCAGGGCATCCAGGACGAGGGGCATCGAAGTTGCCCTAAAGGCACAAAGAGGCCTTTGGCGGGTGGCAAACGGTGCTTGCTCCTGGTTCAGGCATAGCATGTGCAAAGGTGTGCTGGCTGGATGGTGTGTGGTATGTTCAGAGGACAACTAGGATGGATTTTTCTTTCACATCAAAACGTATACCATTGCCTTCTGTGTACCCTGTCTTGGGTGATGACTCAGCCTGAACTTGCCCTCAAGGGGCGTGACTCTCAGTGGGCTGTGAGTTGGAAGTGAACATGGTAGAATGAGCTTTGCATGTGAGAACTCATGTCTCCTGAGCACTTCAGTGGGATGACCTTTGCATACTTCCATCTCATGTCATCCTTAAAGGACAACTTCCTGGTGGTGGGTGTTGGCTGGGGTCACCCAGTGTGGAATCATCAGTGTCTCTGAATGCCTGTGCTCTATTTCTCCTCCTGGTGGAACTCACCTTTACTCCTCATCATGCAGATGGAGCTGGTTCCCCACCAGCCTTCAGGGGTGGATATGCAACCCAGGCCTGACCAATCAGAGCATTCTAGCCCCCTGGCCACAGTGATTGGCTCCTGGGTGGTCACGTGACACACAGTGAACTATTAAAGCCTTCTGTGGTACTTCTGCTGGAGCCATGAGGGCACCTGGAGCCTCACCTGCTTTAGAGTGGTAAAGAAATAGCTCATCAGGCCTAGGTTGTCCAAACCATGCACATTTAAAGGACTGGCCCTTGACTGGCACCTGGGAGGTCACCTCTAGGCTCTTGGAATGTCCTGACTGGTATAAGTGTTTACCTGAGGTCGTGGGCCACACCAGATAGTCCATGCTAACAGTATGATTTAGGGTGGGGGCTTTTGGCCACATGGTATCAGTTCAGCGTCTGGATGGGCTGGAGACTGAATTTCATCACATGGGTGGTCAGCCATATCTGCATGACTGACCTTTCCTCCTCAACAAAAACCCTGGACAAGGCTCGGGTGAGCTTCTCTGGATGGCAATATTCCATGTGTGTTGTCACAGTCATTGCTGGGAAAACTCAGTGCTGTCTGCAACCAGAAGCTTGTGCCTGGTTTCTCCTGGTTTCTGCCTTATGTACCCTTTTCCTTTGCCGATCCTTATCCTTTTGCTGTGCTCAACCATAGTCACGAATGTAACAGCTTTTCTGAGTTCTGAGTCATCCTAGTGAGGAGGGTGGTCTTGGGGTGGTCTTGGGGATCCCTGACAACAGATGTCTTTACCCCCATCCCGAGAAGAGCTGTGAGTGCCCCCCTACCCATTGCACAAATGAGTCCTGAGGCCCCAAAAGGTAGACTTGCTGGCTCTGAGGTGCCCAGCTAAGGGAGCACCGGAGCAGGCTGCTTGCTGGCCACCCCACCATGCAAAGGGGCCAGCTCCAAACAGTGTTCTCACGGATCATCACGTTCCCTTTGCTGCAAAACTGTTTGCTTCAAAATCCCAAAGGTCCATTTGCTCTGACCTAGCATCTCAAGTTTCAGGAAGTTCTGGGACAGATGTGCAGAGATGTGTCTCTAAGGGCTGTGCGTTGCAGAAGTTTTAAGGCGTTTCTAAGATTTCTCATCCTGTGTCATCCCAGGACTGGGAATGTGGTCGACCTCACTCCCATGATTGTGTTGTTATTGGGCACAGTTTACCTTAAGATAATCTGGGTGGGCCTGACCGTACTGGTTGTAGAAGAGGAAGTCAGAGAGATTCAGTATGAGGGAGGTCTCTATTGCTGAGATGGAGGGGGCCACGTGGCCAGCGCCTGAGAGTGGCCCCCAGCTGACAGCAAGGAAGTGGGGACCTCAGTCCTACAACCACCAAAAAATGAGTTCTGCCAACAACCTGAAGGAGTTTGAACACAGATCCTTCTCCAGTTGAGCCTCTGGATGAGGACACAGCCAAGCCAATACCTTGATTACAGCCTCATGAGACCCTGAGCAGAGAACCAGTTAAAACATACTAGACTTATGACTCACAGAAACTGTGAGATAATAAATGTTCCTTATATTGAGTCACTAAGTTTGAGATACTTTGTTACACAGCAATAGGCAGCAATAGCAAACTAATACATATATTAGCGATAGCCAACTAATGAATAGTGGGTGTTCATCCCAGTGTGGTTTAAAAACCCACAAACTGCAAACAACATAAATGTCTAACGGAAAGAGATTATGTACATAAACTCTTGTAAACCCATTAATAATAATAACAATTTCCATGATGATGCCATTTGCCTTTGGTCTAGGGCCAGGCTCTTGGGTAAATGCTGTTATTATCCCTATTTTATGGATGAGCAAAATGAGGAACAGAGAGGGTGAGACACATCCAAGGCTACAAGGGGTGAGGGTCAGGCTAGGGTCACTGTTCCCATCACAGAGCTAGACCTTTTTCAATGGGCTTGCTAGGTGGAATATATGTTGAGAGGCTACCCAAGGTGATCAACTGGCTTCCAATTTCTTGGGTGACCTAGTTCTTAAAGGCTTTTGGAGAGCATGCCAATGCCTGATGATTTCCTCCATTATCGTTTCAGGGGTCCTGTTGGGAGCCACTGGGGCATTAAGTGTAAAGTGGAGAAAAATCAATACTTGTTACCAAGCACTACAGCCCATGGTTGCAGTGTTCCTAAGTCTTTTAACTTCTCTAAGTGCTCAGTTTCCTCATCTGGCAGATGGGACCAAGCCACTGCATCCACCCCAAAAGGCAGTCGTGGGTGCCAAACACTGAGCACAGAGCCTCATGTGTTTTAAACACTCTATGTGGGGTGACTGTTACTAGTACTGTTGTCTGTTTCTCAGATGAATCCACTTACACTCAGGGGAAGTGCCTTTCCCAATGTCACACAGCAAGCTGGTCAGCACTTAGAGCTGGCTCCTCCCACGTTCTACTCCATTCAGCAGTCTGGCTGTCTCTCCCCATCCTCTAACTCCGGACTGCCTGCTCCACAGCTACCCTTCTTGCCCTTCTGTGGCCCTTCTAGGGGCAGTGCAGCCTTGGCCTGCTCCAATATTTTCCTGGCCCAGCCTCCGGATACACAGTTGGGCACAGCAGTGGGTAAATGGGTCAGCGTGTCTGAGCAAGTGCTGGTATCTTGGTGGTAGGATGGACTGATCCCAGGTGAAGGGTGGATGATTCCAGAGCTTTGGCCCTGAGCTCAGACAGGCTGGAGTTGGAATCTCTGCAGCAGTACGTAAGACCTTCCAGATTCTCCGAGCCTCGCTCTCCTCATCCCTGAAATGGGCTGATAGCTGTGTTGTGAGGATTAAATGAGATCATTTATTAATTCAACACATATTTCCTGAGCACCTACTCTGCGCTAGGCCCTGTGCTGGGGTTGTTCAATGAGGAAATACAGAAAGGGACCGAGGTACCAGAGGCAGGATGAAGGGTAATCAGGAGGGCTCTGGATCAGAAAGATCCAAGTTCAAAGTTCCAAGCGGCCCATTCACTGGTAGGGTGAATACCGTAACATGCTGCCTAACCCTTTTGAGCCTCAGTTTCTCCATTTGTAAATGGAGATATTAATGACAGGTATGGAAAAAGGTTTCACAGAATCTAGCATTGCCTTTAGGGTCAGCAGTTCATGATCGGGGGTAAAGAGATGGTAGTGCCAGCCTGGCACTGGTGGGCAGAACTAATGAGACCACCTGGGTAGAGACGTACACCTTCACCTTCCTCTCTTGCCTCAAAATATTCATTCTATGACCACCGTAAATTAGATTCAAGCGAGAAGGAAAACGACTCAGGAACTTTTTGCAGGTCAGAAGACCCAGGAGCCCAGGAGGAGCTTTCCTGGGCAAGCCAGAGCTGGTCTTCCGCTTTAGTTTCCCCATACGTAAAACAAGAAATTGATAAAATGGCGCAGTTCCTGTGAAAAGCAGTTTGGCAGTTTCTCAGAAGGTTAAACATAGAATTACCATATGACTTAGCAATTTCATTCCCAGGTATAGACCCAAGAGAAGGGAAAACATCTGTCCACACAAAACCATGTACATGAATGTTCCACAGCAGCACTATTCATAATAGTGAAAAAGTGGAAACAACCCACATGTCCATCAATGGATGAATGGATAAACAAAATGTGGTTTATCCACACAATGGAATATTATTCAGTCATAAAAAGGGATGAAGCATTGATACAGGTAACAGCATGGACTAACCTTGAAGCCATCATGCTGAATGAAAGAAGCCAGTCACAGGAGGTCACATATTGTATGATCCCATTAATATGAAATGTCCAGAAAAAGCAAATTCATAGATAGAGAAAGTAGCTTAGTGGTTGCTAGGGGCTGGGGAGGGGGGTGAGGAATAACCTGCTTAGTGGGTATGGGGTTTCCTTTAGGGGTGATGAAAATGTTCTGGAACTAGATAGTGGTAGTGACTGCACAGCAGTGTGAAAGTACTAAATGCCACAGTATTGTACACTTTAAATGGGTTAATTTTATATGTGAAACGTTTTTTTTAATAGGAGAACTGGACAACCACCATCTCTCAGGGCCCGTGGGAATGTAGGATTTTATTCTATTAAAAGGCTACTCTTGGGACTTCCATGGTGGCCCAGTGGGTAAGACTCCGTGCTCCCAATGCAGGCGGCCCGGGTTCGATCCCTGATGGGGGAACTAGATCCCACACGCATGCCGCAACTAAGACCCAGCGCAGCCTAAATAAATAAATAAATAAATATTAAAAAAAGAAAAAGTCTAGTCTTATTGCGAGCAAAGTTTACCAGCCCCCACAATTCCCCAACAACCTTAGGGAAGCCCCACCAGCCCAACCCATCGTCCAGCGCGCTCGATTTGTATAGTCACGCCCACCCAGCCTGATGCTGGTTCCGCCCCCCCCCCCCCCCCCCCCACGTGCTTTGCGCCGGCCTGGCCCCCTCCGCGCCCTCGTTGGGGCTCTCAACAGAAGCCAAAGGCGGAAGACTTGGAGAGACCGCGTAAGTAATACATCAGCGGCTGGTGGGGCGGGGCTTTGACGGGCCTGGCTGTCAGGGTCATGAATAATACACATTGAGGCGGGGCCTGAAGGTGGGCGCGTGTCGGGGCGGAGTCCGGGCACGAAAGTGGACACCTCTAGAGTCTTGAGAGGTGGGGCCATCCGCGCCTTATGAATATGCAGGAAGTCGGGGCGGTGACTGTGGGCCTCACTAGGCCCGCAGGGTGGCGTGGCCAGCCGCGTCTCACGAATAATGCAGCACGTCGGCGGCGGTTGCGGCGGCGATTGTGGTTCGCGTTGGATCCGGAGGGGGCGTGGCCAGTCGCGTCTCATGAATAATGCAGCACGTCAGCGGGCGGCGGGGTGGGGCGTGGCCGGCGCGCCTCCGGCCCTGGAGCCGGGAAGGGGGAGGCGGGGGAGCGATGGTCGCAAGATGGCGGCGCTGAAGGAGGCTCGGAGCTACGGGCTGTCGTGCGGGCGAGTGAGCGACGGCAGCAAGGTGTCCGTATTCCACGTGAAGCTCACCGACAGTGCCCTGAGGGCCTTCGAGAGCTATCGCGCCAGCCAGGTGAGCGGCACGGGGCTTGGCGCGGCCGTCGGGGACGTCGGGGCGCAGGTCGGCCTCCCGCGCCCCTCTCCGTGGCGTCCTTGCCTGGGGGCTCGGGGTCCGGCGTCTGAGGTGCTGCTCGCGGGTTCCTGGGCCGGTGGGGCGCGGGGTGGGCGCCTGTCCGGCTCGGAGCGCGGGGAGCCTCGGCCTGGGGAGACGACCCTGGCTGGCGGCCCAGGGCGGCCGAGGGGCCCGAACTCGCGCGCCTGGTCCGGGGGACGTCTGTGTCGGCACCTGGAGGCGTCCGGGGCCTTTCCCGACTTACCCGGCACCTGGGCAGGAACTGGTTTTTTCACCTGACCAGGGGAGGGGGTGGAGGCAGCGCCGTCCGAGCACGGGAGGTGGGGGTTTGGGACTTCTCAGTCTGGCTCCTTGCAGGGTGGCTGGTAGGGATGGCTGACTGCACTCCTGGGGAGCAGCTTTTCCGTCTAGGACGCTGGCAGGGTGGGTCAGTGGGGCACCGCTGTCGGGGCATCTGTGGGTCCTGTTCCGTTTGTTTGCGGAGGTTGTGTCTACACTTGGGGGCTGTCTTTGATGCTTTCCATTGAGGCCCCTGGAGTTGGGTTCACCCTTGGTTCTTGCGAAGGGGAGTTTGGGCAGAACCTGACAGCTTGTCCCCAACTCCCTAGGTGAACCTGAATCACTGGACACCTTTAGAAAGTGGGAGTGTTTTGGGGGGGAATTGCTGGCATGGTGCCTCTCCCAAGCTGGGAGCCTGTTGTGGGCACCTGGGAAGGAGCTCTGGCCACTGAACCTGGCTGCTGACTCTCAAACTTCTCAGGGGCTGATTTGGGCCCATCTCGGGAAGTTCGAGGCGTTTCAGTTTTGCCACCTGGCCCGGGGGGTTGGGGAGAGGCGTCTTTGTACCTTCTTTCAGGCCTGACTTCGGGGCACATCTGGGGCCGTGGTCAGAAACTGCTTCTTCCCATTTCTGTTTGTGTCATGGCGCCCTCCTCCTGTGTTGGGACAGAAGTTGCAGGTGCCCAGTGGTCAGGTCCTGAGGGGAAGTGGTTTGGGAGCCCTTTTCTTCCTTTCCTGGAAAGTGGGGGCTTCATAGTCAGTGGCTCTAGGGGGAGGGGTCTGGCGTCAGGTTCAGGGAGGCCCTGCCGTGTGCGTGTGTGTGCGCGTGTGTACTGGGGATGGGGGGGCCTCGGGCGGGTGAGGAGAGAGACTAACTAGGAAGGAATGTGGCTTTCTTCCTGCCCTGGACTTGTTCGGCACCATTAGCTAAGCTGGGAATTTCTTCCCCTGTTTTGTTCCCAGTGCCCACCCTTCCCGCTCTTCTTCCCACTTTTTTGGACAATTTCCTTCCTGTCCTCGTGTCTCAGTTTCCCCTTCATAGAACCGGGATTTCATCTTTCTGGAAGAGTGAGTTCTCACCTTGTCAAAAGGGATTCCCCAAGGTGAGGCTGGGGTGCCACTGCAGGTGAGGAGGAGGGGGCACGGTGGCCAGCTTGAACCTCCCTTCCTTGAGGAATTCCAGCCGGGAGTCTTTTTCCCTGGGCAATTCTGACTTGTTCCCCTGGAAGGCAGGCTTTCCTAGAAACAGCTGGGGGAGAGCTTATGCGTCATGTAAATAAGGTGAGCTTGGTACCTGGTCACTGTGAGTTCGGAGCCCCGCCTTCCCTGCCATGCTGCCCTCCCTTGATCTAGTCGTCCGGAAGGCCCGCCTGTGCGTCCACCTCATGCTGTCACGCTGCTATTTTTAATTTAGGGTGTTGGTTACATCCCCTAAGCTGGATCTTCCTCCTGTGAGGGTGAAGGTATAACTGCAGACTCAAGTTCGTCCCACGGAGAGCCCAGCTGTGTATGTCTGTGTTGATCAGCCAGAAGGGGCTCCCTCGAAGAGCTTCTCCTTCTCAAGCTACTCGTGTTAACTTGGCTGGCTGGGCTAAATTTTGGGGGTGACTCAAACTTTCGTTTTTCTCAGAGGCTGACTTGTGATTTAAGTTACTTGGCAGTTTTGTATTTAATCTTATCCAGTGGGCAATGTAGGGGACTGAAGTAAAATCAGGGCAGCTTGGGCACACTCAGTGTTCTTGGATGGTAGGCATGGGGAAGGTGACTTGAAGAACTTGTTGTGTGACTAGTGAAGTGTATTGGTTATTAACAAAACTTCATATGTTTGACTGTCAGTAGCGTCTAGAGTTTTCTGTTCTCTAGAGCTGTGGTTATATGGTTTGCCAGTGGCAACTTGTGGGGAGGGTTTTTACTTTTACTTTTTACAGTTGCCCCTTGAACAACACAGGTTTGAACTGCCCGGGTCCACTTGTATGTGGATTTTTTTTCGCTGAACACATACTACAGTACTAGGGGACCCACGGTTGGTTGAATCTGCAGATTCAGCATTCAGGATATGGAGGGCCGACTGTAAAGTTTATAAGGGATTTTTGACTGCTCGGGGATTGGTGCCCCTAACCTCCGTGTTGTTCAAGGGGCAACTGTAATTGCAGAGAGGTTTTTACAGACTCAGATGTGGCAGGGGACTGGAGAGGAGCATCCTTCAAAACTTTCTCTGTGGCTCCTGGGAGCCTAGCTGTTGGAGTAGCCGGAGAAGTCCCTGACAGCTTCCCTCTCCAGAGAGGTCTGGAGTCTGAGCTGCCTTTGTACAGACCTAGTGACCAGCGTGGAACATGGTGGAAGGTAAAGATGTAGTCATATGTGCAGCTGCCACCGTCCAGACTTGGTCTTCACGCAGTCTTGAGTGCATCCCAAGGCCCTCCCATGGATCTCCCTTTTCACTGTGATGGGTTACTTCCGGGAGAGAAGAGAGGAGAAGCATAAACACAACCCATCTTTCCAAGACAGCATCATGCGCCTGTTCAGAGAAGTGTCCCTGACAGTGATTCTACGGAAGTGACCTTCCCTGGGGGACCTCCCTCGACCACCTGAGTATTTCATCGTCGGATTTGGTGGGCTCTGTTACCAAGTGATCCTCCCCTCTCCCAGATTAAAAGGTCTTTGATGAAGAGTAGCATATTGTTGTTCAGCAAAAATAGAGGGCCCAGGGAGGGGCCCAAGCAACCTGGGAATTGGAGCCTATCTGGGTTTGAATCTCTGAATCTCGGCTCTACCTGCATGAGGCCTTGGGTCAGTGCCTGACCCCTCCCAGTCCAGCTCCTCCTCCTCAGAGCTATGAGGATCCCAGTGGCTGCTCTGGATCCTTCTTCTCTTTAGGATTATGAGTGTCCCAGTACCTGAGCCCTCTCAGCTCCAGATCCTTCCTCTCTCAGGGTTGTGGGTGTCCCAGTGCCCAACCCTCTCTGAGCTCTGGCTTCTTCTCTCAGGGCTCTGAGGGTCCCAGTACCTGACCCCTCCCAGCTCCAGATCCTTCTCTCCAGACTCTGAGGGTCCCAGGCCCTGCCCTCTCTGAGCTCTGGCTCCTCCTCTCAGGGCTGTCGGGATTCCTTCGGCACATGTGCGGCTCTCAGTGCAGCCCTGACCCCTCCCAGGTTCTCAGCACTTGGTGTCAGTACCCAGGGCTGGTTCCCACCTGGAGGTTTGAGCAGAGACTATGGGAGAGCCTGGGCTCCTACATTTTCCCAAATCTGATTGAGTGCCTGGTCTGTACAGGGACACTGCCCAGGGGCTGGACATTTATAAGTGACCAAATGGGTCCCCAGTCTCTCGAGCTGGCATTCTAGAGGCAGGAGACAGATGATGAACAGGGTGGCACAGAAATCAGCATGAAGAGCTTGTCAGCAGTCATTGTCAGGAAGGAAATAAAATGGGGCGATGTGAAAGGGTGCTGCCTAGCAGATGCCAGAGCTGAGGTCTGCTGGGCGAGGGGTCCCCTGGGGGGAAGGGGTGTGGGTTCCAGGCATGGCACATGCATAGGCCTTGAGACATGAGGGGCTGGGGAGGGTGTTTGGGCAGGGGGCAAGGCCCAGGTAAAGACGTGGAGGCAGCTGCAGGGCTGTCTCCGGGGACGGGCTTAGGAAGAGGAGGTCTGCAACAAATACTCTGTGACTGTTCTGGACCCACGCTAGGGGCTGCTTGCCTGCTGCTAAGGGGCTAGCTGCGTGGGTGTCAGCCTGGCCACCGGTGGCAGGAGGAACCTTAATTTAGCCTCTACTCCCCTCCCACTGTGAGGCCCCAGGAGGTGGGTTCGTCTCTCCTTCCTGGGGGGCCGCCCCACTCGTCCCTAGCTAGGTCGCTTCTTGCCAGCCCTGTCTGTTTTTCACATGAGCTGTCTTTATTTTTTTAATGTTTTTGGCTGCGTTGGGTCTTCGTTGCTGCACACAGGCTTTCTCTAGTTGCGGCGAGCAGGGCCTACTCTTTGTTGCGGTGCACGGGCTTCTCATTGCGGTGACTTCTCTTGTTGCCGAGAACGGTCTCTAGAGCGCAGGCTCAGTACTTGTGGCGCACGGGCTTAGTTGCTCCGCGGCATGTGGGATCTTCTCGGGCAAGGGCTCGAACCCGTGTTCCCTGCATTGGCAGGCGGATTCTTAACCACTGTGCCACCAGGGAAGTCCCCGAGCTGTCTTCAGGAATAGCCAAATTCGCTGCCCCTCCTGGCCTCTGGCCAGGCCCCTGTAAAGTCTTTGTCCAGGCACGTGTCATCTCCTTGACAGTCTTGGCAGGAAGGCTAGCTTATTGTTCCCACTGTTCATTAGGGGCAGTTGAGGCTCTGAGGGGCAGCGTTGACTGCCTGAGGTCACACTGACTGTCCTCACTGGCCCAGGCTGCCTCTCCGGTTGGGCGGGAGTTTGAGCCACACCTATGAAAGGGAGTCCCACTGTGGTCTCAAGTCCTCATGACATGGCAGCATCCCAGGGTCCCGGGAGCATTGGTGACATGAGTGGCCATGCAAATTCCTGAAGTTGCCAGCTTTGACTGTACCGTGCCCTCTCCCCTGAGAAAGCCTGCAGGTGATAACCAGTGCCTGTGGACTGTGCCCTGCATGCCAGCGCTGGCCTGAGCTGTACATGTTACTTCATCTTGTTCCCTGGCTGTCAGCCCTGTGGTGGGGAGGGGTTCTCATTTCTCAGGTGAGGAAACAGGTAAAGTCTCTGGGAGGCCGAGTCACCAGAAGGAGTCTCCCAGCTGGGATGGGGCTGAGAACCGGGCATCTGGCTGGAATGCAGTGTGTGTGGCCTTGAGCTTTGCCTCCTCTGAAGGGTGGTGGCCGAGTGGACTGGGCTGGCCCATTGGTGTCAGGAGCATGACGTAGGGGTTCGGTTTGCCTGTGTGTTTCAAGGTGGGCACTCAGTAGGTCTGGGTGGGGTGAGTCCCTCCCAGAGGCGCGTGTCTCATAGGTACTGAGGGAAAGCAAGCAACCTGGGGTAGGGAGTAAGTGCTGGTCATTTCTGCAGATGGCCTATGAGGCTGTGTGAGGGGCCAAGCCCCGCATCTGCCACTGTGACCCTTGACTAGGCTTCCGGCAGCCATTCACCATGGTGACTGTGTGTAAACAGCTGGTGGCTCACGGAAACCCACCCTCTGTTGACTCATCGGCAAGGCCAGAGTTCATTACCCTTGAAGTAGTTTTGACATCACACCCGGATTGTGACATCTCTGGGGAGTCCTTGAAAAACAGGACTGTTTCTCCTGTTCCGTGCATCTCTCGTCCCGGAGCAGACCCTGGTTTTGGGAAATCTGCTTCTTCATGGCAACAGCCCTGCTCAACGTGCCTGGCTGGAAATCCATCCTGTGCCTTTGGGTTTTGCCCCACCCTGGGTCCTTCCCTTGTAGGGCCTTGCTCCCTTGCTCTCTGCCTTTATGACTTTCTCCTTGGTCTGTGACTCGCATGGCCTGGAGTTGTCTGAGATCTCATCTCTAACGATACGTGGCCACTCTGCAGTCACTCAGAGACCACAGGGATGCTTTCTGGAACAATCCCTGCAAACATCCTCTGATCTGCAGTGCAGTAAGTGACACAGACAGCCACCATGTGCAGTTTTATCACTTTGCTTTTTAATAAAGAAGCTGGTGTCCAAGTGAACCATTCAGAGGGAGACCTCCTGTTCCCACACTAAGTGGCTGCACTGGAGTCTGATGCTAATTATATCCTCCTAGCTGGGTCCCTCCCTGGCCACGTTGAGATGCGGCTCCTGGCTGAGTCACCAGGTCCAAGGGGTGCGTTGGTGACTCGCCACAACCCCTCCAGAGGGGAGGGGGCCTCGCATGTCTGTGAAGTTTGTGGGGTCACCGAACTCCTGTTTAAAAGCGACACATGTCAAAAGTTTCTTTCTTTTTCCCACAAAAGCTATAGAGCTCAGTGAAGAACACTAGCAATTCCCTGTTCCATGGGCTGTTGTTGGCTCCTCAGCGCCTTCCTGTCTTGCATCCAGAGGAAGTGGACATCACAGTGGTGTTCTCATATAATCTTAGGTCTTGATTCTTTTTTATTGCAGTGCTAAACTTTGTTTTTTAGTGGCTTTAGTCCTAGTCTGCTGTCCGGTACTGAGGGCTGTGCAGAGATGCTGAATTGCAGTGAGAGGCACCCCTGGTGTACCTGTGTATTTGCGAGTGGAGCTGGAGGTTGCAGGTGCTGAACGATACAACTGTTGTATGTTGAAATCGAGGCCCAGGAGGGATATGGTCTGGTTTGTGGTGTTGGGTGCTCAGGGAGGTCAGGCCTAGAGGTGGGGAGGCTGGGGGTGGAGACTTTGATGGCCTGAGCTGGGGTCCACTGGGGTTCGGCAAGGGGACAGATGTAGAAGTATTTGGGCTGCCACCTGTACCTGGTTGGGGGAGGTGGACATTTCTAACCTTTCCTGATTCTGGCCATAGGACGGAAGTGTCTTTGCACACTCGGCTTATTGTCATGCCTGAGCTGGGTTTGTGAGAGTCGGGTTATGCAGGGCTTGATGAGACGCTAATGGTCACCTCTGGAGTGACTCTTGGCTGGAGGAAAGGCGACTGTGGCTGATCAGAGAGCTGCTGCAGGTCTGTGGTGGGTGAACAACATCAGCATCATCGTCATTGATGTGGGGCGAGGTGGAAGACGTGCGTGTGTAGCCGTGGTGATGCTGCTTCAGGGCCCGTGTCTTTCTGGGTTGCTGCCTTTGTCTCAGGGTGTGGATGTCATGAGTTTCTTGCCACTGTCCTAACCAGTGCAATTTGAAGGTGGTTTAGAACGGATGTGGCGGCTGTGGAAGCCATCAGCCTTTCTTTTTCTGGTTCTTGGATTGTGTTCGTTGCTCAGGGGCAGTTGGATAGCAGGTTTCCTTTATTGTGCTGGCATTGACCAATTTCTGGACAGTGGGTGTTCTGGACACTGGGGGAGCCAAGGCTGGGCCTGGACGTAGGGGCTGCACCCTGAGACAGCATTTGGGTGTCAGTGTCAGCCCAAGTCAGCCTCATGGGCAGGCGAGCAGGTGGGCTACGCCGTCCAAGTGCAGATAACATTGGGTCGAGGGCCCAAGGCTTGCTTAGCACTTCCCAGGGTTCCCAGGCACACTCCATAACAGGAGGTCCTGGAGAAGTTCAGCCCGCCTTGGAGTGCTCTGCTTTCAAGAAATTAATGAGCCGCCTATGATCAAGGGCTGTGGTTAATGCTCCACATCATTGCTCCATCATCAGTGTTCTCCTGGTAGACCTTCAGAAAGGGAGACTGAGGCTTGGCACAGGACACCTTTCCCGAGTACGTGTCCTTCCACCTACCCCGGTTCCTAACCCAGGCGTACTGGGAGGGTGTCAGCTCCTCACTGTTTGCCTTGCTGCCCCTGTGTCTGTCTTAGATTCTAAGGGAGGGTGTCCTAACAAGGGAGTGCCTTCCTCAAAGGATGCTACACGTTGGGGTCAGGTAGCCTGGCTCCAGCCAGGTCCTGCTGACAGCCTGGGGGCCCCGGGCTGCTGGCTCTCTCCCAAGCCTCAGTTTCCTGGGTTGAAGCAACACCTGCAGTTGTAGTGGCCTCCCAGGTCAGATGGGCGAAACGTGTGGATGCTGACCACTCCTGCCCCCGTGTGTGTGTGCGTGTGCGGGCATACTCTACAAATGACCGAGAAAGTGAAGCCCTTCAGAGTTTAAAATATCCATTTCTTTACCTCTACTGTCAAGGATTTTTTTGTAAAATAAAGAATGGCTAGATTAAATGGATTTCCCCAGTCTTTTTTAAATACTTTCCTGCCTGGAAGTCCACCGCACTGTGTCGGAGGGAGCTGGGCCCTCTCATGCATCCCCCTTCTTGATCCCTCGAGTGGCCTCAGTGGGCAGTGCTGGTGGAGCAGGCAGTGAGCAGAGGCCAGATGGAGCTGAGGAGGGACAGGAGGTCGTGGCCGGGTTTCTGGAGACGTGTCCGGCTGGGCCTGGGGATGACTGCTGAGCCCGCTGGGTTGGTGGCCGCTGCCGGCAGAGTGTGAGGAATCAGCCCCAGAGCCCAGGGTGTGGTGGCTCCACCTTTGCCTTCAGGTTGTGCTCAAGCTTGTGAGTGTTGGGGAGTCACACAAGGGCAGTCTTGAGGGGCCAAACCTTCTCTCCATTCGAGAATGCTGTTCCCTAGGTATGTGAGGAGGGGTTCTTGGCCCTTCCATCATCCAGCTTGGCTGAGTGTGGCCCTGGCAAAGGTGTGCAAAAGCCGAGTAACGAGGGGCCATCCCGTCCGCCCCTTCCCTTTCCTGGGCCCCTCGGCTTCTTTTTGGACAGGAGTGGCAGGACACGGGCATGAGAGGCCTGAGGAGTCCCTGGCCTACCTCTCTCCCCATCTGGATGTGTGCCTGTGGCCTTCGTGTCCTGTTTATTAGACTGACTGACTTGGTCTCACCCTGCAGTCCCCACATCCCTATGGGGGAGGCCAGCCGAGGGCATGGTGATGATGGCTGCCAGGTGGGAGAAATGCAGCGGCGATGGGGAGGGAGGTGCCCTCGGGAAGCAGGGCAAGTGAAACCATCCGGGAAAGGCCTAGAATGTCAGCGTGAGATCTGAGAGAGCGGCTGAAGGAGGGAGGCTGGGAGGGAGGCTGGGAGGGTGGAGCAGCCAGAGGAAGTTGGGGGTAAGGGGTGCCTGAGCCGGAAGTTGGGGTTAATTTCATCATCCAGGGAAGCCCTGAGTGAGTAGCTGTGGCTCCTCTGCTTTGTGTGGGTGTAGACGGCTGCAGCCCCTTCCTGGGGGCTCCCTGTGGAAGGCTCGACCCCATGGCTGATTTCACTCTATGCATGAACATTTTCCCTTGGGGGCTTCCTCCTGTGACAGGCAGGACTGGGGGCAGGGTTGTGGTCAGGGAGGCCTTGGGAGTGCTAAGACCAGCCAACCCCAGTCTTTACCTGGGATCTCTCAGAGCCTTTTTACAAAAAATTTTTTATTATTGTTATTTTTTATCTTTTTTTTTTTTTTTAAGAGTGAAACCATATATAGCTGAGACCACTCCTATTTATTTATAGCTGTGTTGGGTCTTCGTTGTTGTGCACGGGCTTTCTCTAGTTGCGTGGAGCGGGGGCTACTCTTCGTTGCAGTGTATGGGCTTCTCATTGCAGTGTCTTCTCTTGTTGCGGAGCACGGGCTCTAGGCGTGTGGGCTTCAGTAGTTGTGGCACACGGGCTCAGTAGTTGTGGCTTGTGGGCTCTAGAGCACAGGCTCAGTAGTTGTGGCTCACAGGCTTAGTTGCTCCGCAGCACGTGGGATCTTCCCGGACCAGGGCTCGAACCCGTGTCCCCTGCATTGGCAGGCGGATTCTTAACCACTGCGCCACCAGGGAAGTCCTGTTATTTTTTTATCTTTAATTGTAAAATTCACATAACATACATTTGCCATCTTAACCATTGTTAAGTGCACAGTTCAGTGGCATCAAGTACATTCACATTGCTGTGCAGCCATCACCACCATCCATCTCCAGAACTTGTTCATCTTCCCAAACTGAACCTCTGTCCCCATTAAACACTAACTGCCCATTCCCCTCCCCCAGCCTCTGGCAACCGCAATTCTGTTTTCCGTCTCTATGAATTTGATGGCTCTAGGGACCTCTTAAAAGTGGAATCATACAATATTTGTCCTTTTGTGACTGGCTTATTTCACTTAGCATAATGACCTCAAGGTTTGTCCATGGTGTAGTATGTGTCAGTATTTTCTTCCTTTTTAGGGCTGAATAACATTCCATCGTTTTGATCTACCACTTTTTGCTTATCCATTCATCTGTCATTGGCCATTTGGGTTGTTTCCACCTCTTGACTGCTGTGAATGATGCTGCTGTGAACATAGGTGAACAGTTATCTGAGTCCCAGCTTGCAGGTCTTCTGGATATACACCCAGAAGTGGGATTGCTGGATCATATGGATCATATTCTATGTTTAACTTCTTTTTTTTTTTTTTTTCTTCTTCTTTTTTTCTTTTTAATAAATTATTTACTTATTTATTTTTGGCTGCTTTGGGTCTTCGTTGCTGTGCGCAGGCTTTCTCTAGTTGCGGCGAAGGGGGGCTACTGTTCGTTGCAGTGCACGGGCTTCTCATTGCAGTGGCTTCTCTTGTTGCCAAGCACAGGCTCTAGGTGCACGGGCTTCAGTAGTTGTGATGCCAGGGCTCAGTAGTTGTGGCGCACGGGCTTAGTTGGTCTGTGGCATGTGGGATCTTCCCGGACCAGGGCTCCAACCCATGTCCCCTGCATTGGCAGGCGGATTCTTAACCACTGTGCCAACAGGGAAGTCCTATGTTTAAATTCTTGAGGAACTTCCATACTGTTTTCCATAGCGGCTGCACCATTTTGCATTCCCACCAACAGTGCACAAGGGTTCCAGTTTCTCGACATCCTCACCAACACTTGTTATTTTCTCCTTTTTTGATAGTAAC
Source organism: Balaenoptera physalus (assembly GCF_965194825.1). Classification (NCBI taxonomy): domain Eukaryota; kingdom Metazoa; phylum Chordata; class Mammalia; order Artiodactyla; family Balaenopteridae; genus Balaenoptera; species Balaenoptera physalus. The sequence goes on along the minus strand of NC_138890.1, from coordinate 13,167,675 downwards.
CATCCTGACGGGTGAGAAGTGATCTTGGAACCTTTAAAATGTACTAAGATGCTTGTGACTCTCTGGTGAGAGTTAAGGTCTGAAGGGCCTCTGGCACTTGTTGGACCATTGATAGGCTCAGGAGTTCCCTGTGAAGGTGACAGAGAGCCTGACCCCAGCAGAACGGAGGCATGTTGGCACCCACACTTGAGGTGGGCTTGGGCTGGCTTCAGGTCCTGCCTGAGGGAAGATTTTTGAGAGGGTCACCTGGGAGCAGATGACAGGAAGGGCAGGGAGAGCAGGTGTGGCCCCACCCTGAATGAGAAGCTGTGGTCCAGTGGAGATGACAGTGACAAGGGGAGGATAACAGTGATGAGTTGAGATAGCAGTGATGGTGTAGGAGCCTGGGCCCAGCCAAGACCCGCGTCTCTAAGTTGGGAGAGTTAGTACATACCTTGGGTGGTCTGGAGAACCTGTTGAGGGGGGCAAGCAGTGGGGGCTGAGGGCCAGGGAAAAGTGGGAGTGTGTGTGACATGGGGTCAGCTCAGGTAGCTCAGCTCTCTGCCACCCTCACCACTTCCTGCCCTTCCAAAGGCAAGCCTTCTGTGCTCCCCACTCCCCCTAAAACCAAACAGAGGCCCTGAGGTCATGTGACAGGGAGGGGCTGGGCTCGGGCACCTGAGGCTGCTGGGCCCTACCCTGGTCATGAGCTCCGATTGTGCAGAATCTACCCAACTTTTGTGAGTTTAGCAGTTTGTGTCCCATGTTGAATCACAAGGGGACTGTTTCGGAAAATGGGCTTTCTTCCAGGTGGGAAGCGGCCTGGAGACCCCAAGGGTCAGGCACTGCCCTATGTGGGGCACTGGGCAGGTGAAGGCTGAGCCTCAGCCTTCAAGACCACCAGTACCGTTGAGCCCGCTCCTGCCCTTGACCTGGCCTCAGGGCCTGTGTGAAGGTGCATGAGGGGGAGGAGGAGCAGTGTTTTTTTCTGGACCCTGTGGGCAAATGCAGCCCACTTGCCCTCGGGGGGGACTCCAGCAGGTGGGCTCCCTGTCCAGTCCTGCTTCTGCCTCCCCTCCTCTTGCATGGTGTGTGTGCATGTGTGCGCGCACACAGCGCGCACCCTGGCCCCCATGCTTTTGGTTCCCTCTATCCAGGGGAGGCTGATCTGAGAGGGCCCGAGGGCCCTGGTTGGGGTGACCACCCTGTTATGCTGCCCTGGGCTCAGGGTGACCTTGCCTTCTCTTACTAACCTGAAGAGAGTCAGTGGGCCGGGAGGTTCCTTTTTCCTTTTAAAGTTTTATTTATTTATGTATTTATGTATTTATTTAGGCTGCACCAGGTCTTAGTTGCAGCATGTTTTAGTTGCGGCATGCAGGATCTTTTCTTTTTTTCTTTTTTTGGCTGTGTTGGGTCATCGTTACTGTGCGCGGGCTTTCTCCAGTTGCGGTGAGCGGGGGCTACTCTTCGTTGAGGTGCTCAGGCTTCTCATTACGGTGGCTTCTCTTGTTGCGGAACACGGGCTCTAGGCGCGCAGGCTTCAGTAGTTGTGGCACATGGGCTCAGTAGTTGTGGCTCATAGGCTCTAGAGTGAAGGCTCAGTAGTTGTGGTGCATGGGCTTAGTTGCTCCGTGGCATGTGGGATCTTCCCGGACCAGGGCTCAAACCCGTGTCTCCTGCATTGGCAGGCGGATTCTTAACCACTGCGCCACCAGGGAAGCCCATGCAGGATCTTTTTTGTTTTTAGTTGTGGCGGGCGGGCTTCTTAGTTGCGGCATGTGGGATCTAGTTCCCTGACCAGGGATCGAACCTGGGTCCCCTGCATTGGGAGTGCAGAGTCTTACTCACTGGACCACCAGGGAAGTCCCCTCCCTTTTTTTTTTTTTTTTTTTTTTACATGGTGACTTTTTGGGGAAATTCAGCTTCCTGCTGTGGACCTTGTGGTTCTCCCCACATCTGGAGGGAGTGATTTAACGGTCCCAGTGCAACACTTCCAACAAGGGGAAAACCCACTGAATTGAGTCAGGACAGCCTAGCTCACAGGGGCTAGAGTGGGGGCAAGCTCAGCTTGGCCTCGCCCTTGATGGTGGGTCCCTCCCTGCCACATTCTCAAGGTCCTGACGGTGAGCCAGTGCCACATCGCCCTTCTGACTGCTCCCTTTACATGTGGGATTAGTGCTGGAACTGATGGGCCCTCTTTCTGGCCCTGAAGAATCCGAGGTCTCTTGTGCCCAGTGCTGCTGCTGTAGCTGTTGACCCCCAAGACCAGGCCTCGGTAGTTTGCCACCATGTTAGGTGAACAGAATCGGATAAGGATGCTGATGAAGTGCACTGTTACGGCGTGTTCCTTTTTTCAGTGTCAGCCTTAGAGTCTAAAATGAGGGCCAAATCTGGCCCCCACCTGTGTTTGTAAATAAAGTTTTATTGGGACACAGTGGTGTTGTCTGTGGCTGCTTTCGCACTGCAACGGTGGCAGGGTTTTTGCAACAGGGACTATTTGGCCCTCAAAGCCTGAGACATTAACTCTCTGGCTCTTTACAGAAGAAGCCTGCAGTTGCTGGTCTGGAGTGTTGGGATGGGTGTGTTTAGCAGACTGTTGCTGTCCTGGGGGAAAGCTCAGGCCTCGGACCCCTGGTCCCTGGGCTGTTGCCTGCAGCCTTGTGAGCCCTGGCAGACAGCTTGCCATTGCATCTCAGGGCTAGACCGATGCTTCAGAGGGTCATTTTTGTCCAGCCTCTTCATTTCATGGATGGGATATCTAGAGAATGGTGGTTGGCCCACGGTCACATCAGCATAGATTAAATCGAGCCTCAAACCCAAGGGTGTCCACTCTGGGACTGCCTGCCCTCCCAATTTCATGGAGACTCCGAGTGCTTCCTGCCCCTCTTGTGAGTCACTGGGTTTCCTGGGAACAGCTTTTCTCAGGCACAGTGACAGGCTTGGCACAGCTTCCAGTGGGCCTGGCCTTTTTATTTGTGACCTTCTGGTGAACTCTGGAAACATAACTGTGCAGCCTGGGTGGGAAGGGCTGTGTGCGTGTCCCTGGCCGAGCTGGGAGGGTGGGCGTCTGCCTCTGATTCCAGTCAGGCTCTGGCTGAAGTCCTCCTCGTCCCACAGCCTCAGCTCCATGGGTGTACGGTGGGGCTGGTGTCACCTTCCGAGGGGGGGATTGTGCCCAGTAAGGGGTCAGTTCCCACGGTGTTTTCGAATGTGTGTTTCATGACATGAGGAACAGTCAGATGACGGTGGTTTCAGATGGGTCCCTTGTGTGGAGACGGTGGGCAGCAGGCCTCTCCTGCTCCCCAGGAGTGAGCTGTCCTCAGGGGGGGCCCGGGGGTTGGCGTTTGGTGAACCTTTGGAGCTTTCTCAGCTCTGGACGAGTGCCACCTGTGGTTAGATTCTGACAAGTGCCATCTGTAGATGATTCTGAGTTGGACACTAGAGAAGGCCTTCTTGGGCAGGCCTCTGCCAAGGGTCTGCGGTTTCTGGTTTCTGTTCGCAGAAATGGCATGATTTTGCTGTTATCTGGTGTCGTTTCTCCCTTTGTAGAATCGGATGGGACTGTTGAGCTGTGGCAGGGTGGGCAGGAGGACCGTGTAGGGGGAAGTTCGAGGGAAGGGGGAGGTCCAAAGGGGGATCATACTGGGGACATCCCAGGGTGGAGAGACTGCTGGGAGATGTCTGGGGCAGGGGCAGGCCACAGCTAGAAAAACGTGTTCCTTCCTCCTCTGGTTGTACTATTTTTGGTATTGGATGCTCACAGATGTCTGCTGGTTCCAGCAAAATATGCTCAGCTCACAGTGGATCTGGCTAGTGGGACGAGGACAACCAGCTCTGGTTGCCTATGTCCAGCTTGTCTCCTGCCTGCTCTGGGGAGGGCACCAGGCCCATGCTTGCTCCCTTACCTGTGCACAGGGTCCCACTAGTCGAGAGCCTTGTTTGTAGAGCCACATGACATGGTGATCCGTGCCAGCTTCCCCTGACAGGAAGCGGAGCTGTGTTAAGAAGGATTCTGAGGTGGTGTTTGGCCTGGAGTGTAGGATTAATGGTATGTGGCCCCTGGCCCTCCCTGGTCTTAGCCCTGCCATCTAGCATCTCTGTGGGGAGGGTCCCTTCTTGTCATTGAGCAGGTGAGGTTAGTGACCCCCCAGGTGAGCCTGGGCTGTGAGAGTGGGGCCAGTGAATGGGGTCTGCCAGTGACTGGGTGTACAGGGCGAGGCTCACAGGTTGTCAGTGGAGGGTGGACTGATGCCATGCCACAAATGCACAAGGCTTTGGACCTCTTTTTCCGCAGGGCTTGAAGGTGACTCACCAGGGTTTGTGCCCCAGAACTGTGGCTCTGATTGCACTTTGTCCTGGGATCTTCACACACATCCTGCCACCTGCCTCTCCTCCTCCTGGATTTGGTCTCTCATGTAAGAATTCACTGAGGCCTGGATGCTTTTGTGTGACAGGAATTGCCAAGTGTGTGATCTGCTGGGCACAGCTTAGCTTTGGTGAGTGGCTGGTCTGAGCGGATGTGGCTTCTGCCTCCACGCCCTCTTCTTGGAGCTCCTGGTGCTGTTCCTGGGGCTCAGCCATTCAAGAGCGAGCACACAGAGTGGGTGTTCCCCTGCTGTTGCTTAGCTCAGGGGGCGGGCGAACTTGGAGGTGTTGAAGCAGGTCACTGGAGGACACAGGGCCCAGGCCTGGGGCAGTGAAGCAGGATACCTCAAATTGGCTGAGCTGGGGCTGGTTTTGAGCCAGCCTGCAGACCTGGGGAGGCTGCTCACTGCCCCGTGTTCATGTGGGCACCCAGCAGGCCTAGGTACAGAGGTTCCGGGTGTCTGAGCTCTGTCCCTCAGGCAGCTGAGGGCCGGGGTAGGGAGGCAGGCCGTATTGTTTCTGAACTCTCACTGGTATTGGCCATGCATGGGCTGGGTGGCTGCAGAGTGCAGCACAGGACACGGGTTGGGGAGAGGGGACTGGCTGGACAGTGGCACCACCCTCTGGACCGCAGTTTACCCCCCTGCGGGATGGGGGTCATTTGTGGGGTCTGTGCCTTCCTTCCATGCTGCAGCCCTAGCTGTCTAGCAGAAGAGTCAAGGCCTGGGGTGTCTCTGAAAGGTAGGCATTTGCTCCTCTGTTGGAGCCATAGGCCAGGGATCTCCTGGGTGCAGGCATCATAGACCTCAGGCTAGCCGGCTCCTCTGCTGCTCAAGGTTACGGGGTCTTTGCAGGCCCTCAGAGCCTGTTGCCTGGACAGGTTGGTGGCCGGACTCGGTGGTGGCTGTACAGGGCTTAGCAGAGTGGGCATGTTCCATTGTAAATAGCATTTCCCATGACAGCCCTTAGAGCACGTTAGAGGTGGTGAGCGGGGACACAGCTCATGCACAGACGCTGCCGGGTCTTAGGCAGGATGCAGGCTGGGGAGCTCTGTTTGTTTAAAGTTGGGCCTTGTGTTCTTTGTTGTTACTTATTAAGCCATTGATTAACCTTGTGGGTGGTACTGAGCTGGCCTTAGGCCTGGCAGGTGGGGTCTGAGCTCTGCAAGCTGGCCAATTCTGGACGGAAGAGCATTGTTGCTTTAAAAACCGGGTCCTGGGATTGAGGATTCTGGAGCCTGTAGTTGCTTCCCCTTCTGGCCCAGCCATAGATGAACGTGACTGAAATCAGATGTGCATGGCAGTTTCACATAGGCGTCCAGGAGAAATCCTGAAGTCTGCGGAAAATTTAGGGGAAATTTAGAACAGTGATCCCCACGTCATCGTTTTCACTCAGGATGTGCATTGAGATTTTGGTAACTCAGAGAGTCACACGACTGCATTTAAAAAACAGAACAAGAGTGGCGTTAGTCAGCCCACGCGGGCAGATCCCTCAACAGGGTGGCTGGCCTCCTGCCTCTCTTCAGTCCCCTCCACCGCCCCAGCCTGTCTGCATAGTGGCTGAGCACCCGTTGCCCAGGGCCTGAAATGAAGCAGTGTTTGTGTGTGTCCTCTGCACACTGCAGCCACCTGGTGAGTCCTCCCCAGGCTGTGAGGCCCAAGCGAGGCCCTGGCCGCAGGGAGTAAGCAAGTGGGATGCTGACATGTGGGGTCCTGGTCAGCCCCAGGCATCTGGCCCAGAGCACCTGTCCTTAGGTGGACAGCCCGGGCTGCAGCCAGGCCCCAGGTGTGACATCCCAGTTTTGGAGTGCCTGGCCCTGTGCCGGGCGGTGTGGGTCCTGAGTGAAGAGCGACAGTCCCCTGGGCTCTAATTCCACCTACAGGTCAGGAGGGCTTGCTGGAGAAGGAACATTTGCTGAGACCTGTTGGAAAAGTGGAGTTCCTGGGGCCAGAGCCGGTGGTGGGCAAGAGCCTACACCCCAGGAGGCCCAGGAGGCCCAGGAGGCTGTGCTGAGGAAGAAGCCCGGCCCTCTCCCAAGAGTGCCGAGATTAGACAAACAGGTCAGAGTGCTGGGGAGGGTGGCCAGCACACGGCACCGCAGGGCACAAGCTTCAGGAAACAGCGTGTGTGCCTGTGCCTCAAACACTTTTCCTCTAGGTCTCTGTGGGCCTCTCCCTCCCCCATCTTTGTAGTCTCTTCTCAGAGGGCTCCTCCGTGTGCCCCCAGCACTCAGCGTGTCCCCTGAGGTGTGTGTGCTCCTGTCCCAGCGTCTGGAGCCACATCGGCACGCTGTAGCAGCAGGGTGAACCGTACCTTATGAACATGTGGTGGGACCGTGTCCAGGAGGGGCGCAGGCCCTGTGTAGTTGCCTTGTCCAGCTCACTCGGCCCAGTCTGTCCTGTCACTCCAAGGTCCAGCATCCTGCTCCAGATTCAGGGTGCCGTCAGCTCAGCTCCCTCAGCAGACCCCTGCCCTGGAGGCCGTGACTGTTCTCAGTGGGGGGACTCTCCTCAGTCACATGTGTCTGATTCTCTCCCTTCCTCATTCTCCAGCTCTGCCAGATTCCTTTTCCAAAAATAAAAGCTCTGCCACCTCCTTCTCACCAGCTTTATCCCAGTTCTCACCCCAGGGTGGTGGTATTCCCTCCCAGAGCACCACAAAATCCCCTCTGGAGTTGCTTGGGGCAGCAGCGCAGGCCCCAGGGTGGACAGTGCCGCCAGAGCGCTCTCCAGACCAGCGGTTCACAGCACCTCCTCTGCGGCGGGCCTGGGCCTGGTGTGTTATGCTAATTTTAACATTTTTCTTTTTGAGCGGGGTTCCCTTTTTACCAAGTAAAACCAGCTTTAAAGGCCACTTTATAAAGCAGGTGACGGGTGACTCCGGTGGGGGCTGGGGAGTCCTACTGGGTGGCCCATGCCATGGGGGTTGGGCCCTGGCTCTGCCCAGGAACCCTTGGTGAGATTCTGGCCTCATCCCGGGCAGTGTCCTCCCACTCCCAGGGTGTTCCGAGCCTCCACAGCCTGCCTGGGTTGGGGGCACCCCAGATGGCAGCATTGGGGCATTTGCTTGGAGCCCCGTATTGTTACCAGTGACCAGGCTCCTTCCTGGGCATTGGCAAACCTTGCTAGGCTGCTGAATGCTTTCCTCAGGTAGGGGCTTTTGGATTCTGCATTTATGGGCCCAGAACTTCTTCCCTAAGTTGGCTCAGAAGCAAAAAGAGGAAGGTCACTGAGTTTCCTCGCAGAACACTCATGCTGCACGCCCGCGTTCCTGCTCCTCTGTCCTGGAGATCTGGGGTGCAGCAGGTGGTGTTGCGGCTGTTTGTCTTCTTTCATGGATAGGGTTTTGGGAAACCTAAAAAGCCGCTGTTTGGGGTCCTGGAATGTCCTTGGTGGGATATTTGACCTTTTGACTCTAAAGGTTTCCTCCTAATTTGGCTGGTTGCAGGGTTTTCTGTGGTGGTGTGGTCCCCATTTGCAGAATTGACAAAGGCCAGCTCACCCTGGGTTCTGGCTGCCCCAGCGGTCTGCAGCACCTGGAGCAGTTGGTGCAGGCCTGCACCCCTCCCTCCCTAGGGGTCTGTGCCCCTTGCCCCCTTCACCTGGGATGTCCTCTGTCCCCTCCTGACTCACTCCTGTCACACCCACGACTCACGGAAAGCACTCTGTCAGCATAGATAGCTCTGTGGTCATGGCTCCCGGAAGCCTCTCTGTACCCACAGACACGAGGCCTGCCGTGTGTTCTTGTGCCGTCACCCCAGGGTCGCCGTGTCCCTTCTCTGGGTCCACTGCTTTCCTGGAGCCCTCATTCATCTCTGGCTGGGAGTGTGGGTCCTTAACGGGATATCCAGCCACAGTGATAGGGGCCACTCCTGTCCTACAGAGCTCTGGGACATTTGGTGGCCTAACATGGAGTTTCTGCCACCTGTTACAAACCCCTCATTTGTAACAGCCGGGTGGTGTTGCCACTCACTGCTGCTGGGGGCCACCTGTGGGTGGCGATGTGTGATTCACAGGGCTCCCAGGGACCCCGCTGCCCAGGCCCCAGCGTTCTCTCCTTGCCAGCCAAAGGCCTTTCTTTGAAAGTCTCCTCGGGAATTCCCCGGTGGTCCAGTGGTTAGGACTCCTCGCTCTCACTGCCTAGGGTCCAGGTTTGATCCCTGGTCGGGGAAATAAGATCCCACAAGCCGTGCAGCGTGGCCAAAAAAAGAAAGGTCTCCTCTTTAGGGTCGGTGCTCTTGCTACCTCCCCTCCTTCCTGCCCACCAAGAAACACACTCCTGGAGTCCAGAATGCTCCCCAAGGACAGAGTGTGCATGAGAGGGCCTGCCACACACCAGGCCTTTGCCGTGAGCCTGTGAATTTGATTGGGCCTTCTTTTTCTGGATCAGTGGTTTCCGACTTTGTTTTGCTCTTACGTGGTGCAGCCAGCTCTTAGGCACTAGCCAGGTGTGTCAGACAGACCAGTGGGAAGTGCCTCACTCCCGCAGAGCACACCCTGCTGAATGCTGAGGCCCCTCAGGTCCTGCCCCGTGACTCCAGTGCATCCTCATCTGCTCCCCTGAGCAACTGACTGTCACCTGGCTCAAGATACTTGGCCAGCCCGACCGCAGACTCGAGGGAGGGCCAGGCTCTGCTGTCCTGTGGGTTGTGCCTTGTTCCCCACTGCCCCCAACAGCTGACCTTTCATGCCACCTCTGCGAGCGTGTCCCAGGACGTTTCCCACTTCTTTTTGCATACCAGATTGTCTCATTCTTCCTAATTTTGTGGTAGTGCTGGGCAAAAATGGTATCTCTCATTTGTGTTTTCTTGGTGGCTTCTCATGTATTTTAGCCACTTGTACCGTCTTCTCAGTCTGTGCCACTCATCACCTTTTCCTCTTGGTGTGTGTGTGTCTTTGAATGGGGCTCACTCCCGTGCCAGTTAACCCCCTCAGCTCTCTCACTGGGTGCCACCTGAGTGCTGTCTACTTTCCAGAACGGCATTGCGGCGTGGTCATTTCTTCTCCCAGGTGTGACCCACCACACACTTCTTTTTAAAATAAATTTATTCATTTATTTATTTATTTTTGGTTGTGTTGGGTCTTCATTGCTGCGCATGGGCTTTCTCTAGTTATGGCGAGCGGGGGCTACTCTTCATTGTGGTGCGTGGGCTTCTCACTCCGGTGGCTTCTCTTGTTGCGGAGCACGGGCTCTAGGCGTGCAAGCTTCAGTAGTTGTGGCGCACGGGCTCAGTATTTGTGGCTCGCGGGCTTAGTTGCTCCATGGCATGTGGGATCTTCCCAGACCAGGGCTCGAACCCATGTCCCCTGCGTTGGCAGGTGGATTCTTGACCAGTACACTACCAGGGAAGTCCGTGACCCACCACGCTCTTGACCAAACAAGATCACCTCGGTTTTGGCCTGGCTGTCCCTGTGAGTGACACTTACTCATAGGCTCTTCTCTGGCAAGTCAGGTGTGTAAAGTTGGCAACCAGCTGGCCACTTGTCACTTGCTTGAGTGTGACCGTGGACCCAGCTGGCCAATGAATTTGAAGCACTTAGACTGTGTTGTTAGACTATTTTCCAGGGTCTTGGGTTTGCTTCCATTTACCTCAGTGACATATTAGTGGAAAAAACGTGCTTGTGGATTGGAAAATACTACAGTCTGTATAGCCCCTGTTGGTTCCCAAAGTTATTCCATATGTGTATAGTGTTTGAGCCCATGCCAACTTCAGGAAGCAGGGGTGGTCAGTTAGGGCCACTGTGCCAGGCCATGGGAGGCACTGCTTGTTCCTGGGGCAGAGTGAGGGCTCACTGAGAGGTCCGGGCCCCTGTGCCATGCTGGCCTTGGCTGGGATGAGGATGTGCCATCCATCAGGCCCAACACACCTGCTTCCCTGAAGGAAGCCATAATTCCCCTATCATCCCTCCATCCTGCAAGGGTGGTTCCTATTTCTACCTTTGACAGAGTCAATTCCTTGAGGAGGAATCTGCTGACAGGTCCTGCTTGGAGAAAACTGGATTTGACCTGCAGGATTTCAAATGTCATGACCAGAGGGTTGATGGGGCTGCTGTTAAAGGAATACACAACAGATGTCTGCGTGGTGAGTGCTTGGTGAGCACCATCTAAGGGGGTTCAGTCAAATGCTGAACATGCACCGGGGTCCTTACGGAGATACCCACCACGTACATGGCAGATGTGGAAACGTGAGTGTGGCTAGTAGTCATGTTTTACTTAAATGAGCACTTATTATTATTACTTTTATTATTATTGACTTCTTATCACTTTTTTGAATATTATTTGAGGTCATCAATACGGTTTTGGGAAAGGATCCGTGGCTCTGATGGTTCCCTTGGTTTGGGGGGCGGGGTGCCCCCTTTGTCTGGGTCTGGCCTGTCAGCCGTCCCTGGTGGGGACGAAAAAGGCAGGAACAAGGTCATTCCCATTTCTCAGATGAGAAAACTGACCACACAGCTGATTAGAGGGTGGTTTCCCTCACTCTGGAGGTCCTCGGAGGTCTCTTGGCCTTGCCTTCTTCCTTGTGTCAGGGTTGGTGTTTGTTTTTTTTTTTAAAGAATGTTGCAATGCTTTATTTTCCAGCGTTCAAAAACTGAGAGGCAGGAAGGAGCTGGAGGTCACGTGTGTGGCAGAGCCGGTTTGTGCTGTTCTGTATGTTGTTTCAGCACAGCCCCGTGTGACCGAGCCAGAGAGATTAAGTGTCTTACTTAGGTCACACAGCTCTTAAGTGACAGATCCTGAAGTGGAAGCGAATCCTCTGATCTTAGTTCTGGGCCCTGAGACAGAAGTTTTGCTTTTGAGTCCCAGCAGCTGATGAAAGCCCCAGTGTATCATTCCTGTTCTTAAGCCTTTGGTTCCCTGTCTCTGCTGGGACCGGTGGATTGATGTGGAAGCCTGGCAGGTGCACTGCTCCGATCTCCTATAAGGAAAGGACAGGACACCTCCAGGTGCTGCCTCAGCTTTCAAGCAATGCCCAGCCCTTCCCCCCCAGCTATGGGTTGGGTTTGAATGGCTTGGAGTGGTGTGGAGGAGGGGACCCTGGACCTTGGAGGGGGTTAGAGCCTTTTGGCTTATCTTTCCTGCATAAGGCTGTGAGTTTCATGTTGCAGTTCTCCTTAACCCAGCCCCCGGGGCAGCGTGGTGGTGATGTGAGGCTGGACCGGCCGAGGGCCCCCAAGTTCACCTGACCTCTCACCCTGGTTGATTCTGGGTTCCTAGTCTAGAAATCCAGAAAGCGTTTGGACTGTACTGTGCAGTTTCACTGCCGATGCACGCGACTGTCAGTGCCAGCGAGACACTTCCGTCTTCCTTTCCTAAATAGACCTTCTGGTCCTCCTTCCGCTGAGGCGGCTGGCCTGGAGTCCTGCCAAGTTCTCCTTCTGTGATGGCGCAGATTGTAAGCTGCTCCCGAAATCTAATTTCAAGCCTGAGATAAAATGGTTTTGTTGACCTGAGGTTGTTGAGTAGGAAGGCGGGAGGCTTGAGTTTTCGTTCTAGGGGTTTCGTGTTGCTGGAGCGATGTTTGCTTGCTTAGAAGACTCGGTATTTCGGCCATTGTGAGAGTCCACTCTGCTCCTCCCGTCGCTGAGGCTGGCCTCACTGTGTCTCCTACACAGACTACCCTTCTAGAAACTTTAAAAAAAGTTGTTTCTTGCACCTGACCTGGTTTTATTTATTTTCGAGCCCAGGAAGACGTGTTCTGTCACTCACAGGTGTGGCACGTGGCTGGGTCTCCTCAGGTTTGGCCTGTTGAGCAGCCGAGTGGTGGAGGCAGTACTTTCCTGGGTCACCCCTCGGGAGACTCTGCTGCTTCCTGAGCCTGGAGGTTGCTCTGGCTCCGTTGTCTCCGAGATTACAGAATGCTCGCTGCAGGAGGCTCCTGCCTCTTTTGGAATCTCAGCCAGTGTCCGTGCTTGAGGTCCTCCTGCGGGAGGCAGGGGCTGCACCACCCCTGGGCTCACGCATGGCTCTCCTTTGCTCCAACATGCCACGTGGCACACACTCAGGCACGGCTGTCGCAGCTCGAGGTTGTCGAGATCTGAAGTTTGGCTTGGTGATGCCGAAAGGCACCTGCGTGGGGACCTGGACGGTCTGGGTTGAGTCCTCCTTCCCTCGTCGTGGGGCTCACGCATGGCCCGAGCCTCAGTTTCTCCCTCTGTGAGGCGGGAGCAGTTGCCCCTTCCCTGGAGGTTGCGAGGGACTGAGTGGAGTGTCAGATGAAGGGCCACGTGAAGGGGTGTCCTCTGCTCATTGCTGTCACGCTGAGGAGAGGATGCACTCGGCCACTCCTCCACGCCTGTCCAAACCCTGGACATCGTCTTTTGGGGCGTGCAAATCCCCGCCGTCAGGGCAGGGAGCAGGTGTGCCAAGGAGAGGCCCCTTCTGGAGAGTGCAGGGGACTCTGCTTGGCCCTCCTCCCTGAGCCCTGTCACCCCAGGCTCAGGTCAGAAGGTCAGCAGAGGCACTGGCCGCTGCCAGATCTTTCCCACAGCCCAGGCTGAGGTACTCGGGGCCAGCCCGCCCATCCCCTACCCTAGTGCAGACTCCCCGGAAGTGGCTGTGCAGGGGACCTGGCTTCTGCCAGCTCTGCCTAGCGCTGGGGGCCCCTCTTCCCTCCCCGTCACTCTGCTCTGCCCGGCTCAGCATCCTTAAGACTGGTCTCTCTGTTTGGACCCCCCCCAGCTTTCCTCCCTCAGCTGCAGTGGGGAGCTAATGGGGACACGAGTGAGGAGGAACGGCAGAGGCCAGCATCTCCCATCTGGGGTCTCTTGCTGCTCCTTACTGGCTCCTGTTCTGTGCCCCAGCTGCCCAGAGCAGTGGTTGACAGGCGCATGGGACCAAGCAACACTCCTTTGGGTGCTCAGGCCCTTCTCTCCCTGCTCCGTTTCCCTGGTCTGGCCTCCCTTGAGGTCTGTCACCTCCCATCCTTCTGGTCTCGCCTCAGCGCCCCCTCTCATCCCATCAGAACAGCCTCTCCCAGTGTCACTCTATTGTCCACTCTTAAACTGTGCCAAGGGGCCCTGAGTGGACAGGGCAACGTCTGTCTTATTGGCTGCTGGGTCCCCGCCTCCTGCCTCCATCCTTCCGGCTTGCTGTAGTGCTTCTGCTGCCTTCTCCAGCTATTAAGTCCTAGGCGAGATGGTTCTGAGATTGCACCTGCCAAAGGTGCCAGGTGTCCAGGTGTTGCCAGCTCAGGAAGTGGAGGGAGAGGATTCCAGTCTGGCATGGACAGAGCTGATGCAGCTCTGAAGGCAAAGAAGATGCTGGAAGATGCAGTTACCTGGTCTGGCGCCCAGAATGCTGGCAAGTGAGTGCAGGGTGGTGGGAGGGGTCAAGCTGAGCAGAGGTAGGGAGTTGGAAATTTTCATTTGTGGTCTTTAGTGCCAGGTAGCAGAGAGGAGGGACCTGGGGGGTAGAAAGACCTGGGGGGATTTCGGGGGGGGGGTCTTTGGTCCTTGGGGATCCTCATGCCCTGGGATAGATTTCTAGTATTGATTTTTGTTTCTGATTACCTGCCTGGTGAGAGAGACCTTACTGTGCCCTTGTAGGACAGGTCACCTCTTGGGGGTCTCTGGGACTGTCCTCTCTGGAGGACACCCGTGTGCTGGAACCAGAGCAGACAACACTGGGAAAAGTGATCAGTGACCCAGCAGGCCTTTCCCAGGCTGCAGGGTAAAGGACGGTGTTTCCCAGGGACCAGGTGGCTGGTGGGCCCTCTCCCTTTGTCTGTGGGGCTGTCTAGGTATGGATGTCCTGCCTGCCCTACCCGTTGGGTCACCTGGGTGGGTTAGAGAGGGAAAAATATGCCATGTTCTTATCATTTCATCCTCCTGAGTGGGGCGTCTCGCTCCCATTTAATGGTCTCTGGTTTTTGCCCAAGATGAAGCCCCACACCCTGCGTTCAGGGGAGCCCAGCCCTCTCTGCCCTGGCTAGCAGCCTCACAGGGGACAGAGGTGTCATTACGCTGCCTAGAGCCCAGGCAGGCTCTGCAGTGCCGCAGTACAGAGAGGGTGTTTTTTGGTAGGTGCTGGGTAGAGCTTCCCAGCAGGGCCTGGTGGGCAGCTCTGGTGACAGTGGCCCCTTCTCACCACCCTGGGGTCTGAGCTGCCTGTGATGGTGTCCTTCTTTCCTTTTTAGGTTCTCATACAAATCCCTGGGCTTGTAGAAATGGTTTGTCTTTGGTACATCCCCTGCTTTCCTTCTTAGTTACCCTCCTGGTCTGGTCTTGGTGCAGAAGACGAAGGCAGCCTGCCCTCGCCTCTGCTTGTCCAAGTTGGCTTTAGAAACCACACCAGATCAGGAGCAGCAGTTTGGCCCAGCCTGCTCTGTGAGGTGTTCAGAGCTGCTCTTTTCATTTTGGAGGTGGGAGGGGGTCTTAGGAGGAATTGCTGGGTGTGGGGGGAACATGTTCTTATTCTAGCCTTTCCTGGTGTCATCTCAGCCCAGCTGATGGAGGCCCGGCTGAGGCCAGCACACAGGCTCTTCCTGCCAGGGGGTTTGGGGAGATGGGGCAGGAGGGACAGCCGCTCCAGGGAGTAGGCAGCCTGACGCTGCGGAAGGGCAACCTGAGTGAGAAGGCGAGGCTTTAGAGAGGGGCCTGCTCAGGGGGAGGTACTCCAGACAGGCGGGGAGGGGGGGGTCATTCATTTCCAAATGTCCTCTCAGTTGTGTGACATCTTGTGGCGCCTGCATGCACCTGTGTCCATGATGTAATAATGGCATTTTAAATAACTGGAACCAGATGCTCTAGGACTCAGCCACGTGTTCCCCACTGCATGGAGGACCCCCCGCCATGGGCATCAGCAGCGCTGGTGTGGAGGCCGGGCTGCTGACATTCCATGCCCGAGTTAGCACTTTACGTGGCTTAGCTGGTGATTCCTCACCCCAGCTTTCTGAGGCCAGGTCTAAAATACTGTTTTAGAGACAGTGGATTAGTGGGGGTAATTTTTTTTGAACTACAGCCTACTTTATAAGCACCTTCCCAGTCAGGCTGTCATGGCCGTGCCCTATTTGGGGCAGCTTCTGGTGAGCCACTGAATCACAGACAGGGGCCTCGGCCCTTTCTGGGCATGATCCCTCTCAGATGCCTAAAATATGTAGAATTACCAAGGAAATGCGCTACACAGAGAGTGAATAAAGTATTAAAAAGGAATGTGTGACCTAGTAACAAATTTATTATGTTAATGTGTTAAGTGATGAGATCTAGCAGTGGATCTAGTTGCTGTAATTTTGAAATCGTGGTGAGCAAAAATGGTGTTTGAAGACAGCAACAAACCATCATTTGATGCGCTAAAGCATATCAGAGTTGATACTGCTCATAACTGCTGTAGTTTGTTGCCTACCTTTGTAACTGAAGGAAATGCTAAGTTACAGTTAGTGGAAATAGATGTGTTTTTTTCTTCCCACCCAAATTCAAGGACGCCCCAAATGTGAGCCCTGTTCTGTACACTTCTTCCGATGTCAGGCCCTCAGCAGCTGTCTCGGGCATGGACCTCTGTAATCTGCTGTGAGTAATGAGGAAGCTTCCTAGTCTCAGTCTCGGAACCGGGGCTCCATTGAGAGCTGGGCAACCCCACAGCTCTGGCCAGAACCTCTTGTGGTGCTAGGACGTCAGAGAGGGCTCAGAGGAGGGCAGGGATGAGTTGGGAGCCAGCACCAAGGACCCCAGGGCCAGTCTGAGACAATCTGAGTATCAGGATAAGTAAGGACTGGAATGCACTTGAGACCATTGCAAAAGGCAGTCCACAAGTCTGTCCATATCAGGGTTTTCCAGAGAAACAGAACCAATAGGAGTGAAGGAGTGAGAAGAGACTTGTGTGTGTGTGTGTGTGTGTGTGTGTGTGTGTGTTTGGCTGAGCCTCACGGTTTGTGGGATCTTAGTTCCCCGACCAGGGATCGAATCCAGGCCACGGCAGTGTAAGCGCCGAGTCCTAACCACTGGACCGACAGGGAATTCCTTTGTGTGTGTTAAAAAAAAATTTTTTTTTATTGAAGTACAGTTGATTTACAATGTTGTGTTAACTTCTGCTGTACAGCAAAGTGATTCAGTTATACATATATATACATTCTTTTTAAAAAATATTTTCCATTATGGTTTATCATAGGATATTGAATATAGTTGTGCTATAGAGTAGGACCTTGTTGTTTATCCATTCTATGTATAATAGCTTACATCTGCTAACCCCAGTCTCCCACTCCATCCCTCCCCCACCCCTGTCCCCCTTGGCAACCACAAGTCTGTTCTCTATGTCTGTGGGTCTGTTTCTGTTTCGTAGATAGGTTCATTTGTGTCATATTTTAGATTCCACATATAAGTGATATCATATGGTATTTGTCTTTCTCTTTGACTTACTTCACTTAGTGTGGTAATCTCTAGTTGCATCCATGTTGCTGCAAATGGCATTATCTCTTTCCTTTTTATGGCTGAGTAGTATTCCATTGTATATATGTACCACAACTTCTTTATCCATTCATCTGTCCATGGACATTTAGGTTGTTTCCATGTCTTGGCTATTGTGAATAGTGCTGCTATGAACATAGGGGTGCATGTATCTTTTTAAAAATTATTTATTTATTTGGCTGCTCTGGGTCTTAGTTGAGACATGTGAGATCTAGTTCCCCGACCAGGGATCAAACCTGGGCCCCCTGCATTGGGAGTGCTGAGTCTTAGCACTGGACCACCAGGGAAGTCCCATATGTATTGTTTTGAATTAGAGTTTTGTCTGATATATGCCCAAGAGTGGGATTGCTGAATGATATGGTAATTCTATTTCTATTTTTAGTTTTCTGAGGAACCTCTATACTGTTTTCCATATTGGCTGTACCAACTTACATTCCCACCAGCAGTGTAGGAGGGTTCCCCTTTTCCCACATCCTCTCCAGCATTTGTTATTCATAGAGTTTTTAAAAATTTATTTATTTTATTTATATTTATTTTTGGCTGCGTTGGGTCTTCGTTGCTGTGCGTGGGCTTTCTCTAGTTGTGGTGAGCAGGGGCTACTCTTTGTTGTGGTGCACACGGGCTTCTCATTGTGGTGGCTTCTCTTTTTGCGGAGCACGGGATCTAGGCGTGCGGGCTTCAGTAGTTGTGGCACACGGGCTCAGTAGCTGTGGCTCACGGGCTCTAGAACACAGGCTCAGTAGTTGCGGTGCACGGGCCTAGTTGCTCCACGGCGTGTGGTATCTTCCTGGACCACGGCTTGAACCCGTGTCCCCTGCATTGGCAGGCGGATTCTTAGCCACTGCTCGCCACCAGGGAAGTCCTCTTAGAGTTTTTAATGATGGCCATTCTGACCGGTGTGAGGTGATACCTCACTGTAGTTTTGATTTGCGTTTCTCTTAATAATTAACGATGTTGAGCATCTTTTCATGTGTCTGCTGGCCATTTGCGTTTGAGAAGAGACTTCTTTTAAAGAATTGGGTCATGCAGTCATGGGGGCTGGCAAGTCCAAAACCTGTAGGGCAGGCTGGCAGGCTGGAGACCCGGGGAAGAGCTGATGTTGTATCTTGAGTTCAAAGGCTGTGCGGGGGCAGAAGTCCTCCTTTTTCCAGAGAATCTTGGTCCTTTTTTCTCTTATAGCCTTCAACTGATTGGGAGGGCTGTGGAGGGTAATCTACTTTACTCAGAATCTGTTGATTTAAATGTTAATCACATCTAAAAAATGCCTTCACTGCAACTGGTATTTGACCAAGCAATTGGATTCCGTGGCCTAGCCAAGTTGACACATAAAATTCACCATACTGCTCATGGTAGCATGTAAATAAATTAGTGGGGAAAAGGGAGGGCTCCTGCTTATGGTGGGATGCCGAGGCTACCAGAGACAGGGACTGAGTTTTACAGCCACCACCGCGAAGCTGTGGAGAGTGGGGCTGGCTGAACCCAGGCTGTGGGTGGAGAGCAAGCGTCTGTTGTGACCTGCATGGGGAGAAGGCAGACCGAACAGGGTGGCCCTGCCTGGGTGATCAGAGTTAACCGTCCCAGAAGGGCAGACAGACCCCTCTGCGAGTGCCTCTGGGTGGGGTGCCGTGGAGGACGATGGTCACCTCCAGTCATGCGGATGGAGCACAGTGCAGTTCATCACAGTCACACTAGGTAGACCCAAAATGTAGCATGCTCTAGTAAAGAAAAGGCAGGGGCACCTGTATCCTCCAAAAATGTCAATGTCCTAAACGTCAAAGAACAGCCAAGAGGGCTTCCCTGGTGGCGCAGTGGTTAAGAATCCGCCTGCCAGCGCAGGGGACACGGGTTGGACCTGTGGTCCGGGAAGATCCCACATGCCGCAGAGCAACTAAGCCCGTGCACCACAACTACTGAGCCTGTGCTCTAGAGCCCGCGAGGCACAACTACTGAGCCCACGTGCCACAGCTACTGAAGCCCGCGAGCCTAGAGCCCGTGCTCCGCAACAGGAGAAGCCACTGCAATGAGAAGCCCGTGCACCGCGACGAAGAGTAGCCCCCGCTCGCCACAACTAGAGAAAACCCACACACAGCAACAAAGACCCAATGCAGCCAAAAATAAATAAATAAACAAACAAACAAACAGCCAAGAAACCTCCAGATTAAAGGTGGCTGATGAGACGGGGTGGCTCAGTGCTGTGTGCTGTTCTCCTCACTGGAGGGAGGGCAGTGGGAGGACACCACCGAGCCAGGTGGCAACGTGGAAGGTAGACAGTGGTGCACCAGTGTCCTGTCAGTAACGAACATGGTGAAGCTGGCGGCTGTCATGTGGTTTACTCCTGGGAGATGCACTGAGTGTTTAGGGGTGAAGCGCAGTGGTGTATGCAGCTCTCTCTCAGTTGGTTTGGGAAAGCAAGTGTGCGCACCCAAATCTATATGTTGTGGTGTGCATGTGTGCATAGGGGCAGAGAGCTTGTGGGCAGGTGGGGAAAAGTTAGCGGCAGGTCAGTGTGGGGTTTAAAGGTATTTGGGTGTTCTTTGTGCTCTTGCAGCTTTTCTGTGAGCTTGGGATTATTTCCAGATCATATTTAGGAGAGATAGCCAGGCAGGGGCGTTTGTTCCCTGCTCCCGGAAGCAGCGTCTCACCTGCCACACGTCTCTACTCTGCATGTGGCTGAGCCCTGACTTGGGTGACCTGGTGCCAGACCATCTGCCCTGGAGACCAGCAGTGATAGGACATCCTCCCTCCTGGGACTCATCTTCAGACCAGCCCAGCATGTCTGTCAGGGAGATGTCCTCACCTGGTGGCAGGAGTCCGAGTGAGCGATCCCCACTGGGAGTCTTTCTGAGGAAGCCTCAGTTGAGGAGTCAACCAGGTGGATCCAGGGAAGAATGCCTCGGACAGTGGCTTGGGGGGGTGTCACACGAGTGCTGGGTTTGAGTATCGTAAAGGGGGTCACCGTGAGCCCCCAGGGCTGCAGGATGTGATTTGATGAATGCTTATAAGAGTCCTGGAAGGACTCCTTCTCATTTACATCTACACTCTGTTCTTACTCAGATCCGCAGTTTGCTCAGCAGAACTCCAGCTGCCTCCTGGCTTCTGGGGCGCATCAGCTTTACACAAATACACAGTGCTTAATCTTGTCACTTTGAGCAGAGATCAGTCACTTTTGTTTTTAGGCAGGTGACAAGATGTTCTGTAAAAAGGTGGCTGACGGTTTCAGACTTCTGGCTCATTTGTGCTTTCAGGGCAAGGCTGTCCTCCAGCAGGCTGATGAATGAAAATGGATCTGCAGAAACAGGAGCGCCCCGTGCAGCTCTGGCGAGGACGCTGGTCAGACAGTTGAGGAGGGTGACAGGAGCATCCAAAGCAGCATGACCCCATTGATGCTGAAGGAAAGGCAGTCAGGGGAAAAGATCTGTCCTAAAGTAGTAGAGGGCCCTCCGCCTCCTGGTTTGGGGGGCAGTCCTGGGTTTGAATGTGTGCTCTGCCGCTTCCTGAGCTGGTGACCTTGAGCAAAGCTGCTGGCTTCCTTGAAGGCCTCAGTTTCCTCATCCACCCAGAGCTGATTGTAGAAACACGTGACCTTGTCCACGGGAGGTCCCCACAGTCAGGCTGTTGAGGGCCAGTGGGTGCAAGCTGCTGGCAGAACGCATGCTGCTCCCACCCCAGAAGAGACCAGCATTGCTGCCCCACCCGCTCTGCAGGATGGGCCCAGTTTGGTGACATTTCTCATTGGGCTGTTTGCTCTGGGGGCAGGTCATGTTTCTGGGGGGCAGTCAGTTGGTGGACCTTGGTGGACACCTGTGCACAACTTAACCCAAGAACAGGGCTGATCCTTTTGTTTATGGGAGCCAGGTGGCAGCTGATGTGTTTGGAGAGGCGGCCTGGGCCAAGCGTCACTCGCTGCTCACCTGCCGGGGACCCGTGGGCACATTTCTCAGAACTCCAGGTCAGGAGGAGTGTGGTGGAGGCAACCCGCCCCGCAGACTTCCCAGTCAGCCCGTCCGTGCTCAGAGACGGCTGTACTCACCACCCGGCAGCGGCAGCTGGCAGAGAGCCCTTTGAGGGGTTGGTCTGAAGCCAATGGCTGGGATGACAGCTGGATGGGCAGCTGGGCCCCGCCTCCCTGGGCTCCAGCAGCTCCTGAGTGTCCAGAGTCTGAAAGTTCAGGTTGTTCCAGGAAGGTCTGTTCTGTCTGTCAGGGTGATAGAGGATCCTATTGTTCCCAGAGACTGACACCTGGGTCTGTTGGAAGCCAAGCAAGGGTCGGAAGGGACTGATCCGTTCTGGGCTCTGATAGTGATGAGACCTGAGTGCCTGACAGCCACACGGGTCCTCACTGTGGAGATGCTCTGTGGGTGCAGGACTCAGGGTGGTGTTGGGTCCCAGGGCCTCCCCGAGGGTCCAGCACAGCCCGGCCTTGGCCAGGTCAGGTTAGGTTCTGTTTCTCAAAGACAAGTTTAAAAATGTACCGATTTCATACGGCCTGCTCCATGTCAGACCCTGTGAGGTTGAAGACTTTCTTGGGACATGTAGCTGGTAACTAGAGGCCCATATCTGAGCCAGCCACCTGGCTGCTCAAAGCCCTATCCCCAAACTGCAGGCTGCACCCAAGCCCAGCTCCGTGCATGGCGCCCTAGTGCTCCTCCAGGAGAAGGAAGCTCGTGGGCTGAATTCAGCGGTGTTAGCTTTCTGAGGCCTTGCTGCCCAGAACAACACACACCTCACACGTGTTTGTCACGTTTGTTCTGCTCTCTCCTGCCCCACACATTTGAGGGCAGGCCAGGCCGAGTCCTGGGCCCAGTCAGTGCCCACCCCTTGGTGCCACAAGAGCATGCCAATGACCAAGGGGCCTGTGGGCGGGTCCCAAGCCCTAGGCCATCTTTTCTCCCGGATTTTTTTTTTAAACAAATTCTTGTTTTATTTATTTTGGCCCTGCCATGCAGCTTGTGGGATCTTAGTTCCTGGCCAGGGATTGAACCCACACCTTTGGCAGTGAAAACGCGGAGTCCTGACCACTGCACCGCCAGGGAATTCCCTTCTCCCAGATTTTGATGGCTCTTTGAGACTTTTGGAGTTTTCTGGCTCAAAATATCAGAGTTGGGCTTCCTTTGTGGCTCAGTGGTTAAGAATCCGCCTACCGAGGCAGGGGACACGGGTTCGAGCCCTGGTCCGGGAAGATCCCACATGCCGCGGAGCATCTAAGCCCGTGCACCACAACTACTGAGGCTGCGCTCTAGAGCCCGTGAGCCACAACTACTGAGCCCGTGTGCCACAGCTACTGAAACCCGCGCACCTAGAGCCCGTGCTCCGCAACAAGAGAAGCCACCGTAATGAGAAGCCCGCGCACTGCAACGAAGAGTAGCCCCCGCTCGCCGCAACTAGAGAAAGCGCGTGTGCAGCAACGAAGACCCAATGCAGCCATAAGTAAATAAATAAAATTAATTAAAAAAAAAATATATATATATCAGAGTTGCTAGAAAGAGAGCGGTTACTCAGCTCTCTGGGGAGGTTGGCTTGTCCAGACATTTCTCCAAGCCTCCAGAATGTCTCTGGAACCCTCGGGAACAGTATCCCAGCCTGTGCTCCAAGGCCATGTCTCTGACCTAACCTTGTGGTGGAGGCAGCCTTTACTGCCCAGCTGCTCGAGAATCGGCTCTGCTCAGAGGCAGTCCCCCTTCCCGGGGTCCCCAGCTGGTGAGTGGTGGTGTGTTCAAGGCAGGGTCTGCATGGTGAGGCCTTTTCTGTGGTTCTGAGCAATTAGGATTTACTCCTTTGCAGTGGTAGAAGTGGCGGAGGGTGTTGAACATGGCCTGGAGCTGATGCCTGAAGCTGGTCAGAGGCTGGTGGGGTGGAGAGGTAACATGGACTGGGAGCATGTGTCCGAGGTGACACGGTGGGACCAGTGCTGAGTGAGCTCCTAGGCTGGGAGGGCAGGTCCCTGACCTGGCAGCTCCCAGATCCAGATTGCAGGTCATTTGTGTGTGTGAGAGGGAGATACAAGAGAGTGACCCTGCTGTGGGCACCAGCTGGAGGCCATGGGGTGGGGTGGGGGATCGCATCTCAAAGGGGAGAGGAGGCCGAGTTCTCAGCCATGGCATTTATTTGTCTGTGATTTGTGCCTGCATCTCCTGGGACAGGTTTGGGGCGCTTTGCAGGTGATGAGAAGGGAGCAACTCGAGCTGAGCCCCGTGCCGAGATGCAGAGCAGCCTCCTGGGCTGCGCCCCAGAGGACCCGGGCCATCTAGGTGAAGCCCTCAGCTTCCTCCGCTGTAAGATTCCAGTCTGAGAGAGAGAGAGTGAGAGAGAGAGAGAGAGGTGTGTGTGTGTGTGTGTGTGTGTGTGTGTTGTCATGTTGCCCCCAGGCCATGGGCAGAGGACAGGTTTGGGCAGAGTGAAGTTTGATGCTGAGTTCAGTGCCTGTTGATGAGTCTCAGTGAGCATTTAAAAAGGAAAAACAGGGACTTCCCTGGCAGTCCAGTGGTTAAGACTTCGCCTTCCAATGCAGGGGGTGTGCGGGTTCGATCCCTGGCCGGGGAGATAAGATCCCATATGCCTTGCGGCCAAAAACCAAAACATACAACATAAAACATAAGCAGTATTGTAACAAACTCAGTAAAGACTTTAGAAGCGGTCCACATCAAAAAAAATTCTTTTTTAAATATTAAAAAAATAAATAAATAAAAAATAAGAAGGAAAAACAAGCCCACCCAACATTCAGGCTCCTGGCGAGGCACGTCAGAAGCGCAGTGGTGCAGAGTGCCCCAGGTATCTTCCTGCCTATTTGTCTGCATTTCCGGAGTGCTTCCATCAGCCTTGTCAAGGGCTCCCTGAAAGTAAGATGAGGCCAAGGACACAACTCCCTGAGGTGGGCTCCTGCTCAGAGGGAGGGGGGCCTCAGATCCCCGGAGCAGAGCAAGGGGCCTGGGCTGCAAACTCCAAGACATGGTGCTGTGGTTCTTTGCGCAAGCTTGCTCTGTTCCCACAGGGCAGCGGTAACACAGACAAGATGAGATCCGAGGTTCGGCCATCTGGGGACAGGGAGCTGAGTCCAGAGTGTGGACCTGGCTCCTCCACAGGCTGTGCTCAGTGCTGCAGGCTGCGTGTGCCGGGGGCGTGCAGCAGGTACTGACGTGGGGCGGCTTCTTAATTTTTCTATTTGAGGAAAGGCAGATGGGAAAGATGAAATAATAATGAGGCAAAGGTGTTGAAAAGAGGGCCTGGCACAGGCGTGGGTTGCAGAGCTCAGAGAGGTGGCAGGGTTGGTGGCTCATGAGAGCGCACTCCCCTGGAGGCAGGCCTGGGTTGTGCTGCGGGCAGCTGTGGATGGAACAGGGCTCAGTGGAATAGAAGCACTTTAATGTGAAGAATTGTTTAGCAAATGTTTGTCTCATCCCATTACCACGGGGTCACGTGCGTTTCACAAAGAGTTTGGATAAATTGTGAAGTTGGGATACAGTCTAATGGGGCGGTGACCGAGCGTGAGCCGTGTGAGGGCCCCAGGACTAGCCTTCCTGTGAGGTTGGTATCAGCTCTGCTGGTGGAGTGGGGCCCCCAGCCCTGCCCTGTGACCTCCAGCAGCCCTGTCCCCCCTCTGTACCTTATTTTCCTCAGTCATAACAGCAGGAATATATCTGATATCTGATATCTGAGTAGTCGAAGATGGGAGTGAGTTTCTTGATGGAGGCCTGCTGTCTTTGATACCACAAGTCATCATGTTCAGTTTGGCTGTGATTTCCATGGAGAGCCTGTGCCCAGCGAGTCCGTGCAGCTCCCCTCCAGTCAGGGCTCAGATGCCGCCCACCCACCAATATTTAAGTAGAGCACACACCAGACCCTGCCCTGCGGGTCCTTTTGCCCTTTCTGTGTACCGACGTCCCCTGTGCTCTGATTTGTTTAGTGCCCCTCTGTAGAGTCACTGCTTTGGACACCTGGGGCAGTCGTGTCGGCTGGCACACGAGGGACACGGGACCCGGCAGGGGAGTGGTCTTGGTTCCACACGGCCTAGGCCCGACTTGTTGGCTTTATCGGTGTGTGAGCAGTGGAGCAGCATGTGCTGCCCCTCAGGGTGAGGCAGGGGTGTCAGGGGCAGGGAGGACACCACCTACCCCACCCCACCCCACGGGTGTTGTGAGGCTGAAACCAGATGATGTCCTCAAACCTTGCACCATCTGGGTGGTCAGCACCCAGGGAGTGTCTGGGGTCATGATGCAGAGAGCATGCAGACATGGAAATCTGAAAGAGACCCTGCAGTGGGATCTGGGGTGGGGGTGGTGTTGGACTCAGCAGTTCTCTGGAACTTCTTTTTGGGGAGAGGAGAGGGAAGTTGGTAAGAATTTAGAAGATTTTAATAAAATGGAGCCATTTAAAAAAAAGAAAGGAGCAGGACTTCCCTGGTAGGGCAGTGGTTAAGAGTCCGCCTGCCAATGCAGGGGACACGGGTTTGATCCCTGGTCCGGGAAGATCCCACATGCCGCGGAGCAGCTAAGCCTGTGCCGCACAACTACTGAGCCTGTGCTCTAGAGACAGCAAGCCACAACTACTGAGCTCGCACGCCACAACTACTGAAGCCCATGCGCCTAGAGCCTGTGCTCTGCAACAAGAGAAGCCACCGTGATAAGAAGTCCGCGCACCACAACGACAAGTAGCCCCCGCTCGCCACAACCAGAGAAAGCCTGCGCACAGCAACGAAGACCCAACACAGCCAAAAATTAACTAATTAATTAATTTTTAAAAATAGAATTAAGGACTGCTTTTTGAAGGACATTGTTAAGAGAATAAAAAGACAAGCCACAGACTGGGAGATTTTTATCTTTGTAAAACTCATCTGCTAAAGCTCTGGTATCTAGGATATAAGAACTCTCAAAACGCAATAATAAGATGACCCAGTTTTAAAAAATGCGTTGGAGATTTGTATAGCTTCACCATAAAGATACAAGAATGGCAGATTAGTCCATGAGAACATTCCACGTCATTAGGGAAGTGCAAGTTGAAACCACGAGATACCACTTCACACCTACGAGAATGGCTAAAATAGAAAACCTGACAACATTAAATCCTGACATGGATGGGGAGCAAGTGGAATTCTCCTTCCTTGCTGATGGGACTGCAGAATGCACAGCCACCCTGGAAGCCAGTGTGGCCATTTCTCATGAAGTTGAACATACACTTACCATTCGGACCCAGCCGTCACGCTTCTGGCTGTTCATCAGGTGAAATGAAAACTCGTGTCTGCACAAAAACCTGCATGTGAATGTTTATAGCAGTTGATTCATTAGTTCCCCAAACTGGAAATGACCCCAGTGTCCTAACTTAGTCTGCAGATGGATGAACAGACTGTAGTATAATATGGTGGGTTAATACTAAGCAGTATAAAGGAATGAACTTCTGGTGACAGCAGTGTGGTTGAATCTCCAAGGTATTATGCTAAGTATTGTGTGGTCAGCCGGATAAGGGCCCCCTTATCTATTGATGTCCAGGTCTTAATCTCTGGAACCTGTGAATGTGACCTTATGTGAAAAAAACGACTTTGCTGACGGGAGTAAGTTAAGGATTCTAAAGCAGATTCACAGATACAGAGAACAAACTAGTGGTTACCAGTGGGGAGAGGGAAGCAGGGAGGGACAGTATAGGAGTAGGAGATATTTTTAAAAAGGGTTATTATGGGATTATTTGAAATCATGTGGGTGAAACTTCTGAAAATTGTAAAGCACTGTAGAATTTAAAGAATCTCTCATTCAATAAAAAAAGTTTTAAAAAGTTTAAAAAAATAGTAAAATATGATAAATGTAAATCTATGTTTAGATCAAAAAAAAAAAAGCCAAGAAAAAATTATTTTAAAGAGTTAAGAATTCTGAGATGGGATTATCCTGGGTTTATGGGCGCTAAATGTGATCACAAGTGACGTTTTAAGAGAGAGCAGAGAGAGATTTGATGCAGAGGAAGAGAAGGTGATGTGACTACAGAGGCAGAGATTGGAGTGATGCGGCCATAAGCCAAGGAATGCCTGGAGCCTCCAGAAACTAGAAGAAGCTAGGAAGGATCCTCCCCTAGAGCCTTCGGAGGGAAGTCAGCCCTGCTAGTGACGCTTTGATTTCAGCCCAAGGGTACTGATTTCTGGCCTCCAGGACTGAGAGAATAAACTTCTGTTGTTTTACACCACCAAGTTAGTGGTGACTTGTTACATAGCCACAGGAAACTAATACAGTATGATTCCATTTATATGACCTTCTAGAAAAGATGCAACCATAGGGACAGAACACAGATTGGAGGTCTCTGGGGATGAGGGGAGAGTTGGAGTACAGGTGGGCATGTGGGAATTGCAGCAGAAAGGAAGGTGGCCCGTCTGGTGCTGACCGTGTTTATTTGCTGACCCAAGAAGAGCAAACAGAAATGCATGGGAAGGTGTCAGGGCCAGTTGCAGGTGATTTACATCTGTTTTTCTAATCCTCAGGATGTCTTAAAATTTTTTCCCTAAGCTTTCTGTGCACTTCTGTGACTTCAGATAGAAATATTTGCTGTGCTGGCCACCATGTGGGTCCTGATTTACACCTGGCTTATGGCCACTTGGAATCCCTTTTCTTGCCTTTACATGTCCCTTCACATAATGATGAATGTTGTGCCGTCCTCCCGGCCAAGGGGAGGAGCTGCTGTGGGCCCCTGTGCTGGCCTGCCATGCCCTTGCTCTGCTGTGACCTCATCAAGTAAGCGTAGAATCTTATCACTGTGTCCGCCCAGGTTTCCCAGCTTGGCCCTGAGCTGGCCACGCCCACAGGACTGATCTGGGGATGCATCCCAGGCCTTTCTACCCGCCTGTGGTTCACACAGTTGGCCCCTCTTGGTCCCAGACACTGTCTAAACTCTCTATGGTCTCAGCATCCCACTTGGAACCTGCCAGGAAGTCGCAGGGAGGATTCCTGAAAGGCGTTTCCCAATCGTCTCTGCTTTACTGGAAATTGGGGGACAGTTGCCAGGAGGTCGGCTGACAGGCCTTTTCTCAGGACCTAACCTCCCCCTTTGCTGGCCACGCACTGCTCAAGAGAGGTTGGATCCCAGCTCTGCAGAATCAGCTCATGGGCTTCGTTTGTGCTTTGTAGAATCAGAAAGACAGACTGTTTAAGGAGGAACAGAAGCCTTCCCTCCCATCACTTTCCACAGGCAGCTGTGAGTTACGGGGGCTTCAGGCCACAGGGAGCATGCTGCCTGGGCACAGTTGCCACTGTCCCCAGTGGGCACTTCAGGACCGAGAGGGGCAGTGTTGGGTACTGATGCTCCCCACGTTCAGCCAGTGGTGGGCATCCTGGGACTGTGTCCAGATCTGCCCCGTCCTTGATGGTCCTTCCACCTCCACTGGCTCCATCCCTTTCCCCCACGTGAAGCACCAGCTCTGTGCTCACCATCCTCACACCCTCCCACACCGTCCATTCTGTGTGCCTTGGGTGGGGGGTCTTGTACACGTACACTTTTTTAAAAAAAATTATTTATTTATTTTTGGCTGCATTGGGTCTTCGTTGCCGCATGCGGGCTTTCTCTAGTTGTGGTGAGCAGGGGCTACTCTTTGCTGCGGTGCACGGGCTTCTCATTGCGGTGGCTTCTCTTGTTGCAGAGCACAGGCTCTAGGTGCGCAGGCTTCAGTAGTTGTGGCATGCGGGCTCAGTAGTTGTGGCATGCGGGCTCAGTAGTTGTGGCTCACGGGCTTAGTTGCTTCGCAGCATGTGGGATCTTCCCGGACCAGGGCTCAAACCCGTGTCCCCTGCATTGGTAGGCGGACTCCTAACCACTGCGCCACCAGGGAAGTCCCGCACTTTTTAATTTTTTAAAATTTTTTTATACAGCAGGTTCTTATTAGTCATCAGTTTTATACACATCACTGTATACATGTCAATCCCAATCGCCCAATTCATCACACCCCCGCCCCCACCCCCCTGTGGCTTTCCCCCCTTGGTGTCCATACGTTTGTTCTCTACATCTGTGTCTCAATTGCTGCCCGGCAAACCGGTTCATCTGTACCATTTTTCTAGGTTCCACATATATGCATAAATATACAATATTTGTTTTTCTCTTTCTGACTTACTTCACTACTTCACTCTGTATGACAGTCTCTAGATCCATCCACGTCTCAACAAATGACCCAATTTCGTTCCTTTTTATGGCTGAGTAATATTCCATTGTATATATGTACCATATCTTCTTTATCCATTCGTCTGTCGATGGGCATTTAGGTTGCTTCCATGTCCTGGCTATTGTAAATAGTGCTACAGTGAACATTGGGGTGCGTGTGTCTTTTTGAATTGTGGTTTTCTCTGGGTATATGCCCAGTAGTGGGATTGCTGGATCATATGGTAATTCTATTTTTAGTTTTTTAAGGAACCTCCATACTGTTCTCCATAGTGGCTGTATCAGTTTACATTCCCACCAACAGTGCAGGAGGGTTCCCTTTTCTCCACACCCTCTCCAGCATTTGTTGTTTGTAGATTTTCTGATGAAGCCCATTCTAACTGGTGTGAGGTGATACCTCTTTGTAGTTTTGATTTTCATTTCTCTAATAATTAGTGATGTTGAGCAGCTTTTCATGTGCTTCTTGGCCATCTGTATGTCTTCTTTGGAGAAATGTCTATTTAGGACTTATGCCCATTTTTGGACTGGGTTGTTTGTTTTTTTAATATTGAGCTGCATGAGCTGTTTATATATTTTGGAGATTAGTCCTTTGTCCGTTGATTCGTTTGCAAATATTTTGTCCCATTCTGAGGGTTGTCTTTTCGTCTTGTTTATGGTTTCCTTTGCTGTGCAAAAGCTTTTAAGTTTCATTAGGTCCCATTTGTTTATTTTTGTTTTTATTTCCATTTCTCTAGGAGGTGGATCAAAAAAGATCTTGCTGTGATTTAAGTCTATAAGAGTGTTCTTCCTATGTTTTCCTCTAAGAGTTTTATAGTGTCCGGTCTTAAATTTAGGTCTCTAATCCATTTTGAGTTTATTTTTGTGTATGGTGTTAGGGAGTGTTCTAATTTCATTCTTTTACATGTAGCTGTCCAGTTTTCCCAGCACCACTTGTTGAAGAGACTGTCTTTTCTCCACTGTATATCCTTGTCTCCTTTGTCATAGATTAGTTGACCATAGGTGCGTGGGTTTACCTCTGGGCTTTCTATCTTGTTCCAGTTTTTATTTTAAATCTTTTCACATGGGACTGTGCATGGGTTGCTGGGACAGAGGTGAGAATAACGATTGCCCCCTGGCTGTCAGTCTCACCCTCTGAACTTTTACCCATCTTGTCTCAACTTATCCCTGTGCCCTCCTCATCCCCCCGTTTTTGGTTTGTTTGGTTTTGCTAGAGCATCTTTAAAACGATCCCAGGTATCTTTTCATTTCATCCATGGCTATTTCAGTCACTGTGTTGACTGTCAACAGATGCAGACTTGTGTTTTCAGACGTGGCCTCCGCGCAGCTCCCTGAGAGCACCCTTGCTGGCCCTCCGCAGGCTCCTCACTGAGGCTGGTTCAGGTAGGGTCCACACAGAGCCACACGCGACATTCCTGTTAGGTCTGTGGTAGCTTATAGCACTCCATTCTTCCCCTCGAGCCATTCATCTGTTGAAGAAACCAGTTCGTCGGCCGCAAGGAATTTCCCATGTTCTGCTCTGGCAGTCGCTGTCCTCGTTGCCTTCCGCGTGGCAGCAGCTAGCTCAGGGCTTCTCGGCCTCGGCTTCACTCACATCTGGGGCTGGGTCACTCTGTGGTGGGGCCATCCTGTACACCGTAGTCTGTTGGGCAGAGTCTCTGGCCTCCATCCGTCAGATGTCAGGAGCAGCCCCCCACAACCAAGTCACGACGTCCTAAAATGTCTCTGCGCGTCGCCAGTGTCCCCTGGGGCAGAGTCACCCAGTGGAGAACTGCAGGTGTAACTTGTTGCCTTACCCACTGCGCTTCCTACAAACTGGTCACTAGACCTGGAGGTGGATTTCATAAGCCACTTCCTGTTGCTTCACCCTCGAAATGTTCTTCTCCACGGGGAGAGAGAAGAGGATCCTGGCCGTAAGCTTCCTTCTCGCCCTCGCCCCATCTTAGGGAAGAGGAGTTTCAGGCCAGGATTCACACCTTCTCCCACAGGCCTGCCTGTTCCCCTGACCGTCACTGCCCTGTGCCCACCCTGTTTTTTCTTACATGCATCAACATCTTTATTAAACAGGTTTCTTCACCCAAGTTGCGCCCCCTGCATTGGGGAGCTGCCTGGGGGCTGAGTGACCTCAGGGTGTGGACGCCCCTGCCCTGCTGTGTTGAGGCCTCCCCACTGCCCACCACTGCCAGGCCTCCCAACTCAGCCCTGGGCTCTTAGTCAAAGCATGGTACTAGCAGTGACACTTGTCCGAGCAGCTCCTGGTTTCATCCTCCCTGCACTGCTAATGCGGGATGGTGTTCTGCTACTCGGGGTGCTGACAGGGCTGGTGTGGGGGTCAGTGCCTGCTGCTTGGGAGGTGCCACACTGGGCAGCTTGGCCCCGGGGGAGGGCGTGACCTGTGAGCCTGCGATGTGAGTGACACAAGACCTCAGAGGGTCTGAAGAGACTAAGTGTGTCGTGTGTAATGCTGCCAGCCTGAGGCGTAGCCCATGCATGTACCAAGTGTGACAGGCATGGAGATGGGTGGTGTTGTGCCTGGGGGGGGGGGGGCGTGTCATGGGAAGTTACATTACCTGGTGGCTTGTTAATCACCGTATGAGGGCTGACCCAAAAGCTGCTGAGGAGACAGGGACTTGGGCATTGCCCGGGCTAGTCCGTCAGTCCCTCTTGGTCCCTAAACACGTAGAGGAGGTAACAGGGTGGCAGGTACCCCTAACAAGTGGTGCGTCCCTGATCCTGTGAGCTGTCAGCCCCTGCAGGGAACAGCCAGCCAGAAGTCAAGGAAGGACCACGTTTGCACGTTCAGCCCATGCACCACCAGGGGCGTCCTAGCTGCTGGGGTCCAGGGCAGGCTGGGTGGGTCTGGAGGGTGACGCTGGTCCTACTATAAAGACACCTCTGCCTGTTTGCTCAGAAGACACTGTTGGTACCACATCTACTTTCTGAGAGGGCCCATGAACCCAGGGGGACCCCTGTCTCCCTCATACCACGGCTGCCCTCAAACCTTGCCTTCTCGGGCTTCCCTGGTGGCACAGTGGTTGAGAGTCCGCCCACCAATGCAGGGGACATGGGTTCGAGCCCTGGTCCGGGAAGATACCACACGCCGCGGACCAACTAAGCCCCTGCGCCACAACTACTGAGCCTGAGCTCTAGGGCCCGTAAGCCACAACTACTGAGCCCACATGCCACAGCTACTGAAGCCTGCGCGCCTAGAGCCCATGTTCCGCAACGAGAAGCCACGACAATGAGAAACCCGTGCACTGCAACAAAGGGTGGCCCCCGCTCACCACAACTAGAGAAAGCTCGCACGCAGCAACGAAGACCCAACACAGCCAATCAATCAATCAATCAGTCAATAAAACAAAAAAACAAAAACCTTGCCTTCTCACCCATGGCTGCTGTCTCTGCCACCCTTGCTGCCTGCAGTCCAGCTCAGTGTCTCCGCTTCATCTCCTTACGCCATGTGCACTGTGCCCCTTACTTCTTCCTTCCATGTGCAGTCACGGCCATGTGGTGTCCTCTCTGTGTCCAGCTGTCCCACTCTGTGAGGCATGGCCTGGGACCCTCGAGGCTCGGGAAGTACCCCTTGAGGGCAAGAACGGGTAAATGATCCAACCAGGCCAGAGGTGCACGTTCAGCGTGTCCAGAGGCAAATATGCGGGTCCATCTGCTCCACGTCCCCAGAGCTGAGGTGCAGGGAGGCCCGGGTCAGCTCTGGCACCGGGAGACCACGCCCTCCCAGTTAATCTCCTGCAGTGGGTCAGATGGTGTCAGGACCCTGGGACAGTCTGCTCCCATCTCCCCCTCCTCCTCCTTGCCCCTGGTTGCCACCCATTTAGTGTTGCACATCCAAATCCCGCACTTCATTATTGTTATTTTTGCCTTCAACTATCAATTATCTTTTACAGAAACATAATGAGAAAAAAGTCTTTCATGTTCATAAATGTTCACCATAACCTGACAGTCTTCATCCTCTGTGCAGATCTGCATGTCCATCTGGTGTCACTCTCCTTTCCTCCTAAAGAACTTCCAGAACCTTCCTTGTAATGCAGATCTGCTGCAAACAGACTCTCTCAGCCTTTGTCTGAACAAGTCTTTATGTCACCTTCTCTTTTCACTGTATATGGAATTCTGGGTTGGCAGTGTTCTTTCCTCAGTATTTTGAAGATGTCCTGCTGTGGTCTCTGAGCTTGTTTCTGACATTTGGCCTCGTGAGTGCTTCTCCGTTTGTGGTGCATCAGTCAGCCCGCTGCACTTGTTTGCTTATGGTGTGTTGCCACGTGGTTCTTTGTTTTCTGCTGGAGCTTCTTAGATCTGTGGATTTATAGTATTTGTCACATTTGGGGGTTTGAGGCCATTATTTCTTTGGATATCATGCCCTTGGGATTCCAGTTACATGTATAATGGATTTCTTAGTACTGTCCCACAGTTCACCACGGCTTTTTTTTTTTTTTTTTTTTTTTTTTTTTTAGTAATCTTTTTATTTTCCCGTATGCACGCACACACGCATATCTACAGAGTTCTTGTCGGAGTGTGCAAGCGGCGTGGGAAGACAGTTTTCACCTAACATAGGTTTCTGGGCCATGGCCCCGCACCGCCATCTACGCAGCACTCCATGGCGAGGTTCCAGAACGTCCCACGCAGCCTCGCGACGCTCATTGTCGCGGTGAGACATCTGGACGTCTTCCTCATGTCCGGGCACTACTTCGGCTTTTCCGTGTTCCTACTCCCACAGACTGGCCTTGGGGCGCCCGTGGTAATACTCCTCCCCTCACGCTTCCCACGCCTGGATTTCCCACCGTCTAGGGCCACGGGCTGGCCTTCCTCACCTCCCACAGTCTTCAGACACGCAGCCGGGCTCACCAAGGCTTTGTTCATTTTCCTGTAGATTTTTTTCTGTGTGATTCATTTTGGGTAAATTGACATTACTTTGTCATCAGATTCACTAACCTTTTCTTCCACAGTGCTTAACGTTAATCCCACCCAGTAAGTATTTCATCAAGATACTGCATTTCTCAGTTCAAGAAGTTCCATGTGACTCTCCTCTGGTACTTCATATTCCTCTTCTCACCAGTTCAAGGTTCTCTTTAAGCCCTTGAGCATTTTAAATTTAGAATAGTTGCTCTAAAGTGAAACCCTTGTCTGATAATTCCATCTTCTCTGTCCTTTCTGGGTCTGTTTCCATTGACTGATTTTTCTCTTGGGTTAGGGTTCACATTTTTCTATAGCTTCACATGTCTGGAGAGTTTTGGTTTTTGGATACTGTGTGTTGTAGATTCCATGGGATTGTCTGCTGGATTTTATTGTCTTAAAGCATGTCAGTTCTGCTGGCTGCTGGCAGGCAGTTTGGTTAGCAGTGGATCAGCTGATCTTGGGGAAGCTTGTTTTTGAAATTTCTTAGTAAGGGGAATAAGAGAACCCCTTAAATGAGGGCTGGTTTAGCTCCACTGCTGAGTGGTGCAGTGTGGACTCCTCTGGGCTGGCTGCCTGTGGTGTCTCCTGGCCCATATCCCTGGGCTTGGGGACCCACCTCAGGGAGAGACCTGAAGCCTTCCTGGGCAGCAGCTCAAGGCCCCGTGCAGGTGCCAGGAGCTGTCCCTCTGCACTGTCCCTGCCTTCATGGGCCTCTGCCCGCACATGCAGTTCCTTCAGCCTCCCTGGCCCGTGGTGCAGAGGTTGCTGGAGACAGTGAGCTGAGCAGTCAGAGGCTGCCTTGGCCGTTTCCCTTCTTTCACATCTCTGGCCAGTGCTGCCTGCGTTCGCTTGGAAAGCATTGTTGTGTGTTTTGTCCAGCACCCTGGTTGTTGCCAGTGGATGGCTTGTCTGGTCCCAGGTGGTCTGTCTGGCCCTGACATGGGTGCCTGCTTGTGAAGAAACTGAGAAGGTTCAACGGGATAGCTATCTGTCCATTCACCCCTCCATCCATCCAGTGAATATTTCCTGGGCTTGGGTGGCCCACCATGGCCTTCCAGTGGTAGAATGGCCTGCCCCCCTCTAAGTGGAGTGCAGGGCATGAGTCACCAGCCTAATCACCAAAATCTCCAGACAGAAGGTTGGAGGTGACTGCAGCAGACGTGGCTGTGTCCTCCTGGGGTCAGCCTACAAGTCCCTGAAGGGCTCAGAGAAAAGGAGGCTGCAAATGTGTGTACCACCCAGCACAGAGAACCTTGGAGGTGGCAGGTGGAGTTGGATCCTGGCCCCGTGTGGGTTTGGGCGAGTCATTTGACCCTCTCTGATACTTGAGGTTTGTGGTAGAGTTTAGCGATAACAAGCCTAAAATGCAGCTCTTAGCCTGCGGCCTGCAGGATGTGTTCCTGGGTGCCATGTGCCCTGGTCCCGTGGTGCCCCCCCAGCTCAGGATGGCTCTGGGTCCCGAACCTTCACCAGGCTGTTAAGTCAAGGGAAGTGCAGGCGGGCTGTTCCTCAGGGATCCTGGATCTTTGGCTTTCAGTGTGGCCTGCCTACAAGAGGTTGTAAGTTGCCAGCCTGGGGCCTTGAGGCTGCTCTGCCCAGGTTTCCCCGGAGCCTTCGGGAACAGCCAGCATCAGACCTGCACAGTGTGCCGCGCTGCTGGTAGACCACAGCCACTCCTACTCCCACCAGCCCAGTGGCCACCCACTGGAGTCAGGCACAGGCCTTTGATGGGTGGGGCTTGTGTCCTGAGTGCACCCAGTGGACACCCAGCAACCTCCAAGTGAGGGTCCCCGTTGGCGTCCACTGCAGCTTGCTGGTTGGAGCAGGAATTAGCCCAGATGGTCCTGTCCTGCCTTGTTTAACAGCAGAGGGTGGAAGTGGGGCCATGGCCCCAGGTGCTGGGAGGCACCTCTGTCATTGTGAGCGACCCATATGGCAGGGTTTCCAGAGGGGCCCATGGCACTTGGGGTTACCCTCAGACTACCTGCCCCACTTTGAACCTGACTCAGAAGGAAGGGAGAGAGCCGATGAGTTATCACGTGACCAGCTTCCTTCCGGTAGTTTCTTGGAGGTGACAGGGCTGGATGCACTTTGAGTAATTCAAATAAAGTGTATTTGCGTCACAGTAAGCACCTGAAAACTTCTGTTTAAGAAGATAGAAACCTTACTTTGATCTAAAACAGATCTCCATTTCAAGTAGCCCCTGCGCCACAACAAAACAGTATGTGCCAAAGGCCACTTTGGCGGATGTTGAAGACGCACAAGTAGTTTTTAAGTACATTTTAGAACGCTTTAGAAAATTCTCTTTTCTTAAACCTTCTTGTAACAATTTTAATTTTGTTGTGCTTCATTAAAATGTTATTGGGCCTCCAACCTGGGAGTCTGTGACAGGTGGGATTGTCACGTGCCAGTGTGCAGGACACTCCAAAATCAGAGACTCCTGCAGCCCTTGGAGAGGTGCCCTGGCCAGTGCCTGTGTTTCCTCCTGGAAACCAGATGGGGGGGATGCAGTGGTAAGCAGGCAGCTTACCTACAGGCACCCCATGTGGAAAGGTCTGCAGAAAGGGTCAAGGCTGTCGCCCCCAGGACAGAGGAGAACTGATGGGCGAGAGCCACAGCCAGCTTAGGCAGCTGCATTAACCCAGATCACTGAGGGTGGGCCCTCTGGTGCCAGCAGATGTGCTTTTGACTGCTCTTGGTCGCCAGCTGTTAGGCGGCATGGGCTGAGTGCCATTAGAATACACCTCAGGGGAGGGACTTCCCTGGCGGTCCAGTGGTTTGGACTCTGTGCTTTCACTGCTGAGGGCCCGGGGTCAATCCCTGGTCAGGGAACTAAGATCCCACAAGCTGCGAGGTTCAGCCAGTCAGTCAGTCAGTCAGTAAACAAACAAACAGCCGTGGAGCAACTAAGGCCGTGCGCCACAACTACTGAGCCTGTGCTCTAGAGCCCGTGAGCCACAACTACTGAGCCCACGTGCCACAGCTACTGAAGCCTGCGCGCCTGGAGCCCGTGCTCTGCAACAAGAGAAGCCACTGCAATGAGAAGCCTGTGCACCGCAACGAAGAGTAGCCCCTGCTCGCCACCAACTAGAGAAAGCCCACACACAGCAACGAAGATCCGACGCAGCCAGAAATAAGTAAATAAATAAGTAAATTTATAAAACAAACAAATGAACGTACCTCAGGGGAAGTCCCTGGCGGTCCAGTGGTTAGGACTCTGTGCTTTCACTACTGAGGGTGCGGGTTCCATCTTTGGTCAGGGAACTAAGATCCCATAAGCCGTGGAGCGTGACCCAAAAAAATGGGAAAGAAGAAAAAAGAATACACCTCAGTCATTGACCAAGTGTCATTGACTCCTCTTTTTGTTCTAAAGTCTTCCAAATGGGGCTCTTGTCCCCTCTGCCGGCACAGAGGCTGGTGGAATTTAGACAGGTCTTGGCTTGGTGTCTTTTTTGCTAATGGCGATAGACAGGTGGCCCATCACCTACGTGTGTGTGTGCGTGCGTGCGTGTGCACACACACGCGCACAGTGGTGTGAGTGAATTGCTCTGTTGTTGACGAGAAGGACCTGGCCTGATCCTCCTACTGGAGGGAGGAGACACTACAAGAACCCATGTGGCCCTGACCCTGGTTCTATGATGAAAGTCAGGCGGCATGGGGACACGCACTTGAAGCCAGCCCTCCTGGCATAGTGGAGGAAGCTTGGGCTTTTAGGCCTCTTGGCTAACTTCTATACAGTATAAAGTCTTATTCTCAGTGCCCTTGGGGATTGAATGACTTTGTGAGAAAGCAGTCTCCCAAATAACTTGCTTGACAACTAGGCCAGTTAAATGCTTCACTAGATGGCCCACAGGGAGCGTGTGATCCAGGGGGAGGATGGCCCACCACACCATCGAGTCAGCCAGGCACCAGGGGGGCTGCCCTGGTGGAGTCTCTTCTGGGAAGGTGTACCCTTCTTAGTTCCTCTCCTTCGCTACCTACATCCGGGCTCGCATCATTGCTGACGTCATGGCCCCTGTCCCCCAAGCCCCTGGAACACAGAGGCCTTGCTGTGTGTGGATGGCAGACACACGTGGTGCTATGGTTAGCCCCGAGCTGAGTCTTGCATGGAGGTCTGGACCGAGAGACCTGGGGGCACGAGAACCAGGTCCTGCATGCTCTCTACTACCATGGTGTCCCACGTCTCTGCTCCGGGCTTTGCACTTGCTGTTCCCTGGCCAAGAACACCCTGACTTCCTACCTTTCATGATCAGGTGATGTCAGTAGAGAGCTCCGTAATGACAACAGACAGGGTGGCTTTACCTTGACGCTGTCTTTGCTGCGTGCTTGTGTGTTCTGCTGTTTCCCTTCCACCCACTTTACATCACTCTTGCACTGAAAATGGTTAACGGACGGGAGTCTCTCCCCATGTTCAGGTGGTGTTCCTCAAAGCCCACACAAGTCTTCAGAGAAAGACCCTCTGTATGCCCTAGGGCAGGTCATAGCGTTATGGAGGCGTCATTTATAACCCATAGAACTTCCCCATTTTAGGTGTATAGTCAGTGAGTGTTAATGTTCCACCCAAGAAGTTCCCTCCAGCCTGTCTGCAGCCACTCCCCACTTCCAGGCACTCACTGATCTTTAGTTTTGCCTTTTCTGGAACTTTATATAGATGGAATCATCCATCGTGTGGTGTTACATGTTGGGCTACTCTCACTTAGCTGGTGGCTTTGAGTTTCATCCATGTTGTGTCCATCAGGAGTTCGTTTCTTTTTATTTCTGGGTATTATTCTGTTGTTTCTCTGTCCACCAACTGATGGACATTTGGGTTGTTGGCTATTTTTTTAATAGTAAGAGTAATTCTGCTGTGCACATTTATGTATGTTTTTGTGCAGACATATATTTTCATTTCTGTTGGGTATATCCCTAGGAATGGAATTGCTGGGTCATGTGGTAACTCTGTGTTTAACCTTTTAAGAAACTGCCAGACTTTTCTACAGGACCTTGTATGTTCCCACCAGTAAGGGACGAGGGTTCTGGGGTGTCGTCTTCTTTCTTTTAGCTATCCCAGTAGGTGCCTGTGCCGTCTCTTCCTCACTGATGAGTAAGGGCTTCTCCCGTGCTTATTGGCCACTTGCAGGTCTTCTTTTTGATCTCTGTCTTTAACCCATTTCCAAGCAAAGGCCACTGAAATGTTGCATCTCCAGGGGCCCAGCTAGGCGGGGCCCCCACTGGTGCTGCTCCTCTAGTACTCTGAACAGCAGCCCAGGCAGTGGTCTGGTTGTGGTTTGTGGGATGGGTCATCTGGTCCTGAGCCTGCTTTGGAGGGAGCCTGGCCCCTGTCTCAGCAGCACAGTGGCCCTTGTGCCTGCAGGGGCTGGAGCAGCACAGGGGGCTGGAGGACCTCCCATATCTGCCGGCCTGGTGGTGAGGGGTGTTGTGCTTTAGAAGTGTGGGGTGGTTTCTGGGGTGTCAGATCCCATGGAGATAAGTGCTGGAGCTCCGTGTGACCTCTCAGGTCTGCTCTAAATGGCGGAGTCCTTGGAGATTCTTGGCAAAAGGGGAGGCTCCTGGTAAGCAAAGTGGGGTGAGTGTGTGGCCCACAGGGTCCAAGCTGGCTGAGCCCTGTCTCCCTCACATGCCTACAGCCCTCAGCCCAGTGGCTGACGGGGTCACAGGCACCGAGAGGCCAGTCTGCCCATTGGTTGGTTCTCCCCACATGTATGTAGCTCCTCTACCCACCCAGGGCTTGCGGTGGGCCTGACATTCTGGGTGGGGAGCAGACAGGTAGCCACTCCAGACGCTCTGAGAGAGGCGTGGGGGGCCCAGGTGGGAGAGCCTCCCCTCCCTCTAGGGGGCGCTAGGGTGGAGACCTGAGAGGTGGTCTCTGATGGAGGTGGGAGAGCCCAAGACTTCGGCACCCTGTGGAGGAACTGGGGAGGACAATGGGCACAGAGGCCAATTTGGGCCCTGTGGGTTTGGAGGTAGAGGGAAGGGGTTGTGGTGACAAACCAGCACCACCCTGTGGGGTGATGTCTGCTACACAGAAGGTGGGTGCTGAGGGCCCCAAGATAGATGAGAAAGAGAGGTGCGACCCTCCATCTGGATCCGTGTTCTTTCTAAAATTCCACCAGAAGGCTGATCTCTGAATAGCTAAAGCTTAAATTATTTTGAGTTTTTTGGTGTATTTTTTCTTGTGACATTTGGAAATTCCGCCACTCCAAGTGCAGTGACAAGCTGCTCTGAAGCTGTGACGTGGGAGCTGGGCAGGCGTTGGGCTCTGTCCTGCCAGGGTGTTGGGGGGCAGGGTGTCACCTCATCAGCCTGCCTCCTGGCTGGTGGTGCTCACCCATCCCAATTCCTTTCCAGCGGGGTGTCTCTGAGGCAGGATGACCTGGGCTGTTGTTGGTTTTGGGAGAATGGTGAAGGGGGGCTGCCCATTGCCTGTATCTTCACTCTTGCCTCTCATGTGTACCTTCAGCCCTGGACCCTGTGCCATCTGAGGAACTCCTACTGATCCTTCAAAACCCTGCTCCGGTAACCTTTCCTGTAATTTTCAACATGTGTGGGTTTTTTTTTCACCCCTCCTGAAAACACTGTCCTTATCTGGCTCCTTGTATGACTGGGAAGTGAGGCTTTGGATTTCCAGATATCTTTATTGACATTTTTCCATCTTGCTTTTTTGCAGGATTCTGTTTCACTGAGACCTTCGATCCGATTTCAAGGAAGTCAGGGGGTGAGTCTTTTTTTGGTCTTAATCATATTTAGAATTGTGGAACTGGTGTGCTCCCTGCCCTGTTAGGGCTTGCTGGGCACAGCAGCCGGCTGGGAGCAGTGTTTTGGCCCCATCCACCTCTGTGCCAGGCTGGGCCCTATACTGAGTCAGGGTCTGCCTCTGGTTACCTCCAGGCTGGTCCTGTGGCTGGGGCCACACCAACAGGCCATCTGTGGCCTGACGGCAGCTCTCCTGTCCAGTGGCTCCTCGGTCTCTCCCCCTTCCTTCCTGTTAGCTGCCAAACCCCTGTTCTGACTTGATCTCTGTGCTGATTCAAAACTATGGCCCCAGAGCCCAAGCAAGCCTGGAACTGTGTCCCCCCAGGGTGGGACACTTGTCTCTGTCGGTGGACCTGGGACCATGGGTGTTTGTCTGGCTTTTGGTACTGGGCAGGGGGGTTATAGAAACTCAACATTCCCATTTTTTCGTGAAAGGTATTTGATTCTCAATAACCATCTTACAGAAAAATTGGGGAATGGAAGAAAGGGTGGGTTGTCCATAATCCTTACCCCCCCAGGTCTTAGGACCCCCATATTGTCCACCCACCAAAGGTGCTTTAGAACACTTTAGATTTTCTTCTAGTCTTCATTGCAAGTCTTTTTTTTTTTTTTTTTAATCTGAAAAGTTGCCACATGTGTCTAAGTCAGTTTCCACCTGACAGCCTGCTGGCTTCTTACAGGGTTCTGTGGGTTTTGCCCCAGCCAGCATGCTCCAGAGAGATGGAGCCTTGAGGAGATATGTGTC
Source organism: Balaenoptera physalus (assembly GCF_965194825.1). Taxonomy (NCBI): domain Eukaryota; kingdom Metazoa; phylum Chordata; class Mammalia; order Artiodactyla; family Balaenopteridae; genus Balaenoptera; species Balaenoptera physalus. Next base: position 13,126,410 of record NC_138890.1, on the reverse strand, counting down.
TGCATGTGCAGATACATCGATACCAAGAGATTTATTGCAAGACATTGACTCATGTGGTAGTGAGGCTGATGAGTCTGAATTCCATGGGGCAGGTAGGAGCTGGCACTGGGGTTCATAGGCGAGCTTCTTCCTCCTCAGGGAAGCCTTAGTTTCCTTCTTAAGGCCTTCAGCTGATTGGATGAGGCCCACCCAGACCATGGAGGGTCATCTCCTTAAAGTCAGCTGGTCGTGGGTGTCACTGCTTCTACAGAATACCTCCACGGCACACCCAGATTACCATTCATAGAGTCATTGGGAGCTGTGGCCTGGCCAGGGGGACACACGAACTGACCATCACACCAAGACCAGTCAAGGGTCGGTGAGACGCCCTTAAAGGCCCAAGGGCCCTCCCCCCGCCCGCCCCCCCGCCCCGATCCGTGCCTCCTCTGGGGCTTCCTCCGCACCTTCATTGGCCCCATCAGTCTTCTGCCGGTCACCCTTTTGCAGCCTCCACTTTATCTTCCCTGAGACATTTCCCCAGGGGTTAGAGGTCAATGCTGGGCTTGCTGCCAGACTGGCCCAGTGGCACCCTCTTGTGGCCCATGATCACTCTGTGCCCTCAGCAGTCGTGGGAAGATGAGGAAGCCAGTGCACGGATTGGTGTTCATTTATCCAGTGAGCGATGCTTTCTAGTCAGCAAGGCACCACTTGGCTGCTCATAGAAGCGCTGTGAGGTTCTCCTGGGTTGTACCCTGTGTCGCCCAAATTCCTGTGCAAAACCTAAGAGCCACATCCATTCAAGTTAGGGGTCCCAACATCTTAGTTTTAGACTTATGCTTTGCCCACATTTCCTTCCTTCTGGGCATTCTCATGTGTAATGGAGTTCCTAGAAGGTTCTGAGGGTGTGGAGGCCCTGCGCTGCAGCCTGGGGCAAGCCAGGCCATGAGTCTCCACTAAGAGACTCTGTATGAGACCATGTGAGGGCTGGAGGGGGCTGTGTGATGAGGGGGGTGCTTTCCCAGCTTGCTCTGAAGGATCAGGTGCTAAGTCTGCCCCTTATGACCTCTGGACCTTGTCCTTCTCCTCCTGGGCATTGATGGAATGTGACCATTCCTCCCTGCCAGGTGTGAGAGGCCTGGCCTGGTGCCAGGCACACAGCAGACTCTGTCCTGGCCAGGCCATATCTGCGTGGTCACTCAGAGCGGAGGAGGGGAGGAGGCAGGGTGCCTCACTCTCCGCTCCCACTTCTCCTGGTCGCTCTGTACACTCCACCTGTGGAGTTGGAAATAGAGTAGGAGGCTGGCGGGTGGAGTTGGGCAGGCTCATTCAATGTTCCTGATGCTTGGGCTGACTCGATGTTCTGGACCCCATGTAGGCTGACAGGGCCCGCTTCCCAGAGGCCCATGAAGCTGGCAGACTGAAGATTGAGACCCTGTTTGCTCCTTAGCTCAGGGACCTTGGCCAGATCTTCTCCCTCTGTCCCTTGGCCTCGCTGCCCAGGAGATGGGCCACCCACCTCAAGGGTTGTATGCAGGTTAACATGGCCTTAGGAGAACCAGAGTCCTCCCTGCAGTCCAGAACGGGCTCACTCAGTTCCTGGTGCTAATCCCCACCTGATGTGAATGCAGTACAGCTGGTGTAGGGTCTCGGTGTCACTCAACTCCTGGGTTGGGAGTCACATCCAGTCCAGCCACATCCCCGCCTGTGCTGTGAGTGCCACAAGGGCTGGGTGCTGTGTGGCTGGGCCCCCGTGTTGGCTGGTTCCTTGGGGTGACTGTATGGCATTTGCCAGGTTCCCCGGAGAGCCCAGCCCCACCTGTAGCACGTCCATGATCTAGGGCATCGTCTTCAGAGCAAAATGCTCACCTTTGTTTCATTTGCCGTGTACATGTGTGTTCTCTGCCCTCTCACAGACACTGAGCTGGCTGACCTGGGCCCCTCTGCCATCAGGGGTCACTTCTAAGGTGTCAGCCCCTGACAGCTGGTGAAGCGTCAGGCTGCAGAGGGGAAAAGAAAACCCCACTTGGCCGGCCGCAGCCCAGCACTCTTCAGTTGATGAAAACAGAAAGAAAGGGAAGTAGGGTTGGCATCCAGGGCTGTTGAAGGCATTTCCATGTGCTGCAGCAGGAACCCAAATGGCAGTTTACAGAATGAGGTTTTGTGGCACTTGTCAAGGGCCTTTGACCAGTGTCTCTGGGATCTAGGAGCCAACTCTGCGGGAATCATTAGGGATGTGCACAAGATTGAGCCACAGGGGTGCTTGTTGCTGTGTCACGGGGATAACTTGGAAAGCCCGGGAAGGGGCGGGCAGGCGGGCGGGCATTGTGCACTCCCGCTTCCCAGGGCCCACAGAGTGTGGGAGCGGCTCTCGAGAAGGAAATAGGTGCTTAGAAAGCGCCCTGGGTTTGGGGTTGAGGAAGCTAGGGCCTCCCAGTGGACGGAAGAGGCCACTACAACTCTTAGGAGTTGTATTCAGCTGCGCAGTAGTAACTCTTTACCCAAAATATATTTTATTCTGAGGGTTCCCTGGAAAAGAAAAATAATGAAAACGAATGTTCTCTGAAAACCCCTCTAGCTAGAGAGAGGCTGGCTAGTCAGTGTTTGGTTCCTGTGTGTGCCTGTTTTGTCTTGTTCTTACCTGACTGGAATACCAAGTGCTCCCTACCATTTATCCCCCACCCAGCTCGGGACTTGATTTGTCTCATTGAAGCTCCCACCTGCACCACAGACAGACCAGGCCCCGCAGGTCTGGGGGAGGGCTGCCGGCCTGACTTGGGACAGATTTCAAAGGGGGTTGATTTAAGGGCTCTGGCAGGGACTCGACCTACTCGCAGCGGAACCAACAGCCGCTCTTGGGCCTCAGGCGGATGTCAGTCCCTCAGGTGCCCAGAACCATCTGGGTTGGGACAAGGCTGTTTGTTGCTCCAGATCCATCTGTTTGTCTGTGCACACAGACACATGCTTAAGTTTATGGCAACTCCCTCTGCCTCCCCATAACCAGGAGTTGGGGCTAACATCAGATGCACCCAAACCTGCCATGCTCGGGCCAGCTGAGGGCCACGTGGTGGTCCCCATGGGACAGCCGAGACTTGGTCCAGAAGGCACACGTACTGCTAAGCGGGGGCCAAGTTTCGGAACGTGTCGAGCTCTCTGCTGTCACAGAGAAAGCCGCGCATTCCTGAACCATTCATGCCCAGCTGGCTAGTTTCCCTGCTGGTTTCCAGTGACTGGTAGCCATTAACCAGCAGCAAAACAGCCTGTTAACCAGAGGATTCCATAGGCGGTGGTGCCACAGAGCTGGGGAGGGCCTGGGGCTTCAAGACCCTCCAGTGCCAGGCTCCAAGCAAGCCTCCCCTTCCCACCGTCCTGCAGCCCCAGTAGCTGCACAGACCCTCCTCTGGGCTCTGTGCTGTGCCCCCGCCTCCAGAATGTTGGAAGTGGCCATACATACCCATGTGGGAAAGGTTCTCACAGGGTAAAAGGATCACACTGAAGGTTCCACCACACCCCTGCCCAGAGAGAAGCACGGTTGTATCAGGACTCATGCTGTACGTACCCTCACCTTTCCTCTTAAGGGCGATAGCCTGATGGGGACTGTGGCAGTCATGGCAGCCACTGCCCTTTGAGCAGCCTGAGATGGAACAGTGCCCCCTGGGGAGGCCTGGTCTCTGCTAGAGCCAGGATGTGGTGAGGGAGAGGATCAAGGTCAGGATGGAGGAAGAGCCACCCGTGTTGGGGTTCAGGCTCCATCGGAAGTGCCTTTTGATTTTTCTGACTTTGTGGTGCGCAGTCTTCCTGCCGCATTCTGGGCAACCGCATCAGTGTGTACCTGGCTGTGGGTGCATCTCCCACAGTGACCCTCAGAAGCACCTGAGTGCTGGGTTTTCAGTTACTTCTGTGATGGAGAACAAAAGTCACATCTGCAAAGGAATGTGCAGACAACACAGGGTGGCTACTAGTGCTGGACGAGATGGTGCACACGCCCTGGAGCGTGTGTGTGTGTGTGTGTGTGTGTGTGTGTGTGTGTGTGTATACATGTGTGTTTTCCTGCCCGAGGTGAGTGATAGCAGGCAGCCTGGGTTTGATTTTTTTAGATGCTGAGTGTGAGTTGCTCCATCTCTTTTTGACCCTCATAAAGAAACAGGTGTTTGTGTTGAGATTAGGGCCTGCGTGGCTGGCCAGGGCCAACCTGGCATTGCCACCCTGCTGGTCTCCTCCATGGACTTTGGCCTCACCTGCCACTGGGTGTGTGTCCTGGGTGGGCCCTGCCCCCGAACTGCATTGACAGGAACATGCCGGAGGGCCAGGAGGGAGTGCTGGACAGACCCCAGCTGGGTGGCTGGGTGGAGCTGGGCCAACGGGGCAGCCTTTCTCCTGGGCAGCATTCATTCTGGGGCGGGGAGGTGGGGGACAGGGATGATCATCAGCCCAAGGTCATTTGCAGTCCTTGGACGGCTGGTGCAGACTGTCCCTCTCCCCCAGGCCAAGCCCTGCCTACCCCGAGCGGCTGTGCCTGGGAGCCACTCTGTGACGCCTTGGCTCTCAGTGTGCACGGCGGAGGCCTCTCTTTGGAACAGGGACTGGCTGTGCATTGAGGGAGTCCTGCAGCATTTTGAGCCAGCCCTGGGTTGTGTGACCTCCCAGCTTCCCTCATGGGTCTACACACCACCCTGAGGGCTGGGGCGGGGGAGCCGCATCCCTCCCTGTGGCCCAAGCTGCCGTGTCCTTGCTCTCACGGACAAGGCTCAGACAGGCTGAGCCGCCTGCAGTCACGTGTGACAGCTGGGCACAGGGCAGGGGGGATTCAGCCCTGAGCCGCATTCTGTCCAGCGCTGATGAGGCGTGTTAGTGTCCTCACACCACCAAAGAGGAGACGTGCTCACCTTGGCCTGCTGAGCCGGTGCGACAGCCCAGGAGCGAGGCCTGCTGCCCCCTAACCCCCAGTGCTGCCCCTTCTTGTTGACCACTTGTGACTCTACCTTGTGTGTCTGCCTAGCTGTGATGAGCTCCTGTGCTCAAGCCCAGGGATTACTATAAGGCTGGTCACCTCTGGTGACAGGGTTCTGGAGGCCCTTCCACTGCCTGCACAGGGGCTGGCGGCCGGAATGTGAGGTTTTCCTGTCTGTGTTTTTCAGCAGCTGCTGGCCTTCACCCAGTGTGGGCAGGGGGCCAGAGGGTCGGCCTGGAATTAAGTGGCCTCTGGATGGCCTGCCTACGCTGAGCCCTGCACTTTGGCCAGGACTAGTGCTGTCTGTCTGTCTGTCTGTCAGCCAGGCCGTCTGTCTGTTCTCCGTGGCGGCTGTGGTTTTGCCTCGCTAGGCTACACTGGCGCTCTCTGAAGTTGGGGTTACATAAACCATGGCACACGCATCCCCTGTCATGGTTGATTGGGGGGCAAGTGCTGCCCATCTGTGAGCCCCTCGGGGCCCGTGCCTGCCTTATTCACAGCCACACAGGTGGAGTCAGTGTTCGGCCTGGAGGAGGTGGAGGGGGCGTTGCTAAGTGGGAGTGCGGGTCAGGGCATCTCGACCTCTCAGCATGCCCTGCCCGCTGCTGACGCCCACCCATCTTGTCTCATCTTTACGGTTGTCCTGAACCAGATCAGCCCTGTTTGGTGGGGAAACTGAGTCATGGCCCAGCTTGGGGTGGGGTCCCTGCCTCTGGTTGTGTGCTGAGTGCTCTGTGCTCCTCAGACTGAGTTGCCATTGCTGCTTAGAAACCAGACACAGGACCCCACCCCCCGCCACTGCATGAGAACCCAGGACCCACCAGCAGCCTGTCCATGGTGACACGCTGGTCCTGTCACTGTCAGGAAAACAAAGGTGCGTTTCAAAGGAATGTGGTTTTACATTCCCACTGTAAGGGGCATGCTTCAGGGATGGGCCTGGGTCCTGTGCTGGCCCATCCTGTGGTCCCCTCTGTGCTGTGGACCTACCGATGATGTCCCCCCCTCTCCACGCAGCACATCTCCATCCCCCAGCCTGACTGCCCCACGGAGCCGCGGACGTTCTCCTTCTACCTCTCCAACATCGGCCGTGACAGCCCACAGGGCAGCTTTGACTGCATCCAGCAGTATGTGTCCAGGTGAGCCTTGCCCAGGCTGCCCCAGGTCTCCCAGTGGGCAGACCCGCCTCCCCCGACTTCCACTGTGGCGTCCCCCGCCCCAGCCTGCTGTGCAGATGTTTGCCCACCACCTCCAGCCCCAGCGCCCCTTCTTCCTCTTCTCAAGTGAGCTACCCTGGCTCCTTACAGTGTGTCCAGGGCACAGGTCTAGGTCCTGGCGTGCCACCCGTGGCCCAGGGACCTGGGTTCCCTTGTTTCTTTTGGGTCAAGATGTGCCTTGAAGAAACCCTGTTGCCCAAGTCAGCACCAAACCCCATTTCTTGGGCATGGGGGTGGTGACCATCTCTCCTGGTCATCCCAGGTGCTCATCTCGGCTTCTGGCCCCTTGTCTTGCAGCCATGGGGATGTCCACCTGGACTGCCTGGGCAGCGTCCAGGACAAAATCACAGTGTGTGCCACCGACGACTCCTACCAGAAAGCGCGGCAGAGCCTGGCGCAGGCTGAGGAGGAGACACGGAGTCGAGGCGCCATCGTCATCAAGCCCGGAGGCCGTTACCTGGGTGAGGATCAGGGGCCTGGGGCTCCACCTGTGGGGGTCTTGTACCTGCTGGGCAGCTGTCGGTGGAGCAGGAGAGACTCAGGGCCCATCCAGACCAGGAGCGGGAGTGATGGGTTGACAGAGGTAGGATGAGCTGGGTCGGTGTTGGGTCAGGACAGAAGGTCCTTCCTGGGTGGCATCTGCTGCCTTCTGAACCCAAGATGGGCTAAGGGGCCTGAGAATTCCAGGCATTCTGAATCTCAGGGCTCCTCTCCCAGGCTGTCGCCTCAGGGACCTCTGCCCATCATGGAGACTCACCCTACATGAAGCCAGAGCTTCGGTCTGTCCTTCAGCTGCCACCCCTGCCCTCACCTGCCCAGATGTCTCCTTCCCAAGACCGACGTGGCTGGGGCAAGGTGCAGATGATGAGATGCACCCTATGGCGGGCGGCCTGCTGCTGTGTTGGGGCCAGCGAGGGACCGTAGGGTGGAGACCAGGAAGGAAACGCATTGATCCCTGTTCACTGGGAAGGCTCTGGCCCCTCAGCATCTGCTTGGAAACAATTTCAGTGAAGTCGAGACACTGACAACATTAAAAGTAGAGAGAAAAGTACTATCTATTTAGAAAGCTCCATCATCTTGCTGTAGTCTTCCTACCTCCTGGATGCAGATGGCGTTAAAGAGTCATTGGAATTTATTGCCGGGCAAGAAAGGCCTGAGAGAGGTGTGAAACGGCTTACAGCAAGGGAGAACCTTGATGGCTTTTGGGGTTTTTTTCTTCTTTAAGAAAAAGCAAGAGCGTTTCACATTGCTCCAAAGAGCATGCGATTTCCCTTGCTTGGCAGTGGGGTTGGCTCTGAATGAAACCCCAGATGGTGCAGGAATCCGTCCTGCCTGTCAGCGCTGGGCCCCAGTGGATGTAGCTGTGAGTGACCAGGGAGCCTGGGCCCTGGGCTGTAAGCTGCCCAAGAGGTGCCAGCCAGAATCTAAAAGGGCTTCAGAACCTGCTTTTGCCTCAAGATGCAAATGTGGACATTTGTACACATTTTAATAAAGTTTGGGTGGGTCTTTCAACCAAAAACTTGGTCCAAAATTCATCTTACGGTGTCATTTTGGGTACAGTGAAGGTTTTTGCAGTAGTTTACGTTCTGGTGGAAATGCTCGTGTCCTGGCCTCTTAAGCCACCGACATGCACGTCCTGGGTGTGTCAGGCCTCTCCCCCCACCCCGTGTCGGCCCGTCAGATGGGTCCTCTGGGGACGAAGTCTGGCCCTGAGGATTCTAAAAGCACTTCTTCCCTGTGTTCATTTGACAAATCAGATTTGAGGGATACATGCAAAAGGAAGTCGTCGTGGAGAGGTTTCTGGCCCAAGGATTCAAGATGTGCGCTGACTTTGCTCAGCAGTCCTCGTTCCTGCAGTGGCGGGGGCGCCGTCCAAGGTGGAGTTAATGACTTAGGAGTGGAAGCACCCTCCCTCGAGAGCAGTGCTGGAGGCTCCATGGAGGATCCCCTCGTACGTCTCTGTTTGCACCAAGAGGGTGGGGGATCGGCCTGCTGCCCCCGCGCCTCCGAGCACAGCCAGGTCTGCCCAGGGAGCACTTGCCAGGGCCACCGCTGGGGAGCTGCTCACACGCTGGGGTCTCCAGAGCAGCTGCCCGAGTGGCCCTGACGCCTTTATTTTCTTCTCCTTTTTCATAAAAGAGAATGGCGGATCCTATGGGACCAGTGTAGTGCTGTGAAGTTCAGGCTCTGGGTGCCTGCCTCTGGCAGTTCTGGGACTCCCTTGTTACCATCAGCCCCCTCTCCTCATATGGGTCAGGTGTTTCGGGTCCCCAGGATGTAGGCTGCCCATGATGAAGTCAGTTAAGGCTCTAAGCCCGCTTCTATTTCCTATAGCTCCCGCTTCTGAGACTGTGGGGCCCTGCAAGTGCCCACTGAGCTGTTTGTGGTCAGCAGGTGGCAGTCTCGGCCGCCCAAGGACCCCACTGAGCAGGTGGGGCTGGACGAGGCTTGAATTGCCTTCCTCTTGGGCTTAGTGAGAGCTTGGGGCTGTCGGCCATCGGCCATCCACGGGTGTCCACGAGCTCGCTCAGGAACTTGGCGTCGGCCCCAGGCAGTGGGATGCGGTGGCCACTCCCTCACCCCTTCCAATCCCTAATGCCTGTCTCTTATTGCAGGCAAAAAGGTTCAGTTTCGGAAACCGGCCCCGGGGGCAGTGGATGCTGTGCCCTCCCGGAAGCGGGCGACCCCCATCAACCTGGCAAGCGCCATCAAGAAGACCAGCGCTGGCAGCGTTAGCGGGGGCAGCGGGGTGTCTCAGAGGCCCTTCCGTGACCGGGTGCTGCACCTCCTGGCGCTGAGGCCCTACCGGAAGGCTGAGCTGCTGCTGAGGCTGCAGAAGGACGGCCTGGCCCAGGCGGACAAGGACGCACTGGACGGCCTCCTCCAGCAGGTGCGTGCTTGCCCTGGGCTGGCCTGGGTTGCGCATGTGACACTCACTGCCCAGGGCCCTCCTCCTTACCAGCTGCGGACACACAGGCAGTGGGCGTAGCACAGGGGATCCAAGACTTCAGCTGCACAAGGTTTTTAGAATTGAACGAAGCCTGAGGAACCCACAAGCATGAGTTAGCAAGAGCTCGGGCTTCACAGTCAGACAGCAAGGGCCTCCTTGTTGCTCATCAGTTGTGGCTGCAGGCAAGGGGCTTCATGTCCGGACCCTCAGGCTTCCATCTGCGGCTGGGGCATGACCACAGCACCTCTCTTGGGGTCAAGAGCTAAGCGGGGAGGAACGTGGTGCCCGCAGGTGGAGCCTGCTATTAAGCAGCCGGGGCTTTGGAGCAAGGGCGGTGGCCCCAGCACCTTCCTGAGGCCCTGCCCTAGCGGAGGCAACTCGAGGACCCCTGGGAAGGTGAGTGGCTCACTCCGGCTTCACCACGTCAGCTGGGCCATGTGGATACCACTTTGCCGTGAAGTGGGGATGGGCCACCTCAGAGCGCTGTGAGGATGGCACAGCCAGCAGCAGTCACACCAGCATCCTGAGGAGGAGGCGTGGCCCTGCCTCAGATACTCTGGGCACTTGGATGGTGCCTCCTGTAGCAGAAAGTACACGCTGTGACCATCAGTAGCTATGTCTGAGGATGAGTTTCAGATTTACCGAGTTCTTCAGCAGGCCTCCTGGCACTACTCTTCCCCGTCCCCAGTGCAGTCCAAGGCTGGTGTGACCACGCAGCACATTTGTTGGGAGGATGTCGGCATGGCTCTCGTCCCCCCGTGCTCTGGCTGGGGTCCCTGTGTTACCCATTACCCGCAGAGAGTTCAGGGCAAAGGGAACGGGTGAAGAGGGAAGAGAGACCTCTGTGACATTCCCCTGCATTCCGAGCACAGATTGAGGTCTGGGCAGGGGCTGGGCCCCATCCACAGAGCAGGTGAAGGGTGCCTCCCCCATCCTTCACCCGAGGAGAATCCTCTTGTGTCCTGAGGGCTGAGGTGCTCACCAGAGACTCACGTTACTGTCAGGAGCGCCCATGTCCACTCACTGGGTGCCTTTGTGCGGATTTGGCCTCCTGAGCCACTGTCCCCCACGTGGAGGTCATGCTGGCAAGGACTGAGTAGCACTGTTTCTCCCTGCAAGCTTAGGGGTTGGCTCGGGGCCTATTAGAAGATAGATGCATGGCTCTGTAGCTCAGAAGTTTTCTTTGGCAAAGGGGCTTGCCAAAGCACCCAGAAAGCTCCAGAACCAGGAACGACATTCCCAGGGCTCTCGTTTCCTTGGAAAGTCGCGTGCCGACCTTGCCCCTGGGAAATTGGGGGAAGTACATGGGAGGCCCTTTCCCTGGGCTGGGGGCCACCCAGAGCTGCCTCCTGCAGCATGGGGTGACCGCAGCAGGGCTGAAGGGAGCTAGACAGAGTTATCAGACATGAGCCAGGACTGGAGACAAGTGTGGCAGCCACGCCTGCCCCTGGATGTGCCCGTAGCTTGCATTGCCATCCAGCCGGGCCCTCAGCCCTTGGTGTAGCGTTCTTAGAAATGCCCTTGCTCCCGCTCTCTAATCTCGTTCTGTTTGTGCCCAGAATAAAAAAGCACAATGCAGAATGTGACCCTTAGCTGACCGAGCACTTGATTACACCTGAGATTTACCCACTGAGCAGCCCTCAGATGCGGCAGGGATGCCAGGCTTAGTTCTCTGGAGAGAGAGGGGTCTGGTGGTGCTGACTTAGGTCTGCCTGGGGCACTGCTCCATTTTTAACCCCTGTGACATTCTCATTGCTCCTGGTCCTTTCCTGGGACCAGAGAGGCACCGTACTGGGCTCCAGCTTCTCCAGTGGACTTGGGTTTGGCAGCTCCTAGGGGGTGGCCCAGCCAGTGTCTTGGGGTAGAGCCTCCTCCTCGTGCCCGCTCTGATTTCTCCTAAACTGTCCCATCTGCCTTGTGCTTCTGTGTTTACTACCCAACTTGTTCTCCGCCGCGGTGTGGGGGGCAGGAGGACCCCCGCCAGCTTGGGGATGGGAAGGTGTCAGGGGCTGTGCCTCACCCAGGATGCTCATTTTCCGCCCCCGCAAGTGACCAGAGACTCTGATGAACAGCACTAACAAAACCACACTGCTCCAAGGCGCCTTCTCTATTCCTTCTGTGAAAACATCCACAGAAAAGATTTAAGGCGTTCCATCTTCCTGGTGGGAGTGTTGACGGGTGGGTGGCTCTTCTGGAGAGCATTTTAGCAAAACCAAGAGCCATAAAAATGTTCAGAGCCTTTGACCCACTAATCCCACTTCCGGGAAGCTGGCTGAAGAAAACCATCACCAGCATGGAAAAACCTGCACAAGTGACATCTGTTTATGCTACAGAGAAACTGGAAACGGCGTCAGCATCCAACAAAGGAGAAACGTTTGAGTAGATCACAGTGTAGCCACTTGGTGGAATGTTACTCAACCATTAAAAAATGCTCCTTGTGGAAACTGCTGTGATGTGGAGAACGTGTAGTCTCAGTGATAGTGAAAAACAGCGTGCCAACCACACGGCTACACACGCGTGTTCTGGAGACCATGGTGCCCAAGCGAGACACTCAGGGAAGTGCCTGCTTCGGGTCAGGGGCCTGAATTCCATCAAGCATCTTACGGCAAACGTTTTAAATCCATCTTCGCAAAGAGTCTTGGAGACAAGCTCAGCTTTTGTTAACCAGCAGCAGCAGGGCTGGCTGGTTGCAGGGAAGGTGGGCCCAGCCTGTCCCCTGGAGGCACCCCTCACCCAGCACTCCAGTCTCGGCCGACTCTGCCACAGGAGCTCTGAATCCGAGAGCGGGTATCTTAGTCCATCGGGCTGCTGTAACAGAATACCATAGACTGGGTGGCTTATACATCACAGACATTTACTTCTCACAGCTTTGGAGTCTGGGAAGTCCAAGATCAAGGCGCCGGCAGACTGGGTGTCCGGTGAGGGCATGCGTCCTGGTTTATAGACAGCTGCCGCCTTACTGTCATCACAGGGTAGAAGGGGTGAGGGAGCTCTCTGGGTTCTGCTTTATAAAGACACTAACCCCATCATGGGGGCTCCACCCTCATGACCTAATCACCTCCCAAAGGCCCCACCTCCGAATACCATCACCTTAGATTAAGGGGGTTGAGATTTAACGTGGATTTTGGGAGGACAAAAATGGTTCAGTCCATAGCAGGGGGATGGGCTGGTGATGCAGTCTTGGGAGTATAGATGGCAGCCTCCCCTTTTTGGAGCCAACCTGGCCTCCAGCAGCTATAAGACATGTATCTGGACCTGCTGCCCTGACCCTTCTGCACCCCAAGGGTTGCTGCGCTGGCACGCAGGGGAGCTGTGGGGTGAGGTGTTGGCTCGGGGAGGGAGTGTGCTGTCCCCTTTCCCCTTTCATGTCTGTCTCCGCCTCTCCCTGCCCGCCCGCGCGCCCCCCCCCCCACCACAAATGCTTTCAGGAACATCTGTCTCTCTTGGGCTTCACACAAGGTGACACCAGCTCTGTCTTGCAGGTAGCCAACGTGAATGCGAAGGATGGCACGTGCACGCTGAAGGACTGTGTGTACAAGGATGTGCAGAAGGACTGGCCCGGCTACTCGGAGGGGGACCAAAAGTTGCTGAAGCGGATGCTCATCCGGTAACGCTGCCTCCCTACCCCTGAGCGAGTTCCCAGCCCCTGGACCTGGGGCAGATCTCATCCCAAGGATGCTGGAGGGGCCTCTTCTGGCCCCAAAGGCTGCAGGGCCTGCAAGCAGGATAGAGGGGTCTGTGGAGAGTGCCTGGGTGGCCCACCGTGTCCTCCTGTAGGGAAAAGGCCAGCCCTCACCGAGTGGGGTGGAGGGCGTGAGTCACCATCTTGAACACCAGAATGCTCGGACAGAAGGCCCCAGACCGTTCCTTCTGCCCCCTCTTTCCCTTCCTGTCAAGCTTGCTTGCAAAACCTGCACATCCCCACAGGCGTCTGCTGCAGGCCCTCTTTCTTATAAAGAACCTCTCAAGAACGAGAAGCAGAGAGAAACAAAACAAAACTCCCCACAGACATGATTAAGCAGCATTAATTAAATGCATCCCCTCTCTGGTTAATTGGGACCCAAAGTCAGGAGTGGCCACGGTAGCTCTAGGGAGAAGTGGGTAAGTAGGCCCCCGTCTGAGGCAAGCAATTAATGATTTCCTTCTCAATTGATGCCTGGCTCTGGAGCCCGGGCTGTGAAGTGAAGTGCTGTTCAGAACAGCCTGATATGCTAATTAGTCCTTAAGTGATTTCTCAGGGACTTGGAGCTATTTATGAAGGTTTTTTTGTTTGTTTGTTTTTTAAAGTTTAGCTGTTTAAAGCAGTAATTGCGTCTGGAAAGCAGAGCTGAGTCGGGGCCAGTCTAGGTGAACCCTGAGTTCCTCCTTGGTCCTGTGGGACACTCACCTGCTGTCCCGGGGTCACTGCTCTGGCTGTCTGGAGGTCTCTGGGTGCTCAGGGAGGCTGAGAGGAGACGGTCTCGGCAGAAGGTGCCCCCCGGCCCCCAGTGCCCTCTCTGGGGGTCCTTTGTTGCCCCAGCAAAGCACATCTTGGGTAGGCAGTCACCTCCTGCAGGTGTTCACATCTATCACGTTTTTTGGCAAAGGGTTGAAATAGTCACTTACACCCACCCTAGTGCTTTGAGGTGGCCAGGGGCACATGGGGGGCACCTTGAGGCTGCTTCCACTCTTCCTTCAGAGCCTCTCACTGGGTGCCTCTCGCTGATCTCAGACCCCAAGGGTCTTGGCCTCCCAGAGCTCCCGGGAAGGGGTGTGGCCGAGAGCAAGCAGCCTGTCTGTGTGTTGGTGGGTGTGGTTTGTAGGAAACAGCGCCTGGCTGAATCTTGAGGGGTGTTAGGTGGGAGGTTCCTAGGGATGCGGACTCTGGAGCTCAGTGTAATGCCAAGCTCATGCTTCCTCCCTTGTTTTCGCTCTGGGCTGTCTTGATGCTCTTCTCTCCGTCTGCGTGGGCCAGCTGGGAGAGCAGCCTTGCCGCCGGAAGCCTCTTGGGAAGCTGACAGCTCCTACTGCCCTTGGAAGCTTGAACTGATTGGCGTGCAGAGGTCAGGGTCAACATCCCTGATGCCCGCAGCCACACAGAAGGTTACTCCAGGCACCCCTCTGCACAACTTTTTTTTTTCTTGTTTAGGTTGCTCCCTCCCTGAAGAAAGCCCCAATTATTAGCAGGTCTTGATGCTGTGGTCTCACGGCAAGAAGGAAAAAAATAGGATCTTGGGGTGTTTCTGTTGTTACAGGCAGGGTGTGGGGACTTGTGTCACCCCAGGGGCTATAACACCTTTTCCTACAGCTTGTTCTAAACTCGTACCTGAGATAAACATGCTCATGCTTCCAGGGTCTGCCTGGGCCCCCGTGGCTTTGCTCTGCACGGACATGCGCTTCCAGCATCTCCGCTGTTTATTTGGATGCTTCCTCTGTGCTTTTAGTCCCCATGTGTGTAGCTGCTTGGGCCTGGCCTGTCCCAGGAGGAGTCTGTGGACGTCCCAGTGCAGGATGAGGCCTCAACTCCACCTGGCCCTGAGATCAGTCACCCCGACCTGCCCGTGTCCTGGCCTCACCTCCCCCAGGGCACAGCCTAGACAACCCGAGCCTCAGTCCGTCTCACACGCATCATGCTTTCCCTTGAGCTGGTAACCTGCTGGGCCGAGTTGTTACTTTCTCTGCTCAGCGTTCTGTGTCCTTCATGTCCAACCCCAAGCTCCCCGTGGTTGTCCCATGGCCTTTTATCACTTTCAGGGGATCAGGGGTTCCACCGGGAGCTGCCCCCAGCCCTTGCGGGTCCTTCTGTTCCTGGGTCTGTGATTCTGCCCTGGGGTTGAAGGGACGCAGCGCTTGGAGCATCTCTCAGAGGAGAGGGCTTTGGGAGGTCCATCTGTCATATCTTCACACCTGGGTGGCTGTCACACTGAATTGGCAGTTGGTGAAGTCTAGTCTTCCAGATTGGAAGGAACTTTCCCTCCATGTTGAAGACCCGGCCCCCGGAAAGCCGCGGAGGTTCCTTCCTGGCGCTGTGTGCATCTGCATGGTCACAGGATGGCCTGTCGGGTGCTCTGGGCCCGGCGCCCCAGCCCTTGCAGTCTGAAAACTTGCCTCATCCTTCTTCCTGTCCTGGGCGTGGTTGTGAGAGGCCTCACTGTCCTTCCTCGCCCTTCCTCTCATTCTGCCGTTGGGGGCTGTGCTCCTGCACCATTCGCCATTGTCTTCCCTGTTGTTTCTTTTCATTTCTTCTACTTTTGGAAGATTTCTTCAGCTTCTCCCTCTGTCTCTTTTTTTTGCCATTGTTGCTAGTTCCCAAGGTGCAGCTACCACTTCTCTCTAATTCCAAAGCAGTCACCCCAAAACGAAACCCCACGTTAACAGTCACTCCCCATTCCCCCTCTCCCAGCCTCTGGCGACCACTAATCTGCTTCTTGTCTTGATGGATTTGCCTGTTCTGGATATTTCATATAAATGGGATTATGTACTAAAGCCTTTTGTGTCTGGCTTCTTTCACTTGGATTAGGTTTTTGAGTTTCATCCACACTGTAGCATGTGTCAGAGCTTCACTCTTTTTTATGGCCAGGTAGTATTCTATTGTGTGTGGGTATTTTTTTAATTCATTTATATGTCCATGGACACTTGGATTGTTTCCACCTTTTCATGGTTATGAATAGTGCTGCCATGAGCATTCATGTACCAGGACACGAATATAGCTGACATAGATTTTCAGTTCTCTCAAATATACACTGAGGAGTGGAATTGCTGGGCCATATGGTAATCCTATGTTTAACTTTCTGAAGAACTGCCAGACTTTTTCTCAGTGGCCATGGCGTTTTACATTCCCACCAGCAGTACACAGTTCCAGTTTTTCTACATCCTCGCCAACACTTGTTATTTTCCATTTTTTTGATTCTAGCCATCCTAGCAGGTGTGAAGTGGTATCTTATCATGGTTTTGATTTGTGTTTCCCTGGATGAATAATGATGTTGAGCATCTCTTCATGTGCTTATTGGCCATTCGTATGTCTTCTTTGGAGAAACGTGTATTTAAGTTCTATGTCTTTCTAAGGCTATTAAGGATGGTGTTTTTCTCGTGGATTTAAAGTTTTCATCCCCTTACAGAGTCTCTCTTTCTTCTCAAATGCATTTTCCTGTCTGTTTTGGGGTCTGACATTTGTTGCCTGGAAGCCCGGGTGCAGCCTCTTCAGGACTTTCCCATAGGCAACTCAGCCTCCTCAGGAGCACTGCTGAGGCGTTTCTGAATCCCCAACAGGCCCCTCTGTTTCCTCTTCTCCCGAGGCCACATCTCTCTCCATCCTGTGTGGCCCGAGCATCCTGGAGGAGGCCTGGGCTCCTTCACTCCTGAACGTGCTGTGGGCTCCCCTGCTGCCCCACAGCAGGCCGGGACCCAGAGCAGGGCTCTGGGGGGACAGCCTGGCAGGGGCCCCTCTGCTGAGGTTTCTGAGGCACCCACCCTGGGCCCGTGGGGTTCTGTGGCCTGGGACTCCGTTTTCTTGGATCCTATAGGACAGTCACCACTTGTACTTCTGCATTGAATATCATTGCTCATTTCTCTCTCTTTTTTTTTTTTTTAATAAATGTATTTTATTTATTTTTGGTTGCGTTGGGTCTTTGTTGCTGCGCGCGGGCTTTCTCTAGTTGTGGCGAGTGGGGGCTGCTCTTTGTCGCGGTGCGTGGGCTTCTCACCGCGGTGGCTTCTCTTGTTGTGGAGCACAGGCTCTAGACATGTGGGCTTCAGTAGTTGTGGCAGGCGGGCTCAGTAGTTGTGGTGCACGGGCTTAGTTGCTCTGCGGCATGTGGGATCCTCCCGGACCAGGGCTTGAACCCATGTCCCCTGCATTGGCAGGCGGATTCTTAACCACTGCGCCAACAGGGAAGCCCCCTCATTGCTCTCTCTTTCCCTTTCTCTTTTATGCCTTTTTAGTGGGGGCTTGAAAGAGAGTGGATGTAAATACCTGGTTCTCTGTCTTTAACCGAAAGCTCTGGTTGCTTTCATGTGGCTGGAGCAGCAGACTTGCCCTGGCTGCCCTCAGCCTCGTGGATTGTGTTGCCCCAAGTGCCTGCACGTTTCGTGCCCTTTTCTTGTGGCTCTGCTTGCATTTCAGGCCACCGTGGAGGGGACAGCAGCAGTTGTCTAGAGTGTGGCTGTTGGTCAGGGGCTGGGCTCTGTTTGTCACTGGTTAGAGCAGCGCAGACATGGCCCTGGACCTCAGCTCAGCTTCCCTGCAGGGCGTGGAGGGCCCTCAGCACCACTCCCAGCACCGGGCCAGCTGCCTGGGCTCCCACGAAACGCACAGTCTCTGGGAGTGCAAGAGGCTAAGCGGAGACCCCCTCCCCACAGCCGAGCCGGGGTGACTGTCGGGGCCTCCATTTGTGTGTCAAGCACTGGGGTGTTTCTTCTCTCTTCCCTGGCTACATTGTTGTGCCCGCGTCCCGCTGGACTGGTGGCCACCCCTGCCATCCCTGGAGGTGCTGTGGCCTGGGCTCCCAGGACGATGGGAGCTGAATCTGGGAGGCCGTCCCACCACAGACCAGGGCATCTCAGTCCTCTTCTGTGTTGTCTGTTTCTGCAGTGAGTGTTGTTTATTAGGATGACAGTTGTTTTTAAAAGTGAGGACCAGCACCCCAGTGACAGCAGCTCCCCTGGGGACACAGCATGGATCTTGAGTGTCTGGTCAGTTTTATATGGGTCCTTGGTCTCCATGGTAATGGGAGTCTAGATGAGTGGGTGGTCATCTGACCCTTCTCTGGGCGCAGAACACCCAATGGGACAGTCCTCCTGGCAGTGAGGCTGAGACCTTGGCCACAGGGCAGCTGTGGATAAACCCAGGGCGGAATGTGCTCAGGCTGCTCTCTGCCTGCCGGGCCCTGGTGTACCCATCACACTCAGCCCTGCTCTGGTTCTGCTCTGGTTCTGCTCTGGAGTCAGGCCCTCCCCAAATCACTGGGCGTGAGTGGGACAGCGTGGTGTCAGTGCAGAGACAGGGGGGCGTGTGTGTGCCCCACGGGGCACTGCTGAGGATCCCTCCAACCCACCCTGCCTCCCCTTTGCAGGAAGCTGTGCCAGCCACAGAGCACAGGCGGCCTCCCTGGGGACCTTGCGGCCAACAGTCCTCCAGGCGAGCATGGGAGCTCGGCCTCTCCCCCTCAGGTAGGAGCGTGGTGGGGAGGGAGGGTGGGTCTCACCGGAGCCAGGGGACCTGACCTGACCTTGGTTCTTAGGGAGCCTGTTGGGCCTCTGGCTCAGGGCTGGCAAGCTTTCTTGAATGAGTGAGCAGCTGGCTGGGGGTTGGGTGTCCTGGGCCTGGGACTTGGATGTGGTTCCTTGGTTTACCTGTGGGTATGTAGCCGAGGGAGGGCAGGCTGCTGAACCACACTGAGCCTCCTGCTTTCTCTGTATGGTGGGCGCTCCTGCCTCCCAGGGCTGTTGGAAAATCAAGCGTATGGCTGCAGCCCAGCCAGGGCCCAGTGGGGTCCTATGAGCAGTGGCCACTGCCATGTTAGTCAGTAGTCGGGAAGGGCATTTGTGAGGGGGGAGCCTTGCTGTTGGGGGCTTGATCTTCAGCAATACCTGTCTCACCGTTGCTTGAGCTGTTTGGTGAAAGCTCTCCCCACCCACCTGCATGCTCTGATTTATGAGTCCCACGTCTCTATCCCTTGCTTGGCCAGCCCCTCTTCTCCCTCTTCTCCCTCTTCTTCGTCTTCTCCCTCTTCTCCCTCTTCTCCCTCTTCCTCCTCTGCCCTGGAGGCACCCAGCCTAGGCCCATGACCCTAAAGCCTCCCTGTGGCTGTAGGGCCGTTGTGGAGGACAGAGGGCCTCATTTCACTTGTGTCCCCACTGCTTCCCTCTGATCCTGGGTTGCCTATCTGCCATCTTTCACCCTACAGCTGCTTCCCTGGGCCTGGGCCACCTGGTCTGATCCTGGCTCCATTCCTGTGGTCTGGCCTTGCCTCACAGGCCTCAGTATTCTTGTCTGTGAAATGGGGATGAAGCCTGCACCATGTCATAGGGTTGCCATGGGGATCCAAGTAATCAGGGGCCTGGAGGTGTTGGTCCTGGCCTGTGGGGCTGCCCTGTGTCACTCAGATTTGGCTCTGTCACTCTTCCCATCGTCCAGGGAAGATGCTGAGCACAGTGATGTTTTAGACCAGTTCCCAGAGGTGGCCCTTATGGGCTGCAGCCAGGTCCACTAATGACCCAGCGCCCTTCCTCTGCTCTGGTGGCCTCTGGGCAAGCAGCCCCTGCTGAGCTCTGGGCATCCTGGGCCTGGCTAGTGTTCGCGCGCCCCCATGTGGTCAGCGCGGGCCTTGCGTGTGGGCACTGGGTTTCCTCAGGGCCTGCGGTGCCCAGCCTCTCCCCAGGGAACACAGTAACTCTAGGCACAGGCTCCCCTCTGAAATTGTCTCCTTTCCTTCCCAGAAACGGCCACAGCCTCCTGATTTCATCGACCCTCTGGCCAACAAGAAACCCAGGATATCGCACTTCACCCAGAGAGCTCAGCCTGCAGTCAACGGGAAACTGAGTGTGCCCCACGGCCGTGAGGCCCTGCTTCCCACCCCGGGCCCACTGGCTGGTACAGACGCCCACCTGCCCCTGCGGCTGGAGCCACCACGGGCCCACGACCCCCTGGCCGATGTCAGCAACGACCTGGGCCACAGCGGCCGGGATTGCGAGCGTGGGGAAGTGGCCGCCCCAGCACCTGAGTGCCTCAGCCTGCCCCTGCTGACGGACTGTGCCCAGCCCAGCAGGCCCCATGGCAGCTCCTTGCACGGCAAGTCCAAGAAGAAATCCAAGAAGCACAAAGACAAGGAGAGGGCGGCTGAGGACAGGCACCGGCCCCGGCCGCCAGACCAGATGCCGGGGCCCCTTGGAGCCCCACCAGTTGCCCCGGGTAAGTGCCAAGAGGCAGGCCTAGGGGCAGGGGCTCTGCAGGAGGGTGTCGCCAGGAGCCTGAGCGCCGGCCCCACGCCCACCACCCTCACTCCACAGAGTGCCGAGAGGGCTGCCTACGAGCCGCCACTTCAGCTCAGCCTGCACATTAGGCCTCTTTGCCTCCTGTGTCCTCGCATCGGCTCGTCTCTGACTGCCCTGGCAGTGTTGTTCTGAGAGCCTCTTGCAGTCCTGTGTGTGCCAGGCCAGCTCTGGGGGCCAGGGGCTTGGAGCCTGACGGAGCTGAGGCTCACGGGAGGAGACATCACACAGGGAGAGCAACAGTTCCAGGGCCCAGCTCTGGCTGCAGGGAGGTCCCAGACAGAGAGAACAGGGTGGGGTTGGGGCTCAGGGAAGGCAGTGGGGGGCAGGGCCTGGTGGAGAGGGAGGTGGGCAGCCCCTGGATCACCAGGGACCTGGTGTGGCCTGCTAGGCGAACATTTCAGCCTGTGGAGAAAGGTTTGGGAGGTGGGCCCAGAAGGAGGTGGGAGACCGTCCATAGAACAACAGACGGTAAGAGCCGGAACACGGTCTTGCAGTTGCAGCCTATGGGGAAGCTGGCAGTTGAGAGACCCTCAGCAGGATGAGGGGTGCAAGGCTGGCCAGGGCCATGTGCTGAGCAGGGAAACCTTCTCAGGCCCGGGGCACTGGGGAGGCGCATGGATGGGCTAGGATGGCGGTGGGGCTGGGGTCATCTCCCCCAGAGCCTCCCCCGCCTCCAGTTATAGCCCTAGGCACCTGAGCCGAGCACCCCTTGTGGCTGCTGTCAACCCCAAGAATAATTCAGGAGGCTGCAAATAAGAAAATCGTGTATTTGAGGTCTTAAGAATTACAGTTCCGGAGACATAGATTCAGGTGAGCGCGAAAGAGTGTTCTGAGGAGGAGAAAGAGTCGGGCTTATAAAGACAAAAAGCCACGAGTTTGTTAAAGGTTGCCTGGTGAGGATGGTTTAACTCTGATGCAAGTCAGAAAATATTTGTTTTAGGTTAGGGGTCCAGTAAGTAGACAGAGTGTCGCGAGTGTTTTTAGGGTAGGGGGTCTGATGAGTAGATAGGCTGTCACAAGTTTCTGGCAGATGACTTCATCGGGTCAGAAGGTCAGATTCCATCTAGGCTGAGACGTGCACAAGTCACACTTCCTTAATGGCCTCTTGGTTCCATTTTTAGAGAGCTCTCTTAGCAATACTGACTCCATTGTGAATTTCCTTTCATGTAATTTAACCTTATCAGCATGTCGTGGCAACAGAGGCTCAGTCCTGTGGGCCACGTCACCTGCTGCAGCTTTCTGATTATTTCCTCAGGAGGGTCCCCAGCAGGGGGCATTCTTGGATCGGGTGGAGCCACTTCTCCTTAAGGCTTTTAAATTTGTCCTCACCTATCCTTCAGGTGGTGCCAGCCCCTCCCTCTGTGGCTGGAGGGCAGGTCCTGGAAGAGCAGGGTTGGTCCGCTGAAGACGGACACTGCAGTTCCGTCAGTCCCCTGGTATTCCTCAACCCTGTTGCGCGCTAGGCTTCCTAGCACCTGTGGGTGGGCCGCAGGGGAGAAGGCGCCCGGTTCCCTGAGCACGCGCCATCTGATTCGGCTCCTCAGGGGGACAGGCCCTGAGCAGCCGGGCAGCGCATTCTGTCCCAGATGGCGGAAGCGGATGCCGTGTGCTTCTGGCAGGGCCCTGGGCAGGAGGACTGTGGGGCTGGGCATCAGATGGGGCCAGGAAGATGCTGCCCAGGCCGGCCCACACGCAGGGCTCAGATGGCTTTGGGTTCTGCCCGGTGTGCGTCAGCTCCAGGCAGCTCCTCCCCAAGCCGAGGTGAGAAAGTGACGTTTGGGATCAGGCAACCCAGGGAGTAGAGGCCCCAAGGAAAAGGAAAAGGGTAACTGAGGCACCAGAAGCTGGGTCTGGCGCCAAGTGATCCACCTTAAGCGGTCTCTCAGGCAGCTCAAATGATAATGATAATAGGTGGGTGCAAAGCCCCCCCCAAGCTCCCAACACACACACACACACACCACACTCACACGACACACACACACACCACACACCACACACACCCCTGCTGTAACATCTGTTGTGACTCCTTCCTGGGTTGGGGGCATGTGCAGGCGGGAGCTACCCACCCACCGTTAACAATAGCATTGTTCTCTGAATGCTCCCCCAGCCTTGCTGGAGAGGGCTCCAGGTCAGCCCCTGAGGAAGCTTCCTCACCCTTATGTCCTGTGGGGCAGAGGGATGGGCATCTGTTTAGCCCACCCTTCTGCGTGACACTGTTGCCCTAGTCTGGCCCTGCTGTCCCAGCCCTGCCCTGTGATCGCCTCTGACCCTGACAGGTGTGGCGGCCTCCACCTGTCAGGCAGGTGGTTCAGTTCAGCCTCCCTGTGGCCCCCACTCTCGAGGCCCCCCCTGGCCATCTTCATCCCCCTATGCCGCAGGCCCACTCCTGGGTCCTATGCCCACCCTCGTGCCTGCCCCCGACTCTTGCTCAGGCTGTGGATCCCTCCTGTGGCCAGAGGGTGCCTTCCTGGGCAGGCTGGCATGCTGGGTGGAGGGCTTGGGCTCAGCCAGGCCAAGCTCAGGCCCACTGACCCCTGTGTGGAAACGGGGGCACCCTCTCTCATTGGCACCCAGACCTGGGTCCTGCAGGGTGAACTCGCAGACATGTCCCTGCACCCCCTGCCCTGGGGAGGCACAGGAGAAGCTAGTGGAGGGGACACATGGGTGTGGGAACCAGCTCGGCTGGTTCAGGGGCAGCCAAGTGACAGCCTCACGCAGCCAGTGCCGGAGCAGGAGTGGGGACCACAAAGGTTTGCCACAGGCTGGACCCCAACGGTGTCTTGGGTGCCAGGTCAGTCTGACCCTAAGCCTCAAGGCGGAACACCCCAGGAGGCCTGTCTTGTGTGGGATGTGGGTGGTGGGAGTGTAGACTAAACCCTCATGTATGTGCCTGTTGGGCTGCATTCTGGGGGGGCCACAGCGTCTTCAAAGATGACAGCCGGGTGGGGGTGGGCTCCATCCATTGGTGGGAATTGCACCTCGTGCTGGAGTATAAAACCACAGAAGGGCTCAGCAAACTGCTGATCCACTGGGTGGGCTGCTTTCCTCTGAGAGAGGCACAAAAATAAGCACTCAGGGTATGCTTCAAAGCGATAAAATTGCTTCTAAGTTAGGGGGAGGGGGAGGCCAGCTGGAAGAATTTCCCAGGGGAAAAGGACCGGACTGTAGCTTTGGTTGACTGCAGCCCAGGCAGGCCTCGAGCCCTGTGGACAGTCTTGTGTCACAGTCCCTGGCCTCTCAAGCCACCAGCCCAGCCCTGTTCCGGGGCTGCCCCTCTGATCCTGCAGTCCCATCTCTGGTGTGGAGAACAGGAGGATGGGGAGGGGGGGTGGCTCAGACCAGGGACCGGAGCCTGCAGCGCCTGCGACTCCATCCACAGGGAGAGGCGTGGACAGGAGCCAGGGCTTTCCCTGCTGGCTGTCTATCTTTGTCCTGTAGGGCCGGAGACCGGGATACCCCCGGGACTCGATTATCCAGGGGTCACCGGTTTTCAGCTTAGTGATCTTTTACATGAGGTCAGTGGAGGCGGCACAGGCTCTGGACGAGTTGCCCAGGCTTTGCCCTGCAATGAATCCGTCCTTTGGGGTGCTTGCTGAAAACGTACCCATGATGCCATCTCTGCACGGCTGTGCTTTGGGGACACACACCATGCTGCCTCGCCACTTCTCCCATGGGCCGAGGGCACTCCTGGCTCCAGCTGGACCCCTGAGGTAGCCAGACAGCACTTGCCCAGTGCTCATGCCTCCTTTGCGGGTCCTGGCTCCCGCTACGTGGCCTCAGCAATCCTCTCCACGCAGCGTCCCCTCCAGGGCCTTCAGACAACAAGGCATCAACCTTTTGAGGATCTCACCGTGGACACACGAGCTGTGGACTCAGGAATTATGCGTTTGCTCTTTGTAGGTTTAAATGGGACCTGCAGCAGCTCAAGTGTTCCCACGTCGACCTCGGAGACGCCCGACTACTTGCTGTGAGTACTTCCCTTGCCGGCTGCGCCTCTCCCCTCCCGGCCCCTGCCCTGCAGGTTAGCAGAGGCAGAGCTGACCCCAGGCCATGTATGTGAATTCCTGGCCCAGTCCGCTCGAGGTCAGGGCTGCTTCCTGGGTGGGAGTGGCCGCAAGGCTGTGGGCACTTCCAGGCTCTCTCCTGCCGCCCCCTGAGCCCCTCCTACCCCTCTCTCTGGTCTCCCCAGAAAATACGCCACTATCTCCTCCTCGGAGCAGCGCCAGAGCTACAAAAACGACTTCAATGCTGAGTATAGCGAGTACCGAGACCTGCACGCCCGCATCGAGCAGATCACACGGCGCTTCACGCAGCTCGATGCCCAGCTCCGGCAGCTCTCCCAGGGCTCCGAGGAGTACGAGGTAGAGCCCTGCCTACACACATCCAACGGCTCTGCCCGGTGCTGGCATCCTTGGGCATGTTCCCTTGTATTCTGGGCTGAGGTCCCTGCTCGCCCCTCTTTCCCACTCCCCAAGTGGTTTAGGCCTGTCCCTGGAGCTCAACGTCCTCAGCAGTGGGGCCGGTTGTGACTGACTCCACAGGTGGGAGATGACCCACGGGGGCGGGGGCGGGGGCGGGGGCGGTGTTCCGAGCAGTGGAGACAGCGGGGAGCAGCGGGCTAGGGTGCCTGTGTCTCCACCTCTGAGAGCGTCTGGGGTCCTCTCTGCAGCCCACTACCCACATCACACGAGAATTCTCAGTCCCCCAGCCAGGAGGGGCTGGGCCAGGCCACACCCCACGGCCCATCAGAGCTGTCACAGACATGGTGGGAGGGGATGGAGGGTCCTTGGGGTCCCCCCACCACAACCCTCTTCCTCTGGCCAAGGGCACCTGGGTTCCCCAAGCCATCCCATGTGGGAGCTCACTGCAGGGGGCTTGGTCACCAGCCCTGGGACACCACCCCTCCCCCTTGTGCCACCTTTCAGAGCTGGTTACCTGACTGCAGGGCCAGCCCTGATTAATCATGGTGTTGGGGTCCATCTCCCCTGGTGGAGGCCACTTTGGTTTCCAGAGGAGATGACTTGTGATTGGGGCAGAGCAATGGGGCCTCTGAGGGTCTAGGACAGAAAATCCCCAGGGTATCCCCGTCCTCTCTCCTCCCTGCATGCCCCACAGGGACACTCCCCAGGTGGTCAGGGGGCCTCTGTGCTTGGCCTTGAACGGTGCACCGGCCAGCTGGGTGTGAGGGAAGGAGGCCGTCCCATCTGCTCTTTGCCTCCTCCCGCGGCTCTGGCCAGCCTGCCCCTCCTACCGCGTGGCCTCGTGCTTGTCCCTGAGGCTGGGCCCCTGCCCCTCGCTCCCCTGGCCCAGCTTCCTCCCCCACCTCCTGCCCTGCTCATCCCCCAGCCTGCCCCCTGCCCCTCCTCTGTGCTCCCTCACGCCATCACGCCATGCTGAGGCCATTGTCCCCCAGCATGCGGTGACCTTACAGGTCGCAGGTTATCAGGGAGAAGGGGCCACTCAGTTGGGGTGTCCTGCAGGTAGTGCATTGTTCGCTTTCTCTTTGGTTTTTCCTCCAGACTACTCGTGGGCAGATTTTACAGGAGTATCGAAAAATCAAAAAGGTGAGTGTCCATCCCATTGTGGGGGGTAGGTGGGGTGGGCTCAGAAGAAGCTGTTTCAAGATGAGTGGCGCCAAAGTCTGGGAGAGGAGGGAGGGAGGAAGGGCCTCGCTGGGCTGGTCTCAGGCCCTCGGAGTAGCCCCTGCCCCTGGTCACAGCTGAGGAGCTGAACCTGTCCTATGAGCTTGGGTGCAGCCCCTCCCCGGGCACCCCTGCAGCCCCCACCCCCGCTCTCCCAATGTTTGATGGGCACAGCCCCAGGTCCTTTCCGCCTCCCTCAAAGGTCCAGGGGAGGAGCCGTAGTTCCCTGCCCCCATCCTGGCCCCATCTGAGTCCTTAGCTGCTAGAGTCTGGGAGGAACGCCCAGCCTCCTGGGCTCAGGCCGTCTCCTTGGGAGCACCAAGCCCCCAGCCTCGGGCTCCCTGAGAGTCTCCTGCGATGTGGTTCCACAACAGCAGCTCTCGTTCCTGAGGGCCACGTGTGCCAGGACGGCTCTCTGCCAGCCAGGCCCCGGCCCAGCGTGGAAGCTTCATGACCTATCTTGCCTCAGCCTCTCACCCTGGCTGTGACCGTTTCCCAGGGTGGAGCCAAGGGACAGAGCAGGGGTCCCTGTCATGGCATGGAGAGCTCAGGCTGCAAGCAGGGCGAGTGGGAACCTGGGGCAGCCAAGCGGGGCAGCTCGAGTTCGGGTTGGGCTCTCAGCCTTGGCCGTGTGGGCGAGTCTCAGCCTGGCCGCTCTCTTACAGACCAACACCAACTACAGCCAGGAGAAGCACCGCTGCGAGTACCTGCACAGCAAGCTGGCCCACATCAAGAGGCTCATCGCTGAGTATGACCAGCGGCAGCTGCAGGCCTGGCCTTAGCCCAAGGCCACAGGGCAGGAGGTCCCACCCAGCCAGCCAGGCCAGCTCACCTCACCGGGCTGACCGTTCTGGATGGTGGGGGAGCTGGGGGCGAGGGGGAGCTGGACGAGGAAAAAAGAGATTTATTTGAAAAAAATAAACGTGAGGAAGACGCATTCATCTGAGCCAGGAACGCCGGCTTTCAGGGGAGTCCCTGCAGCCCTGGCACCCACAGGTCACACAGACCCAGGTGGGGTGTCCAGCTCCCCCGGGGCCCCACACACCTCCTGAGCAGCCTCCCCACCCAGGATGGGCTCCCCAAGAAACCCACCTCCTCGCCAGCCACCCCCCGCCCCCCAGGGGCTTCAGCTTCCTGTCAGTGAAAGACTCCAAGGCCGGCCTGCCTGCCCGCCTTTTCTAGTTTTATACAGACAGCCACTTTTAGCTACTGCTTATGAGACTTGAGTCTATTTTTATACGAAAGAGAAAGCATCTTTTTTCTAAACCTGTGCCTCCCCTCCTTGGACGCCCAGGGTCTAGGCGCTGCCCTGTGTCCTTTCTACAGTATTACAGATGCTCGGGAAGTTCGGCGTTGTTTCTGCGAGCTCCAGGGCTCCCAGGAGAGAACCCGTGGGGGGCGGGCAGGGGTGCCTCTCCCACGCTGGTCTCCCTCACACACAGCCTCTCCCTCGCTCTAAGGGGGCGGGCAGGGCAATGCGACCCCCGCAGCTCTATTTGGAAAACTCCAGCTGGTCCAGGAGCAGCTGCTGGGAGCCACCAGGCCCACCCTGCTATTCCAGGCCCTCAGCTGTCAGGGGTCACTGGGAGTTTCTGTGCTTGTAGCCCGCGCTCTGCGGCAACAGTGTCAGATTTTATTTTACTGTCTTCTTAATTCTCCCCTTTGCTGCTGCTCTTCATTTCGCACTGTTGAGACCAAGTGGTCTCCATGCTGTTGACCTCGCTCCGCCCCTCAGCCCACTTGTGGGTCCTGGGGTCGTCTTTGCAGAGCCACCACGGGGTTTGCACTCAGGGAGGGGCTGGGGGGTCGATAGAGCCGGGGGTGGGGGGGGGCGGGGGCAAGAGTGAGCTCGGAAAAGGCGCTGGATCCACCCATTTTGGGGGTGCTGGCCCGAGGACACCCCAATTGCTGCTTAGTCACTGTGCCTAGTCTAATGCCCCCAAGGGCGTCAGGGGGCGTGCGTGTTTGTGTGTGAGGGACCCCCGGGCGCGGTGGGGTCTAAAGCGAGCGTTCACATGAATTCGGAGCCGCGTTCAGTGAAGCCACAACTGGGGAAGGTCATGGGGGTGGTTGCAGCCCACAGCCCAGGGGTCACGGGGGGCGGAGGTGCTGCCAGGAGCAGTAGCGAGGGAGAGCGGAAATGCTCACGTAGACACGTCTAGTTTCCTGAGCTGTGGCGGTGTCTCCTAATGGCTTCCCAAAGAGCAGGCATGCCTGCAGTGTGCCCACCCCACCCCAGAGTCTCTGTGGGACCCCTGGGGTGCCTGGAGTGCCGAGGATGCTGATCCTTTCTGTTTCAACAGCTGTTGTTTTGTTTCTCATTTGGGATGGAGAGGGGGAAGGGCTGAGCAGACTCTGGGACCCCAGGTTCCCCCGACAGCCATCTTGTACTCAGCCTGGACTGCAGACTCAGGTGAAATGGGATCACTCAAGGAGGCCCCCCCCGGAGGGCCGAGCCGCCCTCTGCCCTGGGATCCAGTTCAAGGGACTCTCAGTTGAATTTCCTCCTCCTCGTTGTTTTTTGTTGTTGTTGTTTATTTTCTCCTTTTAAGGAATCATGAAGCTAAGAAAAGTTTTGTGCTTTGGGGGTTGATGGACAAAAGTTCTAGCTGATTAAATATGGTCTAACTTATTGATACTGTGTTTTTTTTTTTTTTTTTTCCTTTTAATATTGTACTGTGGAGAAAAACTTTTGAGCCATGGAGTTGGTGTTTACAAGAACTTTTCACTTTTGCCAAAATGTTACAATTGAAAGGCATCTGCATCTTTAGTTTCCTAATATTTTCTTAAAAGATCTAGTGTCCTTTTTGTACACTAAACAGGTGAATGCTGATTTTTTTCAACCTACAATAAATTTCACTGAACTGAACCTGTTGGCCCAAGCTGGGAGTGTATGTGTCATTCCCCGGGGGTGGGCGGCTGGTTCCGTGTTGGGGGTGGGCTGGGGTGAGGAGGCAACCTGGCCATGGGGCGGCCATGGTGATGGGCAGGGCACAGGCTAGTACTGGGCAGAGAAAGCATCCTGGGCAGCCTGCCAGAGCCACTGCCCAGGAATGAGGCCGGCAGGTGGAGGGCTGAGCTGAGGCGGAGGGCCCTGCAGGTGCCAGAGCAGGAGGCCAGACAGCCTGGTCATGGGTGAGAAATGTCAAGAGATCGGAGGTGGAAGCAGCGGGGAGCCATGGCCGGTGTATGAGCAGGGCAGTGCCCCCATGGAGTGCGCAGGGTGGGCTTAGCCAAGCAGGGGGGTCCCCAGGGCTCCCACAGGGCCAAAGCCCCCAGTAGAGGGGCCACATGGGGCAAAGGGAGTGCCCTTATTTGGGGTAACAAGCTGTGACTGACGAAACGGCGATGAGTAACGGCACTGCTTGATTATTCCTCCCGGGCCACACGCTGGGGTGGGGGGGTCCCCTTGTCCCCCCCATGGGGACAGGGACACCAAGGCCCAGTGGAGCCCTACAGGCTCAGGACACCAGCCGGATGGCCATCCTTGCCCCTTGTTCTAGGTGAGGAGCGGAAGGCAGGGGGCAGGTTCTACCCTCCAAGGACACAGTGTGGGGGGAATGTTTATTTTAGGAAGGAAAAACAGACAAAGAATAAGACCAGGATTAAAGGGGTCCAGGGGTCAGGGACTGTGGGCCTTAGCCTCTCTGGTGGCTCTGCTGGCCAGTGGCCTTGGCCTGAGTTCTGAGGCAGCCCAGGAATCTGAGGGGCATGGGAGGGGAGGTCAGGCAGGCCCTGCGGGGCAGAATGTACCCTGCTACCCAGGCGGCCTGGCCGTGCTGTTCTAAGGAGTAACAACGTCCCTGCCGCCACAGCCCCGGGCCCAGGGCCGACACCTGCCTCCTTTGGCCTCCCACGCCTCAGCCTCACGTTGCCCACCCGCCTCCCCAAGCCTCCCCCACGGCCCCCACGCTGCCCCATGGCGCCATGGCCACAGGCGGTTCCCTGACCATCCTTCCCAGAGCCGACGGCACCTGAGTCCAGTCCCTCAGGGGCCCAGAAGGGTCTTCCCACCCTCACGACCTGCACCGTGGCCAAGGGGCTTGGGGTCGTCCACCGGCCCCTGCCACTTGCCAGACAACATCCTGCACCCAGATCCTGCAGCCCCTCCTGTGCACCGGGCTCCATCCGGGCGCTGGCACTCAGCAGTGACCTTGACAGCTCTGCCCTTGCCCTCGGAAGCTTGCGGTCTGGTGGGATCGGGGGTCTCCAGTCGCTCACTGCTCACCCCCAGGCAACACACTCACCCTGTGTCACACACCTAGGCGGTCCCCGCAATGGCCTTACAGCACCAACTGACAGCTTGGAATCAAAGCAGCCACGTCCCTCCCAGCTGCCCCAACACTGACCCTCCAGGGATCCTGCCCGGGTCCGCTCTGCCCCCACCACCCTCCTGCCAGCACCTCCCACAGGTTGTCTTGTGAGTGCTGGGGTTTCCCAGGGCTGGGTCTTTGGGGACATTTCTGTACCCATTCCTGTCACACACGGCCTGAAGGCGCAGCCTCGCAGATTCTCCGACACCAACTGGAGGTCCAACAGTTCCATTACCAGGTCTGGCATCAGACGCCACAGGTGAAGGGGCTCAGGCCCCCACTTCAGACACCTGCCACAAGTCCCTGGCCACCCAGACTTCTGACCAACCCGCTATAAATCAGGGGTTCCCTCCCGCCCCCTCAGAGGTTTGGTGAGTTGCTAGAATGGCTCACAGTGCTGAGGAAAACACTTCAACAGCCGAATGGAGGAGAAGCCAAGAGCAGGGTGTGGGGAATGGTACAGGGCTGCCATGACTTCTCCAGGTGTGCCACCCTCCCAGCACCTCCATGTGTTCCCCCGAATCCTGTTGTTTTAGGGGTTTTTTTTAACAGAGGTTCCATTACATAGGCATGATTGAGTAAGTCGCTGGCCGTCGGTGATTTTTTTTTTTTTTTTCTAATTTTTGGCCACACCGCGCAGCATGTGGGATCTTAGTTCCGCGACCAGGGATCTAACCCTCGTCCCCTGCAGTGGAAGGGCGGAGTCCTAACCACTGGACCACCAGGGAAGCCCTTGGCCATTGGTGACTGAACTCAATCTCCAGCCAGGAACCGGGGACAAAACCCAAATATTTACTGTAAGGAATTCCCTGTCCCCAGCCCTGAGGGTCTGCCCTGGTCCCCAAACTGCCTCCCTCTCCCTCACACCCAGCCCCTTTTCATCTGCCCCTGAAACCAGTCCCCCAGGTTTTTGCCTGGGCAGCTGCTCTTCAAATCGTTGATAGGAGATGTCTGAGTATCTCAAGAACCCTTCCAGCAGCCACCTCCTCCAAGCAGTCTGCCCTGCCCACCCCTGCCTCATAGGTCCCTCTGGCTGGGAGTGCCCCAAGTCCACTTCTGAATCCCCTACACTGGGTCCCCTTGACGGCAAAGCCTGGACCAGAGTCTTAGAGCCCCCACTCCCCAAGGCCAGGCTCTGACCGTTTCCTGCAAACGTTCCCAACGATCCACCTTTTGGGCCAGCTCCAGTGGTGGAAACTTTCCAGCCGGAGGAGGCCGCTTGTTTTGGAAAGTTCCTGGGGGAGCCGCCCCCGCCCGCCTGCCGAGTTCCCACGCTCCTTTATCACTGGGCGCTTAGAGTGGCTCAGTGCTGTGCAGGCCTAGCTCCTCCCAGCTGGCCGCCTCTGCCCTGCCCATCCCCTTCCCTCCCTTCCCCACAGAACAGTCTCTCCCCCTGCCCCCACTCCAGCCCGGCCCTATCAAGCCCTCCTGCCATAGGTGAGGACACCGAGGACTCGAGGACTCGCAGCCACCCCCGCTCCATGCGAGCCCTGTGGGGGTGGAGTGCCTGGTGGGTGCTGCTGCTCAGGAAGTGGGAGGAGGAGGCAGCCTGGACTGGAGGAGCGTCTCGCTTTGAAATCCGAATCCTGACTTGGTCTTCTGCCTCAGTGTCCCGTGCCTCAGTTTCTCCAGAGACGCCCCCCGCCGGTCCCCCCGACGCAAAGAATGAGCTTCCTAGCCTAGCTCCCCCTCCTGCCTGCCTTGTGGTTGGGGCCTGGCGCTCACTTACAGCCTTAAAGTCCTCTTTTGTAAAATGGGGATAAGCGGCCGCGGGCCCTAAGTGAATCACACGCGCCAAGCTAGGGCCGGGGCGGGGGGGCGGGGAGGGGCTGCGGCCCACGTGATTGCACGGCCGGGGACCAGATAGCCGCGGAAGCTCTGGGCAGAAGGGCCTCGAACCCGAGCCCCACGGCCAGTGCGCGCCCTCCCCCCCACCCCGCGAGCGCCCCTCCTCCCCTGCGCGGGCGGAGCGAGGGGCGGGGCGGGGGTGGGGCCGCGGCTCTTTTCTCTGGAGTTCGCGCGCCCGGAGCCCTAGCTGTCCCCCGCTGTGCCAGCCGACTCCGCGCCGGTGAGTGCCGCCCCAGGAGGGGTGCAGGCTCCCCGGGGACCGAAGTCGGCTTGGCCCGGCCGGTTCTCGGGTCCCCTCTGACCTCCTGCCAACCCCGCGCCCCCAGCTCGTCGCGATGGAGGCCGCAACCGAGTTCGTGGTCGAGAGCCCCGACGTGGTCTACAGCCCCGAGGCCATCGAGGCGCACTATGAGTACCGGACGACGTGCGTCAGCCGCGAGGGCGGCGTCCTCAAGGTAAGCGAGGGACCGACTGGGCGGGCCATGGGGCTGGGGGAACCAGGGAGCCGGGAGGGAGCGGGACTTGCCCAACGTCTGCGACTCCCGCCCTGCAGTGAGGCGGGAGAGGCCTGCGGCCCCGCGGCTCACCGAGCTGCCCGCCCTCAGGTGCACCCCACGTCCACGCGCTTCACCTTCCGGACCACCCGGCAGGTGCCCCGGCTCGGGGTCATGCTCGTCGGCTGGGGCGGGAACAACGGCTCCACGCTGACCGCTGCCGTGCTGGCCAACCGACTGCGCCTGTCTTGGCCCACGCGCACCGGCCGCAAGGTGGGGGTCGGGCGAGGCTCGGTTGGAGAGAAGGCTTCGCAGGAATCCATGCGGAGGGGGAGGGGCTCTACGGAGGAGTGGGCCCGCAGTGGGCGGGGTTTCTGGCTGCGGGCGGACTCCGGGGAGGGGCTTCCGCGGGGGGGAGGGAACTCCTCAGGGGTCTTGCGGGGGCGGAGCCTAAGGTGTGGGAGGGCTTCGGGGTGGGACCTCCGGAGCGGAGTGGCTTCCGCCCAGGCTTGGAGCGCCAAGGGGAGGTGCCCAAAAGTAGGGCGGGGCTTGAGGGTGCCGAGAGGGGTCCTGGCCAGCTCTTGGCCCACGCCACGCCCACCCTTCACTCAGCCCCGTCTGCCCACCCCCCCAACCTAGGAGGCCAACTACTACGGCTCGCTGACGCAGGCGGGCACTGTTAGCCTGGGTCTGGACGCCGAGGGCCAGGAGGTGTTCGTGCCCTTCAGCTCGCTGCTGCCCATGGTGGCACCCGACGACCTCGTGTTCGACGGTGGGCGGGGCCCTGGGTCGGGGGTGGGGTGGGAGGCGGGGCCTAGAGGGACCCAGGATTGGGGCCGGGCCGAGCTTGAGGGTCCCCCCCCAGGCTGGGACATATCGTCGCTGAACCTGGCAGAGGCGATGCGGCGCGCACAGGTACTGGATTGGGGGCTGCAGGAGCAACTGTGGCCGCACATGGAGGCCCTGCGCCCGCGGCCCTCCGTCTACATCCCCGAGTTCATCGCAGCTAACCAGAGCGCGCGCGCCGACAACGTAATCCCGGGCACGCGCGCGCAGCAGGTGCAGCCCCTCCCCGCGTCCGTTACCCCTGCCACTTGTCCTCCCTCCCCACCACCTGTTACCCCTCTTTTGTCCCCATCCTCCCATCCCGAGGGTCCAGGTCCCACTTTGCACTTGGGGAACTGAGTGGCCCAGGCCTCCAGAGGTCGGGGGAGCCTGTACAACCTACCCCCCTCCATCCACCCCCCCAGCTGGAGCAGATCCGTAGGGACATCCGCGACTTCCGGTCCAGCGCCGGGCTGGACAAAGTCATCGTGCTGTGGACAGCGAACACGGAGCGCTTCTGCGAAGTGGTCCCGGGCCTCAATGACACCGCTGAGAACCTGCTGCGCACCATCCAGGTGGGCGCGCCCAAGGGGTGGAGTAGGCTCAGGGCCAGCCCCCAAGGACTCTTCTGTGCTGACTGCTCGCCTCTGCCCGCAGCTGGGCCTGGAAGTGTCGCCCTCCACCCTCTTTGCCGTGGCCAGCATCTTGGAGGGCTGCGCCTTTCTCAATGGGTCCCCACAGAACACGCTGGTGCCTGGTGCCCTCGAGCTTGCATGGCAGCGCCGTGTCTTTGTGGGTGGAGACGACTTCAAGTCGGGGCAGACCAAGGTCAAGTCCGTGCTCGTGGACTTCCTTATCGGCTCTGGCCTCAAGGTGTGTGGGCCTGGGGGGCTGCTCAGCTCAGTATGGGGGGCGTGGACCCTGAGGTGTGGGCTTGTGTGCTGCGGGGCCTGCAGCTGCCGTGGGTCTCCTTGCCCCCGCAGACCATGTCCATCGTGAGCTACAACCACCTGGGCAACAACGACGGGCAGAACCTGTCGGCGCCGCCACAGTTCCGCTCCAAGGAGGTGTCCAAGAGCAGCGTGGTGGACGACATGGTGCACAGCAACCCAGTGCTCTACTCGCCGGGCGAAGAGCCCGACCACTGCGTGCGTGGGGCGCAGGCGTGGCAAGGGGCGGTGGGTGGGGTGGGGCGGTGCTCCCCACAGAGAAGGGCAGGGACCCGTGTGACCTCGTGCCGCCCCCCAGGTGGTCATCAAGTACGTGCCATACGTGGGCGACAGCAAGCGTGCCCTGGATGAGTACACATCGGAGCTGATGCTGGGCGGTACCAACACGCTGGTGCTGCACAACACATGCGAGGTGCGGGGCACGAGGGGGCAGGAGTGGGGCTGCCCACCAGCCCGGCCCACCTCCTGACCCGCTGGCCCCGCAGGACTCGCTCCTGGCCGCGCCCATCATGCTGGATCTGGCCCTGCTGACTGAACTGTGCCAGCGTGTGAGCTTCTGCACCGACATCGACCCGGAGCCGCAGAGCTTCCACCCGGTGCTGTCGCTGCTTGGCTTCCTCTTCAAGGCGCCGCTTGCGCCACCGGGCAGCCCAGTGGTCAACGCGCTCTTCCGCCAGCGCAGCTGCATCGAGAATATCCTCAGGTGTGCCCCGACCTTGGGGATCCCCACCTACGGCCCAGATGTCCACTGGCGGGGCTGTGCACAGGGCCTAGGGACTGCAGGGCAGTCTCGGGGTCTGGCCCCGCTGAGCCGTGACCATCTCCCAGGGCCTGCGTGGGGCTCCCGCCGCAGAACCACATGCTTCTGGAACACAAGATGGAGCGCCCTGGCCTCAAGCAAGTTGGGCATGTGGCCACTGCCTGCCCCGTGCCTTGCAAGAAAGGATCAGCGCCAACTGCCCCCAATGGCTGTACTGGTGACGCCTATGGGCACTCACAGGCTGAGGCACCCCAGATGCCCACCACCTAAGGCCATGGCCATACAGCTCCCCTGTAACTCCTGCCCCCATTGCTCCTCAGCACCCGACCCTTCCAGGCCCCCTTAAGACAGACAATAAAGCCAGTGCCACTATGAGCCACACCTGTGGATTCTTGGTGCCTGCGACCTAACCCTAACGGCCCCCAATACCAGCCACATCTCCCTTTTCCACCAGGTGGACTTCTACCTACCCTTCCAAACTCTGCTGTCCCAACTCTCAGGGGCTTTCCAGAACCCCCGGGGGGAGGGGGGCTCTGCCTAACCACAACCCTTGAAGGTTAGGCTAAGCAGGCTGTGGCTGTAAGCCAAAGTGAAGAAACCCAAGACCAGATGCCAAAAACCAAAATCGAGTTATGTTTATTGATGGGGCCCACCCCTGCTCTCCAGGGGAAAGGAAGTCCCCCAAGGAGCCCCCTGGACAAAAGAGAAATGGCGGGAAGGGCCCATACAGGAAAGAACGTCTCTGAGGTCCTTGTGTTTTTTTATAAAATGAATGAGTCCTTTGCGCGGGTCTCCCCAGCCATCCAAGCCTTGACCGGGAGTCCAGTTGCCCGCGGTGTGACCTCAGACCCTCACCCTGCAGACCACCCGAGCCCCTGGACCTTGGCCCCGGGCAGGGGCGCTGGGCAGAAGCCGAGGTCGGCAGTGGGCAAGGGGCTGCGGCCCCATCACACGCTCATGGTCATCCCGGGGGAGTACTGCGGAAAGACGAGGGGGTGGCGCGCGGGGGCCGGCTCAGTTCCGGCCTAGGCTGGGACCCGCCCCCGAGGGGAAGGGGGGACAGGGCAGTGTGGACGTGGGATGGAAAGGGACCAGGTGGCGATGCGTGAGGAGGCCGCCCTGGGCCGCGGGTCCCAGGGTTGGGGTGGGATGTGGGCGGGGCGGGGCGATAGGGCGGGCCTGGGGAGGGGGAAGGCGGGAGGAAGGGAAGGATGCCGCGGCCGCCCCCCCACCTGGCCCGCCGCGGTCACGGTCTTGCTCTGGCCCCCCGGCCGCCCCGCCGGGGTCTGCCCGCCAGGCCCCTCCGGCCCGACGCCGCCGCGGGGGGGGAGTCGACGCAGTCGCTTACGCTTTCGCTCGGGAACGGGTGCAGGAAGGTCCCGGCGGCCGCCATCTCGCCGTCGTCCCGCGGGGTGCCCGGGGTGTTGCTCAGGCCGGCCACGGCGCCGGGGGAGCTCTGGGGGCGGCCGCGGTCAGAGCGGAACACCCCGCCCCGCGGGCCAGGCCCCGACCGCCGCGCGGCCCAACCAGGACTAGGCCTCTCCACGCGGGCCGATCCCGCAGCCCCGCCCCCCGCCCCCCGCAGGAGCGCGGCCCCCTCACCTTCGGCAACCCGTCCAGATCGCCCGAGCCTGTGGACCGACAGACGGCGGTGACGCGGCTCAGACGCGCCAAGCCGCCAAGCCGGCTCCACCGACCCCTTCCCGAACTTCCCGGGCGGCCGCGCCCCCTCCCTCGGCCCAGCCCACTGGGGCACTGCCGGGGGTCCCGGGAGGAGGGCCCAGATCGGGGGTGGTGGGTCAGTGCCGGCGGCCGGTTTAGTTACTGGACCCTCCCCGCAGCGCAGCCCCAGTCACTGAGCCCAGAGAAGCTCGGGGCGCGCCCCCAACGCCGGCCGAGCACAGAGGCGGAGAGACTGAAGGGGGCCGCCAGGGGGCGCACGAGGCTCGCGAAGCAGCGGGGCGGAGGCGTGTGTGTGGGTGTGTCCCGGGACTCCGCCCACTCACCCAGGGATCCGTTTACATGGTGAGGTTCCATCGCACTCATGGCGGCCATGGGGGCCTCCGGACCAGGGCCAAGCGGGAACTGCAGGCAGAGGAGCAGCTTGGGCCTCGGGCCACCACCTCTCCGCCCCCACCCCGACCCCCGCAAGCCCCAGCTCACATTAGTCCTGCCGGCGCCTGGCCCGATGGGGTTCATGATGGTGTACATGTTCTCACTGGAGTTGGTGGAGTCTGAAGCAGCACGTGAGGGGGTGGGGTGTGAGAGGGCCTCACCCAAACACACCCCTCCCTATGCCCCGCCCAGGCTGTAGTACCTCCAGGGCTGGGCATGATGGGTGTTCCAGGGGGCCCACCTCCTCCTGGGGGTCCCTGCACACAGAGGGAGACACAGAAGGTGAGAAAAGCCCTCCAACTGCCACCCCACAACCCCTGCCCCCAGGTCGGGTGTCCCAGCTTCGGCATCACTCACCGTGTAGCTGCCAGGGGAGGAGGAGGAGTAGGGGATCTGGGGAGATGGGCAGCTGTGAGCAGTCCGCCCACTCTACCAACTCACACACTCCTAATCCCCCCGCCCCCGCACGCCGTCCCGACACTCACCGAGTTGCCACTGGGGCTGGCCCATGGGCCACGCACTCCGGGTCCCCTAGAACAGACAGTGGTGGACCCTGGGTCTAAGCCAGGCGGTACACAGACCCCCAGCACACACTCCCTGACACCCCCAGCCTGCCCCACGTGCCCTCAGAGCAGCAGACGTTGGCCGAGAAGTAACCAAGCACAGATGCCAGGCCAGCCTTCAAATCCCAACCCCATCCATCACTCACTGGTCTTTGAGCCTTAGTTTCCCCACCCAGCAGTGGCATAAAAACAGTATCGGGGCTGTTGTGCGGCTTCGGGGTCTGCCCCAGCATACCCAGCCCATGAAGCTGGGTGGTGGCCCGCATGGGCACACTCCCGGGGGTTCCTGAGGGCCTTACATGGTCATGGTGGGCAAACCCGGGCCAGCAAGAGAGTTGGGTGGGGGCCGCATGCCACTTCCATAGCTCTGTGAAGGTAAAGGGGCCGTGAGAGGGCAAGCCGAGAGAGGGCAGCCCCTGAAGCTCCCCTGTCGCCTGGGCCCAGGCCTTACCTGGGGCCCAACGCTGGTCATGCCACGTGGAGGCGTCACCCTCTGCATCGGGCCCATGCTCGAATGCCCTGGGGGCAGAAGGAATAGGGCTCAGGCCGCGGCCGTTCCCCGGTGTGGACAGGCGCTGTGCTGGGGGTTGGGGGTGTTCCTGCACGGTGGGCGGCGGGAAACTGGCTCTGGGATCCTGACGGGGGGGCGGGGGACAGCAGCGGGAGCTTCCCTACTCACCCTGAGCACGTGGGGAGGGGTCCATGGCGCCAGGGAGGAGGGGCTGGGAGCCGGGTAGGCCCACGGGAGGCTGCGGAGGGGGAGTGGCAGCACTGAGTGTGGGTGCCCCCACCCCGGCCCAATTCCTGCCCCCCCTCCCCTCATCCCTCTCTCACCTGACTCGGCATCCGCAGGGTGGGCCGGGGGCCCCCTGGGAACCGCGGTGACATGAAGGGCTGGAAGAGGTGGGCCGGGGATCAGCACCTCCCCCCACCTACTCAGCCCCCAAAGCTACCCGCTTCCTGCCGCACCCGGGCCCCCAGCCTGGATACTCCCCCTCCTCCAAAACCAGCCGGCAGACCTCAGCCAGCCGCGCCGGGGGCGTGGGAGCGCAGTAGGACGGGCCCAAGGGCCAGGGGGAGGGGTGTGCGTGCTCGAGGGGGCGGGGCACCACAGGTCCTTACCGGAACCTGAGGCCCCATCATGGGGGCGTTGGGGTTTTGGGGGGAGGCTGGGAGCCGGGGGGGCCCTAGGAGGACAGAACCAGGTGGGTTGGGAGGAGCGAGGTCACCCGAAGTTCCACGGTTTCCTGTGGCTCTGCTGAGCCTGGCCAGGGAGGGGAGGGGAGGGGAGACCGTGGAGGCAGGAGAGTGGGCCAACTAGCCCCATCTGCGGGATGTGGCGGGGGTGGCGTGGACCCTAAGGGGAAGGTCATGGGCAGGACCTGTGGTTCAGCGAGCCAAGCTGTGCGGCCCCAGGCGCCCCGACACACACAGGCGCAGGCCTAGTGCAGAGACCCCGCCCCCTCCCGCAGCGGGGGGGCCCAGGCCAGATGGCCCCTCCCTCACCGGCACTACCGAGGCCCGCAGGGGCATACCCACCCCCTCATTGCCCCTGCCTGTCACCCTCCCACACAAGCCCACCCAGGGTCAGGAGACAGGGAGCCCCAGCCCTGGCTATACCTGGAAGAAGCCGGGTGCCATGGGGCCTGATGCCATTGCATCACTGGGAGCCATGCTCCCCATCACCGGGCTGGGGGCCGCTGCAGCGCTCTGCAGGGGTGGGGGAGATGGCAAGAGCCAAGTCAGGTCACTTCCTGTCCAAGTGTTTCCTTCTCTCCTCAAGCAGCTGGCCCCACGGAACAAGGAACCCAAGCCATCCAACTACTCAGGCACGGGAGGATTTGCGGGGGGGGGGGGGGCGTGGGGGGAGGGGAGGAGGCGGCTCTAGGTGCGGGAAGAGCTGCGGCCCCTGTCCCCACCCTGGCTTAGCAACCAGATGTGCTGGGTGGCCCTCGGCAAGGGCTCTGCCTCCTTGCTGAACCCGTGACCCTGGAGGTGATCAGGGCCCAGCCTGGCTGAGCCCACAGCCCAGGTGATCAGGGACCTCAGCTCCCAATGTCCCCACCCTGAGGATTCCGAGGGTCTGAAAATGCCATCCACCCAGGACTCCAGTGTGTGCCGCATCCTTCTAGCACAGGCTTATTTTTTGGTCTGAATCTAACTTCAGACGGGTGGGGGCACAGTCCCCCACTCCGAGCCCAAGCCAACCAGCCCTGATTCCTCCTGCCTGGGAAGGCAGCTTAGCTGGGCCCCCAAGACACCTCAAATCAACAGACAAAAAAAATCAATAGACAGTTTCAAGATGAACCTCCCTCCCAGAGGGCTCCTCCCTGGAGCTACTGTACAGACCACTCCCCCTCCTCCTCCTCCAGGAAGGAGGGGAAGGAAGAGCAGAACTCTGCAGTGGGGTCTCCAGGCCCCCAACCTCTCTTCAGATGGAGGAGGGGAGAAGACCGGGTGCCTGAGAGGGGAGTTCCCATGTCTGCCAAGGGTGGAGATGCTGGTGGCAGGCCCAGAGTTGGCAGGGGGACAGGCTGACAGGCCACTTCCTCTGGTCGGTTCCAAGTCCCAGGCTTGCCTGCCTTTGGGGCCCACAGAGCAGGGGGAAAGGGGGAGATAGAGGCCTAGTCTTTAGGGCAGAGGAGACACATCAAAAGGATAGGGAAGGGGGAAGACAGTGCAGGCACTGAGTAGAGCACTTCTCTTAAGGCCCCTTGACTCTTGTCTCTGCATCATCTGCCCTTCCCCCTCCGCCTCCAGGCC
Organism: Balaenoptera physalus; assembly: GCF_965194825.1. NCBI lineage: Eukaryota > Metazoa > Chordata > Mammalia > Artiodactyla > Balaenopteridae > Balaenoptera > Balaenoptera physalus. The sequence goes on along the minus strand of NC_138890.1, from coordinate 13,086,075 downwards.
CCAAAAGGAAGAGGCTGGTCTGTCTGGGTCACTGCTGTCCCTGCAGCTGGCACAAGCCAGCACACAGGGGCGCTCAGGAATTTGTGGAACCGCAGCCACTTGGGTTCCGAAGAGTTAAGCACTTAGCCCATGGTCACACAGCGCATCCTGCCCTACAGCAGTGGGGAAAGGGGCCCCTTGTCTGGGTCGGAGCAGGGCCCCTGGAGTCACACCCTTCCCTTTGGGGACTGACACCTGCCCCCTTCTTGCTCCTTCTCAAAGGTCAGCCTCTAATGGATTTCTACCCAGGCCCAAGCTGGGAGGGTACCAGTGGGAGCACTCCCAGGGCCCAGCACAAATCTTTGAAAACCCAAGCGACCCCGGGGGTGGGGGGGGGACGAAGCTCTCAGCCTCTCTCCAAAATGCTGGGTCACCCCTGCCCTCCACCTCACCCTCTCCCACAAACACAACACGATGGCTTAGAGCAGCTACTCTCGCTGGCGCCGGCCTCAGTGGCTGGAGGGAAACAGCTCTGAGCCCTGGGTCTGTCCACTCCTCCCCAACTCTTACAGAGGGCAGGAGGGCAGCCCCCCTTTTGAGCCGCAGCAGGCGCCAGAGCATTTCCTGGTTGGGGAGGGTGGTGGTGCGGGTGGCTGCTGCTCCAGACCGTGAGGTGTGGGGGCGGGGAGAAGATGGGGCTCCCCAACTCTAGGCCTTGAAGGGTTAATCCAGGTTCGGGGGGGTGGGGGAGTAGGGTCCACCCTCCCGGTCGGGTGACCTGAGCTGGACCCCCCAAGTCAATCAACCACCCCCGGAGGCGCCAGCCTGGCCTGCGTTGCCATAACAACAGGCTGGGCGCGCTTGCGTTTCCTGGAGACGCTGAGGTTGGCCCCCAGCCGGGAGGCTCTGACTGAGCCCCCTCAGAGGGCGGAGGGCGGGAGGAGGGAGCCCCGACTGCGAGGGAGAGGCGGCAGGACGCCCCTTCACCCCACCCCCAGTAAGTGCGGAGGTGGGACAGAACGTGTAGCTGGCTTCAGTCTGCTGACACAGGGACCCTGTCACCCCAGGGACGGGGCGCCACCCCCTTCCCCTGACGCGCCCCGCTGCCATGGTAACCAGCAGCGCGCCCCAGGAAGCGCGCTCATTCCGCTGGGAGACCTTGCTCTCCCCTCCCCTCTCCCCTCCCCGGAGGCGCCAGGCTCGGGGGCGGGGACGAAGCCAGGCGCGGAGAGGGGAGGGCTGCGCAGCCTGGGAGGGGAAACAGCTCTAGGGGCCCGGGAGAGGCAAAGGGAGGAGCTGGGGGCTACACTGGGGAGAGAGAGACGGGCCCACGCGGAGTCACGCACGCACACAGCTCCACACACTTCTGTTACCCCAGTTCTGGCGGGACCACAACATGAATAGTGGGACCTGATGGGGGTGAACAGCAGCGACCTCGGCTCCCATAAATGCGCATACAGCGTGCATGGGGCGTCTTCAGGGACATGGTGAACCCCAGCCTTCTCGGGCTGCACCCTGGCCCTGCAGAGGCCTGCACGCCTCCACAGGGGGGCCTCTCTGTTGCGAGGCGGTGCGTGGTGTGGGACCCAGACTAACCGCAGAGGGCGGGGAACAGCCAGGCCCTGAGGGGCACAGCAGAGCAGAGGGCTCAGGATGTGAAGGCGCCCGCTGCAGGAAGAGTGGTTGCGAGGGAGGGGGGAGGGCAGGGGGAACCTCTCTCAGGGGCCAGGTGGCCAATCCCCACGGGCCAGGGTGAAGAAGTTTAAAGGCAGGGGGCTGCCATCTCCCCAAGACAACAAGGTGCCTCCCGCCCCCTCATGTTACCCACCCTCCTCTCGGGACAGTCCTCTGACTCCCACTCAACTTGTACGAAACTGAGGCCAAAGACGTGAAGTCAGCAGCCCCAGTCGCAGAGCAAGGTTGGGAGATCTGCCAAGTGCTCGGCCTCTCCTGCTCCAGGGTGCACGGGCAGTTAGCCTTCCCCCAGCACCCCTGCCTGGGCCCCCACCCCAGAAGGCTTGGAAAGGCTGGGGTGGGAGGGGACAAGCAGTGGTGGCTGCCCCGTCCCGCCCCGCATACACGGAGCTGGGCAGCCAGGCAGGCAGGAGCTGTGGTTCTGTCTACCTGGTTCCACATGGGGTTCACGTGAGGGGGAGCAAAGGAGGGGCTGGCCTCGGGAGGGTATGGGGCTCATGGGGACCTTCAGGAGTTGGGTGCAGTGGGGGGCAGAGGGACCCCACAGAAGCCATGATCTCAGGTCAAACCCCACAGCCTGGCCCACTAGCCCACCTGAGCCAGCTTCGGGCCGTGCAGCCCCCCAAGACCACAGGCCCCTGCCCACACCCGTGAGCCCTGGTCCCAGCCCCCGGGGCGGGGACTCACGTAGTCCTGGAAGGCCTTGGCTTCACTCGAGTGCTCGCACGCCTCTCTGCGGTCGGGCGCTGCACAGTACAAGTCCCAGAACACGCTGTGGGCGGCAGGGGGGGACGATGGTTTCCCCACGCACCCCCCCCCAGCCCCCCCCATGTCCCACCCACACCAGCCTTGTGCGCACCACCACCAGGAATGCAGGAAGCCCGGGGGCTCCCCCAGCGTAATGTTCTTCTCCCATCGGATCTGCGGGGGAGAGGGAAGGAAGGTGAGGGCTAACGGCCTGGTCCTGTCTGACCCCTTCCCCTCCCAAGAGGCAGCCCCAACCTAACCCTGGGGCCCAGGAAACACCGGGGCAGGAAACCAGCAGATCAGAGCAAGGGAGCCAGGAGGGGGACAGCTTGGTGAGGAGAGGGACAGAGGAGTGGAAGGCAGATCCTCAGATGGATGGACAGACACCAGGATGCCAGCCCCGCCGCTCCGCAGCCCTCAGTTCCCAGGGCACAACCCCACCCCACCACGGAGACCTGATAAAAAAGGGGGGACCCCAGGGTGTGGGTGCCAGGGAAGGGGCTGGCTGTGGGGGCCCTGCCTGGCCAGGCCAGCTTACCTCGGACAGAAAGGTCTGGGCTGACTTCTGGGCACCAACGTGCAGCAGGTACTCATACACGTACAGCGCCAACCTGCAGGGAGGGGTGGGGGCCGGCTCAGGCTCTCAGGAGGCCCGAGCCAGACCCAAAGCTCCGCCCCGAGGGTCCCTGGGAGGGGCTTTAAGGCGAGGCACCTGCCCTCTGGTGGGAAGGTGGAGAAGGGCAGGGGCCCACAGTGAGCCCCTCATTGTACCTACCACCTACTGCCAGCCTCACTCACTTCCCTCTGCTGGTCCCCCCCTTGCCCCACCTCCCCCACCCCTCAGAAGAGATGGCCTCCTCACCAGTTGCTCAGCCTGGCCAACTCCTACACATCCATCAACACACAGCCTGCAGGCCCCTCCTCTAGGCAGCACTCCTAGCAGTCCCCAGCCCCCACCTCCAGGCCAAATTCTGCTCAGTTCAACACCCCCTGATGGACCAAGTCCTGGCCCCAGCCTGCCAATGCTGAGACCTTATAGCAGCCTTGGCCCCAGGGAGTTCCTCTCCTTGGAGAAAGGGCTCCTGGGCTTCACTCTAGATTGTGCTCTGGGTGGGGTCTCCCAGCAGGCACCCTAGGCCATATGGCCAGGGCCCAGCGCCTAACTCACTCCCAGCCTCGCCTGCCAAGGAAGAAAAGGGGCTCTCTGACCCGAGGTCTTCCTCCTCCAGGTTTCCCTAGACCCCATCCTTTTCCTCAGGATCAGTTCCCATCCACCAGTGGTGGCTATGACATATCCATACCAGCCCCCCAAGGGGGAGTCTGGGGAAATGGGAGGTAGGGCCAGCAGTGCCACTCAGCTGCCACAGCACGACCCTGTCCAAATGCCCACAGTGCCCAGTACCCCTGGACACACCAACTCGGCCACTGCCCACCCCAAGAGCACAGGCCACGCTCCAACCAGCAACACCATCTGTGGGCCCACACAGGGAGGCCGGACCATCCACATTGCCTTCCAGGCCTTTCCATCCTTGGCCTCCACCATCCCCCAATCTGTCTTCCACACCTGCCAGCAGAGGGACAATTCCCCACCCGCTAGGGTCACCCATTCCCCAGCCCCCACTCTACCAGTACCGGCCCCTCCGGGCACCTCCAGGGTCTTCCTACTCCCCAGCCAGGCCCCAGGTGGACCGAGGGGAGTCTGGATCTAAGACCAGGGGCTCCCCAAGAGCCGGCCTGAGGCTGCTCCGGTGAAAGCTGTAGGCCCTTCCAGATGCCTCCCCGGTCAGCTGGCCTCCCTCCCCTGGCTGACGGCCCCATCCTGAAATAACCTTGCTTTGACTCATGCTCCTGCTTTCTCTCGCCCTTCCCAGCCAGGCTGCTCAATCCTCACATCCCAGCCCCCTCTGCAGAGCACCCCCGCCCCCAGCTCCAGCTCAGACCTCACCAAGGCAGTTCTAGTCCTTCTGTCCCAGGCCCCACCCCAAGGCTTCTGCCCTTGCCCTGGACCCTCTTCCTTCCTTCATCTATCCATCCGTCCTTTCAGTCATTCATTCAACAAACATTCATCTCCTTGAGCAGTGAACACAACAGACCCCTGTCTCCCTGGAGGCTACCTGCTCACAGGGAGAGACGGAGGAGCAAAAATATAAAGGAGGAGGTAAGTCATCTGGTGGGGTGGAAGGTAGTGTGTGCTACAGAAGTACAAGGGGGGACATTAGGGAGTCCAGGTGGGCAGCTGAACCAGGGCAAGGTATGTCCACAGCTCACATTACACCACGCAAGCTATGACAGCCACCGGAGAAACAGGAACAGGGCACAGAGGGGTAGGATTTGTGGGGCTCACATAGTTCTGAGCATGGGTCTGCCCCAAGACTGGCCAAGGTTCCTGCCTCGTCATCACACCCCTCTCAGCAGCACCTCCAGCCTGGACGCCCCCAGGTTCCAACATCGCACCCCGGCAGTATCCAGCATCCACCCTTCCCCAGCCCAGTGGTCTTCCTCACCCCCCAGCCTCCAGGCTCACCTGTCCAACTCACTCCTGGGATCCCCCTCCCTTTCTAGAGGCTTCCTGAGCCTTCATGAGTGGCCTGCATCTACCAGGCCCGAGTCCATCAGTGAAGAAATGAACATGAAAAGTCAATGGGGCCGGAAGAGACCTGAGCAGCCCCAGCCTGCTCACCAACCGACCCTCCAGGCAAATAGAGAGGTTTGAAGAGATCCAGCTGGCCCCCGGCCACCTTGGGGAACAGTGCAGGGAATGAGGTGCCCAGAGACAGGCAGCAAGATGGAGTGGGGGGATCCAGGTAGGCTGCCCAGAAGGGAGCCTCCTGAAGAACATGTTGGCTCCCACTAAGGCCACCAAGGGCTCTATGCTGCCAGCCCATCGGGTCCCTCTCTATCACCTCTCACCCTCCATTGTCCAGGGGTGGCATCGGACCCAGGATGCAGGTCCCGGAGCCCACCACTGCCCGCTCTCCTCCCTCCTCCAGCCCTGCCCCAGCTCTCCTCTCTTCTCCCTGGGTGGCCTCCCCTCCTGCTTTGATGTTGATGACTGACGTGGTGCAGCTGCCCACAGGGTTGCTCCAACCTGGCCTCCCCCAAAACTCAGGGTCTGCCGTCCACTTGACATCTTAAAGGCCCAGCCCCACCCCATCTTCTTCCTCTCCTTCCCCTCCTGTTCCCTGACCTGGGTGGTCTTGACTCACATAGGTGTGGAGCAAGTGTGAAGATCCACCTAGCTGTCCCCCAGAGATCACTACATTTATTGAATTTAGGGGAAAAACTTAAGGAAAAAGCACTCTCTCTCCTGATTCTGAGCCTTCTCCCTTCCTTCCTCAGCACACACTTGGTCCAAGCCACCACTATCACTTACCTGGATTTCAACAGGGCCCCTCCAGGGGCTGCTTCCTCCCCTCCCCACCAGCACTCCTCACTCAGACCCTCCAGTGCCTCCCACACACATTGGCCACTCTCTACCTCTCCACCCCAGGGCCTTTGCACAAGCCATTTCCCTGCCTGAGACACTTCTGCTAGAGACCCTCATGGCTCCAAAGTCACGGGGCAGAGGCTTCCCTATCACTTCTAACGGCAGCCCTGCTCCATTCTCCACTTGCCCCCCATCATATTTATCTCCATTTGACACAAGGCCTTCTGCTTACTGCCTGCAGCCCCCACTGGATGTAGCTTTGGGAGGGCGGGGACTTCGTCTCACTACTGAGCTTACACAGCGCTGGGCATCCTGGGCCCCCAGCCACCCCAATGAATGAACAAACCAACCCTGAACCCCCTTGCTCCCGGAATGTCCAGTAGGCACTTATGAAGGTCAGCACTTACTTACTATTCTGATGTTAAGGATTTGGGGTTTTATCCCAAGAGCAAAGAGAAGCCAGAGAAGGTTTTCAGTTTTGCTTGATTTCTCTTATATGCTGGTACTTTAATTTTTATCAAGATCAAGTCTCAGAGAACTGTGAGCAGCTTTCTTTGTTTGTTTTCAGTGAAAACTTTTGAAGCCTGGACATCTGGTCAGGTTGTTTCGGGACCTCCAGGGCCCGCCACTCAGGGAGGGCTTCTGGCTTGCAGGTCACTGTCTAGGCCCTGAGCTGGGTTGTGGGAAAGGGCCTGGGCTCTGGATCCAAATCCTGGTCCCACCCCAGCCCTGGTCAGCAAATGACCTGCAGAATGAAGAGCGCATCCATCAGAGGGGCTCCCGCTGCAAGATGGCAGGAGATGGGAGGGAGTGTGGGGTGCACCGGGGGCCCTCCCTCCAGAAGGAACGGTGACCTGGAGGATACAGGGTGCCTGGACCTGGAGTGCTCATGGGGAGAAGCTGCAGCTGCACAGGGAAGTGGTGACAGAATGGGGTACTGGAGCCTCCTGGACTAAAACGCAGCAGTACTACCTTCATCATCAAGAATTACCATAATAACCAAGAATTAAGGTAAGAGGTGCTCCCTGCCCGGCTCCCCCTCCCCCTTAAAGCCCCTGGAGGCACATGCTGCTGGGAGCTGGGAGAAGCCCTCTCTACTCAAGGCCTTGTGTCACCCCCTCACCCCCATCTAATCCATCACAAGGTCCCACCGATGCCCCTAAGGGACTCTCCTGCCCACACATTCCCTCCCTCCCCTCTGCCACCCTCATGGCCAGGCCTTCAGCTCTTAAGAGCCAGGGTGGTGGCCACCCTCCTCACCGGCCTCCTGGAAGCCTCCACATTTGCCCCTTGCAGCCTTTCTCCTACCCAGCAGCCCCCACTAACAAATTCCATCCCAGCATTTGCCCCCCAGATACTGCCTCAAGACCTTCCCAGAAAGCTCCCCTGTGTCCACTGGCTCTGCTCAGCCTCCAGGACTCAGTTCGGGGGCTCCTTTCTCAAGAATCTCTTACCCATGCACGCCCCTCCAACAAGGATGCCCACGGGCACGGGCACCTGGAAGCCCAGTTAGGGATGGGACAGACACATGGTGAGTCCCTTGCCTGCTGGGATAATGAACAAACTACCTGAGGCCATGTGTCCATATCAGAACTAACCCTGGGGACTTTCCTGGTGGTCCAGTGATAGAGAATATGCCTTCCAATGCAGGGGACGCGGGTTCCGTCCCTGGTCAGGGAACTAAGATCCCACGTGCCGCTGGGCAACTAGGCACGCGTGCCACAACTACTGAGCTCACGCACCTCAACGAGAGAGCCCGCGTGCTGCAACCTACAGAGCCCACACGCCCTGGAGCCCACATGCCACAACTACAGAGAGAAAACCCGCTGCCACAACTAAAGAGAAGCCCGCGTGCCGCAACGAAAAAATCTGCATGCCTCAACGAAGATCCCGTGTGCCACAACTAAGACCTGACGCAGCCAAAAATAAAAAAAATAAATAAGTACTAAATAAATCTTAAAAAAAAACAAAAACAAAACTAATCCTGGGAGAAAAACACAAGACGCCCAGTGACACTGACAGTGACCATCACTTACGGAACTATTCTAAACCCACGTGGCAGCACTTAAAGTGTTCAAGGATATACACACACGATGCAAACATTTAGATCTCTCCCCTCAACTTAGGACAGCACAGCCTCTGGGGCTGGAAGGGGGAAGGGATGCAAAGGGGACACAGGGGCCTTCAACTGTCCCTGTCACCTTCACCTTATTTAAAGAGACCTGAAACCAGTGACCGAATGCAAGCGCTAGTTAGTTCTGGGTGGGAAGTGATCTCGGGGTCTCCCTGTAGGTTGGAGTGTTCATCATTTACACAAGGAGAGGCTGTGTCTTCCTGCAGGCAGCCCACTCAGACCCCAGCCTCCTTCTCGCCCACCCTGCCATCCCTTCCCTGTATTCCCTGGACCCAGCAGTCACCACGGTTTGCTGTGAGCCCCCAAGAGGAGGGACCCACCATCTGTGTACCCAGCAGGCGCTAAGTCCATTTCTGGGACAGGCTAGCCCAGACCTAGTGCTGAGATGGGGAGCCAGAGGGGGCTCAGGACAGGGGCCCAAGAAGGAAAAAGAGGAAGGGCAGGAGGAGTCAGGAGAGTGAGATTAGGGAGGAAAAAACAGTCCTGGAGAGTCGAGCAGTGGAACCCCCTTCACCCCATTTCACGGAGGAGGAAACCAAGGCCCAGAGACAGGAAGTGGCATGATCGGTGGCTGCCTGTGAGAGGTGCTCTATCTGCAGCCTCTCCCCCAGTCCTCGTGAGAATCCTGCAAGGCCGGCTGTCCGCGTTTCAGAGGGGAAACTGAGGCTCAGAGCAACTAGCCCGCCTCTCTAGTGTATCAGCCCCAAGCGTCTGAGAGCTCTCCTGTGCCCCAGAACCTGAGTCTTCAGCAGGGTCCTTCCTCTCCAGGGCCTGGCATCCCCGTCAGTGAAGTGGATGCCACCATCTGGTGTTTTCCAAACTTTCTTTAGCGGCAGAACCTCGTCTCCAAGCCAACGCTGCTACAGGACCCTCTCGACAAGAAATGGATGAGCGCAGGATGGCTCTGGCCAATAAGTCAGATAACCCCCTCTTCCACCCCTAGCCAAGAGCCGAGGCCGGGTTCAAAGAATCAAAATCTCTCCTGGACTGTCTAGTGGGATTGAAACGCAACTCCAAACACCACCACCCCAGCTCAAACCTATTTCCTCCCTTCTCTTATCTCCATGGCCACCCCCTAAGCTGCCACCATTAGCTCTCTCCCAGATAACTGTGCCTGCCTCCCCCAGGTCTCCTGGCCCTCTACCTTCACCCGACCCCCAATAAGCCCCACTCCACAAAGGAGCTGGATTGTACTTTCGAACACAAGCCTCTCTGGCCCCCACAGCACATCCCCGCCCTGGGCACCAGCCCCAGCTCTTTGGCCTGGCCTCGCCCTAGGGCCTTTGCACTTGCTGTGCCCTCAGCCGTCGGCTCTTCCTCCAGGTCTCTGCACACCTGACACACCTCCTCCCACTTCACTACCGCCCACTTTCCCATTTTGCTTTTTTCAGAGCATAGCTCCAGATCCTTCCATCGGCTTGCTGAGTAACTCACTTGCCTCCTAGCTAGGATGTGGGCTTCTTCAGGGCCAGGGCCTGGCTTCCCAACCACTACACCCCAAGACCCAGCCCAGCACATGTCTTAACAAGTGAACGATTCCCACTGGGGGAGTGGTAGCCCCCTGAGCCCAGAAGCCAGGGTACGAGGATGGCTGGAGATGTGCCAAGATCCCCAGGAGTGGGGTGGCTACACACCCCTGCTTCCAACCTGGACAGGAGCCAGGTGCCAGTTTCAAAAAGTCTTCCTGCTTAATGGTGCTTGGAAATGGACCCCAACCTCATAACTGTGCAGATAGACAAGAGAGGTCTGGAAGGGCAGTCATCTGTCTAGCACCTTGTGGCCATTAGAATCTCTTCTCCAAAATGACCCCGAGGCTGGGTAGAGAATGGACACTCATCCTTGGGTTGGGGGGAGAGGTGGTGTCCCAATGTCAGTCCAGACAGAAAAGACAGGAGAGAGCCCACAGTCAGGGCTCCTTTTCACTGCCCAGACGTTCAAGTCCTCACTCTTGCTCTGGCCCTCAAAGAGAGTCATCATGGGACCTCTCCCCAGTAACCCAGCCTCCTAACTGCTCCAGCAGCTGGTTTCCCGCCCTAGGTGGCTTGACTTCCAGGATCCTGCAAATCAGCCATTAGCCATCAGACATCAGAAGCCTTCTCTTTTCCCTGGCACTTTAACAATATCGCAAACTGCTGGGGGCCCTTGCTGTGAGACAGTCACACGTCCTAGCACCTTTCAAACGCTCCACAAACCTAAGAAATGGCACTGTTATTATGTCTGCATTTCTCAGGATAGGAAAGTAAGCCTAAGACGGAGTGCTCCCTCACCCAAAGCCACAGGGCAGGTAAGTGGCAGGGCCAGGAGGCAAGCGCAAGAGCTCAGCTGCCTCCCCACCCCAAGAAGCTCTGAGCGCCCCCCGCCCCTCACTGCAGAGTCTGGGAGTTAGGAACCTGTCCCTCTACCAGCCTGAGACCATCTGCTACCCACGACCCAGCGCCATGCCCAGAACAAGTGGGGGCCCCAGGACTGTGAGCCTGCGGCTTCCCCAAGGGCCCCACCCAGCTGCCCCAGGCCCGGCTGGACAGGTGGCCTTTCAGGGGTGGGGCCGGCGCCCCTCAAGTCCTTCTCGCGTCTCTCAAGCTTTCAGTAAGGAGCGGGGGAGGGGGGAGGGGGGAGGCGCCCAGAGCGGCCAGTCTTGCCTGTCCGGGAAACTTCCCCAGAGGATGGGGGAAGCGGCACGAATGGCGACTCCGCGCGCACACGCGTTCGCAACCTCCCACACCCAAGGCTCAACCGTCGGGAAGGTCTCGCGACCCTCTAGTCCCGCTCGAATCTCGTGCGCCCCCGCAACCTCGCCCCCCTCGGGTCTCCGGGGGCCCTTCTACTCTCACGACCTCTCGAATCTCGCGCGTCCCCTCAAATCTCGCGACCCCTTAAGCCCCTCACGCCCCTTGGGTCTAGCGAGCTACCCCGTAGCTCGCGACCCTCCAGCCCCTCTGGTCTCGCGCGCCCCTCAAATCTCGCTCCTGCCCCTCACCCACGTGCCCCACGCGGTGCCCGCCGGCGTTAGGGCCACGGAAGCGGCGCGGCCACCGAGCCCCGCCCCCGTCTCCCACAGTCCCGGACCACCGACTCACTTCTCTCGTGCCTGGCTGTCGGAGGGCACGGCCGAGCCCTTGCCCCCCTTGGCGTACATGCTGCTCCGTGCCGCCGCCGCCGCCGCCGGGGCCCCACACCTGTCAGGCGGCGCCGCGGGCCGCGCTCCCGGTCGCCATAGCTACCCCGCGCCCCGGGCCTCACCGCCCCGAGCCCCGCGCGGGCATCGCGGGCATCGTCCGCGCGGGGGAGCTCCAGACGGCCGAGACGGCGGCGGCGGCAGCTCCAGCTTTGGCTCCGGCCGCGGGTTTTATTTTCTTCCTCTCTTCCCTCAGCGCGGGCTGTTCCGGGAAGCGCGCGCCCCCTCCTCCCGCCGCGCGCGCCCCCGCCCGCCGCCTCCCCGTCGCCCGCGGGCGCCGCTCTTAAAGGGGCGATGGCGTGAGCGCGGGTGGGTCCCGCCGCCGGGACCGTGGGCCGGGCGCGCACGCGCAGTGCCCGCCGCAGGGGGAGGGGGCGCGGGCATACACATACTCGGTGCGACTGGGGACAGCCATCCGGGGGCACACAGCTGATCACGGCTACACACACACTTTCCAGATACACCCAAATTGTACACCCAAGAACACAGCCACACACTTAGTTGCGGCTACACTCTCCGACACAGAACTCTGCACACATAAGTCTGCATAGCTACTGGAACAACTACTGATAGCTACAGGCAGTTATACTGGGTGTATCGCCCCGCAAAGCTACCCACGCCCAGCACGGGTGGGAACCGCCACACACACAGTCTGCCCAGGGATATACTGTCATACACGCAGGTATACACAGCTCAAATAGTGGCTGTTACAGAACATTGAAAACACACTCGACGCTCACATACGCACACAGCCGCACAGAGACACGCATCGGCACCGCTATGCCACAGCTTCCAACAGCTGTGGAAAGAGCCCACGCAGCTACTTGCTGCCACCCTGGGGCACATCGTCGCAGCCTCCCGAGGGCTCCACACAGGGACCTAGGGTCTCACCGAACCACAGATGGCTCAGTCACACGCAACACACAGTCACACAACACAGATACATGCAACACAAAGACACCACACAGACAAGAAGCTCCTGGGGTACCCAAGCCACACCCTGGGAGCTACCCTGCACTGCCCCACAGTCACACTTCCGTGTCAATTGTAGGTGCTGGGTGACTTGACTGACTGGGTCATTCCCGCTGGCTCCGCCTCTCAGCCTGTGCTGCCAGCTGTAAATATTCCAACTTTAATAGCACCTTTGCAGGAGTCAGGGGTGCAGGCAGTGGGCACCCCATTCTCCCTCCTGGGGCCCTTCTTCTCCCCCCAGGAGGTGTGCAGAGGAGGTGGAGGCCGACACTGAGGCAAGGACACCCGCAGGGCAGAGGTGTCTGGGGTGGGGGTGGAGACCTGTGTGCCAGGGTACCTGTGGGCAGTGTGCGCCGGACGTGCGTGGGCTAGGTGGCGGGAGGCCGTCCAGTTGTGACTCTAGGTCTAGATGCTTCTGTGAATGTTTGCCATAGGTTTTTTTTTTTTCTTTTTACGATCACAAGTGTGTGTGTAAACACGCGGTTCCTGTGTGAGTGCACGTGTGCGTCGTTGTGCGTGGGGGGTTGGCAGGCACCCAGTCGCTGTCTGGGCAACTGTCCCTGGCTCTGCGACGGTGGTTATGTGTCCGCGGCGGCCGTGCGGGGCCGAGTGACGCCGCGTCAGGTTTTGTGCACTAGTGTGTGTGCCTCCCCGAATGGGTGGATTGCTGGCCCCCTGGGACGTGTGTTGTGTGGTTGTGCCCTCACATTTCCTGTGTCGTGTGTTGTGTGTTGATCGGAGTGCCCCTCCCGCTGCCGGCCGACCCCCCGTTATGCCTCCCTCTTAGAAGTCCCCCAACGGCCCCCCACCCCCAGGTCTTCTGCCGGGCGGGAAATCTTGAACCGCTGCGGTTCCAGACAGGCGAAGAGGAAGGGAAGGGCCAGGCCGGCCCCAGCCCCGCCTCCATCCCGAGGGGCCACGGCCGGGGGGAGGGGGGGACACGCCAACCCTTCCCACTTCCTGTCCAGCCGGTCGTCCCCTCCCCCAACTTCCTCTCCCGCGGACCTCCCGGGCCCCGGGCCGGCGCGGAGGAGGGGCCCGCGCTGCGCACTAATGGGGCCGCGGCAGGCCAGCTTCAGTCGGACGTCGAGATGGGGACTGCCCAATGCCCCGGGGGCCACCGGTGAACGTGGGCGTCAAGGACACCCTCATCGTAATACCCGTTCCCATCACCGCTCTCCAAAAACTACTCCAGGCCAGGCACAGAGAGGGTGTGACTCACCCAAACCACACACAGTGTATTGGTGACAGCTGTGATTCCCACGGACTCTCCCACCACCACCCCAGGCGCCCCCATTTATCTCCTAATACTCTGTTGCTCCCCAGGATTCTGTGTGCCCTGGGCGGGTCCATGGCCCTCTCTGAGCTCCGGTTCCTTGAGTCGATGTGAGTCTTCATCCTCCCCACAAACATTTATTGAGTGCCTCCTGTGTGCCGGGCTCTGTGGACCCAGTCGGGACACGTTGCTACTGCTTGTGGAGCAGAGGGTCTAATGGGAAAGGCGGACAGTCAAAAGCTGGCGAACAGTAGGATAATTTCAGGGAGTGCCACGTGATGGGCAGAGGGAGGGGACCCCGGTGAAGAGGACGGGGCGACCGCAGGGGCGGAAGGCGGAGGGAGGGAGGCTGGGAGGCGGAGGCGCCAGTGGCGGGGCTAGCTGCGGAGGGGGAGGCGCGGCCGGCGGGAGAGACTAGCGCGGTTCTCATGGCAACAGGGACGGATCTCCAAAACACTGCCTCGGCGCCGGCGGAAAAGTCGGAGAAGAGCAAGCTCTGGCCCCCATGCGGCGTCCGGGGAGCTGAGCCGCGTGCACAAGCAACCAGAACGCACGCCTTGCCAAAACATATATATATATATATATATATATATATATATATATATATATATATATATATATTTTTTTTTTTTTTTTTTTTAAATAAGGGGAGGGGGTGGATCCGAAAGATCTGGAAGAAGAATGTTCAGATTGTAGTCACGGCAAGTGCAAAGGCCCTGAGGTGGGCACACGGTTAAAGTGTTGGAGGCAGAGCGAGGAGGGCGGGGGGAAAGGAGGAAACGGGTCGGGCCATTCCTGGCGGGGACGGGTTGGGCTTTGTTTTAAAAGGAATAGGGAGCCACAGGAAGGTGTGTAGCCGCGAGGGGCGGGATCTGCGTCAGGATTTTAAGAAGCTCCATGGGGCTGCCAGGTAGATCGGGATGGCGTGGAGGAGGCAGGGAGGTTGACCCGGTAAGAGGCCCAGGAGGACCTGGCAGGCCCGGGAATTGATTTAGGAGCCGGTGTGGGGGCGGGGGACGGTAAGCAAGGAGCGCTAAGGGTTAAGGCTGGGCCCCAGACCTGCGGCTCCTTTGCCGGCTCCCGGTCGCCCCGTGTGGCTGCCGGGGACTGCAGCCCTGAGCTGGGTCTCTGACTCTTGGGACCACCGACGCCCCCAAACCCCAGCCCCTTAAGGTCGGAGTCGGTGCCTGGGAGAGCCCGAAGTCGGCTCTGCTTGTAGGGCAGGGGGATTGCTTGGAGGAGGATCCATCCCTCCCCTCACTTACTCCCTTCCAGCCCTTCCATTCTTCAGACCCATCTCTCGGCCTTTGCACTGGCCGTTCCTGCCGCCTGGAGCGCTCTTTTCTCTGGCTCTTGGCCTGGCCCGTTCTGGCCTCCTTCGACCTTTGGCCGCATTATTCCTTCTTCTCCCCAACTCGCCCTTCTCTTTCTCCTCCTCTCCCTCTTTTCCCTTCTCCTCCCTCCTCCTCCACTTCTCCTTCTCCTCCATCTCTCCCTCCCCCTAACTCCTTGCCTTCCGTGGCCATCTCCTCCAGATTACTGGTTCTGCACTAGCCTTGGTTGGACTTGTCACTGTTACGATAAAATAATGCCTAAGTCATCTGTTGGCAGCCTCCGCCTCCCTCTGGATCTGCTCTCCCTGCAGATACAGCGGTAGGGGTCCATGAATATGTTGCTTGAGTCGTTGGGAAGGCTAGTTTGGGTTTTCCCGATGATGGTTTTTCCTCTCCACAGGAGGTGGAAGCAGCCCGTTAATGGGGAGGGGGGACGGGGGGACGGAGGGATTCGCGGAGGGGCTAGGATCCAGGCTGGAGACCCCTGCAGCCCCTCCTCAGCCGTGCGTGGGAGGCGGCCACAGCTGGGAGCAGGGTCTGCGCCGTGAGACGTTTCCTTTCAGAAGCTGTAATTATGGGTAATTTTCTAACTGCAACACAAAAATTAAAACCCAAACAACACCGGGAGGGAAGAAGCCACAGCAGCTGGTGAGCACCGGCGCGGGCTGGGCTGCGGGTTCCAGCCTAGACCTGGTGGGAGGAGCAAGTACGGGGGGAGGGGGTTGTGAAGGGACACAGGGCGGAGGGTCATTAAGACAGGCTGGACTCTTTGGACAGCCAGCAAACCCTTGTAGTCTCGGGTTTGCGAAATGGGGGTTATACCCCAAGGCTGATCACCTGGAGGCGGAACTCCCCGCATGGAGGATCTGGACCTGGGTTTGAACCCTGGCGCTGTCGGTCCAGCTGTGTGGCCTTGAACCTCAGCCCCTAGGCTCTCAGGGTCTTGAGGAACTCAGGCGAGAGAGGGGACACAGGAGGACTGAGTGGAGGAGCCGCTGTCGAACCTACAGCTCACTCCCCCATTCATCCTCCGCGAAGCTCAGCCTGAGCCAGTACATTGCCAGGCTTCCAGCACCTTCCGTGGCTCCACACCTCACAAATCAAGACTCCGCCCTGCACTTTCCAGAGTCAAACTAATCAGTAGGAATTGGTACGCCCAGCTCTGATCATCCCTTAAAATCCTCCCAGCAGCCTCCTGAGAGAGGCAGCATTTTTTTCTCCCCATGTTACAGAATGGGGAAACTGAGGCACAGAGAAGCCTGAATGAATGAAGCTTGAATGAAGGGAGATACATGGGCGACCCAGAGGCAGCACCCCGCTCACTGGAGTGCCCCCAGCTCCCTGTCTGGGTCTGGGATACTCTGGGAGATTGGAGGCATTTTGTGGAAGAGCAGGGAAGGGAGAAATGGGGGAGGCAGAAACCTATAGCAGCTACAGAGAAAGTTCTGCAGATAAATCTGAGGCTCAAAGCCGGGGAGCCACTCGCCCGAGGACACACATTAGAGAGTGGAGGCACCGGGTCCCACTTTGGGGTGCCCTGGCAACGCCCCTCCCTCACCACCTCTCTCTGGAGCTCCGCCTCTCTTCCTGTGGTGGAGTTTCCATGGCAACCTAAAGTCCTAAGATCCCCGGTACAGGGGGAGGGGTCTTTTCTTCCCTTTTGGTGGAGGGGTTCCTCTGCTGAATACCAGCAGTGGGGAGTGGGTGCTCACTAAGCACCAGAAACTGGGCACTTTTGTCCATGATCCTGTTGCCTGCACCCAGCTCATTCCCACCCCAAAGCCTCTGCACAGGCTGTCCTCCCGGCCTCGGACACCCTTCCCCAGCCCTTCCCCATAGCCCGCCTCCCTTTGTCCTTCAGGCCTCAGAGAGGCCCTCCAACCATCTGGATCACATTGCCCTGTTGGGTTTTCCCTCAAATCTTATTTTTGCACGTTGATTGCCAAAGTCCCCGGTAACCCATGAGTTCTGTGAGGGCAGGGAATTCGATTATTTTGTTCAGTGCTGTGTCCCTAGCACTTACAAGTCTTGGCACACAAGCGCTTAATAAATACCTGTTGCCGACCGAATGAGTTAAAAATTACCAACGTCCCCTCTGTTCTGAGGTCTGAGGCCTCCAGTGCCCTCCTTCAGGAGTCTCAGCCTGAGAGCGACACAGACCGTCTTGAACTCCCCCCATCCTCCCCGTGTTGGTCAGGATGGAGTTTGGGAGTCAGAAGTGGGAGGGACCAATTCTCTGCCTCTGCCAAAGCCACCAGAACCTGCAATCCCAAGCCTGGCCACACGAGGGCAGCAGAGACTCGCAAGTACAACTCCGGAGGGTCCCAGCGAGCCCCGCCTTAGCACGCCTTTGGAGTGGCTCTTGAGACCCCAAGTTTCAGGCTTGGAATCTGGTACACCTCTGTTGACCTTGTCCATGCCCCCAAGTAGGCTTCCAAACATATATTTACATATTTATGTACTGAATTATTTCATGGCAAAAAAGAAGAAAAATCACCCAGTTCTCCCATCCCCCCCAAAGAGTTCTCGTTTTGAGCTCTTACCTGCACATCTTTTTTTCCTTTTTTGTCTGTTTTCTTTTTTTTTTTCCCTCGAGAGGTTTTCTTTGACGAACCCTCTTCAAAACTGCAAACCGCCCTGTTTTTCTCTCCAAATCCCCCGAATTCTTTTTAACTTTTCCTCTCCCCAGCCCTATTATTTCCTAACCTCCTTTAAATTTGCTAATTTATGGTTCATCGGATCTCCCCCAACCTCCCAACCCTCCCCCAATTCACCTTTCTAAGGGTGAGAGTTTTGCTGCATCTGGTAGGTGCTCAGTAAATATTTCTGGAAGGAAGGAAATCTTACCAAAAGTAAAAAATAAATTAAATAAATTAAATAAAACCTAGCAAATAAGCTAAATAACCTTCTTAGCCCCACCCCCCCCAGGCAGCCACTACCATGAAGTCAAGTCTAAACCTGCGCATCCAGGAGCGGCAGATTGTCATCGTGTGCCGTGCAATGGCTCTGCACATGCTTCTACGTAGATGCAGACAAATGAATCTTGTCTGAGCACAGTGTAGCCTAATGGTTAACCACATGGTTTGAGGGCTCACCCTCGGTTACTGTAGAGCCTTGGACAAGCTACTCAAACACACTGTGGCTCAGTTTCCCCGTCTGTGAAATGGGGGGTAATGACAGTTCCTAGCTCAAGAAGCTATAGTGAAGATGACATCGCTGAATGCTACTTAAATAGCCAGTGCTTGGCTGCTGCTATTTATAATTACTTAAAATGTTTAAAAAATCTGACGGCTTATAATGTTTCTTTATATTCCTCCACCTATCTTAATTTGGGGCCCCCTGGAAGTAGACCGGAGATCGGAATTCAAGACAGTAATTATTTGGGAGGAAGCCCTGGTCCGGGTGAGAAGAGAGACGGGGACCTGCAGGGGGCGCCAACGAGCAGGCTCCACAAGGCTGGGTTCCCAGTGGACCCTCAAGAAGCCCGCCAAGAGCAATTGCCTCAGAGACGTCCTACCCGAGGGAGGAGGGAGGAGGAAGCCGAAGCGTTTCTCATCAACTCTCCTTCCGTCTGTGGTCAGGGCTGCTCCCAGGAGAGCCGTGTGGGCCAACAACGTGGCCTCCTGTGACCAGAGCAGCCTCAGCAAAGAAATGCCGGTCTCGCAGGTGGAGGGTGCTTGCCAACCGCAGCTGCCCTGGTGCCACATTGTGTTTGCCCACCCCTCTCCTAAAGGCATTCTTTGGCTTCTAAAATTTTACTATAACCAACGAAGCCATGTGACCTCAAATAAGGTCTTTCCATTACATTAAAAATCAAGCTTTACCTTCTGAATTCGATTTTTGTGCATGATGGACCATTTACACCTCCCCCACCCTTGGGACACTCAGCTGGTGTATTAGTCACACACGGCCTGGTACCAGGCACATGCTAACGTTCACATCCGTCTCCCAGCCCTTCACGGCCACCTTGCACGGTGGTTTTTACTGTCCTCGTTTTACAAAGGAGGAAGCAGAGGGATGTCCCTGGTGATCCAGTGGTTAAGACTTCGCCTTCCAATGCAGGGGGTGAGGGTTCGATCCCTGGTGGGAGAGCTAAGATCCCACATGCCTCTCAGCCAAAAAACCAAAACATAAAACAGAAGCAATATTGTAACAAATTCAATAAAGACTTTAAAAATTGTCCACATCAACAAAAAAAAAACTTAAAAAAAAAAAATTGGGGCTTCCCTGGTGGCGCAGTGGTTAAGAATCCACCTGCCAATGCAGGGGACATGGGTTTGAGCCCTGGTCCAGGAAGATCCCACATGCTGCGGAGCAACTAAGCCCGTGAGCCACAACTACTGAGCCTGCGCTCTAGAGTCCGCGAGCCACAACTGTGGAGCCTGCGGGCCACAATTACTGAAGCCCGGGCACCTAGAGCCCATGCTCGGCAACAAGAGAAGCCACCACAATGAGAAGCCCACGCACCACAAGGAAGAGTAGCCTCCACTCGCCACAACTAGAGAAAACCCGCCAATCGCAGCCAAAAATAAATACATACATAAATAAATAAATTTATTTAAAAAATTACAAAGGAAGACGTGGAGGAACAGAGAGTTTAAGGTACTGGCCCCAGGTCACACAGCAATGATGTGGCTCAGTGCACTGTTTGCTGAATTAACGCATGGAGGTCTGCAGTTGCTGGAGTCTGCTCACATTCCAGGTTTGCCCCTAAGTTGGCTTGGCCACCTTAGCCCAGCCCTTGGGCATCATAACTGCCTGTGGTCCTGACCAGCCAGCTCCAGAGCTCCTCAGACGCCTCAAGGTTCCCAGGCCTTGTAAAGGGCTTCTACTGTGGCTTGGGCTGCCTAGCAACCTGCCCTCCACCCTCCCTCAGGTGAGACTGGACTCAAAGAGTAGCTAGACCAGGGCCAGGGGATGCGGGTGTCGGGTGTCGGTAGTTCAAAGGTTGTCACAGGGAGAATGGAGACGGCAGGAAGGGGCTGAGGCCGGAGATTTAGAGACCTCGCCCTGGGGAAGCTCGGAGGTGGAGAGGGGTTGCTTCCAGATAAGTGTGAGAGCCTCGGGACAGGACTGGAGGTGGATGTGGGGAGGGGAAGCCCTTGGCCCCTCTCCAGCTCCCCAGACTAGGGGCTCCTGGGGACACGCCGAGGCCTCACCCAGCACAGAGTGCGTACAGGGGATCAGAGGGTGTTGGGCAAATGTGGCAAAATTGTGGGACCACAAGTTGGTGGCCCTGAGGCTGGGTTACCCCAGGGTACTCCCTGCATCTCTGTCTTTGTCTTTGGGAGTGGTCTCTGAATTTCTTCTAGGTATCGCTGGGGTCTTGGGGATGTCTGAGTTTTTCTGGGTTTCTCTGGGGTTTCTGAAGATCTCTAGGTGTCTCTGAGGCTCTACAGAGGTCTCTGTGCTGACAGGTTGGCCCTGCCTGGGACTCATATGGGCAGCAGGGGGAGTATGAAGATGAGCCCTCTGGAAGCTTCTGGTTCCTCTCAGCCAGGTTGAGGGCCAGTGTAGCCCCTCTTCCCACAGCCTAGCCATGGCCTGCCGGGGCTGCAGCAGGAAGGCCCAGGCCCCAGGCTCCCCCAGACCCACCTCCAGAACCCACTGTCTCAGGCCCCAAGCCAGCCTGTCCCACGCCCACACAGCCCACCCCAAGCCTGAGTGTCTGGCCCTTTAGTTCCTCATTTCCTTCACTTCATTTCCTCATTTCCTCCTATTCTAAGAGGCCTCAGTGTTGGAATCCACCCACACCCAGGCCCGCCAGCTGGCGCCCCTCTGTCCCTCTCATCCTAAAAGCCTGAGTTCTTGTGTGTGCTTGTTGGCTGATTTCAATGTTTGGATTGAACGTGTTGACTGTGATTTGTATTCACATGATATGATAGGATTCTAAAGGAAAAAAGATAAAAACATACATGGGGAGCTTCTCCCTCCCATCCATCTGCCACTAAGAGGTAACCCCAGGGTATTTGTTTTTCCTGTTTCATCAAAAGTGTCTATAAGGGGGCTTCCCTGGTGGCGCAGTGGTTAAGAATCCACCTGCCAACGCAGGGGACACGGGTTCGAGCCCTGGTCCGGGAAGATCCCACATACCATGGAACAAGTAAGTCTGTGTGCCACAACTACTGAAGCCCGTGCACCTAGAGCCAGTGCTCTGCAACAAGAGAAGTCCGCGCACCGCAACGAGAAGTAGCCCCTGCTCACCACAACTTGAGAAAGCCAGTACGCAGCAACGAAGACCCAACGCAGTCAAAAATAAATAAATTTTTTAAAAAAGTTTCTGTAGGAAGCTGCTTTTTTTTCCCCTCCAGTTAACATATTCATTTGAAGACATCTGCTCTCACCCAGGCCCACTCCCGCCCCAGGGCCTTTACACAGGCTGTTCTACTCCCTGCATGCCCTTCCCACACCTCCTTACTCAATAAGCCCCCTTATCCTTTGCAATAAACCCTCCTTTGATCATCCCATTAAAAAGTTGCCACCCTCCCTGCTTGCTTCCCAACTTTACTTTCTCTGCCACCTGTTACATATTTTTAAATTAATTAATTAATTAATTTTTGGCGGCGTTGGGTCTTCGTTGCTGCGCGCAGGCTTTCTCTAGTTGCGGCGAGAGGGGCTACTCTTCATTGCGGTGCACAGGCTTCTCATTGCGGTGGCTTCTCTTGTTGCAGAGCAGGGGCTCTAGGTGCACAGGCTTCAGTAGCTGTGGCATGCGGGCTCAGTAGTTGCGGCTCGCGGGCTCTCGAGCGCAGGCTCAGTAGTTGTGACGCATGGGCTTAGTTGCTCCGCGGCATGTGGGATCTTCCCAGACCAGGGATCGAACCTGTGTACCCTGCATTGGCAGGCGGATTCTTAACCACTGCGCCACCAGGGAAGTCCCATATTTTCTTGATAGATTCTGCATGTTGCCAGCCTCCCCGGCTGCTACAAGAACTCCACAGGGATTGGAAGTTTGTCTGTTTTGTTCATGGCTGTATCTGCAGCTCCTAGACCAGTGCCTGTCACACAGTAGGAGCTTAATAATGGTTTGTGGAGGAAATGAATGAGTCTTTCCTTATTGTTTCATAGAGGTCTATAATTTCTTTTTCATGACTCTGTAGCACCTCCCAGGATAGGTGAACTGTTATCGATCTAACCAATCCCTTAGGTGGTTTCCAATTTTTGTTTTCATAAAACAAACAATGCTGCAATGAATCATCCTGTAGCTCTGTCATCTTTTTGCCTTAAAAAAATTTTTTTTTATTGAAGTATAGTTGATTTACAATATCTTGTAAGTTTCAGGTGCCTTTTTTCTTTTTAATTGTGCAAAGTACACTTAACACAAAATTTACCACTTTAGCCATTTTAAAGTGAACAATTCAGTGATTTTTAGTACATTCACAGTGTGTGCAACCATCATCCCTATCTAGTTCCAGAACATTTTTATTACCCCAAAAGGAAACCCCGTCCCATTAGCAGTCACTCTCCATATCCCCCTCCCCAGCCCCTGACAATCACTAATCTACTATCTGTCTCTGTGGATTTGCCTGTTCTGGACGCTTTATATTAATGAAATGATACAGTATGTAGTCTTTTGTGTCTGGCTTTGTTCACTCAGCATAATGTTTTGTTTTTTGTTTTTTTTTAATTAATTAATTAATTAATTAATTTTTGGGTGTGTTGGGTCTTCGTTTCTGTGACAGGGCTTTCTCTAGTTGCGGCAAGTGGGGGCCACTCTTCATCGTGGTGCGCGGGCCTCCCACTGTCGCGGCCTCTTGTTGCGGAGCACAGGCTCCAGACGCGCAGGCTCAGTAGCTGTGGCTCACGGGCCCATTTGCTCCGCGGCACGTGGGATCCTCCCAGACCAGGGCTCGAACCCGTGTCCCCTGCACCGGCAGGCAGACTTTCAACCACCGCGCCACCAGGGAAGCCCCAGCATAATGTTTTGAGGTTCATCCACGTGTATCAGAGCTTCATTCCCTTTTATGGCCAAATAATATTCACTGTATGGATGGACCACATTTAGTTTATCCACTCATCAGTTCCTGCCCCTGTCATTTTGTAAACATGAAAATATTCAGGAGTCCCAGGATTGGGATGCTGGATCAGTGGGCATGTGCATTCATAATTCCCATGACAGGATGCCTTCCATCGGGCTGCACTACAGATGCTCCCCCAGCAATGTGTGGGGTTGCCTGTTTCCCCACAGCCTGGCCAGCACAGGGTGTCATCACACTTTTGAATTTTTGCCCAGCTGATAGATGGAATCAAACAGTATCTCAGAGTTGCTGTGATCTGCTGTTTTTTACTAGGAGTGAGTATCTTTGGGTTGTTGAAGAACAAATTGCAGCCCTTCCCCAAAGTCTCAGTTCAAGACCTTTGACCATTTGTCTGAGTTTGGAGATGGAAAAGGGGCAGAGTCTGAGGAGAGGGGAAAGCGTGGGGGAGTAGACTCCAGCCTCCCAGAGTCCAGGAAAGACTCTTGACATTTATCCCATTTTACAGATGTGGAAACTGAGGTACAGAACAGTTAAGGTCAAGCAGTGAGCCAGGGGCTGGAAAGGATTTGAACCTGATCTGCCTGAAGCCCGGACCCCACTGAGGCTGAGACTCTCTGCCAGCCTACCTGTACCCATTCCCTCCTCAATCTCTCTTGTGTCACTATCCCTCAGGTCTGACTCAGCTCCCCCTCTCCCTCTGGGACTCTGGGCTCCTCAAGAGGTTTCCCACCTCCAGACCCCAGACTCACTCCAGAAGAATCTTTTGACACAGTGCCCCTCCCCTGCTCACACACCTGCATGGCCCTGGGAATAAAGCCCCACTCCTCTGCCTGGCTTTGGAGGCCTGTGCTGCCTCCCCACCCTGCCCATGTCACCAGTTCCTCCATTTAGTCTGTCCCCTCCAGCCACTCCACTCGTAACTACGCTGTCCCAGCCGGCCATGCTTTCTCAAGCTGCAGGACCTTTACTCCTGCTGTGCCTTCTGCCTGGAATCTGCAATGGATTCGTTTCTGCCTGCCACTGCAACTCATCCTCCAAGCCCCAGACTCAACATCCCCTCCCCCAGGGAGCCCTCCTCACATCCCCCTGCAGCATAGAGGCATGGTTTGTACGTGAGGAGAGCTCTGAGCTTGTGGGAGAGGCTAGGAGCTTGGAAAGTCAAAGGCAGTTTGCCAAGGAATCCTTGGCAAACTCCTACTCATGTGTTGAAGCCCCAATTCTAATGTCTCCTCTCCAGGAAAGCTTCCGGTACCCTGTCCCTCACTCTGGCCTTGACCTGACTCCATCAGACTCGGGGTGCCTGTGTCCTGTTCTGTCTTTTTCCGAGACTGGTTGCTCCTGAAGAAACTGGACAGGGCTGAAGTCTCTTGGGGGCTCAGCATGGATGATGTTTGTTGAACAAATAAATGAATGCATGGGTTGGGAGTCAACTGAGCTGAGACCAGGAAGTGAGTTGATGAGGTAGCAGTTAGTTGGGGTGTTATTGGGGGACATGTAGTCATTGGGTTCCAGCAAGAAGGAAGCAGGCTGCCCCTGCCCTTCCCCTAAGAATCCTGGTCCTTGAGGCCTTTCAGCGGTGGCGGGGGGGAGGGGGGGGCGGGTCTCTGTGTCTTCTTCATTCTTCCCCTCTGCACTTCAGCGGACACCAGTTCCTCTTCCCCTGAGTCGCTGGCTACAGAGCCTGAGGAGCGCCAGGCACCACAGTGGATCCGGATCCGCGGAGGGTCAGACCCTCTGACCCCCGCGTCCAGGTGAGCCAGGACGCAGCCCCTCCGCGCCGGAGACTTCTAGCACGACCGAGGCCAAGGCGTGGCAGGGGGACCAGAAAGGTAGGACGGAGACACTAGAACTTGGGTCTGTGCAAACCAGAGCTGGTGGGACCCCGTCAGCAGCCCCCCCACCCCCACCCCCACCGCCAGCCCAAGACCCAACAGCCTGCAGTTCGGAAAAGAAAGGCAGAGGGGCGGGGTCGTTTCCAGGGCAACGGCTCATTTGCATATAGTCCCGACTTGGCCAAAGAGGGCTCCCGAAATGTTCGGGGAAATTGGGCAACTTAGCCCGAAGGGGCTGATCTGAGAGAAGGGGAAGGGGCTGTCTGGGTCAGGTCTCCTCCTCGCCTTCCAAGCCCCTGAGGCATCCAGGTTAGGTACCCATTCCCCGGAAGGGGAGACTGAGGCAGGGGTCCAGAGCCAATCAAAGAGGAGCCACCAGCGGAAGGGCTAAGTTTTAACACTTCAGAAGTGGCCTGAGCTGCTCTCAGCTATTAAGAAAGTATATAACAAACATAGGTGGCGAGGGGGAGGGTGACCCCAGACTGAGGTTGGGGCTTGGATTCTGGTGTCTCTGCCTAGGTTGCCTGCATGGGGGGCGCCCTGGTATGGGTGCTGTTGTTGCCGCTGCTGCTGCTGCTGCATCCAGGCAGCCAGGAATTGTCGTGCCCCGTGTCCTCGGGGGATGTGGACTGGACCAGGGAGTTCACGGACACATGCCTGAACTTCAGCGGCCAAAGCCTGAGCCTGCTGCCTCAGAACCAGTCTCTGCAGGCCAGCAGTGTGCTTCTTCTCGACCTGTCTGGGAATGGCCTTCAAGAGCTCCCACCGCTTTTTTTTGCTCACCTGGGAAAGCTGCAGGTCCTGGATGTGACCAACAACCCCCTGGACCCCGTGGGTAGGGCACTGGCCGAACGCTGTGACCTTGACCTGAGGGCTGACTGCAGCTGTGTCCTATTACCCTGGCACAAGGTCCGGCGGGACAACTGCTCTGGCTCACTGCCTCTGCGGTGCCTGGATGTGTCCACCAGTGCCTGGCACAACGTCTCTGCCTTCTTGGAAGTGGGCTGCGCCCCTCGCCTGACCATGACAACCATAGGAGTGCTGGTGGCCAGTGGAAGCCTGTTGCTCGTGCTTGCCATTGCTGGCCCAGCGCTGGCGCGGAGACTCTGTAGACATCGGGTAGGCAGTAGCCGGGGCATGAGCAAAACGTGGGCTGCTCAGAATGGTCCCAGGTCTGGCTCGGGCCAGCAGCCACGGTACAGTAGCCGGGGCCTCAGCCCTAAGCTCCCAGCAGCCACCCGGCCCGGATCTTCCACTTCTGACTATGAGAACATGTTTGTGGGCCAACCAGCTGCCAGGCACCAGTGGGCTGAACACAGGTGAGTGACCCACACACATCTGCCTGCAAGACTCTGGAGCCAGATGGCCAGGGTTCAATTCCCAGCTCTGCCTCTTACAGGCTGTGTGATCTTGGGCAAGTAGTTTCCACCTCTCTGGGTCACCGTTTCTTCACCGATAAAATGGGGACGGTAACAGCCCTCCGCCTCATGGAGTTGGGATAAGAATTGAGTTCTTGTGTATGAGACAAGCGTCCCTCTCACGACCTGCAAACCCAGCTTCTGGCTGCCAAGGATTGGGAGAGAGGAGGCAGGTGTTCAAGGCAGAGTCGGGGCTCTGCCGTAGCGGTCAGCGGCCTGGGCTCAGATGTCGTGTGACCCAGGGCTGTCTCTG
Organism: Balaenoptera physalus; assembly: GCF_965194825.1. NCBI lineage: Eukaryota > Metazoa > Chordata > Mammalia > Artiodactyla > Balaenopteridae > Balaenoptera > Balaenoptera physalus. Next base: position 13,059,854 of record NC_138890.1, on the reverse strand, counting down.
AACTTCTGTTTCAGTCTCCGTAAAATGGGACAGCACTCCGGTCTCCTTCTGACACATAGGAGATGCTAAGAAAGCCATCTGTGTCTCTCTCTACCCCACAAAGCCCTGCCTCCAAAGTTGCCTGGGCTTAGATAGATGGGTTCAACTTTTCCAGGTTGGATGAGGGAGTGGAGGGGATTTCAGGGGGGCAGGCACAAGGAAGGGCAAAAGCCTGGAGGTGGGAGAGAACAGAGAATCTGCTGTGGATGTGTTTTGAGAAGGCAAGACATCAGGGCTGAAGTTGGAGGGGGCTGGGAGGATCCAACCAGGAAGGGAAGAGGGTCATGGCTGGGTTTTGGGGCAGCAGAATCCAAAAGGTGGGGAGGCCTGTGGGAGGCTGTTGGTGAGAAATAAGAGAATATGCAAAGCAGATGCAAATATGGCTAAAAAGCAGAAGTGGGCTGAGGTAAGGAGTTGAAGGCACCACACTCCCTAAGGCAGCTTGTGTTCTGATGCTTGCCTCTGCCTCGCTGTCACCAAGACCTCAGGACCAGTCTCCTCTAAAAACAGTTTAGAATTGGATGTGTCAATCTCAACCTACATTTTACAGTTGCAGAAATGGAGGTTCTGGAAATTCCCTGGTGGTCCAGTGGTTAGGACGCTGTGCTTTCACTGGTGAGGGCGCGGGTTCAATCCCTGGTCGGGGAACTAAGGTCCCACGAGTCGTGCGGTGTGGCTGAAAAAAGAAAAAGAAAGAAAGAAATGGAGGTTCCAGAAGGCAGGGGAATGACATGCCCAAGGTCAGAAGCAGAAGCAAGAAACAAACCCTGACTTCCATCCCCATACAACCATTTATGTATTTGGAGTAATTTATACTAAAGTACAAATGACTGCTAGACACCACTTACCCAAAGTGGCCTTTTTTACAAGAGGAGCGGGGGTGGGGGTGTTAGGATGTTCTGGAGGCAGGAAAGTTCTTCTCTGGGTGTCTTGCCCACCATAGCAAGACATTCCTAAGAAGCTACCTCCTCCCTGATCCATTTTGTGGATGGGGAAACTGAGGCTCAGAGATTTATTTTTGTATCAAGACCACAAATTCAGTTGCTTCTGGGGACCTGGTGAAAACATTTCCCATCTGAAGGGGCACTGGTTCAGCTCCAGCCACTTGTGTTCATGTGGCTGGTGTGACTAGAGCTTCCAGTTTTTTAAGAGGAAAACAAAATCTAGAATTTAATGTAAAAAATGGGCAACCATCTCAACTTTAAGGAAGGAAAAAACCCTACAGTGACTCAAGGTCCTTGGACCACAGTGTTACAATGCTGAATCCACAGAATCTTCCCTGAATCACTGCACCTTACTTGCTTTCCTCACAGAAAGTTGGGCCAGGCTGGGAGAACACTGCCCCATGACTCACTTTTCTCATATGTAAATATTAGGAGTGGACTCAATTGCCCTGAACTACTTTGCCTCTCAAAGCTGATGTGCCTGCTCCCTGAATCCTACCTGCCCTCCCATCTGTCTGTGCCCACAGGCCTCACCCTTCAGAGGACAGCGACTTCTACATGAACTATAAGAGCCTCCACCATGATTCCCAGCCTGTCTACTGCAACTTGCAGTCGCTGGGCCAGGCCCCACTGGATGAAGAGGAGTATGTGATCCCTGGACGCTGAGCCTTCAACATCTCAGACTCCAGCCTACCCCCTTCCAGGTGACTTTGGGCACCCTGGATCTTCCCTGGCCTCAGTCTTCCCATCTGAGGAATGGGACCAGGGAAGGATCATCCTTGAGGCCCCAGGGAGGCTCTGCAGCCCCCTCTCTAGACCACTCTGCTCCTCAGGCCACTCGGCTGCTACAAGTGGAGAAGGAGAGACCCCAACACAGGGATGGGAGGGTCAACGTGTGAACTCTGTCGTCACCCTCCTGTTGGTGTGCAAGTATTGCCCAATAAATTCTGCGGGACAGATGAGGCTGCTGGGCTCCCAAGACAAGAGCTCTGGGACTCCCAAATTGCTCCCAACCCCCAGTCTCTCCCCTCTGTCACTCTCAGGCCCCCTTCTCAGGTGCCTGGTATCCAGACTTGGCCCCCCAGGGCAGCCCACACTAGCCTCAAAGGGATCCTTATAACTCATGAATGGGACTGCGCCCCTCCCCTGCTCACGCACACTCTATGGCTCCCCACTGCCCCCAGATTCTCAGCCTGGTGGTTGAGACCTGCGTGACCCAGCCCTGCCCAACCCACTGCCCTCTCCCATTCCTCTGCCTTTCTGGTCTGGGCCTCCTCCCCATTAAGCTCACCTCCCTCCTGAAGCTTTCATTTTCTCATGCCATTTACCCATGCCTTTCCTTTTGCCCAAATTGCCATCCCCTTCCACGTTTTCTCACTCTTAAGCATCTGAATACAGATGCAGAACTCTGGTCTGGGCATCAGGAGGCATGGGTCCACTTCCTGACTCTGCCATTAACCCTCTAGGCTTCAGTTCCCCCATCTGTAAAACAAGGTGATTAAAATTGGCCTCTAAGGCTGTTTTAGCTCTAATATCCTGAGATACCTTAACTCATCCTTCAAGGCCCAGGTGCAATGCCAATGCCACTCCGAGAACCCTTCCCTGGTTCCTCCTCAGGCAGAGTTCATCACTCCCAGAGCTCAGTGTATTTCAAGAGTTTGTTCAAGCTCATGCCTCAGCTGGGTTTCCTGTCAGCTGCTCCCAGCCCGACTCCTGCCAAGCCCCCAAACTAGGGGAGACAGAGCTGGACACAGACACCCCCAGTCCTGGGAGGTCAAGCCTGGGCCAGAAGGAGAGATGGAACGACGGTCCCCAGAGGGAGATGAATGAAGGAGTTTAAAAAGGGCTGTATGTAAGAGGGGAATCTGAAGTGGGTTTTGAAGGATGCATAGGTGTTCGAGAAGTAGAAAGGACAAGGCACACTGGGCAGAGGGACCAGCCTGGAGGTGTGAAAAGGCACACAGGCAGCAGTGTCCGGCAAAGGCAACAGTTGATGTTTGGGGAGAGACTCAGTATGGCAGCTGCTACCTTTTGGTGATCCTGACATTGAGTTTAATTTTGAGGCTCCCTTGGCTTCCCCAACACCTGGGAGTGACCCAGGGTGGGAGAGGCAACCTATGAGGGTCTTCAGCTTCCTTGCATCCCTGCATCCCTGCCCTAGACACTACTCGAACCCCCACTCCTGCTGCCAAAAATCTGTCTTCCTCTGCTCACTAATGCATTGCCTGGGTTGACCTCTTTGCACGATTCTTACTACAATCAGCCACTTATGATCTATCTTATACTCATTTGTCCCTGCACTCAACTGAGCTTGAATGGAGTGGTTTTTGCCTGCGTTGTTCCTTCGTGTCCTCAGTGCCCAGCCATGGCCTGGCACAAAGTGGGTACTCACTGAATACATTCAGGGGCACCTGCAGTCATTCAGATCTGCCTCTGGATGGTGGGGTTCACAGGGGACACATCTCACTCACTGCTGAAGCTGGGTGCTCTGTCCTCCAGACTCCCATGACAGTTCCTCAGGGTGAACAGGCAAGTGGGTGTGGGGAAGGGGCTGGGCTTAGTACATCTCGGCAATTCCAAGATCCTAAGTAGGAAAAGATATAACCTGGGAGACGTGGTGTGCATGAAAACGTTCTTCACAACTTACTTCTCCCTGCTCTTTTTTTTTTTTTAATTAGTTAATTTCTTTTTGGCTGCGTTGCTGTGCACGGGCTTTTCTCTAGTTGTGGTGAGCGGGGGCTACTCTTCGTTGCGGTGCTCAGGCTTCTCATTGCGGTGGATTCCTTTGTTGCAGAGCATGGGCTCTAGGCATGCGGGCTTCAGTAGTTGTGGCCCGCGGGCTCAGTAGTTGTGGCGCATGGGCTTAGTTGCTCCATGGCACGTGGGATCTTCCCAGACCAGGGCTCGAACCCACGTCCCCTGCTTTGGCAGGTGGATTCTTAACCACTGTGCCACCAGGAAGTCCCTCTCCCTGCTCTTTTTATATGAAAGGATAGAGGCATCATTAAAACAAAGGGAGGTGCCACAAACAGGAGAGGTAATGGGACTCTTCCAGGTCGGGGGCAGATTCACACACAATGCACTTGACTCTGGGCTGCCTGTGTTTGGAAAGGTGACCCCCATGGAGGGAGAGAGAGCAGGATAGTGATAGAGACAGGGCCAGATAATTACAGAAACAGGAGTACTGAGAGATCAGAAGAGATGGAGGGAGACTGAGACCCAAAAGGGTCTCAGAAACCAAAGCAGAGGAATAGGGAGGTAGAGAAGCACAGAAACAGAGAGAGGGATGTCTCCGGCTGCACTTGAGGACCATTGGCATCATGACCACCATCCAATTTCTTGGCATCCCCAAGAACGTCCTGCCACCCATTCCCCGGACTGTTCCAATCATCTCATATTAGCTCCCCTGAGGGAACTGAGGCCAGCGGGGGTGGGCTCTTCCCAAGGTCACCAGCTCCATCCTGGACACCACAGGGGTCAGGTCAGACAGCTTCATTTTTATTACCAGAGTTTTCCATAAACAACACCCTGTCAGACCACCCCTCCCCAGCCCTCCAGTACCCAGGCAGATCACCCCAATAAATTAATAATAAATACATACATAAATACATAGGTTTGGGCCAGGAGGGAGCAGACAGCAATGGTTAGGAATCGGGTATTTCAGGTTCCACGAGCCCATTAGACAGACAAGGACAACTGAAGTCATTTCCATTGCATTTGTGCCATAAGTGAAGGACCAGGGCCGCTCACACGCAGTGGCAGTCCTTGGCCACGAGGTCGTCGAAGGGCGTGAGTGACACGCGGCCGTCGCTGTCTTGGTGCATGAGCACCACCGGATCGTAGCTGGCTGGCACGCAGCATGGGGCAGGCGCAGCATCAGGGTTCAGGCCATGCAGGCGCGCTTGCATCTGCGCGTGCGTGTTAGCCGATCGGAAGTGGCTCGGGCACGCGCCGATGCACATGCGCACGTCCAGCTCGCGTGGCGCCAACACCCAGTCAGCCCAGCCCAGGTCCTCAAGCGACGCGCGCAGGCTCTGCAGGCGACAGCAGCGCCCCTCCCCGAGCGGGCAACCGTCCCGGGTGCGAGCATGCGCGTGGCGTCGCCCCCTGGTGGCGCTTGTCCGCCAGTGCAGCTCAAGCTGGGGCTGTGCAGAAGACAACGCCTCCAGCAACTGGTCCGTTCGCCGCAACGGTCGCAGGCGTATTGCGGGAGCCCGGGAGCTTCCGAGGCTGAGCTGACGCTGTAGTGGCCGCGTCACATCCCACGAGCTCCGCGCCTTCGGGGACAGCCGGAGAAGGGCCCTATGCAGGCGGGAGGCTGCAGGGAGCCCCTCAGTTAAGTCGACCCGGGGGATGCGCAGGTGCAGGTGGCCACCTGGCCCAAGTCGCACTACGGGAGAGAGGAAAACCCGTCACTCACGGGCCTACTGTGTGCCGGGCACGGGATGGTGGTGGTGTGTGTGTGCCCATTTTCTCCAACACCCCAAGCTGGATCCTACCTCAGGGCCTTTGCACAAGCTACTTCCTCTACCGGCCACACTCCTCCCCTGAATCTCAACATGGCTGGTTACATACCACTCCAGCCTGCCCCAAATTGGCACCGACCTATTTTATTTGGTTGTCTATTATTTGCCTCCCCCACCAGAATCTCAGCGGGGATTTCTGTCTGCTTCGTCACCACTGTGCCTGGCACATAGTAGGTGCTTAGTTAATACTTGCAAGAATGAATGTATATCTGATCTTTTAGAGAGACTGAGATTCCAATGCTGGCTCTGCCTCCTTCTGGCTGCCAAAATCATTTTTACTGAAGTTCTACTAAGTGCCCGGGGCTGGGGATACAGTAACGAGCTACTGTGTTTTCAACTCTCTGGTTTCCTCCATATCTGAGAAATGAAGGGTGTCTGGCTCCCCAGGATTCTCAGACCTCCAGGCTGGTACATATGTTGGGGATACTGGGGAGACTGAGGTTTGAGGGCTCGCAACCCAGTCTATAGGCTCAGAGAGAAAGAAGTTTTCCTGGAGTCCCACAGCACAAGTGGGATTAGGGCGGGGTAAGAGCTCTCCCTTCTGGCCTGACACCCTCCCCTCAACTCCTCCCAGTTCCTAGCGCAGCCCACATCTCCTTGCACCCCCTCCGCCCGCTGGAGGCTAGGTGGAGGGCGTGAAAATACTCCACTCCCTCCCTAAGGCACCAGTCACGTGCAACTTTAGCGGTGCCTCGGCGCGCGATTGCATCAGATTCGGAACCAGCCCAAGCAGGTTCTGCGCATCTCTGCGCACCGCTCTGTCCCCTCCCTCGCCCCTCCCTTCCGCCGGACCCCTGGATCCTTCCCACTGGAAATCCCCCTCCAACCCTTTCCTCACATCCACGGGCAGGGACCACGTCCCCTCGCCCGACCTTGTCTCTGGGTTCTCCAGGCTCTTTGAGTCTTCAGTAGAGTCTCTGGATTCTGTGGCCTTAGTTTCCCCATCTGCCACCCGGGGAGGTGTTGTAACATCTCAGGTTGGCTAAGCCTCGCCTGGTCCTGATGCAAACCCAGCCTTTAGTTCCCCCATCAGCCTCGAGGGGTGACTTTCTTGCCGGGTTCACGGATGGGGAAACTGAGGCTCGGCGGTAGGTCTAGGCCTCTATGTCTAAGAACCACTGGTTAAACGATGGGAGCTGCCCAGGGTGGGGTCTCCGAGATTTTACTCACGCTTTGGAGTGAGTATCCGGACTTCAGGGGGAATGAGGTCCGGGTTCGAGTCTTCCCGGGTCTGGTTCGCTCGAAGCCGGGTCAGCAAATCTTCGTAGCGTTTCCGCAACTCCCGGAATCTGGAGACATCAGGACTGGAGTGCACGTTTGAGGGTCCCGGGAAAGCGGAGAGGTGCTCCTGGGCCAGAGAGAGGGCGCCTCCCGACGGCAGCCAGGAGAACATCAGCAGCATCAGCAGCATCGGAGAGCGGTGTGGTGGTGTCGGTCGCTGCCCTGGCATGACTGTGTTAGTTAAGCTCTAAGCTGGGACTGACCGGACGCTGCTGGACTAGCCTTTATAGTCCCCGGACTTTGTCCGCCCCCGCCTGCCTGGTCCCGCCCACCGTGGGTGCAGAGTAAACACTCCAGGGACCACAACTGGGCGGGGTCTTCGGCTGCTTTTCAGGGGGCAGTGCTTTTTGATGGGTGAGGGGGGGGGCTCCTAGGTATGCTGGGGAACCCCCTTCAGGAGCCTCTCTGAGCCTCAGTATCTTCTTCTGTGAAGTGGGGACATCATCCCAGCTTGGTGGACTGGAGGGAAGAATAATTTTCTCAAAAAAGATTTATTACTATGTGCTGAACTCCACAGCAGGAGCTTAAGAGGTGAGGTGGCTTTCTTCCCTGATGAGATTCCCGCTCTCCCCTCTTTGCTTAGGGTCAAAGGCTGAAGATAGTGAAAAACAAAGGAAGCAGCGGGAGGAAAAAAGGGCCAGAAAGAGCCAGATAGTGCAACCTGAGGCAAATCATTCCTCTCCATCACACCTCTATTTCTTCATCTGGAAAATAAGGAAGGATTGAGACTTTCACTGGAGAGAAGGTCAAATGAGGTGTAAAGGACAGAACCAGGCACATAGCAGGTGCTTGATAAACTGGGTGTTTTTGTAGTTACTCATCTTCAGCTGGGGAACTCCTATCCATTCCTCAAAACCCTACTCAGAAAGCCCCTCCTCCAGAAAGCCGCCTCTGACATTTCCTTTCCAGGCTCAGCAGGGTGCTTCCAACCTCATCCCTTCCTCCAGCCCAGCCCTGACCCCACAGCGCTGGGAGTGTGTGTGCTTGGCTCTGTCTGCCCCCAGACTGGGGGCTTCTTGAAGGCTTGGGCAGGGATGAAGCTACTCTGGGCCCCCATCCTTTGGCTGGGCCTGAAGAAGAGGTGGCAGAGAATTGGGGTGCTGGGGCCTGGGGCAGTGAAGGCTGGTATCAGGTCCAGCCACCAGAGGATAGAGGAGTAGAGGGTGCCCCAGGAACATCCTTTCTCCTGCGGTACCCAGCCCTTGCTCTACTGCTCAGGACTCCTGGCCCCAGGCATCCATCCCTGTGCCTACTCCCAGCTTCCTGGCCTCAGAGAGGGTGGGCTGCTGTGCAAAGCAGATCGTGGGGGTGTGTAAAGTGTGACGGGGTGTGTGCAGGCAACAGATACAAGGGGGGGTGTCACACAGCAAGGCTCCTACTGGAGAAATGGAGTCCAGGCCCTCCCCACCTCCAGCTGTGTGAGCCCCACCAAGCCTCTGGCTCCATTGGGTCTCAGCCTCAGCTTCTGTGCAGTGGGATTATCGCCCAGCTATCGGGGTGGAGGGCTGAGGCTCTCGATGTGATGCCCCGGGAACTCAGCAGGTGCTTAGTAGAGACGTCTCTCCGCTCACGTCACCATCATGTCCATCTGACTGCAGCTGGTTGGGAGGCTGGACCAGTCCTCTTCTTTCCATGGGACTCATTTCCATTCTAAGGATAAGGAAACCAAGACTTTGAGGGGCAAGTAAGGTGGGTAGAGTTGTAGGGGACGATCCCACCATGGGATCTTGCACGTGTCCACACAGGCCACGCAGACCTCATCTGAGTCTTGTCAGAATGCCTGGGTCCCCTGGGAACCCAGAGTTTGGAGGCCTGAGAGGAGTTTCTCGGAAGCCATCACCACTCACCTCCTTACTTCTCTTGGAAAGCTGTCATGGGACAGCTTCTCATGCCTCCCAGGTATGAGCCTCCCCAGGAAATTAACAGAAAATTCAACTTTTAAAGTGAACAGGACTTCCCTAGTGGCGCAGTGGTTAAGAATCCGCCTGCCAATGCAGGGGACACGGGTTCGAGCCCTGGTCCAGGAAGATCCCACATGCCGCGGAGCAACTAAGCCCATGCGCCACAACTACTGAAGCCTGCGCACCTAGAGCCCGTGCTCCGCAACAAGAGAAGCCACCACAATGAGAAGCCCGTGCACCGCAACGAAGAGTAGCCCCCGCTCACCGCAACTAGAGAAAGCCCGCGTGCAGCAACGAAGACCCAACGCAGCCAAAAATAAATAAATAAATTTATATTTAAAAAAACTAAAGGAAACGGATCAACAGCCAGATGGAAGAGATGCATCGGGCGAGGTACGTGACGAGGGCATGGATTTCCCATGTCTGCTTCCAGCGCACCACCCTCCCAGCACCTCTGCATGTTCATCAACCCAGACGCTCTCCAAAGCCCATCCTTTGGGGGTTTGTGGAAGCTTCATCACATAGGCACAGTTGATTAAGTCACTGGCCATTGGTGATTGAACTCTAGCTCCAACCCCTCTTCCATCCCCGGAATTGGGGTGTATGGGGAGGTTGGGGCTGAATGTTCCAGCCCTCTAATTGCATGGTTGGTGCTCCTAGCAACCAGCCTCCATCCTTGAGTTGTTTTTCAAAAGTCACCTCTATAACATAACGAAAGACACCTTTATCTCTCTCTTCACAGGAAATCCCAAGGGTTTTAGGACCTCTATGCCAGAAATGGGGTGGAAGACCAAATGTATATTTCTTATTATAAGTCACAATATCACATATATAAACAGAATCATGCAGCCTGTGGTCTTTTGGATCTGGCTTCTTTCACTCAGCATGTTTTCAGGGTTCATCTATGTTGGAGTGTGTATCAGTGCTTTTCTCTTTTTTATGACTGAATAGTATTCCAGCGTATGAAGACACCACACTTCGTTCATCCATTCATCCATTCATGGTCATTGGGTTGTTTCCACCTTTTGAACTATTGTGAGTAGTGCTTTCTTGAACACATACATGAAGATTTGAGGACCTGTTTTCAATTCTTGTGAGGTTGTACCCAGAAGGGGAATTGCTGGAGCATATGATCATTCTATGTGTAACTTTTTGAGGCATCACAAAAATGTTTTCTACAGCCCTCTGCCTTTTTATTTTTAAATTTTTATCAAGATATGACTTACAGAAAGCAAAAAGGCCTAATCTTAGGTGTTGAGTTCGATGACATTTCACATAACCACCTCCCGAAATGAGGTTCCAGAACATTCCCAGCTCCATCACTCTCCCTACCTTCAGATAACAGCTGTGCCCACCTCTGTTACCATGGATGAGTTTGCCTATTTCCTAACTTGATGTAAACAGAACCAGCCATTGCATCCTCTTTTCTGTCTGGCGACTTTCACTCAACACCACGGCTGTGAATGGCTGTGTTCTTCACCTATTGTGTGCCTTGTTCTTTTTCCTTGCTGTATAGTATTCCACTGTGCATGTCCAGGAGTGGAGCTGCTGATTCATGAGTGGGTGTCTGTCACTTTACGAGCAGGACCAGTAATTAGTTCCCTTTATTCCTGGAACTTCTCAAGGGGACACAGCCCGTGGGTGGTCCCTAGGGACAGGAAACGGTGACATTAGCTCCATGGTGGTTTCCACTTCACCAAATTCTGGAATGCTGGCAGCCAGGCCGATCTGGCTCTCCTTCACAGCATTGCTAGCCGATGACCTCATGGCCAGTCCCATGGCCAAGCTGGGAGGAGCAGTGGGGCAGGCTGCAGGCAGCCAGCCAGCGATGAGCTCAGTCGGCCGGGACCCTGCATTCCTCACTGGCAGCTTCCACGAGTCCCAGAGGCCACGCCACAGCAGAGGTAAACAGAGCACAGAGGCCGGGGGTCAGGCTGTTCCCTCCACTTAGCTTAGCTCCCAACCTCCTAGAATTTTTCCTCACCACCTTCTGTTGGCCGTAGGCACCCTCATCAGACACACACGACACATAAGAAACAACCCAAACCCAGTTGTTGGTTTCTCATTATGTGAGGCAAACACAGTCATGACACGAGATCCGGAAGAGGTGAAAAAGCAGGTTATTTAAAAATCTCTGAGTTCAACGGACAAGGAGAACTGCTCTCCTGTAGCTGTGAACGTCCCTCCAGGCCAACATGTGCCTGTGTCATCGATGGGGGTCCACAGGCAGCCTGGGTTCAAATCGTGGCTTAGTCCTTGAGATGCCAAGCAGATTTGGGAAGCATTACTAATCTCTCCAAACCTCAGTTTCTCAGTGCAGCCTGTCTCTCAGTATTACCCTCTTATAGGGCAGCACTGAGTAGATGAAGTTTGATTGGAGCTACAATCCCAAGAACTAATAACTATTGGTATTATGGGTAATTGGCCAATAATGTCTCAGCTTCAGCTAGAGTTGAGCTCAGATAGGTCTGGGCAATCTTACTTAGAAAGAATGGCCCCTACCGGCAAACTCCTATTTACCTCTTAAACCCCAGTTTGATGCCCCATCTTCCAATAAGACTTCCTTGTTCTCTGCCCAGGTTCCCTCAGGTTGAGGGGCCTCCCTCTGGCCTCATCTTGACCACACAAGGCTGGAAGGTCTGAGTCCGGCTCTGTGCACTGCCAGACCAGAGCTTTCTGGGACCAAGTCCCAGTATCACTATGTTAGTTTCCTGTGGCTGCCGTAATAAATTGCCACAAACTGGGTAGTTTAAAACAACAGAAATTTATTCTCTCATAGTTCTGGAAGCCAGGACTTTGAAATCATAGGTTGGCAGGGCTGTGCTCCCTCCAAAGGCTCTAGGGGAGGATGCTTCCTTGCCTCTTCCAGCTTCTGGTGGCCCCAAGTGTTCCTTGGCTTGTGGCTGAATCACTTCAGTCTCTGCCTCTGATTTCCCATGGCCTTCTCCTCTTCTCTGTCTATCCCTCCTCTTCTCTAAGGACACCTGTCAGTATGCAGTAAGTCCCCTACGTGCGAACGAGTTCCATTCTGAGAGCGCATTCATAAGTCCAATTTGTAAGTCCAACAAAGTTAGCCTACATACCGAACTAACACAGTCGGCTATATAGTACTGTACTGTAATAGGTTTATAATACTTTTCACACAAATAATACATACAAAACAAACAAACACAAAAAATAAAGAAAACATATAAAATTTTACAGTACAGTACCTTGAAAAGTACAGTAGTACAGTACAACAGCTGGCATACAGGGGCTGGCATCGAGTGAACAGGCAAGAAGAGTTACTGACTGCAGGAGGGAGAGGAGGTGGGAGATGGTAGAGCTGAAAGATCGTCAGCAATAGGAGATGGAGGGCAAGCTGCAATTTCACTCATGCCCCACCTTGATGGAATGTATGTTTGCATCTTTGAAAGTTTGCAACTTGATGGTTCATATGTAGGGGACTTACTGTATTTAGGGCCCAGTGTAAATCCAGAACAGTCTCATTTCAAGATCTTTAACTTAATTACTTCTGCAAAGACCCTTTGTCCAAATGAGGTCACATTCACAGGGACTGAGGGATCTGTATCAGCTCATCAAGGGAGGTGTGGTCCAGAGAAGGGCCATGAAATTCCCTGAGAAACATCACAGCAGTGAATGATGGCGATGGTGTGGGGAGACACCTACATCTGCAGCAAAGTGTGGAGCAAAGAATAAATACCAGGGGAAAAATTTTGAGCACCTACTGTTACCAAACTGAACTCGGGTCAGCTCACCCTACACACAACAAAGCCAATCTACTGACACCAGGTTGTGTTGAAGGAAAGTACAACGTTTATTGCAGGGCACCAAGCAAGGGAGTGGGAGACCAGCCTCCAATCTACTCCACCTTGGCCCCTGAGTTAGGAGTTTTTTTTAAAGGGGAAGAACAAAGAGGCTGAAATTAATCATCTTGTGACATTGCTGTGACATATCTGGTTTTTTTAAATCAGAATTGTACCCATTCTTTTTTTTTTAATATTTATTTATTTGGTTGCACTGGGTGTTAGTTGCAGTACTTGGGCTCCTTAGTTGTGGCATGTGAACTCTTAGTTGCAGCATGCATGTGGGACCTAGTTCCCTGCCCAGGGATTGAACCCATGTCCCCTGCATTGGCAGGTGGATTCTTAACCACTGCACCACCAGGGAAGTCCTGGAGTACAGAGTCTTAACTACTGTGCCACCAGGGAAGCCCCTGCTGTGACATTTCTTAATCGTAGTTTCAGGCATCAGGATATGTCTGGTTTACGATTCTCTGGCCAGGTGGTCCATGGCTCTGGGGTCTGTGAGCTCATCTTGCCCTGGAGAAACAAGCTGAGTTTGTATGTTAGCGATGTTATCTACAATAGCCATTTTGGTACATTAACAATGTTATCAACATCAGCAATTTTAATCATCTGACTCTGGTTGATTCGTGTTCAGTTAGCACAGGATTGAGGTCAGACAGGACAAGAAAGGGAATGAAGTTTGGGATAGAGGGATTAATCCTAAACTTGGTAAGGGAACTCGGTTTTAGGGGGGCTCAGTTTCACTACTGTGTGTCTGGCACATAAGACATAATCCTTATAAGACCTGATGGGGGCGGATCATGATCTTCATTTCACAGGTGACAACCTGAGGCCGGAGAGGCATTGTGCCAAGGCCAGAAAGCTTGAAGTGAAGCTGGACTTGAAGCCCAGGCAGCCAGCTCCCTAGCCTGCTCCGTCTCTCCCAGAGCCTCTAAAAAGAGGGGATCTGGCCACCCTCAGGGGCCAGCGTGAGATGTGGGGCGGGGAGGAGGAAGACGAATTCTCCCTCTACCCTTCTGTGTTCTTGGCTGAGACCCCCTGGAATAAAAGACAGATTAGCAAGAGAAAAACACACAGAAGTCTAACATGTATATCTCGTGTATATATGGGAGATACAGAGGGAAACTGAGTAAAACTCCCCAAGAGGGCCCCAGCCACTCCCTTAAATACCATCTTCCGCTAAAGACAAAAGAAAGGTGCTGGGCCTGGGGTGGGTGTTGAGGCCAATTCTGGGAGGTGACCAGGAAAAGCACAGTAAACAAGGGTAAGGTTCGTTCTGCAGGTTTTAATTTGTGCTCTCTCCACTGATAAGATTCTCCAGGGATTTAGAGCCATGCTCTTCTTCCTTGTACAGAGAGGGAGACACACTTAACAAATGGAGACTTCTTTTATAAATGTAAATGCCCCTTACAAAAGCGTAACTTCTACTCTGTTTTCAGAGTTTCTCCTGTACCTGCAGTTTCTCTAAAGAATCTTTATGCCAAAGAGGCAGGCTCTGGAGTGTCACCTTCTGCTACCCTTCAGATGGGACTGATGAAATTGCAATGTTGGGAGTATGATGGGCTTGCAATACCTGGGCGTTGTGGGAAGAACCCAGGCTCAGGGAAGGGAGATCCAGGTTCGAATCCTGACCATGCCAGTTCCTGGCTGTGTGACCTTGGGCAGGTGGCTTGGCCTCTCTGTGCCACTCTTCCTTCAATGTCCTGAGCCCTGGACAGGCCACAGCTGTGAGGATCCACAGGTCTTTCTCCTTGTGCTCACATGAGAGGTGCTTTAAAGGAACTCATCTACTCATTTGTCCATTCACTCCTTCATCCATTCGCTCCACAGATATTTCTTTAACATCTATTATGTGCCAGACCTCTTTTCAAGTAGCAAAAGAAAAGTCTCTAGGCATGGGAGGAGTAGAGGAAAGGGTGATTCCGGCAGGGGAACACAACATGTTCAAAGACCCTGAGGTCAGACAGTCAACTCCAGGCACCAGGCTGGCAAAGGAACTTGAAAGCTGACGCAGGCCCATGAGGCCATTCACAGCAGACAAGCCTGGTTCAAATCCCAGTTTGGCTTCTCCTTGGCTCTGTGACCGGGGCAAGCAAGCACTTCACATCCTAGAATCTTTTCCTTGTCAAAGGTAGTTTTCCTCACCTGGAGAGGTGTTTTTGCAGCTCTTCACAGTCAAGGTAAGTTTTAAAAAAAAATCTGTGAGCATTTGAATGCACCCCCAAAGTTTGGTGCCCAATTGATGGCCGGGGTTACTTGAGCAAAGTCACTTTTAGTTTACTTTTTTTTTTTTTTTAAAGGTAGATGCTGGAGTATCTATTTATTTATTTATCTATTATTTATTTATGGCTGTGTTGGGTCTTCGTTTCTGTGCGAGGGCTTTCTCTAGTTGTGGCAAGCGGGGACCACTCTTCATCGTGGTGCGCGGGCCTCTCACTATCGCGGCCTCTCTTGTTGCGGAGCACAGGCTCCAGATGCGCAGGCTCAGTAATTGTGGCTCACGGGCCCAGCTGCTCTGCGGCATGTGGGATCTTCCCAGACCAGGGCTCGAACCCGTGTCCCCTGCATTGGCAGGCAGATTCTCAACCACTGCGCCACCAGGGAAGCCCTAGTTTACTTTATTTTATTTTATTATTAAAACAATTAAAAAATTCTTTTCCATTACTGTTTACTACAGGATCCTGAATGTAGTTCCCCTATGCTATGCAATAGGACCTTGTTTTTAAATAAAGTTTTTCATTGTGGTAAAATACATATTACGTGAAATGTATCATTTTAACCATTTAAACATGTGCAACTTAGTGGCATTTAGCACATTCTCAGCGTGGTGTAACCATCACCATTATCTATTTCCAGAACTTTCCCATCACCCCAAAAGGAAACCATGTCCCCATCGGCAGTCACTCCCCATGCCCCCTCCTCCAGCCCTTGGCAACCACGGAAACTGGCCCCAGAGAGTTAACAGAAGCAGATGACTAACAGGAATTCTTGAGTTTGTCTTGCAGAGCCACAGATAGGGGAACAGCTTGTTGAAACCTCTCTGCTTGTAAACTGCCTTCACTGATTAAGCTTGCTTTAGTTATTTTTTCTTTCATTCTTTTCTTCCTCTCTTTAATTGCATACCTTCCCAGAGTCACGTAGCCCAGTTGTTTTACAGGAACTTGGAGTCAGCTCTTGTTCAACTAAGGCTGATGGGGACCACTGACCCCAAAGCTGGGCCCGTGCAAGTGTTGGATGAATGGCCTTTTGACGTCAGAAAACTCCACCCTCAGATCATGCTAAGTACCTCCATTTTTGAAGATGCAGAAAAATGTAAGCCAGATACGCCTGTGCAGAACACCGATTACCTCACCTTTTCCCCTACCTCCAATCACCTTTTCCTATGCCCAAGACCACCCTGCTTCTCCCATAAATATCCCAACCCCCTCTCCTTCGGGGAGGCAGATCTGAGACTTGTTCTCCCGTCTCCTCGCTTGGCTGCCTTATGAATAAATTCTTTCTCTGCTGCAAACCTCAGAGTCTCAGTGTTTGGCTTGCTGTGTGTCAGGCAAATGGACCCAGTTCGGTAACACTGGTATCAACATGTGTGTACAAGTTTTTGTTTGAACAACTGTTTTCAGTTCTCTTGGGTATATATCAAGGAGTGGAATTGCTGGGTCATGTGGTAATTTTGAAAGTAGCAGGAGAAAGCTACTTATCAAGTACAAGGAATCCTCTATAAGATCAACAGCCAGTTTCTCATCAGAAACCCTAGACTCCAGAAGGCAATGAAATGACATTTTAAACTGCTGAAAGAAAAACTGTTGACCAAGAATTCTATATCCAGCAAAACCGTTCTTCAAAAATAAGGGAGAGGGAATTCCCTGGTGGTCCGGTGGTTAGGACTTGGCGCTTTCACTGCCAGGACCCGGGTTCAGTTCCTGGCTGGGGAACTAAGATCCCACAAGCCATGCTGCATGGCCAAAAAAAAAAAAAAAGAGAAGGAAAGAAAAAGGGAGAAATCAAGACATTCTCAGGTAAGCAAAAGTTGAGGGAGTTTGTTACCATTATACTTGCCATGCAAGAAATGCTAAAGGGAGTCCTGCCGGTTAAAATGAAAGGACCCTAAACAGTAACTCAAAGCTGTATCTAAGACTCGAAGGGAGAAGTAAATAGTTCTACAGTAACAGTTGGAGACTTCAATACCCCACTTTTAATAATGGATAGAACATCTAGACAGAAGATTAAAGATATGGAGGATTGAGCAACTCTCTAAACCAACTAGACCAAACAGACATCTACAGAACACTCCAACAGCACAATACACATCTCTATCAAATGCACATGGAACATGCCCCAGTATAGATCAGCTATTAGGCAAAAAAGCAACTCTCAATACATTTTTTGGCATCATTTAATTTTATTTTTTATTGAAGTATAGTTGATGTACAATATTATATAAGTTACAGGTGTACTCTCAATAAATTTTAAAAGGCTGAAATCATCTCCAGCTACAATGGAATAAAGCTAGAAATCAATAACAGAAGGAAAGCTGGAATGTTCACAAATACGTGGATATTAAACAACACACTCTTTTTTTTTCCGCTGCAAAAAGTTTTATTGTATCCATTTGGTCCAAGGCTTGGGAGAGGGCTCCAGGGTGGTTAAAAAGCTGCCTAGTGGCTGCAGAGACGGGCTTCAAGCAGAAGCCCTGACACCAGAGGGGCTCCTCAAAGGCCACTGGGCTCCAAAGGCTCCTAGTCATGCTTGAGCGTGAGTATTTCCTAGAGATACTTGCCCAGCCCAGCCTGGGGACCAGCCAGCCTGTGGAGGTTGGTCAGGTGGTCACCCATCTTCTTGATGAGTTTCACCTCCTCATCTAGGAAGTGGCTCTCCAGGAAGTCACAGAGGTGGGGGTCTGCATGGGCAGAACCCAGGGAATGCAGATCCAAAAGGGCCTGGTTCAGGTTCTTCTCAATGAGAATGGCGTCTTCCATAGCGTCCTGGGTTTTACCCCACTCATCCTGAGAGATGGCTTCTGCACATCCTGGAAGAGGGCGCGGCCGCCACGCTGGTTTTGCATTTTCAAGAGACACTCGGAGCCCTCGCACTTCTCTTCGGCCAATTCGAGGAAAAAGTGGCCCACGCCCTCCAGAGCCACATCGTCGGGATCAAAATAGAAGCCCAGAGAGAGGTAGGTGTAGGAGACCCACAGATGCGTGTTGACCAGGTGGTTGATGGCGGCCTCCACCTCAGTGGAATAATTCTGATGAATCTGGGAGCTCATGGTTGATCGGTAATAAGGAGTTAATCTCGAAAAACGGTGTTGGCTGGTCCCGGTGACCGAGGATAACTGAGTGGCTGATTCTGAAGATTGCGACTGGAAAAAATGTTGGAGGGTGGTCAGAGGCTGGAGCAAAGGGTGGCCCTGGGTCTGTTCCGTGCAAACACTGTTGAAGCAAGAGACAGATGCACAGGACTGCTGAGCACACTGCTAACACACCTTTTTTTTTTTCAATTTAAAAAAAAAAATTATTTATTTATTTATTTATTTATTTATTTGGCTGTGTTGGGTCCTCGTTTCCGTGCGAGGGCTTTCTCTAGTTGCGGCAAGCGGGGGCCGCTCTTCATCGCGGTGCGTGGGCCTCTCACTATCGCGGCCTCTCTTGTTGCGGAGCACAGGCTCCAGACGCGCAGGCTCAGTAGTTGTGGCTCACGGGCCTAGCTGCTCCGCGGCATGTGGGATCTTCCCAGACCAGGGCTCGAACCCGTGTTCCCTGCATTGGCAGGCAGATTCTCAACCACTGCGCCACCAGGGAAGCCCCTTACACTCTTAAAGAAACGATGGATCAAAGAAGAAATCACGAAAGAAATTGGAAAATACTTGGGGCTGAATGAAAACAAAAATACAACACGTTAACGAACCAAACTTGGGTCCGCTCGCCCACGTGCAGTAAAGCCAATCTATTGACACCAGGTTGTAGTGAAGGAAAGTGCAGTATTTGTTGCAGGTACCAAGCAAGGTGTCCAGGTAGCTAGTGTTCAAAACACCTGAACTCCCTGGTGGCTTTCAGGGAAAGGTTTTTAAGGACAAGGTGAGGGAGGGGGGTTGTGGGTGTGTGATCAGCTCATGGACATTCTTCTGATTGGCTGGTGGTGAGGTAATCGGGAATCAACATCTTCAACCTTCTGGTTCCAACTGGCCTGAGGTCTACGTGCTTGTGGGCAGCATACGGTTACCCTCTTCCACCTGGTGGAGGTTTCAAGTATCTGAAAAACAGCTCAAAGGACGTGGCTCAGAATATTATCTATAGCCCTTGAGATGGAACTAAATGTTCTTGACTTTGCTTAATGGCTAAACTAGTATTATTTTGCCTTGCTTGACTGTTTTCCCTCCTTTCTGCATTTTCTCACTTCTCTGATTAAATTTATGCTTTGTAACTTGAGGAAGACCTAGGAGCCTAATGTTCTTCTACAGACAAGAGGCAGGCGGAAGACATGGTGGGGTCATGGTGGGGGGGTCTGTCCCAGGAAGGCCCCATAGGGTCCTGGTCAATTATAAACATCCTAAAAGTTATCAAGAACCTAACTTTATACTTTGAAGAAGTAGGAAAAGAGGAGTAAACTATAAATCAAAGGTAGTAGAAGTTAGGAAATCATAAAGATTAGAGCAGACATAAATTAGAGCATAAAGATATAATAGAGAGACTTCCCTGGTGGCGCAGTGCTTAAGACTCTGCCTGCCAATGCAGTGGACACAGGTTCGAGCCCTGGTCCAGGAAGATCCCACAGGCCGTGAAGCAACTAAGCCCGTGCGCCACAACTACTGAGCCTGTGCTCTAAAGCCCGCGAGCCACAACTGCTGAGACTGCGTGCCACAGCTACTGAAGCCCATGCGCCTAGAGCCCGTGCTCTGCAGCAAGAGAAGCCACCGCCATGAGAAGTCCGCGCGCTGCAGCGAAGAGTAGCCCTCCCGCTCGCCGCAACTAGAGAAAAGCCCGCAAGCAGTCATGAAGACCCAACTCAGCCAAAAATAAAAATTAATTAATTAATTAAAAAACAAAAAGAACCAAAAAACTTCGGGATTTCCCTGGTGGTCTAGTGGTTAAGACTCTGCGCTTCCAATGCAGGGGACGCGAGTTTGATCCTTGGTCAGGGAGCTAGGATCCCATATACCACGCTGTGTGACCAATAATAATAATAATAATAAACCTTCCAACAGAGAAGTCCAAGACCAGATGGCTTCACTGGTGAATTCTGAATCATTTATGGAATAATACCAATTTTTATCTAATTCTTCCAAAAAATAGAAGGGGAAGTGACAGTTCTAACGAGGCCAGAATTACTCTGATAGTAATGACAGGTAAACATGTCGCAAGAAAAGAAAATTACACACTGTGAGATAATAGGAAAAAAAAAAAAAATATATATATATATATATATTGGTCTCTGCCCCCGGTTCCTGGCACAGAGCTCCTGAAAACCTTGTAACTTCCTACGTGATAAGAACACTAAGAGCATCTTTTGTTCTAATATTTGGTCTTTGACCCTAGTTCCTGACACAGAGTTCCTAGATCCTCTGGAATTTCCTGGGTGATAGGAGTGTCTTTCGTTGTAATGACGGGACTCTGGGTGGGCTCGTGGATGGCTCCTGGATTGGGGCTGGTCACCAGAAGGGCCAAGCCATGATTAGGAGTTTGGAATTTTCAGCCACACTCCCTCCCCCACCATTCTCCAGAGAGGGGGGATGGCCTGAAAATGGAGTTAATGATTGATCATGCCTACGTGATGATGCCTCCATAAAAATCCCAAAAGTACCGGGTTCAGAGAGCTTCCGGGATGGTGAACACGTGGAGGTCCTGCAAGAGGGCATGGAAGCCTTGCACCCCTTCCCGGATGCCTTGCCTTCCATATCTCTGTATCCTTCTCATGTTCTTCTTCTTCTTCTTCTTCTTTTTTTTTTTTTTTTGGCTTAAAACAGTAGCAATTTATTTTCTCATAGTTCTGGAGGATACAAGCCTGAAATCAAGGTATTGATAGGGCCATGCTCTTTCTGAGATCTATAGGGAAGAATCCTTCCTTGCCTCTTCTAACCTCAGGTGTTTGCCGGCAATCCTTGGTGTTCCTCGGCTGGTAGATGCATCACTCCAATTTCTTTTTTAATTTAATTTAATTTAATTTAATTAATTTATTTATTTTTGGCTGCGTTGGGTCTTCGTTGCTGCGCGTGGGCTTTCTCTAGTTGCGGTGAACGGGGGCTACTCTTCGTAGCGGTGCGCAGGCTTCTCATTGCCGTGGCCCTCGTTGCGGAGCACGGGCTCTAGGTGCCCGGGCTTCAGTAGTTGCGGCGCACGTGCTTAGTTGCTCCGCAGCATGTGGGATCTTCCTGGACCAGGGCTCGAACCCCTGTCCCTGCATTGGCAGGGGGATTCTTCACCATTGCGCCATCAAGGAAGTCCTGAGATACCATTTTATACCCATTAGCATGGCTATTAGCAAAATAACAAGTGTTGATGTGGAGAAATTGGAACCCTCTTGGACCTCTGGGGGAAATGTGAAATGATGCAGCTGCCGTGGAGAAGTCTGGCATTTCCTCAGAAAGCTAAACACAGAATGACCATATGATCCAGCAACTCACTTCTGGATATGTATTCAAAAGAATTGAAAGCAGGGACTCAAACTGAGCTTGTACACCAATGTACACAGCAGCACTATTCACAATAGCCAAAAGGTGGAAACAATGCAAATGTCCACCAATAACTGAATGGATAAACAAAATTTGGTATATCCACACAATGGACTATTACTCAGCCATAAAAATAGAATGATGTTCTGATCCATGCTACAACGTGGATGAACCTTGAAACATTATGCTGAGTGAAATAAGCCAGTCACAAAAGGACAAACATTATATGATTCCACTGATATGAAACGTCTAGAATATGCAAATTCTTAGAGACAGGAAGTCGATTTTAGGTTACCAGGGGCTGGAGGAAGAGGGGGGAGAAATGAGGAATTATTGCTTAACAGTTACAGAGTTTCTGTTTGGGGGGTGATGGAAAAGTTTTGGAAGTAGATAGTGGTGACGTACTATGTGTATGCTCAACATTTCAGATGTACTTAATGTCACTAACAGTCCACTTAAAAATGGTTAAAATGGCAAATTCTATGTATGTTACATATATTTTACCACAATACAAAAATGCAAATTAAAAAGACTTTATAAAAATGGTATCACACTGTTACAATTATTTTCACTCAAGGGTCTAGATTGGAGATTTTTGCCTGCAAGTCTGGCTCATCTTTTTTCACTGCTGTGTAGTACTCCACCGTAAGAACACACCCTAACATTTCCCTAGTTTCCAGCTCCTTCTTATTATGAACCATGCTGCTGGGAAGGCATGCACATGTAGGTTTCTCTGGGGTTCACACTAGGACCAGGAGGGAGGGTCTGGCCATCCTCAGCTATGTTAGCATGGCCAAATGGTTCTTCTGAGTGGTCAAGCCAATTCCCATGCCCGTCACCAGTGACTCTGTCCCCTGCCTAAGAGTGAAATGGGATCTCAGTGAATTTTTTTCCCTGATGACTAGATTGAGCTTCTATTTATTGGTTGTCCTGGGTTCATCTTCCCAGAATTGCTTTTTCATGCCTGTACTGCATTGAATAGTATGTCCCCAAATTCATGTCCACCAGAACCTCAGATTGTGACCTTGAGGGTCTTTGTAGATGAAATTATTTACATTAAGATGAGGTCATACGGGAGTAGGGTGGGCCCTAAATCCAATGACTGATTACTTTGTAAGAGGCCACATGAAGATGGAAGCAGAGATTGGAGTGATGCAGCCACAAGCCAAGGGACGCCGACCAGTGCCAGAAGCCACCAGAAGCCAGAAGAGCGGCCTGGGACCAATTCTCCCTCACAGCCTCCAGCCCTGTTGACACTTTGATTTGGGACTTCTGGCCACCAGAACTGTGACAGAATAAATTTCTGCTGTTGTAAGCCGGAAATGTAAGACCCAGTTCGTGGTCATTGTTATGGCAAAAACAATGCCATCTGCCCATTTTTCTGTGTGGTGTTTTTTCTTTCCGTCTAGTGTGTCTGGTGGAGTGGGGGCACTTCATATGTCCTGGAAGCTATTCCTTGGTCAGTTAAATGCATCGCAGGTATCTCCTCTCTGTCCCTGGCTTATCTTTTCAATTTCTTTATGGATTTTTTTGGTGGCCGAAAGTTTGAAATTGTGACTGATTCCAAAGGACTGTCCCAAAAGTATTCATTTTTTTCCTTGTCAAGAGCAGGTTTTCATTGTTCAGGCAGTTAAGCCCGGGGTATAATTCTCTCTCTTCCGTGATGCTCCCAGCCGGCCGTGACTTTCCTGCCTTCGGGGATTGGGCCTCTGCCAGTGCCCCTTCCTCTCAAAATCAGATCTCAGTGACGGAAGAATGGGGACAGCTGAGTGTGAGTCAGCAGGGCCCGGGCTGCAGGGGGAGCGGGGGACGGAAGTGGTCGGCTCAGGCCCTGGGACCGGCTGTGTGGATTCCTGGCTGCGGGTGGTCACCAGCACAGCCCAGGCCAGGCAGGAAATGGGTCAGCTGAGGCATCAGGCTTGGGGCCCCACATGCTCACTGCCCAGAACCCCTAACCCCCCCACCTCCCGCCCCCACACACCCCCTTCCAGCGCCCTGGTTTGCATGCCTGCTCCGGTAATGGTTTCACTGACCACGGTGTGCATTTATGGAGCGCCTCCTGTGCGCTAGGCCCTGGTTGAGTGTGGACCCCCAGCCCTGGCAGGTGGCTGGGGAAATCAGTTCCCTGACACTGGGGGAAACTGAGGCCCAGAACAGGGCAGCCCTGTGCATGACTCACACAGCGTGGTGTCCCAGTCACCCAGCATCCCAAATCCTCCTTGGCTGGCTGGGGCCCTCTCCACCTCTAGGTTTCCTCACCCTAAACATGGCAACTTAGAAGAAAAAACAGCTAGGAAGTTTCCACATTTTCTCTCTTTGCCTCCCTCAGTCCCTCTCTCTCTCTCCCTTGTTCTCTCTGCATTTCTGTTTTTCAGTTTCTCACCACAACCCCCATCAGTGTGTGTGTGTGTGTGTGTGTGTATGTGTATGTGTGTGTTGGGGGTGGGAGCAGCCTGAACGCACCCCTCCTCTCTTCCAGGGGACCAGGACATGTCTGGGCAGGTCTGGGCACTCCTTGTAGAAACTGCTGAATGCCTAGTGGCAAGATGCCAGGGCAGGAAGTAGCCAGTAGGAAGGTTGAAGAGGGTGTGCGGGAAGGCCTAGTTTGGGATTTCTGGTGTGGTACTTTGCCCTTCTTACCCCCACCCAGGCCTGTCACAATCAAAGTGTCCCAAATGACCTCAGCATCTTCCCCCAAAACTTTGGGTTTTGAGGGATGCATAGGAGTTCTCTAGGTGTAAATGGAGGAGGGGGGACTTCCAGGCAGAAAAGACAACCTGGGGTCAGCAGAGACAAGGGAAAAGGGGTTCAGATGTCCAGCAGAGGAGTCTGGCTTTCTCCTGTGGGCCAAGGGGAGCCACCGAGGGTGTGAGAGGTGAAGAGGGGCCCAGGCAGATCCCTGGAACGGGATGGACTCTTGTCTGAGACCCTCACCTTTAAGACCGAGAACATCCAAGCCAGAGCTGAGGGAAACTCTGTTGAATGGGGCCAAGCCTTACCCTTGAATGAGCCTCCCTTAATATGCCTTACACCCTTCAGCTGCCTATCTGTCCCCCATCACAGCTGGGACCCCTGCACTGTACTCCCAGCCTGGGAGCTGCTGGTTTCCTGGTGTGTCCCCAGTCCAAAGCCCAGAGCACAGTAAGTAATTTATAAGTTCCTGGAGCAGCCAAGAGGAGATGGGGCTCTAGAGGCAGCGAACAGGCAGGGTGGGGGCCTCAGCTGGAGGAGGTGCCTGGCCTTCAGGGGCGTGTCATCCCCCTTCCCCTCCCCGGAGGCTCCTGCACCTCCCTGCGCCCCCTGTTGGCCTCAGAATGCAACACCCAGCACTGACCCTTCTCCTCTCTCCTGTAGCTTATTGCACACCTATTACGTGCCCAGTGCTGTTCTGGGTGCAACAGACACAGGGGACCCCAGACAGACCTGCCTGTCCTCCGGGACTCCCATAGAACTAGTCAGTTACTACCCAGAGTATGTTGGCATGGGGGTAGGGGGGAACCAGGCAGCTATGGGAGGCAGAGGAGGTACCTGGACAGCCAGGAGGGCTTCCTGGAGGAGGAAGTAATAGTAGTTGTACTTATTAAGTACTATGTGCCAGAGCTGTAAAAGCAGAATCTCACTGAACTCTCACACAAGGCCCATGAATATGGGGAACTGAGGCTCAGGGAAGTGGGCCTCAGATCGTTCCCAACCTCTCAGCTTCTCATAGCCTTTGGAATAACACTTAGACCACTCGCCAGGCCTTGAGACGCTGCGCCATCAGCCCTGCTACCCCTCCCACATCCCCTCCACCTGAATCACCCACTCCCCTCCACACACAGCCTCCCCTCTTGGCCTGCAACTTGTAGGGTACAGTTGAGGTCAGGGGGTTTCTCTCTGGGCAGCATGGACAAGGGGAGGCGGGGGTCCCCGTTGAACCAGGGAGGTGAGGGGAGATCTCCAGGATTTGGGAAAAGGATCCCCCATGTAAAAAGGACACAGCCCCTTCCAGTGACCACAGGAGCATCTATATGGTACACCTGGGATCCTGCTCACACCCCGGGGCCGTGGAAAGAGCCAGCCTTAGAAGCAAAATCACTGTGCTATAGACACCTCATCTTGGGGTGCAAAGACCTTGGGGGCTCAGGGACTTGGAGGGGGTACCCCCTCCCCTGGGACCCATGTTCCCAAAGACAAGCCATTTCCTTACTGCTGAAGCCCCTTCTTCTTTGAAGGCCACTGACTCTGGAGTGTCCCCATTCCTGCTGACGACAGACACGGGGGGATGACCGAATCCTGTTTCCAGTGTTCAAGCTGCTCAGTCCAGAGAAGCTGGTTTGGGTTCACATTCCCGCCCCTCGTCTCCTTGGGACAAGGGGCCTCAACTGACAGAGCCTCAGTTTCCCCAGCTGTAAAAGGTGGTAATACACCTTCCCCACAGGGGAATTCTGCACACGCTGGGGGGTCAACATGATCACGATTCAAATCCCACCCCCCACACCCCCTTGCTGTGTGACCATAGGCAAGTTACTCAACCTCTCTGTGCATCAGAACCAAGGCAGTGGGTTGTAGGAGGTAGAACACTCAGTACAGAAATCCTCTCATCATTATCCATTCAGCACACTCATTGCAGTGGCCACACACCAAGTACCAGGTCACACACCAAGCACCAAGGACAGAAATACTGGTGATTTGAGGCCCCCTCTGCCAGTTGATGACCCCAGGTTGAGGATGACCCTGGCGGATGCCAGCTTCTCACAAAGACACACAAGAAATTGCATATTTCAACTGTTTTATTTGCTTTCTGGGGTGTCAAGTTTGGGGTCTCCCAGGGCCCAGCCCCCAGCAAAGTCTGGTAGACCCTTGCCCGGCCTGGGGTCCTAGACACAGGGCTTTCAGACAAGGCACTCATAGGAGTCTCCCTGGATTCAGGGAGAAGCCACCCCGAAGCTGCAGGGGCTGGACCCTCCTTTGGGGACAGAACACAGGGTCACCTTCAGCAGGAAGGGTTTTTCCTAGAGAGAGATTTAGGACAAGATAGAAACCTGAGATGTTAAGGGAGCCCTGGAAACATGCCTGGGCAGGAGGAAGGCCAACTCTGTTTCCCACGATCCAGATGGGTCTCCCGTGGCATCCAGCCAGGCCTTGGGAGCAGAGAGCCCAATTCCAAACCGGCTTTCTCTGGGATTTCCTCAAAGTGTGCAGGACACAAAAGCCACTGGCCCCAGGTCCCACCCCTGCAAACGGCTTGGGTGAGGCCGGTCTGGGCAGCGGGGAACCAGGGCCTGGGGGTGCTTCTCTCTTTCCCATCCTGTCCCCTTTCTCTGTGCCCCATGTGTACTGCAGAGGCAGGCACTTCTGTGGGTCTCTGGGCAGCTGAAGGGAAGCCTTGGGTGAGGAGAGGGAGGAGGAGAAACAGATTTTAAGTGGCGGGAGCAGCTCGGGCTGGACTGGAGCCCTTGGAGGTCTAGGAGCCCCTGAAACTCAAGCTGTGACAACTGCCCCTAAACTGGAGGACAGGATCTCGTAGCAGGTATGCCCAGTGTCCATCCAAGAACTAACTTTCAAGATGTGGATTTTTGGCAAATGTCCTTTCCCCTCAACAGCCATTCTGCTCTGGGTCTGAGGGGGACCCTGGCCTTTAACACACTTCCTCACTGCAAAAATGGAGATGTTTTCCCTCCCAGGGGCAGCCCTGGGCCCTTTACGAGGCACTTGTTCCATGAGAAGGGAAATTTAATTAGGGATATAAAAACAAAGGCCTTTTTAGCTCCCCACAAGTCTGTGGAGGCCATGAGACTCTTGGCCACGAGGGCTGACCTGACAATAAGGCAGCTGCCTCTGCCTGTATGACCACCATCAGCGCCTCACGCTGGCTGCAGGCTTGAGAAGGCTTCCAGTGGTCTCAGGGCAGAGGCTGGGCCCTCAGAGAAGAATGGGGCTTTGTCCCACCATCCCCGAAGGGGACTTCTGGGTTCAGACACTCCAAGAGGTGAAGAGGTCAAAGGTCAACAGTCTAGACAGTGGCAGCAAAAAAGAGGCCAGTGTGGTGGGTGGATTTCCACGAGCAGCTCCCCTCCCCCTCCCGGTCACCCCTCGGGGGAACAGGCCTGTGGGTGTACATGCACACCCACTGGCCTGGCTTCCTGGCAGAAACTTCTAAGATAACAAAAAGGCATCAAGAGTATACTTTTCCAGTCGTCCCCTTGAGCAGGCCCTTTCTGTTCTAGAAGTTTCCACGCCAGCAAAGAGCAGGGTAGCTGAAAACTATTTTTCTTGCTGAAACTATCACAATCTGACCTTTCCCCAAAGACCTGGCACCGACTGGGAAGCCATGACCTCTGCCCGCCACCCCCTGCTGCCCCACGGCCCTGTCTCTCTCAGTGGCCAGGAGACCTTGGCTGTTCCTTGATTGGACCAGGTGAGCCAGGTGGCACCAAGCCCAGTCCACCAACTGGAATTGCTGCTTCTTCCCACCTTTCTTTCTATCCACTCTGTCTTATTTCTTTTTCGAGCTGCGTACTCATACGCAGACCACCGACCTTCTTTTTGGTGGGAAGGGGGGAGCCAAAGGGGCTTAGAGAAGAATAAAGTTATAAGGTGCAGAGGCTCTGGCACCTTAAAGGAGATGCCATCACCCGACGCCCACATCACTGTCTCTGCCCCCATCCCCCACCTCAGTACCCTCCACAGGGCTCACCAGAGAGAGGCCCCCTCCACTTTCCTATGAGTCCACCCCCAGCACCACGTCTCACCTTTCCCCCACCAGCCTTCCCACCACATCCCTCAGCCCATCCCTCCACCACTAACACTCACTGCACCCAGCCCTTCTGGCACTGCTCACCTCCGTACATGCCAAGCTGCACCCACTTCACAGGCTCATGCCTTTCCCTATTCTGTGCCCCCGCCAACCCAGACCCTAAAATGACACGGCAGAAGGAATGAGACTTGGTCCCCCTCTTCTCACACAAGGACATTTTTGTCCGGGACCCAACAAATGCAGACAGATATACCATGGATTGAATGGCTGAGTTTGCCCCAAAGAAAAAGATAAAAGTAATTAAAACAGGAAAATTTCAAAGCTGGCAGGGAGCGAGTGAAATGTTTAATGGCTATCTGATTAAATAAAAATGAGCTATGTGCTCTGCATCATGAACAAGGCCAGGGTTCTGGTTTGACTTGATGAGGAAATCTAAAACCATTGCAGGAACACAAAAATGACACACACACACTCGACAATGATCAGACAATAAATTATATCTCTAAGTTGCTAAACCACATGGCGCTTTAAACAGAGAAGAGAAGGGAGCACAAAAGAAAGATGAAAATGCAGAGTTTGGGGATGGTGTGTCTGGGTTCCGTGGGCACCCAGCTAAGCTCAAACCTGGCTCACTTCCAGTCTTCCCTCCCTACTCCAGCTTGCCTAGATCCATTTCCTCCTCAGAGCCCCACAGATCAGACCTTTCGAGAACAGAGCTAGTTAGAGCTAGATGCCATTCTTAATAAGACCTCTGGGGGACCCCCTGGCCTTGAGCACCCCCGCATTCAAAAGAGCTACAACCTCTGCTCACAGAAGCCAGCTGAGTGAGTAGATGCCATGACATCTTATGCTCCAGATTTCTCAGGAGACTGCAAACTCGGACCAGGGATGTGGAGGGGGCATTTCTGGCAGAGGGAGGGCTGGCATGGAGAGGGGAGCTAGGTCCTGATCATTTTACCCTGCGGGCCATGGTACACACCCACTGCCATATGCTGACCCCACATCACCCACCTGTGCCCACTCTTCCCCTCCAGAGAAAGCCCCGGACTCAGAAAATGCATTTCACTCAGAAACCTATCAACCTGGTCTCCAAGAGACACAGCAGCTCAACGGAGGCAGCAACCACTCTGGGCATCGGAACAGGAGGGAAAGAGGGCGAATGTTTAAGAAAACAAAACAAAACAAAAAATCTCAGCTGTTTTCAAAAGAACTGCATGCTGGGAAACACCAACATGATCCAACACAGCATCAGACTCCAGCACGCTTCACACTTAGTGAAGCGATAAAACTGCGTGTTCTCCCAAAAAATAGAAGAATACTTCCAAAATGTGTGTTTTCCTCACGGTTGCTTCTGCCACCCCCTCTGTCCGATGGGTGTCAGGGTCCAGCTGAATTTAGTTGCCTCCTGGGAGATGTCACTCTCACCCCTGCTGGTAAGTTCAAAGTCACCGGGGAGTGAGATAAAAATTTACCAGGGAGTGAGATAAAAATTTACCGAGTCCTAGGCGCATCCAAAAACCAACTACACGAAGCCTGCTGGTTGCCCCACCGCTCTCCTGCTCAAATACACCAGCACACATGGAGCTCAGCCCCCAGACTCCATTTTGGCCCTCTCCCCTTAAGGAAAACAAGCACCAAGACTGAAAATCCAGGTCAGATGTGGGGTAGGTTTGCAGCTGCTACGCATTTTTACATATTAAAAAAAAAAAAAAAAGTCATGTGCATGTTGAAATGAGAGTCTGCTTTCCCAGCGGCAGCCTGGCCCCAGTGGCCCCGTGGGTACAGCTCACAGCTCGGTCGTTGAAAGGATCAGCCAACCCTTTCAGTCTCTTGGGGCACCAGCCACCCCCCACTCCCCGTGGTCTGGCCATGGGCCCAGTGCCACCCCGCCGCGAGCAAGGGGACCTCAATGTCACTCCCAAAACAAAGATGTAGGTCCAGTGTTCAGGGCAGGAGGCAGAAGGGGCTGCACCCCAGGAAAAAGAAAAGACACTTTTGTGTTTGGCTAAAGCCCGCGTTTTAACCAAAGGGAATATAAATTACTCTGTGCCCAAACTAGCACTATTGTTTTTAAAAAGAGAATAAGAAAGAAAGAAAAAAAGCCATGCCAGATCCTAAGGCGGCCTTTGCCGGGGCTGTCCAGGCTGCTGGGACATGGATCAGGGTAAAGCGTCTCCATGAGGCTTTTACATTTGGGAAAAAACAGTCACGGACGGAGGGAACTCTGGAATCCCTCCACCACAGACTTAGAATGGCAGGTAGCCCCAGCCATAGGATCGCGGAAGAGAGACACCTGATAGGGGTTCTCTGCAGAAATCAGGACCGCCCGGCTTCCTGGCTGCCACAGCTGTATCCCCAGATGCAAAGAGAAACAGAGAAAAAAATCTTCACTGCGGCTTTCAAATCAACCAGTGCTTTTGCAGAGAAAAAGGGAGAGGAGGTGTGTAAGTTGGCATATTTGATCCAAAACAGATCCCCAGCTGATGGGCTCGTCCTTTCCAGTCAGGCCCCGGAGGGCGGACGTCTCTCTCAGGGTCCCTGGCAGAATGAGGTCTTGGGAGGCCTGAGCAGCAATCAGTGTTTGTGGCAACAGTTGAGTTTGCCTTCTGACTGCTCTAGGACGTCCAGCATCTCCTCGATGATGGCCCGAAGTGCCCGGCCCAGCTGGTCTGCATTGTAGGGCTTGCCCAGAGGGGGCACGTGAACAAAGGCTGAGCGGCCGTGACTCTGGTACAGAGAGGTATAGTAGGCGAAGTCGCAGAGGTACCTAAGCCACAGGGCGTGGGGGATGGGAGGGAGACCAAATGGGGTCAGAGAGTGAATGTTCCATCGAAATCCATCATAAGACACCCCCCCGCCCCAACCTCACCAGTCATCCACAAGATGGAATACTGCTTCTCCCTCCCCAGGCCAGCAAATAAATAAATAAATAAATAACTCCAAGTGCTGGGGTGTATGTGGGGAAGGAAGCAGTGTGAGATGTTGCTGGTTGGGATGCAGATTGCCCCAGGGGAGGGCAATCTGGCAGGCTACAAAAATTACAAATGTGCAATATTCAATACTTTGTGATAAACCTTAACGGAAAAGAATATGAAACAGAATATATATATATCTCAATCACTTTGCTGTACAGCAGAAATTAACACAACATTGTGAATGAACTATACTTCAATAAAATTTTTTTAAAATAATTTTCTTAAAAATTACAAATGCATAGACTTTATGACCTGATGTTTTGAGTTTTTAGACTCTATCTCAGGAGCCATCTGCACAAGAGCACGAGAAAGATGAACAAGGTATCTGCTGCAGCATGATGTGTAAAAGTGGAAAAACAGGAAGCAACCTGCTAGGATCTGAATGTCCCCCCCAATCCCCTTCCACCCTGTGAGGACATGGCCAGAAGTCGGCAGTCTGCAACCTATAGGAAGGCCTTTATCAGAACACCGTCATGCTGGTGCCTGGATCTTGAACTTCCTTGCCTCCACAACTGTGAGCAGTAACTTTCTGTTGTTTATAAGCTGCCCAGTCTGGGGTTCTTTTTGGTTATAGCAGCTCGAGCAGACTAAGACACCACCTAAATGTCCACTGAGAGAGGAGTGGCTTAATAAACTCTGGTTCATCTGCACAGTGGAATACTATGCAGCCGTTTACAAGGCAGGCAGTGGAGCCACAGGAAGACAGAACTCACTAAGACCCATGTCACATGCCCACAAGTGAAACCAAGGAAGGGAACTCTCATGAAAATGCACACCACGTAACCCCATCCACATGAAAGCAAAGTGAAACAGGACAAAATTCGAAAGTAGTATGCCAAATGTCCTCATATGTATGGAAACATATGTGTGGGTGAGTAGGAAGGGTCACAATTTAAATCTCTGATTTAACCGAGGGATTCCTGGGGCGGGGGGAGGCGAGAGGGCAAGAGAATCTTTCACAAAAGGAACGTATGAGAATATATTCTAGAATTATCTGAGTAACTTAAAATTAATTTCAGGGGAGTTCCTTAGTGGCCTAATGGTTAGGGTTCCGGGCTTTCACCGACAGGGCCCGGGTTCAACCAGGGCTGGTCAGGGAACTGAGATCCTGCAAGCTGTGTGGCGCAGCCAAAAACAACAATAAAAATCAGTTTAAAAAAAAGACTGAGGGTTTCCCTGGTGGCGCAGTGGTTGAGAATCTGCCTGCTAATGCAGGGGACACGGGTTCGAGCCCTGGTCTGGGAAGATCCCACGTGCCGCGGAGCAACTAGGCCCGTGAGCCACAACTACTGAGCCTGTGCGTCTGGAGCCTGTGCTCCGCAACAAGAGAGGCCACGATAGTGAGAGGCCCGCGCACCGCAATGAAGAGTGGCACCTGCATGCCACAACTGGAGAGAGCCCTCGCACAGAAACGAAGACCCAACACAGCCAAAAATAAATAAATAAATAAATAATTAATTAAAAAAAAGACTGAGCCCACGTGCCACAACTACTGAAGCCCATGCGTCTGGAGCCCGTGCTCTGCAACAAGAGAAGACACCGCAATGAGAAGCCTGCGCACCGCAGCGAAGAGTAGCCCCCGATCGCTGCAACTGGAGAAAGCCCACGTGCAGAAAGGAAGACCCAGTGCAGCCAAAAATAAATAAATTAAAAAAAAAAATAGACTGGTGGGAGGAGGAAGGGGCAATATAGGAGAGGGGGATTAAGAGGTACAAACTATTAGGTATAAAATAAGCTACAAGGATATATTGTACAACACAGGGAATATAGCCAATATTTTATAATAACTATAAATGGAGTATAACTTTTTAAAAATAAATTTATTTCTTTCATTTTGGCTGCGTTGGGTCTTCGTTGCTGTGTGCAGGCTTTCTCTAGCTGCGGCAAGCGGGGGCTACTCTTCCTTGAGCGGGCTTCTCATTGTGGTGGCTTCTCTTGTTGCAGAGCATGGGCTCTAGGCATGCGGGCTTCAGTAGTTGTGGCACACAGGCTCAGTAGTTGTGGCTCGCAGGCTCTAGAGCGCAGGCTCAGTAGTTGTGGTGCACGGGCTTAGTTGCTCCATGGCATGTGGGATCTTCCCGGACCAGGGCTCGAACCCGTGTCCCCTGCATTGGCAGGCGGATTCTTAACCACTGCGCCACCAGGGAAGCCCAGGAGTGTAACTTTTAAAAACTGTGAATCACTGTATTGTACATCGGTAACGTATACTATTGTACATCAACTATACTTTAATAAAAAAGTAATTAAGGGACTTCCCTGGTGGTCCAGTGGTAACGAGTCTGCCTTACAATGAGGGGGAAGCAGGTTCAATCCCTGGTCAGGGAACTGGGATCCCACATGCCGCGGGGCAACTGGGCCTGCACGCCACAACTACTGAGCTCAGGAGCTTCAACTAAAGAGCCCAAATGCCACAAACTACAGAGCCCACATGCCCTGGAGCCCGCGCACCACAACTAGAGAAGAGAAAAAACCCGCACGCCACAGCTAGACAGAAGCGCACGCATCACAATGAGAAGAGCCCGCGCGCGGCAACAAAAGATCCCACGTGCCACAGGGAAGATCTTGCATGCCGCAATTAAGACCTGACGCAGCCAAAATTAAATTAAATAACGAAATAATAAATAAATCTTTAAAAATAATAATAATAATTAAAAAAAAAAGACTGATGGTAAATTCAGCCACTTCTTCATTCTGTCAACTGAATTTGCTACCTGCCGCCTTTGGACTGGAGAGGTGTACAAACTGTTGAGAAATCAAGGTACCTGGTGTTGAGAGGGCATAGAACAGAGAGGTCTGGGAGGCTGGGAAGTCCTTCCCAAGGGGGCAACATTTTGGAGTTAAGACCTGAAAGAGGTATTATCAGAGGGAGGTGAGCTCTGGGCAGAGGTCTTAGCATGTGCAAAGGCCCTGGTGCTAGAGTGAGCTTGGTGTGTTTGAGGAACAGGAGGAGCCTGGTTTGTGGGTCTGGAAGGCAGTGGTGAGGCGAGAGTGAAGGCAGAGGAGGGTGGAGAGGTGGGCAGGGGCCAGACCACACAGAACCTGTGGATGCTGGAGAGCTGGGATTTTATTCGAGGTGCAGTGGAAGCTGTAGGAAGAATTAAGCAAGTTAGGGACATCATCAGACTTAAATTAATAGAAGACCCTCTAATAGGCTGAATAGTTAGTTTCTGCCCCAAATCTATATTCATCTAGAACCTCAAAATGTGACCTGATTTGGAGATAGGGTTTTTGCAGATGTAATTAGTTAAGATGAGGTCATAGTGGTTTAGGGTAGGTCCTAAATCCAATGATTGGTGTCCTTGTAAGAAGGCCACATGGGGACTTCTCTGGCTGTACAGTGGTTAAGACTTCGCCTTCCAATGCCGGGGGTGTGGGTTCGATCCCAGGTCGAGGAGCTAAGATCCCATGTGCCTTGCGGCCAAAAAACCGAAACATAAAACAGAAACAGGGACTTCCCTGGTGGCGCAGTGGTTAAGAATCCGCCTGCCAATGCAGGGAAAAACGGGTTTGATCCCTGGCCCGGGAAGATCCCACATGCCGCAGAGCAACTAAGCCCATGCACCACAACTACTAAGCCTGCGTTCTATAGCCTGTGAGCCACAGCTACTGAGCCCACACGCCACAACTACTGAAGCCCATGCCTCTAGAGCCCGAGCTCCGCAGCAAGAGAAGCCACTACAATGAGAAGCCTGCACACCACAACGAAGGGTAGCCCCCACTCGCTGCAACTAGAGAAAGCCCGTGCGCAGCAACGAAGACCCAATGCAGCCAAAAATAAATAAATACATTTATATTAAAAAAAAAAACAGAAGCAATAGTGTAACAAATTCAATAAAGGCTTTAAAAATGGTCCACATCAAAAAAATCTTAAAAAAAAAAATAAAAGAAGTCCATGTGAAGACACACACAGGGAGGAAGGCCACGTGGAGATGAAGGCAGAGATTGGGGTAAAGCATCTCAAGCCACGGAACACTCAGCGTTGCCAGCAGCCCCCATAAGCCAGAGAGGCATGGAACAGATTCTCCCTCAGAACCTCCAGAAGGAACCAACCCTGCTGACACCTTGATTTTGGACTTTTAGTCTCCAGAACTGGGAGAGAATAAATGTTTGTTGTCCTAAGCCACCAACATGGTAATTTGTTATATATAGCAGCCACAGGAAACTAATATAGACACTGACTGCTTAGGAGAGAAGGACTGTCAGGGTTGGGGTAGAGGTGGCAGGAGGAACAGCAGGGAGACGGCCGGAGCAACGTGCAGGTGGGAGATGCCAGGATCCATAGTCCACACACAACGAGTTCCAGAAGCAGAATCCGTGGAACCTGTTTTATATATATATACACACACATACACATATATACTTAACTCTGTGCCTCATGCATGGTGAGGTTTATATACTGTGAAATTCTATGTAAAAATATTATGTATAATACTGTTAAAATATCCCATGCTTAAAAAAAATTATTCCATGCTTTAATCAGGTGGTAAAACAATTATGTTTTCAGAAGTGAAAAAGAAAAAGTGAGCACTTGGCCCAAAGAGGCTAAAATCAAACACACTTGGCTTGTTCAACACCCAGCCTGGGCTGATGTAGGAGGGAAACCCCTACTCACACCTACACCATAGGGCCCCATGGTGCCTTACCTGCCGGCATCTTGTGAGATGGTCACTGACACATCCAGGCCCAGTGTAGTAACCCTCTTACATACAGCGTCCATGTCAATGATGGAGTCAATGCTTTCAGGCCCATCCTCCACACAGCACTGGGAGCCGGGGCAGAATCGGCAGTTGTCCAGCCCCTTGTAGCCCTTGTTGTGCCCGCACTTCTCCAGCGTGACTGTGGTCGCCATGCCTGACACCCCCACATGCACCACCAGCTGCAGACAGATGGGCAAGGCTTAATAGGGTCTGGTCATGGGACTGGGAGTCCCCCCAGGCCAAGGAGAGGGCAGCATCCTCACAGAGCTCTGCTGGGGGTTACGTGCTTTCTGACATCTTGCTGCTGGAATAGACCCTACAGTCACTCTTACAGAAAGGTGTGCCAAGTGAAACATGCAAGAATGTGAAATATGCAAAGATGCTCATTGCAGCTTTGTCATTACAATCAAATATTGGAAACAACTTAATTAGCCATTCATGGTGAGGTGGGGGGGTTGGATAAATAAAGTATGAGCTACTTTGTAGCTGTTAACATGCCCAAGGCAATTCTGTATGAAATAATCTTCAAGACATATTGCCAAATACAAAAGGCAAGGTATAATTTCCAGGAATCTAACCTAAAAACAATCAAAGAGATAATAATTTGCCAATGGTCACTTCAGTGTTATTTATAAAAGTGAGGAAAAAAACCCAAAAACATAGAAATGACTAGCATGCCCAATAATAGGAGAATGGTTGTGTTAATTACTAAATATTACCCAGCTGTAAAAATAATGTTAAGGGAGAATTTTTAATGACCTGTGTGATTAAATGCTCATGATAACATATTTATAAGAGGCAGGATACCAAACTGAATACAGTTTAACTTCAAATATTAATTATTTGTGTGTATGTTTATATACAGAAAGGACGCTGTAAGAAAATATGTGAACATTTAAAATACAGACTGATGAGCACACTGTGCCATATGGCAGTCACAGGACACATGTGGCTATTGAGCATCTGAAATGTGGCTGATAGAAACTTTTTTTCTATGCATTTTCTTTATTTGATTATTGGTTATTTCCCTACGGTGATATATCTCACAGTGACTTTTTTTTTTTTTAACATCTTTATTGGAGTATAATTGCTTTACAATGTTGTATTAGTTTCTGCTGTATAACAAAGTGAATCAGCTATATGTATACATATATCCCCATAACCCCTCCTTCTTGCGCCTCCCTCCCACCCTCCCTATCGCACCCCTCTAGGCCATCACAAAGCATCGAGCAGATCTCCCTGTGCTATGCAGCTGTTTCCCACTAGTATATGTATGTCAATGCTACTCTCTCACTTCGTCCCAGCTTACCATTCCCCCTTCCCATGTCCTCAAGTCCATTCTCTATGTCTGCGTCTTTATTCCTGTCCTGCCCCTAGGTTCATCAGAACCATTTTTTGTTTTTTAGATTCCATATATATGTGTTAGCATACGGTATTTGTTTTTCTCTTTCTGACTTACTTCACTCTGTATGACAGACTCTAGGTTCATCCACCTCACTACAAATAATTCAATTTCATTTCTTTTTATGGCTGAGTAATATTCCATTGTATATATGTGCCACATCTTCTTTATCCATTCATCTGTCAATGGACACTTAGGTTGCTTCCATGTCCAAAAATAAACACAAAATGGATTAAAGACCTAAATGTAAGGCCAGACACTATAAAACTCTTAGAGGAAAACATAGGCACAACACTCTATGACATAAATCACAGCAAGATCCTTTTTGACCCACCTCCTAGAGAAATGGAAATAAAAACAAAAATAAACAAATGGGACCTAATGAACATTAAAAACTTTTGCACAGCAAAGGAAACCATAAACAAGACGAAAAGATAACCCTCAGAATAGGAGAGAATATTTGCAAATAAAGCAACTGACAAAGGATTAATCTCCAAAATATACAAGCAGCTCAATATCAAAAAAAACAAACAACCCAATCCAAAAATGGGCGGAAAACCTAAATAGACATTTCTCCAAAGAAGATATACAGATTGCCAACACATGGCTGATACAAATTGAGATGCCAGTGCAGCACACACACCAGTTTCAGAGACTGGGCATGAAAAAAGAATGTAGGGACTTCCCTGGTGGTCCAGCGGTTAAGACTCCGCGTGTTAAGACTCGACTGCAGAGCACGGAGATCTCACATGCCGCGTGGTGCGGCTAAAAAGTAAAAAAATAAAAAAAAAAGGAAAGTAAAATGTCTCATTAATAACTTTTTAAATGTTGATTACACATTGACATAATATTTTAGAAATAAGGGGTGACATTTAAGATATTATTAAAATTAATTTCACTATCTCTTTGTATGCTTTTTTTTTTTCTGGCCATGCGGCTTGTGGGATCTTAGTTCCCAGACCAGGGATTGAACCCGAGCTACGGCAGTGAAAGTGCCAAGTCCTAACCACTGGACCAGGGAATTCCTTCTTTGTATGCTTTTCAATTGTGGCTTCTGGAAAGTTTAAACTGTCCTGTGTAGCTGGCATGGTAACGTCTAGCGGGCCATGGTTCTCAAGAACAGAACTAGCCAGGAGCGGGGGCTATGCTACTGGAGGCCTAGCACCCACACTGTGTTATCTGGTGTTCCATAAACCAGTGGAGCACCAGGTAACACTGTAATTCCTGTGAATGCAAAAACAAAATAGCAGCTAGCTGTAGTATAGAGGGTTGAATGGTGACTCCACCACCACCACCAAAAAAAAAAAAAAGGAAAGAAAAGGAAAGGTATGTCCCTGTCCTAATACCTGGAAACTGTGACTGGGACCTTATTTGGGAAAGGGTCTTTGCAGATGTAATTAAGTAAAGGATCTTGAGATGAGGTCCTCCTGGATTATCTGGATGGGCTCAAAATCCATTGACAAATGCCCTTGAAAGAGACACACAGAGCAGGGACAGAGAGAGGGGAAAGGAGAAGGTCATGTGGAGACAGTGGCAGAGGATATAGTGATGAGGCCACAAGCCAAGGAATGCCTGGGGCCACCAGAAGCTGGAAGAGACAAGGAAGGATCCTCCCCTAGAGCCTTTGGAGGGAGCCACAGCCCTGCTTATGCCTTGATTTTGGACTTCTGGCCTCCAGAACTGTGTGCTTATAAATTTCTGTAGTTTTAAGACACCTAGTTGGCAGTCAATTGTTACGTCAGCCACAGGATGCTAATCCACGCAGTACGATGCTTAAAAAGTACTTGCGGGGGCTTCCCTGGTGGCGCAGTGGTTGAGAATCTGCCTGCCAATGCAGGGAACACGGGTTCGAGCCCTGGTCTGGGAAGATCCCACATGCCGCGGAGCAACTGGGCCCATGAGCCACAACTACTGAGCCTGCGCGTCTGGAGCCTGTGCTCCGCAACAAGAGAGGCCGCGACGGTGAGAGGCCCGCGCACCGTGATGAAGAGTGGCCCCCACTCGCCGCAACTAGAGAAAGCCCTCGCACAGAAGCGAAGACCCAACACAGCCAAAAATAAATAAATAAATAAATTTATATTAAAAAAAAAAAAGTACTTGCGGGTGAGCACAAATGTATATGAAGATGCACGTGTGCGAAGAAGTTGTGAGTGATGGCAATAGCCACGGTACCAGTTAACCACTATTAAGAGCTTACTATAGGGACTTTCCTGGTGGTCCAGTGGGTAAGACTCTACGCCCCCTATGCAAGGGGCTCGGGGTTCTATCCCTGGTTGGGGAACTATATCCTGCATGCATGCCGCAACTAAGAAGTCTGTGTGCCACAACTAAGAAGTCCGCATGCCACAACTAAGAGTCCACATGCCGCAACGAAGATCCCGTGTGCCGAACTAAGACCTGGTTCAGCCTAAATAAATAAATAAATAAAAAATTTTTTTAAAAAAAGAGCTTATTATAGACCAGGAGTTCTCAACCAGGGGTGAGCCTGCCCCCAGAGGGTGTTTGGCAACATCTGGAGATATTATGGGGTATCAAACTGGAGACACAGCGCTCCTGGCATCTCATGGGTGGTGGTCAGGGAGGCCGCCCAGCACCCTACAGTGCACAGCACAGCCCATCACAGAGAAGGCTGTGGCCCCAGTGTGGCTGAGAAACCCTGGGGTGGGCTGAGAACTGTTTATTGCCCTACTGGCCTCATCTCCCTCATCCCCACCACAAACTCATGATGTTAGTCCTTGTGATAGCGAGATCTATAGTAAGAGATATATATTTGTTGGAACTTCCCTGGTGGTCCAGGGGGTGAGACCCCATGCTCCCAATGCAGGGACCTGGGGTTCGATCCCTGGTCGGGGAACTAGATCCCACATGCATGCTGCAACTAAAAGTTCGCATGCCATAGCTAAAAGCCCGCATGCCGCAACTAAGACCCGGTGCAGCCAAAATAAATAATTAAATATTAAAAATGAAAAAAAGAAATATATATCTGTCCTTAGTTCACTATTCCTGGCACAGAGCTCCTAAAACCCTTAGAGTTCCCTAAGTGATGAGAGCAATAAAGGTGTCCTGTTTTGTTAATTTTTTTTTTTTTTTCTGCTGCATGGCATGTGGGATCTTAGTTCTCTGACCAGGAATCAAACCCGTGCCCCCTGCAATGGAAGCATGGAGTCCTAACCACTGGACTTCCAAGGAATTCCCCTGTTTTGTTAAGGAGGTAACTTTTGGAAAGCACCTTAGAATGGGGGCTGGTTGCCAGGGGAACCAACCACATGATTAGAGGGTTGGAACTTTCAGCCCCATCCCCCTACCTCAGAGGAAGGGAGAGGGCCTGGAGATGGAGTTCAGCTGGGGAGAGTAGGGCACTCGGGAGGGCAAAGCAGCTCTGCACACGTTCCCACATACATTGTCCCATGCATCTTTTTCATCTGGCTGGCTGTTCCTGGGTTATATGCTTTTATAATAAACCGGTAATCCAGTGAGTAAATGGGGTTCCTGAGTTCTGTGAGCTGCTCTAGCAAATTAAGGGAACCCAAGGAAGGGGTTGTGGGAACCCCTGATTTATAGCCAGTTGGACAGAAGCACAGGTAACAACCTAGACTTAAGATTGGCATCTGCAAACTATTTTATATAGAATGGATAAACAATAAGGTCCTACTGTAGAGCACAGGGAACTATATTCAATATCCTGTGATAACGATAATGGAAAAGAATATTAAAAAGAAGAATATATATATGTATAACTGAATCACTTTGCTGTACAGCAGAAATTAACACAACATGTAAATCAACTATACTTCAAAAAAAAAAAAAAAAAAAAGATTGGCATCTGAAGTGGAGGGCAGTCCTGTGGGATGGAGCCCTTACCCTGTGGAACGCGATTCTATCTCTGGGTAGGTAGTGTCAGAATTGAGTTGAATTTTAGGACCCACAGCCGCTCTCCAAGAATTGCTTGGTGTGGGGATAACCCCACCCACGCACTGGAATTGGGTGGTAGGATTTTAGTACTTCAGTCACCCCTCGCTTCGGTATCCACAGGAGATTGTTTCCAGGTTCCCCCCGCCCCGTCCTCCCTCGGATATCAACATCTGGGGACGCTCAAGTCTCTTATCTAAAATGGCGCAGTATTTGCATATAACCTACTGCACATCTTCCTGTATACCTCAAGTCATCTCTAGATTACTTATGATACCTAATAGAATGCAAATGTTATATAAATAAATAGCTGCCAGCTCAAGGCAAATTCAAGTTTTGCTTTTTGGAACTTTCTGGATTTCCTTATTTATTTATTTTTTCTGCACTGCATGGCTTGCTGGATGTTAGTTCCCCAACCAGGGGTTAAACCCAGGCCCCCAGCAGTGGAAGCATGGGGTTCTAACCACTGGACCACCAGGGAATTCTCTGGAATTTTTTTTCAAATATTTTTGATCTGTGCTTGGTTGATTCCTGACTATTATTATTTCCACCTGTCACAGGAGGAAACTGAGGCACGGGGAGCCCAAGGAGCTTCCCTGAGACCTCACAGCTCATCAGTAGCAGCCTGGACCCAAAATCCTTCTTCTTTATTCCTTTCTATATAGTGAGACATTTTTAAGACATGTTCATGCCTTAGGTTTTCTTTTTAACTAGAATAAGGCAGGACTATATACACAGTAGAGGAAAAAGCTCATTCACAGAACCTTCAGTCACATCTCACTGAGCCTCCAGGTCCCCCTCTGTAAAAAGGGACAAATTCTAATTTTTAAAAAAAATGTTTGAGGGAGCTTCGAGGATGGCGGCATCCACGGCACTGATCTTGCAGGAGAGCCCCAGCATGAAAAAAGCAGTGTCGCTGATAACTGAAATAGATACAGGAAGATTTCCACGATTGCTCACCCGAATTCTTCAAAAACTTCACCTGAAGGCTGAGAATAGTTTCAGTGAAGAAGAGGAAGAAAGACTTCAAGCTGCATTTTCTCTAGAGAGACAAGATCTTCACCTAGTTCTTGCAACAATATCATTCATTTTAGAACAGGCAGTATATCACAACGTGAAGCCAACTGCTTTGCAGCAGCAGTTAGAGAACATTCATCTTAGACGAGACAAAGCAGAAGCATTTGTCAATGCTTGGTCGTCTATGGGTCAAGAAACAGTTGAAAAATTCAGGCAGAGGATTCTCGCACCCCACAAGCTGGAGACGGTCGGATGGATGGCAGCTTAACCTTCAGATGGCTCACTCTGCCCAAGCAAAACTAAAATCTCCTCAAGCTGTGTTACAGCTAGGAGTGAGCAATGAAGGGTCGAAGAGCCTGAAGAAAGTTCTTGTGGAATTCAGTCACAAGGAATTGTTTGATTTCTATAACAAGCTTGTGACCATACAAGCACAGCTGGATTCCCTTACATGATGCTCTCGAAGACTTGTTTCTCTATACACTCCTGCCACCTTATTATTTTGCATTGAAGATAAACTGCCAGGTTGTGTTTTCTGAAGGATTCATTAGCTTTCTTCTTGTAAATTATATGGCTTATTGCTCCTTATCAAAATAACAGCCAAGGAAGATCATTGTTCTGAGTACTGATGTTCTAATATACATTCTCTAGTTCTGTGAGCCAACAGCAAGCAATTGTTAAGAACACTTCTGTTTTAAAGGAAACAAAAGTGAGTATCATATTGTTTTTACTGTCCTATTTTTGCTTTATTGCCTGACCTTTTTGTTTTTTACATACCTGATGATACTTTTATGTATCAAGAAGGGTCCATGGATACAAAGTGTAATGTGTACCTTAGAACACAGAACTTCATTAATTACATTAATAAAAATAAGAAAGTAGCCACATTCAAAAAAAAATTTTTTTATTGGAGTATAGTTGATTTACAATGTTGTGTTTCAGGTGTACAACAAAGTGAATCAGTTATACATATATCCACTCATTTTTAGATTACTTTCCCATATAGGTCGTTACAGAGTATTGAGTAGAGTTCCCTATGCTATACAGTAGGTCCTTACTAGTTATCTATTTTATATATAGTAGTGTGTGTATGTTAATCCCAACCTCCCAATTTATCCCCCCCACCCACCCCTTACGGGACAAATTCTACTTGAGGTGCAATGAGAGGGCTTCTTAGAAAGGAAGATGCCTCCAGCCAGCCCTGGAGAATCTGAAACAGCAGGCTAGGGTAGGAAGCTGCGTGAGGCCCCCGCAAAGGGGACTGGGATTGCACCTGTCAGAGATACCAGCCCAGGTAAGTTCCCAGATGGCTCCTGCCCAAGGTCTTGGCTGGGCCAAAACTACCTCTGGTGGGAGGGTGTGGTTCCTGCCTGCCTGGCCTCCATTCCATCACATCAGGTTAAAACCACAGCTCCCTCCCACAGCTGTTTTCCCTTTGTGGACCACCCTCCACTTCTTCTCATTCTACGAGGTCTGGAGAGAGGTGACACCACCCTCTGGCCACCAGAGTGGGCATGTGGGACTCAGGCTTCACAAATCAGAGCATTCCTTCTTCCCCAACCATAGTGATTGGCTCAGGGACTGGCCTGTGACCCAAGCCGGCCAATGAGAATCAGCCATAGACTTTGGGGAATTATTTGGAGGAGAGGTGTTCTCTTTCTGCTGAGCGGCTGAGTTGGGAGGATATCAGCCAGCAACCACCTATCTTTGCCAAAGCAAAAGCAAGGTGGAAAGCAAAGCAAAGCTACGTGGTCAAGAGAGGAGGCTGATGACATTGGGTGAGCACCTGAATCAAGCTATACCTGAAGCATACCAACATTTGTGCTCAAGCTGGGTTGAGGTGTGATTTGACTGTCACTTATAACCAAACAGGTCATGACTGATACAGAACTCAAGTGGGACAGAACCAGGCTCTGTGAAGTTCCAGATGTTTGCTTTCCTCCCTCACCTCTAAGGGTAACCCAGGAAAGTGTGGCACTTTAGGAAATAAGACTGTGGCATCAGCCATGTGATCAGAGCAGGAACAAAGTCACACAAACCATCCATGTGTGGGGCACCCACCTGCAGGTCCTGATGGGGAAGCACCTACCTTCACCCCACTCATCTTTGCCCCATTTACCTGTGGACTGTGCTTCTCCCACAGGGCGGGGATGAGCCTCTGGACTGTCTTGTACTCCACTGGAATCTCATACACATGCAGGTCCACGCTGTCACCAAGCCCCAGCTTCTCCAGCTCCTGGGAGCAAGAGCAGAGGAAACGTGGCATTAGGTCAGGGCTGCAGGGATAAAGAGATCCCTGGGGACAGAGTGACCTGTCTTCAGAAGACAGGCAGGGTTCCTGACTCACTGTGCAGAGCAGGAAGGCACATATGCTGGTCAATCCCAAAGCTCCTCCCTCAGCCCCTTCCCCACCCACTGTCTCAGCATCTCCGTGGGCAGCAGCATGATACCATGGCCTCTGAGGCTAGTCTCCTGGATTTGAACCCTGCCTGTGGGGGGAAGGGCAGTGACTTGGGCAAGTCACTTAACCTCTCTGTGCCTCAGTTTCCTC
Organism: Balaenoptera physalus; assembly: GCF_965194825.1. Taxonomy (NCBI): domain Eukaryota; kingdom Metazoa; phylum Chordata; class Mammalia; order Artiodactyla; family Balaenopteridae; genus Balaenoptera; species Balaenoptera physalus. The sequence goes on along the minus strand of NC_138890.1, from coordinate 13,015,402 downwards.
ATCTGTAAAATGGGGATAATAAAGTACTTACTTCACAAGGTAGTTATAACAAATGAAGGAACTAATTCACGCTAAAGAGTTCCAAGCAATGTTTGGCATACTGTAGGGACTCGAATAATGTTGACTACCATTACTACTATTATTTTTGTTGTTTGTTATTATGCTCTCCCTTTGTTACACCTGTTAAGAATTGTTTATAGACTTGGTGCATGGTAGATAGCAGGGTCTCAACATACATTTACAGATGGACCCAACTCCTTAGGGAGCCTCTAACCACCTCAGGAATGAAGGAGTTTAAGAATATCATGAATTATAAACGAAAATGGGCTATGATGACCCCAATGTTCACAGCAGCACTATTTACAATAGCCAAGACGTGGAAGCAACCTAAATGTCCATCAGCAGATGAATGGATAAAGAAGATGTGGTATATATATAAATGGAATATTACTCAGCCCCAAAAGAGAGTGAAATAGGGACTTCCCTGGTGGCACAGTGGTTAAGAATCTGCCTGCCAATGGAGGGGACACGGGTTCGAGCCCTGGTCCAGGAAGATCCCACATGCCGCGGAGCATCTAAGCTCGTGCACCAAAACTACTGAGCCTGCGCTCTAGAGCCTGCGAGCCACAACTACTGAGCCCACGTGCCACAACTACTGAGCCCACGTGCCACAACTACTGAAGCCCGTGTGCCTATAGCCTGTGCTCCGCAACAAGAGAAGACACTGCAATGAGAAGCCCGCACACTGCAACGAAGAGTAGCCCCCGCTCGCTGCAACTAGAGAAAGCCTGCACGCAGCAACAAAGACCCAACACAGCCAAAAATAAATAAATAATTAATTTTTTTTAAAAAAGAGTGAAATAATGCCATTTGCAGAAACACGGATAGACTTAGAGATTATCATACTAAGTGAAGTCTGTGAAGCAGAGAAAGACAAATACCATATGATATCACTTACATGTGGAATCTAAAAAAAAAATGATACAAATGAACTTATTTACAAAACAGAGACAGACTCACAGACATAGAAAACAAACTGACGGTTAACAAAGGGGAAAGGGCGGGGAGGGATAAATTAGAAGTTTGGGATTAACAGATACACACTACTATATATAAAATAGATAACCAACAAGGACCTACTGTACAGCACAGGGAACTATATTCACTATCTTGTAATAACCTATAATGGAAAAAATCTGAAAAAGAATATGTATACATAGGTATGTACATATATGTATATATAAATATATATCTGGGAAAAAAGGGCTATGATGGAGCACCACATGTGCACTTTTCTGGGGAAACACGGACGCTTTCCTCAGATTCTCAATGTGGCAGAGCCCATGACTGGCCCTCCTTCCCCCAGATGGCCCACAGCCCAGAGCACAGCAGACCCAGAACCAACTTTCCCGGAGGAATGATGATCCTGGCAGCTCTGGCGTCCAGGGGTGGGCAGAGACGTTCAGGGATGAAGGTTTCAGCTCAATATCAAAAACTGAGCATTGTTCATGGTAAAATTAATACCCCAAATAATGATTATCGGTCAGGCTGTTTCAGATTATTCTCAGATCTCATGCAGTAATTTGGACATGCTACCACTGGCGGATGTTACAGAGTTCTATGGGCAGGTCCCAGGAGAAGCATTTTTTGCATCTGGCCTTGCCGAATTCACTAGAGGTGAGCTCTTATCTTTTTTTTTTTTTTGCCACGCTGCGCAGCTTGTGGGATCTTAGTTCCCCGACCAGGAACTGAACCCAGGCCCACGGCAGTGAAAGTGTGGAGTCCTAACCACTGGACCACCAGGGAAGTCCCTAGAGGTGAGTTCTTGCATCTCCTGCAGCGGCTGCAGGATTTCTTTCTCTGGTTGCCTTGACCTTGCTACCCACGCTACCCCAACTCTGCGCCCCACTGACTGCAGTTGCTCTGGAGAGTATCCGATGCCTGGAACAGCAGGTCTTTCCTCACTGATAGATAATTCCAAATTGCTCCCCAAAGAGGTCACCTGGAGACAAGGACATCTGGAGGGTAGGTGGGGTGAGGCAGGTGTGTGTGCAGGGGGAGTCTCAAATGCCAACACCAGGATCTGGGACCCCAGCGCTCTTGCTAAGCCCAGTTACGTGTGAGATCAGGAAGCCCTCCCCACCGGACAGAAGAGGGCAGAGCGCAAACCTGCACGGTGCACGGTGAGCTGCAGACACTGATGGGTAGAGGGCTAGGGGGGAGGGTGGTTATATTTTGTGTGAAATCTATTTTAAAAGACACTAAAGAGAAAACTTTGTAAAATATTTAACTTCTCCCACAATCATTTTTCTTGGTCACTAATATTTTTATTCTTCATGCTCCTTTGTCTTCTCAACTCCCTGGACTGTGGTGATGGGAATCAGAGGGGACTTTCTTCAAAGGGTTTGTGGATTCAGAGACGAGGCAGGCCTGGTGCTCGCTGGCACACAACCATGATTCCTACCTGACCATATTGTTTTTTACACCATCGAACCCCTGAGAAGCGCTGGAGGTTTTAGATCTGTGCTCCCTGTTTCCATTCCCGTGATTTTATCAATATTCACCCTGTTTGTGCACGCTGCACGCCCGGAGTGATGATTTTGAATGGCCACACATTAAAAATAATAGGATGTTATAGACCACTGTTTGCTTGACGTTTGTTGGATACACCCAAGTTTTTTTTTTGTTTGTTTGTTTTTTTTAAAGAACTTTTATTTATTTATTTTATTTTATTTATTTATTTTTGACTGTGTTGGGTCTTTGTTTCTGTGCAAGGGCTTTCTCCAGTTATGGCAAGCGGGGGCCTCTCACTATTGCGGCCTCTCTTGTTGCGGAGCACAGGCTCCAGATGCGCAGGCTCAGTAGCTGTGGCTCACGGGCTTAGTTGCTCCGCGGCATGTGGGATCTTCCCAGACCAGGGCTCGAACCCGTGTCCCCTGCATTGGCAGGCAGATTCTCAACCACTGCGCCACCAGGGAAGCCCACACCCAAGTTTTGTTTTGGCAAATTGATTTGGAGATCAAGCCCCATCTCCTCCCCAGCACTGCCCCAGCCTCTTGTCCCCCAAGGCAGCATCTAAAATCACAACGCAGCCTTTCCCTACTTCCGCCCTGCTGTGGCTCTTGCCACGCTCAGAATAAAAATCTCAACTCCCCACCATGGCCCACGATGCCCTGAGGGGTCGGGATGCTGCCCTCCTCTCCCTTTGTCCCCCTTTTGCTCACTTCCCCCAACACAGCCTCCCACATACCAGACTCACTCCTGCCTCAGGGCCTTTGCACTGGCTATTCCCTCCGCTTAGAATGCTCTTCCCATCACTTTCCGGTCAGTTGACTCCTTAGCCTTCATGTCTTAGCCTCCCAAGAAGACATTCTGGATGCCCAGCCTGCTTTACATGCTCTCTCGGTCCCACAGGTCAATGTCCTGGCCACGGCCCAAGATGTGTACACATTAGGTGCTGGTGAATGTCAGCTGAACAAGTGAGCAGTTCAAGCTTGGACTGAGAACAAACACAGACCCAGGTGAGCCTGGGCAAGTACCCGACCCTCTTGAGGGTGCCTTGTTTTTCTTAACTGTAAGTGGGGGTTTGGACTCACTGCTGGCTGTGACCCCTTTCCTTTTCATCCTTTCCTACATTTAAAAGTAGCTCCTCACTATTTGCAACAGCCGAAAGGCAGAGACAGCCCAAGTATCCATCACTGGATGAAAGGATATAAACAAAATGTGGTCCATCCATACAGTGGAATATTACTCAGCCATGAAAAGGAATGAAGCACTGACACATGCTACAATGTGGATGAACCTTGAAAACATCATGCTGCATGAAAAAAGCCAGACACAAAAGGTCACATATTATATGACTCTGTTTCTGTGAAATGTCCAGAACAGGCAAATCCACAGAGACAGAAAGCAGATCAATGGTTGCCTGGGGCTTGGGGACTGGGGATGGGGAGTGACTGCTAACGGGGACAGGATTTCCTTTTTGGATGATAAAGATGTTCTGGAATTAAACAGAGGTGGTGGTTGGACAACACTGTGAATGTAATAAATGCCACTGATTTGTACACTTTAAAATAGTTTTATACTATGCAAGTTCATCTCAATTTTTTAAAAAAGGAAAAAGCAGCTCTTAATTGCCTGGATGGTGGAGGGTAGGAATCAGGAGTGGAGCCTCTAAAGCCAGGTGACCAGGTTTGTTCTCCCTCCCCTACCCTCACTCCCTGGCTGGGTGACCCTGGGTAAGTCACTCAACCTCTCTGTGCTTTAGTTCCCTCATCTGTAAATGGGTGAACAGTAGTACCCATGTCATAGGGAGAAAAAATAAAACAATAGAAGAAACTAGAAAAAATAAAACAATGTTAACTTAAATTATATTTTAAAACATTAATGTGTTTCCTTTTAAAAAAAAAAAAATCCAAGTGACTTTTTCTGCCTAATATGGAATAAGCGAAAAAAAAAAAAAAAGACAAAATGTGTAAAATAACAATTTTCAGACGTGGAGTTGAGGAGTCAAAGCTGAGGTTCTAGAAAGTGTAAGAAGGCTACAGTTTGCAGAGTGGAGTCCTGGACAGGAGGTACCTGGGGGGAAGAGGAGGTAGGGGGAGGGAGAGGAGGGGGGAGGGGAAGGGGAGGAGGGAAGTAGGTAGAAAGGAGAGAGTGGGTAGAGAGGGAGAGAGGAAGAGAGAGGGAGAGAGAGGGAGGAAGAGAGAGAGAGATCAGTCTAGAAATTGATCCAGAGCTCTTTTGAGGGTCCGAGGCCTGATGGGTTTACACGCATGCAGAGGCCAGGGATAGAGCCACTTGAAAGGAACAGAGGGAACAAGCCTCCGAGCTCACACTGGGTTGGAAATACTTGTTCCCACCAGCCAGAGCGGAAAAACTTCACAAGGAAGTGGAGAAAAATTAGCCCCAGAGTGAAGACTGCTCTGGTCCTGCCTAACAAAACTGAACAGCAAGCCTGGAAAGGAACTATTTCCAGTAGCTTAATTGTATCCCAGAACAAAGCTCAAGAATATTTTGAGGAAATACAGAAGTATACAGCATGCCACAAGGTAAAATTCACAAGATCTGGCACCAGTTGAAACTTACCAGGCATGCAAAGAAGCCAAAAACTACCACCCATAATGAAGAGAAAAATCAATCAATAGAAACAGGACCGGGGGCTTCCCTTCCCTGGTGGCGCAGTGGTTAAGAATCCGCCTGCCAATGCAGGGGGCACGGGTTCAAGCCCTGGTCCAGGAAGATCCCACATGCAGCGGAGCAACTAGGCCCGTGAGCCACAACGACTGAAGCCCGAGCGCCTAGAGCCCAAGCTCTGCAGCAAGAGAAGCCACTGCAATGAGAAGCCCGCGCACCTCATCAAAGAGTAGTCCCTGCTCGCCACAACTAACGAAAGACTGCACGCAGCAGCGAAGACCCAACGCAGCCAAAAATAAAATAAATATTTTTTAAAAAGAAAGAAAAAACCCTGCTATGTAACTATTGTAAATATAAATTTAAAAAAGAAAAGAAAAGAAACAGGACCAGGGAATTCCCTGGTGGTCCAGTGATTAGGATTGCACGCTTTCACTGCCGATGGCCCGGGTTCAATCCCTGGTCAGGAAACTAAGATCCCTCAAGCCACGTGGCACGGCCAAAAAAAAAAAAAAGAAAGAAGAAGAAAAGAAACAGGACCAGAAACAACACAGATGGTAGAATTAGTAGATAAGGACATGAACACAGTTGGTATATTTTTAAAAAGCCAGACAGATCAAGTTTGAAGCCCCCTCACCCTGAGTCTGGGTCCCATTCCCATGCTTCAGAAGAAGATACTGTTAACAGCACACACATCCATGCAGACCTATTTCTATCCCTTCTACACACCTATCTGAGAAAACACATAGTATTTATTTTTACATCTATTGCATCCTTCAGCAACTATGCTTTCTCCACTCAGCAGTTGGTTTTGGAGATCTAGCTACATTATTATATGTAAATCTTGTTCCTTCCCTTTTCCCTGCTGCATAATATTCCATCTCGGAAATTAGCTGGATTTAAACATTCCCCTACACTGGAATATTTAAGTGGCTTCCAATTTTCCTCAGTTTTAAGCCATACTGCAGCAAGCATCCTTGTGCACATTTCTCGCACCCATGTGTGAAGCATAAATGCTAAAAAGTGACCTAGTTGCACTGCAAGATCAGAACATGTATGCTAGTGAGTGATACTATCAAATTGAAGCCTGCTTTTCTTTTCTTTCTTTCTTTTTTTTTTTCTTTTGGCCACACCACAAGGCTTGCAGGATCTTAGTTCCCCGACCAGGGATTGAACCCGGGCCACAGCAGTGAAAGCCCAGAATCCTAACTACCAGGCCACCAGGGAACTCCCGAAGCCTGCCCTTCTGACCTCAGACTCAGTATATACTAGAGGCAGGGGAAAAACTTAAGGGTTTATAAATGAAACTTCCCTTAATCCCCAAAAGGAGACCCAGTGAGCTCTTTTCCACCTTAAAAACAAATTCAATGGCACCAAAAGTACAGACAATAAAAGAAAAAAATAGAGAAATTAAGATTTCATAAAAATGAAAAAAAAATTGTGAATCAAAGGACGCAATAAATAGAATGAAAAAGCACCTGGGGTGAAAGAAAATATTTGCAAACCGTATATCTGACAAGGGATCTATATCTAGAATACAGTTGACCCTTGAACAACACGGATTTGAACGGCACGGGTCCACTTATATGCAGATTTATTTTCAACAGTAAATACCTCAGCACCACACAATTCGAGCTTGGTTGAATCTGCCGATGCAGAACTGTGGATATGGAGGAACAAAGCATATGGAAGACTGACTGTAAGTTACAGACGGGTTTTCCACAGTGCAGAAGGTTGGTGCCCCTAAAGCCCAAGTTGTTCAAGGGTCAACTGTATATAAAGAATGCTTACAACTCAATAATAATAATAATAAAAACCTAACAACTTAATTTTAAAATGGGCAAAGGATATGAATAGACATTTCTTCAAAGAAGCTAGTGGCCAATAAGCACAAGAAAAGATGCTCAACATTATTAGTCATTAGGGAAATGCACATCAAAACCACAGTGAGATATTATTTCACACCCACCAGGATATCTTAAAAAAAATGGAAAATAACAAGTGTTGGCAAAGATGCGGAGAAATCGGAACACTTGTGCACTGCTGGTGGGAATGTAAAATGGTGCAGCCCCTGTGGAAAACAGCTTGGTGGTTTCACAAAAAATTAAACAAAGAATTACCATATGATCCAGCAACTCCACATCCAGGTATGTAGCCAAAAGAACTGAAAGCAGGATCTTGAACAGATATTTGTATATCCTTGTTCACAGCAGCATTATTTACAATAGCCAAAAGATGGAAACAACTCATATGTCCATCAGCTAATGAATTGATAAATAAAATTTGGTATATCCATACAATAGAATACTCTTCAGCCTTAAAGAAGAAGGAAATTCTGACAGATGCTACAACATGGATGAACCTTGAAAACATTATGCTGAATGAAAGAAGCCAGACACAAAAGAACAAAAGCTGTATGATTTCACTGATATGAGGTCGCTAGAGCAGTCAGATTCATAAAGACAGAAGGTAGAATGACGGGCGCCAGGGACTGGGGAGAGGGAAGAATGGGCAGTTAGTGTTTAATGGGGACAGGATTTCATTTTGGGAAGATAAACAAGTTCTGGAGACGGATGATGGTGATGGGTGCAAAACAGTGTGAATGTACTTAATGCCACTCAGCTGTACACTTACAAATTGTTCAAATGGTAAATTTTATGTTATGTATATTTTATCACAATTTGAAAAAGAAAAAGCAGGAAGCTACAGTCTATATCCATCTCCTTACCCTTGAATTGCTCCCTGAATACAGACCCTAAAGGCATCTGCTGTGTGCTGACACCAGGGGCTCTCAGGAGCCTGTTAAGATTTTTTTTTTTAACGTGAACCATTTTTTTAAAAGTCTTTATTGAATTTGTTACAATATTGCTTCTGTTTTATGTTTTTGTGTTTTGGGCCATGAGGCATGTGGGATCTTAGCTCCCCAACCAGGGATTGAACCTGCACCCCCTGCATTGGAAGGCAAAGTCTCAACCACTGGACTGCCAGGGAAGTCCGTCAGGAGCCTGTTAACAGGAAGACAAACAGCTTCCCTCGGGCCTCTGCCCCTGAGTCCAGGATCTGAGCACATTATTCCCTGCAGCCCAAGCCGTTCCCTGTGCACCAGACTCTCTCCATTGGAGATTTTGAATTTGGCTCTTTACCAACTGTACTTCATTTGTTGAAAGCTGGGAACTGTCAGATTCCAATTTTAAATCCTCCACAACTTTCTGGAATTCCTTTCTGCCTTTTCTCTCAATCTCAATGGAAAACCTAAAATCTACAGAGTATGGGACTTCCCTGGAGGTCCAGTGGTTAAGACTCTGAGCTTCCACTGCAGGGGGCTCAGGTTCAATCCCTGGTTGGGGAACCAAGATCCCACCTGCCGTGCACCATGGCCAAAAAAAATAATAAAATGAAATGAAGTGAAATAAAATAAAATCTACAGAGTAAATATCCACTTCCAAGCCCTCCACACACACATAATTTGCAGGAATTTCAAATTCCCAACGGCCTGGCCAGGAGGAAGGACCCAGATATGTGAAGGCACCCAATCTGGGGTCCTCCTCATTTCCCTTAAATGATGAATTGTGTCCCTTTATCAGGATCTTGAACATGTAGGGGAAATGGGGTTACACAAACTTTTCATTTTTCAGAAAAGTGGGGACTTCCCTGGTGGCGTAGTGGTTAAAAATCTGCCTTCCAATGCAGGGGACATGGGTTCGAGCCCTGGCCCGGGAAGATCCCACATGCCACGGAGCAGCTAAGCCTGCGCACCACAACTACTGAGCCCGCGCACCACAACTACTGAAGCCCATGCACCTAGAGCCCGTGCTCCGCAGCAAGAGAAGCCACAGCAATGAGAAGCCCGCGCACTGCAACGAAGAGTAGCGCCCGCTCGCTGCAACTAGAGAAAGCCCGCGCGCAGCAACGAACACCCAACGCAGCCAAAAATAAAATAATAAATTAATTAATTAAAAAAAAAAAGAAAAGTGAGTTTTCCAGAAAGTCATGAGCTTAGAGGCACAGAACACCTTTCCCCAAGCCCCAGGCTATAGGCCCATCATGCTCAGCTCCGTTTCCCCAGTGGAGCTAATATTACTTAATATTTTTCTCAAACTCAATCATTTCATTTTTTCCCTTAAATAAATGTAGCCTCATCCCTAGGTGACAGTATCCATGAAGTTACAAGACGTGATGTGCTAGTTATATATGCTTTTTCTAAAACACATTATATTAAATACAGAGCCACCATAATTTCACGTTTGCCCTATATAGAGTGTGTGTATACTTTTCATGTACGAAATATTTCAAAAATAATTTAAAGCACTTCTCTCTTCCTCCAAAAATATTTTTAAGTTATTCCTTTTTAAATTAACTCAAGTTAAAAAAAAAAACAACTAACCCAAGTAGATAAACAACAAGGTCCCACTGTATAGCACAGGGAACTATATTTAATATCTTGTAATAAAATATGATGGAAAAGACTCTGAAAAAGAATATATACATATACATATATACACGCGCACACACATATGAATCACTTTGCTGTACGCCAGAAACAAACACAACATTGTAAATCAACTACACTTCAATTTAAAATAAATAAATAAATAAATAAATATTGAATAAATAAAAAGTAACTCAAGCAATTTTTTTGAATACATTGTTTGGACTCTGCCCTCAGGCTAAAGACAAAAAGAACCATAAGCAAATACTAAATTCTAATAAGTAGGCTTTCTTTGGGGGAAGCATGAGTAGGTAATTCTGAAATTCCTTTCTGTTTATTCTAGGATTGATCAAAGAAGTGAACACATGGGGATCATGAGGGGAGGGGATTCACAATGTCAGAGGAAGGAGTCACAAGTCTGTGGTGTTGGATCAGAATTGAAGGCATCTGTGCAAATTCCAGGGTTTTGATATAGAAATGGGTGCTGGTGTGTGTGTTTGTGTGTGAATGTACACACCTCTACTTTCCAGTTCTGTCAACTGCCAGAGCTCAGAAGCGATGATATCCTAGTAGCAGTGAGCACACCCAGCTCCCAGCTTCCAGCTTTAACTATCATTCTCTGCTAAAAGAATGAAGGTTTTCTTGGAGAAGCTGCTCATTTCAGGGATGGGACAGGGAAAGTACAAAGGTGGACCCAGAATTCCTATAAGACCCAGCAATTCCCCTCTTGATACACACACATACCCCTAAGAGAAATGAAGACCTACATGCACACAAAAACTTGTATGTGAATGTCCATGTAGCATTACTCATATAACCAAAAGGTGGAAATAACCCAAATGCCCATCAACAAATAAACAAAACATGGTCCATCCATACAATGAAATATTACTCAGCCATGAAAAGGAGTGAAGCATTGATTCATGCTACAACAGGGACGGACCTCGAAAATGTTATGCTGAGTGAAAGGAGACATAAAAGGCCACGTCTTGTGATTCTATTTATATGAAATGTCCAGAAAAGGCAAATCCATAGAGACAGAAGCTAAATTAGTGGTTACCTGAGGAAAAGGAGGAATGGGAGTGATAGCTAATGGGTATGGGCTTCTTTTGGGGTGATGAAAATGTTCTGGAATTAGATGGAAGCGATGGTTGTACAACTCTGTGACTATATTATAAACTGTTAAATTATACACTTTAAAAGGGTGAATTTTATGGTACATGATTATATCCCATAAAATTGTATCTCAGTTTTTCTTAAAAGCATACAAAGCATCTGACATCCAATACTCAGGTAGAAATCAGAAAAATGCGGGGGGAAGGATGCCCTACTAAATGCAGTGTAGTGTCCTGGATGGGATCCTGGAGCAGAAAAAGGACATTAGTGGGAAAACTCGTGAAACTCGAATGAAGACTGGAGTTTAGTTAACAGTAATGGACCAATGTTGATTTCCTCATTTTGAGATATGTAGTCATTATGTATGTTAACACTAGGGGAAATCGAGTAAGGGGTATGTGGGAACTCTTTGTATTATCTTTGTAATTTCTCTGTAAATCTAAAATTATTGTGAAAATACATGTGAAATTGACATGCATACACTGATGTGTATAAAATTGATGACTAATAAGAACCTGCTGTATAAAAAAATAATAATAAAATTCAAAAATTAAAAAAAAGTAATACTAAACTTTCTTTGGGTTATTTGTATGGAAATATGTTAATATAAATGTTTCAGACATTACATGAAATTCCTAAAAATCTTATATGTTCTGGTATGTTATAAGTCATAATTCTAGTTATTACTTTAAAATGTGTATCTCAGAAATAACTAAATTTCCTTGTCAATTGCATTATTATGAACTTTCATCAAATCTTTAACCGTGGTCATTTTTAAGTCTTTTGTCATTTACAGACAGTTCTGGGTGTACTCTGATGCTTTTGCAAAAATGCTCCTATAAAAGGGTTTCATCTTCAAGGAATTCATGGAAAAGACTCTGACAAGTGCAGGTTTCTGGTAACTGACTATACTGCTGAACTGAATGAATAAGCATTTTCAGAACTCTAATGGAAAACTGATGAATTCATAGAAGTGCTAACAAAAGATCAAGATGAAAAAAATTAATTACATGGGACTGAGTGAACTGATGAGGATGTTTATAATTGTTGTGAATTTCTGTTTGAATAAAAAAAAAATGTTAAAAAAAAAAAAAAGCATTTCCAAAAAGTGAGCCTGAAACCAAAAAGGAAGGAAGTGCTCAAGAATGATACAGGAGCCAGCCTGAAGGGGCTGCCATGTGCCAAATCTGGGACAATTTGAACATCAAAATTAAGAGAGTAAGACGCAATAACCTATACAGGAAAAGAATCTGAAAAAGAAGAGATATATGTATATGTATAACTGAATCACTTTGTTGTACACCTGAAACTAACACAACACTGTAAACCAACTATACTCCAATATAAAATAAAAATTAAAAAAAAAAATTAAGAGGAAGAGGTTATCATCTGTTGAAGACAGTCAGTACCCATGAGTCCATGCAGATACAAATAAACTCACAGAAGGTCATAAAAAGTGTCGAAGGAAAGATGGAATTAGAAAACCATCATTTGGCAAGCATCATACTAAAATAATAACTGATTCAGGTGAGACTCACCAGGGGATGCTAATATGGTCTCAAAGTATCTCTCTATGGGATACTTTTTCATCACAAAGGGCAAGATAGTAACTTTGCCAAGAAGAAATCCATCAGACCTCACCTTCAGCAAGTGATCAAGGTCAATGATACCAAGAATGAGACACATCAATATATCCAGTGCCTCCTGATATGATGCACGGAAAAGGACACAACATTACTTCCGTGGGATTCCTGCCCCAAATACACACACAGCCTCCATCTAGTCATGAGGAAACACTGGAGGAGCCACCCTGACGGACACTCTCCAAAGGACTGAGCAGTTCTTAGCAAACATGTCATGCCATGAGACACAAAGAAAGACTGAGGAACTTTCCAGACCACAGGGGATTAAAGAAATGGGACAACTGAATCCTACATATAATCTGGAATTTTCTTCTGCTGTGAAGGACATTAACAGGGTGGTTGGCAAAATCTGAATAAGGGCTGTAGATTATAGAATTGTATCAATGTCCAATAAGCTTGATTTTGATCACTGTGCTGAGGCTTTGTTTTAGGAAATACACGGTGACTTATTTAGGGATAGAGGAGTATCATGTCTGCAACTGACCCCTAAATGACACAGAGCATGACAGTTCCTCAAAATATTAGACACAGAATTACCATAGGATGCAGCCATTCCACTTCAGGGTGTATACCCACAAGGCCTGAAAGCAGGATCTTGAAGAAATACTTGTAGGCCCATGTTCATGGCTGCATTATTCGTAAGAGCTAAAATGTAGAAGCAACCCAGGTGTCTACTGACCAATTAATGGATAAGCAAAATGTGGTATATACAGCTTGAGACCAGGCAATGGGATATAAATCAACCTTCAAGAGGAAGGAAATTCTGACACGTGCTACAACACGAATGAACCTTGAAAACATTATGCTAAATGAAATAAGCCAGGCACAAAAGCACAGAACCGTATGCTTCCATTTATATGAGGTCCCTAGCGTAGTCAGATCCAGAGAGACAGAAAGGATAATGTGGTAGTTGCCAGGGGCTGGGGGAGTGAGGAAAGAACAGTTAGTGTTTAATGGGGACAGGGTTTCAGTTTAGGAAGATGAAAAAGTTCTGGAAACCAATGATGGTGATGGCTGCAAAACAATGTGAATGTACTTAATGCCACTCAACTGTACACTTAATAATGGTTAAGGTGGTAAAGTTTATGTTATATATATTTTACCACAGTTTAAAAAATGACTTGGAAGTCAAAAAAATGTTTAAACTATATTTACCTACCTACCTATTTATCTATAGAGAAAGAGCAAATGTAATACAATGTTAACACTTGGGGAATCTGGGTGTGAAAGGACTTCTTTGTCATCCTCTCCTGCCATGGCTGGGAGGAGAAATCTCCAGCAAAGACCTCTCAGCATAAGGTAAACAATCTCATCTATCTTTACATCCTGTCAACCACGACCCCACTTTTTCTTACCCTCCTGTCCCCCACAGCTTGAAATTTCCCTGCCCTCTCCCCTGTTTCTTTTCCCCATGGCCCTGGCAGCGCTTTCTGGCAACATGTTGAAAGGCCAGTAATGAAAAGAATCCGTCTCCCGGGTTAAGTGAGGACTTAAAAGGATCATCTTTATTTGTTCAGAGTTTCACTCAGGGAGTTGGCCCCAAAGTTGTCCACGGGACAGGCCACCCATATGCCCAGGCAAGTCAATTTGGTGGAAGAATCTCTATGGGCGGGGGGGTGGGGTACTGAGGATGCTACTAACTCGGTTAGTGACCAAGCCAAGGAACCCTCTATACGGCGCAGTAACCCTCCCGGTGGCCACCATGCCATGTGATACGCCAAGGTCGGACCCCCAGCTCAGGGCAGCAGCCCCGCCTTATGGATCCTGTCTCTGCCCCTCTCCCTTCACCCAGCAGAAGAGGCGCTACATGCTGAGCACCACTGCCCGCCCAGAGTAACTCAAGGGTCTCTCCCACTGGGTGATGTTGACCAAGCATCAGTGGGAAGAATCGCCCACATCGACTTTTGATGGTAGGAAATGACCTGGTGCCACCAGGGAGCCATGGAGTGAGTCACCTTCTTGTCCTAACCTTTCCTCCTCACGTCCTCTGGGTCCCCACCTACCCCCTCCCCATCTGGGGGAAAAAATAAACTAAGAAACCCACCATCAAAGAAATACACACACCCCATGGCCAGCATCCCCACAGAGAGGCGTCCACATGCTCGCCAGAGACCCTGAGAGGGGCATCCTTGTTGCTTTATTCTTGGGGAGCAAACCCTGAAGCCCCCAGTGTCAGTGCCAATGGGAGGAGGGGTGGGTCGGGAAAGGAGACAGTTGTCCCCCTGCCACACACACACACACACACCAATACAGGCTAAGCAAAAGCAGCCGGCGCCAGAGGGACACAGAGGCTGTGCCATCCCATTCATTTGTTTGCAGCTTGAGACCAGGCAAAACTCATCTGTGGTGACGGAGCTCAGGAGGCAGCTGAGGAGTGATGGGGAGCGGGGTGGGGGGTGGGATAGCAGGAAAGAATGTTCTGGGTTGATGGGAATCAACCACCTTGATCGAAGTATTGGTGACATGGGCATAAATACTTTCCACGAAAGTGATGGGGGCACTGAAGATCTGTACATGTTTTTATACAAATGATTCCCCAATTTTAATAAGGGCTATGGTGGGGGAGGAGCAGCTATCCTATTCATCTTAAGTTAAGAGAAGTGGGTGGCCCGTAATCAAGCTAAATTCTTGGTCTCTGAGCACTTTCTGCTCCAAAAGGGCTGGACAGTTCTCCTGGGGGGAGGGTAGCAGCGCACCCCAAGTCCCACGACAATCTGCAGGGAGCACATCCGCCAAGCACAGACTGTGAAAGTAACGGGGCTTGTGCGCCCCAGACAACACATTGTCTACACCCCATCTACCTGACAAGATCCCGCCGCGCGGCTGCGTCTGACCGATTCCCTTGACCCCATAACAAAGACCCCCTTTGTTCCCTGGTTAATATCCTTAGCAGGTCTGTCTAGACTCACTGTGGCAGTAATTGTCCTGTGAAGTCACCAGGACCTGTGACCCGACTCCTCCTTGCCCCACTTGGGCAGAGAAGGCTACAGATGGCCCCAAGCCAAGGGGTTGGTCCAAGCCCTCAACACCCACCTGAGCCTCCTAGGGCGAGAAAGACCCGCAGCCAGCATCCCACTCCCACCACCCAAGAACTGCGGGGAGACAGGACACTCGAAAAATGCAGTCCCTCCTGTGTGGGGTGCTAGGGGCAGCGGCATTTTTTCCTGGGAAAGAGGAAAGGAGGGGTGCCCCTCTGTCCCCAGAACTCCCACCTCCCGAATGTGGCTGGTGGGAAACAGTTCACTCTCTGCTGGGGTGCCAGTTCACCCAGGGCATGAAGAAGGAAGGTCAGATAAGAGAGAGAGGAGAGAGACAGAAAGAAAGAGAGAGAGAGAGAAGGAGGTGGGGGGAGGGAGAGAGGAGGGAGCAAAAGACAGACATGGAGAGAGACACAGACTGGGAGAGTGAGAGACAGAGACAGGAAGAGACAGAGACCCAGAGAGGCCAAGAGAAACTGAAAGAGAGAGAGACAGTGGGGGAGAAAGATATATGGAAAGAGACATGGAGAAGGGGAGAGACAGAGACCCAGAGAGAAAGAGAGACAGAGAGAGACACCCAGAGAGAGACTGAGAGTGACAGAGAAACAGAGAGAGACAGAGAGAAGGGGAGAGACAGACAGAGAGAAGTGAGTTAGTTGGTCCCTGGCAGAGGAGGAGGAGTTCCTTCCACAGGTGGCAACTTGAGCTTCAGAAAAATCAGTCGGGACAGTAAGTAACGGCTGCTCACCCCGCCTCACCAAACACCCATCTTCAGCTTGAGGTGACAGACATCAATGGTTGCCCGCAACTCATGTCTGGATCACACCAAGAACACTCTGAGGCATATTTTCTTGAGGGATGGATTTGACCCATCCAATGACTACACCCTTTCCACGGGCAAATCTGTTTTATCCAGAGAAACTGAAAAGCACCACCAGAGGCTCCTAGCCACCCCATGCGTGGATCCGGCAGATGCTCTGCTGTGCAGAAGGCATGGGACCCAAGTGCAATTCCATTGACACCAAGCTCTAGAACAGGTAAAACGCACCTACGGAGGCCATAAAGTCAGCAGAGAGGTTTACACCTGGGAGTGGGGTTGGCGGGTGCAGGGGGAGTAGCTGGGAAAGGACACAAGGGGCTTCTGCAATGGGGACGAACAGAGAAGGGGCTGAGAATGTTCTAGGTCTTGATCTGGACTCAGGTGCTGCGGAGGTACAGATGTGTAAAATTTCATGGACAAACACCACTGTGCACACTCAGGGTACGTACACGCAACTCCAGTTTTTTTGTTGTTGTTGTTTTTTTAAGGGAAACAATTGGATCTGGGAAGGTTGGCATTTTTTTAGCTGGGGAATGGTGGAGAATTCTCCCTTCTTGTCTCATAAAGTTGAGGAAGAAAACTGAAAGTCTTCTAGAGGTGAGGTCTGGAGAGATGGGTGACTGAAATATAAGTGGTATTTCCCCACCGGCAGCAGGATGAAAAGCTGCCATCTTCCACCATCCGAGTCCCAAAGCTAGGAGGGATTTCCAAAGATTGTTTAATTGATTTTTCTCCTATTTAGATGCAGATCATAGTGTCTGGGGCCCAGGAATTCAGACACACGGCTTTGTGTCCACTCAGCCCCGTGAAGACTCCTGTCTGAAACTCGCACAAAGCCAGACACACACGTCTTCAGAAACACGCTGTTTCTTTTTTGTCTGGGGCTCCAGGGAGCGGGTGCGACGAGCAGGGCCTCAGACATGCTCCCATCTGCAGAGTCCCGGGGATCCTGTCCCTCTGTTCTGCTAGCAAAGTGGGGTGAAAATTTTTAAAAAGGGAGAGGAATGTGGCCAAGATTTTGAGGTCTGGAAGAAGGGTAACAAAAAAGGTGGGGCACCTCAACTGGGAATAGACACACTGAGGTTTCAACTTGGATTTTTCTCCGACTTCAGGGCTCTGGAGTGGAAAGCAGGGGATGCTTTAAATCAAGCAGCTAATGGGCTAGGATTAACACTAGTTTGGCTCCGGTCCGTGCAGATCTGATTTATATAAGGAGAAAACTTTTCTCTCTTTCTTTCTGCCCATTGTTCCCCAGTCTGTCCCTCCAAATGTCCCAGCTGACAAAGAAACTGGAAGGCTCAGGACAGTGGGAAAGACCTCCTCCCCCCCAACATGCAGCCTTTGCTTCCTCCAGCTGCCAGGAAGCAACACTGAGGGTCACTGCACCCCCTCTACAAGATTAATACATCCCCCAATATCCCTGCCTGTTCCCCCAAAACCTGGCTGTGGCATGGGATACTTCCGAAGAAATGCCACTCTGGTTTCTGAGCTGGATGACCTCAGATAACTCTCTCTGTGTCTCAGTTTCCTCATCCATAAAGTGGGCACAAGAATAACTGCACCTAAGGGTTGTTGGGAGAATTCAGCAAGCTGGGCAGCAAAAAACGCTTGGCGCACAGCAAGCACTCAACAAACGCAAGCTACAGTGGTAACTATCTTAGAGGAAGTGTATATCAGACTTAAATATCTCTCAGGAAGCTTCACGGGAGACGGTCTCTTCGTAGGTTCCTTCCTTTCTTTGGTGTCAAGTATTTCCAGGGTAAGCCCAGCCCCAAGCCTGATTCCTCCCCTCTGGATCCAGTTACCTGGACTGCAATCCAGCTGGCATTCACAGTGTGTTCCCCAAAAGGGCCGAACCCTGAAAAAAATAAGAAAAGCAGCATGTCACCACCCAGCAGCCCCTCCTGGCCTGCCCAGGGCCAGGCTGCTGCTTTCATCCAGGAGAATGGAGCAGGGAGCTTCGGGAGCAGCTGCCACCTGGGACAATGTTGGGGGCCTGGTCCCAAGTTCTGGGGTGCACCCAGTGTCCCTTCAGAGCCCTCCACCACACAAACTTGTCTGCTCTTAACAGAAGCTGTGAGTCCTTGGTCGTCCTCACTTTCACCTGACCTTCATGCCCAGCAACAAGCCAGTGCCCTCCTTTTGCCCCAGAAAAGGCTGGCCTTGTTCCCTTCCCAATTTCTTCCCCTATCCTTGACCCCCAAATATAATTTTATCATTGTCTTTGTGCCTCTTCCCTGGACTCTGGAACTTCAGGGCCATAGGCGGTCTGTGAATCATCGCCTGATAAGGAACGGCCCTTAAGGGATGCAAGTGGGTATCTCCCAGGTCAGGCTGTCCAGACGTCATCCCACCACCCTCCTCCCTACTCACTCAAACTCCAGGCCCCATTTACAAACCAGATTCTCACCTGAGGATGTGCTAAGTGCTCTGCATGCCCTGTGGCATTCAGCCTCCCTGTGCCTCCCTTTCAGGCAAGGGTGTTTCCTGGGCCCATTTTAGAGGAGCCAGGACTGAGGTACAGAGAGGTGAAGCCAGCTGCCCAAGGTCTCACAGCAAGAAGATGGAAGAGCACGGATTCAAACACAGACCCAGGAGAGTCTGTGGCCTCCCTCTTCTAATCGCCCCAACACACCACCTAAAAAATAAACCTCTCTAAGAAAGCCTGTCATTGAACCATGGGTCACTCCAGCTGGGCCAAGTGTCCCAAGTGGTATCACGGCCCTGGGAGGGATACTGTTCCCTGGAACAGCAAGGGGCCCCCAAGTAGGGTCAGAACCTCTCCACCCCTTTCCTCCTCCTGCATGGACCAAGTATGAGTCCCAGCTCAGCCACTTACAAACAAGGTGACCTCTGTGAGCCTCAGTTTCCCCCTCTGCAAAATGGAGACTGTAAAGATTTAATGAGCTCATGCAAGAAAAATGCCCAGTCCCATGGCTGCCTGCTGAGTCAGGACTAAAGTAATAAATAAGCAGATATAGGAGGGCTGCAGGGGAAAGTGACCCTCTGGCAACTTGACACACCTGTTTGTCAGATAAGTGGCTTCTTCCATATTCCTGGAAATTCGAGGACCAGCCCAAACCTCCCTGGACCACAATATACCTGCTCGAACCTTAGCTGGATTTCTCACTCTGACCCCTCCTGACAGGGTCAAAATACCGCACCCCCCCACCCCCCACCCCGACCAGAGGCCTGGCAGAAACTGACCGCACACGAGGCTCCGAGGTTGAGTCTCCTAGAGGAGAAGCAGTTAGTTTTGGGGAGTCGGTGACAGTGGGGCGGGGGTCCGGGATCACCCAGAAACAGCCCGGGCAGGAAAGATTTTGACCAAGACAGTCCTTGGGACAAGCGGAAGAACGGCCGGGCACCCGAGGTTCCCCGAACTTCACCTGCCCCTGCCTCGGGGGAGCAGCCCCCCATTAGCGCAAGACTCGGGGAGCAGTGGCTGGCAAGAGATTAACTTGTCACGGGGCACTTCCTGCCCGCAAATCGGCCTTTGTCCCCTGGGACAGAGGGTGGTGACAAACCCGACCTCGGGAGGGGCAGGGAGGAGTCCAGTCCAGCCTGCCGGCCGGGTAGACACAACAAACAGGTGCCCGGAGGGTCCCTGTCCCCGACTGGGGAAGGAAGGAGGCCAGAGGGGCTTGCTCCGTGTGGGGCACTTGGCAGGACCCCCACGTCCTTGCCTGCCCCGACTCCTGACAGTGGGACCACAGGGGCGCCCCCTTCTCCACTTTCTCTGTCGCGCGGACTGAGCTGGGCTCCCGTGGGCGATGACATCTTCCAAACCTGGGACGACTTCTAGCACCTGCCCCACCCGCGCCACCGCGCTTCTTCCGGCCCCGCTGCCTCCGGAGCCGCCCAACCCGCCCCAGCCACGGGCCGCCGCTGCCGCGGCCGCCATCAGCGCACTACCCGCGTACCCGTCACCACCACCGCCTTCCTGTGCTGCTCCATGGCGGGCTCAGGTTGCGCCTTTGACCCACTCCTGTCCGGACTGGCGAGACCTCTGCCGCCGCTGCCGCCGCTCGGCCACCGCGCCGCCCCGCCCCAAAGCCCAGCCCCGCCCCGCCCTGGCCCCGCCCCCGGCCGGGCCGCTGGGCGTGCGCGTCCCCGCGACCAAGACGCAGAGTGCACGCCTCATCCCGAACTCTCCCCCCAGTAGTGCGTGGTTGCCCCCACTGCCCAGCCTTAGTTTCCCCACCCGTAGGATGGGGACAGTTCGGCCTGCAGGCTGTGGCCGCTTGAACTCGAGTCACGCGCTGGGGACGGAGCCGGTTATTCACTCCACAATGTTCACCGATCGCTTGCTGTGAGTTATATCGGTGCCCCCCACCTCCCTGTGAGCAAGGCTCCATTAGTCGGCCCCTTTTACAGATGAGGAAACTGAGGCATAGTTCGGAAGGCCATTCACCTAAAGCCTCCTGGGGTTACAGATGCGGCATTCAAGCCAGGAGTTTGAGGCGGGGATGAAATAAAGTGAAAACCGGGCACCCACAGCTAGGTGGTGCCCAAAGCAGGCTCCTGTGTTGCTAAGGAGGCTGGTGTGGCCCCAGAGACCTGGGCCTCCCCTCCCTCCTTCTCCCCAATACACAGCTGCTCTAGACCCAGCAGTCCTCCAAGGGCCCACCCAACACAGTCTAACCTTAGGGCCTTTGCACTTGCTGTTTCTTCTGCCTGGAACATGCCCTACAGGTTCCTGCAAAACTAGTTGCTTCTTCAGGGCTCAGCTGGAACATCACCTCCTCCTAGGGGTCCTCCTCACCCTGGCTGAAATCCCCCACCCCAACTCACCACCACCCCAGTAAGTCCACCTCATTTCCTTGTTTCATCCTCTTCCGAGCAGCAATCACATTCAGAAATCATTCCTTTATAGGCACTGCTTTTTTTTTTTTTTAAATTTTATTTATTTATTTATTTTTGGCTGCGTGTGGGCTTTTCTCTAGTTGCGGTGAGTGGGGGCTACTCTTCATTGTGGTGTGCGGGCTTCTCATTGCGGTGGCTTCTCTTGTTGCGGAGCACGGGCTCTAGGCACGTGGGCTTCAGTAGTCGCGGCACGCGGGCTCAGTAGTTGTGGCTCGCGGGCTTAGTTGCTCCCCGGCATGTGGGTTCTTCCCAGACCAGGGCTCGAACCCGCGTCCCCTGCGTTGGCAGGCAGATTCTTAACCGCTGCGCCACCAGGGAAGCCCAACACTGCTTTTCTGGTTTATTTCCCATTTCCTGCCCTGACTTCCAGAGCAGGGTTATGTCTCCATTAGAGCCTTGTGCCTGGCACACAGTAGGTCGCCAACCCACATTCAGCAGAGGCCAGCATTCTTCCTAAAATAGCCAAAAAATACAGCTGAGTTTCTGGCCACATCCTTAGAAACAGGACTGGACCTTGGACGTGGGTCACTGACATCTCATTCCAAGCAGCCTTGGCCCAGATTAGTCAGGGTGCTGACCAAGGACCGTCTGCCTCTGGCCCAAGCCTCAGAATATCCAAGGCAGTGTTCTCTGAACTGCCCAGGAGCCTTGTTTGCAAGCTCAGACCAGAGGTCACACACTCAGTGGCTATTTTGGTCTCTGGCAGTTTCAGGTAGAATTCAGAAAATCTGAAATCCAGCCTGGGCCAGCTGTGGGAGCAAGACCTCAGCCAAGTGGAAGAAAAGAACAGAAGAAAAATCTCACCAAGAATCTGGTTTTATAACTCAAACATGTAATAAGTGTCTGGTACAAAGTGCATGTATTGCTAGAAGCTGGGTATGTGAAGAGAGGGAAACCACAGAGGGTTTCATTTTCCCCCCCATTGCACTGGGAAAAAAAAAAAAAAAAGAGGAAATTGATGACACCAAGTTAGCGGTGATCAGAAAAACTGTGTCACATGCTACTGCCGAGAGTGACGGGGGTAAAAGTTAGCATTCACTGGATGCGGGCCCTGTTTAAGCACATCACTGATGTTCTCTTTTTTGATACCACAAATCTTTGGAAGGAGGAACTATTCTTATCCCATTTTGCAAGTAAGGAAAAGGGACCCAGAGCAGCTAAGCCACTCGTCCCAGGTCACACATGGAAGGGGCTGGGATTTGGATCAGAAATAAGTGGGTGAGTCCTTAGGGAAGGAAAAGCAGGACCAAAGTCCTTAAGGAAGGACAAGCAGGGCCAAAGAAAGCTGGCTAGAGGGGCCAAGTTGTGTGTTCACAGTCTGGCTTTGCAACAGTGTAACGAGCAGCTCAGTGCCTGTGAGGGGTTAGGTGAAGGGAGGGGAAGGGATGGAGAGCTCTTTATTTAAAAAACCAAGATGGTTACATTGGAAAGCCAAGTGCAGTAAAGTGGTGCAGCTACTGTGGAAAAGTTTGGCAGTTCCTCAAGAAGTTAAACATGGTTACCATAGGCCCCAGAAATTCCACTCCTAGGGATAAAGCCAAAATAATTAAATAGGTGTCCAAATATTATAGGTGAAAGTTCATGACAGCACTATTCACAATCGCCAAAAGAAAAGAAAACAAATGTTCATCAACAGATAAAGAAACAAACCGAGGTCCATTCATACAATGGAATATTACTCAACAGTGAAGAGGAATAAAGCCCTGACACATGCTACTGAGTGGATGAACCTTAAAACACCAGGCTGAGTGAAAGAAGCCAGACTCATAAGGCCACATACTGTATGATTCTATTGATATGAAATGTCCAGAACAGGCAAGTTCATAGAGACAGAAAGCAGATTAGTGGCTGCCAGGGGCTGCAGGAGGGGAGATGGGAAGTGACTGCTAATGGGGACAGGGTTTCTTTTGGGGGTGACAGAAGTGTTCTGAAACTAGATAAGAGGCAATGGTTGCACAGCATGGTGAATGTATTTAATGCCACTGGATCATATACTTTATTTTTTTAATTTTATTTTTATTTATTTATTGGCTGCGTTGGGTCTTCATTGCTGCATGCGGACTATCTCTAGTTGTGGCGAACAGGGGCTACTCTTCATTGCGGTGCGTGGGCTTCTCATTGCGGTGGCTTCTCTTGTTGCGGAGCACGGGCTCTAGGCATGCAGGCTTCAGTAGTTGTGGCTCACGGGCTTAGTTGCTCCTCAGCATGTGGGATCTTCCCAGACCAGAGCTCGAACCCGTGTCCCCTGCATTGGCAGGCAGACTCTTAACCGCTGCGCCACCGGGAAGTCCCTGGATCATACACTTTAAAATGGTTGAAGTGGTAAGTGTTATGTGTATTTTATCACAATGATTAAAAAAAAAAAAACAGCGTGGAAGCATTGATGGAATGAAAAACAAATGTCAGAGTAAGAAAAATGTGTTTGCAAATGCAGAAAATATCTGAGGAAGGAAGAGTAAGAAATTGATTACAGTGGGGGCTTTGGGGAGGGAACCGGGATACAGGGGAGGTGAAAGTGGGGGTGGAGGGGAGACACCCTCAGCATTTCTTCCACTGTGTACATACGTGGACTACTCAGAAACAAAAGATGAGGGCTTCCCTGGTGGCGCAGTGGTTAAGAATCCACCTGCCAATGCAGGGTACACGGGTTCCAGGAAGATTCCACATGCCGCGGAGCAACTAAGCGCATGAGCCACAAGTACTGAGCCTGCACTCTAGAGCTCGCGAGCCACAACTACTGAGCCTGCATGCCGCAACTACTGAAGCCCACGTGCCTAGAGTCCATGCTCCGCAACAAGAGAAGCCACCGCAATGAGAAGCCCGCGCAACAAAACAAAGAGTAGCCCCTGCTCGCCGCAAATAGAGAAAGCCTGCACACAGCAACGAAGAACCAACACAGACAAAAATAAATAATAAATAAATTTTTTTAAAAAAGAAATAAAGATGATACACTCTCTTTTTTAAAAAACACCACTCAATTTTTTAAAATTGTGGTAAAACCATAAAATTGACCATTTTCAAGTGTACAGTTCAGCAATGTTAAAAGTACATTCTTCACATTGCTGTGCAACCAACCTTCAGAACTCTTTTCATCTTGCGAAACTGAAACTGTACCCACGAAACAACTCTCCATTCCCCACCCCACCCCAGCCCAGCCCCCCGCACCCACCATTCTACTTTCTTTCGCTGTGAATTTCACTACTTCTAGGTATCTCATATGAGTGGAATCATACAGTATTTGTCCTTTTGTGACTGGCTTATTTCACTTAGCATAATGTCCTCAAGGTTCATCCACGTAGTAGCATGTGTCAGAATGTCCTTCCTTTTTAAGGCTGAATAATATTCCACTGTATGAATGGGCCACATTTTGTTTATACATCTATCCATCAATGGACACTTGGGTTGCTTCCACT
This sequence comes from Balaenoptera physalus, assembly GCF_965194825.1. Classification (NCBI taxonomy): domain Eukaryota; kingdom Metazoa; phylum Chordata; class Mammalia; order Artiodactyla; family Balaenopteridae; genus Balaenoptera; species Balaenoptera physalus. Next base: position 12,991,004 of record NC_138890.1, on the reverse strand, counting down.
TTTTGGCCATTGTGAGTAATGCTGCTGTGAACATGGATACACAAGTATCTTTTTGAGATCCTGCTTTCAATTCTTTAGACCATTCAACTTTTCTAACTTCCTATTTGGAAATATTTTAAGACTGACAAAGTTGCAAAAATAGTTCCCACTCCATGGACACTTAACTAAACCATTGTCAAAACCAGGAAATTGGGGCTTCCCTGGTGGCACAGTGGTTAAGAATCTTCCTGCCAATGCAGGTGACACAGGTTCAAGCCCTGGTCCGGGAAGATCCCACACGCGGCAGAGCAACTAAGCCCGTGCGCCACAACTACTGAGCCTGCACTCTAGAGCCCGCGTGCCACAACTACTGAAGCCCACGCACCTAGAGTCGATGCTCTGCAACAAGAGAAGCCAACGCAATGAGAAGCCTGTGCGCTGCAACTAGAGAAAGCCCGGGTGCAGCAACGAAGACCCCACGCAGCCAAAAAATTAATTAATTAATTAATTATTTTTTAAAAAACCAGGAAATTGATGGTACGATGTAATGGACTCAGGTACCACACCTTATTTCCCGGAGTTGTAAAAACAAACAAACAAAGAAACAGAACAAAACAAACAAAAACATTTCATTTGTGAAGAATTTTTCCTCTTAAAATTTCTATGCAATTTTCTTAGGGAGAGAATGGAGGGCAGCAAATATGGTGGTTAGAGCCAGCTTGCCTGGGTTCAAATTCTGCCTGGCTCCTCACGTGGTGCCTGCTCTCAGATGAGTTATTTTCCCATTCCAAACCTCAGTTTCCTCATCTGTAAAATGGGGATCAAAAAGTACTGGGGCCCCAGTGAGTCCTGGGAAGGAAGGTAAAGTATATAATATAATAGGAGTATTAGCATGGATAACAATGTGGTCACACAGAATGTCTTCATGGAGCATCTTTTTTTTTTTTATTGATGTATAGTTGATTGACAATGATGTGTTAATTTCTACTGTACAGCAAAGTGATTCAGTTATACATCTATATACATTCTTTTTCATATTCTTTTCCATTATGGTTTATCACAGGATATTGAATATATTACCTGCACTGTACAGTATTTTTTAAATAGAATGCACTGTTTGCATATGGAAAGATGAGTGTGATGTATTGCTTAGTCAATCAACAAACCCACAGTCTATCCAGTTTCTTCCACATGCTCTCTCTCCATGCCATCTCCAATCGCTCCTAACACGTGTCACTGCTGTAATTTCACTTTTATTCATACAGTTGTGCAGCTGCCGACTGTCTCCCTCTGGACTGTGAGCCTGGGAGGGCAGGGACCTGATCTGACTTGGTCACCGCTGCGCACAGGGGCCAGCACGCATCGGTGCTCAATAAATATGCTAAGTAGAGCAGAACCCACCATGCTGGAGGTTGGCTTGGGAAAGAAGCTGCATTTCTCTGTGGGCTCCCACCCTGACAGCACTGGGAGATTAGGGGCTCACAGCCACAGAGAGCCAGGTGGGGGAGGCTAGGACTGGCTGGGTTCAGATCCCACCCCTGGGATCTCCAAGACTCTTCACATTGCCAGCTCCTGCTGGGTGTGGCCTTGGGGGAGGTGGGAGAGAGTGGAAGCCCGTGGGACCCCATGGCGCCTTCTTGGGGCTCCTTCCTTTTGGCTCTGCCAGCGTAGGGACTGGATGGGCCTTTTGGCCGAGTTAGGCAGAGTGACATCTGGGTAGACGTGCGCGTTTAAACGGGTGAATGCCCCTTTTTCTCCAGGTGGTCTTGAGATGTGTGAGTCCTTTCGGGGGCTCAGACTAGAAGATGGAGGGGGTGCTTTTGTTACTGAACCAAACTTGGGTCTGCTCACCCACATGCAGTAAAGCCAATCTACTGACACCAGGTTGTGGTGAAGGAAAGTGCAGGGTTTATTGTAAGGTGCCATACAAGGAGAAGGGTGGCTCTGGTGGCTTGTGCTCAGAAACCCCAAACACCCAGAAAGGTTTCAGCGAAGCATTTTTAAAAGCCAAGTGAGGGAAGTGGGTCGCAGGGTATGTGATCAGCTTGTGCTGATCCCTGGCGGTCCAGTAGTTAGGACTCTGTGCTTTCACTACTGAGGGCGCAGGTCTGATCCCTGGTCAGGGAACTAAGATCCTTCAAGCCACGTGGCCAAAATTAAAAAAAAAAAAAAAGAAAGAATAAGAAAAAAAGAGAAGATGCATATAGTTTTCTAGCAATTTTCTTTTTTTCCTGTACTCCTTTTGCGAAGTGGGTTCTGGTAATCCTCAGAAGCTGTGAACGTCGTGGCAGGAGGGGGAGGTGGGGAAGCAGTTTCCACCTGCAACTTAAAACAGAAGAAAACAAAATTAAGGAAGATAAATCTTTTCTTTGTTAAAGAACTTACATTTTTAAAAAATATTTGTTTATTTATTTATTTGGCTGCATTGGATCTTCGTTGTGGCACGCGGACTCTCTAGTTGTGGTGCAGGCTCTAGGGCGTGCAGGCTTAGTTGCCCCGCAGCATGTGGGATCTTAGTTTCCCAACCAAGGATGGAACCCACATCCCCTGCATTGGAAGGCAGATTCTTAACCACTGGACCAACACGGAAGTCCCAAGGAAGACACAACTTAACGCTCTAATAACCCAACACAGCCCTCGATGTTTCCCCTGGTGGTGCTTGTGCCCCAGGAGCACTTGATACTCAGAGATTGGTACTGATGGGGAATGCACGTGTGGTGCCTCAGTTTCCCCACCTGTCACGTGGAGGAAAACCCTGGAAATACCTCACGGGTTGGATGTTGGGATTCAAGGGGGAATTGAGTCCTTAGCCTGCACAAGCAGCCCCAACCTCCACCTCATCCTCCTTGTCCTCGTCGTCCTCCTCTTCTTGATAACAATTAACTTTGTACAGTGCATCTCAACATAACATCATAACCTGTCCTACACATAGCATGTGTGTCACGTGTGATTTTATTTTTATTGAAGTATAGTAATTTACAACGTTGTGTTAGTTTCAGGTATACAGTGAAGTGATTCAGTTATATATATAATATATACATATTCTTTTTCAGATTCTTTTCCATTGTAGGTTATTACAAGATATTGAGTATAGTTCCCTGTGCTATACAGTAGGTCCTTGTTGTTTTCCTGTTTTATATATAGTAGGGTGTATATGTTAATCCCAAACTCCTAATTTATCTCTTCTCCCCACCCCCACTATCCCCTTTGGTAACCATAAGTTGTTTTCTATGTCTGTGAGTCTATTTCTGTTTTGTAAATAAGTTCATTTTTTTAAAATTAATTAATTAATTTATTATTTATGTTTGGTTGCATTGGGTCGGTTGCTGTGCGCGGGCTTTCTCTAGTTGCGGTGAGCAGGGGCTACTCTTCTTTGTGGTGTGTGGGCTTCTCATTGTGGTGGCTTCTCTTGTTGCGGAGCACGGGCTCTAGGCATGCAGGCTTCAGTAGTTGTGGCTCGCAGGCTCTAGAGCTCAGGCTCAGTAGTTGTGGCTCATGGGCTTAGTTGCTCCGTGGCATGTGGGACCTTCCCGGACCAGGGCTCGAACCCCTGTCCCCTGCGTTGGCAGGTGGGTTCTTAACCACTGCGCCACCAGGGAAGCCCAATAAGTTCACTTTTATAATTTCTTTTAGATCCCACATATAAGTGATATCATACGATATTTGTCTTTCTCTGTCTGGCTTACTTCACTTAATATGATAATCTCTAGGTCCATCCATGTTGCTGCAAATGGCATTATTTCATTCTTTTTCATGGCTGAGTAATATTCTATTTTATTTATTTATATATATTTGTCATATATACATATATATATATCTATCACATCTTCTTTATCCATTCATCTGTCGATGGACATTTAGGTTGCTTCCATGTCTTGGTCATGTGATTTTTTTAAATAAGCTTTTTATATTGGAGTAAGTTCAGATCTATAGAAAAGTTGCAAAGACAATACAGAGAGTCCCCTATCCCTTCACCCATATTCACCAAATGTGAACATCTTACATTATCAGTTGTATTACAGTAAGTCCCCTACATACAAACGAGTTCCATTCCAAGAGTGTGTTGGTAAGTCCAATTTCTTCGTAAGTCCAACAAAGTTAGCCTAGGTACCCAACTAACACCATCGGCTATATAGTACTGTACTGTAATAGGTTTATAATACTTTTCACACAAATGATACATAAAAAACAAACAAAAAATAAAGAAAACACTTTAAATCTTACAGTACAGTACCTTGAAAAGTACAGTAGTACAGTACAACAGCTGGCATACAGGGCTGGCATCAAGTGAACAGGCAAGAAGAGTTACTGACTGGAGGAGGGAGAGGAGGTGGGAGATGGTAGAGCTGAAGGATCATCAGCATAAGGAGACACATTTAAAATGATGCTAGACGACTTATTAAATCTTAATAGCCCTGTATCCATTAAGGCCTTTGAATTTGTAATTTAAAACCTTTCCACAAAGAACATTCTGGGCCCAGAAGGCATCATTGGTCAAATCCATCAGACATTTAATGAAGAAAAAATATCAATCCTTCACTAAATATTTTAGAAAAACAACAAAGAAGGAACATACCTAAACTCATTTTATGGGGCAAGCATTATGATACCAAAACCAGATCAAGATATTTCAAGAAGAAAAAACTAAAGACTGATATCCATCACTAATCTACATAAAAACAGGCTTAACAAAAGATTTACCAAATAAAATATAGCATTATAAAAAAGGATAATACATTGGGACCACGTGAGTTTCAGCAGAACTAAAATAGTGGCTTACCAATTAAAAAATGCATCGATGTAATTCACCACATTAACAGAATAAGGGAGAAAAAACATATGATCATCTTAATAAACCACATGATCATCTTAATACATGTTGAAAGCATTTAATAAAATGCAATTTCCATTCAAAATAAAAATTCTCATAAAACTAGAACCAGAGAGAAATTCCTCAACCTGTTCAGGGTATGTATCAAAATCACATACAACTTCATGCTTAATGGTGAATGCTTCTACTCTATGATCAGAAATAAAACAAGATGTCCACGCACCAGCTCTATTCAACACTGTATGGGAAGCAACAGCCAAAGGGGAAAAAAATAAATGCCAGGGGTTTGGAGGGAAAGAGGGATGAACAGGTGGAACACAGGGGATTTTTAGGAGAGCAGAACTGTTCTGTACTGTAATGGCTGAGACATACCATGACATATTCATCAAAACTGTAGGACGTACAATGCACATCAAATGTACCACACTGATGCAAGATGTTAATAGGGAAATTAAGGGGCACATGGGAACTCTCTGCTCAATTTTTTGGTATACCCAAAACTACTTTAAAATATCAAGTCTACTCATATATACTTAAATGAATAAATAAGTAAGCAAATAAATAAAATGTGTGTAAGTATATAAATATATATATATATATAAATGTAAAAATGGTGAATCTAGTGAAGAGTAGAGGGTGTTACTTCATGTTATTCCACTTTTCAAAATGAGAAGTTGTGAGAAATCTAAGGAATATATGAAGAAGTCTTCAAAATAATATTTAAGAATACATAAAATAAAATCTAAATATGTTAAAAAAAACAAAAAAAAACACTAGTGCTTAGGAAATCTATTGGAGGCAGAAGCAGTAAAGGGTAGTTTAGGGTTAGGGTTAGGGTTAGGGTTAGGGTTAGGGTACGGCTTAGGGTACGGTTTAGGGTACGGTGTAGGGTGTGGGTTAGGGTTAGGGTTAGGGTTAGTTTTAGGGTTAGGGCTAGGTTTAGGGTACGGGTTAGGATTAGGGTACGGGTTAGGGTTAGGGTATTTATTAAACCTATCCCACTCTCTAGATACCACTTAGCACGTAAAGGAATATTATTTGGGGTCCAGCCATGGAGAAGATTTTAGACACTAGGATAAGACAAAGAACACACACATTATAAATAAATCACATTAGGATTTTCTTTTTAACCTGTTCCTTAAAACAGAAACAAACAAACAAAAAACAAACAAACAAAAAATAAAGAAAACACTTTAAATCTTACAGTACAGTACCTTGAAAAGTACAGTAGTACAGTACAACAGCTGGCATACAGGGCTGGCATCGAGTGAACAGGCAAGAAGGGTGACTGACTGGAGGAGGGAGAGGAGGTGGGAGATGGTAGAGCTGAAGGATCGTCAGCAATAGGAGATGGAGGGCAAGCTGCAATTTCACTCACACCTGACGCTGATGGAACGCACGTTTGCATCTTTGATAGTTTGCAACTTGAAGGTTCGTATGTATGGGACTTACTGTATTTGTACATCAAAGAAATCAACACCAGGGCACTGCTATCAACCAACCATCTGACCTTATTCAGATGTCACCAGCTCTTCCATTCATGTCCTCTCTCTGATACAGGACCCCAGCCAGGGAACCCTGTTAATGTTAAGTCATCACATCTCCCCAGTTTCCTCTGGGTGGGATGGCTCCTTGAGGTTTCCTTGTTGCTCATGACCTTTGCAGTCTTGGAGAGGACTGGCCGGGCGTCCTGCTGGATGCCGCTGATCTGGGTCTGTCTGATGTCCTTGTCATGATTAGAATGGGGTTATAGGTATTTGGGGAAAACCACAGAGGTGAGGCACTCTTCTCATCTCACCATATCAGGGATCCCTGTTATCCACATGACTTATCACAGTGATATAATCTGGATCACTTGGTTAAGGTGGTGTATGAGGTTCTCGTGGCTGCTGTATCAACTGACCACGAACTCGGTGGCTTAAACAACACAAATTTATTCTCTCACACTTCAGGAAGCCAGAAGTCTGAAATCAAGGTGTCAGCAGGGCCACGTTCCCTCTAGAGGCCCTAGGGAAGAATCCTTCTTTGTCTTGCCCAGCTTCTGGGGGCTCCAGGTGTTCCTTGGCTTTTGGCTGCATCACTCCAATCCCTGCCTCTGTCTTCTCTGTCTGTGTCTCAAATCTCCCTCTGCCTTCTCTTAGAAGGACATCAGTCATTGAGTTCTGGCTCCATCCTGAATCCCAGGTGATCCCAGGGTCCTAACTTAATTACATCTGAAAAGACTCTTTTCAAATAAGGTCACATTCACAGGTACTGGGGTCAGGACTTGGACATGTGTTTGAGGGGCCACCATTCAACCCACTACAGGTGGTATGTGCCATGTCCCCACTGTCAAGTTACTATTTTCCCTTTTCTCTCTTTTTTAGAATCTAACCACTAAGCTCAGCCCACTGCCCGCTCCCGGGGGTGGGGGTGGGGGAGAATTTACATATAATTTTTTAATGAATGGAAAATTTTCTCTCTAGTGGAGGAAACATAGCTTACTCAACCAGTCCACTGCTGTTAGACATTTATATTCTTTCTGCTCTTTTAGAATTGGCAACATTGTTGCAAGGTCTTGGTATGGAGCAGTTCCCTTCATTTGCAAGACCTCCTTAGTATAAAATTTCAGAAATGAATTACTGAGTTGCAGGGTGTGACACTTTTATGGATTTTGAAACATAATGCCATTTCTCCCCCACTTAAAAGAAAATATATGTCTACCAGTTTCACGACAACCTTGCCAGCATTGAGTTTTATGATCCCCCTCCCCCCCTTTTTTTTTTAAGTGGAGGATAGTGTATCTTTTAAAATTTGATAGGTACATTGGTTCACACTCTTTAGGTTTCCGCTGTCAGAAATACAATTTAAACTGGACTGGAAAAAAAGTAGAGGAGTATTTTCACGGGATAGGAAAGGATGACGATTTTCTGAAGCATCAGGTACAGCTGGATCCAGGATTAAACAGGGCCAAGACTCTAAAGTGAAAAGATGGCCATGTCTGTACCGGACTCACATTACTCCAGCTCTGCAATTCTAGGAGACTTCCAGGGAAGACCTCTGATTGGTTGAGCCTGGGCCATGTGTCCATGATGGGGGGAAGGAAAAACTGTGCTGACAGTCTAAAATAGTGGCCCATGCAAACTCTCATGTTGCTCCTACAAGTCAGGGTCAAGAAGGCTTAAGTGTGCAAACGAGCAATTACAGCGTGGTACAATTACAAGCCAGGTAATGATGAAAATCAATGCAAGGTACTGAAGTTCAAAGTATAAGAGAAGGAATGATTAGATTTGGGGGCGCAGTCATTGAAGAATTCACAGAGCAGCTATGCATCAGTGGAGGGCCTGCCAATTCCTAGGGACAGAGTCCAAACGCCAAGTGGATTAAGCAATAAAGACAACTTGTTGGGCTCATATAAGTGGAAAGTCGCACCTTATGACTTCAGATATAGCTAGGTCCAGGGGCTCAAACTGTGCCTCTTTTCCACAGAGGAATTCTATGTTAGATTCAACCTGCAGAGAGCTTCTTCCAGAAGATCAATCGGGATGGCACTGGGCTTTCACTATTGCACTTTTAAAAACCTCTATGGAAAGCACTTTTCTCCCTTCTGGCCCTCAGTATCCGTCCCAAGGGTGCGTCTAATTGGCCTTGGTTGGTCACTTGCTCCTCTTTAGCCAACGACTATGCCCAGGTGGACGGGGAACTCCGATTGGCCTCCCCTGTGTTGAAAGAGCTGACCAAATCTGCAGTAACCATAGTCCGCCACACGGGGTCACCCAAGCAGAATTTTCAAGGATGAATAGGAGTTTGTCAGTTGTGCAAAAGGAGAAGGACTGCACATAGAAAAGTCTAGAAAAGTCAGAACGAGGTGAACCAGCATGCAATTTTCTTCCTACTTCCACCACCATGTTGACGCTGGAGCACTTCATGTAGCCCATTTTCTGTTGTTTACATCAAAGCGGCCTTTACCCTTGGCAAGTAAGGCTCGGCTGGTCACACTGATCCCTCTAGCCCAATCAGCATATCACTTTTGGCCACTTATTAGCATCCTGCACACTTCCCTGACCTCACCAGCACCCCTGGGAGCATCCCCAAGCCAATGATAGAGGGGAAAATAAACTCTTCCCTGACCCTGGGTGGGACCACTTTGAGACACAAGCTCTTATGCTGTCTCCCTAAGGTCCACAGCTGGACTAACCCTCAGGTGCCCACTTTGTCACCTGCTCATTGGCATCCACTGCAGGGATCCTTCCCTCCCTGTCTCAGGTCTCAATCCCCAGTGGGGACTTCCTGAGGTCACCCCCTGAATACTCCATGTGTCCTTGAGTCCTCATCTCAGGGTCAGCTTCTGGGGGAGGGCACACCCCAAACTAAGACATGAAGGACAACTGTGGGTCCAGGGCTACCAGGTGCTTGGCACTCTATATGGGTTTCACATGTGATCACTCCACACAGTAACCCTGATTTGCAGAGATGATCACAGACTGTCCCCGACTTATGATGGTTTAACTTCAGATTTTTCAACTTCATTATGTGCGAAAGCAATCATTCAGTAGAAACTGAACTTTGAATTTTGATCTTTTCCCGGGCTAGACATACACTGTCGTGATGCTGGGCAGCTGGCAGTGAGCCTCAGCTCCCAGTCAGTCATATGGTTACAATGGTAAACAACTGATACACTTAAAACTATTCCGTTTTTTACTTTCAGTACAGTGTTCAACACATTACATAAGATATTCAACATTTTATCAAATAGGTTTGTGTTTGATGATTTTGCTCCACTATAGGATAATGTGAGTGTTCTGAGCACGTTTAAGGTAGGCTAAGCTAAGCTAAGCTACGATGTTTAGTAGGCTAAGTGTATTAAGTGTCTTTTCAATTTATGATATTTTCAATGTATGATGGGTTTATTGGGACGTAACCCCATCGTAAGTCCAGGAAGATCTGTATTCCTGTTTTTTTGTTTTTTTGTTTTTTTAATTTATTTATTTTTAGCTGTGTTGGGTCTTCGTTTCTGTGCGAGGGCTTTCTCTAGTTGCGGCAAGCGGGGGCCACTCTTCATCGCGGTGCGCGGGCCTCTCACTATCGCGGCCTCTCTTGTTGCGGAGCACAGGCTCCGGACGCGCAGGCTCAGTAGTTGTGGCTCACGGGCCCAGTTGCTCCGTGGCATGTGAGATCTTCCCAGACCTGGGCTCGAACCCGTGTCCCCTGCATTGGCAGGCAGATTCTCAACCACTGCGCCACCAGGGAAGCCCTGTATTCCTGTTTTTAACGAGAAGGGAGAGGGAGAAACATGCCTGAGTCACTCAGTTCCTTCATAGCAAAGCCGGTCCCCAGACCCCTTTCCCCTCACCAGGTCCTGGAGGGGAGATTTTGGTGCCCTAAACCTGCCCAGTGGGAGGTGGCTGGGCCTGTGAGGTCCCATCCTCTTCTGCCCAGGTCTCTGAGACCTGATGCAGGGGAATCTTTTATTGAGGAGCTGAGCATCAGGGGCTCCCTGAGCTGGCTCTGACAGGAATAGGGACTTTACAGCTGGAAGAGCTTGGCTCTGGGCTTGGTAAGAAAAAGCTCTCGGAAATTCCCTGGTCGTCCAGTGGTTAGGACTTGTCAGTTTCACTGCCGGGGCGGGTTCAACCCCTGGTCAGGGAACTAAGATTCCACAAGCCACGTGGTGCAGTCAAAAAATTAAAAAGAAAAGAAAAAGCTCTCGGGTCAGCGCTGACACTAAGGAGGCCTGGAGAAGGGTAGTCACTGGAGGAGAACACCTATGTCTCGTTTACAGACCTGAAGGTCAAGGCATCTGTGAAAGTCAAGGCAGAGGAAGGAACCCTCGATGGTCATCCAGCTGGACCTTTCCTGGAAATTTAGGCTGCAGATATGCTCAGAGTGTGTGAAAGTACATGCATGGTCACTTAGGAGACATGAACTATTCAAATAGATGTCTATGTTCAAAGGAATCACAGCTAATACTTGATGTAGTGGGTTGAGTATTGTCCCTAAAAAGAAATGTCCTAGCATATCTTGGATAACATAGGTAAGTTCTAACCCCCATATCTGTTAATATGACCTTATTTGAAATAAAGTCTTTGCAGATATAATTAAGGATCTCAAGATGAAATTTATCCTGGATTTAGGGTGGACCTAATAAGAGAAAGGAGTGTCCTCATAGAAAAGAAGAGGAAGATCTGAGACAGAGAAAAGCCATGTGATGTCAGAGGCAGAGACTGGAGTAATGTGTTTATAAACCATAGACTACGGGACTTCCCTGGTGGCACAGTGGTTAAGAATCCGCCTGCCAATGCAGGGTACATGGGTTCGAGCCCTGGTCTGGGAAGATCCCACATGCCGCGGAGCAACTAAGCCCGTGTGCCACAACTACTGAGCCTACGTGCGTGCTCCGGAACAAGAGAAGCCACCGCAGTGAGAGGCCCACACACCACAGTGAAGAGTGGCCCCTGCTTGCCACAAATAGAGAAAGCCCGCACGCAGCAATGAAGACCCAACGCAGCCAAAAATAAATATAAACAATTTATAAAAAATAAAAGATAAAAAGAAATAAATAAACCAAAGACTACAAGGATTGCTGGGAGAGAGGCATGGGATGAATTGTGCCTCAGATCCTTCAGAAGGAACCAACCCTGCCAACACCTTGATTTCAGACTTCTGGGTCAAGTTTTATGGTTTAAAGCCACCCAGTTTGATCACTCTGTTACGGTAGCCCAAGGAAACTAATACCTTTTCCGAACGATTTGTTTACCATCTGTCTCCTCAGTGGGCTCCTAAGCCTCAGGAGGGCCTGGAGTTTTGTCTGGTTTATTCACGTCTGTGTTTCTAGGAGCGGGTCCATAGTAGGTGCTCAGTGTTGCGCACCCGTGTATCAAGTGCTCAGTATGTGCCAGATTCTGTTCTACGTGCTTTTCCGTGGCTTAACTCGTTCCGTCCTCACTGCAACCTTCTAGCGCAGACACTATTATTACGGCCATTTCAAAGGGAGGCAAACTGAGGCTCAAAGGGCACAGCCGGGATTCCAACCTACCAAAAGACGTGCCTTGGATAATGGTCAACTACAATAATGAGACTCAGCAGAGGAGGGGCCCGAAGGGAGACATTAAGCACATCCCAATAAGAACCAAAGAACTTCCATTTCTCTGTCTCGAAACTGGAGGTAATAACCGCCTTCGCCCACAGCGTGGAGCCGAGATCCGCGAGGGTTTCGCCTGCGCATGCGCCCTTACCCACAAGGTCTCCTGCGCCTGCGCATATTGCTCCGCCCCCCCCCCTTTTGCAGCACTCACGGCGGCACTTTACGAGTCTGTCCCTTATTTCTCTTGTGAGAACACGGCCCGCCCCGCCCTCGTGCTTAGTAGGCCTCGCCTTACTCTGCGTGGATTGGTTGTCCTTCCCACGAGCCCCTCTCTGACTGGCTCGCGTCGCTGCCACTCCATTTCAGCCTAGTGGCGCGCAGCGGGGCTGCTACCGGCGGGAACGTGAGCGGCGGCGGCGGTGGCGGAAGTGGCCGGGGAGCCCGGTCCCCGCCGACACCATGGTGAGGGCAAGGCGACGGGGGAGCCGGCCGCCAAGGGCCCTCGGGGCGGGTGTTGGGGCAGGGGTGATGCGGAGCGAGCGTACCATCCGGGCCTCGAGTCCTCCCCCCACCCCGGCCCGAGGGGGTGGTAACTGAGACCGGGGACGGCAGGGGCTTCTCTCCGGACACCCAGCAAGTCGGTCTCAGGGGAACTTGTGATTGAACGAACGTGTAATCATAGTATAGCGGTCTGGCCGCAGTCTTCCCATTTTTCAGGTGGGGAAACAGGCCGGAGAGGAAGGGGACCCACCGAAGGGCCCGGTGAATGCAGCAGAGTGACTTTTCGGGCAGGGAAGTGACTCCGAGTGCATCCGACCCAGTCTAACCTCATAGATTGTAAAGCTAGAGCGCCAGGAAGTAGGGGGCCGGTGTGCGTTCTCAAATTAAACCAATTTAGGGAATTTCAGGGCTTGTAAGGCCCTTAGAATGCTAGCCGCACAACCTCCTGTGCCTGTCTTTTTCAGGCTGACAAACAGACCCGGAGAAGGGTTTGCTTCTTCCTGTGTCATACAGTATGTTGTTCAGAGGGAGAGGGGGTATTTTGAGCTAAGGATGGACTAACTGCATCCTCCCAGTTCACAAAAAGAAAAATTGAGGCCCTGACAGGAAGCCTCCCCAGGGCCATGGCGCTCACAAGTTGTGGAAGTTGTAGATCTAACCCAGAGAGTGCCTGTGCCCCCAGCGTATGACAGGGAAACGGAGGTCCACACAGAGGAATTGAGAGCTGGGAGCTTCTTGGGAGAGTACTTGGCCCATCAGCACCTGAGTTGCTCTGAGATGGTGGCTGCACATTTTTCAGAGTCGACCGTGAGGATTCACTAAATTCTCCTGGTCAGTGTAGGGATGGAGAGAAGGAAGCAGGTTCCTCTCAGCTGGAGGGTAGAGTTGGTCTGAGGGACTGGGCAGAACTGGAAGAATGCGCCTTTTAAGTTCCATGGAGACAGGATCTTTGTTTTTTATCCTCATATAGTCCCAGAGCCTAGAACAGTGTCTGTGCGAAGTACAGATTCCTTCATTCAGCCTGTTCCCGCCTTCTGAGGAGTGTTCAGGAGTGGACAAGGCATGACACACTGCCTGTTCCCTGTGGTCAGGGCAGGGCCGGAAGCAGAGGTCTGGGCGAGGGAGTGGGTGGTCTGCAGCAGCTTCCTGAGTTGGGAGCCTCAGGATACCATTAGGTCTAGTCCTGGATTGGCCCAGGCCTGAGGGTCAGACCCCAGGCGTTCTGAGAAAGGCCAGAAAAAGAAATTCTCATGCCTGAAGCTTTTTTATGACTTTCCCAACTCCAGATGACCCTGTCTCCCACTGAACTGTGTGTTTGGCCCTTTCCTGTCTCCCTGGCACCTTCAAGTGTCTTCCATCCCCCCACCCCTGCCGCCGCCACCCCTTCCCCTTGGCTTTCAAGTTCACTGGGATCTTCCCCTTCCTTTCGCCTCTGTCTCCAGCACAGTTTGGGGACAAGGACGTAGAAGATGGCAAGATGTGACCACTGCTTGGCATTGCTACCCCAATGCCACCTCTCCTTTCAGCAGGAATCCCCCCTGCCCCAAGTGCCTCCCTTGGTGGTGTGTGCCGTATTTGTTCAGAAAATATTTACTGAGTCCTTCACGTGTGCCTGGCCCGGTGTTCAGTGCTGGACAAAGTCCACACCCTCTGAATTTTCCAGTCTAGCAGGAGGCTTGTGGCACTTCCAGTCTAGCCAGGGAGACATAATAAATAAACAAGTTAATTAGAGACTGGCTACGTCCTATAATAGAAACAGCAGAGGGTGGCCCAGGTGGAAACCTCGTTCCCTCGATGGGGTTATAGTGAGGGCCTGGCTGAGGGAGCAGCCACCAGCCTGGGGAAGGGCACCCCAGGCAGAGGGAACCGAGGAACAAAGCTTGGCCAGCAGCACCGGGCATGGTGTGTGAGGAGCAGAGTGGGCCAGTTTGCTAGAGCTGTGTCAGGCCTGGCTCTGTGGGCCACCTAGGGAGCGGCTGCGCAGGCGAGGGTTGTGAGCAGGTGCTGGACCCATCTGTGTCGCGGCCGTATTCTGAGGGCACACTGCCAGCAACAGCTAAGGAGGCTGTGGGTCCTTCAGGGCTGTGCCGCCAGTAGCTGGGACAGGGTGGCAACCTGAGAGGGACCGGCATAGAAGCTCTGTATGCCATTGAAGGACGTCTGTGGGTCCCCTGCTGACAGGCATCAGCCTACTTTCCCTGGCTTTAGTGGGATCTTGCTCCGTGTCCCTGGGCAGGTCCCATCTGCTCTACCGCTGGTGCCTCATCTAGAGGGGCCTTGAGGGTACTGCTGTGACCCTCCCTCCACCTCTCAGCACTGAGTCCATCTTCATTCTTGCCTTCCAGGGCTAAGCTGGCCCTGTCCCCTCTCTGGTGGTCTGGGAGGAGGACCTAGGTGTGTCATTGCCCTGGTCCAGATTCCCATTGTGGACACACAGAACAGGCTTGCCCAGCAAAGCATGAGCCTTCTCCGTTGTAAAATACCCCCTGGGTGTGTGGCTCCCGCATGCGCGTCTCCGCACCCGGCAGCCTCACACAGATGCGTTCCAGAGGAGAGGGCAGGAGCTGCAGGTTGGCCACATTGGGACCCCAGCCTGCCTGCCCACCCTCCTCGGAGCAGCCACCTCCTCTCCACGTGGCTCCTTCCTCCTTATCGTGCCCTTCCAGGAAGCCAGTGCAGGAAGTGGGCTTGGGCCTGGCTTCCTGCCGCCCCTGGATCTTCCCCAGGTGGCTCTTAGGGAAGGCCCGTGGGATGTGAGATATCCCCCCCACCAAGCCCTTCCATAGGGAGCCATCCTCTGGGGGTTGAGGGCCCCTTGTGGCCTCCTGAGAGAGGCCTCACAGTCCCCACCACCTGGAGAAGCAGCTGCCCCCTATTGGAGGGTGAGGGTGGGCTGGGACTCCCCTGCCAAGAAGTCCTGGGGCTCAGGCCAACTTAGAATTCCAAAGTTGCTTGGGCAAGGTGTGGTCCTTGCTGAGACAGTTTCCCATCTTGTGGGGCCCTTGGTCTAGAACCTTCACCTGGCTATACTGGATAGACTGTCACTGGACCCTGGACCCAAGCACTGCCACCTGAGTCACCGTTCTGGAGACCCAGAGACAGGCCCCAGTGTATGGGTCGTGATTTGTGTACCCAAAATGAAAAGAACTGATTTTTTTTCCCCAATTACACTATATGTTTTTTATAAAAAAGAAATTCAGTAATAATGGGAAAAGAACTATCTTGAAAGTTCACCTTATCAGGGGGAGTTTTTAAATCCCATCCTTTATCTGCTCTCACTTGCAGTGACCACAGGCTTCTTCTGAAATATTTCTTCTTCTCACCTGGTGAATTTCTCTATGAACACCCAGCTCAGATGTGGCCTCCTCAGATCGGGAGGCCAGTTGCGCCTGGCCAAATCACTCTTGGTTCAATCAGGGCTGCCCCGTGAAGTGTGGGCTCAGCGTGAGCTGGCTTCTGACAGATGGGGTCAAGTCAAGCTCCGTCTCTCACTAGCTCTCTGGTGCCGGGCAAGTTCCTCAGTCTCTGAGCCGCAGTGTCTCTGTCCATAAAGTGGGTGTGATGATAACCACCTACCATGCCGAAAATGAAAGGCCCGGCTAGAGCTGCATGTATCAACCTGGATGTATCTCAGAAACATCAGTGGAGCAAAAAATGCAAGCAGCAGCAGAACCCGTGTGCTGTGATGCTGTTGATAAGCATGGAGGGCTACACCTGGTCCTGTCAGGGGTGGGACTATATGCAGCCTGAGCTACAAAGAAATGCCCGGAATGGTCAGCGCCAAGACCAGAGGGCAGCTGCCTCTGCGATTGCAGGGGTGGGGGTGTTCCTGAGACTTTTCTGTCCTAAACTAGGAGGCAGGTATGTGTCCTGGGCTCCGGCAGAGTTCAGAAGCTGCGTTTCTGTCAGGGAATGTGTGCTCCTGGAGTCCCAGCCCTGCCCAGAGGCCAGGGCTCCACAGCGCTGATGAAACAAGTCATGTGCTTTTGTTTGCCTTTCAGCTTCCTTTGTCACTGCTGAAAACGGCTCAGAATCACCCAATGGTGAGTACGTGCCGGTCTGGGATGGCACATTTCAGCGGGGACCAGCCTCAGCACAGGGACAGGGACACTGGGCAAAGGGTGAGGTGCCTCCAGCCAAAACCACTTCCTGCCTGTCCTCTTTTCCCTCCCACATGCCTCAGGACCTGTGTCATTTCTGCTCCTGATCAAAGTAATACATGCTTATTAAAAGTGTCAAATACTAGAGATTCAGAGAAAGTGGAAGCACCTCTTCGTTCATCTTCCCAACAATTTAACTATTCTTTGATATATACACATCTGGACTTTTAATGTGTGTGTAAACGTGAATGATTTTTTAAAATATGGATAGGTTCATGCGATGCTCATTCCCTCAGCTGCTTTTGTCCTTTCGTGATACAGTGTAGTATCTGTCAATATGTTCTGCTGTCTTTTCTTTTTTTTAATTCAGACGTTATTCACATACCATACAATTCAACCTTTTGAAGTACAGTTTAGGGACGTTCAGTACATTCACAGTGTTGTGCAGCCACCACCTTTATGTAGTTCCAGAGCAATCCTGTCACGCCAAAAGGTGACCGAGTCTCCATTAATAGCTGCTCCCCTCCCCCTCCCCCCGCCCCAGCCCCTGGCAACCACTAATCTGCTTTCTGTCTCTGTGGATTTGCCTGTTCTGGACATTTCCTGTAAGTAGGATCACACAACATGTGGCTTTTCGTGTCTGGCTTCCTTCACTCAGCATGATGTTCTCGGGGTTTGTCCACATTGTAACGTGTGTCAAAGCTTCATTCCTTATGGCCAGGTGATGTTCTGTTGTGTGGATACATCACGTTTTATTTATCCATTTGTCCACTGATGATGGACATTTGGGTTGTTTCCACTTTTTTGGCTATTCGTGAAGATTTTAGCTGCTGGGAACATCCGTGAACACATTTTTCCATGGATGTATGTCCTCGTTTCTCTTGGGCAGATAGCTGAGTTGATTCCTTTTTTTTCTTTTTTCTTTTCCAAACTTGAAAGTGATGACTTTACAAATCATATTTTAAATCTTAAAGTGGTTGCCAAGGGAAACGGGCAGAGTAGCTGGAAAATGTCTGCAGCACTGCAGAAGGCAGCAGGAGAGCACGTGATGTCTGCCAGGTGGCCGTCCGGGGACTCAGCTGTATCGTCCTGCAGGCTCGCCAAGATCTCACCCTCGCCACGTCACTGTCACCCACCAGCAGGAACTTCAGCAGGAAGTCATAGGCACGGACCAGGCTGCCGCTGGCGCTCATTATGCCAGCGCCTGCGCCCATGCCCGGCCCACGGAACGATGCAGAGGTGGCGGCTGTGAGCCCAGTGCCTCTCCAGCCCCGAGAGTTGATTTTTTTTTTTTTAAACTTTTTATTTTATGTTGGAGTATAGTTGATTAACAATGTTGTTAGTTTCAGGTGTACAGCAAAGTGATTCGGTTATACATATACACGTGTCTATTCTTTTTCAAATTCTTTTCCCATTTAGGTTGTTACATAATATTGAGTGGAGTTCCCTGTGCTATACAGTACTTCCTTGTTGGTTATCCATTTTAAATATAGTCCTGTGTACATGTCAATCCCAAATTCCCTAACTATCCCTTCCCCCCACCAATCCCCTCTGGTAACCATAAGTTCATTCTCTAAGTTGATTCTTTTTTAAGTCTCAGCCTTTTCCTAGCAAAAGCCTGTCTTCCGCATGACGCGCTTTTCTCGAAACACATCAAAATAAGCAAGTAGTTATTGCAATGAAAAACAGTTTTTCCAGACCACCAAGGATCACACGTGTGCCATCACCGGGCACCTGCCCGGCCCCTGGCCACCCTCACTCATTCCTTTAAAGATGTGGGGGGGTTTTTTGTCTGTTTGTTTCTTCCACACACAAAAAAATGGTTTCATCGTAGAAAGTCTACAATGCCCAGCAAAGCGTACCGAGAAAGCAGAGCGTGTCTCCTGTAAGGTGGGCCCCTGGGGGCCTGGGCACCGTGTGCTGTGGCCAGTGGGTCCCAAGAAGAGCCGAGGATGTGTCTGAATGAGGCCCGGTGGTGGTGGCCTGCTCTTCGGGGTAAGTCTGCACCTCCCTTGGGGCCTGAGACTGACGTGGGACCCGTTTTCTCTCCAGTTGGTGGAGCTCAAAAATGGGGAGACGTACAATGGGCACCTGGTGAGCTGCGACAACTGGATGAACATCAACTTGCGTGAGGTGATCTGCACGTCCAGGGTGAGTGCCCTCCGCCCCGAGTCTGCACCCGCTGCCTGGGGGCCTTGGGGCAGCGCCGGTCTGGTGGGCACAGCGAATGGGGGTCGTGTGGCCAGGAATGCGCACTGGGACCTGGGGCTTTACAGAGCCTCAGCATCCTTGCTTCCAAGTGGGGTAGAAGCCCTTCCCTGGACGTGTGGGAGGAGTGGGAGGGTGCCTACCTCAGCCTATACAACTGGTCATCCTGCCAGGGGCGGAGCCTGTTGCAGGGGTGGGGCCCGAGGGACTGGGCAGGATGTTGGGGGGGGACAGCCGGACAAGGCTCCAAGTCTCTAGTGCCCTGGACTTTGCACCTGCGGGGATGCTGCCCGGCAGGTACTGAGCTGTTCCCGCACCCCCGGGTGCCACCCCTGACCAAGAAGGACTTGGGCCTGGGGGGTGCTTCTGGCCATAAATCCCTGCTCTACAGGGAGGGGTGGCCTCCAGGGCAGGCCCCACCCTCCTTATCAGCCTCTGCTGCCTTTGGTCCTGGCTGTGGGCATTGCCCACCATGTGGGCCGTGGTGGTGTGACCGTGGGATGTCCGGGTCACCACAGGGCATGTTTCCCCTGAGGCCTGAAACCAGGAAGTGCAGGGCCGGGGTGGGGGAGAATGTTCCCCAGGGTCACTGGCCTTCCCCGCCTTGGGGTGATCCACAGAGTGATGAGGACAGTGAGGAAGGCAGGACTCCCTCCCCCTAATCTGCACTGGCTTCTGCTAGAGCTTTCCTCTCACCTTATTCCGGTCTCCGTCCCCCTGCCCAAGATAGCCCCTCATGTTACGAGGAGGAAGCTCCTGGGGGGCCCAGGCAGGGCCCGGCTGTCTTGAGCCACAGGCAGTGTGCCCCCAGGGCTCGCCACGCCAGCATACAGCAGAGCACAAGGCAGCCACTCTCGCCCCGGTCTGTGCTCCTGGACAGTTCACACCCCAAAAGGTAGACAGAGGACTGTGACCCCCTGCCCTCACCTGCTCGGCTCTGTGACCTGCTTCTTGGGACCGAACTCCTGGTGGCAGGCGTTTCCAGTGTGCCTGTGGCAGACGGTGCCGCAGTGCACAGCTGAGCACTTGTCCTTCTGCACACCACCGTTAGGTCTGTGTCCACTTCTGGCACCTAGATCCAATCACTGGGTCTCGGGGCAAGGTCCGTCCGGCCTCCACGGCCAGCCGAGACTGGACACGTGGCTCCCCCTGGGGAGTCCCCCTCTGTGACCCAGCGGTTGGGAGGAGAGGCTGGTGGGAGGTACCGTCTCACGCAGGCCACCCGGAGTCCTCATCTGTAAACAGGTGATGGCAGCCCCTCCTTCCCTTGGGTAGCAGGTGGCTGAACACAGAGACCCCAGGGGCTGAGAAAGCACGGGAGAGCAAGGGTCGGGAGGCATTTAGCTGACCCCATGGAAAGCACAATAAACCCTGTTCCTACAGGGAGCGCGCTGGGCTCGGCCTGCCCTTGGCTGAGGGAAAGCCTCGCGCTGAGCCGCCGGCCCCAGCCCCAGCCCTGAGCTTCCACACAATCATTGTTTCTGTCTGGCTGTACTTTGCATCCCCACGGACTTGGCCCCTCTCCTACCATTTCTGGGAAAGGAATGCTCTGAGGCCTCTTGGGGTTCCTGTATGGGTCGGGGGCTCTCGTGTGTGTTCCTGGGAAGAGTTGGCCCGCAAACATTCCATTTGTCCCTGCCGAGTACCTCCGCTGGGCTGGGCCAGATCGGCCCAGGCACCGCTGATGAGTGTCATGCAGGAGGACTGGGGGTTGCAGGGAGGCTGGAAGCAAGGCCTGTTGAGGGCTGGAGTTAGCCAGACATGAAAAGGTGGGAACAACGTGTGCAAAGTGCTGGGGGCCAGAAGCCCACTGTGTGTGTTCCAGAAAGTTCCATCTGGAAGGCACATCGAGTGCCGAGAGAGGGCAGCCAGGGTGGGGCTGGATCTCAGGCCCTCTGGAACCACACTGAGGAGTTTGGACCTCGTCCTTGGGCCAACGGGGCGCTGATTGGGATCTAAGCAGAGAGATGTCGTGGTCTGATTTCTAGGGGTGTGGGGGGAGGGGTTACCCAGGCTTCTGGCCTGGGCAACAGGGGTGGGGCTGGAGAATTCATCTGATGGATGAGGCTCCGGGCTCCCGCCCAAGGGCAGCAGGAGGTAGCGTGGAGGGAAGGCCTTGTGCTGGTCGCAGGGTATGTGGTGGTGGGGAGGAAACAGTCAGCATCCTAAAAACTGCAGGGTCGGCGTTGCTCAGGAGTCTGCAACTTTACAAGCCCCTTGTCTCTCTAGCTTCCATTAGCTCCCCTGAAAACTGGCGTCACTGGGAGCTGCCCCTGGCTGGCCCCAGACCTGGCTCCCCACCCCCTCCTGGCCCTCTTCACCCATCACACAGGGTCTCTGTCCTGCTCACCTGTGTCCCAGGCCCAGCTCAGACCCTGCCACGAGATACTTGTGTGAATGTATGAGTCAGGGTGCATAGAGAGGGTTCCAAAAGGTGAGTTCTGGAAGGCTAGGGGCAGGAGGGGGAGGAGCTGGGCTGTGGCAGCACCTGGCGCGTGGGACAGCCTCACCCCTCTCCAGGCTTCGGGCTGCATCCCCCACTGGAGGACAGGCTGAGGACACGGAGGCTTCTCACGAGGCCCTGCCCCACCCTCTCTCATGTGTGAAGGGCTGCCAAGGATCTGGAGAGATCCTGCTGGAGGGCGGCCCCTCCAGTGTCCCGTCCAGGACTAAGAACTTTGCAGCCTGTGGGGGCGATGCCAGGTGCAGGCGGCCTGAGGGGACAGATGCTGCCCCGGCATCTGCACCTGCTCTGCAGGGACCCTACCCGCCACAGATCTGACACACACCCCCTCTGTCACAGGACGGGGACAAATTCTGGCGGATGCCTGAGTGCTACATCCGCGGCAGCACCATCAAGTACCTGCGCATCCCTGATGAGATCATCGACATGGTCAAGGAGGAGGTGGTGGCCAAGGGCCGCGGCCGCGGTGGCCTGCAGCAGCAGAAGCAGCAGAAGGGCCGCGGAATGGGGGGCGCCGGGCGAGGTACGCCCTTCTCTCCCTGCTTCCTCCCTAGCAGGCTGCTGGGGCCTCCCCATTGGCGGGGGTGACTGCAGCACGTGGCATCTGTCCCAGCCCAGTGTTGACATTCTTGGCTGGTGCCGTCATGGTGCTGAGGGCCTGGCTTTGAGCCCCTCCTACATGGAGCTGGGGGGCTGTGACTCATGGGGCTCCTCTGCGGAACAGCTGACGCTGCTGGTTGCCGCCTGCCCCACCGCAGGAGCCCAACCCGGGGAGCCCAGCTGAGTCCTGGTGGTCAGTGCTGACCCTCACCCACCTGGGCCCTCCTGCCCTGCAGTGGCTCTCAATGCTCCCTTAGGTCCGGGTCCAGGCCCACGGAGACCTGGGACTTGAGCCCTGCCTGTGTTTCCTGGCAGGTGCTCTGGGCACCTCGCCAAGGCTTAGTTTCCCCTCTGCAGAGAGGGTCCCGCGGTGCCCGCCTCACTAGACTGCGGGTGAGGACCCCAGCGCGGGGCCCCGGCATGGGACCCTTCCCTGCTATGACTCCTTTATACAAAGCCAAGGTCACGCCTTTTGAATAGATCCCACCACACCACCCTGAGATTATAAACCTGGCATAAAATTAAACTTGTGCAGTCAGCTGGGGCCTCAGCCCAGAGGCCATCTGCAGACCCTGCCCTTCCCCGCCTCCCCCGCCTGGCTCCTGTTCTTGGAGGGACCTGGCTTTGTCTCTTGCATCTGGAGGAGCCTCCTGTGTGCCAGGCCCGGGGCCCACCTTGGGGGCTCGTGGGCAGGGCTGGGAAGGACACAGGAGCCAGCCATGAGCTGAGGCTCACGTGACAGTCAGAAAGGAGCTAGACGGAAGAGGGCAGGAGGGCACCCCAGGTGGAGGATAGCCTAGGATGGGGGTGAGCAGGGCTCCAGGGGTCCCAGGACCTGTCCCCAGGGCTAGACTCTTCACTGGGGGCCACCACTGTCAAGTAAACTGCCTGAAGGAGCAGGGAGGACGGGGAGAGCGGCTTGCTCGGGCGGGTCCGAACCGAGGCCACAGGGCCTTCCACGGCCAGTGGAAATCTCACAGGGGTCCCCGCATAGCCAGGCTCCCCTTGGCAAAGCTGGTCTTGCCCCATGAGACATGAGGTTAGGCAGACCCTGCCAGCATTGGCTTCTGTCCCCAGAGGGCCCCCTGCATGTCTGTGGAGGAAGGGGGCCTGTGTGTACATTTCCATGTCCCCATGCTGTCCTGATCCTTCTGGGACCTCCCTGGGCCGGGGGCACGCCCCCCTCCGACTACCCACCTCCCCCAACAGCAGTGCCGTTGCTCCACGTAAAATGTGTTTTGGAAACAGCCCCACCACTGACTGCAGAGGTCAGGGCTCAGGAGGCTCCCCTGCCCCTTCTCCAGGCTGGACACACACAAACCACCCAGACGCTTCTCTCCTGGGCCAGATGCGGGTGGTGCCAGAGCGAGGAAGGCCCAGGTCCCCTGGTGCAGCTCCCAGCCTCACAGCTGGGGGTCATTGCCCCATCCCTGGACTGAGTCCAGGCCTTGTCCTAGCTCGTGCCCCCCCCCCCCTCCTGGAAGCCCTTCTGGCTTTGTCCTTCTGGTTACTGCCCTCCACCTTGGCCCCCAGCCCTCTCTTCCAGGAAGCCCACCCCAAGCCCCAGTGTGACTTGGTGCTAACCTCTGTCCTCCCTGGCATCCTTCGCACCCCTGGGGGGGCCTGGTCTGGTCCCTTGTCACACTGAGAATGTTCTGGAGCACTGCCCATGCCCAGCCCTGGTGAACACTCCACCTCAGATTCTCAACCTGCCCTTCCCGCCAGAGGTAGGATCACTGCACCCACTTTACAGAAGTGGAAGCTGAGGCTCAGAGGGATTAAACAACTTGGCCATAGTCTAAAGATTCCAGTTCCTGTTCCCAGTCCACAGTGGGCCTCCCAGCCCGGCTCTGCTGAAGCCCCTTTCCCCTGTCTCACAGGTGTGTTTGGTGGCCGGGGCCGAGGTGGAATCCCAGGCACCGGCAGAGGTCAACCAGAAAAGAAGCCAGGCAGACAGGCGGGCAAACAGTGAGCCGCCCCTCTGTTCCCCAGAGACTGAGCCGCCGCCTCCGAGCATCTGCTTCCACCCACAAGGCCGCGTTTCTACTCTCCAGTTTATGAGTCTGTTCAGAACAAAAAGAAGAGGCAGGTGTTGGGGGAGGACCCCCTGCCTGTCATCTTGTGATCCTCCTCTTTTTTTGTCAGCCAGCAGTTCTACAGTTGGAAACGTTATTCTGTGCTTCTGGTTTTGTGAAGTCGCAGCCAACTTGATTCCTGGAAGATTCTGTGTTTAATGCATCTTTAAAGCCCTCCCTCTTGTTTTAAGGGCAGGCATTTTCCAAACAGGTTTGTTTTGCATTTTGTGTTAGATCCCTGTGTGGTGAACAGACGGGAGGTTTTTATTTTAAGCTGTTTGCACTGAGATTGACAGCCTGGAGAGTTTCCTGAAACACGGACCCCAAAATTGCCTTTTCAAAACGAATCCAGGCAAACGTATGCCTCAGAAGCTGTTCTGGGGGACGACGCTGGGCCCTGTCCCTTCACTTCCTCTCTCTTTGTGTTACAAAAATAAAAACAAATACA
This sequence comes from Balaenoptera physalus, assembly GCF_965194825.1. Taxonomy (NCBI): domain Eukaryota; kingdom Metazoa; phylum Chordata; class Mammalia; order Artiodactyla; family Balaenopteridae; genus Balaenoptera; species Balaenoptera physalus. The sequence continues at coordinate 12,966,735 of NC_138890.1, read as the reverse complement.
ACTACAAACTGTAAGTCCATAATTCCTTTTGAACCACTGGGTGCATCTAGTAGGTAGTGTCCTCAGGAAATCACAGCCCCATGCAAGAAGTTTCCTTTTGTACCCTGTGGCCTCTCACTGAGGGGAAGCACTTCGTTGGGACACTGGTTCCCATGTCCCTCAGCAGCCTCTTAAAAAACGTGGAAGGCAAGACTGGGCTCTGGTCAGTAGGCGACCCCCTCCTCTCTTTGTGGGGAGGAAAGTCCCAGGTGGGAGCCAGCGGGACACCCACACCGCCTGGCCTTGCCACCAGTGTTCTGCCCTCCGTCCCTGTTTTGCAAGCACCATTAACACCAGAGTTCACCGAGAGAGAAGCTATGACAGGCGGCTGCTTCGAGGAACACATGAGGAAGGTTTTCGTGAACCTTTTACCTCTTCTTCAAGTCAGGGTACTGCCTCTCCACAACCCCGTGATTTGTCTGAGACGCTGAGCCAGCACTTGTGAAAATGTTTCCGGTGACGTGGTCTGCTGACCGATATTCCTGGGAACCACAGAGACAGTGCTGGTGTTAGGAGGCCAATTCCTGTGGGTGCAGGTTCTACCTGTCACGGGGTTGAGACTGGTTCTGAGGGGTGATTGGAAGAAAAGGTGGTGGTGCCACCACCTGTAGAACTGCCACTTATCAGGTCTGCAAAGTGCTGGCCTAGCTAGCTCGAAGACCTCTGACTAAGATTTCTCAGCCCCATCCTATCTGGAGAGTGCCGTTCCCTGCCACCACTCTCGCCCCCATCATTGCTTCTTCCCCGGGCCCCCCCTCCAGGGACCTGCTGCTGCCTGAATCCTTGCCTAGTGACAAAGCAACACTTTGGCATAGGTTGAGGACACGGGTGTGGGGTCTGAGTGTGACCTGGGCCCTGAGAACCCACCTTCCTCATCACAGACGTGGGCTGTGCAGGGGCCCGGCTGACATGAAGGTGCAAGAAGAGAAGGACGGTTGGGGAGGGAGGGGGCCGTGTTCACAACTCCCCTCCCCCATGGCCCTGGACGCAGAGTCCCATTATGGCCTCAGAGGCCTTGGTCTGGGGGGCTAGGTCTCCCCACTGCCGGGCGCGGGTCGTCTCCAGTCAGGCTTTGATGAAATCCGTGGGGCTCTGGTGTCCTGCGCGGCTGTGAATGGGAAGCCCTTTAGGAGCCCCGCCCCTTCCTGCTCTTCGCAGTTTGGTTTTTCTTCCCTTACCCAGCTCTGGACCAGGAACGTGTTCAGACGTTCCCAAGGGCCCATTCGCAGCTCAGGGTCGTGGGTCCCAGACGCGCCCCGTCTCCGCGCGGGGGCGCATCCCCGGCGTGCGTAATCGCGGCTTCCCGTCCGCGCCGCCAGCCGCGCCAGGCAACCCTGACCTTTCCAGCCGGGCAGTCCGGGCTCCCAGTTCTCTCCTTGCCCGCTGGTGATATGAGCCGCTTCCCCGGCCCTGGCCGCTTAGGTGCAGTGGGCTTCCGGAAGGCGTCGTCCTCCTGAGCTGGGTGTCAGGACAGGCCCGTTTTCCAGTCTTCCTGGTTGGTTTCAAGAAACCAGCCTCAGCCCCTTCAACAAGAAGAGAAACCAAAAGTGCTGGCCTAGTTCCCACAACTCGGCCTCCTTCTTTCTGCCCTTCTGATGGTCTGTCCCCAGGGATTTTCACCACTGTCAGCTGACTGCTGCATGACCTGCAGCCTGCGGGCTACCTTAAGTGTAGGTGGTTAAGTGTAGGTGGTTCCTGTAGGCCCCGACCTCCTCCCCTTGGAGTTTGCTCCAGCTGCTTCAGGTCAGGGAGACCCACACACCCAGGGTGTGACTCAGCCTGGGGCCAGTGCCAGCCTGGATGGCCCTGCTGCCTCACCCTGGGGCCCATGAGTCCATTTCAGAGACCTGGATTCAGCGGGCAGCCTCAAGCGGCAGCCCCGCAAGCTGGTGGCGGGTGGGAGGGTGTCTCTTGCTTTCCCGCCTGCACACACTTCTGCGCTGATTCCTCCTCTCCTGGGCCTCACCTGCTGCTCCAAGAGCACCTCCCCCGGGAGGCCCTGCCCCCAGACTGCTGCCTCCCACGTCCTCCAGGCAGGCTTGACGGCCGGTGTCCTCCCCACCCATTCAACTGGACCCTGGGGTCCGCATGTCCTGGCATCAACAGCATGTGGGCCCCTACTGGCTCAGCATGTGCTTTGCTGTCCTCTGACATCTCTCTGTGGACAAAGGGCTGCTTGGCCTGTGGGAAGTGGTCTGATGTCCACTCAAACGATCTCAGTGGGAGAAGCTGCCTGCCACAACGGGAGCAGAGGGCTGGCCGGGGGCGGAGGAACTGGGGCCACAGCTCCATCCCAGGCACTGGAGACTCAGCTGTGAATTAGGCAGAGAGTCCCCACCATGGTGGCCCTTACCTTCCACGGGGGTGAGCTGGCAACAAACAAGCCGAATGCATAAATTCAGAGTAGAAAGCAAGGGTCGGGGAGAGAGGTGGTCCAGGCAGGCCAGGGGGTGACCTTTGAGAAAAGGGTTTGAGGGAGGCAAAGGAGCCAGCCATCTGGGGGAAGAGTGTTCCTGAAAGGGGAAACAGCCTGTGCAAAGGTCCTGTGCCAAGTGGTGACAGGAGCAAAGTGAGAGGACAGGAAATGGGGCGGGTGCAGGCCCTGAGCGAAATGGGAAGCCACAGAACGTTCTGGAACAGACTGAGGCAAGGGTGAAAGCCAAGAGACCAAGAGGAGGCAGTGCTGGGGGCTCAGCCCAAGGTAGAGGCCGCAGAGGTGACAGGAGAAGGGGCAGGGGCGCCGTGAGGGCCCAGGCAGACAGGCTTGTTGTTCTGCAGGAAGCTTAGGATGCTGGGGTGGGTCCTTTCCAAAGAGTAGAAGGGGGACGTGGTCAAACCAATTCCTGAACAACGAGAAGCCTCTGGCCTCGGAAAGAGAGCAGGGAACAACAGGTAGAGGGAACAGCAAGTGCAAATCCCCTGAGCTTCCATGGCCTGCTTGGGAAGGGCAGAGAGGATGAAGAGACCCAGGGCCGTAAACTAACAACAGTCTAGCATGTGCCAGGCAGTGCCCAGGCGCAGACACAGAGAGGGTGAGCGACCCTCCCCAGGACACACAGCCCCCAGGACACACCGCTCCAGAGCCTCCTCTGAGCTCCTCCCTCTGTCCCCTCCTTGAACTTGGAGGATCCATTTACCTTCTCTCCGGTCAGTTGTGTCAGGTGTAGAATTAGGAATGGGGGCAGGTGAAGTCGGCACCTGTTTGGTTTTTTTTAATATTTATTTATTATTTATTTTTGGCTGCACTGGGTCTTAGTTGCAGCACACGGGATCTTCGTTGCAGTGTGCGGGGTATTTAGTTGCGGCATGTGGACTTCTTAGTTGCGGCACGTGGACTTCTTATTTGCAGCATGTGGACTTCTTAGTTGCGGCATGCATGTGGGATCTATTTCCCCAACCAGGGATAGAACCCGTGCACCCTGCAGTGGAAGCGCAGAGTCTTAACCACTGGCCCGCCAGGGAAGTCCCTCATACGTGCCTGAAAACATAGGAGAGGCGCTTCACCGAGCACCTGTGGAGTGTCTGAAACCTCACCTGGGACCCTCTTTATCTCCATAAGCCGTGGGGTCAACGTGATTTGCTTGTTGTCCAGGGGGGATCTGGGCAGTGGTGCCACGCTACAGGGAATGGCCAGACCACTGTCCTCTGTACCCTGGAGCCCAGCACCAGACGCCTGGTCCCGGGCCAGGGAGCCGTCACCCTACAGGCCCAAGGTCCTGCCCTGAGAGCCCCCTCCTGGTCTTTGTCCAGCCACCCAGCAGTGACTCACCCCCACTCTGCCCCCGCTGGGACCAGGCACTGAAATAGTCACCCAGCTCATCCTCTAGGAGTGGCCATGGAAATATTTCAGGGCTGCATTCAGTGCCTAAAAATACTTGGCGAGTTCTCATGCATCTTCCCCTCCCTCATTCCCTTCTCTGTTCCTTTGAAGACTGTCCCTGTAAACACCCCCAGGACCTGTCCCTCCACGCTGCACCCCTCCAGCACGTTAAGCGTCCAAGGCCAGCAGGGCTGTGGGATGTCCCCAAGTGCCCAAGTCCGTGTGAAGTGTGGCGAGGTGGCCTCCCTCCCTCCCTGTTGCCATGGAGAGACTCGACAAGGTTCCCCAGAACTCTCTGGAAGGGCGAAGCCTTTTCCACAACCCCCAGAAGTCTCGGTTCCTGGATGGGGAGGCCCAGGCGCAGCAACACTGTCCAGGGAGATCTTCATTACTCAGCAGTTTTCCTTAAAAATTAGGAAATGGATCTTGTTGTTTGTGTTCATGAGGCTGCTAGAAGCAGGCCCCTAGGACAGGGCCCCCAGCTGGGCTGAATTCCATTGCCTTCCCTGCCCACTTGCTTTGGGACCCCACATAGGTTACAGAGCCTTCTCCCTCCCCCAGGGGAACAGACCGTTCCCTCCAAGGGACCCAAATATCTTTGATGTCATCCCAACCACTCAGCCTCCCGGGCACACTCCATCCTAACCACCAAGCCCCTTGACCTTTCTTGTGGCCACAGGAAGGTGAAGAAAGCAATTGGAGTCAGACTGTGCCTTGGCCCCCTGGGGTCTGATCCAGCTTCTCTGTCACTTGAAACCTCCAGCTAGAGGTAACAGCGGGCACAAAGGCCCTGGGGAAGATGCATGCTGGGTGTCTTGGAGACACAGCAGGTTGACCATTATTGCCTAAAGTCCACACTTTTTTTCAGATTTCCTTAGTTTTTACCTAATGTCCTTTTAAAAAAAAAATGGAGGTAACATTCACTAACATAAAATCAACCATTTTAAAGTGAGCAATTCAGTGGCATCTAGTACATTCACAATGTTGTGCAACCACCACCTGTATCTAGTTCCAGAACATTTTCATCACCCCAAAAAGAAACCCCCACACCCACTCCCTCCTCCTCAGCCCCTGGCAACCACTAATCTGCTTTCTGTCTCTATGGATTTGCCTGTCCTGAACATTTCACATAAATGGAACCACATACTATGCAGCCTTTTGTGTCTGGCTTCTTTCACTCAGCGTAATATTTTTAGGGTTCATACATGTTGTAGTGTGTATCAGTGCTTCATTCCTTTATTTGGCTGAATAATATTCCGTTGTATGAATGGATCACATTTTGTTTATCCTTCATCAGCTCCTGGACATTTGAACTGTGTTGAGTTTTTACTCTGCGTTGGGCGCAGTTCTAAGCGCATCATCCCCACCCCCCACTATAAAGTCATACTGTGCTCACCATGCCAATTTCACAGTTGGAGAAGTGAAGGCATACCCTGCGGGGTAGAGAGATAATTGGGAAACCAAGAATTAAAGAAGATAAATACACAGGTGAAGACCCTAAGGGTCTTTCAGGCAGGGAGAGCAGCATGTGCAAAGGCCCTGAGGTGGGAATGAGCTGGTGTGCTGGAGGAAAACTGCAGAGGCTGGCGTGGCTGGAGTGGAATAAGTAGAGGGTGGAGGGAGGTGGGCAGCAGCTGTGGGCCCTGAGGGGTGTGGGGAAGGGTCCGGGCTGTACTTTGAGATGGAGAGACAGAGAGAGAGACTGAAAGATGCAGGAAGAGGGGGAGAGACTGAGAGCAGGAGGGAGAGAAGGGGGCCTCAGCATCTTGAGGCCTGGACCCAAGTGGCCGGGGGGTCTTCACCCACATCCTCCCAGCCCAGACCCCTCTCTGATACCTTGACTGCATGGGCATGAGGTAACTGCCCTGTGCTGAGAACAATGTGGGCACACAGGAGGTGGTCCATAAATGTTAGGCGGATGTATGAACGAGGGATGGACAGAGAGACAGACAGATGGGCAGGACGACAGGTGGATGGAGGGAGGAAGACCTGGTACCCAAGTCAGTGCAGTGAGAACATTGTCCCCCACCTTCCAGCAGGTGATTGGATGGGGGTTGTGGAGGAACTTATCCAGCTGCCACAGGGACTCACCCACCCCTCTCTAGTCTCAGAAAATGAGTGGAGTGGAGTGGACGCTACAGGGTGGGGGTTGGGGAGGGTGCTGTGAGTGCAGAGGCGGGCCGGCTGGGTACCAGATGCCGCTACCTGCCTCTGCCTCTGAGTCAGCATCACCATGGCAACACGGGCCCTGCCGGATGCTCCTCTGGGCACATCCCCCATCACTGCAGCCACCATCACTACCGCCTCCTCACAGGGGGCAGGGGCAGAGGGGACAGCTATTTTTACCCAGGTTCAAGGACCCTGATGCCCACCTTCTCCCATTTCTGTCAGCCTCTCTGTCTCCTAAGCCACCCCCTCCCTGCAGAGCTTGCAGCCAAACTGGGGGTGAGGAGGCTGAGTGAGGGGCCCAGTGGCATTGGGGAGCCAGCCAAGGGAGAGTCTTTGGGCTCTGCTCGGTAGGGGAGCTGCAGAGTGTTTCCTGAGGTGAGCACTGGTGAGGGAACATCATGGGCAAGGGTTGGGTGGCTCGATGACAGCAGTGGGCAGAGAGCTAAGGGGTGGCAGGGAGATGGGCAGGGAGTCACAGAGAGTGTGAGGAGGCCAGGGTGGCACTCACAGAGGGCAGAAGATGGATCCCTGTGACCCTTGGCAGTCCCTATGCCCCCTGTGCCTCCCCTGCATCCTCTGGAACATGGACACTGGTGGGGAAACAGAGGCAGGGAGGGTAGTCACGGGCTCTACCTGGGCTGGCAAGGACTCCACCTATCCCCCACTCCAGCTGCTGACAACACGGATGCCCCTGTGATTCCCCCCGACCCTTACCTTCTCCCATCTCCCCTTTCCTCACCCCACTCCAGGCCTCTTCCTTGATTCTCTTCCAACACACCTTGCAGCCCTACCTCAGGGCCTTTGCTCTTGCTGATCCAGCTTTCAGACACATCCTTCCCAGGTGCCTCCTCATGGCACCCCTTTTGTCTGCAGGTGTCAAGGACCCTCTGTATTCACCACTCCCCTCCTCCCAGTGAGATTTCTTCATAGCTCTTGTCACTGCCAGATATTGTATTATCTATGTTTTCACTTATTTCCACCCCAAGAATGTGGGCCCCTCTCAGAACCTCAGTTTACCCAGCTTGACAATGGCAGTAGCCAGTGTGCGGAGAGAAGGGGAAGCCAGGCAGTGAAACACCAGTGTCTGCGTCCTCTCCACCTGACCCAGAGCTGCAGGGGCATGGTGGGGACTTGGAGTGACCTACAGCTCCCTGGGCATTTCAGGCCACAAAGCCCTGTCAGAGGTCAATGAGCAGTGGGTGAGCCAGGCTGGGGCCGAAGCCAGCATCAGGGATCCTGCCCTGTGAGCCTCCAGGACAGTTGGGGCCTCCAGCTCCCGAGGTGGCCTGTGAGTCCCTTATCACCTCACATACTGATCATCCCTAGGAGACAGTCACTATATTTTCCTTGTACAGATTTATAATGTCACCTTCTCTTCATGCCTGCGAGACAGAAGACTGGGTCCAGTCCCCAGCCAAGGGCCCTGCATCCCAGTGAAAAATGTGGCTTGATTTAAAAACAATCATTTGTCTCTTCCTGTGTCTCCTGCCTTCTCGAGCTGGTCTCTCTTCCCACCTCCTTTCTCTCTGGTCTCTGTCTCTGTGTTTCTCCACCAGAAACACTTCTCTTCCCTCCCTCTCCTGCTCTCTCTCCCTCCCTCTCCTGCTCTCTCTCCCTCCATCTCTGCCTTTCTCCCTTTGTTTATTTCTCACTCACTATAATTCCCTTTTCCCTTCCACTATGTGCCCGCTCCAACCCCCCTATTAGGAGGCCCTGATAAATCCGGCCTTGCCCAGAACCTTGGGGCCGGCCCCTTAGCCTCTATCTACCCATTCATCAAATGGGCTTGTCCTAGGACCTGAAGTCCTGGGCGGAGGGGAGTTTGGCAGCGGACATTTCCCTCCCTCCCCGGCTGCAACAGCACTTCACGGCCCGGCAGGGAGGGGTTAACCGCGTGCCGTCCCCCTTCCCCCAGCCCTGCATTTAATTAGCGGCCCCGCGGGGCTGCCGAGCTGGGCGTGGGGCGAGGGGGGCCGGGCCGGGAAGGGAGGGAGGGAGGAGAGGAGGCGGAGAAGAAGTGGAGGGGAGAAAAAACGGAGGGAGAGGGACGAAAGGGGGCTGGAGGTAAGGAGGGGGTGCCGGGAACCAGCCGGGGATTCTAATCCCGCCTGACTAGTGTCCCCAGCTCGTACCTCAGGGCTCTCGGTTCCCTTCCCCGCCCCTCGGGGTGGGAATCCCCTCCCACCCCCCCTCCCGAAGGCCGAGCCCGGCGCCCGCAGTAAATGTCAGCTCTCTTCCCATTGTCCGGTGGAGGAAACTGAGGCCCACGTAGATGTGGCGACTAACTAGGACACGGCTCGGGGCCGCCCAGCGTTTATCTGCGTTTGTCTGCGTGCTGGAGAACAAAACCAAAACACCAGTTCGTCCCAGCCAGGCGACGCCGGGGGCGGTCTCGGCTTGGGAGACGGTGACCCGGTGGGATAGAGGTGGGCTGGGGCAGACTGGCGGGGGAACCTGGAGCCCAGAGGCCCAGGGTTTTCCCAGCTAGGCCACGCCCCTCGTGCCTCAGTTTCCCAGTCTATTTGCGCAACGTCGGGGAAACTGGAGGGCCGGGCCCTACCCACCACCACACCCACGGTCTCCCGCGCTACAGGGGCGCGGGCCGGGCGGCCAGAGCACCCGAGTCTACGCCGCTCCGCCTCGCCTTGACGTCGGTGCTGACGCCACCCGCCCCCCTCGCCGCCACAGAGTCCGGTCGCTGCGCGGGGTTAACTCTTGCTCTGCCACCCGCCGTGCCGAGACACCCCCCCCCCCCGCAACCCAGTAACCTTTCTCTCCCCTACCCCTGCCAGAGGAGGGGCCAGGCTGCCCGGACCGACGTGGGACAGGTCCTGGGCAGCCCAGCCGCCAGGCGAGGCGAGAGGCCCCGATCGGCATCCAGGTCTTTGCCTGAGCCTGGAATGCGCCTCCCTCCCCAATCCAAGTCCTTGTTTACTGCGACATCCCTCCCTCCGGCCCGGCCCTGACCCCTCCAGGGCTGGGCGTGTCCTTGTCCGGCTGCGTCTCCACGCCCCGGGCGGGGGGCTCCTCAGGCCCGGGGCGGGGACCTGTCACCCAGCAATTCGCTGTTTCAAGGTTCGAGTTTCTTATCCCCATTTTTAACATGAGAACCGTCGAAGCCTAGAGAACTTGTAAGTCACCCAGAGGTGGGCCGTGTAACCCTGGCCGAGCCCCAGCTCGTGCGGCTCCCCTGCCCCACCCCTGAGGGGGCGGGGGCTCGAGTCCCTCGACGGGGGAGGGAACCCTGCAGGCCCCGCCCTGCCCCAGGGGAAGTGAGAATGGGGGGCCCTCCCCCGCATCCTCACCACTTCCTCCCGGGGAGAGGCGGTGGCGGAGGGGGCAGGGGGGAAGGGTGGGAGGCGACGGGCGAGGGAGTTCAGAGGAACGGCCTCAGGTTCAGAGTGGGGGGTCTCCCTGCCCCCACGCCCAGGAAGGGCACGACTGGCGTTAATATATACCTCGCATGCAGCCCCTCCCCGCAATCTGCTCCTTCCTGGGGGGCCCCTTCCCAAGCGACCCGGACTCTGCCTGCTCCTCCCCACCCTGGGGGCCCCCGCCGCCTCCTCCCTGCTCCCTCGGCCGCTTGCTTCACCCCCATTCGATCTACTCCCCTACAGGAGCCTGATCCTGTAGGGCTGCCGACCAGCTGCCGGCCCACAAGGTCCTTCCCCCCGCCCCCCGCAGGCTTGAGGTCCAGCCCCATCTTCTCTCTGCATCAGCCCAACTCCCTGAGCCTTGTCTGCCTGTAGAGATTCACCTGGATTCCAGTCTTCCCTCCAAAGATTGGACCCATGCTTTGCTCAGAGCCTCAGTTTGTTCATGTGAAAAATGGGGACAGGTGTCACTCTTCGCGGTGCTGCTGTGGGGTTTTAAAGGAACAATGTCGAGAGTGGGTTTCCCATCTTGGCAGCATGGAAGCATCTGCTCATTACTTCACTAACTCATCCACTTATTCATTTAATTACTTATTAATGTATCCATTGATTCACACACACACCCTCCCCAATCCCAGGCAGCTTGGGAGCGACCTCAGGGGCCCACAGGACTGTGGGTGGGGACAGCCCCAGGGTCTTGAGGCAGAAATGGGAGCTTCCACTTAACCAACCTGAAGCCTCCTCAGAGAGGCCCCTGGGGTCCCACCCCCAAGAGGCCTCTGCCTGCCACTGCAGCCTCCACCTGTCCCCCCAAACAGGTCGGTACGTCTCAGGGCCTTGGGAAGATTCCGGCTGATGCAGGCAAACCCCGCGTCATAGGTGCTCGTCACCAAGGCTGGGCACATTATTGAGCTCCTACTGCGTGCTGGGGTCCTCCCCTTGGGGACAGGAATGCTGGGTGGGTCCCTGTGGCCCCTCCTGCCCTCTGGACACACATGCCCCACTCTTGTTGGTTTGGGGCTTCCCTGCTTTTAATGCTTTCTGGATACTGGGACATTCGGGGTCCAGGACGGGCCCAGAGTGTCCCTGAGGAGTGAATGCCTGAGTTTTGCTCTCATTTCATCGTTTTTCGGTTTCTTTCTATTTATGGCAAGAGAAACTGGTTTTCCATTCCTGGTGGTGACTCGAAGCTTCCCTCTTGAAATGTATTTACTGAAGTAGAAACAGAAAAGGGGTCGACTTAAAGGAAAAAATTGTGACATTGACCTAAAGCGGGCTTCTATGTCATGGTGCTGGTTTCCCATCCCGGGTGAGAGTCTGGTCAGCTCAGAGGTGATGAGGGATGGCCCCAAACCCTCCCCCAGCACACAGGCCTGGGCATACAGCAGGTGTTCATATATAGAGGGTGGTAGAATGGATGAATGATGGTGCTTGCACTTGACCAAAAGCAAAAAACAAAAACAAATCAGCTTCTGAAGCTGGTCTTGTGAAATCGAGCTCACCACCCTCTGACCCCCAAATCTTCCGGTTCCCCAACGTCGGCCTGTGAAAAGGCCTAACGTGGGTCTGGGCATACAGCAAGTGTACCTAAAATGTGCACTAGATGAGTGCAGGAGTCCTGCCTGTCCTGGGGGGTGGAGGTCAGGGTAGCATAAGAAGTTATTTTCTTGTCCCATAGCCCTTCTGGACTCATTCAATCGATCAACAAGTATTGGACCTAGTGACTCTTCTGAGCCTGCGGGAGCCTCGGGACACCACAACCTCGGGAAAGAGTCAACAGGGCCACCGGTCATAAAGCAGGCTCTGCCCGGTGTCCATCTGGTGCTGAAGGGGGCTGCCGGCGCATCAGCTTCCTCGGCGGTAAAATGGTCTTGTGAGACTGGAAAGAGCCAGAGGGCAGTGGCTGAGTCCTCTCCCAGCGGCCTGACAAACACCTGCACTGGACGAGGGAGGAGAGCGGTTCCTGCTCCAGGCGAGGGCGGAGGCGGGACAGGAGGGGAGGGGCCGCCGCCTGCGCCAGTAACCCGATCCTCAGGAATGCGCCGGGGCCAGAAGCGCCCCCAGCCCGAGCCCGGCGCCCTTCCCCCGGCCCACCCGCGGGGTTCTGCCACCCGGGGACGGTCTCCGCAAGTTCCACCCCCACTAGACCTTGGGTCCTAAGCGCCGGGGGACTGTCCGCAGAAGCCCCATCCGGCTCCGCGGTGCTCTGAGCACCCCGGGACCATCCTTGGCAAGAGCCTCTGCCCCAGGACCCCTCCGCTTCACTCCCTTGGGCTTCCTGCTTAACTCTTTTTCTTTGGGGCTTTCCGTTTTATTAAGTAGATTTTAGGTCTCTGGAGCTTCAAATAAAGACTAAACATTAAATCGAATTGCAGGTTGCTTTAAACAAGAAAGCAAACCTCTTCGCGCTGGGGAGAGGGCAGAGCTGCGGAGATTTTAACGCCGGCGAGGGGGCGTTATGTTCAGCCTCCATTTGGAAGGCTGGGGTGGGAATGGGGCTGAGGCCTTGGCTGTGTGACCCAGGGAAGGTCGCGCGCCCTCTCTGGATGCTGCTCTGGGAAGTGGGATAATGTCCCAAGACTTAAGAAGCTGCAGGGAGAGTAAAGGCGAAAATGAAGAGTCCCGACCTAGCCCTGTTACCCTCTGGTCCCTCAATCCTATCTGCCACTTCTGCTGCCCTTGAGACAAATACCACCTAGGTTTCAGGGGAGGTACCTCCACGGCCCCCCCTTCCTTCTCTCGCTCTGGCTCCCCTTGGCTCAGTGAATCCAGCCCCATTTGCCTCTCTACCCTCCATCGATGTGGCCAGCAGGTTCTGCCCCTGGGCCTTTGCACTTGCTGTTCTCACTGGGACACTGCCCTCAAATTAATTATCTCATGATTTGCTCCAGCTCCTCCTGTATTCAACATCACCTCTTGGGGTGACCCTCCCAGAGTACCCAACTCTAAAACACTACCCCCTTCATCCTCCATGAAGGAGGTACCATTTATTTTCCTTGAAGCTGTGCTTGTCAGGTTCCTCCTTCACACTGTGTGTCTGAGAGGTTGCTGGTGTTTGTGTCACCCATGTGAGTCCCCATCACTAGGCTCACAGTAGGTGCTCAATCATTGTATGTGGAATGAATGAATGAATGGGAGTTTTCCCTAGTTCACTGCATGGGACTGTTGATGGATTTCAGGCCCCCCTTGACCTGCCTGAGAAGCCCCCTGTCTGGGAGTACTAAAGCTGGACACAGCTGCCCCCCAGCTCTATGGGGTCAGCGCTGGTCCAAATGGAGGATCAGGAGTGTCCCAGAGGGAGGAATGAGAGGATGGGGAAGGGCACTGGGTCACAGGGAACAGCAAGTGCACAGCAGAGGAGCCTGAGGCGGGTAGATATTGGAGAGTAGGGATGGCAGAGGCTGCCAAGGGCAGCTCCCCACACTTAGAGGCCAAGACAGGTCTTCCCCACCTAGCTCCAAGGACCCTCCTGGGGCAGAGAGAATCAAACACAGAGTGGACAGGGCTTAGTCAGATGGAAGGGTTTAGGGGAGTCGCTGGAGGCATGGTTAAGGAAGACTTCTTGGAGGAGGGAGTACTGGAGGTGGGTTTTGAAGGATGAGTAGGAGTTTGCCAGGAGGCTAAGGAAGGGCACTCCAGGCTGAGGGTACTCCAAAGAACTGCAGTTAAGTTTGGCCAAATGATAATAAAGTAAAACAATTATTATAGAGAACATTTATTGAGCCCTTACTATTTGTTCAAATACTTCCAATAAAAGTCACAATACTCCATGAAGTAGGTGGATTATTTGCTCCATTTTCATAAGCAGTAAACACACTCAGAGAGGTAACATGCCTTGGCCTTCCTGTGCCTCCATTTCCCAAAGCCTGTCTGTTGGGTGACCTCTCAGCTCAAGCTGGCCCTGCCCACAGCTTACCAGACCATCGCTACCTATCAAAGTCAAGGCCCAAGGTCAGGGTGGAGCCTCCCTAGGCCACCAACTCACCCTCCTGCCTTGGGGAGAAGCATGATCCCATCTCCTTCAGTTTAGCCCCACTGCACAGGCCCAGAGAAGGGTCCTAGGGCAGGGCTGGTTACAGGCTGGGGCCTGCATCCGCTCCATTTAGGGGTCCCTTTGCCCGGGCTGGTACCCAAGAGGACAGGTCTGGAGGGCACAGAGACCCACATTCCTGGAAACACAGACACATACATCTACACACACACACACAGGTACATAGATCCATATGCACGGATCCATACGGGCACAGACACCCACTCCCATGTGTGAACACATTTGGGTACACTGACCCACGCATGAACACACACAGGCACATGTGGGCACAAACAGACATTTGTGTGTATGTAGACACAAACCCATACCCCCAACCGTCTGCCAGCCAGGCCAGGCTTCTTGCTCGTGATGACAACCTCCCTCATGGCCTTCTTGCTCCACAGCCCAGTTAGGGGCAAGGCCAGGTGAGGAAGGGAAATAGAAGAACAGGTGCTCATGTCCATAGGCCAGTCAGACAAACTGAGGCCAGAAACTGCCACAGCAACCCCACCAGCCAGTGTTCTTTAACGCTGGCTATTGGATGCTAGGCCCCATGCAGGAAGCTGGGGACCCATCAGGCTCAAGATAGACAAGGTCCCTGCCCTCCTGGGACTTATGGTCCATCCCATCATTCTGGATGGTTCTGAGAATATAACGGAAACAAGGTGAGTGGGAGGGGCCTCTCTGAGGACAAGTGTAAGCATGGGGGGGGCGGAGGGATCACCAGGCTGAGGGCATAGCACCTATCGATGAGGCAGCAATGAGTTGGGAAGACAAAGCTCAGAGAGGTTGAGGGTGATAGGTTAGAGGGGGTCACCCGAAGGAGCAAAGGAGCATATGGGGCCTCCACCAACTGCTTGTGGACTGGGCGCCATCCTGAGTGTGGTGAGAGCCATGGAGGGGTTCTGTGCAGGGGCTGTAGGTCAGATCCAGATGTCCCGAGGATCTCTTGGGAGTGTGGGGAAGGATCCCTCCCACCTCCCTCATATCCCATCGCCAGCCAGCCTTTATGGAGGCCCATTAAGCCTGACCTGACAGTCATGATAATAGTAATAAACAGGTAATAATTACCAGCTGGAATTCCTGCCTTAACAACCCAGTCCGGGAGTCACCGGGGTACCCACAGGAGGCCCTGGCAGACGCAGAGATAAAACGTAGGCGGCTGCCCAGGGGCACGGACGCCTGGGTTCTACCAGATGGATAAGAGCTCAGACCTGGTCACAGCTCTGGCCCTGAGGGCAGGTCACTCCACCTCGCAGAGCCTTAATTTCCCGTCTGTAAAGTCAGGAAGTCGGACTCCCGCGCTTTAGACCCCACCCAGTGAAGAGTAGCAGGATCAAAGCATTTCCAGCAACTTCTGGCTGAAACCTCCTCTCCCCTCCCCCATCTTCTTGGGGCAAACACACCACCGGGGACTGGGGCGGGGGTGGGGGTGACGTGGAGACAGATCTGGCCCACACCTCCGGCGAGCCACCCGGCACAGCTCCCTCAGGCCCGCACAAAGCCTAGGCAGAGGTGCGCTAAGGAAGGCACAGTCGGCACAGTGGAGCGGGAGGCGACAGGGAGTTATTTATCCATCCGGAGCCCCATCCCCCTCCGGTCTCCGGAGGTCGGCACCGCCCCCGCCCGGCCGGGGCCCCACGCGCGGACGCGGGGCGGGGCCGGGCCGCGGGGCGGGCGGGCGCCGGGTGGCCGGGCCCATCACGCCACCCGGAACGTGCCTTGGCGGGAGGCGGCGCTGGGGGCATTGGTCGTACACAGCACTCCTGGGGCGGAGTGACCGGGCCGGGCGCGCTGCTCGCCCCCATGACGTCAACCCATAAGGCAACGCGCTGTTGTGCCGTTTACCGCGCGTCACCCGGACAACGGCAGTCGGTGGGGGTTGAGGGGGGCGTCAGTGACTTGGCCCCGCCCCACCATGCAAATGAGCGACGTCACTCGTGCCCAATGGCGAGCAGGGACAGTGAGCTCATCGCGCCCGGCCGAGGCTATAAGGGGGCGCGCGGGACGCGCGGCTCAGGAGCCGCCGCCAGCGGAGGGCCGGGCGCAGCGGCCGCGGCGGGAGCAGGGCCTAGCGGACGGGGGGGCGCGGGCCCCCCGGGCGGCCGCGGCCACTCCTCCCCCCCCGGACCAGCGCGGCGGGGGAGGCGGAGGATGGAAACACCCTTCTACGGCGATGAGGCGCTGAGCGGCCTGGGCGGCGGCGGCAGTGGTAGTGACGGCAGCTTCGCGTCCCCGGGTCGTCTGTTTCCCGGGGCGCCCCCGACGGCGGCGGCCGGCAGCATGATGAAGAAGGACGCGCTGACGCTGAGCTTGAGCGAGCAGGTGGCGGCAGCGCTCAAGCCCGCGGCCGCGCCGCCCCCAGCCCCCCTGCGCACCGACGGCGCCCCTGGCGCGGCGCCCCAAGACGGTCTGCTTGCCTCGCCCGACCTGGGGCTGCTCAAGCTCGCTTCGCCTGAGCTCGAGCGCCTTATCATCCAGTCCAATGGGCTGGTCACCACCACGCCGACAAGCACGCAGTTCCTCTACCCCAAGGTGGCGGCCAGCGAGGAGCAGGAGTTCGCCGAGGGCTTCGTCAAGGCCCTAGAGGACTTACACAAGCAAAACCAGCTGGGCGCGGGCGCGGCCTCCGCTGCCGCCGCCGCCGCCGGGGGACCCTCTGGCATGGCTGCGGGCGCCGCGCCTCCCAGCGAGCTGGCCCCGGCAGCGGCCACGCCCGAGGCGCCCGTCTACGCGAACCTAAGCAGCTACGCGGGCGGTACCGGGGGTGCGGGGGGTGCTGCGACGGTCGCCTTCGCCGCGGAGCCCGTGCCCTTCCCGCCGCCGCCACCCCCAGGCGCGCTGGGGCCTCCGCGCCTGGCCGCGCTCAAGGATGAGCCGCAGACGGTGCCCGACGTGCCGAGCTTCGGCGAGAGCCCGCCGCTGTCGCCCATCGACATGGACACGCAGGAGCGCATTAAGGCGGAGCGCAAGCGGCTGCGCAACCGCATCGCTGCCTCCAAGTGCCGCAAGCGCAAGCTGGAGCGCATCTCGCGCCTCGAGGAGAAAGTGAAGACGCTCAAGAGTCAAAACACGGAGCTGGCGTCCACGGCGAGCCTGCTGCGCGAGCAGGTGGCGCAGCTCAAGCAGAAGGTCCTCAGCCACGTCAACAGCGGCTGCCAGCTGCTGCCCCAGCACCAGGTGCCCGCGTACTGAGCTCGCGTGCGGGGCGCATGCGCGGCCTCCTCCCAGAGAGGCGGGCTCGCGTGGTTGGGGGGGGCGTGGGCGCCCCGGACTCGCAGAGGGCGCGGCCCCGGGATCCCCCCCTTGAGGGTGCCAGGAGTCGGAGAGGGCGCCTCAGACTCGACAAGCTGGACCCCCTGCTGCCGGGGGGCGAGCGCATGACCCCCACCTCCCCCGCCCTCGCGCTGCCTCTGTCCCGGGCGCGCGGCCACCCAGTGTTGCACAAACCCGCGCGTCCTGGCCGCCCCTTTGTACACACCGCCGCCGAAGGAGGCTCCGAGGGGGCGCAGCCTCAAGCCCTGCGTTTTCTCTTCTTTTACTTTTTTTTTTTTTTGACTTTGGAAGAGAGAAGAACAGAGTGTTCGATTCTGCCCTATTTATGTTTCTACTCGGGAACAAACGTTGGTTGTGTGTGTGTGTGTTTTCTTGTGTGGGTTTTTTAAAGAAATGGGAAGAAGAAAAAAAAAACTCCCTCCTTCCCTTTCCTCGCTCTCGCTTCCCTTCCCCTTACATCCCTCCGACGCCCCCCTCCTCCCGCCCTTTTTCTTCTGTTTGTTTTTTTGTTTCGTTTTGCTACGAGTCCACATTCCTGTTTGTAATCCTTGGTTCGCCCGGTGTTCTGTTTTCAGTAAAGTCTCGTTACGCCAGCTCGGCTCTTCGCCTCCTTCTTCTCCGGCCGGGGCCCGACGAGGTGGGCGGGGCCTGGCCCGGTCCCCGTCCCCTCCTGCCTCTTTCGCCTCCTCCCTCCGCCCCTGCTCAGAGGAGGGAGTCGGCGTCCGGGAAGAACCTGCACATCTGGCGCTCAGCGAGCGCCATCTAGGAGCGCCTGGGCGCGGGGCCGACTCATGTCCGGGTTGGGCGGGGGACATTGGGGTTTCCAACCTGAGTTTGGAACTAGCCAGCCCGCGGGTGTCCCCTTTGTCTCCCCTTTGCGGAGGAGGGACTGCGGGAGGGAAGGGGGACAACTTCAGCCCGAGGCAGGGAGGAAAAGGCAGAAACTAACTTTCCAGGCTTCTGTTTGCCTGTCTGTAAAATAGGCAGAGCAATGGTAAACTTGTCCTATAAAGTTGTGAGGATTAAGACAGTTCGTTTACAGAGCAGTTCTTGGCTTACAGGTGGTGCTCAATGTAAGCTTGTATTATCGTTTGTCGGATGATACGTGAGTCTCAGGAACAGAAGGAAGGTTGGCACAGGTAGGATCTGACCCAGGCAGTCTGCCTCCGGGACTGGAGGTGTGGTTAGCTTCTGTGGGACCACTGACTTGGAATCCAGGATTTTTCAAGTACTATCTGAAACACCCATCCCCCAACATCGTATTCTCCCATTTTGAAGAAACTAAGGTTCAGAGAGGTTGAGTGACAGGCTTCAGGTCACACAGCCTTTTTTAGGAGACCGTGCAGGGACATTTGCACCTTGGGTTTCTCACTTCCACAGCCTTGACTGCCAGGTTACCCTCTTCCCCTGCCTGCTTTGGCCTTTGCTGCTGTGGGGGCAAAAGACCCTGGACCTTGGGCTTCTGCCTCACTTCGGGCCCGAGGGACATGAGCATTGGTGGACAAGGACACAGGGAAAGAGGGCAAGTGAGCTTTGAACTCCAACTGTGTACCCAACCCTGATAGGGAAGGTGGGCAAATCATGCCTGTTTTACAGATGAGGAAACTGAGGTGCAGAGAGGTGCAGAGAAGAAACGCCTTGTGCCCACAGTCCCTCAGCCATCGAAAGAGTGGGGCTTCACCACATACAAGTTCCCTCTTCCGCCGGATCACCCTGGCTGCCCACCTTTCAAGGCTTCAAGGGCTGCTTTGGGGTTTGTTTTTTTTAACTATGTGACCTCTCTTTGGTACCACCTTTAGGCAGATGTTTCAGGAGAGGGGTTTGAAGTGAAAAGAGGGCTGATGCTGAGTTTGGGGTGTCCACACAGAGGAGACCAAGAACCATGCTTGGGGATCAGAGCTTCACTCTTCAGGAGACTTGAGTCCCAACTTGGGTGCCAATTTGCCCAATTTGCCTCTGTAACCTCAGCCAAGTTCCCTCCCCATTCTGGCCTTTACCTACTGTGCTGTGAAAAGGATATGTTTCCCGTGTCCAGGTAACATATCTCAGGTCAGAAGTTGGAAGTGCTTGGGGGATGAAAAGCAGTGAAATAGAATTCAGGCGAGGCGTACACTGTGCAGCCCCCAACCTATAGAGAAGGGGAGGCCCAGGGAGGTTACGAGATCTACCGGATACCCCCTGAAATGTTTTTACTCACAGCACTTCCGACACCAAATGAGTGGGTTTTTTTTTTCCCCACACTAACCAGTTCTCCAACTGCAGACATCAGCTGGGTATCCTACAATTCAATTCTGACACTCTCTGCCTGGAGTTAGCACGGACCACACAGGTGAAGAGTTCAAGACTGCCCCACTTCAGACGCCGATCACAGGTCCCAGGTTGCCACCTGTGCTTCTTTTTATTAAAAAAATTATTTATTTTTGGCCCTGGGCGGCATGGGCATGCAGGGATTAGTTCCCCCAGCAGGGATCGAACCCGTGACTCCTGCAGTGAAAGCGCTGAGTCTTAACCACTCCGCGGGAATTCCCCCCGCCACCTGTACTTCTTAAAGACCGGCTATAAACCCGAGGGTTCCCATCAACCCCTCCTTAGGTTCAATAATTTGCTAGAACCGCTCACAGAGCCCAAGAAAGCACTTGACTCACTCTTTCCAGTTTATTTTAAAGAATACAACTTAGGGACAACCAGATGGAAGAGATGCTTAGGGCAAGGTATGGGGGAAGGGCAAATGGGGGAAGGGCGAGGAACTTCCATGACCTCTCTGGGCACCTCATCTTCCCAGCACCCCATGAGTTCACCAATGCTTGTGCAGGATTGATGAAATCACTGGCGTTTGGTGATTAACTCAATATCCAGCCTGTCTCCCCTCCCAGGAGGTCTGGGAGGTGCGGCTGAAAGTTACAACCCTCTAATCATGCTTTGGTCTTTTTGGAGACCAGCCCCCATCCTGAAGCTATCTAAGCTTGGCCTGGCCACCGATTATCTCATTAGCATACAAAAGACACTTACCACTCCGGAGTTTACAGAAGTTTTAGGAGCTGTGTGCTAAGAACCAGGGACAAAAATCCTGCTAAATGGCAGCACAGGGGCTCAAACCCAAGCCTTTTACCTGCCTAAAAGGAGCCTTGGGGCTAGGTGGACGCCCTGTCTTTTCAATAGCATGTGACCTGAAGGGCTTTTTGGAAACCATAGATCTGGCCCCTACTTGCCACTTTTCTGGAAAAAAGGCCTTGACTGCACCTGGCCCTGGGCAGGTCAGTGTCTCTTTCCAGGCAGCTCCCCACCCGAACTATTTCCCTTCCTTCTGGCCTCGGGACCTTTGCACAGCTGCAAGCCTGATACACCTCTTCCCTCAGCCGCCCAGCTGAACTTCACCTCTCAAGCTCTGCTGCAGATGCCCTTATTGGGCTCCATCAGTGCTCTGTGCTTCCACTATTATTGCCCTGATCACCCTGGATTTGTGTTTGGCTCACTCAGGTCATGGATGGGAACTGTCCTGGTCACTGCTGAAATGAAGGACATAAGTCTTGTCCAACTCCCATATCCCTGGTTTTGCCCAAAGCCACACCCACAGTGTGGAGAAGACAGGGGATCTTTGCAGAGGGAGGCTGGGCGTCCCTGTTGGCCTCTTGTTCTGATGCCCCCCAGTGGCTCCCCAGGGAGGCCAGGCAGAGGCCTCTGGGCCAGGCTGTGTGGCTTTGGCACGACACTGCTGAGCTGAGGCCAAAGTGTGTGTCAGCCGTGGCCCAGCCAGCAGTGATTCACACCAGACCTTGGCCCAGCCCCAGGAGGTGACCGGGGATGGTGGCCTCACTTCCCCTTCCAGGCCTGTGGCTCAGGGTCAGTGCCCACTTTTGCCAGGCAGTGGGAAGATCCCAAGGGGCCCTGGGCCTGGCACTACCCTAAGGAGTCCCCATCCTCAAAGCCAGACACTCTAGGCCCTTTAGGATGTAAGTCAGAGCACAAGAGCCTGGCTTACCCCTCACCTTCTCAACAAAACCCAAACTCCTATAGTCCTCTCTGAAGCCCTACCTATACAGTCACCCTCCCTGCCCTCTTCTCCCTCCCTCCAATGACTTTAGCCTCCTCCATGTTCCCTAAACATGCCCAGCTTGTTCCCACCGCAGGTCCTTTGCACATGCTCTGCTGGCCACCTGGGATGCCCTTCCCACAGCACACCCCCAGCCAACTCTTTTTCTCTCTCTGTGGGGCTCAGCCCATCCCACCCTCGCTTTGGTTCCCTCGTAACAGTTTCACACCCCTAGATTATCTGAGTTGTTTGTGTCCCCAGGTCCAGATCAGGTCCCAGCACAAAGTAAGTGCTCAGCAAAGACCCAAGGGATGAGACTGAGGCCACCTCCAGACACATGGAGGGGGAGATTTTGGGGTCCCCTCTGTGCTCAGAGCCCTAACTTTCTACTCAGGATGGGCAGGCAAGATGTAGCAATCACCATGCCCTCAACCCTGACCCTGACCTGGGTCCTGCCCCCTCCCCCACCCCACTGAGTCAGCCTTCTAATACCCCCTCCCCCCAGGAGATAGGATTGGCCAGAACCTGGCTGTGAGTCACAAAGCCACTGTGGCACCAGCGCCCCAAGGCCAGCCGTTGGGCTGGTGGGTTCAGCTTCAAGGGCAGGTGAGTGAGGCTGGTGGCAGGTTTGGTGCGGGGGCAGTACGTGGAGACCTGGTCATTCTCCCCTGGCCCCCAGCGCCTTCAGAGTCCTCCTGGGCCCTCCAGACTGCTTTGAGAGGTGGAACAGCTCCACAACCTCTCACAGCAGGGGTGCTAGGGGCCCCCGGAGGCCTGATGGTGGGTTTGTCTGCCTTGGGGGCCCAGCCTGGAGAGCCTATCATGTCTTCTTGGGAAGCTGGGAAAGTGGTCTTAGCTCATGTGACACATTTGGAAGGCTCAGAGGGGTTTACTCAAAATCGCCTAGCTGGCCACTGAGCTTATGTGTCCGCGGCTCCTATTCCTTCTTTTCATTTCCTGCCATCCTGTTTCTCTCACTCTGTCCTTCCTTTGTCTCCTTATTCTGATTGAGTTTATCGAAAGGGCTGAGCCATGTGGTTGAGAAAACCTCAGAACCTGGGATGGACCAATTTGGATCCTGAAGCGGCCGTCACCAAGTTCTGAATCCTGGGCCACATTCATCCATCCATCCATCGATCCATCCATTTATTTATCCTTCCTTTCATCCTTCCATTTATCCATAAATATCTCTTGAGCACATACTATGTGTACTGTTCTAGACACTGGGACAAGGGCAAACAAAGGGTCCTCCCTGGTGGACAGCTCACAGTCTAACGGGGGAGGCAAATACGAAACGATATAAAGAAGTAAGACACGGTATGTTGGTACTTCCCTGGTGGTCCAGTGGTTAAGACTCCGCGCTCCCAATGCAGGGGGCCTGGGTTCGATCCCTGGTCAGGGAACTAGATCCTGCATGCCGCAAGTAAGAGCCCGCATGCCGCAACTAAGACCCGGCGCAGCCGAATAAATAAATAGATTTTTAAAAAAAGAAAAGAAAAAAAAACACGCTGTGTTGCCTCAGGTTCCTCCTCTGACATGGGGGCAGTGACTGTGCCCACCTCCGGGGAGCCAGCTTCAGGCCAGTTTACTGTTACGATTCAGTTCACATTGATGCCCATTGTGCCTGGGGTCTGGCCCATCTTGGGGCCAGATATTCTTTTTTTTTTAATAAATTTATTTATTTATTTATATTTATTTTTGGCTGTGTTGGGTCTTCGTTTCTGTGCGAGGGCTTTCTCCAGTTGCGGAGAGCAGGGGCCACTCTTCATCGCGGTGCGCGGGCCTCTCACCGTCGCGGCCTCTCCCGTTGCGGAGCACAGGCTCCAGACGCGCAGGCTCAGTAGTTGTGGCTCACGGGCCTAGTTGCTCCGCGGCATGTGGGATCTTCCCAGACCAGGGCTCGAACCCGTGTCTCCTGCATTGGCAGGCAGATTCTTAACGACTGCGCCACCAGGGAAGCCCTGGGGCCAGATATGCTTGAAAACAAATCGACTGTGATCATCTCTGCCTTGAGATGTTTCGTCCATTATCATATCAATGATTAATATGATTGAATTTAAATCTACCATTTTACTAGTTTCTGTGGTCTCTGAATTTTATTCCTCTGTTCCCCCACTTCTGCCTTCTCTTGGATTATTTGAATATTTTTCAGAATTCTATTTTAAATTAACTACTGACTTTTTTTTTTTTTCCTTTTTAGGGGCTGCTCAAGGAACTGTAATCCTTAACATATATCCTTAAGTCACAATTGACTTAGACTTACTATTGTTCTACTTCACCTAAAATGTAAAAATCTTCCAACTGTATAGGTCCTTTTACCCTCACCACTGTCCTTTATTCTCTTTGTCATATGAATGACATCTACCTAGATTATAAATGCCGCAAGACAATGTTTTAATTTTTGCTTATACAGTTATATGTGTTCTTTAAAAGAGGAAAATAATAGTCTTTCCTATTTATGAGGTATTTATCATCTCTTATGTGTTCTTCATTTCTCCCCAAAGATCTGTTTCCCTCAAGTGTAAATCTCCTTCAGCTTGAAGAACTTTCTTAGTAGCATTTATTGTAATGCAGGTGTGCAGGTGACAAATTCTTTTAGTTTTCTTTTACCTGAGAATGTCTTTATTTATTTATTTTTTTTCAAAAAAAATTTTTTATTGAAGTATAGTTGATGTACAATATTAAATAAGTTATAGGTATACAGTATAGTGATTCACAATTTTTAAAAGTTATGCTTCATGTATAGTTATTATAAAATATTGGCTATGTTCCCTGTGCTATATAATACATCCTTGTAGATTATTCTATACATAATAGTTTGTACCTCTTAATCCCCTACCCCTAGATTCTTAGGAAGCTAAAGGGACACATCTGAGAAGGTATGGTGGCATCAGACCCTCTAACTGATTAATAACAAGACACATCAACAAGCACTTACTCAACAAGCAATCTGTGTTGGTTGATTATGTGCCAAGCTGGCAATAGAGCTGGGGACACAGCAGTACAGCCCTTGCTCTCCAGTTAGCATGGTAATCATGGAGGTAATCACCCATGACTGCCGTCTGGGCACAAAGCATCTCTCAGGGCATAGGAGCTACACAAGCCACATAAACCAGGTTCTTTGCACATTTTGGACCAAGAAGAGATGACCAGTCAGGTATCATCTTGCTTCTCTTTCTTTCTTTCTTTCTCTTTCTCTCTCCCTTTCTTTCTTTCTTTCTTTCTTTCTTTCTTTCTTTCTTTCTTTCTTTCTTTCTTTCTTTCTTTCTTTCTTATCAAAGTATAGTTGACTTATAATGTGTTAATTTCAGCAAAGTGATTCAGATATATATATATATATATATATATATATATTCTTTTTTAGTTTCTTTCCCATTAGAGTTTATCACAAGATATTGATCATCTTGCTTCTTTTACTTCCTCTCTGAGGCAGAATTGATTCTCATTCTTTGCATACTACTTACAGAACCACTTTTGTTTCTGAGGAGTTTAAAACCTTTTTATGCAGCTTGAAATCTCTGAGTATCTCCGTTGGCGGCTATTATTTCATAGAGTCTACAGAGAAAGGTGTGCATGAGATTTCTTTGAGTGCCTAGCCCACCAACCCCACTTTGAGGGGGGGAATTCCACAAAGCCTATCCATTTTGAAAAATTTCAGTGATGCTTTGTGTCATACAGTCATCTCTATTCTGGCTTGCAGGACTTCCCAGGGGGTAAATTGACCAAAAAAGGGCAGCAATTCAAGATGCAAGTCAAGGATTTCCCTGGTGGTGCAGTGGTTAAGAATCCACCTGCCTATGCAGGGGACGCGGGTTCGAGCCCTGGTCCAGGAAGATCCCACATGCCACGGAGCAACTAAGCCTGTGTGCTACAACTACTGAGCCTGAGCTCTAGAGCCCGCGAGCCACAACTGCTGAGCCCGCGTGCCACAGCTACTGAAGCCTGTGCGCCTAGAGCCTGTGCTCAGCAACAAGAGAAGCCACCGCAGTGAGAAGCCCGTGCACCGCAACGAAGAGTAGCCCCCACTCGCCGCAACTAGAGAAAACCCGCACGCAGCAATGAAGACCCAATGAAGACCCAATGCAGCCAAAAAAAAAAAAAAAGTGATGCCGCTCAAGGAGGACCAGCTTCTGTTTTCTGTAAAATGTCTTTAACTTTACTCTCAAAGGACATTTTCACTAGATATATAATTATCAGTTGGCAGGTTTTTGGTTCTTTCATCACTTAAAGTGCACGTCAGTTCTCAATTTATTACATCTTGCCTCCAAATGTACCTTTCAATATGTCCATTACTCTGTAATATACCAAGGAGTTCCTTTCATTGTCTCCTTTCAAGTGAGTGTAATGTTAATCTTTCTCAGTAGAGGGTACTGGTGAAACATTGCAGGAAGTGTCAGTGGTAGAGGTGTGAAGATTCCTGGTGAACCTGCCCCACTCATGGGTCTACAACGTCATCCCTTTGCGACTTTGCAGACATGACCTGGTGAAAATCTTTCTGTAGCCTTCTTGACTCAAAACCCAAAGCCCCCACGGTAGCCCACACACTCTGCAGGCCTTCTGTCCCCACCAGCAACTGGACTCCTGATGTGTGCGCATATCACCAGTTACTGATCACCTGTTCCTCCACGTGCACTTCAGGAGGTGGCCTTTTGCTTGCCTGGCAACTCCAGCTCTGCTTCGGTCTGGCCAAACCAGCAAATATCTCTGCCATCTGGTGGGTCAAACCACATCTTCTCCAAGGGGGTTTAACCTCTTCCAAATTTGCCCTTCCTTTGGGATACTCCCTCAGCCCTAGGAAACCACATTAGAGTTTCCTTTTGGCTGCGCTGGGTCTTCGTTGCTGTGCGCGGGCTTTCTCTAGTTGCAGTGAGCAGGGGCTACTCTTCGTTGTGGTGCGTGGGCTTCTCATTGCGGTGGCCTCTTGCTGCGGAGCATGGGCTCTAGGCGCGCAGGCTTCAGTAGTTGTGGCACACTGGCTCAGTAGTTGTGGCTCGCAGGCTCTAGAGTGCAGGCTCAGTAGTTGTGGCTCACAGGCTTAGTTGCTCCGCGGCATGTGGGATCTTCCTGGACCAGGGATTGAACCCATGTCCCCTGCATTGGCAGGCAGATTCTTAACCACTGCGCCACCAGGGAAGTCCTGGGCTATTTTTTATTATTATTTTAAAAATTAATTAATTAATTAATTAATTTAGGCTGCGTTGGGTCTTTGTTGCCGTGTGCAGGCTTTCTCTAGTTGTGGCGAGCGGGAGCTACTCTTTGTTGTAGTGTGCGGGCTTCTTGTTGCGGTGCCTTCTCTTGTTGCGGAGCATGGGCTCTAGGTGCGTGGGCTTCCGTAGTTGTGGCACGTGGGCTCAGTAGTTGTGGCTCATGGGCTTAGTTGCTCCGCGGCATGTGGTATCTTCCCAGAGCAGGGCTCGAACCTGTGTCCCCTGTATTGGCAGGCAGATTCTTAACCACTGTGCCACCAGGGAAGTCCCCTGGGCTCTTTTTTAAAAAGTCAAGTCCTATGGTGCCTGTGGTTTGCAACTTGCATTTTTCATTTAAGATTATGCTCTGATTATTTGCTTACCTCATTACATATTCCTCAACATCACTTAAGAGTATTTTGGCCTCTATATGAAGGTGACGCAGAGAGAAAAGACCCCAGGTCAGATTTTCACAATCCGAAGAAACCCACGTGACTGGTCTCCCAAGCCCCCTCATGTCCCCTCCCAGTCACCCCACCACAAGGGCAATCCCACTGTCCAGACTTTTAATAGCAGACCTTAATTTCTTCTGTTCCCTTTTAAATGTCCTATAATTGGAATAACCAATCTGTCCTCTTTTATGTTCAGCTTCTTTCACTCAAAACAATGAATGTGAGATTTCTCTATAGTGTTGACCTCATTCTCATTGATGTGTTGAACGGGTATAAATAAGTCAGTATTTCTATTTCTATTCGTTCATATTAATATATTGATGAATATACACTTGATATTCATTATTCTGTTGATGGGCATTTGGATGGTTTCTGGTTTGGGGTGAGTATAAACACTTGGACCTCTTGAATATATTTGTCAGGGTGGAATTGTTGAGTTCCCTTCAAGACATGGATCGTTTTTGCAAGTGGTTGTGACATATTCACCTTTTAAATTTTAGCCATTCTTGTGGGTCTGGACACCATTTCTAATGGCTGGATAGCATACCACTGTATGAATGTTCAATTGATTAATTTAAACCACCATTTGGGTTGTTTTCAGTTTTGACTCTTCTAAAAAATATAGTGATGAACATCCTTGAGTACTTTTCTTTATGCGCTTGTAACTGCCCCCTAGCAATCACCTTTTTGGGTATTTCCAGTTTTGTTTTTAGGTACAAAATAGCACTGGATGTATGTAAAATAGATAACCAACAAGGGCCTACAGTATAGCACAGGGAACTATACTGAATACCTTGTAATAACCTATAATGGAAGAGAATGTAAAAAAAGAATATATATGTATATATGTATATACATTTATGTATATATAACTGAATCACTTCTCTATACACCTGAAACTAAGACAGCATTGTAAATCAACTATATTTCAATAAAAATTTAAAAAAAACCACTGGAATAGACTTCCTTGCACATTCATCTTTTTGGTTTTTTTTTAAAACCCAAAAACATGTGTGTGGAGGAGATTCACTGACAATTGTAGCAGAAGTGCCAATTTTTTAAAAAATTAATTAAGTTATTTATTTTTGGCTGCATTGGGTCTTAGTTACTGCACGTGGGCTTTTCTCTAGTTGCAGCGAGCAGCAGGCAACTCTTCATTGTGGTGCGCAGGCGTCTCAATGCGATGGCTTCTCTTGTTGTGGAGCACGGGCTCTAGGCACACGGGCTTCAGTAGCTGTGGCACGTGGGCTCAGTAGTTGTGGCTCATGGGCTCTAGAGTGCAGACTCAGTATTTGTGGCGCATGGGCTTAGTTGCTCCGCGGCATGTGGGATCTTCCCGGACCAGGGCTCGAACCCATGTCCCCTGCATTGGCAGGCGGATTCTTAACCACTGCGCCACCAGGGAAGCCCAGAAGTGCCAATTTTTGATGATGGCTTTATCCTACCCTTTGGCCTAACTGGTATTTCTCTAGTTTTACCTCTGAATGAGCGAGATTTGCAAAGAGAAAAAAAAAAAGTTGGGTTTTTTTTTTAAGAGAATTTAGTTTTTTTGCTTTTAACATCTCTTTTCGTTTTGGTCTCGGGGACAGAGCCAGCCCAGGGCAGTGTTGCTGCACAATGCATGGGATGAAGTGCTGAAGGCTGCTTCCTCTTGCAAGCTGGCTTCTCAGATTGCACCTTCTCTTCCTGCTTTTCCTCCAGCTCTAGGACCCTCCAAGGTATGAAGTCTGGCTGGTCCAGCCAGAAGGGGGTACTTCTGCAAAGTAAGTGTCTTATGCTCCAGGTTATACATCAGGGCTGCTTGACAGTGTCTGAACTCTCTCTGCATCAAGGTACTTCTGAAAGCCAGTCATCCCCTCATTCTTCCCTCTACCACCCTTCCATATGTCATTGATCTATCCATCATCTATGTTATCCCGCATTCATTCACTGATCCATCCAGCCATTCATCAATCCACCTTCTATTCATTGATCTCTTTACCAATTCCTTCAGCTTTCTTCATTCACACACACATTTATCTACTCAGATTTCATCCATCCTTCTGCCCACGCATCTATCTTCCCTCCCTCCATTTATCCATATATCCCGCCACCCACCCACCCATCCACACATTTATCCATCCACCCAACTACTCATCTGTCCATCCATCCATTCCTCCAACCATCCATTCCTCCATCCACCCACACATCCATTCATTTATCTGTTTACTCACACATCCATCCGTTCATCCATCCATCCATGTGTCCATTTCCTTATTTACGTATCTGTTCATCAAGTCATTCATCAACTTCATTTACTCATCCATTTGCAACCCTACCCTTCATCCATTCCTCCAACCCATCCAGCATTCATTCGTCCACTGATTTATCCATCCAGTATCTAGCCATGCGACCATCTATCCATCCAACTTTCAATCCACTCACCCACTCATTTACTGGTCAAGCTAGCCACCCAGCCAATACCTGTTCAAAACGTGGAGCCAAGCCCTGTGACTGAGATAGGGCCACAGAAGTGACTCAGACTTGGTTCCCGCCCTCTAGGAATTCACAGTCAATGGAGAAAAGCAAATAATAACACCAGGCTCACGCACACACAAACAGGATATTTCCAAAATACTGTGATCAGTGCTGTACTCACAGTATGTTCCAGATACAGAAGAAGGTCCAAAAGCAGATAGGTGGTCAGACATTCAGGTGAGAACATGCCCTGTGTGCTGATGTTGAAGTAGTCACAGGATGATGAGGGAGACACGGGTACCAAAGGCCACCTGGGCACGTGGCTGGGAGAGAGAGGGCCTGCAAAGGAGAGGAGGAAGATTGCAAGGTGCCAGGAGCAAGAAGATGTAGGTTCTGGGGTGAGTACCCGCCCCAGCCAGGAGGCCTCATGTGTACATTACGCCGCTCCCTGACCACCTTCCTATAACCCCCCCACAGGCAGAGCTGAGCCACCTAGGAACCAAGACAATGCAGCAAGCAACACAGCTACAGGTGTCACCCAGTGGGCAGAGCCCCTATCAGCCCTTCCGCAATCTCCAAGGCAAAGCAGGGACACTGCGTCCACAGCTACAGGTGTCGCCCAGTGGGAAGAGCTCCTATCAGCCCGTCCCCAATCTCCAAGACAAAGTGGGGACACCGCGTCCACAGCTACAGGTGTCACTCAGTGGACAGAGCTCCTATCAGCCCGTCCGCAATCTCCAAGGCAAAGCAGGGACACTGCGTCCACAACCCCAGCATGAGCCACCTGCATCCAAGGAGACCCTTCTGCAACAGCCGGGCAAGGACAAGATGGTGACTCATCGTATCCCACGCCTCCGGGCTGTGGTGGAGAGCCAGGCCTTCAAGAATGTCCTGGTGGACGAAATGGACATGATGCTGTCCCACGCAGCCACCCTCATCCAAGCCAAATGGAGGGGCTACCGGCTCCGGCAGAAGCTAATCTCTCAGATGATGGCGGCCAAGGCCATCCAGGAGGCCTGGCGACGCTTCAACACCAGGTGCCTCCTCCAGTCTGGCAAGACAGTGGAGAAAAAAGCGAAGGTGGAGGAGGGGGACATCCCTTACCACCCGCCCCAGCAGGTGCGGTTCCAGCATCCGGAAGAGGGCAAGTCCCTTCTGGCCCAGCCCACCATGGTGAGCAAGGAGACCCAGTTTCCTTCCTCCAACAGCCTGGCCGCTTATACCCACCAGCTGGCCCTGCTGCAGTCCCAGGGCATGTCACAGCCGGGTACGTGCTCTGTCGGAGGCCCCAGCGTCGCCTTCCTTCCACACCAGACCGCTGCCATCAGACTTCCGTGTCCTGTGAGTCTAGAGGCGAAGTGCCGCCCATGCCTGGTGACAAGAACCGTCAGAAATGCCTGCCTTGTCCACGTAGAGGGAGACACGATGAAGACCAAGCAAGTAACTGCCAGAGCCAACAAGGCAGGAGCCCCAGGGCCACCACCACCCGGAAGGTGTGCCCAGGCAGTTCAAGGACAACTCAAGATCCAGACCCAGGCCCACATGGAAGCAGCGGTCCTCGAAGGGCCACCACAGACAGGCCCAGCACCTGTGATAACCAAGACCCCACTCCAGCCGTGCCCAGCGACAACAGTGACAATAACCAAGACCCCACCCCAGGTGCACCCTGCATCCCCAGTGACCAAGACCCCACCCCAGACGTGCCCACAAGCCACGGGGACCAAGACTCCACTCCAGTCGTGCCTGGCGGCCATGGTGAGCAGGATCCAATCCCAGCCGTGCCCAGTGCCCGTGGTAACAATAACCAAAACCCCACCCCAGCCCTGCCCAGCGACCCCAGTGACCAAGACCTCAGCTCAAATGAGACCGTCAGCCTCGATGACCAACACTTCACCCCAGACACGACCAGCAGCCACGATGGCCAAGATCCCACCCCAGTTATGCTTGTTGCCCTCGATGATCACGTCTCCAACGCAGACACGCCCTGCAGCCACAATGACCAAGGCCCCGCCCCAGACGTGTGCAGTGCCCGTGACGGCCAAGACCCCGCCCCAGGTGCGCCCGGCAGCCACGGTGGCCAAGACCCCACTGCAGACGTGTCAGGCGGCCACGGTGGCCAAGACCCCATCTCATCAGACACTCCAAGGCGTCTCAGTGACCAAAACTCCTCCTGCCCAGACACGCCTCGCGGCCATGGTAACCAAGACCCCAGCTCAGTTACGCTCGGTAGCCACCATCCTCAGGACCCTGTGCCTGCCCCGTCCAGCAGCTGGAAATCTCAAACCTTCATCTTCAGCAGCGGCGGCAGCTGGAATTCCCGACACCTCATCCCACACGTGTCTAAGTGGACCGAAGGCCAAGGCTGTGGTGAACGCGAGGCAGGCAGCAGGGGTGACCAAGGTCTCATCCCACTCATACTTGACTGAGGGAAAAGTGAAATGCTTCCCCCCATCACATCTGGGGGCTGGGGATCCCAAGGTTCCAGCCAGGCCTCCTTCGGAAGGTGAGAAAATCAAGGCCTTCTCCCAGAAACGGGTGAAAACGGAAACAGCATCTAGCATCAGTGTGGCCATGGAAGTGCCCGTGGTTTCGTCCTGGGCAAAAGTGGCTGAGGACGGGAACAAGCAGGCACACCTGAGGACGGACGTCGTGAAGGCCCTACCCCAGGTGTGTGAGCCTATAGAAACAGCTGTGGCACATCTGGGTACATGTCTGCCTCGGGCACAACCGGCCCCGTGTTCAACCACAGGCTCGCCCCAGGCACGTCTGCTGGCCGAGCTGACCAAGCCCCTGTCCCAGGCACATGTTTCTACCAAGCTGACCAAGGGCCCGTCCCAAGGACATCCACCCCCTGAGCTGACCACAGCCCTAGCCCAATCACATCTGGGCATGTGTCTGTCCAAGGTGCAGTCCCAGGCACATCTGCCCACCAAGCTGACCCAGGCACAGTCCCAGGCACATCTGGCCACAGAAACAGCCAAGAGCCTCCACGCAGCCCGCCAGGCCACTGAGCTCAGCAGCAAGACCCAGTCCCAACCGTTCCTAGTCGAGTTCAAGGCCTCCACCCAGCCCTGCCAGCACATCGGCGCTCTGCCCCGAGCCAAGCCAGAGGACAGACTGACCCAGCTCCTGTCCCACAGCTACGTGCAGGGCCAGGCCACCCACGGCCCACGCCAGGGGGCCTCTGAGACCCAGAACGTGCTGGTGCCTCTGCTGGCCTCTGCTGGACACACCACGTGCCATGTCGAATCCTGGGGGGACAGGGGGGCCGCCTGGGCCCAGCCGTCAACAACCAGCCCAGCCCCGCCCTGCCAGGAGGAGCTGGCAGCCTCCCAGCTCGCTTCCCTATGTGCCGAGCTGGCTGCCCTGCTGGGCTCCCAGGAGAACCTCCGCGCCCTGCTGGCAAAAGCCCTCTCCCAGGGGGAAGTGAGGGCGGCCCTGAACCAGGCCCTGTCCAAAGAGGTCTCGGGAGCCACGACGGCCAAGGCCCTGCCCCAGGGCATCCTGGGCACGGCGCTGGTGAAGGCGCTGTCCTGGGGCAAGCTGGCCACCAGCCTGTCCTGCGCTCTGTCCCGGGACGAGCTGCGGGCGGAGCTCACTAAGGCCATTCAGGGCAGACTGGCGGATGTGCTCAGCAAGGCCCTGACGGAGGAGGAGCGGACCACCTTGAACCAGGCCCTGTGTCAGGGTGAGCTGGGCGCAGTCCTCAGCCAGTCTTTTCCTCAGGCGGCCCTGAGGCCTGGAGTCGTCCTCCCCAAGGCTGCCGCGAAAACGGCGGGGAGCAGGGTGACCGCGATGCCGACCCCAGTGGAGGTGGACTGCAGGGGGAGCCCGTCGGCTGCATGGGGGCCCACCCTGGGCCCCATGAGGCTACAGCCCAGCAAGGTCAGGGTTCCCTGGGGTGGGGCCTGGGAGGGTTTCATCACAGGCTGGCCCTCCAGGCTCTTGGAAGAGGTGGGGGATGGGGCCATGCTCGGGGGTGTCACCCTGCTCATCGGTGGTCTCTGTGGGCGCCTCCTTGACTGCTGGACTCCTTGACCCCTTGACCATTCATCAGTATCCCCTCATTGCTGCCCTGGACCCCACTCTGTCACAGGAGATGGGACCCAGCAGAGACACCCTAAATCTGTACTTGACCCCCAAGGTCCGTGAGGCAGATGTGTGCCTGCACCCAAGGGCTAGTGAACTGGCATCAGATCTCAGTCCCATGGTGAGTGACGTGGACCCCAATTTGCCCAACTCGCCCCACCAGCAGCCGCCCCCCAGTCTGTGGCAGCCACTCATTGCCAATGGCGTGGGCCCAAGCATGAGCCGGCCATCACTGGCCAGTGGCAGCACGACCCCAAGCGCCCGCAATCCACACGAGGTCAGCAGGGTGGCCCCACGTCCATGGGCGTCGTCGGGGGAGGGCAGGGTGGTGGCACCGGGCAAGCTTCCCGGCACTACAGGTCGTGGGAGGGGCACCCACTCCCACCAGTGTGCCGCCGCCTATGGGGGGTCGGCTTGCGGGTGTCAACCCTCCGGGGTCAGCAGGGTACCTCCTGGTGTGTGTCGACCCTCAGTGGCCAGGGGTCCGCAACAGCCATCTATGGTCCCTGAGGAGACCATGCAGAGAACTCGGTCCCCAAGTCATAAACGAGCCTCCATGGGCACTAGGGAGATGACCAACAAGGTGACCCCAAGTCCACCACATGCCTCCACGGTGAACAAAGCACAACCACAGGCCCCCAAGGCCTGTGTCATAACCCCAGATCTCCGGCCCGGCTCCATGGCTCCTGGTCATCGCTGGGCACTCAAGACTCAGGTTGATCCCAGTCTGTTCCAAGCCTCCCCAGGCAATAGGCTGGCATCCACCCTTCCCCGTACCGCCATCCCTGGGCAGGAGAAAAATCAAACACGGGGTACCATTTCCAGTGTTCACTGCCCACAGGAGCTGATGACTAGCCATGTACTTAATGAACTGGTGTCCACTTTGCCACAGGGTCCAGACAGTGACCTGGCCAGAGGCTTCTCCCAGGGCTCCACAGCCTATGGCCCCAATATGAGCAATTCCCAGAGCTCACTGCGCAGCTGCGGTTCACTCAGCCTTTCCACCAAGTCTGTGGCCAGCATGACCGCTGTTGACCTGGTGGAGGAGGAGTCCTGGGAAGCCAGCTTGGACAGGGACCTTCATCTAGATCCTCTCCTCTCTGGGGCGCCTGTGGAGAGGTCCCAGGGACCTGGGAATATGGAAGAGACTGAGAGAGCAGGCCATAGGCACATGACCCCAAACCTCCACGACCAGTCTTCTGCAGCCTCAGAACTGATCCCCATTCTGCATCACAGTTCAGTGGCCAGTCGCATGACCTTGAGTGTCCACTGGGGCTCAGATGATGAGGGAGATATGTCCTCAGGCCAAAGCTCCATGAATCTGAAGGAGAGCTTGTCCCAGAAACCCTATAGGACTGGGTTGACCAGAAGTCTGTCTTTGAGTAATGTGGTCCCTACGGTCTATTGGCGGCCATCTGTGGCCAGTAGGTTGACCCCATGCCTATCCCAGCCTACAGTAGCCAGTAAGGTCGCCCCAAACCCAGACCAGCTCTCTATGGCCAGTAAAGTGATCGCCAGCCTATCTGAGCCATCTGTGGCCAGTAAGATGACTCCCATCCTAAGCTTTCCATCTAAGGCCAGTAAGATAACCCCCAGCCTAAGCCAGACATCCAGGACCAATAGGGTGGCCCCTAGCCTAGCTCAGCCATTGGTGACTGATGGGGTGGTCCCCAGCTTTGCACAGCCATTGATGGTCTGTAGGGTGGCCCTCAGCCTAGCCCAGCCATCCATGGCCGGTGTGGTGGCCCCCAGCTTAGCCCAACCACCTGTGACCGGTGGGGTGGCCCTGGGCCTAGCCCAGCCATCTATGACCACTGGGGTAGCCCCCAGCCTTGCCCAGCCACCTGTGACCGGTGGGGTGGCCCTGAGCCTAGCCCAGCTGCCTGTGACTGGTAGCAGGGCCCCTAGCCCAAGCCAGTCACCTATGACTGATGGGATGACCCCCAGCCTAGGCCAGACATGTAGGGTTGGTGGGGTGGCCCCCAGTCTAGCCCAGTCATCTATGACCATTGGGGTGGCCCCTAGCCTAGGCCAGCCATCTTTGACCATTGGAGTAAACCCCTGCCTAGCCCAGCCATCCTTCGCCAGTGGGATGACTCCTAGCTTAGGCCAACCTCCTATGGCTTATGTCGTGGCCCCCAGCCTGGCCCAGCCATCTGTGATCAGTGGTATGGGTTGCGCACTCTGTCAGCCAAGTTGGGCCCGTAGGGTGGGTTCAAATCTACTGTCATCAAGGGTGAATGCAGTGGCTCCCAGTCAGTGTCATTCATCTTTTGCCACTGAAGTCACCTCATGTGCACCATATCCATCAGTGGCTAACAGCATGGACCGGGGTCTGAGCCAGCCAACTGTGTGTACTAGGGTGGACCCGTGTCAAGAGCCTGTGATGGTTCGTGGGGTGACCCCAAATCCCCAGGCCCCTGAGTTCAGCAAGGTGGCCCTTGGGTTTCATCAGCCATCCAGTATCAGTGGGAGGCACCCAAGCATAACCGAACAATCTGCTGTCAGTGTTTCAGCTCCAAGTCTCTACCAGGCATCTGCGGCCAGTGGAGAGGACTCTTGTCTGGGCCAGGGAACCAGTACATCTCAGGGGATTCTGCTCAGGGGCATGGCTACAAGCATGTCCCAGGACACCATGGCTGCTGGCATGCTCCCAAATGTGCCTCAGGGGACTTTGGCTGCTGGCATGTTCTTAAGTATGTCTCGGGTACCTATGTCCCCTGGCATGTCAGGGAGTATGGGGTGGAGAAGTGTGGTGACCGGTATGGGCCCAAGCCAATCTCAGGTGACCAGGGGCATGGCCCCCATTACATCCTGGGCCTCTGTGGCTGGTGCCCCCTTGATTCATGAACCAGTCTCAGAGGCGGGACCTGGCTTCTCTCCGGCTTCAGTGCCCGGTGGATTGGATGTGAGTTCATCCAAGTTTTCACTCACCAATGTGGGCCCCGGCATATCTCAGGTCAATGTCGATCTCCCAATATCTTTGGACCAACAGTGTCCTTCTGTGTTTACAATCTCCAAATCCAGTTACCAACAAGCAGATGCTGTCATCCAGGAGCCTGGGATGGGCATGGCCAGTGGTGTGGTGCCAGGGTCTGTAGCCAGTAGGATGACCACAACTGTGGCCCTAGGTACTATGGCCGGTGGCATGACCCCTAGTCTTTCCCCAGGGTCCGTGATCAGGGGTGTGGGCCAGAGCCTTTCCCCAGGGTCCATGATCAGTGGCATGGGCCAGGGCCTTTCCCCAGGGTCCATGATCAGTGGCATGGGCCAGGGCCTTTCCCCAGGGTCCGTGATCAGTGGCATGGGCCAGGGCCTTCCTCCAGGTTCTGGGGCCAGTGGCAAGGCCAGAACCCTGCCTCTGAGTTCTGTCACGACTGCAGTGTCCCCCAGTCTGATTGCAGCATCCCTTGCTGGTGGGAAGAGGCAAGGTCTCTCTGTAAGACCCTCAGCTAGTCTAACTGCTCCAAGCCTGCTCCTAGGTTCAGCAGCAAGTGGGGTGGGCTCAAGTATCCCTCCTTGTCCTGTGGCCTCTAGTGTGGACCCAGCATCTATGCCTGGGGGACTGGATCAGAACCTAGTTCTGGAGTCCACGGCTAGTACAGCTGGTCCACCCTCCACAGCTGGAGGCGTGGCCCAGAGCCTTCCCCAGGGGTCCATGCTGATTGAGATCTCTCCTCGCCCATATCACGGAGCCCTGGCAGGAGAAGCGTCCACAGCCTCCTTCCAGGCATCCCGTATCCCTGGCCTGGTGCAAGCTCATCTCCAGGAAGCTAATGGCACAGCCAAGGGAGTGTACCAAGTGCCTACGGTTCTGCAAAGAGCCTCACAGTTGAGCCAAGCTCTTGGGATGATGCCATTTGAGACCACAGGCCACCAGACTGTGATGAAGCCAGAGGACCTGGACAAGGCTTTGCCCCAGGGGTCCATATCCAAATGGGAGTCCGAGATCCTTGAGGCAACCCCGTGGATGTCCCATAGTCCCCTGGCAACTGACATCGACCACAGTCAAGAATTCCCTGCAGAGGATGAGACTCTTCCCAAAGACCAAATGCCGCTCTTGGAGGAGGTGGCTCCCAGCCAAGCTATGTCTATGACCGGTGGCATGGCCTCTGTCCCTCCCCAGTCCCCGAGTTTTGCCAAGCACTCCATGGCCAGTGGTGGCACCCCAACTCTGCATCAGAGGTCAGCCAGCAATTGGGGGGCCCCCAGTTCCCACCTTGTGGCTGCTAGTGGGGTCCCCGGTGTGCAGACAGGGTCTGTCAAGGGCACTTTTGCTCATCAACAGACGTCAGTGTCTCACACTGTACCCCGGAGCCCCTCCATGGTTTATGTTGTGCCCCGGAGCCCCTCGGCTTATCAAAAGGCTTTGGAGGCTCACATTATGCCCCAGAGGCCCTCGGTGGCTCACATGTCCCGGAGCCATTCCCATGGGATGATGGCTTCTACTGTCACCTCAGGGTCACCCAAGCTGGCCCATGGCAGTACTATGGCAACCGGTTTACGCCCAGGGTCTGTGGCTGGGATGGGGACCCCAAGCACTTCCCGGAAGTCAGGGGCCACCAGCGTGGCCTCACATGTGCCACTTCATCCACCCCTGGTTAGAGGGGTGGCATCCAAAGGGCTCCAGAAGGCAGCCATCCCCCGCGCGCTCCAGAAGCCAGTGTCTGGGGGTCTGATTCAGGATGCCCATGAGTCCCTTGGCCCTAGAAAATCCTTCAGGGCCATACATGATGTCCCTTTCCCACAAATGCCAGACAATTCTGTGGCTGGGACTGTGCCCGCCCATCAGGAGCAGGACGCCCCCAGGTCCTCACAGGAAGTTCCTAAACATTCCACAGGTGCACCGCTGGCCATAACGCCAATAATCCACACCGGTGAGGTGGCACAAGGGACGGTCATCCCTAGGCTGAATCCGGGGGTTCGGAGGGTGTCTCTGGGCTATGAGTCTTCACCGAGTGGTTCCCGGCGGCCCCTTTTTAACCAGGAGTCGCCGCTGGTGTCTCGGAATTCCCTTAGCTCCGGGCTCCTGCAGACAGTCACGGGGCATCCCTGACTCCCGCTGTACTCCAGGGTCCTGAGGACGCTGGCGTGTCTGGCAGCCAAGCGTGGAGCTCTGCCGTCCCCAGTGTAGCGGTCGGGCCCAGGAACAGCACTGCGGTCCCTGGCGGCGCGTGGGAGCCAGCCAGGAGCACTGTGCCGTGGGGTGTCATGGCGGCGGTGGATCCCAGACAGCCGGGGGAGCTGGTGGCGTCGGTGCAGGCTGCGGAGAAGATAATCATCCATGCGGTGGGCATTATCCAGGCGTGTACACGTGGCTTCCTGGTGCGCCGTACCATCAAGGTGTGGCATCAGTGGGCCATCACCATCCAGGCTGCCTGGCGTGGCTACTGTGTACGGCGGGACCTGGCCCGGCTCTGCAGAGCCGCCACAATCATCCAGGCTTCGTGGCGAGGCTTCTGCATCCGCCGGAGCTGCACCCAGCAAATGCTGCTCCCAGGCATGTGGGCTGAGATGGGCAGCGGGGCCAGGACAACGTCTGACCACCGCTGCTTTCAGTCCTGCCGGCCACATGTCTGTAGTCTCTGCCAGTCACTGAGCTCCGGGCTGGGGAGCCCACCCAGCGCGGTGATGCTTGTGGGTTCCAGCTCCCGCACATGCCACATGTGCGGCCATACCCAGCCCACCCGGGTGGTGCATGGCACGGGTCAGGGTGCTGCAGGCCAGGCCGGCATGCCACGGGGCTGCACCACCCGGTCAAACCCCCAGAGCCCCCAGCAACCCCATCACCAGAACAAGGCAGCCACGGCCATCCAGTCAGCCTGGAGGGGCTTCACTGTACGCTGCCGGCTGAAGCAGCAGCAGTTAGCAGCCAAGATGCTTCAAGCCACCTGGCGCGGCCATTGCACCCGGGCCTCTCTCACCACGGATGCGCTCTTGGGACCAGCGGCGTGGGACAACTCACAGCACACGCAGTGGCCAGGTGTCTAGGACCTTGGCTTACCAGTGGGGGAACACCAGGGGAGGAGCCATGTGGCTCTCTGAGTCTAATGAATAAAGCCCTCCACAGTCTGGGTCTTGGTCTACCTGTGCTTACGGGGGTGTCTCGGGCATGGTGCGAGGGAAAATGAGAGGGATCTGGAACATCCTGGACAGGAGGGGCCCCAAACTTCCAACCATGCAGTTGGCACCTAGGGTCTGTGGCTGGGATGGGGACCCCAAGCCTTTCCCGGAGGTCAGGGCTGCCAGCGTGGCCTCATATGTACCATCATATTCATCCACGGCTAGCAGCGCAGCATCCAGTCGGTTCCAGATGGAAGTACTCCAGAAGCCAGTGTCTGGGGACCTGGCCTAGAATGGCCACCATGAGTCCCTTGGCCCTGGAAAATCCTACAGGTGCATGCATGGGTGCCTCATTCAGGAAATACTAGAGGGTTCCAGCTACATCCAGATTTGGGGGGATGCTAGGCCCACCCCCAAGGGGCCCCGATCTGGGTGAGAGAGAGCCGTACACAGACATCCCCAGCCGGTGGGATCAGGGACAGGGCAGAGAGGGAGAGAGGGGGCTCGGAGCCCCCAGAGGGGGCAGCCTGGCCAAGAGGAGGGGTAGAGGGGGGTGACAGCGTGGATTTGGCGCAGCCATAGAGGGGGCACAGAGAGATGGGGGTTCCAGGGGGAACTAGAAGGGGCAGCGGGTGTCCTGAGGGGATAGGCAGAGTGTAAAGACTTCAGGGTCATGAATCAGGAGGGTTTGTTAGGAAAGGTGGAGGGGTCCAAGTGGAGAGGGGGGTCAGGAATGTCGCCCCTGGTGAACCGTAGCGCCCCCCAGAGGCCCTGCGTCCGGAAGCCCTGCCTCCGCCTCGCCCCTGAGCAGCTCCGCGCGCCGCCAGCAGGGGGCGCACAGGTGTAAAGAACAGGCACCTGGCCACACACCTGTGCGGAGCCCGCAGTCCCCCCTCCCCACGCAGGAATGGCGGGCTCCCAGCTGCCGCAGCCGCTTCTGCGGCTCTGGTGCTGCTTGCTGGCTCTGGCGCTGCTGCTGAAATCTGGTGGGAGTTCCGGAACTACCAGTGTCACCTCTACAGGTAAGAACAAGTAAGAAGGAGATCCAGCTTCCAGGAAGCTGGAAGGGGGCATATGGCCTAGCCACACACCTGGCATCTGGACTCCTCCCTTAGACCACGCTGCTCTGCCACTCCATCCCTCCCCCCAAAAGGGCTGCTCCTTCTCCCAGAAGCAAGGTGGGGAGGTCGTGAGAACAGTGGGAGCACCACCACCCTTCCACCCCCCGCCCCAGCCCTGAGGCTGCCA
Organism: Balaenoptera physalus; assembly: GCF_965194825.1. Taxonomy (NCBI): domain Eukaryota; kingdom Metazoa; phylum Chordata; class Mammalia; order Artiodactyla; family Balaenopteridae; genus Balaenoptera; species Balaenoptera physalus. The sequence goes on along the minus strand of NC_138890.1, from coordinate 12,926,502 downwards.
GTTCCGCCACCCCAGCATAACCTGAACCAGTGAGAGGCTGGTGAATGCCTCATACCCAGTTTGAGGTTCCGTTTCAAATCTCAGTTTTTCTTAGCCAGACCCCAAAGGGAGAAGTGTGAGGTCCCCAGGACCATGGGAGTGCGGGCGGGAGAAGGGCTCACTTCCTGGTCACTGAGCATCTATGGCTCCCAGAAGAAGTTCCTGGCGCCTGACTTAATTTCTTTTTGCTTCCCTATAAGACAGTTCCCAGGGTGGAGAAGTCGTCGCTCTCTCTGACCCATGTCCCAGCCCCAAACCTGGAATATCAGAGTGGAGGCCACCACACGTGAGACTCTTATAGCAGACAGGGGCTTCACTCAGAAGTCACCACATTTATCCCCATTTCATAGCTCTGGAAACTGAGGCTCAGGCAAGCTGAGTCTCCCAGCATGTGCCAGACCCAGATTAGAACCAGCTGACTTGGCTCATGCCAGTCTCCTGGTCTAGGAGTCTCTGGGCAAAGCAAACTCCTGGCACAGTGCATAGAAACAGCCCCATTTTACCTTCTGGTCAACTCTCCAGCAGCTCGTGAGTGCCTGCTCTGTGCCAGGCACTCAGTAGAGTTTATGTCCTCAACAACCTCCTCCTTGCAGGCCCACTAGTTTTCCTCAGTTTGCTTTAGAAGTTCAACTCCTCAGAGGTCTAGCTTGGCTTGGGATCCACTGTGGCCCCTGAGTCATCTTCATTTCAGCAGAAACCTCTTGTCATCTGTATTCCTCCTCAAATAATGGTGGGAGGCATTTTGTGGAGGCTGAACTCTTAGTCCTTGACTCCTTGGAGGTCTTTGAGGGGCCTTCTTCCCATTTTCCAGTCACCTGGGGCCAGACTCTCTACCATTCTGAGCCTCAGTTCCCCACCAGTAAAATGGGGATGAAGTCAGTCCAGTGCACCATGCCTCTTCTAGACTCATCTGTCATCCCCGCAGGGCCTGGGAAACTGGACAGAGAAACAGGGTCTGCATGTGGACCTTGCCCCCTGCTGGGGCCAGTGCCAGATATTATTTCCGCATTTCTGCTGCTTGGGGTGAGGCAGGGGAGGAAGCACAAAGATTGGTCCAGGGCAGAGTGGATGGGGTGGGGCAGGGAGTGGTTGATGAATGAACTTGCAAGCAGTTAAGGTGCCCAGCAGCCTGGAACTGGGAAGGAAGTAATTGTGGGGGGCAGCCCATGAAATCTTTACCCACCCTCAGCCTGGCCCCTGGGCTCCGTGTCTAGGATGGGGTAGAAGCTAGGGAGCAGCTGGAGCAAGGTAGTGGGGGTTCCAGAGTCTTAGAGCCCAGGCCTCTGTGCCCCCAATAAAACTCTGAGTTTAGCCATGGGGACCTTCCAGGTACCTGGGGAAGGAGATTAGGGCTGATCCTCCTTGGGAGCTCTGAGGTGGATCTCTGCCGTCAAACATCACCTTGTACCAGACCTGCGTGAGCTCTCAGAGACTCTGACTTCCTGTGATGTCCATTTTACAGACAAGGAATCTGAGTCCCAGAAGGTTTAAAAGAGTTGCTCAGCATGCTGCTTGGGTTGCAGCCATTCCCTATATCCAGAGATTTCTAGACCCCTGAAGCAAGAGTAGGGGGCAGGGAGGGTCCACCCTGAACTGGAACCCTGGCTGTGGGAGTTCAGATAAGGAAATTCAGACAAGGGCACCTCAGTTTCCCACTGAGCACTCACGTGGTGCACTAAATCCTCCAAGTCTCCCTAAGTGCTGGGCGTCGTCTCTCTGACATAATAGGGAAAGAGGCATCCAGAGGGGAGTCTGGGCCAGGGTCACAAGCCCTTGTTCCTAATCATCTCCTCCCTGCACCCCAATGGTGTTTTCTTTTCAGGTGTTGCAGTCTCAGAGATGGAGTACTTGGCTTCCAATCCTCTGACTTCTCCCTCCAGCCACCCCTCCCCTACTTCAGTGGAAAACCTCAACAGCCAAGAGAGCACAGAGAGAGGCTCCATCCCCCACCCTAGCACCCCTAGTTCAGAGGCAGATTCCATAACCCCCTCAAATTCAGAGGCAACCTCCACCATGCAGCCCACCTCCTCACAAGCAGAGACAGTCACCCACTCCAGCTCTGGCTCTCCCAGTTCAGAGCACTCCCACTCTAGCCCCCTGAGTTCCATCTCCTTGACCACCCTGCATCGGAGCCCCACTCACCCCAATCCCAGCACGGTGCCTTCCTCCGTGTCCTCGGCCACCACTGACGGGACATCCGTGGCCTCTGACCTTGGTGAGTATTGGGACATTTGGGCAGATGGGGGATGGTTGTGGATACCAGGGTGCAGTTCTGAGATTGACCACGAGAGGGAGACACAGTCCTAAGAATATGCTGGGAAGGGCCTCGTCTCCCAACCCCAGCATCACCTAAACCTCTTCAGACCTTCTTCATTCCAAGCACGTTTTATTAAGCACCTATCCTGTGTCGGGCCCTGTGAGACACAGTTATGTTGGGAGACAGGTTATAAGTAAATTACATATTTGTTTATAAAAGAACAAAGTAGAGCAGGATAAGGGGTTGGAATGTGAGTGCAAAGGATTTGAAAAATTTTAAAGACTATTCAGCCAAGGTCTTGGTTTGAAGGAGGCGAAGGAGGGAGCCACGCAGGTAGCTAGGGGGAGAACAGCCCAGGCAGTGAGCACAGCAAGTGCAAAAGCCCTGAGGTAGGACTGTGCCTGGTGCATCTGAGGAAGAGTGAGATGGCTGGAATGGGGCTAGTGGGGGGCAGTGAGGGTGGGGAAGTTGCAGGGTGTGATCATACAGGGCCCCAGGGATCCAATAGAGGCCAAGCATTTTCAGAGGGTCTAGAAAAATCTGTCATTCAAAATAATACATTGTCTCCAAAACATGCAAAGAAGAGTGCAAACATGAAGCGTAATAACATTTTGCTTAAAGTCACAGGATATAAACCATCTTCACGAAGTGTCAAATTTTGCACGTATCCTCAGAAAGTCCCTGCATTTGGGAACAGAGTTCTATGTTGGATCATTTCTTTCACTTTGCAAGAACTCCCAGAAGTGGCCAACAATAGCTGTGGAAACACAGTGAACAAAATTGATTGCTTGTACACAAATATATTCAAAAGAAAAAGAAAAAAGAAAAGAAAAGAAAAGAAAAACAAGAAAAACAAAAGTAAAAGGATAAAAATGTGCTTGAAAAAATGGTTATAGCAGAGACTGGAGAGGGAATTAAGCACAGCTTCCTGAGAGGGGACTTAAAAGGCACTGGGCCCTGGTGGGTGTCTCATCCTTAGAAGGGATGGGGTCTAGGGCTGACTCAGAGCTCCCCTCCAGGTGACACTGGGGCCCCCGAGTTGCACAGGAACCCAGGTGTGGTGGTGGCCGTGTGTCTGCTGGTGTCTGTTTTGCTCATCGGATGTGTGATAATGGCCGTGAGGTGCTGCCACACAGGCGTGTCTGAGTTCCAGAAGCTGGATGAGGTATCCATGGGGGTGGGGGGAGGCTAGGCTGGGGGGATTGCCCTCCCAAGCAGGGCAGGCCCCTGCTGCAAAGCCCACTGGTGCCTGAATAACCTCTCGTGTGTGTTCCTCCTTCAGGGGCTTGTGAGCCAAAGGTCATCCTCTGCCTATCACACACTGGAGTGATCCTCAAGAGGCTGGATTGGGGGGCTTGGATGGGGCTGGGGCGTCTGGAGAGGGGCAAGGCTTGTGGGAATAAAGCCCCTGCTGTTCCTCTGAGGCATCCTGAATCATGGACTCATTTGACAAACATTCTTGAGTGTGTACTATGTGCTGGGGTCACAGTGGGGACCATTTCTCCACCCTTATGGAGCCAACAGTCTCAAGGGGAAAGACTGACAACAGCCAGGGGATCAAGTGACATAATTTCAGATGGCTGAGGGCCAGAAAGTCACAGATTGGGGTTGTGGCTGGATCCCAGGGTCCCATGTGTCCAGGTTTGCAGAGAGGGTAGGGAGGTCTCTCTGGAAGGTGCACCACGTGGCTTGTGGGATCTTAGTTCCCTGACCAGGAATTGAACCCGGGCCTTCGGCAGTGAGAGCGCAGAGTCCTAACCACTGGACCGCCCAGCGAAGTCCCTGGAAGGTGATATTTGTGCCAAGACCTGAAAGGGCGAAGGAGCCACCCTGGGGGAAACCAGGGAAGGTGTCCCAGGAAGCAGGCACGGCAAGTACAAAGGCCCTGTGGTAGGAAAAACTAGGGGTGTTTGGGAAACAACAAAGAGATGAGCAGGGTCAGAGCTGGGTGAGGGAGGGATCTGTGGGGCACGAGGTGGGCTATGGGAAGAAGTGTGAGTTTAGCCAGAACACCATGGGGGAGTCTCCAGCCAGCAAGTTCCAGAATCCGACCGGTCTTCTTTCAAGCCTTTAGGAGGGCAGATCGGCAGGGACAGCCTGTGCAAAGGCTTAGACGCTGGAAAGGGCCAGAAGCATGCAGAGAACAGGGAGTCAAAATGCCCTCTCTCCTCGACTCCCATTGCCTCAGTCCTGTTTCCCAGGGTCTGAGCATGGGCGTCCACTCTCTTCCCTCCCATTGTACAGGAGGGAAAACCGAGTTTGGGGAGGGGCAGGCCTGGGACTGGGGACCCTGGTGGGTCTGTGGGTTCTTCCTTCTACCCACTCCACACCCAGGGACTTTCCAGGCTTCTCTAGCAGATTGGGACACAGAGGCTCCAGGCTGGGTCTCGACCGTGTGCCTTGGCCATGACTCAGGCCTGGAGCTGCCCCCTCAAGGCTGAGTTTAACCCACAGTGAGACGGGTGGTCAGAGAGGCTGGGGGTCAAAGTCACCCAGCACATCGAGGTGAAGCCCGCCCAGGGGAGGGTCATGCTCTGATGATTCTTGGGGCAGAGGGGACAGCAGGGCCTCCCAGGCAGTCAGCAGGTCTGGTGAAACATTAACTCATGGCAGCTTGGGAGGTGGCAATGCCACATGAACCCTTTTCCCCTGGCCACAGCCCTCCTCACCCCACAGCCCCTCCTGGGGGCCCCAGGTTCCTGCTGCAGCTCCAGCCCCCACTGTTTGTAGAGAGGGTGTTGACCAGAGGACCAGAGAGGGTCATCAATCTGCCTGGGGCAGCAGAGCATGGTGGGCAACTTTCCCGGAGCCTCCAGGGACCTCCCGAAGGCCATCTTCAAACTCCTGAAGACATACCTCATGGGCTCTGGCTGTGAAGCCCATGTCTCAGACCCCAAGCTGGTAAAATTCTCCTATTCTGACCTCAAAACTGCACCTCTCTCTGACTCTCTGTCTCTCTGCTCTCTTTCTCTGTCTCTGTCTCCATCTTTCTGTCTCTCTCCATCTCTCTCCCCGTCTCTCTCTCCTCTTCTCTCTCTGACTCCCTCCCTCTCTCATAAGCAAACACAAGAACAATTCAACTTAACACCTGCCCACTCTGGGCCCGCCCCTCCCCCTCCCCCCCCCCCCGCTCCCCCCACAAACACACGTGGTCACGCGCTCCTGGCCACTCTCTCTCACACCTTCTTGGTGACACCCTCACACCCTCCCAGTCGCTCTGCCCCCCACCTCCCGGCTGGGTCCTGAGGGTAGCATGTGGGTGTGTCCTGCTCAGACCTGGCGCTCAGACAGTTAAGGGGCTCCACTTGGGCGGGGACCCTGGGCCGCCTCTTGGGCAGGCTAAGTCCTCCCCTGCCCCGCTCCCTGCGAGGTCACAGGACTCAGGCAGGACTCAGTGGTGGCAGTGAGCGTCAGGCCTGCCCAGGCCTCGCAGAGCTGGTGTGAGTTTGGGGGGTTCTCAAGCAGTGGGCTGGGGTCCCTGCACCCTCCAGAGCTTGGCTGGGAGCCAAATGGATCTCCCATGGGGCCAGGGGACTTCTTCCTGAGGGTCCTGATGTTCCAAAGCTGCTGACTTGGGCAGGGAGTTGGGAGGGGGCTTGGGGAGTATGTCTGGGCACCGAGCCCACTGCCCTTAGACGGAGGCCCCTGCAGAGGGCCGGGCGGTTGCCCCACACTGGTGCCTGTGGTCTGGCCCAGGTTACCTTGATTGAGTATCTGCGGGCTCCAAGAGAGGATGTGGGGTATGGGAGTGGGCCACCTGTCTGGGGGGGCTCTCACAGGAGTATAGCAGGGCTCTCAGAGCCCAGAGGTCTCACGTCCATCTCCCCAGGTTCAGAGACACCTCGTGCTGCCATGCGGCGCAGCAGAACAGCACTCTCCTTCCCGCTAAACGAGGTGAGCCGTGGGGAGCGGGCTGTGGCTGACGTGGGGTGCCCTTGTCCAGGCCATGGGGGAGGGGGGTCCCAGTACTTGGAAACACCCAGAGCTGCCTGGAAACCCACTTACAGATGGGGGAACTGAGGCCCATAAAGGCCACTAAGACTCGATCCAAGTATCCAGCCCAGGGCAGCAGCCATTGCTTTTGGGAGCAGGGGACTGGGGTGGGGGGGCATGGGGGAGGGAGGGCACTAGGGACCCCTTGGGTCTGGATGCAAGGTTTTTGATTGCCCAAGGGAAGGGGGCCTGGATGCCCTCAGTCCAGGGTGGGGAGGGTGTGAGGCCAGACATTCGGGGCAGGGAAACTGAGGCAGGAGACAAAGACAGTAGTGAGTGGGGAACTGGGCAGAAGCTGGATTTGAATCCCAGGCTGATGCCTGAGTGGCTGGTAACTTCTCTGGGACTCTATATGCTTGTGTAAAAAAAGGGGGGGGGCTAAAATTTTGTGGCCGGAGAGAAGTCAGGATGAGGTGGTCCCCGGCAAAAGGCAAGGTCCCACACGCTTTAACTCATTTAGCCACGCCCCAGCTGTCTGTGGGAGGAGGAGAAAGATAAGGGTAGCCCCAGTTTACAGATGAGGAAACTGAGGCCCAGAGAGGCTACCTCTCCCTTAAGGTGAATGGTTGAGCAAGATTTGAACCTGAGTCTTTGGGACCCTTGTCTGTGCTCTGAACCCCTGCCATTGAGCTGAGCCCCCAACTGCTCCAGCCGCCCAGGACAATCCCTGGCCCTCCTCTTTCATGTGGTGTGTGACCAGGCAGCCCCAGTGAACCCTGGCAGCTGGCTCCCTCTCCAAGTCGCACCTTCCTCCTCTGCAAAGTGGGGACCACATTATGCTCCCCCAAACACTCAGTTTACAGCATCAGTCATTCCACTTGCACGTGGAGCACCTACTGTGCTGGGCCTGGGAACATGGAGGCTCACAGGCTGGGCAGACAGAAATTAAACCAAGATAACCTCTGGAGGTGGGTGAATGTGAGTGAGGCTGCCCAGGCTGGGCAGGGAGGGCTTCTCTGAGGAGGTGACTTTTGAGCTGAAGAATGGATGAAAACAAGCAGCCAGCCACGGGAGAGCTGGGGGAAGGGAATTTCCTACAGAAGACACAGCCTGTGCAAAGGCCCTGAGGCAGGTTTAAGGAGCAGCTACGACAAGGCTGGTGAGGCTGACGCAGGTTGAGTGAGGGGAGAAGAGGAAGGTGAGAGGTGGTGGAGGGCAGGGACTAGGGCACGTGGGGTCATGGGGGCTGCGGTGAGGGGTGTGGATTGTGATCTAGGGGTGCTGGAGGCCACGGGAGGGTTAGGATCAGTCAAGGGACAGATTTAGGGTTTGTCTTAGAGGCAGGACTTGGGGTCGCAGCCAGAGCTAGCTGATATCAGGATTTCAGAGACAGGAGAGATGGACAAATCAAAAGACAGCTTCTCAGCCTCCCCGCAATCCCTTCCCCACCCAGGGCCTCCCGCCAGGCCTTCTGTCCCCACTCCAGACTCTCAAGGAGGAAGGCAATTAGTCTGGAGTGGTAGGTTGATTAACGCTGCAGCTGAGAGGCCCGGAGGACCCTCCCCTCCCCCACCTGCAGCTCTGAGAGCCCCCATCCTTACCTTACACCACCCCGGGGGAGGAGCAGCCGGGCTAGGTCCTGGGAGTCGGGGCTTGCTGAAGAACCCACCACCCAACCCCCTGCAGATGCTGCCTACTGCTCCCCACAGGGCCTGTCTTGTCTGTTTCACCCCCAAACCAGCCAGGCCCCCCACAAGCCCAGACCCAAACATCAAGCTGCCTCCTCTGGCTCCCCCTGGGGGCCATGTGGAACCTGAATTCACCAGATTGTGGTGCTTCCTCCCAAATCTTCCCCATCTAGGTCATGGTGGCCCCACTCATCCAGAGAACTGTGTGACAAGTCACCCATCATAATCACGAGTTACCCTTGAATCTCCTTGAACACCCTATGGCCATGACCCATCTCTCAGCCACCAAAACATGTCCCGCATCCACTCATGGGCCCCACCCTGGCCCATGTCCCACCCAGGTGCTGCCCCAGCCTCTATCCTCCCCCAATGGTCCCTGATGCAGACACAGGAGGCTTCTTAAAATCATAAAGCAAGTGGCATCTCTTTTTTTTTTAATTTTTAAAAACTCATCGGGGGCTTCCCTGGTGGCGCAGTGGTTAAGAATCCGCCTGCCAATGTAAGGCACATGGGCTCGAGCCCTGGTCTGGGAAGATCCTACATGCCACGGAGCAACTAAGCCCGTGCGCCACAACTACTGAGCCTGCGCTCTAGAGCCCGCGAGCCGCAACTGCTGAGCCCACATGCCACAACTACAGAGAGCCCATGCACAGCAATGAAGACCCAACACAGCCAAAAACTAAATAAATAAATGTATTAAAAAAAAAACTCATTGGTGTTTATTTATTTACTTATTTATTTTTGGCTACGTTGGGTCTTCGTTGCTGCGTGCAGGCTTTCTCTAGTTGCGGCGACTGGGGGCTACTCTTCGTTATGGTGTGCGGGCTTCTCACTGTGGTGACTTCTCTTGTTCTCTTGTTGAGCACAGGCTCTAGGCGCGCGGGCTTCAGTAGTTGTGGCACACAGGCTTAGTTGCTCCGCGGCATGTGGGATCTTCCCAGACCAGAGCTTGAACCCGTGTCCCCTGCATTGGCAGGCAGATTCTTAACCACTATGCCACCAAGAAAGTCCTGCAAGTGGCATCTCTTGAAAGCTCTCAATCCACTCCCAGGACCACCCCTGAGGCCCCACATCAATTCCCCACCAACCCACCTCCCCACACTCCACTCCAGCCTCCCCTCGCTGTTCATCAAACCACACCAGCTTGTTCCCACTTCGGGGCCTTTGCACATTCTGTTCCCTCTGCCAGGTATGCTATTTTCCTAGTTCTTTCCTGGCCAGCTCCTTCTCCTCTTTCCAGTCTCAGCTCAAAGTCATCTCCTCAGAAGGGCCCCTAACTACACCTGAGCAATATTACTGGCCCCTCGCCCAATCACTCTCCAGGCCCTAACATGGTTTAATTTTCTTTCTAGCACCATATGAACTATCTTTTTGTACTGAATGAATAAATGAATGAATATAAATGTGGGCAAGTGGTTTTCCCATCTGGAACTCAGTTTCCTCAAGAAGAAAACAGACAGCTGACATCTCAGTGGGCCTCCTGCTCTGGGAGGGGCCCACTGTCTCCACACACCCCACCCTCAGCTTTCCCTGCACACCCTCCCAGCTGCCAGGAATCCTCCCCGGGGAGGCCTAGGATGGAACACTTCGATTCCTGCATTAGAATTCAGGCGCCCCTGGGAGAGGGTGGTGACGGTAGTGCTCAAATGGGGTGTGTGTCAGGAAAGAGTCAGGTACCCTAGGTCCTAGGAGGAGCAGATTCGTGCAAAGATCTGAAGGTGGGGGGGGAATGAGCCACCCCCAGCTGTGTGACCCTCAGCAGGTCATTTCCTCTCTGAGCTTTAACATCCTCCTGTGTGATATGGGAATAAGAAGATCCACCTCATAAGGAAGGAAATAAACATAGTAGACGTTCAACTGATGTCCCCTTCTCTCATCTTCTTCCTCACCCCCCTTACCCTGGCTCTTCCCTGATCAGCCTTGTGGTCTTGGACCTCAGTTTCTCCAGCTGAATGTTGAGTCTGATGGTGGAGACGGGCTCACTTGTGAGGTGCAGGGGCAGAGCAGGAGAAGGCTGGTTCTGAGCTCTGCCTCTCCCATGTTTGTTCCTTTGGCTCCCACTCCTACCCCATGGCTGTGGGTTCCAGTTTTGGTGCCACTTCCTGGGGTCAGCACTGCGGACAGCTCCCAGCCTACGACTGGCCCGTGCCGGCCGAATCCTTTTATTATCAACAACCCCAAGGGATCTGTTTGGATTTCATCACTGGTTCACAGATGGGGAAACTGAGGCATTCTTGGCCTAGACCACATGGCATGGGTTGAATCCAGATCTGTTGGGCTGGAGAGCGCACGCTCCCGACTCATCAACTCATCCCGATTCTGTTTGATTTTTAAATGTCCCAAGTGTTTACCCAGCACATGCTTGCAAACACTATCTCATTTAATTTTTCCTGTAAAGTCCTTCCTTCAAGAAATGAGTCACCAAAGCTCAGAATCCGGAATCCCATCTCCACCATTTACTTGCCAACTGCAACCTTGGGCAAGTTACTTAACTTCTGAGCCTCGGTTTTCTTGTTTGTACAATGAGGATAATTGTATAAAATGGCCTCATTGTGTTCTTGTGAGCTAACCCATGAAGGATCTTTAGAACACCACCTATGTGGAGTGAGTGTACAAGAAAGATTAGCTATTGGTACTGTCATTATTCACTTGTTTACTTATTGCATACCTTATTTTTATATTTTAGTAAATAATATAATATGCTAGAATACAATTACAGTGCATATTATTATAATAAATAGCAATGTATTATATAATGTTATAAACAATGAATATACTGTGTATTAATTGATTGATAAATAAATATTTTTGCAAAGCCTACTGTGGGCCGGGCGCTATTCGTATCCTGCAAAGTTGAGATCCACATCCCCATTTCATAGATGAGGAAACTGTGGCTCAGAGAAGGAAATTCACTCAGGGAATAAGTAGGACTGAGATACAACTCTCCGGGTCAGTCCAGGAATCTAGGTGAGGGCGTCTCAGAGTCTCATGGTCCCCGGGGTCCCAGGGAGGCTCCAGGCCTGGGAACTTGCTCATATTTTGTCACTCTCTCCCCAGTCAGTCTGGGAGTCGGCGGATTCTGGCTTGGCCCGCATGAACCCCCTTGGCAGTGGTGTCATCCGGAGGTGCTTCTCAGGGACCCCATTGCTGCCACCACTGTCGAGCCGTCTCGGGACCACTGGAGACTTGGAGCCCAGTGCCTGTGTGGTGTTCAACATCGAGGCTGGAGGGAATGAGCAAAGACACAGCCTGGCCCCAGGCAGGTGAGGAGGCATGTGGGGATCAAGAGGGCCTGTCCCAGGAGAGGGAGAGTATTTTGTCTAGCTGAACCTTTCTTTAACTTGTTCAGCAAGCATTTATTAAGCACGTACTCTGAGCCAGGCCCTGTACTGGGAACACAGCCATGGGCAAGTAGGTGTTCACAGGGGGATGGTGGAGATAGACTCATACTAGCTGGAGAGATCAGGGCAATATGGAAACCCAGAGGAGGCTTCTGACCCAGCGCTGGGGGGTGGAGGTGGGGAGGAAGGGCTGGTTGGAAGAAGTGACATCTAGGCTTAGCCTAAAGGACGAAGAGAAGTCAGCCAGGAGGAGCACAGGGAAGTGTGTGCCAATTAGAAGAAACAGAATGTGCAAAGTCTTGGACTCAAGAGTATCAGACGCATGAGGAGTTGAACATGGGTCACTGTGGCTGGAGGGTAGGAGGGGAGCCTGGGGAGGTGGGCAGGGGCTTGACCACCCAAGACTTCATGGGGTGTAATGGGGAGACATGGGTGGGTTTTCAGGGGATCGAGATTGGCATTTTAAAAAATTCCCTGCGACTGCTGTAGGCAGAACGGTCAGGAGCAGTAGTGGAAATAGCTGGAGCCCAACGAAGAGGCCTGGGTAGTTCTGGGCAGGAGAAAGTGGTGCCTGGACCAGGACAGGAGCCATGGGCTAGAGAGAAGTAGGTTATTTATGAAGTAGACACATCAGGCATTGGTGGACACCAGCACGGGGTAAGAGAGAGGGTGGACTGGTATGGGCAGCTCCTGGTCTTTGACCCTTCACATGTGACATTTCTTTTCATCCTTGCAACAATGCCAAGAGGTGGGAATACCATCATTACTCCCATTTTCTGGAATAGAAAACAGGTTTGTGGAGGGAAAGTGACAGCCAGCCAGTGACAGAGCCCACATCTCCCACCACTGGACCAAGTTGTCTCCCACTGTCAGCTTTGAAGGGCAGGGGACTGAACCATATGTAATGGGCAGAGAGAAGCAATTTGTTTTGCATCACCCAGCAAGGTGTGGTAGTACTGGGGCTGGAGCTCGGTCTGCTTGACTCCCTGGCCCAAGCATTTTCCATTCCTCCAACTTGGGGACATAACTGGGGCAGAGAGTAGACAGTCTTCGTGGGAAATATCCTTGAGATGTCCTTGTGAGCTCTCTGAAAAGATCGGGGCTCTTCCTCTCCCAAATCTGCTGCACCAAATGGCTGCAAATGCTTCCCTTCCCCAGCCACGCCCACCTTCTCAGCCCTGCTCTTGTCCATGTCTACTTCTGTTAACCGTGATGATAGAAAATATTCTCGCCCTCCCTTTGCCACTTGCCAGGAAATTACCCCTGAGATTAGAATGTCTTGTGGTCAGGGCCTTGAGTTTCTAGCACTGTGGAAGGGAGGGGCAGGCCTGGGATTTGAGGGCAGCAATTGTGACTGTGAGGTGGGACCCAGGGCGTCACAGGGCGAATGAGATCCTGCCATTTCTGCTGAGGATCTGGGTGTCGGTGTGGCTATAAAAGAGTGCCCCTCTCTACCCACCCCCACTGTTGGCAATCCCAACCAGAGACAGCTTCTGTGTGCCCATCCCAGGCATTGGAGAGCCCTGCCACAGCCCTCCCCCATCTCTCTTTACTTCCCGGATTCCTGCCCTGCGTGTATGGGGGTTTTAAGGTCCCAAAGAGACCCCATCTGGGGCTGAACCGCTAAGCCTACCTTCCTGAGCAGAGAGACTGCCATCTGTGCCTACCACTGAAGACCAGAGCCCTTGACTCTGCTTCCAGACTCGTCTTTGCTACAGTCATGGGGGAGGGTTGAGGACCCACCACTGCTTTCAGCACCTCCTGGGCAGTCGGCACCCCGGTCTGAAGGTTCTCCTGAACCCCTGTCTGTCTTCCTGCCCTGCCTTTCAGAACCGACAGGTCGCAGACAGCTCCTCTCTGTCTCAGCCACCCGGAGCTCCTGCATCTACTACCTTCTTTCCTTTCGGCATCAGGAGTCGGGGCAGTGCCTTGGTGTTGGCGGTCTCCAGAGCCCCTGTTTTCCCGCTCTCCATTCAGCAGCAACCGGGAGGATAATTTCTGTCTTCACTCCAAGTCCGTGTCTTGCCCCTATTTCGTTCAGCACTAGAGGGGACGTCAGGCCATTCTTGGCGCTGGGGATCTCCCCACACCCTGTCTTCAACCCTCACCCGCAAGTTCTTCTTCCCCTGCTATCTATCCTTCAGCACCATCTCAACGAGGACAGCTCCTTGATGTCAGCCCCACCTTGAGCCCCTGTTTCTACCTTCTCCCGCCTCAGCACCGCCGGCGCGGACAGCTCCTCCACCCCCGGCTCTGGCCGGACCCGGGCTCAGACACTTCGCTCCCGGGGACCGCTCCCGCGCCCTGCTCTCTGCCTGCTCCCCGGCTCGGTCGCATGGAGACCCCGGGGGTCCAAGAAGGGGTAGAGGCACCCCGCGAGCTGAACCGCGCTCGCAGCTGCCAAGGCATAGCCAGGGCTCCGAAGCACCTGTGGCGGCAGCCCCGGCACCCCATCCGCATCCAGCGGCGCTTCCACTCAGACCCGGACAAGTCTGTGGGCCGCAGGGAGCGGGACCTGAGCCCGCGGCCGGCGCTCGAGAAGTCGCGGCGCTCCTGGCCCTCCTCCTTCCACAGGCGGTAGGTGGGCGGGGGCAGGGCCCTCCCGCGGAGTGGGGGAGGGGCGCGCAGGGCCTGGCGGGAGTAGGGGAGGGTCTTTGCTTTTCCAGGGGCGGGGGTCTCTGCCTCTTGGCTGAGGCTGGCGCTTTAGAGGAGGGTGGAGGTGGGAGGTGGTAGTGCCATGATTGCTTATGGGTCTGTGTGACCTGGTGTGCCCAAGTGCCGTTGCATCCGAATGCGTGTGAGCCTGAGCAGTTGCGACCTCGTGTGTGCTATCTGTTGTGTGAGTGTCCACAGCTGGCTGTGTCTCTGCGGGTGATGGGATGTGTTCAGGTGTGTGTGTACCAGTTACCTACGTGCTGGGGTGTTTCCCCTTGTGGTGCCCCTGTGTGTGTGGCTGGGCACGACTGTCCTCGCTCTGATCCAGCTGGGTGTCCAAGGGCCCTCCAGACCCTGGAGTGTCCTCGGGTGTTTGTGGGTTTGTGGCCACGGCAAGCATTTCAGGGGAGCTTGGGTTGGGTATATGAGAGGGCCAGGGCAGGCTGTCTGCTGTGCTGGGGGAGGAGCCTCCTCTGTGGCATGTCCACACACACACACACACACACACACACACACACACACACACACACACTCACGTGTCCGCTGATGTCAGAGGGAAGCCTCTTGGGGAGCCTGAGCACAGGATGTTTCTTCCACACAAGAATGAGGTGGAGAAGAGGGGAGCAGGGGTGGGGGAGGGGCTGCTCCCGTTTCATATAAACTGAGGGAAGGGGGCAGAATAAGACAAAGACAGAATAGAAACACAGAAAAACAGGGGCCTTAGTGGGGTCAGAGGGGCCTCAGTGCCACCAAAGAGCAGGGTCCAGGAGTCCCAAGCCCTCCTTGGATGGGAGGGGGAGCTAAATCAGGCCAGACCTAGAGTCCTGGGTTTGAGGCCAGGCTGAGTGACCTTGGGTGAGTCGCTTTCCTCTCTGGACTTTTCTCTTGCCTTGGTCCCTGGATCTCCCGGGGCCACAGGCTTCTTGATCAACAAGCCTGGCCTAACACCCCAGCCTGGCCCTCCAGCGGCCCTGGCTGGTGTCTGGGGCAGAAGGGCCCCACAGCCCAGAAGGGTTGGAGCTTTCCCAGGTGACCCAGCAGGCCCCTTGCCTCCACCCTCCAGCCCTCAGCTCCTCCTCCCCTCTCTCCCAGTGACTCATGATTTTCCATCTTCAAGAAAGAACAAACAGAGACTAGGTTTGGGCCCATCTCGGGGGAGAGCCACGTGGCTCTGGAAGGCAGGAGTGGTGGGTTGTGTGCCTGTGAGTGTGTGTGTGTGTCCCGCCCATGCATATACATGCTGATGTGCTGGGAGAGGCTCAGCCTTCAGGGAAGCTGGGTTCAAGGCCAATGTTCTGTGCACTGCCAAGCAAGCGGTGGTGCTTCCCTGAGCCTCAGTGTCATCAGTGAGATGCAAACACAAACTCATAATTTCTGCATTCTGTCATGAGCATCCTGTGCCAGAGCATAGTCCTCAGCTGTGGCCTGCCTCCCCACTACCCCAGGTGGATCACATGGGTCTGGGAGGGCCTGAGCATCTTGTTCAGCAAGCATTTATTTAGCAGCTACCATGTGCCAGGCCCTGTACTGGGGCCACAGCCCAAGGGCAAGCAGGTGCTCATAGGCTAAAGGTAGAGACAGACTCATACCAGCTGGAGACAACACAGAGTGATCTGTGCTGTGATGGAGAGAGATCAGGGTGCCGTGGGGCCCAGAGGAGGCTTCTGACCCAGCTCTTGGAGGTAGGGGGTGAGGAAGGACTGCTCGGAAGAAGTGACATCTAAGCTTAGCCTGAAGGGTAAAGAGAAGTCAGCCGGGAGGAGTGCAGGGAAGGGTATGCCAAGCAGAAGGAACAGAATGTGCAAAGCGTCAGACTCAAGAGGATCAGATATATGAGGATATGAACACAGATCAGTGTGGCTGGAGGGTGGGAGGGGAGGCTCTTATTCATCTCACAAACATTTACTGAGCACCTACTGAGTGCTGGGCACTGAGGGCACAACTGGGAGCAAGGCAGACCTGGTCCTGCCCTCAAGGGGCTGGCAGGTGAGGCAGACACAGATCAAATAATCAGGACAGTAAATGTGAAATTGTACCAATGAGAGGAGGGTGCTCTGAGAATATTTATTTACTTGGCTGGTCACGGAGGGCTTCCTGCAGGGGGTGATGCTTCAACTGTGACCTGAAAGACAAAAAAGTTAGCAGGGGGGACTTCCCTGGAGGCGCAGTGGTTAAGACTCCGCACTCCCAGTGCAGGGGGCCTGGGTTCGATCCCTGGTCAGGGAACTAGATCCCACATGCATGCCACAACTCAGAGTTCGCATGCCACAACTAAGGAGCCTGTGAGCCACAACTAAGGACCCGGTGCAACCAAATAAATAAATTTTTTAAAAAAGTTAGCAGGGGAAGAGCCTTCAGGCAAGGGCATGGGATAAGAATGAGCCTGGATGCTTTGAAAAACAGCAAGCGGGGAGGGGATGATGAAGCTGAAGCAGAGTGAGCCAAGAGGAGTGTGCGGGGGAGACAGGCAGGAGTGAGGCCACACAGGTGTCCTGGGAGGTGTGGATTCAGAAATGAGGGCAATGGGGAGCCACAGGAGGATCTGGAGCAGAGGAGGGTGAGATCTGACCCATGTGATCATCTGCACATGTGACTCAGCCTCCACCCTCCTCTCTCTATCTAGATTCTTCAGAGGGAGACTTTCCTGGTTGTCCAGCGTTTAAGACTCTGTGCTTCTGATACAGGGGGTGCGGGTTTGATACGTGGTCAGGAAACTAAGATCCCAAATGCCCTGGAGTGTGGCCAAAAATTTTTTTTTTAATTCGAAAAAAAAAAGATAACTAGATTCTTCAGGCGGACTTGGGCAAGTCATCTCTCCTCTCCAGACCCCTGTATACTTGTCCATAAAATGGGTGTAACAGCACCCACCTCCTGTCTCACGGGGGCCACCTGGTGGTAGAGGAGACAAGTGCTTGCCCAGGGAAGAGGCTCAAATAGGGGAAATTGAGACACCAAAGTGTTAAGGGCACTAGAGACTGCTGGGCACCTCCTCAGGTCACATAGCATGCAGGGACAAAGTTAGGGTGAGACAAAGTCATGTCAACCCCTCCTTTGGCCTCTGCCCCTTCCTGGGCGAAGCTTGGGGTCATCTCTCAGGGTCAGGCAGGCCAGGTTTTGAATGCTGAATCTTGGCTCTGTGGCTCAGTTTCTCCATCCAAAAAGCTACTGATAATGCATTACCGTTAAAACTGGTTATAAAGTATTTAAAGTTGAATCTATTAATGAAACATTAATTTTAAAACGACTGATAAAGCATTAATGTCAGAGTAGCACCTGGGACTGCAGAGGAGATGGAGCCATTTAAGCATTAAGTGGGAGAGGCTGGGGAGGCTGCCAACCTAGGCTTGAATGACCTCAGGCAAGGAGCACGCCTCTCTGTGCCTCGGTTTCCCCATCCACAAAATGGGAATAATAGTCCCCACTTTATAGAGTTGCTCCAAAAATAAAATGACTTTTACATGCACAGCCCTTGGCTCAGCACCGGGAGAGCAAGGAGTGCTCAGTTCGTACCCATGTGTTTAGCCTTAACCTTCCATTTTATGTTTGTGAATTCAGGAGAAGGACTGCACCTCTCTGTGTCTCAGTCTCTCCTTGGGGATATGAGAACACTGTGAGTCTCCCCCATGGGGCTGAGGTGGTGTCAAGGCTCCTTGGACCCAGCCCCAGTCTCTCCACTGATCCTGGCGGCCTCTATCCCCTGGGGACCAGCTATAATTAGGTCTAGCCGCAGCAGCTACAGATGGTATTTTTGTCTTGGGGACAGAGAGTCTGATTCCCACCAGGTGTCCGGTTGCAGGGCCATGGGGACAGAAGGGGGTTCCCAGCCAGACCCTTGAGACTCTTTGTCCTCCTGGGCCCCAGTGTGACTCCTCTGTGAGCCTCCATTTTCTCATCTATACAACGGGGACCATAGTATGATTGACATGTCAGGGGAGGGTCAGGGTCTCACCACTGAAGCCCTGATCTCCCGAAATAGTATCTCGCATCCCCCCAGGATTGCCAGAAACCTGGGTGGCATTTGTCTGGGGCTCCCAAAACTAGTGCAGTCCCCTGGGCCAAGGCCCAGGCAGGGGGCTTGTTATCCCACAGCAGGACACAGTCAGGCCCATAGCTTCTGTGTGGCCTCAGCTGGGAGGCCCAGCCTCCCTGGGCCTTGGTGGCTTCTGCCTGAGAGGTGGGTGTTCTGGGTCTTGTCTCCAAGTGTGACATTCTCTGAGACTTGGTTTCCTTTTCTGAAGAATGGGGCAAGACCACCCAACCCCAGCATTCTGAGGGTAGGCCAGCTGGTACAGACCCCTGAACAGCCCCCCTGATACCAGGGGCAAGGCTTCCCTTTCCAAGGGTCCTTCCTGGGGTGGGCGGTGGCAGCTGAAGCTTCACAGGACCGGAAGGCCTGGCAGGAGTAGAGTGCGGATGTTTGTCCAGTAGAGACAGCAGGAGAGGGGAAACGATCCAGAGACAGGGCCTGGGGAATGTCAGAGCAGGTGGAGGTCATGTGGGGACTTGTGGAGGGGGACAGGAAGAGGGGGAGCAGCCTTGCAGTGAAAACTTGCGACTGTTACCACTTTTCTCCAAGCCTCAGCTCCCCACCTGACAAAGGATTAAGGGTTTGTAGTTTCTGAGCGGCCCCTTGGTGGCTCAGTCCTCAGTTTCTCCATCTGGAAAATGGGTAGAGGGGTATTGCAAACACTGTGTGGGATCGGGGCAGCCCCTCAGCAAACTCTGTGTCTCGGTGACTCCCTGATAATGGAGAACACTTCCTTTTTTGACTTCTGTATCTCTTTTCAGCCGAGTTATCAGCTGAGCAAGCTGCACTACTGGGGGACATGGTGGCAGAGGGAAGTGGTATAAGGTGCGGTTTCTGGGCTCCCCCAAAGAGGAAGCAGAGAGTGTCCCGTCTAGCTAAGGGCCTCGGTTTCTCCATTTGTCCCGGTGAGGGCGTCCCTGAGCGGTCCTGCGGCGAAGGCGGGGCGGGTGCGTCTCCTGCCCTCTCCCTGCCGGGCCCCGCCCCCGTGGTTGACCAGAAAAGGTCCCGCGCAGCCTGCACTCCGTCCAGCCTCCACGCGGTCTTGGCGATGCAGGGCCCCCCTGCGCCCGCCCCGGCCCCTGTGCCCAGCTCCCCACGGGGCTCCCCGCGCGGCTCCCCCGGGCTCTTCAGGAAGCTCCTGGTGAACCAGAGCATCCGCCTGCAGCGGCGCTTCACCGTGGCCCATCCGCTGTGGTGAGGCGAGACAGTGGGCCTCGCAGGGGTCATGGGAACCGTCGGGCTGGAGGTGGGAAGGGCAGAGTCAAGGACAGCTGGGGCCAGGTTGGGGGTCAGGGCATAATTCTCTGCCCCTTTGCCCTTTCTCGGTATCTCTCTCCCTCTGTCTTATCTCTGTCTCTTTTAGTTGATGACTGTCTCTCTCCATCTCTGTTTCCCTCCACCCACCGCCTGGACACACGCCCAGGGGACCAGCCGTCTGTCCCTCTCCAGCTGTGCGGCCTGGAGCAGGACGGGCTGAGGCTCACGTCTCCTTCTGACCCTCGCCAACCCGGGGCAGGCGGGCTGAGAGTCCTGGAGGTGGAGGGAAGAGGGTCACTCCTCCCCTCGGTCTGCCCCCGCCATCCGTTGTGGCGCCAGCAACGGGATGGCCTGGTGACCTCACACTAAGCCCTCGATGTTCGCGGAGGAAGACGTGATTTGATGGAGGCCTTTGAGGCAGGGTGTTCGCGGTGTAAGAGAGCTTGTTGCGCACCCGCGCAGATCGCCGCCTCTGCGCAGCCCCACTCGGTTGCGTTCTCCAAGGACTCGTTCCACCGCTTTAGGTTTGAATTCCGGCCCTTCATTAAGCGACTGTCACATCCTGGGTCGCAGGGCAGAGGCTGGGGTTGGAGGTGGGGCTGGTGGGCGCCGACTGGGTCTCGTACCTTGCGCTTGGCTCGTGCGGTTTTCGCACTTGGTAATTTGGTATCTTGCGGCTCAGAGACTAAAGGTCCCTTCTCCAAGGTCACACGGCCAGTGGCAGCTGGTGGAGAGGGGGGCAGTCGTGACCGTGGTCCCTGATGGCGCCACTTCAGGCCGAGACTGGGGTCCCGGGTCCGGGAGAGCGCCCCCAGGGCACCAGAAGCTTGCGAAGAGGGGTCCCCGCCGAGGGCTCCGGAGTGAGCACAGGGGCGTCGAGGACGTCAAGGGCGTGAGGCTGGGCGAGGGCAGGTCTCTCCGAGGCCCCTGTGCTTCAGTTTACCTGTCTAACCGATGGACAGACACGCCGTTCCCACAGTCGGTGCGAGCTCCTCCCCGCTGCCCGCGTCATGGAACCACGGCCTGACCCCGCAGCTCTCGGCTAAGTTTAGAGCAGAAAGAAAAACAGCTTCCCCCGCAGCGACAAAACCCCGGCTCAGCCCTTAACTCTCCGTGCTCGCTACTTGGATTCGAACCCAGCACGCTGTGGCCTCTCCCGGCCTCAGTTTCCCTATTCATCCATAGGTGTGCTTTTCCCAGAAGTTTTGGGGAGATGAGAGGGAGGGGTAGGTGGTAGCCACTCCCAGGCCTCCCCCTCTGAGCACAGGTTTAGGGTATCCACCGCCACTAGCCCGCCCCCAAGAGTCTCTCTCCTCCAGTCACCCGGCACACTCGGAGGCCGGGTAAGCGCTAAGAAGTCCCGCCCCTCCGGGTGACGTCACGAAGCGGGAACTCAGAAACGCTGGACTTTAGGGGCTTCTCCAGGAGCCCCAGAACCCGAACAGACCGAGAGCGGTCGGACATAGCCGAACACCCGAGTGAGGCCGGACTAAGCCGAATATGCCCGACCTAGCCCGAGCGCCACCCGGACTTTCTCGAAAACCTGGCGCTACCGAACACGCCCGAACGCATCCGAACCTACCCGAATGCGGTCGGTTGTAGCCGAATTCTACCGAATTCACCCGACAGAACTCAGGGGAAGAGGTCCAGTCCTGTATGATCAGACCCAGCTTAGTCAAACCTGACCGTACTTGACGGAGCCGGACCGAATCCAGCTGAACCGGACAGAATCCTGACGAATTCCCCACCCCCAACCCGGTCTGAGCCGAATTCCCTGTTCGGAGTCTTCCGGCAGGCGTCGATCCCATCCGTGGACGGGGATGGGGTGACCTGGAGGGGGACCAGGTGGACACTGGCCCTCGGCCAGGAGAGGCGTGTCTAGGGGCGGCCCCTGGGGTCTTCCTGTCTCCGTCTTTCCTGCCCGCTCCCTTCTCAGAAACCTGTGACCCACTTGCAGCCCCTCTCCCTGGTTGCTAACTCTCCCTCCCACACTTCTGTTCTAGCCCCCTGCCCCCTGCCACTGTTTCTCTGACCCCTGACTCCAAGGGGGAGAGTCGTAGATCCCCCTTATTCCGTCAGGGTGTGGCTGGAGGGAGAGACGGGGCTGAGAGATGGGAGGGGAGGGGCGATTGGGGATTGCCTGGAACAGGAGGAGGACGGTGCTCTGGGGAGAGGACACATTCTGTGCAAAGGCCCAGAGGTGGAAGAGAACAGGCAGAGCGTTCAGGCCAAAAATAAAGCAGAAGAACTGGGGAGCTAAGGATAGGGCCAGAGCGAGCTGGAGGCGTGGTTGGTGAGATTGGGGCAGGGCCATATGGGCTGAGGGTGGGGACCTGGAGCTGGGGTAAGGGGACAGGTGGTCCAGGGCGTAGCCAAAGCTGGCTGGGGATGGGGGCCTCTCCTGGCTGTGAGGAGCCTTCGCGTGTGCCCCGTCTAGGCGGGACCGAGGTCCCCTCCAGAGAGGAAAGCCCAGGAAGTCGTTTTCAATCTCCATGAACTTACCTGCGACCTGGACCTCAGTTTACTCCTTAGTAATACGGGAGCCCTGTCACTCTCCACAGGTGCTAGGTTGTAACTCCCTAAAAGCACCCTGGGGATGAAGTCTTCCACACCCATATTAGAAACAAAGTTGTTGATGTCCATAGAAAAGCTGAGACCTACCCATGGTCACAACAGCCACTTGGAGACAGATCCGAAACTCATGTCCTGGAGTCCAGATTAGTCCCAGTGGAAAAGACTCTGGGGTACAGAGGTGGAGATGGAGGCGTGAGGGGCGTGGTGTCCCTGAGTGGGGGTGTGACTGTGGGACAGATGGACAAGCTGCAGGCCACTCCTGCCCAGCCCACCGCGTGGCCCCAGGGAGGATGTGACAAAACTGATATAGGCCATGACCCAGCATCCATATGCCAGGACCCTCGGCTCTGACTATGACTCCTTTTCCTTCAGCTTGGACCTGGAAAATGGGCTCTCATGCAGAAGAAGCGCCCTGGACCCTCAGGCCGGGTCTGGCCTTGGCCGGGTCATCCAAGCCTCTGCCCAGCACAGCCAGAGGCGGGAGTCCTTCCTGTACCGCTCAGACAGTGACTACGAACTCTCGTCCAAGACCATGTCCCGGAACTCCTCTGTGGCTAGCGACCTGTGAGTGTGAGGCTGGGGGATAATACCTCTTTCTACTTCCTTCCTTCCTTTATTCCTCCATTCAGCACACCTCCTTCAAATGACCGTTTGATGTGGGCTTTAAAGTTTATGTAGGAGTTTGCCTATTTGCTTGTTCAGTCGGACATGCCGAGAATGATATCCAGTGATCCTCTGTGCCTCACTTTAGGCTGGCGTTGGGTGGCAATCCAGTGACATTAAGGCCAATTAACAGCAACCGAACATACACTTTGATTTGAACTTCCTGGTAGCCATAATTTCCTGCCTCTACTAAGACCCCTATTGCCCCTGGGACTCAGATTCTCCATTTGTGAGATGGGGATAAAGTGAGTGATTGGTCAGAGGGGCTGTGGCTGCTTTCAGAGAAGAGTCAGGTGAGGGGAGTCCAAGAACTACTAGGAAGACACCCAAAGGAGGGAGTCGGGGCAGGAGGATGCACTCAGCTGAGGGCACAGCGTGGGTAAAAGCTGAAAGATGCGGGACTTCCCTGGCGGTCCAGTGCTTAAGACTCCGCGCTTCCACAGCAGGGGGCACGGGTTCAATAACTAAGATCCCGCATGCCACGTGGCGCAAAAAGGAAGAAAAAACAACAAAAAAAAACCCGCATAAAAAACTGGAAGATGGGAACGTGTGGGAGGGCTCCTTCTGACCGCCCTTCTACGTCTGGTCTCCCCGCAGACACGGAGAAGACGTGATTGTGACACCCTTTGCCCAGGTGGGTGCCCACCTCTTCCTTCTCCCGTGTGCCGGGCAGGTAGAGCCGACCCCTCCTTCCCAACGCTGACCGCTCCCCCTCGCAGGTCCTGGCCAGTCTGAGGACGGTTCGGAGCAACGTTGCGTCCCTTGCCCACCTGCAAGGCCGCGGGGCAGCCAAGTACGCAGGGGGCGGGGCGGGGCGGGGGCGGGGCATTGCGGAGAGAAGGGCAGGGCCTGGTGGAGAGGGGCGGGATCAGAAGACAAGGTGGGCGAAGCAGAGGCGGGGCACGGGCGGAAAGGGCGCGGCTGGCAATTCGGGGATGGGGGAAAGGGGAGGAGGGGCCGGGGCCACGAGGTCTTGGGGGCGGGGCCCTATGGGTGGGGCAGGCCGCTCCTGAGCAGATTGTACTGCAGGCAGGCATGCGTCGGGAACACCCCATCTGGCAGTCAGCCCCCTCCACCAACAGGTAATGCGCCTGCTCCTATCCCCTCCTTCCACTGTGGGACAGCTGTGAACTTCCTCTCTATGGGGACCTCTCCAGCCCATGAATCCTTAGGCTGTGCTAATTGTAAACCTACCCCCCAACCCCACCCCGCCAACCCCCCGCCCAAACACCCTTGGGGTTGCGGAGATGCTGGGGTCCTGAGTGGCCCCATTCTCATTGGGAAGGGATCCAGGGTCCAGATGCAGAGATGGGAGCAGGAGGGGCACAGGGTTCCCAGGTGGGGGTGGGGCAGGCCCCTGACCAGCTTGGCCCCCAGAGGACACTGGGCAGACGCTGGCTTTGGAGACACTGGACGAGCTGGATTGGTGTTTGGATCAGCTGGAGACACTGCAGGCGCGGCACTCGGTGGGGGAGATGGCCTCCAACAAGGTTAGTAGGGCCAGATAACTGAGATCACTTGCCTATGTCCACAGTGCCCCCATCATCACTGACATCACCTTCCCCTGCAGTTCAAGTGGATGCTGAACCGGGAGTTGACTCACCTGTCTGAAGCCAGCCGCTCTGGGAACCAAGTGTCTGAGTACATATCCCAAACCTTCCTGGGTGAGCTATGGTGGGTCACTGACTAGGCCACATTACAGAGATAAGAAGAGGGAAGGGAAAGAAAGACTTCTGCTACAGACCTCAACTGAGGAAGATAGAAGCAGACACGGACACCCCCAGCCCCATGAGGCAGGGCTGGACCAGAGGGAGGGACAGGAGGATCTTCCAGGAGGAAGGGGACATTAAAGTTAGGGTTTTGAAGCATGAGTAGAAGTTTGCCAAGGAGGAGATAGAGGGAACCACAGAGCTGGGTCTCCAGCTTGGGAGACGGAAAGGACATTTGACTGTTTTGGGAAAAATACTAAGCTCCAGGTGCCCAGGGGCCATGTCCAGCAGAAGAGGTCACTGAGATCAACCTTGAACAGAGGAGAAGGGTATCTACAGGCCAGAAAAGACTTTACTCTGAGATTACTTTGGTCCAGGTAAAAAGGAAATAGGTTGATCTTGAGGCTTGGCAAGGTCCAGTACTTGAGGCCAAGCAGGCCAACCCTAGCAGGTGAATTGACTTCTCTGAGCCCTACCCTGCCCCATCTACAGACCAGCAGACTGAGGTGGAGTTGCCCAGGGTGACCCCCACGGAGCCCCCAAGTCCCATGTCCCAGATCAGCGGCCTGCGTGGACTCCCCCACAGTACCAGCATTTCTGCAGCCACTGTCCCACGCTTTGGGGTCCAGACTGATCAGGAGGGGCAACTGGCCAAGGTGGGTTTACAATAGGAATGCTGAGACCCAGGTTTGAAACCTGGCTCTGTGTGGCTACCCTATTTTGGGCCTCAGTTTGCCCACCTATATACTGACCAGGTGGGGGTCAAAGTAGGACCTGAGGCCTGGGGATGGGGGTTGAGGCTCCAGAGTCTGGGGAAGTTGGGCTGCAGTTAAGCTCCAGTCCTTCACATTTTAGGAGCTGGAAGACACCAAGAAGTGGGGGCTTGATGTGTTCAAGGTGGCAGAGCTAAGTGAGAACCGGCCCCTCACAGCTATCATGTTCAGCATCTTTCAGGTACCTCCCCTGCCCTTGGCTTCTAATACCCTTGTGTTTCCTTCACTCCTTCCTACCTCAGGACCTCATGGGACACACATTCTTCAAATCCTCCCTAACATCCCTGAATGGGGTCATTTGAGCAGGGGCATTGAAGGATGGATAGGCATTTGTTAGGTTTAAAAGTTCACTGCTGATTGGCAACAAGACTCAAGCCTCAGCCTTGGGCCAGGCCTGAAGGGACCCAGTCTGTAGGGCACAACTGTGGGGTCAGAGATGAGCCAGAGGGGAAGGACAGAGACCAAGGGAGTTCAGATGGAGAGCAGGGAGGGCATCCTGAAAGAGAGGGCACTTGAGAGATGGATAGGGATTCAGAAGGAGAGAAGGCATAGGAATAGTGTGTGCTGCCACCCAGAGGCCGAGGCCCTGACTGGGGCCCTGTGATGGACCAGGAACGGGACCTGCTCAAGACATTTCGGATCCCAGCCGACACACTTGCCACCTACCTACTGACACTGGAGGGTCACTACCACAACGATGTGGCCTACCACAATAGCCTACACGCCGCTGACGTGGCCCAGTCTACACATGTGCTGCTGGCCACACCTGCGCTCGAGGTAGGGCCCTACAGCTGCAGGCAGCCCTGGTGCGTGCAGGGCACAGAGAGCCTACCCCTCACCTCTTATGCTCCGTGCCCACTCAGGCCGTGTTCACAGACCTGGAAGTCCTGGCTGCCATCTTTGCAAGCGCCATCCATGATGTGGATCATCCTGGGGTCTCCAATCAGTTTCTCATTAACACCAGTGAGTTAGGGGGCTGGGCCCTGCCACCACCTGTCAATCAAGTGATGTTAGTTGGTCCCATTCCTGCTCTGAGTCTCCCTGTTTGTGAAATGACTGCCACAATCTTCCCTCCCTTAGGTGCTGAGAGCAGACCCAGATATACAGTAGACACTCAATAAATGAGAGAATAACAAATGTGGCAGAGCTGATTTGGGCCCACTGAGATTTTAAAGTTTAGGATCCTTTGTGGTGTCAGAAAAACTCAGTCAACAAGCAATTATTGGGTACCTCTTATATACATCCCTGGAGAGCTGGAGATAAGAGTGGAGCCCTCTCACCTGAGGATCCCAGGGTCTAATAAGACAAAGACTTGGTAGTTCATTCAACCAGCACTCAGCACTGTCTCCTGCCATGCCAAGTCCCCAAGGAGTCACCAGTCTCGAGGAGGTAGAGCTGAACACAGATGCTGCCCCCCACCCCCGCAGAGTCAGGGCAGGGCCATGGGGAGAGACAGGGTCCTAGAAGGCTTCCTGGAGGAGGGGGCATTGGAGTTGGGGCTTCAATGCATGAGTAGGAGTTTACCGAGAATTTACAGAACCGGCCTTTGGGTGGAGTAGGTTGAGCAGGCAGTTCTTGAGGTGCTCCACCTCCCCTACAGACTCAGAGCTTGCACTTATGTACAATGATACCTCCATGCTGGAGAACCACCACCTGGCTGTGGGCTTCAAGCTGCTGCAGGCAGAGAACTGTGACATCTTCCAGAACCTCACCATCAAGCAGCGGCTGAGTCTGCGCAGGATGGTCATTGACATGGTGAGACAACAACGATGGATGGGGTGGGGCGATCTTGGTATGGCTGGGGGTTCAGTTGGACCAGGGCATGTCCCCATTCTGAGTCCAAGCTTCCTGGTCTGTAAAATGGGGCGATGACTGTCCAAGCCTTGGGTAGGGGTGACTAGGCCCTTTGTCAGGCTAATCAGGTCTTGGATGTGATTCACGTGCAAATGATGTGGAAACTTTCTGGGGTTTCAGGTACAACTTTTCTGACCCTTGAGTCTGTGCATTTGATATTTTTCAAGCTGGGAGACACCAGTATGTTTTGGGTTCTTATGCATCAATTCACTTATTTAACAAGCATTTATTGAGCATCTATTGTGCTTGTCCTGTGACAATGACCATTAGAATTCTAACCTTTATGAAACTCAGTCTGTGGGGGAGATGGGCACATAGGTGGGAGCCATGATGGGGGACCCACAGCAGAGCCATGATGGGGGACCTGTAGACAGAACTGTGATGGAGAGATGCTCAAGGTTGAGGAGGGCTTCCCCAGGAGGGAACACTGAAGTCAGGGCCGGAAGAGTGTAGAGGACCATGGGGTGGGGAGGAGTGTTCCCAGCAGAGGGAACAGCATGTGGGGAGGGCTCAGAGGAAACCAGGCTCCAAGTGAAGAGGAACTAAAAGTTTGCTGAGGCAGAGTGGGGGCTCTGGGCAGTGGGCACTCCCAGTGGAAGCATCATTTGGGCCAGATGGGAGGTTTGGGGAGAAGTATTTTTTAAAAAATATTTATTTATTTATTTATTTTTATTTGGCTGTGCCGGGTCTTAGTTGCCGCACGAGGGATCTTCATTGCAGCGTGCAGGATCTTCGTTGCGGCGTGCAGGATCTTTAGTTGTGGCATATGGGATCTTTAGCTGTGGCATGCGGGCTCTTAGTTGCGGCATGAGGGATCTAGTTCCCTGACCAGGGATCGAACCCGGGCCCCCTGCATTGGGAACATGGAGTCTTAACTGCTGGACCACCAGGGAAGTCCCCTGGGGAGAAGTTTTGAGACTTCTGTCTGATTGTCAAAGAAGCCCGTGGGTCATCCCTGGGCTGGGTCCGCATGGGTCCAGCTAAATGAATTTTAAGCAGCTGTGCTCAGAGCTGAACTTCCCTTCCGGTGGCTGAAAACAGCCCTCCTGGGCACGCAGCAGCCACAGGAAGGTTTGGGGAGCACTGAGTCCACCTGTGGCTCCCACGGCCCTCTGGATAAATCCCCCACTCCTCCCTGAGGCCCTCCCCATTCTTGTCACCCTCACTTGCTCCCATGTTGCTCCTGCACTCGTTTGCTCTAGCCACAACTCTCTCCTCTATGTTCCTCAGCTTATTCAGCCTCAGGGCCTTTGCACTGGCCAAGTCATCTGCTGGGCTTCAGGCATGTTTCATGTCAACCCCCAGGTCTAATATCCCTCCCTCATGCCCTGTCCCACATGTGGGATGCACCCCACAAGCCTAGCAACCTTGGAGAAGAGACTATTGACTCAGCTTCTCTTGTGAGCTGGGTTTACAGCAAATCTTGATACATGCCCCCATTTGACAGATGAGGATACTGAGGCTCAGAGGGCTGAGGATCCAAGTGGGTGTGGCGTCTGGGAGGGGGGGAGTGGGGGTGGGGCAGGCGCTATCCTCATACCTGCCATCCTCCTTCACCTTCCCCCAGGTGCTGGCCACAGACATGTCCAAACACATGAACATCCTGGCTGACCTCAAGACCATGGTGGAGACCAAGAAGGTGACAAGCCTTGGAGTCTTGCTGCTAGACAACTACTCCGACCACATCCAGGTGTGTGGCTGGGCCAGCCCTAAGGTCTTGGTTTCCACACTCTCATTCAGCTGCATTTATGAAGTGCCAACTGCGTGCCCAACTTGAAGAAATGGAGGCACATACGGTCGCGTGGCTGTGCCTTAGCCACCCTTCCCCCTGCCCAGCCTCAGTTTCCCCACCTATAAGATGGGTATGTCCATGGCGCCAGCCTCTGGGGCGGGTACCAGGCCTGGGGTGGCCTGGCCTGAGCCCTCCCGAGCCTCGGTCTCACCAGGTCTTGCAGAGCCTGGTGCACTGTGCCGACCTCAGCAACCCCACCAAGCCGCTGCCACTCTACCGCCAGTGGACAGACCGCATCATGGCTGAGTTCTTCCAGCAGGGCGACCGTGAGCGCGAATCAGGCCTGGACATCAGCCCCATGTGCGATAAGCACACGGCCTCGGTGGAGAAGTCCCAGGTCTGAGGGTGACTGAGCCGAGCTGGTGGGCACTGGGGAGGTGGGAGGGAAAGGAGTGGCTGAGCTGACCCCACGAGTCCTGGCTTGACCCCTGGCTGGCAAATGAGGGGATGTGGCCTAAGGGTCTGCCCTGGGCTGTGCAGAGTCAGGCCTGGGATGTATTCCCTCTGGGCTGCCGGAAGAGAGATCTTCACTCACTTGTGGAGTTTGGAAGTATCTGTTCTGAGTGACATAGGAGATTCTTGAGGTGCTCCTAGTCTGGGGGACACATTCATCCAGCTCTGAGGAGTCAGGGCTGAGGTAGAGGGAAAGACTTAGGGGTTGGGGGAGCCCAAAAGGGGCAGAGGAGTCTTCCAAGAGGAGGGGTTATTTGAAGACGGTTTCGAAGGATGTGTAGGAGTTGGGAAATGGCATTCCAGGCAGAGGGAACAACCTGGGCAAAGGTCTGGGGGCTGGACCGGGTCTAGGTTCCATGGTAACCCACCACCCAGCAACCTCTATCCCCCAACTCTGTATCACCCCACAGGTGGGTTTCATTGACTACATTGCCCACCCACTGTGGGAGACGTGGGCTGACCTGGTACACCCAGATGCACAGGACCTGCTGGACACTCTGGAGGACAACCGCGAGTGGTACCAGAGCAAGATCCCCCGCAGCCCTGTGGACCCCACCAGCCCCAAGCAGGGTGAACCCGACAGATTCCAGTTTCAGCTGACTCTGCAGGAGGCAGAAGAGGAGGAGGGAGAGGAGGAGGGAGCATTGGGTGGGAAGGCCTCAGGGTCACCTGACACTGAGCTCCTGTCCCCTGAGGCCAGCCCAGACCCTGGGGCCCTATACCTGGACAACCAGAGGACCATGGGCAAGCCCTGTGTGGACCATGAGGGCAATGTGATGGCTGAGCCTTTGGGCACCTAGTGGCCCCTGATGGGTGGGTGGACTTTCCAGGAAGAGGTCCCAAGTGGCCCCTGCTTTGCCTTCCGCACCCACTGAGGGAGACAATCAGGCTTTTAGCTACAGACAGTTCTCAGGGTTGAATTGGAGGCACCTGGCGGGGTCCACGCTGACCCTGAGCTCAGCTGAGAGAGCTCTCCAAGGAGCTGGGCTGGGAGCAGCCTCTTCCAGGGCCCTTGAGTTCTCCCTCCTGGACTTCAACCCCTGGTGTAGAAAGGGAGTATCTGCCAGGCCCCTTGTCTATCTTCTCCAGTGGTCACTCTTCAGCCACGTCCATCACTTTATTCTTTCATTCTTTATCCAATATTTACCGGGCACCTACTGTGTGCCAGGCCTGTGCCTGTTATGTGCCTGTGGGGTAGCCCTGCACAAGGAGGTGGGGAGTCAGCCTCAAGGAGATGCCCCCTCCCCTAGACACCTCCCCTTCATCTGCAAGGCAGCTCATTACAAGAGAACAAGAACTTGAATGGGAGAATTCTCAGCACCAAAGCTTCATCCAGACCCAATTCTGGCTCTGGAGCTCTGGTGGGGGGTGATAGGGGCCATGAAAGAGAGGGCTGTGTGTCAGGAACTGTCTCTGAAGACTGATTTAACCTTCATTGCTTGTGCACTGGCTGTTGCTTTAAGTTGCTGTGGTTTCTGTCTTCAGGTCTAAGGATCCTAGTTCTCCCTGGTCCCAGGACCCCCTGCTGGCTCCCTTATACTTTCTCCCTCTCTAGAACAGCAACAAAAGCACAGACTTCTCCCCCACGGAAGTTCTCTCCATCTTCTGATTCTGAGGCTGTCTCAGATTCCCCGTAGGGAAAAGGAGGCCTCTGATGCTTTCTTGCGAGTCACAGCCCCTTCTGGGCCTCAGTTTCCCCTCCATGGCCTGATCCTTAGTACTTGGGTAAACTTTGGTTGGAGGGTGGTGTTTGTGACCTCCCTGAAATATCTTAGAAATATGGGGCATTCTCTGGGGTTAAATAAACTCTATCACCCATAATTAGTACCGTGCCCATTTCACGGATGGGGAAACTGGAGCGGAGAGGTCCTGTGGCCTGAGGGCTCAAGGCCCTGTAGGTGGGGTCACACGTTAGCCAGCGGCGCCCTCTGGTGGCTGGAGGCGCAGCAGGGAGGCGGGGCGAATTCGGGGCCCTTCCTCGCTTTGCCAGAAGTCTCTCCCGCGCCCAGCTTGGTTGAGTTCAACCTGAGGGTGCGGGCGTGGCGCAGAGCAGGTGAGGCGGCTCTGTGCTCAAGTCTCAGATTCAATTCCCGCTTCCGGAGGCCTCAGTATCCCCCCATCCCACCACATCCCCCACCCCCTAGCCTCCCTCCCCGCGTGTCTGATGACTTTTACATGGCACAAGTCATCACAGCAGCCCCTGGCTTCAAGAACAGCAGGCTTCATTCCTAAATAATTTCATTAATAATTTCATTCCATTGATGAGTCATCGTCATCACAATTAATGATCAAATTCCACAGAGGGAGAATTAAAGGGCAGCTGGATCATGAACTTGGTGCATTTCCTTCCACACTTTTAAAAGGCAGAGACTTATGGGATTTTTAAAAGGCAGAGATTTATGGGATTTTTATTTATATATATTTTTTATCATTTTCCCCTTGCAAGTAATACATGTCGCTGTAGAGAATCCGAAAATAATGGAAACATGTAAAGACGAAAATAAAATTCTGCTGTAACCTCACCCACAGATCATCTGCCTTCAGCATTTCACCTTATTTCCCTCTGTTTTTTTCTCTACCCATTCATAAGAACACTCATATGTCCCCCTTCATTTTGGGCCACAGGTATTCCTCCCTCTTACTGACTGCACAGTACCCACACTGGTTTTTTAACACCCCAAGCACAGTCCCACCTCAGGCCCTTGGCACATGCTGTGCCCCCCTACCTGGAATACTTCTCTCCCTCATCCTCACCCTTTGGGTCTCAGCTCAGCATCCCCTTCTCCAGGAAGTCCTTCCTGACCCTCCCCCACCCACCCCAGGCTGGCACTGGTGGAAGCTCTCTGGGAGTCTTTGCTTCGTGTCTACCACCCTCTCCAGACTGTGATCTTCAGAGTTCCCCAGAGATGGACTTTGAGAACGTCAACAAATCTCTTAACCTCCCCGAGCCTTTGTCATTTCGCGGGTAAAATGTGTTCTTTGTGAGGCTCACAGAATTGTAACAACAGGTATTGTTTGAGGAAAGCATGTCCTGAGCTCTTTCTTCACACGTATAGAAACTGAGGCCCACAGAGGGTATGAGGAAGAAGTCACTCACATGCTCCAGGTCTCCCATTTTCTCCTGTTTAGGGTCCTTCCTGAGGGACATAGTCCTTGCCTTTGTGGCCCACTCTAGACCCAAAGAGGAGGGTGGGAGAAGATCTTTAGGGCCCCTGGGAACTTTCAGCCCTTGTGAACTCCTAGGGTGACTCGTAGGGCCTCAGTTTGCCCTCTGTTGAGGGGGAAAATGTTGCCTGGCCCCCCTTCCTCACAGAGCTGGAGAGGGGTTGTCCCTCGAGCTTGTTTAGTGAGTTCCAGCCTCAGGGCCTTTGCACTTGCTGTTCCTGCTGTCTGGAGCACTGTTCCCCCACTTCTCCCAGTGGCCAGCTCATTCTCCTCCTTCAGATTCCTGCTCAAATGTCACTTCCTCAGAGAGGTCGTCCCTAACCTCAGTGGCCAAAGTCACGCTCCTTCTAATCATTCATTTGTTCATTCATTCATGTCATACCATCACAGGGCACCTACTGTGTCCAAAGGTGTAGGTGCTGGGGACACCGATCACCGACTTTCAAAGCTCACAGCTGGCTATTGGATAAATAAGTCAACATGATCATTTCTAATGGGGATGTGTCAGGAAGGAGAACTATGGTGACATGATAGGAGGTGACATGGTGAAATCAGAACTTCTGGAGGGAGGTGGGTGTTGATTGGAGATCTGAAGGGGATGAGAGAGCCAGGCACAGAAAGAGCTGGGGAAATACCTGGGGAAGAGGACACAGCAGGTGCAAAGGCCCTGAGGCAAGGTTGCACCTGGAACCTCGAAGAGGGAATGACTCACCGGAGGAGAAAGATGAGGTAGTGGGATGGGATCTGAGAGGGTTTGGGGCCCTTCTGCTACCCAGCTCTGTTGCTCGGACCAC
Source organism: Balaenoptera physalus (assembly GCF_965194825.1). Taxonomy (NCBI): domain Eukaryota; kingdom Metazoa; phylum Chordata; class Mammalia; order Artiodactyla; family Balaenopteridae; genus Balaenoptera; species Balaenoptera physalus. The sequence goes on along the minus strand of NC_138890.1, from coordinate 12,893,528 downwards.
ACAGGACACCTCCCCTCAAGTCTGTAGTCCCCACCTCCAATTCAACCATCCTAATTCCAGAGCCTTATGCTGATTCTTAACAATAAATCCTTCCATTATTTTTATTTTAAAATACAAAATCCTGGGACTTCCCTGGTGGCGCAGTGGTTAAGGATCCGCCTGCCAATGCAGGGGACACGGGTTCGAGCCCTGGTCCGGGAAGATCCCACATGCCGCGGAGCAACTAAGCCCGTGCGCCACAACTACTGAGCCTGTGCTCTAGAGCCCACGAGCCACAACTACTGAGCCCGTGTGCCACAACTACTGAAGCCCGCGCGCCTAGAGCCCGTGCTCCGCAACAAGAGAAGCCACCGCAATGAGAAGCTCGCGCACCGCAACGAAGAGTAGCCCCTGCTCGCCGGAACTAGAGAAAGTACGTGTGCAGCAACGAAGACCCAACGCAGCCAAATAAATAAATGAATAAATACATAAATAAAATAAAATACAAAATCCTTTGTGCAGAAGCTGGTATACATTGGTGTGGGCTTTTACCCTTTGGGAAAAAAATAAGTGCGTGTTTCCGATCGACACCCAAGTACAAAGCCGGAAGCATGCATTTGGGAGGTCAGGGAGCCTAGCTGCCTCGCACGCCCTCCCCTCCACCTGGGCAGCTCCTGGAGCTCCGCCCCCCCCCATCCCCCACCCCAAAGCGGGAACTCGACTGCTGGTCTTCCCGTGGGGAGAGATTGGAGGTGGATTTATATTTATTCATTATCTTTTTCTGAATCTTCCCAGTTCTCCGCAGTGGGTTTGTGATACTTTTATAGTCTGAGTGAAGAGGAGGGACAAAAATGTTATCCTTAGAAAAAAATAGATTTCCCAACTGCAAGGAGAGCTGGAGGGAAGTCTCCGCACTTCCGGGGCGCTGGGGGCGGGGGTAGGGGGCGTGGGCGGCCTCCAGGCGCTAAGTTATTCTGGTTTCTAGGCGCCTCTGCAGCTGGCGAGCTTTTTATAAAAAAGACAAGCCCCGCCCCTCGTCTCCTGAGGAGGAATCAGGGAGATGAGAATTTTCCTGGGGCCACACGCCCCCTGCCGGGTGTGGGGACCAGAGTTGGGGCGGAGGGCAGAGACCTGGAATGGAGGCCAAGGTCTCGTTCTTCCTCCCCTCTCCCAATTCTGACTTTTTCACATGAAGATGGATGTGACGGGTCACCTTGGACCCCAAAGTCTCCATCTCTGAGTCATTTTGCCAGGATGGAGGAGGGAGGACTCTCTGTCCCTGTCTTTTTAAACTCAGGAACCAGGGAGGAGTAAAGCATCTCCCACCCCTTGTCTTTATTGTTGGGTCTTTGAACCTCGCTCGTATCCTCCCTGTTTCCCAGGTTTTTTACCGCAGACTTTGCGAGTTTAGGGGACAGGCCGTCTTTCTGCCCTACTTCCGCCATTTCGTTGAATTTTTCTCTGGAAAATGGGGAGCAGGAAGGAAAGGAGTTCCTGGAGCGTTCGTTAGCCCCTTCCTTTTTTCTGGAAATTGGTGGGGAAGGGTGACTCTCTTGATCCCAATTTCTTCTTTCTTCATCTCAGAAACAGGGTGGAGCATCTACTAGCCCAGCCTCTTTTGGGGGTCTTACAGCTGAAATTAGACGGAGTCTATCTTGACCCCTATTTCCGCTTTTTCTTCTTTTCTACTTATGTTGAACCCAATAAATAGGAGACGTGGAGCATCTTCTCGAACCTCTGTTCCTCTTTTCTGAAATTGGGAATAGGGAGCGTTTAAGGAGAGGTCACAGCACCCTGGACTGAAAGGGGACCTGCTGAGTCTCCGACCTGAGTGCATGGGGGCGGGGAAGTGGAACACCCCAAGAAGACCCAGGCTCAGCCCAGGCCTCAACGTCTCGCCCCTTCAACCGCTCGGGAACCGTCATTGGACAGGAGGAGGGAGTGACAATTGGCTACTTTGCCCGTCGCTCGAGGACTTAAGCCAATGAGAAGGCGCCGCGCAGCCCCGCCTCCCTAACGCTAAAGAGAGGCGGAGCCGGCAGGCGATTCCTCCCCTCCCGCACCGCTTCTGCTAGCTACTGGATGCGCTCTCTGGGCCCCGCCCCATTCTCGCGTCAATCTGCGTGAGAGCCCCGCCCCTCCCGGCTCTGTGTGCGACCGTGGACCACATCCCCATCTGTGGCTCCTCCCCAGAATGGCGTCACGACCGCATCTGCATGTGAAGCCCCTCCCCTCTCTTTGCAGGACGTCACCGCGGACTGCAGGGGCCTGAGCCGCTACCGTCGCCTCCGCTGCCACGCAGCCCCACATCAGCGCGCTGGGGGCCCTGTCACCGCCGCTGCCAAAAAAGTCGCTGCCGCTAGGGTCGCCGCCGCATCAGTGCAGGGCAAGGTGAGCTCCCGGACGGTCCGGTGCGCTCCCTCTCGGAGCACCTACATAACCTTCATTTGACTGATGGGCTGGGGTAGGGGGACGAAGTTGGCCGGCGTTAAATGAGGGGAATGATGCGGCGGTCGCGAGCCTGGGGAGGGGTAGGGCCCCGGCTCCCTCTACCTGCCCTATCCTCACCCCCACCCCCATCCCTCCACCCCCGGCTCTGCGGCGGAGGGGGAGGGGAGACGAGACGAGTTCCTTGCGGGAAGCTGTGCGCGCGGGAGGCTCCGTGCGTGCGCGTGCGCGTGGTGTGCACACGCGTGTGCGCGCCCGCCTGTGCGGGCGGATCTGTGTGTACCCTTGCTTGTGTACCAGGGTATTCTCGTGTGACCCCTTGGAGGTCCCGATCCAAGTTTGTGCGTGTTGCAGGCATGTGGAGGGAGACGCGTGGACTGTGCGTGTGCGTGCACAGCAATGTGCATATGTGCGCGAAGATGCGTGTCCGTGTGGGTGAAGTGTACTCGGCTGCATGGGTGGAGGACGCAGTGCGCACGGGTGGGTTTGCACATTTGTATATGCATGTCGGTGTGCAGACAGGCTCTGTCCCGTGCACCGAGTGTGTTCGACGCTCAGATATGCACGAGCGTGTCTGTGTGTGCCCTGCTGTGTGCATGTGAGCGTGTGCACGCCCCGCTCCTATCACGTGATGTAGCTGTCTCAGCCCAAGCTCTCCCAGCCTGGGAGTCTGGGAGGAGGACTGCGGACACGCGTCCCCGCGGTACCATACACGCGTGTGCACGTGCGCCCGCGTGGCTCAGTTCTGAGGAAAATGAATGATTGATGGGGGGCGGGGCCGGCCGTAGTCACCCCTCCAGGCGCAGCTGTAGTGCTTAGATTACAGCCGGACCTGGGGAGCAGGCCTGCTGGAGGGGCCTGCAGGGGTGTCTCCATCCCCTTCGCTCTGAGGTTCTCCCCTGAAACCTCGGGCCTTTCAAGGTCATGGCCCGCCCTCTGCCGTGGGCCGCACCGTTAGTACTGGGGCTCCTGATGGGATAAGGGTAATCTCCATCCCTCTCTGGGAGCTCTCCATCCTGAGCCTGGGCTTGGGTGTTTGGGGATGGAGGGAGACCCCTCACGCTTGCCTACGACCCGCACCCCCAGATGGCATCCGCCACAGACTCTCGCTATGGGCAGAAGGAGTCCTCGGACCAGAACTTCGACTACATGTTCAAGATCCTCATCATTGGAAATAGCAGCGTGGGCAAGACGTCTTTCCTCTTCCGCTACGCAGACGACTCCTTCACGCCTGCCTTTGTCAGCACTGTAGGCATCGACTTCAAGGTCAAGACCATCTACCGAAACGATAAGAGGATCAAGCTGCAGATCTGGGTGGGTCCAGCTGGGGGGATTCTGGCTTCATCACTCTCCCTACCGAGAATAGCAGCCCCAGCTTCGCCTATTTCTTTCCTGTCTAGATTCATTCATTACACACTGGGCATTTATCAAGCACTTACTGTGTACAAGGGGCTGGAGGCACTGAAGAGAGTGCCCCTGTCCTTCCATCAGTGCCTAATCAGTGCTCTTCAGGGGTGGGGAAGGAGCAAATGCTGGGTCCTCTCCTGAGCCTGACATCATCAGATGCATCATTTGCTTGGTGCCTCAGTTTCCCCATGTTCAAGTTCCTCCATGTGTGTCTGTATCAGGTTGCAGAGGGATCTTGACCCCCAACCTCATTCCCTGGGACAGGAGCAGGCTCCTCCGTCAGGGTCTTCTGGCCACTTCCCTCAACGCCTCCGAGGCCTGAGGAAGCCTGCTACATCCCAAGTCAGAACTGTTCGTTCCCTGCTCCCAGTCCTTCCACGGCTCCCACCTCACTCCGGGTAAAACCTGCACCCCTCCCCGCAGCCAGACCCTGCCTGGTCTGCCCCCGTTGATACCCCATCTCGTCTGTCTCCTTCCATCTCTGTCTCAGCCTCTTCATTGTTCCTCAAACGTACCAAATGCAGTCCCACTTCAGGGCATTTGCCCGGGCTGTGCCTTCTGCCTAGACTGTCCTTCCTCTGATCCCCACACGGCTCCCTCCCTCATCCTTCAAGTTTTAAAATTGAAGGCAGCCCACGCTGCCCATCCTTGTCGGGCTTTTTTCTCCTCAGTCCTCGCCACCCTCTGACGATACATTTTCTACCTTTTCACGGGTTTATTGTCTGTTTCCTGCACTGGATTGTCAGTTTCACAAGGGCAGTGATTTTGGTCCATTTTGTTTACAGCTGTGTCCCCAGTGCCCAGCACAGGGTGTGGCACAGGTACACGTGTGTTGAATGAATGAGGGAACGATCCTGTAGGTACCTTAGGATGACTGGGTACCACATTCCCAGTGCAGGCAGCCAGCTCACTCTCCCTGACCCACTGTGCCTCTGGGCAAGCCCCTGCTCCTCTGGGCCTCGAGGGGGCTGGACTTGACCATCTCAGAGTTCATACCCACTCTGAAGAGTTTCCGTGTGTGTCCTCTCTGACACCCTGTCTCTTCTTCCCCAGGACACGGCGGGGCAAGAGCGGTACCGGACCATCACGACAGCCTACTACCGGGGCGCCATGGGCTTCATCCTCATGTACGACATCACCAACGAGGAGTCCTTCAATGCGGTGCAGGACTGGTGAGCGTGCCCCCACCTGCTCGCAGATGGTCTTCTGAGCTAGGCTTGGTGTAAAGCCTGGGGTACAGGCAGAGATCAGAGAGCCCCAGCCGCTTGGCAGAAATGTAAATAACAATATTGGGGTCCCAGCCCTGCTATCAATCTATAATCATTAAAACAGTGTGGCATCAGCTCAAAATAATGGGAAACAAGGTTTCAGGTGGAAAAATGAAACTGTAAACATATAGGAAAAAAAAAATCTGGGACAGAAAATATGAAGACAGTTTGCATAGGTTAGAGGATATAAACATTTACATTTTCTGACTAGAGTAATGATAAATTTTGAGAAAATGTCTGAATTTGTTTTAAGAGCGAGAATTCTTCTCTGGGGATGGGGGGATCTGGGAAGGATGGGAAAGGCTGCTTGAAAGAGGACCTCCCAAGAGCAGTGAACTGTGGGAGCAGACACCTGCAGAGAGTGTTCCTGGCAGGACAAAGACGGGGAGGAGGACCGAGCCTGCCTCCCTCAAGAATTAATGGGAGGTGCGGGCTGGAGTGGGGTGAGGACGGGGAGAAGGGGGAGAGGGGGGCGGAGCTCAGATTCTCCAAGCCCTAACCCTCCTCTGTCACCACCTCCTCCAGGTCAACCCAGATCAAGACCTACTCATGGGACAATGCCCAGGTGCTGCTGGTGGGGAACAAGTGTGACATGGAGGATGAGCGGGTGGTGTCGTCGGAACGCGGTCGGCAGCTGGCTGACCACCTGGGTGAGTACCCAGCGAGGCGGGACACCCACGGGCTAGGAAAGGGACACTGAGGCCCCGAAAGGGGAGGAGACACACCCAAAGTCTCACAGCAAAGCCAGGATGGGGCGTGGATTCGAATCCAGATGATTCATACTTTCTGCAAGCTGGCCTTGATCCAGGGGCCATTTGAGGTGAGTCTTTTTTTTTTTTTAATTAATTTATTTTATTTATTTATTTTTGGCTGCATTGGGTCTTCATTGCTGCGCAGGGGCTTTCTCTAGTTGCAGCAAGTGGGGGCTACTCTTCGTTGCGGTGCGCGGGCTTCTCATCGCAGTGGCTTCTCTTGTTGCGGAGCACGGGCTCTAGGCACGCGGGCTCAGTAGTGGTGGCTTGCGGGCTCTAGAGCACAGGCTCAGTAGTTGTGGTACACGGGCTTAGTTGCTCCGCAGCATGTGGGATCTTCCCTGACCAGGGCTCGAACCCGTGTCCCCTGCATTAGCAGGCGGATTCTCAACCACTGCGCCACCAGGGAAGCCCCTTGAGGTGAGTCTTGATGGATGCTTAGGAGTTCACTCTGCAGGAAGTTTCTGGTTCATTCTGATACTCTCACTGCCCAGCCTTGTGCTGGGTGTTGCTGGGCCCCTGAGAGGCCTCCAGCTTTGTGAGAGAGGGAGGGACCTCAGCTGGGGGAGCCAGGCTCCTGGCACAGGTAAGTCTTCCTGGAAGTGGGCCTTGGATCTGGTACTTGAAGAAAAAGGGTGGTCTTTCAGACAGAATAAACAGTGTGGGCAAAGGCCAGACGTGGGAAAGATCCTTTTGGCAAATAGTTTTACGTGACTGGAACATGAGGGTCACTTGGAGGAAATATGGCTGATCTTGCAGGGCCTGAAGCACGAGCTGAGGAGCCAGACTTTTCAGAGGGCAATAGGGAGCCATGGAGAGTGTGTGAGCAGGGGAAGGCCTGGGATCTGAATGTCAGATGCCGCCAGGGCCAGGGCTGGGCTGTATGGTGGAAGCAGGGAAGTGGGTCTTACCAGGGCTCTGGGGACAATGAGAGGGGACAGTTTTAGGGTGAAGAAAGGAGTGCAGGAAATAAAGGCTGACTCAGTCCAGTGTTGCTTCCCCAAGGGACCTGTCAGTGCCTTTAACGTGCAGTTGGCACTGGGAATCTCCAGGTGTTACCTGCCCTCGGAAAAGTGTCTCTGGGCGTGGGGGGACCAGGGTCCTCACCCCTCCCTTCCCCGACCACAGGGTTCGAGTTCTTTGAGGCAAGCGCCAAGGACAACATTAATGTCAAGCAGACCTTTGAGCGGCTGGTGGATGTCATCTGCGAGAAGATGTCCGAATCATTGGACACAGCCGATCCTGCAGTCACGGGCACCAAGCAGGGCCCACAGCTCACGGACCAGCAGGCGCCCCCCCACCAGGACTGCGCCTGCTGAGAGCTGCCCCGCCCCATCCTGGCCCCGCCCCCTGCCCGCCCCCTGCCCGCCCCCTGGGCCTGAGCCAGGGCCCCTACTGGCCATGGGCGTGAGTCCCCTGCCCTGATTTAGCCCATCACCCTATTTATTATCGTAGCTATTTATTTATTTATTTATTGGAGGTGTCCCCCAGGGGCTCGGGCACCCCACCTGCTCCGTGCCCCACCCTGTACATACAGCCCTGTTCCCGCTCTGCAGTGGCGTGTCGTGGCCCCGTGAACTCACCACTCACCCTTCTCTCCAGAGCCCACCTTTTTATAAATTCACCCCCATCAACAGTTAACAGTTTTGAATAGGGGGCCGGATGACACCCCAGGGCAGTCTGGTTGCGTGATGCAAGGTAGCCAGACCTGCCAGCCCCCTGGCTGTGACACGGTAGGTCCAGGTGGCTGCAGGCATCTCGACGTGGACCACGGGGTGGGTCAGAGCCAGGAAATGGCCCGCCTGGCTCCTCGCCCCCAAGGTTGTACCTTTTTTTGGAGGGGGGCGGGGGCTGCTGTGGATATTCACCACCCTGGGACACCGCCTCCCACCTGACCTGTTCTGATGTCATGAGTGTCAAACATGTCCCCCAGTCCCCCCAGGAGATGTCATGACAACACTACACACACCCAATAAAGTGAATGGACGACACAGTGTCCCTATGAGCGCCGGCCTGCCAGTGCTGGCTTTGCTCATCCACAAGATTTTCAATTACAAAGAATTTAATTCTCTGTACTTCCATAGTCCACGAACAGAGGATGAGACTGGAGGCTATCCAGCCCCACCCAAGGCTCAAAATTCTGGGGGCCCTGCTCCAAGGGTATGGGCGATGTCCCCACCTTGGTCCCAGAGCCCAGCCCGCAGGAGTGTTGAGGGCTTGGTACTAGCTGGCTGGCTGAGGCCCAGGGCTGAGGATGGAACATCTGTCACCAGTCACTTGAGGCTCTCCCAGAAGGGTTGGGGGATGACGGTCCATCTTCATGGTCGTGTTCCAGATGGAGAAACAGAGGCCCGGCAGTGGGCTTGGAAGGGGCAGCCCAACCGGATGCCTAGGAATCGGGGTGGGCCTAGGCCTGGGCCCAGCAGTCTGTTCCACTTCCTGCCGAGGCAGCTGGTCAGCTGAGGGTCAGTCTTGCCCTGTCTGGCATGTGGTGGCAGTGTGGGGCAGCTCAGTGCCCAGGGCCACACAGCCTGGGGGCGCTGGGGGGCCTGGGATCTGTCCACACAAGAGGATCTGGTTATAGGCACTATTCATCCCTCTGGACTCCTCACTGAACCCTCCTCCACCCGTCAGGGCTGGGGTCAGCCTTGCTGGACAGATGTGGCAGGGACCTGGCCGAGGTCACATCAGACAGAAGACGTGGGCTTGGTCTTCACCCCGCTGGTGGATCAGCAACCCACCCACCCACCATGGGGTACAGGTTGTCGTGGGCACAGGAGGCCCGCACCCTGGAGCGTAGTTGTACTGCCATTTGGGGCTCACACATGTGGCCCCCCAGGAGTCCCCTGGGTACTTGGTCTGCCCACTGCACTTACCCGGTATTTCAGATAGGAGAGGTATGTGTCCCAGCCCAGCGTCAGGCCGTTGATGTAGGTGACTCGGAACTGGGGGGGCACGAAGAGGAAATTCACCAGCTGCGCAGCGGGCCACACGCACCAGTCAGCCTACGGGGAGGGGTGGAATGCAGTGAGAGGCGGGGCCGGGAGGGACCTGGGTGGGGCCGGGTGGCTGTGAGAGGTGGGGCTTTGAAAGGGGGTGCCTGTGAAAGGGAGAGGAGGGACAGATGCAAGGGGGCGGAGATGAAGGACAGGCGGGGCCTGGGAGGGCACGCCCACCTTGTAGAATTCCCAGAACTTGTCCCGCAGCTCCTGGCAGCTCTCGCCCAGGGTCTGGCCCTCCAGGCAGCCAAGGCCTAGGAAGGAAACCAAGAAATCAGAGTGTCAGAGGCTGGGGAGTACGCGGAGTACGACGGTAGAGCGGGTGGGGTTGGACCCCTGAGGAACAGTGTCTCAGGCAGAGGAAACAGGACACTTAAAAGCCTTGCAGTGGGAAGGGCAGCACAGCAGGGTGGGTAGGGTGGGTAAACAACAGAACAAGTCAGAGAGAGGTGAGAGGAGAGAGGTCTGTCGTGAATAATCGCGTACCCTGACGGATGGGTACGCCACACACCCTTGTTGTGGCTGGGGCTATTTTATTACCGGTCCTAGGATGATTGTGCCCTGTCACCGTCAGTCTCAGCTCCCCTTCCTCCAGCCTCAGAGCCTTTGCATGGGCTGTTCCCCCTGCCTGCTGGCTCCTTCTTCAAGTCTCAGCTGAGTGTCTTCTCCTTTGGGAAGTTCTCCCAACCACTGTCCAGGGCAGCCTCATCAGACACTGTCTTCATCCTTCCTACATTTAGCGTCATTGTCTGTAATTCTGCCATTCACACTTGCCTCCACTGGGTCTGCCTATCACCACTGTACCCCAGCCTTCAGGAGGTGCATCAGTAATGGGTCTCCACATCCTTAACACAAAGCTGGCTCTGTCCCTCCCGACCTATGAGGGGCAAAGCCCAAGCTCACGGGGCTCCTTACCCAAGAAGTACCAGACGCCCAGCATGGGAGAAGCCACCAGTTGGTCGACGAGGACCTTCCTGAGGACGTTTGGGAGGCCACGGAAGCCAGATGCAGGGAGCAGGCGGTCCAGCCAGAGGTACCAGTAGTGCAGGAAAGGGCCCATGCTGCAGCCCACTGCAAACATGCTCGCTGTGGGCGGTCCAAGAGTCAGGGGGTCCATGTTAGGCCAGCAAAGCCCCCAATTCACTCTCTCCCTGTCTAAGACCTGGGTAAGCCTGACACCCTCCCGGAGCCCAACCCATTACTAGCCCCACTGCCACGTACCATTCCAAGAGCTGCGTTTGCATTTTCTTCCCTCATTCCCTCACCACCGTGGCAGAGGGTTCTACCATCGCCCCGCTTTCCAGAGGAGGAAACAGAGGCACAGCGGGTAGGGAAGTGTGGGACCAGGGCGCGATCCTAGGCTGGCTGGGGCCAGACGCTGCGCCCTTGACTACCCCGGGTGCAGCATCCTGTGCTCAACGCTAGGTCTCTCAGTGCAAGGGAGAGGGAAGCAGACCAGGGGTTGGGCGGGGACCTGACCCTCAGGATGGGAGCGAACAGAAACCCCACGTATGGTAGGGGATGAAGACCCCCGAGGGGGGAGGGGGCAGAGATCGGGGAGGGGCTGTCTAGGATGCACGCTGAGGTCAAGGGTCTTGCCAGGGACTGAGGTCTCGGGTCATGGGTCACGGCACGCGGGTCCGGGTCACAGGTCTCCGAATTGAGGTTGGGGCCAAAGATCCTCTGGGGTCAAAGGCCAGCAGCACTCGCCCCCTCACCTGAGCGCCGAGGGTCAAACTTCTGGCCGGGCCGGGCGCGGATCTCCCAGGACTGGCGCGCTCCATCCCCGGCCGCCATGAGAGCGCCGCAGCCCAGCGTGTTGGTGACGAGCAACGCACGGCCTTGGAACAGGGGCTGCCCCGCGGCCCAAAGGCCGCGCAGCCAGCACCAGCCGCCGGACACCATCGCCTGCCGGGACCTAGGAACTGGCACACCCGGCCGCCCTGCCCATGCCGGCCAATCTCCAGTCACCCCGCGTCCCGGATGCCCGCCTCGCGCCGTGCTACCCAATCGCACGCTGCCTTCGTGATTTGCACGCCTTCACCAAGTCGCTGCAGCCAATCACCGACCGCTTATCTCTTCACTTTGCCCGCCCCGAGAGGTATTAGCCAATCAAAAATCGGCATCCCCTCTAGCGGCTAACTGCCGAACGAAGCCGCACACCGCCTTCCGCGCCTTACGGGCCAATCGCAAATAGGCTTCGCGTCACACCGCGCATGCCAATTGCTGTCGTTCTAACCTCGTTTTCCCGCCCCTATCTGCTCTGGCCTATGGGTAACCGCCGCCACACCCTTATTTGCCTGCCCAGTACTGCACTGGCCAATCGGAGAGCCTCGCTGACTATCGTTAGGCTGGCAAATCACTGACTGTCGTCCTGCCTCCCGCATTGAGATGGCCAATCTTGAACAACTCCACCGAGTTCTCTCTTGTAGTTGCCCTCCAGATTTCCAGATTCTCCCGGAATTCCTGAAATGGGGAATCGGACTGTGGCCATGACTACCGGGGCGGAAGTCCAATCCCGCAGAGACTCGAGAAAGTGGGGGCGGGGCTACAGTTCTGCGGCGCGCGCAGGCCGCTGGGATTCTTGTGTAGACGTTGACCTTGGTCCTGACTACTGCTGGGTATCTGACCTCAGTTCAAGAATAATATAATTAGGACTTCCCTGGTGGCGCAGTGGTTGAGAATCTGCCTGCCAATGCAGGGAACACGGGTTCGAGCCCTGGTCCGGGAAGATCCCACATGCCGCGGAGCAACTAGGCCCGTGAGCCACAATTACTGAGCCTGCGCGTATGGAGCCTGTGCTCCGCAACAAGAGAGGCCGCGATAGTGAGAGGCCCGCACACCGCGATGAAGAGTGGCCCCCGCTTGCCGCAATTAGAGAAAGCCCTCGCACAGAAACGAAGACCCAACACAGCCAAAAATAAAAAAAAAATAAAAAAAAAAGAATAATTAAAACGTTAGGCACTGTTCTGGGCACATGATGTGCATGTGCATTAAGATTTCACAGCAACTTTGTGTTGCTGCAGGGACAGTTTTATCACCATGTTATTTCCTGTGTGTGGAGGGGAAAATGTGAGTTTCAATGGAAATCTATGCGTTACCTACAGGAGCAGGGTGTCGCAAACTGTCGCCTGTGGGCCAAATCCTGTCGGCGCCGGTTTTGGTGAGGCTCGCGAGCTAAGAATTCTCTTACCTTTTTTAATTGGTCGGTGAAAAAAATCCAAAAAATATTCTGGGACATGTGAAAATTATATGAAATTCAAATTTCCGAATCCTTAAATAAAGCTATGTTGGAACACGGTCATGCCCATTTGTTTCTTTATTGTCTACTCTCATTACAATGAGCAGTTGCAACAAAGATTGTATGGTCTGCAAAAACTAAACTATTTACTATTTGACTCTTTACAAAAAAAATTTTTTTTCCTCTTTGTTAGAGGACACCCTTCAGGGTTTTCTGATTTTGATTCTATGGGAGATATTTTATAAACCCTGTGGTTATAACTGATAACAGGGAAAAATAATTCTTCCCTATAGACATGCAAATGAATTCTGCCAAGTGGAGAGATGCCCACCCCCAATTTTTTTGCCTTCATTTGCACATTCATTTTACTGTGCTTGTTTTGTCTGTTGTTTGGTTCTTCTTTGAAATGGGTTTAACGCCTGATCAGTTGCCTTTATTAACAACGAGTTAATTTTTAACACATGCTCATTTTTATTTCTGTATGAGAGTCGTGATTTTTACCTCTTTTGGGAAAATTATCCTTCAACACTTCCTATTGCTGTCAAGTAGCTAAGCCTGGTATTCCAGGTTCCAGATTTTACTGCATTTTGGTGGAAAACCTCCAAAATGGTTAAAAGAGGGGGAAAAGTCAAATTATGATTCACGAAACAGAGTCAGGTAAACTTTTTCAGCAGAGAAGTGCATTTCATGGTGGCTGAAGCCCTGGCAGCTTCAAGAGGTAAGAGAATCTTGCTGATTCTCTATTTTTCTCATCTGTGTTTTCCTCTCTCTAGATAGGTGCCTTGTTTTTGATGCTTTTATGATGGATAATGTCACCAGCATTAGAGGCATCAGGGACTGGGAATTTGTCTTTATGGTCTGACCATTTGGCAATCTCTATCAATGGATTACTGCTTTACTGGCTGAAAAGCAGTGTAGGATCCATTAAGAATTTAGTGCCCACCAGGAGGAACAGCTTTTGATGTCTAGACCTGTGATTTTGGGTGTTTCTGTTGAAGGAGTTTTCAGAACATGCCACCCCAAAATATGCTGCTCTGGCAGATTGATTATTTTGAGTTAAAGGCATTAATAAGACTGCAAGATGCAAGAAGGGCTCTTGGTCTTTCCTTTTTCTTACTGAAAGCAGGAAATAAAATTCCCATGGCAAAGGTGCCCTCCCTCTACTGGGAGGAAGAAACCCTCTTATCCCCAGAGACAGGGAGTCGAAGCTGAGAGAAATCTGTACAAACAGGTCTTGTTGAAATGACTCTTATCTTCCTTTAGTCTCCCTATGTATTTTAGTTGCTTTTCTGCAGTTGACGCTCTGTTCAACCTAGTAAATAACAAGTCTTTGGGTCTTAATTTTTCTTGCGAAGACTCCCACGTACATGTAAATAAATTTTTTATGCTTTTCCCCTGTTAATCTGTCTTGTGTGTCAGTCTCAGCCAGAGACTTGTGTGCCGAGAGCTTGGCTTGGCTTTCTGTCTGCTAGGGCATGCCGGTTTTGGTCCTACATGTCCAACCATCAGGTGAGAGCCCTGAGAATATGTAGATGGCCAGAAAGAAATGTGGGTTGCACCCCATTTGTGGCTAGGGTCCTACCGACCACTGGACCACTGTTGCCAGCCTCTGAGGGGAATTGTCTAAGTCTTTCTCTCTTTTGGCCATCTTTGGGAGTGGCTCTGGATCTTGAGAGAGCTGCATTTTTGGCACCCTCTTTGGGGACCCCTCATGCATCCATGGTTTAGTCATAGAAGGCTGATTGGTTTTGGTTTTGAATCACTTGGAATAGGTATGCTTTTGGTTAAAAAAAAGAAGTTAAAAAATAAGAAGGGAGTTCAATACTGCCGGGAAAATTTACTGTTTGGGCTGAAACCTGATGATAAGATATTGAAAGGATTTTTTTTTAAAGGAACTCTATGTCAGAAATTGGCTTTATTGGAGACATATTCAGAGCCTGATTGGAACTATTTTCAAGGCCTTCTTCTTTCCTAAGCTAAAATGGAGCTATGTACTCAGAGGGCTATTTGGAAATACACCGGCAAGAAAAAAAGTTTAAAAAGGCTTCTTCACAAATATTAGTAACTTGTTCCATCTGCCAGAAACACACTTTGGATCCAACTTTTTTTTTCTTCAATAATGAGTTAAAAATTCTTGTACCTGTCTCATGGCTAAAATTTAAAAATAAAAGTTATAAGATCTCTGTTTGCTTCTGTCTCTATGTTTATGTTTGTCTATATACATGTGATATTCTTCTACCTCTGGGACGTATTGCTAAAAATTAACTTGTAAAAGAGCTCTATTTAATTGTCTTAAAAAAAAGTGCTTACGTAAGTTGATTAGTCAAACAAACTTGTTGTCTCTACTAGATGTTTAGATTATAAAACTGTAAATTCAAACTAAGAACAAAACAGACAATAAAAGTGAATTGCTTGATGTATATCAAGCATGACAGTAAATTTTAAAATAAAGGAGGTCATATATTTAACTTTTTACACTCTTTGCTTCTGTGATTTTTGATACTTGCTTGATTTATCAACAATAACAAGATTATGGCTAGCTATTTAATGAGTCATGAAATTTTCATGAGTAATTTAAGCATAATTGTTAAAAACAAGTTAATAAACGTAAATGGGATAAAAGTTTATAAGTAAACTTCTCAACAATAATTTTGTTTTGTAATGTCTCCTTAAAAATAGTTTCCAGAATCATTTTGGAAAATTGAAACCTTATACTAAGTTAAGTGAAATGGTGGATATTCATTGAATATGTAGACAATTTTCAAATATGAGGAAATACTAAAATATTAATCACTAAACATAAGTTTATCTTGTTGGCTTCTTAATTTTTACAAAGGGACTAATGATGTTTCCGTTAGTAAACACGTCCTTTGCCACATCAAAAAACTGTATTATAAGGAAGCATATGCCTCTAGAAATTATGAAATGATGTATTCATAAATTTGCTAATCTACTATAGAATGTTGGTATAAATGTTGGCAGTTTACAATTGCTTGCTTCCTAGTTTTCACTGGAACTTAGGGTTATGAATTATAATCAATATAAGTAAATGAAACTGCTAGGAATAATAAAGGTACAGAAAAAAAACTCTGTATGTGAAGTGTGCAAGGAAAATAAGATGTGTTTCTGCAGGAAAAAGTATGAGGTATGAAGGATGCGCTCTTTTTTTTTTTAATTAGCAAGTATTTAATTTAATTTATTTATCTTTGGCTGCGTTGGGTCTTCGTTGCTGTGCATGGGCTTTCTCTAGTTGCGGCGAGCGGGGACTACTCTTCGTTGCGGTGCGCGGGCTTCTCATTGCGGTGGTTTCTCGTTGTGGAGCACAGGCTCTAGGCGCGTGGGCTTCAGTAGTTGTGGAGCACAGGCTCAGTAGTTGTGGCACTCGGGCTTAGTTGCTCCACGGCATGTGATATCTTCCCGGACCAGTGATTGAACCCTTGTCCCCTGCACTGGCAGGCGGATTCTTAACCACTGAGCCACCAGGGAAGACCAAGGATGCGTTCTTAGGAAGGAAAAAGAAGAGTAATTTTGTCCCTGTTTAAGCGTACTTAGTGATTGTTTCAAAATACAAAAGAGGAAAATAAAGGAGAAAAACCTAAATGGATTTAGAAAGTTGGAGAGAGAGAAAGAGGAAATCTTATCTTGTGTGGTCAAATTGGCAAAAATTAAATGGATTATTATAAGAATTTTAAAAATGAGCTTTATTTTAAAAAAATTTTTATTGAAATATAGTTGATTTACAATGTTGCATTAGTTGCAGGTGTACAGCAAAGTGATTCAGTTATACATACATATATACCTATCTATTCTTTTTTAGATTCTTTTTCATTATAGGTTATTACAAGATATTGAGTATAGTTCCCTGTGCCATACAGTAGGTCCTTGTTGGTTATCAACAATGAGCTTTAATATCAATAATGTGACTATGAAAAACTAGAATTTGACTTTCTTTCTCTGTTAAAAGAATAACATTTTCTTGGATTATTGTAAAAGATTTTTCTTTACCTGTTAAATAATTCATATAGAAAACAAAGATTCTGTTTTATCAAAATGTTGTCTTTATCAAGTCTCTAATTAGGAAAAGTGAGTCGTCTCAAAATTAAAAGAGCTGGAGCTTTTTCTTTTATTATGTTACTGTATTTGCCTATAAAATCTTTTATTGTCACTTTGGTTAAATAGGTAACTAAGTATTGTTTCATAATAATTTGTGAGCTTATTTAACCTAGTGTTCAAATCTTTGACATTTTGGAGAAACTTCCCAAAATCAAATTCTAAATTTTATTTCCCCTGCACTGTGTTTCCTTTTGAACCATGGTTGAAATTTTAGAATTGGAGCCACTAAACTCTGTCTGCCTACCTATAGGTCTGTAATTCAGAGAGGCCTTTACTTCTCACTATGTATGTTGTATTTTTCTACACCAGGAGGTGTGAGAGGCAGGATTCTAAGATACGGCCCCAAGATTTCTGCCTCAGATGTGTACATCAGTACATCCTCCTCAAGTGTAGGTAGAACTTGTGAATATGATAACATGCAAATATGACGTTATGTTGTATTTTAGAAGGGATTTTTTAAAAACTTATTTTACTGAACTATAGTTGATTTACAGTGGTGTGTTAATTTTTAGAAGGGATTTTGTAGGGATAAGTACCCTAGTCAGTTAATTAAAAAGGAGCTTGGGCTTCCCTGGTGGCACAGTGGTTGAGAATCTGCCTGCCAATGCAGGGGACACGGGTTCGAGCCCTGGTCTGGGAAGATCCCACATGCCACGGAGCAACTAGGCCTGTGAGCCACAACTACTGAGCCTGCGCGTCTGGAGCCTGTGCTCCGCAACAAGAGAGGCCGCGATAGTGAGAGGCCCGCGCACCGCGATGAAGAGTGGCCCCCGCTTGCCGCAACTAGAGGAAGCCCTGGCACAGAAACGAAGACCCAACACAGTCAAAAATAAATAATAAATAAATAATAAATAAATTAATAAAAAAAAACACAAAGGGCCTTAATGTCATTACTGCTATGACCCTAAAGTTTAAAAAAAAAAAAAAGGAGCTTGGTTAGTGCCCTCACTGTGATACATTTCTTTTTTTTAAATTGAAGTATAGTTGTATAATATTATATAAGTTATAGGTATACAGTATAGTGATTCACAACTTTTAAAGGTTATACTCCATTTGTAGTTATTATAAAATACTGGTGGGACTTCCCTGGCAGCTCAGTGGATAAGACTGCCTGCTCCCAATGCAGGGGGCCTGGGTTCGATCCCTGGTCAGGGAACTAGATCCCACATGCATGCCACATCTAAGAGTTTGCGTGCCACAACTAAGGAGCCCACCTGCCACAACTAAGACCTGGTGCAACCAAATAAATAAATAAATATTTTTTTAAAAAATTGGGCTTCCCTGGTGGCACAGTGGTTTAGAATCCACCTGCCAATGCAGGTGACATGGGTTCGAGCCCTGGTCCGGGAAGATCCCACATGCCACGAAACAACTAAGTCGATGCGCCACAACTACTGAGCCTGTGCTCTAGAGCCCGCGAGCCACAACTACTGAGCCTGCATGCCGCAACTACTGAAGCCTGCGCACCTAGAGCCCGTGCTCCTCAACAAGGGAAGCCACCGCAACGAGAAGCCCGCGCACCGCAACAAAGAGCAGCCCCCGCTCGCCACAACCAGAGAAAAGCCCACGTGCAGCAACAAAGACCCAATGCAGCCAAAAATAAAATAAATAAAATTAAATTTAAAAAAATATTGGCTATAGTCCCTGTGTTGTAGACTATATCCTTGTAGCTTATTTTATACCTAATAGTCTGTACTTCTTAATTCCCTACCCCTATATTGCCCCTCTCCCCTCCCCCTCCCCACTGGTAACCACTAGCTTCTTCTCTATATCTGTGAGGTCTGCTTCTTTTTTTTTTTTTTTGACATCTTTATTGGAGAATAATTGCTTTACAATTGTATGTCAGTTTCTGCTTCATAACAAAGTGAATCAGTTATACATATACATATATCCCCATATCTCCTCCCTCTTGCCTCTCCCTCCCACCCTCCCTATCCCACCCTTCTAGGTGGTCACAAAGCACGGAGCTGATCTCCCTGTGTTATGCGGCTGCTTCCCACTAGCTATCTATTTTACATTTGGTAGTGTATATATGTCCATGCCACTCTGCTTTTTTGTTACATTCACTAGTTGGTTGTATTTTTTAGCTCTGTGATACATTTCTTTAAAAAAAATTTTTTTTAGTATTTATTTATTTGTTTATTTTATTTTTGGCTGTGTTTGGGTCTTAGTTGCAGCTCGTGGGATCTTTCGTTGTGGTGTGTGGGCTCCAGAGAGTGTGGGCTCAGTAGTTGTGCTGCGTGGGCTTAGTTGCCCTACAGCATGTGGGATCTTAGTTCCCCGACCAGGGATCGAACTCCCATCCCCTGAATTGGAAGGCAGATTCTTAAGCACTGGACCACTAGGGAAGTCCCTGTGATACAATTCTATTTGGCAGATTCCTGAAGGTGCATTGGCTGATGTTAGGGAACCACAGGACAGCATTATCAATCCTAATTCCAGTTATTCGTTCAAATGTGAACTTGGCCACAATCCCACCACATTGCGTTTAGTCATCCCCTCTCCTTAGGCTCCTCTGGTCTGTGATTCTTTCAGGGTTTTTTCTTGTTTTTCATGACCTTTACACTTTTGAAGAGGACCGGTGGGACATTTTGTAGAATGTCCCTCCATCTTGGTTTGGGTGCTGTTTTCTTGTGGTTAGACTGGGGTTCTGGGTCTTTAGGGAGAATCCCACAGAGGTGGTGTCCTCCTTGCATCAGATGGTGCGTGTAATATCACATGATTTACCCCGGTGACGCTAACTCAGATCACATGATGTTAACCAGGATCACGTGAGGCTCACCTGGCTCACGTGATTAAGGGACGTCTGCCAGGTGTTTCTACTCCACTGTCAGGTTACTATTTCTCCCTTTCCCTACTCTTTGGAATTGAGTTCCAAAATCCAGTCCACTCTTAGGGCTAGAGTGAGGGGGTGGAATTAAGCTCCACCTCCTGGAAGACAGACTGTTTCCAGATACAATTTCACCAGCCATTTTCAAGAAACTAAGTTGGACTTTTGGGAGCCAGTGCTTACAAAACCCTCACAGGAAAACTGGCCTGTCCCTGACTTGAGGGTCAGCCCTACAGGTCCAGCCCAGCCAACCAAGATCCTTGGCATACTTTGGGGACATCAAAGACGAGAGAAATTCACCAAAAGGCACAGATGAAACTGCAGGTGAAACTCGAGTTATCTCCAGTTAACAAATGATAGAGGCTTTTAGAAGTCCACCCTGAGATTCTTTACAGAAACTTCCAGTAAAGCAAACTGAACTCCTGCTGCACCTGTGTAAAATAATCAGGGCAAATCCCATGAGACCTGTCAAGGAAGGACTTTCTTTGAGATTTTATTTTTTATTTTTATTTTTTTGGCTGAGTTGCGTCTTCGTTGCTGCACGTGGGGTTTCTCTAGTTGTGGAGAGCGGGGGCTACTCTTCACTGCGGTACGCCGTCTTCTCATTGTGGTGGCTTCTCTTGTTAAGGATTGCGGGCTCTAGGGCATGTGGGCTTCAGTAGTTGTGGCCTGAGGGCTCAGTAGTTGTGGCGCACAGGCTTAATTGCTCTGCGGTATGTGGGATCTTCCCGGACCAGGGCTCGAACCCGTGTCCCCTGCATTGGCAGGTGGATTCTTAACCACTGTGCCACCAGGGAAGTCCTGAGACTATTTTTAACAAAAGTCACAGCTCAAATATCATTCATTCATTAAAAAAAAAAAGGAAATCCTGCTACTTGTGGCACCATGGATGAACCTGGGGGGTGTTATGCTAAGTGAAATTAGACAGACAGTGAAAGACAAATTATGATTTAGTTTATATGTGGAATCTAAAATAGCCAAGCTCGAGCTTCCCTGGTGGTGCAGTGGTTAAGAATCTGCCTGCCAATGCAGGGGACACGGGTTCGAGGCCTGGCCCGGGAAGATCCCACATGCCGTGGAGCAACCGAGCCCGCGTGCCACAACTACTGAAGCCTGCGTGCCTAGTAGTCATAGTTGAAGTTGAAGCCACCGCAATGAGAAGCCCGTGCACTGCAGCGAAGAGTAGCCCCTGCTCGCCGCAACTAGAGAAAGACCACGTGCAGCAATGAAGACCCAATGCAGCCAAAAATAAATAAATAAAATAAATTTATTAAAAAAATAAACATCCATTTTTATAAATAAATAAATACATACATAAATAAAATAGCCAAGCTCATAGAAACAGAAGAACGTTGGTTTTCAGGGGCTGGTGGGGAGGGAAGGAATGGGGAGATGTTGGTCAAAGGGTACAACTTTCACCGTAAGATAGTAAGTCCTGAGGATCTAAGGTACAGCATGGTTACTATAGTTAACAGCACTGTATTGTACACTTGAAAGTTACTAAGCAAATAGATCTTAAGCATTCTCACCACACACACCAACCATGGATCATGTAGGACTATAGTACATATTTAGTGAAAAAAATCCGTGTAGAAGTGGACCCATGCAGTTCAAACCCATGTTGTTCAAGGGTCAACTGTATTAAAATTAGAAAAACATAAAGCTGGGTGGGAAAAAAAAGGAAGAGCTCTCCCATCCCCTGCCCCTGTGAAAAAGTCGGTTTTGCACAATCATTTCAATATTCCTGACCTATAAATCTGTCTGTTCTTGGAACATCTGACCCATTTCCCTAATTAATCATGAATTAAATAAAATCTTTAACATGTATTCATTTTACATCAGTATGAGAATCACGATTTTTCCTTTCTTTGAAAATTATCCTATAACATGCCCTGTCGTTCTTAGGTGCCTCAGCCTGGCATTCTTTTTTTTTTTTTTTTCTTTGGCTGCATTGGATCTTCATTGCTGCGCATGGGCTTTCTCTAGTTGTGGTGAGCAGGGGCTACTCTTCGTTGCGTTGCATGGGCTTCTTATTGCGGTGGCTTCTGTTGTTACGAAGTACGGGCTCTAGGCACGTGGTCTTCAGTAGTTGTGGCTCACGGGCTCTAGAGCTCAGGCTCAGTAGTTGTGGCGCACAGGCTTAGTTGCTCTGTGGCATGTGGGATCTTACCGGGTCGGGATCGAACCCTTGTCCCCTGCATTGGCAGGCAGATTCCCACTGTGCCACCAGGGAAGTCCCTCAGCCTGCCATTCTAACTCCGGATTTTGCTGCTGTCTGGGCCTTTTTACACTGGTTCCCCTTCCCTGAAACACCATGATTTCCCCCCAGTGAACATATTCTTTCAGACTCCCCAGACAAGGTCCCTGCCCCATCCTCTGGCCTTGCCTGGCTCCAGTTACCATTCTCTGGCTTAACCCATAATACCCAATGTGAGGCAACAAAAAGGGGTAGCTAGGGATGTTTGCTGAATTAATAAATACATTTTCTGCCTAATGAACTCCTAGTCACCCTTCAAAACCCCAGTCCCAATGACCCTCCTCCCTATGCAGAACGTTCACTCCTCCTCTGGGTTCTCTAGTGCTGGTGCCTCCCCCTCTAGCCCATCCCTGCCCCCATGGGACTAGGGATGTCTGTCTGGCTCTGCATCTCCTGGACAGGGGGCTTCTCAGGGGTTCCAGCATTGTGCAGATCCAGGAAAAGGGGATTTGCTGACTTAACAAATGAATCACAACATCCAGAAGTGTTTATTGAACTAGTTTCAGTGTAGCACCGTTCTCAGTGGGGCAAGATTCTTGATCTCAGGGCAGAATTTTGAGTCTCGGCTTCGTGGAATGTGTAGAAGTTATCTGGATGATAAGTAGTGGCTGCTGACTCAGGGATCAAAAAATGAGCGCAGGTGGGATCTTGTTCTTCCTGCATCAGTTCCCTCCCAGGGCACCGGCCATCACTTGAAGCAGACTTCCTTGTGGGAACTGGCTATGAGTTGGCAGACATCCGGCTTCTCGCCCTGGAGGAGATGGCCAGGAGTTGGGGTCCTGAAAGGAGACCCTGCCCCCACCAGCTGAATCCCTCTGTTCCCTGTCTAGCTTACCTGGTATAACTGGCAGACGAGGCGTAAGAGCTGATCCTTCTCTTTCATGGGTTTCTGCACAAGCAAGACAGGAGGTCTTAAGTCCCACCTGCCCCAACCAACCCGTGCTTGGCCCAGAAGGGGCTGCAAATGGCCCCAAGTCTGGCCCCTGCCTCCTGCCTCCCAGCCCAGTGGTCACATCCATCAACCCGGTCCCTGCCTGGGGGATGACCTGAGGGCTGCAAGAGTTCTTACCCCATTGACGACGACCCAGGGCACATACTCGTGGGGTGGCTGCAGAGCGTCCGTGAGCTGGGCATTGATGTGCAAGAGCTGCATGCCACGGTCCCCTGTGGCACACTCCATGATGGAGTCAGGGGACACCTTTGGAGCATAGATCTGCAGGCACTGAGGGCAGAGGGGGAGCTGGCCAGCTGGGGTGCTGTCTCAGCTTCCTCCCTGTTATCTCCCCAACGGTCCTCCCACTAGCACCACCCCACACCCCAAGCCAAGCTTTTGTTTCCTCACTAGCAACAGGAGACAGTTGGGTTCACAGGGATGCAGCAATGCCCATAAACAATGGGTGCTTAATACATGCCTGAGTGGAGGCCCCCAAGGTAGGGGCTCAGGCTGCTCCTGTCTCCCATAAGACCAGACCCGCAGCCCGACCCCTATAGTGTTTTATTTTCCTGAGAGCATCCGTACTTGCTCTTCCCTCTGCCAGGAGCACTTTTCCTTCCCCTTCCCCTGAGTCTCCTGAGTGTTCCCTCATCCTTTGCACTCCATACTATGACTCTGCAGGGCCTGGAGGTGTCTCAGGGTGGCTCAGGTCTCTTGGGTGGCCCAGATGTTTGATGAATGAATAAACAATCAGGGCAGATGGGTCACTCCTTTGGGAGTTCTTTTTCATAACCCGCCAGGGAGTTAAGTGGGCCTGTCCTGTCATCTCCTTACCCCAGAGAAGGATCACCATCTGTGTCCCTGCACATTCCTGTTCGTCCGAGCCCAGCTCGGAGGCATCTTGTCCAGGAAGCCCTCCCTGATCTACCCACGTCCCCAGAAGATCTTCGTTCTCTCGATTCAGAGATCGAGGCTTCGAGAGGGGAGGCTGTTTTCCTGGGGCTGCACGGAGAGTGGTAGTTGTGGCCAGCACTTGAACCTGGGTCTGTCTGGATGCAGGAAGGCCAGGGCCCTCCAACCCAGGCTGAGTGAGGGGCATTGCTCACCGGCTTCAGATTTCTCTCCATGTCATCCATTTCTTCTAGGCAGACAATGGTCAGGAAGGCCGTGCTCCTCTCCAGCTGGTCCAACAGGCAGGCCTGGGGTGGGGGTGGGGGCAGGCAAGGACGTGAGGGTGGCCCAGAGCACCCCAAGGCCACTCCGGGAATAACCACGAGTGTCCACTAATAAAGCGGAGAATGAAGGCACACAGGCAAGGGACGGAGCTGGCTGCAGTCTATCCCTTCTGAGTCTTGATTTCATTTTCCTTATCGTGGGCTGTCTCCCCAGCCTCGTGCCCCCAACTCAGGAACTCTGGGGGCTGCTCACCTCCACCTTGTTAAGCTTGCACTCCTGCTCGCCGTGCTGGCACGTGAACTCCCACCTGCCGCTGATGTTCTGTTCCTGAGAAGCAGTGGGGTGAGTGCTGGCTGCCTCCCCGCCCAGACCCCCTTCCCCTGGCCACAGGCCTCAGTTTCACCTGTACCCACGCACCTGAGCGTTTCCGTAGGGCACCAGCGTGACATTGAGGATTTCCCAGACCATCAGCCACGTCGGAAAGAGCTCTCGGATCAGGAAGTACCGGCAGCCGGGGCACAGTGACTCATAGTAGAGGCTCACGTTGATGGGCGGAGGGTCAGACTTCCGGAGGGGCGCCTGCAGGCACAGCTCACCGGCCTGCATGGAAGGAAGGGATGTGATTCAAATGCAGCTCTGCTTGGTTCTCTTGCAGGAAGGGAGCTGCAAACAGTAGGTGCTCCATCTCACACTCTTTCCGGACCTTGCCAGGTGGAATCCTGACTCTGAGGCTTAACGGCATTCCTAAATATTCCTAAATATCAGTCTGTCTGCAGAATGGATGTGACAAAGATTTGCAAACAGTAGGCAGTTAATGAATGCACAAGTCTTGCTTTCTTCCTCCAGGTGAGGTGAAACTCCTCACCCAGGGGCATGCCATGCAGTAAGAATTCAAGGCATGCACATTTCTGGTCTCTGCCGTCAATCCTGCCTTCTCAGTCCTGCCTTCTCGTAAGGCATACCACTAAGGCAGGCTCATTCGTTTCCACTTCATCCCTAGAGCCTTCGCCCTGAACTGAGCAAGGCCCTACATACCCGCTGACTCATTTATTCTTCCTCTCCACGGGCCCACTGAACCCCTCCCAAGGCTACTGCAGAGGCGGCGCCTAATAGGTGTTGACTTCCGACTACAGTTGAGGGGCGGCGGACGGTCGCATCTGTGAGCGAGTCGTTCAGCCTCCAGGGCATCTGCTTCCTCCGCACCAGGAGCATGCGAGCTCTTCCCCGACCGAAATGCACCCAATAAGGAGCCCCTAATGAATGCGGTGGCCACGCGCAGGCCGCTTAGCTAGTCTGGGCTTCCCCTGGCCTAAAAGAGGAGACTCTGATTCCTGCTCCAGATGTACACAGTAGGTGCTCAATGCACCCTGGGGGGGGCGGGGGGAGTTGAGGGAGGATGGGGTGGGGGGACAGCTGAGCGACTCAGACTCCAGTTAGGGAAGCAAAAGGGAAAGGGAAGTATGGCCAAAGTGTAAGGATTGAAGCAGGGGTGGGGGTGGGGGCGGCCGGCACCGACCCGGGCAGCGTCCCCTCCGGACCCTGGTCGTCCCCGTCGAAGTCTGGGGAGCGGGAGGAGCCGCGGGCACCTCGCCTGGGCGCTGGTCCCCGCCGGCCCGCCCGCCGCGTCGCCTTCTCTACCTCTACCTCGCAGGGGGCCGCCCCCTCGGGGAGTATTTCCAGCGGGGACGCCCGCGCCGCAGCGGCGACCTCCAGCAGCAGCAGGAGAGGCAGGAACAGCAGGAGAGGCGACGAGGCCATCACAGTGGGGGCGAACGTGCGACGGCGGGAGCAGCGTCCCGGTGAAGAAGCCGCCTTTAACCAGGCAGTGGCCCAGCCCCCAGGCCGGGCCCGCCTCCAGGTGCACACGCCTCTCGGGGGCCGGGGCTGACGTCTCTAGGGATCTCTACTTTTCTCTCTCTCTCTAGGTCTTTCTTTCCACGCTGACCCCACCCGCATCCCACAGCCCGCCAGGTGCTGGGCTCCCAATCTCCTGGACAACGTGCTGCCCTTCGATCTTCCCCGACACTTCCCCGTAATCAGCCCCGTCCAGTCCTGTGAGGCTGGGGCTTGAGCACCTTGAGCGGAGGATAGGTGGGGGCTTAGAGACAGAGACACGGAGAGACCATGAGATAGGAGGGTCTCTATGGGTCCACGGATCCCTCTGGGGGCCGCCAGGGTGCTCCAGGCCCCTGGTCCTAGCCCGGGGACCCCGCCTCCCCACACCATGCTCCGATGAGAGGTGATCCCTGGCCTGGGAGCGGGCAGGAGCTGAGCAGCCCGGGCCCTTTCCCCTAGCCTGGCCCGGACCCCCCTAATTCTCAACCTCCACCCCCTCCCCCTCTCAGGCTCCAGAGCCCAGACGCTCCAGATCCACCAGCGTGGTCCCGTGGGGCTGACTCAGGCTTGGCCACAGCTGGGCCAGAAAGCAGAAGCCAGCGCAGGGAGGGGCTCCCTTCTCTTGGCTCCCTCACCCCTGGCTGGGGGGTGGGGAGAGAAAAAAGCTGGTGTTCCTTCTATCCACCGTCCAAAGGCTTGAGGAGGGGGGCATCCCTGCCCTCAGCCAGCGCCCTTGTCAGAAGAGAGGCCCGGGTTGGAGCAGTCATTATTACCTGAAGCCTGTACTCTGTACATGGAGCGGGGGCGGGGGATTGGCCCCGTAGGACCCAAACCCACAGGAATCAGCCAAACCCACGTTTGCTCTGGGACGGCGTGGGCATCTCAAGTGATGAAGCCTCAACTCATTCTGTAAAACGGGAGAAGTGAGGTTTGGGGAATAAAGCTACCATGGGGGGCTCAGAGCAGAGGGAGAGTTGCCCCAGGCTGGGTGTGGAGGTGACACAGGTGAGCCTGGGGAGGTGTTGACGTGACAGCAGTGAGGGCAGGGAGAATAGCCCAGATAAGGGCTTGGCGGCTGGTAGTGTTGGGGGAAGTAACCGAGACGTTCAGACTTCAAGGCCTTGACACGACACAGACTCAGATCCCACCAGAGAAAATGCTCACCCGTGGGCCGGAAGATGGCCCAGTCCTCCGCTCCACAGCCCGTGTCCCGCTTCAGTTCTGGGGAAACCGTGGCCCGCGTGGCCACATTCACAGCAGCAGGTTTGGGAGCTGGGGTTCCCCTGAAGTCTCCACTGCTGGATGAACCCCCACCCCATTCCTCTGAACCCTTAACAAAACCCACTTCCTTTGTGAAACCTGCAAGACTAAGCAACACAGCTTTGGGGAACTAGTGTGTGCTCCGCCCTGTACTGGGCAGGACAGAAGAAATAGCAATAAATATAATTGCTACTATTTTTCCGGTGGTTATTAAACACCGGCCCTATTGGAGGAATTCATACATGTAACCTCACCCATTTGATTGTGGAACCCTCAGAGGTGTCCACTAGGGGCAGGGGTAGAAACTACTGACCCTACTTGGTAAGAGGAAACAGGATCAGAGAGGGGAGGCGACGTCTCTGAGAAAACACAGTTGACTGAGTGTGGGGACCGGCTAGAGGCTCTGTGGGCCGTTCTCTTGTGCCCCCAGGCTCCACCCGGCTGGACTCATGGGACTGAGAAGGTGAGCTTTACCCTGCGTCCACCCATGCAGTGGGTGAAGACCACAGTGGGGGCAGAGTCCGGGCTGGAGTTATTTATGGGGCGCCTCCTGACTGACCACTCAGCGGGGACAGTGCTTGGGAAGGACCAGAGCTCTGAGGCCAAGGGAAGCAAGTCCTGTCCCTCTGAGAGCCCATTGGAGAGACGGGTCAGAGGCAGCCTGGTTCCTTCATCCACCTGGGGCTGCCTCAGGCGTGTTGGATCCTGACAGGTGCTGTGTGGGGAGAAGAAAGGTCAGAAGGTTCCCAGCCCTGGGGGTGTGAGAGGGGAGGGTAGAGTGGCAGGGACCTTGGGGAGGGGGAAGATGGTGAACATGAATCTGCGTTAAAAGACAGCATGAGGACCCAGCTCAGTGTCCCCTGGGACATGGCAGCTGGCGTCAGGGACAGGTGTGGAGAGGGGGGTCAGTGGAAGGTCAGCAGGGAGGGGCTGGCACTGAAGACTCCTCTGGGTGTCACGGGAAGGGTTGTGACTATTGAGCCTGCCTGGTAATGAAGCTGCACATCAGAGGGGAGGTGACTTTCTGGAGGGTAGGGCTGGTGGCTGATTGCCGGAACTCCAACTCCAACTTGGGGGCCAGGGAGGAGCTGGGCCAGGGTCTGCCTGGGGTCCCCCCAGCAGGCCAGGGTGTGGGGCAGAGCTTGGGGCCTGAGCCTCTCTGCTGTGTGACGTTGGCGGGTCTCTCAACTTCTCTGGACGTGAGCATCTAAACTGGGGTTGGGGGACTTCCCTGGTGGCGCAGTGGTTAAGAATCCGCCTGCCGATGCAGGGGACACGGGTTTGAGCCCTGGTCCAGTAAGATCCCACATGCCGCGGAGCAACAAAGCCCGTGCGCCACAACTACTGAGCCTGTGCTCTGGAGCCCGCGAGTCACAACTACTGAAGCCCACACACCACAACGAAGAGCAGGCTCCGCTCGCCGCAACTAGAGAAAGCCCGCACGCAGCAACGAAGACCCAACGCAGGCAAAAAATAAATAAAATAAAATAAAAAATAAGTAAATAAAAAAAATAAACTGGGGTTGGGGGTGGAGGTGGGGAAGAGGCAGGGGTTGTCAGCCCTCGTTTGGCAGCCCGGAGCTAAAGAAGCCTGTCACCAAAGACAGAAGCATCCATCAAGTTCAATGTTTTATATCCACATCAGTATCAACGTACCATACAAAACCCGCCTGCCAGCCTGGCCAGGCAGGCAGGAGGTGGGGTGGGATGGGGGTCCGTGGGCGGCGTAGAAAACCAGGGCTCTCGTCCCAAAAGAGGAGAGAAAAGAGGGCTTTACGTACAGTCGAGGAAAAATAAAATCAGAGCCCGACATGATTGAGAAGAAGCCTTGAGTCTGCGTCGCGTAGAGGTGCTGTGGGCAGCACTGCGTGTCGGCTGCCCCAGAGGTGCTGGTGGCCTCAGTTCCTGGGAGGCCTGGGGTCAGCTCATGAGTTTATTTTTACTTATTTTCTTTTTGGGGGTTACTTCTTGGCAGCAGCCCCGTCATGGTGTTAACCGGGTTTCACTTCAGGATTTGAAGGGGAAGTTGGGGTCTGTGGGGCAGGTCCCGCCTGGCCCCAAGTGTCATGGATGAGGTTCCTGGAAGTGGCCAAGCGAAGTTCCTTCCTGCCCTGATCCCAGGTCTATGGCTTAAAAATCGGGGTACCCAGGTCGGGGCCGCACAGCCCAGAGGCCTCTGTAAACATGGCAGGTGCAGCCAAGGTGGGGCTTTGGGGACCCCGGGGGCCTGTCAGGGGCAGGGCACAAGGGTGTGGGTGGCCAGAGTTGCAGGGAGGGCAGTGCTGGTGGGGGAAGGGGGATGGAGTGGGGGAGGCGGGACCCCCACCACAGATACATAGAGGGACAGAGACCAAGAGGGAAAGAGAGGACAGACAGATGGAGCTAGAAAGAGACGAAGTGTGACAGCGGGAGACGGATAGAGACTCAAGAGAAAGAGACATGGACAGACAGGCAGACACGGAGGAGAACCTGAGAGAGACAGAATTGCAGAGAGATGAAGAGAAAAACAGATAGACCTGGAGAAATTCACAAAGACGAGAGAGATGGAGAAAACCCAAGAAAGAAGAGACAGGTTCAAAAAGATGGAGACCGCGGATGTAGCTGCCACCCCAGCCGGGCCAGTTCTCCTGCTCAGAGCTCAGCGGGTGGCAGGTGGGGGCCCGGGGCCCGGGGCGCGCACAGGATGGGCAAGCGTGACGGTGAGCGCGTCGTTGTGCTGCACCAGCGAGGCGTGCTGGTAGTGCAGCACCAGCTCCTTCAGTGACCCATACAAGTTGTAGGGTTCTGCGAAGCCAAAGCCCGTGGCGGTGCGGTAGATGACGCAGTGCTTGGTGTCGCCGTCCACCCTGTGGGTGCAGGCGAAGGGGTGGGTTAGATGGGCCCCCACCAGGCTCTCCCAGCCCCGTCCCCCAACTCCTGTCGGGTGACCCTGCCTGGCACCCATATCTCCCCATTTCCTGGATGCTGGATGCCGACCTGGTCCAGACCCCGCAATCTCCTGCTTTGATACTGTTCCAGCTTCCTCCCCTGTCCCCAAGAATCTAGGGCTTCTTCCTGACTGTCTTCCCGAGGCCTAACATACAGTTGGCACTCAATGAGAGCTCTCGGAAGGAATGGGCGGATCCCTCCTCCCCACCTTCAGTCCACTCTCTGTTCCCTCGCCAGGCACTCACACCACAGAACAGGCATAGCAGCCCCGCTGGCTGCTTTCACGGATGAGGAAGGTGCCATCCCGCTTGCCGCTCAGCATTTCCTCAGCTTGGGTGCGGTTGATCTTGCCTACATACCACGTGCGTTCCTCATGGTGGGGGAGATCATCTTCATCCTCCATCAGTGAGTACTGGCTGTGGGGGAGGCAGGGAGGAGCCCTGGTCACTTACTCGTTAGCCTCCAAGGTCCCCCTGCCACCTGGACAACTCTCCCTCCGTGGTGAACTCCTATTCATTCTGCAAAGCCCACCAAAAATGGCCCCTCCCCGGGACAACCCCTCCCCCCCCCAACCAAGTGGTCACTCACTCCTCAGTCTCGTTCTTGATCCCCAACCATTCATTGATTTTCTTCTGCCGGGCACCTTTCTGAGTGAGCCACCTGGGGGGAAGAGGAAAGGTGGGCTCCTGCTGCTCCGCTGGTAGGGGAACAGCAGCTGCAACACAGGCAGGGTGAGCCACCATGGGCCAGGCCAGCCTGGCTGGAGGCAAGGGCTGACAAGTGCAGGTTCTGGGTGTGATACCCCTGGTTGCCACAAGGGGTCAGCCTTGGCCTGGCCAAGGACCACTTGAACCCAGATGGACTCCCCAAGCTCTGCCAGGGAACCCCCCTATTTATTATGTTTCTGTTAACACTTTTTGAGACCCTGGATTGTGCCATCATGGCAAGGTCTTATCACTATCAGAGGCTCAGTCCTGGGGACTGCACGGTGGTGCGCCTTTGCACAGGGCAGCTTTACAAAGGACTTTGAAAGGACCAAGTGAGCTAACGTGTGCAGGGTGCTTGGCACACAACAGGTGCACATGAGCGTCAAAGACCCAGGCGGAAGAAGGAAGCCGCTGATGGAGTCCTCCGTGGGTCAGTGGGCAGAGGAGGGATCCTGGGCTCAGGCTGGGCACCGTGTGCTGAGCTGCACAGTTGGCATTCATGGAGTGGACCCTGTCGGAGGCTCCCAGTGGCCCGGCCTCGTGAGAGCAGTGTTCCCATTCCACAATTGAGGCTGAGGCCGCCACACAGGGAGCCCTTCTGAGGGGGATGGGAGGGGCCTGATCGAGAGGGAAGGGGCTGGTGGACAGACGAGGGGGCTAGGAGACTAGGTGGGGCTAGCTGGTGGAGAAAGCAAGAGTGAGATGCATGCAGAGGTCACCTCGCCAGGTGCCCCTGCACTAACGGGGGGATCCACGGGTGAGTGCAGAGCCAGGCACTCACACGAGGTACTGGTCTCTGATCTTGCGCAGCTGCATGAGGTCTGGCTTGAGGCTGTTCATGCGCTTGTCAATCTCTCGGTTGTCGGAGGCCTGTGCCCGCAGCTCCTGTTCCAGCTTTGTGCGGCTCTCGTGGATCTCAGCAATGCGAGACTTAAGTCGCTCTGAGTTCAGCAGGATCCTGTAGGAGGAGTGGCTCAGAGGCCTCAGATGGCTTCCAGTATCTAAGCCTTTGGACATGCTGTTTCCCTGATTGCTCTTTCTGGCAAATTCCTATTCATCCTTCAAAACCCATTTCAACCGACCCTCTCTTCCCCTGAAACCCAGGCTGCCCCTTCTGTTTCCTTTCTTTCCCCACTTGCGCTGTGTCAGATGAAGGTGCGGTAGGGCAGGGCAGAGGAACCAGACTCACCTCTGCATCTCTTTCTCATTGCCCTCACGCCGGAAGCGCTCCAGATATTCCTTGCTGCACTTCTCTTGTGTCTGGCCCTGCTCTTCAAAGATCTTGATAGTCTCATTGAAGGCCTCGATGGCTGTGCGCTTCATCTGCAGTTCCTGGAGGAGGGAGTAAATCTGAGCACCTCCTGGGACTCCCCGCAAGTCCCTCAGGAGGGATAAAGGCAGATCCCAACCTGATATGGAGACTTTGCTCAAGCTGTTCCCTCCACCGCGTGCATCGTTCCTCTAGCCCCTCCTTCACCAAACGAACTCTTATTCAGCCTTCAAAACCCACACTCCCCAAACCCCCTCTTCCTTTAGATCCTCCTTTAGGCACCTTAAAAAATACCTGGGTCTGTGAGCACGGCTGAGAATTAATGATAAATCTAGTTGCTACAATTCATGGGGCTCCTTCTCGGAGTAGATGCTGCACCAAGCACCTTCCATGCATCATCTCATAAAACCTCCCAACAGCCTCTTACAAAGTCAGAACCATTAATGGGGAAACTGAGGCTCAGGGGGCCTAAGCCATTTCCACGGTCATGATGTTCCTAATTGATCCCAGACAGGTATCTTGTCCACTTAGAACCTCAGGTGACCCATCACTAAAAAGGGGACAAGACAGAAATTGCTCAGCGACTACAGGGGAGACAGAGAAATTCCCTGCTTGAGATGGATGTTCAATCTGAATAAGTTGCATCTCAACTTACAAGAGAAATTTATTAACACAGTCTTTGAGTAATAAAACTTCCCCCCACTTCCCTGTTTTTAAAAGACACTGCTCTTTTCCATGACCTCTTGACCCTTTGTCTTAGGCAACTCTTCGTCAGGCGGTTATCATCATTTTGAATAACATCCAGGTTGAAGGGGATGGAGAAGTAATTAAGACTCACGGTTCCAGTTTCCAGATGGGGAGACTGAGGCCCAGAGGCTCAACCAAGACATCTCCCACAGCTCAGCCGCTCCTGGGAGGCTGGTTGGTGCCTCTTCATCTGTTTTGTTTTTTTTAGAAACACATACATTGATTTCTATGTTTTTAGGGTGGTCCCTGGTTGTAAGAGCCTGCTGTGACCTAGAAGTGGACGTCTGTCCCTGTGGCCTTGGCACTGCCCTTCCGTGCCTGGGTCTCCCGGGCTGCGCTTGCCCGCGGTACCTGGGAGGTGCGTGTGTACTCCTCGTAGAGCTGGTCATACTCGCGGCTCTTATCCTGGTACTGCTGGTGGTAGACCTTGAGCTGGGCGCCCACTGCTTCCACACTATCCTCCTTGACGATCTGGTCCTGGGGATAGCCGGTGCTGTCAGGGAAGCTACCTGGGAAACAGGCCCAGGCCCGGCCAGGCACCACCCACCCCCGCCCCCAGCTCCCACCCCAGCCCTGCACCTGCTGGTACTTGGACACCGGGTAGAGGAGTCGCGTGTCCAGCTTGGCGTTGTACTGAGCCAGCGACTCATGGCGGTAGTGGGTGATGAGGTCCACAACAGAGCAGAAGGTGAGTGGCTCCGAAAAGCCATAGTGCCCGTCTCGGTGGAAGACCTTGATCAGCTTGTTGTTTCCACCTTTCCTAGGGGCGGGTGAGAGGGGATGTCAGCGACCAGCAGCATCTGCAGACCCAGCAACGTCCCACTGGCTGTGCGACCCCCAGTCCTCTGACCTGGGTGTTCTCCCTCCCAACGCTCACCCCTGGTCTCCCTGAAGGGACAGGCCCCCACCTGAGGGTCAGCGTGTACTCCCCCTGGATCTTGCTAGATGCATCTCGGACCAGAAAGGTGCCATCAGGTGTGTCCCGCAATTTCTCGTTTACCTCCTCTCTGTGGAGACAGCCAGGACTGGGGCTGCCCACTGGGAGACCTGACCCCTCAGGCTTTGCCCACCATGTGGCTCCACCCCACAACCCTACCTGGAGATGTCACCCCAGTACCACTCAGCATCCTGCAGGGAGGGCGGGTTGCCCCCATTGACCAGGCCTGTGGGGGCTGGCTTTGCCTTGGGGGGTTTTGGTGGCAGTGCTGGGGGACAGGAAAATAAATGCACACTGAGCACCGACTGTATACTGTGGCCAGCTCCCATTGCAACCAAGCCTGCTGATACTGGCAGGGCTCCGAGTCAGCATTCTTGGTCCCCAACGATAGGAGCTAATACAAGGGGGTGGAGGTCACCTGGGGGCGCAATCTCCTGTTCCTCCAGATGTTCCTGAAGCAACTTCTCCACCAGTAGCGCAGGGAAGTCGGGGGTAGCCTCAGTCCTACGGGGAAGGGACGTGTGGTGAGCGCTGGGTAGGGCCTGGTGTGCACAGGGCCCTGCGTGTGCTTGCGCGTCTGGCGGGGGGGGTCTATGTGAAAGCATGTGAAGGGAAGAAGAGTAGGTGACGCAGGCTGGTGTGGGAGACCCACTACTGTTTATGCATATGCATTTAGCGCCCAATAAGTATTCATACAACAAACAACAGGAGTCAGCATGTGAAGGAAGGTACAGACACCACCCAAGTGCCTGCCCTCCGGTCTAGGCCCCATCACCTTGTCCCAAGCCCTGCTAGAGTCTTCCTGGACCTCAAGTCCCACCCCTTGTTATCTTTCCTAGCTCGCCCATCATGACAGCTCTGGCCTCTTCCCCGCTGGGCCCCGTCCATACTCCTTTCTCATCGTCTAGACCCCCGCCCTGGCTACGTCTCCAGCCCTTCCTCCATCTAAAGACCCACCCCTTTTTGCTCCGGCTCAGCCCCGCCTCCCCAGGCCTCTCACCCGTCGGGCGCGCCCCCTGGCGGCGGCGGAGGCGACGGCGCCCGCAGAAGCAGCGGCCCAAAGGCGGCGCTCAGGGCACGCACAGCTGGGCCCAGGGCTGGGGCGCGCCGGGCCACCCGGCCCAGGTGCTGGAGCAGGAAGCGCAGTGTGAGCGCGCTGTGCAGCGGCAGCGTCGGGGGCTCCAGCGCCGGCCCCACGGGCCCCGCGGCCTCTGCGGACAGACGGCCAGGGGAGGGTGAGCCAGGGCCGGCACCCGCCCGCCCCAGCGCCCTCCCCAGTCCGGACTTCTCGCCAGACTCACCCCGCAGGGCTCGGTGTGCCTCAGCCGCGGCCTCGGGTGTCACAAGGGGTGCGGGCAGCGCCAGCAGGAAGCCCTTCACGCCATCAGTCAGGGCTGCAGCGTCCCACTGCTCCATATCGCTCAGCGACCAGTCTGCGGGTGCAAAGGGGATACATCGATCCAAGGCGGGTGCAGGGAGGGGACATCATCCGTCCGGGGCAGGTTCCTCTCCCACTCTTGCCCACTGAAGCTTTCCCTCACCTGTGCGCGCGGCAGGTGCCTCAGGCCTGTAGCTGTCTAGCCCTGTGGGGAAGGGGATGGGGTAGGTTAGTGCCACCCCACGTGGCAAGGCCAGCTCTCAAACGCTGCCTCGACCCCCGTGTGGGGTCTGGGGTGGCTGCTAACCTCCCAGAGGTAAGAACAGGGCGAGGGGAGGGAAATGGTGGCAGAGGGCATGGCACATGCAATGATGGGGTCTACATTCCCCCCGGGAGTTACTCCTTCCCCAACTCAACATGGAGGCCCAGAACATCCAGACTCAGCCTCTTCCCATACAGAGTGAACCCAGCAGCCCTGTTAAGGAGATGAGTTGCCCATCACCACAGGTAAGCAAGCAGAATCCAGGGGTTGCAGCCAGGCTGAGGCTCACCTGTCCGCTCAATGGCCTCCACAAGTTTCACCAGGATAGGGGGAGCCACATCAGGCGGGGAGAACTGCTCGGGTAGGTCAGGGAGTGTGAGGCCTGGCAGGAGGGGACAGAATGTTGGCAGGGTCCCTAGAAGGACCCCGGTCCCTCTCTTTGCCTGCTGCATCTCAGCCCAAGTGCCTGGCATCTGGACCACCACTCTAGGGGGGGACAGAAGGCCCAGCTGGTGGGGCTGGGAGGGCTGAATTAGTGGGAAACGATTTTCTAGATTAAAATATCAATTCACCCAACTACACAGGCCAGCTATAGTTGGCTGACTAGTGTCCTCCCAAATGGTATGTCCACTTCCTAATCTCTGGTACCTGTGACTGTGACCTTACTTGGAAATAGGGTCTTTGCGGATATAATTAAGGTAAAGATTTCAAGATGAGATCCCTAAATCCAATGACTGGTGTCTTTATAAGAGAAGGCCATATGAAGGGAGAGGCAGAGATTGGGGTGATATGGCCACAAGCCAAGGTACACCTGGAGCCCCCAGAAGCTGGAAGAAGCAAGGAAAGATCCTCCCTTAAAGCCTCTGGACAGAGCACAGCCCTGCCCACACCTTGATTTTGGACTTCTGGTCTCCGGAACCATGAGAGAATAAACTCCTGTTGTTTGAGGCCACCGGTTTGTGGTAGTTCATTACAGCAGCCACAGGACGCCCATACAGCAGGTTTAGGGCTCTGCCATTGCTTGCTGTGCAACCTCAGGCACAGGACCCACCCTCTCTGTGCCTCAGATTCCTCAACTGAGAAACTGGTCGATGGCATCATCTCTCCTTTCTCAGTGGGAACAACAAAGTGGTTGAAGAGAGTAAAACGAAAATACCCCAGCTGGATCAGAACACCTCATTCCAAGGACCTTTCCCCATTTTCTAAGTCATTTTGCTTAAAAAAAAAAAAAAGAATTCCCCCCTTTTAAAAATGCTGACCTCCTTCCGTGTCCCAACCCCACCCCCCCCCCCCAGCCCCATGTTTCTGCCCCACCCAGCCTTTTGTGCTCAGGCGCACTCTGCCTGCACAGCCACCATTTGATGCAGCTTTGGCCCTTGGCGGGGACGCCCTGGCACACAGCAGGAGCAAGCCGGGGCCTGCGGGGCCTCCCTGAGTGATGGGCCAGGTGGTGCCTTGAGCTGAAGAAAGGCCCAGCTGTGTCAAAAATGCAAAAAAAAAAAAAAAAAGTGAGTGAACAAGGGGAGGTGGGTGACATCCCAGCTGGTAGGGGGACTCTGAAATTCAACTTTGAAATTTGCCTGTGACCAGTTTGCAAAGCATGGAGGGAGGTCCCATCAGGATAGGCATTATCCCCATTTTACGGATGAGGAACTGAGGCTCAGGGAGGGAGCAACCTCCCCGTGGGTGCACAGCCAGACGGGGGCGCAGGTGACATCAGGGTTTGGCACGCAGCTCCCTGCGTGGAGCTGAATGGAGGGAAGGCAGCTGCAGCCTGCTGCCTGGTGGTCCCAGGATCCCGGAGGGTCAGGGCTTGAACAAAAGGACTAGTACCCCCCATTTCCAGATGAGGAAACTGAGGCCTGGAGAGGGCTGGTCCTAGCCGATGTCATATAGTCCTGGAAGATTTGGAGGGTGGGGCTGGGTGGCCGCCCGGAGCGGGGATGTGTGTGGTGTCTGGACCCAGGCCAGGCGCAGGAGGGAGGCGGCTGTTACCAGGGGGAGAGGCAGATTCTGGCTGGGAGCCCGGATGGGGCCTCCTCCTGCTCCTCTAGGCCGAGGCGGGACGCAGGCACTGGCCCTGGAGACGCCAGATGCTGCAAAGCCCAAGCCAGCAACCATGCTGCCTCAGCACCCCGCCATTCCACCCCACGCTGTGGGACCCTGGCCTGACCGTCTTTGGGCATCAGTGTCCCTCGGGCACAAAACCAGGCAGGCCGTCGGGTGGGGCCACGGTGCCTCCCAGGGGCTTTGGCCTTCACTGGGTGACTGCCCCTGAGCGAGTGGTTCAACCCCCTTGCACCTTGGTCTCCACATCTGTACACAGGGCCTCACTGGGCGGCTGTTGAGGGTCGGAGCAGACCACGCCGGGCGCTCAGCACTCATCAGCCTCCACCCCACAAGCTGAGCCTCGGTTTCCCTGGTTGGAAGCCACATGCCCTGCCCAGCATACAGCCCAGCACGCAGCAATTGCAGCGTACGTTCAGTGCCCTGATTCTCCACTCCCAGGATACTCTTTGGAAGTAGGGATGGCCGAGGGTCTCTTTGGGGAGGGATGTAGGGTCCTCACACGTCACAGTGCTGCGTGGCCTCGACTGAGTAGCCCACCTTCTTTGGGCTTTTTGGCTCTCTTCATTTTGGAAACGGGAAAATTAGGGTTACAACAAAGGGGGTTCCTCAAGGGATTCTGTCTGCAAACCACAAGATGAAGCTAAATTGAGCCCCTGAATCTTACTGGACACTCCCTATTGTCCTCAAAATCAATCACACGAAGCCCTTGAGGTGAGGACCCTGCCCCTTTCCTCACTCCGCTCCACCTGATGGCTTGTTCCCTGAACCCGTCATGCCATTCCCACCTCAGGGCTTCTGTCCTCGCTGTACCTGCTGCCTGGAGCCCTTTACCCCCATCTCTCCTGAGAGGCTCCCTCCTCACAGCATCTGTCATCACCTAATCACGTTCTCATCACTTCTTGAACCAGAAGCCCCATGAGGGCAGGGCCAGGCCTTGTGCCCACCACTCGGTGCCCAGTGCCATGAACTGCATCCAGCCCTTGACGGCAGTGTAATGAACACTTGCCGACCAACCAAATGTCCTTATTCCTCCTCTCCTGGAAGAAGCACCATTGCCTCATGGGAGAGAAGAGGATACTGAGGGTCTGAGGGCACTCCCCCTTTCCCCCAGCCCTGCCAGGGGCCCCACCTGTTGCTCACCTGGCTCAGGGGGCCCATCTCGGGGCCTGGCAGGCAGTGGGCGTGGGCCACGCGGGCGAGGCCCAGGCCGGGCCAGGGTCACAGGCCCTAGGAACTCAACATAGGTGCCAGGGAAGTCGCCGCGCTGCCGTGTACGCTCATTGAGGCCAGGCATCCAGCCCACGCTCTGTGGGCAGCGCTCGCTGCCCTCGGCCACGCCCAGCGCCTGCAGGGCTGCCCTGCTCACCACCAGCACGTCGCCCGGCAGCAGCTCCAGGTCCTCCGGCCGCTCCCGGCGGAACGGGTACAACGCACGGTATTGGAAGCCCTCGGCGCCAGCCATGGCTGGGCAGGGTGGGGTATGGATGGTCAGGTGGCTGCTCGGGGCCCCAGTGGCCCCATCAGCCTGGGGTGGGGGCCAGGAGGGTCCACTGGGTGGGCTTGGGGACTCAGACCTCTATTTCCACCAGGAAGTTACAGGTGACCACAGGGGATGCTCACGCCTTGCTTCCCACCATTGTTCCACGACCCTGACAAGGGTCACTCGTTGCTCGGTCCACCATTCGTCAACTGGTGGGAGGGGGGCGGCAGCAGCGTGATCTCAGGTCACTCAGCCGCTGCGTCCCCCCTCAATCCGTAGGGCTGGGCTGGGCCGCTCACTCCCTCACGTGGGGGGCCATCGGCTCCCGAGGCTGGCGGCTCTTCCAGCTGCGCCAGGCGAGGGGGCCGAGGGCACAGGCTGTCACCATGCTCGGCTCGGGACGCCGACCTAGGGGGAGAGGGGCAGGGCAGCATCAGCCAGTTTGGACTCCTGCCACCCCCAACTCAGAGATGGGCCCAAACACCAGGTTAGAATCCCCTGACTCATTGGGTAATGGGGGGGCCAGTCCCTGCCCCCTCAGTTTCCCCAGCTGTAAAATGGGTACAATAATAGACCTCCTTTGGGGTTGTTGGGGGCAGAGCTCCAAAGAATCTGCCCCGGGCATATTGCATGCTCAGTAAACAAGCTCGTCATCATCCCTGTTAGAGATGGGGAATCCGAGGCTCAGAGCAGGGAGGTCTTTGTTGGACAACTCAATGGGCCAGGATGCCAGGACTCAAAAACTCAGATCCGTCCAACTTCACAAGGCCCAGGATAGATGAGAGAAGCCAGCAGCCACATGACAGATAGTTATACCTAGAGTGGGTAGGGTGTAATGGGCGATGCTCAGGGTGCTGTGGGAGCCCCGAGGAGAGACTGAGCCAGCTGAGCACAGAAGGAGGCGTCAGGAGCAAAAGGCGGTAGGAAAGGAGGTATAAGCAGAGGCCCCAGCACAGGCAAAGGGCTAGAGGTGAGTCCAAACAAATGGATCTCTGATCTCTGCGGGGGAGGAGGGAATGGGGGGGGCGGTGTCCAGACATTGCTCAGTTTGGTGCCCACAGTAGGTACTCAAAACAGAAGGGGGGTGGTGGGAGGCCAAGAGGACCTTAGCTCCAGGGTAGACATGGAGCCAGTAAAGGGTGGAGGGAAGGAGGGCACTGCAACTGCCAAGAGGGAGGCTGCTGGATGCAGGGGCAATGATCACCCCTTAGGAGCCCCCAGTCTCAGGGAGACACAGCCCAGCACAGACACATTCTCAATCTCAGCCCTGCAGGTTCAGTCCTCCAGAGAGGTTGGGGGGTGGTAGGCGGTGCTTTTGCTAGGGGCGGGTCCTCACAGAGGAGAGGAGGGGGCACTGGCCAGAGGAAATAGTACAGGCAAAGACTTGACAGCAAGAAATGCTTGCCAAGAGTTCAGGGTGGCTTTAAGAAAGCCGCAGACCACGCAGGGCCCTCGAGTGCCAGGCAGAGGGTCAGACTGTATCCCTCGACCACGGGAGCAGCAAGACGTGTCCGAGCTGGGGGCACAAGCTCCACATTCCAGGACGCCCCAACTTACCCGCTCCCTGGCCCCTGTACCCCCACTCTACAGGTGGGGAAACTGAGGCCCAGCGAGGGGGACGTCCAGGAAACCGCCTAAATCCGCTTGCCTGCCCGCCTCCGCGCCCAGCTGAGCACACGTTTGCACACGCCCCGGTGTGCGCGCCTGGGAACCAGCGCTCCCCGAATCCAAGAGGCGGGTGGAGAGGCCAGGCCTGGCTGGGGTCTTGGCGGCTGGACTCAGGGCCTGCGCGCTCACGCGTGTGCAGATGCGCACTCGGGCCTGCGTGGACCCCGCAGCCCAGCCCAGGGGCCGGAAGTGGAGTCGACCCTCTACCGTCTTGCACCCCACTATGCCCCACACAATGCCTGGGCGCCCCTCATTACTGCTCAATGCTCCACTCCCAGCAGGGCCTCCCTCAATTCAGGGCCGCAGCTCCAACCCCTTATCTCTGCCTAGGGTCCCCCGTTCCACCCCCATCGTCCGGGGAAGGCTGCAACGCAGCCAGGTCGAGCCAGAGGCCTCCCGCTCCCTGCGGCCCCCAGTTCCCGCGGGGCCCGATGCAGCCCTGCTCGCATTCTGGCTTCCACCGTGGCCCCACACTCTGCCTGGGCGCCCCGCATCTGACCGAACCCCCAGACCGGCCTGCCACGCGGACCAACCCGGACTTACCTGGTCGCGGCCGCCACCGCTGCTGCCGCGGCCGCCGTCACGCAGAGCCGAGCCAGACCCGTGGCTCCACCGCGGCCGCCGTCGCCGCAGCCGCGGGATCCCCACCTCCGCCGCCGCCGAGGTTCCGAACGGTCGGGCCCGCCCCCGGCGGAAACGGCCGAGCGTATTCGGGCCGGGAGGGTGCAATGAGGCCGAGGCGGAGCCTGGGGACGCTCGAATGCTTCCGGAAAGAGTCGAACGTACTCCCGCGGGACTGGAGGGTAACGGGGGTGGGGATGGGGCGCCCCGAGATAGCCGATCGTTTCCGGAAACAGCCGAACATAATCGGGTCAGATGAATAATTCCGAGGCTGAGCTCGGCTAGGCTCGGCTGGACTCAGAGATGCCCGAGCGATGCCGGAAATGACCGAGCGCGCTCCCCCTGGACCGGCAGAACAGAGGCTGGGCCCCGAGACTTCGGAAAGTTTCTGGAAAGAACCAAGGGTGCTCGGTCCCAAATGAGGCCCTGCGAACTTAGATCTAGAGGCGACCACCAGCTTCCGGAAACTGCCGAAGCATGGACGGCTCCAGAGGGCGAGTGAGGTGGCCCAGAACTCAGGAAATGGATGCGGCAGAGTTGGGGGGAGGGGCTCAGACAGAAAGCTGCGCTTTTCAGGAAACAAGCTGAGAGCCGAGAAGGAGCCGGGGTTGAAAGCCGGGGTTTCCGTGGTAGCCCAGAGCGTCCGGAAACAGCTGAACTAACTCTCTCGGGTAGGGAGAACTAGTCCAAAGCCTGTCCAGATGCGGACTGTTTCCGGAGATAGCCGAAGACACTCGGAAACGGGGCGTGGCCAAAGGTTTCCGACCTACGGAGCGCTTCGGAAGTAACCGAACGCGCTCGGGCTGGGTTGGGTTCCAGTGGTGGCGAGGGGAACTTTAGGGCACAGCCGGTTAAAAAAGGACACAAAGATGGTTTATTTATTTATTAACACAGCTTCAGAGCCCCAGACGGGTGTCTGGATGAAGCTTCTAAGGACAGAGCCCATGATGGGTACTCAATTCAGAGAGGGCAGCAGGAGGCCAGGACCAGAGAAGGCATCAGGAAGAATCTCAACAGTGAAGTCCCAGCAGCCTTCAAAACCCACTTCAAGTGACTTTGAGCCAAGGGTCTGTTTTCATCCCGCCCCCCACCCCACTCTTCCCTTAACCTTTTCTTGGCCCCTCACAAATCCAGACATTGGACCTCTTCTTTGTAAATGTGGGCTTTTATTCACCGTCAGCTCCGGGATGGAAGGCGGGAGCAAGTCATGCACAGCCTTGATCTAGTTCCAACACTAGGCAGTGCTACGCGGAT
Source organism: Balaenoptera physalus (assembly GCF_965194825.1). NCBI lineage: Eukaryota > Metazoa > Chordata > Mammalia > Artiodactyla > Balaenopteridae > Balaenoptera > Balaenoptera physalus. The sequence continues at coordinate 12,851,707 of NC_138890.1, read as the reverse complement.
GTCTCCAGAGAACACAGAGTGGGCTGCAGTGCCTGGAAAGTGCCCTCACCACTGTGGGGTACGGTGACCTTGCTGGCCACCTCTGAATGGGAAATGGAGACTCTGAGATGCCCAATGGGTCACACAGCATTACAGGGGAGAGAGCTGGAGTTGCAGTCGGCTATATCTGACAAGAGATTCTCCATTCAAGCTCCCTTGACTACAATGCCCAGGACAGGGCCTGGCTGCATGACTCTTGCCAGGCAATGGTGGGGGCAAGTTTCCATGCCTTGCCAGGCCTTAGTTATTTGTCTGTAAAATGGGGATGACGACACCACCTCCAGCCTTCTCAAGGTTGGCTGAGGGAAAAGCCACAAGTAAAAGCACTTGGCATACAGTAGGTGCTTAATAAATAGTCATTGGGATTTGTTTTGTAAACACAAGGAAACTGAGGCACAGAGTGGGGAAGTCATTTTCCCAGAGCCAAACAGTGAAGCCAAGATTCCAACTTGGGCCTCACTGCCCCCCAGTTGGATTTTTCTCACTCGAATTTCATCCCTACAAGGCTCTGGCATATCGATGTTACCCCCCAGGGGCTGTTTCAGACACATCATGGTCAAGTTCTCACCCTGGTGGGCATCAAACACAAAAAATCTTGTCCAGGGTGGACATTCTTCTCCTACCCTGGCAGTGTCCTGTGAGGCCTCTGCCTCCTGGGGCATCAGTGTCTGCTTGTGATGCGGGTGACCCCTCTGCCTAGATCTGGTGAACTTCTACTCATATATCAAAGCCCCAATTCCCACACCTCCTAAGCCTATAGGACTGGAGGCAGACTCTAGCAAGGCTGGCCTAGGGATGGAGGCTATGATGGTGGGAAGTAGCCTTCAGAATCCAGTCCATCATCAAGATTACTTTGTTTTGTGGTGGAGGGGAACTGTTTATGGAATCTCCAAGTCATCCAAACTGGGCCTGGACAGGTAAGCTTGGCTGCATCCCTTCAAATCTGTGGGTCTTGAGTCAGGGATGGGATCAAGTAACACAAAAAAACTTTAAAAGTACAGAAAAACCATAAAACACGAACACACGTTGACTTGTCCAAAGTGCTTCCTTCTCAGCCCAGGGGGCAGGGTCTACAGATGGGTCCCAAGTGCATGGGACAAGACCTGGGCAGCCGCCTTAACAGTGGCGGCTCAGTCTGGCTATCGCTTATAAAACGTAATAAATTAGCTGCAGGGATTTGCTGCTATTTACAATGCCACCCTAGTCTCCCTTGCCTGCCCCTATGGCCCCCGGACTGATCGGCTCCAGAACATGAGGGAGGCACCTTCCAGCAAGAAACGCGATCGCTTCTCATCTTCCAGGTGTCAGAGGCTGGTGGCTCAGTCTCCATCCAGCTGTCAATTTATGGAAAACACATTCCACAAAAAATGCGTTGACTTCCAGGCCAGGGAGAGGCTAGGTAGGGGGGATTAGTCTTTCTCATAGGGTCCAAGGGCTCCTGGCACAGCCTCAGCGCCCTCCACGGCGATCTGCGGCACCAAGGTGGGTGGCCCAGTGGCCTCCTCAGGTGGTTCGTCAAAGCTCACCTCCTGCACAGCCTCCTGCTTCTTGAAGGAGTCTCGGCGCTCGGACAGGTGCAGCCGCCGCATGACCACCAGCTCGGAGTCTGGCCCGCGGCTGCGGCGCCCCAGCTCCCCGTCGAGCCGCTCACCTGTACCCAGCTTGTCAGCCGACTGGCCTCGGCGCAGCCTTGGGGACCGGGCAGGCACAGGCGGATGCCCTGGCAGGGGCGAGGGTGAGCGGGGTGGGGGCGCTGACACGGGCGGGCAGGCCAGCGGGGAGGGCGGGATGCTGCTGGTGGACTTGCGGCGGCCAGCTTTGGGGCGGGGTGGCCCAAGCTTGGTGGCCAAGCCATGCAGGGAGCTGGGTCGGGTGTGGCCAGCGGCAGCCGGAGATGCAGGGCTGCTGGAGCTTGGGGATGCGCTGGGTGGAGACACTGTGTCTGTGGGTGACAGGGGAGGGTCAGGGCCACCAGCCTCAATGTGCCAGCCTCGAGGTGGGGCCCTAAGACTGACTGCCAAAAGCCCACACTGTTCCCTGTGGCCACCCATCAGGCCTGGTTTTTCCTTTGTTTGAACAGGCTCTTCCTTTGGCTTAGATCTGGTGGACTCCTACTCATCCATCAAAGCCCTAGCTCCTCTTCACCCACTTCTCACCTAAATGACCCACTGAATCATTCAGCCAAAGGTACCTGCCCACCGTCCATCTATCCACCCCATAAGCCATCCACCCACTGGTTCTGGAAGTTATCCAGTAAGGGCCCTGCCTCTGCCTTTGTCCACTCCCTACCCCTAGGCCTCAGCCCCTGAGGATGCCTGATCTGAGAAAGACAAAGATGGCACAGATACCCCCAGCCCCATGAGGTCAGGGTAGGCCAGAGGGAGAGATAGCAGTTGGGGTCCCCAGAAGGCAGGGAGGGCTTCCTGGGGGCTCTCCTCTAGGAAGCCTTCCCTGCCTCTGTGGATTGCCCCAGACTGTCTCTAGTCTGATGCTAACCCAGTGGGACTAGGGGTGTCCATCTCTGGCTGTCTCTCACAGACTGGGGACCCTCAGGGTTGGGCCAAGTCACCATCCTTTCCTGCTCCAGAACAACCTTTCCATGCCCTCTCTGGCTCACCCTCCATGGCTCCCTACTGCCCCCCAATTTAAGCCCAGCTCTTCGGCTTGATCCATCCCCCAATCCCCTCTCCCTAGCCTCCCTCTAGCTTTCACATCTCTCCTGTCTGGATCCCCTTTGTTCATGATGTTCCTTCTGCTGGGCACACCCTTCCCTGCCCATCCCAGACTGCCTTTGAGGCTGTCACACATCAGGTCATTCCAGCCTCCCAACTCTGCTCACTCCCCCGCTGGGCTCACCACCGCAGCCCTAAGGGGCCGTTCTTCCCAGGGTGGTCCTGGCGGGTGCACCCACCTGCTGGGGCATCGGGAGCCGGGCTGCAGCAGGGTGTGGTGGGGCTGGGGGAGAGGCTGTGGGTGGGTGAACCCGGGAGGCTCTCGCTGGATGACAGGGAGTGGTGGAGGCCGGAAGAGAAGCTGCGGCTGGTGTGCAGCACGGACGACTGTTTTGAGATCTTCTTGAAGAGCGACTTCCGCCTGGGGGTTAGAAACCCCGATTCTTCAGAACCCCTGCCCCCAGCGTCCCGGGCTGCCCAAACATGCCACAGGTCCTGCATCAACCCTCCCCGGCAGCCAGCCCACCGCTCACCGGTCCTGCGTCTCCCGCCTTCGGCTCCGCTTGTTCCTGCGTGCCATGCGGCCCTTGGTCACATTCTTCCGTGCGGGGCCCACCTTGATGGAGGTGTTCTCCAGGGGCGTGGTCCGAAGGGCAATCTTGTTGCCACTCTGCAGGAGGGATGGCAAGGGGTCGCCTGTGTGCCTTCCATCCAACGAACCGTCCATGCACCCACCCACCCATCTACTCATCCATCGGAAGCCCCGGATCCTAACCACCTGTTTCTTACCTAATGACCCCACCACTCACTGGGCCAAAGATGGATGTCTGCCATCTGTCCATCCATCCAATGAGCCATCTACCCACCCACTGGTCCCAGGAGCTATCCAACTAGGGGTCTGCCTCCTCACCTGTGCCCACCTCCCCACCTCTAGGCCTCAGCCCCTGAGGACCCGTGGTCTGAGGGGGGCAGGAGGCAAAGATGGTACAGATACCCCCAGCCCCACAGAGTCAGGGTGGGCCAGAGGGAAGGTCAGGAGAAGGGGCACCCAGGGGGCAGGAAGGGCTTCCTGGAGGAGTGGCTCTGAGGCAGAGGGGACGGGGCATGCAGGGCCGAATGCGGAGTGGTATGGTTGGACGGGGAGAACTACACAGAATCGGGAGCTGAGGCCAAGGGGTGGGGATGGGGGTCACAGGAGCAGCCCAGAGGGTGGGCAGTGTTGGGAGATCCAGGGGCCCTGAGGATGGACAGGGGGTGGAGGCTCTGCGATGGAGGCGGGGGTGGGGTTGGGGGCCTGCACCTTCAGCAGTAGCTCCACGACGTCCATGTGCACCAGGCCCAGGACCGACTCCCCGTTGATGTGGGTGATGAGGTCCCCGGCCCGCAGGCCTGCCTCCTGGGCAGGGCTTCCCTCCTCCACATTCTGGGGGTGGGGGCAGATGGCGGGGTCAGTGGCCTGGGCCCCAGAGCTAGAGACCCCAGCCCAGCTGAGTCAGCTACAGGCCCCCAGCAAGCTGCTGCCTTTCACACTGCCTGGTTTCCCAGACCTTTCAGAGACCAGTGGGGAAGGGACAGGTCCTGGGCTGGGGGAGGGAGGACAAAACACCCACTGTGCGGGAGCTTTGTGCCCACTTGAGGTCTCCATCCCTCTCGCCTAATCCTCTCCCCATAACTGACAAGGACCATTAAGACACAGGTGGCATCAGTTCCCTGCCCTGGGCTCCAAAACCTCATAGGCAATGAGTACTCGCCTGCTTTCCAAGACTAACAAATGCAGCTCCAAAAGGGAAGCGCCTTGCCAGGGCAGAGCTGGGACTCAAACCAGGTCTGGCTGTTCCCGCCCATCCCAGGGCCAACTCACCCACACGACATGGTGCACGGTGTAGATGTCACTGTCACCCATGTAGACGCGGATTGCCCGCAGGCTGAAGCCGTACTTCTTGCCCGAGCTGTGGATGACAATGGGGGGCCGCAGGCTGCCACACACGGGGGAAGGGTCTCGGCTTGGAGAGGAGTCGCGGGACGACGGGTTTGAGGACACCGAGCGTGGGGACAGGGGGCTCATGAGGGGGCCGCCGCTGCCGTCATCTGCAGGGACGAGGTTCAGGGAGGGGGGTCACTCCCTTGTGGGTCCCCTCACAAGGCACCTTCCCCTCCCTCCACACTGATCAGTCGGTTTGTTTTTGTTTTTGTTTTTTGGCCACACGGCGCAGCATGTGAGATCTTAGTTCCTGGACCAGGGATCGAATCTGTGCCCCCTGCAGTGGAAGCTCAGAGTCTTAACCACTGGACCACCAGGGAAGTCCCCACACTGATCACTCTGGCTGCTTTGCTGCCGCTCCAATGCCCCAAACACCCTCCCCCTTCCCCTCCAGGCCTTTGCACATGTAGTGCCCGCTGCCAGGAATGCCAGTCCCCCAGCTGCTTCCCGTCTCCTGGGCTCAGCCCCGAAGAGCAGCCCTGGGAGCTTTGTGCCCAGGGACACATCACCTGGAGGGACCCCCTCTAGCTCCCGCTGGCCAAAGCAGCCCCCACTCCATGGTTAAAATGGACATGGACAGACAAGCAAAGACGAGGCTGGGCCGTGGGCGTCACCTGCCGTGATGATGAGCGACAGGGCAGACACTGAGGCTGACTTGGGCACGCGACCCCCGCTGGGGGAGGTCCTGGATTTCTCAGGGGCTGAGTCTCTTGGGCCCCCAAGGCGGCGGCCCCGGCCGGCATCCAGGGCCCTCGGCGTAGAGTGTCGTGCACCGGTGCTGTTGCTTCGTAGGCGTGCGTGGCTGAGGGCAGCTGTGTCAGCTACGGGGATCAGCAGGGTCAGGGGGTCAGTCTGCCCCTCCTCCATCTCACCACTTGGCCCCTCTGCCCTCAGAAGGCAAAGCCCCTTCTTCCCTGGTCGGTGTGTACACAGTCCAGCCTCCTGGCCTTTGTTCAGGCATTCCCTCTTCCTGCACACCTTTCTTTCACTGCTCTCCCTGGGAAGCTCCACTCTTCAAGTCCCCTACTTCAAGAAGCCTTCCCCTCACCCCAGTCAGATTCCTAACTCCCACTCTTGGAGCTCCCCAGTTCAATTCCTCTCTCCCGTCCTAATGCAATGAAGCTGGGGGGTATCACCCTCAGACTGAGGCCTTTGTTACACAAGTGAATGTTGTCTCTAGAGAACTCCTACTCATCCTTCAAAACCCATCTCAGATAGTCCCTCCTGTGGGAAACTCTCCATGACACCATCCCTCCCACCCTGGACTCCACCTACCAGAAAGGCTTGAGGGCTTGGGCATCACTGGGGTGGCTGCTGGGGGTGGGTCGGGCTCCCCTAGAATGAAGACGGGCCTTTTGGGGCCCACAGGAGCTGGGCCGGCTCCCTCATCCTCTGATGAGAAGGCAAATTTGGGCATCGTGTCCAGGTTGATGGTGTTCAGGAAAGATGGGCTAGGGCCCCGCTCAGGCTGGGAAAAGGATAAGTGGCAGGAGGAACCGGAGGATGTGCAGGACCTCAGCCTGTAGCAGGGAAGAGCCTGAGTCACACCTGCCAGGTGCCCTCACCCCAGGACACCCAGTCTCCCCTAGTGACCATACCTTAACTCTCAGCCTAGATTCAGAGGTAATTTGTAAATATAAGGTGAGCTCCCTCTGCCTGCTCTGTCCTCTGTGACTGCCCAGAGAACTCCTATTCAGTTTTTAAAACCCAGCTTCCAACACCCATCCTCTAGCAGACATTGATTATTTCTGTGAGTCTGGACATTGAAAGATGAAAGGGACTTCATGAGCAAAGGGTATGCTGGGCAGAGGAAACAGCGCAAGCAAAAGCCTAGCAGTGTGACGGTACATGGCTGCTTTAGGTTTAGTGTGGTTAGGAATGCAAAGCCAAAGGGAGTGATGATAGGGGCCAGGTTGGCAGGGGTCTGACAGGCTGGCCAATATGTTTTACCCTTTTCTACTGGGCCACTGGGAAGCTCTTTCCAATGTTAAGACTTTGTGGCTCCACCTCCCAGCAGGTTTGGAAGCTGGATCTGCTTATACTCCCCAGCCCACCTACCGGACCTCGGTGATGCTCAGCCGGCGCCCATAGTCCCCCTCACTGCTGCGCTCCCACCCTTCCTCCCGGTCCTCACTGAAGCTCCGTTCAGCAAAGGTTGGGGTGGGCTGGGCGGCCAGGAACTCAGAGCTGCTGTAGACCTGGGAAGCAATTAAAAATAACAGTAATGGGACTTCCCTGGCAGTCCAGTGGTTAAGACTTCGCCTTCCAATGAAGGGGGTGTGGGTTCAATCCCTGGTCAGGGAGCTGAGATCCCACATGCCTCGCAGCCAAAAAAACCAAAACATAAAACAGAAGCAATATTGAAACAAATTCAATAAAGACTTTAAAAAATGGTCCACATCCGAAGGGGAGTTCTGGGCAGAGCTCTGGCCCCTGAGGCTTCTGAGGAGGAGTTGCTACCATCATGACAAGCATGTATTTCTGTACATGAGCCCCTTTGGCAAACTGGTGACACCTACAGATCTCTTCTCAGAGTAGTATTTTTAAATGCATCAAATGAAATAGGTCAGGTTGCAAGCTAGGCTGATTATATTAAAATAATATTAGAATATTTTTTAAACCAGCAATATGGTACTATACGTGCCTCTTTAGTAATGCATTAAATAACAAGATCTAGCAGGTCTTATAAGCACCATAATTTTGAAGTAGTTTTGAACTTGAAAGATATTTTACAACGACTCCTGCGTGATGCGAAAAATCCATGATTTGTATTGGTGACAAAGTCAAGGTCATGCTAATATTACTGTGATTTGTTGCTTATATTACAATTGGAAAACATGCCAAATTTCAGTTAGAGATTAGTGAAAATAAAGATGTAATTTATTCCCATGCAAGTTCACAAACCCTAGATTAAGAAGCCCTTCAATAAATTCTGATAGTATCTGAAAAAAAAAAAATGGTCCACATCAAAAAAAAAAACAAAAACAGAAACAAAAAAACAGTAACAACAACCACATTCGTGGGGGACGGCTTAGTTGAGTGTTTCCTACATGCCTGACACTTCCCTGAGTCACTTCCTCAGATCCTTACTTACCACATCTCTAAAGACGTAGAGTCTTTAGCCCACTGTACAGGTGGAGAAACTGAGGCTCAGAGCGGCCTGGCTACCAAGGGGCCACAGCTGGGGTTTCCTGCTTGGGGCCCAGACCCATAAGCAGTGCAGGTTTTTAAATCAAATTATAAACAAAGGAAGGAACTCAAGTTAAGCTGATGAGGCTATAATATAACACCCAGCATAGCAGGTCTATTCACAATTGCCCCAAAGTGGAAACAACCCAAATGTCCATCAATTGATGAGTGGATAAAACAAAATATGGTCCAACCATATAATGGAATATTATTCAGCCATAACAAGGAATGAAGCACTGACACATGCTACCATGTGGATCAACCTTAAGAAGCCAGACACAGGGAATTCCCCAGTGGTCCCACATAGCATATGATTCTATGTATGTGAAATGTCCAGAACAGGTAAATGCATAGAGACAGAAAGCAGATTAGTGGTTGCTGGGGAGCGGGGGAGGGGGAAACGAGGAGTGACTGCAGCCGGGTACAAGGTTGCCCTTTGGGGATGATGGAAATGTTCTAGAACTAGATACAGGTGATGGTTGCACAACATTGTGAATGTACCAAATGTCACTGAATTGTATGTACAGTTTAAAATGGCTAAAATAGTCTATTTTATGTTACATGTATTTCACTACAATAAAAAAAAAAGAAAAACCCCCCAAACATCTTGCCCTGTTTCCTGAGCACTAGCTACATCCAGGGCCCAGGCTCACCTTGCTGAACCGGTGGGAACAGGATGAGAACTGGGGGATCTCCGTGGATGACTCCTCATCATTCGTCTCGTCATCTTCAGAGCCCAGGTGACGGTAACGCTCTGAGCGCGCTGCGGGAGGGAAAGGCATGTGCAGCCCACCTGATGCTGGGAGGTGGACACAGGGGCTGTGGGGTGATGTGGGGAGGGCCTCCCAGGTGGGGAGACACTGTCAGGGCAAAGGCTTTGTGGTGGGACCAGGCTTGGTATGTTTAAGGACCAGAGGAGGCTTGGGTGGCAGATTTAGTATCTGGGAATAAATCCCAGTTGTGTTCCTAAAAGCTGTGGGACTGTGGATGGGAATTCTTGTGTCTCAGTTTCCTCACCCTTAAGATGGGTTACCCAGAGTTAGGTAAAATTGTGCATCTCAAACATAAAGGATGTTCCTCATCTTACAGAAAAGGAAACAGATGCTCAGAGAGGACCTCTGACATGCCCGAGATCACACATCAAGTTCTGGAGGAGGCACTGGAAGCCGAGGGCATTTACTCTGTGTTTGGCCAGAGCCCCGAGTGGGGAGAAGGAGATTTGTTTGAGCTCACCTGAAGTGCTTGAGGGGACCCCCTCCAGCAAAGCTGAGCGAAGCACCCCACCCTCCTGTATGACAGGCAGGGCTCCATGCCTGGTCAGGGCTGACACTCAGGAGGCTGAACCTGCTGGGGGACCCCCAGGCGAGGGCTGCCACACCCAGTGCCTTGGTTTCCCCTCCCGCAAACCAAGGTGGTGCGACAGCCTCCTGAGCTCAGACGCATAGGAAATCCAGGCAGGGGGGCAGCCAGCAGACATGCCCCAGCTTCTTGGAAAGCTCAGGAAGTTGGAAGCTCCAGGCACAGGGCAAGGCACCAAGCTGGGGTGGAGACCCTGTTAGATACCCCTCACCACCCCAGGAGATCGTGGGACAGCACAGCCCGCCTCCTGGTCCCCTGCTTACTGTCGAAGTAGCTGGTGTCATCCTCAGCTTCAAGCTGCGGCACGAACTCGGCCTTGTGTCGCAGAAGCCCCGCCCAGTCCAGTGTCCAGAAGAAGGGGTGCTGCTTTACTTCGTGGGTGCCTCCTGCAGACATGCCTGGCTGAGCCCTGCTGGTCCGCACTCCCCATGGCCCCCTGGGCCAATTATGAACACAAACTTGGCCAACACAGAACCAGAAAGATAGGAGGGGAAACGAGCCATCCTTTAAGAGCCCATAGGGGAACCAAGATAGGGCTAGAACCCAGGCCCTGCTCTTCCCTCTGCTGGATTCTGAGATCGCATCACCTGGAGAAACCGCAGAACCTTAGGAGGGGGCTTTTTCCACATGTTTCTACCCCATGGAGCAGAGCTGACTGCATGAAGCAGAGCTGACTGTATCCTGTTCCCCAACCTCAGCCCCCATAGTCCTCTCCAGTGGCCAAGCTTCATCCTGAATGTGATCTGCAGTGGCCACATAATGGGTGGCTGCATGAATATTAAATAGTCCTTTAATCACTATATTGGTGGCTGGGGAAACTTGGGACAGTGGGATCCACTGGGCTGGGCCTTGGGGACCATAGGACAAAGCCCATGGCAACCTGGCAGGTTCATATACACAGCCTCAGTGCCCCTTGTCTGAACCAGACCCAGCTACCTGCTACTCTTCAAAGTCTTATGCTAGTTCTTGGTGAGCTCCTATGCATCCTTCAAAACCCCAGTTTCAAGTCCGCCTCCTCTATGCAGCCTCTCAAATAGAGCTCTTGTTTACCCCAGCCCCCATCCCACCCACACCTACGTACCAGTGCCCAGACGGTCCAGGGGGCTCTGTCGGAGCAGCCTGGTGATGAGGTCCTGGGCGTCAGCTGGAAGGGCTTCGTCCCCCTCTGGCCACATGATCTCGTCTAAAATGAGAGGAGGGAATGAGGGACTGGGGACAGCGCTTCCTAGCACCTCCTACTACCTCCCCTTTCTATGCTCCAAGCCATCAGCCTCCTCTGCTCCTTCAGCATACGAGGCTTGGTCCCATACAGCCTTTGTTCCGGCTGTGCCCTCTGCCCTGAGCACCTTCCCTTCATCCATCTCTGTGGCTCCCTCTCGCTCCTTTAAGTCTTTGCCCACATGTCACCCCAGTGTGGCCCTGCGTGACTCTCTATTTAATATAGCACCCCTACCACCCGCCCCCCCGCCCCCTCCCTTCTTCCTGCTTCCTTCCCTCCTCGGCATTTTTTGCCTCTGATTGCTCTGTAATTTGCTTATTTATCTCCCTTACTGTCCGTCTCGCCCTTGGCTGTGTCCCCAGGGCTCAGCTGGGGCCGGGCACGCCATAGGTGCCCAATCCACAAGTGGGCCTGCTCCCCTCCCTGGCAAAGGCAGGGGAACCACCGACCAGAGCCAAAGTGGGGCTGAGACTTAAACCTGGGGCTACAGGGCAGGGGGAACGCACCACTGACCACCTGGCCAAAGAGTTCCTCAGGGGTATCTCCGAAGAATGGCACGCAGCCCACCAGGAATTCGTAGAGGACGACGCCCATGGCCCACCAGTCCACTGGCTTCCCGTAGCCCTGGCGGAAGATCACCTCGGGGGCGATGTACTCAGGCGTCCCGCATACCTGGGCCAGGTGGGACAGGGAAATGAAAGACGGCCCCCAGCCAGGGAAGAAAGTGTGGGTAGAATTACAGGGATAGTTTATTTTCTCCTTTTTTGCTGCAATGTCTCCCCATGTCCTGGGCTCAGGCTTCAGGCAGAGGGAGGCAGCCCTGCCCACCTGCTTGTCCACGAACTCCCGAGTGTCCTTCTCGATGTGGCCCTCGTAGAGGTTGGTGGCCATACTCATGAGCCCGATCTTAGACAGGCCGAAGTCAGTTAGCTTGATGTGGCCGAGCGAGGTGATGAGCAGGCTGTGGGCAGGCGGGTGGTGCGCTCAGGGCTGGGGGGCCCGAGCTGCTTGGCTGCTCCCGCCCCCTCGCCCACCCAGAACTTGGTCCTACAGGAGGCGGCCCGACCCCTCCATGGATCAGAAAGCACTGCCTGTGCATGATCACATTACTGAAAGAACCAGCGGGTCCTGGGCAATATTACAAATTTGGCAAACATCTCTGTGCACCAACTGGGTGCATCTGGTGTTGCTCTTGAGCACCTGCTGTATACTCCGCTGTGCAAAAATTAAGTTCCTGAGAATCACAGCATGTCCCCACTGGGCATTAAAACGTTTCGTGAACACCTCCTGGGGGGGATCTACAGCATATTCTTGTACGTGCATCCACGATTTTAACAAACTGCACACTTTGTAAGCACCTATTGTTAAGTGAACATGTCTTTAGCACCTGCTGTGTACAGAAATATTTGTGCCCCTCATGGGCGCACCAATTTTTTAAAACTTACACACCTACCATGTATCCCTGAACCCTCCAGGGCTGCACCTTCCCACCCCGTTTTTCAGATGAGGGTCCTGAGCTTGGGAGGGGCAGATTCTGCCTTGGGGACACTTGGTAGATCCCACTCCAGGATGATCCCACAGAGGCCCGATGGGCACAAAGCAAGCAGCCTTAAAGCTTCGAGCACAGAGGCCCAGGTACACAGCAGATGCCAACACACATTTGCTTTGTTTTCTAAGCCACTCGCAAACAACAAGATGCCCTGAAAACATGCAGGGCTCTTAAGACTTATGTTCACACCTCCACATAGCAAGTACCTCCATTGGAGAAAGGGACCCATGTCCCTGGCACACAGTAGGTGCTCAATGCATGCTGACCTCAACATAAAAACTTTATAAAAAAACAGCTGCAGTGTTCGGGGACTGACACACAGTCATTGCCTAATAACTGTTGTTCTGATCACCTTTACACAGCTGGTGCCCAATAAATACACACCAGCTAAAAAATGTGCTTTATAAACTCAAAAGGGTCATCAGTGTGTGAGAAGTTAGTTATACCGCCGTCTGGGTTCCTTAAAACGGTGAGCACAGGCCCAGGTATACAGAAGGTGCCAAATACAGGTGCTTTGTTTTCTAAGCCACTTGCAAACTACAAGATGCCCTGAAAACATGCAGACTCTTAACGCTTACGTCCACACCTCCACATGGCAAGTACCTGAGAAACTCACACTTCTTGCCTGGTATCCAAAGGGCACTTGATGTAAGAGCAGCCCTTTCCTCTGTACACAGGAGGTGCTCAACTAATGTAGGGAAGAGTGCTTTGAAAATTATGAAAGGGTTACAAAGCATGAGGGATTATTCACACTCACACTTGCGTTTTTCAGTCACCCAGAGAGCACCGGGCACTCAGTAGGTGCTTACTAGAAGCTAGGATAAAATAAACACCCTAGGACTCTCTTTCTTCCCTGCACTAATACACAGCAGGAGCTCAAGACATGCAGTCCCTTTCTCTACACATAAGGTCTTGCAAAGTGCATGTCCCCGCTCTTTGTATATAGCTGGTGCCTCATAAGTGCATGTTCACTTCCCTTGTGTGGCAGCAGCTCTGTGAGTGCATGGCCCCTTCCCCTGTCCAGTCTGTGCCCCCTCACTTTGCCTGGCCAGCACCTCGATAAGTGCACTGTCCTTCCCCTGCACACAGCAGGCGCCTATTAAATACCTGCTCTCTTCGGTACACACCAGGTGCTCAACATTGCCAAGATCCCTGCTTTCTACCAGCAGCGGGCCCATGATGCCAGCAGAATCTAGATGGTGGGGCTCCTGAGCAGCCCCAGACCCACTCAGAGGCCCCGCCCCCAGGCTACTCTGAGCCCCGCCCCCTGAGAGCCGGGGCCACTCACTTGTCCGGCTTGAGGTCCCTGTGCACGATGCCATAGTTGTGCAGGTACTCCAGCGCGAGCACCGTCTCGGCGAAGTACATGCGGGCCATATCCACAGGCAGCGGGCCCATGTTCTTTAGGAGCGTGGCACAGTCGCCGCCTGCAGAGGGGTGGACGTGCTCACAGAGGCCCTCGGCTCTACAGCCATGCCCAGACTTGTGCCTATGTGCCTTCCCCACCTTCTGCAAAGTGTCTCCAATCTGTCCTGAATTGGGGTGGGGAACTGGGAAGGGCGGGAGGATAGGCAGACCCTGCCTTCTGATTTTCCCCTGGCAGGGCAGCAGCTCTGTTAAGTGCACAGTCCCTTCCCTTGTACACAGCTGGTGCCTCCTAAGTGCATGCTTCCTCTCCTCACCTGGCAGCACCTTGGTAAATGCACGTCCTGCACTTACCTGAAGACCCTGCTCTTTCCTGAACTGCAAACCTGATCCCACAACTCCTCACCCTGGTCCCCAACCCTCCTAGTCCTTGTGATGCACGCCTCCCTCCCTTCGCTGCTCTTGCTCTAGCCTCTAGGCCTCTGACCACCAGTCCCTCCTGCCTAGGCTGTCCATCCGACCCCTATACCCTAGGGTCCTGCCCTCACACTTCTCTTTGGGATCCCCCAGCTCCAACTCCCTGAGGCTGGGACCCCATGGAGGACAGAGCAGACTGCGGGCTTGGTCAAAGGAGGGGTAAGGTATTTCTTCTGGATAAGGAGTAAGCTCTCCATTGCTGTGGAGGCATGCAAGCCCCAGTGACCGCACCTTCCACATACTCCATAACCATGCACAAGTGGCGCCGGGTCTCGAACGAGCAGAACATGCTGACCACAAACGGGTTCTCAGCGAAGGTGAGGATGTCGCGCTCCACGAAGACCTGCTGGATCTGGTTGCGAAGGATCAGGTTCTGCTTGTTGATCTTCTTGATGGCAAAGCGCTGCCTCGTTTCCCGGTGCCGCACCAGGTAGACGGCCCTGGGGCAGGGGGTGGGCGGAGCTGGGCTCGCTGAGGCCCGAGATCCAGGTCCCAGCAAGCACTGGGACCCGACCTGGGTCCAGAACCCAACCCGTCGTGCCTTTGCCTGTGCTGTGCCCTCCACCCGGGACACCTGTTCTCTTTACCTGGCCCTCCCTTCTCCCAAAGCAGCCACCCCATGGGTTTAAGCCACTCTCCCTGGTGTCATATAAAGAGCCAAAGATGACCCCTAGGTTGTTTATTTCTTCACAGCCGACTGAGACCCATTAGCTCAAAAGCACATACTCAAATTGCTTTAACTACAAGTCAAATAAGCAGATTTTTAGCCATTTAGAGCCTGCTGGTTTTGCATACCTTGTAGATAAGATAAACGCTGGGGCTACTAAAGACCCCAAGCTGCTCCTGCCCTGTGGAGCTCTCTGACCCAGAGACTCCCCACTGTGCTGCGGACACATAAGCCTGGACACAGAAGCCTCCTCTGCAAGCCCCCCTCCGTCCCAGACCCCACACCGGTCTTATGCTGTGAGGGACTCCTCCCCGCTCCCAACCCCCCCTCCCCCAAAGCAAATCCGTCAAAGCGGCACTTAAAGAATGCTTGGCGCACGCTACTGCCATCGTGTGGCCATCTTTTTCCTTGCTCAGTCCTCAAATTCCTAGTACCCCAAACACCTGGGGCAAGTAAGGACCTAGATCACGGACAAGCCCTTCCAAGACCATGCCCCTGCTGTTTTGTGCCTCCACTTCCCTCTTCAGGCCTCAGTTTCCCTGTCTGCACACTCAGGGACTGTGTGGGTTTCAGCCATCCCCATGGGCATCTGAGAAACGGGTCTACGGGGTACCCAAGGACTCACCCGTAGGCCCCATTGCTAATGAGTTTGATAGTCTCGAAGTCGCTCTCACAGGGCTTCCTCCGTGAAGGGCCGACCAGGGCACGACTCTGGGGGGGTGGCAAGAGGGGTCAGGGTCCTGCCCCACCACAGAGCAGGCTGTGTTCTTCCTGCCCCCAAGTCCCAACTGCTGGTCCTGGCACCTGATGCTACTTCTTCTCCTATACAAACTTCTCAAACTCAGCTTCCGAGTTTGAGCTTTTGCTTAAGCCATGCATGCCCTCCTTCCAGAAAACTCCTACACATTCTGCAAAGCTCCCCTTTCCAGTGCCCCCTCCAACCCTGCCCTGCCCATCCTCCATGGCAGGGCAAACTCACCTGCCCCCACCATCCCCCCCCAAGTCACAGGCGTTCATTAAGCACCTGCTATATGCAAAACCTCAGCAAACAGCAAACCCAGCCCTTCTCATGGCCACCTGGTCTACTGTCAAAAGAACAAGACAGGTGGGGCCGCCAAAGCTCTGCGTCTTACTTCTGGGGACTCCGGTGCTGGGGGCTGTCCTCCACTGTCATCAAGGTGACTCAGAGGCACCATCTCTGTAAAGTGAGGGAGGAGCCTCAAATGGGGTTTCTGAGCCCTGCCCCTCCACCACCCAGAGACTTCCAGAGGCCTCCAGGGCTCATCCTGGGCTGGGGAAATGGTGCCTCCCCTGACCAGCTCCCACGATGCTGTCATTCAGCCTCTACTGCGTCCAGGTGTCGGTCAAACCCAGGAGGCTGGACTGAACAACGACTAAGGAACCTTCTAGAAGGGCCAGTGGGAAGCCCAGGCTCCGAATGCTCAGCCTACCTTGAACCCTGGCCCCAAGTATTGGGCCTGTGAACACCAGCTGTGACGCCACCCCTCTGGGTGATGGCTCCTAACATCCTCCTCAGCTCAGGGCATGGCCCAGGGGAGCCCCCTTAGTTTCCAGCCCTGGGGCTTAGCAGAGGGGCGGCCCCGGGTGGGAGTGTGCAGTTGGTGAACATCAGCAGTGACGGTGGCCATGAAGACAGTGTCTTGCGGTCACAGAGCAGGGCTAAGATGGGGCAGTGGAGCCTCAGGGTGAGGGAGGCCCGGGTTCAAATGCAGCCCGCCTGTCCCACTGTCAGTGGGCCCACTGCGCGGTGCTGGGTAGATGATCTGCCCCCGCAGCCTCAGCTGCCACCTGCCTGCCTGGCCACTTCGTGTTTCCTCTGACACCCGGGCCCACCCACAGTGCCACCTGTGTCATCTTCATGAGACAGAAAAGAGGTTGGCTGCAGCCACACGGCTAGTCCACGGGCGATCTGGCCTCGGGCACACATGGGCCTGAACCTCAGCTCAATCTCATCTGCCTGGAGCCTCAGTCTCTCCAGCTTAAAATGGGGACAACGGCAGCCCAATCCCAGCGGACGCTGGCCACTGCGGCTGGTCCCTGCTGACCCCGTCGCCTCCCCCCAGCTCCCCTCCTTCCTCAGCCACACCCCTTTCCTCGCTGCTCTTCCAACACGCCAGACACAGGCCCACCTCAGGACCTTTGCCTTCACCATTCCCTCCGCCCGGTTCATTTTCTCTCTCCCCTAAATCTGCACACCTTTCCATCCTCCAGGCCCCAGCCTGAATATCCTCCCTTCCCACAGCTCCCCCAACCACCCCTGGACCAGGCAAGGTTCAAGTTCAATGCTCCCCTAGCACCATGTCTCGGTTGTTCCCCTGTCCTGGCTGGGGGGCTCTCGACCACCTCGGTCGTGCCCATGGGCTGACCCGTCTGATTCCCACTTCCCAGGTCCCACTTCCCGGGCCACAGTAGGATGAAACTGGGAAAGTGCTTTGTGAATTCACAGGACAACGTGAATGCCGCTGCTAAAGGTGGTCCCCTGGCACCCTGGCCCAAGTTGACTTAGCATTTGAGGACTTGGCAGGTCAGGGGCTCCAACTTGTGGCCACCTTACCCCGGAATCCTGGGCACTTTCCCCATAATATGCCCTGCAGGTGGCTGAGGACAGGGCCAAAGAGAGAGGAAGGACAGTGTGGCGGCTCTGGAGTCAGATGGGCATGGGCTGGAATCCCGGCTCCACCGCAATCTCGCCCCAGTTTCTTCTTTCTGCCCCACCCCAAGCTCACCCTGGAGGGGGTCCTTAGCCAGGCCCAGCTGCCCAATGATGTACCGCGGCAGGTCCGTCTTGATGCCCTGGCCCTCGCGGGCCTGGCCCTCGGCAGCCTCCAGCAGGTGGTAAAACTCCTCAGGGTCAAACTCCTGGGGGTGCAGAGGGGTTGGTCAGCCGAGGCCTGGTCCCACCTGCAAGCCTTTGCACATGCCGCTCCCTCTGTCTGAAGCATCCTCACCAGTGGCTCCAACTCGTCCCCGGGATCTTAGCTCCCGGCCCCTCCTCTGGGAAGCCCGCCGCAGCCTGGCAGCCCCCAGCATTCCTCTCAAAGCCCTATACGATGGGGCCTGTCTCTTGTATCTCGGCAGGACTGTTGGGTGCCCGGACTCAGCCCAGCACCTGGCCACATGCCAAGACACTCACCAGGCACTCGAGGAGCCTCGCTGGCCGCGAGATGATGATCAGCAGCTTCCGGACAAGCTGGACGATGAAGCCAACTTCCTCACTGTCTGAGCGCTCATGGGCCTGGGGGCAGATGGGTGGTAGCGTCATCCGCAGGCCCTTGGTCCTGCCCTGCCCTGTCTGGGGACCCCTAAACCCTGCGCTCCCCTGCCCCCACGCACATCCTGCAGCAGCCTCTCCAGCTTCTCCTGCATCTCCAGGAAGTAGCGGGAGGTGACAAGAGCCTCTCCAGACTTGGCCAGGCAGTCGCGGGCCAGCTCGATGATTTGGTGGTGGATGAAACCCAGGACGCCGTCAGCCAGTGCCAGCTGGGCGCCGGGTGAGAAGGTGGCCAGAAACTCCTGCAGACGGCCCTCCATCTGTGCTGTGGCCTGGGCGGGGAGCAGGGGAGACGGGGTGACCTGGTCATTGGACGGGGCTGGGGAGCGACATGCGCAGATGGGGGCAGGAGAGAGAGAAGATATGACGATGGGGTCCAAAGATTGGAGGAGAAGAAGCAACGTGTATAGGTGTGGGTGGGGGAGGGGTGAGTTTGAGACACAGAATTAGGGAAAAACAGAAATGGACAGATGGGGGGACGCAGCCAGGAAGACAGCAGGTGCCACTGGAGGGACAGCAACATGGAGGGGAGCTGGGGCTGGTCTAGCCGCCAGGCGCTGCCCACCTTTGGGAATCTCTCTCGGTACACGTGATTCATCATGACGATCTCATTGTCGAAGGCCCCTGTTGTGCGTCCAGGGCTGAAGGAGGGGACAACTGGCTTATGACATGGGACCCAAAACACAGCCCAGGGAAAGGCAGCTGAGTCAGGTCTGAGGGCCAAGGGCCGGAGGCCAGGCTTGTGCACGGTCAGGACCAAAGGGGGAGGAGGAGCCACAATGTGGGTCCCAAAGCCAGCCCAGGGAGGGGCTGGGGCTGGGGTCAGAGGTCGAGGCCCACCTGAGGCTGCGGGAGCGGGGCCGAAGGCGAGGTGAGTGGTGGCCGCCCTCCTCATCAGCCATGCTCTCTGAGCTGCGGAAATGCTTGGACAGGAAGCATAGTTCGTCCGGTGTCGGCTGGAAAGGAAGCTGGTGGAGGTGCTCCCTGGAGGATGAGCTCGACTGGCAGGAGGGGGTATCGGGGCCATGGGTTCATGGTCAGTGCCACAGTCAGGACCCCAGCATTACCCCTCGAGGCTCAGGCTGTCTGCTGGTCATCAGATGATAACTCTCCTGCCTGGCTCCTATGCATCCCTCAAAACTCCAGCTTTGATGTCCCCTCTTCCAGGAAGCCTTCCCTACCTGCTCCCTTGGCAGCCCCAAGACCCCCTCTGACCAGGCCTTCCCTGACCACACAAGGATGAGGATATCTATGTACCCCGGACCAGGAGCCCCTTGGGGCTGAGGCTGGGTCCTTTCAGGGATGCCCCAACATTGCCCAAAATGGGGCACAGAGGGGCCAGCCAGGATGTTTGCTGATTGGATAACTATCCAACACCTTAAAAAAACCCCCAAAGACGTGTCTCCCCCACCCCCAACCTGGCACTCCCCTGTCTGCCTGCCAAGGTAGGACTTGTGGGTACCGAGACAGTGGAGCTGGGCGTGTTGGTTCCATAGCCAGAAGACGGGAGGGACGCGAGGGACCATCTTCTGCCGTCGGCCCTGGAGAGAATGAGAAGTTGGAAGGAAGGCACGGCCCCTGCAGCTAGTGGGGACCAAGGGCAGGCACTGTGGCTGGCCGATCCTGGCCCCACTGGAGGAAGGACCTTCTGAAAAGGCCAAGAACAGGAATACAGGGTGAGCAAGTCCACTGTGTGTTTTCTCCTTGTTCTTCAGTTGCCTCCTCCGGGAAGTCTTCCCTAACGCCAGCGGCCAGTGCGTCCCCCATCAAAGCTGCTCTCTGAGTTGCAGCTGCTGGGGTACACGCTGGCCACTCCCACCAGACTGAGGATTCCCTGAGGGCCAAAGTCCAGCCTCCCGTTCCTCAGCCCCCAGGGTAGGGCACGGCATCCAGCAGGCACTGAATAAATGTTGTTGAATGAATAAGTGACATCTAAGTGCCTGGCACATAACAGGTCCTCCATCAGCTCTTGTTAAGTGAATTAACAACTTTCAGTGAATGAGTGATTCCTGGACCAAGCCATGCCACCCCCCTTCCCCTCCCCTCCTGGAGGGCTCATAGAAATTACCTGTCTGTGCTCGGGATGTGGCTGCAGGAGACCGTGCGTGCATGCGTGCATTTGCCAGGGGCGGAAGCCAGAGGAGAGATCACAGCAGGGCAGAGGCCAGGGGTGGGGAAAAGGCTAATGAGGAGGCAGGTCCAGCCACCAAGTGCATGCCCCTGCCTGTCCCCTCGTCCATCATGTCAACACCATCCCCCAAAGCCGGAGACCACTCACCTCCGGGCAAAAGGGAAGTTGACAGCAGATGCAGCTGAGAAGTTCCGAGGACTATCCAGGGGGCTGCTGCCTGCTGAGGAGGAGGTGGGGGAACTGAGTCAGTGGGTGTGGAGACAGGACACTCCCACCCCGCCCCGCTTGCCCCCGCGCTCACCTGTTGGGATGGACAGTGGTGACAGGGGCCGGGAAAGGGTCGGCGAGGGCGTTCCTACCACCAGGCTCTTGCGGTTCCCGCTGCGGCAGCTGTTGCGGGGGGAGGTGGGGACAAGGTCAGGTCCAGGACTCCTGCTTCAGAGGACCACATTTTCAACTGGGAGCACACGGGTGATGGCTTCAGGGCAGGACATGAAGCTGGGGGCGACCACTCTCTCTCTGCTCCCCAGGCGGACTGCCCCGCTCCAACGTCATGGCCCTGGCCCAGCTTCTCCAGCTTCTGTGTTCACAATCCCACGCCCAGGACTTCCCCGGCGGTCCAGTGGTTAAGATTCCACACTTCCAATGCAGGGGGCACGGGTTCGATCTCTGGTGGGGGGAGTTCCGCATGCCGTGCAAAGCCGGTGGGGGGGCGGGGGGAGAAGGTTGCTCCACAATCCCACCCCCACAGCCTTGCCCACATCATGGCCACTGCCAGGAACAATGGCGAATAAGGCAGAGGGTGGAGAGGATCCTGGAACCCACAGGTGGGTTGAGGCAGGCGCCCACTCCATTTTATGCACCTTTTCCCAGGGCCACTGCTCCAATCTCTGAGCAGACCCCCTCCCCAAGATCCCCCTAAAACGCCAATCTGATCCTTGGAAACCCTAAAGCCAGCATCTTGCACATTGGATCCTGTTCCTGTTCTACCAAACTTTTTTTTTTTTCAAAGAATGTTTTTTTAAAAAAAAATATTTATTTGTTTATTTATTTATTTTATTTTGGCTGCACCGGGTCTTAGTTTCGGCACGTCGGATCTTCGTTGCAGCACACGGGATCTTTTAGTTGCAGCCTGCGGGATCTAGCTTCCTGACCAGGGATCGAACCTGGGTCCCCCCGCCCCTGCATTGGGAGCGCTGAGTCTTACCCACCGGACCACCAGGGAAGTCCCTGTTCTGCTGAACTTTTGTCCACATGTTTTCCTCCCTTCATCCCAGCTCCCTCCTGGCCACCAGACCCCTGGCCCAGGCGCCCTCCCCCCTTGCCCAGTAATTCCCATATGTGCCCTGGCCCCAGCCCCCGCCTGGCAGAGGGAAGTTGGGAGCGACACGGTCCCCCCCACCCACTCCGGCAGTCGCCCGGCAACGGCTCCGATTGCTCTCGACAAGTGCATCAGCCCACACAGCCTGAGCCGCCAACGCAGCCCAGCCTTGGCGGGAGAACTGCACAGGGAGGGAGAGATGACACCTACGGGCCTCACAGGGCCAGGAATGGTGTCCCAGGCAGAAGGCACAGTGCAGGCAGAGGAGAGTGAAGTCAGCAACCGGCTCAGGAGACAAGACATGCACAGAGGAGGGGTTCAGCCTATCCACGGCTCCATGTGCAGCTGCTCTGCTGAGCCTGTTTCCCCATCTGTATACTTTGCAAAGGTGCAAAGCTTTGGGCCTGGCACTGGGTAAATTGTGGCAGGTACGTATATTGTCATCTTTCTCCTGACATTACTCACAGAGCCTGGTGCATGGTGGGAGAGCAAGCAATGCCTCTCCAGCGAATTAAATCACCAACATCTGCCAATAGCAATAAGCCCAAAGGAGGGAGAGACCAGCTGCACCCATTTCCCAGCCTGGAAAACTGAGGCCACAGATGTCATCAGTCACAGAGATTGTCCTCTAGTCTGAGGTGCAAAAGCAAAAGTGAAACCCACAGGTTCCTGCACAACTTCCTGTCACCACCTCCCCCAACACACACACATCCGACAGCCCACATCCTCTTCCAGCCCCTCACCCGGCTCCTCACCCCCACACTGCACCCCAATGCATCATTTTTCACTTCCAACAGCATTTGGGAAAAACACTGGGAGCCTCCTTCTTGCTCTCAGGCAGGGCTTTCTTGAAAACAACCAAATCTGAGATCTCAAAGGGGAACTGGGCATCATCTGTTCAATTCCCGAGCATCTATTGAGCACTAACTGTGTGCTCAGCCCTCCCTGGAGAAGGCCCAGGACGCTGAGAAGCTGCCTAGTTTTTCAATAACCAGCCCTGTGGTACAACAGAGAGTGACAATTATGTCAGAAAAGAGGGGCCTGAGGCCAGTTTCCTGCACCTGATCCCTGAGGTGCCCATGAGCCTTCTGTGGCTCCCCACGTTCTGGAAGAAGAGTTTAAACCCTGGATTAGTCATTCAAGGTCCTTCAGCAGCTGGTCCCACCGCCCAGCCTTTGCCTGTGCTCCCCTCTGGGAATGCCCCGACCAAGCACTGGTGAGACACTCAACCACAGAGAGATTAAGGAGCTGCCTGAAGGCACACAGCCTGACAGTGGCTGAGCTGGAATTTCAACGCATGTCCAGCAAAGCTCACAGCCCTCACTTAGCTTCTCTGCCTTCCAGGAGAAACTGAGACTCCACTTTGCTCTGGATAGAACACCGTGATTTGCCCCCACCCCCCCATAACCGACAAGCACACCATCCTCCTGCAGCAAATATTTGCTTCTGAACCAACATTTCCGCTGACTGGGCCCCAGGGACTAAACAGCCTCAGTTTTTCCAAGAAGCTCCTCCCCAGGTCTGCCCACAGGACAGGTTCGAATCCTGATTCAGTCCCAAATCCCTGCTGCTTCTGTCACCACCTGAGCTGCGACCCCGGCGGACAGACACCCCAATTTGGGTAAGGAGCGGTGAAAGGAGGGTGCCTGGGACCCCAGGGGATACCTGGATCCCAAAGCATCCGCCCACTTCCCCCTACCGCCGCACACAGCGGCCCTCCCCGCGCTGCCGAGACACACTTTTGGCAACTCGTGTCTGCTCGGTCGGCCGCCGCGCCTTTGCCCGCGCGAAGCCCCCTACCTCTTGGAGCGCTGCAGCAGCGCGCCCTTGGCCAGGCGGCTCCGGTGGCCCGGCGCCGCCACCGCCGTCCAGTAGCTAGGATCGGACATGCTGCTTCCCTTTGTGCCGCCGCCGCCGCCAGAGGCCCGAGAGGCGCGGGGGCACAACCAGCGGCGGCGGGACACGAACCTTCACGGCGGGATCTGCCCCGGGAGCCCCGCGGTGAGGGGCGGGGGCGCGCCGCGGGGCTGGGGGTAGGGGACGAGGAGGAAGCGCGAGCCCGGGAGCGAGGGCTGGAACCCCGCCCAGGACAGCGCGGGGGCGGGGCCTGGCCTGGCGGGGTGGGGCGAGCGGCGCGGAAGCAAGGCCTGCGAACCCGCGTGCTGGTTGGTGGGCGTGGCGTTGCCATGGCCGCGGGCGGAGGGGCGGGACGTTGCCAGGGTTGCGGGCGGCGGGGGCGGGGCGTTGGCGGTACCTGGATGTAGGGCCTTGGAAGTTGGCTCCCTTCCCTCAAAATGTAAATCCGATCGCGCCCCTTTCTCCCCTACCTCGGCGCTAACCCCTTCTGGGTGCGGCACTCAAGACCCATTCAGCGGCCTGGCCCAGCTCATGCTACCGCACCCACGCTGGCTCTACTCCTTGGAATGCCTTTCCTGCCTGGCAAAATCCAGCGTCCCCTCCTTCAGGAGGTCTTCTCTTGTGTCTGTCCAGCTCTGTCTTCCCCAGGCTTGGGCTCCTTGAGGTCCCAGCATCTTCCAGCACTGGACTGGCACAGAGGATGTGTTTAGCAAACTGAGTCAGGGCATCTGATATGCTCTTCCTGTCTGTATGATGGGAAAGTTAACTTCTCAAGCCTCAGTATTCTCAACTGTAAGATGGGAGGAAAATGGGGCTGACATGAAGATTACACTGTGCCTCCCAAGAGTGCCTGGTAAATGTTCGATAAACGTTAGCATTAGGCAAACTTCCAGGCCTCTGGTTCCCCATATACATATGTCCCTTTGTGAAAATGGAATAAAATCAGCGGCACAGAAAGTGCCTGGTACAGAGCTGGGGGTACAGTTCATCTTCACTATGGAATGTCTCACACAGTAGACTGTGAATTAATGCTTCCTCCTTTCATGACAGCCCCAGGAAGTCACGGACAGTGTCACCCTGAAGGTGGACCCTCCACAGGCCACACAACACTTTGGGAACTGGCCCAGGCAGGACTGACCTGGAGCCCAGACCCCACATCTGAGAAAACTGAGACATACAGGGGGTATTGCTGCCTGATGTGTAGCCCTAAGCCTGCCCATCCATCTTGCCACCCATTTTGCTTCTCAAGTCTCTTTCAGACTCCCTGCCTTGCTCCCTCCAAGCCCAGTGTCACCTTCAGGTGGCTCACACGCTGTGGCCCAGATATCTGCTGAGTGTCTCCCCAGGCCTGCTCTCCACGCCCCCCAGACTGGGGCTCAAACAACCCATGCCTGGCCACTCATTCACTCAACCTACTGTGTGTCTGCCCTTGTACTGAAACCTGGGGATGCAGGCCACAAATAATCCCTGCCCCCAGGAGTCCCCAGTCTGGTAGGGGAGGCAGAGAGTGAACAGGAAACAATTAAATGAACAAGTTAATTTCACACACTTAAGTTGAGGAAGGAAAAGAACAGGGGTAAGGCTGGCAAAGGACAGCTTTAGCCAGGAGGCCTCTCTGAGGTGACACTGCAGCCAGCAGTGAGACATTGAGAAGGAAGAGGAGCCAGCCATGGAGAAAGAGCAACCCAGGCAGGGAGCACAGCTCATGCAAAGGCCCTGAAGCAGCACTGAGGGGAAGATGCCAGCAAGACTCACCATGTGGGCCTTGTGGGCTACAGGGAGGAGTGCAGTTTTACTGCAGCAGCAACAGGGAGTCATGGAGGATGTGTGAGCAGCGGGAGGGTGTGATCTGGTCTATGTTTGTAAACCGCCCCCCATGTCTGCCATGAGGAACAGGAGCTGTTGGGGGCAGGAGTGGAGGCGGCAGGAGGCTAGTGAGGGGCTGTAACAGGGTCTGGGAGGGGAGGACACACGCCTGGACCAGGGTGGGGCTGTGGAGTAAAGTGGGTGGATTCTGGACTTATTCTGAGGCTAAAGAACAGGCTCTGCTGTGGGGTCATGTGTGTAGATGAGGATAAGAGAGGTCACCCATGATCCTCAGGTGTTTCGCCTGCGCCACATACAGGAAACAGAGCCTCCTGCATGGGAGGAATTCGAGGTCCCACAGGTCTGGGGACCCAAGTGGGGATGAAGCCACGGTCTCATGCACCATAGGCTAACATGCTGTGTCCACAAGCTCCCCCCACCATGTGTGCTGGGACACTTCTGCACACAGTTAGTAAAGGAGCTGCCCATCATCCCCAGCCTGTGCTGCCTACATGCCTCCCACTATGCCCATTGTGTTGGCATCCCCAGCAGCTGCTTCTCCCACGCCCATCTGGCCTCAGTTTCCTCCTCTGCAGAACAGGGCTACAGCTGGCAATCCAGAGGGCCTGTGGCCATGGCAAAGACCTCCCGCGAAAGGCTGGCTGATCAAGTGACCTCTGGTGCCAGCCCCTTGCCCACTAGATCAAGCCCCTCCCCTACTCACACACCCTCCACGGCTCCTCATTTTACAGCAAATTCACACTTCTGGGTAAATCCCTTTCCTAGAGCTCGAATCCTAACTCTGTGCCTCGGACTTTGCCTCTCTCTACTTGTGCCAGTAACTGTGTAAATAGGAAAGCCCTAGGTGGACATACAGACCCCCATCTCCGACCCCACATTGGTAGGGCCACCCCAGCCCTTCCTACCTGCCCATGAGCTGTCCACGCCCCTCCAAGCCCCATACTTTATGTGGCTCCCAGTGCCCTCAGTAGAAAATCCAAATCCTTCCCGTCCTTGGTGTCCAAGGCCCCAGAGGGAACACGCCTCTGACAATGCTGTTCCTGCCTGGAACAGCCTCTTTGTTGTCCCCTTGGCCATATGGGCCCAACTCATGACCTTCTCTTCAAACTGCTCCCCAACAACACCACAGGTAGAGCCCTTCCAGCTGCTTCCCATTTGTCTGTGCCACAAGCATTAATTGAGCACCTGATGTATAGCAGGCCCTGCCTGAGGCTATAGGATGACCAGGACAGATCCAGGTCAGGCTTTCAAGGGGCTCTCAAACCTTTGGATGAGAAAAACAACACAAGAATCACACAAGAAAACATGGAAATCACAACCATGATGGGGTCAGGATGAGGGAAATGGATGTGCATAATGGATGCAACTGGGGCTTGGGGGCCCTTATGGTGGGGTGGGGCAGGGGCGGGGAGGTTTCGTCAGGAAAGGCTTCCTATCTGAGAGCTTGATGAAGACTTGACAAATGAATAAAGGAGTAAACAGAGAAAGCGGAGCTCTGGGCAGGGGGGACAGCAAGTGCAAAGGCCCTGAGGCTGGCCAGCTTATATTCTGGCAGTCCAGGAAGCCGCACGGCTAGAATAGGGTGAGCACTGGAGAGGTGGATGGGAGGACGCGGGGTGGGGGGGGGTGGTTCATCACAGGGGCTGGACCCACAGGGCCTTGGAGGCTGAGGGGACAAATGTGGGCTTATTCCCCTTGGAGTAGGGGAGGCAGGTACCCATTTCCTTGCCTGGCCCAAGTCAACGGGGCTCTGCTGCCCCCTGGTGGCGAGCAAGGGGGCCAGTGGACTCAACTAGAGTCCCAAACTCTCTGCCTCCGTTTCCTCCTGGTAAAACTGGCTTATCTGCTCTCAACAGGTCCCTCCCCTCATCTTGTCCTCACCTGAGGTTGAGGCCAAGGACCCAGAGTCAGATCTGGCCTGACACTCTCTCTCAGGGTGCCTCTGGACAACACACTCTGAGGTCCCAAGCTGAGTCTCTCCTCAGCTAAATGGGGGCGACACAGTCTCTGCCTCCCATTGGACACCCCAGCCTGGTCCAGGGCCCACCATCTCCTACCTAGATGTTGCCCCAGCCCCTTCCCTGCCTCTGCCACCTCCATTCCTGTCCCCTGTCCCCAGCCAACCTTTCTTCCCCCAAGGTAGCCACAGGGGCTTTAAAAATCTTGGTCCTGCCTCAGGACCTTTGCATGTGCAGTTCCCTCTGCTTGGTGCTTCCCTTCCCCTAGCTCTGCTCAGGCCTTGGCTCAAACACCACATTAATAAGTCTCCGTCTGAATGTGTCTTGTTTGTCCATTCCCTTGTTCATTGCATACTTCCTGAGGACTGACTGAGAGGCTCATGAGGGAGAAACTATGTTCATCTTGTTCACAGCTATGCCCTTAGCACCTGGCACACAGTAGATGCCTGCTTAATGAAGGTACCCGCCTGTTGCCCAGCTCCCAGTGTGGGCTCCAAAGTGTTCTCTCTTCTCCCCACTAAAGGCCCATGGGAAGAGGCTGAGCAGCTCCTTCATACTAAGGTGTAAATGGTTGATGGGCCATCAAATTCTAGACATCACTGACCTGTACATCTGTTCCCTCCCTGAATTTTTGCCCAGGCTGTGTGAGGCGCCCACTATAGCCCTGATGTTCTCTCCCATACAGGGGCAAGACCCTGAGGCCCCACAGTCGCAGAGAGTGGCTCAAACCCTCAACAGACTCTGATGGCAAAGCTGGCCCTGACTTGGCCCCCAGACGTACTGAACCAGGAGAACTGGTGTCTCCTCTCTGAGCCTCAGTTTCCTCTGCTGGGCAATGGGATCAGAAAGGGTGCTTCTCTCCCAGGGTTGCAGAGGGGACAGAAGGCACTTGGGGCACTCAGTCAAGCTGGTTCTTTTCTCCCTATACCACTTGGCCTGGTTGACTTCAGTGCACAGGGCTCTAATGGTGGACTCTCAGCCTTAGGAATGTGTGTGTGTGTGTGTGTGTGTGTGTGTGTGTATATACATTCACAGGGAGGAGCTTTCCAGCCAGCTGAGCTGGGTCACAGCACAGGAGGCCAGGCCAATTCAGCAGGGCCCTGAGCAGGCTGGGAACCCAGCACCTGTATCCAGGAAGTCCTTGGGCAACAGCTCAAGTTCTGGCCTTGCCCTGACCATCTATCAGAAGGGGGAACCTGCTGGCTATGACTGAATACGGAATTTCCCAATCATGGTCCTAGTGTGGATCACAGTGCCATTTTATGGAGAGGTAAACTGAGGCCCAGAGAGTCCATGTCACCAGCCCACAGTACCTTGGGGGGGAGCTGGGTCTGGGCAGCTTCCAAGTCTCTGGGGTGCCAGGGCGATGTCCGAGCCCCGCCCCCGCGCGCTGTCACTTACCTCCAGGGGTGCAGGCCCAGCGAGGGGCTGCAGGGGCTGCAGGGGCTGCTGGGGCTCAGCAAGGACGGGCTCTGGCTGCTTGGAGACAGACTGCAAAGAAAGAGGCCAGGGACGGTGAACCTGGCAACGGCCCCTGCGTGTGGCCGAATCCGGAGACGGGACCGGGGTTGTGGTTTCCTTAGGGAGAAGGGGCCTGAGGCCGGGGATACTAGGTCTCGCGCAGGCCGCGAGGGCGGGGCCAGACCGTTGACCCGGGAGGGCTCCCTGGAGGCGGCGGTGCGACTCGGGGCGACTTGAACAGAGACACGGAAGAAGGGTGGTTGTCAGCCTGCTCCTGTTCCCCCAAATCTCCCCTTCCAGGTCCAAGCACTCACTCGAGGGTCAGCGCCGGGATGTGCAGCTTGTCCCTGCGGGACTTCATGCCGAGGCCGGGGCCGCGTCTACGCGACCGGGTACTGACGCCCCCTTCGTGGCCGCCAAGCCCTGATTGTGTCGCGATCGGACAGACAGACAGACGCGGACGCCGGGACAGCACGCCTGGCAGGCGAGACAGACGCGGAGTGGGGCCTGGGCCGCCGGGGGGTGGGGTGGGGGGTGGGGCGGTCTCTCTCCGTCCCGGGGCGGGGCTCGGAGCCCCGCACCTGCGCGCAGGCACAGCCCCGCAGCAAAGGTCGGATTGTGCGAGGCGGGAGCCGCGGTGCCACCCCTCCCGGCCAGGGACGCCGAGAGGGCCGGGTATCGAGGCCCCGAGCTGCACGGCCGGAAAGGAAGGGCAGTCACTGCCTTCTCTGCCGGACTTATTGCTCCATCAACCGGCCCCGCCCCTTCCCGGTCGCGGCCGTACCTCCGCGCTCACCCAGCCCCGCCCCCGGGCGGTGTCTCTCGGACCCCGGATCTGAGCGTGCCCCGCCCCAATCCTCCCACCCGCAGCCGCTCAGCCCAGGCGTTCCCGGCCGCCCGCAGCGGGTGTCAGCATCCCGGCGCACACCGGAGGCCCCGACCACGCCTCCAGCCCTTGGCTTCCCTGGGTTCCCTCTGCCAGGACAGTCATCCCCCTCATTCATATCCTAATTCAGCCCCACCAGCCTCCTCCCTACACGTGGACCCCTGGCGCTCCGAGCCCCACCCTCCCTCCTGCCCAGCCCAGACTCCGAAGGTTTGGGGTTGTCTGTGTCTGGCCATGGCCCCCTTGAAATCCTGGTTGGACCCAGTCAGGCACACCGCAGGTGGCAAAGACTAGACAGCCCTCAGGGAGTCTTTGTCCTTGTCCTATTCCGTGGCCCAGGACTTTGCCCTCAGTGGTTTGTACTGATTCACGGTCCACTACCCCGCCCCCAGCCTGGGCAAAGGCTGGGGACACTGCCCGCCTTCCGGGCAGTGTCCAAGCCCCGCCCCTACTGGGGTCCTCAGGGCCCTCCCTACCAGGTGCACTATCCCCAGTCCAACAAGAGATGGTCTGGGCTTGGGGGCTACTCTGACACCAGCCCCACCATCAGATTTCAAACTCTCATCCAACCCCCAGGACCTAACCCTTCTCCTCTCCCTCCACCTCCCCTATGCTCACTTCACCCCAGCTACCCCTGTCTCCATGCTGTTTTTCCAATGCCAAGCTAGTTCGCACCTCAGGACCTTTGACCATACTGTTCCCTCTGCCTGGAATGCTGTTCCCCCTACACTTTCCCCCTGGCTCTTGCTCCTCTTCCAGATCTAGTCTCAAATGTCACCTCCTCTATGAGATCCCACATCTTCAGTGCTAAAGCCACCCTCCAGCCCCCTCTGTCTGTCTCTGTTTAATTTCTCCCCTGTATAACATCTCTTCATCACTCTCCCCAAGAGAGTGCAAGCTCCACAGGCAGGGTCCAGCATTCACTTGTCACCGTGTCCCTTGTGCCTGGAACGGAGCCCAGCACACAGTAGATCCTAAAAAAATGTTTGCTGAGTGAGTGATTTCACTGAGGCGCAAGGGAATTCCCACCCCCAACTTAGGCAAACGCAGCCTCCAAAGAGGGAGTGTCTGCACTCACACTCCCCCAGACCACCAGTACAAGGCAAACTCCTCCCCCTCCTGGGCTTTGGTTTCCCCATCTGTAAACAGGGGAAGGCACTGAACAAATGTTTTTTGAGCTTTTGGGATCTCAAAATGCCAATCACCAGGAACATTAATGTGACCCTGAAGTGTATGATTTTCTGCCGGTGTTCCCCAAAATAGAGTGAGCTTCCTGTCATGGGAGGCATGCAAGCTGGTTCCAGGATACTTGACTGGAATTCTACAGTCTGGACTCTGGATGCCACCTTTTCAAGTTGGGTGCCTTAGAGCCAGTGATGCAACCCTTATGCACCTCAGTTTCCTCGTTTGCAAACTGGCATGGTTTGCACCTCACCTCCCAGCCTGTGGTGAGGGCCACGTGAGGTGCCTGTGAAGTACTTTGCAAACACCGGGGCAGGATCAAGGTGAGAAGCTTTGTAGTAATTATTAAATAAATTCACAATTTGGAGGCTGCTGCTGAAATATCTGTGCCCAGGACCACAGGCCCCCATCCAGCCCACTGGTCCCAGGTGAACTCACCCACGTCCCCGGCGCGGTAGGCTCAGTTCCTTCTGAAAAGAAAACAGGGGTCATTCTCAAGGAGACAAACCCTTCACATCTCTAGCTTTCCACCCACCTCATTTACCAGTTGGCCCCTTGTCCACCCTGTTCCAACCAATGCCTCTTTTCTGCTCACCCCACACACTGGACTCAACCCTGCCTCAGGGCCTTTGCATCAGCTGTATCTTCTGCCAGGACCACTTTCCCTCCCTTCTGGTGCTTGTCAATTGAAGCTCATCCTTCAGGTTTCAGCTCAAGCGTCCCTTCCTCTAGCAAGCCCTTTCAGATTCCCAATCTACCTCACTTCTCAGCTCCCCTACTTACATTTTTAAAAAAATCATTATTTAAAATAAATTAGTTATATTTACAAAGAAGTATGTCAGTAGTGGCTAAATACTAATAATCTATTAAGAAAAGAGAGATTCCTGAGTCATCCTCACCCTGTCCCCTCCCAGATCTGAAAGCCATTCCCCGCTCACCTTCTGCAGAATCTCTGCAGGTTTGGGCCCTGGTCATTGGTGGGGGCTGGAGATACTGACCAGTGACTCCCTATTGAAGACTCTTTTAGAGCTCAGCAAGCTGATCTGCACCAATCCTGGGTGTCCTCACCATATATAGGGCAGAAAGCCCTGTGCTTGGGTTCCACTGTGACCCCAGAGTCCACCCTCAAATGTGGCTTGCCCAAGAGGGCTTTTTAATTCTCAAAAGGCTGTGTAGCACAAGTTTAGAATCTGAGGACACTCAGACCTGGGTCCAGATCTATCATCTGTTCTTTCCTGGCCGTGGAACCTTGAGCCAAGTGACTGGTACTACCTGTGCTTTGGTTTCCCCATCTGTAATTTAGAGATAATGTAAGAGGGTTCTGGGGTAAAAATGATCAGAAATTATTGTTGTTGTGTTACTGTTGAGCTCAGCAAGGGCCTTCGCAGACTATCGCAATACTTGATAAATTTTACTCACATTTACTGAGCCACTACTACGCATCAGGAGCAGAGGCCTTTTTACAGGTGGGGAAACTGAGGCGCGGAGGGCAGCAGCTGCCCACATCTCTCGACGGAGGTAGGGCCGGGAATCCAGGTCTCTGGACACCACACGCACACACACACACACACACACACACTGGGGCGGTCGCGTGGAGGATGCACGACTATTTTTACCTCGGTGGGCCCAGGGCTGCCCACATCCAGAGTTGGGCGTTCGTCATGGCAACCAATGATGTCATCAGCCCCCGCAGCTAATTGGAGGGGGCCGGAAGCTGCTGGGCTCGGGATGACAGGGCTGGGAGGGGTTAACAGGGTCTCCAGGCAGGGGAAGAGGAGGATCTGCGGGGGTGGGGCGTCGCCCTGAGGCTGGACCCCAGCTACCTTGAGCTCAGAAAATCAAGTCAGAGCCCTTCAAGGTGGGAGGAGGCTCACGTGCCACCCTGAGGTCTCCTTGTTTGCTTGAATACCTCTGGGGATGGAGAGCTCACTATCATTCTGTGCAAATGTTCATAGACCCACCACCACCACCACCACCATTAGGGTCTCCTTCGGCCCCCTCCGGTTGTTATGAGATCTCATGCCAGCTTCCTCCTCCCCTACTAACCCGCAAAACAGTGAGGAGCTGGGATCTAAACTCAGGGGTTCTTGCTGTGCCCACACGTGCCGCCCCCCACACACCCCATCCCAGCCATTTCCTTCCAAAACACTGACAGTCCTGGGTTCCCAGTCTGGCTCCCTAATCTGGGCTGTGTGACCCCCGCCAAACAACCTCACCCCTCTGTGCCTCAGTTTCTTCCTTTGAAAAATGGTCCAGTTACATAGGGCCCTGGGAGGAATCAAGTAGCAGGCTCAGGGCCTGGCGCTGGGGGAAGCTTTGATCAATCGGAGCCCAGACAATGATTTTGTGAGGTTAATAACTACCAATTTAACCACAAATTTTAATTTACTTTCAAAATACAAAAAGATGTGAAATGGCACAGAGAGGTGAGGGAAGGTCAGCAGCCCCCCTACAAAGGCTCAGTGGAACGCTGGGCCCACATGGAACTCTCCCGGCACCACCCCCGGACCCTCTGCTCCCTGCGCCATCTGCTTCTGCCTTCAGCCCCCTCTTTGCCAGCTGTTCCTCAGGGAGTGGCTCCCGCCTAGAAAGGGGGTGGGGGTGGGCGTGGGGGTGGGGGTGGTCTAACCCCCCGGAACTGCCCTTTAAAGATAATATTTATGGCATCCTCTTCTGGGCTTGACTGGGCTGGGTGATGCTGCCTTCTCACCAGAGGAAGAGAAGGGGCTGGAGGGAGAAGGGAGCCAAAAGAGTTCCAGGAGGAGGGCTTCAGGCTGGGCTAGCAGGCTAGTGGGAAACAGTAGGGTGGAGGTGGGACTCAGCCCAGTGGGCACCAAGTCTCATGGGAAGTTGGTAGCTGGAGCGAAGAGAGAGAGGTCAGCAGGGACCACATGGCACCAGCCGGAGGGCTTCCTGGAGGAGGAGAATAGTTGGAACTGGGCCGTGAGGATGCCAGATGGACCTTCCAGGGAGCTTCCCCAGCAGCAGGAGAGACAAAGTCCAGACACAGACTGGCCACCTTCTCTTCTCTATCCCTGGATGCTCTCTTTGGGGATCTGCTTTTAAAATTCTGTCATTTGTTAAGCAAAGGGCCAAGTGGGAGATGATGAAAAAACTGATAAAATAATAGTGGTAGTAGTCCTAGTAATAACAGCTTATGTTAACTGGCGCCTACAAATGCTACACAGAAGACTGAGCTTAACCCAAACCAGAAAGGGCCAGTCTCCACTTCTTCCCCTTACCCACAGCCAATGCAAACTGGTGGTCCACAGGCCAAGCCAGGTCCTGTTTACAACCTCCTAGTACTCAGCCAACCGCATGCCCTGCATTGCCACAGTCAGATTGGCCAGGATACCCCCAGCTATTGTCTGGACTGGCCAATCAGCACCTAACTTCCTCAAGCTTTTATGAATTGACTCTTTGACCTTTGGCAAGGATCACCCTCCAGGATATCTGATTGGCTCTGACCTGATTGGCTGGGGGCGCTCTGGGCTCCAATTAAAGGAGTGTGTGACTGATGCCCCAAACCAAGGCCCTCAACATCTTTGCACCCTCAAGTGCCAGACCACTTAGAATTCCAACTCCCTGACTTCCTGGATGTTATTTTCCTTCTCTGAGCCTTAGTTTTCCCCTCTGAAAAATGAGGCTAATAATCTCTTGGGCTGTTGGAGAACTAAATGCATGTACAGTGCTTAGCATTTGTAGATGCCCCTTAATGCGAGCAGTTATTTACACTTCTACTGTTATTTAAAAAATTATTTTCATTGTGTCTCCTACTTGGTCCTTTACTCTAGATGCGTTCCTGGTTTCTGGCCCCCTTTTTGGCCCCTACCTGCTCCAGAGGAGTCTTTCAAAGCCCTCAGATCTGACATGTCCTCCCCTGTTCCATCACCTTCCATAGCTCCCAATCACCCTAGGAAGAAAGTCTAACCTCTTCAAAATCGGCTATGGAAGCCCTGGAAGCAGATGGTCCCATCTCACATGCCCAGTTCTAGCGCTAAGAAATGGCGTCTAGCTTCCCCATAAACACATATGGTTGCATACCTCTGGGCATTTGCACGTGCTGTTCATGGACAGAATGCCCTCACTCAACTGGGCAAACCCTACTTGCCCCTCCGCCTCCTTGGATGGAGGCCTGCCAGTGTGGGGTTGGGCTGGAGGGAGAGCCAGACTTGCCTGGGTTCAAATCCTCTGTCACCTTACACACTGTGACACCTGGACAGAGGCTATGATTCTATGAGCCTCAGTTTCCCCGTTTGTAACATGGGACTCGTCATCAAGGAATGGGTGCCTCTTCCCCATGGAACAGCAACCCCCCCGTTTCTGACGTCAGCTGCACCCCCCATTCGCCTACCCGAAGGCGGTTTCTCTATTTTAAGAGGCTGCAGGCAGGGCTCAAATCTATCTGGGGCGCCGGGTGGGGCTTGTTTCCCCACAACACCCCACTGCAAACCAGTCCTGCTGCACCCCCTCCTCTATGCTCAGGCCCCCCACTCCTGCCTCTGGCAATGGCCCCTCCCCCACCCCCGCATGTCCTCAGGGTCTCTGCCTTGCAGCTCTACCCACACCCTCCCTGACTCCCAACCGAAACACATGTGGCTCTTCCTTCACCTCCGGACAAGTTCGCAGTCCGCAGCCCGGGTTCAAGGCCTGCCTTTCCCTCCCTCCTCGGCCTCAGGGCCCACCTCCCCACCCCACCCCCTCCTTTCTAGCTTCTCTCAGCCTCATTCATTTCCCCAAACACCTACCCCCTGCCCTGCCACCAGTGGCTGCTTCCTCTGTCCCAAGGCCACCCAGCAACCCTCGGTTCAGCCGCCTTCTCCAGGGATACCTGAGCGTGCCCCATCGCAGCTGACACCTCTGCGGGGTCACTGCTGCTCAGGCATTCGTCTCCCACAATAGGCTGAGAGATCCAGGAGGGCGGTTCCAGGGGTGAACCCCCCCATCCCCGCCTCTCCAGAGGGGCGGGGGTGGGGTGGGCCGGGGGATGAGCAGGCACTCAATAAATGTTTGTTGGGTAAATGATGAATCCGGGTTCCCCCACTTGCAACTGGTGGCTTCTTACAGGTGTGGTCTAAGCCCCAGAGGGAAACGGCTAGATTGTCTAAATTCCCACTGGACAGATGGGGACACTGAGGTCCAGAGAGGTCAAGGAAGTTGCCGCCGCGGGGTCACGTGCGTTAGAATGTCAGCCTCTGCTAGGTCTGATGCCTTTTTTTCTTATCTCCTGGTGGCGCTGCCTCCCGAACACAAACCCGGGGCCAGAGGTCAGAAAAGGAGGGTCCTTCTAGTGAATGGGGAAACTGAGGTCGGGAGACGAAAGAGTGCCTCCCAACGCCCCAGACCCCACCCCCCAGGCCACAGAGCCAGTTGGCAGTGGCTTGTGCACCTGAGAGCTGGTTAAGGTCGCTGGACTGAATCCCTGCTGTGCGACCTCGGGTTTGTGACTTTCCCAGACTCCAGCCTCAGTTTCCTCATCTGACGAAAGCGCGGACTGACATCCCCAGCCTCCCCAGCTTGCCTTAGGGGTGAGCTGAGGCAGGGCTGCGGTGGCGCTGCGAAGGCACGAGGCATGTATTAATACACATTAATTAATATTAATATAGCACTAGTAAAAGTATTGACACAACGAGATGAACTTATGGTGAGCGCTCAAAGGCTGTCGTTGCTCATATGATTAGATTAGAGCTGCTGGTGGAGAAGTCGAAATCCTCAGCTCCTTTCTCCCACGGAGCCTCAGTTTCTCCATATGTCAAATGGACATACCCTCTTCCCAACAGGCGAAAAGCACTTTGAGATGCGGGTGGACAAGTGGGAGCCGCTGGAGCGCGCACCTCCCTCCGCCTCAGTTTCCCCGGGTCCGCCAAAGCCCCGAGCCCGGCACCCAAGCAGGTTCACCAAAGCCCCGACCCCGGCACCCAAGCAGGTTCACTCCGCCAGCGCCCTCTGCCCGCCCGCGCAGGGGCCTCACCTGGAGCCCACGGCGCCGCAGGAGGCTCGGCTCGTCCATCGCCGGCTAGTCCGCAATGCCCGCTTGCGCCCTGCCCCGCCTCAGCCTGCCAAGCCCCGCCACACCCTGCCGTTGGCCAAACCGGTCAGCTGATGAGGCCTGACCCCGCCCCTCTCCGAGAGCTGGTCTCGAAAGGCCCGCCCCCTTCGGGCGAGCCTGCCCCGCCCTTTCAGGCCCCGCCCCACCCCTAGAGCCTAGAAGTAAACATTTTTCAATGAATCTTCCTAGAAGGGAGAGTTATCCCCATTTTGCAAATGAGGAAGCTGAGGCTCAGAAAAGTTAATCCATGTTCCCCGCCCCGGGGGGCACACAACAGGGGTGAGGCGAGTGGGGCACTCATGTCTGTGCAAAATTTAAGAAGCGCCCACAAAAAAAGTCAGTAATGAAGATACACAACATTTTAATACAATAGTTTAAAGAATCGAAACTAATGCAAAAATGCATGATGAGCTAGACATCAACATTTTAAATAAAGACAGGATCAGACTCTACCCTTGCACGACCCTGCCTGCTTGCCTCACTCCAATCCTGGCCCTTGTCCCAATAAAACTTTATTTACAAGAATAGGCGGCCACTGTAGTTACCAGTTTCTTTTTTGAGGATGGCTGCCTTTGCTGAGCGCCAATTGGGCACCCAACTAAGTGCCTCATGAGGACCTCCTCTCACAGGTATCTGATGATAATTGTTCAGCCTGACTTTGCAGAAGGGAAAGGGAGGCTGGGAAAAGCCCAAAGTCCCAAGATGGCACCCATATTCTCTCTTTCACTGGGACTTCCACTGTCTCTGCAGCTGCAGGGTCCCTTGGTTACCAACTGTTCGACCTGGACATTAGAGTATGTTCTCAGATTGGAGGGAACCCTAGCTAAGGTCTCCGGCTAATCGCCTGTGAGGTACAGTAGTGTCCCACCAAGTTATGGTGGCCAGATTGAGCACATAAAAATACAGGACTCCAAGGCCAAATTTGTTTTTCTCACACACGTTTTGAAATTGACATGTAATTTACCTACCATAAAATTCACCTTTTTAAAGTGTACAATACTGTGGTTTTTAAACATATTCACAGAGATGTGCAATCATCATCACTATCTAATTCCAGAACACTTTCATCACCCCCAAAAGAAACCCTATACCACTGAGCAGTCACTCTCCATTCTCCCTCCCCCAGTCCCTGTTAAAGACCAATCTTTCTGTCTCTGTGGATCTGCCTGTCCTGGACATTTCACATAAATGAAATCATACAACATGTGGCCTTTTGCGTCTGGCTTCTTTCACTCAGTAAGACGTTTTCAAGATTCATTCTCGTTGCAGCAAATGCCACTACTTCATTCCTTTTAATGGCTGAATAATATTTCATTGCATGGATAGACACATTTTGTTTACTCATTCATCCATTAATGGGCATTTGAGTTTTCCCACTTTTTGGCTATTGTGAAGAGTGCTTCTGTGAACATTCATGTACAAGTTTTTGTATGGACATATGCTTTCGATTCTTTTGGGTATATACCTAGGAGTGGAATTCCTGGGTCCTATGGTAACTCTACATTTAAATATTCTCAAAAACTACCAGACCGTTTTCCAAAGCAGCCACTGTTATGGGTTGAATTGCATTCTCCCAAAATTCATAAGTTGAAATCCTCACCCCCAGTACCTCGGAATGTGATTGTATTTGGAGATAAGTCCTTTAAAGAGGTAATTAAAGTAAAATGAGGTCATATGGGTAGATCCAAATCCAATATGACTGGTGTCTTTATAAGAGGAGATTAATATACAAACGTGTACAAGGGAAGACCATGTGAAGATACAGGGAAAAGATACCATCTTCAAGCCGTGGAGAGAGACCCTGGAAGAAATCAAACCTGCCGACACCTTGATCTTGGACTTCTAGCCTCCAAAACTATAAAAAAGTAAATTTCTGTTGTTGAAATCACTCAGTCTGTGATACTTTGTTATGGCAGCCCTACCAAACTAATACAGACACCTGGTTAAATTTAATTTCAGATAAACAATGAATACTTTTTCAGTATATATCCTGTGCAATAACTGGGACATAGATATACTAAAAAGCTATGTGTTATTTATCTGAAATTCTAATTTAACTGAGTGTTGTGTGTTTTATCTGATAACCCTACACTAAATGGACTTCAGCTGGAGCTTGCATACCCCAGGTGATGGTAAGCTCACACCCTACCATGGCCAACTTTCTGTCTCTGGCTAGTTCTGCCTAAAAGTTCTGTAATCCAGGCTGGGGTGGACATGTGACCTAGAGTCATTATCCATCTCAGCCACTGTGATTGGTTAAAGATGGAGATGTGACTCAAGCTCAGCCAATAAGAGTCTTCCCTGGGACTTTGACTGGAACCCTGAGGAAACAGAGGTTCCCTGTACCAGAGGTGGTTGGGCTGGACAGATGGGGAGCTGCTGGAGGGGAAGCCACCAGAGAGGTCTCAAAAGCCCGTGATCTATCTGCAGAACTTCTTCCCAGAACTCCTTCCCAAATGACCTCTTCAAAGGGCAACAGGGAGCATTTATTGACTGACCGACTGGAGGACTGACTGAATGCAATTTTTCCACGGTGAACACCTATCCTTCAAAATCCACTTCAAATTCTCTTTGAGAAGCATCAGAGAACATTTAGTGAATGAATAAATAGATTTTTTTTCTTGCCAACTTCTACACATCCAGCAAAACCCTCCTCAAATATCTCCATGAGGGGTATCAGGGAGTGTAATCAGAGAGTGAATGAAGGAGTTCTTTTCTTGGTAACCTATGTCTTCTTTTTTAAAAAAATAAATATATATATTTATTTATTTTTAAAATTTTATTTATTTATTTTTGGCTGTGTTGGGTCTTCATTACGGTGCACGGGCTTCTCATTGCGGTGGCTTCTCATTGTGGAGCACGGGCTTCAGTAGTTGTGGCTCGCGGGCTCTAGAGTGCAGGCTCAGTGGTTGTGGCACACGGGCTTAGTTGCTCTGGGACATGTGGGATCTTCCCGGACCAGGGATCGAACCTGTGTCCCCTGCATTGGCAGATGGATTCTTAACCACTGCACCACCAGGGAAGTCCCACCTATGTATTCTTTTTTTGTGGGGTGGGGGTGGGGCCCCACACTGCGCGGCACGCAGGATCTTAGTTCCCCGACCAGGGATCGAGCCCCTGCCACCTGCAGTGGAGGTGCAGAGTCTTAGCCGCTGGACCGCCAGGGAAGTCCCCCTATGTATTCTTTTTTAAAAAATTGAATTACAATTGACCTACAACATTACATTAGTTCCAGATGCACAATATATAGATTTGATATTTCTATATCTTACAAAATGATCACCACTATGTATTCTTTAAAACATCCTCAGTTGATTCTCTGGAGGCCTCAGAAAGTCCTGGTTGAGTGAATGAAAAATGTTCTTATTGGTGAAAAATGTTCTTATTAATAAATGTGTTTGTTAAATGAACTCATGGATTTTCTCCTTGCCAACTCCTACTCATCCTTCAAGATCCTCCTTAGATGCCCCTCAGGGGCACCAGGTCTCTTGACCACATGGAGAGAAGCTCAGCCCTTCTCGGGCTAAAGGTCACTACCCGCTGTTCCCACAGAAAGCGGAAGCTGAGGGGGTGGGGAAGTTCTGTGGTTCCTCCCATTACCATTTCCTGGGGAGGGGGGCCTATGACCCTATCCTTCCTGCCTCCCCCTCCCCCAAGTTTGTGGGGTATCTGAAAGTGGGACAGCTCTGGGGACATATCCCACTTGTGCTTCTAGGGCAGCTGGGAGGGCTTCCTGGAGTAGGTGGCAGGCAGGCCAAGAGAGGTGGGTGTACAAAGATTTGGCACGGGGAAGGTGGGCTGCAGTGAACCTCAAGGAGAGCTTCCAACTGTGACCTCAAAAAGGGTAGAAACAACACCTCACAAGTGGCTGGAATCCTACTCACATTCCTGCCATAGCTCCTTGGGAAAAAGCTCTTGCGAAAAAGCCCAGCTCTTCAGCCCAGCACTCAAGGCCCTGGCCCCCCCGACCATTTTCATCTCTCCCATGGAGCCCCAGACCTGCCACGTTCATCTTGGTGTTCCCCAAATCATGTCCCCCGAACTTTTGCCTCTTCTGTCACCTCTGCCGGTAATGCCCTTCAATTCTACAAAGCCAGTTCAAGACCTCCCTACTCTGGGAAACCCTCCCTGGTCCCCTGCAGGGCCCCCTTAACCTCTGCCCCTCCCTGCACCCAGCCCCTGACCTCAAGGAGCTGGGGGCATCTGTGTCCAGCCCTGCCCCACCCACCTTGATGTTTTTCCAGTG
This sequence comes from Balaenoptera physalus, assembly GCF_965194825.1. NCBI lineage: Eukaryota > Metazoa > Chordata > Mammalia > Artiodactyla > Balaenopteridae > Balaenoptera > Balaenoptera physalus. Next base: position 12,810,980 of record NC_138890.1, on the reverse strand, counting down.
ACTGCTCTAACTTTGGGGGGATGGGAAAGAGGTGTGACAAGAGCAGAGGCCACTGAGAGCCCCCAAAGAATGACAAATCATACTGGCTGTCTGGTGGGCAGCAACCCTCTTTTATCCACACTCTAGCCCATTTGCACATGGGGAAGCTGAGGCCTGGGAGGCCCAACTTTTGGGAGGGGGGTTGGTGGGAGGTAGGGAGTAGCCCTGGAGCATGGGCTTTACTCTGGAAGGTGCAAAGCTCAGCCCCACTGTGGGGGGCGTCCTGCCTCAGGGTTTGCATCCATGTTTTCACCTCTAGCTGGGACCCTGAGTGGTCTGGGTGTCTCTGGACTCAGTTTCTCCATCTGTGAAATGGGGCACCTGAGGTAGGGGTCTCAGGATCATTGAGAGGGGGGCCATGGGTTTACCCCTATCTCCAGTGGTCCCTTCTATCTTTACATTTCTCTCCATTTATGTCTCTGTCTCTCTCTGTCTCTGACCCTCCCCCAGGCCTCAAACCGACTCCGCCCCCTGGCCTGGCCTGGGCCCTGCTGCCTGTGAAGACTGCTCTGTGCAGGGTCACAGGGTCCCCGTCCCCACTGTGCCAGGCCTAGAACACTGCCTCTTTGTTCTGATGGCTCTGACTTCATGGCCTGCTGGGCGCCTGACCCTGGCCAGCCCAGCTGCCCCTCAGGACTGGCTCTCAGAGAAAGGGCTTCCTCCTGGCCTCTTGGGCCTCAGTTTCCCCAGATGCTTTCCCCCAGGAGAGACCCTTACCCTGTTCTTTGCCCACCTGGGCTCTGAGAACGTTTTTTTTTAGGTGAAAATCACATAACGTAAAATTAACCATTTTAATATATACAGTTCAGTAACATTTAGAATATTCACTATATGGTACAACAATTACCTCTGTCTAGTTCTAAAACATTTTCAGCACCCCAAAATGCAGCCCCATCCCCATGAGTAGTCACTCCCCATTCCCCTCCCCCAGCCCCTGACAACCACTAATCTACCTTCTGTCTCTGTGGATTTGCCTGTTCCAGACATTTCATATACATAGAATCATACAACATATGGGCTGCTGTGTCTGACTTTTTTCACTCAGCCTGTTGTTTTGGAGGTTCATCCACTTTGTAGCATGAATCAGCTCTTCTCCATGGACATTTTGGGCCTTTGCTGACAGTGGGGAGAGAGGGTCAGAAACTGAGACGCCCCCCCGCCCCCCAACCTCTCCACCTCTGGCTGAGAAAAAGACACGGAAAAAAGACAAAGTTGAGTCTAAAGGAAGAAAGGAGACTCTTCCAGACCTGGAACCCAGGGTGCCCTGAGGCTGGAGTTCGGGAAATGGGGAGGTGGACATTTTCGGAGGGCCCAGCCTACAGCAAGCACTTCATAACAATTTATTGGGAGAGTGAACTCTGACGTCTGAAGACCCTGGCCTCCCATTTAGCTCCTAAGTCTCAGAAGTGGGCCAGAGAGGGCTGGAGACCTGGCCAAAGGCACAGAGCCCCAGGCCACCCATGGGGCTCTCACCCCGTGTCCAGTTTCAGTCTGGGGCCAGCAGAGAAGACCCCCCGGATCTGGGGCTCAGGGTCCAGAGCTCGGGTGTGTTTGTGGTCTGAATGAGGCCACCACCCACAGGCTGACTTCCTGGGTTTCTCTTTTAGTTTGACTTGCCCTGGGAGGGGCCATGACACCTTTTTTTTTCTTTTTAGTTTTTCTTGCTAAGCTTTAATGTGTTCCTGGGTGAGGACTGGGTGGCTGGGGCCTCTCCAGCAGCACAGAAGCTCGTCTGGGGCTGCCGCCCTCTTCGAGGACCGGATGGGGCAACGGGTGACCAGGCTGGTCCCCCTCCTTCTCCTCCTGCTCCCCCGGCAGGGCGGTGAGTCCCCTACCCTGGAGTCACGGCTCTTCTTGCCGGGGGGGGGGGGTGCTGTGTGTGTGTATGTGGAGGGCTGTGGACCCGGGTCCCAGGGTTGTTTCTGTGTCTCTGTGCCTCAGTCTTTCCCCCTGTCAAATGTGAGCTGGATAATCATGGATTCTGATGTCAGACTTGGGCATCTCCCCTCTGGTCTTAATTTTGTCTTCTGTGGAGTGGGCTGAAGCTCTGAATCTTTCCCACATCCCAGAGTTTAATGAGAAATAGCTAAGGAAGGGATAAAGACCAAGTATATATATAATATATATATATATATAAAATATAGTGTTATGTACCCAGTGTATGTAATATACATACTCTCTCTCCATCTTGTGGAATCGAATGCGAAGGGACCCAGCCCCCAGCGGATGACTAGGTTTGGACTCTCATCCCAGCTCTGCTGTTGCATGACCTTGGGCAACTTCTTTGTGCCTCAGTTTCCCTCTCTGTAAACTGGAGATCAGCAAGGTTTCAGGGCTTTTAGAGGTCAGGCAGGGCTGGAGACCAGCAAAAGGGAGAGGTACAGGGGACCCTGGATTGCTTTAGAGGAACGGCCCGAGAGCTGGATGGGTGGGTGGATGGATGGATGCGTGTATGTATGGATAGATGAGGGGGTGGGAGGATGGATGAATGGATGGATGGGTGGGTGGGTGGAAAGATGGATGGCTGAATAGATGAGTGGATGGGTGGATGGACAGATGGATGGATTTATGGATGGATGGATGGATAGAAAGGTGGATGGGTTGGTGGGTGCAAGGATGGGAAAGTGGGCAGGTGCATGGATGGTCACTGGGCAAGCCCCCTCCCCTGCAGTGAAAGGCTGACACTGTCATTATCTCTTCATTGCCTTTGCAGCTGAAGCCTGTGGCACCATGGGGTGCTGTTTTCAGGACCCGCCGTATCCGGATGCAGACTCAGGTCTGGGGCAGTTCCCCATCGTGGGAGGAAGGGGTTGCACTGGACTCTGACTGACCCATCCCTAGCGGCGACTCCCTCAGCTCCCTCCTGCCCAGCCAAAGACTGGGGTCTCGGGAGCCCCAACCCGACAGCCTGATGGCCTGTCCTCACCAAACTCAGGTGTCCTGGAGCAGTCACCTCTGTAAGCCTCATCTGCTCCCTAACAGGGTCGCAGGACTGGTGTCTGTGTCCGTCCTGATTGGTCAGCATGTGGGGCTAAGCAGCTGTTAAACATTTTGAAGTTGCTCCGAGGCAAGCATTGCTGGAACATTCATGCTTGTAACAAACTCACTCATCTGCCACTGGGCAAGGCGTTTCATCTATTCTTTTGCTCAAGAAATATTTACCAAGCACGTACTACGTGCAGACACAGTTCTAGACGTGAAGGAATCAGCTGCGAGCCCAGCTGTCCTCCTGGGGTCACAGCCTAGCGCAGGAGGTAGACAAGAGGCACACAAATGCATATCCTGCATACAATGACGTGCTATGAAAAAAAACAGAGCAGGGTGAGGGATGGAGAGGGAGGGGGCTGCTTCAAATAGCCCAGTGCTTGAGGAGGTGACACAGAAGGAGAAATTGGAATGTCAAGATCTGGGGCAAGGACATTTCAGGCAGAGGGCATAGCACATGCAAAGGTCCTGAGGTAGGAGTGAGCCTGGTGTGTTTGAGGACCAGTGAGGAGGCTGAAGTGGCTGGAGGAGGAGGTGCAAGGGAGATGGCAGGAGACATGCGGGAAGGGCACAGGTAGGTGCTGGAAGTCACAGCGTGTTTAGGCTGAGGTGACACCGGATTGCATAAGTGTCACAAAGATTCCTCTCTGGGGTGTGTCAGTTTGGGGACCCCGCCCCCCCCCAACTCTAGTCTGTTCTCAAACCTCCAGGCTTAGCTTCGGGTCCCCGGGACCTAAACTGCTACCGGATACTCAGCAACGCTGGTTATGAATGTTCCTGGGAATATGAGGGCCCTGTAGCTGGGGTCAGCCACTTCCTGAGATGCTGGTGAGAATCCTGCCCTTGCTCCTGACCCCCTGCCTCTACTCTCAGATGTATGACCTTGGCAGTGTCTTTGCCTCTTCCTGAGCCTCAGTTTCTCCTGTCAGAAGGGAGGGTTGGGGATCTGTGTTGTGGGGTCAGCATGGGTGGGTATCCAGTTTGGGCGGCAGTTAGGATCCCTGTGGTCCTTCCTTCATCCTCACCCTGTGACTTATTCATCCATCTATTCATTTCTTCCTTCTCTCATCCATCTATTCATTTCTTCCTTCTCTCTGTGGCAGCCCATGTTAGGAGATTCTGGGATCCTCCAAATCCCTTAGTCCCAAATTGATCCCTAAGAAACCCCCAGGCTGGGGAGCGGGAGTAAAAGGGGAAGAAAAGGATACTGGGATGTGATGCACATCATCTGCTGTGGCCGCTGAGACTCAGTACCAACACCCTCCTTCCCACAGCCTCAAGCCTGGGCGCTGCTGCTACTTTGCCGCGGGCTCAGCCACCAAGCTGCAGTTCTCCGACCAGGATGGCATACCCGTGCTCCACGCTGTCACTCTCTGGGTGGAATCCCGGGCTGCCAACTGGACAGAGAAGTCCCCCAACATTACCCTGAACCTCTACAGCTCAGGTCAGCACCCTGTTCTCCTCCTCCCCACTACCACTTCCTCACCCAGAGAAGCCTCTGGTCCCCAAGCCTAGACCTGGGGGAATTCTGAGTCCCTGGCAAGGGGCTGGATACTGCCAGCTGTTTTTACATCCAACACTGTCATGTGACCTGGCAGAGTCATTCATGGTCCCCTTACTGATCCCCTACTGATGAACATTTAGGTAGCTTCCAGTTTCTCCTTGATACTGTAATGTGGCCAAGACTCTGTTGGGTCTTATAATTTTTTTTTTTTTTTTTGATGCATTGGGTCGTCCTTGCTGTGTGCGGGCTTCCTCTAGTTGCAGAGCGTAGGGGCTACTCTTCCTTGCGGCGCTCGGGCTGCTCATTGCGGTGGCTTCTCTTGTTGTGGAGCACGGGCTCTAGGTGCGCAGGCTTGAGTAGTTGCAGCACACGGGCTCAGTAGTTGTGGCTCGCAGGCTCTAGAACACAGGCTCTGTAGTTGTGGCACACAGGCTTAGTTGCTCTGTGGCATGTGGGATCTTCCCGGGCTAGGGATCGGACCTGTGTCCCCTGCACTGGCAGGCGGATTCTTAACCACTGTGCCACCAGCGAAGTCCCCCATGTTCAGTCTTTAAAATCTGTTTTCACGAATCAATAACATACACTTAGTTTATACTCGTTGAACTGCTACTGTGTGCCATGCTCAGTCATAGGGGAGGTGGGCAAGGCCAATGGAGGTCACAGCACAGGGCTGGGACAAGGGTGAGATGAATTAGGCACGCTCCTTGGCCACAAAATGTTATGGGGGTGCCAAAAAACCTCAATAGTCATTATAAACCATATCATGATGCACCTTTTCTTTTTGAATATTTATTTATTTACTTATTTGGCTGTGCCGGCTCTTAGTTGTGGCATGCAGGATCTTTGTTGCCACATGAGGGTTCTTTGTTGCAGCATGCGGGATCTTTTAGTTGCAGCATGAGGGATCTTTTAGTTGCGGCATGCGAACTCTTAGTTGCAGCATGCGTGTGGGATCTAATTCCCTAACCAGGGATCGAACCCAGGTCCCCTGAATTGGGAGTGTGGAGTATGGACCACTGGACCATCATGGGAAGTCCCATGATGCAACATTTTAAAAAAATCAATATTAATGCAAAAAAAAAAAAAAAGCCATGACAAATCAAATATCAGATTTTTCTTTTGGCCGCGCTGCATGGAACGCGGGATCTTACTTCCCCGACCAGGGATTGAACCCACACCCCCTGCAGTGGAAGTGCAGAATCCTAACCACTGGACCGCCAGGGAATTCCCCAGAACTTCAAATAAAGACAGGATCTGACCCTGCATTTGTACAACCTTGCCTCATTCTCCTCACCCTAATCCCAACCCTGTCCCTGCCTTCATGGAGCCCAGATTCATGTAGGGTGATGGACAAGGCATGATCATTACACATGATGAGATACTGCTGGGAGGTCAGGGAGGGCTCCAGCTCAAGGATGAAAAAGATCCAGTAGGAATAAAGATGGGGAAGTGTGGATACAGCAAGACAGAGGATACAGCAAGTGCAAAGACCCTGAGCTAGAATCAGGCACAGTATGACCGAGATGCAGAAAGCATGACAGATGTCTCTCCTCAGGCCAGGCTTCTTGAAGTGAGGTTAAAAAGTTAGTAAGATTTCCCTAATAGTCCTTCAGAAAAAAATAGAATCAGTTAATTACCCTCTCATCAGCAATTTACAAAAGTGCCTGTCTCACCACAGCCTTGCCAGCAATGTGTATTAATATTTTAAAGACACCTTTACTAATAGGATCCTGTGTATAAATCTTAACTCTTTGACCTATAGAACCCCAGGCTTAGATGGGACCTGTAGAGGTGTCCCTGATTCAAATTTTGGGAGCTTGGTGGGTTACTCTGGGCCAGGAGGATCATGGGAAGATTTTCCAGAATTTTCAGGAGCAACAGCTCACACACATGCTGGCTTCCCCTTCCCACCCCCATCTCTGCTTCCAGTTAAATACGACCCTCCTCCAGGAAACATCAAGGTGTCCAGGTCAGCGGGGCAGCTGCTCATGAAGTGGGAGACCCCAGCCCACCAGGATGGTGCTGAGGTACAGTTCCGACACCGGACACCTGGCAGCCCGTGGAAGTTGGTGAGTTTATTTCCCAGATCAGGGGTTTGCACAGGCACAGGGCACCCTCACACATCTTCCATCAGTTTTGCAATCTCTGTATCTATCACCCTTCCCACCTGGCCTCCACTCTTGACCCATGTTTAGCCTCTGGGTCTCTCTGACATGAAGATCTGACTGTGATCTCCCTTGCTCACACACCCTCCATGGCTCCCCACTACCCTCAGTAAGGCATCCTTATCTTCAGCTGGCCCTAGGTTCCCTCACTTGCCTCATGCTTCCTCTGGCCCCTTTTTGAATGGCAATCATTCTTTGCCCATGGCCTGGATTTCCAGCCTCTTTGCCTTGGTATATGCAGTTCCTTCCACCTGCATGCCCTCCTCTCCACCTGAGCACATGTGAATCCAACCCACCTTCAGGGTCCAGCTCAAGGGCTGCCTCTTTCAGGAAACTACCTTTCCACCATTCCTCCCTCCCTCCCTCCTTTCCTGTTTTTTTTTTTTTTTTTTAAAGCCATGCTGTGTGGCATGCGGGGTCTTAGTTCCCCGACCAGGGACTGTACCCTTGTCCGCTGCATTGGGAGCACAGAATCTTAACGGGACCGCCAGGGAAGTCCCTCCTTTTTTAATTCAGATGTAACTGACATACAAAATTATATTAATTTCAAGTGTACAACATGATTTGATATTTGTATACATTGTGAAATCATCACCACAATAAGTCTGTTTAACATCCGTCACCACACAGGCACGTTCCAGATTTTGCTTCTTGTAATGAGAACTTTTAAGATCTACTCTCTTAGCAACTTTCAGACAATACAGTTCAGTATTGTTAACTATAGTCACCATGCTGTACATTACATCCCCAGGACTTATTTATTTTATATTGATAACTTTGTACCTTTTGACCACCTTCACCCATTTCGCCCACCCGCTACCCCTCACCTCAGGCAACCACTACTCTGTTCTCTGTATCTATGAGTTTGGTTTTTTGTTCGTTTTAAATTCACTTGTAAGTGAGATCATACAATATTTGTCTTTCTCTGTCAGACTTATTTCACTCAACATAATGCCGTCAAGGACTATCCATGTTGCAAATGGCAGGATTTCCTTCTTTTTATGGCTAAATAATATTCCATTGATACATGTACCACATTTTCTTTATCCATTCATCCATCGATGGACACTAAGATTGCTTTCACATCTTGGCTGCTGTAAATAATGTTGCAGTGAACATGAAGGTGCATGTATCTTTTCCAATTAGTGTTTTGCTTTTCTTTGGATAAGTACTCAGAAGTGGTATTGCTGGATGATATGGTAGCTCTATTTTTAATATTTTGAGGAACTTGCACTCTGTTTTCCATAGTGGCTGCTGCAATTTACATCCCCACCAACAGTGCACAGCGTTCCCTTTTCTCCACATCCTCGCCAACAATTGTTATCTCTCGTCTTTTTGATGATAACCATTCTGACAGGTGTGAGATGAGATCTCATTGTGGTTTTGATTTGCATTTCCCTGATGATTAGTGATGTTAAACACATTTTCACGTATCTATTGGCCATCTGTATGTCTTCTTTGGACCTTCATTCATTCTTCAGCTACTCTATTCTCCCCTCTGTCCCCTGCAGGCAGGGCAAGCCTAGGCTTGCAAGAAACCTCAGCCCTGACCAAGTCCCCAAGGAGTCCCTGGTTTGGGAGAGACAGAGACCCCCCCCCAGCTTCTGAATTGTGGTGTCTCCCCCTCCCTCAGCCTGGGAGCATCTTGAGTCCAGGGAGTTGACTCAGTTTCGGCCCCATCTTCCCTCCAAATATTGTGCCCCTCCCTGAGCCTCAGTTTTCCCATCAAGTGAATGGGTTCGGATCAGTCAGAGGCAGGTGACATGGGACTCCCGTTGGGGAGGGACATCTCTTTACTTTTTATCTCCAGCCCCCTAACACACTCTTCAGTGGACCCTCTCAGCCCCCCTTTGCAGATGAGGAAACTGAGGCTCAGGATGTCCAGGGACCTCTCAGCATCAGCCGGGGAGTGTGGGGCTAGCTGGCTCCTAAACTTGCCTCTCCTCATCCATGACACCACAGACAGATAGGTTTTGTCTCTTAAAATATTTATTTAGGAAGTTATAAAAATATAATTTTGCCTCCTAAAATAATTATTTTATTTTATTTTATTTTTTAATTTTTGGCCTCGACACACGGCTTGTGGGATCTTAGTTCTCTGACCAGGGATTGAACCCGGGCCCCGGAAGTGAAAGTGCCAAGTCCTAACCACTGGACTGCAAGGAAATTCCCCCAAATAATTCTTTAAAAAAAAAAAAAAACTTTTTTATTTTGGAATAATCTTAGATTTTCAGAAAAGTTACAAAGAAGTACATAGAACCTTCACCCAGCTTCCCCACAGGTTAATGGCTTTCATTGCCAAGTCCGTCTGTCACTGGTCCCTTGCAATGAACTAAATTCCAGAGTTTATTTGGATTATCACCCGCTTTTCCAAGAATGTTCTCTTTCTGTTCTCAGATCCAATCCAGGGTTCCATGTTGCATTGAGCAAAATGATTGTTGAAAATTTCAAAAGAGCTAGAATTTTCAACACCCAAATGTAAAACAATGTATAAATATGGTCTTGTTTTAGGGCGACTGTGGACGTCAGGATGATGCTGACTTCGGTGAGAATAATAGTGACAACGACAGCAGTAGCAAGTTAGCATTAATTAGGCACCCACTGTGTGCTAGGCCCAGTGTTAAATTCTCTGTAGGCTTGTTTGCGCCTCCCTGTAGTTCAGTATTGGATTATTCCCATTTCACAGGTGAGGAAACAAAGGCTTGGGCTTGTGAAGCCTTTGGCCAAGTTCACATCCCTAGTAGGTGGCCTTGCTGAGACTTGAACTCCAAACAGTAGAAGAAGTGGGTGATCCTTGAGGCCCCAAGAGCACAGGACCTGGCCTATTCTGGCTGTGTCCCCAGGGTCCGGCACATGATTAGCTCTCGATAAGTGCTTGTACACAGTTGACACTCAATAAGTGCATGTACACAGTTGGAACTTAATATGTGCACGATGGCTAAGTGACCAGTGCCAAGCCCTGGGTGCTCCTGGCTTTGGGACAGCCCCTTTGCTTGATGTTTGATCTGCTTCTCCTCAGAGTCATGCCTCTGCCCCTTGGAGACGGACACGGCCCAGGAATTCCAGCTGCGGCGACGGCTGAGGCCAGGGGTCCCCGGAGGTCCCTGGAGCAGCTGGAGCAGCCCTGTGTGCATCCCCCCCGGTGAGAGCACCCTGGACCACAGGAAGGGAGACAGGCGTTAGAAAGATGGTAGTGGTATTAGAAATAAGGTGGTGAGTGTTAGCAATAACGTGATGGATGTTAGAAATAAGGCTGCTGAAGAAATTAGGGAAAATTAGTGCAAGGTGGCAGGGCAGTGGGCAAGTTTCACTTTGTAAAATGTGGCAAATCCGTAATAAAAAGAAAACATTTATCAGTCTTTCTCTCCTTCCAATTAGTTTGGTGGGTTTTGTTCTTTGAAAGCCGAACAAGGAGTCGATGGGTGCAAGTGGCTGTGTCGTGAAGGCAGATTTTCCCAAATGATACAGGAAGCTGGAGCCAGGGCAGCTCCAGACTGGAGACGTGGCCCGAGGTGGGGGTGGGAGGGAGAGATGGGGGGGGTGACTGTCAACATTTGTCCCCCTACCCTTTGAGCTGGAGCTTCCTCCTGCCCACCCAAGTGCGTATCTGCTGGGAAACAACTCCGACGGCTGTTTTCAGATTTTTTTTTTTTAATTGTAGTGAAAAAAGACATAATATAAAATTTGCCATTTTAACCATTTTTAGCCAGTTGCATTAAGTATATTCACACTGTCGTGGAGTGGATCTCCGTGTTTGCAGATTTTGAAGACTACTTAACGACCCATGGAATCCTGTGTTTCATGGGAGGGAAGGAAAAGGTCCCGGGTCCCCATCCAGGGTCTGCAGGACGTTGTGAGCAAGGGCCCCACCCCCAGTGTCACTGTCTTGCTGTCTCATTGCAGAACCCCCCCCACAGGCCAAGGTGAGGTTCTCCGTGGAGCAGCTCCGCCCGGATGGGAGGAGGCAGGTGACCTTGCATGAGCAGGTAATGGAACATCGCAGGCCTGTGGGGTGGCCTGAGGACAGAGAGAAGGAGACAAGAGGCTGGAGTGGAAGTGTTTAAAAGGAGGGAGATGAGTCGTGGAGGTGGTAGGGACTGGAAGGACTGTGGGTTGAACTCTGAAGGTAATGGGGAGCCATGGAGGGTGTGTGAGCAGAGGAAGGATATGGCTGGACTCAGGTGTTCACAGGCTCCCTCTGGCAGCCATTGGGGGAGCAGATTTTGGGGAGCTCATGTGGAAGCTGGAAGGCCAGGAGGGGGTTGACTGTGCTGGTCTGGATGGGCGATGATTTTTTTGAAGTCCCCCAAACAACTCATTAAGTACAGTCGAATGAACCCATTTTCCAGAGGAGGAAACTGAGGCGCAGAGGGGAAATCCCCTGCCTGAGTCTGGGCAAACTCACCATACATTTCAACCCCTGGCTTCACCATAATTGATTCAGCCAGGTCCCCAGTGGGCTGGCATGAGAAAGCTGTAGTGAAGCTCCTTCTCTTCCTAGGTTTCCTATAATTTGAATTCCTTTTCTTAGGAAAAATTTCCAGGCTCGAAGTAACTGGGTCCAAAGACGGAAATATTTTTTTTCTCTGGCTTTCAGTGGGTTTTGCCAAATTATTCCCCCCTCCCCCTAAACCAATGAGCAGTGGATGTGTCAGTTTCCCAGCAGCCTTGCCAGCACTGAGGTCTACTATTTTTTTAAAATTTTCACATATGTCATCAGCTGTGGCCCGTGGATGAGCCTGTGCTCGTGGGCAGCATCCTGATGTCAACCCACAGGGACGACGTGCATGTTCAGGTCCCCACAAACCATCTCTCACACTCACAACAGCTGCCCCAGCTGGAGCTTCCAGAAGGCTGCCTCGGGCCCGACTCGGGCATGGAGGTGACCTACCATGTCCACCTGCATATGCTGTCCTGCCCATGTAAGGCCAAGGCCACGAGGACTCTGCGCCTGCAGAAAAAGCTCATCCTCTCGGGTGCCGCCTATGACCTGACAGTCGTTTCCCGGAATCGCTTTGGCCCCGGTCCCAACCAGACATGGCACATTCCTGCCTACACCCACTCAGGTACCTTTGGCTGGGCAGTGGGGGGGCCCCTTGGAGCTGAGCACATACTCTGAGCCTCAGCTAGACTAGGGTGAAGCAAGTGAGGCACAAAAATGTAATGGGGTGTCTAATTTAGGAGAGTGTAAAGTCAGTATTCAAAATGCATAGCATTAAAAAATGCATAGCGTTATAGTGTAATAGTTAAAAAAATTCTCACTGGCAAACTGTGGCCCAGACCAAACACTTGTTTTTGTAAATAAAGTTTTATTGGGACCAGGGCCAAGATCAGGGTGTGGCAAGAAAGGCAGGGTCGTGCAAATACAGGGTTGATCCTGTCTTTATTTAAAATCTAGACATTTTGCTCATTTTATATACATGTATACATATATTAAATATATACATATATTTATACACAATGAAAAAATCAATGGCGATGATGTGGATAAAAGGGGAGCTTCATACACTGTTGACAGGAATGTAAATTGGTGCAGCCACTATGGAAAACAGTATGGAGATTCCTCAGAAAATTAAGACTAGAACTACCATACGATCCAGCAATTCCACTTCTGGGTATTTATCCATAGAGAAAGAAAACATAATTGGAAAAGACATATGCACCCCTATGTTCATTGCAGCGTTATTCACAATAGCCAAGATGTGGAAACAACCTAAGTGCCCATCAATGGATGAATGGATAAAAAAGATGTGGTGCATGTATACAATGAAATACTACTCAGCCATGAAAAAGAATGAAATGTTGCCATTTGAGACAACATGCGTGGACCTTGAGGATATTATGCTTAGTGAAACAATTCAGCTGGAGAAAGACAAATACCCTATGATTTCACTCAGATGTGGAATATAAAAACCAACCAACCAACCAACCAAACAAACAACTGAATAAATAAATGGACAAACCAAAACTAATACATAGATATAGAGAACAGATTAGTGGTTACCAGAGGGGAAGAGGCAGGGGGAGGGGAGGGGTAAAGGGGATCAACCGTATGGTGACAGATGGAAACTAAATTTTTCATGGTGAGCACACAGTAGGGTATTCAGAAGTCCAAATATAATGTTGTACACATGAAACATTTTTATTATTATAATATTGTAAACCAGTGTTACCTCAAAAAAATAAATCTAAAATTTAAAAATTAAGGTTTATATGTATGTATATAAACATATGTATTTTTTTGAGGTAAAGTTCACATATCAGAATGAACCATTTTAACAAGTACAATTTGGTGCATTAATTACATTCACAATGTTGTGCAACCATCACCTCTGTCTAGTTCCAGAACCTTTTCATCACGCCCAAAAGGAGACCCCGTCCCCTTTAGCAGTCACTCCCCATCCCCCTCCCCCAGCCCCTGACAACCACCAATCTGCTTTCTGTCTCTGTGGATTTGCCTGCTCTGGACATTTCATAGAAATTAATCATATACTATGTGACCTTTTGTGTCTGGCTTCTTTCACTCAGCCTGATGTCTTCAAGATTCATCCACATTGTAGCGTGCATCAGTGCTTCATTCCTTTTTATGGCTGAGTAATATTCCACTGTGTGGATGGGCCCCATTTTGTTTATCTGTTTTTCCACTGACGGACATCTGAGCTGTTTCCATTGTTTGGCAACCATGAATAGTACTCAGTACATACTTTTAGGTTCATTTTGATTTTTTTGAAAAATATTGCATTAGAAGAGTATTGATCTTGGTGATTGAGTTCTTTGGTGCCTCCTTAATTTCATGCCCGAGATTAGTGCCCTGCTCGCTTCACCTTAGTCCTGATCTTGCTGAGCACCCAGCGGGTCTGTTATGATCATGCCCATTTCAGAGATGAGATGACTGAGGCTCAGACAGATGAAGCCACTTGCCAGGGTGGCACAGCAGCAAGTCGGTCAGCTCCTGGTCTGGTTTGGGCCACGGCCTCGCTATGTGACCTTGGGCTGGTGGCTCTCCGGCTTCGAGCCTCAGTTTTTATATCATTGGGATGATCATGGTCCCACTTTGTGGGAAAGTGGCGCCTGTAAAATGCTCGGCACTGGCCTGGCTCATACAGTCGGAACTCAATAAGTGATAGTTATTGTCCTTAGAATTGGAAGCAGTACCCACCTCTCAGGTTGGTACAGCTGCCCTTGCTGTAGGGAGTGGGAGAGATGAGCCCAGGGGGCTGAGTGGGTCTGTCCTCGGGGCTCTGAGCTCTGGTCCAGCCGGGAGGCTCCTCCTCCACCACAGCCACCCACCGCTGGGCAAGGTGGGTGGTGGGTGGCCAGGCATCTGCTGGACCAGGAGATGCCCACTAGCCTGACAGGGTAGTAGTGGCAGCATAGGGAGCACTGATTGTGGGCATCCTGGCAGGGAACCCACAGTCAGGCTGGGGGAGGACTCGATTCATTCAAACAGCCCTTGCTGTCCCCTCTGTGCTCAGCCCCCATCCTGGCAGCCCCCAGCGTAGGGAGACAGAGCCAGATACAGACACTCCTGGACCTGGGGGGTTAGAGCTTGTCAAGAGGGTGGGATGGGGCTATAGGAGCCTTGGGCTGTGGGGGGAGCATGAGGCAGCTATTCTGACGTGCCTCCCTTGTCTTCTTCCAGAACCAGGGGTTCTGAATATCAGTACCGGAGCCAACAGGACCACCATGCATTGGCCAGCCCGGGCCCAGGGCATGACGTACTGCATTGAGTGGCAGCCCCAGGGCCAGGACGAGAGCCTTGCCACCTGCATCCTGACGGCACCCCAGGACCGGGACCCTGCTGGAATGGGTACCATAATATCGGTTGCCCTGCATCCTCCGTTAGAGCTCCTGGTCAGCGCAAACCTACAGGCATCGTCCGCGTGGGGAGTCTGAGGCCCAGAGAGGTCTTGCCACTTGCTCAAGGTTACACAGAGGTGGGGACAGGCCAAGACATACCCTCCCACTCATGCAGGTCTGGAGCTTCCTGCTGGGATCCTGGGGTGTCAGGGCTTGGCCCTGGGAAGGTTGCACCCCAGCGGGTAATAAGTCTCACGTCCCAGGGTGTTTGTTAAACATTCACCCGTGCCAGGAAAGGTGGCAGCTAGCAAGATGCAGGTGGCAAAGTAATGAGGCCTCTGGAGGGAAAGGGAGGGTGCCAAATGGCCCAAGCAGCCTCTCACTCTCTGACGTGGTCTTGGCCGGGGCCCCAGGAAGCCTCGGCCTCAGCCTGGCCCTCAAAGAGCTCCCAGCCAGGGGAGACAGAGCTGGATGCAGACACCCCGGTGCCGTAGAGTAGGAGCTGTGCTGGAGGGGGTGGGGACGGGTTGGGAAGGGGCATGAGGACGGAATCCTGGAGGAGGGGACATTGGTGCAAGGGCTTTGAAGCATGGGTAGGAGTGCTCTAAGAGTTCCTGGCAGATGGCACAGGTGCGAAGGTGGGGACACAATCTATTTACTGGTCTGGCCCTCGCTAATCCTTCTAGCAACGCACAGCTTGAGCCAAGGATCTGGGGCAATGTGGCAGAAGGAGTGTTACCGCATCACTATCTTTGCCTCTGCACACCCGGAGAAGCCCACCTCGTGGTCCACCGTCTTGTCCACCTACCACTTTGGAGGCAATGGTGAGTGGCCCAAACCTGCAGGGTGGTCTCCCCAGGGGACTCGGCAGTGTCCTTGGGTATCAGGAAGGGGGAATACCATTTAGAAGCACCTACTGCATATCAGGCCCTGGCCAGAAGCCAGACACATAGAAGTCAGCTCAGTCAACTCTTAAGATACCCCGAGAGGCATTGCCCCATTTTATAGTAAGAAAACTGAGGCTCAGAGAGGGGAAGTGATGACACCAAGAGTGGTGGAACTGGGATACAAACCCAGACCCAGCTGACTCTGTGGCCAAGGTTCCCTGGGTCTCCGGACAGTAGCAGGCTGGGCAGGCAGGAAGTACTCAACCAGCACCCTTGGAGCTGACCGTGGTAAAGGATGTTGGTTGCAGCCTCAGAGGCCGGGAGCCCACAACATGTGTCTGTAAAGAAACTCAGCCAGGATTCAGTGTCTGTGGACTGGACACCATCTCTGCTGAGCACCTGCCCCGGCGTCCTGAAGGAGTACGTTGTGAGCTGCCAGGATGAGGCCAGCAACCAAGTATCTGGTAGGTGAGGCAGCACAGGCCTGGCTGGGGGAGGAAGGGCTCTGGGCTTGAGTTCTGCCTTGCTGTGTGACCCTGGGCACCTCACTGTCCCTCTCTGGGCCTTGGTTTTCACACCCATGGAACAATAGAGTTGGACTCAAGGGTCTTGACTGGCCCTTTAGACGGCAACTCCCATGGAGCGGGGATGACTGTCTCCATTCCACAGATGGGGAAACTGAGGCCTGGAGAGGGATTCACCTGCCCAAAGGTTAAACAAGCTTGGATTTGAGCTCCATTAGGTGCCCCTTCCTGCCCCATAGGAGGGAAAGAAATGAGGACGTACAGGGCAGGTCTCACCAGGGCTGGAACTTCCTGTCATTTCCCACATTGGGAGCCTCAGCCTCCCCACTGGGTAACATAGCCTTGCGAGAATACAGCCTCGCCCATCCACCTCCTGCAGCAACAGGCCAGGCCACCAAGACCATGGGTTTATATCCTGCCTTCCCTCCTCGAGCCCAGCACAGGGGCGGGAGAGGGGGGTGGGGGGGAGGAGGGGAAGGGGGGTGGAACGGGGGCTGCTCCGGCATCAGACATAGACATTCTGCCATCAGCTTGGTCACCCTCCGTTGTTTAGAGGGGATAAATGAGGCCAAATGGGAGTCGGTGACTTGTTCACAGCGGCACAGCTGGAAGCAGCCCATTTGCTGAAAACCAGTTGGCCAAAAGTCAAATTGCTGAAGATGTATGCACCAAATGCCCATTTGGCCAAATGTACCAACTTCCCTGAAATTTCTTTTGAAGAATATTCCTCTTGAATATTTACAACGAATATGGATTTAGGGTTCTAGGAATTTTTCCTCTGTATGACAGCCAACAACTGTATTCTCATTTTAGAGAATTTTATGGGGTGCTTTATTTTTTAAAAGTCATCCAATTCCACAGACACTTGCTGAGATCCTACTTTGTGCTGAGGTGCTGGGGACACTCGGGGAACAACTTAGACAAAGTTAACCCTGACCTTGTCCCTAAAGATAGGAAAGAGGTGAGGGAGGAAACCATGTAGTTATCTGGCGAAAGGGTGAACCAGGCCAGGGAAACAGCCAGTGCAAAGGCCCTGAGGTTTGGG
The DNA here is from genome assembly GCF_965194825.1 of Balaenoptera physalus. Classification (NCBI taxonomy): domain Eukaryota; kingdom Metazoa; phylum Chordata; class Mammalia; order Artiodactyla; family Balaenopteridae; genus Balaenoptera; species Balaenoptera physalus. The sequence continues at coordinate 12,794,031 of NC_138890.1, read as the reverse complement.
ATTGAAGCTGGTGCCTTTTAGGGAGCTCTGAGGAGAAGGCAGACGCGGCTGGAATGGAGTGGGCTAGGAGCGAGTGAAGGGCAAATTGGTCAGAATTTGAGAAAAAACAGCATTATTCACTGAATATTTTGATGAAGAATATTTTCCAAATAAGCTTGATGTGAATGGGTGCATTCAGGGAAGATTATTCAGCAAAATGTCTGTGAGCCCCCACTCCCACCCCCAGGGTGGAGCCCCGAGTAAAGGGGGTTTAGGGACCCACGCTGCCTCCCGCACACAGAGCTGTCAGTGAAAGCCACAGAGACCCAGATCACCCTCCAGGGCCTGCGGGCTGCCACAGCCTACAAGGTGCAGGTTCGAGCAGACACAGCCAAGTGGCGGGGCGCCTGGAGCCAGCCCCTGCGCTTCACCGTCGGTGAGTGAGGGGGCGGGCCTGGGTACTTACCTAGCATGCACTGCCCCATCCCACATGTCTGCAAGCAGTCCTGCCCTGACCCTCCATCCTTCCATGGCTCCCCATGCATCCCTCTCAGGAGAAAGTCGCAGGCTGACCTGTTCCCAACTCCTTCACCTCCGCTGCAGCTTCCCCTTATGAACCTTCTCTCACACTGCCTTTCCCTTGCAGGGCTCTCTGCCTGGAATGTTTGGTCTCCTTGTCAAACTCCTATTCATCCTTCAAAACTCAGCCCAAAAGCTCTCTCCTCCAGGAAGCCTTCCAGGCTTCCTTCTGGGCAACCCCCCACTGCCCCTCTTACCTGGCCTGATGCCTTGGGAGTGGGTGGGGGTGTCTGTGTGGGCTCTGCCTCCCCCAGCCTTGGGGCTCCTGGGGAGAGGAAGGGAGCAGGGGGGCTATTTATTGAGTGAATGAATGAATATGAATGAATGAGTATCTCATCACAAACATAAGGAGGTGGGCTCCATTGTCTTGGGGGGTGTGGCAGTGAGAGATTTGGAGACCAAGTGATCCCTGTTCCTGCCACGGTCCCTGCCTGTTGTCCTTGTGAAATCAGGTCCCAAGAGAACCAGTGAGTCAGACTGGGTGTGTGGTGTGCTGGTCTGGGTCCGGGGGAGCAACCTCACAGGCCCTACCTGCAGGCTCTTGGAGCTACAGTGTCCTGAGCACTTATTGTGTGCCAGGGCTTTATCGTATAGTCACAGGTCAGGCGGGGTCCCACTTCACAGAGGAGGAAACTGAGGCACAGAGGGATTCACAGTATGCCAGGGTCAGCAGTGAGTTGATGGAGGGCCCGCCCCTCCCACTCCCTCCTCAATGAGAAGCAGGAGGTGGCTCTCCCCCAGCCCAAGCTCTTCTGCTTCCAGAAGTCCAGGTTTCTGAGTTGTCCAATTTGTCCATCTTCCTCACATCTTTGGGGAGCTTCGTGAGCATCCTTCTCCTGGGAATCTTTGGGTACCTCGGCTTGAACAGGTAACTTGCACCCCCTCCCCCGAGATGATCTGTAATAGAGATAGTAAGAATAGTAATAACTGCTCACCCCAAGTAGGTTTTTATGTCCACTTTCGAGATGAGGAAACTGAGGCCCAGATAGTCAGGCCCAGGCATCCAGCAGTGGGGACAGTGCTGGGATTTCAATCCGGGTCTGTCCGTACCCCTGACCCCTTAGCCACATCCTCACTCCCCTTATTATAACCTAATGGAGATGAAAAAAATAAGTCGGAACAATTAAAAAGTAAGAACGAACAGAAGCACTGACCAGTTCTCCTCCCTCCCCAGGGCTGTAAGGCACCTGTGCCCACCCCTGCCCACACCTTGTGCCAGCACTGCCGTCGAGTTCTCTGGCAGCCAGGGGAAGCAGGTAAGGGTCCCCTTTCTAATTCCAGGTCTTGTTTATTGCGTCCATATCTGGACCAGGGCTCTGAAGAGTAATGGCCATGCATTAACTCATTTTACTTTCCCCCAACCCACTGGTGCAAGGACTCCAAAAGCCTGCCCAATTTTATAGACAGGCAAATAGAAACCCAAAGGGGAACCTCGTGTGGGTCATTTACTAGTAGCAGAAACAGAACTTAAGTGACTTCCACAAAGGAACCTGATGGAAAAAAATTCCAGGGTGGTGGGTTTCAGGCATGGCTGGATCCAGGAACTAGGACTCCATCTCTTTGTGGTGCTATCCTCCCTGCAGGCTTCTATCTCAGGCAGGCTCAGCCTTCCCCCTGTGGAATCAGGGTATCCATTTTTCCCATTAACTGGAGCAGAATTCTGGGACATCACTGATTGGCCCAGCTTGGGTCATATGCCCATCCCTTAGCCTATCACTAGAACCAGGGGGTAGGAGTGTTCTGATTGGCTGGGCCAGGATCACATGCCGATGGCAAGAGCTGGCATGGGGCTACTGCCCTGCCCAACCACATCAACTAAGAGAGAAGGGGAAATTTTCCAAAGAGAAATGGGGGGCCCTTCCAACTGATACTTGAATTGGTCTCAGGTTTTAGAGAATTAAGCCAGAAGGGACCTGGTCCACTCCATCCTTGTGTGGATGAGAAATAAGGCCCTGCCCACAGCCTTGACCCCACCGTCCCTCTCCAGGTTTGGCAGTGGACCAGCCCGGCAGACTTCCCGGAGGAGGTGTCTCAGCAAGAGGCCCTGGTGGTGAACGTATCCTGGGACAAAGGAGAGCGAGCTGACATGGACACAGCTGGGCTTCTCAAGGAGAAGATGGAGCTGCCTCTGGGTGCCCCTGAGCCAGCCCTGGACACGGAGCTGCCCTTGAAGGACAGGAAATGGGTGCAGGGATGCCCTGAGGCTGGGACTCTGGGGCCTGGCTGGCAGGACAGTCTGGAAGACGGCCCTGCCCAGGCAGCTGGACTCCCACTGCTCCTGGGAGACCTAAGGCAGAGCCCCAAATTCTGTTCCCAGGGAGAAACAGAAACATCTGCCTCCTCTTACAGATAGGAAGACCAATGATCACAATCACAACAGCTGGTTATTAAGTGCTTATTGCATACCCAGCCTGTTCTTTCCAGACACGTGATGCCCTGAATCCCCATAACCGCCTTGAGGTACATGACTGTCTTATTAACCTATTTCAATAAGCCTCAGTGAGGTTCAGAGAGGACAAGTGGCTGGCCTGTGGCCACACAACACAGGCAGGAGTCTAACCCAGGCGGAGTGACTCAGACCCCATCCCCACTGCCCAGGCTCTGGCGTCAGTGCCCCCCACCAACACCCACTCTGTCCAGCACTGGTTGCCACATGTCCTGTGGTGGGAACCCTAGAAACCACCATGAAATGGGAGCTGCTACTCAGGGCCAGGGCCTGGCATCCATGGAGCAGGGCGCTGTTGGCCTGTTGGGGGTGTGTGGGATAGACTGGAGGGGGGCCCAAAGGGTCTCAGGCTGATCCCAGGGTCTTGGGCTGGGCATCCTGTCCCAGAAGCATTGGATGGGGAATCTGGGTGCAGAGTTCCTGGCTGCATTGCAGGGTCTCCAGGCTTGGAAGATCTAGGTGTGAGGAAAAGAATGGGGGCTCTAAACATTCTGAGGGGGGCATTGGCCCTCCCTGGCCTCAGACTCTTCCCCTGTAAAATGGGGGTGAAAAAATAAAATAAAATAAAAATAAAATGGAAATGCGGCTGCTGCTGTCACTATGGCTCATTACAAAGCTGCCCATCAGTTCTGGAGGTACTTGGAGAAGTCGGGGGTGCTGGACACGCTGACCAAGGTATTGGTAGTCTTATATGAAGAACCAGAGAAACCTAATAGTGCTTTGGATTTTTTAAAACATTGCTTAGGAGCTGCTACCCCAGAAAATCTAGAAATAGAGCTGCTTTGCCTAGAATTGGCAGAAATGGAAGAGAAATATGAAGCTATTGTAGAAGAAAATAAAAAACTGAAAACAAAGGAGAAAGTTCAGTAAACTTATGGTGGAGAGGAAGAAAATACCTTACTATAAGCCACAACATCTTTGGGAAGATGTAGATTATTGCATATCAAGTATTTGTGCAGTGCAGTTATGAATGGGATTTAAATTTTAGTTTCCCAGTAACTTTAAAGGTTTATATAAAAAGTTTTCATTAGGTTTGATTGTATTAAATATTAAAAATCACTGAGTGGTTTAAAAAGATAGGACTGGGAAAAAAAAAAAAAGATAGGACTGGGACTTCCCTGGTGGCGCAGTGGATAAGAATCTGCCTGCCAATGCAGGGGACACGGGTTCCATCCCTGGTCCGGGAAGATCCCACATGCCCCGGAGCAACTAAGCCCGTGTGCCACAACTACTGAGCGCACACGCCTAGAGCCCGTGCTCCGCAACAAGAGAAGCCACCTCAAGGAGAAGCCCGCGCACCCCTACGAAGAGTAGCCCCCGCTTGCCACAACTAGAGAAAACCCGCGCGCATCAGTGAAGACCCAATGCAGCCAAAAATAAATAAAATTAAATCTTAAAAAAAAAAAGACTTTAATATAAACTTACTGATTCAGTAATTAAATTGAATGTAATAGTTAACTTGTTTTGTTGTTAAGTTTTTTACCCAATTTAGAATAAAATTCACCTAAACTCCAAAAATTAATTAATTAATTAAATGGGGGTGATAATAATGACCTCAGAGAGCTGCTGGTGGGGGGGGGGGGCGGGTGTCTGAGGCTTAATAAATGCGTATCTTTCCCCTGACTAAAGCCTGAATGTCCTGCTCAAAATTCCCCAATAGGAGCCTGAGAATTAATTTATTCATTCCACACATTTATTAATCTCTCCCTCTGGGTGCCCCCAGGAGAACCCAATCTGGGGGAGACAGAGCTAGATGATCACTTGGAACTCTGCAAAGTTAGGACTGGGAGGCGGGGGTGGGGGTGGTGGACCAGCCCAAGGGGCAGTGGGGCTGAGACCGCTAATAACAGGAGCCTTGGTTGTCCCCCAGCCCCGCCCCTCTGCCCAGGGCTCAGGCCGGGACCTGGGGTTCTTCCCTGGTCCTAACACCCAGCGCCCCACAGCAGGACCCGTGCCCCCCAGACACACCTTGAATCTGCCCGCTTCCCGTACCCTCGCCATGCGACTTCCCTCATTCTATTTTTTAAAAAATAAATTTATTTATTTATTTATTTTTGGCTGCGTTGGGTCTTCATTGCTGCGCACGGGCTTTCTCTAGTTGGGGCGACCCGGGGCTACTCTTCGTTGCGATGCGCGGGCTTCTCATTGCGGTGGCTTCTCTTTGTTGCGGAGCATGGGCTCTAGGCACGTGGACTTCAGTCTTTGTGGCACGTGGGCTTCAGTCGTTGTGGCACGTGGGCTCAGTAGTTGTGGCTCGTGGGCTCTAGAGCGCAGGCTCAGTAGTTGTGGCACACGGGCTTAGTTTCTCAGCAGCATCCCGGACCCGGGCTCAAACCTTCGTGCCCTTCATTGGCAGGCGGATTCTTAAGCACTGCGCCACCAGGGAAGTCCTCTCCTCATTCTTAAACGAGTTGGTTCTGATTCCCCGCATGGCCACCAGGTGGCAGCAGCGGCGCGTGTCTCCCAGGCCCAGTCCGCCCAGCCCCCTCCAACCTCCCAGGGAGTTTCCAAAACAGACTTTTCCGGTTTTAAACGAGGGCGGGGGTGGAGATTAAAACCCAGTACCACTGAATTTTGTGGCAAAAGGAGGTGGGACCTCTGGGTGAGGGAGGTCTGGCAGCCGGTAGGGCCGGGAATCGAGAGATCCAGGCCCCTCCCCTTTGGGGGTCTTCTGTTTCCCCATCTATGCATCTAGATGGGGAAACAGGAGACTTGGTCCGAGTGCTCCAGCTACAGTGCTGCTTACTGTTCTAAGAATGTTCCCTCCCTTGGATTTGCCACCTCGCAGCTTTTGCTCAAGCGCCCTCTGCTAGATATGCCCTCCCTTGAAGATCAGCCCTCCTCATTCCTTAGGGCTGGGCTCCAGCCTGAGGAAGAGGCCTGGACAGTGGCAGAACCAAGTGGACAGGAAGGAGAGGATGCTGGGTCAGCAGCCTCATGAGAAAGACCAGAGTGACCTGACACCCAGGGGCTCAGAGCTACCCACCTCAAGTCCAGCATCTCCCCCATCCCCAACACACATACACAGCAGAACCTCCAGGGAGCTAAATGCCCCCATGCTGGCCATCCCATTCTTGGGCCCACGGGTAGCACACGACCCAGTTATGTGGTCTTGGAGTTGGCAAACTCACCCCCTGGGTCCAAGGGGTAGGAGTTTGGTGTTTATTGAGCACCACCAGAAATTCTTGCTGAAATGAATGGGAAAAATGAACACCCTGCTTCCACTGGGGGAAGGCTGAGCCTGCCTGGAAGAGAAGCTTGCAGGGAGGACAGCAACACAGAGAGATGGAGTCCTAGTTCCTGGATCCAGCCATGCCTGAAGCCCACCACTCTGGTTCTCTTTTTGTTAAAGCCACATTGAATTCTGTTTCTGCTGCTAGAAAATTACCCACAGGAGGGTCATTTTCTGGGCCTCTACTTGTCCATCTCTATAAAAGGAAGGGGTTCAGGGCACTGGCTTGAGGGCCCTACCTCAATGGGTTGGACAACCTTACTTAGCAGAACCCTGGTCCAGTGTTTATTGAGCACTTGCTGTATACTCATTATTCTGGTGCTCCTCTGAGTGTTGATCCCTCAGCTCCTCCCAGCAGCTCCAGGAATCAAGACTGGGGTAGACCCCCTTTCACAGCTTCATTCCTTCATTGATTCAGGAAATCAGTGTTGAGTACCTACTGTATACCAATTCCTGTCCCGAACAGGTCAGAATTGGTCCAGGCATGAGGGGTTCCTGATTGGGTAGGGAAGGCAGATGTTAATCTAATCATCACAAAGAGAGTTATAATAAACCTGGGAGAGTGACAAGTGAAAGTGTGAGGAACAGGAGTGAGGGAGGGCTTCCTGGAAGAGGTGGTACTAGGGCCCAATGGTGAAGAGAGGCCAGAACAGCAAGAGCAAAAGCCCTGTGGCAGAAGTGGTCGGGGAGTAGGTGAGGGGGGCGGATAGAAGTCACAGCCTCCAGGGGCTTGGGGACCTAAGAGTTTTATTCTTAAGTTGGCGGGGGGTGGGGGTGGACGTTCTGGAGCAGAAGAGTTAGAGACCTGATTTGTGAGTTGTTCAAAGATTCTTCCTGCTGCAGTTCAGCCCAGAACAGATGACTCAGCCTGTCTGGCCTCAGTGTTCCAGTCTGTAAAATGGGTAAGGTGGCTTCTCCAGAGCACTTGCCCCCACTCTCAACTTCCTCTCCTCTGAGTCTTTCTCTCTTGAGAAAGAGACTCATCCCACCATGAGTCAGGATGCATGTTTCCATCAGGGGGACAGGCTGCCTCAGTTTACCTCCCCCGATACCTGCCTCTTCTGTCTCTCCAGCAGCCTCTGGGTGGTTTGGTCACAAAGACACGTTGTCTCCGCCTCTTCCCTTGAACCAGGATGGGGCTGGGGTATCAGGGGCCTCTGGGGACAGTGGTTGCAGGAGATGACACAGAACAGGCCTGGCCTAGCTTCTTACGCGTCACAGCCTGCACCCCGCAGATCCCAGGCCCTTGGCCTGAACTGAAATGCCCTTCCCCCAACCGTGCACCTTTGCCCATTCCTACTTTTTTTTTTTTTTAAGGCTATGTTTGCATACCACACTATTCACCCTTTTAAAGTGAACAATTCAGTGGCATTTAGTACATTTACAACGTTGTGCAACCATCATTACTATCTAGTTCCAGAACATTTCCATCATCCCAAAAGAGACCCCAGCACCATGAGCAGTCACTCCCATTCCCCCTCCCCCAGCCCCAGGCAACCACTGATCTGCTTTCTGTCTCTATGGATCTGCCTGTTCTGGACATTTCATATAAACGGGATCATGTAACAGGTGGCCTTTCGTGCCTGTTCTTTTGTAGAAGAAACTCACCTTGATGTTCTTGATGTTTGAGGTTAATCCATGTTGTAGCACTTATCAAAACTTCATTCCTTTTTTTTATTGCTGCACTGCGCGGCTTGCAAGATCTTAGTTCCCAGACCAGGAATTGAACCCGGGCCCTACCAGTGAAAACGCTGAGTCCTAACCACTGGACCGCCAGGGAATTCCCACTTCATTCCTTTTTATGGCTGAGTAATATTCCATTGTGTGGATGGACTGCATTTTGTTTATCCATTCATCTATTGATGGACATTTGGGCTATTTCCACCTTTTGGCGATTGTGACTAGTGCTGCTATGAACATTGTGTACAAGCATGAGTGTGAACACCTGTTTTCAATTCTCTTGGTATATACTTAGAAGTAGAATTGTTTGATCACATTGTAATTCTAGGTTTAAATGATTGATGAACTGCCAGATTGTTTTCTAGAGTGCCTGCACATTTTCCATTCCCATCAGCAGTGTGTGAGGGCTCCAATTTTCCCACATTCTCATCAACACCTGTTATTTCCCACTTTTTGAGTCTGGCCATCCTAGTGGGTGTGAGGTGGTATCTCATGGTGTCTTGATTTGCATTTCCCTGAGGACTAATGAGGCTGAGGATCTTTTCATGTGCATACTGGCTATTTGTACATTTTCTTTGGAGAAATGTCCATTCAAGGCTTTTGCCCATTTTTCATTGGGTTATTTATCTTTGATTGAGTTGTGAGAGTTCTTTACATCTTCTGGATATTAATCTCTTGTCAGATATATGATTTGCAAATATTTTCTGCCATTCTGTGGGTTGTTTTTTCACTCTCTTAAGTGTCCTTTGTCAAAAAAAACTCTTAAATTTGGAGCCCAATTTATGTATTTTCCTTTGGTTACTTGAGTGTTAGACCTCATAGCTAAGAATTCTTGTGTTTGATGCCCCCTCTTGCAGGCCCCTCTCCCCATCCTCCCTGCCCCCCAGCCTCTCCCTCTGGCAGGCCCTGACCTACCTCCCCTCCCCCGACTCCCCGCCACCCTGCACTAACTCGGGTTGGGGCATCTGCGTCCAACCATGTCCCCGCACTGGGAGGCCTCTTGGGCAGGCACCAGGCAGCTTCCATCAATGTTTAATAACGGAGCGCTCGGAACCTTGGCACGGACGTGGGAAACCCCGCCAGGAGGCATCTGCCCCTTGGCCACACGTGGGGGCCCGCGACCAAGCAGGGCCCCGCTTTCCAGGTGGGGAAACCAAGATACGGAGGGAGCAGGAGGGAACCTGCCTGGTCCCCATGTTGGGGCGATGGCCGAGGTCGTGCCCTGGGTTCGGCCCCGGAGCTGCTCCTGGCTTCTGTCCCCTCCCTGGACTGACCCTGCCCAGCGGGAACCGCCTGCGGGCAAGGCGGTTCCTGCTGAAACCAAAACACCCAGGAGGAGAAGAAAAACACTCTGCGGGCTGGGATGGGGCGGGGCGGAGAGGGAGTAGAGGCGGGGCAGGGCGGGTTTTCTCCTCTGCCAGCTGGGGTGCGCCTTCGGGTTGGCGGCTGGAGGAACTGAGTGTCACACAGTAGGTGGACAAACGTCTCTCACATCCTGACCGAGTCCTGCTCGGCCTCCAACTGGCATTGCAGCCTGGGACTCTCCAGCCTAAGTGTCCCTGTCGGTGGAACGGGGGTGGTTAACCCTCCTTGGGGGTTGTGAGAGGTGAAGAGGGTGCCTGGCCCCGGAGGCGCGCACCTTAGGAAGCTGTCCCTAACATCATCCTCAATAATACGCAAGTCACGGTTTGTTCAAGAGCACGCAGAGATTTGTTCCACGTAGGGGCGCCTCTGGCTGTTTTTACATCCCCAGCTTCCCGCGATTTGCCAGGTGGGGGCGACCGTGTCTCCCTAACTGCCCACCTCCCTCTCTGTCTGTCTCTTTTTGTCTCTCCAGCTCTCTTGTTTCTCTCCCTTTCTCTTGGGTCTCATCTCTCCCTTTTCTCTCCACCTCACCTCTCTCTGTCTCTCCCTCTCTCTCTCTCTATCTCTCACCACCTCTGTCTCTCCCTCAACCCTCCTCCAGATCTCCCAGACTAGGCCTGCGTCAGCCGGGGCAGCCCAGGCCTGGCCAGTGTCTTAGGCCCACATTTCCCTGAGACAAGCCCAGATCCTAATCTCCTCCCAGCCACCCCCCGCTGTGGCCTCAGGGTCGGGATCTAGGCATCTTGGGGCCCTCACTTGCCACCTGGAAAACCCAAATGGCATAAGAATCCCTCTCTAAGCCTGAGAGCCTAGCAGCTCAAAACCCACAGTCTCAAGACACAAGAGTTGCCCCCAACCCCATTTATTTAGATGGGGAAACTGAGGCCTGCATCATGAAAAATCCCATCCAGAGCCCCCAGCTCCAGTGCTGTCACTGGTCACCCTGGTCCCCAGCCTGTGGCCCCCCTGGGCCTACCCCGTAAATGGTCGCTATTGTTCCACCCAGACGGGCTGGGTGGTGACATCCCCACCTCCCAGAGCTGGTTTCCCAGTGGCAGATCTGGCAGGTGGCCCAGGCCGTGTCCCAGTGGCATTGGCAGCTGCCTGGTGCCAGCTGGAAATGGGGACCAGAGGGTGGGGTCTGAGGTGGGGCCTCAGGCCCAGGAAACTCCAGGGTCAGGAAGTCCCACAGTGTCCCCACTCTCCCTGGCTTACATCTTTGTGTAGGGGGTGGGACAGGGAGGGAGCCGCTTCTCAGTCCGAGGGTCCCTTCTTCAGGAAACATCCCTCACCACCTACCAGACTCCTGGGGATCCCCAGCTCAGAGTACCTCCCTCTGGGCCAGACTTGACCCTGTGGAACTGGGGGTATCTATGTTGGGCCCAGACCCTCCCAAACTGGGGCCTTGGACATCTTCCCACACAAGGCAGGCACATGAAGGTGGCTGGGAATGAATGAGCAAATGAGTGGACAAACACATGATATACATGCATCCTTGAACCACAGAAACGCAGGCCATGAACACAGAAACTGGAATTCTTAGCACACCTAGGGGGCTCCCACCACAGCCCGCATCTGAAGCCAGGAACTGAATAATACATTCCAGGGTGGGAGGGACATTTGACGGTATGTGTCTGCACCCCCAGGCCACCCCAACTCAGGTAGAGTGCGGTCCCAGGACCAGGGTCTGGAGCCCTAAGTTCAGGGTTCACATCTCGCCTCTGCCACTCATTGACCTGGACAACCACTTCGCCTCTCGGAGCCTCAGTTTGCCCATCTGTAAAATGGGGATGGTGCCCTTGTCTCAGGCTTGTTGGGGGAAGTGAATGAATCTGTGTGAAGCAGGGTCAGGCCTCTCTTCAACTGTGAGTGATGAGCCTCCTCCCTCTGACAAGGATGAAAATTATAGAGATAAAATCAAAGATGGAAGGAGGGTAATTGCGCAGAAGCAAACTGACCGCCCTGGTGACTCCGGTGGGGGGTGGGGCACAAGGATCCCTCCCAGATCCTGGTTGCCTCTTGACTTCCTACTGACCCTTTCAGCCTCTCCTTTACTCAGATATCTCTGCGTCCAGAGCCTCAGTTCTCCCTCTGTGAAACAGGACCAAACAGGCATCACTGACGCTCTTCCTTCCCCACCCCATCCACCAGTGAAATTGTTCCCAAATCGCACCCCTCCTCACCACCTTGTCCAGCCCCGTCCTTGATCCCTGGACCAGAGCAGGCATTCCTGGCCTCCTCACTTTTGCCCTCATCCCCCATAGACTCTGTAGTGACCAGTCAGACTCATCCTTCCTTCCTCCAGAGCCCTCTATGGCTCCCACCTCCCTCAAGGTAAAAGCCAAAGTCTTCCTCGAGGCCACAAGGCCCTGCTGGTCTTACTGCTCCCATGTCTTTTCCCTTCTTACCTGGCTCAGGCCACATAGGCCTCCTCAAAGTACCTCCAACAAGTCTGGCAATTTCTTGCCTTGTGGACTTTGCACAGGCTGTTCCTCTGCCTGGAACCATCTTCCCTGAGAAACCCAAATGTTTCCCCCACCTCCTTCAGGTCTTGGCTCAAATGCCATTCTCACCCACGTGCCCTTTCTTCCTCTCCTACCATCAGGAGTCTAGATTTTGTTCACAGCAGTGTCAAATCAGTGTGCTCACAAATAATCACACTGATAATAAGAGTCATTTATCACATGCCTACTGTGTTCCAGGCCCTGGGCTGGTGGCTGGGAACACAGCTGGGGACAATTGAGACATCCCTGCCCTTGAGGGATTCATGGTCTGGAGGCAGGGAAGGAGATGGACAGTACGGATAAAGTGGGACACACGACCAGATGTGGCAGAGGGAGGGTCTTTTCAGATTGGGAAGTCATGGAGGGCCTCCTGGTAGAGGTGAGATTGGAGCCCAGGCCCAAATGAAGGGAGGGAGAGAGTGGGAGGTGTGATGAGAAGGTTCCAGGCAGAGGTAAAGGCTCTGACCTGGGAATGAGCTTGTTTGCAAGGAGGCCATGGAAGGAGATGATGGGGGGAGGGCAGCAGGGCTAGACCTTATGGGGCCTTGGGGGCCACAGGGAGGGCGATGGTCTTTACCTTAAAAACAATCGGTGGACTTCCCTGGCAGTACAGTGGTTAAGACTCCCCACTTCCACTGCAGGGGACACGGGTTCTATCCCCGGTCAGGGAACTAAAATCCCACTGCTGCGCGGCCAAAAGAAAACAAAACCAAATAAAACAAAAACAACTGGGCACGCTGGGAAGGTCTGGGGTGGGGGGGCGGCGCATAGGACTTCATTTGTGTCTCCCAAGGGAAAGACATGACTGCGTGTGGTTACTCTGGTGGCCGTGTATTTCTCACTAGTTCACAGATGGAGAAACGGAGGCTCAGAGACGCGAAGTGATTTACTCAGCATCCCCAGGCCCAATCTCCCCAACCTGGAGCTTGCAATCCCCTCCCCCCCCATGCACCCCTTCCCCCCCGCCCCCGCGGCCCAGATGTAGATGGGGGAACCGAGGCACAGAGGTGCTATCACTCCCCAAGGCCCCCCCGGGAATGGAGTCAGCCCCCTCCACGCTCCCTGCCCTTCCCCTGCGTAGCCTCACTAGGGGACTTTCTCACAGGGAGGAAGCAGCAGCAGCTGTTTTCACAACTGGGTGGCCAAAGCTGCAGGCCTGGGTTTCAGTTTGCAAATGGCATCCGGCTCCAACCGCCCGCTGCAGCCTGGGAGGTTTGCTGGGCCGCTGCCTGCAGGACACTATCTGTGCTAAGAGGACGCACTACCTGCTGACTTGGGGAAGCAGGGTACCGCCGGGCCTGGGGGCGGCCAGGGGTCAGCAGTCTGGGGGGTCACTGACCCCTCATCCTCATTTAGCCTTGATTGCTCATTCAATCAATAACCAATGCTTACTTCATGCTTTGCTGTATTAGCACATTTTATTCTCCCAGTGATCATAAATTAAGTGCATATCAGGCTGTGTACCAGGTATTGTTCATTTAAGCATCCTAACAGTCCTAAGAGGCAATATAGGCCTGTGACCGCTGTAACAGGTGACCATAAACCTGGTGCTTAATACAATAAAAATGTATTCTCTGACAGCTCAGGAGGCCGGAAGTCTGAAATCAAGGCGAGGGCAGGGTGGGTTCCTTCTGGAGGCTCTGAGGGAGAATCTGCCCCTTGCCTCTCTCCTGGCTGCTGGGGGCTGCTTGCAACTCTCGGCATTCCTTGGCTTGTGGCTGCATCACTCCAATCTCTGTCTCTGTCTTCTCCTCTGTCTCTCTTTGTCTTCTCCTTTTCTGTCTCTTATAAGGACACCTCTCATTGGATTTACAGTCACCCTACTCTAGGATGATCTTGTCTCAAGATCCTCAATTACATCTGCAAAGACCCCTGCTCCAAATAAGGTCACACTTGGAGGTTCTGGGTAGGCAGACTTTTGGGGGGCCACGATTCAACTCTCTCCGGGCAGGTATTATCAGCTCTACTTTACAGGTCAGAGAACCGAGGCACAGAGAGGTCAAGTTGATGATCTGAAGGGCTAGGACTTAAACCTAGCCGGTTGGAGCCTAGATCTACTCATTTCACTGCTCTGGAATCACCTCCAGTCTGCTGTGTTCCAGGTCCTTGCCGGGAGCTGGGGACACAGAAGGGAACGAGAATTGCAGTATCAGGCACGTGGCTTTTGAACTTCAGGCTGATGACTCTTCCGTGTGTTAGAGAGTGATCTTAGGATCAAGGGTCTCTTCTGTAGTGGGCTGAACGGTTATCCTCCAAAAGACATGTCCACCTGGTACCAATGAATGGGAACTTATTTGGAAATAAAGTCTTTGCAGATTTAATTAAGGTAAGGATCTCGAGATTAGCTCATCCTGGATTAGGACGGGTCTTAAATCCAATGACAAGTGTCCCTATAAGATAAGAGAAAGGAGGGGAAGATGTGAGACAGAGGAGACAGCCATATGAAGACAGAGGCAGAGCCTGGAATGTTGCTGCTATAAACCAAGGAATGCTAAGGGTTTCCAGCAGCCATCAGAAGCCAAGAGAGAGGTGTTGGACAGAGCCTCTGTAAGGAACCAGCCCTGCCAGCACCTTGATCTCAGGCTTCTGGCCTCCAGAACTGTGAAAGAATAAATTTTTGTTGTTTTAAGCTACCCAGTTCTTGGTACTTTGTTTCGGTAGCCCCAGGAAACTTCCACACTACTCTCATCCCGAATAATGATCCCCCTGTCTTCCCGCAGGTGCCCCAGCCCTGAGAGGGCAGTGCCTCCCTCCAGGGCACTCTGGCCAGTAGTAGGGAGGCATGTCTTTCTCTTTTGGGGATTTCAGGGGTTTGTGGGTTGTGGATTCTGATATGCTCAAAAACTCCAGATGCTTTTCTAAATTGTTGGAAAGTCTGAGTTTCTCATGAATATGTGACTTGGGAAACACTGGTTTTGTTGGATTTTGTAGCTTTTGTCAATCAAATGGCATCTCACTTGTGTTTTGATTTACATCTTCCTTATCTCCAGTCGATTCTGAACATCTTGCCACATGGGTTTCCTCCTTGGTTCTTTATATATGTTCAATACTATTCCTCTGTCAGTCGAGTATATTGCAAATATCTTCCTCTTGTTTGTAATTTGTCTCTTTACTTTCTTCAAGGTACTTTGATTAACAAAGAGTCTTAATCTTAATATATACAAATTGGTCAATATTTTCTCATGTAGTATACAATGCCTGTTGGCTCTTTTGGGGGAAGTCTTTCCTTAGTGAAGATCACCTATATTTTCTTTCTTTCTTTCTTTCTTTTTTAAATATTTATTTGGTTTCTCTGGGTGTTAGTTGCAGCTCGTGGACTCCTTAGTTGCGGCACGTGAATTCTTAGTTATGGCATGTGGGATCTAGTCCCCTGACCAGAGATTGAACCCAGGCCCCCTGCATTGGGAGCACAGAGTCTTATCTACTGCGCCACTAGGGAAGTCCTGCTCACCTATATTTTCTACCAAGACATTTAAGCTTTATTCAAGCTTTTTTTTTTTGCACATAACCCCTTCACCCACATGGAATTGAGTTTTGTGAGATGTAGGGATTCAATTTAACGGTTTTTAGCATGGACTCTTACTTCCCAGATCCTTTTATGAGATAGTCTCCCCTCCCCACTGCTGACACAGACCCTCTCCATTTTGGAGCAAAATACCTGACCTGCATTGGGTGTCTGTAGGCATTTAAATCCAATCCATTGGTTAATGTGTCTCTCCCTATGCCAACACCCCTCTGACTCAGTTACAGGTTTTGTAATGGATCCCAATATCTGGTAGGACAGGTAACAGCACCCTGTTCTTCTGCAGAAGCACCCTGGTTATTCACAACCCTCTGCTTTTCCAGATAAAAAATTGATTCATCTTAAGGTTCCTGGGGAAAAAACCCTGCTGTGACTTTGGTTGGGGTGTGTTAAGATGTCAGATGAGGGGCTTCTCTGGTGGTGCAGTGGTTAAGAATCCACCTGCCAATGTAGGGGACATGGGTTCGAGCCCTGGTCCGGGAAGATCCCACATGCCGCGGAGCAACTAAGCCCGTGCGCCACAACTACTGAGCCTGTGCTCTAGAGCCCGCGAGCTACTAATACTGAGCCCACGTGCCACAACTACTGAAGCCCGCGCACCTAGAGCCCGTGCTCCGCAACAAGAGAAGCCACCACGATGAGAAGCCCGCGCACCGCAACGAAGAGTAGCCCCCGCTTGCCGCAACTAGAGAAAGCCCGCGCGCAGCAACGAAGACCCAACGCAGCCATAAATAAATAAATAAATAAATAAATAAATAAATAAATAAATAAATAAATAAAACTTTAGATGGAAAGAATCAGTGTCCTTTGAGCCTCAGCCTCCCTGTCCGTGAATATGGTACATCCACCATCCCTGTTGCTTCCTTAGTATTTCTTTTTTTAAAAAATAAATTTATTTATTTATTTTTGGCTGCGTTGGGTCTCTGCTGCCTGCGGGCTTTCTCTAGTTGCAGCTAGCGTGGCTACTACTCTTCGTTGCAGTGGGCAGGCTTCTCATTGCAGTGGCTTCTCTTGTGGAGCACGGGCTGTCGGTGCGCGGGCTTCAGTAGTTGTGGCACGCGGGCTCAGTAGTTGTGGCTCCCGGGCTCTGGACCGCAGTCTCAGTAGGCGTGGTGCACGGGCTTAGTTGCTCCGTGGCACGTGGGATCTTCCCAGACCAGGGCTCAAACCCATGTCCCCTGCATTGGCAGGCGGATTCTTAACCACTGAGCCACCAGGGAAATCCCTTCCTTAGTATCTTTTTTTTTTTTTTTAATCTTTATTGGAGTATAATTGCTTTACAATGTTGTGTTAGTTTCTGTTGTACAACAAAGTGAATCAGCTATAAGTATACATATATCCCCATATCCCCTCCTTCTTGAGCCTCCCTCCCATCTTCTCTATCCCACCCCTCTAGGTGGTCACAAAACATTGAGCTGATCTCCCTGTGCTATGGGGCTGCTTCCCACTAGCCATCCATTTTACATTTGGTAGTGTATATAAGTCCGTGCTACTCTCTCACTTCGTCCCACCTTCCCCTCCCCCCACCCCCGTGTCCTCAAGTCCATTCTCTACATCTGCATCTTTATTCCTGCCCTGCCACTAGGTTCTTCAGTAGATTTTTTTTAGATTCCATACATGTGCGTTAGCATTTTTTTAGATTCCATACATGTGCGTTAGCATACGGTATTTGTGTTTCTCTTTCTGACTTACTTCACTCTGTAGGACAGACTCCAGGTCCATCCACCTCACTACAAATAATTCAATTTCGTTCCTTTTTATGGCTGAGTAATATTCCATTGTATATATGTACCATATCTTCTTTATCCATTCATCTGTTGATGGACATTTGGTAGCTTCCATGTCCTGGCAATTGTAAATAGCGCTGCAGTGAACATCGTGGTACGTGTATCTTTTTGAATTATGGTTTTCTCAGGGTATACGCCCAGCAGTGGGATTGCTGGGTCATATGGTAGGAAAGAGGAATAAATGAAGCAATTGGTGTTCTCAACCCCTCAGGGAAACAGAAACCACTGTATTAAGAGATACTAAGGTACCTTAGTATCCAAGCTTCATTTATTCCTCTTTCCTGATGCAAGGTGCCCTCCATCTGATCTTCCATTTTACCACTGCATTCTTGATTCCACTATGAGGTTTTTTTCTTACCTGGTATTTCTGATTTCTGCCTGGTTCTTTTCTGAATTTTGTTTTGTTTTGTTCTGTTCAGATGGACCCACTTTCACATGGCCGGCATATTCCCCTGCCTGGTTTGGGATGCACGTCAAGCTCATTTTAAGCTCTTGGCCTATCTGTCCTCCTGTTCTCACTCCTGGTGGAAGCCATGGTTCAGAGATTTTTCCTGGTGAAATAATGGGTTTCTCCAGATCTGGTCATTTTTTTTTTTTTAAAGGGTATTTTTTAAAAAATTATTTATTTATTTATTTATTTATTTATTTTTGGTTGTGTTGGGTCTTCGTTTCTGTGCGAGGGCTTTGTCCAGTTGCGGCAAGCGGGAGCCACTCTTCATCGCGGTGCGCGGGCCTCTCACTATTGCGGCCTCTCTTGTTGCGGAGCACAGGCTCCAGACGCGCAGGCTCAGTAGCCGTAGCTCACGGGCCCAGCTGCTCTGCGGCATGTGGGATCTTCCCAGACCAGGGCTCGAACCCGTGTCCCCTGCATTGGCAGGCAGATTCTCAACCACTGCGCCACCAGGGAAGCCCCCAGATCTGGTCATTTTGATTCCAGCCCACTTCCTCAGGGACATCAAAGATAAGGCCAGCCCCAGTTCCCCTGTCTCAGGGAATGAGATGAGTCCCCAAGTCCCCTAAAACCTCAGGCCATTACTTCTCACTTCCCCTCCCTCCCCGAGTCCCGGCTTCCACTAGCATCTCCCAGGGGGGCAGCTCGTGGCGGGAGTAGGTGGGAGTCACTCTATTCCAAGCGCCCCCCTAGGGGCGAGAAGGAGCAGTCCCTGCTTGGGTCATTCTGCTGGCAGGTGCACCGCGTGTTCCTGCAGTGGCGGGGGCCGGGTGGAGGGCGGGAGGATGCCAGGAGCAGAATTCCCAGCCGCCCCCTCGAGGCTGTCTGGCGCCTCCATCTCAGGCCCGGGTCATTCTCAAAATTTTCTCGGCATCCCCACTCTGGCGCCTCTGGGTCAGTCTCTAGGAAGAGCTGAGATTTTCCTCAGTCCTGGACATCAGGCCTGGGATCGGCCTCAGGAGCCCAGAGGTCATTTCAAAATGCTCTGTGTCATGGAAACTTTCAAACACTCCCTGCAGTGGAGAACACACAGTGACCTGTGGGCCATCCCCAGATTCACAGTGACCCAGGCTACACTCACCACATGTCCACGGCACCCCACCCTCCTCGACCTTATTAGGTCCATGCTAATCCCCAGGTCACGCTCCTCACCCAAGAGGCGGAATTCTTCTTACTGGACAAGCCTGGCTCCGAAAGCAAAATCACCCCTGAAACCCACCAGGAACGAGGGTCCCCTTCATTCCCTGCCCCCCAGCCTTTGGAGTCCTACCTGCACCTCTCCATGCTGAGCGCCCTGGCCTATGTCACAGCCTTGGAGCTGCAGGTAGAGAGCTTGGGACCTTGGTTTCCCCATCCGTATGTCCAAGGGGTGCCAGTCTGGTTTGGTGTTGGGGAGAGGTCCACGGGCCAGACCTAGGGGGTGCAATTAATGGCCCAAGAGCTCTCTCTGTCTCTCCCCACCCCCATCTCTCCTACTGTCTCCCTGTCTCTCTATTTCTCTCTCCCTCTCTGTGTCTGTTTTCTCTGTCTCTCCACTGTCTTCCCCCACCCCCGCCATCTTCTTCTGTCTCTCTCTCTCTGTTTCCGTCTCTCTGTCTCTCCCTCTCTCTCTCTCCCTCCTTGTCTCTCTCTGTTTCCTCATCTCTCTGTCTCTCCTTGTCTCTCTCTGTCTCTCTTTCCCTGTCTCTCATTCATATCTCTCTTCCTGTGTCTCTCTCTCGTCCTGTTTCTCCCTATCTCTCTCTGTGTGTCTCTCTCCCTGTCTCTCACTAACTCTGTCTCTCTATTTGTGTCTCTCTCTGTCTCTGTTTCTCTCTCTCCCTATCTCTCTGTATCTCTCTCCCTGTCTCTCCATCTCTCTCCTGTCTCTGTGTCTCCCTCTCTCTCCCACCGTCTGTCTGTCTGTCTCACAGGTGTATTGGGTCCGCTGTCTGACTTCCCTGCAACCCTTGCATCTGCCCTGGGGCCTCCAGTCTGAGGAGGATGAGCTCTTGTGGAACCTCCAGTGAATGGCTGATGGGCTGGACTTTCCAATGAGGCCAGAATTGCACACACTGGGCCCAACCGGCTATGGCCACCTTGCCCTGACCCTGTACATTCCCCCCACCTTGGGGGCCACACTGCTGAGTCCCCAAAGCAGCCTCCCCAGGTCCCCTTGCCAGGTCATGAGCTCCCCCACTGGTCACCCTGAGTCCAACTTCCTGGTTATCCCGGGACTCCAGAGTCTCAGGTTACCGGCCTGGGCTCCTCACCACCCCCAAGACTGTTCCAGAATAGAAGCAGCCCCAGGACTGGACCTTGTCAAGGGGCAGCTGTGCACTGGGGCGTGGCTGGGACAGTGCTGCTGCCTCATCGGGCTGGGCCTGGCCACGCAGGGAAGGCTCCTGCCTTGCAGATTATCAACCCGAGCATTTGGACAATGGTGAGATGTGCGATCTAGCCTTTGTTGACTTTCGTTAGCATAAAACAAATAAATGCAGCAGAGAGAGCAGAAGATACTCAATCCAACCAAAGATTTATTTATCCTACCCTGACGGTACCTACTGCATCACCCCCAACCTACCCAGTCCCCAGTACAGACCCACACAGCGGGTGGGGGTATCATTACCCCCGTAGTACAGATGAGGAAACTGAGACAGCATCTCTGTACAGCTGTGACAGCTGTAATATCTCCATTTCCAAACAACTGCTTTTTAACCTTTTTTCTGTGTTTATATAATGGTATGCTCACATATCTTTCACAAATACTTCATGTATAGCATGTTGATATTGACACAACTTAAAATACAGATGTGTTTTATTTTATTTTATTTTTTAGAAATTATTTATTTATTTTATTTTTGGCTGTGTTGGGTCTTCGTTTCTGTGCGAGGGCTTTCTCTAGTTGCGGCGAGCGGGGGCCATTCTTCATCGCGCTGCGCGGGCCTCTCACTATCGCGGCCTCTCTTGTTGCGGAGCACAGGCTCCAGACGCGCAGGCTCAGTAGTTGTGGCCCACGGGCTCAGTCGCTCTGCGGCATGTGGGATCTTCCCAGACCAGGGCTAGAACCTGTGTCCCCTGCATTGGCAGGCAGACTCTCAACCACTGCGCCACCAGGGAAGCCCCTGTGTTTTATTTTGAAAGGAGAAAAAGAATATTCACTGGCATGCCTGGACAGCTTGAGTATATAGTAAGATATTGAGTACAAACGCAGGTTACTGGAAATGCCTTTGAAATTAAGAGACCAGCAACTTAAAACAATCATGTATATATATAGACTGCTGTATCAAAATCACATGGTAACTGCAAATGAAAAAAAATCTAGAGTAGATTTGCACACATAAAAGGAAAAAGAATCCAAACACAACACGAAAGATAGTCATCAAATCACAAGAGAAAACAATGACGAAAGAGGAAAGGAAGAAAAAAGACCTACAAAAACAAATCCAAAACATTTAACAAAATGGCAATAAGAACATACATATCGATAATTACCTTAAACGTAAACGGATTAAATGCTCCAACCAAAAGACACAGACTGGCAGAATAGATACAAAAACAAGACCCGTATATATGCTGTCTACAAGAGACCCACTTCAGATCTAGAGCCACATACAGACTGAAAGTGAGAGGATGGAAAAAGGTATTCCATGCAAGTGGAAATCAAAAGAAAGCTGGAGTAGCAATACTCATATCAGACAAAATAGACTTTAAAATAAAGACTGTTACAAGAGATATAATTAAGATATCACTTTTCTTCCTTGCACAAGTTTCCAAAACAGGGGACTTTGTATAATGCATTTAGATTTTGTTCTTATTTGCCTTTTCCCCGCAATCTCGAAATAAAATATCATATACCTATTTTTAAGGTCAGCTTGGTTAGGTTATAATTCACATACAATAGAGTACAGTTGGATGAGTTTTAACAAATGCATAGTCTTGGAACTGTCAATCTGGATATAATATTTCCATCACCCCAAAAATTCCATCGGTCCCCCTTTACAGCCATTCCCTCCCGACTGCAGGTATGCAGTTAATGATAAATCCTGGGTGAGCACATTTGTTTTTTCCCACTGGATACAGTAAGTTAGAGTTACAGATTCAACTGGAGGGGAGATGGGGGTTCCTCCTGCCACAATCCCAATCCCCTTGAGCTGAGCCCAGAGTGGGCCCAGGGCCTGGCATGAAGGGTCTACCTGTGGACATCCACAGTTGGCCAAAGTCCCATTTTACATCCAGTACTACTGAGGCTAGAGACAAATGGCCCAGTGGGTCCAGTGGCTTCAGTTTTGGTCCTGGACGCTGGGCTTTCATCTCCTCACCTCAAAAGTGAGGATTAAAAAGGAAGCTGGGTGTTGCTATAGACTGAATGTTTGTGTCCCCCCAAAATTCATAAACTGAAATCCCGATCCCCAGTGTGATGGTTTTAGGAGATGTGGCGTTTGGGAGGTGATCAGCTCATGAGGGTGGAGCCCCCATTGATGAGATTAGTGCTCTTATAAGAAGAGACATGAGAGAGCCTGTTTCGTCTCTCTGTTCTCTGCCACATGAGGACATAGCAAGAAGGCAGCCAACCAGGAAGTGGGATCTCACCAGACTCCAGATCTGCTGGCACCTTGGTCTTGGACTTCCCAGCCTCCCAAACTGTGAGAAATAAGTTTCTGCTGTTTAAGCTCCCCAGCCTTTAGTATTTTTGTCATAGCAACCGAAACTAAGACCTGCTGCATCCTGGGGTCACTACAAGTCCTCGGCCAGCAGCTTCTTCCTCTGGACCCTGTTTCCCTATGTGTAAAATGGGGATAGTTATGGAACCAGCCTGGTAGGACTTTTTTTTTTTTTTGAATTATAGTTGATTTACAATATTTTGTTAGTTTCAGGTATACAGCAAAGTGATTCAGTTATATATATGTATTTTTTTCAGATTATTTTCCATTATAGGTTATTGCAAGATATTGAGTATAGTTCCTTGTGCTATACAGTAAATCCTTGTTTCTTACCTATTTTATGTAGAGTAGTTTGTATCATAAAATCCCATACTCCTAATTTATCCCTCCCACCTTCCCTTTCCGATTTGGTAACCATAAGTTTGTTTTCTATGTCTGTGAGTCTGATTTCATTTTTTTTAAAATTAATTAATTAATTTGGCTGCACCGGGTCTTAGTTGTGGCACGTGGGATCTTCACTGAGGCGTGCGGGATCTTTAGTTGTGGCATGTGGGCTCTTAGTTGTGGTATGCGGGGTCTAGTTTCCTGACCAGGGATCAAACCCAGGCCCCCTGCATTGGGAGCATGGAGTCTTAACTGCTGGACCACCAGGGAAGTCCCTGATTTGTATATAGATTCATTTGTGTTATTTTTTAGATTCCACATGTAAATGATATTATATAATATTTGTCTTTCTCTGACTTTCTTCAGTAAGCATAATATTCTCTAGGTCCATCCATGTTGCTGCAATGGCAAGATTTCATTCTTTTTTATGGCTGAGTAATAGTCCACTGTGTATATATATCTTAAACCAATCGTCTGTTGATGGTCACTTAGGATGTTTCCATGTCTTGGTTATTGTAAACAGTGCTGCTGTGAACATTAGGGCACATGTGTCTTTTCAAATTAGTTTTCATCTTTTCTGGATATATACCCAGGAGTGGTATTGCTGGATCACATGGTAGCTCTATGTTTTGTTTTGTTTTGTTTTGTCTATTTTTTTTAAAATTTTTATGTATTTATTTATTTATTTATGGCTGTGTTGGGTCTTCGTTTCTGTGCGAGGGCTTTCGCTAGTTGCGGCAAGTGGGGGCCACTCTTCATCGCGGTGTGCGGGCCTCTCACTATCGCGGCCTCTCTTGTTGTGGAGCACAGGCTCCAGACGCGCAGGCTCAGTAACTGTGGCTCACGGGCCTAGTTGCTCCGTGGCATACGGGATCTTCCCAGACCAGGGTTCGAACCCGTGTCCCCTGCATTGGCAGGCAGATTCTCAACCACTGCACCACCAGGGAAGCCTGTTTTGTTTTAAGGAACCTCCATACTGTTTTCCACAGTGGCTGCACCAACTTACATTCCTGGTGGGGTTTTTGTGGCTGTTAAATGAGGTCTGTCTCAGCAAGGCCTGGCTGGGCACTCATAGGTGTTAACTGCTACTATTACTATTAGAGTGGTTGCTATTGTTGCCACCCCAGCCCTGGTTCTTGACCTTGAGACTTCCCAGCTGGGCATTCTGAAGCTCTTCTCTCTGCCTCCTGACCCCACCCAGCAGCCTGTGGCCCTGTCCCATTCCTCCCGAGCCTGTCTCCTGAGGTGGCCAGGGCATCATGGAAGAGGACTGTATACGTGGGGTATCTGGGAGGCAGGCAACTCTGGAAATTCCAGGGCAGAGACGTTGCTGGGTACTGTTTGTCTCACCCCCGCCAGGGCTGAGGATGTGCTGGGGCTTTCATCCTTCTCTGTGTGGGCGATTCAGGACACAATGTCCTATCCTGTCCTGTCCTGTCCTGCCCTGCATCATAAACTTAGCTTTACCAACTATCCAATTTACAATTGGAGACTGTAAATTGTCAAGAGGAGCTGGGCCTGGCATGAAAACAGCTCTTGAAATCATCATGTTCCCTCCCACCCTGGGACCTTTGCACATGCTGTACCCTCTGCCTGGAACTTTCTGTCCTCTGTTTACACTTACAGATCTCCCCCTCCAGGTCTCCATCACATCCTCCAGAAAGCCCTCCTGGACTCCATGCTGGGGGTCCAAGCACAGGGGGGAGGGGGGGGTCTTCCTTTGGCAGGTCCTGTCCAAGTTATAATTTTGCATTTATGGTGATGACTGGGTTAATATCCATCTCCTTCGTTGATGGGGAGTCCTGGGCAGGCAAGAGCTGGGGTGCCTGGCATACAGTAAGTATTCAATAAAGAGTGATGGGATCAATCACTAAATTCGTAACTACTTATTGAATCTCATCTGCCATTCACTCAGTAACTCTTTACCGAGCCCTGCAGGGCACTGGGCCAGACTCTGGGTTCTGGGGACACACTGTGAATGAAGAAACTCAGACCCCCTGCCCTCCTGTGGAACCCCTGTGGTCCTGAGCCTCTTGCTAATGGTTCTAGTGAAAACTCTTGAATAAGGGCACTATTCTTGTTACCCAGGCTCTGGTCCTCAGAGACAGATGATGTATTTATGAGCCAATTGTCAGAACTTACCCATCCCCATGAGCTCCTGGGAGAGACAAGGATGGTGAACCGTCAGTGGTACCACTTTCTCTGTGCCTGGGATCCCCCTCAGGATCTTCGCAACCTCCTGTGGTTGAGGCTTCATCAAAGTGGGGTCAGGGAATTCCCTGGTTGTCCAGTGGTTAGGACTCGGCGCTTTCACTGCCATGGCCCTGTGTTCAATCACTGGTCGGGGAACAAAGATCCCACAAGCCATGTGGCACAGCCAAAAAAAAAAAAAAAAAGGGTGTGTGTGTGTCAGATTTAGCAAATAAACATCTAGGCACCCAGTTAACTTCAAATTTCAGATAAGCAACCAATACATTTTTTTAGCATAAGTATATCCCCAAATGATGCATGGTCTAAATTTATACAGAAAAAAATTTTTTTTATTGTTTATCTGAAAGTCAAAGTTAACTGGATATCCTGTATTTTGTCGGGCAATGCTGATCCATCATTGTGCCCATTTTACAGATAAGGAAGCGGAGGCCCAGAGAGGTTAATCGATGTCCCTGAAGTGGCACAGCCAGGGATGGGCAGATGGAGAATCCAAGTGGTACCATGGGACCCACTGCCTTCAGTGCTCAATTCCTGCCTCCAAAGATCCCAGCCTGAGGCGTGGTGGGGCTTGAATGAGCAAAAGCCCCACCTCGCCTGGGTCAGAGGCACTTTCCTCACTCTCACTCCTGGTGCTGGAGGCAGCTGAAGGAGAGGAGTCCCCAGAACCAGGGCCCTCTGCAAGCAGGAGGAGCCCATCCCACCATCTGGATTCTGGCATCCGGAAGTAGGGTGGCTGGTCTCCTGTAAACAGCCAGTCTCATGTCACTGTAAACAGCTGGTGTCTAGAGTTGTCACAGTGCCCGAGTCTCAGTGTGACTGCCCTGTGACTCGATACCCTGCGGCCAGCCCTGTCACTGGATACTTGGTAAACAGTGTTCTGAGAATGGGTAGCAGTGCCCCATCTGGTCAGTACGGTGCTGGGACCAGTGGCTGGGTCCAACTTAAACCCAGATCCTGACACCCCATTAGCCATCCCGGCTGCTTTGTACTGATACTTTGTAAATATCCAGTCCTGATACCTGTTAACTTGTCAATGGTCAGACACTGTTAGTCATCAACCTGCCCTAGTATTTCTTAGCTGGAGATCTGGAAGCACTTTAAACAGAGTTCTGATACTTTGTAAACAATGAATCCTGATACTTTGTTAACCATCTAGCGCCTCACCAAGGTGCTGGCAAACTGCAGCTCTGGCCAGACCTAGAAACAGCTTCCACACTTTTCCATGATTGAAAACATACCAAAAGAAGACCATGTTGTGACCCATGAAAACTACATGAAATTCAAATTTTAGTGTCCACAAATAAAGTTTTATTGGGTTACAGCCATGCTCACTCATTTGAGTATTGTTTGTGGCTGCTTTCAAGTGAGCTGAATTGACTAGTTGCAACAGACACTGTATGGCCTGCAGAGCTGAGAATATTTATAATCTGGCCACTTATAGAAAAAGTTTGTTGACTCCTGATCTAAACTCTCAGGCAGTGGCTGTTCCTTATGCTATGCTTAGTATCCTGTTAGTAGTCAGTGGTCCATGGTGTTCATATACTGTGCAAACAGCGAGTTCAATGGTCCACGATGTTTGTATACCATGCAAAGCACCTCTTTACTTTGTACGAGTCACATTAAGCGTGATGTGATGACACTCTGGGTGCAGTGACTATTTGGTCTCTGACAGCAAGCAGTTAATGTGTCCCGAGACTGTGTCAACAGTCAATACTGGGAAATGCAACCAAGATGAGACCAAAAGGGTGACTGAGAATTAGGCAAAGGAAAAAAGAAGGATCTTGGCACACTCGGGCAGGACCTTGAACCCTGCACCAAGGAGCTGGACTTCCTCTGGAAGGTGATGGTAAGGTACGGCCAGACTATGAGTAGAGGAGGGGCACACTCAGCCTGGACGTAGGGGCAGAACCTCTCCTGACCTGGATTTCCCACTTGTACTATGGGCTGAGGAGGTCAAAATAAGGGCCTTGGGCTTCCCTGGTGGCGCAGTGGTTGAGAGTCTGCCTGCCGATACAGGGGACACGGGTTAGAGCCCTGGTCCGGGAAGATCCCACATGCCGTGGAGCAACTAAGCCTGTGCGCCACAACTACTGAGCCTGCGCGTCTGGAGCTGTGCTCCACAACGAGAGGCCGTGACGGTGAGAGGCCCACGCACCACGATGAAGAGTGGCCCCCGCTTGCCACAACTGGAGAAAGCCCTCACACAGAAACGAAGAACCAACACAGCCATAAATAAATAAATAAATAAATAAGTGATGCAGTTTAAAAAAAAAAAAATAAGGGCCTTTCTAGGCCTGGAGTCTGGAAGGAAAGGGGGCTCCGGATCATGATGGGGAGGGTTTTATGAGAGGCCAGTGTGTGAATAACTGAGCAGGACCTTCTGCTTCACTCCCCCCCACCGCCGCAAACACCAGGCAGGCTCTGCGGGGGGGCGGCAACAAGGATCTGGAGGCCAGGGTGAGGCTGGGGGCTCTCCTTTAGGAGGACATGCTCTAGGTTCCTGCACTCTCCTTTGTTACTGCGTGTTCACTGGACACTCACTGCATGCTGTAGCCCTGCCCTCTCAGAGCTCCCATTACAGAGGGGAGGCGGAAGATGACCATGAACTCACCAATACGTCATAATCATGAATTGTCAGAAGCACAAGGGAAGGGCTGAGAGAGGGAATGAGGCAGCGCAGCTTCGGTCAAGGAGGCCGAGGGGCCTGCGAGAAAGGGATGTTTGAACTTAGACCTGGAGGAGAAGGTGAGCATCTTGGGAGGAGTGAGGGAAGGGCTCTCTGGATAGAAGTAACAGCAAGTGCAAAGGTCCTGAGGTGGGACTGAATCTGTTGTGATGGAGGCTGTGGGGGCCGGCCCACATGGGACGTCACAGGCTTTTGGGAGGGTGTATAAGGGATGGGATCTGAGCCTTGTTTCATAGCTCCCATGGCTGCCCTGGGGCTGGGGCACGGAGACACAAGCAAAAAACCCCCACTGCACTAACGTCTCGGGTCCATTTCACAGATAAATCAGCCTGGCGCGGAGCTGATGTGAGCCAAGGCCAGGGGGGTTGAAGGCCTGGGCAAGGGAGTTTCCAGAACACATGGGCCTCTGGGTGGAATGGAAAAGTCTTGCCTGCCCTTCTAAACCACAGAGTTTGGCAGGTCCTGAGAGTGATAAGCCAGCAGGAGTCACCTCCTGGGAATCAGGCATGGGAGGGGGGCCTGAGCCAGCTCCAGGAAGTTGGCATGTGAGAAACATGGTTCTGCATACCTGTCTGGGTGATGCTAGGCTCCTGAGAGGCCTCAGCCCTGACCTGTCTGGAGGGGATAGGCATGGCCAGATGTAAATGCCCTCAGCCTGCGAGGTCAGAACTGGGTTAGAGAAAAGGGGCATTGGAGATGGGGTTTTGAAGGATGAGTAGAAGTTTGAGAGCAAGAAAAAGGCATCCCAGGAACATGACCTGCAGGAGGCCCCAGTTTGGCCCCATTTGGTCCCTGTGGCTGAGTAACCCTAGACTGTCCTGGACCCTCGGTTGTCTCCCACTTAATATGGGAAAGGACAAAGCCTCTGAGATCAGGCTAGCCCAGGTTTGAATCCAGGCTTTTCCACTTTCCGGGTGACTCTGGGTGAGTGAGGCCACACCAAGATTGGCCCCAGGTTACAGGAAAATAAACTGAGGCTTACAGAGTGAGGCCACTCATCCATCCTAAGATGAAGAGAGAAGTGGCCAAAGCTGGGGCCTGTGGTCAGGACTTAGGGAAGGAGAGGAAGACAGTTGCAACAGAATCAGGAGAGGGGTGTCTTGCCCAAGGCCAGTGTCCTGAGGCCTGAGAGATGGAGAGGAGGGGAAGGAAGAGCAGGCTGGCAGTTGGCATAGCAGGTGCAAAGGCCCTGAGGCAGGAACATATTTGGCAGTCTCCAGGAACAGCAAGGAGGCAGGTGAGCCAGGAGCTGACGTGTGAGGGGCAGATGAAAGGAAAGGAGGGCGGAGCAGTCACAGGGACTATGCAGGGCCTTGGGGACCAGGAGGAGCCACAGTGGGTTTGGAGCAGGGAAGAGATGGAATCTACAGTGACCACTGGCAGCTGAATCAGGGCTTACCTGGGGATTCAGAGTCCTGGGGGTGTCGCATAGGCTCCTATCTGTCAGCCCGTACTGGCACAAGCCTGCACAAGCCAGTATATTCCAGTTAGTGCTTACCAGGGCACACCAGTACCCACTGCTGACAGACACCCAAGCCTAACACCTGGACCCAGACTTGCAAATGCACCAACCAGCCCGCATCTGCTTCCTGAATTGACTGAGATGTGTACCACCTTCAAGTACATAACGCTTGTGTGCATGCGCCTCTGGGCAACTCCGCAGACAAGGCAGACACACAAACACATGCACACACTGGTGGCTCCACCTATTTCCAGGCCGCCTGCAAACACACATGTGTGTGAGTACACCCCCCAGACTGAGTCACTAGGAGGCTCAGGAAGCACTGCTGGGGGCTCCCTTGAGAGCTGGCTTCCTGTTTTCAAAGAGTCTGGGAACTGTTGATGGAATGTTCTGGACAGGCCCAGCCCTTCCCCTACTGCCGCAGCACCCCTCCCCCCCATCTAGCCCCACAGATCCTGCACCCCCTCTGTACCCCAGTACTGACCCTGTCCTACAGTGAGGTCAGACTCCAGATCAGGAAACTGAGGTTCAGAGAGGTACAGCCACTAGCCCAAGTTCACACAGGAAGGAAGAGGTGGTGCCTGGAGTCCAGACCCTGAGCTCTAGCCTGCCTCCCTCTGGAGCACCATTCCTGGGGTCCAGGATTCACAGACAGGGAATTGCCCCTTTCTGCCTGGACTGTGGCCCAGCTCCTCCTGGCTCCTGGGGCCACGCGCATGCAACCCCAGGCTCTCCTGCCCTGTGAATCCAATCCCCCCATTCACCACCCACTCTACCCATCCCATCCTCTGTGTCTCCAAAAGGAGGGCCACCTACGTCACAAACATTAATGAAGCTTCAGCAGCTGACGAAGCAGAACTGGTCTCACCCTCTGGGGGTTGGTGAAGGTGGGGGAGGACCCAGCCCAGGAGCAAATAAACAAACACATCTGCAGCTGTCCCCTCTATGCTCCAGCCCCACAGAGCCACTGGGATGACTGAGGACATGCTTGGCTCTCTTTTGTCTGCTGGGTTGCACAGGCTGTTCCCTCTGCCTGGAATGCTCTTCTCTAGTTCCCCCAGTGAACTCCTCTTCATCCATCAAAGCCCCAACTCCAGTGTCCTCTCCTCCTGGAAGCCCTCCCAGGACCCTTCAGCCCTCATCCTTCCCTCTGGCCCCACCCTGACTTCACAGGGTGGCGGGTATTTGTGGACTCCACCATAACGCCTCTGGACTCTGTTCTGCTGTCCTTGTCATGGTGGCAAAGATGGTCGCTAACATCACCTCCAGGGAGTCCCCAAATTCCCACAGTGATTGGCCCAGCCAGAGTCACATGCCCATCCCTGAACCAGTCCCTGGGTCTGTGGTAAGAAAAAGGTCTAATTGGCCAGACCTGGTCCCATGTCCACATCTGGAAGCAGGAAGTGGACCTGGCTCCTTTTCTCTTCTTTTATGTATTTATTTATTTTTGGCTATGTTGGGTCTTCGTTGCTGCACGAGGGCTGTCTCTAGTTGCAGCGAGCCGGGGCCGCTCTTCACTGCGGTGTGCGGGCTTCTCACTGCGGTGGCTTCTCTTGTGGAGCACGGGCTCTGGGCGCGTGAGCTTCAGTAGTTGTGGCTCATGGGCTTAGTTGCTCCACAGCATGTGGGATCCTCCCTGACCAGGGATCGAACCCGTGTCCCCTGCATTGGCAGGTGGATTCCTAACCACTGGCCACCGGGGAAGTCCGACCTGGTTCCTTTTGCCCACCAAAAGGTGTTCAGGGAGAGTAGGTGCGCTCAAGACCCTTTTACCAAGGACTTAGGGATCCCCTGCCTGCTCCATCCTGGCTGGGGGGCCTTGGGCCAAATCACCTGTTCTCTTTGCCTCAGTTTCCCCACCTGTGAATTGGGCTCAGCATGGCTGAGGTGTTGGAGCACAGAGGGGTCATCCAGGCACTCCCCCCCCGCCACCATTCAGAGGTCCTGTTTACCACGCACCTCCTTCCCCCATCTTCTCTTGTTGCTCTCTGTGATTCCCCCCGAGACGGGGCAGCACAACGTGGGCAGGCACTGATGGCCACCAGCTGAGTCACCACTTCCTCCTGGGCCCCTTGCCCAGCCTGATGCTTTCTGGGGGCTTTCCTGGCCTTCCCCGAACATCAAAAACAAGGTGGGGGATGACTCCCGGGCTGGGGGCGCGAGGGCAGAGGCGCGTGTGGACAAGACTGAGTACACCTTGGCATGGGTTCAAATCCCACGTCCTGTCCCCACCTGTAAAGAGGCCATAACCTCCTCAGAGTTGGGGGACTGCACACGTGAACACCCCACAGACCCTCAAGCCATGGGCGCCCAGCGCTGGGATGAGCACGGTCATTGCTGTCGTACCTGTTTGGACAGGCGTTAGAGGGCATGTGGGTCTGTGTTAGTGGTTTCTGGGTTGCGTGTGCCCGAGTTCGCGGGCCCGTTTCTGTGTCGCTGCACCTGTGTGTGCATCATGGCTGGCCCTGTGTGTAGAGCCCAGCAGGCTTAAAAGACAGACCCAGCCCCTTGCTGGAAAAAGGTGCATCTGGTGGTGCAGGGAACTCCCTGGGCAAAGGTGGGAGGGCTGGGAGATTCCTGGTGGGGGGGTGAGGGCATGGGAAACAGCAGGGGGGGCGGCAGGGTCAGGAGGAGGCAGAGGCTGGGGTAGATCAGGCAGGCTGAGGGGTTGGGGAGCCGTGTGTGTGAGCCTGGGAGGCTCGGGCAGACTTCAATTCTAAAATAGTCACCAAGCACCTACTGCGTGTGCCCGATGCTGCGGATATAGTGGGGCCCTGGGGTAACAGACATGTAAATCAAACGTATAAATATGGGACTTCCTGCTGGTTCAGTGGTTAAGACTCCACAAGCTTCCACTGCAGGGGGTATGGGTTCGATCCCTGGTCGGGGAACTAAGATCCGACTGAGGAGACTCTCTGGTCTAGGGACAGGGAGGTCTACAAGGGAGACGTCCTGGGGAGAGGAGCTCCAGGTGGAAGACTCAGCAGGTGCAAAGTCCCTGAGGTGGGGATGAGCTGGCAGAGGGTCCCATTCAGGAAGATCTAAGCCCAGAGCAAGGAGGGGAGGCGTCAGGGGGCAGCGCTGGTGGGGAGCAGGGCCACCAGGACAGGCTGTCCTGTAACTGGAGCTGGGCAGGAACACATCTGCCCGCCCGCTCGCCAGGCCCCAGCACTCCCTGCTCAGGACAGAATGTGCTGGGAGGAGAGGCTGGTGGTGGCTGAGCCTGGTGGCTGGAGCAGGGCGGCTGGAGGATTCCTGAACAGCAGCCCGGCTGGGCTTGCTGCCAGTGAGGGTAGAAAACAAGCAGCAGGCGCCCTGCCTGCCTGTCACCCGATGCCCCAGGCTTGGCCCGGCCAGGGCAGGAGACAGAGACGGTGAAAGAGTCAGAGACTGAGAGAGACGGAGAGATGGTGACCAAGAGAGATGGTGAGCGAGAGAGACAGAGATGCAGAGATGGTAAGTCAGAGACAGGAGGAGATAGAGGATACGAGAGACAGTGACAGAGAAACAGCTAAAGAGACAGTGAGAGAGCAACGTGAGGCGGAGATGGGGGAGGCAAAGATGGTGAGAGAGGCAGAGACAGAAAAGACAGTGGTGAGAGACAGAGAACTGGCATTGACTCTGAACGGGTGACAGGTCTGATTCTAGGGGGTCCTGGGAAAAAGCGTGAGGCAGTGACACTCCCACCCCCATCAGAGTCTTTGTTCACACCAGAGTAGATGGGAAGTCCCCTCCAGTCACTCATACCTGCTGTGTGCTGGGTCCAGGGACACAGCCCTGACCCAGCCCCACCCTCAAGGTCTCAGACAAACAAGTGAATATCTAAATACGAATTTCAGAGACTGACGAAGGCTATGAAAACAGTAGGACAGGGGGATGGGGGAAGGAGTGATGAGGGGTGGTGACTTTAGGTTGGGGTGTCCCTGATAAGATAAGGCTGGTGGATAAAGAGGAGCCAGCTATAGGGAAGAGCCTTTCAGCAGAGGGAACCGCATGTGCGAGGGCCCTGAGGTGGGAACCGGCTTGGGGTGTTTGAGTAGCAGCCAGGGATGGAGGGGGAGCTGGAGGGAGAGGTGGGTGGGTGGTCTTAGGGGACCAAGGAGGGGAGGGATTTTATCTTAGAAGAATATTTGGCCACCCTTCTCTATACTCTGTGGGCCCCTCTCTATGTTCAGGGAGTTCCCCAAATTCTGGGCTGCCTGGGCCAGCTCCATCCTGGTTGTCATTTATCTGAACCAGAAAATCTGCCTCCTTTAGGGATCAGGTTCCAGATAGTTGCAGACGCAGGAGTCCTGGGGTCATGAGGTGGCTTGTCCTCCCAAGCCCCCTGGGGGAACCTTTCATAGAACTGTACCCGCATCCGCTAATGCAATAAACACCTAAGACTCTTCTTAGTTTGGGAACATGGATCTGGAAACTGGGATCTTGTGTCTCCCACGATCCAGCTGAGGGGAAACTCAGCCCCTCCTGAGGCTGCCATCTTGGATCTGGGTGACTGTGTTAAGGGAACATCTCCTCTCTGCTGCCAGGCCCCAAGGAACCCCAAGTCTGAAAAGCTCCAAGCTTGATGGCATATCAGCGGCCCAGGGTGGATGCTGCTGGACTGGGAAGGCTGGGTGAACCCCACGACTAGGAATCACTGGGAATCAGGGCCCAAATTTAGACTGGTGGAGAGGAGGTGTTCCAGAGTCTCAGATGGAGAAACTGAGGCTCAGAAACAAGTGACCGGCCCATCATCACACAGAGAGCAAAGCCTGACCCCAGAGCTCCCAGTGTCCACCCCTTGTCCCTGCCCCTCAGCCCTGCCCATGGCCACTCTGGGCTGCTAGTTAATTTTCACTACCTTGGGCAGGCTGGTGGGCACAGCCAAGGCTATCAGAGGGTGGTATAATTGGGCCCCGCCCAAATGGGGTGTGGCCTAGGGTCTGGGGTGGAGCCCAGGCTGCCAGGGAGTGTCACATGGGTGTCACATGGCCTGTAGGGTATGGATTCCAGAGTTCCAGGGGCGGTTTTGAGTGGCAGTTCCATCAGTCCCTACTGTGAGACCCTGAGCAAGTTACCTCATTCCGTTGGACTCACTTTCCCCACCTGCAACTCCAGAAAAATGACAACCTCCACGCCGCTAGGGCTGCCTTAAAGCCTTGTGAGTATTCAAACAAATCCTCGTATAAGCACGGCCACAGCAGCATGAGCCACAACCACTAGGAGGTGGAAACGACCCAAATGTCCATCAACAGGGTGTGAGTGGATAAATAAAATGTGGTGCATCTACACAATGGAATATTATTTGGCCATAAAAAGGATTGAAGCACTGAGTCATGCTGCAACAAAAGTGGTTGAACCTCCAAATATGCCAAGCGAAAGAAGCCAGACACAAAAAGCCGCGTATCCTATGATCCCATCTACATGAAATATCCAGAACAGGCAAATCCAGAGACAGAAAGCAGATTAGTGGTTGCCTGGCACTAAGGGACGGGGAATAGGGACTGCTAATGGGGACAGGATCTCCTTAGGGGCTGATGAAAATGTTCTAGAACTAGCTAGAGGTGATGGTGCCCCAACACTGAAAAGGAATGCTAAGGAATTGTACACTTTCAAATGGTATATGAATTGAACCACAGTAAAAGCAAAACCAGCCCAGACTGCATAGACAGGCAGGCTCCTCCTGCCTTTGGCACCCCTCTGTCCCCTCATCTCCATTCTGTGAGGACAGGTGAGGCCCCTGCCTGCCCTCCACCGTCCACGCTCCCAACCTCTGCTACTGCACGAGGGGAAAGCATCTGGCGCCAGCCTGAGCTGTCTCCCTATGTGTCCCTGGGCCTCACCTTCACCTTCTGGACAATGGGCTCCTCAACCTTCCTCAGCCTGGAATTCCATCTGAGATCCAGACTCAAGACGGAGGACAAGGCCACCCCAGGTTCCTCAGCACCTGAGGGCAATAAACCACTAAGCCCAGTCTCTTCCTCCGTGCTTTTATTTTTAAAAAATAACTGTACAAAAGAGAACAATTTAAGGCTTAACGGAAATGTAGAGTCCCAGGTGAGGGTCCTGCCTCAGCCCGGGCTGGGACTCTGCACTTGGGGGCTTGTCCAGCTGCCCCATTATGTTTTGTCCCTCCAGGACACATGGGGTGCCCAGAAGAAGCACACTGGCCCTGCTGTGTCACCCCAGGCTGACCTCTGTCCCCGCAGCCTAGTTTAATGTTCTGCTGTCACCGTCTTGAAATTCTGAATTCTTGAACAAGGGGCCCCACATCTTCATTTTGCAAGTGATGGAGCCGGTCTTGTCTGTCCCACTCTGAACCTGGGTTTCTCGGGCCATACAATACCCAGGCAGCTCTCACGTCCTGGAGTGTGTGGAGGGGCCCCCAGGCACCCTAGCCTGGGCCAGGAATCTCTGGCTTTCAAAGGTTTCAAAGGCTGGAGTCGCTGCCCCTGTTGCCCTGTTGCCCCACACAGCTCTGATGACCTGCTTCCCTGAATGCCTCATTCCTGGGCCCTCTCGCCTGCCAGACCTTGCAGTGTGGCCTCGACTGAGGCACTTGCTCTCTGAGCCCCAGTTCTAAGATGAAGGGGGCAGTCTCCAAACATCACTCAGCTCTGACCTTCTTCGACTTTTCCTTCCGCTTGCTTGCCTGCCCTCCGAGCTCTTATTCATGCACCAAAGCCTCAGCTAAAATGCCCTTTCCTCCAGGAAGCCTTCCTGCTCCCCCTTTGGACTCTCCCAGCTCTTGGTCCCTTCCTCTGGTCCTATGGGCCTGGAAGTATTTATGTCTGGCTCTGTCTCTCCCAGACTGGAGGCTTCTGGGGGACCACAGGCTGGCACAGACAGGTTGAACAGTCTCTCGGATCTTATGGTGGGCATTTGATACCTTATGAGAACCAGTCCAGATATGTCAGACTCCAGACTGGGAGTCTCTTCCTCTGCTCTGTGTGATGTTGGAATGGCCCTGCCCCGTTCTGAGACTCGGTTTCCCCAACTTCAGCGCAGTCAGGCTGGTCTGCTCTCGATCCAGCCACTCCTCACTCATGTCCACGCTGGCTGGAAGCACGTGTACAGCCTCATCCCTTGAAGTTTCCACTTGCCACTCAGCAGGTCATGCAGCGGGGCCTCATGGCCTCTGAGGGTGGGTTTGGATCCTCCTGCGGGGGGGAAATGATTCCATCAGGTCTCAGGAGGCCCTGGAGGCTCAGAAACACCCCTCCCCACCCTCCTCATCTCCACTCCCACACTTGGCCAGGGGTGACACCTAGGAACAGACTAAGGTGCAAGGTGGGTTCAGGCCCTTGCACCTGTATGGGGATGTATAGGAGTTCCATCATTACTTAAAACTCATCTGTGGCTCTCCACCCTCATCTTGGCTCTCAGGGCCTGGAGAGCCACAGGGGCTTCTTGAACCCCCTCAGCTCACCTCAGAGTACAGGGGTGGCGGGCGGTAGCGGAACTCCTGGATGTAGGCAAAGAAGGGGCCTTCAACACCCACGTCAGGGTCCTGCAGTAGTCGGAAGGGGCTCTGCTCCATGGCTGCCACCTCCTCGTCGGCCACCACATCTGAGTACTCGGGAGGTGCTGGAATCGAGAGACGGGGTGGGTGAGGCTGGTAAAGGAGGCGGGGAGCCCCAGAATTGGGGACGATGGCTGGGAGCTGGCTTGTGCCAGTTCTGGGGCTGCTGGGCTGTGTGCCCTTGGATTGGGATTCTGGGGGAATTCATACTCCCAACATGACTGTTACTGAGCACTTTCACAGATGGGGGCTTCGAGGCTGGGGGAGGGAGTCAGCCAGGCACCTGCCTCTCTGCCCACCCATGCCCCCCACAGCAGGATGGAGAGCTCACCTTCAGGTCGCTCTGGCAGGACCCCCAGTCCCCAGTCCAGCAGGAAGCTGGCATGGCTGCCCACGCTGGACGAGCGGCTGCCGAAAGGATGCAGAGGGATGGTGCCGATGACCAGCGGCAGCTCCAAGAGCAGCTTGGATGAGCCCGGGATGTCCACGCAGACCTGGAGGAAGGAGCCATGACAGAGGGTGCCCAGGCAGCCTCGGCCACACCCTCCTTCTACAGGAGGCCTTGATGGGGGGCGGGGGGACCCCCAGCCTGGAGGACAGAGCAGACGCAGCCACCCCAGCCCCCGAGGATACTCTACCTTGAGGGTGTAGTCCACATGTAGCACGCGGCAGTGCAGAATAGAAGGACCCACAGGAGGGATCCGCAGCGCCCGGCCCTGCCACAGTGCCCGCCGCCCGGGGCCCACAGGCTCCCCTGAGAGACTAGCCACCACTGCTCGTTTCTGTTTGCGGGCACCTCGCGCCATGAAGGTCTGTGTCTGGACCACGGCCGCCCGTGGCAGCACTGGGCGCGTGGAGCCGTTGTCGATCTCGGCGAAGACGGGGATCACCTCACCTGCAGGGTGGGATGGCAGGGCCTCAGTTTCCCCACCTGCAACCCTGACATGGGCCTTCTTCCCAATCCAGCCCCTCCCACCTGCTACCTGGTGTATAGCCCTTGCGGTCGATCTTGGCTGAGAGGGAGACAAGGCCACGGTTACTGTACCAGGATCGGGCGATCTTCTCCCGAGCTCCCGCTTGAGGGGCCTGGTGGGGTGGAGGGAAAGGACATGAAATGCATCCCACTGTGCCAACCACAGACCCCGTGAAGCTTCTAAACCACCCTCAGCTGAAGGAGGATTTGGGGCAGGGCCTAGTATCCTGGTTTCTTTTTAACATTCTAGAAACTATTTGTAAAATGGATCCAGGAATATGGCCCATCTCATTAAGCTGAAAACAAGCAAACAAGCCAAGCACTTAGTGCGTAATGAGTGCTTAGTAAGCCATTATTATTGCAAGCTCTGACTGTGTCACATTTCACGGAGGAGGCACAGGAGGCTCAGAGAAGGCGAGACACTCATCCAGAAACACACAGCCAACTGGTGCCCCTGGGACTTGCACCTGGCTCCACTGGACTCCACAGGCATTCCCATGCCTACCTCCCCCACTGCCTCCCTCCCTGCCAGGGCTCAGCTGTGACCCCCACTTTGAGAAGGGAGTGAGGAGCCAGTCACCAAATAGCCAGGACCCTGCCTGTGGTGCTCCCATCCCACCTCCCCAAGGGCAGCGGCTCACCAGCAGAGCCGGTGTGTTGATGTCCACAGGCTCGATAACAGTAAACACCTTCCTTGCCCGGCGGGCAGGGACCCAGGGCCGGTGCAGGGTGGCTTTGATGCAGTATCGGACGCTGCCATGTTTGCCTTCAAATGAAGTCACTAGCGCCCTGGGGGTGGAGGAAAGGGGCTTCAGTGGGTGAGATCCACAGACAACCGGGTGGGAGATTCCCAAAGACGTACAGGGATGAGAAACACGAGGCACTCCTGGGGGGGCCCCCCCGGGAGACAGTCTTGCGGCTCGGGGGTCCCCAGATACCGAGCAGTGGAGTCCCAAACCTGGAAGGGGCTGCAGACTTAGGGACTCCCCTGCAATCCTCCACCCCATTTGACTTACGGTGGCAGCTGGAAGCTGAATGGGAACTCATGGCGTCCAGGAGGCAGCGTTGTCATCTCTCCGGTGTCTGCAGGTAGGAGCAAGAAGGGGAGGCTCAGTGGCTGTGAGGGGCTCCCGGAGCGCGCAGCACGCGCCGTGCAGGGGTCCCCAGCTGGTACCTGGCGCGAGTAGTGTGGCACGGTGGCTCACAACCTCTACGCGCTCGCTGTAGCTCTGCGTGTACGCGGTGCTCGAGCCCGCGCTGCGCGACTCGGTCCAGTGTACGTGGGCGCGACCCCGCGCGCGCAGCTTCAGGGCGCCCACGCGCGCCGGGCCCGCCAGCTCCAGCAGCACCCGGCCGGCCACCGCCTGGCCGCCGCTGAACACGGGCTCGGCGCCCGCGTTCGCACCATCCAGTTGCACCACCAACGCCTTCACCTTGTCGAACAGCATCGCGGCTGGGATACGAACTCGCGGCGCGCGGTCCCTGGCTTCGAACCCGCGACGCGGAGGCGCGAGGTGCGGACGCTACAGCCTGAGAACGCGAACCCACCAGGCGCGCGCAGGCGCACTCGCTGATCAGGCCAGAAACTCCTCACTGCCTGCGCCGGCGCCGCATTTATACGGCAGGGAGGGGCGGGGCGAGACGCAGGTCCCGCCCCCGGAGAGGAATACGCCAATGGCGCGCCGAGAGGCGTGGCTCCACCCACGCGTGGAGCAAAATAACAACAGCCCAGGCTCGCGACCCGCTGCCCTTTACCCTAGTGCACCCTGGAGTGAGACTAAAGCACTGCGGGACAGAGCAAGTATCTCTCAGACTCCGGGGGTCAAGAGGAAGAACTGAGGCCTGGAGGACTCGGGCCTGAGGTCATCCAGCAAGAGCATTCTGCCGTCGGTTTAATCATCAACCGGCCAGCCACTTGCAGACGTGACTCGATGCACGTCCAGCCCGAGCTGGAAGGGTGTGTTAACAGCCAGGCCCCAATCGAGGCCCTGAGAGCCTAGGACTAACTACCTCGGGCCTCAGTTTCCCGCGCCCTGTGCAATGGGGGAGGGAGGAAGAAGTGGATGGGGCCTCCCTCCACTCGGGCGCCTACTGCCCCCTCCTCTGATTTGAAACCCGCTCAGCTGGCTGACCCGGGCTAGTGACAACCATTTGGAGCCTGAGTCTCCACGTTTGTAGAGCCAGAAGAAAATCATTCCCGACCTCAGAGGGTTGTGCATGAATCACGGTGTAGCCCCTACTCGACCCCTCCCAGAGCCTCTCTCCCGAGTCATCAGCCCGCTCCTGACACTGCCAGTCGGCTGCGCCTCAGTGCTTTTGCCCCGACGTTCCTTTCCAAACCTTCAGCACCTGCCCTCCCTCCCCCGCCTCCGCAAACTCCTACTTGTCCTCTAGGCCTAACTCTTCCTCTCACGGACAGAGCCGAGTACCGGGGAAGCTCACGGAATCCCCGGATTCAAGGCTGCGGTGTGCCCTTGGGGCGGTAAACCGTCTGTGGACCTCAGTCTCCTCGGAGAAGAACCACATGCACGGTTTCCTAGTTGGGAGCTGACTGATCGCGATTTGCGGAGCGCCTGCGCCCTCTGGTGACAGAGGGATGCACTGCTGCTTGAACCCACCCCCTAGTTTGGCCATCCCCTTTGAGTCTGGCTCAGGCCACACCGGGACCCCCTGAGGCCAAGGCACACCCAGCGGGCGGCAGCCATAAACGGACACAACCAATCAGTGATAGGGGTAAGGGCAGGCCGGAAGAGAGGGGTAGAGGCTGTCCACTCAGTGATCACCCTGGGGGGGGGGGGTTCCCGGAGGAGGGGGCTCTGGGGCTGAAATAAGGGGCCAAATAGAGCCTAGAAAGAGGACAGGAGGCTATAAGCCCAGGAGGAGGTGGGGAATGGAGTGACCCTGGGGAGGTGGGAAGGCTCTTTTGGGTTTTTTGTTTGGTTTGGTTTTTTTTTTTTTTTTTTTTGGCCACACCGCACTCGGCTCGAGGTATCTTAGTTCCCCAACCAGGGATGGAACCCACGCCCCCTGCAGTGGAAGCCCAGAGTCTTAACCACTGGACGGCCAGGGTAGTCCCAGGAAGGCTCATTCTGAGCCAGTGCCCTCAGTCCGTTTCACAGATGGGTCCCCAGAGGCCCAGAGAGGGGCAGGGCCTCACTAGAGGTCACAAAGCAACTCCACAAGCTTCACCCCTCCAGTATCTTTTTTTTTTTTTTTTTTTTTTTACCCCTCCACCAGTATCTTAAGGAAGCTACCAGTGAGTGGGACCAGGAGGACTGTAGGGTGAGACCAGCCCCAATTTCCCTCAAGTCACAGGGAAAGGGAAGTGACTACAGGGCCCCTTCCTGCCTCACCCCTTGCCGGCTATGCCTCGGTTTCCACAGCTGCTCAGGCCCCCACACCTGGGGGCCGTTGGGACAAGTTTGCAAACCTGTAGGCAAAGCATCTA
Organism: Balaenoptera physalus; assembly: GCF_965194825.1. NCBI lineage: Eukaryota > Metazoa > Chordata > Mammalia > Artiodactyla > Balaenopteridae > Balaenoptera > Balaenoptera physalus. The sequence continues at coordinate 12,753,174 of NC_138890.1, read as the reverse complement.
GTGTGTGCACTGCTGGAAAAAAGGGGGCTGCGGGGGGGAGCCAGGTTCGAGCTGCTTCCTGCTTCTGCCCATCTTGCAGATGGGTATGGTGAGGTCTGCCTTCCCCAAGAGGAGGTGGCCAGGGCAGCCCAGAGAGACCAACACCCTCCTCAGCCACATAGCACAGTGCTGGGGCACAGACTTACTCTTTCTGTTGGCCCTGTTCTGCTCCCGACTGGCTGTATGGCCTGAGGGTGGGGGACTGAGGTTCAGAGCAAGGTAGGGACATGCCCAACACCTAAGACTCCCAGCCTGATCTGACCCCACCCCAAGTCTTCTCCCTGCCTGGGATGCAGTCGCACCCGCTCACCTGCAAACACCACCAGAACCCCCAACCCAGCGAACAACCCTTCCTGTAAAAACTGGTAAGGGGCACTGGCAGGGCGTGAGACAGGGGCCTTCTCTGGCAATCAGAGACACCAGGCCTGGGGCTAACGTGGCATCCTAGAGTCCAGAGAGGAGGAACTCCCAGTTCCACCAAGGGATCCCCCAGACTCCATATGGGGGGGCTCCCCACAGCATAGCCTCTAGGTCGAGGGCGTCCCGGCTCTGGAGGGGGGGGGGCGCGCCCAGACCCTAGGAGGAGCTCCTGGAAAAGAGGGTTTTGGAGGGGGGTAGGTGGGTGGGTGTCCCACCCTGTAGGAGGGTCCACACCCTGAGGAGGAGGTCTCCACCTCTTGAGAAGGGTCACCCGACCACACAGCCTCTAAGTCGAAAGGCTGGCTTTGGAGAGGGGCGCCCAGACCTGGGTAGAGGGTCCCGGGGGATCCTGGCTCGGGGTGGGGGGGGGGGGATGAGCGGCTCACCTCGGAGCAGCAGCTGCCGCCGCCGCAGGTATGTCTCGGCGGCCGCGTAGTCGCTGGACACCGCATTTACACCCACGCTTCGGCCCTCGAGCCAGTGGGTGACCGCCCCGCCGCGCGCCGCCACCTCGAGAGCTGTCACCCGCAGCGGCGACGCCGTCTCCAGCAGCACCCGGCCGCACAGGCGCTCCCCACCGCGGTACGCGCCGCCCGGGTCCCGGGCCAGCTCCAGCGCGAAGCTGCGCACGCCCCCCGGGCGCATGGCTCGGGCCGGGGCGCACGGCGGGGCTGCCACACCTGGCGCGGGCCCGCCGGGCACCCGGCGACCAGGCGCACAGCTGGGGCGCGTCTGCAGACCTCCCTGGTCTCAGCGTTGGTCTTCGCCGCGCCGGGCGCCCCCCGAGCGTTCTCTTGCTTCTGAGAACTTTGTGCGGGCGCCGCCGGGTCCCGGCCGGCGCGTAGCTGGCGGACTTCCTGGTCCTCCGCGTCAGCCCCGTGACGCGCTCGGGCCTCCGGGGACGTGCCGCCCGCGTGTCCGCGCGGCTGACTTTGCTACCCCCAGGGCGGGGCGGGCCCTGTTTTTTTGAGTCAGAGACGGGCTGGGGCGGTTGTGGCTGGCGCGGAGCGGAGGCAGCCACCGGGCTCTGTCGTATGGACTCATTCGTCCCGTACACGGCACCTTTGGACCAGGCGCCGCCCCAGCCTCCATCTGGTTGTTCCGCAAACACACCAAGTCTTGCTTCTTGGCCTTTGCACTGGCTGTCGCTGCTAGGAACGCCCTTCCCCACATCTGCTCTCCCACTCACCCACGCCCAAATGTCACTAGAGTCATGCTCTGGACTTATTTCTTTACGGCTCTGGTCGCTGTGTTTGTGACTGCTGTGTGTTTACTACGCCTCCTCCGTCAGACTGGGTTCTCCCAAAGGTGAGCACCGTGCCCTGTTTTCGGCATCCGATCCTACAGAAGAGGAAACTGCGGCCCCCAGAGGGGCAGCCACTGCCTACGGGCATCCACCGGTGTTAGAGTCAGGACTCGAACTCACGTCTGACCACAGCCCACTGACACCTCCCCAGACCCTTCTTGCTCTTGTGCCCCACCTATCACTTCCAGCCAGGTGGCCCATGGCCTTATCGGAGGCTGCCAGAGCCTGGGCTCTCAGCTGGACCCAGATTAGCCTCCCTCTCCACCCAGGGCCCAGCATCTGCCTGCGGGCCCCACCTGACTCCAGCACTCTGAGCTCAAGGCCTGGAGGGACCTTTTGATTCTACTTATGTCTAGAACCTTCCCCTCCATCCTGCCCCAGAGGGGCCCCTCAAACCCCAGGATCACACCACTCCCCTCCCCATGGAGTGCCCTCCACCAAGTCCATTCTTCCCTTTGGCCTATGGACCCCTGAGTTTAAATCCTGGCTCACCCCTCCTCACTCTGTAGCCCCAGGCAGGTGGCTTGACTTCTCTGAGTCTCCCCATCCTACCCTGGTCAGGTTCTGGTGAAGAGTCAGTGTGATAATTTACATTACATTGCCTGTATACAGCAGGTGCTCAATCCATGTCCGCCTAAGACTTAATGGCCCTCCTCACTCATGTCTCTTCCCCCACTGGACCATGACCCACAGCTCCGCTGGCCCCTAGTGGGCGCTCCAGCAAAGCCAGCTGGAAGGACGTCCTGACTCTCCGCTGCCTCCTGTAGGCCAGGGCTGGGCCATGCTCTCTGCAGGGTCCCTCAATCGGTGTCAGGTGGGACTGGCGCAGACGTCCTCAGGGAGGCGTCTCTGATTGAGTTCAGGCCCGGGAGACAACCTGCCTAGGATGGGGATGGGCTCACCTTGACCCCACATCCGGTCTGGACCCCCAGGGCTGGGTATCTACTTCCCATGTTGTGATTATGAGTGTCCCCCAGCCACGCACAACAGGCAGCAAGTGGGTGGGTCCTGCTTTATTTGGAACTGGCAAGGACCCCTCTCCTGGCTGCTCCGCACCCACCGGGAGCCTGGGGAGAGCCAGGGGTTGGGGGTGGCAGAGGACCAGAGGAAGCTCCGGGCTCTCCCAGCTCCAATCAGGGAGGAAGCCGGTGGTGGCCCGCCCCTGCCCTTGCCTGCCTTACGGCCCTGCCCTCTTCCCGGACAGTCTGGCGGGCCCCAGTTCAATCAGCCCAACTCGGTTTCAGCTCCTTGAACTCCAAGAGGCGCCACTGTACAGGGCTTCTTGGGTGGCGTGGAGGTGGCGGCCACACGATGGCCAAGATTGAGGAGTCTGGTGGCAGGCAGAGCCGTCACCCGCAGTCTGAAGGGGCCGTGGGTGGCCGTCGGTGTGGGGGACTCCGAGCCACCTGGTCCAGTGGGCCGGAGCCAGGCCGGGGAGGCAGGGGTGGTGGAGGCGGACGTATGGCTTGGGCGATGAGACCCGGCAAGGCCTGCAGGGAGGCGCCCAATGCATCCAGGCGGCTTTCAAGGGCAGCCAGGCGGGCCTCAAGCTCCTCGTGCTGGGCGTGCAGCTCGGACATGAGGTTGTACATGACATTCTGGGTCTGTCAGAGACAGGGAGGGTGGGAGAGAGGAGAGGCCAGGTGAGAGAGAGGGAGGGGTGGTTGCAGAGAGATGGCAGACTAGCCCCGGTTGGGTGGGGGCCCACTAATTGGACCCAAGTGAGGAGCAACTGTGAGCGCACCCCCAACCCAACCGAAGGTATCTTGCTGGGCCCCAGGGAGTGGTGGGAGAATAGGCGAGGGGAGCGGAGACACAGGTCTTGAGTGCCAGGCTCGGGGCCAGCAGTCCAGGGGAATGTCAAGGGAGGTCTTGGGGCCCAGCGGATGTGACCAGAGTTGCCATGAGGGGATGAACTAGCCGCATGGCCTGTAAAGCCAGAGGGTGGTCTTGGGTGATTCTGGACTGGTGTTGCTCCAGGCTGGGGACACGGTCGAGGGGAGGAGGCTCGGTTGTGAACTATCCCTGCTTTCCACATTCGACTGGGGAGGGGATAGAAGTCTGGGTGGGGAGAGGTGACCCCAAGAATCTGACCCTATCACAGACCGGGCAACACGACAGACACAATAATTACATTACAGCAGGTGGTGGGGCATCCCTGCCACCTCGACTGATCCCCACAACCCAGCAAGCAGGGGCTGGTTCTGCCACAGTCCAGATGGGCCCGGGAGTTGCAGGGGGTAGGCGGGACACGCAAAACAGCCCTAGGTGCAAATGCCGCTCTAGCCACCAGGTGGCGCTAGACCACCGTTCCGAGTCTCAGCCCAGCTCCGCGCAGGCTAGACCCCCAGACGGACCGCAGCTCACCGCCCGTCGTGGGCGTCAGATGCGAGGGCTGAAGGGGCTGTGCCACACCCTATCCCACTCCAACCTCTCGATCTGTGGGAGGGAGACAGGTCATCCACCCCACAGCTCCTTCTTTCCGCACTGTACCTGCAGCCTCTCCCTTCCGGTCCGCAAGCCTTTACCTGAGCCGTGCCTTCCACCGTTTCCTGTTACTGGTAGGCCAACCCCATCCGAGGATGAACAAATGCCTCTGCCCGCCCCCCACTCCCCACCCTCCACCCTCCACCCCCGTAGGGCCGCAGACCCTCACCCCAGCCCGCCTCAAGGGGTCACAAAGTCCCCCGGGCCAGAGAGTAACATCTGGAGGCACCAGCCCTTGGATGGTTCTTTTTTGGCCCTCTCTGAGGTTTAAATTTTTATTAGAATATATATTTTGTTTTTGTTGGAGAGATACAAATTAAATCAGCAACCTTGGAAAGCATTAAAATTTAATATTGGAAAACATTTTAACCTCGTTAAATTAAAAAAAATTAGAAACCCTTATATCCAATCCAGTGAAAGACTTACTTGGAAGAAGCCTTCATTAAATGTATTTTGAGAGGAGTATACTGCTGTAATTATAAGGTTTAAATAACTTTTATAAATTCACATTTTAATCATCTGTACTAATGAAGGAAGTGTGATATGGATAATCCAAACTATAATATCTAGTACCTGAATTTTTCAAAGGCATTCGATATGTATTTGGAGCTGTAATCTCATATGACATCAAATTAGTTGGCCAAGGATTTCTACATGCTCTTAGGATTATGTTCTTTCTACTAACGATTGAATTATTTCTTCAGGGTTCTAGAATATGTTTTTTCCTCTGTAATGTTCCCTTTCAAATTAAGTTTAGGTGGAAGCGCAGAGTCCTAACCACTGTACCTCCAGGGAAGTCCCCCGTTAGTATTTAATTAAATTGCATTCTCTTGCTAATGGCGAAGAGAGCGAGTCCAAAATGTGATGAGTATAAGTAGTAAAATAGGAGAGGACTTAACATTTTCTAAAGATAATATTAAATTAGGCTCAGATTGATTAATTGATTAGGAGATGGAGCCAATGAGCATAGTTCACACATGAACTATTTATGAAAGGGCAAAAGGGAGTTCAGAAGAGTGTGACAAATATTCTAAGAGCTTGCCCAACTGAAGTTGAGTCAGTTGACATATCTTCTAATGGATGAATAAAAAGCGGGAAATTGGATGGGACCTGACATTAGAACCAACAAATAGATCCATTTATAACACACACCGATCTTACAGAGCTCTTGCAATCAACTTTAATTTCCTGAAAGATGTTTAATTGCTATACAAATAAGCTTTCTCCTCCGATGCTATAATTTGAACTTATAACCCTAGCAAAAGAAATTTGTTTTTCTCATAGATTTTAGAGCTTGTATGTAGATGACATTTCTAAATATGAAAGTACCACTTCACCAATTTAGCCCACTAATTACATATTCTTATTAAAACTTTTTATTAGCTATTAATTAAAAATGTAAAATAGCTGCCAAAAAAAAAAAAAAAGGCTGACAAAAATTGGGACTTCCCTGGTGGTCCAGTGGTTAAGACTCCACACTTCCACTGCAGGGGACGTGTGTTTGAACCCTGGTCAGGGAACTAAGATCCCACACGCCGCACGGCGTGGCCAAGAAATTAAAAAAAAAAAAAGGCTGATAAAATAGCTGCCAATGTTAAAAAGTAAAGATTTTACACACAGATGTAGATTTCTGGCATCACTCTAACAACTGGAGCCTCTGGTCACAGTGGACCCCTGCAGACAGGGCTCGTATTCCCTGGTGGCTGGTCCCTGCCTGCCCTGCATCACTTGCCTGGGTCACCTGTCTATACTATGGGCACCAGCCCTGTCCCTCCCACCCTGGCAGGAGCTGGGCCTTGTCCTTTACTGAACATCCCTCATCCTCCTCTGAGGGCCTAACCAACTCCTTCTGGCCCAGGGGGCTGCCCCACCTCACCCTGCCCTGCTCACCTTGGCCAGGTCTGCGAGCGTGTTGGTCTGGTCATTCAGCTTCCCTTGCTCAATCTTCACACTCCGGAGCCTGGGGGACAGGTGGGCAGGTGGGGTTGTGCAGAGGCTGCAGTGGGGTCAGGGGTCCTCCATGCACCCACCCCACCCAGAGTCACCTTGTGGGATATGCAGTGGGGGATGAGGGGCAAGTTGGAGGTTAGCCCCCTTGCAGCCCGTTCCCTCCTGGCATGCAGGGGGCAGCAGGGCCTGGAGGGCGGTTCAGCCACCACCCACAGTGCCCACATGCACTAACCCCCAGGAAGAGACTTACTTCTGAGCTCTGGCAGGACCCGGCGGAGCAGGGAGAAACCACAAGGCAATTTTAACCTCAGCACACCTGGGCAGCCCATGCCCAACCCTCCCACGTGCGCCACCCCAGGGCCAGGCTGGGGGCCCTGGATGGTGGAGGGGCAGCTGCCCTTGCTCTAGGGAGAGGTCCAGCCTCTGAGGGGGTGGTACCAGCCCTCAGGGATGCATCCTCCCTCTGCCCCCTCCCTCCAGCAGTGCCTCACAGCAAATGCAGCTGCCTCCAGCCCTGCAGCCCCACTGTATGCCAGCCTGTGCCAAGCTCCTGGCCCTGGAGGTGGCATTTAGTCCAGAAAACTATGCCCATACCATTTCCCGAAGGGGAAGTCAAGGCTCAGAGGGGCAAAGCCAGTGCCCATTGGCATCCTAGCAGGATTTGCACCTGCGTCTGCCACTCAGCCTCTGAGACCTTGGCCCCCTGGACAGCTGCCTATGGGGTTGGGGGGGGTTGTCCTCACCCCTTCTCTCCACCCCTTCTGTAGCTAAACCAGCCCAGGGAGACCTTTCCAGGTAGGACTCTCCTCTCCTCCTCACTGGTCCAAACTCAACCCTCTCCCATGGCCTCGCCCACATGTGATAAATGCTCGGAGAGGCCCCTTGGGGCCCACCCATGCTGGGTGTTGCCAGGACCCCTGAGAGGACCCAGCCCTCAGTCTGGAGAAGTGGAGGTGGATACAGACACCCATAGCCCTGGAAGTTGGCGGAGGCTTGCTAAGGAGCCACTGACATGCCTGCCCTGGGCAAGTCATTCTTGGCACCTCTGGAACCTTCCTGTTACAGGTTGAATGGTGTCCCCCCAGAAGATATATTGAAGTCCTAACCCCCAGAACCTCAGAACGTGACCTTCTTTGGAAATAGGGTCTTTCCAAATTTAACTAGGTTAAGATAACTGGTGTCCTTATAAAAAGGGGGAAATTTGGACAGACACATACAGAGGGAGGACAATGTGAAGACACAGGGACAACATCATATGAAGATGGAGGATTGGAGCAATGCTTCTATAAGCCAAGGAGCATCTGAGGCTACCAAAAGCTAGGAGAGAGGCCTGGAACGATCTTCCCCTAATGCCTTCAGAGGGAGAATGGCCCTGCCGACACCTTGATTTTGGACTTCTGGCCTCCAGAGCAGTGAGATCATAAATTCTGTTTTAAACCTCCCAGTTTGTGGTACTTTTGTTAAAGTAGCCCTAGGAAATGTGTACACTTCCCAAACCTATGCTGTGTTCCTCAGTTTGTCCTCTCCAAGACCACTGTTTCCTTTTCACTGGCTGCTCATACTGCATTCCCATCATGGGGACTCTCCAGCTCAAGAAGATGCCGTGGCTCCCTCATACCTGCAGGTGGTACCTCTGGTCTCCCTGGCACTGTGCTCATTCCCACCTCCCCGCCTTTGCCCAAACTGTGCACATTCCCTGGTATGCCTGCCCACCTCTCGGTTTCCTACCCAAATCCCATCCACCCTTCAGGCCCTAGTTCAAACTTGCTTGATTTCATCAGCTGTTCTCATAAGGCCACTATTTTTTTGGAGGTGTTCAGGGGGACCTAAGGGTGAGCGAGATAGTCCTTCCCCAGAACAAAGGGACACAGGTAACTCACAGAGCAGGTGCCTTCTCCACAGACCTAACTCTCCTCAATTCCTACCCTCCGACTTCTCCCAAAGAACCTTCTGGGACATCCCTTGGGGCAAGGTCCAGAGCAGAGCCATGTCTGTGTCCCCCATGCCTGGCACACCAGCTGGTGCAGGAGATGCTTGTGGAATGACCAAATGAATATATTGAGGGTGGTAATAACAGCAACAATAACAGTTCCCATTTTCAGAAAATACTGTGTGACAGGCAGGTGCAGGCAAATCACCTGGTCACCCCAATTGTTTGATCCACACTCCATTCCTGGAGAAGAGGCATAATTACACCCATTCATCCTTGCTGTCTTCCTGCTACAACAGCAGAGTTGAGAGTAGCTGTGACAGAGACATTTTGGCCACAAAGACTGAAATAATTAATATCTGGCCCTTTACAGAAAAAGTCTGCCAACTCTGGCTGCACATTGGACTCACCTGAGGAACTTAAACTTGAGCTCAGGTTGTATCCCACACTCTACTGTAACTGGTGTTGGGTATGGCCTGTGGCATTTTATTTTATTTTTTTTAATTTTCAGCCATGCTGTGCAGCTTCCGAGATCTCAGTTCCCCAACCAGGGATCAAACCAGCACCCTCAGCAGTGAAAGCATGGAGTCCTAACCACTGGACCACCAGGGAATTCCCAGCCTGTGGGATTTTAAAAAGCACCCCCACGTGACTCCAATGAGCAGCCAAGATGAGAACGACTTGATTAAATAATTCTCAGGAAAAAGGGACAACAGAGAAAATTAAGTAATCTCTAATTATCCCATATGATCACATGAATCAGGCCACAGATTTAATTCTGAGCTTCCTGGAAGCCAAAGCAAAAAGGGGAAATTGCTTCAGTGTCCAAGGGGAGAGTCATTTTGGCTATTCCAGAGAATAAAATATGCTACCTGCCACTATGTTGGGTGGTTTGCATGATTTATCAGAGGTGACTGTTCTGGACAAGTGCTGGGCCCATCACCCGCCTCCCTCCGACCAACCCACTATCCCACCCAGCACAGAAGCTGCAGGCCCCAACCAACTGACCACCTGGCATGGGAATGGCCATGATGTGGCCATGACGAGCTGTCTGGCCTAGTCTGCAGCCTCCTCCCCGTGGGCCAGGGCTGCCTCCGTGCCAGGTGGACACAGAAATGCAAGTGGGAAAGGTGTTGGACTTACTGATGGATGGCTTGGAGGAACTTACGCTGGTGTTTCCGAACCCGGGCGTGGTCTGGCTTTTTCACCAGCCTGGTGTGTTTGTAGATGAGCCACGTCTCCCTGAGAACGTTAGCAGCGGCGTTTTTTACCTGAGGCCAGAGAAAGAACAGTTCCTTAGAGTAGCACAAAACTATGGAAGGCTCTGGAACCCTCCAGAAACTCCTGGAAATGCCCCTCTGGGGTCCTGGGACTGTAGGTCAGTACCATGTTTACACATCCACATCTGTGCTGTGTGTGTGTGCGCGCATGTGTCTGCCTAACACACATCACTCACCATGGGCCAGACCCTTTCTGCACCCTTTCTATGCAAATGTTAACTCAGTGAATCTACACACGCCGGTTATCTCTCTCATTTTATATGTGAGGAAACAGAGACACAGAGAAGCTGACCTGCTGAGTTCATCCGGCTTATAAGTTGCATCTGGCTGCCTCACCACGAATCCCTGCCTCCTGCTGAGGGGCCCGTGACTGGGCTGTGACTGGGCACAGAAGGGACACCTGTGCACAGCTTAAGGGTGCTCACGTGGTGGCACAGCCCAGGGCAGGCTGGGCACACACAGGCAGCGCGGCATGACCCGTGGGCACGTGTGCAGAAGTAAGGTGAGGAGGGTCTGCCCTTGAGGACCAGGAGGCGAGGTGGCTGTGATGGGGCTGGCGTCCTTACCCGCTTGGTGAGTTGAGTGTCCATCATGAAGTTGTGCACGTGTTTCTCTGCCTTGGTGAGCTCCAGCTTCCGGGCCACCACGGCCACCACGAGCGCCGTGCAGCCAGCCCCCTGCATGAAGAGGGCGAGGGGGCACGTCAGGGTCCACCTCGTGTGGGTTGCAAGTAGGATACCCTCCTTCCTCCAGGAAGCCCTCCTGGTTCCTCCCCCTCACATTTGCCCTCCAATCCTGCAGGGTTGGCAAATCCCATCTTCTGAGTTCACTGACTCCCAACCCCACTTGCTTAATATCCATCAAACGTCCAGGGAGCCTGTGCCATAGATTAGTTCATTTGATCCCCAGCAACTGCGGGAGGTAGGACCACTCTTAACCCCATTGGGCAGATGGGGAAAGTGAGGCTCGGAGATAAGAAAAAGGACAAGAAACAGGCAGGATCTGCATGTACATTTGGGGCTGAGGTCCACGGAGGTGGGAGGATTTGGAAGCATTTCCATCCAGGCTTTGGGGTCTGGATGATGGGGACAGAGACCCAGCTGACATGTTGCTGACCAGTAATGGGGACTCAGCTGGTAGGGTCAGAAGGGTGGCGAGAAAGAAGGGTCAGGCCAGCTGCCTGCGGTGGGGCATCTGCAGGAGGAAAGAGGCAAAGTATTGGTCCCAGGATGCAGGGAAGTAAAGTGGGGGGACATCTCCCCCGTGACGGGTTCCCTGCTCTAGCAACCACCCTCCCCAGTATGTTCTGAATGGCAGCCAGTCTCCCGGCTAGGGAAGGAGGCCAGAAAGGATTTGCTTGCCCACTTGGGGGGCCACTTGAGAGACAAAAGGGCAGGCGTGAGGACCCGAGGGGGACAGCAAGGCTGAGAGGTAGGGGTGGGGGGCAGTGAAAAGTGATGCAGAAGGAGGGAGGGAAGGGGGACCTTCTGCCACTGAGAATCAGAAGCCGGGGAGCCCAGGACATCCAGGTGTCATCAGCCCCAGGAGTGGTGCGGAGCAGGTGGCAGGGGCCAATGAGGGGGCCAGAAGGCGGCTCCCCACCTGCGCTGGAGGCTGTCTTGGGCACCCCATCCACCTGCTGCTTCCTCCTGCAGCTACTGCATACAGGGTGGAAGGAAGGAAGAGACCTGGGCTCAGCCTCTGAGGGCCAGGGGAGTGGCTAGTTTTTCTTCCAGCTGGAAGGAAACACTTATGCGGAAGGGTGGGCACAAAGTCGCCCCTGAGGAGACCCCATCATGTGTTCCTGGCCAGGACGAACGTCTTGGGAAGACTCAGGAGTCCGTGTTCAAGAAAAGCCCTGTCAACTGGGGCAAAGAAACATACTGGAAACCTCCATGTGGAATACTATGCCTCCAGGAAAAGGATCAGCCAATGACTCTGCACAATAGCATGGATGCCACGTCCAGCAAAAGACACTGAGTTCAGAGGAGGCCATGCTGGGATGCCTTGAAGTTCAAGAATGAGCAAATGTGTGCTTTATAAGCTATTGGAAGGGGGTGAGTCCGTGGGGCAGTGACTGGGAGGGGACACACTTGGGCAAGGGTAGAAGAGGAGAGGTCTAACAGAAGAATTAGAAAGTGGCTTAAAAGACCAATGTGTGGGGAATTCCCTGGTGGTCCAGTGGTTAGGACTCTGAGCTGTCACTGCCGAGGGCCCAGGTTTGATCCTTGGTCAGGGAACTAAGATCCCACAAGCCATGCGGTGCGGCCAAAAAAAAAAAAAAGAGAGAGAGAGAGAGAGAGTAAAGACCAATGTGTGGCTTTGTGTGATACCTGGCTGTGTGGTGACAGAGAAAAGCAAAAACATCCCTGGGTGTAAACATTCCTGCACGTGCCGGGGCGAGGGCCTGGAATGAGCCACAGGGTAAACACGGAACTAATTTTCTGGAAGGAGGCTCATCCCAGAGAAGAGAACATGGCTTTTCTGTTTCGCTGCAGGTTTTCTGGGTTTAAAGCCATCATCTTATCTGAGAGCTCTTCTTTTTTCGTTTGTAAAGTTCATTTGCCGGGGGGTGGGAGTAGGGGAGTGGATTGTGGCCGATCTTTAGTTTTTTTCTCTTCCAATCTCAAAAAATAACGTAAGCAAACAGGCATAATGCCTTTTAACTGAGAGAGGGTCTAGGTCAGCTTGGCCAGGAGAAGTGAGGCCCCGGTGGGGGCCGGAGGAGGACGTGGACCCCCAGCTTGTGTCCAAAGAGGAGGGGACAAGAAGGGGGGAGAGAGCCATGGGCCTCGGGAGATGGTGACAACGGGGTCAGTTTACATGCAGTGAAGGGGGCTGGGAGGAGCCAATGGAAAGACAGCCCTTCCCTCTGCAGGAGGAAAGGAAACCACGGCGGGGATGGCATAATACTTTTGCAAGAACAAAAGCATCTCTCTACGAAGAAAAGGAAGTGGCCTGGGGCGGACCCTGGGGGGAATCGGGTTGGTTGACTTCCTTTGGCTTGTGGGTGTTCATTGATTTTTTTCACAAATTGAAACCGAGCAGGACCCTGTGGGGCTCCTGGGCAACAGAAGCCTTTCGAACAGTTGCTAATCAGGGAAGGGAAGGGAAGGAATGCAGACAAGGGAGGAGTAGCCAAGAAACCATAGTGCAGCCTTGGGGCAGGGTCCTGGTTCCACCTTAAGGGATACACATAAGAGTATCTTTGAGCTCTTCTGCAGAACTAAGGCCCCCAGCAAATGGAAGATGAACTATTTGATGAAGCAGTCTTCATTCCAGAGAGAAGGTCATAAGTTTGATAACCTCAAGAACCACAGAAGCTCATCAGGAGATCACTTGAGGCCAGATTAAAGGAATGCAGGCCCTGCACACACTCTGAGCCTTATCAGCATTTCCGTCCATGAACCATTGTATAAAAGTCCTCACCAGGGCTTCCCTGGTGGCGCAGTGGTTGAGAATCTGCCTGCTAATGCAGGGCACACAGGTTTGAGCCCTGGTCTGGAAGATCCCACATGCCGCGGAGCAACTAGGCCCGTGAGCCACAACTACTGAGCCTGCGCGTCTGGAGCCTGTGCTCCGCAACAAGAGAGGCCGCGATAGTGAGAGGCCCGCGCACAGCGATGAAGAGTGGCCCCCGCTTGCCACAACTAGAGAAAGCCCTCACACAGAAACGAAGACCCAACACAGCCAAAAATAAATGAATAAATAAATAAATTTAAAACAAACAAACAAAAAAAACTCCTCACCAAATCCTCCTGGGTTGGGACACACAGTTTTGAGGGGCATGAGCCTGCTGTGTCCCCCTTTGCCTGGCAAAGCAATACAGCTATTTTTTCCTACTTCACCCCAAACTCTGACTCCAAGATTTGATTTAGCACCAGTGGACAGAGGCCGAGTTTTCGGCATCAAAATGAACATGCTAATTGGGGGCTGGGGAGAGGAGTTCCCTACTGTAGGTCGAACAATTCATAATTCAAAACACGGAAAAGCACTTGTGGAGATGAAAGAAGCTTGGAGAGAAAGAAGGTTCCAGAAGGAGGGGATGGGCAGGGAATCTAATGATCAAATCAGGATAAAGAGAAGGCACCAGACGCCAAAGTTTGCCCATACAAGCAGGCGGACTTGAGAAGTCTTCAGGGAAGAAGGGGTGCTGCCTGGGCCCACAGGAGTCACAAGAGATAAACCTTACACCCCAGGGGCTCAGTGGGGTGCTCAGGACACCCCGGTAGTCAGGGAAGGATGGAGAATTGGGCTGTGATGGCAGGGCTCAGAGGGAATTGACTGGGCATCCGAGGCATTCATGGCTCTAGGCATTTCACGTAAATGAACAGACTCAGTCCTTGCAACAAGCAGGGGGAGTGGCGGAAACCGAGGCACAGAGGCATCAAGCCCGTTGCCCTGGATCCAAGGGCTGTGAATTAAGCAGGCTGCGAAGCATAAAGGGGCAAAAATGACTCTTGGTTCAGAGTGGACCACAGGATCTGGACTGGAGAATACAGTGGAAGCTACATATCTAGGGCTGGAAGAACCCAAGAGGAGATGTCCCCGGGAAGCCTGAGGGTGTCTTCTGTGTCACATCAGAGGGAAGGAGCAGGGTGGCGGAGGGGTGGGCTGACACAGGGAGGAACTCTGAGCGGGTCCACCTTGAGACGGCGTGAGCTCCCCATCAGTGGGGCTGTGCAAGGGCCCTCGCCCTTACCATGATGCCAGTGAGCAGGCACACGCCCTTCCCGCAGTAGGTGTGGGGCACCATGTCGCCGTAGCCGATGGAGAGGAAGGTGATGGAGATGAGCCACATGGCTCCCAGGAAGTTGCTGGTCACTTCCTGCTTGTCGTGATACCTGGGGGATGGGGGGAGCCAGGGAGGGCCCAGTCAATCCACACTGGTCCCTCTGCCTTCATCACACCCCCAGGAAGGCAGGGCCCTGGGTCCACCTGGCTGCATGGGGGCCTTGACTGCAGGGAGCTGATCACTCTGGAGGCTCAAAGTGTCCAGGGCACCGCTATAGGGCAGGGTGGGGGGTTGGTTAGTGCCGGCGGCAGCCCTGTGGTCCTCCTGAGGGTACCACAGGGCAGAGGGCAACCACTCCTTCCCAGCATCCCTTCCAACCTTCTCCTTTCACCTGACCCCCAAGCTGCTGGTTATTGGGCAGAGAGGGGTCCACCTGTGGGTGACGCACGTGAGCGTGCGCACATGAGGGGGCATGCACACGTGTTCACGCATGTGCACACAATCCCCCTCCCAAAGACAGACACACAGACAGATGCGAACGCGGGTGGCCACGGGCACCAGAAGCGGCAGGAAGTAGAGGCGAGGATTCAGGTCAGACAGCAGGAAGAACTTCCCCAGCCAGCAAGGTCCCAAGGAGGGAGGAGGACCCTACGGGGAGACAGGAGCCTGGAGGACCACACCCTGGGGCTTGGGAGTATTAGGGAAGTCAATACGTGGCGGGCGGTTGCCCCAACCTCGGGCCTGGGGTTCTCCTGGCAGTCAGGAGGGAAGGGGCAGCTTGCTTGGCACTGGGGAGAGGCCTGGGACTCCACTTTTGTTATTCAGGGGGACAGACCCCAGGGCTTTGCAAGGACATGATTTTGTCCCAATCAAAGCCGGGCCTGGGACCCTGGCCACACAGGCTATGAACTGGTTCTACCTATGGTCAGCCCAGGCTGGGGGACTAAGGGATTGGTTCTCTGGGTCTGGGGATGGCTCAAGGTTCTGCTCCAGCTCAGCCCCCTACCTGCAAAGCCCCTCCAGCTCTGGGAGGTCAGGAAGCCCTTTCCAGCTGACTCCCTCCTTCCTAGGCCGCAGGGGCAGGGCAGGGGGAGCTGGCGGGTAGGGCTGTTCCAGGCAGACGGGGCTGGGGTCAGGGGCTCAAGATAAGGAGGAGATGGAAACCCAAAAGGTGGGAAGGAGGGTTGGAGGCCTTCCCAGCAGGTCTGGGCTTTGAGAGTCCCTGCCCCACTGGAGGGTCGGGTGCCATTCCAGGCCCCTTCAGCCTGGACTTCCGGGCTGCTTGCTGGACAAGGGGGACCAGGGACTGAACCCCATCTTTCACTGAGGCATGTGAGCCCCAAGCTGCACCAGCTTCTAGTGTCTCTCTCAGGAGACCAGGGCTCCACACCCAGGAGGCCGGAGGAGTGGAGAACCCATCAGCCATCGGGGGAGGCGCCAGGTCCAGCTGGAGCTGTGGTGGGTGCTACAGGACCCCCAGGGCCAGGGAGTGGGGGGCATGCAGGAGGTGGGGTGGCTCAGAGCCACAGGGCTGGAGCGAGGCAGGCGAGAGGGCATCAAGCAGTGTCAGAGGGCTCAGAATTTAGGATTGGCTGCCCACCCCGGGCCCTGCCCTATTCCCCTCCCTTCCCAGGCACCCCTGCAGTGACCCAGCCTGGACCCCAGGGATGCCTGATGCAAGGCACCCTCTCCCACTCCCCAGATCTCAGTCCTGAGGTCTGTGGGAACTGGCACGGGGGCACATTAGGGGTCCAAGGAGCCCCTGTGTGATCCTCAGACAGTAAACCTTGATGACAGAAAGAGCTAGGCCCTCACCCCCATCAGCCCGACATCAGGCTGAGGCAGGGGTCATGGAGGGGGCGTTTGAAGGGGTGAGGACTGGGGATCTGGGGGTAGGTCCAGCCAAGGAACCTCCCAGAAAGCCCAGTCCCAGCCCCAGCTAGGGACAAGGCAGGAGAGACCCCTTCCCAGACAAGGCACCCCCATGCCCTGAGAGGTCCAGTGGGGCCCCTCCTTCTCCTGGAACCCCTGGGGGTTTCTGGAGACAATCAGGAATTAGGCCCTCAGGGATGTCCCTTTGCCCCTCAGAGCCTCAGTGTCCTCATATATAAGTCGGGTTGATGGCCCTGCACCTTCCAAGGCTGTTCAGAACAGACCCCTTACGGGGGTCTTAAAAGATTGGACGGTTTTCTCGTTCACCCCAGACCCAGTTAATTCTCGGAAGGAGCTGTCTGAGCCCCCTGGGGCCAGCTGCCCTGACAAGACACCAGAGCTAAGTAAGCTCTTCTCCCCCCTTCTCTCCACCACTGCCCCCACCTTGGTGACAAGGACCCCAGGGATGCCAAGTGCACATAGCCCAAGAGTGGCCTGCCTCCCGCTATCCTGGGCTTGACCCCAGACCCACGTGCCTGGCTGCACTGGGACAGGCTCTCCCCAGGGCCCTGTGGGCTCTGGGCAGGTCCCAGCCACCCGCCTCACCTCCCCACTCCCTCCCCTGGTGGCAGCTGATCTTAAATTCCTGGCGGGCAGGGCAGCTGGCAGCTCTGCACACATAGCTCGGCTGAGGGTAGGACTCACATGTTTTCCCTACAGTCCGGTGGGGAGGGCAGAGGGGAGAAGGAGAGCAGGTTAAATTGTGGGGAAGGGATAGGTGGATGGGGGGTGGTCCCTGTTCCTGCTGCCTCCACCACCCTGGGCCAGAGGTTGGGCCAGTGGAGGGGCCCCTGGGGGAGGGGGAGGAGGAAGAGGGATGGGGTCCTAGAGGGGTGCGGGGTAGGGGCTGGAGGGGAGTGGGGACACAGGGCTGGAGTCCCAGGGATGAGGGAGCTGCACTTGAGGGACTGTCACTGAGGCCAGGGACTGTCACTGAGGCCAGGAACTGGGTATGGGGGGGCTGTCACCAGGGTCAGAATCATGGGGATGGAGTGATGGCTGGGGGGAGGCCTTGGATGTCTGAAGTCGTGGGTAGGCATGGGGTTCACCAGGGTCAGAAGTCATGGGGACAGAGTGATGGCTGGGAGAGCCCTGGGGTCACTAAAGTCATGGGTGGGCATGAGGGTCACTGGGATCAGGGGTCAGGGGGTCAGGGGCGCACCTCTCACAGACCCGCACGGTCCAGGCGGCGATGATCCAGGAGGAGATGCTGAAGACAAGGAGCACGGTGCCCGGGCAGATGGTCATGAGCGTCTTCATGACGAAGCGCGTGTTGAAGGTGATCTTGTTGAGGGCGCCGATGCTGCGGCTGGAGGCGTCCGTGAAGATCCTGCTGTGCAGCAGCATGACGCGGCCCAGCAGGTAGAGACGCAGGAACATGGGCACAGACAGCAGCACGTCCACGTCGGCCTCGGCCGCTGCCGGCGCGTACGTGAAGGCTAGCCGCGCTGTCCACGTGAAGCGGTAGTGGCCGGGCACCGGGTGGATGGCGCACACGGCCAGCTCCAGGGAGATGAGGAAGACGCGCTCGCACGTCATGGCGATGCGCCAGTCGTCTGCCCCGTTGTCCACCATGAACAGCTGCGGAGGTCAGGCGGGCGGGATGAGGTGGGCCTCGGACACGAGACCAGGCCCCGGAGCAAGATCCCGGCCGAAAACCCCGTCGGCTTTTACAAGAAATATGGCCTCAAAGGCAAAACTCCCTAGTTCTCAGGGTCGGCCACAATTCAAGCTAAACGTGGCACAGATGTTCCCCCAAAAGTCAAACACAGAGTTACCAATGACCCAGCCATCTCATTCATAGGTATATAGGCGAGAGAGATGAAAACAGTCGTTCCAACACGTCCTTGTGTGCACGCAATCACAGCAGCAGTGTTCACAGGCACCCAAAGTGGAAACAACCCAAGTGTCCATCAATGGATGAATGGATCAACAAAATGTGGTCCTTCCACACAATGCAACATTACTCAGCCATAAAGAGGAATGAAGCATTGACATATGCTACAATGTAGACGAACCTTGAAAACATTAAGCTGAGTGAAAGAAGGCAGTCACAAAAGGCCACCACTCAGGGCCGACGAGGCAGGCCGACGAGGCAATGCTGCCGCCACAGTGGGCCTGGAAGGTGGGGCGTTGAGCCGAGGAAGATCATTCTCCAGCCTTCAAATCTAACGGAATTTGCCTGGTTAGGTCTGAGAGAAGTGTAGGACCTGTCACCCCTTTCTTCTTTCATATTTCTCCCTTCTGGAACAGGAATGTCTATCCTATGCTTATTCCACCATTGTATTTTGGAAGCACACAACTTGTCTGGTCACAGTTGGAGGAAAATTTTGTCTCAGGAGGAACAGTACCTCGAATCTCACCCATGTCTGATTTAGACGACATTTAAATGAGACTTTGGACTTAGAGTTGACGCTGGAATGAGTTAAGACTTTGGGCGCTGTTGGGATGGGATGAGTGCATTTTGCATGGGAGAAGGACAAGGATTTGCAACGTGGGCCAGAGGGTGGAGTGTTATGGACTGAACTTTGTCCCCTCAAAATTCATCCGTTGAAGCCCTAGCCCCCAGTATGACTGTATTTGGAAATAGGGCCTTTAAAGACATAATTAAGATTAAATGAGGTCATAGGAGTGGGGTCCCAATCCTACAGGACTGGTGTCATTTTATAAGAAGAGGAAGAGATACCAGGGATGTGTGAGCACAGAGCAAAGGCCATGTGAGGACACAATGAGAAGGTGGCCGTCTGCAAGCCAAGGAGAGAGCCTCAGGAGAAACCAACCCTGCCAGCACCTGATCTTGGACTTCCAGCCTCCAGAACTGTGAGAGAATACATTCCTGTTGTTTCAGCCACTCAGTTGTGGTGCTACAAACACACAGCGCTTCATTCTTTTTTCATTTGGCTGAATAGTATTCCATTGTATGGATGGACCACATTCTGTTTATCCATACATCAGTCAGTGGACATTTGGGTTGTTTCCACTTTTTGGCGATTGTGAATAATGCTGCTATGAACATACGTGTACAAGTTTTTGTGTGGATGTAGGTTGTTGTTTCTCTTGGGTGTGTAACTAGGAGGGGAATTGCTGGGTCATATGGTAACTCCATGTTTATCTGTTTAAGGAACTGCCAGACTGTTGTCCACAGCTGTATCTTCAGAACTGCTTCCTTTAGTTCAGGGGTCACTGTCCCCCTCCCCCAACCCCCAGCCAGATCAAGGACCCCTCCTGTGTGCCAGACCCTGGGTGTCCCCTGACAGGTCTGCATACAGTGCGACCCAGGTAGGATTTTCCTACACCCATCTCCTGCCATACCGTGGCTCCTTGAGGTCAGGAGTCAAAGGCCAGACTCAAGAGCCACATCTGGCACCTTTTGGTGTCCCCAGGCCTTGGTGCCAGCCTGCTGTGGTAACGCCTGCCTGACAGGCCCTGAACTGGGCTCTCCAGGAGCCTGGCCAGGTTTTGATCAACCCCTGAAATAGGAGAATAAACTCTCTGGCACATGATAAATCTTTCAAACACAGGGTCTGATGGACTAGGAAAAGGAACCTGGCGCTATAAACACTGGACCCCAGGGCTGCAAAACCTCAGAAGGCCCAGGGCTGTGAAAACAACCCACGTGCACCAGAACCCCAGCCCACCTCCTGCTCCTTCACTGTTGGTCTTCTTTACCAAAAAATCAATGAAAATTAAAATGAAGATATGCATTCCAAGGAAATTTAGAGTGATCTAAACAGTGTGTCTCCACAGAAGTCCTTTTTTTTTTCACTATAAAGAGGCTACTGATCCTTTTATGTCTTAGAGGGCTGGGGTCCCAGGTGGGCTGGGGTCCCAGGTGGCTGGGGGGAGGGGAGCTGCCCCAACCCCACTGGGCACTGACCTGGATCTCCCGGGCGTGGTAGAGGATGACCAGGCCCAGCAGGATGACCGTGGAGAGGCTGATGAGGCATTTGAGTGCAAATGAGTACAGGGACTCCTGGACAAAGAGAGAGGGCAGGACAGACACTGTCGGGGCAGGCAGCCCTCCTGACCCCCCACCTGGTGGCTTCACTCAGAAAGTGAAGCTCTGGGCCTTACTCCTTAGGCCTGGGCTGAGGGCAAGGTGGGCCCAGCACTTCAGCTTATAAGGCCTGGCTTCACATGGGTACAGCACTTTACAGTTTACAAAAACTGACCTCATGCAGACGTAGCACTTCCCAGTTTACAGGCTGACATGGCTCTCATCTCCCTCTGTCCTCACATCCACTTGGGGACCCATGTAACCTGGTCCTGACCGCTCTTGAAAAAGGGAAAGCTCTTTCCCTGCTCCTCGGCGCAGCCCTTCTCTGGGGCTCCCCCATGCCCCCCCCACCTTGACCTTGGGAGACAGCCCCATCCCCAGCTTCAGCCAAGGTGCAGCCTCTTGTTGCAGGGCAGAGGGAATGGGCTGGAGCCTTCTGGGCCCACCTGCAGCCTTCCTGCTGCCCCCACGGGGTGGACACAACAGGAGGCCCAGGGCCCCCCACCTTCCCACCTCCAGGGACCCCTCAGCATCCCCCACCCCCCTCCCTCTCCTAGGGCTGATGTGGCCCCCCACTCCGTGCCCAAGGAGTCTCGGGGAGCCCAGTGGGACCAGCAGGGCCTCCCTGGGGTGCCAGGGGCAAGGGCCACGCCTACCTTGCTGTAGACCCCCCAGGACAGCTCCGTCTCCGTCACCATGACCACAATGCCGAACATGCCGAAGATGAGAGCGTAGTCACTGAGACGCTTCCGCTTCTCAAAGAGCGCCCGCCGGTGGCCCAGACGGTGGCCAACGCTGGGGGGCTTCCCTGAGCCCCTCTGCCTACCCGCCTCATCCTCCTCCTCATCTTCCTCTTCTTCCTGGTCCTGGGGCTGCCCCCGGGGGCTGCCGGGTGAGGGCTGGGCCGGCTCACTCTTGGCTACCACCACCTGGATGCCTGGGCCATTCGGAGGCTGCGGCGGGTGGCCGGCCTCGGGGTCCAGAGGGTCTCGGCCCAGGGCACCCAGCCCGCCACCCAGTGGCCGTCCCCCGAAGCCATTGTGTCTGTGGCTGTTCATGACTATGTGGGTGCTGGGGTTGGGCTTGCTGCCGGCCGCCCGGGGCCCGGCATGGCTCAGCAACTGGGCTCCCGCACTGACCTGCAGGGCATGGGGGACACGGTCATGTCAGGGCCTCAGCAACTGACCAGAGGGCTACGGACCCCACCCCAGCACATTCTGAGGCTGGAGGGGCCAGGAACCGATTGCGGCTGACACGTGGATTGGCCACTCCAGAAATCTGCAAGTCAGCCTATGTCCCTCCTCTGCTCCAAACCTCCCCATGGCTCTCCAGTGCCACTGCATAAAAACTCAACTTCTCACTGTGTCCAGGAGGCCTCCGTGGTCTGGCTCCCACCCACCTTATCCTTCTCACTTTCCCCAGAGTCACTCCCTTCCAGCCACGGTGGCCTCCCCATTACCAGATCCCAGCAAGCTTGGTCCTGCCTCAGGGCCTTTGCACCTGCTGTGCCCTCTGCCTGGAACACCCTCCTACCAGACCTTTGCCCACTGACTTTTCTGTGTCTCCAGGTACCTAGAACAATGCCTAGCACACAGATGACATTCAATAAACACTTCTGAATGCCTCAAGATGGAATCTGCTGGCTGGTTTGCCTGGGAGGACTAGAGGCCGTGTAAATGAGCAGCTGGGAGGTGGTTCCAATCCAGGCTTGTCTCCTTCTGACCTTCAGGCTCTTGGACAAGTTAATCTCACTCTACTCCAGTTCCTCCCGTAGAGCTGTCCAAAGGCCTGAACACACTTACATAGTCACGGGATACGGCCAGGGGGAAACTGGGGACCATGGCCGTGGCTATGAGACCCTCAGCTCCCTCCTGCTTAGATGGAGGGAGGTCTGTGATCTCCAAACACATTGCAGGACCAAAGCAGCAATCCAGGATTTAACTCTAAAATCCCAGAACTGATTCTACAGGGTCTTGAGAGGCGTGCTTGGCCCGGTCCTGTGACCTCGGGCCAGACTCAGTTTCCCCACCAAGGAAACTGGCTACCAAGGAGGAGACTGTCTGATCTGCCCCCTGCTCCTGCACAGGGCAGTGTCCCGTGGCGTCACATGAAAGAGCAAGGACCTTGAAGACGATGACACGCACATGATGAGGCTGCCTGGAGTCCGATCTCCTGGGTCCCAACTTGCCAGATCCTTCCCTGCCACCCGCCCCCCCCAGCCCACTCTCTCACTCCCCACCCCTGCAGGCACCCCCTGCTGCCACCACAGCCTGAGTTTACTGAACACCTACTACACGCCAGGCTCTGTCCTTCGCACAGATTTTTCTCCTTAATCCTCACAACACCCCCAAGAAGAGGGTCTTGGGATTTGGCCAGTTGTACAGATGGGGAAACTGAGGTACCATGTGGTGAAGGGACCATCTCCTTACAAGGCAGATTCTGGACCAGGCTGCCTTGTGGGATTCTCCCAAGAAGCCACGCAGTGGTGGGCTGTGGGCCAAGTGTTGTCCCCTTGGAAAAGGCCAAGCTGGCAATGTGCTGGGGGCCCGGGAGAGGGGGCTGCAGGCACAGACAGGACACCTCCCTGGCCCTGAAGCCATGTTCCTGGGGGTGACAGGCTCAGAAAGTGTCACATCAGGACACGCCAAGATGAGCCATGTTGCCAGGCGGGACATGGGTGACCTTGGCCAGGGCACCACCGCATGCATTGCAGAACCACCTGTGCCTGTGGCCGCGCCCTGCCCCAGGCAGTATCTGTCCCACTCACTACATGTCCCCAGACGAGGGTGCCAGCACATGGTAGGAACACAAGAAACATGAGTCTTAGAATGTGTCCCACTTCCATCCATCTCACCAACCAGGCTGTGGCCACCTGTGACCTGATGCTTCACAGTTTATAAGAGCTGGCCCCATGTGGTCCCAGGATATCACAGATTATATGGGCTGATCTCCTGCAGGCCCAGCACTTCACAGTTTATAAGGCTGACCTTGGCCCTGACCTCTCTCTTCGTCCTCACAAGCACTCAGGTGCCACTCTCCTCTGGGCTAGAGCCCCTGCTTGCCACCTGAAGGGCTGTCAGCTGCTAGGCAGGGCTAAGAGCTTGCCACCAGGACACACACAGCGGCCCCAAACCCTGCCCTCGCCCAAGACACAAGGAAACCTCAGGCACCCCTCCCATCTTCCCTCCTGAAGGTGCAGCCGGTCCCTGCCCAGGGCTTGGGGAGCAAAGGCAGGAGAGGTGGTGGCCTGGCAGTCAGGACTGGAAGCGGGTGGGAGCGGTGCAAACGACCTTCCAAAATGCACCGATGAAGATGCAATTTGGGGATGTGACTCAGCCTCCCAACACACAGGCCAAATTCAGCCGTGTTTCCACCATGCTCCTCCTTGCCTGGCAGCCGTGTCCTAACGTGCCCTGGGCAGGGAGGGGGTGGGGTAGGGCATGTGAACAGGCGGCAGGTGGCTTCTGGGAGGGCCTTCTTAGTGCCCATGTTGTTAATGCGGACCTATTGCTTATTGCCGGCCAAGACCTTGATGAGAATTACCACATTTAATCCCTATTGCCACTCATCAAGGCAGGTGGCATTCTTATTCCCATTCTACAGAGGGGAGACAAGGTTCAGAGAGGTTCAGCACTTTGCCCAAGGTCACACAGCCAGGAAAGG
The DNA here is from genome assembly GCF_965194825.1 of Balaenoptera physalus. Classification (NCBI taxonomy): domain Eukaryota; kingdom Metazoa; phylum Chordata; class Mammalia; order Artiodactyla; family Balaenopteridae; genus Balaenoptera; species Balaenoptera physalus. The sequence continues at coordinate 12,729,435 of NC_138890.1, read as the reverse complement.
CAGGGACTAAGTTAGTGCAGTCTGGGGGCAGTGGATGGCAGGATCTGCCTGGGTCCCTCTTGATGAGCGGCTGTTTGGAAAGGGAGCCAGCCTGGCCCTGTCCTTGAGGGGCCACAGAGCTCAGGACACAGGCATGGTGACTGTCCCACCCCTCCCACGACCTCATAGGAAATGGAAGGACAGAGTGGCCTGCCTGCAATCCCGCAGGAGAAAGGGGCAGCCCGTTTCTAAAGACTGGGTGGGACCATAGGGCCGTGGGGACAAGAGACCACACCCCTCCCCAGATTCACCTTCCCCTCCCTCAATGCAACCTGGGCCTAAAGCTGGGGTCCCCGGGACCCTCAGAGATTTCCCAAAGAACCAGAAGTCCCTGTGAAACCCCAGCCAAGGTTTGGATGTCCATGAACGGGTGTGTTTTTCTGGGTGAAGGCCCTGGGTTCTCCAAGGAGTTCCTCTGAAAAGCAACAAACATCCTATGGGCTGCATTTGGTTTTGAGGGTTCCTGGAATTCCCCAAATTGTCTAACATGTCTGGGGCACAAGACCTCTGTTCCTTGAATGCTGGGGTGAGGGGATGAGCAAAACCCCACCTTCGTGTACCATCCCACGAGATGCTGTGGGAAACCTGTAGGCCGAGCAGGGCCGGGGGGACCCAGGAGGGCTCTTGAGGAGTTGGGGAAGGTGTGCAGAGAGCAGGGAGCAAGGAGGCCAACTCCTCCGAACTGTCCCACCCAACAGGAAGAGAAAGAAAATGGCCAGACCTGAAAGGCCCTCGAGTGAACTCTTTTACAAATGATGGGTTGATTGCAGAGGGACCTTTGGGTGTCCCAGCCAGGACGAAGTCACTGCCACTTCCTCATCTACCTCTTTAGTAAAGGGGTGTCTCGGTGCCATCCCAGCAGGGTCGGTGGCCACAATGGAGTGAGATCTCATGTGGAAAATGCTTAGCACTCAGCCATGGGTACGCCTGTTGTGGTGACACTACCGAACACCGTGATCTGTCCTTCAGAGCTGGACCAGGAGAACGTGACCCCTGCCCATCAGTCTCCAAGGCAGAGCCTCCTTGGGGCAAATGCCCACCCCACTGCTCCCAGGAACCATGGCCAAAGCAGCACATGGTAGAACCTTCCAGGATATGTGGGTGAATTGTGGGTTGTGTGTCCCTGCGGAGGGTGGGGTAGGACCCTAGGACACACCTCCACCAGCACTCTTGGGGCCCTAGCTCTGCAGGGTGGACAGGATCTGTTCGTCCTTCCACCCCATGGGCTGCCCGACAGTGGGTGCAGCAAGTCGTTGGCTGACTGCCCCATCCCTTAGGCATTCCCCCCATCACCACCCGTCAGGAACCTGCCAGCAGCCAACAGGGTGCAATTAGCCTGCCCTAGCCTGCTGTCCCCAGTGCCCTCCACTCTGATGCATCTCCATCAGCATCTCTGGCTCACCCCCAGCCTTCAGCGCTCACATGTGTGGCCCCACCCTCCAGGACAGCCCAAGCAGTGCACTGTGCTGGGTACCAGACCTCTGTCCAGGGAGAGCTGGGGGACCCGGGTTTCCGACCCCTGCCGTGCTGCCCCTAATGGCTGGATACAGGGGCCAGTGGTGAGGGTCTCCTTCCTCCCATTACCAAGTCCGTCCTGGGTCACTGCCTCCACCCCGAGAGCTCCCCCACCGTATGTATGGAGTTTGGAGACTCACTGCTCTGCCCCCGCCAAAGTGAACCCAGTACCCTCCCCCTCCAGGATGGGGGTCCGTGAATCTTTACTCACTCGGGCAGTGCACATACACACATTGCCCCCGTCGCCGTAACCCCTGGGTTGCGGACCCCACGGAAACCCTCCTAGCCCCTGCCCCAAACCGCATCTCACTCCGGGACATGCCGCCCTGGGTGCCCCTGCCCATCCCACTCAGTACCTGCGGGGCTCGTCTTGGGCAGGCGGACGAGGCTGGAGGGGAGAGGGTCCCGCACGGCCGCGGACCCCCAGGCAGGGGCCGGGGCCGGGGTCGCGGGCGGGGACGGCAGCAGCGGGCGGGCGCGAGGCCCCGGGTCTGTGGGGCCGGGGGCGGTGGCAGCGTGCGCATCCCCCGCCGCCCTGCCCACGGGCCCGGCTGGGGGGCGAGCGCCCGCCCGGGCAGGGAGAGGAGGGGGCGGTGCGACGCCGACGGCGCAGCCGATTGGCCGAGCCCGGGTTGGCACCGCCCCCGGCGACCCCGCAAGCCCCGCCTCTATTTAAAGATCCCTCATTTCCCCGGTTCCCCCTTCGCTCCCCAGCGAGCTGCTGCTCCTCAAACTCACCCTTGCCCCGCGCCGTGGAGAGGACCTTAGCGAAGCGAAAACTCCCGACCTGGACAGCCTTTGAGAACTAACCACCCCTTTTCCAAAATCAGGTCCCCAAACTCCAGCCACCTCTCAACATTTGCGAGCCTGGGGGCTGATCACACCACGCACTTGCTGAGGGGACAACTTTGTAAAGTGACTGGACATCTCCCTCCTGAAATGACCTCATCAAAGTCCTCTCCGTGTGGGGGAGTCTTGGGGTGGGAAGCAGGATGTTGGCAAGTAGAAGATGCCTCGGAGTTGGGTATGGGGGCTTCCAGGGGTGGAGGGGGTGCCTGCTGGGGCAAAGGTCATCTTCTTTGGAAGGAGAGAGCCCACTCAGACTTAGCCCCCTCCCCCAGTCCTAACTCCCCAAACCAATGCCAGGATGGCAGAACAGCAGGAGACTATTTTGGGGGTCCCGCAAACGGTGCCCCTTTCCCCTGGCACTGAGGATGGCCTTGGGCAACATTCATTCAATGTTAATGGCAGCGCAGAGGAGCCGTGGGGACTGGAAAGTGGGGAGCCCTTACCTCCTCCTTTCCCAGGCAGCCTCACTACCTCAGCCTCACCCTGTCCCCACCCTGTCACCCTGTCACCTGGGTCACTGAGTCTGGCTCTGCCCTCCCCAGCCCAGGGGCTCCTGGGGGTAGCAGCTTCCCCCCATCTCTCTCCCAGTCCCCCATCTGTTTTATTCCTGGCCCTGAGCTTTGGACCAGGTCAGGAACATCTGATTGCTCATCACTCCCTGAGGGCAGCTGATCTGTTTTGTTTCTTCTGCGGTACCCAGAAAATAGCTGGGCTGAATGAATACATGAGCAGACAGCTGCTTGGGCAGGGGGTAGTGTCATGGGCCAGTGATGGTGGCGAGGCTGAGCACAGCCAGGTGATGGCCAGGGGTCAGCAGATGGGACTCCTGTTCCCTCCTCTCGAGAGCCTGTTCTTTAGCCCAGGCTGTCGGGGACACCCTGAAGAAGGCCTAGCCATGGTGACAGTGCACAGGTCTGTGATAGGTGGGAAGTAGAGGCCTGGGGACCACCCATACCCTGCTGTATCCACAGGGGCTCCAGGAGTGGGGTTGTGGGAACCCTAAAGGGACGCATCCTCAACCATGCTCCATCCTGCATCCCACTCATCCACTCACCAGCCCCCCCATCCCAGGCCTCCTCCGACTCCCCTCAGCTCATTCCAGGCCTTTGCACTTGCTGTTCCCTTGCCTGGGCCACTGGGGGCTCTTCCTAAAGCACAACAGTGATGGAGCCGCCCACATCTCTCTCGGGGTCTGGCACACATCCTTGTGCCGCATTCAATGCCCTGTCCCCTGACAGCCTGAGCCTGCCCCCGTATGGGTCCCTGCCTGACGAGAAGCATTCTCACCGTGCCTACGGGTCGACCCTGGCCTGCACAGACTGCTGTGGGGTCCCTGCAGCATCTGATGCTTTCTGAATTCAAGTCCAACAGGTAAACATCCAGAAATTCACAAAAGCATGGGCCACAGCCCCCAGAGGCTTCTCCAGCCCTCCCCCCCTACCCAGGCCCTGTAGGCTCTGCATCTACCTTCTCTCTCTGGAAACATCCCTATTTCCCTTTTGGGCTCACCTGCCCTGAGGGATCAGGGACCTTCTTCAAGGAGCTGATAGTCAATCTGGTGACCGATCACCTCCTGCCCAAGCTGGCCATGCTATCTGCTTGAATCTCACCCCTCTGAGACAAGGCTGGCATTGGTGGACAAAGGTAGGGGGGTGGATGAAAGTGGAGCTCTGGGTGGGATATACCTGAGTCTCCATTCCAGACAGCCTCTCAACAGCCCCCAGTCAGCTGGAAGGGACCCGAGGAACATACAAATGAACTTCAGCTGGGAGGCCCTCAGGACTCAGCCCCAGAAAATAACCTACAGACCAGTGAGGGGGTGGAAGCTAAACACAAAGCCCCTCCTCCAGAGGCCCGAGGGCTGGGCCACAAGTTCAGGGCAGTTGCCATGGGTCTGGGTGCAGGAGACCTGGGAGAACCTCCCAGGAACTGAAGGACCCAGAGGCAGTGGCCTGAGGAGGGGCAGACTGGCCACCTCCCCCCTCACCCACAAGCTGCGCATTCACAGAAATCTCAGACCCATCCTGGGTCTAACCAATGACTGCCTGGAAGGAGGCGGGACCCTGAGTCCCCTTTGAGTGTGGGGATGGCAGAGTGGGGAAGGTATTCACTCACTCTCTCATTCATTCATTCATTCATCCACCCATTCATTCATTCATTCACATACCCACTGAGCTCCTTCTCTAAGTCTGGTGCTGGGGATGCAGAGTCTGAGACAGATACAAACTTGCTCCTCTTGGAACTGATCTTCTAGAGGAAGGGAACAAACCTCTCCACGTAAAGGACTCCTAAGGCTTCCACACAAAAGCACTGGAAAAGGACTCCATGAAGTTGAGAAAAATAGGAACAGGGATGGGGAGCCTTTAACTACAATGGTCAGGGGAGGCCTCTCGGAAAAGAGAACATTTGAAAGGGGCCAAGGGGCCACCCCAGAAGAGCTGGAGAAGGGTACACCAGGCAGAGGGCACTGCAAGGGCAAAGGCACTGAGGTGAGACAGAGGAGGGTGTGTTGGAGGAAGAGAAGGGAGACCAGTGGGGCTGGAGAGAAGGAGTAAACAGGGTGGGGCGAGTCACAGAGGCGGGCAGGGGTCCCACTCACAGGGCTGTGTGTGGGAGGAGTCCGAGCAGAGCGGAACTCATGGAGGGTTAAGCCCCCTAGTGTCCTGTGAACTATGAGGGCAGGAAGGGGACAGGAAGGTCGGGGGGGGCAGGGGGAGCTGGGGCAGGCATCACAGAGGGCTTCTTCCTGGGCTCTCCAGTATTCAGGGGCCTGGAGAAGCTTCATTTATTCTATCGGCATTTACTGAGCACCTCCTGTAGGCAGGGTTTGCACCCCAAGCGGGGGATACTTGTGGACAAAGTCACACAAAATCCCCCAAACTCATGGTTTCAGGCCAGTGGGCAAGATAAGACCTTGAATCAATAAATATATACAACTGGCCCTTGCAGATGGTTCACAGCAGAAATGAGGCCAGGGAGGGGTGGAAAGGGACTGTGCCTGGCATCCCCTGGTCCTCGCCGCGGGCAGCCCAGTGAGGGGCCCTCAGTCCCTACTCTGAAGGAGGAGGTGGGAGCCTGGGGGTGACACGCAGGCAGGGAATCGGCTTTGTCATTAGCACGGAGTTCCCACAAGCAGCCAAGGTCTGGGAGACCCTGCCACATCCACCAGGGGACCCGCCCTGGGGCTGCCTTTTTCATTCAGCTGGCAGCAGCATCCCTGCTCCAGACACTTAACTTCTCCTCCCTCCCTCCTCACTCTCGATCTGGAAGGCTCCAGACTAACTCTTCCTCCCCAGAGTCCCCCACATCGAATGGGACCCCAGGCCTGTCCACCTAAATTCGCTCCAGGCCACCCCTCTGTCCCCATCCCTACAGCCCCTGCCTTGGCATAAGCCCTGGGGCAAAGGCTCGATGGTCAAGCACAGCGCCCTGCTGCATGGCTGTTCTGGTTTGAACAGTATCTCTCCCAGATTCCAGTTCATCCAGGACCTCAGAATGTGACCTTATTTGGCCACGTTATTGGTCTTTGAAGATGCAGTTAAATTAAGGTGAGGTCATACTGGATTAGGGTGGGTGCTAATCCGATGACTGGTGTTCTTATAAGAAGACCACGTGAGAAGACACAGACACACACACTGGGCAGAAGACCACATGAAGACAAAGGCAGAGACTGGAGTGATGCAGCCACAAGCCAAGGAACATCTGGTGCCACCAGAGGCTGGAAGAGACTTCTCCCAGAGCCTCCAGAGGGAGTGTGGCCCCGCCAACACCTGGATTTCAGACTGCTGGCCTCCAAAATGTGAGAGAATATATTCCTGTTGTTTTAAGCCACCCAGGTTGTAGTCATTTATTACAGCAGCCCCTGGAAACTCATACAGTGGTCATGGACAACCGACTGTCCCTCTCTGAGCCTCAGTTTCCTCAGCAGGGCAACGAGGACCCTCCAAGGGCAGGGGGAGGGGCTAGGGAGCTAATCCCCATTAAACGTGCCAGGCATACTGTGATGGCTGACTGGATGCTCCCAGTTGCTACTGGCCTGATCATGACCTGGACCATTTCAAAAGCTCCTTCCTGACCTCTCGGGCTCCAGTCCAGTCTCTGCTAGGCCCCCGGAGGGGTCTTTCCTTGCTAAAATATGATCATGTTGCTGCTAATTCCTAGTGCTCAGTGGCTCCCCGTGGCCTGCACGGCATCTGTATGAATAGATCCCGGGCATGGCTCCAATTGGCCACTGGCAAACTCCTATTCACCCTTCAAGACCCAGCTCAAAGAGCAAGAACACCTCCTCCAGGATGCCTAGCCTAGATTTCCCCAGGCACAGTTAATCCCTCCTTCCCTCCCCATGGTCCCTCAGCATGAGGCAGAAACCTGGCCACAAACAGTTCATCCTCCATGGCCAGCTCAGTCCCAGAATCTGCCCACTCTTCTCCATCCCTGAGACCCCACCCTGGTCCTGGCCCAGCTGACTACTCAGATGCCCCTTTGGCTTCCCCTCTGGCCTTCTGTCACTTCCACTCCTGCCCCAATAGTCCCTGTTCTCCACGGAAGCCACAGGGACTTTTGAGAATCATAAATCAGACTATATCTCTCCCCTGCTCACACACACTCCATGGCTCCCCAGTGTTCTGAAGTCCACTCCTTCACCTCAGCCCCTGCCTGCAGACACCCCTGCCCTCACTTTCCTCCTTGCTCATTCTGTTCCAGCCACACCAGCCTCCTCACTGTTCCTCAGACATGCCAAGCTTCTTTCCGCCTCAGGACCTTTGCACATGCTGTTCCCTCTGCCTGGTATGCTGCTCTCCCAGCTCTTGCCTGGCTGGCTACTCCTCCTCTTTCAGGTCTTAGCTCCTGGTCAGCTCCCTGGCGAGGTCCCTCTGCGCAACTACCGGAGCCTCCCCTATGCCCCAGTCATTCTCTAATACATCTCCATGTTTTATTTTCCTCCCAGCACATATCACAAGGGCATATTTGGCCCTGCCTCAGTGCTTGCTGTGTTCCCAGTGCCCAGTCCTGGGCCCGGCATACCACAACTGCTTAGTCTTTGTTGCTTGACTAAATGATCCCACACATCTGGGACTGGCACTTCTGTCCTCTCCACATCGGCAGCTCACTGCTGACACCAGAATGTCCATCAACATTTGCAGGAGAAAGAAGAAGCAAAGGAGCTGCTCCCCAAGGGTTGTCCCCAGGGAGTGAGGCCATGGGATCTGGGTGGTGGAGACTGTGGAGGTTAGGGTCCCTCCAACCCAGTTCAACTCCCTCCTTCTGGCTGTGTGACTCTGGGTGGATCACTGAGCCTCTCTGAGCAGGTTCCCCGCCACCAGTGATCAAAGAAAGTGGATAGTGACTCTCCGGGGGGCTCTAGAACTCATAGTCATTATAATAATAATAATTATTAAATTATAAGTATTGTTTCAAAGGTTGGCACTTTTATCTTAAGTCACCAGTTTTTCTATCCAACTCCTGGCCCCCTGCCCCCGACCCCCAAATGTGACCTGAGTTTGCGATTCACTCACCCTCCCTCGGGTGCAGGGGTCTTCCTGATGAGGCACCACCAAACGGCCTGTCCCCTTCAGTCCCGCTGGGCTACCACTTGGCTGGCGGGGGGTTGTGGCCGCTTTTCTTTCCCCCCTGACCTGTAAGGACCAGACATGGGTTGTGGGGTGGAGCAGGGCCCCAGGAGGGCAGGCAGCGGACAGCTCCCAGACGGCAATGGTCTTTAGAACAGATCTACACTCTGACCAGCTGGGTTACCTTGTAAGTTTTAGGGAAACTCACGATCAGTGGCGTTGTCTGTCCAGTGGAGCCCTGTTGCCTCCCGCATGCCCCTTGGTGAACCTCTGCTGATACATTCCTCCCATACCAGGCCCCCTCCCTGGAGGCCCCCCTCCTTCCCCTGACACTGAAGGCTCTATCTGCCTTTCCTCAGGCTGCTCCCTGTCTTCCTCTCCCCACCTCGCACCCACCAATTCCTTCACCACAGGGAGAGCTGGGTGGGTGAGGCTAGGATGTGCTGGTGTGAGGATAAAGGAGTCAGGAACCTCTGGCTCTATTCTTGGCCGTCCCTAAATCCTCCCCTTTTTGCAGCTGCCCTGGGAACTGTAGCTCCCTCACAGTATTCGCTGTCTATACAGGGCTGTCTCCAGAATCCCCATATGACCACAGTACCCAGGTCTTGCCCTGGAGGAGAGGGCAGAAGGGGACACAGGGCAGCCCCATGGTGCAGAGGGGTGGGGGAGACCCCAGAATGGGACTGAAGGGAAAACTCAGCTGGCTGTGAACATCACAGCTGTCCTTTCTTTTGCCAGCGTCTGGGGTGGGAGCCAATGGCCGCCTGCATGGCTCAGGGGCTGCCTGTTCTAGCCAGGGGGACTTGGGAGTTGACTCTGGCCCTGGTAGGGCAGGGGGATGGTAGAAGGTCAACCAGCAGGTGGGTGAATCAGACTGGACATTATTCCACGGCCTCACGATGCTCGGCTTGCCCATCTGGAATCCCCCCACGCCCCAGGGATTTCCTTCAAGGTCTTGGTCAGGCTTGGGGTGGGGAGCTAGGGGGCATGAGGGACCTCGGAGCCAAAAGGAAGGAGCCAGGTGGTGGTGGTGGTGGGGCTTCTCCATTCACTCCTGTCTGGGCCTCTAGCAGGGCGGAGAGACTTGGGGAGAGTGAGAGAAACCCTCCTCCAGTTCCAGGGTCCCCCAGACAGGGCCCTCACACCTGTGGTTAAATGCAGGGAGCGGAGGACCCTAGAGCTGACACCATCCGCTGGGTTCTGAGGTTAGTGAGCCACAAACCCGGCTCTGCTCCTGCCCAGCTGCATGACCTTGGCTAAGTGCTAGCCCTCTCTGGGCCTCTCTCCCTGTCAAAGGGGGTGGGGGTAGGAGAAGAAGCTTAGGGAAGAGAGAAGAGCGTGAGCTCCAAAGAGCAAGCGCTTAGACGCACAGTAGGCTGGCAGGAGGGGGTTCCCTTCCACTCTGCAGCAAGGCCGGCCGGGGGAATCCCTGCCACACACTGGGAGAGAAAGGCCTTGGGGGAGGGGGAGGTAATGGGGAGGGGCAGTGGGACCAGTCCTCCCCCCCCCCCCACACACACACACTGAGGGCGGCGCAGGAGGGTGCCCATGTCTCCACCCTCTCCTCCGTGGGAGAATGTCTCCGCATCCCAAATTCCGGGAGCGGGAGCCCCCTTCTCCAGGGGTTGGGGGCCCTGGAGCTGACTCGGGGCTTGGTGTTGGGGGAGAATGGAAGGGGTTTCCTTCCCTCCCGCAGCTCCCCCTTTGAATTCCCCGAGTCGGGCAAACCCAGACCTATACTCCCACCGAGGAGAAGGGGAGCGCCGCTGGGACCTCCACCCTGTAACCCACCCCCCTACTGCCTACTCACCGGCCGGAGTCGGCCGCAGCAGCTGGAGCCCCCGCGCCTGGCCCGAGCGCGAAGACAAGTGCACCGCCGGGCAAGGGCGTGTGAGCCGGGAGGGTGTGCGCGCGCCGCCGCAGAGCTGACCCCCTCCCCGCCGTTCTGGGCCCCGCCCTGCCGCCCGGGGAGGGGGCGCCGACCGCGCAGAGGGAGAGGCAGCCGGAGGCTGCCGCCGCGCGACCCCCTCCCCCGCCACGCTGCTCTAGAAGTGGGGGGCGGGAATCCCCGTTCTGGTCTCGCGCAAGCCCCCTCCTCGCAGGGGCGTGCCAGCAAATCTCCTAGGATGCTCAAAGAGCCGGGAGGACCCTCTGCCGCTGCTACCCCGCAGCGCTCATTTCATAGATGGGGAAACTGAGACCCAGACAGGGGGAGCCTCTGGCCAAGGCCCAGAGACCCAGCAGCACAGAATACGGCTGCCCCCCTCACTCTGGGGGCCGCTCCCGGGGTCCGGGGAAGGAGCAGAGGCCAGGGAGACAGAAGAAGGCAATTAACCTCCCCCCCCACACATACCCTGAGTGGGCCTGGAGTTACAGGGGGAACCCGGGGGTTTCGAGCAGCTGGTGATATTGCCCGGGCTGGAAGGTCCCAGTGAGGGAGGAGGGACCCGGGGTGGTCAGAAAACAAACCACAGAAAACTTCTCCGTGTTATTGTTGCATAGTGATATCCTGATATCCGCCCTCTTCCCGCACGATTCCGGGACCCCGCCGAACATGAACCGCAGAGGCCTGGATGGCAGGGTTTGTGAAGGTCACTCTGCCAAATTAGAACAATGCGGCTCCCGAGGTCTGGGTCACTAGGGGATGGGAGACTGAGTCTAGGGCTCAGCCCCCCAGTGACCTTGGCTCTGCCCAGGCCCCTCTCCGAGTCTGTTTGTCGGAGTGTCTGGATTGGACAGCGCCCACCTCTGGGGTCCCTACAGCTCTCAGGAGTCTGTAGGGCTGCCGGCTACCTCTTCCTGGTCTCCTCCAGCTCTCCCCCTTACCTCCAGGAAGCGCGGCGCCCTCCCAGACCACTGTCTTCTCCCTCTTCGCCTTCTGCCCCCGCTGCTCCGCCCGCCCCGTCTCTGAAACAGCCCCCACCCCCTTCTGCCTTGGCCTGGGGTGAGGGGGCTTTCCTCTTGGGAGCCAGAAGGCTTCTACAAGCCTCCATCCTTTTTTTTTTGTTTTGATTTTTTTCCCCTCTTTTCTTCCATTCATTCTAAAAATAGCCCTCCCCCTTCCCCACCCCGAGCATCTCGCGAAAGGTAATGCTCTCCCGGGCGGGGTCCTGAGGCGGGGATTCCGCGGTGCGGGCTGGGCTGGGGGAGGCGGACCGCGGGGGCGGATGCGGGGGCGACTGGGAACGCTTTCTCCCCCCTCCCATTATGTGTGTAAGCCGCGCTCAGAGGGAGCCGCCAGCGTGACCGTGACCATGTGTGGAGGGAAAGAGAACAAAGCGGCAGGGGGCCTCTGGGGTCTGTATTGTGGAGGCAGAGAGGGGGAGGGCTGCGGGAACAGCGGGGACTCGACAGAGGAGGGGCCTCACCCAACACTTCCCTGGGGGTGGCTTCCAGACCTTGGTGGGAGGCTGAGGCCCGTGTGAGGGAGAGTCGCGAGCCAGTGGTGGCAGGGCACGCATCAGTTGGGGTGTCCCCCGCCCTTGAACACCCACAATTGCCCTGTGGGTCCCCCAGAACGTCCCCTCCCAGTCCCGCAGCTCATGTGTCCCCAGTGTCTCCCCACAGTCCCTTCTCTGTGATGCAGCCACAGAATTCCATCCTCACCCATGTGACTGACTGGTCACGTCCTGCCCCACATTACAGGCAATCTCCGGCTTGAACCAAGAGGAGGATCCTGACTCGCCCCCTCCTGAAAGGGCCACGTGGTCCGGCCCCCACGTGGGGGCCCTTCACCCCAGCCTGTCAGCTGTCACCCTGTCCAGCCTCGGGGCGTTTGCATCTGCTGTTCCTTCTTCCAGGATCACCCTTTCCTGGCTCTCCTCACCTCTTACTGTCTTTCAGAAGCCCGGTCCAATGTCACCTCCTGCCTAGAGTCGTTCCTTATCTGGCAACATCATCCTAGGTTACTGTCCTCATTCCTGGTGGGAGCGGTCTGTTCACTTATTCACCTTCTGTTTCCCCCAGGGGAATGGGGGCCCCCGGTGCAACTTGGGCCTGGCTGATGAGAGGACCCTCCTCTGCCAACTCTGATCCAGCACCACCCCAGGAGCTACCCAGCTCCAAATAAAGGGATGGCATCACCCTCTGCCCAGTGAGCTGCCCCAGAAAGCGCCCCTAGGACATGGCACAAAAGATGCAGGGCCTGATTCTGCAGGGGCGTCGCCTAGGACATTGAAACTAAAAGCACAATCGGGCTCAAATGTTCCCCATCTGAGGACTGCTTAGCCCGTTACCAGAATAACATGCTCCTGGGAAAAATGATCCATGGGGCCGAGTTTCTGGCCTGTTAAGCAGAAGCCAGGCGGGAGGTGCGGCTTGTTCCAGTGGGAAATAAATATGAAGAGCAAAGATGAGAAGTGGGGAGAGGGGGAGGCAGTGAGGGGCAGCCCAGCTCCAGGGGCTCTCAGGGGCTGACCTTTCCTGTTATTAGCTTTCCCATAATGTTTTATTATCTTATACTTTTTGAAACCAAAGGGGAGGATAAGAGGAAAATTGCTTTGCTGGAGGGTACAAAAGCTCGGAGAGGGTGTGTGCCCCTAAGGGATGAAAAATGCAGCTGCCTGTGTTGAAAAATCAAGTACTCCCCACAGTACTTGCCTCCATAAAACTATCCTCCAATGTTTTTCCGAGTATCTACTATATGCTTATGTGCCCAGAGATTGAGGGGGAGTCTGGAGTAGGAGCTTCCTGGGTCGCAGGCTGAGAGTAAGGAGCCCAGGAAGTTCAGGGAGAAGGAGGTGATGGCAGCTGGCATGGGCGGAGACATTATGTCACCTCAGCAGGGCCAGGCCCCAAGGCAGAGGGTTTGGAGGGGCTATGGGGGGCGGAGGGGGGGGGGGAGAGAGAGAGAGCGCGAGCGCCCGCAGGAGAACCTGAAGGTGCTGTGGGAGCCATGCCTTTGAGCATTTCACTGCCTGGCCAGGACTCCACCTCAAGGTGGTGTTCGAAGCCAGGAGGATGGGAGATGGCATGGGAGGGCACCAGTATGCAGGGCTGTGGGGCACCAGGGAGGTGAGAGACAAAGGCATCATCTGAGAGGTCCCAGCGGCTTTCAGAAAGGCTCAAGGGACAGGCGGGGGGGGGGGGGGGGGGGCGGGGGGCGGGGGGCGGGGGAGGGCAGGGAGGAGAGGGAAGTGGTCCGACCAAGATTAGGGTTGCCAGTAAAAACAGTGCACGGAATGAGACATACTTAAAAATTATTCATTGCTTAACTGAAAGTCAAGTTTAACTGGTGTGTCCCGTACCTTTTTTTTTTTTCTAAGTCTGGAAATCTTAGACTTGGATTTCCTGGCTCAGCAAACCTGGGGTTTGCTTTGTCCTGAAGGTGTCCGTCCTCTCCCCCAGTCACCTCTACACCCCACCGTGTTCCCTTCAATAAGCTTCTCTTTGTTTCCCTCATATTGTCCGTGTCCTTTAACTGCTCCCCAACTTCCTCCTCCCTTCCTTCCTTTTCCTCTATTGTCCCCCTCCCTCTACTCTCTCCCTCATTACCCCCTCCTCCGATCTCCTCCGGTACCCCTCTCCCCACCACCCCCACCCTTTCCCGTTTCCCCCTACCTTCTTCGGCACCCACTCCGCCTCCTCTTTCCACCACAATCCTCCCCTATCCCACAGCCCCTCTCTCCGCGCTCACCCCCTTCCCTGGCGCCCACCTTCTCCAGTCCTCCCCACACACCGCCCCTCGCATCGATCCCTCAGGCGCACGAAGGGAAACCCCAGCCTCAGGCGCGGAGCCCCACGCAGGCGCAGAGCCGCCCGGCTTCCCCGAGGCTGCCGCCGCCCCCACACTGCGGCCGGCGCGCCCGGTTGCCAAGGCGACGGCGAGGGCCGGAGCGGGAACCTGGGGAAGACCCCGCGCTCGCTCCCTCCCCAGCCCAAGCCTCAGCGAACCCCACTCCAGTTTGAGCCGGTTTCCCCGCCCCGCCCCCAGTGCGCACTGCGGCAGGTGAGGATTCCCTGGCCCACAGGGCGGGGGTCGGGCGAGGGTCCACGCATGCGTGCCGGGCGCGGCTTTCCCTCCCCGACTCGCGCACGACGGGAAAGCCCTGGCGCCGTTGAGACAACCCCCGCGCAGGCGCAGTGAGTGTCCGGCGTCCCCGCGGCACCGCCTGGTCGTCAAGGCAACGCGCGCGGGGAGGGCTGGGAGCGCACGGAACTCCCGTCTCACGCCCCCTCCCGCGCACTGCGGCGAAGCCGGGGATTCCCTGCTGCCCGCACGCATGCGCCAGCCTGGGATTCCGCGGGGATGAGGCCAGAAAGCGTCAGAAGAGGATTTTCTTTGAAACAGAACAGTCGTTATTACCGTCGTCTTTATGTGTGAGGAATGAAGGCGGCCCTCTCAGCACCTGTCCTGAGTTTTACCTTCATTCTCTGGCCTACCAGCCGTCCGCCTACAAGTCCCCAGCAGAGCTTGCCACGCGCAGCTCCGGTGCTCTTCCTACTGTCTGCTCACACACCTGCCATGGCTCCCCGTCGCCCTGGGGTGAAGTCCCATTCATCGCCCCATTCTTCAGCGTGGCGTCCAAGGCCCTGCACGCTCCGCTGGCTTCTTCCCTCCAGTTAATCACCATTGGTCCCCGACCTTCCCTAATCGCCGGCCACAAATACCCCAACGTGGCCATGCAGGAGGTTCCTTTGCCAAGCTCTTCTTCAGCATCTGCCCTTCCTAGGCACCATCTCGTTGATTCTCGAGATAGCCTAGGGTTAGATACTGTTTCAGTCCTGTTTTATATAGGCGGAAACAGGCTCAGACCCATTAAGGCCCTGGCCTAAGGCCCCCAGAGGTAAGAAGGGGAGCTCAAATGGCTCCACTTGTGGGGAGCCATCTGGGCTCCTCCACCCGTTATTCGGCTGACATCTCAATCCCCAATTCCGGGCCCCACCTCCACCCCGGTGGCTCACCAACAGTCTGGGTGCTTCCTGGCTATGTGACACAGGGAGATGACTTAGTTTTCCCATCTAGAAAGAAGATCAGTATAACACAGGGCTCTCCCCAGGGCTCAGTGAAATGCCATTACCATGTGCTAGGCCAGGGCCCAGCATCCAGTGGATGCTTCGCACAGCATCTCACAATGGATTCTTCTCACAGTCCTCCCAGGTGAGGGTTCAGCTCATTGGCACCCCCTGTAGGGCTCCTTCCGTCTGTCTCACTTCCCTCAACCCCTACTGGGTCTTCCTGGGGTCCATCCTAGATCCCTCACATGCCCCCTAGTCCTTGTCGCAGAGTTGGTTCCTGGGGAAATCCCCAAACTAAGCCAGTGCTCAATATATGTTGGTTAGTTTTTATGTCAGCTACCATTGTTTCAGGTACCTGCCATACTGCACTTCAGCTGTACCCAATTATTAATAGCACCCCCCCCCCCCGAACAGGAGTTGTGACCTCCAGGCCTTTGCATGTGTGGTCCCTTCAGCCTTTTCGGTCCCTTGTCTGTGTGGAGAACTCCCATCCTTCAAGGCCCTCCCTCCATGAAGACTTTTACCTCCCTACTTCTGGGCAGAGCCTGGCTCCCTTAGGCTCAGCCGTGACCCCACAGAGTTGGGGACATCTGTGAGGATCTGCATCTGAGACTTGACACCTGGGAGAATAGAGTTCTTGGCATAGGCCTGAGAGGGAACAAGTCTGCTGTGTTGGAGAAGTTGGGAACAAGGAGATAGTGGGGCCAGAGCTGGGGGGCTGGTGGAGAGTGAGGGGGATAGGGGCCAGAGGTGCAGGGGCAGGCTTGTGAGTGCAGGCAGGGTGTCACTTGGATGGGAGCCCATAGCAGTGGCCTGGTAAATGCGTGGACCCCACCCCAGACACTTGGGCCCATCTCCCAGCTACCCTTCCTCTCTACTGACTCCCTGAGGCCAACTAAGCTCTAGGAAGCCAGAACCAAGTTGAGTTCTCACCCAGCCCTTCCCAGATATTAGGCCTCCGATGGGATACTCCTTTCTACCCGGATCCACCTGCCCACTCCAGCCTCCAGGCCCTTGCCTGCCCAGTGCCCTGCCTCTGCGATGGAAACTGACTCATCTTCCACTAAGGCCTGCTCTAAAGAAATCCTCCACCAGGAAGCCTGCCCTGTTATTCCAGATGCCTCCCGTGTTGGAATAACAGCAGAGCAGCCTGCATCTCCTGACCCCAAGCACAGTATGTGACCTGGCTGCTGACTCTGAACCAGAATCTCAGGGTGCCAACAACTCGCCTCCAGCTCTCCTCTAGTTCCGCCTCTGAAGTGCTGTGTGACCTGGAGCCAGTGCTTCAACCTCTCTGAGCTACCCCCAGCAAGGCTTCCGGGGATGATGGTACAGGTCTCTCACTGGATAACTGGCCCAGCCGGGAGCCGACCACAGCTCTCAGCTAGCCTGCTAGGATAGGAGCGCGGTTGGGGGCCCCTTCTCTGGCTGTGGCCTGTGCGTTCCACCTCATTCCAGCCCTTCTTTCCCACCACCCACCCAGTCACGTAGACTTCAAGGGCACACTCTGCCTCACCAACTGCCTTTATTGGGCACTCAGCCCCAGGACACTGGCGCGTGCGGGAAGGGCGAGGGGTGTCACTGGAGCAGGGACCCTCGGGCGGGAGGTGTGGCCAGTGATGCCTCCTAGCCCCCAGGACACGCGCCGTGGCCCCCAGACATCTCTGTAACCCTCGGAGCTGACCCAACGGAAGGGCGTGTGGGGTCGTGACCCTGACCGCCCACGGGGCGTCTCCCCCAGTTCCAGGCTCACTTGGGGGTGTTGAAGGGCACGGCGCGCTGATTCATGGGGTTGTCCGGCGAACGCAGCCACTCCTTCTTGAGCATCTGCTTCAGCTGTGACAGCCGCATGTTGGGGTTTTCTTGCTTGAGCCGCGGCAGCTGCGCCTCCTCGAAGGCAGTGTACGCCGCCCGCATTCTGCGCTCAGGATGTCTGTCTGCCGCCTCCTCCGCCACGCTGGTAAAGACGCAGGCGTCAAGGGGGCTGGGGCGTGGCCCGCCCCGCCCCCAGAGGCTCAAGCTCCCCTCCGGGCCCCAAGCCCCACCCCAAAGACCTCTGCCCTGCCCCGTACCTGAGCACTGCGATGGCATCCTCGATGGTGCGCGCCTCCACGCTGCCCTCCTCCAGCAAGCGGCGGTTCACATTCTCCTCCAACGGCACTTCCAAGTGGCTCTTGGCTTTCTCGGCTGGGGGCGGGAGCGGCCGGGGGACAGAGACATACCAGAAACAGAGAGAAATAAGCAGAGACGCAGAGTTCCATGGAGATGAGAGACATCATAGGGGAAGAAGCAGGGGAGAAAGGGAGGGAGGCAGGCAGGCCGAGAAAGATGGGGGAGGATGGAAACGCAACTTGAGCTCCCCGCCCAGTCCTGCCTTTGGGATGGGCCAGTCCTGCCTGCCCAGTCCCCAAACTAACTTCCCTGCAGCCCACCACTCAGGAGACACCTCATACGTGGCTGCTGTCTCCTCACCTCGGGGCACCACATCAGCTGTGGGGACCCCGGGGAGACAAGCCAGGGTCAGGTGCAGAGTAATCACACACGTGTGTGCCTATGGCGACCGTGCTCAGAGCCAGGCCTGCCAAGACACCGCCCACCCACCCTTCACCTTGCAGAGCCCAGGCAGCTTCTCTGGAGGTGAGGAGGGGGGTCTGGACTCAGTCCAGGGGGTAGGCCCACTGCCTATTGCTCATCAGGTAAAAGGGCAGCTCCAGAGTGGGCCGAGGCCCCCACCTGTGTCCGGGGCTTCCTTGTGCTGATGGTCTCGGCGGAGCGTCTCCTCAATCTGGGCGCGGGTGACCTTGCTGGAGGTGGCCACTCGCGGGGCCTTGCTGCCCTTAAGCCTCGAGTCCTCCTCCTCCAGCAGCCGCTGTGCCTCCTTCTTGCGCTCCAGCTGCTCCAGGCGCCGCTTCTCCTTCTCCTCCTGGGGGATTGGGAGACAGGAGTGGACCCCGTCCCACCGGCATGGGGTCCAGTCTGCATCTCAACCAGTGTGGATGGAGGCCTTGCTGTGTGCTAGACCCCGTGATGGGCGTAGGGGACACTGATGGGAGCACGATGAGCCTACCTGGGGGCTCCCATCCTATATGACTAGGGAACAACAGGGAACCTTGGCCAAGGCAGTGGGTGGGTGGCTCTTGAAGAAAAAGTGATACCTGGGCTGGAGGAGGAGCCAGCCAGGAAAAGAGCTGGGGAAGAGGAGAGTCCTTAGTGGTGGGAACGGTGGGTGTAAAGGTCCTGAGGCAGGAACCACCTAGCATGACAGAGGAACAGCACAGAGGCTGGTGTGGCTGGAGGGAGGAGGGAAGTGTGGAGGACAAAGACGTGGGGAGGGCAGAGGTGGTACCATGGGGAGCCTCAAGGGCATGCGGAGGGGTTTGTACTGGATTCCAAAGGTGACAGGAGCCACTGGGGTCTGGACCCATTTGCCAGCTGGGACAGTGCTTCTGCCTTTATGAGCCAGGAGACCTTGGGAGGCACCATCGAAGTGTTCCCATCTGAGCGTCACAGGGGCTGGGACTGATCCCACCTTGGTTCCCCAGGGAGGCCCGCATGCCAGCTGGTCGAGGGGACATGTGGCCTGTAGGACTTGTCCTTGGCCGCTGCCCCTCCACTGCTCCAGGGACAGAGCAAGGCTCTGGTTCCTTTGTAGTGCAGTGTGGCTGTGCGGCCGTAGGCTTGGAATATTCTGCCGCCTCCCGCCCAGCACCCCCAAAGGGCCCTGCACTGCAGGCACTCCCACCTGCCCACTCACTGCCTGCAACTCTGCCATCTGCCCGCCAGGCCTCAGGGGCGGTCCCTATGCCTGCAGTGCCCCCCGTGACAGGGCTAAGTGCCCCAGAAAAGGGGTTCCTGAGGACATGTACTGGGCCTCTGACCTCCAACCTGCCTGCATGATAGGAAAGAAGCCGGGGGGGGGGGGTTGTGGGCGGCAGGGATGGTGGCGGTTAAAGATCAAGGCTGTTTGGGCACAGCTGCTAGGATCCCATGTCTGTGGTCAGACGCCTGGGGTAGCGCCATTGTGCTCTGAGTCTCAGTTACCCCATCGGTCAGAAGTAATGCCCTCCTTAGGCTCCCCGACCACTGCGTGGTGCGTGTACAGCCCACGTTCACCCTGTCCACAGCACGGCCTTGCCTCACGGCCTTTGCACTAGCTGTTCTACCCTGCTGGAGCACCACTGCCGGCCTCCTTTCCTGATTAACTCTGGCTCATCCTGAGCTCCTGGCTCCCTGTCCTGCTCTACCACACGGCTCTTTCCTGTGTTCCACAAATCCCTGTTTTCTAGTCTTCCGATTATCTGGTTAGTCCCTGAGGCAGAAGGCAGGCCCTGGCCCAGCACACAGTAGGTGCTTAAGTAAAAGTGTGCTGGATGAATGAGTGAATGAATTCCAGAAGGCTCCAATCTCAGGAAGGACATGCAGAATGGGGCCATTAGTCTCTAGGGACATGGGACTGAGGCGGGAACATGAGCATTTATACTTTGACATTCAGCAGACTTTTCTGAAAAAGACGCTCGCAGTTTTTTAAAAAGGCCAATTAGCAATTGGCAGCATCTGGTGATGGGTGAAGGATGAGGCTGCGGACGGAATATTCTGGAGCCATCAAAAATGAGCCTCCTAAATAATTGAGATGGAACCCAGAGAGTCAGGTGCTCATTGCCGAGTTGCTTAATATGGAACAAAGGGAAATGAAGTGCCAACCTCCGGGCGAGGCGATGAATTATGGCCCAGCCCAAGGCTGATGCCTGGCGGCTGGCAGAAATCTGGCTGTGCGATCCCATTTAACGGAGGACATGGCCTTTAGGGTATGGCATTGGGTGAGAAGAGCCTTTGGTGTCACATGGGTGGGAGGTGCTGCGTTTTTTTTAGTGTTTTGGAACAAATGTGGATTTGTTTCTTTTTCATAAAAACAGTATCTTTTTAAAGCAGCTGTCACATAAGGAAAGAGAGGGA
Source organism: Balaenoptera physalus (assembly GCF_965194825.1). Classification (NCBI taxonomy): domain Eukaryota; kingdom Metazoa; phylum Chordata; class Mammalia; order Artiodactyla; family Balaenopteridae; genus Balaenoptera; species Balaenoptera physalus. The sequence continues at coordinate 12,709,552 of NC_138890.1, read as the reverse complement.
CCGGGTATGCTGTGTAGACTGTGGGCCCCCCTCACCCATCAGCAGGAAGAGGGATAAACAAAACCCAGAAAACCACCCCATGGGGAAGGAGAACCATCAATAGCTCCAGGTAAAACACTCAGGAGGGGGGACTGCCTGGGAGGGGCATGGGGGCTGGGAATGTTCTAGAGAGCAGGGGTTGGCAAACTCTGGCCCTTCACCTGTTTTGGTAAAGTTTTAGCCTATTTGCACATGGTGGCTTTGTGCTACAGCGACAGGGTCGAGTAGCTTTGAGAGCCTGTCTGGCCCCTATTGCCTGTCGGACCTCTGCCCTGTGCATTCTTCCAGGTGTGTGCTACACAGGTGAGTGGACAGGCAAATGCTCCCTGGGCCACACCCCTGGGGCATGGACGCTTGCAAGGCTATTAGTCAAACCTCATCACAAACCAGAAGGCAGATCCCTGGCTTCAGCTAGCGCCAGCCTGGCTCCAGCCCCTCCTCACAGCCCTGTGACCTGGACTTCCTGCCTTGTCTGTGCCTTGGTTTCCTCATTTAGAGGATGGGGATGACACCGAGGCCCAAGATGCAGGCCTGGGGAGGGCTCCTGGGGCCCTGGGCTGGGCTGCTGCCTCTGGGACTGTGGAAAAGTCTCTGGCTTTTCTGTCTAGATAATGGATCCCTGGCAGACATTAGTTTTCCTTTTGGGTTTTCAACCTTCCTATATTGTCAAAATGTTGGCAGTCAAAAAGAAAATTTAAAGACCTCCATGGACCCAGTGCAACATTGGGGGCGCTGAGGGGAGGGAACCAGGGATATTCAATTCCAACTAAAAACAAGGCAGGATCCAGCCCTGCACAGAAAGACAATGGGAAAAACTCACAAAAGTGCCCAGGCGCCCCCTGAACTGCGCATGCAGGGGTGGTGTGTCACCACTGCTATTCCAGAACCTTTAACAGTCCCAGCTGGAGCCTCCCACCAGCCCAGGGGACTAGAAGAGGCTAAGAATGGTTTCTGGTGCCACCTACTGGGCCAAGAGTGTCAGCATCAGCCCTGAACCACTCCCGGACACCAAGTAAGCACCCACTGTGTGTGTGGCGCTGCGGCCCCGCAGGAGACAGCCAACCATCCTAGCCCTCTTTTGTGTTTTTATAAACACCCGGAAATGCCTGCAGGCCCCAGGTCAGCAGGTCAGAAACAGGATCTATCAGCACGTGTCAGCCTCGGCACTGCTGAAGCCGGGCTGGCTCACTCTGCTGTGGGGCCATCCTGTGTGCTGCCAGGTATTGAGCAGTATCCTGGGCCTCTGCCCACCAGCTGCCCAGTAGCACCCTCCAGCTGCCAGTTGTGACAACCAAAAATGTCTCTAGATGTTGTCAAGTGTCCCCTGGGTGCAGAATCGCTCCAGAGTGAGGTCCTACCAGTCTAGACCAACCCTGGCATCACACGAAGGAGAGAAACAAGCTCGTGGAGGGCTTGCCGTTCCCTAAATGTGGCAAGTCCTGGCCACCCCTGGGCCTTTGCACGAGCCTTTGCCTCTGTTTCTGTCTCCCTCCTTGCCCTTGCTCCATGTCCAATGACTCCTCACCCTTCAGGCCAAAGACCCAGGGGCCTCTCACCACCTTCTACCGTGTTGCCCAGCCACCTTGCCCACGGGTGGGGCGCGGAGCCCAGGGCACACCCACCTTGCGCTGCTCCTTCCTCATGACGTGTTTGTCCTCATCTTTCCAGTAGGCATCCTCCAACTCCTTCTGCTTCTTGGCATCAGCTGCTGCCTTGGCCTCAGCCCTCCGTGCCCGGGCCGCTGCCGATTTAGTGTTCTCGCCCTGGAACTTCTTGGGCATCCCTCAGAACGCTGTGAGTGGAGGGCAGGGACCAGTGACTCTGGGGCATCCACCCTCGGCAGCCCCAGACTCACACCTGTGCAGCTACGACCCCCTTGGGGCCTCAATAGCTCTGTCTATAAAACAAGGGCTTTGGATTTATTCATCTCTCTTTTAAAAAAAAAATCTACTGAGGTGAATTTTACATAATACAAAATGAACCATCTTAAAGTGCACAGTTCAGTGGTATTTAGCACATTCACAATGTTGTGCAACCATTACCTCTATCTAGTTCCAGAACATTTCCATCACCCACAAAGGAGACCCGTCCCCATGAGCAGTCCCTCCCCACCTCCCCTCCCCCAGCAACCACTAATCTAATTTCTGTCTCTATGGATTTGCCTATTCTGGACTTCTTTCACTCAGCATCATGTTTTCGAGGTTCATCCATGTTTGAACATCTGTCAGTGCTTCATTCCTTTTTATGTCTGAATAATATTCCATTGTAGGGATGCGCCACATTTTGTTTATCCATCTGTCCATGATGGACACGTGGGTTGTTTCTACTTTTCAGCTCTTACAAGTCATGTTGCTCTAGATCCCCGCGGGCCAGTCTGTGTGTGGACCCTCCCACTCTGCCGGCTATGAGGCCTCAGTGTCCCGGCCCCACAGCCCTGAGGCCGAATCCCCTCCCCCTGGGTAAGCAGCTGCCATGAACTGTTCCCAATGATCCAGCCCAGGCTCGCACAGCCAGGAGATTTTATAACAATCGTAAAGCTGCTGTCCAGTGGGCACCTGGTCTGTGTGAGTCCCCTACTGGGTGCTGAGGAAATGATGACACCAAATGGGAGGTGCCACCCTCCCCACACCCGGTCCCTTACTAAGCATTTTATATGGCCCAACTACATCGAATGCTCTCAAAGCCTTAAACACGGGGACTGCCCTTATTCCCTTTCGAAGGTGGGTAAGTCAAGGTACCTGGCTAAGTTGCACAGGGCTGAGCCTGGAGTCTCACCTCCAAAGCCTGCCTTTCAGGTGAGGAAGGGAAGCCAAGAAATTAAGATCACCCCACCTCCAGAGTACTGACTGAGGACATAAGCACTCTGTGGTCAGGGCAAGCCTTCAGCTCTCTGGGCCTCAGTTTTCCTCATCTGGGAAATGGGCTGATGTCCCTCACTCCTGGTTGTCCTCTCCCCACTGAGAATCTTCAGCTCAGTCCCTTGCTGAACCTTGGGGAAGTAGGCCCAGCATCGAGAATGAAGGGGAAAGAATGTAGGGCCATCCTGACTCAGGACCACCAGGCAACCCCCCACCACCAACCTCCTAGCTGTGTGGCTTATGGGGGAGGGAGCTCCCATCTCTGAGCCCTATCAGCTCCTGTTTGCAGCAGTCATGCACGCTGGGCTAAATGCTTTACATACAGCGTCTTGTGAATTCTCACAACCCTGGCAGGTGACAGCCAAGCTGAGACCTGAAGGATGGGTTGGAGGCAGCTTGGTGGGGATGAAGGGTTGAGACTTCTGGGCAGAGGGCACAGGATGTGCAAAGACCCTGTGGCAGGAACGAGGCCATGTGCTACAGGCTGCATGGAGGCAACTGAATCCGGTGTGGGTGAGCGAGGGGGAAGGGGAGGGAAGAGAGTGAGTGGGAGGGTGTGAGGCTGACAAGGAGGGATGAGAAAGAGCAAGGATTTTATTCTCTGGGCACCAGGGAACTGTTAGGCGGCTCTGAGCAGGGCATGAACACATTCTGATTTACGCTGTCATGTGGGTGGGCGAGGGGCTGAGGGAATTACGATGGTGCAATGGGCAAAGCCAGGGGTTTGGAGTCAGATGGAGCCGGGCAATAATAACCGGAATGCTGACTGACTGATGTAGTCTAAACTATGTCATCCCCCGGCAGTAGCAAGGCCAGGTACTTTTCTCCCCATTTTACCGATGAAAAATCTGAGGCCTTGAGAGGGTAAGTGACATGCTCAGGGCCACAGAGTGGGTTAGTGGAGGGGCCCGGATTCCAATCGAGGCCCAGCCCCTCAGTCCCAACTTCGTCCTCCTAACCACTGCCCCACCACAGGGTCCCAGCTGGCCTCTCAGGGAACATCAATGCAGATCAGGTCTCTGAGGCCACTGGTGCCCCTCACGTGACACAGAGAGGCAGTTCCTCCAGGCTGAGACTGGGGGGCGAATCCCATGGGGCAGAGCAGGGCAAAGTAAGGGAGATCAATGGACCCAGGAGACTCAAGGTTGAGTCCTGGCTCTGCAATCGTGGCTGAAATGCTCCCCTAAGCCTCAGTTTCCTCATCTGAGAAGTGGGGTTGATTCCAGTCCCTCCCTACACAGGATGCAAGAGCTGCCACGGCGGGGCTGGATATGCCAGCCTGATCCTGTACTTCTCCCAGCTGCTCCTGGGCCCCCTGAATCAAGCATTCATTACTGAGCATCTACAATGTACCCAACAGAAAACCTCACCTGGATTCCCCAGAAGAGCACTAAGAAGTGGGTGGGGGTCACAGTCTAAGTGTCAGGTGAGGAAACTCCCCACATGCCACCTCTCTCTCCATCTCCCCCTCACTCTCTCAGCAGCAGCCACAGCAACCTCCTTGCCTTTTTTCAAGCCTACAAAGCATGTTCCCACCTCAGGGCCTTTGCACTTGCTCTGCCCACCACTTTTGCTCCTCTTTTTACCCAGTTAATTCCTATTTAAACTTTAGGGCTCAGCTCAGGTGTTGCCACCTCCAGGAAGCCTTCCCTGACACACCCCCTGACTCAGACCATAAACTTCTCTCTGAGGTACTTGTTTAGGTTGCTATCTACGTTCATTTACAGGATTATTCGACAAATGTCCATCTTCCCCACCAGGCTGGGAGCTCTATGAGGGCAGGGCTGGGACTGCTTCAGTCAGTGCCCTGCAGAGTAGGGGCTCAAAAAATGTTTTGCGCAAATGAATGAACAAGCATCTATTTCCAGGGTTCCCTCAGTATTTACTTCACACTCTGTGTTGTGTCCAAACTCAGCTTCTCACTTCTCTTCCCACTCACTTCCCTCTCCAGCCTCTGAGCCTTTGCTCTTGCTATGCCTTCACCTGATACACCCTCCTCTGTCCCCTCCTCCTGTGAAAACCTACCCACTCACAGAGACTCAGCCCCAGCATCTCCTCCTCCTCGTGTTGCTTAAGACCCCCAATTCCATCCCAAAGCCTGACAGGGCTTTTCTGACCCCCTCTGCAGGCCAGGACTGAATATTTATGTCCCTCCAAAATTTATATGTCGAAGCCCTAACCCTCAATATGACTGTATTTAGAGACAAAGCTGGGACTTCCCTGGTGGCGCGGTGGTTAAGAATCCGCCTGCCAATGCAGGGGACACAGGTTCGATCCCTGGTCAGGGAAGATCCCTCTTAGATGCCGCGGAGCAACTAAGCCTGTGCACCACAGCTACTGAGCCTGCGCTCTAGAGCCTGCGAGCCACAACTACTGAGTCCGCGTGCCACAACTACTGAAGCCCGTGCGCCTAGTGCCTGTGCTCCACAACAAGAGAAGCCACAGCAATGAGAAGCCCGTGCACCGCAACAAACAGTAGCCCCCGCTCGCCACAACTAGAGAAAGCTCACGCGCAGCAACGAAGACCCAATGCAGCCAAAATATAAATAAACTAATTTTTAAAAACGGTACCTTATCCTTAAAAAAAAAAAAAAAAAAGAGAGACAGGGCCAGTGAGGAGGTGATAAATGTTAAATAAGGTCTTAAGAGTGGGGCCCTAATCTAGTAGAGCTGGTGTCCCTATAAGAAGAGAAAAAGTCACCAGAGCTTGCTCTCTCCACCATGTGAGGACACAGTGAGGAGGTGCGCATCTGCAAGTCAGGAGGAAAGCCTGCACCTGGAACCAAACTGGCTGGCACCCTGATCTTAGACTTCCCAGACTCCACAATTGTGAGCAAATAAATCTGTTGTTTAAGCCACCCAGTCGGTGGTATTTTGTTATGGCAGCCAGAGCCTAATACAGACAGCTTCTCTCCTCTGATAAACACTCACACACATACACTTTGTCATTCAGTAAACACGCACTGTACACCTAGTATGTGTGGGATGCTGGGGAAAGAGGCAGTGCTGATGGGCTTCCTGACAGAATGGGACTCCCAGGCTGGTTGGGAGATAGACAATAAGAGTGGTAACTCCAGATCAGAGCTGTGATGGGGCCATATGGACGCTGAGGAAGTCGGGAGGGGGCTTCTGACCCAGCCTGGGGAGGGATGGGGAGGGGGTGTCAAAGGGCTTCCTGAAGGAAACATCAAAGGAAAGACTTAAGGGAGTGGGGAGATCCAAGCCCCCAGGGGTGTGGGGGAGGCAGACTGGGAAGAGGGGATTTGTATTCCAGGGTGATGGGAAGGTGCGGAGGGCGTCAGAGCCCTCTGGGGTTGGTAAGGAGGTGAACTGGAAGATTGAGACAGAAGCATGGAGCTCAAACAGGGGGTCTAAGGAGTGGCTTTGGCTAAGCAGTGGGTACACTTAGGGGGGAATCAAGACCTTCGTGGTTGATTGGATGTGAAAGTAAGAAAGAGAATAAAAGATGAAACTCAACGCTGCCTCCTCCAAGAAGTCCTCCCGCTACCCCTTCTAGGCTCCCCCAGTCCGTCGTCCCTCTCCCCAGCCCTGATCCCATTGCAAGAGGCCAGGGACGTCCGTACCCAGCTCTGTCACCCCCAGGCCCGTAAGCTGCTCAGGAGCAGGACCGGAGCTAGGTGGCCTCGAGCACGACGCTGTCCCTCTGGGTCTCAATCGTCCGCTCCGGGAAATGAGCATAGCCCCTGCGGGAGCCCTGGAGACGGTGGTCAAAAGCGCCTCCGTCTCCGAGCACCCCATCTCCAACCCTCCCGGGGAGGTGGTCCCAGGCCCAGCAGCCCCACTGGGCCCACCCGTCCCCCGCCCCCCGCCCCCCGCCCCCCGGCTCCGCCCGCGCCGCTGCCGCTCCTACCTCCTTCCCCCGGCGCCGGCCCGGTCGCACCTCTGTGCCGTCACCGCAGGGCTTGCGCGCTAAGCCCCAGGGGGGCGCGTGCTGATTACGTCTCGGCTCCGTCGCCATCTTGGTAGAGCAGATGCTGCTCCAATCCAAGACAAGGGCGTTAGCCGTTTCTTTTTGTCTTCAAGAAGAGAATATTTTATAAACCCTCATCCCTTGCGCTCACTTCATACGTTATCTAGTCAGGAGAGGAGAGCAGAAACTACAATCTGGACTATTGTCTCTACCAAGATGGCCATTGCCCAGATGAAAAATGAAGTCCTCGGTTTCACATGTGGGTCTGGCGGCGTCAGTCAGGAGTTGCTTGGCCGCCAGGGCGCGCCAGAACCCGCGGTCCGCGCGTGGTTAGACGCGCTTCGCCTGAGGGAGAGTCAGGCCCTTTAACATCGCTTTGCGGTTTGAAGACGCTCTCCTAGTCCACATTCTCTGCCTCCCTCCTGCGAAGTTGAAGTGGGAGGGAGCAGAAGAAAGGGACTGAGAAGTTAAAACACTCCGCGCTGTCCAGGTGGGGAAACAGGCTCAGAGAGACCAGAAATTGAATTTGACCAAAGTGTAATCGAAGGACTCAGAATCCCTCCTCCTGTGCTATCCACCCCCGCACACACCTTGCTCTTTTATTTTATTCAACAATTAGGTTTTGGGGACCAGTTTGTCCTAGGCACCTATACTTTAGATTTTCTGCACTTACTAAGCCTCAGTGTCCTCATCTGTAAAAATGGGAGTACTAGGGGGCTGAGAATGATTATACTGGGCCTGGCTGTACGGAGAGAAGCAGGGCATGGATTTAGGGGCAGTTTAGGCAGGACGGGTTGACCGCGGAGTCCATACTCCAAAAGGCAATCCCAGTGACACTGCTGGCAACTGAGTCGGATCGTTTACCTCCCCTGCTCTCAAGCCTTGAGTGGGTCCCCCTGCCCTGCAGGACTCACCCCACCTTCCCATCTCATCTCCCTCCTCTTCCCCACTCTCTCTCAGCTCCAGCCACACCAGCCTCCTTTCTCCCAATTGCCAGACACAACCCTGCCTCAGGGAATTTGCCTGTGCTGTTCCCTCTGCCCGCAGCTTTTCGCACGGACGACTCCTTCACTTCTTTCAGACCTTGGCTCAAATATCCCTTCCTGAAAAAGACCTCCCTGACTTCCCCAAGGATCAATAGTTGGTGCCCCGCCCCCAGCCCTCTTTATTTCCTTCGTAGCATCAACTTGCTTTGTTGGTTTACCTGTTTATTTTCAGTCTCCCCTATGGCTGTGTTGTCTGGAGGATGGAACCCCTTCACCTGGAATATTTGTCACCTAGAAGAAGGAGCTCAGCATAAACATTTATTGTTGTTCAGTATGGGCTGAGGGGTGAAAGTGCCAAAGGCAACACCTAGTTAAGCTTCTACTGGTAAAGAACCAGGCTTTAAAAAGAAAAAAAAAGTGTTTTTTTTTAATTTAAAAAAAGAGCCAGGCTTGTCACATCTTCCTGAGGGCGGGGCCTCTTATGTCTGTTGACATATCTGAGGGGTGCAGGTCAAGTGAATCGTTCCAGAACAAGTTAAGTCTTCTACAAGGAGACTTCTGCCACCTCCCAGGCCACAGGGCATGGCTCCCATTCCTGAGAACTCTTGACTTCTATTGTTCTGACATTCTATAGCTCTTAGATGCTCACATTCTCAAGTAAGTATTGAGGGTCTACTCTGTGCCTGTGCTGGGAGCGCAGCCGTGAATGAGACAGACACAGTCCCTGGTCTCCTGGGGCTCACAGTCAGGAAGTCATACCAAAAATTATGATCCTAACCTTGGCTGGAAGATGTGCTCCGTGTTGAGAGTGGGCTATAGAAGCCTGCAGGCAAATTTTATGTGACACACACGGTTTTATCTGATACAATGATACATTTTATTTCTCTATTATATATTTGTATATTCATATACCCCTGTATGCCTAAATACACACATAGAGAGCTATATTAACAAATACTGCACTGCAAATTGTTAATGAATAATGTACACAATGAGGAAAATTCAAATTTGGGTCTTTTTTTCCCTGTAAAGTGGCTGTTACTTCATGTTAAGATGCACAGACATTGCCTTTTTTTTTTTTTTTAAATTTATTTATTTATTTATTTATTTTTGGCTGTGTTGGGTCTTCATTTCTGTGCGAGGGCTTTCTCTAGTTGTGGCGAGTGGGGGCCACTCTTCATCGCGGTGCGCGGGCCTCTCACTATCGCGGCCTCTCTTGTTGCGGAGCACAAGCTCCAGACGCACAGGCTCAGCAGTTGTGGCTCACAGGCCTAGTTGCTCCGCGGCATGTGGGATCTTCCCAGACCAGGGCTCGAACCTGTGTCCGCTGCATTGGCAGGCAGATTCCCAACCACTGCGCCACCAGGGAAGCCCCAGACATTGCCTTTTGTCCCCCAAATATTGTTAACTCTTATGCTTTTTGAAATGTTCCCAAATTGTTTTTTGAAAAGATCCCTTACTTTTGAAAAAAATTAAGTCCCTCATAACCATTGTTTATTGCCAGGAAAATATTTCTCGTCTTTATGACTTAAATCTTTTCTCCAGCAACCATCATGATTTTACCTTTCCTAAATTCAGTCTCCAAATTCAGAATAAGACAACTCTGAAGATGTCTTTTATGCCTCAACTCTCGTTGGGCATCCTGAGATTGCCATTGGTTAACACAGATATTTGTTCCTTCACCTATAGAAGCAAGGACAAAAGTATCATCAAGTTTGTCTAGAATTCTTGGGGACTTCCCTGGTGGCCCGGTGGTTAAGAATCCGTCTTCCAATGCAGGGGACGCAGATTGGATCCCTGGTTGGGGAGCTAAGATCCCACAGGCCGCAGGGCAACTAAGCCCGTGCGCCACAACTAGAGAGGAGCCTGTGCAGGGCAACTAAGCCTGTGCTGCAACTACTGAGCCTGTGCACCAGAACTACAGAGAAGCCCCCCACAATTAGAGAGGAGCCTGTGCGCTGCAACGAAAGATCCCACATGCCGAAACTAGGACCCGACGCAGCCAAAAATAAATAAATAAATATTTTTAAAAAAAGTTTGTCTAGAATTCTCCAAATTTTAATTAATTCCAAACTGTTAGGAGAGCTTTTTCATTTACCAAATTTAGGATTTTTTTTTTTAAAGTGACAAAAAGAGAGCCATATTCCTCCGTTGGTTGTACTGATGTAAAATTTGCTAAGATAAGTATCTTCCAATGATTGTATACTTTTCAGGTTACAAGAAGCATGGCCATGCAGAAGCACAAAGATTGCTACAAAAAGCAGCTGCAAAAGTATTTGTTTCTTGGATTCTAGATCCACAAATTCTTTTCTCTTTTTGTTCAGTGAAAGGGCTGGAGAGGCAGTAGGGATCTTGACTCAGTCACATGGGAGTCGTCCAGCACCATTGTTTATTTCAATCTTTCATTGGATTCAGTAGCCAGGATTCAGTAACCTTGTGTAAGAACTAGGGCAGCAGCAGCAGAATTTGTGGAAGCTTCAGTGACTGGGTTCTGGGGTCTCCGCTCAGCTAATTGGACCCCATGCCTGCAGACTGCGCTTCAGATAGAAAACACTCAGCATTCTCAGCTCCTGTGACATATTCCCGTTTTCCCCTTCACGTGTCACTCTCCATCACCGTGACACTCTAAACTCTGCTACCCTCCTTCCCTCCTCAAAGAAGGAGAATCCACAGTTGCCTCCCCATGTTAAAGAATTATCCCGACTCAGGACTCCCCTGGTGGCCCAGTGGTACAGAATCCACCTTTCAGGGCAGGGGATGCGGTTTGATCCCTGGTCGGGGAACTAAGATCCCACATGCTGCGGGGCAACTAAGCCCGTGTGCCACAACTACTGAGCCTGAGCGCCTCAACTAGAGAGAGAAAACCCGCACGCCACAACTAGAGAGAAGCCTGCATGCTGCAACTAGAGAGAAGCCCATGCTCCACAACGAAGATCCTGCGTGCGACAATGAAGACCTTATGCAGCCAAAAAATAAAAAATAAAAGAATTATCCTGACTCAGGGGCGATCTTATAGAGCTGTGCTGTCCATTAGAAATAAAGGTAAGGTGGGCCACTGATTGGGTTTAATACTTCCTAGGCACCACATTAAAAAAGAAAAGAAACAGGTGGAATTCACTTCCTGATAAATTTCACTTAGCCCAATGGAGCCAGGATATTGTGACTTCAACAACTAATGGAATTCTAAAACAAGACATAGCAAAGATCTCAGAAATCTCCCATCTTCCAAGGTCTAAACTTGCCAATAGCCTTGTCGGCACTAAAAATCAAACCCCTCAAGTTATCTCATTGTGAGTAAATAGTAGTCTGACATGCATGTGATGGTTCTACTTCCAGTCCTGAAGTCTACCCTATCACAGGCTAACGTGACTAAATACTGCAGGCGACTCGGAGGATGCCCACACGGTATCACTGACACGTGCAAGCTGCTTTTCCACATTGTCCAGTAAGCAATCCCAGCATCACCTGAAACCTCAAGAGACAGTGTTCTGAAAAAGTCATCAGAGGAAATTTGCCCTTGAATCTTTTTTTTTTTTTAATTTATTTTTTGGCCGTGCAGCACAGCATGCAGGATCTTAGTTCCCCAACCAGGGATCGAACCCGTGACCCCTGCACTGGGAGCATGGAGTCTTAACCAGTGGACTGCCAGGGAAGTCCCTGCCCTGAGTCTTGATGGAAAGAGTTTCATCAGGCTCTGTGATCTGTGTTTCCCAATTAAAAACAGTTAGTTCATCCTATCCTGACCACTGGATATCCATTCCATCGGGAGACCTTAAACTGAGGATTCTTGGCACGCTCTAGAAACCTACAGCTGCAGTAGACAGACAAGTCCCTGTGAAAATTAATAGAGGGAAATCTCATTTAAAATGGAGTCAGGAAGCCCTGAAGGGGGAGCTCTCCCTCTCACAGACATACCTTCTGTTGCAGCTTACTTTACACTCCTGGGCAGGAAGAAGACTACTACCCCAGCAGGAGGAAGGAAGATTTTTTCTTTGCCCAGCAACAGCCCAGCCAATGAGAAACTACCACAACTCACCACTGTCACCACCCTGATTTCTTGCTTTCCTCCAGTGGACTTTCCTTCAAAGCAGCGCTCCCCCACCAACTTCCCACTTTCCTCTGTAAAGTAATGTTCTCCTTTGTTCTCTGGACTTGCATATGATTTGCCATAGCTTGCACGTGCTGAATTGCAATTCCTCTGCCATTCCCTAGTAAACTCATTTCACTAGTAAAATAACTGGCTATTTTAAAGGTTGACACCCCCTACCCCCCACCACATAACCGTCAGCTGTGGATGACTTCCTCCCGAGAAGACAAGATTAATTTTCTGATTCCACAGTCATTTTTTTACTTTTCTTTCCCCCTGTTCATCTTGCGTATTATCGTATGTTGGCACCCTCTATTAAATGCCTAAAAGTTTTCTCAGTATGCTCTTTCTCATCTTCATCCTGGACTAGAGACCTCCTATGGTTTTCTTCTGCCTCTTAAACAAGAAAAAATCTCTGTTGTGTGTGTTTCACAGACTGCAGCTACTCTTCCGGATAATAGCTGATTGCTGCATCTTCATTCCCCACCTGATCCTGCTGACAAAAACGTAATAGCTATGCTTCTAAACAATTCAGAAGATAGGTGTTGAGGGTTGACTTGTGTCTCCCCAAACTACCTATTCAAATCCTAGCCCCTGGTACCTGTGAATGCGACCTTATTTGGAAATAGGTTCTTTGCAGATACAATCAAGTTACAATGAGGTCATATTTGATTAAGGTGGGCTGTAAGGCAATGATGGTGTCCTTATGAGAAGAGGACAGTTTGGACACAGACATACAGAGGGAGAAGGCCACGTGAGGACAGAGGCAGAGGTTGGAGTGACGCTGCTCTAAGGCAAGGAACTCCAAGGACTGCAGGCAGCCTCCAGAAGCCAGGAGAGAGGCACGGAACAGTTTTCTCTCTGAGTCTCCAGAAGGGTCCAACTTGCCGATGCCTTGATTTCAAACTGAGAAAGTCAAAATAAATATCTGTCAGTTTAAGCCACCCAATTTGTGGAACTTTGTTACAGCGGTCTCAGGAAACCAATATAGTAGATTTCCTTCTATAGGCCCCTCCTACTATGTACACTTTCCTCACCTACTTAATCCCAAACATCATTTTGTAAAAATTGGATCTTGATCTAAGGTCAACAAAAGGCTTCTGCTGAGGTCATTACAACTGTATCAGCAAACCCAGCCCATCAAAAGTAGAGACAAATATTTGGGTTATCTCACGTATAATAATGTGTTCCTCTTAGAGACACCCCATTCTGCTCAGAAGAGCTCTCCCCTTAAGAGACTGATGTTTGATTCACTCCTGCTGTGGTAAACAGTACTTGTGTTCCCATTCAACCTCTCCTTTTCTGTATTACTGCTTCTTAGGAGGTCCAGCTTCTGCTCTAGAAGTCCCACAGACCCGTTTAAATTCCTTCGCCAGTGTCGATTTCCTCGTCGTAGCCAGCCCAGGGCAGTCTATGCTACTGGCAAACACTTCCTGCTACACAAGATAATACTGCAGGTCAAGCAGAACAGTCTGTGACCAGAAAAAAGAAAAAGCGGCTTGGATCTCTAGAACAGACCCCAGGTTGAATTGGGGGCATGTTTCCTTTGCCTGGATTTGGTCATATAGGCTCCTGGCTTTGGGGCCCGTAAGGGGTGGCTTTCAAGATTGTCCCCAGTGATCCCCCACCATCCAGTATTTTATGCCTTTGTGTAAATCCCTCCCTTTGGAGCGGGCCGGACTTATTAACTTGCTATTTTTTTGGGGGGGGCCGTACTGCACGGTTTGCAGGATCTTAGTTCCCTCACCAGGGATCGAACCTGGACCCTCTGCAGTGGAAGCGCAGAGTCCTAACCACTGGACCACCAGGGAATTCCCTTACTTGCATTTAATGAATATCACACAGCAAAAGTGATGAGATGTCACTTCCAAGATTAGGTTTCGTAGACTATGGGTTCCTATGCCCCAAATTCCTAGCCTCCTTTGCAGTAAGGATGGCCATGTATGGAAGTATGCTGTGGGGATTTCTAGGAAAGCTTTTTCTATCCTGATAAAAGGGAGATGCATTTAAAAAAAATATATTTATTTATAAATATTTATTTATTTATATCTGGCTGCATTGGGTCTTAGTTGTGGCATGTGGGATCTTCATTGCGACACGCGGGATCTTTCGTTGTGGTGCCTGGGCTTCTCTCTAGTTGTGGCCCACAGGCTCCAGAGCGCACGGGCTCAGTAGTTGCAGCGTGTGGGCTTACTTGCCCCACGGCATGTGGGATCTTAGTTCCCCGACCAGGGATCAAACCCACATCCCCTGCATTGGAAGGCGGATTCTTAACCACTGGACCACTAGGGAAGTCCCAGGGAGATGCATTTTTGTCTTGAATGTAGATGTGATACCTGGACATGCAGCAGCCATTTTGCAATCAGAAGGCAACAAGCCTGGGGATAAAGAGGACACACTAAAGATGGGGCAGCCAAAAAAGAAAAAGTCTGTGGTATCATGGAGTAGGTGAAAGGGCACCTGGAGCTGCCTAGTTCTGGATTCTGGACTTCTTGTTACATAAGAAAAATGCGTCCATGTGTTTAAGGAAAAAAAAAAGAAAAAAAAGACCAGAACATACCTTCCATCTTGGGTGTTCTCTCTTGGAACACTTATCCTAGTGGAAGCCAGCTGCTGTGTCATGAGGCAGCCCTGTGGAGCGAGTGAGTATGGAAGTGGATCCTCTAACCCCAGTGGAGCCTTGAACTGACCTCAACCCTGGCTGCAGCCTCATAAGAGACCTTAAGCCACAAGTACCCAGTGTGAAACTGAATAAAGGAAACTTCATTTAAAATAGAGGATTTCCCTGGTGGCGCAGTGGTTGAGAATCTGCCTGTCAATGCAGGGGACACGGGTTCGAGCCCTGGTCTGGGAAGATCCCACATGCTGCGGAGCAACTGGGCCCGCGAGCCACAACTACTGAGCCTGCGCGTCTGGAGCCTGTGCTCCGCAACAAGAGAGACCGCGATAGTGAGAGGTCCGCGCACCACGATGAAGAGTGGTCCCAGCTTGCCACAACTAGAGAAAGCCCTCGCACAGAAACGAAGACCCAACACAGCCATAAATAAATAAGTAAATAAATAAATAAAAATTTAAAAAAAAGAAATTAAGGCACAGTTACATAAGTTTTTTAAAAAATAAATAAATAAATAAAATAAAATGGAGTCAGGAGGCCAGAAGGGGGAGCTCTCATGCACTATCACTTAATGTCAATTACACATCCCAACAGGAAGAGATCTACCTTGCATTCCCAGCAGGAAAGTGTCTCTACTTTACTGCCCCAGCAGGAAGAAGGGAGTTTTCTTCTTGCCCAGCAATAGCCCAGCCAGTGGGAACTGTCACAACTTAGCCAACCGGAAGCCATCACTGCCCTGAACTCTTACTGTCCTCCAATGGACTTTCCTTCAAAGCAACCCCTCCCAACTTCCCCCTTTTCTCTAAACATAACATTCCTCTCCTTTGTTTGCTGGACTTGCCTACAGTTTTTGCTATGGCATGCTTGCCCCGAATTGCAATTCTCTGCTATTCCTGCATAAACCCATTTTGCTGGTAAAATAACTGGTTGTTTTATTTTTAAGGTCAATGCCAGCTAAGCCACTCCCAGATTCCTGACCCACAGAAACCGTGAGATAAATGTTGTTTTCTGCTGCTAAGTTTTAGGGTCATTTGTTACGCATCAGTAGATAGCTAATATAGGGCCTAATAAGCTAATATAGGGCTAATATAAGGACTATTAAAGAGGACTTCCCTGGTGACGCAGTGGTTGGGAATCCGCCTGCCAATGCAGGGGACACAGGTTCGAGCCCTGGTCCGGGAAGATCCCACATGCCACAGAGCAACTAAGCCTGTGCGCCACAACTACTGAAGCCCACGCGGCTAGAGCCCATATTCCGCAACAAGAGAAGCCACCGCAATGAGAAGTCCGCGCACTGCAATGAAGAGTAGCCCCCGCTCGCCACAACTACAGAAAGCCCACGTGCAGCAACGAAGATGCAACGCAACGCAGCCAAAAATAAATAAATTAATTAATTTAAAAAAAAGAAGGACTAATAAAGGGTTTGTTTCTGGGTGTTGCTATGGTGCAGTTAGCCAACATAGCCCGTCCAGAGTCTTAATTCTGCTGCAGAGCCAATTGTCTTGTCAGATGATCCAACAACTGCAACCAAAAGAGCAGGAAGGGTTAACTCCATCCAACAACGTTTTCTGGATAACCACATGAACAGCAAGATCTCGGCAGGGTGAGGTGCTGGATATCATGGTCTACTGTCCCACACCCTGACTTCATGTGTATTAGTCAAAAGGAGGGACTGAGAAGAAAACACAGCCTGACTGCTGTTAGCTGGAAGTTGATCTGGCTCTACCAGCTTGGCTAGCAACAATGTCACAGAACCTCAAGTGAGGCCATTCTGTGAGCAGCAAGATAGAAACAAGAGGCCTGAAATCGAGTCCCACCGCCTGAAGTCTAGTTAATTGTGCTGTGCCAACCTCAGTTTCCTGGTTTGGATAATGTACTAAAGTTACCTAAGATGTTACTGTTGGAGGTAGCTGGGTGGTGGGTACTCAACTCTGTACTCTTTTGCAACTTGTTGTGACCTGTGGGGATATGGGAACATGTGCATGCATATGGCTGATTCACATTGTTGTACGACAGAAACTAACACAGTATTGTGAAGCAATTACACTCCAATAAAGATCTATTAAAAAATACCTCTTCATAATCATGTCTGAGCACAGACAAAAACAAGGACACTGTGCAAACCAAAACTATGGTCAGAAGTCACACACCCTGGCTACCAGGAGCAACCATCATGTCTCACGCTTCCTAGCAGTAGCCTCGTGCCTTTCGTCCTGTCTCCTAGATAAAAATCAAGAGGCCCATGGGCTTCCCTGGTGGTGCAGTGGTTAAGAATCCGCCTGCCAACGCAGGGGACATGGGTTCGATCCCTGGTCTGGGAAGATCCCACATGCCGCGGAGCAACTAATCCCGTGCGCCACAACTACTGAGCCTGTGCTCTAGAGCCTGCAAGCCACAACTACTGAGCCCACGTGCCACAACTACTGAAGCCCGCGTGCCTAGAGCCTGTGCTCCACAACAAGAGAAGCCACCGCAGTGAGAAGCCCGCGCACCGCAACGAGGAGTGGCCCCACTCTCTGCAACCAGCGAAAAGCCCGCGTGCAGCAACGAAGCCCCAACGTGGCCTAAAATAAAATTAATTAATTAATTAAAAAAAAAAAATCAAGAGGCCCAAATAGAGAATTGTTCCACTTTCTGTCTGTGCCCGATTCAGAGCAAAACTACACCTCCTTGTTATAATTTTTTTTTTTTTTTTGGCTGTGCCACACGGAATGTGGGACCTTAGTTCCCCAACCAGGGATTGAACCCACGCCTCCTGCACTGGAAGCATGGAGTCTTAACCACTGGGCCACCAGGGAAATCCCAAAACTACACCTCCTTGAACCCAAATATAAGAACAAGGCCCTTCTCTAACTCTGGCTGAGATGCTCACAGGTCCCCATGGTGTGTGTCTCCCTGGTTACGAGGAGCCAGTAACCCAACATACCTAGCATTGTTCAACCAGAGTTCCTGACAGGTCTGCCCAGGCCACTGGGAGAGGGTGCAACAGACAGCTGGTGCTGCCTGCCATGGTCAGAGCCTGGAGTGTGGTTAGAGGGAAAGGTTTTTACCCCTAAAGTCCCCAAATTCTAGGAATCTGACACTTCAAAACTCTAGATTCTTTTTTTTTCTTACATTGGGCTAAAATATACATAACAAAAAATGTATCATTTTAACCATTTTTAAGTGTACAGTTCAGTGGCACATTAAGTACATTCACACTGTTGGACAAAACCATCACCACTATCCATCCACAGATATTTTGAATCATCCCAAACTGCAACTCTGTCCCCGTTAAACGCTAACTCCCCATTTCCTCCCCTACAGCCCCTGGTAACCCCCATTCTACTTTCTGTCTCTATAAATCTGATTACTCTAGGGACCTCATATTAGTGGAATCTTAGAGTATTTATCCTTTTGGTATTGGCTTATTATACGTAGCATAATGTCCTCGAGGTTCATCCATGTTGTAGCATGTGTCAGAATTTCCTTCCTTTTTAAGGGTGACTAATATTCCACTGTATGATATGCTGCATTTTGTTTATCCATTCATCTGTCTGTGGACACCTGGGTTGCTTCCCCCTTTTGGCTATTCTGAATAATGCTGCTATGACCATGAATGTGCAAGAATCTGTTTGATATTTGCTTTCAACTCTTTTGCGTATGTACCCAGAAATGTGTTGCTGGATCATGTGATAATTCTATGTTTAATTTGTTGAGGAACCCCCAAACTTCTCCATGCTGGCTGTGATTCTTTTCATTTGGCTGCGGCGGGTCTTAGTTGCGGCATGTGGGATCTAGTTCCCTGACCAGGTGTTGAAACTGGGCCCCTTGCATTGGGAGCACGGAACCTTAGCCACTGGACCACCAGGGAAGTCCCTGTGATTCTTTTTTTTAAATCAAATTATTTTGTTTATTTTTGTTTATTGAGGTGAAATTCACATGACATCAAATTCACCAATTGCAATGTAAAATTCAGTGACATTTAATACATTCATGATGTTGTGCAACCCTCACCTCTATCTAATTCCAGAATATTTTCACGACCCCAAAAGAAACCCAGGCCCCATTAGTAATCTCTCCCCAAACCCCCTTCTGCAGCCCCTGGCAACCACCAATCTGCTTTCTGTTCGTATAGATTTGCCTGTTCTGGACATTTCATATGAATGGAATCACACGCCCTGTGGTTTTTTGTGATTGGCTTCTTTCACTGAGCATGACGTTTAAAGGTTCATCCATGTTGCAGTGTCTATCAGTACTTCATTCCTTTTTATGGCGAGGGCTCTAGATCCTGAGTCTGTGGCTCTGAATGGTGCGTGTTCACCCACCACAGGACTACTGGCTCCAAGACTCAGGCCTGGAGAGAAGCCCATGGGTCCAGCCACGTGCAGCCTCGTGAAGCCCGGGCCCTGTGCCTTGCTCCTCCTCCACCTCGGCTGTGGGCTCCCACCCTGGCTAAAGGGCATGAGGCCCCTGCAGGCGTCTTGTCTTGAAAACAAATGTTTGAACAAGGGCTGAATTCAGCAAATATGCTGCACCTTCGTGTGGATGTCAATGACCGAATGGGCTGGGGTGGGGACCAGGCGTTAACATGTGACCAGCCCCCTCGAGGACACAAAGTCACTGTTTGCTTTCCGGGGTTGACCCTTCTCCCTGATAGATGCAATCTGTGGGCTCCCCGCTGTCCTTGCGCACCTCGGGTGTGTTTTCACTTTGCCCCGATAATGGCCAATCTGGTGCCTCTTTCCCTACATCAAACATGGACCTTTATCAACAACCCTGGGCTGGGGTCCCCTCAGACCCTGCGGTCATCCTGGCAATGCCTCTGGTCAAGGGCACTGCCCTTCGAACATGCACCCATTTTTATGCACCAGAAAACTGAAGCTTCTGGAAAACTGAGCTGCCCAGTCACTTTAACTAGTAAACAGCAAAGTCAGGATTTGACCCCTACCCTGGCCTTACATTTAGAGTCTTCACCCCCTCTCTGTGGGCCGGGATGAAGAGGGGAGGAAGGAGGGAGAGCAGGGGGTCGGACAGATTTTGTTCCAAGGCAATAAAGATCTATGGAGGGTGTGTGAGCTGGGGAGAAAAGTAGGTGTTAGATCCCTCGGGAGTGGGGGGAGGGCAGGGTAGAGGACAGAGTGCTGGCACGAGAGACAGAGGGGCTGGTTCAGAGCTTGAATGACAGGGATCAGGGGACCAGTGGGTGCTGGGAGTGGGTGAGAGAGAAGTTCATATTTCTCCCCTGATTGTGTTTTTCTTGATTTCATCAAACACGGTAACTGTGAGGGGCTATAAATTGTTGTAACAAGGCTTCCAGAACAATCTGGCTCTTTAAATCTAATACGGTGTGATAAAAGGTAACCAAAAAAGCCAAAGTTTTTATAAATCAAAAGATGAATAAGATTTACAATTACTGCTCATGAAACATTTCTATGATTTACTCTTTTTTAAAAAAATAATTTTTTTATTATTATTTTTATTTATTTTATTTATTTATTTTTGGCTGCATTGGGTCTTCGTTGCCGCACACGGGCTTTCTCTAGTTGCGGCGAGCGGGGGCTACTCTCCGTTGTGGTGCGTTGGCTTGTCATTGCAGTGGCTTCTCTTGTTGCGGAGCACAGGCTCTAGGGCGTGCGGGCTTCAGTAGTTGTGGCATGCGGGCTCAATAGTTGTGGCTCGCGGGCTCCAGAGCTCAGGCTCAGTAGTTGTGGTGCACAGACTTAGTTGCTCCGCGGCATGTGGGATCTTCCTGGACCAGGGCTCAATCCTGTGTCCCCTGCATTGGCAGGCGGATTCTTAACCACTGTGCCCCCAGGGAAGCCCCTATGATTTACTCTTAAAGGAAAAAAGTAGATTTCATGGTAATGTGAATAATGTGATCCAGTATTCAGTTTTTTTAAAAGGAAAAGAAAATCTTTCCCTCTTTAGATCTTTTTTCTTTTTTCATTATGTAAGGGCTTTGTGTTGCTGGGCTACTGTGAGTTTGACCTGTTCTTTGAGTGACTCATTGTCAGGTCAGGATTTGGAGGAAGCGATGTGGATGACCCAGAGAGGGGCAGCAGACTGCGCAGCAAATTTCATCAGGATTCTATACTGTGTGGTGGGTGGTGACCTGTGAGGTGAGCTGCCTCCTGAGGAGCTTCTGGTTTAGGGGGCATCCCAGGTCCCAGTCCCAGTCTGAGACCTGGCGCTGGGGAGGACAGAATTAAGGGTGGATCCTCCATCCTTGCACTGTTGTGCCCCAGGTGCACCTGAAACCAGCTGAACCTGAAGGTAACACAAGTAGTTGACCTGGCGAAGAGGTAGGTGTGACCACGCCAGTGGAAACTTACCTACTTCCTGTCCCAGGTCCTGTCTTCTGCTCAGTCTGGCTTCTTGACAACTCTCCCACCGCACCAGAACAAACAAGAATTTGGGTCCTCTGTCTTGGCCTCAGCTGCAGATGCCAAGATCAGCAGGGGAGACTGAGACACGCCTTCAGCCCTGGGGTGTGTGTGTAGGGGGGCGGGGAGCTGTGTGGCTTGTCCCTTCCCCCATTTAGGAGAACAAGTCAACAGGAGTGGGGGTGTAGATGGTGAGGAGGAACAGAAGGCTAGGTTGCTTCCTAGGGTGCCAGGGTGCATCAGGGTCGCTGGGGGCGGGGGGGGGGAGGAGCAGTTTTGGGAGGGAGGCTAGGGAGCTGCTGGCTTGGAGTCACCGGGTTGAACTCATGCAGATGTTCTGAGCATGTACAATGTACCTCCTCCCATGTACCCTGTGGGACGCAGCTCAGCTGCAGGCTATGGAGATGCCAGGAAGGGGTCAGGAGCCTGGGTGCATGCAAAAATGCTAAATAAAATATTAGCAAATTGAGTTCAGCTGCTTTTTAAAGGACAACATACCAGGGGCGTGCAAGGTATTATTCCAAGGAGGCAAGAAAAATTCAGCCTCAGAAAACCTCATTTACTCAATGAAGAGATGAAAGGAGAAAAATATCAAATGATCATCTCACCGTGCTGGAAAAACATTGGATAACATTCAGCAACCACTTCCAATCTTTTAAAAAGTTTTTAGTAAATGGGGAATAGGAAGAAATTAGTCTGATCAAAGGTCGTCATTAGAAAGGAAACATGTGCATTGTGTTGGATGGTGAAACAGAAGAGGTGACATATTCCAGAACAAGGTACGGCTGCTAACAGTCATGGCTAATATTTAATACTGATGCAGAAGTGCTAGTTAATGCAATAAGATAAGAAAAAGAACTGAGACCAGATGATACAATCGTCTAGAGAAAATCAAAAAGAATAAGCAAACAAAAATGGATAGAACCTAATGAAGAGACCAAAGGCAAGTCCAATATAGGTGGAACACAGAGGATTTTTAGTGCAGTAAAACTCTTCTGTCTGATACTGTAATGACGGAGAGATAACATGATGCTTTTATCAAACCCATGAACTGCACAACACAAAGAGTCAACTCTAATGTAAACTGTGGACTTCAGAGTTAATAATAATGCATCAATATTCACTCAGCAATTGTAACATTGGCACAATCAATTGTTCTAATGAAAGTTAAATAGGGAATTCCCTGGCAGTCCAGTGGTTAGGACTCTTCACTCTCACTGCCAAGGGCCCAGGTTCAATCACTGGCTGGGGAAGTAATACCCCACAAGGCGTGTGGCACGGCCAAAAAAAAAAAAAAAAGTTAAATATAGGGGAAACTGAGGGAGAGAGGGATATATGGAAGCTCTCTGAAATTTCTGCTCAATTTTTCTATAAACCTAAAACTGCTCTAAAATATAGTCTATTGATTAAAAAAAAATCAATAAAATAATTACCAAAAAAATGTGCTTACTACTGAGTCATTGCTAAATAAACATCAATATTCTACCATGAGTAAACTGCTTGGCACATAGTGTATGCTCAAGAAATGTGAACCATTTCAAAATATTCTTCTGATTATAAAAATTATTCACTTTAAAAATCAAATATACAATATGGGAAAGGAAACCTTACATATATCATCTTGACTCTTTGGGGGCATAGAATAGTCATGCTTAACCAGGAATGATTCTGTGCTCCCCCCAGACACTGGCAACGTCTGGAGACATCTTTGGTTGTCACAACTGGGGGTCGGGGGGCGGGGGTGGGGGGAGAAGGTGTTATTGATCTCTAGTGAGTGAAGGCCAAGGATGCTGCTTAACGCCCTACAATCCATAGGAGTATTCAGCCCAAAATGTCCACAGTGCCAAGGCTGAGAAATTCTGGCACAGACTAACTCTCTCTCTCTCTCTTTTATAATTTTTTTTATTTTTTCATCTAAGTGAGACCTGACTATTGATATCACTGGGCAACTTGCTTTTTCTTCCTGTCACCTGAGTCCTGGGCAGCCCCACCCTGGTCTTTTTATCACCTGCCTAGTTTTCTGTCATCTGAAAACACCATGTCCTGGATGCCAGGTTCTCAAGATGACCACCTGGATTTTCTTACTTTTTTTTTTTTTTTCCTTTAATCTCAATGGCTTTTCTGAACCCTGTTGTGTTCTCCACATACACTGGCCCATTTCCTTGGACAAGGGTTGAGTAGCATCATTCAAAGGTTTGGAGTCCCTGAGCCTTGCTGAGGCTTACTATAAAGTTATGGTAATCAAGACAGGTGGGACTGGGAGACTTCCCCGGTGGTCCAGTGGTTAAGATTCAGCGCTTCCACTGCAGGAGGCACGAGTTCGATCCCTGGTCGGGGAACTAAGATCCCGCATGCTGCGCAGTGCAGCCAAAAAAAGAAAAAGACAGGTGGTACTGGTATAGGCATACACCAGAAGTTCTCACCCAGGGGTGGTTTTGCACCTTCAGGGGATACTGGGAAACGTCTGGAGACATTTCTGGTTGTCAAGACTGAGGAGGGGGTGCGGCGGGGATGTGCTCCTGGCATCTGGTGAGTCAAGGGCAAGGATGCTGTTAAATATCCGACAATGCACAGGACAGTCCTTGCCACAAAGAATGGTCCAGTCCCAAATACCTGTAATGCTGAGGATGCAAAACTGTGGGATAGAGAAATAGACCAGTTGGCCAAAATAGGGCATCCAGAAATAACCCCACCCATATTTTGGCTCCTTGATTTTTTTTTTTTTTTTTGAAAAAGATGCCAATGGGACTTCCCTGATGGGCCAGTGTATAAGACTCCGTGCTTCCACTGCAGGGGGTGCGGGTTTGATCCCCAGTGGGGGAACTAAGATCCCACATGCTGAAGGGCATGGCCAAAAAAAAAAAAAAAAAAAGATGCCAGGGTAGTTCACTAGGGATTAGAAATGGGAAAACTTTTCATACAAAAAGTTTAACTCTTAAAAAAATGTAGTTTCTAGAAGGAAACAAGGAGAATGCCTTAGTGATCTTAAATTGAGCAAAAATTTCTTAGAGTGAACACAAAAGGCATCAACATCAAAAAAAAAAAATTACATTACCTTGATACCAAAGCCAGACAAAGACACTATAGAAAAAAAGAACACTACAGACCAATATCTCTTATGAATATTGATGCAAAAATTCTCAACGGTATACTACCAAATTGATTTCAGCAGCACATTAAAAAATTAAACACCATGACCAAGCAGGATTTACTCCTGGAATACAAGGATAGTTCAACATACAAAAATATCAATGTAATATATCACATTAACAAATTTCTTTTAAAATTTATTTATTTTATTTATTTATTTTTGGCTGCGTTGGGTCTTTGTTGCTGCGCGCGGGCCCTCTCCAGCTGCAGCGAGCTGAGACCACTCTTCATTGTGGTGCCTGGGCCTCCCATCGTGGTGGCCCCTCTTGCTGCAGAGCATGGGCTCTAGGCACCCGGGCTTCAGGAGTTGTGGCTCACGGGTCCCGGAGCGCAGGCCCAGCAGTTGTGGTGCACGGGCCCAGCTACTCTGTGGCATGTGGGCTCCTCCCAGACCAGGGCTCGAACCCATGTCCCCTGCACTGGCAGGTGGATTCTCAACCACTGCACCACCAGGGAAGCCCCACGTTAACAAACTGAATGAAAAAAAACCATGATTGCCTCAAATGATGCAGAAAAAAAAGCATTTGATGAAATTCAACACACTTTTGTTATAAAAACACTCAACAAACCAAGAATAGAAGGAAACTACCTTAATATAATAAAGACCATGTATGAAAAACCCACAGCTCACATCATACTCAATGGTGAAAGACTGAAAGCTTTTCCTCTACTATTAGGAATAAGACAAGGATGTCTGCTTTTGCCACTTTTATCGACATAGTATTGGAAGTTCTAGCCAAAGCAATTAGGCATGAAAAAGAAATCAAAGGTATCCAAATTGAAAAGGAAGAAATAAAATTATCTCTTCTGGCAGATGACATGATCTCATATGTAGAAAACCCTGAAGATTCCGTAAAAAACTGTTAGAACTAATAAACCATTTTATCAAAGTTTCAGAACACAACTTTGCAGGATGCAAATCAACACCCAAAAATCAGTTGCATTTCTTTTTTTTCTTATTGGGGTATAGTTGATTTACAATATTATATTGGTTTCAGGTGTACAACATAGTGATTCAAAATTTTTACAGATTATACTCCATTTAAATTACTATAAAATATTGCTATATTCCCTGTGATACAATATATCCTTGTAGTTTATTTTTTATTTTTTAAATTTATTTATTTATTTTTGGCTGCGTTGGGTCTTCATTTCTGTGCGAGGGCTTTCTCCAGTTGCGGTGAGTGGGGGCCACTCTTGATCGCGCTGCATGGGCCTCTCACTATCACAGACTCTCCTGTTGTGGAGCACAGGCCCCAGATGCGCAAGCTCAGTTGTTGTGGCTCACGGGCCCAGTCGCTCTGCGGCATGTGGGATCCTCCCAGACCAGGGCCCGAACCCGTGTCCCCTGCACTGGCAGGCAGACTCTCAACCACTGTGCCACCAGGGAAGCCCCTTATTTTATTTTATACATATTAGTTTGTACCTCTTAATTGTCTACCCCTATCTTGCCCCTCCCCATTCCCTCCCCCCAGTGGTAACCACTAGTTTGTTCTCTATATCTGTGACTATCTTTCTGTTTCATTATATTCATTCATTCACTTGTTTTATTTTTTAGATTCTACATATAAGTGATAGCATACAGTATTTGTCTATCTCTGTCTAACTTACTTCACTAAGCATAATACCCTCCAGGTCTATCCATGTTATTGCAAATGGCAAAATTTCATTCTTTTTAATGGCTGAGTATATTCCATTGTATATATACACCACATCTTCTTTATCCATTCATCTGTTGATGGACATTTAGGTTGCTTCCATGTCTTAGCTATTGTAAATAGTGCTACTATGAACATTCGGGTGCATGTATCTTTTTGAATTAGTGTTTGTGTCTTCTTTGGATATATACCCAGCAGTGGAATTGCTGGGTCATATGGTAGTTATATTTTTAGTTTTTTGAGAAACCTCCACACTGTTTTTCATAGTGGCTGCACCAATTTACATTCCACCAATGGTGTACAAGGGTTCCATTTTCTTCACATCCTCTCTAACATTTGTTATTTGTGTTCTGTTTGATGATAGCCATTCTGACAGGTATGAGGTGATATCTCTATGTGGCTTTGCTTTGCATTTCTCTGATGATTAGCCATCTTGAGCATCTTTTTGTGTGCCTGTTGGGGCCATCTGTATGTCTTCTGTGGAAAAATGTCTATTCAGGTCAGCTGCCCATTTTTTGATTGGGTCTTTTTTTTTGATATTGAGTTTTACGAGCTGTTTGTATATTTTGGATACTAACCCCTTATCAGTCATATCATTTGCAAGTATTTTCTCTCATGCAGTAGGTTGTCATTTCATTTTGTCAGTGGTTTCTTTTGCTGTGCAAAAGCTTTTAAGTTGAATTAGGTCTCATTTGTCTATATTTGCTTTTGTTTCTTTTGCCTTAAGAGACAGATCCAAAAAAGTATTGCTATGATTTATGTCAAAGAGTGTCCTGTCTGTGTTTTCTTCTAGGAATTTTGTGGCTTCCAGTCTTAAATTTAGGTATTTAATCTATTTTGAGTTTACTTTTGTATATGGCATGAGAAAATATTCTAATTTCATTCTTTATTAATTATTATTATTATTATTATTTGTGGCTGTGTTGGGTCTTGGTAGCTGCACACGGACTTTTCTCTAGTTGCAGCGAGCAGGGGCTACTCTTCATTGCAGTGCGTGGGCTTCTCATTACAGTGGCTTCTCTTGTTGTGGAGCATGGGCTCTAGGAGCGCAGGCTTCAGTAGTTGTGGCATGCGGGCTCAGCAGTTGTGGCCCGCAGGCTCTAGAGCACAGGCTCAGTTGTTGTGGTGCTCCACGGCATGTGGGATCTTTTTGGACCAGGGCTCGAACCCATGTCCCCTGCATTGGCAGGCAGATTCTTAACCACTGTACCACCAGGGAAGCCCCTAATTTCATTCTTTCACATGTAGCTGTCCAAGTTTCCCAGCACCACTCATTGAAGAGACTGTCTTTTCCCCATTGTATATTCTTGCTTCCTTTGTTGTAGATTAATTGATCATAAATGTGTGGGTTTTTTCTGGGCTCTTTATTCTGTTCCACTGACCTATGTATCTGTTTTTGTGGCCAGTACCATACAGTTTTTATTACTGCAGTTTGTAGTATAGCCTGAAGTCAGGAAGTGTGATACCTCCAGCTCTGTTCTTCTTACTCAAGATTGCTTTGGTTATTCAGGGTCTTTGGCGTTTTTATACAAATTTTAGAATTATTTGTTCTAGTTCTATGAAAAATGCTATTGGTATTTTGATAGGGATTGTATTGAATCTGTAGATAGCTTTGGGTAGTATGGTCATTTTAACAATATAATTTCTTCCAATCCATGAACACGGTGTATCTTTCCATCTGCTCTTGTCATCTTCACTGTCTTTCATCAGTGTCATAGTTTTTTGAGTACAGGTCTTTTATAGCCTTAGTTAGATTTATTCCTAGTTATTTTATTCTTTTTGATGTGATGGTAAATAGGATTGTTTTCTTAATTTCTCTTTTGGATAGTTTGTTATTAGTGTATAGAAATGCAACAGATTTCTGTATATTAATTTTATATCCTGCAACTTTACCTAATTCATTGATTAGCTCCAGCAACTTTTGGTTTGCATCTTTAGGATTTTCTATGTAGAGTATTATGTCATCTGCAAACAGTGACAGTTTTTGTTTCTTCCTTTCCAACTTGGATTTCTTTTATTTTTTTTCTTGTCTGATGGCTGTGGCTAGGACTTCCAATACTATGTAGAATAAAAGTAGCGAGAATGGACATACTTGTCTTGCTCTTGATCTTAGAGGAAATGCTTTCAGCTTTTTACCATTGAGTATGTTGTTAGCTGTGGGCTTATCATATATGGCTTTTATTATGTTGAGGTATAGTCTCTCTATACTCACTTCACGGAGAATTTTTATTATAAGTGGATGTTGAATTTTGTCAAAAGCTTTTTCTTCATCTATTGAGATGATCATATGATTTTTATTCTTCAGTTTGTTAATATGGTGTATTACATTGATTGATTTGTGGACATTGAACCAAACTTGCATCCCTGGGATAAATCCCACTTGATCATTGTGTATGATCCTTTTAACATATTGTTGAATTTGGTTTACTAGTTTTTTGTTGAGGATTTTTGCATCTATGTTCATCAGTGATATTGGCCTGTAATTTTCTTTTTTGTGTGATATCTTAATCTGGTTGGGGTATTAGGATGATGCCAACCTCATAGAATGAGTTCGGAAGCATTCTTTCCTCTGAAATTTTTCGGAATACTTTGAGAAGGATAGGTGTTAACTCTTCTCTAAATGTTTGGTAGAATTCACCTGTGAAGGCATCTGGTCCTACACTTTTGTTTGTTGGAGTTTTTCTTCTTATTATTATTATTACTGATTCAATTTCATTATTGGTAATTGATCTGTTGATGTTTTCTGTTTCTTCCTTGTTCAGTCTTGGGAGATTTTACATTTCTAGGAGTTTACCCATGTCTTCCAGGTTGTCCATTTTACTGAGGTATAATTGTTTATAGTAATCTTATGATCCTTTGTATTTCTGTGGTGTCAGTTATAACTTCTTTTTCATCTCTGATTTTATTGATTTGGGACCTCTCTCTTCTTTTCTTCTTGAGTCTGGCTAAAGTTTTATTGATTTTGTTTATATTTTCAAAACCAAGCTCTTAATTTCATTGATCTTTTCTATTGCTTTTTTGGTCTCTGTTTCATTTATTTCTGCTCTGATCTTTACAATTTCTTTCCTTCTTCTAACTTCGGGTTTTGTTTGTTCTTCTTTTTCTAGTTCCTTTACATGTAAAGTTAGGTTGTTTATTTGACTTTTTCTTGTTTCCTGAGATAGGCTTTTATCTCTATAAACTCCCCTCTTAGAACTGCTTTTCCTGCATCCCATAGATTTTGGATCATTGTGTTTTCATTTTTATTTGTCAGGTATTTTAAAATTTCTTCTTTGATTTCCTCAGTGACCCATTGGTTGTTTAGTAACATATTGTTTAGCCTCCATGTGTTTGTGGTTTTTTGCAGTTCTTTTTTTTTCTTGTAGTTGCTTTCTAGTCTCACAGTGTTGTGGTCAGAAAAGATGCTTGACATGATTTCAGTTTTCTTAAATTTACTGGGACTTGTTTTGTGGCCTAACATGTAATCTATCCTGGAGAATTTTCCATGCACACTTGGAAAAAATGTGTATTCTGCTGCTTTTGGATGGAATGTTCCATATATATATATATATGGAGTCCTAGTGTGTGACACACATTTGATCTAGTGTGTCATTTAAGGCCAGTGTTTCCTTATTAATTTTCTATCTGATAACCTGTCCAGTGATGTAAGTGGGGTGTTAAAATCCCCTACTATTATTATGTTACTGCCAATTTCTCTCTTTATGTCTGTTAATATTTGGTGGGAATGTAAAACAGTATTTTAAAAATTAAATAGTATTTAAAACAGGAATGTAAAACAATATTTAAAAAATTAAACCAAATTACCATATGATCCAGTTTTCCACTTCTGGGTATAATCCCCAAAGAATTGAAAGCAAATATAGAATGATATTTTGACATCAATAGTCACAGCAGTATCATTCACAATAGCCAAAAGGTGGAAACAATCCAAAAGTCTATTGATGGATGAATGGATAAACAAATGTGGTATATACATACAGTGGAATATTAGTCAGCCTCTAAATGGAAGGAAATTCTGACAGCTGCTTCAGCATGAATGAACTTTGAAGACATTATGCTAAATGAAATAAGCCAGACACAAAAAGACAAATAATGTATGATTCACTTATATGAGCTCCATAGAATAGTCAAATTCATAGGCAAAGAAAATAGAATGGTGAGGAAATTCCCTGGCGGTCCAGTGGTTAGAACTCCAAGCTTCCACTGCAGGGGGCCCGGGATTGATCCCTGGTTGGGGAACTAAGATCCTGCAAGCTTCATGGCACAGCCAAAAAATAAAATAGAATGATGGCTACCAGGGGCTGGTGGGAGAGGAGAATTGGGAATTAGTATTTATGGGTATAGAATTTCAGTGTCAGATGAGTAAAAAGTTCTGGAGATGGATAGTCGTGATTGTACAACAATGTGAATGTACTTAATGCCACTGAACTATACACTTAAAAATGGGGGCTTCCCTGGTGGTGCAGTGGTCGAGAATCTGCCTGCCAATGCAGGGGACACGGGTTCGAGCCCTGGTCTGGGAAGATCCCACATGCCGTGGAGCAACTAGGCCCGTGAGCCACAACTACTGAGCCTGCGCGTCTGGAGCCTGTGCTCCGCAACAAGAGAGGCCGCGATAGTGAGAGGCCCGCGCACCGCGATGAAGAGTGGCCCCTGCTTGCCGCAACTAGAGAAAGCCCTCGCACAGAAACAAAGACCCAACACAGCCAAAAATAAATATAAAAATAAATTAATTAATTTAAAAAAATGGTTAAAATCATGACTTTTATTTTATGTAATTTTTGTCACAAAGAGGAAAGGAAAAAATTATAATTTTTCGGAAATCAAAACTACAATTCTGATCTTTCAAAGGGAGTATTAAGCAACTAAAGAGGCAAGACACAATTTGGGAGAAAATATTGGCAATGCTTATAACCAATGAAGAACTTGTATCCAGAATACAAAAATAATTCTTGCAACAATAAGAAAATAAAGAACCCAATTAAGAATTGGGCAAAAGGTTTGAATGATACTTGGTCAAAACTATATGGATAGATAACAAGCAAGCGAAAAGATGTTCAAAATCTTCAGTCATCAGAAAAATATAAATCAATACCACATTGAGATACTACCCCACACACACTAGAATGGCCAAAATTAAAAGGATGGACCATGTAAGTTCTGTCAAGGATGTTGAGCAGTTGGAACTCATATATTGTTTGTGACAGTGTAAAATGAGTCAACTACTTTGGAAAACAGTTTGACAATTTCTAAAATAAACATACACCTACCGTTGGATCCAGTCATTTCATTCCTAAGAATTGACCCAAGAGAAATGTAAGTTCACACAAAAACATGTACACTAATGTTTTTAGCAACTTTATTTGTAATAGCCCAAAGCTGGAAATAACATGAATGTTAGTGAATGGATGAACAGACAGTGGTCCATCCATATAGTGGAGTACTACTCAGCAATAGTAAGTGATGAACTACCGATACACACGACAACATGGCTGGATCTCTAAAACAGCAGCCAGACCAGCTTGTTCTGCCTGCACTGGGAAGCCTCAGCCCTGCTCCCTGCCGCACCCCCAAATGTGCTTTGAGGAAGGACCATCAACCAGCCGAAAGTCTGGTTCCCACCTTACTCAGTCACTGATTTAAAATTTATGATGGTCATTTTTTTTTTTTTTTTTTGGCTGTGTTGGGTCTTCGTTGCTGTGCGAGGGCTTTCTCTAGTTGCGGCGAGCGGGGGCCACTCTTCGTCGCGGTGTGCGGGCCTCTCACTGTCACGGCCTCTCTTGTTGCGGAGTACAGGCTCCAGACGCGCAGGCTCAGTAGTTGTGGCTCACGGGCCTAGTTGCTCCATGGCATGTGGGATCTTCCCAGACCAGTTCTTCGAACCCGTGGCCACTGCATTGGCAGGCAGATTGTCAACCGCTGTGCCACCAGGGAAGTCCTGTGATGGTCATTTTTAAGTCCAAATCTAAAGGTCTCCATAAAACAGCCTGCACAGAGGGCCAGGTTTCTGAGTGGTCAAGAGAGGCCAGATCAGGAGGGGTATATTCATTTCCTGAGGCTGCCACAGCTTAACACAATAGAAAGTAATTTTCTCGCAGTACTGGAGGCCCGAAGTTCGAAATCAAGATGTTGGCAGGGCCGTGTTTCCTCTGAAGGCCCTAGGATAGAATCCCTCCCCTGCCTCACTTCCAGCTTCTGGTGACTCCAGCAATCCTTGGCATCCCTTGGCTTGTAGGTACATTACTCATCTCTGCCTCTTTGTTCACATGGTTTTCTCCCTGTGTGTCTGTGTCTTTTCTCCTCTTGTAATAAGGACACAGTCATTAGATTCAGGGCCCATTCTAATCAGTATGACCTAATTTTTATTTTTAATTAATTTGTTTATTTTTGGCTGCATTGGGTCTTCATTGCTGCACGCAGGCTTTCTCTAGTTGTGGCGAGCGGGGGCTACTCTTCGTTGTGGTGCGTGGGCTTCTCATTGCGGTGGCTTCTCTTTGTTATGGAGCACAGGCTCTAGGCGTTTAGGCTTCACTAGTTGTGCACGTGGGCTCAGTAGTTGCGGCTCACGGGCTCTAGAGCACAGGCTCAGTAGTTGCGGTGCACAGGCTTAGTTGCTCCGCGGCATGTGGGATCTTCCTGGACCAGGGATCGAACCTGTGTCCCCTGCACTGGCAGGCGGATTCTCAACCACTGCGCCACCAGGGAAGTCCCAGTATGACCTAATCTTAACTTGACCAAGCACACCTGCCAAGACCCTATTTTCAAAGAAGCTTACATTCTGAGTTTCCAGGTAGATGTGAATTTTGGGGCTACCATATTGAACCTAGTATAAGGGCCCCAACTGCCAAATGAGCAGGGGACGTTTCCCTGGAGGCCATGGGAGCCATGGCAGTTGTGGGCAGAGGTGGGTACAGCCAGCTCTCAGGGTCACAGAAACCCCAAGGGCTGGTGCAGGGACAGTGTACAAAGGGCAGTGAGGAGGGGATGCTTTGGGAGGGAGTCAGGAGGGGAGAGAAGCTGTGTGTCTGGGAAGGCAGTGTAATGCACCCTAGCGTGGGAGTGATCACCTTGCTCTGATGCTTTAAATACTCAGGTTTATTCATCATAGGCTCGGGGATAGTGATAAAGAGATTTGCACTCAGATCTGACTGAGGAGATCTAGGGTGACAGCCAGAATGATTTTTCAGAGAAGACAGAACCTCAAGAGTCCATTTACTTGATGTGCGTGGATGAAGTCTCCAACCAAGGGTCAGCCGCATCTCTGGTACGTGAGCTCCCCTGTATACCAGCAACACGTCGTCAACGGAGCCTCAGCATCACGCAGCACCCAGGGCTGTCCCTGCCTTGACCCGACTCACTGTGCGACCTCAGGCAACCTCGCTGAGCCTCAGTTTCTTCCTCTGTAAAGTGGGCTCATGGTCCTTAATGGTTGAGATGGGTAAAGTGTCCAGGCACAGAAGGAAGGCTGAAAACATTATTCCTCCTTTCTCCTCCCCTCCTCCTCACAAGATCAGAGGCCATGTGACGTCTGTCCCTCCAAAGGGAGGAAAACAGGGAAGGGATGAAGGAGGGAGAGCTGGTGTCCAACTCTCGATGAGTCTCTGGTTTGTTCTGTGACCTCGGCCAAGTCAATGCCCCTTTCCAGGCCTTGGTTTCCCTACCTGTGAAGTGGGCATAAGGGGTTGGGCCTGAGGACCTCCAAAATCATTGCTAAGGTTCAGATACTTCCCAGGGAAGAACTGGGGTCTTTCTCAGACCCCAGTGTTGGGCCTGGGGATTTCCCATGTTGTCCAGAGGGGACTCCAACATCTTTCTCTTGTAGGTAGAGAAATATCTGGCCTTGTTTTGGGGGAGTGGGCAGGGGTGCAGCATCTAAGACTTGGGTCCAGCTGGAAGGAGGAAGCAGGATAAAATGACTTTCTGGAGGTGGGGCTTCACCTCTTCCCATAGGGCAGGGACGTGCAGTCCC
Organism: Balaenoptera physalus; assembly: GCF_965194825.1. Lineage (NCBI taxonomy): Eukaryota > Metazoa > Chordata > Mammalia > Artiodactyla > Balaenopteridae > Balaenoptera > Balaenoptera physalus. The sequence goes on along the minus strand of NC_138890.1, from coordinate 12,675,895 downwards.
AAGCTTATTTGCATATGATGTGGCCTAGCCAATAGGAGCCCAAGACCATCGGCTCATGGCCTGGGATTGGCTCCCCTGGGGTTCCATCCCAGGCGGTCGGTCCCTGACTGTCTCAGAGGTCTGTCTCTCGCAGGTCAAGACCTTTGTCATGTTCACTGCCTGGGGTCCTGGAGCCAGCTCCATTCATCTCCTTCTGACCCAGGAAGAGCTGATGGTCCTCGTCAGTGCGCAGGAAGTCAGGAGGCCGCTTGGCTCCTGGGGGCAATTCTTCAGCACCCTGGGGGGAGGAGAGAAGAAAGACCCTGTCATAAAGACCACTTCTGCTGTGTCAGCTCAGATATCCTCCAGTTGGGGACAGAGGGCCTGGGAGGACAGAACCTGGGCAGAGCTGCACAATATCCCCTTGCCCAGTGCATAGGTCAGTCCTGTCCCTTCTGCCTCCAAAACCTCCATCCACTTCTCTCCCCCATGCCCGTGTCACCTACAGTCCAGGCCATCAGTGCTTCCGTGGATGCCTGCCCACCTCCTCTCTCTGACTCTGCCTTATTGTTCTTCAAGAAAATAAATATTTTCCCACAGCAGCTGGAGGGAGCTTTAAAACACTTAAGCCAAATCCCCTCCCTCCCCAGCTCTCACCGTTGAGTCTGCTCTGGCCTCAGACCCTTTGCACCTGCTGTGCCCTCCACCAAGAATGTCCTTCCCTCAGATTTCCCTGTGGCTGTCTCCTTCTCACTCTGGACTCTATTAATGTCACCTCTTCCAAGAGGCCATCCCCATCATAGTATTCTGCTTTATTTTCTTCCTACTCTTCACCACCTGCTTAGATCCTATTCCTTTCTTGGTTTAGCTTTCTTCTGCTCCTGCCAGTACGGGTCTGGGTACACAGCAAGTGCTTAATAAACAAGGGAATGAAACAGGGAATCCAAAGCAAGAGCAGGCCTGGATCAGACCCCCCAGGGACAATGTTTCTCAAACTCAGGACATTCCAATAGCAACCGCACGGCTTTGGCCAAGGTTGGTCTACTCCCTGTGGTGTTTCTTATGTAAGATTTTTCCTAAGTTGACTCACTTTTGAATTAAGCAATTTTATTTTCAGGAGACATTTTGTATCAACACCAAAAGACAAACCCGTTTCACTTGCCATAGATTGGAAGTAATTGTAAAAACAGATACAATGAAAATGAATTCTGCTCAGTGCTTGTTAAAGGGGGTAATAGAAAGTGTTGAAGACACATTAGCTCCCAACTGAGCCTTTCCACTGGAGGTAAGGAGAAGTTGAGAAAGACAAAGATGGTGACTCACCCTGTCACTTCCCTGAGTTATGGCCACACACAGAGTACCCGAAGCCACTTCACTGCCCCTCCCCCAACTCCGGGAGCACAGCCCTGAGACTGACCTTCATCAAGCTGTCATCCAGGGTGGCCACTTCTTCCTTAGGGGCCACAGATGCCGTCTGCCGTGTGAGGTCCCACCACAGCAGACCAGGACCCAGGGCACTGCGCTTGGTGGGGCCTGAGGGGGCAGAGAGAAAATGGAACTATTTAGCGAGGGGTGGGGGGCGGGGACTGGACACCAGGCCCTGGGGAGGGGAAGGGAGAGCTCTGATGGTTTCCAATCCGAGATCCGATAGTGACCCACTGGGGACACTGGCAAGCCTCTGCCCCTCTCTGGGCTTCAGTTTTCTCATCTATACAGTGAGGGGTTGTAATAGAACAACAGTGGATGGCCAGGAGCGTCCGGCCCATGGTCCGTTCACTCCTATGTCCCTATCGTCTAGAATATTGTCCAACAGAGAAAGACTCAATAAAGGCCTGGTGAATGTAAAGTCTGAGACTCAGGAAGCGAGAACAGGTCCTATTATCTCTATTGATTTCTTTTGATCTCTTTCCACTTCTCCATGAGCTTCAGAATTCCTGGAGGAGCGCAGAGTTGCTAAGGCCTTGATGAGAAGATATATCAGCACCAGGGACAGCGTCTCGTGGCCCTACCCGACTTCCTCTAGCAAAGACTTAATTTTGGGGGGCGAAGAGGGAATAGAGAGGTGGATAGGGGATGCCTCTGTTTCTGCCTTTGCAAAATAGGACAAGTCCCACGAGGTGGAGGGTTGTCCTGAAGGTGACGCAGCACAAAGGGTGTAGATGCGGCTAGCACGCAGTGGCCACTTGGCTGGCAGAAGGATCCTTCCTTCCCTCCCTGTCTGGTGGGTCCTAGAGGCAGAGGGATGGTCAGGATGACGTCTAAGGATGCCACGCGCCCTCCTTACCCGTCAGGCAGCTGACGAGGGCTCCACATAGCACGGTGCTCAGTGTGCCCAGGGCACCATAATAGAGATAGGAAATGGCGTAGAAGCTGTCAGCCAAGGTGTGTTGATCAGGGTCCATTTCGAGGCTGGGGGAGGGAGAGATGAGCTTGAGTCTAAAATCCACTCCCAGTCCATTTGCTTCTTCCTGTCTCCACTCCCACGACCCAGCCCAGTCCTCCGTTATCGCTCATCTGGACATGTGCCAGTTCTCCTTCCCTGCTGCTATCCCACCAGCACCCTCAGGCATTCTGTACACACAAGCAGAGGGAGCGTTACTAAAATGTAACTCAGGGCTTCCCTGGTGGCGCAGTGGTTGAGAATCTGCCTGCCAATGCAGGGGACATGGGTTCGAGCCCTGGTCTGGGAAGATCCCACGTGCCGCGGAGCAACTAGACCCGTGAGCCACAACTACTGAGCCTGCGCCTCTGGAGCCTGTGCTCCGCAACAAGAGAGGCCGCGATAGTGAGAGGCCCGCGCACCACGATGAAGAGTGGCCCCCGCTCGCCGCAACTAGAGAAAGCCCTCGCGCAGAGACGAAGACCCAACGCAGCCATAAAAAAAAAACAAAAACAAAAACAAAAAAACCCAGTAACTTAAGCCTCATTAAAAAAAAAAAAATGTAACTCAGATCACCTCCTGCTACTGCTCATCACCCTGCATGGACCCCTATTGCCCTCAGAATCAAACCAAATTAAGCTCTAAGAAGGAAACAGCTGTGAATCTTTAGGACCTTGGATTTGGCAATAGTTTCTTAGATGTGATAGCAAAAGCACAAGCAACCAAAGAAAACACAGAGGGAATTCCCTGGCGGTCCAGTGGTTAGGACTCCTTGCTTTCACTGCTGAGGGTGGGGCGGGGGGTTCAATCCCTGGTCAGGGAACTAAGATCCTAAAAACCACGTAGCACAGCCAAACAAAACAAAACAAAGAAAACATAGATAAACTGGACTTCATCAAAATGGAAAACGTTTGTGTATCAAAGGATACTGTCAATAGAATGAAAGACAACACAGAATGAGAGAAAATAGTTGCACATCATACATCTCATAAGGATCTAATATCCAGAATTATAAAGATATAAAGAATATATAAATTACAACTCAACAATGAAAAGACAAATGGCCCAGTTTAAAAGTGAGCAAGGGATCTGAGTAGACATTTCTCCAAAGAAGATATAAATATGGCCAGTAAGCACAGGAAAAGATGGTCAACATCATTAGTCATTAGGGTAACACAAATCAAAACCACAATGAGATATCACTTCATACCCAGTAGGATGGCTAGAATTTTTAAAAGGGGAAAATAACAAGTATTGGAGAGGATGTGGAGAAATTGGAACACTCATACATTGCTGGTGGGAATGTAAAATGATGTAGTCACTGTGGAAAAGTCTGGTGGCTCCTCAAAAAGTTAAACATAGAATTACCATATGATCCAGCAATTCCACTCCTAGGTATATATCAAGAGAAATGAAAACATATGTCTACACCAATACTTGTACACAAATGTTCATAGCAGCACTGTTCACAATCACTAAATGTCCGTCAACTGATGTATAACTGATTCACTTTGTTATAAAGCAGAAACTAACACACCATCGTAAAGCAATTATACTCCAATAAAGATGTTAGAAAAAAAAGGATAAATAAAATTGATCCACCCATACCGTGAAATATTACTCAGCCATAAAAGGAATGAAGCACTGATACACACTACAGTGTGGATGAACCTTAAAAACACCACGCTGAGTGAAGGAAGCCAGAGACAACAGGCCATATAGTGTACAAGCTCATTCACATGAAATGTCCAGAATAGGCAAATCCATAGCGACAGAAACTGGATTAGTGGTTGCCAGGGGCTAGAGGGAGGTGGAAATGGGGAGTGACTGCTAAAGTGTACAGAGTTTTATTTTGTGGTCTATTTTTGTTTTGCTTGTTTTTGTTTTTGAGGTAATGAAAATGTTCTTCAGTTAGTGGTGATGATTGTATAACCAGGGGAATATACTAAAAACCACTTTTAAACGGCTAATTTTATGGTCTGTAAATGATATCTCAATTTGGAAAGAAAAGAATCAGATTCCTCTGGCTGGACCTCATCTCCTATCCTTACTCCTCCCATTAAATCCACCCCAACCTCACCATAGTTGGAATGCACTAAACTGAACCCTGGGGGACTTCCCTGGTGGCGCAGTGGTTAAGAATCCGTCTGCCAATGCAGGGAACACGGGTTCGATCCCTGGTCCGGGAAGATCCCACATGCCGTGGAGCAACTAAGCCCGCGTGCCACAACTGCTGAAGCCCACGCGCCTAGAGCCCATGCTCTGCAGCAAGAGAAGCCACCGCGACGAGAAGCCTGCGCACCGCAACGAAGAGTAGCCCCCGCTCGCCACAACTAGAGAAAGCTGCCCGCAGCAACGAAGACCCAACGCAGCCAAAAAAAAAAAAAAAAAAAAAAAAGATTAAACTGAACCCTGGTCTCAGAGCCTTTGCACTTTCTTTCCCCTCTGCTGGGAATGCCCTTCCCTGACTTCTTCCTGCTCCCCGCTCCTCCTCTCAATCGGGATTCAGCTGAAGGATCCCTCCCTGGCCACGCCTCCCGCTCAGACCTGCTCACTCACCTGGAGGCCCTGCTGGAGGCGTTGGCGGCGAGAAGCGGGTCTAGGAGGCCAGAGGCGTTGGCCGAGGGCACAGCACAGCCGGCGGCCGATGAAGGCAGGACCCCCATGGACTGTGCACTAGGCGGGTACAGAGTGGCACCCACGGCCACCCACAGCGACAGCGCCAAGCCCACCGCCAGCCCGGACAGGACGCCCTGATGGGGGACCCAGTGTCAGTGGAGGGTACTCCCAGCCCCTCACCTCGCTCAGCCCCACTCACCAGCGTATTGCAGGCGGGGAGGAACATTCCCAGGATGAAGGCTCCTAGGAGGGGGCCGCTGATGACTCCCATGATGGTGAAGGAGCCCTGGGAGAGTGGGTGGGGGTGAGACTGAGAGCAGAGCTCTCCCACCTTTCCTGTCCTCAGTTTACCCGCTGGGAAAGGAAGACCTGGGGAATTCTACTGTGGACCTTGAGACTCCTCTGTGCCCTAAAGGGGAGGGGACTCCCCAAAGGGGAGGGGACTCCTTGTGCCTGCCTCTCTCCCAAAGATGCTGATTCTCTCTCTTGACAAACTTGGTTCCACCTCCAGGCCAGGAGGAGGCCCTTCTTGCCCCCAGGCCACCACTCCCCCTCCTAGCTGTCCCCCCCCCCCCAACCGCCCCGCTTCTGGCCAGGTGGCTGCAGGAAGTATCCTGCCTGTGGCATCAGTCAGAACTCAGTTCTGCCGCTGACATGTATAACCTTCTCGGAGCCTCATTTCGACGTGGATGTTGCCTCACCTCTTGGGGAGATTAGGGCAGGGTGGGGAGCGGGGCTCACCTCGAGAACGCCGCCCCCCAGCAGGGAGGACAGAGCTGCCACAGTGAGACAGGCCGAGCCGTAGATGAGCGCTGTAGTGGATGGGGATGGCACTGTCAGCGGGGAGAGGCTGCCCTGGCCCCCCACCCAGGTCCCCCCAACTCACACAGCCCCTTGGAGATGATGACAAGTCTCCGGGGGGTCAGACTCGGCAGCCGAGGTTTGATGAGGTCCTCCACAGTGACGGCAGCCATGGCATTGATGCTGGTGGATGCAGTGCTGGCGGGTACAAGGGAGGGGGGAGGGGTGTCCTCAGGCCACATCAAGGGATTGGCCACACAGCCCCTGGGGCCTACCTGCTAGGGGAGGCCCCCAGCTGCCCACACTATCTGGCCTGCCAGGACCCCCAGCCAGCCCAGGGGCAGAGGCAGGGGCGACAGAATTCCTCAGGAGTGGAGATGCCCACATCCCCACACTACCCCATAGACCTGAGACACCCTCGCAGGAGCAAGGACACCCATGACCAAGGACACAAATGACACAGGTTCTCATTACAGAGCAATAATGGGGTGCAGAGAACAGTCACATGGAACTCTGGTCACAGCAGGAGCAGGCCAGAAGCTGCGGAAGATTTGAAACCACCAGAGTGTAAGGCCCCTGAGGGCAAGAATGGGGGACCGCTTGGCCATGGCTGTGCCCCAGTATTTAGAACAGCAGTACCTGCCACATAGGTGCTTAACAAACATTTGTTTGGGGGATGGAGGACAGAAAGAAGGGAAAGGAGTCTCGTGTGGCCCTGCCAGGCAATAAGAAGGTAAAGATTCCGGAGCTGGGGTCCTTATGCCCAGGGTGTGCCCTTTGACAGAGCCCACCTGATGGGGACTGAGCAGTAAATGATGGACATGCCCAGAACATTCCATCCCACAGGGGAGTGGCTGGTACAGACAAGGAGGACCCACGGGCTCAGATGTGGCCAAGTGAGCAAGCTGCGCCACTCACCTGAGGGTGCCACTGTAGGCACAGGCCAGAAAGAGCCCAGGGACTCCAGGCAGGTCCTCGAAGATGTCCAGCACCATCAGGGGCATGTACTGGGGGGAATCAGGGGTCAACCTCCAGGACAGCAGCACCCCAAGGGCAGGGGCTTCTGTCTGTCCTTACACTGCACATCCCCAGCACCCTGTACAGACCAGGCTCACAGTGGGCACTTAGCGTGTGTGTGTTTGTTGATTGACTTTGTGATACCATGCAAAGAGCCCTGGGACCTGAGTGAGGCAAGGTCCTGTGTCATCCCCACTTTACTGATGGAGCCAGTGAGACCAAAGAGGTACACACCTTGCTTGAGGTTACACAGTCAGACAGTCCAGGATCTGACCCCAGAGGAGGATCTGATGGGATGGTCTTGCAGCCTCTGCCAGCTCTGAGCCTCAGGGTCAGAGATCTCGCCAGGGTGTGCAGGTCTAGGTCTTGGCCCTGGTGCTGCCCCTGACTTGCCTGTGGACCTCAGGCAATTGCTCTACCCGTGACCTCCTGCCTCAGTTTCCTCATCTGGAAGTCAAGGGCCATGGCAACCTTGGCCTCATCACGTGTTGAAAGATCTGATGGGAAATTAACTGCTTGTGAAGGGAACAGCATGAGGCACAGAGTAGACACTTGGGACATGAGAGAGGGTCATTATGGTTAATGTCATCATTTCATGATGGACCATGGTCCCATCTCCTCCTTGAGAGCCTTCAGGTAGTCTGAAATGCCCCTCCCCTACTCCCTCCCATGGCTTCCCATCACCTCCCAGATCCTCCTGTGAGCTGAGCTCTTTCCTGCCTCTGGACCTTTGCACAGGCTGTCTCTACTTTTCCACTCTCACCCGCAGAGACTCATCCAGAGGTTCACAGTGGGGGTGGGTAGATAGAAGTGGCCTAGGAGCCTGGACCAGACTCACCTGGTCTGGGGCAGAGATACGCCCTGCCAGGAGAGGGTCACAGTCAAGGTAGAATGTGAACATGATGATACCACAGGCAGCAGCACTGGACACGATCAGGAACAGGCCCAGTTGGTTGATGAGCACGGCCCTGGGGGGAGAGGTGGTCTCAGAAGGGGAGGGGAGCAGCAAGTCCCCGAGGTATCCGCTTTGCCCCTCCCAAATACTCACAGCTTGGCCTGTTTCTCCGTGCGACAGGCCATGTAACGCTGCACCTGTGCTTGGTTCACACCATACATTGAGAGCCACACCAATGTGCCACCGACAACAAAAGTCCAGAATGTGTAGCGGCTTCTTGGGTCCAGGTCAAAGCTGGATGAGGGCAGGGCAAGTCAGCCATGTGGGGATGCCACACTGACTTCACCTTCCCAAAGTGCCCCAGATAGCCATTCTGGACCTTATGGGCCTTAAAGGGATATTTGGGGTAGGTTCTGAAGTGTGAATAGGAGTTTGAATCATCCATGTATGCATTCAGAAAACATTTTTTCTATGTTCAGCTGGGAGCTCAGAGAGCCTGCAGTCCCCAGTCTGGGCTAGGGGGTGGGGTGGTGCAGAAGACTGGGCCAGATGGAGGGATGGGGGCTATGGGAGTACAGAGAGGGGGAGCCAGGGTTCTGTCCATGGGGAGTCTGGAGGGGGGGAGCAAGGAGGGCTTCCTGGAGCAGGAGGCATTGGTTGGCTTCTCCCAGGGCAGACAGATGTCAGCTCCATCGTTTGGCAGTATCCCCCTTTATGTTTTCACTTACTCCATCAGGTTGATCCTGGAGTGGTTCTTGGCAAGCTCAAGTACTTGCCCAGGTCCACCCATGAGCATAGTTCCGCGAGCCAGGACAACCCAGAAACCACTCAGCATCACTAAGACCTGAAACACGTCGGTCCAGATCACAGCCTTCATGCCGCCCTGCAAGATGTGACAGAGAGGGAGACAGGGTGTCAGACGGGAATCTGTCTGGGGCCTACAGGACAGGGCAGAGGTAGGAGGGAGGAGTCAGGTGGCGGACCTGGCTGGGGCCAACCTGGCCTGGCCTCCAGCAGTGGCTGGGACCAATACCCCTCTCTGTCTCGGTTTCCTTATCTGTAAAATGGGGGTAATAACAGTACCTTCCTCAGGGTATCATTGTGAGGACTAAATTAGTTAATACAAGAAAAATATTTGGAAGAGCATCTGGCACATACAAGTGTTCAGTGAGTGATGGCTGCCACCATTATTATCATTATTAGTACTACTGTTATTATTAGCTGTTGTTTTTACCCATCCAGCCTTCATGTCTTTGGCATGTTCTTCATGTTTTTGTCTTGGCAGCCCCTGGATTTTCCTTTGGAGAAGCCCCTTCCCCCCCACTCAGGTCATTTGGGTGAAGCTAACCCTGCTCCCAGCTCCAGGAATAGCCAATCAGAACATCCTAGCTACCCAAACATCTGTGAATGGCTCATCCGTCACAGAATACCAGAGCCAGCCAAACAGAGCCCTTCGGGGACTTCAGCCAGCCCATCCTAAAATTGGAACTCACTTGCTGCTGGAAGGAAGCCAAAAGGGGTGGAAGCCTGGAGCTAATGAGGTCCCTAGAGATGGGAGAGGGACCCAGAGGACTCTGTTGTAGCCCCTGGATCCAGCCATGCCTGAAGCTAGATTGTCGTTGGACTTTCAGCAATAAACTTTTCAAATCACCTTTCATAATAAAGATGAGGAAGTAGGCCCAGTTGGGACACAGGCTTCCTCCGGAGGAAGGGAAGGTAGGGAGTGGATGGGTCTGCCCACAGTCTCTCCCACTCAGTGGACATGGAGCCCCACGTCGGGTGGGGGTAGGGGGACATTCACCACAGTAGTGTAGAAGGTGCAGATGACTCCGGTAGACAGGAGCGATGCCCAGATGTCCAGCCCTGTCACTGCAAGGAGACCCTCCCATTAGGCCGCTGTGCAGGGTGTAAACTTGGCCTCCACTGTCTTGGGCCCTCTTCTCTCCAGGAGGATACTTCCCTCCCAAGTCTCTCCTAGGGCTGCCCCTTCCTTCCCCTGGTCCAGTCTCTAAGCTTTTGTCCCCTCCCCGTCACCCTCCCCCGAGTCAAACCTTGGTTCAGGATGAGCGCGGGGGCGTAGATCACGATGCCAGTGTACAGCATCTGCAGGTAGAGGGCAGGGGCAGGTGAGTAGGGGCGGGGGGATTGGGGGGCTCCTGGGTGAAGAAGGCATTAGGAGATAGGGGGAGAAGGGTGGTTGGGGTACGTGACTAGGGGCAGATGGGCAGGGCCATGTAGGGTCGCGGCAGGCTCGGGTAGCGCATATGCGAGAGGCCTGTGGGCCAAACTTGTATTATAGATGGAGCCTCTTGGGGGCGGGGCCAGAAGGATTGGGGGCGGGGCCTAGGCAAGGCTTTGCGGGGTGGGGGCGGGACCCACGGGGCGGGGTCGTGAGGGAAGGGAGAGGGCTGTGGGCGGGACCGACCAAGATTTGACCCGAGCTGGACCCTGGGGGCGAGGGCGGGGCCGAGGCCACTCACTGTAGCCACCAGGTACTGCAGTGTCCCGCAGAGCCGCACAGCGCGGCTGAAGCGCAGCTCCAGATACTGCAAAGAGGAGCCGAGGGCTCATGGTCACTTGGACAGGCCCTACCCAGGGGACCGAGGCGTCTGGGGTCCTTCACTGGCCCTCTTGGCTTCTGCCCGCCCTCGGGAGGGCAACTGCGCCCTCCGCACTCTTGCCCACGGGGGCTCCCGCCAGGAGCACACACTCCGACCTATCCGCACACACTTGCACACACGCGCCATCCCCGCGCCTGTGCACATGGCGTGTGCCCAGGAGGACTGAGCCATCAAGTGTGTACACATCAGCCCCACCCACTCCCACTCATGTCTGATTGTCCCCCGGGGCTGCCGCCTCTCTGAGTCAACTTTGGCAAGATACAGACAGTGCCTGTAGCTGGCTGCCTACCGTACACTGGTCAAGATTTTAATCACTTCGCCTACTGCCCTGGAGGGAGGTCCTGTAATTAGCCCAGTTTGACGTTTGGGAAACACGAGCAGAGAGGCAACCCCTTGCCGAAGGTAGGAGGAAGCGGAGATGTCGGATTTCGAATCCGGAGCCCGCCTCCCGGCGAGCACTCGGGTGTACGCAAGCTCAGGCATGTGGGTTGCAAGTGTGTGCCTGTTCGCACGTGAGTGCGCCCCTGGCCGAGCCTGGCCACGCCCTGACCGGGTTTCCACCAGAGAGAATCCGGACGCCGGCTCCTCTTCCTCCTTCCTGCCCCTGGCCCCAGTGCCTGGGGCTTCTTCCCAGAACCCTCGCCACCTGTCCGCCCGGGGGCCCCCACATTAAAGCACTACGGAGCCCGCCTGCGGCCCCCTGCGGCCCCCTGCACAGCAGTTCAAAGCCTCAGGATCTCCCCCGCCGCGACCCTGCGTTCCCAGCCAGGCAGGTCCTGACGCTGCCGGGCCTCTGCCTGGTACCTGGTAGGTGCTGGTGAGGCCCAGGCGGTAGAAGACCGGCAGGAAGAGCAGGGCAGTGAGCAGAGAGTTGAGCAGCTGTCCCAGGCACATCCAGAGGAACTTGAGGCCGTAGCGGTAGGCCTCGGCCGGCACACCCAGCACCTGTACCGCCGACATGAAGCTGGCGGCCAGCGAGAGGCCAACGGGCAGGGCAGTCAGGCGCCGGCCCCCGGTGAAGAAATCCTCGGCGCTGCGCTGCCCGCCCCGGGCTAGCCCGACCCATAGCCCGATGCCGGTGGACACCAGCAGCATGAGAGCGAAGACCCCGTAGTCCCAAGCTCCGAACGTGGCCTGCGCCCCTGCCTCGACGGCGGCCATGAGGTGTGGGTGAGGGGACCAGGCGTGTCCTCCGCCCTTCCAGCCACCCCGCTTGTCTCGGCTAAGGGAAGTTGGCAGTGGCAGAGGAGGCAGGACTGCGCAGAGGTGGGAGGATGCTCGGCCTCGGCAGCTGCACGGCAAACCTGTCCCCTTTGGTCCCCCGCGGGGCCGGGGCTCCCTGGGCAAGGAATCTGTGGCTCCTTGCTGCGGTCGCCTGTCTCCCTGTCCCTCCTCTTCGTCTTCGTGTCTGTCTCCACCGTCTGTCTGTCTGTCCACCTGGCCTCCCACTCGGTCCGATTGCCCGGTGCAGCTGTGCGTCCACCACCCACACGTCTGTCCCTCTCCCTGGGAGCTGTGCTCAGCGCTGACTGCAGGAGGTCTCGGTGGGGCTTAAAGGGGCAGCTCGCGGGCGGCGGGCTGTGGATTTATTGGGCTCCCGGGTCAGCGAAACTCCGCCCTCAGACGTGGGGGCGGGCAGGACCCGCACCCTTTCCTCCCTGGATTCGATCGGATAAGCCGGGACAGGACACGTAGGTGGCTGCTGGGGGGTGGGTGGAGGCTCCCAAATGCCCACCCTTGCTTCGTGTGGCACTTTCCGCTGACCATAAGCTGTTAATGCCTCCCTTTGACAGGTGGGGAAACTGAGGTTCTGAGATGGCATGTCACTCACCCAAGGCCACACAGCCTGGAGCAGTGGCTGCACCATTCAAATCCCCACTGTGCTTTTTGTACCTTGAGCTACGGGGAGCTCACTCACCCACAGGAGTGGGGTTTACTTTCAAGGTTGCAGGGTCCCATAAGGAAAGTTTGCTCTGCTTGAACCACCGCCCCCAACTGGCACCGTGACCCACTCCCTTTCTCTAGAGCCTAGAGGGAGGGCATCACCAAACCCCGCCCTTAGGCTAAGTTGAGTGGAAGGCATTCAAGTCCTGAACGCATACATATTTGAGGAAGTCTTTGCTTCTCTCTGGCCTCAGTTTCCCCATCTGTAAATGGGGGTAAAATAGCCCTTGTCTCAGAGGAATAAATTGAACCTGCATAACAAAAGCCTGGCACAGAGTAAGTACCTCATTCATTCATTTCTTTATCCATTCGTTGGTTCCTTCACCAAACATGAACTAGTGTCTACGCTGTGCCAGACATTAAGTGTATAATGGAGGTCATGGGGGAGGGATTGTCTGTGGCCATGAACCTGAATAAATGGAGACAGGACTACCTGGGGAAGTAGTGTCTGGCATGTCCCTATCGCACAAATGAGACCAGAGGTACAGGGGAAGGGGAAGTCCCTTGTCTAGGGTAATGCCATCAAGAAACACAGACACTGTCATCTGGAGGCTCTGACCTCTGGGTTCAAGTCCTAGCTTGACCCCCAAAAGCTGGGTTCCCTCCTCCATAAGTGAGAGGGATCTAAGAATTTGCCCGGTTTCATGCTAGGGCACTGGAACCCTCCCCAGCCTCTGCCACCCCCTGGTGGCCTCTTCGGGCCTACACACGTCACCCAAGCTGGGTCCAGCGTCCTCCAGGCATCCTCACGTTTCGCCCAGGACTGTCTTCTCACTCTCTCTCCGTGCAAGGGTGCAGAGCCGGCCTGCTCTTCCCTGCATCTGCTGCCTGCTGGTGTGCACCTTTCACCTGTGCCAGGAGGATGGGGAGGACACCGAATTCCTCCTCCTTCTACTCCCCTGCTGCATCCTCCTGGAAAACCTGGTGGGAAAGGGGAAATCCAGGATCCCCACAAAGCCAAGCAAGAGAATGCAAATATATGCAAATTGATGCAAACTCAGGCAAAAACCTGTCCTATCTCCCCAGGGAGGTTCTAGGAACAGGACACTGGGGACATAACAGGTTCCAGGTGGACCCATCCCGCACACGGCCTCATGACTCTGACCAAGCCAGCAGATGAATACCCATTTCAGAAGCTAACAGATGACAAAAGTGAAGCAAGGTCAAAGATGGAGACGGCCTGGGGGGGGGGGGCCACTTAATGTGGGGTCTCAGGGAGGGGCCCTGCAGGCAGAGAATGAGCCAGGCTTCGAGAGAGCTGGGGGGAGAGCCCTGAGGTGGGAAGGAGCAGGACAGGGAGGGACACAGTGGACCTTGAGCCTTGGCGAGGGGTCTGGGTTTTATTCTGAGGGCGCTGGTCAGTGGGGGCCGGCCGCACTTAAGAGAGTCTGGAGCAAATGAGGGACCTAACAAGAGTTCTAGGTTCTGAAAAGCCCACCATGTCCAAGGCAGGGATTGAGGGGTGGGGAGAAATGGGTGGATTCAGGACATGTTCTGGACTTCCTGCACTGGAGGCCCAGAGTTGGAAGCCCTGCAGGGTGGGTGGTGGAGGAGAAAGTATGGAGGAGGGCAGGGAGCAGGGAGGGGAAGCAGTCACACCTTCCCTGACCGTGTGATTTGTCATGGAATGGGAGGAGGGCAGGCAGGACCCCAGGACCCCCTGTCGATGGGGGGAGAGGAGCAGGGCGATCCCTGAAGACCCAGCAGCAGCAGTCTAAGCAAAAGGGGCAGGAATGTCGGGGTGCTGGGTGGGTGTCTGCTGCCCCCACTCCTGACTGCTGCCTGGGTTCCAGCGTTCCCACGTCTCCCTGGAGACACGGCAAGGGGCGGAGATGAGAGGTCATGAGGTACTCTAGCCCCAGCATGACCTGCTGGGCATCTGTCCTTGAACATCTAACCCTGCACTCAGTAAAAGCAAACCTTTACTACCACTGGTGGCTGTCATGGTCATTATCATTGTGAGATTCTCTGATTCCAAGTCCTAAGGATTCTGATCCTATGATTCTCAGAGTCTCTGGGTGTCAGGATCTACTACAGGTCTCCTGGCCGCCCCCCCCTCGTCTTGCCCTGACACCTGCCCTTGGTCCTGACACAGGAGTGAGGTGCAGGGTGGGTCAGGGATGGGCGGCTCTTCCCCAGGGCTCCCAGCCCTGCCCAGTTGTGACAGCTGGCACCTGGACAAGCCCAGGGGTGGGACCTGGGAGTGCCTCAGCACCTGAGGAGGAGGGAGGGGTCCACCAGGCCTCTCGGGTTCCAGATTCCTGCCCATCCTTGGACTGGCTGGGTGAGCCTGGGCAAGAACCTGTTCCTGGGCCCCAGCTGACCACAGAGAGGAGTCAGTGATCCAGGTGGCCAGTCCTGCCTCACAGACCACACATGGATGGGCCCATTTCCTCCTAGCTCTGGGCCTTTGCGCTGGTTGGTCCTGGCATCTCAACTCCCACTGGCGACTGAGGGTTCAGTTCAGTGGTCCTCACCTCCAGCCAGCTTTGGATGGCTGCTGTAAGCAGGGTTTGTGGGGGAATTGCCAGGTGGGTGGCTACATGGTAGGGGGTGACAAAGTGACAAGAGGATGAGTAGATGGCAGGGTGGGTGGATGAATACGGGTGTGGGCAAACTGGGGGCTCACTCATCACTTGGTTCAAGGCCTCCTCAATGAGACTGACCCCATCCCTTAGCTGGCTGGGGCAGAGCCCTCCCAACTGGTTCCCAGGCTGTAATGTGGATAAAGCCTTGGTGGAACTTCAAGGTAGGGATGGGGGTGCATGGGGGACATTTGCGGGTCCCTGGCTTTCCACTTTCCTGGTGGCGCATTCTCCCACCTGACACTCCTGGCCTCTCGACCTCTAGCTCATCTGAAGCCCTCACCCCCAGACCTGAGGGATCACTATTCCCACTTTACATAGGAAAAACCTAAGGCTCAGAGTGGACCGTGACTTGCCCCAGGCACAGGCATCAGGAGTTCCAGATCATAGCCTACAAAGGTGTTTACTTCTCATGTTCTAGTCGTGCAGACCCAGGGTAAAAACAGCTGCTGGAGTACCAGCCATTGTGCCTATATTCTAGCCAGATGGTAGTTCCTGGAAATGGCACACATCACTACTGCTAGTATCACATGCCCATCCCTAGGTTAAAAGGCTGGGAAACTTTTCTGGGTGGCATCTAGATATGGAGATTCCTTTTACTGAGGAAGGAGAGAAGGAATATTTAGGGCAACCAGGAATTTCTGCCAGAAAGCACAGGGTTAATGAAATCAACTAGGGAAACAAAGAAAAATTTGGCCTGGCCCCCCAAAATATACCTTAAACATCAGAAAGTACCCTGAGGAAAAAAGTATTTACAACATATGTAGAGATTTTTTTCAGGCTTTCGCCCCACATACCTGAGCTTTTTCTTCGGGAGGTGGGGTGGGTACACACCACACGACTTGCAGGATCTTAGTTCCCCAACCAGGGATTGAACCCGGGCCCCAGAGGTGAAAGCGCCGAGTCCTAACCACTGGACTGCCAGGGAATTATGATACCAGAGCTTTTAAAAAGTGATTCAACTTTGTAAGACTTTTTTCTTTCATGTAAACGATTTTTTTATCAGGGCAGAATGCTTTTGCATAAGGAAAAGCAAATTCAAATCCTAAGATGTGCTTTTTTTCAGCCACCGGCTTGCTAACCCAAGTTGTGGGCAAGGCTGGAGGAAAACATGACCCCTTCTTATTAAGTGCTGTTGAGAATGAATTGGAACATCCGTGGAAGACATTTTGGCAGAGTTAACATCAAAAATTTGGCCCAGCATTGCCAGACCCAGGACTTTTCCCCACGTGGTGCACATACAGGTAGAGGGATAGTCACTGGCCATCACCACTCTTCTCAGACTTACTTAACTCCTCCTGGTGATGCAGTGACACATGTGGTCCCTGCCCTCTCAGATTCCGTCTGGTGGGGGACAGAAACCCAATGGTTCACAGTCTTCAGCGAGGCAGTGATGATCTGTGGAGAGCAGTCTAGGCACAGCGCTCAGCAAGTGCAAAGGCCCGGGAGGTGGGAAAGAGGCACCGGTGTTGCAACAGGCAAAGCAGCCAGCAAGGACCCAGGGCCTGTCTTTCCCATGAGAATGGCTAGCTGTGCCTGAGCCCTGCCTTAGGCACCTCTCCAAGAACAGGTGGGGTTTGAAGTGAGCTGGTTTTCTGGAAACCACCCAGGACCATCCTGCCAACTAGTCCCACCGCCACAGGTGGGGAAGGGGAGACTGTGCCCCTATCCAGGACCACCCTCCAGGACTGGTTGCTCTCCCCGCCCCCCCAACTACCTCTTTGTGCCTCAGCTTCTTCCCAATCGACGGCTCTCTGGAACACAAGGCAGGTCCTCGTTGACCCGTGTACCCACTGCCTGCAGAGCAGTGTGACTCCCTAAGGCTTGTCAACTGAGCAAATCGGGTCAGTGTCCAGACCTTCTGAAGAGGACACCAAGGTTCAAAGGGCCAGGGTTGCCCAGGGTGACACACCAAGGACAGATGTTCCCAACATCTGAGCTCTTAGCTGTGCCTCAGCCTCCTGGCTGAGGAGCTCAGGCCAGGGTGGGATTATCTTCATGCCTGGAATTCCAGGAGACAGATGCCCACTGTGAAACCTTGACCTCCTTGGGCAGGATTAGGACAGCTTCATTCAAGAGGCCCCCAGCTGGCGAAGGGGAAACAAGCTAGCACAGCAGGCTCATGACCCTCTTGGACGCCCCCTTGTGTCTGCTGTGAGGATCTTGACCAGGGTTGTAGGCTGGGTGGGGAAGGCCACACACAGAATGAAACCAACCCCATCAACCTGATCTCCCTCAGGGTGCAGCTGTCATCTCACCACCACAGAAATGGGGGGCAGCGGGGGGACGCACAGAGCTGAGAATTGTGTCTAACAAGGCAGGTAAGAAAGATTTGGGGGCCAAACCTGTGGCCTACAGCATACCCCAAAGCTCACAGCACAGAGCTGCCTGCTGGCACTGAGAGAGCTGAGGGGGGCAGGGGCTGGCCATTCCTAGAGCTCCCCTTCTGGAGAATCCAATGTCAGGGCCCTACTCGAGGAGAGGAGGACTCCTCCCCGAGCACTCACAGCTTGGCTGCACCCTTTTGAGTTCTGCAGGGTGTGCAAAGAAAACAACTGCATCTGAGTGCCCGGTTTTCCCAACGAGTTTTATTTGGGCAGACCTGGGAACAGGGAGGCCCTGCATCTAAAAGAAGGTGTTGGGCCTCTTGGTGGTGAAGCGTGGCTTGTGCTGGCGACGGAGAACCCGGTGGGGCAGTGGGAATTTGATCTTGGAGTCCTGTAATATGAAAAGGCAGGCAAAGGTGTTGGGGGGAGGCTCTTAACCTTGTCTCCCAAGGACCACTGAGGTGTGGCCACCCCCACTGGGCTCCTGCGTCAAACCCGGTGCTTTACTGCATCTCCCAAGTCTGGAGGAGCTGCCAGGCCAGTCTGGCGTTCCAGGGCAGCCCCTTCAGCCCAGTCTGCCCAGCAGGGCCCCGAGGGCACTCACGTGGAACTGCTTGACTGCTGGTCGCCGGCACTTGCTGGCTGCGATCTCCTCCACCTTCATTATCTGGATCGAGTGGGCCCGGGCACGGTGCCGGGCGCCCATGTCTCGGTCTACAGGGATCAGAAAGGGGGGCACTTGGGGAACGAGTGGCCACAGCATCTGGTCCCAGCAGGTACTGGCTACCAAGTGTGTAGAACCTCCAAATTCACTTTGAGGGGCATGGCTGCAGGCCCCCAAAGGCGACAAGATCCACTTGCTGTTAGCACCTCTGTTTAAACCGCTGTTACAAGAAACAGCAGTTCTTGGGTTTAGGTGCTTGGACTCTGGTCCTGGTAGGTGACCCACCCTGGGAGCACCTGGGGCTGCAAATGGCAGGTCCCAACACTGGACAGGGGCTGGACTAAGTTCTGAGCAGCAGTTGTCTCTACACAAGGGGCTGATCTCAAACCTCAAGAAGGAGGTTCCAGATGCAGTTGGTGGTGGGTGACTGAACCAGCTCAGGAATGACTCGAGGACCCTCCCTCCAATCTCCTAAGTCCACTTGCTGCCAAGGTTCCAGAAAAAGGTGTGCTTGGGGCATCCTCTCCACTCCTCCTGCCCCCAAAGCAACACCTCCTGTGCCTCCCCTGTCACCATCCCTGGGACTCCCACCTACCCCCAAGAAAGCTCTTGCGTTTGTCCTGTCTTGCGTCTTCCTGTCCAGTCTGGCAGGAAGGATGTCAGACTGAGCTACAAGTGCCTGCTCTGTGAGCCTAAAGGAGGGACCTGGTTTGGGGACCCGGTGGCTTACAGCACTGGGTGACAGCACCGGCTGTGGTCAGGTCCCGGTACTCCCGGTACATGTTGTGGGTGCCACTGCGGGAGTCATAGCGCAGCCAGATGCCGAAGTTCTTCACCCGCAGGGGAGATTTTTCGAACACCTGCCAAGGAGAGGAGACCAGCTGAGGCGAGAGCAGCAAGTGGGCTTCAATCAGACCCCCTCCATCCCTGAACCTCTGCTCCCGCCCCGCCCCGCCACTCCAAAGGACAGCCCAGCCCCCAGGCCTCTCTTGCCTATTTCCCAGTCCCTGCACCTTCAGACATCTGAGGAGAAATCTGCTGTGCAAGGGAAATTCCCATAGCAACAGCAGGGATGCAGAGCAGACCAGGCCGAGATGCTTCCCCCATGGGGACTGACACAGCTCCAGACCACCCCTCAACACAACTCTCCTGGGACCATCTGGGCCCAAAACCACCTGCTGCCCAGTGTAGCCTCACAGTGCAGAGTCCAGCATCTCCCCCCACACTTTACAGATAAGACCCAGCCTCAACCAAGGGGTCCCAGCAGGCCTTCCCTGGGCCTTGGGCTTTCTCATTAGGAAAAGGGCACCAAGTCACCTATTCCATCCCAACCTAGGGCCTGAAGAGCACAAGGGAACAGACCAGAGTTTGTAAAGTCCGCTAATTCTGTTGGGTGACAGCTGCCCCATGGGAGGGTGTAAATCCTCTCCGGATCCCACCCAGCCTCAGACACCCCATACCTGTCCACAGTAGACAATTTCCCCTGAAGACTTCTTCATCTTCTTCAGCTGAGATACAAAGTACCAGAAGCGGGACTTGGCAACAACATGGTTAGGCGCAAAGATCCGCATGCGATAGAGGGGTGGCGTGCGGCACTTGGGGGTCGGCAGGCAGCGCCCCACCACCTTGTATTCTCGAAGCTGAAAGAGAAATGGGGGTGAGGTGGGGCCAGCACCCAAAGCCCAGAGGTAACTGTGGAGACTCACTCTGCTCCCCTTCCCAAGCCTGTTGACAACTGGATCAGGGGACGGAGAAGGGCAAGTCCCACCCCAGGGCCTCCATGTGAAATCTGGCTGACTGTGGGTCATGCCACTGTCTGAGCCTTCCACATAAAAGGGAGTGAGAGTGGGGAGGATTGACCAAGGTGCCTGTGTGCCCTTTGCCCTGGCTCAGGAAAGCTGGGTGAGGGTCTCAACCCCTCCCTTCCTCTCCCTTTCTATGGGCTGGCCTGGAACAGTCAAGCTGTCTCCTTCCTCCAGAGCATCTCTGCAGCTCACAGTAACTTGCCAAAATCCTCTTTCATTCCAGACCCCAGAGACAGTGACCAGCCTGGGATCTCACAGCCAACTCCAGGCAGAACCAGGACAAGAATCCAGTTCCCTGCCCAGCTCTGGGCTCCCTGCACTGCTGTCATGACTTGCAGCTGCCTCAGTTTTCCCAGCTGCAGTCCAAGGGGTTTGGACTCCCAAGTGTAAGCTCCCTGTTTACACAGATGCAAAAGGTGAAGATGTCTGCCAGGTCCAAATCCTGTGGTATACTAGAAAGGAGCCACCTCCATAAGATAACCTGTCACCATTTTACTACTATCAATAGAAAATTACCCCAAACCTCACAAACTCGGTTCCTACTTCTATCTCTCAACCTGACTCATCGGCCTCCCGGACCACCCATTCAGGAAGGGATACCGATGCGGTCGGCCCCTTTTCCAGTGTGGAAACTGGGGCTGGAAAGCTGAAAATGACCCACCCATACTGTTTCTCCCCAGGGCCTACTCTTCCATCTCTGTGCTATTAACACCCTCTGATTTTGCCCAGCACTCTCCACAGCGATAAGGCTCGCACTCTCCACGTCAGCTCGGACTTACAAATTTCTTCTATTTCTCTCACAGCCATGCCAGGAGAAACAGAATTCTATTGCCCTCCCTCCCCTCCCCGCCCTCCCGCCACCTTGTCCACTTTGCTGACGGGGATACTGAGGCTCGGAAGCTCGATGAGGTCCCGCGGCGCATGTTTCCACGCCGCGCAACTTGTCCCTTCCCCTGGAAAGGAGACTCGGCCTCCCCGGCCTCCGCGATCCCCGAGCCGGCCCGGGCCATGCACCGGCCTCCCCACGCGGCTCCGCAGTGGCCGCCATGTTGGCTGCAACTGGGGACGGCGGCGCGCGGGACCTAGCCGGAACAAGCACTTCCGCGTGTCCCATGCCTCCTCCCGTGGCCCACGATTCGGTCCGCTTCGCGTTCCCACTCCCTGCCCCACCGCGCTCGTCTTACCGTGCCCGAGGCCTTCATAACGCTCTATCCGCGCTCGCCGCCACCCTCGAAAAGGAAGTGACCGCCCTCGCGCAGCCGCTCAACTCGACTTCGTGGCCGGAAGTCCCTCCCATTCGAGGCCGCGAGCCCATTGGCTCGTCGGCCCCGAGCTCAATAAGATTTGCTTCTTCATTGGCTCCAGATGCACCAAACTCTCACAGCCTGGCCTCCGTTTGCGGCGAGACTACAACTCCCAAGACGTGGGGAGACTAGCCCTCCTGTTCAAACGCGACGTAAGGGAGCGTCGGCGCGCGCGCATGACGGGAGTTGTAGATACGCTGGGAGGTCTCGGTGGCCCGTTCCGGGTTCCACTTCCCTGGCAAACGTATGTATATAGAAGTACACCTCGGGTGGTCTAGGGGCTATGATGAGGTAGCGGCGCTTCTTCCCACTCCGGGTCTCTTTTCTCCCGGAGGTGTGTTACGGAGTTTTCGAGTTCTCTTCTGTTAAATGGGAATAATACTGGTGTTTTTCCTCCTGGAAATGTTACAATAATTAGATAAAATAGGGCTTCCCTGGTGGCGCAGTGGTTAAGAATCCACCTGCCAATGTAGGAGACACGGGTTCAAGCCCTGGTCCGGGAAGATCCCACATGCCGCGGAGCAACTAAACCCGTGCACCACAACTACTGAGTCTGCGCTCTAGAGCCTGTGAGCCACAATTACTGAACCCGCGAGCCACAACTACTGAAGCCTATGTGCCTAGAGCCCGTGCTCCGCAACGAGAGAAACCACCGCAATGAGAAGTCTGCGCACCTCAATGAAGAGTAGCCCCTGCTCGCCACAACTAGAGAAAGCCCGCGCACCGAAATGAAGACCCAACACCGCCAAAAATAAATTTAAAAAAAATTAGATAAAATAACTCGTGTAAAACGCCAGGCACAGAGCAATTAACAAGGGCTAACGTTCATTAAGAGATGGAATGGTAGTTATTATTATTATGGGGGGGTGTCTGATTTGTGTTTCATAGTAGCAGATATTCAAACCCCATCTGCTTGCTTCCAGTACAGATCCTGGGGCAGCGACGGACGGGGGTGCAGAGCGGGGGGGGGGGGGCGCTAGAACCGATCAAGATGCAGCCCCACCTTTGAGGGGCTCCGGGCTTAGCAATTTGTTGGGGCAAAAAGAGGCTCTCCTGGAGGGGAGACCGAGAATGGAAAAGGAAAGAACCCACGATGTCAGGCTGTGAAGAAAAGCAAAGAGGAAAGAGGGTAAATTGGAGGGTTTATTTTAGGAGGGAGGGTTCTTGGAGGAGGTGACAAATGAGCCCAATTAGAATTTTTTTTATTAAGTAAAAAATTAATAACGGCTTAAGATATAGTTCACATGCCATACAATTCACACATTTAAATTGTACAATTCAATGGTTTTTTAAATTGCATTTACAGATATATATATGTGTGTATGTATTTATATATATAAACACACACACACAGTTGTGCAACGTCACCGTAAAATTTGGAACATTTCCATAATCCCCCAAAGAAGCCCCTTACCCTTAGCAGTCACTTTCCATTCCCTCCCCCTTCCCCAGCCCAAGGGTACTAAGAATCTACTTTCTACCTCTGTGGAGTTCCCTATTCTAGACATTTTACATAATTGGAATCATATAAAGTGAGATCTTTTGTGATTGGCTTCTTTCACTTAGCATATGTTTTCAAGGTTCATTCACATTATATCATGGATCAGTACTTCATTTCTTTTTATGGCTGAATAATATTCTATTGTGTAGATATATTTTGTTCATCCATTCTTCAGTTGATGGACATTTTCGTGGTTTCCACTTTTTGGCTGTTGTAAATAAGGAGATAATTACAGTTGCTTGCAAATCTTTGTGTCAATGTATGCTTTCATTTCTCTTGGGTATTGCTAGAGGTGGAATTGCTGGGTCACATGGTAATTCTGTGTTTAACTGCCAGAGTATTTTATAAAATGCCTGCATCATTTTACATTCCCATCAGTAATGTGTGAGGGCTCCAAATTCACTTCCTCACTGACGCTTTTAATTATTTGTCTTTTATTATAACCATCCTAGTGGGTGTGAAGTGGTATCTCACTGTATTTTTTATTTGCTTTTCCCGGATGACTAATGATATTGGGCATCTTTTCCTGTGCTTATTGGCCATACGTATATCTTCTTCGGAGAAATGTCTATTCAAATTCTTTGCCCATTTTTAAATTGAGTGTGTTTTTTAAAAAATAACTGAGTTTTAAGGGTTCTTCATATATTCTAGAGATTCATAGTTTCTTATCAGATATATGATTTGCAAATTTTTTTTCATTCTATGGGTTAACGTTTCACTGTCTTGATGGAGTCCTTTGAAGCACAAAAGTTTTTAATTTTGAAGTCCAACTTATCTATTTTTTCTTTTGCTGCTTGTGCTTGTGGTGTCATGTCTAAGAAACTACTGCCTAATCCAGAGTTATGATGTTTATGTTTTCTTCTAATACTTTTATAATTTTAGCTCTTATATTTAGGCTTTTGATCCATTTTGAGTTAATTTTATGTGTGATATGAAACAACGGTCCACTTCATTCTTTCACATGTGGATATTCAGTTGTTCCAGAACCATTTGTTGAAAAGATTATTCTTTCCCCTTCGAATTGTCAAAGATAAATGTGTTTATTTCTGGCTTCTTAATTTTATTCCATTGATCTATATATCTACCTTTATGCCGGTACGACATTGTTTTGATTGCTGTAGCTTTGTAGTAAGTTTTGAATTGGGAAGTATGAATTCTACAGTTTTGATCTTGTTTTTCAAGATCAAAAAGGCTATTTGGGGTCCCTTAGATTTTCATATGAAGTTTAGGATTAACTTATCAATTTCTGCAAAGAAGCCAGCTGAGATTTTGACAGGGATTGTTTTGAATCTGTAGATCAATTGGGGGAGTGTTGTCACCTTAACAACAGTACATCTGCCATTTTACTTTTTGTTTTTCTATGTGTCCCACGTCTTTTTTGTCTTTCCTCTATTCTTCCTTTACTGCTTTCCTTTTTTCCCCCAGTTGTATTGAGATATAGTTGACATATAACACTGTATTAGTTTCAGGTGTACAATATAAGGATTTGATATACGTATATATTGTGAAATGATCACTACAATAAGTTTCGTTAACACATCCATTACCTGACATAGTTACAGTTTTTTTCCCTTGTGTTGAGAACTTTAAGATCTATTTTCTCAGCAAATTTCAAACATACAATACAGTATTGTTAACTATAGTCATCATGCTGTACATTACATCCCCAGAACTTATTTATCTTGTCACTGGAAGTTTGTACCTTTTGACTCCCTTCACCCATCTCCCCTACCCCACAGATGCGAAAGGTGAAGATGTGTTTCTGTGAGTTCATTTTTTTAGATTCCACATATAAATGGAACCTATGTGTGGTATCTACATGTAAGTGGGGATCATACAGTATTTGTTTTTCTCTGTGTGACTTATTTCACTAAGCATAATACCCTCAAGGTCCATCCATGTTGCTGGAAATAGCAAGATTTCCTTCTTTTCAACGGCTAATAGTCCCTTGTATACATATTCCACATTTTGTTTATCCAGTCATCTGTTGATGAACACATAGGTTGCTTCCATGTCCTAGCTATTGTAAATAATGCTGCAATGAAATGGGAGTGCAAATATCTTTTTGAGTGAGTGTTATTGCTTTCCTTCAGATAAATATACAGAGGTGGAATTGCTGGATCATATGGTAGTTCTAATTTTAATTTTTTTTTAGGAACCTCCATACTGTTTTCCATAGTGGCTTCGTCAATTTACATTTCTACCAACAGTGCAAGAGGGTTCCTTTTTCTCCATATTCTCACCTCCAATTGTTACCTCTTGTCTTTTTTTTTGGGGGGGGCGGGGGCGCACCGCAGGCATGTGCTATCTTAGTTCCCCGACCATGGATCGAACCCACGCCCCCTGCAGTGGAAGCACGGAGTTTTAACCGCTGGACTGCCAGGGAAGTCCCACTCTTGTCTTTTTGATGCTAGCCATTTTAACAGGTGTGAAGTGGTATTTCACTGTGTGTTTTTTTTTTTAATTAATTAATTAATTTGGCTGCGTTGGGTCTTCGTTGCTGCGCGCGGGCTTTCTCTAGTTGCGGTGAGCGGGGGCTACTCTTTGTTGAGGTGAGTGGGCTTCTCACTGCGGTGGCTTCTCTTGTTGCGGAGCACGGGCTCTAGGTGCGTGGGCTTCAGTATTTGTGGCACACGGGCTCAGTAGTTGTGGCTCGCGGGCTCTAGAGCACAGGCTCAGTAGTTGTGGTGCACGGGCTTAGTTGCTCTGCAGCATGTGGGATCTTCCCGGACCAGGGCTCGAACCCATGTCCCCTGCATTGGCAGGTGGATTCTTAAACACTGCACCACCAGGGAAGTCCTTTTTTAAAAAAAAAAAAATTTATTTATTTATTTATTTTGGCTGCACTGGCTCTTAGATATGGCAGGCGGGACCTTCGTTTTGGTGTGCAGGATCTTTAGTTGTTGCATGTGGACTCTTAGTTGCAGCATGCATGCAGGATCTCGTTCCCCAACCAGGGATTGAACCTGGGTCCTCTGCATTGGGAGCGTGGAGCCTTACCCAGTGGACCACCAGGGAAATCCCTGCCTTTTCATTTTGTTGATGGTTTCCTTTGCTGTGCAGAAGCTTTTTAGTTTGATATAGTACCACTTGTTTATTTCTTTACTGCTTTCTGTTGCATGAAGCAACTATTTTCTAATGTAACATTTTACTTCCTTTAATGATTTTTTTCACTATATTTTTTGAGTTATTTCCTTAGTGCTTGCTTTAGGGCTTACTGTATACATCTCAACTTAGAATCTTCTTGGATTTATGCTGCCTTAATTTTAAGGACATACAGAAATGTTGCTCCTACATAGCTCATTTCCTCTTCCCCTTTTTGTCCTATTATTGTTATTATTGTTATACATATTACATCTACATATGTTACAAAACAAACAATACATTGTTATAATGATTACTCCATGCAGTTATATGTCTGTTAAAGAATCCAAGAAAATAAAGGAGGGCAAGTATATATTTATAGAGTTGTTATATTAATTTTCTCCTTTCGAATTTCTGGTTCTCTTCCTTTGTTTTTGTCGATTAGAGTTACTGAAATGGAGCAGGACCCTATAGTCCTTCCCCCCCATGTCCTCTGCTTGCTTTTTGTCTGTGACAAAAACTTTAGCCAAAGCATAAGTTTAATCAGAGAAGTGAGAAAAATGCATAAACAAAGGAAAACAGTCCAACAAGACTAAATAATAATAGTTTAGTCAATAAACATAGTCAAGGACCTTTAGTTCCTCTTCATGGGCTATAGATAATATTCTGAGCTATATCCTGTGAGCTGTCTTATAGGTACCAAAATCCTCACCAGGTGGAAGAAGTTAACTACATGATGACCAGACTGTAGTCATGACATAAGCTGCCACAATTCCAAGAATTGGCCTCAAGGAAATGGGAACAAACCGACCCTAGAACTGAAAATTAACTGTACTTAAAACAATCAAGATGACGCTGGTCAGACAACCGCGTGACCAATTTCAAGACGACTGCCAGAGCTGACTGTGCAATTTCTGCACGTAGCCCCCTCCCTGTCTATAAAAGCTCTTGCCCACTGATTGTCAGTTGGGGGGAGTTGGCTTTTGGAAGGAGTTACCCCCCTCCCCCCCGCCGCCACTCGGTTGCCGGTATCCAAAATAAAGCAAACTTTCCACCAGCTTGCCTATTATTTATTTGTTTGTTTGTTTATTTATTTTTGGCTGCGTTGGGTGTTCGTTGCTGCACGCGGGCTTTCTCTAGCTGCGGCGAGCGGGGGCTACTCTTCGTTGCAGTGCGCGGGCTTCTCATTGCGGTGGCTTCTCTTGTTGTGGAGCACGGGCTCTAGGCATGTGGGCTTCAGTAGTTGTGGTGCATGGGCTTAGTTGCTCCGCGGCATGTGGGATCTTCCCGGTCCAGGGCTCCAACCCGTGTCCCCTGCATTGGCAGGCGGATTCTTAACCACTGCGCCACCAGGGAAGCTCTAGCTTGCCTCTTTATTGGCGTTTGAGCAGCGAGCAGCCGGACTGCACTTTCAGTAACATTACTACCTGGTGTCATTTCCTGACTTCAATACAGCTTTGTTCCTCTCATCTCCTTTGCGCTATTATTGACAAATATATTACATTTCTATATGTTATAGGCCCCCAAATAAAATTAATATATATTTTTATACACCCGCTTTTTAAAATCAGATGAGACAAAAGGAGAAGAAATATGCATGTATGCTCTTTATTATAATTACAGAATTACCTTAATCTGTGGTCTTTAATTTTTTTGTATGCATTCCAATTAATGCTTTTTATTTCCCCTCCCGCATTTTGGGGTCTTTCTGTGCTGAAGAAGTCGTGATCCCAACATGGGCAGGAGATAAGTTAGTCCATGTCTTCCAGGTGGACACTTAGGTTGTGAAAATTGGGAAACTTGGCGGGAGAACATGATGGAGGAAGGGCGGTCAGGGCATCAGGCCTACACCCTCCTGGCTCTGGCCCCTTGCCTGGGCCGTCCGACAGGCGAGAGGCGACTCCACCCGAACAGCGCTGCCGCAAGTGTCCACTAGGTGGCAGCAGAGCCCTTGGCCGTCTTTGCCGGGTCGAGGCCAATAGCCGGGGACATCTGTGTGGGATACGCACAGGTTCGAATCCCACCGAGTGTTTCCTGGCGCATCACTGCTCTGGGCCTCAGTTTCCCTATCCTTAGGTGAGGTTAATAATAGTCCCCAGCTCTTAGGATTGTTGGGAGGTTTAAATGGCGTGTAATTGTTTGGACTGGGGTGGCAGGGGCTCTGCCTTTGCTGGCTGTGCCCTTCCCACTGTGCCTGAACTCTAGGCCTCGGTTTCCCCAGGCTGCGGGGAGGGAACAGGCGGTGGAAAGAGGTCCTGGAGCCTGGGGCACAAATCGAGTCCTGGGAGGGCAGGAGAGGGTCCAGAGGCGGGGAAGTAAGAAGGACAGGGGAGGAGAAGGGAAAGGGGAGGAGGATGAAGTAGAGAGGGAGGGTCACAGGCAGAGCCCTGGCCTTGGACCTGGCGCTTCTATCTCCAAAGCCTGGGTCAGGGTGACCCCTGCAGCTAGGAGGAGGAACGAACGTGTGGGGTGTGTGTGTGTGTTCTGCCTAAAAACCTTTTTTTTGGCATTTTGGTTCTGCCTGGCAAGTTTTGCCATGGTCTCCGCCACGCCCCTGACCCACCCTCTTGCGCCTGCGCACCCCTCCCGGCTCCCCCACCTCGCGCCACGCAGGACCCGGAGCCGGATAAGCTGGTGCTGGACCGGGGATCTCAAGCCAGGCGTCCCTCCGTTTCTGTCATCACCATTCATTTAGGTGCAGCCAGGTTCCTGGTTCGAGAGGCGGCCCCTGAGCACCCGGGAACAGTTTGTTAATCCAGGCTTCTCGGGTGCGCCTCGGCTTGCATCACCAAGTAGCCCCTCCTATCTTGACTGTCACCTTCGGAGCTCCCCTATCTTGCCCACCCCCTTCTCCATCTCGGCTACTGGCACCTCCATCCTTCCAGAGCTCGGCTGGCAGGAGTTCTGCTCCTGTCTTTTTGTCCCCAAAACGTCCCCAAGACATCCACTCCCTTGTACCCCAGGTGCCACCCCATCCTGGCCCTAGCCTCCTGCCCCCTCCTCTCCTGTCCCCAATTGTCCCTACTCCCAACTTCCTAGGGTTCCTCTGCCAAATTCATTCATTCACTCATTCATTCATTCATTCATTCATTCATCAGTGCTTACTGTGTATCGGGAACTGGGACACAGCTCTGACAAGGATAACCAAAAACTCCAGCCCTGGGGGAGCTGACATACTAATGGGGGAAATGGACAAAAACAAGATAAATAAGAAAAATGCATGCCACAGCAGAGCGTGGTGTGTGCTGGGGAGAAAAATTAAGTGAGGAAGGTGCTCTCTGTGGGCTCCGTGCAGCTATCTCCCCCACAACCCACGCCCAGGGGCCAGACCCCCATTTCCCTTTCTCAGCCTAATTTGGGGTGGGGGAGTCCTAGGGTGTTGTGAGGTGGGGAAGCAAAGCAAGCTGGAGGCTCCACTTCCCCCAGCTTCAATTTTCCCATCTGTAAATGGGAATCACAGTGCACACCTCTGAGGTTGTTTTGAGGATTAAATGAATTACTATGTGTCAAAAGCCTCAGTGGGGGGCTTCCCTGGTGGCTCAGTGGTTAAGAATCTGCTTGCCAATGCAGGGGACGTGGGTTCAGTCCCTGGTCAGGGAAGATCCCATATGCTCGGAGCAAGTGAGCCTGTGCACCACAACTACTGAAGCCCGCATGCGACAACTACTGAAGCACGTGCGCCTAGAGCCCGTGCTCCGCAACAAGAGAAGCCACCGCAATGAGAAGCCCGCGCACCGCAATGAAGAGTAGCCCCTGCTCGCTGCAGCTAGAGAAAGCCCGCGCACAGCAACAAAGACCCAACACAGACAAAAAAAGAAAAAATAAAATAAAAGCCTCAATGGGTGCCTGGTGTACTGGTGAGCGCTTGATATGTGTTTGCTGTTCTCATTATCAGTGATGGGTTTGGTTCATGGTCAAGCTCCGAACAGCAGCTCCAGGAATTCCCATTTCCCCTCGCAATCTATGTAGTTAAATATGTTTCATTTTTTTGATCAAACACTTAACTTTTAAACACTATTAACAGATACAAAATTCAACAGGCACAAAAAGGTAAACAACATTAACTGTCTCCCTCTTTCACCTATCATGGCTCCCCGGTTCTCTGCCCCAGCGGACACCATGGGAACAAGTTGTTTATGTTTCCCTGCAAAGAGAGTCTTCACCAATACGAGGAAATCTTCATTGTCTCTTCTCTTTCTATACAAACTGAAGCTTCCTGCCCAGACTTCCTGCACCTTGCTTTTTCCCTCACAGAATATCTGGGAGGTCTTCCCACACTGTCAGCATTGGGCTACCTTATTCTTTTGCATATCTGCATAATATTCCATGCTGAGAATGGCCATAGTTTATTCAGTGAATCCCCTGTGGCTGGACATCTAGGTTGTTTCCAACTAATTGCTGTTATAAGAGTGCTTTGATGAATAAATAACAGTGCATAGGTATCATTCCTGGAAGGCTCATTTACTAGAAGGAGACTTGCTGGGTTTTGGGGCAATTTCTTCAGCTTCGTCTGGTCCCTTCCATTGGGCTGGGTCATTTCCACTTTTTTTTTTTGGCTGTGCTGCACGGCTTGTAGGATCTTAGTTCCCCAACCAGGGATCAAACCCACAGCAGTGGAAGCGAGGAGTCCTAACCACTGGACCACCAGGGAATTCCCTCATTTCCACTCTTGACAGCAGCAAACGAGAATTTGTTCCTGCAGACCCTCAAGAATACACCAAGTTCTCACACTTTTCATCTGTGATGGACTGACAGGTGGGAAATGGCCCTTTGGTATTCCTTCCTCCCTACCACCCATCTTTTCGGCTTGACTGAAGTATAATTGGAGTCCACAAAATTGCACTTATTTAAAATGCACACTTTACATAGTTTTGACAAGTGTGTAAATCTATGAAATCATGACTTCGATCAAGATCATGAACACCGGGCTTCCCAGGTGGTGCAGTGGTTGAGAATCGGCCTGCCAATGCAGGGGACACGGGTTCGAGCCCTGGTCCGGGAAGACCCCACATGCGCAGAGCAACTAAGCCCGTGCGCTACAACTACTGAGCCTGTGCTCTAGAACCCGCGAGCCACAACTACTTAACCCGCATGCCACAACTACTGAAGCCCGTGCGCCTAGAGCCCGTGCTCCACAACAAGAGGAGCCACCACAATTAGAAGCCCACGCACTGCAACGAAGAGTAGCCCCCGCTCGCTGCAACTAGAGAAAGCCCGCGTGCAGCAACGAAGACCCAACAACGAAGACCCAATGCAGCCAAAAATAAATAAATAAATTTATTTAAAAAAAAAAAATCATGAACGCCATCCCCCACAGTATCCTGCACCCCTTTGCTGTGCTTTTTCTCCACTTTCATCCCCAGGCAACCCTGATCTGCTTTCTGTCACTAAGATGAGTTTGCACGGTCCAGAATTTTATATGGAAGCTTCGTGCTTGTTTTCTTTCACTCAGCATGATGATTCAGAGATTGTTCCATGTTGTTGTTTGTATCAATAGTTCATTCCCTTTTATTGCTGAGTTGTATTGCACTGGATGGCTGGACCACAGCTTGTTCATTCATTCACCTGCTGATGAACTTTTAGGTTGTTTTCCGTTTAAGACTATTACAAATAAAGCTTCGATGAACGGTGGAATACAAGGCCTTGCATGGACATCCATTTTATTTTCTCTAAATACCTAGGAGTGGAATCGCTGGGTCAGAGTGTAATTCTATGTTCAGCTTTAAGAAACTGCCAAACTCTTTTCCACAGTGGCTGCATCATTTTGCGTTCCCACCAGCAATGCATTGTCAACACTTGTTATTGTCTGTCTTTTTTAATTGTTCCCATTCTAGTGGGTGTGAGATGGTATTTTCATGTGGTTTTGATTTGCATTTCCCTGATGGCTAGCGATGTTGAGCATCTTTTCATGTGCTTGTTGGCCATTCATACATCCTCTTTGGTGAAGTGTCTGTTCAAATCTGTTGCCCAATTTCTTATTGAGTTGTTTGTCTTTTATTATTCAGTTGTTGGAGTTATTGATATATTCTGGATACAGGTACTTTGTTTATTTAATATATGCATTGCAAATATTTTCTCCTGATCTATGTCTTGCCTTTCTGTTTTCTCAGTGGTGTCTTTTAAAAAGATTTTTTTTTCTTTTTAAGAGTTTTTTTTAAAAACCAAAGGGTTTTTTTTTTTTTTGATGGTGAGTTCCATATTTTTTCAAATTTATTTATTTATTTATTTATTCATCTTTGGCTATGTCGGGTCTTCGTTTCTGTGAGGGCTTTCTCTAGTTGTGGCAAGCAGGGGCCACTCTTCATCGCAGTGCGCGGGCCTCTCACTATCGTGGCCTCTCTTGTTGCGGAGCACAGGCTCCAGACGCGCAGGCTCAGTAGTTGTGGCTCACGGGCCTAGTTGCTCTGCGGCATGTGGGATGCTTCCCAGACCAGGGCTCGAACCCGTGTCCCCTGCATTAGCAGGCAGCTTCTCAACCACTGCGCCACCAGGGAAGCCCAAGATTTTTTTTTTTGATGTGGACCATTTTTAAAGTCTTTATTGAATTTGTTACAATATTGCTTCTGTTTTATGTTTTGTTGTTTTGGCCATGAGGCATGTGGGATCTTAGCTCCCCGGCCAGGGATTGAACCCACACCCCCTGCTTTGGAAGGCGAAGTCTTAACCACTGGACCACCAGGGAAGTCCCTCTGTGTGTCTTTTGAAGAGCAAAATGATGAAGTCTAACTTATCAATGTTTTCTAGCTGAGACAACTTTGCCTACCACAGTTTGCAAAAATTTTTCTTCTATGTTTTTTTCTAGATGTCTTATACCTTTAGGTTATACATTCAGGTCTGTGATCCATTTTGAGTTAATTTTATGTATGATGTGAGGTAAGGGTTGATGTTAATTGTTTCCCATATGATGTCTAGTTGTTCCAGTACTGTTTGTTGAAAAAACTTTCCTTTCCTCCATTTAGTTGCCTTAGTATCTGTGTCAACAATCAACTGGCTATATTTATATGAGTCTGTTACTCTAATCTATTCTGTTTTATTGATCTACCTATCTTTTCACCAATACCAAATTGTCTTGATTACTCTAGCTCTATAATAAGCCTAGAAGTCAGGTAGAATAAGTCCTCTGATTTTATCTTCTTTTTAAAAGTCACCTTGGCCCTTTGCAATTCTATATGAATTTTAAAGTCAGTGCCAGTTTCTATAAAAAAAAAATTCTGCTGAATTTAGATTGGAATTACATTGACTCTGTAGACCATTTTGGGGAGAACTGATGTTTTAATAACACTGAGTCTTCCAACCCATGAACGTGGTATTTCTTTCCATTTATTTATGTATTCATGAATTTCTCTCAGCAATATCTGTAGCTTTTAGTATAACAATCTTAGACTTCTTTTGTTAGATTTATTCCTAGGTATTTTATCTTTTTGGTGCTGCTGCAAATGGCATTTAAAATTGTTTTCATTTTCAGTTGTTTCCTGCTAGTATATAAAAATTCAACTGAATTTTATACACTAATTTTTTAACCTGTGAACTTGCTAAATTCATTTATTAGTTCTAGTAGTTGTCATAGATTCCCTTGGATTTTTTATATAAACAATCATATCATCTGCAAACAGGGACAAATTTACCTCCTCCTTTCCAATCTTTAAACCTTTTATTTATTTTTCTTGCTTCATTGCAATGGTTATGACCTCCAGAACAATGTTGAATAGAAGAGGTGAGAATGGACATCCTTGTCTTTTTCCCAATCTCAGAAGGACACAATTCAGTCTTTTACATTAAGTATAATATTACCTGTAGACTTTTTTGGTAGGTATTCCTTATCAGATTGAGGAAGTTCCCATTTGCACATGGTTTGCTAAGACTTTTTATCATGAATAGGTGTTGAATTTCATCATTTCCTGCATCCATTAAAATAATCATATAGTTTCACTATACAGTTGATCCTTGAACAACTTGGGGGGTTAGGGGTGCTGACCCCCATGCATTCAAAAATCCATGGATAACTTTATATTCAGCCCTGCATATCTGAGGGCCCACTGATTCAACCAACTGCAGAATGTGCAGTACTGTAGTACATATTTATTGAAAAAAATTTGTGTATAAGTGGACCCTCACAGTTCAACCCCATGTTATTCAAGGGTCAATCCTCCTTTTAATTTGCATTTCTCTTATTATGAGTGAGGCTGAGCATCTTTTTCTGGGTTTCACAGCTATTTGTATTTCATTTTCTGTGATTTCTGGATTCATATCCTGCTAAGTCATTGGCATTTTCTAATTGTCTTCTAGGAGTTGCTTATATTATGAAGATATTTTATCCATGACATGAGGTTACCTTTGTTTCCAGTTCCATTTGTTTATTCTTTGTATTTATGGCTTTTTGCCTGGAGAAAATTTGGGATATTTGCAGCACTGAAGTTTCCAATTTATTCATTTTTTATTTATTTATTTATTTATTTATTTATTTATTTATTTATTTATTTATTTATTTATTTATGGCTGTGTTGGGTCTTCGTTTCTGTGCGAGGGCTTTCTCTAGTTGCGGCAAGCGGGGGCCACTCTTCATCGCGGTGCGCGGGCCTCTCACTATCGCGGCCTCTCGTTGCGGAGCACAGGCTCCAGACGCGCAGGCTCAGTAGTTGTGGCTCACGGGCCTAGTTGCTCTGCGGCATGTGGGATCTTCCCAGACCAGGGCTCGAACCCGTGTCCCCTGCATTGGCAGGCCGATTCTCAACCACTGCGCCACCAGGGAAGCCCTCCAATTTATTCTTGGGCAAATTCTGGGCTCTGCTTCCTGCAATCTCCTCATGGAGACGTCACATGCCCCTATCTGGGACTGATGGTGCCACCTTTGTCCTGACTCTGTTCCCCTTCTGCTCATTCTCAACATACCACGGTGACCATAGAGTTGTCAGGGGCCTAGAGACTCACTGTCCTTCCTGGAGGGCAGGAACCTCCCTCTCAGGGCCAGGGATGGGAGTACACGTTTGCATTCTTCTTTGCTGAAGCCACCCAGGAAATGAAAGAAAAATACTATGGCTAAGCTCCCATGCAGCACTTCCTGCCACAAGCCTGCTCTGGCTCCCACTGTGCTGAGGACACAACTCATACCTCTTCCCTCCGCCCACAAGGCCCCACTGATGCCTCCAAACGTCTCAGCACACCTTTTCCCTGCCACCCTGTCCTTCTCAGGAAAGCTGTGACCTTGCCCAGCTTCTCAGCCTTTGCCTGGGCTGTTCCTCTGCCAGAACTCCCCACGCCTCCAGATCACTCTCTGGTTAATTCTACTTGTCCTTGGATTTCAGTATCAAAGTCACTTCCTCCACGCATCCCTCCCAGACTCAGCGTTTCTCCTAGCAGCCTGGCACCGAGGGCCACTGAAACACTGATTCGATAATAGTTTATTTATTGTCATCTCCCCCACTAGACTGTTGGCTCCACCAGGCAGAGACTGGGTCTTCTCTGTCCCCTGCTGTGTCCCCAATGCCCTGCACACAGGAAGTGCCCAAGAAGTGTCTGTGGGTGACTGAATTAAAGTCAACAAAATCGTACCAAAGCCATTTTTGTGCCAGGGCTTGTGACGGGATTACAGAGATGAAAGGGTCCTCTAAAATCTATCCCCAAAGCTCTACTTTCTGGGGTTTGTATCCTACTAAGGACACTGGCCCCGGTCTGACCTGGATACTGCCCCACTCCTCCACTCATGACAGCCTCAGGGGTGTTAAAAAGCATCCATCAGACCCCGCTGTGATCTGGCCCCAGCTGACTGCCCTGCCATCCCCCTCCCTCCTCACTGCACCCAGCCACGCCCTTGGGGCTATAAACAGCTCGACTCACTCCCACCTCTGGGCCTTTGCGCTCGTAGTGTTCTCTGCCAGGAGCCCTCTTTGTCCCGCTTCAGATTCCTGCTGGATCCATCCTGGCCTCTACACAGATCCTCCGACCCGCCCGCACCGGAGCCCCAGCCTGTGCTTGTCCTGTTACCTTGGTTTTCTTTGTTATCCATAATGATTAATTGCCTCCCTGCCAGACCAGATAGTGAGGTGAGCCTGAGGGCAGGTCCGGGTCTGTCTGGTTTTCACAGTTTCTAAGGCTGGGCTTAGGGCACAGAGCACAATAGGGGGCTATTATCCCTCCCAGGGTCTCATGGGAGAAATACCTTGAAGGAGAACTTGACTTTTGTCTGGTGCAACTTCCCTGCCTCCTTCCTGGGCAGATCCAGCCCAGTTCCCTTCCTTAGGCGCGAAATTAGTTCATCTAGGTGCCCAACCCACACATGCCACAGATGGGTAAACTGAGGCTGGAGAAGCCAGGGTGTTGCCAGGGCCCCACAGAGAGTGAGTCCTGGATCCTGGTGAGACACCCCTGTGTGACCTGGGCCCTTCTCTGTGCTGTCACCCCTTCCCTTAGGTCTGGGGTCTCCAGCAGCCTGTCTGAGCAGGACGGTTGCTGCAGAGGCTTCCGGAACTTTCTGCCCCTCCCCGCCCCCCTCCCCCCCCATCGCCCACATGGCCATGACTTTCGGTAAGTGACAGCAGTTCAGGAAGCTGAGGGGCCCACACAGGAAGGAGCGAGTGGGACTTTCCTCCCGCTGTTGCTCGCCTCTGCCCTCCCGTAGCTGGCCCAGAGGTCCTCACCTCCAGGTAAGAGCTGGTGGTGCCACAGGGCTCTGGTCGGGGATGGGCGTGGGAGGAGACTGTGTGGACGGTCGCAGCTGGGGACAAAGGCAAGTTTGCCTTTCAGGCCTCTGAGGAAAGCTGCCAGATGTGAGCTGGGACAGCTGGGTGTGTGGCCTCTGGCAAAGCGCTCCCCTCTCTGGGCCTCAGTTTCATCCTGCATAGGAGGCCTCGAATTCCTAGCTTCCTGGACCTGAAAGAATCATTGCGCATGCGCCCAGGGCTCCCGGTCCCTGAGGGGACAGTTCGAAGCCCCTACAATCCCAGGTCCCAGGCCGGAACACTGGGGGACCAGCCAACCTTCCCGGCATGTGGGACTTTTGGTGTTAAAACAGGGGCATTTTTCTGGGCCCCAGATAGACTTTCTTTTTTTACTTTCAATATTTTAAAAATCATGTTTCTTTCTTTTTTTTTTTTTTATAAATTTATTTATTTATTTTTGGTTGCGTTGGGTCTTCATTGCTGCGAGCAGGCTTTTCTCTGGTTGCGGCGAGCGGGGGCTACTCTTCGTTGCGGTGCACGGGCTTCTCCTTGCGGTGGCTTCTCTCGCTGCGGGGCACAGGCTCTAGGCGCGTGGGCTTCAGTAGTTGTGGCACGTGGGCTCAGCAGTTGTGGCTCACGGGCTCAGCAATTGCGGCTCGCGGGCCCAGTTGCTCCGCGACATGTGGGATTCTCCTGGACCAGGGCTCGAACCCGTGTCCCCTGCATTGGCAGGTGGATTCCTAACCACTGCGCCACCAGGGAAGCCCTAAAAATCATGTTTCTTTAAGATTTACTTTAAACACAAGACACGCTGTGTGATTCCATTTACATAAAGGTGCAAATTTGGGCAAGATCAGGACGACTGTTAGACATAAGACTGTGGGCACCTCTGTGGGGAGTGACAAGATGGGGTGGTGGCGGGGAGGGTCAGAGCTCATGGGACGGGAACGTTCCAATTCCTGGTCTGGGAGCTGGTGACAACGGACTGTCCCTTGGGGAAAGTTCTCTCTCCCCCACACCCTGCCTCCCTGATGGTAACCCCCAAATCACTGTGCTAAGGGACCTTCCTGTCTGGTTTATCTGGCATTTGTCAAGTGCTTGCTGGGCATGTCACCAAGGATTTGTGCCACTTAGTGTGGATTAAACGTGTTGACAGCTCAGGCTGGGCTCAGCAAACCACCTCACTGAAGCAGGTGGGAATCAGCACATTTCACAGCTGAGAAAGCTGCGTCCCAGCAGTGGGAGCCCTGCTGGGGTCATGAAACCAGAATGCGGTGGGGCTGGGATTTGAACCCAGAGCCTGGGGTTTTTACCTATCCCCAGTCCCAGGCTTATATTCTGGGTGTGTTAAAATCTCATAAAAAAAAAAAAATCTCATTAATGCTATCAGCCCCACTCCCGCTATTATTTTGGAACATAGTTTTTATCCAACATTCTCTTTTTGTATCTTCTTCATTTGGGTCAATTTACGTGGATCTTCTCTGTCTCCCCCCTTTTCCTCATTGGGTTTGAAACCCAACTCCTCCCTCTACCCAGCCAGGGGTCCTGAGCTCTGGGTCCCCCAGGGCGACAGAGGTCTGGAAGTTGGCTGGTGTAGAACGCCTGGGAATAAGGTGGGCGGTTTCCTCCTGGGCTTATCCCAGGGAGGGCTTCCTACTATGGGGACCTAATGGTGGGAGTGATGAAAGGAACGGAGATGCAGGGAGCAGGGGAGACAGACACAGAGATCTCTGTTGACTGAGTCATCAGTCTGGATCCGCCCCCAAGGCATGCATCACACCAGCTGCAAAAGCTTCTAGCCCCAGCCTCAGAAGTGCTTGAATCCTCCAGCTTCACAGGGAGGGATGGCCACTTCTATCCCCACCCATGTGCACAGGCCAGTATCTATCTGCTTCCTGGTTAGCAAATCCCTATATCTGTGATTGATTGGTCATGCCTGTCTGGAGAAGGGTTGGGGAGGTGGTATGTGTGGAGGCTGGAGATCGACTAGAGATGTCTGCCCTGGACACCAAGAGTCTGGAGAGTGAGTTCACACAAAGTTGTGTGAATGTCTTCCAGCCTCCCAGCACAGCCCTCACCTGGGGGGTTATGGTTCCTTACCCACCTTGCACACTCAGCTCCCCCTCTCTGTCTCTTTCCATCTCTGAGTTTCTCTCTGTCCCTGTCTCCTCCCTCTTTCTCCGGCTTCATCCCTACCTCACCCATCAGCATCTCTGTCCCCAACCCCACCCCAGAAGCTTTGTAGCCTTGTCCCCTGATCACAACTGAGGGGCTGCCTCTTTCTGTGTCCAGGCAGGTGGCACTCATGGCACCTCCAAGTGAGGAGACACCCCTGATCCCTCAGCGCTCCTGCAGCCTCTCCTCTTCAGAGGCTGGTGCCCTGCACGTGCTGCTGCCCCCTCGAGGCCCTGGACCCCCGCAGTGCCTCTCCTTCTCCTTTGGGGACCACTCAGCTGAAGAGCTATGTGTTTGGGCTGCTAAGGCCAGTGGTGAGTGGGTCCCTAGAAGGCTTGGCCAGAGGGAGGGGTAGGACTGTGCGGAACACAGATTGGGAGCTGGAAGAACTGCCAAGTGGAGTCAGCATTGGAGCTGGGGTTAGAGGGATGAGTAGGGATGTGGTAAGGGAGGAGGGTGCACAGGAAATGGCATGTGCAAAGACTCAGAGGCATGATGGTATACTAGGGGAAACAGCTGGTCATCCCTCGAGGTAAACTGTACATGGAAAGAGATGCTCTGGGGAGAGGGGCAGGGAGCCCTGAGAAGCAGACTGAGCACATGGCTTCTCTCCTAAGGGCAATGGGGAGCCCTGGAATGGGTGCGAGCAGGGGTGGGACATGGTGTCAGAGCTGAAGGTGACAAAAAGCCTGTGGAGCTGCGTGGGGATAACATGGCAGCCCTGCAGGGGACAGATGGGGAGACTTGGGAGGGAACTGATGGGGGCGTCCCCTCAGGCATCCTGCCCGTGTACCACTCCCTCTTTGCTCTGGCCTTGGAGGACCTGTCCTGTTGGTTCCCCCCGAGCCACATCTTCTCCGTGGAGGACGCGGGCACCCAGGTCCTTGTCTACAGGCTCCGGTAGGAAGTGTCCCCTGCCCACCCCCCCCCCACAGGTGTGGGTTAAATGATACTGAGAGGGCATGCCTTTGGCTGAGGGCTTTGGAAATGGGAGTTTAAAACAACAGTGACTCTTCGATCACCATCTCCACACACCTCCTGGTGGGTGCCCCAGGGAGGGCGTGATCACTGCTCATTTCACAGGTGAGGAAACTAATGCCAGAGAGGGTGGGTCACTTGTCCAAGGTCACACAGCAAGTCAGTGGCATAACCTGGGCTCTGTGAGGTCCTGGCACAGTCCCTCCATCGTATCCCCACTCCAAGGTTCTCCCCTCTCGCACAGCTTTTACTTCCCCAACTGGTTTGGGCTAGAGAAGTGCCACCGCTTTGGGCTACGAAAGGACTTAGCCAGTGCCATCCTTGACCTGCCAGTCCTGGAGCACCTCTTTGCCCAGGTAGGGGTCTGCCTGGGGCTCAGCCCAGGGGTGGGGTCCACGGGGCAATATCAGGGCTCGTGGTTGGGCAGCCTCGGCTGACCCTCCCTGTGGCAGTCCAGGGGTGGAGGTCAGCCCAGGTGTGGGGGTCTACAGAGCAACATCAGGGCTCACGGGTGGGCTGTGACCGGCCTGCAGCACCGCAATGACCTGGTCAGCGGCCGCCTCCCGATGGGCCTTAGCCTCAAGGAGCAGGGTGAGTGTCTCAGCTTGGCTGTGCTGGACCTGGCCCAGATGGCCCTCGAGCAGGGTCAGCGGCCCGAGGAGCTGCTGAAGACCATCAGGTGAGGGCTTCCAGGCTGTGGCGCCCAGCCTCTACCTGGGAGTGAGCCAGCATGGCTCCACCAGAGCATTGCCAGAGTCCAAGCCCACCTTGGGGCTTCCCACCTACAAGCCGCCAGTGTGTTCATGTGACCCAGCCCACACCCCTCCTTTCAACACAGTCCCACTGAGACTCCATTGTCGGGCTTCAGGCAGCTAAAAGGACTATGTGTGTCCCTGTCTGTCTTATGGGCCCCAACGGCCCTTCCTATAGAGGCCCTACGCCCATGCCTGTCCCTGAGTGCGTCTCTGTGCCCCCTTACTGAGGCGACACTCCAGCCCCTCAACTAAAGTCTGGTTTGATGTACGTCCCTGCCCTCCCCGCGGAGGCCCCTCTCCACATTGAGGGCCCCACTCCCCCCGCTCGCAGCTACAAGGTCTGCCTGCCCCCCCGCCTGCGCGACCTGATCCAGGGCCTGAGCTTCGTGACGCGGAGGCGTATCCGAAGGACAGTGCGCCGGGCCTTGCGCCGCTTGGCCGCCTGCCAGGCTGATAAGCACTCGCTCATGGCCAAGTACATCATGGACCTCGAGCGGCTGGACCCAGACAGGGCCACCGAGACCTTCCGCGTGGGCCTCCCCGGAGCTGCTGGTGGTCAGGATGCGCCGGGGCTGCTCCGCGTGGCTGGCGGCAGTGGCATCGCCTGGAGCCCGGGAGAACACGAGGTGCGAGGTCGGGTGGGTTGGGGCTCTGGGCAGGGCCAACGGCGGGGGCGGGGCAAGGAAGTGGGAGGGGCTTTGAGGGGCGGGGCCGAAGAGAGGAGGGACTGTGAGAGGGCTTGTGGGGGAGGGCACCCGGCTGAGTGAGGTGTAGGGCTGAGCGAGGAGGCGGGATTGAAATGGGCGGGGCTAGTTGGGTGGGCGGGGCTCAGAGTGGGGCTAACTGCAGGCTGAGGGAAAAGGCAGGACTGAGGGTGGGTGGGGCTCCCGACTGTACTAAGAGACCCCGCGAGATAAAGTGGAGCTAAGTGAGGGAGGGGCTCGGGGTGAGGTGGGCTGGGGGACCTGCCGAGAGAAGGAGGCGGGGTTTGGCACTGGTGGGGTGGGAGAGGGATGTGACTGGGTGAGGCTGAGAGGGGCGGGTCTCATGAGTATGGGTTGCATGGGTTGGTGGGGTCCAGGCTTCCAAAAGGGACTGGGGGCTCGGAGGGGGAGGGACCCCCAGCTTCAGTCCTCCCCCTTCTTCCCAGGTCCTCCAGCCCTTCTGCGACTTTCCAGAAATCGTGGATATCAGCATCAAGCAGGCCCCGCGCATTGGCCCCGCCGGGGAGCACCGCCTGGTCACCATCACCAGGACAGACAACCAGATCCTGGTGGGTGCTGGACCCCGTTCCCCTCCCGCCTTACCCGAGGGCAGGGACGCGGGACTGTCACCCTCGGGCCGCAGCGTGCGCTGACGCGGATCCTCACAGGAGGCCGAGTTCCCGGGGCTGCCCGCAGCGTTGTCCTTCGTGGCGCTCGTGGATGGCTACTTCCGGCTGACCACTGACTCCGGGCACTACTTCTGCAAGGAGGTGGCGCCGCCGCGGCTGCTGGAGCAGGTGGCTGAGCAGTGCCATGGCCCCATCACGTAAGGACCCGCCCCCATGTGGCCAGGCTCACCGGGACCGAATCTCGGTCACTCCCCTTCTTGGAGCCTCTGTGTCCTCG
The DNA here is from genome assembly GCF_965194825.1 of Balaenoptera physalus. Classification (NCBI taxonomy): domain Eukaryota; kingdom Metazoa; phylum Chordata; class Mammalia; order Artiodactyla; family Balaenopteridae; genus Balaenoptera; species Balaenoptera physalus. The sequence continues at coordinate 12,634,196 of NC_138890.1, read as the reverse complement.
CCTTTCAGGAGCCCTGGACAAGGGATCAAGTGCTTGAACAGCGCCAGGTGCATCATTGGCGCTCAACGAGGCTGGGGTCTCCTTTCTGCTTCCAGGGCAGCCGCTTCCCTCCTCGAAGCCCCAGAGCCATTTTCTGGGGATGCTCGCGGTGCCCGGCTTCACCTGCAGCCTCCTCTTTAATCTCTGAGGCAGAAGCCCAACTTCTGGCTCAATTTATAAATGGGAGGGAGTGAGGGAATGTTACCTGGTGACCTTCCCAGGGCTTCAGAGAAACCAGAATTAGAACTCAGGTTTAGTTTGGTTTCTCTGCCTCTATCTCTCTGTTTCTCTCCATCTTCGAATCTCAGTTCCCTCCCACCTTTCCCCACAGCTTGGATTTTGCCATCAACAAACTCAAGACTGGGGGTTCACTTCCCGGCTCCTATGTTCTCCGCCGCAGTCCCCAGGATTTCGACAGCTACCTCCTAACTGTCTGTGTCCCGGTCAGTCTACCATAGGGGCCAGGAGGGCAAGGAGGGCTTCCTGGAGGAGATGATATTTGAGCATTACTTCCTGAAGAAGGGGAGGGAAAAGGCATTCCCAGTGGAGGGAACAGCATAGGCAAAGGCTTGGAGATTTGAGGGGGAGGGTGCCGCCCACTCCCACTCAGGGACCACTCCTCTTTGCAGACCCCCCTGGGCCCTGATTACAAGGGCTGCCTCATCCGGTGCGACCCCACAGGAACCTTCTCCCTGGCTGGCCTTGGCCGTCCGCACAGCAGTCTTCGAGAGCTCCTGGCAGCCTATTGGGATGGTGGGTTGCACGTGGATGGGGTTGAGCTGAACCTCACCTTCTGCTGCAGCCCCAGACCCAAAGGTGAGCCTGCCTTCTCCCCTGAGCTGAGTGATCAATCTGGGTCCCTGCCTTTCTGTGTCTGTTCCAGCTCTTGTATGGCAAGTGGCAGAGACTGCAGGTCAAGGTAGTTTAGGAGGGAAAAAACGGTGATTCGGGACTTGTGGGATAGAGGCTGCTTTCAGGCATGGTTAGATCCCAGCACAGCTGGATCTGAGTGATGTCACTAGCACTTAGCCTCTGTCCATCTCCTGCCTCTTCCTGTGGGTGAATTTTGCTCTCAGACAAACCCCTTCGATGGGACAACTTTGAGGTGTGAGTTCTCCAGAGCCTCCCAGAATCCCTAGCAGGACTGATGAGTTCTCCAGAGTCTCCCAGAATCCCTAGCAGGACTGATGAGTTCTCCAGAGTCTCCCAGAATCCCTAGCAGGACTGAGATGAGGCTGCCCACAGCATCACCTGCTCATTAGCACCCCCTGCAGGGTTCCTTCCCTCTCTGTCTCACTCTCCCGCCCCTCACTGGGACTTCCTGGAGTCTCCTTTCAAATAAACCATGTGCCCTGGAGTCCTCCTCTTAGTATTGGCTTCTGAAGAAGACCCCACACTGAGACAGGGAGTGAGCAAACCTTTGAGGACCTTTCACCTCTGACCTCTGGTTTTCTTCTTCCATCCACTCCCGATAGAAAAGTCCAATCTGATTGTGGTCCGGAGAGATTGCAACCCACCCACATCATCCCCTGTTCAGCCCCAATCCCAATGCCAGCTGAGTCAGATGACATTTCACAAGATCCCTGCTGACAGCCTGGAGTGGGTAAGGGGCCCCAGGAAATGGGGGGGATACCTCAGTTGAGATCCACAGAGACCAGGTCTACATCCATCTCTTCCACCTCAGGCATGTGATGTAACCTCCCTATGCCTCTGTTTCATCATCTGTAAAATGAGTCCATTACCTGTGCCTTGCTTGGACCAGGGCTAGGGGATTGGCTCCATGGGAGCCCCCTTACTGGCCTCTCATGTTGCGCCCTCACTCTCCAGCATGAGAACCTGGGTCACGGGTCCTTTACCAAGATTTACCGGGGCTGTCGCCATGAGGTTGTGGATGGGGAGGCCCGAGAGACAGAGGTGCTGCTCAAAGTGATGGATGCCAAGCACAAGAACTGCATGGAGGTGAGCAGGGTGGGACCAGGCCTCCTGGATCAGAGCCTGGGTGGAGAGAGGGTCATGGATTCAGAGAAATTTGAAACACACAGGGTCTTAAAACAACAGAAATGTAGCCACAGCATCTCCATGAAATATAGAAGGGTCGGGGAAGTTAGATGCAAACAGAAAGAGTACGCCAGACAGAGGGAACAGCCAGTGCAAAGGTCCTGAGGCAGGGCCAAGCCTGGCATGTTTAAGGAACAGCAAGGAGGCCAGTGGGTCAGAGAGGAACGAGCAAAGGAGAAGAGAGGAATGATGCGGATGGAGGCATCAGCAGGGGCTGGGCAACACAGAGGAAGGTTTGAGTCCTTCTCAAACCCCAAATCTCCCACTTGTGTGGGAGATTCAAGGTAGAATACAGTGGGGACTTCCTGCCTCCATCAGAAAATCATGATACAGAGTGCTGTGTGCACTAATGGTGGACTCCAGGGCCAAAGGAGGCTGGCAGCCAGGTCTCCTAAGGCAGGTGTGAGAGCAGCAAGTTTGGGGTCCTTGGTCTGACCCTAAAGTGGAAGAAACCCACGCATCTTCTCTCCCTTCTTTCCTCCCCAGTCATTCCTGGAAGCAGCGACCTTGATGAGCCAAGTGTCGTACCAGCATCTCGTGTTGCTCCATGGCGTGTGCATGGCTGGAGACAGTGAGAGACATTCCCCACCCCACCCCTGCCCTGCCTCATTGAGCCCATCTAGAGCAGCAATAGCAGTACACATCCAGAGCCTGCCCTGGCTGGGGCTCCGTTCCACCAGGGTCTATCACCCTCCCCCTCAAATCTCCAAGCCTGTACCCGTCTCCCTGAATCATCACTCCTTGCGCAAGCAACTCCAGGCTCCCACCAATACCAGCCCCTCAAAATTATCTCGAGTCAGGCAGACCTGGGTTCCAATCTCACTCTGTTGCAGCTTTGCAAGGTCCACGCTACCTCTCCAAGCCTCGGTTCCATCAGTTCAGCTCAGCAGCTATTTATTGGGAGCCCAGTATGTGCCAGGAGCTGGGTGCCTAGCGTAGAACACGATAAGCTGAGCAGGATGATAAATGATTTAGTGTGATGGGGGCAGCGCAGGGCATTGTGGGTGATCAGAGGCAGCTAACCCAGCTTGGAGGTCAAGCAATGGTTCTGGGTAGGCAAGGATAAGTTCTAAGCTGGAAAGGCAAGGATAAATAGGCATTAGGGAAGTGAAGGAAGAGGGATGTTCCAGGCAGAAACACAGAACATGCAAAGGGCTGGAAGTGAGTCATGGAGAGAGCTTGGCACCTTCCAGGCGTTTCAGACAAACAGTTCTGAGATGGGAAATGGGGAGGAAGAGAGGTGAGTAGGGTAAGGATGGAGGAATAGGGGAGGGAAAAGTCAGAGCTGAGAGTTCAAGGGACCCTTGAAGGTGGAGCTGGGGCAGAGCCTGTTTAACACAAGTGCAGTCCTACCTCCCAACCGTGCCCCTCCCTACTGCCACCAGGCATAATGGTGCAGGAATTTGTATACCTGGGAGCGCTGGACACGTATCTGCGCAAGTGTGGCCAGCTGGTGCCGGCCAGCTGGAAGCTACAGGTGATCAAACAGCTGGCTTATGCCCTCAACTATCTGGTGAGTGCTCCTCTGCTGCTCCAGCCTCCATTCACAGAGTGTACGGGGCTTTGAGAGTTGGCTCTGTCGTGTGGACAGGAGTTTGGCAAGGGTGCAAGGGGAGGGCATTTTAGACTGAGGGAACAGCATATAAACAGGTTCAGAGGTGTAAGAGCAGAAAGGAACAGCTTGTCATTCATGGAAATTGAGGGGAGTAGTGAGCAATGAGGCTGGCCAGGGGGACAGGCTTCCCAGAAGAAAGAACATTAGAGTTGGGACCTTGAAGATTAAGTAGAAGTTCATTAAGAGGAGAAAGGAAGGAGGGCATGTCAGGCTGAGGGAACAGCCTGGGCAAAGGCTGCAGCTTAGAAGGTGTGTTGCCTGTCCTGGGGTGCACCAGGCAGGTTGCCTGGCAGGAGAACAGGGTGGAGATGTGGGAGAGAGAAGCTCATGGGAAGAGCGAACAAGAGCTGGATCTCAAAGGGCCTTGAGTGCCAGGCTGAGGACTTTGACTTTATCCTGAAGGGAGTGGGGAGCCATGGGATGGGGGAGCAATGTTTGAGAAGAGGGTGGGACACGGGGGTTGGACTGCCAATAGTCTAGGGAAGGTGCTGAAGTATGGCCTGAGCAGTACCAGGTGGGCTTTGAAGGATGTGCAGGAGTTCACCAGCCAGAATATTCATTCATCATTCTTGGCATTTTCCTATGCTTGGTCCACTTAGGAAGACAAAGGTCTCCCTCACGGCAATGTCTCAGCCCGGAAGGTGCTCCTGGCTCGGGAGGGGGCTGACGGGAACCTGCCTTTCATCAAGCTGAGTGACCCCGGTGTCAGCCCCACTGTGCTAAGCCTGGAGAGTAAGTGCTGAGGGGTGGAGGAGGGAGGGGCCTAGTGAGGCAAGGAAGCAGATCCCTGACCCCATCCTTGCCTCTCCACCAGTGCTCACTGACAGGATCCCCTGGGTGGCCCCTGAGTGTCTCCAGGAGGCCCGAACACTTGGCTTGGAAGCTGACAAGTGGGGCTTTGGTGCCACAGTCTGGGAGGTGTTCAGCGGTGTCACAATGCCCATCAGCACCCTGGATCCTGCCAAGGTCAGAGCACGAGTATTGGCCGCTAGAGCTCTCATTTGACAGAAGGGTAGACTGAAGTCCAGCTTGGGGAGGATGGGGGTGGCTGGGGGTGCCTTCTGAGGGTGCACTGGGGCTGACCAGCCCCTCCTCCTGCCCTCAGAAGCTCCAGTTTTACCAGGAACGGCAGCAACTGCCTGCACCCAAGTGGATGGAGCTGGCCCTGCTGATCCAACAGTGCATGGCCTATGAGCCAGGCCAGAGGCCCTCTTTCCGCGCCGTCATCCGTGACCTGAACAGCCTCATCACTTCAGGTGCCCACTGGGCCAGGCAGGGTGGGCAAGGCCGGCATGTCATATTGGGCCCAGTAGGAGAGCGAGGTTTGCATGTAGAGCCTGCCCTGTGTGCCTGGCAAGGTTGGAATGGTTGGTGACTGTGACAGTCAGCACGAGTTTCACCAGCTGCTGTAACAGGCCCCTCAATTCAAGGTTGAACATGATGGATGTTTAGTTCTCATTCAGTGAGGGTGTCCAGGTCAACAAGAAACTCTCCCTTTGTGGTTCCCCCCATCCCATGGCCTCAGGCCCCTGCTGGATCCTCTGAAAACAAGAGAGAGAGTGTAGAAGGTCCCACCTAGGTTTCCATGGGCCGGGCCTAAGGGGGCATTCAGCATGTCTCTGTCCCCTATCAGCCTGAGTTCAGTCATTTGACCATACCCCATGGCAGTGGAGTCTGGGAAATGCCCTTCTGTCTGTGTACAGCATGTGCACTGCATAAGAGGGCTGCCTTTGCCCAAGAGCACCTTTTTCCAGCCCCAAAAAGTACCTCTTGGCTTGCAGAGGCCCTGCCATAATGCACAGAGAGGCTAAGCATTCAGATGGAGGTCACACAGCAAGTCAGTTAGGAGTGGGGGCTTAGGGCCCAATGCACTGCTCACTCACTGCCTGTGCCCTGCAGATTATGAGCTCCTCTCAGACCCCACACCTGGTGCCCTGGCGCCCCGTGATGGGCTTTGGAATGGTGCCCAGCTCTATGCCTGCCAGGACCCTACCATCTTTGAGGAGAGACACCTCAAGTACATCTCACAGCTGGGCAAGGTGAGGAGGGTTAGGCTGGGGTGGGTGAGGTAGCACCCATGCACGTGGACACCAGCCCTGCTGTCCCCCAGGGCAACTTTGGCAGCGTGGAACTGTGCCGCTATGACCCGCTGGGCGACAACACAGGTGCCCTGGTGGCCGTGAAGCAGTTGCAGCACAGTGGGCCAGAACAGCAGAGGGACTTCCAGCGGGAGATCCAGATCCTCAAAGCCCTCCACAGTGACTTCATTGTCAAGTACCGGGGTGTCAGCTATGGCCCAGGTGAGCCACCTCCCAAGTGGATGCTCTTCAAATCACACATCCTCATCCTTCTGCAGTACCATTTTAGGGCAGTCTGAGAACACCAGTGCGGGTGCTACTGACTGGTCTCTTTTTTTTTTTTTCCTTTTAATTAATTTTTATCGGAGTATAGTTGCTTTACAATGTTGTGTTAGTTTCTGCTGTACAGCAAAGTGAATCAGCTATACATATACATATATCCCCCTAACTGGTCTTGTTTATCCAGATCTAGACTGCCTTGGGATCGACAATTTCCCCACCGGAAAAAACGGGTCATTATGAGGTTTAAAAGAATCAATGAATATTGTAGAAAGTACTCAAAAAGGCATTAGCGATAAGCGTCACTGTTGCCGTTCCCATTTTACAGAAAGCAATATTGAGGCCGGGAGGGACACGAGGTCCCACTCTGAACCGGGAAGGAGAATGGGGAGGGGGAGTAGACAAAGTTAGGCCCTGTGGTGACTCCTCCCTGCCTCCCCCGCCTCCCCTAGGCCGCCTGAGCCTGCGGCTGGTCATGGAGTACCTGCCCAGCGGCTGCCTGCGCGACTTCCTGCAGCGGCATCGCGCGCGCCTTGACGCTGGCCGCCTGCTCCTCTACGCCTCGCAAATCTGCAAGGTGCGGGTCGGAAAAGGGCGGGGCGCCCGTCAGACCTGCGGGAACTGACTTGGCTCGACCTGGGCAAGGTCTGCGTGGATTCGCCAGGAAGGCTGAGGGTTGAAATTTGGGGTCCAGGTCAGGTTGGAAGTGGGGTTGAGTTAGGGCTAAGGTCAGGACTGGAGTGCAGGATGGGTCAGGGGTAGGGTTAGGCTTGGGGTCTGGATTGGGGCTGGTGTTGGATTCCATGTCAGACTGGGGCCCCTGCGGAGTCATCCTGGGGTCCATATTCCATGCCCTCCCGCAGGGCATGGAGTACCTGGGCTCCCGCCGCTGCGTGCACCGCGACCTGGCAGCCCGTAACATCCTGGTGGAGAGCGAGACGCATGTCAAAATCGCCGACTTCGGCCTCGCCAAGCTGCTGCCGCTCGACAAAGACTACTACGTGGTCCGCGAGCCAGGCCAGAGCCCCATCTTCTGGTAGAGACCTCGCCCCTGCCCCACCCTTCCTCCCCACTACCCAGGCCCCTCCCCTGCTCCCACCTTCCTGGCCCCGCCCCTCCTCCCCAGGGTCTGGGGCCCGCCCCGGCCACGCCCCCACGGCCGCGGCCCCTTCCCGACCACGCTCCTTTTCTTGTTCTGGCTCCGCCCTGACCCCGCCCAGGCCCCGCCCCGGGGCACCACAGGGTTGGAGACTTTCTCGTAACTCCCACCTACCGTGACCAGCTACCCCAGTCCGAGGCTGCGCCCTTTCCCGTCCTCTGCCTTACTGTCGCCCCCAAGGCCTCCCTGTTCCCCTCCAGGTACGCCCCAGAGTCCCTCTCGGACAACATCTTCTCGCGTCAGTCGGATGTCTGGAGCTTCGGGGTCGTCCTGTACGAGCTCTTCACCTACAGTGACAAGAGCTGTAGCCCCTCAGCCGTGAGTCGGCACCCCTGGATCCCCAATACCCTCCTCCCCCCCAATCCCTTCCAGGCCAACCCCCGTCCTGTTTATGCCCGCGTCCCTCGCTTGCTCAGGGTCCCCTGGTCCCAGCATTAGAGGCTCCAGTAGGACCCCTTTTCACTATGGCTGGCCCCCACCTCCCACACCACCATAGGCAGCCCCTCCCCCATGCATCACAGACAATTCCTCCTCCTCCATTAAGGAGGGCCCCTTCCCCCACCACGGGTGGGTAATTCCCTTCCTCCCTTCACTATGGCTGACCACGGGCGGCCACTCCCCCTTCCATCATGGATGGCTCCTCCGCCACCTCGGGCCCTCCCCCTTGGCTCCAGGAGTTCCTGCGGATGATGGGATGTGAGAGAGATGCGCCAGCCCTCTGCCGCCTCCTGGAGCTGCTGGCCGAGGGCCAGAGGCTGCCCGCACCTCCTGCCTGTCCTGGTGAGGTGAGCACTGGAGGGCCTGCCTCAGTTTCCCACTTTGTAGATTCACCAGGGGGCCTGGGCAAGCCTGCTGGTCCCTCTGGGTCTCTCCACCACAGATATCTCTTGATTGAGAGCAGGGACCAGAGCATGAGGCTGAAGGGGATTTCTGGCTCTACTTTGCTGCTCTCTCACTGTATGGCAAGTCACAAACATTTTCAGAGCCTCAGTTTACCTGTCTCCAAAATGGGAATAACAATGCCTTATAGGGTGGGAGAGTATCAGATTAGCTAACATCTCTCCATTGCTCAGTTCTGAGCCTGGCATACAGTTGGTGCTCAATAAATGATGGTGACTTTTACAGTTTCTCATCACAGCTTTTGTGGAAGTGTCTGACATGTGGTTGGTTATTCACAAATTAATTTGTTCAGGCCACAAACATTTATTGAGTGCTGACTGTGTGCTGGCTCTGTGCTGGGTGATGGGGACCCAGCAGGGGACAGAAGAGATACTACCCCTCCTCCCTGTCCAGCAGAAGCTAACAAGAACATTCTGGTGGTGATCAATGTCTGGAAAGAGATAGGGGGGTGTGGTCAGGGATGGCCTCTTAGAGGGGGTGATGCCTGAAGGAGGAAGAGGATCTCACCCATGGGGAAAGCTGGGAGAGGGCATTCTCAGTGGAGCACACAGCAGGTGCAAAGGCCCTGAGGTGGGAATGAGTTTGGTGTATTTACAAAATGAGATGGGGGCAGATGTGGCTGCATGGAACAAGAGAGGAGGTGATGGAGGTGATGGTAGAGGGAGGGAGGCAGGGGAGGAGATGAAATTTTGTTCTAAGATCCATAGGGAGCCATGGGAGGCTTCGGAGCAAGGGAGGGATGGAGTCTAATTTATATTTTAAAACTGTGAACAGGAGTCATGTCCTTCCTACCACTCACATGTGACCCTGTTGTCTCTTCCCACCACCTCAGGTTCATGAGCTCATGAAGCTGTGCTGGGCCCCTAGCCCACAAGACCGGCCACCATTCAGCACCCTGGGCCCCCAGCTGGATGCACTGTGGAGTGGAGGCCAGGGATAGTGTCCAGAGGCATGAGACCCTCACCTGCCCTGCTCGTCTAGAGGGAGAACCCCATTCTCTGTCTTTTTTATATCTCCTGCACACAGACCTCTGGGTTCTGGTCTCCACTGACTGGCTGTGTGACCTTGAGCAGGGACCTACCCCTCTCTGGGCCTCCTGCTTCAGAGACGCCCTCATGGGGCAAATGATACTGCACGTGGGGGAGCACCCCTGGCTTGTAGAGCAACAGCAGCCTCGCAGCATTGGGAACTTGTAAAGATTCGAGACAGATGCAATGGTGGGGTCTACTGAGCCCCCCCACCCCAGAATCGAGGGACCAGAGTTAAGTACCCCCCATCTTCCCAACCTCTCAGGGCCTGGCCTGGAGCTTCCTGTCTCATTTCCAGAGAAGACATTATATAGCTTTAAATATGTGATCTCAGGCTTCTATTCCCCCCTCCCTCTTTAGCTGGAGGAAGCCAAGCACAAGAGAGCTGCCCTGGCTGAAAATTCACTTTTTGGGGGGAGTCTGTGTGACTGTTCAGAATTGTGTAAGAGACCAGGAGAAGCTGAGGTCCCAGTCCACCCTAACTGCACCTGAGTGTCCCAGGGCTTCAGTTTTCCTGCCTGTACACTGGGGCCCTTTCTGTCCAGACCAGAGGATCACACAACGGATGACAATGGACCCTAACAGGAGCTTTTCAGTGGGTGAAGGAAGGAAAGGCATTCTTGGCAGAGGGAACAGCATGGTGAAAGGAGGAGGCTCAGAGTACAGAGGTTAAGCGCGCAGGTGATGGAGCCCACGGTTCTGCCACTTATTTGCTGTGTGATGGTGGGAGAGTTGCTTCCTCTCTCTGGGCCTCAGTTCCATCCTCTGTATAATGGGCAATAGTGTTGGCCCTTTGGCTATACAGAGTCAACTTCTGGAGGCTTGTGAGAAGGCATCTTGTGCAGGTTAAGCTTACCCCACCATTCCTTCACACCAGCCTGCAAGGTTTTTCTGCCACTTTTTGCCTCCCTGGAAAACTCTTATTCATCTCTCAGAACCCCAGCTATCACCTCCTTGCAGCGTTCCCTAGGGTTCTCCCACCACTCTCAGTCAGCCCTGTACTTCTGACCCTAGGGCTGGGGTGGTGTCTGCGTCCAGCTCTGTCTCTTCTGACGGGGAGGCTCCTTGGGGACTGGGCTGGGTACAGAGGGGACGCTGGGAGTGTTTGTTGAATGAATAAAGTTCAGTGAAAAGGATGGTTTGTTGCTGGACTTGGGCAATGGGGATCCTTGGGGATGTGTGAGCCGGGGAGGAATGTGCTTAGGGCTGGGGGATAGAGACCCCTGGGGGCCACAATGGGAGCCTCAGGGCAGGCTGGGGGAGGAGGGACAGGAGGATGGGGCCCTCGAGGACAGAAGCCCTCCCCCCCAGCCCCAGCTGCTGGCCTTGGCACTGTCCTGGGGAGCTGATTACAGGCTCTTGGTGGGTGGAGGGAACAGGCTGCTCTAGTGAGGGCCAGAGGGCAAGGCCTGGTTGGGAGGGTTAGGCTATGGGGAGGGGTCCAACGTTAGCGGGGGCCAAACCAGTCCCTCGTTTCCTCCTCAGGAATGCTGGAAAGATTTGGAGAATGACAGAGACAGAGAGAGAAAGGCCAAGAGAGACTCAGAGAGAGACAGAGGGAGCAGGGGAGAGACAGAGACAGAGATCTCTGTGCCTACTGTCGTAGCCTGCTTTGGTGAAAAGGGGGAGGGGCTGCAAGACAGGGTTTTCAGCTCAGGGTCTCACCCGCGTTGGGTTGAGTAACCTCCCTCTCTGCCTTAGTTTCCCTCCTTGGTAAAACTGGCACCCAGACTGGCACCCGGTAGAGGCCCTCCATCCCCTGCCCAAGCCAAGGAGACCCTGATGTGGGAGAGGCAGAACTGACCAAGACTCGCAGCCCCAGGGCCCAGCCTCTTGTGACCTTGTGCAAGTGTGGGGTCTCCTCTCTGAGCCTCAGTTTCCTTATTTGTCCAGTAATAAGGACAACAAGATTCTGAATGGACCTGGTCTCAGTTGGCTGGATGCCCACCGCCACCATCCCATGGAATTATTATTTCTCAGTTTATCTATTTCTCCTCTTTAAAATGGTTAAAAAATAAAGACTCCTCAACCAGTGGTCTCGCTGGGAGAGAGATGCCCAAGGCCCTGGCCCAGGGAGAGAGACCATGGATCTCGGCCTATCAATAATCAGTAATCAATGTTGGGCTTCCCTGGTGGCACAGTGGTTAAGAATCCGCCTGCCAATGCAGGGGACACGGGTTCGAGCCCTGGTCCGGGAAGATCCCACATGCCGCGGAGCAACTAAGCCCGAGCGCCACAACTACTGAGCCTGCCCTCTAGAGCCCGCGAGCCACAACTACTGAGCCCACGGGCCGCAACTACTGAAACCCGCGCGCCTAGAGCCCGTGCTCTGCAACAAGAGAAGCCACCGCAATGAGAAGACCGCGCACCGCAATGAAGAGAAAGCCACCGCTCACCGTAACTAGAGAAAGCCCACGCGCAGCAACGGAGACCCAACCCACCCAAAAAATAAACTAAAATAAAAATAAATAAATTAATTAATTTAAAAAAAAAATCACTGTTGTGGCTGGACCGGCCCTTGAGTTCTTATTATGATTGAAAGATGCCATTCAGCAACAACCATCAGGAAACTTTGAGAAAATAAAGGTTTATTACTTATAAATTACACAGCACACCTGGAAATTACACAGCACTCCTGAGGCCACAGAGCAAGGTCCTGGGTACAGAGAGCAGTGTGGGCCTGGGGTCCTGCTTTTATTGGGGTCAAGGGTGGGAGCCTAAGAGTTGTGGGCTCACTCTTTATTGGTGAATTTAACATAGGTTGGAATTTAAAGCATAAGAAGAGAAAACAAAACAAGCAACCAAGTGGCCCAAGTGGTAAGCGACTGAAATCAGCCGAGACGTGTAAAACAAAGGTGCCTCAGTGGGAGGAGGTGGCCTGGCCCTTTACCTAGTCACATTTATTGGGGAGCCATCTATGAAGCCGATGCCTCGGCAATCAAAGGTTGTCAGGCCCTCATATCATAAAAAAAAGGAAACCCAACTATCAGGGGTTCCAGTATGCTTGCCCTGACCCTGCCCTTGACCTTCTCCCTGGACCGTCCTGGAGGAATGCTCTGTCCCCCCTCCAAGGCTCCCAGCTGGGGCGGGCCAGCGCCTATAAGGGGGATCCCCGCTGGGGCCCGGTGCCTCCCGCCGCCATGGACCCCCGTCGGCTCACCTGGGCGCTGGTGCTGCTGGGCCCGGCCTTGGCGCTCGCCCTAGGCCCTGCCCCCGCCCAGGAAGCGCCAGAGAAGCTGTGCGGCCACCACTTCGTGCGCGCGCTGGTGCGGCTGTGCGGGGGCCCGCGCTGGTCCCCCGAGGATGGGCGACCTGTGGCTGGCGGCGACCGTGAGTAGGGGCGGGCGAGGACTGTGCTGTGGGGTCTCTGGGGCCGGGCGTGGGGCAGGTGCATGCAGAAGGGTTTGCATGCATGTTCTGGGGTCCACCTGCCGGCTGCGCGGGTGTGTGCAAGTCCGCGGGGGATGCGCCCCCTGCCAGGCGCGGGAATCAGTGCGCGGAGAGCGACGCGAGCGAGTCTGAACAAGTGCGTAGCCAGATCAGATCCTGTCTTTATTTACAGTTTCAATATTTTGATCTTCAGGAATTTCTGCCTTCATTTTAATTTTAAAATATTCCGTTACAATATGTTTGATCTTGGTTGTTGAGGTTTTTTGGCGCCCCCTTAAAATTGTGCGCTCCAGGCCCGCGCCTGGCTCTCTTCACCCTAGTCCCGGCCCTGGTGCAGGGAGTATCAAACAGCTTTGTGTACAACGTCTGTCACATGCGTGTGTGTCCTGTGTGTGTGACACGGGTACAGATGGGTGTGCAGAGGTGCACAGGGAAGTGGGAGGGGCTATGAGGGTGTGCGCCTGCGTCTGTGTGTACATGTATACGTCGTATGTCACCCCTTCTGTCATCTGCTCTGTGAAGTGTCTGTGCCTTCTTACCATAGGTGACACGTGGGAGTGTGCATAGCTGGGGACTTGAGTGTGGTGTGGGTCAAGACTGCACACGTCCGGATGGGGGATTCAATCTGTGCCTGGTAAACACTGGGCACTCAATAAATGCTTACTTTCTGTTTCTGTGCATGATGAGCGGAGGCTGTGTGTGCAGTGTGAGTGGGGTCCTCTGGGGTCCCCCCTCTATGCTGAATTCCTCCCTGTCCCCAGGTGAGCTGCTACAGTGGCTGGAAGGACAACATCTCCTCCATGGGCTGATGGCCAGTGGGGACCCCATGCTGGTACTCGCCCCACAGCCCCTGCCCCAGGCCTCTCGCCATCACCACCACCGCCACCGCCGGGCAGCTGCCACCAACCCTGTCCGTCACTGCTGCCTCAGTGGCTGCACCCGGCAAGACCTGCTGACCCTCTGTCCCCACTGAACCCTCCTGGGGTGTGGCCTTGGGGGAGCCCGAGACCCACAGGGGTCCGGTCTGGTGAACTCCTGATGCCACACAGCACCATGAAGCCCCATGTCTGGGGGAGACTTTGTTGATTACCTCCTAGGACAAGGCGCTCACCACCTCACCCAGGCCACCTGTCCTCTGGGGGGCCAACTGGGGAAAACACCAGATCCCAAACCTTAGAGTTTCCTTGGAGGAAACTTGGTTTCCTCCAAAACCTTGGAGGATCCTTGGTTTTGTGGAAATGCCAGACACCTGTTCTCAAATGTTCTCACCTCAGAGGAGCCCCAGTTACCCTGCTCCCTGCATTTGACTCTCCTCTTGCTGTCTTATCAATAGTAAATAAATAAGATGTCTGCAGAATCTGAAGAAACTTTTTGCATTTTCTCAAGAAAAAGGCAGAAGCCTGGGTCAGCCTTTGTGTGGAATTGTCCTCTGGCAGCCGTGGACCCACCAACACTTCCAGAAACTTAATAACAATTGGAGAATCATCACACTACAAAGTGGGGAAACTGAGGCCAAGGGAGCTGGCTGTTTGCCAAGGTCAGACAGGGAGGGAATGGCCAAGTTCAGGATTCGAATCCAGGTCTCTGTCATGGCTCATGGGGGGCCTTAACCTCACTTAACGTCCACTTATCAGTGGACACAACACATGAATGTCTGAATGAGTCACAGTGGATTTTTTTTTTTTTTTTTTTGGCGGCGCCGTGGGGCTTGTGGAACCTTAGTTCCCTGACCGGGGATTGAACCCGTGCCACCTGCAATGGAAGCGTGGAGTCCTAACCACTGGACCGCCAGGGAATTCCCCTCACAGTGGATATTTAGTGATCCAACTCTCACCATTCTTTTCACTTGCATCCTCCTTTCATCCTGAGATAGGAATTGTATGATTTGACCCTCTTGAAAAAAATGCTCGGGCATTTGACTATGTGATCTGTTCACATGTGTATTAGTTTCCTAAGGCTGCTGGAACAGCCACAGACTGGGTGGCTTAAAACAGTAGAAACTTATTCCCTCCCAGCTTTAGAGGCCAGAAGTCAGAAATCAAGGTGTTGGCAGGGTTGATTCTTTTTGAAGGGCTCTGAGGAAGATTCTGTCCCCCTGCCTCTCTCAACTCTGGGGGGCTACTGGCAATTCTTGGCTTGTAGGTGCGTCACTCCAAGCTCTGCCCCCATTTTCACATCGTCTTCTTTTCCATGTCTCTCTGTGTGTTCATTTCTGTCTCTTCTAAAAGCACTCTCATTGGATTCAGAGCCCACCCTAATCCAGGATGATCTTATCTTGATCCTTACCTTAATTACATCTGCAAAGACTCTATTTCCAAATAAGGCCATATTCTGAGGTGCCAGGTGGATGGGAACTTTTGTGACACACTATTCAATCCGGTGCAGCAGGGGAGCAGCACTCTTTCCCAAGGGCAATGGGGAGACACAGAAGGTGTTTGAGCAGGGGCAGGATGAGATCAGACCTACCTGGTAGAAACCCCTGCAGCCCCTGCCTCATCCAGGCCTGCCTCCTCTGGCTTGGAGGCTGCCTCAGCCTCCACCTTCCTTTTCAACAGTCTCCATGGCAGCTGCAGGGCTTCTTAAAACTTAAAAATCAATCATGTCGGGACTTCCCTGGTGGCACAGTGGTTAAGAATCCGCCTGCCAATGCAGGGGACATGGGTTTGAGCCCTGGTCCAGGAAGAACCCACATGCCGTGGAGCAACAAAGCCCGTGCGCCACACCTACTGAGCTCGTGTGCCACTACTGAAGCCCACAAGCCTACTAGAGCCTGTGCTCCGCAGCAAGAGAAGCTACCACAATGAGAAGCCCGCGCACCGCAACCAAGAGTAGCCCCCGCTCACTGCAGCTAGAGAAAGCCCGCGTGCAGCAACGAAGACCCAACGCAGCCAAAAATAAATAAATAAATAACTAAATAACTAACTAACTAAATAAATAAAATTAATCCTGTCATTTCCTTGCTCCAAAGATGCTGTAACCCTCAAAATAACACCCTCTCTCCTCACCCCAACCCACAAGGCCCCATGTGACTAGTCCCTGTGATCTCCTGTCCCCTCTCCCTCCATCTCCTCCTTACCCACCTCCAGTCACAGCTTCCTGGCTGCAATTTAAATGCTCTCAGATCGTCTCACCTCAGGGCCTTTGCATATGCTGTATCCTCTGCCTGGAACATCCTCCTCCCAATTCTCCCCAAGGCCATAACCTCCTCCTTCAGGCCCCATCTCTGCAGTCCCAACCCCCTGACTTCCTGGCTAGCTCTCGTCCCCATCCCTGTGTGTCCAATCACCTCATTTTAATTCTCCTTAAAGTTCTTACCACTTCTGGTAACTTCCTGTTTCATTGTTCACAGGTTTGTGTCCTCACTATAAGGTGGGTCAGTGCCCACTGACCTTTCTCATGGGGCTGGGAGGAGGAGTACAGGGCAAGGTGTGTAGCACACAGTAGGTGCACAATAAATACTTAAAGAAGGGACACAAGGAGTGGGACAGAGGACAGTAGAGCTGTAGTCCCAGTGAGAGGAGGTGAGCCCGGGGAAGAGAGGGGAGGCTGCGTGGTGGCGGGGCGGGATTCAGAAGGAGCCTTGCCAGAAGCAGGTGGGTCCAGCGTCCCATGAAGCTAGGAGTAGTATCACCCCTGTGCCTCTCTCTCTGGAGCCTGCCATCAAGCTGGCAGTGAGAATCAGTCTGCAGGGGGAAATATAAGCTGAGGGCAATAGGGAGCCATGGAGGGTGTGTGGGGGGGGCAGGGGAGGATGATGTGAGATCTGCCTGATAGAAGCTTCCATAGCCTGATAGAAGCTTCCATAGCCTCTACTTCATCCTTGCCCTGTTTTACTGTTGTATATTTTCTTCTGGAAGTGAGATTTTAAGGATGAATGTAGACTGATCTGAGTTAAAACTTGTAAATCACTTTAAAAAACAAAAAAAAAAGACCTCTAAGTCTTTGCAAAACATTTTATTCCCTGAGGACCTGGTCTCCAGTCCTCACTCTGCTGTGTGAGGTCCCCTTTACCACTGCCCCAATCCCTGTGAAACCTGTCTCAGACACCTGTCCGAGGGTGGCAGGGCTGGGGGTCACCAGTTCACTTGGATCTCCCCAGTCTGAGAGACACACAGAGGCAGGGGCCAGTCCTGGGTCCCGAGAACTTAGGGTTCCCCAAGGACCTGAATATCCCCCTTCTCTGGGCACTAAGGTGTGTGTGCTGGCCTTGGGCCCAGTGAAGACCCCTCTTGACCCAATACTCTTTCCTGTATTGTCGGGGAGCACCGGTGTGGGGCTGGGTCCTGTCAGGGACTCCAGAAACTCTGAGCTCCGATAGCCTGAGACAGATAGCTCCCTCCCTCCTCTGCCCAATGTTTCCACCATAAGAGCGCTTGAAGCCACAAGCAGGGAGGGGGTGGTCCCATTCCCAGACTCTCTGGCCCCTCCCACCATCTGAGGGGTCCAAGATCCAGCGAGGGGTGGAGAACAGAAACGCTCTCTTCCCAGCTGAAAAATCCTTCTTGCTTCAGCTGCGTGTGGACCCAGGTGTCCTCAGTTGGCCTTGAACCATTGCAGGAATTCACCCACCATTGCAGGTTCACAACCAAGGAGAGGCTGGTCACTGCTTAGGCTTTAGCCCATGATCAAGGTCAGGGCTAGGAAGTGGGACATGGAAAAGGGATGGATGCAGCAGCAGCAGCTGGGACCCTAGCAGAAGTGCTTCTGCCATTAGCTGACATGGAAAGAGATGGTCCTTCCAGCTGAGAGTCTAGGGAGGATGACGGAACACGGTCTAGGCAGTACTAGGTGAGTTTTGAAGGATGTGTAGGAATTCACTGGTCAGACTCATCCAACCTCCCTGGTACTCTCCTAGGTCCTGCCCACTTAGGAGGACAAAGGTCTCAGCTTCTGGGGAGGAAGCTGCTGCCCTTTCTATGGGGATGGAGACAGTAGCCTCGAGGCTGGGGGCCCTGACTCCACCTCAGTAGATCTGTGTCCGCTTGTCACAGGTGAGGTTGGACTCGTTCAGTACGTCCCCCATGAGCAGCATCTCGTAGGGCAGGAAGCGGTGCACCAGCGGCAGCTCTCGGTAGAAGCAGGGGTCAAAGGAGGACAGGCAGCTGGAGGGGGCCTGAACACCGGCTGTGAGGATACCACTGTGTGAGGCTCTCCTGCTTTTGGCACATGCCCAGGAAGACATCAACAATGGGGAAGAGGTCCAGGGCGGGGGGGAGTGGCGCAGGGCAGTGGCTGTGAAGCGGGACAGTAGGAAGCCGCCACCCCCGCAGTAGGGCGGGTAGTGTTCCTCCTCTGTCACCACCTTCGGCACATAGTACTTGCTCCAGGGACGGCGGACAGGGCACACACTGTGGGTCAACTGCCCCACAGAGAGGTGATGTTCAGGGTGGGCAAAGACGTCATCATCCCAGTTGAGCATAAAACTGGCATGTGCACCGTGTCTTCTGCCACTGTAGGAAGAGCACCTGCAAGGGGGAGTGGACAGGGCACACGGGCTTGATGCCTGGGGCCATCAGCTTTGGGTCCCTGTCAGCCACCCCAGCCCAGCGAGGCCAGGCAAGGATGTGTTTTCCAGTCAGGCTATTCTGGGTTAAAGGACTCATTCTGTGGTCCTTTGCAACCAACTGCCCCTCTCTGTGCCTCAGTTTCCAACTTCCCAGACAGGACACATCATGGGACCTGCCTCCAGGAGTGCTGGGGATCTATAGAGATGATGCTCTGTAAAACACCAAGAAGTGCTTGAAAATTGTCACATTTACATTTATTGCTATTCCTTTTGACTCTGCCTTGCCAAGCACTACCATTAAATAATTACTTGTATGATTGTTATATAACATCTACCTCCCCCACCAGACCCTGGGGTCCCCCTGGGTGGGAGCTGTGTCTCTCCTATGTGCCATCTCTTCAGCACCCATTATGGGGTCAACACTTTGTAGGCACTGGATTCATGTTTGTCAAGTTGACGTTTATCACATGCTTTTGTGTTCTGCATTAAGAACATGGCATGTTAAGAGGTTCTGGGCCCTCTACCCGCCTTGGCTTCAGTTACCTCCATAATAACTTTGGCTGCATGCTAGGCACTGTACTCAGTGCCTGCTCTACCTTGAATCCTTAATACAATTTTAAGAGGCAGGTGTGGTCTTCAATTTCATTTACAGATGAGGAAATAGAGGCTCTCCAGAGAAAGTGCCTTGAGCAAGGTCATACAACAGAGAAGGTCTGTTGTTCAAAGTCTTGAACCCAGACCTGTCTGTACTTACTATGAGCAGGAACCTGCACTGGGCCCCTTTCAACTTGTGTCTCTACTCAGCTTACTCCATCCCCACCCCCCCACATCCTGGGTGGGTCCTTGGAGCCTTCAATTCCTCCTTTGAGCATGGGCAAGATTCTGTCTACCTCTCATGGTTTCTTTTCCATCAGAAAGGTCTTTGTTGAGTATCTAACACACAGACCTGGGCCTCATGGGGAGACAGAACCAGAACAAAGAAATAAGATGTGTTCTGTCCAGCCCTCCCCATGCGCCATTGCCAATGTTATCTGAGCACCTGGCACTGGTTCAGGTGCCTTATGAATATCATCTCATGTAATCCTCACAGCAGCCCTCAGAGGTGGGTGAGTTCAATTAATATCCCATTTCCCTGATGAGGAAACTGAGGCACAGAGAGGTGAATGATCATCCGTGGCAAACAGCAGATAAGAAGCGGAGTCTGGATTTGAGCCCAGGTCATCAAGGATTGGAGAGCCAGGCTTGTAAGTCCTTTCTCCCTGCCTCCCTTGGACAAAGAAGACTTCGGATCACCATGAGGACAGTAGATGGGGTGGGGCAAGGTTGATGGGAGTTTCTGGTCCCCAGAGCTCCTCAGAGGAGGTGGTAGCAACTTTGGGCAGGAAGGAGAGGTGGCCCCAATCAGGTGACACCCTCCCTCCCCCAGCCCACCTGTTTGAGCGTGAGGTTGAAGAATGAGTCGTAGAAATACCACTGCAGGATGTCACCGTGCATCCGCACCTCCATGGCCTACAGCCGGTTGACCTTGCGCGCCTCCAGCGAGTTGGGGTCCGTGCCCACCAGGAAGAGGCGGCGCAGCTGGACGCCGTGCACCTGGCGTTCATGGCCCCACCTGCACCGCACCAGCTCCCGGTGCTCGTAATTGCTGGGCGAGGACTTGATCACCAGCAGCAGAAAGACTGGCTGCACGCACTTGTCAGGCGGCACGTCCTGGAGCAGCGCGAAGTCGCGGCAGTGTTTGTACAGCAGGAAGTTGCGGATGTGCTGCGGCTGCCTGGCGAAGTCCGACAGGGCGACCATGGAGGTGTTGGCCAGGCAGCGGGGGCAGGGGGCGGTGGGCGGGAGGGCGGCGAGGGCCAGACCAGAGCCACGGGGGTGCCTGGCGGCTCCTTCAGGCCGGGGCAGGTGGGTGGTGACGTGCAGATTGATGAGGAGGAGGAGGGTGAAGGTGCCCAGAGACACAGCCAGGCCCACCTCTGTCCGCAGGGGCCGAGAACACCTCATTCTGGTCCACCTGAGCTTGGGATTGGTCCGAAGAGACCCCTGGGCAGCTCCTGCAGACAGTAACACTCACTGAAGATGCCTGAAGATGCCAGATGGGCCAAGTACTTTTCCAGAGCTACCTGTGGACCCCAACACCTGGTTGCAGCCCTATAGTTGCTCAAGTTGGAAAAATACTGAAATTCACCCCCAGAGATTCCCCCGGCTCCCATCTCCTCCAGTACCCCATGTTGGCTCTGACTGTTGCCCAGGCCCTATCGGGGATCAATATTTACAGAGAAAACAGGCATGGAGATGCCAAGGTGAGCCTCCCAGATTCAGTGTGCCCAGAATCCCACCCCCCACCCCCCACCCCCCGCATCCAAGCTGGTCCTCTTATGTCCCTCTCTCAGAGATGGCCCAGGAGCCTCCCCGAGAGAGGCAGAGAACTCCCTTTTTAGCAGTTGAGAGCTGCTGGGATCCTTCCTGCTTCCCTTTTCACTTGCTCCTCCAGGAAGCTCTGAGCTTCTGGGATTCTGATATAACCATCACTCATTCTTCTTGACTATTTCTAATGGTCCTGTGAGCTGAGCATGGGCCCTGGCTCTTCACAGAACCCTCAGGCCCAGCATGTCTCAAACAAAGCTATCTTCCTTGGCAAACTCCTCTTCCTCCTTTAAAACCCATCTCAAATGATCCATTCTCTGGGAAGTCCTCTTGGACCTCTCAGGAAGAGTCCTGGTTTCCTAGTTAGCCCTGTCTCCCTCTCTGGCTAGGTCATTGAAACAGGAGGGAAGGGGGCAGGGCACAACATTTGAAAGAATGACATAGCCCACAGACATGACATAAACTGATTAGAACCAAATGGATCCAGGATGGCAGACAAGTCAACTTCCACTAGACCTTGAGCCTCACTATACACTCACTGTTACACATCAGCAAGTTAAATGACACTATAGGCACCATGACAATTCAAAGACCGACCATAAGGATCAAAAAGTGGGAAGTGGCCCAATTCTTGGAAATCCCCGCCCTTTCCCAAAATAGCTGGAATACTCCTCCCACTCATTAGCCTATAAAATTACCCACCCCTATAAAAACTGATAACCCCATACCCTGGTGCCTTTCTCACCTGATATGGTGTGTGATCTCAGTTGGAAGACTGTGGGTTTTGGCCTGGTTCAAGTCCTGGCTGCGTGGGTTCAAGTGTCAGTCTGGGTTTAGGCTGGGTTCAAGTCCCAGTCTGAGGTGTACGGTTTCATCATGATCTCTGACTTTCTCTTCCCAACACTGGGGGCTTCTTGAGGGTCCTGGCATTGCCCAGCATGAGGCAAACACATGGGGGAAGCAGAGAGTGTCTGAATGAATGAATTTATGAATAAAAGTAAATTCATTAAGTTTCTCTCTGGCACACTTTTTTTGGGCAGGGGGGTAAAGTAGAAAAGAAGAGCTTTATTTATTTGCCAGGGAAAAGGGGGAAGCAGCAGGCTCGTGCCCCTCAAAACTGTGTGTCCCAACCCAGGAGGATGTGGCAATGGTTCAAGGGCAGGGTTGCTGATAAGGATTAGGGTGTGTGAAGGGCCTGCACTCCTTTAATCTGGTCTCAGGTAATCTCTTGATGAGTTTCTCTGGTTCCTTTAATCTGGCCTCAGGTGGTCTTTTCTGGAGTGAAGAATGGTAACATCTTCCATTTGCTGGGGGTTTTAGTTCTGGTCTCAGGATTTAACAAAGCTCAGGTTCTTGATGTCTCGTCACAAAGAATTCAGCGAGAGACAAAGTGATAGGTAAGAAGTGGATTTAGGGCTTCCCTGGTGGCGCAGTGGTTAAGAATCCGCCTGCCAATGCAGGGGACACGGGTTCGAGCCCTGGTCCGGGAAGATCCCATGTGCCGCAGAGCAACTAAGCCCTAAGCCCTAAGCCTATGTGCCACAACTACTGAGTCTGCGCTCTTGAGACCATGAGCCACAACTACTGAAGCCCGTGTGTCACAACTACTGGAGCCTGCGTGCCTAGAGCCTGTGCTCCGCAACAAGAGAAGCCACTGCAATGAAAAGCCCTCGCACCACAACGAAGAGTAGCCCCTGCTTTCTGCAACTAGAGAAAGCTAGTGCACAGCAACGGAAGACCCAACGCAGCCAATAAATAAATAAATAAATAAAATAAATCTAAAAAATAATTTTTAAAAAGTGGATTTATTTAGAGAGAAACACACTCGACAGAGTGTGGGCCATCTCAGAAGGTGAGAGCAGCCTGGCACACTCTTATTTATCCATCAACCACCACCCCCCACCCACCACCGAAGATTTCCTTTTCCATATCTAGGCAGAGCCCTTGGTCTCCTGTCCAGATCCCTTTCCCAGGCTTCCTTGGACTCCCTCAATGTCCCTTTGTCTGGAAAAGTGGTATCTGTGCTGTGTTCCAGCCCTAAATTTGAAGATCTATTTTCCAGCACAGCATGAAAATGCCGGATTAGACCCAAGGCAGGACTTACCAATTCAGTAAACACTTATTGTCTCACCTCAGAGAGGTGCCCTTTGGAGCCCAACTCCTGGGTTTAAATCCCACCTCCATCACTCCCTGGCTGTGTGCCCTCCATACCTAGGGTCTCAGTTTCCTCAGTTATAAAGGGGGCATCTGAGCAACTCACTAGGTTGTGCAGGTGTGAAGGGAGTTCCCGGCACCTGGTACCTAGTGGGTATTCAACGAGTATTTGTTGAATGAATATGTGAACCCCAGCATTTACCTCAGATTGCCTCAGGATGTCTGTGCTCGTCTGGGGCCTCCTCGCTCTCCCCTCTGGCACCTGAAACACTGTGGGGTAGTCAGTGGATTCTGGTAGGCCCCTCGAGCTCCAAGCAACCCCACCCAGCAATTGCCTGGGAGCAAGAAGAGAGTAGTTTCCCATTTTATCTAGAGTCACAAATGGGTGCTGGTGCTGGGGACAGAGGCTCCTTCCTTGATCCATGAGGCCATTTCCCCAACGTGCCCATCACTGTCTCTGCACACTGCCTGGCCAAGGCCTCTCCAGCCAGGTGTCTCCCTGAAATGAGGCTCAGATCTCACTCCACAGGTTCTGCTCTGTGACCTTGGGAAAGAAGCTTGACCTCTCTGAGCTTCAAAGTAAAATAGGAACTAACCCTATGTAAGAGTGTGGTTGGGATTTTAACCTCAAACATGCTGAGCATGGTCCTGCCTCAGGACCTTTGCACAGTTTATTTCCTCTGCCTGATTCTCCAGATTTCTATACAATTCCCTCCTCCCCCTCCTTCTTGTCTTTGCTCAAATGTCCCCTTCTCAGGAACACCTCCTCAGGACACACCATCTCACTGGCAGCCCTGATCCCCCACCCTAGCCTACTTTTTCTTTCTTCCACAGCACTTTTCACTTCCTAAAATAAAAACTTAAAAAATGGAGCTTCCCTGGTGGTGCAGTGGTTAGGAACCCACCTGCCCGTGCAGGGGACACGGGTTCAAGCCTTGGTCTGGGGAGATCCCACATGCCGTGGAGCAACTAAGCCCATGCGTCACAACCACTGAGCCTGCACTCTAGAGCCCGCGAGCCACAACTACTGAGCCCATGTGCCACAACTACTGAAGCCCGCGCGCCTAAAACCCGTGCTCCACAACAAGAGAAGCCATCGCAGTGAGAAGCCGGCACACCGCAACGAAGAGTAGACCCCGCTCGCCACAACTAGAGAAAGCCCGCGCGCAGCAATGAAGACCCAACGCAGCCAAAAATAAATAAATTAATTAATTTAAAAAACCTTAAAAAATGTACTGCTTCTCATCCATCTTCCCGACCAGAATACAAGCTCCATGCAATAAGTCTTATTCATCATTTTATCCCCAGCCCCTAGAACTGTGCTTGGTGAGTAGTAGGTGCTCAGTAAATGTGTGTTGAATGAATGAATGAACGAACGAATGCTGGGATGCCACAGCATCTGAAAAAATATTGACTCTTGGGACTTCCCTGGAGGTCTGGTGGTTAGGACTCCATGCTTCCACTGCAGGGGGCACAGGTTCGATCCCTGGTCGGGGAACTAAGATCCCGGAAGTTGCATGGCGTGGCCAAAATATATATATGTTGACTCTCAGAATGAAGTTATACATTCATTCATTCGAGCCAATATTTACTGTGCTTCTCCTGTGTGCCATGCACCTCCCGGGAGCGGGGACACAGTGGTGAACAGGCACGGGATACCTCAATGTCTCTGCCACTCTGGGACTCACATGCTTGAGGGGGAACAAACACTAAGAAGAGATACAAGGGGATGAATACCACGGGAGGAAATGGGGTTGGGTGGTGGGCGTGGATTTTGAGGTCTGGATGACACTTAAGCTGGGATGTGAATGGCACAGAGGAGCCATCATGGCTGAGGTTGTGAGGGAAAGATCCCCAGGGAGGGAACAGCAGGTGCAAAGACCCTGAGGTAGGAATGAGCTGGTGGAGTCTGAGCAGCTGGGGAGCCTGTCTTGTTTCCATGGCATCCCCGGGTTAGCTGCCAGCCTCAGCGGGTGGTTCACCATCTGGAGGGCAGGTCTGGGAGACCCAAAAAGGCAAATCACAATCTTGAGAGGAGACTGTGAACTGACAAATGATGCAAGAATGAACAGAATCCTAGAAGGACATTTTCCTGAGCTGAAGAGGGGCCCGAGTCCAGAGTGGACCACAAGAAAGGAGCATTCCCAGGTGAACCTGGCAGATCCCTGAGCTCCAAGGACGGGAAAAAACTCAAGAGCTGCAGTAGAAAGCCCAAGTCACCAAAAATAAGACCAGAGATGTCACAACATTATCTTCGGTGACACTGGTGGCCAGAGACCCACAGATGCTGGAAGACAAGGGTGTGCCTGGGACCCTAACTCCTGGCTAAGAGACACCCTCATTCAGAATCCCATGAAAATTTAGAGGGTGATTCCCCCCTACCCCATCTGCAGTTTAGAGTCTAAATCAGTTTTCAATCAGGGGTTATTCTGCTCCCACGGGATACTTACTGGGCAATGTCCAGAGACATTTCTGGTTATCATGATTGGGGCAGGGTGGAGAAATGGGACTGCTAATGGCATCGAGCAGATGGAGGCCAGAGATGCTGCTTAAATTAACATCCTATAGGGCACAGGACCGCCCCATGACAGAAGATGATCCAGCATTGTCAAGATTGAGAAATCCTGGTCTAAATAAACACAGAAACCAGAATAGAGAACTCAAAAGGAGGAAGGATCCAAAGAGGAGAATGAGGGACTGAACAAAGAAGCTTGATATAGGTTTAGTTAAGTTCATTAGATGGAGTATTTATGAGATTTATTACTATTTAAATAGAAAATCAAACCTAAATGGCCAAGGATCTGTTAGCTGGGAATGTGTTGAGTGCCAAACAAGAGCTCCAAAACAAAGAAAGATACCTCAACAAATAGGAATATTTACAACTCAGCCAAACCTGGACACTGGGGAGGGGGAAGGTGTGAGAAGAGGTAAAATGACTAAATGGCTCATATCACTGGGATCGGGGTATCTGGGCAAAACAGAAGCTCTTGGGGGTGGCCATTTGGTTTTAATTAAATCCATTAATGCCTGTTCTTTTCCTTGCATTTTCTTTCTTGTTTATTTGTAAGATCTCTTTGCATATGAAACACTTAATCTTTGTTGGCTACCTGCATTCCCAACTTTTTCTTGCCAGGTCTCCGGTTTCTTTAAATGGAGGGATCTTACAGCGACGTCACCCTCCCAGCCCCCGTAAGGCTCCTGATTGGGGTCTGAGAGCTCAAGTTGCGGGTGGAGGGGGTGGAGGCTCACGTCCCCTTCCCCTTACACTAGACCTCTATTAATGCATCCCAGATCCCCTTCCCTTTTCCATCCACCAAGGCTACCTCCACCCCTAACTCATGGCCCCTTAAAACTTCAAGCAGCAAATGTTTCCAAACTCACAACATCCCACATCCAGACTGGCATAAAAAAGAAACCCCAGGCCCCGCTTTCAGCCAGGCTGAGAGCGCTGGGGATTCACTGGTCCAGGATACCTTGCTGGGTGTCTCAGTGGGCTGTATCCCAGGTAGTCCCCAACCTCTCCTTACAGGCCTTACTTTCTAAATGGGCTGGGACCTCACACCTACCGTGGGAAAAGCTGGGGTTTACGGGCTCCACTTAGCCAAGGACGGGAAGCCTCTTGGTATTACTTCCTCCTAAGCGACCGTGTGGCAGCTCTGGGGCCTTTGCTGGTGGGGCTGTGTGGCTGGTGAGAAGTTCCTCTCAGGTCTGCTTTCGATTCCCTGGCCCCACACAAGATTCTCCTGTCTACCCTCTCCAGTTCTGGAAGGATTGGGCTTGTGGAAGCCCAAACAGCTGCTCACTCTGAAGTTTGTGAGGTCTGAATAACTCTGGGGGAATCCCCACCCCCATTTCATAGCTGGGGAAGTGAAGCTCAGAGAGTTGTCCCGAGGTGGCCCAGTGGGTGACTCACATTACCACAGAAATCCACACTGTCTCCAAGTCCTTCAGCTCTGAGAAGGGTCTCAGTGGCTCTTATCTCAAAACGCATATATGAAAACTATTCATTCATTCAAGAAATAGGTTCTGGAGGAATCGAGAAGCCTCAACCCTGGGCCTGGCCCCCCAGAAGCCCTCAGTCTGGGGGAGACAAATCCAGACACCTGTGGGATCAGGGCTGGGCCAGAGAATGGATCAGGATATTGAAGCTGAGGTTTTGAAGGATGCATATGAGTTCACCAAGGGGAGTTCAGGTAGCAAAGAGAGCAAATGCAAAAGCAAGGAAGGGAAAGAAAACAAAGCCTATTCAAGGAATCATGTGTAGTTTATTTTGCTGAAAAGCAGAATTTGGAGAGGGGGTGATTTCTGAGGCTAAGAGGTGGGGCCAGACCCTGTAAAGACCTTGAACACCAGGCTGAGTAGTGGGGCTGTTTCCTTGGGGCATGGGCGAGCCAAGGAGGTGTGTGAGCAGGAAGAAGAGAGGTCAGATTCCTTGTTGAATGGTACCTCTTTGCTTTGAGTTGACCTTGGTGAGTCACTTCCCCTTGGGAGTCTATTTCCTCATTAGCACATGGAAATGCTGAGAATACTCCCTGCCCTACAGACACACAATGGGTCACTTTCTATTGAGTATTAAAGGGCTTGGCATACATTGACTATGCGATGACAACCCCAGTGACCTTTGTTCATTGTCCTGGCTCCTTTAGTGCCCCCACTTACAGATGGGGATATTCAGGCTCAGCATAAAGCAGGAGTGTCTATGAACATGTACGAATCCAACTGTTTTACTTGTTGCACTGACTTGTGGGCCATAGAGTATTTACTAAGCACCTACTGTATGCAGGGTGCAGGGGACACAGCCATAGCCAAGCCAACCCTTCCTTTATGATATTAATACATGAGGAAGTGATTTGTTTAGTCATAGCTACGATAAATGCTGTTGAAGAAGGAGGGATCCCTGGCAGGGGAGGGACCTGACCAGCCTGGGGACATCCTGAAGGATGAAGGGAAAATCACCTGGGCAGAGCCCCAGGGGAAGGGCATTCTAGGCAGAGGGCACAGCAAGCGCAAAGGCCCTGAGGTGGGCACAAATTTAGGTTATCAAAGGGAGAGAGAGGAGGCGGTGTGGTTGGAGAAGTGGAGGAGGAGGGAGATAAAGGCAGGGTTGCCAGATGATGGCAGGGGGAGGCTCAGGAAATGGGGCAGACCACAAAGCAGCTCTCATGTTGCAGGTGAGGAGCAATGGGGAGCCATGGACGGTGTGTGAGCAGGGGAAGGACAAGATTGAGTTATGCTTTGAAGAAGTCCCCTGTGGACACTGAAGGGGAAAAGGCAATCAGGGCAGGAGTTAGAGGCCAGGGCAGCAACCAGGAAGAAGAATTTGGGGACCTGGATAGGGGTTGGCTGGCGGGGTACAGGGACGTGGGTGAGTTCAGCAAATAGGATGAAGGGAGTCATTAATATTTAGAGCCTGGGACTTCCCTGGCGGTCCAGTGGTTAAGACTCCGCACTTCCACTGCAGGCAGCATGGGTTCGATCCCTGGTTGGGGAACTAAGATCCCATATGCAGTGTGGCATGGCCAAAAAAAAAAAAAAAAAATTTAGAGCCTGGATGTGGGGGACAGAGAAGGATGGACCAGGGAGAACAAAATGTGAGAAGTCTCTGAGCCTTTCACAAGGGGACGTTATGGGGCAGCAGGTGACCCAGGTGTGGTATCTGGGCGAGAGCCTTCGGGACACGATGCCATCCATGTAAACCAGGAAGATCCGTCAGGCATTTGATGGATGAACACATCCATATATTGCTTGCACGTGGCAGGGCCTCCTCCATGCTCCTCCCTGCAGACCGTAGTGCCACGGTGTACAGAGTCACAGCAGTGATGTCCGGGCTGACTCTCAGGGCCCATCACCCAGTCCCCCCACTGCAATACCGGCCAATCCTGCTAGGGGCTGTTTGCCCTCCATGCACTGTTGCAACTTCACCATCACTCCGAGCCTGCTTCCTGCAGCGCACACAGCAAAACCACTTGTTTTCGTTGGCTGCAACCCAAAAGCCTCCCCCTGGGGTGCTCTCAATCTCCTTCTCCTCCCGCCCCATGACCACTGCCCCCTCTCCTCCACTCTTGCCACACCAGCCTCTTCACAGCTCCTTCAAATACCCGGGCTCAGCCCTGCCACAGGACCTTTGCACCTGCCTTTCCTTCCACCTCGGACGCCCCTCTCTCCTGCTCTTCCCCCTGGTTCTCCTTGACCTTCAGGTTTCCGCCCAACATCATCTCCTTAGAGATGCCCCAACCTCCCAGCTAAAATACCCCACCCCGGCTCTGCTTTCCTCTGCTGCTCTCACCACCATTAGACAAAACTGCTCACTTCCGTCCTGTCCATCTCCCCAGCCAGCCTGGAGCTCCAGAGGTGGGGCCCAGCATGTTGGCCCTCACAGCTGTGTCCCCAGTTGGTGCTCACTGCTGCTTGTTGCATGAGGAAAAATGCTAACCATGACTCACATATTGGCTATTTCCTTGTGCCTCACTTCAGGCTAACCCCATTCTAGGCAGCAGCTGCCACCGTCCCCTACCCGGGGCCTTGGGGATGCAGATGATTCAGTCCTGATAAGTCAGCAAGCACATCCTTGGAGCCAAGGGGGCAGGACCAAGAGGCACTGAATATTCCTGACTCCGAATATTCCTAATGTGCTAAAGGGCCAAATATTCACGGCACTGAAATATTCAGGATGCATTTAATGAGCAAGAAGCACTGAATATTAGTGAAGTGCTGAATATTAATGATCTGTTAAATATGCAGGAGGCACCCAGTATTTATAATATATGAAATAATTATAAGGCAACAATTAATAGTTGCAAGGCACATTTGTGACGCATTAATGAATATGCATATTATTACAATGAATATGATATGAATGAGCCACTAAACAGCCCTGAGGCACCAATAGACAGTCACTGAATAGTCATGATTCGTTGCATATATAAACACAGTACTAAATATTAATAACTCACTGAATATTAATGAGACACTAGATGTACGGAAGGGGCTGACCACTCAGCAGAATTAATTAGGGACCCCCGCTGGTGACAGTGCTCTAGTCCCCCAACCTCTGCCCACACCCCCAAGTGACAGCCAAGGTCTGTCAAGGACCCAGGCACCTATGGCTCCAGGCACCTCTGTCCCCCTCACCTTCCCTTGGGAGGCCAGGAAGGCAGAGAAGCTGAGACACATGGGGAAGTGAGAATGTCACACAATCCAGGTGGCAAGGCCCTACCCGTTAGCACCCTTGGGGGTTCTGGACCAGCCCCCCCCATCCCCACCCTGCACGATTTCACAGACAGTGGGGGCTTGCCTGACACTGACTTGGAGGCCTCCATCACATCAAGGTGATTCCCCACACGACGCTCCCAATTTCCAGATGAGGAAACTGAGGCTTGGACAGGGTGAATCTTGGGTCCCTCTCCAGGCCTGTCAGACACACACCCACCCGCCCCCCTCCTTACCCCAGCTCCGGGGACCCACAGGCCTGGGTGCTCCCAAACAGCCCAGTCCCTGGGGCTCAGTTTTTGAATCAGGAACATGAGGGCTCGTTCCCCACGCTCACCCAGCAGCCCTGAGGACCAAGAGAGCTGATGCTCCTGAGACAGCCACCGTGGCCCGCGGGGAAGGAAGGCCTGACCCGGCATCTGTGGACTCGGGGCAAGTAGCTCCCCCCTCCCCGCTCCAGGCCTCAGCAGCCTCATCTGCAAAGCTGCCTGGTGTCCGCTGCCCACTCACGGTTCACCCCCTGCAGGTGCTAAATATCAGCTCCACTGTGGCTTTCATTGCTCCTCCACTCCCCAGCGACCCTCAGCTGGGATCTGGATGGGGATGGGGGCCTGGAACATTCTGGGGCCGCCAAAAGGAGAGGTGAGGGGTGGGGGGTGACAGAAGAACCCCATTTGTGTGTATAACCCCCTGAACCCTGGGAAAGGCTAGAGGACTAAGCAGTGACCTTTTCTCCAAGTCACACATATACGAAGTGCCAACAATGACGATATTAGTATCGGCGGCAGCAGCTACCACTGTCACTTGCACACTGGTCACTGCTCTGAGCTGAACACCTGGTGCGTACCACGCCCTGGTCTAGGTTCTGGGCACCCAACCAAGTTGATGGAGACAAACCACCATGTTTGGGGAGCCAATGGGCTAATGGGGAACAGAGGCAGCGAACGAGACAATTTTCCAGAAAAGGGCAAGTTCCAGGAATGAAGACCCAAGGATGGGAGCCAGGGGTGCTTGCAGGAGAGGGTGCGAACCACTGGCCTGTGGATGGGCCCCCGTGGCTCTCACTGAGCCTCCCAAGGAGGTCCCCTGTTCCAGTTCCCAGGGGGGCAAGGTAGGCACAGAGAAGGCACCCACCTACCAGCGGCCAGGTTGCTGGTATTTGAACACTGACGAGCTGGACCGGTGGGTGATCCCTCACCGGTTCATACCAGTTTGGCCTTCCAGTAATGACGGGCTGGCCCCTTTTTACAAGGACCATGAGTTGCTTTTGTAAACAGGAAAAAAAAAGAAGAGAAAGCCCAGTAAAGATAACTCGTAAGGAAGCCTCATTATGGGCCAACTCTGCTTACCATGTGTGTAAGTGGGTTTTATGCAAATATACGCCCGACATTCACTCTGGTGAACCCCTGGGCGTGGAAGAAAGGGTGGGAGGGGGCAGGGTGACACACACACTTTAGACCCTTGAGTCCTCTGTTTCCAGGTCCCAGGGCTCCTAACGGATGGCTCACTGGATGAGCCTGCCCTCCCCCACTGCAGAAACTGCCCGGGGCACCTAGGATGGGTCCAGGAAGGATTCTGAGGCTGGACGTAGGCCCCTGACTAAATGCCAGCCCTGCGCCCAGCTGAGCCTCAAACGGCATCTCTGGGCTCATTTCCTAGATGGGGAAACTGAGGCTAGGGAGGCAGGCCGTGCATCTCAGTTCAACCTCAGAATCTTCCCATGATCCAGGGCTGATGTGCAAATTGAACCTCTGGGAACCTTCTGGAGGACCTCCACACCTGGTCAGGGCCCTCATCCAGGCTTTGCCCGACATAATTTCTTTCATGCAAAGATAAATATCACCAATGAGCCACATAATCAGGATTAGAGTTAACATGCCAGACCCTGCATGCAGCCTTTCCACCATCAGCTCATCGACACTCCACACTTGCGCTGGGAGGTAGGGCTATGTTAGCCTATTTTTATTGATGGGGAAACTGAGACACAGAGAGGTCAAGGAACCCATTCAAGGGAGGTCAAGTGGTAGCCCAATCCCCGCCTTTAACCACCAACCGGTGGGACCTCCTTTAGTTTGCTATCTTGGTAGTGAGTTTCCCTATCACGGGGGGCAATCAAGCTGAGCCAGACTCCCATCAGGTAGAGGGAACACAATGGGCATTCTCCCTGGCTCATGGGGGATGGGGGGCAAGTTATTGCCCCACTCTGGGCCTCAGAGGCTGTTGGCAAGAAGAGAAGACGCTCAGTGACGTCTTATCGCCTCCTCCTGGGCTAACCCAGCCCAGCCCCAGGGTCCCTGGGCCAAGCAGGCTTGTCTGGATTCCCCAAGCTCTGGCCTGGAGCAGAGAAGCTCCAAGGCCCCTTCTCAGTTCCCCCACACCCAGAGTACCTGGCAGGAATCACTCTCTGCACCCTGGGGGTGAGGGAGAGGGGAAGGGAGGGTGTCCAGGCTAGGCTGGGCAAACATGAGCTGCTCACCTAGGCTGCTAAGAGATGGGGGCCCAGTGACCTGACGCAGGGGCCACACCTCTTCCTCTGGACTCTTCAGCCCTGCCTGTCACGGTGGCCACCTTGGGAACTGAAAGGGCCGTGGGAGAAAGTGGTGGCCCCAGGGCCAGCCCCAAATCCAGCGAACTTCCTCTGGGCCCTGAATTCCAGATCTGGACAACAGGGAGGCCCTGACCCCAGGGGGTGGGAGGTGAGGGTAGGGGGTAGGGAGAGGGGGGAGGGGAGGGTTGGCCTGGAGGGAGGGGGATGGGTCCTCAGTTTCCCCATCTGAAAAGTGGCCATGAAAAAAAAAATCTGACCCAGAGAGAAAGTTGGTCGAGAACCTGGAAAGGTGGCTAATGACGTAACTGTAATATACTTATGGTGATGGCTGACATTCTGTGGGCCCCATCGAGTGGCCATTGCACTTACTGACTTATTTCACCTTCACCACAGTTCCGTATCATGAGCCCCACTTGACACATAGCAAAACTGAGGCTCAGAGACCTACAGTCACTCACTTGAGGTCTCTCAGTGGCCAGAAGCGCCCCCATCATAACAGCTTCCACTGCCTGACACCGCAGACATCCTCATGGAAGCCGGGTCATTTTGCTGCCTCACAGAGGGGACACTGAGGCACATTCAGAGACCAGGAGCAAAACCAAAAGCCAGCAGCACAGCCAGGCACTGGCTGAGCAGGGGCCTGAATGGGTCCCAGAGGAAACTGAACTGGGGTGCCCAGGCCGGAACCTGGTCCAGCGCCTGGCAGCGCTGGGGTTCAGCAGTGGTTCCCTCAAGAAACAAGAATAAACCCAACCTGGGAACCCGGCTGCTGTTCCTGCCTATACCCTCTCAATCAGTATGCTAACAATCGCAACAATAATGATAACAGTAATAGTAACGGCCAGCGCATACAAAGCTCCCTCCACTCCTGGGTTCGGGGGTCCAGGGTCGCTTCACTGTGTCCACGACTGCGACGGGACATTGTCCAGGATCAGGGATGCCACAGCTCCACGTGGCCTCCGTCTCCCCCCATTCCCCAGGCGTGGGTGAGGCTTCCTTCCCGGCCAGGACTGAGCCGGCCTTGGGACGCCGACGAGTACTATTACCGATGGGTGAGGGCAACAGGGTTATTGAGACCCGGGGCTCCAGGATCTCCCTGCCTCTTCAGGGTAAACGCGGCAGATACCCGACCCCAGGGACCGGCCGGGGCTTCCCTAGAGCCCCAACTCCGCCCCCCACCAGGGTTCCACTAGATCCTCCGGGGCCCCCAATACTCACCCCCAGACAGCCGTCCAGCCTCCGACCCCTATCCCTGCTCCTCTTGGCTCGCGAGCAGGAGGAAGAGTTTCACCTGAGCACGTGCCCCCGCCCTTCCCGGCTTCGCTGCTTCCTGCCTGCCTCCCGCCGGAACCCCCACTCCCAGCTGGGCCGTTTCTGCAGGGCCCAGTACAAGTTCTCCTGCCGGCCCCTCCCTTCTTCCCTCCCCGGCCCCGCCCCTTCCCCTCCACTGACCGCATCGCACCACCCAGGCGGCTTCTAGCCTCCCCCGCCCCTATCCCGGCTCACGACCCCACTTGAGTCCTGCCCACAGTCAGGGAGTGAGCTCCCCGCGGCTGGAGGTGTGCAAACAGCGCCTTCTTCGGCACAGGGCCCCGGGCAGGGTTGGTCCAACGTGTGTTCGATGAAGAAATGATTAAAAGAGGGGCAGGGAGGCAAGTTGAACCCAGTGTCTCTTCAAGAGGTTAGAATGTTTCAGAACCCGATAACCTATCCTGAGACTCCAGACGTCTGGATGCGGTGGGCCGGCATTTTCAGAAGTCAGATTGGAAGATTCTTGGGATTGGGGCTGGTGAAGATTCGAACCCTGCTGTGCGCTGCGTCTGAGTCTCTAGAAGTTTCTGGTGTTGACACGTTAGAGTTGGGAGCTCTGGGGCGGGGGAAAATCCAGGTGATGGTTCAAGTCATCCCCTGCTTCCTCTCCCATCGCGATTTCTTCCCGTGGAGGAAAAGGGGCAGGTTCTGGCTGTGCCTCAGTTTCCTCGTCTGTAAAGTGGAGGAACTAAACCCCGGTTCCTCTAGCTGGGACAGGTCTGGGGAGCAAGGTCAGCACAGAGCAACTGCATGATGTACACTACAGCGGTTGAAGGGCGATGACATTAAATGTCTGCATCAAATGGGGGCACTTCAGGCCTCAGAGGCCCTGGCTCATACACTTTCCTGCGGCGGCAAACCCTTGAACTTCGGAGCCCATTGAGGTTTCCTGGGCTTAAGGTCTATCTCCTATCCTACGGGGTCCCCTCGGTTTTCCTGCGTTCATGAGCCCCATAAAAGAGCCAGAATCAAACACCGGATCTGGTGAGTGTGGCTCCGCCCATCTACCTCCACATCAGGCAAGGGCCCCTTCCTGTGTCATCTCCCAGGGAATGTGAGGGCCCTGGGAGCTGGGTCACACCCAGCCCTGCTTGCAACGTGGAAACCGAGATCTGCCTCGTCAGAAGTTTGAGTCTGGGGGCTTCCCTGGTGGTGCCGGGGTTGAGAAACCACCTGTCAGTGCAGGGGACACGGGTTCGATCCCTGGTCCGGGAAGATCCCACATGCCGTGGAGCAACTAAGCCTCTGTGCCACAGCTACTGAGCCTGCGCTCTAGAGACCGCGAGCCACAACTACTGAGCCCACATGCCACAACTACTGAAGCCTGCGCGCCTAGAGCCCGTGCTCCGCAACAAGAGAAGCCACCAGAATGAGAAGCCCGCGAACCGCAACGAAGAGTAGCCTCCACTCGCCGCAACCAGAGAAAAACCCGCGCGCAGCAGCGAAGACCCAACGCAGCCAGAAACAATAAATAAATAAAATAAAATAATAAATAAATTTATTAAAAAAAAAAAAAAGAAGACGTTTGAGTCTGCTATACTGCCAGAGTGGCTTCAAAAGCATCAGGTCAGAGTCTGGGGCTGGAGGGCCTGGGTTCAAATACAGACTAGAATTATCATATGACCAGGAATTCTACTCCTAGGTATCCACCCAGAAGAATCAAAACCAGGTGTTCAAATAGGTGTACACTATGTTTAGAGCAGCACTAGTCGCAATCACCAAAAGGTGGAAACAACCCAAGTGTCCATCAGCAGATGAGTGGATGAACAAAATGTGGAATATTATTCAGCCGTAGCAAGGAATGAAGCACTGACACATGCTGCAATGAGGAGGAACCTCAAAATATGCTGAGTGAGAGAAGCCAGACTGGAAAGACCACATTGCGTATGATCCCATTTATATG
The DNA here is from genome assembly GCF_965194825.1 of Balaenoptera physalus. Taxonomy (NCBI): domain Eukaryota; kingdom Metazoa; phylum Chordata; class Mammalia; order Artiodactyla; family Balaenopteridae; genus Balaenoptera; species Balaenoptera physalus. Next base: position 12,598,652 of record NC_138890.1, on the reverse strand, counting down.
AAATGTCCAGAATAGGCAAACCCATAGTGTCAAAAAGCAGATTAGTGGTTACCAGGGGCTGGAGGGAGATAGGGAATGGGGAGTGACAGCTAATGAGAATGGGTTTCCTTTTGGGGTGATGGGAATGTTCTGGAACTAGATAGAGGGGATGGTTGACAACATTGTGATTGTTCTATATGCCACTGAATTGTTTACTTCAAATCACTAGTTTTCCATTATGTGAATGTCACCTCAATTAAAAAATTATCTCAATTAGGCCATTCACCTACTGGGGGTGGCCTCTGGCTGGTCACTTAATTGCTTTGTGCCCCAAACTGAGGTTTTGGGGCATCCCAGGTGTAGGAGACCAGGGCGTTGTAAACCACCAAACGACAACCCACCTGCCTGGGGTTGGCCAGTTAAATGGGGATACCACCTTCCCTCCTGGGACTCACCCTGCCAGGCAGGCACATGTCACACCAGCTCTGAATGTCTGGGCACTTAAGAGGCCGCGCCCAGAAAGGACTTCTGTGTTTTAAAGGTTGCCCAGCCTCACTGGTGACCCAAAGAAAGCAAATGAAAGCCACCAGGAGGTGCCATTTTCCTATCTCTTATCAGATGGGCCAGAACGCAAACCCAGATAATGCCCAGAGCCGTGGCAAACAGTGTCTCCTCGCTCAGTGGCCCACAGCATGGATATGGCACCCCAGCCACTCAGCCACAGGACCAGCAAAGGGACCGTCTTAGAGGGCTCAAAGCCACTGAGCGTGCACGCACTCATGCACGCATGTGTGCAAAGACCTGGAGGGAGGGGACAATCCCACAGGCTCAGATGTTTGATTCTAGCTTCTTTATGGGGCCCATGAGCTCAGGGAACCGCAGAGCCCCATAGGGTGAGTGTGGACTATGAACTTGCAGCTGAGGAGCTGAGGGCCAGAAAGGGGAAGGACCCACTTCCACTGGCTCCGAAGTCCTAGCTGTTGGAGGCAGTGAAGTGTGTGTGCTGGTGACATCACTGCCTGAAATGCCCCCATTTGCTGCAGGGACTAGTGTAATTGCCCTTCATACAGACAGTGTTGATCGTGTACTTGCTCTGAATTGAGGATGCTCCCCAGACCTCTCCCAACTAGAGAATTTCCCCCCATTTTACAGAGGAGGAAACTGAGGCACAGCCGGGCCCCTCCCCCCTCTCCCCACACACACTGACTTTGGAGGACAGGGTGGGAGGATCAGAGCACACAGGCCAAATCCTGCTTTCTGCTTCCTGAGCTCCATCTGGCCCTGGCTTGGTCCCTGGAATCTGCATGGTCTTCAGGGTCAGGCACCCAGCATACCCACATGTCCACTGGGACCAGGACTTTCCATCAAGCTCAGACCTGCTCTCCACCACAGCATGCTGATTATCACACCTGTCCTGGGACCCCCTTGGGCTACCCCTTGCCCACCTGCACTTAGGACCACCCTCCACCCCAGGACCCCCAATAAATAAAAGAATGCCAGCACTTCTGGGGGTGCTTATTCTGTACCAGGTACTCTTCAAAGTATGTGACCTCTTCACAACCACCCAGTGAGGTGGGTTACAGATGAGGCCCAGGGAGGTCAAGTCACTGTTTCAGTCACGCAGCCACTGGGGGCCAGGCAGGCTCTAAATGCACACCTTTTGACTTCACAGCCTCACGGCTTCTAAGAGCTTTCTCCTGCTCACAGCTGTGTCTCTACAGCCTGGCATACAGTAGGTGCTCAATCAGTGTTTGTGGACTAATTACTTTCTCACAGAACTCACAACTCACCATCCTTCTGCCTGGCATGCCCATATCCAGCCTGCAAACTCCTACTCAAACCTCAAAGCCCCATTTATAATGCCTTCTGCTTAGGAAGTCTTTCTGGCATCCCCCTCTAGGTTCCTCTAGTCCTTGTTCTCTTCCACCAGCCCACAGGACTGGAGGTGTCCATGGGGCTGGGGGTGTTCACGTCTGGCTTTTTCTCCCCCAGTATCGCCCCGCACAGGCTAGGTGGGGGTGGAGGGGTAGGGATAAGGATCATTAAGGATATTAGATTTCTCCCACCCATCCATCTTCTCTTCCTCTCCTCTCTGGCGATGTGAAGGAAACTTCCTGGAGCAGGAAAAGGCTTGTTATTTATTTTATTAGAAAATAGAGTGTTTATTTAAAGAACATTAAAAGGCCAAGGACCTGCATGAGAGTTGGCATGAGCAGGAGTGGATCTCAGGCTCAGCCAGACCGAGCGTTGGGATCCTCTCCATGGAGTCAGGGCCTCAGGGGAGGCCAGGGTGGGGGACCCTCGGGTCTAGCAGGAGGGCAGGGAGCAGTCAGTGAGCACCAGGACGCAGTGCAGAGCTGGGGCCAGTGGTGCTGGTCGGCCTCTGCAGGCTCAGCTCACCAGGTACATCCCTGTGGAGGCAGGGTTGTGAGGGGTGCAGGGGGGGCCCTTGCCCCTACCCTGGGATCCCCCAATGGTCTTCAAAACACCCCTGTAACTCACTGTTCCCACTGCCCCATGGACCCCAGCAGCCCGTTGTGGGGACGGGAGAATGGGGGTGGGGATGGGTTCACCAGAGGGGCTTCTGGCTCCCTGCCTTGGGTTCTTGCAAGGATGCCGGCCAGGGGACACTTCTTTTTTTCTGGCTGCACCCGCGGCATATGGGATCTTAGCTCCCCGACCAGGGATCGAACCCGTGCCCCCCACAGTGGAAGCTCGGAGTCTTAACCACTGGACCGCCAGGGAAGTCCTGTAGGGGACGCGTCTTGATCCCTCTCATTGGGGCCCTGACCACCCCTCTCTCCACCTGTGCCCCCCATCTTGGGTCTCCAGGCCCCAACACCCACCTATCCTTTCCAAACACCCCAAATGCCTCTCCCACCCCCGCACCCTGGCAGAAGCAGGGAGTGGGGCTCGGAGCGCGGCCTGGTCTTGGCTCCGGGGATGCGCAGCGGCAGGGCGAGGGCATACCTGTGGCGAACCTTCTCTTTACCAGCGACATGCGGTAGCCACTCCCCACCAGCTCCAGGTCCACGCCGGACAGAGTGGCCCCCTCGCTGGTGAACTGAGCAGCCACAGGGCTGGGTGTGCTGGGCCCCGAGCATGGCTCCCAGCTGGCAGACAGGCGGCCAGAGCCTGGGGAGGTCTGAGGTCAGCTGTGTCCTGTCCCCAACCCCAGTCCTGCTGTGACCTGGGCTCCTCCTCAGCCCTGCACCCGAGCCCTTTGATCTGTGGCTGTCTGTTCCGTCTGACTTCGTCTTGTGTCCTGCACCCTTTTCCTTTGGCCCTACAGGGCTGTGTGTGGTTTGCAAAGGAATCCTGCCTCAGGGCCTTTGCACCTCTTGTGCCCACCCCTAGGGATGCCCTCTCCTCCAGCTTTGTCAAAGCCCTTTCAAGCTTTCCTTGATGCCTACACTACCCTGCTCCTAGCACATCCCCAATCCTCCCCTAGTTTGTTTTTAAAATTTTTTTAGCTGTGTCGCGCAGCTTGCGGGATCTTAGTTAACCAATCAGGGATCGAACCTGCGCCCTCAGCAGTGAAAGTGGAGTCCTAACCACTGGACTGCCAGGGAATTCCCTCTCCCCTAGTTGAAATAAGCCTCTCCCATTTGAGACCCCCAAGACCTTGGGCACAACCATAACTCACCCCCTGTCTCGGACACATCCGGAAGCTTCCATAGGAGCCGCTTCTCCTCCAGGTTCCTGGCATCAAGAGAAGCTTGGTCCGGTCTCCACCAGAAAGGACATTGGGAGCCCAGGGTCCCAGCTCAATTGCCTCTTGGCTACATGACCCGAGAAAGCCAGGTCTCCTTCCTGGCCTCAGTTTTCCCATGTGTGAAATGGGGGTGGGGTATGGAGCAGCTGGTTCCTGAAGGCTCTACAGCCTTGCAGCACTTTTAGATGATGCATTCGGCCCTATTAATTTGGCTTCTTGGTGGCAGGTTCTACCTTTTGTACAAAACAAAGGCAACATTGTGCAGTGACTAAAAGCCAGGGGCCACGAGTGGGTGGCTGGGTTGAAATCCTGGTGTGACCTAGGTAAGTGACTTAGCCTCTGTGTGCCTCAGCTCCCCCTCCATAAGTGGGGATGATGGTGGCCAACCCCTTGAGGGATTGCTAAAAGCCCCGAGCCTGTCAGTGTGTGCAGAACACATGGAACAAGCCTGACATGTGGGAAGCTCTCGGTGTCAGACATCATTATTGCTAGTAATAGCACCCTTAGCTCCAAGCAAGGTGAGCCCACAGTGAATGGTCAGGCCTAAGATGGACCCTTCAGTTGGCGTATCAAAGGGAGGTCTGCTAGGTTCTGGGGGCACTGCTGAGCTTCCCCAGGCCTCCCACACGCCCTCACCAGGTGGCAGCCGGCTGCAGGCGGACGTTGGTCACAGGCTCCCCTACGGGCAGCAGGATCTGGACATTGGTGAGTGGCGTGGGCACGGCCGTGGCACCAGGCTGGTAGCTGTACTCCACCGAGACCTGAGTGAGGGTCGCCCCGCACTGCCAGTGGGTGCTCAGCTGCAGAGGCACGGACTGGGGACCGGGGCGGGAGAACTAGGGGAAGGGAGAACAGGAGAGAGGACACGGCTTGAGCCGTTCTGTCCTGCCACACCGCACGCTATTCAGCCACACTGCCCCTGCCATGCCACCCGCCATTCAACCGACCTGACTGCACTGCCTAGGACACCCCAGGGGCTCTTTGTTGATGAGAGGCTGTGTTACAACACGTCTCCAGCAGAGGGCAGAAGAGTGCCCCATTCTAACAAAGTCTTGGGGACAGGTGCCAGCTGCCAGGTCCTGGGATCAGACCTCTTCTAATCTGCACGATGGGGCCATCTGCACTAGTGGAGGCCAGGCCCCCCTACACTGCCCACCCCGCCTACAGCTCACCCCACGCTCATTGCTATCAGCCTCCATTTCTGCCGCCTGCTCACCCTCTCCCCACCCATCATCCCCTCCCTGCCCCCTCTGCCCCGCCCCATCCACCTGGCCCACCTGGTACCGCAGCAGCACTACGTTGTAGTAGGAGGCAGCTGGATTCTGTTCTGCCTGACGCTGCAGGGCTTCAGTCAGAGCCGCCATGTTGAGCCAGAAGTCTTTGGTCTCAGGGTCACTCTGGGAGGGGTCACTGCAGAGACCGGGAATAATCACCCCAACCCTCGGGAGATGCCGTCCCAAGGGCCTCCAGCATCCCACCTACACCAAGGGCTTCCTAAAGATGCAGATTCCCAGGCTAACCTTGGGACCAGTAAAGCATAACTCCCAGGGAAGGGCGAGGGTGGGAAGCAAAAGACGGAAGGAGAGTGAGTTTCAGAGAGGGAGAGCAGCTTGCCCAGGGTCACACAGCAAATCCCGGGAGGCAGAACAGGAATTCAGAGCCGGGGCGCTCCTGGCCCCCACCAGTCCCTGGAACCCCCTAACTTTTCTCCCTTTCCTCAACAGTACCTGAAGAGCAGGTCAGCATTGGGATGGAAGTGCTCAATGGGGGCCGTGTGCACAAGGCGGAAGCTGAGGACCGGTGGGGGTGGGGTTCCGCTGAACACACGCACGATACCAGCAGGGAAGGTCATGGTCAGCTCCCCAGTTACTCGAGCCAGGCAGCTGGTGGGGGCGGGTGGTGAAGGCACTGGGCATTGGCTCAGGGCTCTGCCTGGCACCTCACGCTCCCCTCTCTCCTAGTTTCACGGTAGCCTGTGGCTCACCAGGTCCCTCAGAATCAGCAAGGCTCTGACCATGGCCAGCCTCCCAGCCCGAGCCTCCACCTTTTGTGTCCCTGCCTGGACAGCAATCCAGACACCAGCAAGAATCCACGCTGGGCTGAAGGAGACAGGAACAGCCCCTTCTCCAGTTCTCTTTTCCCCAGGCCACCAGGAAGCTCAAAGCAAAACATTCAGTTTCGTAACTGTCCTCAGCTTGGGTTTCCGGTCCAATACTCTCCTCCTCTTTGTGGTTTGATCTTAAGGTCTTTTTGGCTGGGCCCCGCCCCCAGATTATCCCTGGTCCCTCAACTCACCCTTAACCTGCCCCCTCCACGGGCCTGGCCTCTGGTCTTGCTCCCTTCAGTTTGACGCCCACAGCAGCCTCAGAGGCGTTCCTCTAAACCGTGGCTACATCAATGCCTAGCCCTGCTCAAACGCCTTCCATGGTTCCTACACCCCTCAGGATGGGTCTGGTTGTTCAGCTCAGTGTTCGAAGCCGTTCCACGGTAAAGCAGATCATGAAACCCACTTGAAAGCTGTCCCTGCCGGAACCTAGATGCACAGCCCCCAGGGAACCCTGTTTGCCTGTCACCATCTGCACTGTGCCCCACCACTGTGTACCTGGGGTTGTGGCCACGGAAGTAGGCGTGGACATACTCAGTGAAGGCAGTGGCCACGGGCAGGGCATCCTGGGAGCCCAGGACCACAGGGCTTGGGCCCCGGGAGACTCCTGGGGGTGGCAGGGAGGGAACGAGGGACAGGCAGAGTGAGCAGCGGTCCCAGGCTCCAGAACCCGCCCTCTGCCGACACGGCCTCCACTGTATCACTAAGCCACACACCCGGACCAGAGAAGGTGAAACTGAGGCCCAGAGAGGACCCACGTACCATGTCCTGCCTGGGATGAGAAGCTGGGCCGTTCTGGGATGGTGCTGGGGGCTGAAGAGCCCAGTGGGGAGGGGCTCAGGGAACGAGACTGGAAGGGAAGAAGATAGGCCGGCCTGTGAACACCCTAGCAGCAGTGCCCCAATGCTGACCCTGGAGGCGACCCCCAGCCCGGCTCCTGCCACCCCCCCTCACCCTACCAGATCCCCGTTGCTGCGCATGAGGGGACAGGATGCTTTCCTGGAGCGAGGTCTCCGGGGTGGGGCTGCCAGGCCCTCCCTGGCTGCAAGGTCAGCAGGTACAGGCATCAAGTCTGGGGAATGAGCATAAGAACAGACATGGCTGAGCTGCTGCCTGGGCCTCTCCAACCTCCCCAGGGGAGGAACTCAGCCCCAAACTGGGAGTCGGGCTTATAGGAGGAGACACCCTGATGGTTGGGAGTCCTAGGGCTACAGAGAAGGTGCTGGACAGGACTGTAGACACCATCTGCAACGCTGAGTCTCCCAGACACCAGACTGGTGGCTCAATAAGGGGTGAGCTCCCCATCACTGGGGGTATGCAAGCAAGGGCTGGATGCTCAGGAGGCAGGCACTCTACGGGGGAGTGGGGATTTGGCAGAGGCATTTTACCCAACATTTGGCAGTTCCAAGGGTAGTCTCCCACCCTGGCTTGTGTCTGAGTCACACCCTTCTAAATTAACTAATCATGGTGTAACACCTAGGTTCCCCTCGCTCTCTTGCTTCCCTAATGTCCCTGCTTTGCTCCATCTACAAATGCTTACTCGCTCGCCTCCCCTCCTACCTACACCCCAGGCTGTGCCAAGGTTCTCAACAGGGTTGGATCCTTCATGATGCTGGGGCCGCCCTGCATACTGTAGGGTGTTGAACAGCCTCCCTGGCTTCCACCCCTCAGACCTCAGGTATACCCCACCCCCAAGTGGTGACAATCAAGTGACAGTGGTGACATTGCCAAGTGGCCCCTGAGGGGCATAACTGGCCCAGTTGAGAACCTTAGTTCTACAGTAAAGCGCAGGCGACTTTATCTGTCTACACTCATGGTCTACACTCACTCCCCTGAGCCCTCCCTTGAACCAGCTCCAACCAGGCTCTTTCTTTAACCACGGATGGTACCAAGCCCCCCACCCCCCGCCACCCCGTCACCACTGCTGGGGACCTCATGTGGTCACGGCCCACAGTCCCTCTGACTCAGGCCCCCAGGAGCCAACCAGTAGCCAATCCCCTCCTTCCTTCCCCCGCTAGCCCTGGCCCTGCTCCACCCTGGGCGCTCTCCTGCCCTCTCCCCGGGCAGCCTTCCACCCCCTTCAGCCTGATGATGTCTTCACGCAGCTGTCCACAGGGTGCTCCAGCCTGGCCTCCCCCACCCACCTGACACCTAAAGGCCCAGCCTTGACATGCCCCCACCCCAGCTTCTTCCGCCCCATCTTCCCTGCTCTTTCTGCCCTTCCCTCTCCTTTCAGCTGCCCTCAGGCCCTCTGCCCTGATTCCTCTGCTCTCTGGGTCCCGTGACTGTCTGCTGGCCTGCTCCCCTCTGTTACCCCATCACCGCTTACCTGGACTCACCTCCCTGGTCTCTGGCTCTCATCCTTGCCTACCAAGCGGCCAGAGAGCCTGCAATCCGAGCAGGTCCCGCCCCTTCTTCGCTCACAGCCCTCCCTCCTGTGGCTCTGACCCTGCTAGGGGTAAAACTCACATTTCTCCCTGGGACCACCAGCCCCCACCTGATCCCCTCTCCCTGCCGACATCTCCCCCTCCACTCCCTCCTTCTCCCTGTCATCAGTCTGTTCCATCCACCCTGGCCTCCTAACTGTTCCTCAAAGGGTCTTGCCTGTTTCCACCCCAGGACCTTTGCACAGGCTGTGCCCTCTGCTGGGAATGCCCTTCCCCCCATGTCCATACGGCTGCGTCCTCACCTCCATCAAATCCCAGCTCAGATGTTCCTTCCTCAGGGAGGCCCTACCCTTCTGAGTCCTCACCAGGCACCTGCCACCTCCTGCCTTGTTAAATATCCATATCACTATTGTCCCTGCAAGGGTGAGGGTTTCTGCCTGCCTGGGTCCCGGCTCTGTCCCCAGCACCCTGATCAGACCTTGGCCACATTAGGTGCTCAATCCTCCCCCAGGACTCAGATAACTCTCAGATTAGGGGTGGAGGAACTCACCTCCTCCAGCCACAGCCTCCACCCCCCAGGGACCCGGGGATGGTGCAAGGGGCTGTGGTGAGTCTGATGGCAGCATGGGCTGCGTCCCCCTCGACTCTGGGGGCGGCACCCTACAGGTAGGTGGGCTCTGTGGGGTGCCCGGGCGGGGAACCCAGGAATCCGGGGAGGGGCCGGGTGCCGCGTGGGACGGTGAGTCCAGGCCGGAGTCCTCCACGTTCTCGGGCGACGAGGAAGAGAAAGGCGAGGGGCTGGAGGTGAAGCCGAGACTGCTAGAGCCTGGGGAAGGGAAGGGGGCAGCCAGCTCCAGACCCCACTCACACGGAGTCCCTTCCATCCTCCCGCAGGCCACGCCCATGTTGAGGAAGGTCCGCCCCCATTCGATGTCTCCCCCACCCCCCCTCCACCGCAGGCCATGCTCTCTGGCTACTTTCACCTCCACTGATGCCTGCCTATACATTGTCATCCTCACTCCCACGAAGGCCTCACCTTCTCGCCGGCTCCGCCCACTCGTGCCATGGCCTCGCCCACCCTCACTTTGACCCACAAAGGACCGCCACGTCCTCCCTCCCTCCGGCCTGGCCCACGGTCCTGACTACCGGAGCCTCCTATCCTTGCAGTGGCCCCACCCTTCCTCCTGCTGGCCGCCCACGTCCCCGAAGCCCCACCCCCATCACCTGTGAAATCTTCATGGTCAAAGGCGGACTCTAAGGGAGGCCCAAAGAGGTTCCTGGAAACCTGCTCATCCGATTGCAGCTTCTCTGCACAGCTGGGGACAGGGAATGGACAAGAGGGGTGTTTCCATGCCTCCTCCCACTTCAGGACCTTTGTACTTGCTGTTCTTGGTCTTGAGCTCTGTCCCCCAGATCTCCCTGCAGCCCCCTCCTGCTCTTCTTCAGGGCTCAGCTCAAAGTCCTCCCCACCTCCCCTGCTACCCCTCCACCACGGCCCCAACTAAAGTCACCCACTCCTATTCTCCATCACATTGCCTGCTTTAGTTTCTTCACAGCACTTGGAAGCATCGAATATGCTCTAACTTATTTACTGTTTTAAAAATCTGAGCCTCTAGAACGTGACCCTGAGGAGGACCTGTCTTGGTCATTTATCTCCAGAACCCAGAATAGCACAAGTACACATAAGGTGCTCAATAAATGTTCATCAAGTGAATGACTAAGTGGTCCCTCAAAAATGGCACGCCCTTAACTCCCTGCCAGGATAAGAGAAGGGGAGTCAGAGACATGGGGAGGCAGCAGGGGAGGAGGAGAGAGGCAGGCACGGCCCTCACCTGCCCACTCATGTGGGCCCAATGCCCCACCTCCCATGGAACCCACCTGCCAGCCCTTGGGGCAGATCGAGGCCTCTGTAGTTTCCCAGCAGTGTCCCCTGCAAGAGATGTACCTCCTTGAGCCTTTCTGTCGCCAGGCCTGCACTGCTTCCCACTCCACACACCAAGGAGACCAAGGTTTGGAGCTGTCTAGTCAGCTGCCCAAGGTGACCAGCAAATCAGGCAGAGAGGGGTTCGAACCTGAGCCAACTTGTCTCCAGCTTTTGGCTTCTTTCCCAGCCCCAGCGATCCCTTCTGGCTCTCATTTAATTCTCATAATGACCCCATTTTATAAAAGGAGATCAGAGTGGGTAAGCAGTCTGCCCCAAGTTACAGAGCAGAGCTGGAATTCAAACCCACACCCACACTCCAGGCCCAGTCTCCCTTCCACGTGCTCCTCGTCAAACTGAAGACCCCTTAACAGGCTACTCACGTGAAGAATGGCGTTTCATGGTGCCCTGTGGACAAAGGGGTGGCATCAGGTCGGTGGCATCCAGCCAGCCCCACCTGCCCCACACACAGCACCTCCCCACGCCTCACCCCGGGGCCAGGAGGGAGGATAAGGCTGCCGGCTGTGGCCCTGAGCTGTGCTGCGGCTGCCTCGGGGCTGCAGGTTGGGGCCCGGGCCGGGGCGGGTTTGATGTGCACATAGAATTTGCGGGGCTCCTCATCATCGAAATCGGAGTCGCTGGACGAGAAGCGGGAGGGCTCCGCTGTGCGTGCACTGCAGTCAAGGGGCCAAGCGGATTCCAACACCGGGTTTCCCTCCAGTCAGCCCTCAAATCCATCTCTTCCTGCTCACATCCCTTCGAGGCGCTGCATAATTCCATCTCTCACCACTTGCCACCCTTGCCTCGACACCATGTATTTGCCATTCTCCTCCCCCCACAAGCCTTCATACAAGCATGCCCTGTCCTAACTAGTAAACTCCTATGCAGCTGCTAAACCCCAACACCGGTGACCCTCTCCTCCAGGAAGTCCCCTTGGCTCCCCCTCTGGGGTAACCAAGCTCCCCCCTCTCCCTCTTGTTGAGCCCTGACCCCGCAAGGTGAGTGTCTGCATTTGAATCTGCTTGGTTCACAACTGGAGGCTCCCCTCAGGATGTACACAGAGAGGGTTGCTAATGGTGGGTGGATCACTGCGGACAGAGCTTTGTCCTTGCTGTGCCAACAACTGCCCCCAGAAGGCGCCAGGAGGATATTGTTCTGGGACACATCAGGCCGGACAGTGAAACCTTCTTCATCCACCTCTGGACATGTCTGGGGGGACAAGTGGTGAGTTAGTTTTTCTGGTACCAAACCTCCCATCTCACCCTGCCATGCCCCCCCTCCACCTCTGGGCTCTGACTCAGACCAAGAAACAACCCCAATGGCAATAATGATCTTCTCGCAGTTTGTGGGCAGGTTCTTGGAGGAACAGAACATGCCGCAACCTGTCCTGAGGGGCAAATTGAGGCTAAGAGGGGACATCGGTCCCTCCCACGTGGTCCATGGGAGCTTGCAGCCATGGTGGGATTTGAACTTGGTCCCTAAGCTGTGCTACCTCTTGCCCCTTGAGCTCCAGGCTTGGCTTCCAGGCCTGGGTGGGGGGCCAAGGTGGGATGGACCCCTCCCACTTGCAGCCCGGCCTGGCCCCTCCCATGGCACTCACCCCTGAATCGGGCTCCAGGGAATCTCTGGGAATGCAGAAGGAGGTGTCAGTGTCAGCTCCCCCACCTCCTCTGGCCCTCCCCTCCGCCCCCAACACCGGACATGGAACCTGGGGCCAGCCCCTGGGCTGCTATGTTGTCCCAAACTAGCCCTGCAGGTGGTGGGAACTTGGGGCTTGCTTGGGGCCGGGGCGGTGAATTTGGAGTTAGCTGAGCATGGGGTGTTCTCAGTCAACTTGGAAGGGGAGGAACCCTGGAATTAGTCTGAATGTAGGGCTTACCTTGGCAGGGAAATAATGGGGCTAGCCTTGGCAAAGAAAAGGGTCCTGGGCTAGCCTGGGCAAGGGTAAGCCTGGGCTAGCCAGGGAGACCATGGTCATAGGGAAGAATGTGATACTAGTCTGGGCAGGGAGACTCTTGGCTCGTCTTAACAAAGCAAGAATTCCCAGGCTAGATTAGGTGGGGAAACAGTAAGGCCAGCCTTGACAAAGGGAGAAATCCTGGGCCAGCCGGGGCAGGGGGAACAGGCAGGCCCTGGTCTAGTCTTGGCAAAAGGAGAATTCTGGACTAGCTTGGGCAGCGGTAATATTGAGCCAGTCTGGGACAGAGGAGCTCCTGGCCTAGCCTGGGTAGAGGGACTCCTGGGCTAGCCTGGAATACGATTCTCCTGGGCTACCCTAAGCAGGGGCCTTCTGGGATACCCTGGGCAGGGGGAGGGATCTTGGGTTAGCCTGGGCCAGGGCTGGGTTGGGGGGCTTCCTCACACAGCTGCAGGTGGCTCCCGCTCCCGCCGGCTCAGTCCTGGGAGGCGAAAGGCCTTGGCTCCCCGCAAACGTTTCATTGCTGAGGACAGATGAGGGGGATGCAGCTGAGCCCTGGGGGGTTCCCCTTCCCATTCAGATCTGCCTCCCTCATCCCTGTGGTCCAGCCTGGGCATCCAGGCCCAGACGTACTTGCCTTCCTGCAGGGCAGCCGCACTGTACGCTTCAAAGTCCAAAGGCCCTGAGACAGAAAAGATTGAGAAACTCAGCTGGGCAGGGAGACTGGGCCTGGCAAGGGTAGCAGTGTACCTTTGGCCACACAATGGTACCTGGATTTGAGCTCAAGACCAGTCAGGGTCCAGGGCCTGAGCCAAGATGCTGAACCAGCCCCAGAGATGGTCATGAGTGGGATGGGCCAAGTGTTCTGGTCCTGCCTTGGATGGTTGCCACCTTGGGATGGACTGGAGGGGGCACTGCCTGAGTTATTTCTTCTACTTCCAGCATTTCTGGGTGGAACTTGGGTGGTTCAGGGGATGGACCATAAGTCTGTGAGGTGGGCTGAGCCTCAGGTGCCAGGATGATGACCTGGGACTCTCTCTCAAGGGTGATGGGGAGCCACAGAGGTTATATGAGCAGGAGCAGGGCATGACAAACCTGGAGCCAGTGAAGGGCAAGAGTGGGGGCCCACACAAGGAGAGGTGGCCTGAGCTGGTGCTGAGCTATAGAGACAGGAGGGAGAAAAGACAGACCCTAGTGGTTGACTAGAGCTAGGGATGTAAACTGTGTAGCACCATCTACTGAGTGCCTACTATGTGCTAGGTACACACTTTGCCCTTTATCTGCATCAAATTACTGAACATTCACAACACCATTAGGTGGGGGTTATTATCATCCCCACTTTACAGATGAGGAAACTGAGACTCAGAAAAGGCAAGACAGACGTCCAAGGTCACACAATGAGCGACAAAGAAAAGACACAAACCCAGATGTGACCCCCAAAACTTTTGCTCTCAATTCTTCCTCAACTCTGTATCTGGACAGTTTCAAATTGGTCTTTTGCTCAACAACCCTCAATGGCTCCCTTGGGCCCTCAGGGGAAAGTCTGAAAGGCTGAGCTTGGCATTCAAGGCCCCTCTGGTATCCAGTTGTAAGAGATTTACACATAAGATCAGGCAGCAGATCCTCTTCCTCTGTGGGCTGCTGAGTTAGATTTCTCATCAGCCCATTTTTCTGATGAGGAAAACGAAGCCCAGAGAGGTTCATTCTCTGCCCTCTTGAGTCCTGTTCCTTCCCTACAGCTCCACAGCCCAACCCCCACAGATGCCCAGACTCACCAGGCTTCTCCTGGCCTGTGCCCTTGCTCTCTGCAAACTTCTTCAGCAGCATCTCCACGCTGATGTTTTCTATGTTCTGCTTAAACTCCTCATGTACCTGGGCCAGGCGGACGGAGTGTGTAATCAGGCAGGGCCAAGGCCCTCTTGCCCAGAACCCCAGCTTCATTCCCCACCCCTGGTCCCACTCACCTGCCCAATCTGCACATGGGTGTCCTCCACTGAGTGAGCATAAGAGCCCAGCAGTGCCTTCATTTGCCGCAGGTGGGTCTCCTCCATGGCTTGGAAGTGCTGAGGCAGGAGGGAAGGGGCAAATGGGAAGGTGGGGCCACAAGGAGTGGCTATGTGACCCAGCCTGACCAATCAGAATGTTCCAATCCCCTGGCCTCAGTGATTGGTTTGGGGAAGAGCTCTGGGACTTTTGCTGGAACCATGGAAAAAAACACTTTCATACCCTGAGTCAATGTGTTGGTGGATGCATGTGGGGGCTGCTGGTGGCTACTTTGCTACACACACACACACGCACACACACACACACATCCGGGAGGGCATGTCTGCCTGGGAGTAAAGCCCTCAGGGAGAAAAACAGACTTGAGAAGCAGAGAGGCACAACTTCCTGCCAATGCCATTTGAGCACCTGGATCCAGCCATACCTGAAGCTCTGCCCCCTGAACTTTTCAGTTCCCTGAGCCTATACGTCTCCTTGTCAGTCTGAATGAAGATTTCTATCACTTGCAACTTTCTATCACTGCAAAATCAGAAAAAAAAATCTGATTCTTAATCCTGAGATCCCAATCTGCTTTTCAAACATTTGGGTAGACAGAGACCCAGAGAGGCGCAATGCCTTGCCAAAGGTTGCAGAGCTGGTGAGAGATGGAGGCTGGACCAGGAATCCAGGCTTTTCAGCTACCATGACATGTCAGGAGACTCTTGGCTTCTAAATCCTACACTGTCTTTCTTTAAAAACCTCATCAGTGATAATAAAAATAATAATAGTAATACTTCATAGAGTGGTTTCTATGCACCTGGTACTAGTCTGAAAACTTCACATATGGTGACTCATTTAATCTTCACAACAATTCTATGAGGCAGGTACTATTACTGCCCCGATTTTACAGGTGGGGAAACTAAGGCACAAAACTGATTTGGTTTTTGAAATAATAATAACAGTAACAATAGCTAACTGGCTCTAGAATTCTACGGCTTTAAGCCTGTGATTCTAAGGCTTCCGGAGTCGAGGGTTTGGAAGGTTCTGGACTTCTGGGGCCCAGAGCATCCTGGGCCCAGGAATGTGTAGGTCTCCAAGGTACAGATGCCTGGTTCTTACCAGAGCTGAGTCCAGCATCTTCTGCTCGAAGTCGGCACGGGCTGAGTTGTACTTCTCCACTGAACGCCGCAGGCTCTCTGCTGCCTTCTTGGTCTTGGTCTCTGCCTAGGAGGCACGGGGAGGGGACGGGGTTGAGAGGGTGACACTCAGGGCACTTCCCCCGGCCCCATCCCCCAGCACGTAGACTCCTTGGGGTGCCCAGCATGTATGTGGTTCATGCAGGTTCAATGACCATCGCTCTGTGATATGTTTTCACTCTCCCAGCAGGCAGCTCCGTCACCCCTCGGCAAACTCCTCTGACCTGTGTGGGCCAGCGGTGGCTGGGGACCTGCAGCTGTGTGCCCACCTTGTCCATCTCCTTCTGGCTGGTGCTCTCCCTCCGCAGCCGCTCCTGGTCCATGCAACGGTTCAGGTAGTTCTCGCGGGACTTGGGCAGGAGCTGGCTGACGCCTGCAAGGACCTGCACAGCGTCCAGGGTGCCCACCGCTTCCTCTTTGCACTGTGGGGGCGGAGAAGAGCATGCGGGCC
Organism: Balaenoptera physalus; assembly: GCF_965194825.1. Lineage (NCBI taxonomy): Eukaryota > Metazoa > Chordata > Mammalia > Artiodactyla > Balaenopteridae > Balaenoptera > Balaenoptera physalus. Next base: position 12,583,001 of record NC_138890.1, on the reverse strand, counting down.
ACCTGAAGCCACCTGCTGGGGTGCAGGACCTGAGCAGACCCCAGGTGAATGCCGTGAAATTCCCAGCTTCCCAAACTCTGTGGGATTCCAGGTCCTAGAGAATACTTTTTCTGAGTATTCTATGAATTGCAAAAATTTTAACTCTTTAAATAGGTAATATTTACACATAATTCACATTTCAGAAAGTTTTAAGGGATGAGTTCAGGTAAAAACCTCCCATTATTACCATGATACTTCTCCAGAAATAACTGGCACATGGACCATCAAATGTGCCCATTTTTTATGATAAATGGCAACAGTCCATACTGTTAAACTCACTGCTTTTTCCACTTAATAATTCATTCCCAGGATTGTTCCATGTCAGCCTGTAGAAAACTTCCTTGTTCCTCAATTTTTAAAAAACTGTGGTAAAATACATATAACATAAAAGCTGCCATCGTAACCATTTTTAACTGTACAGTATGAAGTACTACCAACTCCCTTTTTTAATAGGGGTTAAAAACCACAGACTCAAGACTTCCCTGGCAGTCCAGCGGTCAAGACTCCGCACTTCCACCGCAGGCAGCGCAGGTTCGATCACTGGTCAGGGAACTAGGATCCCGAATGCCGCAGGGTACGGCCAGAAAACAAAACAAAACAAACAAACAAACAAAACCCCCTGCAGATTCTAGGGATCTGTAAATGCAAAGCCTTTATGACTCTAGAATTATAAGCTTCAAATATTTTGGGATCCCGAGAGTCTAAGGTCTGGCTCTTCCAGAGTCTAGAAACGTCAAATAACAAGATCTGTAGCTCCTGATGCTCTAGATCAGGGGTCATTTTCACACAGCACAGAATATTCTTCTTTTGATTTTTTTTTTCAACCACTTAAAAATGGAAAAACTATTCTTAGCTCAAGGGCTGCACAAAAACAGGTGGTGGGCTGGATGTGGCCCGCGGGCCGTAGTTTGCAGATCCCTGCTCTTGAATTTTGAGACTGAAATTCACCAATGCTCAGGTCTGTGAGATTCTGAGTTGGATGTCGTGGAATTAACGGAATTCTCAGAGGCACACACCAGGGGCTGGAGGTTCCAAGGCCCCAGAAGTCCTGGGATCCTGGGAGCCGCTGGCATCCCCCATCCACCAGCCTTGCGGTACCCACAGCACACACCTTCTTGTGTGCCTTAAGCTGTTCCTCGCCGTAGCGGAGCACGTCCTTGATGAGGTCCTGCAGCTTCCGTGTCAGCTCCAGGTGGCAGAGCGCCAGCTTGTCTGAGGAGACTCGGAAGACCTCCCAGAGTGGGGCGAAGGTCCTGGAAACAGGTGGGGTCACACATCCCGGGCCCAGCAGGCCCAAACCCCCAGGGACCCCTCATACAGCATGGCTGGCATTGGCTCAGGCATCTAATGTGTGCCGGGCCCTGCTAAGCATGAACACGTATGAATTCATTTAACCCCCACTGCAGTTGTGTGAGGTGGGCCTGTGGCAGATGCGGACACTGAGGCATGGGAGGCTCCATAACTCACCGAAGGGCCCTCAGCAAATGAACATCAGAGCTGGAATTTAAACCCAGGCCCAGGCCCCGCAGTCCTCTGTCTGGACTCCAGGCCCCGCCTGATACTCACAGGCAGCTGAGACTCAACCTGCCCAAATCAAGTTTGCGGGGCTTTCCCACCTCGACAGAAGACCCCTCTGGCCTCCCCACTGCCTTCGCTCTCTGCTGCCGCCATTTCGGCCCCCAACAGAACCTTTGCCCCACAGGAGCCACAGGGAACTTTGCAATGCCAACGGAACCGCATCACATCCTGGTTTAAAAGTCACCTGTGTCTTGGGGCCCTGTGGCCCCTTCCCTCTATTTCTCCCCTACTTCATCTCCACTCTGTCCAGGCCCTGCAGCCATGCCAACCTCTTTGCTCTTCCTTGAACGCGTACGGTGCGTTGCTGCCTCAGGGCCTTTGCACTAGCTGAGCCACCTGCCTGGGTCTCTGTCCTGCAGACACCCCCATGGCTGATTCCTTCGCATTATTGAGGTCTTGGCTCCAGAGATAGTGTCCAGCCTCTAATGCTCCTATTTTGTTCTCTTCCTAGCACTTTTCTCCCTGGGAAAGGACTTTGTGCATGTTTGTGGTTAACAACCGTCTCGTCACACATCCCAGATGTACACCTATGAACAGGGCATGAAGGTGACTGGAGGCTTTATCTTTCTTGATTGCCCCGGGCCCCCTGGTACCTTGAACAGTGCCTGGCACACAGTATGTGCTCAGTAAATATCCAGTGAATGAATGAATGAACTAGTGAATGAATGAGCTATATTCCTCTGTCCAATGAGCCCCATAAGCAGGGGGATGACTCCCTGTTCCACATATCACAAGCACGAAGAGATGTCCACCCAAGGGCAGGCTCCTGTTGCCCCCCAGCGCCCCACACCCTTGGCCACTCCTGTCCCACCCAGAGCCCACTCACCCCACCGAAGTCCCGTTGCTGGCCAGCTTGGAAAGTTTTGCCATTGCCTTCGAGTAGGTCTCCTCGATGGTGGCCCTGGGTAGGAGGACAAGGCAAGGATGGGGAAGGTTCTGAGCACACTTGGGAAAGGCCCCACACCCCTGGGCCTCAGTTTCCCCATCTCAAACATCTGAGCAGCGGCTCTCCAGGAGAATGATACAGTCCCCTGACAGGGGGAGGTCTTCTGGAAATTCATGGGAGAGGTTTTTATCCTTAAGTAAAACATCAGTAGTAGTAGCAGCAGTAGCAACAGCAGATAAAAAAATTTGTAAGCACATAATATAAATGTTTTATATGCTTTGTCTCATTTAATTGCAGAAGACAAACTCATATTTCCTTTTTCCCTCTAGACAGACACTGCTAAATGCCTACCTAATATCCACTCACATTTTCATCCTAATAGAACCTCAGTTTTGTTTGGGGTAGCAGGGTGCCCAGTTAAAGCCAGTTACCCATTGGGATATTTTCTGATAGAGGCACCCATGGGGTAGCATAAGCAACAGTGGATGGACCCAGGGTCTGAAGGCCCATAAAATAAAGAGTGGCCCCTGTCCTGTATGGCTGCGACAGGTCCCACGTGACAGCCACAAAGAGAAAAACCTGGTTAATAATCCTTTGGACTTTCTGCCCAGATTTAACGGGCGTTCAGCTGCTGAGAAGCTGGGGAGCAGAGGCTGCCTTGCAATTTGAGTTTATTATGTTTTCTCAGACGTCGGAGCACTGACATGCTGAGATGTAGATTATTTCATCATACATGATTTTTCTTTTATCATACTCAGGGCCCGAGACTGAGTTTTCAAAATTCTCCTTGTAAGTAGGTCGTATTAGCGTCTCTTCAGGGGGAGGCGTTAGAACCTGGTGATTGTCATTTAAGATGGGGCATGTGGCTGATAGTATTGAGAACCATTGGTTTGGAGGGTCTTCAAGCCCATTTGGTTCCTGGAGACCCCAGGGGCCTGGATCCTTTCTGGCAGGGTGTGGTGTGGTGGGAGGATGGAGTGGGCAAGGGAAAAGGGGGCACCAGGGTTGGGGCACAAGATGAGCATGGCTGTGTGGACTGTGGGACATGGCCAGGGGGTGGGTGGGGCTTGGGGACCTCACCTCTCCCGGATGAAGTCTGCCAGCTCCTTGGTGGAGATGGGCCCCTGCTTCACGCTGTGGTACAGGACCTCAAAGCCATGGTTCTTCTCTCCCTGCAGGGAATGGGGGTGGAGATTGAGAAAGGGGATGGAGAGGACATCAAGGTTACCTAGCAACAGGGGCTGGGCTGAGGAGCTAACCAGAAGAAGTCCATCCTTTGGTTGTAGGGATTGGTTCAGGCCTGAGCCAATCAGCCTGTTGCATTTCCCCCTGGTCACAAGGATTTGTTCATGGGCCTTAATTTGGTCCAATCAGAAAGAAGCCTGGGTGAATTCCCTGGCGGTCCAGTGGTTAGGACTCTGCGCTTCCACTTCAGGGAGCCTGGGTTCCAACCCTGGTCAAGGAACTAAGATCCCACAAGCCATGAGGCGTGACAAATAAATAAATAAATAAATAAACAAAATTTTAAAATAAATAGAATAAAAATTAAAAAAAAGAAAGAATCCTAGGATTTTTCTCCCATAGTTGAGGGAGAGACATTCTCATTCACTGGTTGTCTCTCTCTGTCACTATCTTTCTGTCTTTGTGTGTGTGTGTATCTCTGCCTCTGTTTGTTCCTTTCTCTATCAGTCTCTTCCCCTGTTTTTCTCTCTACCTTTCCATAAATGATTATGTGGTCACAGGAGATACTGGCAACCAAGGGGAAACCATGAACTTTGGAAAGAAGCTGAACCTGAGAGGGTCTGAATAAAAAGTGTGTTGAGTAGAGTTGCTGGATCAAACCAAACCTGAAAGCCACACTACTGCACAACTTTTCAACTTTATGAACTAATATGACCCCTGTTGCTTAAGTCACTGTAGTTGTGTTTTCTGTTCTCTTCAACATGAAAACTCCCTCTCTGAGAACCCCACAAAGCGGGATGCAGGTCTGACACCTCTCAGGACCCAGCAATATCCAGGGGGATGAAGTAAATACCAAGATGATCCACATCACGGTCCCCTAAAGCCCCAAAGGCAACCCTAGTTTTTGCTAATTCATGGTATTACTTAGTTATCATTTTGCTTTAAGGTTGCTCTTGTTTCTTCTCCAAATATATTGATTTAAAAGGGCAACGCTTACCACTATTCTCTTTTTTCTTTTTTTTTTTAAATTTTTTCTTATTTTTAGGCCACACCACATGACATGTGGGATCTTAGCTCCCCGACCAGGGATCGAATCCATGCCCCCTGCAGTGGAAGTGCGGAGCCTTAACCACTGGACTGTCAGGGAAGTCCCTACCACTATTCTAAGTGGAAAGCCAGGACCCCTTGCCGTAATGAAGGGGACGGGAAAAAATGAGGCAACAGCTATGTTTTAATGCCAGCCAGATTCTGTCACACGTGAAAGGCAACATGTCTGAACACTGAGCTGTCAGTTAAAAAGGGTGATCAGCTGGGGTCGGAGGGAAGTAGAGATATTTTAGCACCAAATGGGGCCTTGTAATTAGACTGAAAGAGGAAGCTCATGGAGGGATCCAATGTTTGTTTTTTTTTAAATTATTTATTTATTTATTTCTATTTATGGTTGTGTTGGGTCTTCGTTTCTGTGCGAGGGCTTTCTGTAGTTGTGTCAAGTGGGGGCCACTCTTCATCGCGGTGCGCGGGCCTCTCACTATTGCGGCCTCTCTTGTTGCGGAGCACAGGCTCCAGACGCGCAGGCTCAGTAATTGTGGCTCACGGGCCTAGTTGCTCCGCGGCATGTGGGATCTTCCCAGACCAGGGCTCGAACCCGTGTCCCCTGCATTGGCAGGCAGATTCTCAACGACTGCACCACCAGGGAAGCCCCAATGTTATTTAATTCCCAACACAAATCACTAAAGTGATCCCTTTGGGAGCACTTCACAGACCCTCTGGAAATGATGGTTTCCTCCATCCTCCTCCAACCTGAGGGGTTCACCCTCCCAGTTACCTGGAAGCTTGAAGGATAAAGCCAGAAGTCACCACCAGATAATCCCTCTTGCTGTGCAAATGGAAAAATGGAGGCCAAGACTGGGGAAGACCCAGGACAGCCTCTTGGCCTCGCCAGCAAATAGCAAATGGTGCAGACATGCTGCTCTTTCCCACCACGGTATCTTTGCTGGGGCTGTTACTGTCACCTGGCTCACTAGCCTGCAACTTTTTCGACCCATCCAAATTCTTCCACCTCTCAAGGATCACTGACAGGCCCTCCTCCTTCAGGAACATTCTTAGACTCTCCTCAGACCCCCACTTCCCTAAACATTCATTGTTGATCCCTCCAGCTCCCCAGGAATATATTTTCTCTCTTCTCATGTCTAGAATTATACTTCTTTTTTTTTTTTTTAAATTTAATTTTATCTTTGGCCTCGGCTTACGGGATCTTAGTTCCCTGACCAGAGACTGAACCTGCACCCTTGGCAGTGAAAGCACGCAGTCCTAACTACTGGACCGCCAGGGAATTCCCTAGAATCGTACTTTCAAGGCTCAAGTGTCAAATCCTCCTTTTACGCACTGGGTCACTCTGAGCCAGTGACTTCACCTCTCTGGGTCTCAGTTTCCTCATCTGACAAATGGGGACAATGACAGCACTCACCTCTCAAAGGTCTTGGTGAGATGAGGCTGGTACAAGACACAGGGCCTCCTGCACAGTGCTGAGGGCTCAGCAAACAGCCCCAGCAGGCCCCCGCCCACCCTGCCCAGGGGATCCTCGGGTGAGGCTGCACCAGGCACCGCCGCCCAGGCCAGCATCTGGAGCTGACTCACAGCCAACTGCTGGCCCGTTTCCCAGACCTGGCAAAGCCCCCAGCAGTGTCTGGCTCCCTCGGGCTGGGCTGGCAGCCGAGGGTCCTGGGAGGGGCTGTCTCGGGCCTGTGTCTTCTTTCAGAACCTCTGGACTCCAATCTTGCTCCCACGCCAGCCCCAGAGAGACCTTTCTAATACAGCTTGATCATGTCCCTCTCCTGCTCACACTTCCCCCGTGGCTCCCCAGTGCCGTCCATGCCTCCAGACCTGACTTGGTCCAACAAGACCGGGGCATCCCTGTCTGGCTTGATTTCTCCTGACTGGAGCCTCCTTCAGGCCAGTCAGGGCCCCAGCGTCACCCAGCAAAGAGTCACCAATACTAACAATAGATTAAAAAAGAAACATTAATTAAAAGAAACAGACATTCCAGGGGTACTACCTTAGTCCTGGGGAAGCAGGAGTTTCATCCCTCTTTCCCAGATGCAGAGACTGAGGCTTTGAGATGCAAAGCCACCTGCCCAAGAGCTCCCAGAAGAGCCCAATTCAAATCCCAAACTCAAAGATCTTATCCACTGTGTACCAGGCTATCTTTGGAAGGAGGAGTTGGGGGTGGCTTCTATTTTCTCTTTGCTGGTCTGAATTTTCTGCAGCGAACTTGCATGCCTCATACAATGAAAAAGAATTTAAAAGAAATGTAGGTGCCGCATTCCATTAAGAGAAATTTAAAATAAATGTAGGTGCCGCTGTCAGGTTTCCAATACTTGGGCGACCACCGATCCTCAAACAGGTCAACCCCCTTACACAGATCGCCACTAGGGCCTCAGAGACTGGCAGCCCTTTGATGGGGTCACACAGCCATTCAGAGGCAAATCCAAGGACTCTGACCCTTGGGAAGGAGGTGGAGGTCCTTCCCCCCGGCCCCCCACCCCCGCAATTGGCAAGGGGATGCGGTCCCTTTAAGAAAGCAAGTGCTAGTAAGAGGAGCCCCAGCTGGGGAGGGAGAAAGGCATGTTGCCATGGGCAACCAGTTGCCTAGCAACTGGGCTTCCTCTGCAAGCTCTGGGCCTGAAACTGAGGAAGGGGCTTTCTGCCCTGGTCCTTCCCTGATTCTCCTGTTCACATATCCTCTGTGGCTCCCCATTAGCCTAGCTCTGCGGGAGGAGTCCTTGTGCCCTCAACTGGCCACCCAGTGTCACACCTCTGGATTTCTGCCCAGGCTGTTCCCCCTGCCCAGAATGCTCCCCCTGCCCAGAATGCCTTTCTGACATCCTGGAAAATCAGCCTTCAAAGCCCATGGCAAACACAGCTCTGTGTCCTTGCTCCTCCTCTGGGCATACCCAAGGCTGGGTTCAGCCCTGACCCTACAGGGCTGGGTGTATCTTACTGGCTCTGTGTCCCCCAAACTGGGGGCTTCTCAGGGTCAGGGCTTGGATGGAATCTCTTGGGGGCTCCAGCATCTCCCAGAGTTGGCTGGGTGTGGGGTGGTGGTGACAGGGAGGGAGGGAGGGAGTGAATGAATAAAAACAAGTCTGTCTCACTTGGCTCCTTGCGTCACAGTATGTGGTCCCCAGCCTGGAGGGCAGACAGGTGAGGGGGTCCCTAGGGGTCAAGTGAAGAAAACCCCCCAACTCTCCAGGATGGGGAAGATGTGGAAATTCCCTGGCTGGAATGATCCTGGATACTGAAAGTTCAGTCTGGCCCTGGGTTTGAGCCCTGACTCTGCACTTTCTCACTGGGCAAGCTCAGGTGAGAGATTCCTACTCTGGGCCTCAGTCTCCCTGTTCAACCTGTGACTTGCCCAAGATCATAAGGCCTATGACGTCTGGGGGTATAGATTCAAACCCAGCCTGACTTTTCCCACTTTAACTTCTACCCCCTGCAGACCCTCCATCTGCCCAAGACTCTGCCCATAAGCCCCCAGGTCCCTCCATCTCCATAAAAGCCCCCACAGCCCTTCCAGGAGCCCCCACCAAAGTAACAGCGGATCTTACTTACCCAAAAATACTCCCCAAAATACGACATCCTGATGGCCTCTATGGAGACCCCCGAAGGCTCCTGTCTGGTGCCTATCTGAAGAGAGAGGCAAGTTTGAGCTGTAGTCATAGCCAGCTCGGGCCTGAGGAAGGGAAATTCCAACTGCTCTCCTTGTGGAGGAGGGAGAAAGAGGATGGAGAAGGAACCAAAAACCCCAAGGCTGGGAGTATGCCAGGGCCCCTGAAATGATACAGCTCTGGGCATGGTCCTCAAGTAGCTCCCAGCCTAGGGGGACAGAGCTGGATACAGATGCCCAAGCCCTGTGGGGTCAGACTAAATGAAGAGATACGGGCTAGGGGAGCCTAGACTAGAGGAAGGGGCATAGGGGTTGGGGTTTTTAAGCATGAATAGGAGTTCATGGTCAGGGATGGGTAGAAAAGCTCTAGGCCATTTCACAGATGGAAAAACTGAGACCTTCCCAGAGGGGAAGCTACTTGCCAAGGTCACACAGCCAGGAAATGACAGTGGATTTGCACTCGGGCCAGCTGAGTCCCAACTTGAGCACTCAGCCCCACGCTGGGCAGCTCCTGTAGGAAGAGGGTCTGGTGAGAGGTGGACAATGGAACTGTGATCAGCCACATGGCAGTCGGGGTCCTTGAAGTGTCCCTAAGGTTCCCTTGGGGTCTCCTGAATCCCTCTACAACAGTCCCCATGTCATGCACACTCCTGTGATGGAAAGCTCATCCCTCACCATGGTGACCCAGCTGACACTGGTGCCCCCATGAGTCCCAACCCTGCCCCCTGGAAGCCAGTGTGTTCACCTGGTATCTGAGTCACTGTCCAGCTCCGTGCCTCAGTTTCCCCATCTGCAAAACAAGAGGGAATGCCTAGAAGGGGTCTTGTTGGAGGACCCCAGGCCTCCCTGCAGAGGGGGCAGGGCCAAGCCACCAGGCGAGGGAGGGACACTTGGTGTCCTTGGCATGTTCTTGAGGTTGGGCTTGTCACTGGAGCCCGTAAGCCTCATCCATAATTCATGACCCTGAGGGCAGCTCAGCAGCAGCTGGGAGCCCAGGAGGCACAGTGGCAGCAGGGATGGGGCTGGTGAACGCAGGATGGGAAAGCTCCCTGGGCCTCACCAGGAAAGGACTGACCAAGGCCCTTGGACAAGGCTGCCCCTTTCTGAGCCTCAGTTTTCTAATCTTGAAAGTGAGTTTAATTCGACCCATTATCAGCTGGCCCCTGGTCACTCGACTTCTGTAAGTCACCCAGCACCCACCATGTGCCTACCTGGCCAGGACAATACCAGGGTCCATGAGATGATTCAGCCCCAGGCCTGCTCCCTGAGGAGCCCTCAGTCTAGGAGAACAGAGCTGGACACAGATACCCCAGTCCTTCAGGGTCAAAGCTGAACCAAATGGAGGAACAAGGACTGGGGGACCTGGACTCAAGGAGGGGGCGTGGAAGTTGGGGTTTTAAAGCATGAATAGGTGTTCACCAGGCAAACAATTATTTGATTCAACAAACATTCCCAACCACCACCCTGTGCTGGGTGATGCTGGGGCCCCTGAGAAACTCTAGCTCCTAGTGTAGCCCCTGAGGAAAGCCAGCCTAGCTGGGGACATGCTAAGCTGACATCCCAAGGGGGAAAAGCCCTAAATTCCCATCTCATTTCTTAGTTTCTGGCCATGACCTAGACCCTGAGAATCTCCAAATCCCTTAGAGTTAGGCTAACTGATAAGGGAACCACTAGTCCCATGTGGCAACTTAATTTTAAACTAAATAAAATTATATACAGTTAAACCCCTAGTTCCTCAGTTGTGCCAGCCTTGTTTCCAGAGCTCAGGAGCCACATGGGGCCGGTGGCCACCCAAATGGAAAGCACAGATAAAGTTCTGCTAGACGGTGCTGCTCTAGAGGATCCTAGGAGCCACCGGGCCCAAGTTCCAGAAACCAAGCATCTTGCTACTGTTTTCACAACTCCCATTAGATTGCCCCTCCCCCTACACATACACTGAGCACGAGTGTGTGCGCGGCACTGTGCCCAGCTCTTCACAGGTACCACACATTCATTCAACCTTCACAACCACACCATGAGGCTCAATCTCAACTTTACAGATGAGGAAACTGAGCCACAGAGAGGTCACTCACTGGCCCCAGGTCACTATGATTTTGTCCCTGACCTGTCTGCAAAAGAACTCCTGTTCAAAACTTCCACACGTGGCTCTGGATCTCCATCTTCCCCCGACCACCCTGCCTTCCCTCCCGCCACTCAAGAGTTGTAATGGGGGTCGGGGTGGCAGAGCAGAGGGTGGTCCTGCACAGGCCCCAGCCTGGCCCAGGAAGTGACACCTACTGTTTCTCCTGAAACCCGGGCCAGGAAGAAGGGTCTCCCTTCTGATCCTGAGCGGGGCAAGGAGGGGCAGTGGGGGCCTCCTGGCCTGGGCTCAAACTCACCAGACAGTGAATGGGGCCAGAGCCCCTGTCAGCTGGGGCAGGCACCAGGAGACAGCCACGTGGCCCCTGCCACTTCCGTTAGCACCAAGCAGAGGCCCCTGTGCCGGGGGACAGGAAGTTCACCCTGCCCCGCCCACGGCCCAACTGCCACCTCCCCTCCCCCTCCAGACAGCACCCATGGGACCTCCCTGGCACCGTGCAGGTCCTGGGTGGGTAAACTGAGGCCCCTAGCCGGGGCTATTATTACCGAGCAAATGACCTTGACAACAATTGTGAAATAATAGTACCCACAAATTGAGCACCAACCCTGGGCTAAACATTCCACATCTCACCATTCTGAGGTGGGCCAATGATGCCTGCTTCACTGGGGGGGAACCCAAGACTCAGAGAGGGGAGTCCACCTGCCCAAGGTTGCACAGCCCATGAATGGGAGCACCAAGACTCGAACCCAGGGCCGCATGAGGACGTTCATAGGCCAGAGGCACTTTTGCTTTCATGGGCCCCTTCCTCCAATAAAAAAAGAGAATTTAAACTATATTTTACAACTACATTTGGCATAGAGACGAATATATTAATACCATATATTAAATGTTTTATTTGACCCCAAAGCTTGTTTTTTTTTCCCCTTCTGATTTTAAAAGAAGTTAAAACACCTTTACAGACCTCTAAAGTATTGTGCCTGAGACATGGTGGTCACTGTGTCTGATGAAGTCAGCCCTGCGTGAACCCAGGTCTCCCAGCCTCCACAGAGCCAGGGCAAAGCCCAGAGATGGACAGGGACTTGCCCAAGGTCACACAGCAGGTTGTCAGTGGACCTGGATGCCCCCATCCTCTGGCTGCTGGAAGTGGGGAAGAGTCCTTCCGGGAGGTGGCTGACACAGGCTCTGGGTGCTGCCCAGAGATCCACCCTCCCCAGCACCAATTCCCAAAACCTTGGGGCTTCTTGCTGGTTCAGCATTAGAGCAGGTCTCGGAGCAGATAAAACAAGACAGGAACCAAGTCAGCAAAGAAGGCAGGGCTCCTGTTCCTGATGGGTTGTCTGGAGCTCCTGACCTCTCACTCGGTGGCCTTGGGCTGCCCCTCACCTCTCTGGGCCTCTAAGGTTCTGCGAAATAGGATCTGTCATTTTGTTCCCCCTTGGACTCCAATTTGCTCACAGTAGGGCCAGTTTGGGGTTTTTCTCTTCCTTTCCTGTGACTGGCCGCTTGGCTATGCTGTTTCAAGGACCAGCTCTGTCATGTGCTTCCTCCCCTCTAAGGCTGACCACCAGGGCTGTGCCCATTTACACAGTCTGGCATGATTCTCACAATGGCACTTGGAAGCAGTGTCTCAACTCAGCCATTACCCCAATGAGGCAACTGAGGCACCGGCCCCATGTCACACAGTGACTGGGTTGTGAACGGCATCTGAGCTCACGCTCAGGAATTTTTCAGTCCTCCCGCCCTGGTCTCCTCCCTCTCCATCACTTCACTTGGAAAACACCTATTGAGCACCAACTGTGTACCTGACTACCGAGCTCTGGAGACACAGCAGGCAACACCCTTGCAGACTTCCCTCTCTCCTACCCCTGCCCCAACCCGAGTCAGCTGTTGACCCCATTTATGCTCACTAATATTGTAATTAGTATTATAATTACAATATTATAATGATTATAATATTGTATGATAATGATTGTAGTATTATAATGATCATGTCTGCACTTGCAGCACTCCCATTCTCACAGTCTGCTCTGATCTTCCAAGGTGGATTCAGCCCATTTCACAGAAGAACACATCAAGGTGCAGAGGGGCAAAGCCATGCACAGGAGAGCTGGATTTGAACCTGGGAGCGTTGGACTCCCAGCCCCACCTCAGGGAAAGAGCCCCAAGGGATAGGGGATAGACTGGCCCAGCGCCTCCCACCTCCTCCTGCCCAGGATCCTGCCCAGGTACTGGCTTTGCCCCTGGTGTGGGTGAAGGTATGTGGGTCAGTGTGTGCCCTGGGCAGTCCAGTGGGTGCGACCAGGGTGGAGGAGCCCCTGTTCTGATGATGGCAGCTTGGCAATATGTTTTATTGTCTGGCAGAGCAACCCTTCCAGCAATGCCAGAATGTGACCATCAACCCATTTTGCAGTGCAGTAAACTGAGGCTCAGAGGCTAGCAAGGCATATGGGGAGATCTCCAAACCTATTGCTCTCTCTCCTCCAACCACCAACATCTTTAGCAAAAGGGTGGAGTTACATTTGGCAAAAGATGAGGTGGGTGGGTTTCAGAATCTGTAGAATACAGGCTCCAAAGCCCACTTTCAAATAAAAAAAAAAAAAAAATCAAGGCTCAGGGAGGTCTGTCACCTGCCCAAGGTCACCAGTGAGTCAGGTCCATCCAAAGCCACCTCCAGGTCCCCACTGCGGCTGGGGCAGGCGAATTCTGGGATCCGAGGCAGATGGAGGGGCCACCCACCCCCAACACTCCTCCGCACTCCACTTGCAGCCAGCCTCCAGCAAGATCCTAATTTACGATTTATTTTAATCCCTGGGAACAGATGCTCGCTGCCCACCCCCCACTGAAGCAGGGACCACCACCAAGTCCATGCTCCAAGTCTCTCTAAGCCTGGCCTGGCCTGGCCCTGACAGGCAAGGGACCCCACACTGACCCCTCGCTAGAATTCCAAATTTGGGGTCCCTGCAGAGGACGCCAGTGAAAGGCCCCTCCACCGCCCATCCTTGTGCTCGGGGGGCTCGAAAAGGACACTCTAGAGGAGGGACCAGGGGACCCCCAGCTCCTCGGCTAGGCCTAGATCGGGGTTCATAGCAGAGAAAAGGGGTTCCTCATCTTGGTCCCAGGGGTCTACAGGCCAGAGCTGGGAAAAGGGAAATTGGGACCCGTTTCGGCTGTCCTGGGTCCCAGGCTGGAGGGAGTGTGGCGTCCCCATCTCTGCCCCGGAACCTAGACCCAGATCCAGGCTTAGAATAAAGGGATCTGGGGAGGGGGTCTCGCTTCATAGCTGCCCCGCTGCACGCTCCAGTTCTAGGCCAGGAGATGGAGGATTTGGGAGGGGTCTCTAGCTCCCTCCGCGGATCCCCGATTATCACGGGGGAGCGGGGGGAAGGACGGGGCGCCCACTGCGCAGCCCCCCCACCCCCTGTTCTTCATCCCTCACACCCCGCCGCGCCTTTGACCCCCGGGGCCGCCGGGCTGCCAGGCGCGGTGCGCATGGGGGGCTGCGCGGGCCAGGGGGTTTCGGGGGTGTCTCGGTGAACAGCACTTACCTCCCGAGCTCGGGCCGAGCCCCGCGCCCGCCGCCACCTGCGGCTCGGTCGCTGACACACGAGCCCGCCCCGCCCCTCCTCTCCCTTCCCCTCCCTCCGCGGTGCGGCGCGGCCGCCAGCTGGCTCCGCCTTTGGGGCGTGGCCGGGAGAGTCCCCACCTCCGCGGCGGCCTGGAGGCAGGGGCGGCTCTGAGAGCGCGCGGCCAGCCATTGGACCATTTAGGAGGCCAGCTCCGCCAGCCCAGCGCGCTGATTGGCTGAGTCGGAGAAGCGGCTCCTTTTTTTTTAAATCTCCATAATTTAAAGCGACAGGTCCCGCTCCTTCCACCTGAGACTGGGTGGGAAGGGTGACTATAGTTTATTGAGCTCCCAATGTGTGCCAAGCATTGAGAAGGACTCATTTGATTCCAAGCCTGTGAGCGGGACATTACTGATCCTCATTTTACAGATGGGGAAACTGAGGCTCAGAGAAGGCTCCTGCAGGCCACATAGCAAGTCCACAGCCTTATGACGGCAGCCTCAGGATCTGGTCCCAGAGGTGGGGAGAACCATCCTTAAGAATGTTGTCATGTCACAAATCTGAAAGGGTCCGGTCGCCCTCAAGTGAGTCCTCATAAAATGAGATTTATACAGCACCTGCCGGTCCTCCATTCAAACCTCCACGCCTGGTTGATCTGCCTGCCCACAGGCCTGCTCCTTCACCAGCCTCCCCAGCTTAGAAAGGCCACCCAGGAGGCTGGCCAGAGGCCTGGGAGTCCCTGAGAGCCTTCTCTTCCCTTCATCATCCACACTGGTCCTGCTGGCCCTGTGTCTCTGCAACACCCCCAATTTGCTAACTTTCCTGTACCCTGCAGTGGCCTGGGCCCAGTCATCTCCAGCCTGGATGCTGCCTGGGCTTCTACTTGGGCCTCTTGTTTTTTATTTATTTATTTACTTATTTATTTTTGGCTGTGTTGGGTCTTCGTTTCTGTGCGAGGGCTTCCTCTAGTTGCGGCGAGCGGGGGCCACTCTTCATCGCGGTGCGCGTGGCCTCTCTTGTTGCGGAGCACAGGCTCCAGACGCGCAGACTCAGTAGTTGTGGCTCACGGGCCCAGTTGCTCCGCGGCATGTGGGATCTTCCCAGACCAGGGCTCGAACCCGTGTCCCCTGCATTGGCAGGCAGATTCTCAACCACTGCGCCACCAGGGAAGCCCTACTTGGGCCTCTTGTTGCCTCCACCTCTTCCCCCGACAATCCCTGTTCCCCATGGCAACTATAGGGTTTTTTTCTTAATAAACTTTTAATTTTAGAGCAGTTTTTGATTTACAGAATTATTGTGAAGCTAATACAGAGAGTTCCTGTGTGTCCTACACCCAATTTCCCCTGTTATTAACATCTTACATTAATATGGTACATTTATCACAATTAGTGAACCAATATTGAGACATTATTATTAACTAAAATACATAGATTATTCAGATTTCCTCAGTTTCCCCTAATGTCCTTTTTCTGTCCCAGGATCCTGTTAGGGATCATCATGTCGTCATGTCTCTCAGGCTCCTCTGGGCTAAGTAGTTTCTCAGAATTTCTTGGTATTGATGACCTTGACAGTTTTGAGAACTAGTCAGGTGTTTTGTAGGATGCCCCTCAATCAGGATTTAAAAAAAATTTTTTAAAGTTGAACTATATTTGACATATAACATTGTATAAATTTCATGTGTACAGCATGTGGATTTGATACATTTATATGCCATAATATGCTTGCCACAATTGGTATTTGTCTGATGTTTTTCTCTGGGTTAGACTGGGGTGATGGGTTTGGAGAGGATCACAGAGGTGAAACTCCCGGGGCATATGCCATCAACGTGAATTTTCACTCTGATGTTGAGATCACCTGGCTGAGGTAGCATCTGTCAGGTGTCTCCACTGTCAAGTTAGTCTCTTCCCCCTTTCCCTGCTATACCCTTTGGAAGGAAGTCACTATTTACAGCCCACACCTACGGGATAAGGATTCACTCTCCCCCACCTCGAGGGCAAAAATTATTTGGAATTCCTCTGATGGGAAATATGTCTCTTCTCCCCATTTATTTATCTATTCAATCATTCATATCAGTACGGACTCAAGGATATTTATTCTACACTTTGGGTTATAATCCAGTACTACTTTATTGATTTTCTTACTCAAATTGTTCCAGCTTTGGCCCCTGGAAGCTCATTCAATTGGCTCTCATGTCCCTTTGACATGCCCCCATCCATCGCATCCTTGGTTTGTTTTCTTTTAGCACTTCCCTTACGTTGTCACTACAAAATGCTCCAAGCTCATCTGGTATATTTCCTGCCCCAGTCCTAGAATCAGCCTTTCTCCAAGGAGCAGCCCTGGTGCCTTTCATTGGAGAATACTGTTAGAAACCAAGATCTGGGTAGTAGGTTTGCTCATCACTACTGGGGTGTAGTTGCTTCTAGGCAGCTGACAGAGCAAGGACATATGTTTGTATAGTAACCTGTGTATATACACAGATCTGTAAATACTTCCATATGTAACTGTATCTATATTAAGTTAAACATGAGTTCATACAGATATGTCTACACCTAATCCATTACCAAATAGATCCTCCTAGCCTCCTCCCTTGCCTGTCTGTAACCTCCCACTCCAGTAGTGAGAAACCTGGCTCCCACCAACCGCTCTCCATTCGCTTAATTATTCCATTCAGGGGCACAGGTATAGCGGCTTCAGGATGTTAACTTGTACCCACAGAGGGGTTTTCAAACAGAAACTGATCACCCGCCTCTCTAGCTCCAAACCCTGCCTGAGTGCCCAGCACCCTCAGTCAAGACCCCTGCCCCCCCCCCCAAGCCCTCCAGGCCAGCCCAGTCTGGCCACGCGCCCCTTGTGGCAGTTCCACCACCATCAGTCCCACTTCAGGGCCTTTGCACCTGCTGTTCCCTCCAGCTGGAGTGCTTTCTTCCCAGTTCCCCATCTGACTGGTAACTTAGCTCTCAGTTCCTGCATGGAACCTCTGGTCTGGCTTCCTTTCAGCCCAGTGATAACCCCCCAGGGCTGGGGCATTGTGTTAGGCTTGGCCCCCTCCCTGCCAGAAGCTGGGAGATCCATGGGGGCCCAGCACCACCCACACCAGCCAGGTGGGGTCTGAACTGCATTCATACCCCCATACAAGCCTCCCTCAAGCCTGGGCCAGGGGCAAGGTTGGGAAGGGGGCTTTGATTCTTGTTTTACAGGTGAAGGGACCAAGGCTGGTGGACAAGAGGCTACTCTCTGAAGTCAGAGAGTGAAGACATGTCAGAGGCAGGGCTTGACCCAGGTGCACTGATGCCTAAACTCTCACCTGTCCTGACCTTGGATCCCAAAAGATGCTGTGAGGATGGGGAGGACAGGATGCAGAACAGGCCTGTCTGGGGTTGGGGAAGGAAACTCAGGTGTCCAGTCGCCTCCAACACAGCCCGAGGGTACCTGGAGGTTCAGGCCAATTTTCTGAGATTGTGTGTGGGGTGGGGGGGTCGGTGGGGTCCAGAGAGCTTAAGTAACGTTTCCAAGGTCACATTCCCAGTGATGCCAAGCTGGGACACAACCAACGTTTCCTGAGCACCTACTATGTGCCAGGGAGGGGAACGGCACATACTGTGTAGGCGGGTGCCGACCTTGTCCTGGCCCAGCAGCAACCCAGCTTGCAGACCAGAAGGCAGAACAAGAGGGTGACTCACTGGGGGACAGGGTGGCATTTTAAAGGGAGTGGGTCAGGAGGAGCCAGAGAAGGGCCTGGGCTGGAGGTGGGGACCAGAAGAACAGGGAGGGCTTCCTGGAGAAGGGCCCCTAGCAGGTGGGGTTTGGAAGATACAGAGGTTTTGCGTTGCTCTTTCAGAGAAAGGCTACCCCTTCCTCCTCCATCGTGGCCTTCAAAGAGTCGACATCTTTCCAGAAAAGTGCCCTGGCCACGCCCCACGAGGGACCCGGTCCCCCCAGCCCCATCTCTATCCCCTCGGGAACCTCTACCAACTCCAAGTGCCAACCCTGGCATGCTCACAGCTCCCCAGCTTGGACCCCTCTCTCCCTGACTCCCAGTCCTTTGAAGGGAAGTCCCAACTGCTCAGTGGGGTGTCCACGCAGCTGTAGGGCCGGCCCCGCCCCCGGCCTGCCAGTGTTCCGGGAGCTTCAATTTTATGTCTCCTCTCGGTTCCTCTAAAAGACCAAGCCTCTGCCTCTGCGGGTCCCTCCGCCAGCCATGCACTCTGTCATCCCCTAACATTGGCTTAATCCTTTGTATCCTCAGGCAGCTTTCCCCGACCCCCAGGCCTGGGGGGCTCCTCTGGCGCCCCGTGCCACCCACCACACCCGTCATTGTAGGTTGTTGTCCCCACCTATGTGTCTTACTCCCCTACTTGACATTGTTTGCCCCGCGAGGGCAGCATCCAGTATGTGCTGACTGATGAATGGCTGGATGGTGGCATTCCAGCGAGTGGACACCGCGGGTGCAAAGGCCTGGAGGCGGGATGTGGATGTGGAAGCAACACAGAGAAATGAGGGGGCGGTTGCGGATCAGGCTCTGGGTGAGTATCGGGGAGGGGCTGCCGACGAGCAGGCAGCGCAGAGAGTGGGTGCCCAGGTCAAGATCGCACATCTGGCTCCTGCCGCATGCTCCAGGGTCCCCAGGTGTTTCGGCTGCCGACGGGATATTTTTAGCGCATGCTCCGCAGAGGCTGGGCCAGACAGCTGTCAGGAGGGACTGGGGGAGAGGAAGAAGAGAGGCACGGAGAGGAAAGAGAAAGAGAGTGGAGAAAGAGGGGGCGGGGAACTCCAGGCCCCAAATTGTTCTAGGAGGCAGATGGGAAAGAGTCAGAGTAATGCCCTAGACCAGGAGTTGGCAAACCACAGCCCATAAGCCAAATCCAGCCCACTGGGTTCTTTCCGTAAATAAGGTTTTGTTGGAATTCAGCCATTTGTTTCCATTTGTTCAGCTATAACAGCAGAGTTGAGGTCTGGACAGACTCTATGGCCCACAACACCAAAAAAAATCTGTGTTTTTTTTTTTTTTTTACAGAATGAGCTTGCCAACCTCCTGCCAGGACAAAACTATCTCTTTGGGGGGACGTGTCAGTGGTTATTCATTGATTTTCACCACTATTTCTGATTCTCCTCCTTCCACGTACAAGGGAGGAGTATACCTTTCAGCTTCTGAATTAGGCAGAGTCATGTCACTTGCTTTGGCCAATGAAATGAGAGTGGAAGTGGCATGTAACTTCCTGGTGGAAACCCTTAGGAGCTGGTGCCTGATTTGCCATGTCCCTTTCCCGTCTTGCCACCTGATGTTCTAGACGGTGGAAGTTCCATCATGCTGGGCTGCTAAATGAGGGCGATGAGAAACACGGCAGCATCAGAAATCTGAAGGGCAGGGAAAGGTCCACCAAGTGTTGAGTGCAAAAGCCCAGACCCCCCTCTCCCCACAACACATACACAACTTATTAAAATAAAAATCAGAGTGGAGTTCTTTCTAGGAATGTAAGGATGGATCAATGTTAGAAAACCTATTAATAGATTTTTTTTAAAAGATAAACTTATTCCCTCCAGTGGTTCTTCACTTTATTTATTTTGAGGCCCTGTTATTAGGTGCATACAAGTTTGGAACTGTTACATCTTCTTGGTGAATTAAAAGTTTTGATTTGATAGTCCTTATTTCTAGTACTATACCAAACATATAACTTTATTAGTATGGGGTTATCAGCTTTAATTTTTTCTTTAGTATTTGCCAGGTTTATTTTTTTCCATCCTTTACTTTCAAAGTTTCAGCACCTTCATGTTTATTTATTTATTTTTCACATTTTTATTGGCGTATAAATGCTTTACAATGTTGTGTTAGTTTCTACTGTACAACAAAGTGAATCAGCTATATGTATACATATACCCCCGTATCCCCTCCCTCTTGATCCTCCCTCCCGCCCTCCCTATCCCATCCCTCTAGGTCGTACAAAGCACCAAGCTGACCTCCCTGTGCTATGCAGCAGCTTCCCACTAGCCATCCATTTTACATTTGGTAGTGTATATATGTCAGTGCTACTCTCTCACTTCATCCCAGCTTCCTCTTCCCCCCGTGCCCTCAAGTCCATTCTCTATGTCTGCGTCTTTATTCATGCCCTGCCACTAGGTTCATCAGTACCGCTTTTTAAAATTCCATATATATGCGTTAGCATACGGTATTTGTTTTTCTCTTTCTGACTTACTTCACTCTGTATGACAGATTCTAGGTCCATCCATCTCACTACAAATAACTCAACTTTGTTCCTTTTTATGGCTGAGTAATATTCCGCTGTATATATGTGCCACATCTTCTTTATGCATTCATCTGTTGATGGACATTTAGGTTGCTTCCATATCCTGGTTATTGTAAATAGTCAGCACCTTCATGTTGAGATGTTTCTTGTAAATAGCATAAAACTTGAATTAAAAAAAATACAGTCTAAAAAATCTTGTCTTTTAACTGGAGGTTTTTGTCCATTTGCATTTATTTTAATTACTGGAAAATTTTTATGTATTTCCATTATCTTATTTTGTGCTTTCTATTTGTACCTCCTTCCCTATGGAAGGCTTATTTTGGATTATTTCTTCTTCATTCTAATTTTTCCCCCTCTACTAATTTGGAAGTTATAGACTAGTTCTATTCTACTAGTATTTACTATAACTATTAATATTGCTACTCTGCTCAGCTAAGCAATATGTTACTCTCCCCTCAAACAATACAAAGATTTAAAAACCTTACTCCAATCAGCTCTTATTATTTGCCATTTTTGCCTAAATTTAATTTAGTTTTTAATCCTACATATTGGACATTATAATTATTGTTAATGATGGTGATGTTTCTTTAGCTGCCACCAATGTTTTTCCTGCTTTTTTGCTGTTTCCTTCTGCAAGTCAGCACTTCCACCTGGATCATTTTCTCTCTGCCTGAAAAAATACTCCCTCAGAATTTCTTTCAGTGAGGGTCTTCATTTCTCTCACCCAAAGATGTTTCTGCTGCGTGAGAACTTCTTGCTATTTTCTATTAGCAATTTAAAGATGGTGCCCCACTGTGTCCTGAGCTTCACGTTGTGGGGCTGAGGAGCTGGCTCTTGGTCTGCTTTTCTTGTTGACTTTGGTTTCCTGCACTATCAGTTGTCTTTTTATATATCCTGCTTGGGATTTGGTTGGCTTTCTGAATACGGGTGAATTGATACTTTTCATCAGTTCTAGACAATTCTCCACCATTATCCCCTTCAGAGTTTGCTTCTGCTCTCTCTCCTCTGTCTCTTAATCTTTTTCTCTTCCCATGTTTGGGAAATTCATTCGGTTCCATCTTCTAGTTCACCAATTTTCTCTTCAGCTATCTCAAATCCACTGTTGACCCAACCCAATTATTTGCTTTTTAATTTCTCTTAGTTCTATTTGGTTCTTCTACAAATATTACTCTCTCTTGCTCTTTGTTCACTTTTTAAGATTAAACACAGCAAAGACACCAGGATTAAAGATACCAGGTCTTTGCTGCTAGCACTGATAGGGTGTGAGTTTTGATTCTGGCTCTAATATCCTGGGATGTGACTGGGGTAATTCTTTAAGACTGGGGTTGAAGTTTCTGCCAGTAGACCCCCAGGGTCACCACCATCCTGTACTACTTTTTTTTTTTATGTCTTTACTGGAGTATAATTGCTTTCCAATGTGGTGCTAGTTTCTGCTGTATAACAAAGCGAATCAGCTATATCTATACATATATCCCCATATCCCCTCCCTCTTGCATCTCCCTCCCATCCTCCCTATCCCTAGGTGGTCACAAAGCACCGAGCTGATCTCCCTGTGCTATGTGGCTGCTTCCCACTACCTATCTATTTTACTTTTGGTAGTGTATATATGTCCATGCCACTCTCTCACTTCGTCCCAGCTTACCCTTCCCCCTCCCCCAAACTTTTTAGATTCCATATATGTTAGCATACGGTATTTATTTTTCTCTGACTTACTTCACTCTGTATGACAGACTCTAGGTCCATCCACCTCACTACCAATAACTCAATTTTGTTTCTTTTTATGGCTGAGTAATATTCCATTGTATATATGTACCACATCTCCTTTATCCATTCATCTGTCGATGGACACTTAGGTTGCTTCCATGTCCTGGCTATTGTAAATAGTGCTGCAGTGAACATTGTGGTACATGTCTCCCTTTTTTTAATTTTTGAATTTTATTTTATTTTTTATACAGCATGTTCTTATTAGTTATCTATTTTATACATATTAGTGTATGTATGTCAATCACAATCTCCCAGTTCATCCCACCACCACCCCCTCCCACTTTCCCCCCTTGGTGTCTATATGTTTGTTCTCTACATCTGTGTCTCTATTTCTGCCTTGCAAAGTTGTTCATCTGTACCATTTTTCTAGATTCCACATATATGCGTTAATATACGATATTTGTTTTTCCCTTTCTGACTTACTTCAGTCTGTATGACAGTCTCTATGTCCATCCACGTCTCTACAAATGACCCAATTTCATTCCTTTTTATGGCTGAGTAATATTCCATTGTATATATGTACCACATCTTTATCCATTCATCTGTTGATGGGCATTTAGGTTGCTTCCATGTCCTGGCTATTGTAAATAGTGCTGTGATGAACATTGGGGTGCATGTATCTTTCTGAATTATGGTTTTCTCTGGGTATATGACCAGTAGTGGGATTGCTGGGTCACATGGTAGCTCTATTTTTAGTGTCTTAAGGAAACTCCATACTGTTCTCCATAGTGGCTGTATCAATTTACATTCCCACCAACAGTGCAAGAGGGTTCCCTTTTCTCCACACCCTCTCCAGCATTTGTTGTTTGTAGATGTTCTGATGATGCCCATTCTAACCTGTGTGAGGTGATACCTCATTGTAGTTTTGATTTTCATTTCTCTAATAATTAGTGATGTTGAGCAGATTTTCATGTGCCTCTTGGCCATCTATAGGTCTTTTTTGGAGATGTCTATTTGCCCATTTTTTGATTGGGTTGTTTGTTTTTTCAATATTGAGCTGCATGAGCTGTTTATATATTTTGGAGATTAATCCTTTGTCCGTTGATTCATTTGCGAATATTTTCTCCCATTCTGAGGGTTGTCTTTCCATTTTGTTTATAGTCTCCTTTGCTGTGCAAAAACTGTTAAGTTTCATTAGGTCCCATTTGTTTATTTTTGGTTTTATTTCCATTACACTAGGAGGTGGGTGAAAAAGGATCTTGCTGTGATTTATGTCAGAGTGTTCTTCCTATGTTTTCCTCTAAGAGTTTTATAGTGTCCAGTCTTACACTTAGGTCTTTAATCCATTTTAAGTTTATTTTTATGTATGGTGTTAGGGAGTGTTCTAATTTCATTCTTTTACATGTAGCTGTCCAGTTTTCCCAGCACCACTTATTGAAGAGACTGTCTTTTCTCCATTGTATACCCTTGCCTCCTTTGTCACAGATTAGTTAACCACAGGTGTGTGGGTTTATCTCTTGGCTTTCTATCCTGTTCCATTGATTTATATTTCTGTTTTTGTGCCAGTACCATATTGTCTTGATGACTGTAGCTTTGTAGAATAGTCTGAAGTCGGGGAGTCTGATTCTTCCAGCTCCTTTTTTTTCCCTCTAGACTGCTCTGGCTATTCAGGGTCTTTTGTGTCTCCATACAAATTTTAAGATCTTTTGCTCTAGTTCTGTAAAAAAATGCCATTGGTAATTTGATAGGGATTGCATTGAATCTGTAGATTGCTTTGGGTAGTATAGTCATTTTCACAATATTGATTGTTCCAATCCAAGAATGTGGTATATCTCTCCATCTGTTTGTGTCATCTGTGATTTCTTTCATCAGTGTCTTATAGTTTTCTGAGTACAGGTCTTTTATGTACCACTGTCAAATGATAGTATCATAGTCACTAAATAAGAAATCAACATTTTATTCTATGAAAATGATTTTCAATTGCAAATTATCACTGTAAAAAAGAGTGAAATTTTTTTCCTGTATTTGAAACTAATAAGAGTTGTGTAATAGTAGTTGTGGGATAAGTGTTACCTTCTTGACATCAGGATGTGTAGTAGGGCTGGACATTCTTACCAACACATTTAAAACTAAACTCTTTGGTGGATCCCTCAGCATAAATGCAATCATAAATACGGAGCGCTCCTGTGATCTAAAACTGTTTGTCAGTGTAGTTTTTCAGCCTGTCTCCTCAACAGACAATAAGTGTATCAGATAATTTGAAATATGCTTGTATTAACTTTTAAATTAGCATCTAATTAAAAACTAAAATTAAAAATTCTCCTACAGAACTCAAAAATGCTGAAGAATGTGTTGTGTGGATCTCAGTTTAAGAAGCACTGGCCTACGGACTTCCCTGGTGGTCCAGTGGCTAAGACTCCATGCTCCCAATGCAGGGGGCCCAGGTTCAATCCCTAGTCAGGGAACTAGGTCCCACATGCCGCAACTAAAGATCCCGCATGCTGCAACTAAGGTCTGGCGTAGCCAAATAAATAAATAAAATGTTTAAAAAAGAAGCACTGGCCATAATCATTACACATTTCACCTGACAGTGTTTTGCAGTTTCATGAGCATTTCATGTCTCTTTTTGAATTACGGTTTCCTCAGGGTATATGCCCAGTAGTGGGTTTGCTGGGTCGTATGGTAGTTCTATTTTTAGTTTTTTAAGGAACCTCCATACTGGCTCTATCAATTTACATTCCCAACAACAGTGCAAGAGGGTTCCCTTTTCTCCACACCCTCTCATCCTGGACTACTTTAAACCATGTCATCCGCCCAAGTTTGCTTTCCATTCTTGGGAAGATCTTATTTTGATTTCTACTTCATGCTTTGAGGTCTTTACTTATCAGACACACCATCTTGAAGGTCCATGAAAATAGAAGACCAAACCTGCCTTGTCTAACACAAAAGCCACTTCCCTCCTGGGCTTTCTGTCTGCACTGGTCTGGCCTCTGACTGTTACTTATTTTCTGGTTGCTCACTGAGCAACCAGAAATTAAGACTTAACCCTTACATTATGTTAATCAAGACTTAACTCATTTTTACCCAGCAATTTTAGTTGTTTTTATTGGGACCCTAGCCCACTATCTGGTCAGAAGCAGAAGTTGACAGCGTTTCTTATGCATGTGTTTGGGCCCCCTCCGTGGAGATTCTAGAACTCCAAGAAGAATCAGGATGTAAAAACAATTTTTTGTGAAGGAAAAAATAAAATTAAGGAGAAAGAACCTGCCTGGTGAGCTCTTAAGGCACACAAAGCTATACCAACGAAAACAAGGAGATGGCCAGAAAAGTTGGCAATGGATTAGAACAGATTTAGAAAGAAACAACGACACACATGGGATCTTTTTCAGGGAGGAAGGAGTGTTTCAAATTTGTACATAGCACTGAACAATCGAATTGCCCAGGTTGGGGCAATCCTTACCTCTCTCTTCATCCCAAAATAAGTCCTAGGTGGGTAAAAATAAACAGAAATAAAAAACCCTGGGAGAATTTGTGCCAACTGTGGAAGGGTCTCTAAAAGCACAAAAGAGAGACATTTAAAGAACTGTGGCTTGAAAATGATAAAAATAAAATGTTTACAGCAAAACCACTCATTAACAAAACTGAAAGGTAAATTTGGAAAAAAGTGTACAATGCAAAAGTTTATTAATTGTTGAGATGGTAAATTTTATGTTATGCGTGTGTTTTTTTTTTAATATTTTCTTGAGGATTTTAAAAAAATATTTATTATTTATTTATTTAATTTACTTTTGGCCACATCAGGTCTTAGTTGTGGCACACGGGATCTTTTGTTGCAGCGCACGGGCTTCTCTCCAGTTGTGGCAGCAGGTTTTCTCTTCTCTAGTTGTGGTGCGTAGGCTCCAGGGCATGTGGGCTCTGTAGTTGTGGTGCGCGGGCTGCAGAGCGCATGGGCTCTGTAGTTTGCGGCACCAGGCTCTCTAGTTGAGGCGTGTGAGCTCAGTAGTTGTGGCGCACAGGCTTAGTTGCCCCACGGCATGTGGGATCTTAGTTCCCTGACCAGGGGTTGAACCTTCGTCCCCTGCATTGTAAGGCAGATTCTTTACCACTGGACCACCAGGGAAGTCCCTGTGTTACGTGTTTTTGTTTGCAATTAAAATTTTTAACAAGTTTGTTGTCCCTATTAAAAAAAAAAGGAATTATGATATATGAATGAGAAAAAGACAAATGTCTAATAAAAAAAAGTGAACCAGCTAATTGAAAATAAATATAAGAAAATCTCCCTGGAAAGAAATGAAATCAGAACAAGGAGGCAGCACCTGTATGTACTCAACAGTTTGGCCAAGATGAAAAATCAGGGTGATACAACCTCATGTATAAACAGTAACCCATCTTGAGACCCTGGACTAAGAAGTCTCTCCTCGTGGGAAAAGGGGGGTAGGTATTGAGGGGTTAGGACTTGGTCATAAGTTTTCTAAGGTCACCATTCAACCCAGTGCAGATGGCATCTTATTGAAAACACTATCTAGGTGTTTCTATACATGCAGAATAGAGAGATCAGGGAGGGGGTTCATCAGGAAATTGATGTTTTGTAGCTTTTAAGTTTCAGATTGCTTTTTTTTTTTTTTGGCCAAGCCAAGTGGCTTGTGGGATCTTAGTTTCCTGACCAGGGATTGAACCCAGGCCACATCGGTGAGAGCACTGAGTCCTAACCACTGGACCACCAGAGAATTCCCTCAGATTACCTTTTAAGACCTTGCTGTAGAGTGAGACTTTCCTGCCACGAGTGCCAATTATCCCTAGGAACAGAGGGCAACTTTTGTTTAATGGCTTTGGAGCACAGAGACTGGGGTTCAAATCTCTGCTAGGCCACTAAATGGTCTGTGTGGCCGGGGTCTGGCAGCTGCCTTTCCCGTCTATAAAACGGGGCCCTCATGGCCGCTGGGATGGGCTGGAGGGCCATGGTCAGCAGCGAGCTCCACTGGCCAGTGGTCATCACCTGAGAGGCACTGCCTCCCTTGGGCCTGGGTTTTCCCATCTGTGACACGGAAGCCAGAGCATGCCTGACCTGGAGGCTACTGGGGATTCCACAGAAGCTGTCCCCCCCCAAAACTGGGGACCCACATGGCAGCAATGACCGTCCGGGGTGCTGCCAAGTCTCCTGCCGGCAGAAGGAACTGAGGCCACAGCCGCAGGGAGTACCTGGTTTATTTCTGACACAGGTGCACCTCAGGACTGCGGCGGACTCGGGGCGGGGGGTGGTGCTGGGGGCAGGGCTAGAACTCCACCTTGCAGGCGGGGAAGGCCTCGTCCTGCATGGACACAGTGCTGTTGCTGCCCAGCACCGTGATGCCCAGCGCCTGGTGCCGGGCGTGCGTCTCCTCATACCACTCGTGCATCGCCACCGAATCGAAGGTGGGGATCAGGGTCACCTGTGGGTGGGACAGATGGACCAACGGTGAGGGGGAGTGCCCTCTGCCCTCCCAGCCCAGCCCCAAGGCATCTGAGGCCCCTCTTCTCTGACCGCGTTTGTCTCCGCCTCCATCACCTCTGGCCTGGATGCCTGCAGCCGGCGGCCAGCCTGTCCCCGAAGTCCCTCCTCCTTCCCATGGCACCCGAAGGACCCTTTCACAACCCAGGAGACCGGACCACTCTTCTGCGAATTCTTCTCCATGCTTCCCGCCCACCCCCACCGCTGCCATCGCCCCCTCTTCTCTTGCCCAGGCCTCCCTCCAGCTCCCTGAATACACTAAGCTTGCTCCCGCCACTGGCCTTCGCCCACGCTGTGCCCTCTGCCCGGGATGCTCCCTCCCAGCTGCTCCATAAGCTGCGTGCAAGGCTGGGTGTCAGCACACTCACAGGCTGAGTGGGCGGCCAGGTATCTGGAGGCTCCTTCTATCCAAATTCACCTCACCCTTCAAGGTTCTATTTCAAGGCTTCCCATGGGGACAACCCCAGCCCTCAGGGTCAATTCTCAACGTCCTTAGCTGTGTAGACACCACACATCTCACCTATTCCTCCTGGCTGATTCTCATAACATTAGGGAGGTTCAGTGCCAGGGGTCAGGCGAGGTGATCAAACCAGCCCCACCCTGCGACCTCACCCAGGTTTGCTGCAGACAAAGAAGTGGCTGTAAGAGGAACAGAGTCCCGAGAGCTGGGTGGGACTCCTGCATTTGACCTCATTGCCGCATGGCCTTGGGGACATGGCTTAGTCTCTCTGAGCCCCACTCCCTCCTTGGATGCTGGTGAAGGTCACACCAACCTCACAGGACAGAGGACAGTGTGGGTTCAGCAGGAAGACACCGGGAAGCGCTGGCCCTGCCCAGTGCCAACAGCTTGGGCAATGTCCCAGTGACATTTGCTGTCATTGGGACTGTCTCACACCCAGGTCGTCACGCACCTGGAGGTCACGGTCCCACTGCTGCTTGCCAGCCAGAAGTGCATCCAAGACAGCCCGCATGCCCTCTTCCTTGTGCTGGTCCTGGCCACTGATGACGTAGCAGAGCGCACGCACCCTCCGGAAGAACTCCTTGTCCACCAGGCGGGCACTGCCCCCGCTGGGCAAGTAGGCCAGGTCAAGGTAGACGGGGGAGCTCGGCGCGGCCAGTGACCCTCCTGGCCGACTGCCAGCTGACCCTGTGGGTAAGAGGGATGGGGTCAGTCGTGAGCTCTCGGGACAGGGAGGGGCCGAGACCCAGGGCCCGGGACAAGGCTCCCAGCTCCACCTGCACCTCTCTGAGTGGCTCCCTCCCTGGCAGGAAGGCTGATCTCCGTTTTATGGTTGACAAGCTCTCCCTGGCTTGTCCTGCAAATACCCCAGCCAACCCCTCAGTGCCTGGACACTCCCTGGCCAGTCCCTGGACACAGACATCCCCAGGGCCTGAGGGAGGGGGCAGCCAGGGAGGGCTCCCTGGAAGAGGGGGTTTTACAGCTTGAGTTCCTAAAGCAGCAGTACCTGGAATTCTCAGCAGCATCCACCTGTTTAATTATTCAAGGGGAGCCAATCGGGCATTTATCAAACTCTCCTGGGCACCGCACCCTGGGGACACGGCAGTGACCAAAACAAACAAAAATCCCTGCCCTCAAGGTTGACAGGGAGCCAGAGTGGGTGTAGGAAGGAGAGCTGAGAGAGGGTGACGCAGGCTGGGCAGCCTGGATGGAGCTGGGGCAGCTGCTCTCAGGGCCTTGTCCATGCCCTGAACCCAAAGCCTGTGCAAGGGGGCCAAGGCCACCATTCCTGGGCCAGTGAACTCATCAACTGATTGAGGACGTAGCCAGGTCTTGGGCACAGGAAGCCTGCCAGGTGTTTGGTGTCTTAAGATCATAAACGTTGTCCAGACCAGGGTGTGGGCCCAGAGGGCTGCTGGGGCATTTGCAGAATGAATGAAACCCCCAGCTTTGGGCAAGTAGCGCCCCTCACTCATAACTGGGGACAGTGGTGTCGAGGACCCTGAGTGGTGCCCCAGGAAGGGAGAGCCACCGTGGCTGTGGAAGGCGAGAGGGGGACAGGAGCAGCAGAGGCAGAACAGCAAAGCGAAGACAAAGGGAATGTGCGCAGAAGCCATGGGGCAGGAGGACAGGGGTAGAGCAGGGACCGGCAAGCTATGGCCTGTGGGCCAAATATGGCAACTGCCTGCTTCTGGAAATACAGTTTTACTAGAACACCCACTGAGTACTTACTGAGCTGTTTTTGTGCTACAACACCTAGCTGAGTGAGTAGCTAGCTGAGTAGCTGAGAGAGAGACCATCTGTCCTACAAAGCTGAAAATGCTTACCCTCTGGCCCTTTAAGACAGGCTTTGCTGACACTAATGTCGATGGCTGGTTTATCAGAAGCAGTGGGAGCAGGAGACCTTGAGTGGCCAAGACTGTGGCCTTTGGAAAGAGGCCAAATGCCCAGGAAGAGAAGGTCTCAGATGATCTCCAGCCTCTGGGTGCCAGCCTTGTCCATGGGCCCTAGGGGCCACCCTCTCTCTCTCCCTGCCACTATGCTGGGAACCCCTGACCTGCCAAAGGTCACAAGGGCCCATCAGATGCCTCTCTTGGAATCTGCCCAGGAAAGACAGGAAGTGGTGGCTCAGGGGGGCGCTGAGGCTAGAAGACAATCAAGAGACGATGGTGGCCAGGAGCTGAGGACAAGCCACATGGGGAGAGAAGCTGGAGATGCCTGTCAGCTCCCGGAGGGCAGGACCACCCCAGGCAGCTAGAATAGGGCTCAGTCCAGAGCAAGCGTTCAGTGAACGTGACCTGGAGTTATTATGACTGTCATCGTTGTCGCTGCTTTCTCACCAGCCCTCCCTCGGTAATTCTAGACCTGCTCTGACTGATGCAGTGGCCACCAAGCACTGGAACGTGGTGTGAGCCAAGGCATGCTGGGAGTGCAAAACACGCACCAGGCTCCCAAGATGTAGTGTGGAAAGAGAAAAGGGAACTATCTACTAATATTTTATATTGATTACATGCTGAAAATCATTTTGATATAGTAGTATGCAGGAAAGAAAGAACACAGCAGGATTCTGGGACGATGGTACAGTAGGAAGCTCCAAGAATCTGCTCCCCATCTAGACAGTTGTGCTGGCAGCCCCTCAGCATAAGTTTGAAGCAACTTACATGGGACTTAAAGGACTGTAAATTTTTTCTTCTTCTTTTCTTCCACCTTCATTTTTTTTCTTTTTCCCCTTTCGGGAGACGAACATTTAAGCACTAGGACACTCAAAAGCAACTACTATACAGGGGAATTTAGAAGGCAACCACAGATGCCCAACAAAAGGTACAGGATCAGAAAAGACATGAGAACACCCTAAGTTTACACCACAGACTGATCCCCAGCACAGAGACAGCCCACAATAATCAAACAAAGGAAAGAGCCACAGCAAACCCTGGGAAAGGGGAAATTTTGGATCTCAAGTTATCACATTATTAGATTCAAATGTACAGTTTTCAACAAAAAAAAATCACAAGGTACATAAACAGGAAAGTATGGCCCAGTGAAAGGAAAAATATTTAACAGAAACCACCCTTAAGAGAGACCAAATGGTGGACTCACCAGACAAAGACTTAAAAAACTGCCCTAAAGATACTCAAAGAACTAAAGGAAGATGTGGAAAACGCCAAGAAGACAATGTATGGAAAAAATACAAATATCAATAAGGAGATAGAAAACATAAGAGTAAATGAAAAGAAATTCTGGAGCTGGAAAGTACAATAAATGAAATGAAGAATTCACTAGAAAGATTCCACTCAAGGTTTGAACAAGCAGAAGAATCAGTGGTCTTGATGACAGGGCAATGGAAATTATTGAGTCTGAGGAACACAAAGAAAAATAATTGAAGAAAGTGAACAGAGCCTAAGGGACCTATGGGATACTATCAAGAGGACCAACATACACATTATGGGAGTCTCAGAAGAAAAAAGAGAAAGAAAGGGGTAGAAAGATTATTTCAAGAAATAATGGCCAAAATCTTCTTATATTTAATGAAAGACATGAACATAAACATCTAAGAAACTCCACGAACCCCAAATAGGATAAATTCAAATAGAACCAGACTGAGACACATGATAATCAAACTGTTCAAAGATAAAGACAAAGAGAATCTTTTTGTGGGAAAGAAGTGATAAAGGGGACGTTTATAGGTATAAACACTTTTATTAATATCTCAGATCAACAGCCTAACTTTACAACTTAAGGAACTGAAAAAAGAAGAACAAAAGTAAATCTAGCAGAAGGAAGGAAATAATAAAGATTAGAGCAAAGATTTTAATAGAGAGTAGAAAAACAACACAGACGATCAGCAAACCCAAAAGTTGGTTCTTTGAAAAGATTAACAAAATTGACAAATCTTTAGTTAGATTGACTAAGAAAGAAAAAGAGAGAAAAGAGCAAGAGAGAAGGGGCAAGGGAACAGGGAGCGGCCGGCGGACGGGAGGCGGCGGCAGGTGCCCATTGTCCGGGGGGAGCTCCGCACCTCCCCGCGCCCTTCACCTACTCCAGGCGCACACGGCCCAACGGGCCAGGGCGGGCAGGGGTCTCCTGGAGGCCATGCGCCCGGAACCGCCCACGGGGCTTGGGTGGGGCGCGGGGTCACGCTCCCGGCTCCTTCCACTCCCGCTGTGAGCTGGCTGCCGGCGAGGGCGCTGGGTGAGGGGAGCGGCGCCCGGCGCTGGGGCGCGCGGGGGCGGGGAGGGGGGCCGGAGGCAGCGGGGGAGGGGCTCGGGCCACCATGGACGACAAGGCGTTCACCAAGGAGCTGGACCAGTGGGTCGAGCAGCTGAACGAGTGTAAACAACTTAACGAGAACCAGGCTAAGGAAACGTTAACAAAAGAATCAAATGTGCAAGAGGTCCGTTGTCCTGTTACCGTCTGTGGAGATGTGCATGGTCAATTCCATGATCTTATGGAACTCTTTAGAATCGGTGGGAAATGACCAGATACAAACTATTCATGGGTGACTATCTAGACAGAGGTTATTATTCTGTGGAGACTCTGACTCTTCTTGTGGCATTAAAGGTGCGTTATCCAGAACATATTAGAATATTGAGAGGAAACCACAAAAGCTGACAAATTACCCAAGTATATGGCTTTTATGATGAATGTCTGTGAAAGTATGGAAATGCCAATGTTTGGAAATACTTTACAGACCTGTTTGATTATCTGCCACTTACAGCTTTAGTAGATGGACAGATATCCTGCCTCCATGGTGTCCTCTCCCCATCCATAGATACACTAGATCATATAAGAGCCCTGGATCGTTTACAAGAAGTTCCACATGAGGGCCCAATGCGTGATCCGTTATGGTCAGATCCAGATGATCGTGGTGGGTGGGGTATTTCACCACGCGGTGCTGGCTACACATTTGGACAAGATATTTCTGAAACATTTAACCATGCCAGTAGTCTCACTGGTTTCTCGTGCTCACCAACTTGTAATGGAGGGATACAATTGGTGTCACGATTAGAATGTGGTTACCATTTTCAGTGCACCCAATTACTGTTATCATTGTGGGAACCAGGCTGCTATCATGGAATTAGATGACACTTTGAAGTATTCCTTCCTTCAGTTTGACCCAGCACCTCGTCATGGAGAGCCTCATGTGACCCGGTGCACCCCAGACTACTTTCTGTAAATTCCTCCTGGGAAAACCTGCCTTTGTATGTGAAAGTATACCTGGCTTTTAAAATATATATATATTTAAAAACAAAACAAAAAAAAGCAACAGTAATCTATGTGTTTCTGTAACAAATTGGGATCTGTCTTGGCATTAAACCATATCATGGACCAAACTGTGTCATACTAATGATGAGCATTTAGTACAACTTGAGACTGAAATTAGTTCAACACTATGTTCTAGATCGGTCGGTCTTAACAGTTTGCCTGCTGTATTTGTAGTAACCATTTTCCTTGGGACTGTTCAAGCAAAAAAGGTAACTAACTCCATCTCCTTTTGCACTTACTTGAAGATTTTAGTTAGAGTGTTTAACTGGCATGGATTAATGGGGTTGGATTTTTATTTTTAAGAAAAATTCATAAAGCTAAGTTCCACTTAATTCATTACTGTTTATTTTATTGAAATGTATAATTAACTGAAAAATTCTTGGGAGTACGTTGTCATAACATGTAAAGAGATTTCCCTTCATTTAAACTAAATTACTATTTTATGTTGATCTGCATATTTCTGTGTATTTGTCATGACAGTGCTTGCATTCTATTTGGTGTACTGAGCAAATAAACTTTCCATTTTAAACAAACAAACAAACAAACAAAAAAAAAGAAAAAGAGAGAAGACTCAAATTAGTAAGATCAGAAATGAAAGTGGGGATGTTACTACCAATCCTACAGAAATAAAAAGCATTATGAGAGTACTATGAACAATTATACACTAACAAACTGGATCACTTAGAAGAGACGTACAAATTCCTAGAAACACAAAACCTACCAAGACTGACTCACAAAGAAATAGAAAATCTGAATAGACTTATAAATAGTAAGGAGACTGGATCAGTAATCAAAACCTCCAGGGCTTCACTGGGTTTCTACCAAACATTTAAAGAAGAATCATTAGAAAGGAAAAAGTAAAGTTATCTCTGTTCACAGATGATATAATGTTATGTGTAGAAAATCCTAAAGATTCCACACACAAAAAAGAAACCTGTTAGAACTAATAGATGAACTCAGAAAATAGCTGGATACAATATTAACGCACAAAAAACAACTGCATTTCTATACGCTAACAGTGAACAATTCAACAAGGAAATTAAGAAAACAATTCCATTTACAATAGCATAAAAAGAATGAGATACTTAGGAATCAACTTAAAAAGGAGGTAAAATATTTGTACACGAAAACTACAAAACACTACTGAAAGAAACTAAAGAGAACATAAATTAATGGAAAGATATCCCATGTTCATGGATTGGAAGACTTAATATTGTTAGGATGCCACCACTACCCAAAGTGATCTACAGATTCAATGCAATTCCTATCAAAATCCCAGTGATTTTTTTTTCAGACATAGAAAAAATACATTCTAAAATTCATATGGAAGCTCATTGGGATCCCAAGTAGCCAAGGAAACCTTGAAAAAGAAGAACAAAGTTGGAGGACTCACATTTCCTGATTTCTAAAATTACTACAAAGCTATAGTAATCAAGGCAATGTGGTACTAGTATCAAGACAGACATATAGATCAATGGAATAGAATAGAGAGCCCAGAAATAAACTGTCACATATATGGTCAAATGATTTGTGACAAGGGTGCCAAGAACATTCAATGGGGAAAGGACAGTCTTTTCAGCAAATGGCCCTGGGAAACTGGATATCAACATGCAAAAGAATGAAGCTCAATGCTTATTTAGTGCCATATCCAAAAATTAACTCAAAATTAACTCAAAAAGCAAAATATAAGAGTTAAAACTATAAAATTCTTAAAAGAAAACATAAGGCAAAAGCTTCATGACACTGGATTTGGCAATGACACCAAAAGCACAGGCAACAAAAGAATAAATAGACACACTCAACTTTATGAAAATCAACAAAATTTGTGCATCAAAGGACACTATCAACAGAGTAACAAGGCAAGCCACAGAATGGGAGAAAATATTTACAAATCATTATCTGATAAGGGATTAATATCCAGAATATATAGAGAACTATCACAACTTAACCACAAAAAGACAAACAATGTGACTCAAAAATGGGCAAAGGGCTTCCCTGGTGGCGCAGTGGTTGGGAATCTGCCTGCCAATGCAGGGGACACAGGTTCGAGCCCTGGTCTGGGAAGATCCCACATGCCACGGAGCAACTAAGCCCGTGAGCCACAACTACTGAGCCTGCGCGTCTGGAGCCTGTGCTCCTCAACGAGAGAGGCCGCGACAGTGAGAGGCCCGCGCACCGCGATGAAGAGTGGCCCCCGCTCACCACAGCTGGAGGGAGCCCTCGCACAGAAACGAGGACCCAATACAGCCAAAAGTAAATAAATAAATAAATAAATAAATAAATTTATTAAAAAAAAAATGGGCAAAGGACATTTCTAAAAAGATATACAAATGTCCAACAAGCACATGAAAAGGTGCTCAACATCACTAATCATTAGTGAAATGCACATCAAAACCACAGTGAGATACCACCTCACACCCATTAGGATGGTTACTATCAAAAAGCCATAAAATAACAAGTGATGGCAAGGATGTGGAGAAAGTGGAACCCTTGTGCACTGTTGGTGGAACGTAAAATGGTACGGCCACTGTGGAAAACAGTATGGCAGTTCCTCAAGAAATTAAAAATAGAATCACCATAAGATCCAGCAATCCCACTTCTGAGTACATACACCAAATCTGAAAGCAAGGGTCTCAAAAAGGTATTTGTACATCCAGGTTCATAGCAGCATTAATCACAATAGCCAAAAGGTGGAAGCAAATCAAGTATCCATCAATGGATGAATGGATAAACAATATGTGGTCCATCCATATGATGGAATACTATTCAGTCTTAAAAAAGGAAGCTCTGTCACACGCTACAACATGAATAAAGCATGAGGACAATATGCCAAGTAAAAGAAGCCAGTTACAAAAAACCCCGAATACTATATGTTTCCCCTTATATGATGTCCCTAGAATAGTAAATTCAGAGACACAAAGTAGAATGGTAGTTGCCATGGGCTGAGGACAGGGAGGAATGGGGAGTTAGTGTTTAATGGGGACAGAGTTTCAGTTCCACAAGATGAAAGAAGTTCTGGAGATGGATGGTGGTGATAGTTGTACAACAATATGAATGTACTTAATGCTATTGAACTGTGCACTTAGAAATAGCTTAAGGTAGTCAATTTTAGCACAATTTTTAAGAATTGAAAAAAAAAAAAAAAAAAGCACAGCAAGCCCAAGACTGCTATCCTTAGAAAGCTGACAGGTTGGCCCTTGGCTGCCTTCTGGGAACTTGGATTTCAGAAGGGTTCCCACCATTTCCAAAATTCCAGACTCCCCAGGAAGGGGTGAGCAAGTGTACAGCATAAACTACATTGCTGTACAAGCAGTGTAGCCATGGTGAGCCACTCTTCTTATCATTTGGGAAATGGTGGGAACCCTTCCAAATATATATATAAAATTTGATCATTCTCAGATGTATTTGGTCTTTATCCACAGTTCCTGCCTCACACCTCCTAAAACCCTTGGAATTTTCTGATCAGTAAGTGCAATGGGAGCATCTTTTGTTACAATACTTGGTTTCTTGTCCTCAGTTCCTGAAACCACTTCAGGGCCATAAAAGTGAAATGAGTGTCTGTTATTCAAAACAAGCCCTTTCCAACACAAGGTTTCTGCTAATGAAGGTGACTTTGGATCCCACCCCAGGGTGGGGGCTGGTTGCCAGGAGAACCAATCATATGATTAAGAGGTTGAAACTTTCAGTCTTGCCCTTTGATTTTGGGGGAGGGGAGAGGGGCTTGAGGTTGAATCAATGGCCATTGGCCAATAATTTAGTCAACCACAACTATGTAATGAAGCCTCCATAAAAGCCCCAAAGGACAGCTTTTTGGCCCTTTTTCAGAGAGCTTCCACATCAGGGAACCAGAGTGCTTCTACGTGCCACTGTGTGGGGCCCCAAGCTCCCTGAGGACATCAGAGCCCTTGTTTCGGGCCTCGTCCTATGTATCTCTTCAACTGATTGTTGATTTGTATCCTTTAACAGTGTTTTATATGTAATAAATTGGTAATCCACGGAGTAAATGGGTTTTTCCTGAGTTCTGTAAGCTGCACTAGCAAATTAACCAAACCCAAGGAGGGGGTCATGGGAACCTCTGATTTATAGCTAGTCAGTGAGAAGCACAGGTAACAAACTCGACTTGCAATTGGCATCCTGAGTTGCAGGAGGTCATCAGAACCCCCAGTTTGCAGCCAGTTGGTCAGAAGCACAGGTAGAAACCTGGGCTTGTGACTGACGTGTGAAGTGGAGGGTGGTCTTGTGGGACAGAGCCCTTTACCTGTGGTATGTGATTCTATCTCTGGGTAGAGAGTGTCAGAATTGATTTGAATTCCTGGACACCCTGCTGGCATCCAAGAATTGCTTGTTGGTGTGGGGAAACCTACACACAGACACACACACAGTGGAATTGGGTCCAGGAACCCTTTTCGGTTGGTGTCAGGAGTGGGATTTGCTAGAATGACCCTGGCTCACAGAAACATGTGTTTTTTAAAGAGAAAGGATAAAAGGGTGGGGAATGAGCAAACGCTGATCCCCAGATAGCTACCTAGTCACCCACAGTATGAAACTGCAGCTGCACTGTGACCAGTTACTAAAGGTAAAAGTTACCAATGGAATGTAGAAATGGTAGTAGATGCAACACCCAAGGAGTTGGCTCGCTGGATATATAAGGAAATGCAAAATAATAAGCAAGCAGCATGCTGAATACACAGCTTCCTGGTTATTGTTATCTCTATTAGCCAAAATGAAAGTTTAAAAAAGTGCTCGTTCGGGTCTTCATGTTGAACCAAGTTCAGATTTGGGTAGATCTGAGGTTTGGCCATTAGCCTCAAAGCCGCTCAGAGAGGGAAAAATTATGCAGGGGCAACAGGAAATACCTCTAAGGTCTCTGGTCACCAAGAAGGTAGTTAATGTAGGGGGAGGGCAAAACCAAGAAACAACTAAAAGCAGGGGATAGAGTGTAAAGAAACCGACTCACTTTGTAGACTGGTATCATCAGTTTCCTGAAGAACCTTTAGCAAAACGGATCGTGGGAGTAACCAGTTTAGGGGCTGTGTCTTTGGTTTTGAAGGCTGCAGAGCAGAAGAGCACATCTGGGTTGATGCAGGACCCGAAACTCACTACTGAACAATCACAGAGTGTTCCAGACACACAGGAGGTTATTCCCGAAGGAATAACCAGCCTGGTTGACTGGATAAACGCC
This sequence comes from Balaenoptera physalus, assembly GCF_965194825.1. Classification (NCBI taxonomy): domain Eukaryota; kingdom Metazoa; phylum Chordata; class Mammalia; order Artiodactyla; family Balaenopteridae; genus Balaenoptera; species Balaenoptera physalus. Next base: position 12,544,669 of record NC_138890.1, on the reverse strand, counting down.
ACTGAAACGTGTGTTTATCCTGAGAAGGGGGGACTGCCCAACTCACCCCATAAATGCCAAGTGGGACACCCCAGATGAAGCAGCTGAGATGCTTCCTATGCAAGCCATGTGGGATTAGCTTTATAACTGGGACATTCACCCACTGAATATGCCTGTTACCCAGGTTTTGGTAAATGCTGTGATTAACGGGACCCTTGTTGCATGGGCACCCCATGGAACTTTACTGCTACAAAACTGAACAACAGTTCAAGAAGCCTTATCAGATCTGCTGTCTCAGCTTCCCTGATGACACCAAGAACATTAGAGTAATTAAGAAAATGGGGAGAGACAAAGGGGAGAGTCAAGGGACTTGACCGAGTGGAGTGGTAATCTTCAGATGGCTGCTGAAATGTAGAATGAATAAAGCAGACACTGACAGAGTTGAAACAGGTGAAACCGAGCAGGACCCTGTGGGGCTCCTGGGGACGGAAGCCTTTCTCTGTCCCCCGTTCCTTGTTTGTAGGGAACAGACTCCAGCCTCCATGACCTGCCCTGAGTCCCAAAGGGCAGATTCAAACAGTTGCTAATCAGGGAAGGGAGGGGATGCAGAGACAAGGGAGGAGCCGCCAAGAAACAATAGTGCAGTCTTGGGGCAGGGTCCTGGTTCCACCTCAAGAGATGCACATAACAATATCTTTGAGCTCTTTACAGAGCTAAAACCTCCAACAAATGGAAGATGTCAGCATTATTCATTCCAGAGAACAGCATCTGAGGCCAGATGAAAGGAACCAGAGAAGCTCATCAAGAGATTACCTGAGACCGGATTAAAGGAGTACAGGCCCCGCACACACCTTAATCTTATCAACCCCACCCTTGAACCACTGCTATAAAACTCCTCACCAAATCCCCCCTGGGTTGGGGGACACAGTTTTTCAGGGGCATGAGCCCACTGTGCCCCCCTTTGCCTGGCAAAGCAATAAAGTTGTTCTTTTTTTTTTAAAGCTATTCTTTTCTACTTCACCCAAAACTCTCCCTGCAAGATTCGAGGTGGCACTGGTTCACAGAAGCCGAGTTTTCGGCAACAGATGCAGCACTACCAGAGATTGGGTGGACCAGTGCGGCCCCCAACGTTTTGTTAAAGGGCCCCAAACAAGTCCACTATTTACTCTAGTTTGGAGGAATTTCGAAAGCCAGGGGGCAAAGATTACAAGGAGAAACCTGACCAGGAACCCCCTGAGGGTGAGGATTAGGAAGACTAATCAAGATAAAGACTGAAGCAGAGGCCAGGATCTTCTGGCTCCACCCCCGGGGTGGGGACCCAAGGCCATCTGCACAGGCGTGGAGAAAAACGGCCAGGAGAGGGAGGAGACTTTCCCAGGATTCCTAGATACAGGAGCCCAAAGCACTGTGATTCCAACACCTGTTGGTGAAGTCTTAGCGTGGGGGGCGGGGGGGCTAAGGTTAGACTGGGAGGAACTGGAGATGCAAACGTTGATGGGATTAAGGTGAACATTGGCATGAAAACTGGGGTGAGTGAACAGACTTTGTGTGAGGTGGTCACATCTCCTTTACCTGACTGTATTACTGGGATGGAGATTATGGCCGACTGGGGATTGCCTCCCCTACTTAATATTGTAAAGCAGAGGCCTGTAAGTCCGCCCTCCGGCCAGTTTTAATTGGCGACGCCAGATGGGAGCTGCTAGAACTGCCCGAGCACACACAGGTGGCTAACACAGAGTGATCTAGAACGCCTGGTGGACAAAAAGAGACAACCACTTTAATTCATGATATGCTAGAAGCTGGAGTGTGGGTACCCACGAATTCACTGTACCGTAGCCTTGTGTGGCCTGGGGAAAAGAAGGATGGTTCATGGAGACTAACTGTAGACTATCGAGACTTAAACTAAGTTGTACCACCCATCGGCTCAGCCGTTCCGGACACACAGAAAATGCAAGGAGGCTGCTACTCAGTGAGTGACCGCGTAAATGCTTTCTTCCCTGTCTCGATCTCAGAAAAGAGCCAGCAGCAGTTGGCCTTCACATGGGAAGGATCCCAATTTACCTTTCTTGTGCTGCAACAGGGGTATCTGAACTCACTGGCTTACTGTTGTGATTTGGTCAGTAGGGACGCGGACTTGATGCGGGTCGCCAGTGTAATCATACACTATACTCATGGCGTTATGGTGATAGCGGAAACCATAGGGCAGGCTAGGACTGATCTGAGTGCAATGGTGACGCACATGACCAACTGGGGTGGGTTAGTAAATCCAGCACTGGTCCCCAGGCCTGCCCGAACAGTCAAATTCTTAGGAAGAACCTGGGCAGGGGCCACCTGGGATATTCCACAAGAGACTAAAAATAAACTGCTGTCACTGTCCTCCCCAGGACCAAACAAGAAGCCCAGCGTTTGGTTGGTTGATTTGGATTTTCATCTGGGAATGTTGCTCCCATCTGTAAGACTACCCGAAAGAAAGCTCTGAGCTGGGGACCCGAACGAGAGCAGGTTGTGTCTGAATTACAAACGGTGGCAGCCCTCTCAACTTGGCCTTTGGGCTCTGCTGACCCCCGACTCAGATATGATTTGGCAAGTGTCTGCCATACTCTGTATACTCTGCAGACTGGAGCTTCTGGCAGAAGCCCACGAGCACCTCCCAGCAGTGACCACTGGGATTTTGGACCAGAAAATTCCGAGATGCTGCCGTCCATACACAGTATTTGAGAGACCATTAGTAGCCTGCGATTGGGCATTAACTGAGGTCACCTAGATTGCTGATGGACATAAAATAATCATGAAACCTGAGATGCCCATAATGTCTTGGGTGATGTTGGAGAAACACTCCAATGAACGCAGTGCCCAGAAGTGTTCCATAATAAAAAGAGAAATGGTTCATCCGAGAGCACGCTGCCAGGGGAATGCAGGGAGGCACCCACTGGATCATGAGCACGTAGCCTCTTTTCCTCTAGGACCGACTTTGGAGCCACCTGAGGAGCTGCTGGAACCGACCGGCACGTGGCCTTGCCCTGTGGACGGCTCTCAACTGAACCACAAAGCGCGGTTGCTTTATGGATGGCAGTTTCAAGATGAATGGATAGTAACCTGCTTGGAAAGCGGCTGCATTAAGACCAGGGGATGGCGAGACTCTGATTGGAGGCAGCGAGAACAAATCGGCTCAGTGGGCTGAATTGCAAGCTGTTTTCCTAGCAGTGGTGGAAGAATTGAGCAATGGTAAAAGCCCCTATGTTTGGGTTTTTACTCCTGGGCCGCAGCCCATGGCGTGGCTGTGTGGTCGGGCAGATGGGCAATGGAAACCTGGACTATTAAAGGGGTGCCTGCATGGGGCGCGGCCTTATGGAAATCACTCTGGGAATTTAAGGGGCGTGTTAAAGTAGGACATGTCAATGCCCACCAGAAGAACCCCTTCCAGGTTTGGAAGGTCACTGAACCACCAAGTGAACGTTTTGGGAGGGCGGTCCATGAATGAGTCGGCATGGGGAGAGGGCTGCAGCAATGCAGGGCCCCACACATGGCCGGCAAGTGGATTACACTGGACCGAAGCCAGTAGCCCTGGGGCGGGGGGCTATCAATGAGCCCTAACGGGAACAGACACCCTGCACTGGGTTTGCATACCTGATGGTAGATGCAAATGCTCAAAATACTGTAAGATTGGAACAGAAAATACTGTAACAATTTGAGCCACTGAGTTACATTTCTTCGGACCAAGGGGTGCACTTTACAGCCCATACTGTCCAACAGTGGCAAGAGATTTCACACCAGATGTGTTGCGTATCATCCTCAGAGTAATGGTTTAATAGAAAATTGGAATGGGCGGCTGAAGCATTTGCTGTCTAAAACCAGGGGAGATACAGGCTTGAGAGGCTGGCTTACACACCGTCACGAGCATGTGCTCACACTCAACATGAGCGGGGCTGAGGGCCGGTCCCCACTGGATAGATTCCTCCACTTTTCCGGGGGTGTGGGCAAGTCGGGGTGGGGGAAGATGCTGATGCGACTGTATCATTCTTCCCCGCATCAGAGCAACTTATTTTTTTCTTCTCCTACTCGATGCAGTGGTCCCAGAACCAGGGATGCAACTGTGGGGGCCAGAAGCAGGGATGATTCCTAAACAAGAAACTGTTAACTCTACCTTTAAACCTTTATGTCAGAATTCCTAAGGGCCTGATGGGCCCGGAATGTGCCTTCAACCCCTCTGGCAAAGTTGGTGCTGACAGTGAATGCTGCTGTGCTGCCTAGCGGTTTCAAGAACCCACTAGTTCTGTACCTGTGTAACCCTACTCTATGTGAGCGGCAGTGGACGGGGCAGGGGAGACACCTGCCAGCCTAGTTTCCTGGCAGCAATCTGGACCAGCACGGTGGCCAAACTAACGTCCCTTCCAAGAGTGGAAAAGTGTGGGTAAAGGTAAATGACAAATGGAGAAGAAAAATAACAGCTGAGGGTAAAGGGATGAATAAGTGGGTTATGCAATGAGGGAAATCCAACATTTTATTAGCACCTGGAGAGAGCCTCAGAGCAAGAGAATAATATAATCTCTTAGCAGAAGCATACCAGATGCCCAGCAGGCTGAAGCTAGTTTGCTGAGATCAGCCCTGATTTTGGGACCCGACAAGATTGAACAGCAGCCTGCACACCTGAATGGCACTGCTCTGGAAAGACGTTCTGGTCCTGAGATATATTAATGAACAGAACCAACTGTTAAAAGATTAAATGAAATTCTAGCGATGCGCCTGTATCTTCTGACTCCTATTTTTCGGGCTACATCTACTACAAAGGATAACATTTGGGAACTGCTTCCTACTGGGACTTCAAACTGTGTGATGTATAGCTCCCAGCAGACTGATCTATGTCATCACTGTGTAATTATAGATCTTGACAATCAATTGCTTAGAAAGGTCCCTGGTTATGATGGACAAAATAAAATGGCAGCATGCCCAACATGGGAGGGTGTGCTGTGCACAAGCACACGTCACCCTGTTTCTGTGGATGGAAAACGATTCATCAAAATAGGGAAAGACACTGGGTCCCTGATGGGATTAAAGCAGTGGGCATCACATGGTAGCTCAAGTTCCCCTGGGGTACGGCCCTACGAGAGACAAGGCAGGCCATGGGAAACCTCATGGCATACTCAAACTAAATTAAATTACATCTAGGTGTGCTTACCATGCATCTAAGCCTAGTCTGGGGGACCCAAAATTTTGGGGTGCAAAACATGCACCCTATCTGCACCCAGGCCATTAGTACACAATGGCAACAACGTCTCTGGTGGATTCAACAACACTGACCCACAAGCCAGAAACAGCCTTAGGGTAAATAGGTGCTAGCAGGTATCCTAGGACAAGTGGAATTTGTTTTTAAGGAGGAGTGGCATTCAGAGGAAAAAGGTTAATTAGAATAGGCAGACTAGGGGGAGTTCTCCTCCAGGTGGAAGGCGAAGGATGGGAGCCAGCCTGGAAAGAGAATGAGGTTTTAGCAAAGTGGGTCAGGCAGACTCTGCCAATAATGCTGGATATGCTAGAACTAGCACTGGGAAGAGCCGTGCACCCCGATCCAACAAGGCCTCTTGACTATTTAAATACATATGCAGGCTGAAGTGCCCGGGGCAGTGGCCCTCAATCCTAGCTGCTGAGGCTCAGGGGCGAACACACCTATCGGAATATTACGGCCCTCCAAGCTTATGGAAGTTCTCTGGGGACATTTATAATTTACACAGATGCACCCTGACTGATCACACCTCCAGTAAAGCTAGAAATAAAATATACCCCGCAGCACAGTTAGTTGGGATAGGAATATTCTAAATACAACTCATGTCCTCCCCATAGGAGGGAGGTGGGCCCTGCGATACAACACACAATGGAAATCAGACTCAGTATAAGCTTGTGAACTTGTCCCTGGTTACCTTGGAATCCGGAGCTAACTGAATCGTGGCCAATGGTCACGACCTCTGTCCTTAATACCATCTGGTATACGGGTAAAGGCAGATTCTGTTGGGAAGGCAAAGTGAACATGTCTGTAGCTCTTACTGATTTGTTCTGTAATGAAAATGAATCATACAGTAACCATATTTCGATACGGTGTAACCTTGTCGTTGGTAAGATTCAACTACCTCATGTAAATGAGTCTTAGGGTAACACTGATATTGATGATGATGTATTGAGAGCCTGAGTTAAAGCCTCCTCAGGAGGTAATACCTGTGGAAAATGACTGGCCTGAGGAGGAGCAGGATCTAGCTAATCACCAGCTGATTTCTGTGCTGAATAGTTCTGCACAAATTGATCGTAAGGTACAAGTAGCAAATGACGTTTCTCTAAATCGATCCCGGGACTTCCTTGGTGGCGCAGTGGTTAAGAATCCGCCTGCCAATGCAGGGGACACAGGTTCGAGCCCTGGTCCGGGAAGATCCCACACGCCGTGAAGCAACTACGCCCGTGCGTCACAACTACTGAGCCTGCACTCTAGAGCCCGCGCGCCACAACTACTGAGCCCGCGCGCCACAACTACTGAGCCCACGTGCTGCAACTACTGAAGCCCATGCGCCTAGAGCCCATGCTCTGCAACAAGAGAAGCCACCGCAATGAGAAGCCCACGCACTGCAACGAAGAGTAGCTCCCGCTCGCCGCAACTAGAGAAAGACTCCACACAGCAACGAAGACCCAACGCAGCCAAAAATCAATCAATCCATCCATCCCTACCCCACACCGGCTTCTCCAAATGTCTGGCCTAGTTATGTCAGTACTATTGCTACATCTGGTCTAATAAATGCGACCCCAAATATAAGTGCTGTGATAGGTATGATTGCTTTGCTGTAAGGGATCTGTTCCACCAGGGGGAGGACTGCAGTATTGTGATTTATAAGAAATACATACATTTGGTCATTCTCAGATACATTTGGTCCTTCATCCACAGTTCCTGGTTCACAGCTCCCAAAACCCTTGGAATTTTCTGATCAATATGAGCAATGGGAGCATATTTTGTTATATTTGGTCTCTAGTCCTCAGTTCCAGAAAACACTTTAGGGCCAAAAAGGTGAAATGGGTGTCTTGTTATTAATAAGAAGCCCTTTTCCATCACAACCGGGTTTATGTTAATGAAGGTGACTTTGGATCCCACCCCAGGGTGGGGGCTAGTTGCCAGGAGAACCAACCTTGTGATTAGCAGGTCAGAATTTTCAGTCTTGCGCCCTGACTTCTGGGCAGGGGAGAGGGGCCTCAGGTTGAGTCAATCGCCATTGGCCAATGATTTAGTCAATCATGACTATGTAATGAAGCCTCCATAAAAGCCTCAAAAGGCAGCTTTTTGGCCCTTTTTCAGAGAGCTTCCACACCAGGGAACCAGAACGCTTTGTACTACCATGCAGGGCCCCAAGCTTCATGAGGACATAAGATCCCTTGTTTGGGACCTCGCCCTATGTATCTCTTCATCTGGTTGTTGATTTGTATCCTTTAAGAGCCTTTTATACTAAATTGGTAATCTAGTGAGTAAATGGGTTTTCCCGAGTTTTGTCAGCAGCTCTGGCAAATCAATCAAACCGAAGGAGGGGGGCATGGGAACCTCCGATTTACAACCAGTTAGTCAGAAGCACGGGTAGCAGCCTGGACTTGTGACTGGCACCTGAAGCGGAGGGCGCTCGGGGGAAGGAGCCCTTTACCTGTGGAATGTGATTCTGTCTCTGGGTAGACAGTGTCAGAATTGCGGGCAACTGTGGGACACCCGGTTGGTGTCCAAGAATTGGATCCTGGAAACCTTTCCAGCGTACGTGTGAGATAGAGGGTGCCTGCACGACCAGCCCCAGTAGAAACCCTGGGCCCTGAGTCTCTAAGGAGCTTCCCTGATCGACGGCACTTCACACGTGTCATCACAGCTTGGAGCTCAGGGAATCAAGCACATGATATGTGACTCCACTGGGAGGAGGCTTCCAGAAGCTTGTGCCTGGTTTCCCTGGGACTTCCCCCATGTCTTTTGCCTTTGCTGACCCTGCTCTGTATCTTTTTGTTGTAATAAACTCATGAGTATGACCGTACACCGAGTCCTCCTAGGCAATCATCCAACCTGGGGGTGGTCTTGGGACCCTCCACACAAATGAGTTGAATAAAATATACTATTAAAATTAATTTCACCTGTTTCTTTTTGCTTACAGTGGCTACTGGAAAATTCACCACGATGGATGTTGCTCACATTACATTTCCATTGACGGTACTGCTTGAGCACCTTGGAATTGCAAGTGCTTAGAGAGTCAGACCAGAGCTTCCATTTTATTGGAGAAACTGAGGCCCAGAGAGGGTGGTGCATATGGCTGAGACCACACAGCAAGTAGGGAACAGGAGGACTTGGGCAGGGAAAACACTGCAGGACTCCACCCCCAGGTACTTACCGGATGGACCTCGAGTGGTTGTCTTGGGGACTGAGGACTTTCTGGCCAGGGGTGCCCGACTTCCTTTGTCACTAGGCTCGCTCCGGGCGCTGAGTGGCCGACTGGCCCGGTCCCCACTGGCCAGCCCCTTGGTCTTTGCAGCGGTCACTGGAGTGGCTTTGGGGGCAGCGGTGCCACGGCTGGGGCGGGTGAGGGGCTTCCGGGTACGGCCGAGGCCCTCTCTCAGCCGGGCCTGCTCAGGAGGCAGCATCTCAGGGTCCACCATGCAGATACTAGGTGGGGTGGGCAGTGGCGGGGGTATCTTGAGCGGGTCAGGCAGTGGGTCACGGCGAGGGGCCCCAAAGCCCTCTGTGTCCTCATCCGAGTCCGCGGTGCCAGAGGCGGCAGGCAGGGGGTCCGAGTCAGACAGGGTAGGCAGGGACTCGCTGACGGACGTGGGTGGTGTCTCCTCCACCCCTGGAGCACCCGCCCGCTCCTGGGACCGGGCACTACTGTCATTGGAGCTGCCAGGGGACACAGGTGCCGGCGCCACGGGCACAGCCTTGCGGTGCTCAAACTCACAGGGTGATACCAGGCACAGGTCCACGTCATGTGGGGAGGCCGAGCGGAGCACCCGCGGGCCACAGAGTGGGAGGCTCAGCCCGGCTTCACTTGCGGCGGAAGGTGGTGGCGGTAGCACCTGCTCAAAGGACACGGACAGGGACTCGTCCACTTCTGTGGAGTGCGGGGAGCCCACCTCGGCGGGCAGCGAGGGGGTGGTCACTGTGGGGGTGGTCACTGTGGGGGACGCATCCGGCCCAGGCTCCCCACCCCGCAGCGGGCTCAGTGACAGTGGCCCGCTGCTCTCAGTTGGGCCCTGGTGGGCTCCGGCGGGTGAGGGTGTGCATGGCTCGGGGGTGCTGGTGGCCAACAGCAGCTCCAGGGTCTTCTCCTCCAAGCTGCCGCCCTCCTCCCCGGCTGGGCTCAGCCCCAATTCCAGGCTGCTCTCCTGGCTGGGCGTGGCCACCAGCGGGGGGGCCGGGGAGCCGCAGGCCTCCGTGGCGGGGCTGGCCTCTCTGCACCGGAAGCTAGGTGGGCTGCGGGGCCCATTCTCTGCTGGTGGGACACCCGGGCGGGGTGTGTTGGGTGCTCTGCGGGGCTTGGGAGCCACCTGGGCACCCGCTTTCTTGCCACTGACCACAGCGGAGGCCGCCCGCCGCACCTCCCGGGGTTGGGTCCGAGGGGCGCTCGGCTTGGGGTCCTTCTTCACCTCCCGGGAGGGTCTGGCTTCTTTCTCAGCCTTGCGAGGGGCCTCAGCCCGCAGTGGCTCCTTCTGGGCCACCCCGGGGCGCTCCTGGGCAGGCCTGGAGGGTGCTGTCGTCCGGCCCTCTCTCCTCAAACTGTCCCGGGAGCCCACGCTTTCCTTGCTCTCAGCTCGCCGAGGCCCCGCCAGGTCCTGAGGGGTCACCACAGGCTCCCGCAAGAACCCCAAGTGCTGCAGGCGGACCAGGCCATCCAGGAGGCGGGCGGGCGGCGTGCAGCCAGGGAACAGCACGCGCACCACCTTCTCGGAGGGGCCCGCGGGGTGCCACACCAGCAGGGCGCACACAGAGGCCAGCGTGTGGTCAGCGGCGGCCGAGGGCGGGTGCAGCACATACATGTCCAGCCGGCCCACGCCCATCTTCTGGAAGAGCACAGTGGGCTCGGCCGGCAGCGGCCCACGGTTCAGAGGCAGGGGGGTGATGCCCAGCCGGGCCAGGAGGCTCAGGGCCAGCTCCGCCTCATCCTCCCCGCGTACCAGCCGCGAGGCGGCGGCACGGGCATTGAGGAACACGATGCCCAGGTTGGGGGAGATCAGCCTGCGCAGCCGGTCATCCCCAGAGCCCCCGCCAGCGGCCGCCTCATCACGCTCCGCCAGCTTGCGCCGCAGCAGACTGTTGAGGCCGGGGAGGCTGTCAGCGCCCGCGTGGGTCACCAGCACGGCGTCCACCCGGTCCAGGTGCCGCACCAGCTTCCAGAAGCTTGACTTGGGGTTGGAGCCACCATTGACCAGCACGGTGAAGCCATTGACGGCGAAGAAGGCAGCATCCCCAAGGCCGCCAGGGAAGATGTAGCAGCAGGGCCGGGCGAGCCTGAGGAAGCCCACGGAGGCCGGAGGCTCGAGCAGCTCAAAGGGGGACGGCGGCTCCAGCGACTCGGCCACGTACTCCAGGAACTCACGCAGGCCCTCAGAGGCCGGCAGCTGTACTGGAGGGTTCAACTGCAGCTGGAGCACGCCCTGGAGGCCGGGCACCTCGGGTGCCAGCTGGGCCCAGTCACCAAAGGTCGGGCAGGTGATGGTGAGCTTGGGCGGGTCTGCAGGCGGGGGTGTGGAGGCCAGGAGATCCCGGATCTGTAGAGGGGGGAATGGTTAAGGGGTCACCTGGAGCCAGGCAACACCCAGCCCCTTGGGAAAACTAAGGCCCTTTGCCTGCCCTTGTCACACTCAGGACAAAAACCCAGCCTTCCCCACAGCCCAGAAGGGCCCATCACCACCTGTCCACCTCTACCCTCCCCCACCCTCTCTCACTCTCCCTGCCCCAGGGCCTTTGCACTTGCTGTTCTCAACTCCTAAAGCACAGCATCCTCCAGAGAGACCTTCTACACTCACCCACCCCCGCCACCCCTGTGTACTGGTTCTTATCAAACCAAACATGGTTTGCCAGTTTTTTGCTCATTTTGCCCCACCCAGACTAAGGGATTCAGAAGGGACCCCCATTCAGATGGGACCTAGAATGTGCGGTGCCACTTGAAGCCTCTGAGACATCTGCTGATCTACAGGCCCACACACTGTAGTGGGTCATGGGACTGGGCCCAGGAGGAGCACACGCCACCACCATTATCCCACAGAGGAGGAAGGGCGATGCTCAGGGGGACAGCAGGTCGCTGGAGCCACTCAGCCCAGTGGGGACGAGCCAGGCTTCAGAGGCAGGATGGTGAGGGGGCGGCTTACCTCTTTGTCCCCCAGGACCTGGAGGAAGTGGCGGGGTGAGAAGCCCCCTGTCTGGAGCAGCAGCTCCCCCGTCTCCTCCAGGCAGGGCCCAGCCAGCACCAGCAGCTTGTGAGAGGCAGGGTCCAGCAGAAGGTTCCGGAGCTGAGGGAGGGGGAGAGTGTTCAAGGCCCTATTCTGTGCAGTGAGATAGTCAGCACCCCTCTTTGGGGTGGTCCCCAGCCCCTAATCTATATATAACCACCCCACTCCTGTCCCCATGACGGCCTGGCCAGTACTAAACTAGAAGCCGGGATTGTAGCCTGTGGGCCTCCTGTTGGGCTCGACCCCCCTATCCCTGCTCCCAACTCCTGCTCATTCTACAAAGCCCAGCTCCAGTGCCCCCTCCTCCTGGAAGCCCTGCACACCCTTTCTGGGCTCCCCGAAGCCCACCTCTCCCTCTGGCCCAGCCCTGGTACCATGGGGAAGAGGGGTCTGTGTCTGGCTCTGTCTCCTCCAGAGCCCCTTCAGGGGGCAAAAGGGAGCATTTTTGATCAGAGGAATCAACCTGTACAAGAGTATCTAGAGGGGTGTCCCGGGGCTCTATCTTGTTCATCTTTCTCATGGGAAATTGAGAGAAGAGTGCAGATGTCCACAAGCTAGAAGTATTAAGTCAGTTCAGACAACTAGCGGAGCCCAGCCCAAGGGAACGCACAGGACGCAAACATCGGTTGGGTTCTGCCCTCCCACCTCCAGCCCTTCCATATCTCATTCTTTCCTCCCAAACTCCAGCCTTTTCTGATTCCACCCGCTCCCACCATCAGCTCTGAGAAGGGAATAAATCGAGGCTGGAGTCACTGGGGGAGGCTTCGCTGCTGCTGGGTGGCAAGAAGAGGATTTCAGGCGGCATGAAGGCAAGGACACGTGAGGTGAGGCCAGGGGATGGCGCTCGTCCCAGCAGCCCGCTCCCCCCAGGAGCCTACCCTTCCCTACCTCGTCACACAGGGACTTGTCTGATGGATTCAGGAGGACCAGCGTCTCCAGGGTGTCTCCACGGTGGTGCAGGCTCCGCTGGCCTGTGGGGGAACCGGGCCCTGTGAGTTTAGGGCTGAGCCACATGCATGGGGGTCAGCCTGTGGCAAGGTCAAACCCTGCCCCACTGTGTGATCCCAGGCGGCCATGAGCCCCTCCAGGACTCCGCTTCCCAGGACCCCCAGCCAGAGGGTCATCCAGGGATTAACAGGCATACGGCAAAGCTGCAGGTCAGGATGAGGCAAGAACAGGAAACCGCCTTGGCAGGCCTCACGCTGGAAACAGCAGTGACAACAAGGCCTCCACTGCTGGCAGGGCCCAATTCACAGCTCTCAGCCCTGCGGGGGACGCCACTGTCACCCTCATTTTATAATCAAGGAGCCTGAGCCCAGGGAGGGCCAAGGAGGGTACACCAGGAAAAGGGCTCAACATGGGCAAGGGCCCTGCGGCAGGACTGAGCTCTCTGTGTCTGAGGATCAGGAAGGGGCAGGTGGGGCTGCAGCGAGGGGCAGCAGGAGGGAGCTGAGGGCAGGGAGGCCTCATGGGCCACGGAGAGGGGAGTGGGGTTGATTCTGGGATCCGAACCCTCGTCTGTCCCCCCGAGACCAGATGTGTTTCAAACATGAAGCACCCGGCCCTGGGTCTGGAGAGGCAAGGACCCTCTACTGCTGGTTACCCTTTATCAGTTTATCACGGGCTTCTTACCATGTGCGGATATTGCCCCATTCAGGTGGGGAAATTAAGGCACAGAGAGGGGAAGTGGCTGCCAAGGCCACACAGAGCGGATGGGATTTCCAGCTCCCCCAAATGGTGAGGGTCAGGAAGCCACCCAGAACCACTAGGACAATGAGGCGACGGACACTTCCTTCCCCTCCTGCAGCGGCCTGGAGGTGACTCAACAGGCTGGCTGAGGCAGGGGGGAGCTGCAGGCGACACCCAGGCCCCGCCCAGCAGCTGCTCTGTTCACCCCGGTCACCCCAGAATCCCCAGGGAGCCACGGGACATGTGGGGCTGGCCCAGGAACCCCAACTCCCTCCTCGATCTTGCTTTCTCAGCTCCCCATCTATTGAGCATCTACTGTGTACCTGGCCCTGTGAAGGAGTCACAAGCATAAACCAGACATAGTCCCTGCCACGCCAGGCCTACACTCCACCCTCCATTCCCGCTCAGCAGCCCCTCACTTTCCAAATGTCCAGTCCCTTTGACTGGGCCCTTCCCTCCACCCTACACACCAGCCCCAGCTGCTTCTCATCCAAAAAGACCCTCCTCAGAGGTCTCCCTGTCCCCCACACCTCACTGCCTTACCTGTCAACTGGGGACAAAAACACAAGTTCTTGCCTTGTGGGTTGCTGATGACCAAAGGAAGTGAGTGCTGTCTCAGGGCCTGCCCCTGCTCTGCACTCAGTAGATCTCAGTTGTATTATTACTGTTGCTGCTTACAGCCATTCCCTGACCCCCATGCCTGGCATAGAGTTGGCACTCAAAGAACACCTGTCCACTGAATGAACCGAAGGGGAGAGCTGGGGCATGCAGGGTCCCCAGCCTCACCTTTCACAATGCTGGAAAAGGTGGCCGAGTGCCGTGACACGAAGACCTTGAGCTGCTCATCGAGGCTGCAGACGCCAGGGTCAATGTCCCATGACCGGATGCCTGGTGGGGAGAGGGGGGAAGGGAGGTAGGAAATCAGCTGGGCTTCCCAGCTCCCAGAATATTTCAATAACTAGCGGATGGCTGGCGAGGGCCGCCACAGGCCCCTCCCCTCAACCTGCCCCTGCACATGACGGCCTGGAAATTCAGAACCATCCAATGTGCCTTTGGAGCCCACCGCATCCACCCTCAAGGAACCCAAAGTGTAACTCAGGCATTTTACAGAGAAGACTCAGGACATCAGAAAGAAAGTCCCGGCCTCCTAAACAGTCATCTTGTCCCCTCTGTCATCCTCCCACCCCCACCACTGGTTTCACTGTTCCTCAGCCCTCCCAGGCACAGTTCCCATCTCTGAGCCTTAGCGTGAGCTATTCCCACTGCCCAGAGGTCCTTCTCCCCACCCTTCATGTCCTCTCAGCCCTTTGTATCCTCTGAACACTCCTGTAACCATCTGAGCTTAAAACTTGGTCCATCTCCTCACTCACTTTGGTACCCGCCCCCACAACCAGACCCTGTGAGGGCAGGCCTGAGCCTGCCCATGGTCCCCACGCTATCCCTGATGCCCTGTGGGGTCACATTCCTTAATCCTGTGAACCGAGATGTGAGCTGCCGTCCCATTTTACTGGCCACGGGCGGCAGGCCCTGCCGATCTGAGAGATGCGGGATGGATGAATGCCCTCCAATCACGGTTTGGGGTGCACCACGCCTGCCGGTCCCACCGTGCCAAGTGGCTGCAGGTAAACCTTGCAGGTGCACCTATGACTCACATCCCCAGGTGCCAAATCCCCTGAGCAGGCAGCACCCGCCCACACCCCAATTAGCAGTTCCTCATGGAGTTGCGGAAAGTAGGCCCCGGAGCTCCGGGCCCAGCCTCCCCATCCCTGCTCCTCCCTCCAGGACTTCCAGGCTGCTAAGGCCCGAGGCTTCGAGGAGGGCCCGGAGGGCGGGAAGCGGAGCCGTTGCCCATGTTGCCCAATCGCGTGGGTCCCAAAGCCTCGGCCCGTATCCCCTCCCCGGTCTGCAACACGCTCGAGGCGGAGCAGCCCAGCCCAAACCCGAACGCTGTTTCCTCTGCGGGCACCCACGGCCTCTGCCTGCGCCCTGTGCCTAACGGTAAGGGGATCGGGGCACCGGGGCCCCCGGATCCAGCCGCCCCCCGCCCCATCCCCCGGCCCTTAGGCCGAGATGCGCCGCCGCGCCCGCCTCCCCGACACCGCGTTCCCGGGCCGGCCCAACCTCGTTCAAGCTCCTCCAGCACATAGGCTAGCAGCCCGGGGCACCCGCACTCGCCGCCCACCACGAGCAGCAGTGAACTGGGCGCCTCCACCGACCCGGGCCCTGCCACCGAAACCGCCATCTTCCCGCCGGCCTGACGCTCCGAGCGCCCGCCCTGCTGTCCCCGCCCCTTAAAGGGGCCGGACCGGAAGGGCTGAAGACCCCGCCCGGAAGCCCCTCCTCGCCCGTTATCTGCCCCTTCCCGCCCATTGAGGTCGTGGGAGATGGGGGTATGGACACCTAAGGGTTGGCCTAGCCTTGTGTCTCCACTTTGGGCACCCCTCCCAAGTAACCACTGATTCATTCATTCATTCATTCACTCACTCTTTCATTCATTCTCTCATTCATTCATTCACTCAACAAGTTCTGACTGCATGCCTACTACATGCCAGTCGGAATCTCTGCCCTCTGGAAACTCACATCATATCACAGTGGGCCCAATCAGAACCAAGTCCCAGATAGTCCCAGTTCCCCAGGTCAGGGCTTAAACAGAGAAAAGAAGGGTACCTTTGAGGGCTTTGAGGGATGCATAGGAGTTTGCAAGGTGTGGGTGATGGGACAATGATATATGAGGCATAAGTTAGATCATGTGCAAAGTTTTTTTTTTTTTTTTTTTTTGGAATGTGCAAAGTTTTAAAGATAGGAAAGTACATGTGAATTTGAGACACATTCCAGAGCACTCTGGGCCTGGAACAGGGCACACTTATTCTGCATGTACTATATGCCAGGCATTTTACTCCGTTAGCTCACTGAATACATTCATAAACCTATGAAGTCGGCACTGTTATTATGGTCATTTCAGAAAAGGATGGAGAGGAAATAGACTTGGAGAGATGAAGTCACCAGGCCCATAAGAGGTAGAGCAGAGATTCAAATCCAGGCGGGTCTGATTCCAGATTTAGTCTGTGGCAGAGACTGACTGCCTGGCTCACATGGGTAGCCCTGCCCATGGTCCCCATGCTATCCCTGATGCCCTGTGGGGTGGCATTTGTCTGGGGAGACAATTGCATTTGACCTTTTTACCCATGGTGGCCACTACCTGGAAAATTATATTGCAGCAAACATTTTTTTTAATAAATTTTATTTTTATTTATTTATTTATTTTTGGCTGTGTTGGGTCTTCGTTTCTGTGCGAGGGCTTTCTCTAGCTGTGGCGAGCGGGGGCCACTCTTCATCGCAGTGTGCGGGCCTTTCACTGTCGCGGCCTCTCTTGTTGCAAGGCACAGGCTCCAGACGCGCAGGCTCAGTAGTTGTGGCTCACGGGCCCAGTTGCTCCGCGGCATGTGGGATCTTCCCAGACCAGGGCTCGAACCCGTGTCCCCTGCATTGGCAGGCAGATTCTCAACCACTGCGCCAGCAGGGAAGCCCCTCAGCAAACTTTTTGACAGTTGCCCATGTCCAGGAAGGGCTGGGCTGTCTCCCTGGGGAGTGAGCTCCTCATCTTTGGAGGTATACAAAACCAATCAAGACAAATGAAAAGATCTGCCAAGAAGGATCAGCCTCCCACTGCCCTTCATTATCTGTTCAGCACAACTTCCTCCCTGGTCAGTGTGTAACAGTCGCTGGCCACGTGCCATCTAATGTCTAACATTTGGATACTCCACTTCCTCTCTCTCTTTTTGGCCCTGGCATCTTTCCTCTATCCTGGTCCCTCCCCCTTGGCTCCCTTCCCTGTTTCCTGCCTGCCTGTGATTTCTTCTATTATTGCTCTCAGCAATAATGGGAATGGAAGTGTCTGTGTCAGGTTCTGTCTCCCCCAGCAGGATAGGAGATTGTTGGAGGCCAGATCAGGCTGAGGTTTCTCTGGGGTCCTGGCCTTTTGCAGGACAAGGCTGAGTATCTGGGAAGTGCATGATAAAGGGTTGTGAAACGGGGGTGAAAAGCTAGTTCATCCACCATTCATCCATCCATTCATTCATTCAGGTGTATTTATTGATTGGGTCAGGACTGGAACCAGGACCTTCTGCCTGCAGTCTATGCTCTTCCTTCTGCCCAAGGCTGTAAGTTATGATTGCTAGTGTTCATTCTAGTTGGTCTTAAAGGGCCCTGAGGTGCCAAGATGTGTCTCTACCAGGGGATCTGGGAGCTGACGTTCTGAGTGTTCTGGAGTCCTGAGGTTTTCCTGTTCCAGAGTGTCCCACAGCCTGGGGACCCTGGTCTGGGGAGTGTGGAGAGCATCTCCCAAGAGATGAAAAAGCATCTGGGAACCATTTCTGAAATCCCAGGCATCAGCCTCCAGTCACTGCCCTCCTGCTTTTGTCCACCCCCAGCTCCATGCCTGTTTCCAAGTCATCAGTCCCCAGAGGGATAAGGTGATGACATTTGTGGGGAAAATGGAAAACCCTCGACCTTCAGGACTGCTGGATGCTCTTGTGTCCTTCCCCTGGCAATTCTTTTCTCTCTCTCTCTCCCTCATTTTTTTTTTTGGCCACACCACACGGCTTGTGGGATCCTAGTTCCCCGACCTGGGATCGAACCCATGCGCTTGGCAGTGAAAGTGAGGAGTCCTAACCACCGGACCGCCAGGAAATGCCCCTCTTTTCTCTTTTTAACATTTTTGTTGAGGTTTAACACAGGCAAGGTCAAGTTCATGACTGTCAGGATTGGAGGTTGGTTGAGGTGATGATACTTGGGTCAGGATATAGGACATTTCCAGCCCCTGCTGGTTCCTTGGACCCTCCAGTTGATTCTCCCCTCCGTCAAGGTGACCACTACTCTGACATCCATCACTTTGGTGAGTTTTACCTGATTCTGAATTTCACACATGGGATCGCAGGGCGTCCACTCTTGGCTTCTCTTGCTCCTCTTGTTGTGTGGAGCAGGTAATTGTTCCTTTTCATGCTTATGTAATATTCCTGGGTATCATTTCTTTCTTTTGTCTTATTTATTTATTAAAAAAAATTTTTTTTGGCCGCGACGCACAGCATGTGGGATCTTAGTTCCCTGACCAGTGATGGAGCCCATGCCCCCTGCATTGGAAGCGCAGAGTCTTAACCACTGGACTTCCAGGGAAGTCCCCATTTTTTCTTTTTATATTGTGGTGAAATAAATATAACATATTACTTATCATTTTAACCATTTAAAGTGTATAATTCAGGGATATTTAGGACTTTCATGATGTAGCATGACCCTCACTAGTATCTCGCTCCAGAATACTTAAAAGAAGACCCCATGCCCATTAGCAGTCATTCCCATCCCCCCTCCCTCCCAGCCACTGGCAACAACTATTCTGCTTTCTGTCCCTGTGGATTTGCCTCATCTGGACAGTTCATACAATATGTGGCCTTTTCTATCTGGCTTTCTTTACTCAGCATGATGTTTTCAAGGTGCATCCACGTTGTATCATGTGTGACCACTCTATTCCTTCATGTGGATCTACCACATTTTGTTTGTCCATTCATCTGTTGGTGGACATTTGGGCTGTTGCTACCTTTTCGCTATTGTGAATAGTGCTGCTGTGAATATTCACATGCAAGTTTTTCTTGAGCATCGCTTTCAATTCTTCTAGGTCTATACCTAGCAGTGGAATTGCTGGGTCATATGATAAGTCTATATTTAGCTTTTGAAAACTGCCACACTGTTTTTACACAGCAGCTGTAACATTTTACATTCCCACTGGCAGTGTACAGGGGTTCCAGTATCTCCACCTCCTTGCAAACACTTGGATTTTTTCCTTTCTTATTTTAACCACTGGGTGCCAATTTTTCATGATTTGTCCATTTTACCTGTTGGTGGACATTTGGGTTGTTTCCAGTTTGGGGCGATTATGGTTAAAGCTGTTTTGAGCCTTTTTGTTCATGTCTCTTGGTAACTATACTCTTTTCTCCCCCAGTAAATGCCCAGGGGTGGAATGGCTGAGTCATGGGGTAGGTCATGGGGTAGGACATGGCCAGGCTATTTTCTCAAGTAGCCTGTGAGGGAGGCAATGCCACCCATGTCCTGCCAACACTTAGGTTTCAGCCTTTTTTTGTTTGTTTTAATATTTTATTTTATTTTGTTGAAGTATAGTTGATTTACAATGTTGTGTTAGTTTCTGGTGTTCAGCAAAGTGATTCAGTTATACATGTATATATATTCTTTTTCATATCTTTTCCATTACGGTTTATCACAGGATATTGAATATAGTTCCCTGTGCTAGACAGTAGGACCTTGTTTATCCTTTCTATATAAAATAGTTTGCATCTGCTAATCCCAAGCTCCCAATCCATCCTTCCCCTACCTCCTTCCCCCTTGGCAACCACAAGTCTGTTCTTTATGTCTGTGAGTCTGTTTCTGTTTCATAGATAAGTTCATTTGTGTCATATTTTAGATTCCACATAAAAGTGGTATCATATGGTATTAGTCTTTCTCTTTCTGCCTTACTTCACTTGGTATGATAATCTCTAGTTCCATCCATGGTGTTGCAAATGGCATTATTTTATTCTTTTTTTATGTCAGCTGTTTTAATATTTGCCTTTCTTCCCTTCCTCCCCCATCCCTCTCACCAACCCTGTTCTTCAACATTCATTAAGCATTTGTGTTGACAACACTCTAGTTCTGAGTGCTGGGAGAGGAACAAAGTCCCTGCTCCTGGGTACAAATTGCTCTCAATCTGGGACAGGAGGGAGCCCGAGGGCTGTATGCTGGTATGTCAGTTCATTTCATTCTTGCAACAACTTGGGCCATAAGCTCTGAGAAAACACATTTAATACATGGGAAAAAGGGATTTGGAGAGTCAAGGGACAGATCCAGTGTCTAGCACCCCAGTGGGGATGTGAACCCAGGGTATGTCACTCCAGGCCCTGAAAGAGGCATTCATTCATTCATTGTTTATTCATTTGTTTATTCATCCTTTCCGTAAACACTTCCTGACAACTTTACTGTGCCTCCAAGAGGTCTCAGTCCTGGTCCCCAAGGAAACCCCAGTCTGCAGGAAGAAGAGCTGGCCACAGATGCTCCCCAGCTGTGGATTCAGAACTGGGCTAGAGGGTGCACCTGGAGCTGGAGGAGTCAGGAGTAGGGCAGTGAAGGCTCTGTGTGGGGAGACAGGGAAGGTATCCTGGGACAAGGGACATTGAGGCTGGGCTTTTGAAGAGTGCACAGGAGTTCATCAGGCAGATGATGGATTCATTAATTCGACAAACACCCTCAGCCAAATCCTCTGTGCCAACCTCACCTCAGCCTGGTCCCAGGGAGTCCCCAGGCTGGGGGAGACAGTGCCAGACACGGACTCCCCAAAGGGTCATGGATGGGCTGGAAGGGGAGGGAGGGGCTGGTGGTGTCCCAGGTGGAGGAACATAGAAGTTCTTCAGCGGACCAGCAAGGGTCTCCTGGGAGGAGGACGTGGCTCCAATTTGCTCCCCCAGAGCAGAAAGAGCTGATGCTGAATGTTTTTGCTTTGGAATATATTGCTTGGGTTAAATGAGGCCAAGATGACATGATTCTGCCTCAAAGAGATGCTTGGATTTGCTCCAAGGCACCTCCCAGCAGTGGAGCCTCAGTTTCCCCGAGTGAGGAATATGGGAGGAAAAACATACAGACCCTTACCCATGAGCCTGGCGTGGTGGCGATAGAGGAGGACCTCAAATTGTTGCCTGTGGGTGGAGGTTCACGCATTTGAGATAAACAGGGATCTGTGAATGGAACAGGGTTGTCTCAACTACACCTGAAAGGATCTAGGAGGACTTCCCAGGGGAAGTAGCGCTTGAGTCAGTCAGGACCTCAGCATGAGTATGGGACAACAAGAGGAGAAGCACGTGGAGAAGGAAGAGCATTTCCTGTGGAGGGGAACAGCATGTGCAAAGGCCCTGAGGCCAGAACAAGCTGGCTGTGTTGAAAGACTAAAGAGGACCACAGAGTGGCTGGCTGGTGTGACAGGGAGATGCAGGGAGGGGGAACCAGGGAGGTTGGTGGGGGTTGGGCCATGCAGGGTCACAGGAAAGGGTGTGGGTTTTACCCTGAAGGCCATGGGAGCCATGGAGGGTTTGGGAGCAGAGGGGACATGGAAAGTGAACTGTAAAAAGGACCATGAACTGGTTCCAGGCATTTTACACCATTAACATGTAACTATCCATCCCATTTTACAGGTGGGGAAACTGAGGATTGCAGAGAGTAAGTCACGTGCCCAGGATCACACAGACATCACATGACAGACCCAGGATTTGAATCCACATGCCCTCAGTTTTAGGGGCTGGGCTCTTAAACACCACACTATGGGGCAAAAAGGAAAGAGGGGTCTAGGAGTCCCCTGACAGGGGTGGGCACTCACTTGCACTCAGTTTATTCTATAAAATCACCAGGATGTGAGGTGGGGTGGAGATGGGGTGGGATGGGGGGAAGGAGGCTCCATTTTGTTTATAATCCAGTCCTCTCTGGGTGGGGGAGCTCTCAGCCCCTTCCCATATCCCCCAATTAGTGCAAAGAGGCCCCCAAATGACAGTAACCTCCCCTCTCCTCTTACCAGCTCAGGGTCCTGCCAAGCTCCACCTCCACAGAGGATTGGACAAGACAGCCCACTTTGGACACCTAACAGCAGCTCAGGACATGAATGCCCCCCATTCCTCCCCCTTCGGTCACTCTAAATCTCACCTCAGGGCAGGCCCTAGATAGAGGGTGAGTAGGGAGGGAGGTGACTGGCTGGAGTGGCTTGGATCCCTGCGAGCTGCAGAAGACCATGAAGTGGAGCCATGGGTCATTGAGCACATACTGTATTCAATGTCATCCTCAGAAATGACCTGCACCCCTTCCCTCCTCTGTTCCACACACATGTATTGAGTGGCAGACCAGTAGTGGACAAATCCTTGTCCTGCCCTCATCAGGAGCTTCTAGCTCAGTGCTCCCAAGAGTGTTACCGAACTGAACTTGGGTCCTCTCATCCAACATGCTGCAAAGCCAGTCTACTGACACCAGGTTGTGGTGAAGGAAAGTACAGCATTTATTTTCAGGGCAGCAAGAAAGGAGAACAGGCAGCTAATACTCAAAAGACCCAATCTCTGCAATGGCTTCCAGAAAAGGGCTTTTAAAGGCAACATTAGGGGTGAGGGTCACATGGTATGTGACCACTTCATGGACATTTTTCTGATTGCTTGGTGGTGAGGTAACAGGGTGATGTTTCAGGAATCTCAATCATCAATCTTCTGCCTCCAACCAGTTTAGGGTCTATATGTTTGTGGTCAGCAGTTTCCATCTGGTGGGGTCCTGGTTTCTGCAAAAACAACTTAAGAATGTGTGTCAGAAGATTATCCATATCCCTCAAGGAGAAACTAGGGGCTCTGTGACTGTTTTTATGGCTGACCTACTATTTAAGTTATTGTTATTATTTTCCTGCTTGACTGCTTCTCCTTTGTCCCTGCTTTTCCACTTCTCTAATCATTAACTGCTTGAGTCTGCTCTTGAGGAAAGCCTGAGAGACTAAAGCTTTTTCTACAAGCAAGAAGTGGGGAACACAGGGGTCTGTCACTGGGAAGGCCCCACAGGGTCCATTCTGTTTCATGAGGGCTGAGAGCTCCCTAATCTTTGATACCAGATTCATTCATTAATTATTCCAGTCGACATATATTTCTTGAGCACCTCCTATACGCTAGGCAATGGGGAGACAGTGTCCTCTGAGACCCCATTCTAGCTTCTAAAGAACTTGCTGCCTGGTTGGGAAACAGACAAGAAAACTGGTATGAGAACACAGGATGCCAAAGGCCCAAGGGGTGGTCTCCACCCAGCCTTGGGCATCAAGGAAGGTTTCCTGGAGGAGGGGACGTTTCAGTTGAGAGAAGGAGAGAAAGTAGCTTATACAGGAGAAGAGAAAGGAAGGGGTGTTTCTGGCAGTGGGAACAGTGCATGCAAAAGCAGACAGGCGAGGCCTGTTGGAGGAATTAAAGATATTTAGGGAGGCCTAGTCTGGAGGAGGATGCAAAAGAAAGGAAGACCGGTTGCCAATCACTGCGCAAGAAGAGCCTTGTGGGCAGAACTTTCGAAGTGCGTCCTCTCATTGGCTACCAGCTGTTGTATGAAGGACTGCCCAAGCGGTTACACCTGTCCTGGTCCAATCAGCGACGGCCAACAGGGCGCGGTCAGGGACGGAGCTCCATCCTGCCAGGCATCCAGTCCAGGGCCGGAGGCGACCTGCCTTGGGTGGCTTGCAATCCGGGGAGGAGGACGGGGACTGGAGGGGATTGACAGGAGTCCTGACCCAGTTTCCCACCATCGTCCAGATCTGGACCCCCAAGCGGTGCAGTGTCCTGACATCCAGACCCTATTCAAGTCAGACGGTCACCATTGTATCCGCATCTCCCGTCCCAAAAATAATGCTGCCATGAAACACAAGGTTGAAGACAGCACAGGGATCAAGGGTGCAGACCCCAAGCCTGGTGAGGTTCAAATCCCAGCTGTGTCCCTCCCCAGTTCTTTGACCTCCCTGTGCCTCAGTTTCCCCATCAACTGAACCTGTGTCATAACAGCCCCACCCAGTAGGGGCGCTGTTGGGATTAAAGGAGTTAAAACACACCCAACAAGAACCAGATGCTGCATGTGCCAAGTGCTCACGCGGTTAGTTCTTTTCTTTTTTTTTAATTAATTGTTTATTTGGCTGCATGGGCTCCCAGTTGCTGCACGCGTGATCTTCGTTGCGGCGCGTGGGCTCCAGAGCACTGGGGCTCTCTAGTTGTGGCATGCGGGCTCCAGACTGCTCAGGCTTAGTTGCCCCACGGGCATGTGGGATCTTAGTTCCCTGACCAGGGATCGAACCCGTGTCCCCTGCATTGGAAGGCAGATTCTTAACCACTGGACCACCAGGGAAGTCCACCAGTTAGTTATTCTTGTAATTTATCTTTTTGCTTTGGAAATAGACTGGCCACATGTAGCTCTCTAGGAAGCTGGAGGCCATCTGCCTGGGGTCTTCCCAGGGAGAGCATTCCAAACCCAGGCCTCTTTCCAGATGCATCCATTTTAACCCCAATAAAGTTGACATCCTGTTCCTAAACATGATTAAACATCAGTTCATTTGGACTTTGCAGTTCCCCTTTTGCATACTAGAGCCCAAGTGTGTACGCATCTGGGTCTCAAACCTTTTCAAAGGACTCTGGCGTTCTTGGGAGCCCTGAGCACCTGGGGACTGACACAGCCTTATCCTAGAGGCGTGGCTTCGGGTCCAGCTGTACCTCATACTATCTGCACAGCTTGGGCAAATGCTTTGGCATGTCTGATCAGTTTCCCATCTGTCAAAGATGACATCATTGAAGCCCCTTTGTCGAGTGTTCTCAGACCTCTCCCCAGGCTGGGCGGGAGTCCACTGGGTCTTCAGCCAGTCTGGGGTGGGGAAGCAGGACTCAGAGGGGTGGCATGAATGGGGGTGCAGCTCTGAGTTGGGGCACGTCGAGGGGCTTGGCTGGGGCAGTGGTGGCAGCAGGGGCCTGGAGGCTGGAGAGGGCAGAGACTTGGGGTTCCTGCTGGCTTCTCTCCTGAGCTGGACCCAGACCCAACTGCAGATGAGCCTCACAAGCTCTTGGGATTTTCACTTTGGACATACATCCATCTCAACTCCCAGAGTCACTCCTTTATGCCTCAGTTTTCCTGGAAAATGGAAATGACTGTACACACCTGGAGAGATGGCACATAAGTAAGGTAAACAAGAAGAGCTCAATAATTGTTGAGAGGGAGCCCTTACTTTAAACAAACAAACAAACAAACAAAAATAAAGCAAAACAAACAAAACTATCATTTTAGAGGATTTGAGAATGTAGGTGTTAAGGGTCCCAGCTGGATTCCCTGGGTTCACACCCCAGCTCTGCCACTTCCCTGCTGTGTGACCTTGGGTATGAGACTGAACAATTTTGCTCTCAGTTTCCCTGCCTGTAAAATCAATTTGGGGATTAAACGAGCGAATATTTGTAGGGTTCTGTGCAGCACCTGGCACACTGAGGGCACTTGCTGAATAAGTTAACTCCCCTGGAGGTGGTCCCTGGCTCCAGGTGACCCCCAGCCTTAGGATCGTCTATTGGCCCAGTACTGCCCCCTGCTGGTCACTCTGGGGACTTTGGGCTGAGCCCCACCTTGGAGGCCAGAGCCCTTTCTGCCATCCTGTCTGAACCAGTCCCATTTCTTTGCCCCCTTCGAGGCCTCATCCTTCTGACCAATCCAATGACTCTCTTTTATTATGAGCACTCTCCAGGCCAATCCAATCCCTTCACTTCCTCGAGTTAGTCACGCCCCAGAGTGACGCTGATCAGGGCTGGGAATTTGCAAGGGATCAGCGCTGACCTTGTCCCATTGGCTTTCTAGGAACCAATTATTTTATAGATGATAAACCAAGATTGCCCTTATCGATTTCTCTTTGTTACCACCGGCCTGAAAGCCACAACTAAGGCCATCAGAAGGTCCAGCCTCAGAGCATTTGCACTTGCCATGCTCTCTGCTAGGAATGGCCTTCCTCCAATTCCACCGTGCTTAGCGAGACCTTGCCACTCTCCAGCTTCCTCTCTTCTAGGACGCCTTTCCCAACATCCCAATCAGTCTCCATGCCCCTTAGTCATCTCCCTTCCTTTGTCCCAGCACTGACCTCAGAGACTGGGTTCTGTTGCCCCACAACCTCCTTCCAGACTCTAGGCAGGACCCCCACCCCCAACCCCGCCCCGACCATGGACGTGGCATGGACACGAGTATGGATCCAGGCTGCGTTTGTTGAATGAATGAATGAATGGTTACATGAATATCTGTGTTGCAGAAACAGCCTATTCTGAGAGTTGGTCCAGCCTCACTTCATATCCCAGCCTTGTCTCTCCAACCTCTCAGGAACTCAGTCTTCCTATCTATAAAAAGAGCACAGTATTGCACCCACCTCTGGTTGCAGAGGACTGAGGGAAATAACATATGTCAGGCAGGCACCCAGCACATTGCCAAGCACACAGTAGGCCTTCAGGAACCACATAAATACTCTTCTCCTCTCCAATTATGAGAACCCTGGACTCAGGACTCATGTCCTGCTTCATCTACTTCAGTTCTCCCCCATGCCCCACCCTGCCCCAGTCCCCAGGGCAAGGCCATTGACAACAGAACTGTCAGGGGAAGAAGATGAGCGCATAGGACAGTCCCAAGGGCTCTGAATTCCATGTTCCCCACACATCCCATTGCTTGCTACCCGGATAACAGGGACTGGAGTCAGAGATAGACAAACAGGTGGAGGGTGGACCCCTGGGTTTGATGTCTTGATTTTGGTCCTAGAAGCCAGGAGGCCCTTTACCCTCTGTCTACACTCTGGTCCCAAGTGGCTACACTCTATCTCATGTTGATATCTCTTCCATTTGTATCACCAGCCCAACCTCTCCCCTGAGCTTCAGACTCCAATATCCAACAGTATTGGGTATTCTCATTGGGTGCCTTGTAAGTATCTCACATTCAGCAAGTCCAAAGCACTGGTCCCAGTTTCTCACCCTATCTGCTTCTCCATCAGCATGGTAGATGGATGGCTCCACCATCACCCATGTGCCCAGGTCCCAAACCCTGGACTCATTCTTGTCACTTCTTTTCCTTTACCCCACATGTCCAGTCCATTGGCTGGTTGTGTAGGCTCAGACTCCAGAATGAACCCGAACCTTCCCTGCACTCCCATGGGCCCCGCCATCTCCCGCCTGGATTCTGCCCTGGCCTTCTACCACCTACATTCCCGCCCTGACCATCCCTGCTCTCCTGAGCAGCCTTAGAAAGATTTTTAAATTATAAATCAGATCATGTCCCTCCTCTGCTCAAACCCCTCCCATGGCCACCCATTGGCCTTCAAGGAAAACCCACAATCCTCCCTGTGGCCAGGAGATCCCACTTGGACTGTACTCCTACCCACTACCTCCTCCCTTCCTCCCTCCCTCCAGCCCTTCCTCTCTCCCTCTGACAAGCACTGATTCATTCACCTTTATGGAGTTCCAAGTGTGTGCTGAGACTGGTCTCAACACAGTACAGTAACCCCCCACCAGTGCAGTTAGGGCATCAGAGAGGGGTCTGGGGTTAAGGTTAGGGTTAGGGGTTCATGGGTGAGGATGAGGCCTCAGTGGCCACAAGGTGTCCATGGAACCTAGGGTCCTGCTGGGCCTATGTTCTGCCCCACAGGGCTGAAGTCCCCTGTCTCCCTCTCACTTAGTCTCCTTCTCTCAGTCTCTTTCTCTCTCTGCATCTCAGACCCCTCCCCATATCCCCCAGGCTCCTCACAGCCCCTGCTCATCTCCTCCGTCTCTCACTCTGCTCCAGCCACACCAGCCTCCTCGGTATTCCTCCAACACACCAGGCATGTCCCACCTCAGGGCCTTTGCATCTGCTCTGCCCTCTGTCTTGAATCCCCCTCCCCCAACTCTCCCCATGCCTGGCTCCTTCTCCTCCCTTGGGTCTTAGCTCATGTGTTGCCTCTGCCAGGAGGCAGTTACCCTCTCCTCCACCATTTCTCTCTATTGTGGGACCCTCCCAGTTTTCCTCATAATTTTCCTTGATTTCTTCTGTGCGTGCTAATTTGTTTGTTTCCAACTCTCGTGCTAGGGACCATGTCACTTGTTGGAACCTGTTGACAAGAGTAGTTCCCAGCATCACGGTGCCAACAAATATTTGCTGAACAAATTGATTGACATCTGATTTATATCTGTCTCTTCCATGGAGCTTTGCTCAGTGCCAGAAACCTTGCATGTACTCATCAAGGATTGGGAATTATTTGAAGACCAAGCAATGTTGCCCTGTGTTGGGACTCTAGAAGCAACTCCACTCATTCCCCAGTAAAGAGCTGAGCTCAGCAGATGCTGTGGAGGAGGAACTTTCTCATCCAAAGACCAAATGTCTCCATAGGTTCTCTTGGCACCGGGGATTGGCAAGTTTTAATAAGAGCAGGGCCCCTGGGGATGGCCAGGAGCTTGGATGGCTGGGAGGGATGTGTGTTTGCATTTGGTGGAGTGGGAGGGGGGGTCTCTTTGCATGCACATGTGTGTGTGTGTGTATGTGTGTGTGTGCTGTACTTTTCACCAGTCTGTGCACTATCTCCCATCACCTCTCTTTCAATAATTTTTATCTGTGGATTTCATAGGATGGTGGAGAGAAAGTGAGACATCAGAAGCTAAGAGAGATGGAAAGACAGACAGACAGATGGACGGACAGTCTGAGTTTGCAAAAGACATGAATGTAGATGCACAGTGAAGAGAGCTAAGGAAAGAGGGAAGAAGAGAGAAGAGAGGACAAGAGAAAATAGCAGGGCATAATTAAATGGAGGGAAGAGATAGCTCAAATATGTAACTTTGGATTGAGCTGAGTTGTTGGTGGGAGTGAAATGGGACACTGGGACTTAAAAATTAATTGGATCTGAGTGATCAGTTTATCAGGGGCTTTGGCAGAAGGAGGGAGATGAGGTGTGGGTAAGAGAGAGAGAACAAGAGATAGCCTCATCCAACAGAGGGCAGACAGCAGAAGCAAGAAGAACTACAATCCTGCAGCCTGTGGAACAAAAACCAGATTCACAGAAAGATAGACAAGATGAAAAGGCAGAGAGCTATGTACCAGATGAAGGAACAAGATAAAACCCCAGAAAAACAACTAACTGAAGTGGAGATAGGAAAAATTCCAGAAAAGGAATTCAGAATAATGATAGTGAAGAAGATCCAAGACCTCGGAAAAAGAATGGAGGCAAAGATCGAGAAGATGCAAGAAATGTTTAACAAAGATCTAGAAGAATTAAAGAACAAACAAACACCTAGAAGAATTAAAGAACAAACAAACAGAGATGAACAATACAATAACTGAAATGAAAAATACACTAGAAGGAATCAATAGCAGGATAACTGAGGCAGAAGAACGGATAAGTGACCTGGAAGACAGAATGGTGGAATTCACTGCCATGGAACAGATTAAAGAAAAAAGAATGAAAACAAATGAAGACAGCCTAAGAGACTTCTGGGACAACATTAAATGCAACAACATTCGCATTATAGGGGTCCCAGAAGGTGAAGAGAGAGAGAAAGGACCAGAGAAAATATTTGAAGAGATTATAGTTGAAAACTTCCCTGACATGGGAAAGGAAATAGCCACCCAAGTCCAGGAAGTGCAGAGAGTCCCAGACAGGATAAACCCAAGGAGAAACACGCTGAGACACATAGTAATCAAATTGACAAAAATTAAAGACAAAGAAAAATTATTGAAAGCAACAAGGGAAAAACAACAAATAACATACAAGGGAACTCCCATAAGGTTAAGAGCTGATTTCTCAGCAGAAACTCTACAAGTCAGAAGGGAGTGGCATGATATATTTAAAGTGATGAAAGGGAAGAACCTACAACCAAGATTACTCTACCCAGCAGTGTTTTTATTCAGATTCGATGGAGAAATCAAAAGCTTTACAGACAAGCAAAAGCTAAGAGAATTCAACACCACCAAACCAGCTCTACAACAAATGCTAAAGGAACTTCGCTAAGTGGGAAACACAAGAGAAGAAAAGGACCTACAAAAACAAACCCATAACAACTAAGAAAATGATAATAAGAACATACATATCGATAATTACCTCAAACATGAATGGATTAAATGCTCCAACCAAAAGACACAAGCTCGCTGAATGGATACAAAAACAAGACCCATATATATGCTGTCTACAAGAGACCTACTTCAGACCTAGGGACACATACAGACTGAAAGTGAGTGGATGGAAAAAGATATTCAATGTAAATGGAAATCAAAAGAAAGCTGGATTAGCAATACTCATATCAGATAAGATAGACTTTAAAATAAAGAATGTCACAAGAGACAAGGAAGGACACTACATAATGATCAAGGGATCAATCCAAGAAGAAGATATAACAATTATAAATATATATGCACCCAACATAGGAGCACCTCAATACATAAGGCAACTGCTAAAAGCTATAAAAGAGGAAATCGACAGTAACACAATAATAGTGGGGGACTTTAACACCTCACACCAATGGACAGATCATCCAAACAGAAAATTAATAAGGAAACACAAGCTTTAAATGACACAATAGACCAGATAGATTTAATTGATATTTATAGGACATTCCACCCAAAAACAGCAGATTACACGTTCTTCTCAAGTGCACACGGAACATTCTCCAGGATAGATCACATCTTGGGTCACAAATCAAGCCTCAGTAAATTTAAGAAAGTTGAAATCATATCAAGCATCTTTTCTGACCACAACGCTATGAGATTAGCAATCAATTACAGGGGAAAAAACGTAAAAAACACAAACACATGGAGGCTAAACAATACGTTACTAAATAACCAAGAGATCACTGAAGAAATCAAAGAGGAAATCAAAAAATACCTAGAGACAAATGACAATGAAATCAAGATGATCCAAAACCTTTGGGATGCAGCAAAAGCAGTTCTAAGAGGGAAGTTTATAGCAATACAAGCCTACCTCAAGAAACAAGAAAAATCTCAAATAAACAATCTAACCTTACACCTAAAGGAACTAGAGAAAGAAGAACAAACAAAACCCAAAGTTAGTAGAAGGAAAGAGATCATAAAGATCAGAGCAGAAATAAATGAAATAGAAACAAAGAAAACAATAGCAAAGATCAATACAACTAAAAGCTGGTTCTTTGAGAAGATAAACAAAATTGATAAACCATTAGCCAGACTCATCAAGAAAAAGAGGGAGAGGACTCAAATCAATAAAGTTAGAAATGAGAAAGGAGAAGTTACAACAGACACTGCAGAAATACAAAGCATCCTAAGAGACTACTACAAGCAACTCTACACCAATAAAATGGACAACCTGGAAGAAATGGACAAATTCTTAGAAAGGTAAAACCTTCCCAGACTGAACCAGGAAGAAACAGAAAATATGAACAGACCAATCACAAGTAATGAAATTGAAACTGGGATTAAAAATCTTCCAACAAACAAAAGTCCAGGACCAGATGGCTTCACAGGTGCATTCTATCAAACATTTAGAGAAGAGCTAACACCCATCCTTCTCAAACTCTTCCAAAAAATTGCAGAGGAAGGAACACTTCCAAACTCATTCTATGAAGCCACCATCACCCTGATACCAAAATCAGACAAAGATACTACAAAAAAAGAAAATCACAGACCAATATCACTGATGAATATAGATGCAAAAATACTCAACAAAATACTAGCAAACAGAATCCAACAACACATTAAAAGGATCATACACCACGATCAAGTGGGATTTATCCCAGGGATGCAAGGATTCTTCAATATATGCAAATCAATCAATGTGATACACCATATTAACAAATTGAAGAATAAAAACCATATGATCATCTCATTAGATGCAGAAAAAGCTTTTGACAAAATTCAACACCCATTTATGATACAAACTCTCCAGAATGTGGGCATAGAGGGAACCTACCTCAACATGATAAAGGCCATATACGACAAACATCAAACATCATTCTCAATGGTGAAGAACTGAAAGCATTTCCTCTAAGATCAGGAACAAGACAAGGATGTCCACTCTCACCACTATTATTCAACATAGTTTTGGAAGTCCTAGCCATGGCAATCAGAGAAGAAAAAGAAATAAAAGGAATACAAATTGGAAAAGAAGAAGTAAAACTGTCACTGTTTGCAAATGACATGATACTATACATAGAGAATCCTAAAGATGCCACCAGAAAACTACTAGAGCTAATCAATGAATTTGGTAAAGTTGCAGGATACAAAATTAATGCACAGAAATCTCTTGCATTCCTATACACTAATGATGAAAAATCTGAAAGAGAAATTAAGGAAACACTCCCATTTACCATTGCAACAAAAAGAATAAAATACCCAGGAATAAACTTACCTAGGGAGACAAAAGACCTGTATGCAGAAAACTACAGGACACTGATGAAAGAAATTAATGATGATACAAACAGATGGAGAGATATACCATGTTCTTGGATTGGAAGAATCAACATTATGAAAATGACTATACTACCGAAAGCAATCTACAGATTCAGTGCAATCCCTATCAAATTACCAATGGCATTTTTTACAGAACTAGAACAAAAAAATATTAAAGTTTGTATGGAGATACAAAAGACCCCAAATAGCCAAAGCAATCTTGAGGGAAAAAAACGGAGCTGGAGGAATCAGACTCCCTGACTTCAGACTATACTACAAAGCTACAGGCATCAAGACAATATGGTACTGGCATAAAAACAGAAATATAGATCAATGGAACAGAATAGAAAGCCCAGAGATAAACCCATGCACCTATGGTCAACTAATCTATGACAAAGGAGGCAAGGGTATACAATGGAGAAAAGACAGTCTCTTCAATAAGTGGTGCTGGGAAAACTGGACAGCTACATGTAAAAGAATGAAATTAGAACACTCCCTAACACCATACACAAAAATAAACTCAAACTGGATTAGAGACCTAAATGTAAGACCGGACACTATAAAACTCTTAGAGGAAAACATAGGAAGAACACTCTTTGACATAAATCATAGCAAGATCTTTTTTGACCCACCTCCTAGAGTAATGGAAATAAAACCAAAAATAAACAAATGGGACATAATGAAACTTAAAAGCTTTTGCACAGCAAAGGAAACTATAAACAAGACGAAAAGACAACCCTTAGAATGGGAGAAAATATTTGCAAACAAATCAACGGACAAAGGATTAATCTCCAGAATATATAAACACCTCATGCAGCTCAATATTAAAAAAACAAACAACCTAATCCAAAAATGGACAGAAGAACTAACTAGACATTTCTCCAAAGAAGACATACAGATGGCCAAGAAGCACATGAAAAGCTGCTCAACATCACTAATTATTAAAGAAATGAAAATCAAAACTACAATGAGGTGTCATGTCACACAGGTTACAATGGGCATCATCAGAACATCTACAAACAACAAATGCTGGAGAGGGTGTGGAGAAAAGGGAACCCTCTTGCACTGTTGTTGGGAATGTAAATTGATACAGCCACTATGGAGAACAGTATGGAGGTTCCTTAAAAAACTAAAAATAGAACTACCATACGATCCAGCAATCCCACTACTGGGCATATACCCAGAGAAAACTATGATTCAAAAGGACACATGCACTCCAATGTTCATCGCAGCACTATATACAATAGCCAGGTCATGGAAGCAACCTAAATGCCCATCAACAGATGAATGGATAAAGAAGATGTGGTACATATATACAATGGGATATTACTCAGCCATAAAAAGGAACAAAACTGGGTCATTTGTAGAGAGTGGATGGATCTAGAGACTGTCATACAGAGTGAAGTAAGTCAGAAAGAGAAACACAAATATAGTATATTAATGCATATATGTGGAACTTAGAAAAATGGTACCTATGAACCGGTTTGCAGGGAAGAAATTGAGACACAGATGTAGAGAACAAACGTATGGACACCAAGGGGGGAAAGTGGCGGGGGTGGGTGGTGGTGGGATGAATTGGGAGATTGGAATTGACATATATACGCTGATATGTATAAGATAGATAACTAATAAGAACCTGCTGTATAAAAAAATAAATAAAGTTCTAAAATCCAAAAAAAAAACTGTTCTAAAAAATAAAGTCTATTAAAAAAGAGAGAGAGAGAGCAAGAGAGACCAATGGGTATCAAACATATTGAGGGAATGTAATTCACATTAAGAGATTAAAGGTGAAAAAGTTATATAGTTGTCCCAACCGATGTAGGTAATGCATTTGCTAAAATTCACCACCTGTTCATGATAAAGAAAAACATCTTAACATGCTGGAAATAGAAGTGGACCTCCTTAACTTCATTTTCTATTAAAAACCTATAGCAGATATCATATTTAATGGTGAATGTTGAAATGTTTTCTTCAAGGTTGCAAACAAGGCAAGGATGCCTTTTACCATGGTGTCTGAGATGGTACTGAAGTCCCTGGCATGTGTGGTAGGGTAGGAAAAAGAAATGAAAGGCCAAAGGACTGGAAAGGAAGAAATGAAAGTGTCTTTGCCTATGACACCTTTGTATACAATGAAGACCCCAAAGAATCTGAAGATCTATTTACTGGATTCATGAAAGGTGAAGAAAGCTTGTTAGATGCTAGAATCAACTGCATTTTATTTTTATTTATTAATTTATTTTAAAAATTTATTTATTTATTTACTTACTTACTTATGGCCGCGTTGGGTCTTCGTTGCCGCGTGCTGGCTTCCCTAGTTGCGGCAAGCTGGGGCTACTCTTCGTTGCGGTGTGCGGACTTCTCATTGAGGTGACTCCTCTTGTTGTGGAGCACGGACTCTAGGCGCGTGGGCTTCAGTAGTTGTGGCACATGGGCTCAGTAGTTGTGGCACATGGGCTTAGTTGCTCCACGACATGTGGGATCTTCCTGGACCAGGGCTCGAACCCGTGTCCCCTGAATTGGCAGGCGGATTCTTAACTACTGTGCCACGGGGAGGTCCCACAATTGCATTTTAAACTCCTGTTTTTTTAACAGGTAAAAAAAAAAAGTAATTTAGGCCATTTACTCATATCGTCAAATACACAAAGCATCTGGAAAGAAATCTAAAAAACAAAGATGTGCAAGGTTTATGGAGAAAGTTGTCAGCTTTATTGAAAGATAGATAAATGGAAAGACTCATTGTATTCATGCTTTGGAAGAGTCAATATCAGAAAAGATGCTGATTCTCCCCCTATTTGGTTTGTAGATTCAATGCAATTCCAATCAAAGTCCCTACTAGGTTTCTCCATGGAACCCAACAAGCTGAGGAAAAAAAGTGAAGAATAAACCAGATGCTCCTGAAAATGGGGGACTGGCATTTTTAGCAGATATCAAAGACTAGTATAAAGTTTTATAACAGGGATAGATGGTCCCAGGACAGAAGAGAGAGCCAGAACGGACCCCGGGTGGGGCAGACATCCTGAAGCACTGCATACACTCTGATTGACCTGTGTCCACTATTAAGTCCACACGTGCACACAAAGTTGCTTTGTGGCAGTTTCATCAAAGAGCGTTGGGATGATTGATTACCCACATGGAAAAAAAATATACAATTGGACTTCATCTCACTCCACACTCCCAAATCAGTTCCAAGAGAGGTCAAGGCTCAACTGTAAATGACAGAACTCAAAAAATGTAGAAGATGCTATGAGAATATCTTTATGATTCCAGGGCAGGAAAGAATTCTTTAAACAAGACACAGTGTGCATTCATCACAAGGAAAAAAACCCCTGTAACTATGTATGGCAATGGACGTTAACTAGACTCACTGTGGTGAGCATTTCAAAACGTACACAAATGTCAAATCATTATGTTGTACACCTGAAACTAATATAATCTTGCATGTCAATTATGCTTCAAAAAAAGAAGTGTGTGCAAAGGAAAATATTGATCAAGTTGAAGAATTTAAAATTAAATCCATAGAGACAGAAAGCAGATTAGTGGTTGCCAGGGGCTGGGGGATGGGGATGGGGAGTGACTGCTAATTGGGATGGGGTTTCCTTTCCAGGTGACGGAAATGTTTTAGTACTAGATAAAAGTGGTGGTTGCACAGCGTTGTGAATATACTAAATGCCACTGAATTGTACACTTTAAAATATATAAATGGTGGGACTTCCCTGGTGGCCCAGTGGTTAAGAATCTGCCTGCCGATGCAGGGGACACGGGTTCGAGCCGTGGTCCAGGAAGATCCCACATGCCACAGAGCAACTAAGCCTGTGCGCCACAACTACTGAGCCTGCGCTCTAGAGCCTGTGCTCCGCCACAAGAGAAGACACCACAATGAGAAGTCCGCGCACCGCAACGAAGAGAAGCCCTGTTTGCCACAACTAGAGAAAGCCCGCGTGCAGCAACGAAGACCCAATGCAGCTAAAAATAAATAAATACATACATAAAATTAAAAAAAAATATATATATATATATAAATGGTAAATTTTGTTATGTGTATCTATATATATATATTTTTTGGCTGAGCCATACGGGATCTTAGCTCCCCAACCAGGGATTGAACCTGTGTTCCCTGCACTGGGAGCACGAAGTCTTAACCACTGGACTGCCAGGGAAGTCCCTGTTATGTGTATTTTACAGCAATAAGAAAAAGGAATTTAAAATTAAGAGCTTCCGGGACTTCCCTGGTGGTGCAGTGGTTAAGAATCTGCCTGCCAATGCAGGAGACTGGGTTTGAGCCCTGGTCCGGGAAGATCCCACATGCCATGGAGCAACTAAGCCAGTGAGCCACAACTCCTGAGCCTGCGCTCTAGTGGCCGCGAGCCACAACTACTGAAGCCCGCGTGCCTAGAGCCCATGCTCCGCAA
Source organism: Balaenoptera physalus (assembly GCF_965194825.1). Classification (NCBI taxonomy): domain Eukaryota; kingdom Metazoa; phylum Chordata; class Mammalia; order Artiodactyla; family Balaenopteridae; genus Balaenoptera; species Balaenoptera physalus. The sequence continues at coordinate 12,508,187 of NC_138890.1, read as the reverse complement.
CAAGAGAAGCCACCGTAATGAGAAGCCCGCACACTGCAACGAAGACCCAACGCAGCCAAAAATAAATAAATAAATATAATTTTTTTTAAAAATTAAGAGCTTCCTAGAAACTTCGCTCAGGAGATGAATTCCCTCCCTATGAGCATGGGCTGGGCTTAGTGATTTGCTTACTAACAACAGAGCAGGGAAAGGGAAAAATCATAACTTGATGGTGGATAAACTTGGCAGACAACACCTTACCCAGGTAATCAAAATTAACATCCTCTGTGATGTCATGTGGACATCAGGGACCTCTGGTATGATGTGACAAGGAGGGAACCCCACTTCTGTGATCTTCCCCCCAAACTCCATAATGAGAAAACATTAAATGAACACAGTCAAGGGACTTTCTACAAAACATCTGACCAGCACTCTTCAAAGGTATCAAAGTCATGAAAAATAAGGAAAGACTAAGAAACTCAGAGAGGAGGAGACCAAGGAGATAAGATGACTAAATGCAATTTAGGATCCTGGATTGGATCCTAGGCTAGAAAGAGAACATTAGTGGAAGAACAAGTGAAATATAAAGTCTGCAATTTAGTTAATAACAAGTGCCAATGTTAATGGCACTTATTTTGACCTATGTACCGTGTAACCATATGTAAGATGTTAACATTAGGGAACACTGGGTGAAGGATATACAGGAATGCTCTGTGCCTTTTATAGCTCTGTGCCTTTGCAACTTTTTTTGTCCATCTAAAATTTTTCCAAAATAAAAAAGTTATTTTAAAAATTAAGAGTTTTGCAAAGCAGAAATAGAGTCACAGATGTAGAAAACAAACTTATGGTTACCATGGGGGGAAGGGGGGTGGGATGAATTGGGAGATTGGGATTGAAATATATACACTACTATATATAAAATAGATAGCTAATGAGAACCTACTGTATAGCACAGGGAACTCTACTCAATGCTCTGCGGTGACCTAAATGGGAAGGAAATCTAAAAAAGAGTGGATATGTGTATATGTATAACTGATTCCCTTTGCTGTACAGCAGAAACTGACACAACATTGTAAAACAACTATACTCCAATTAAAAAAATAAAATAAGATAAAAATTAAGAGCTTCTGATCAGAAAATGATACCATGAATAGAATGAAAACAAGCCACAAAATTGGAGATTTTTACAACACGTGAAATTAACAAAGGATTTATATCTATATATGGATAAAGAACTATAAATCAATAGGAAAACACAGTCACATTAAAAAAAAATAGATAAAAGACTTCAACAGGCATTTCACCCTAAGAAGAAACCAAAAAATCACATAGTGTTCCACCTCATGAGCAATCAGGAAGCTAATCAAAACCAAAATGAGGCACACTTCACCCTCTTATTTTGGAACAATTCAAACACCCAGACAATTCAAACTGTTGGCAAGGATGTGGAGCAGCTGAAAGCTTATATGGTGCTGATGCGATGTAAATTGCTGGGGCCACGTCAAAAACAAGTTGAATGTTATTTCATGAAGCTGAGCATATAGGTGCCTTATGATCCAGCCATCACTACTCGTGTGCACCAGCCTACCTTTCTGAGAATGGTTATAAAAGCTTTGTTTGTGATAATCCCAGAGTGGAAACAATCTTAAAGTCCACCAACTGGGGCCTCCCTGGTGGCTCAGTGGTTAAGAATCCGCCTGCCAATGCGGGGGACATGGGTTCGAGCCCTGGTCAGGGAAGATCCCACATGCCACGAAGCAACTAAGCCTGTGCGCCACAACTACTGAGCCCACGTGCCACAACTACTGAAGCCCGTGCGCCTAGAGCCCATGCTCCGCAACAAGAGAAGCCACCACAATGAGAAGCCCGTGCACTGCAACGAAGAGAAGCCCCCATTCGCTGCAACTATAGAAAGCCCGCATGTGGCAATGAAGACCCAATGCAGCCAAAAATAAATAAATAAAATAAATTAATTAAAAAAAAAAGTCCACCAACTGGAAAATAGATAATCAAAGATGTACTAATTCAAAGGAACACTATACAGCAGTGAAAAATGCATGCATCACAGCTAACCACAAGAAACTCAGATGAATAGCAGTAAAATCATGATGTGCAAAAAAACCAAGTTATAACAATGTGAATGTTTTATTTTAGTTATGGACAGTTCAAGAACACACAAAACTAAACCCTGTATTGTTTGCTGATAAATATGTGGTAAAACTCTAAGGAAAAGTAGGGGAATGAAAAACAAAATTAAACATAGTTCTTCCTTCAGAGGGAAGGGGACAGTGGCCTATGGGGGTCTACCATTATGATGGTATTGTTCTTTATTCAAGCCTGTCATTGCTGCTTCTTACTCCTTACCTATGGTTAATCAACATGTAATAAAAATTTTAAAAGCAATGAGAATCTCAACAATGGTTAACATTATACATTACCATTCCAAGTGTTTCCAGGTGTTAACTTATATAATAACTCCTGCAACTCTGTGAGGTAGGTCCTGTTATCTCTGTTTTACAGGCAGGGAAACAGGCAGAGTGGACACATGACTTGCCCAAGGTCATGCCAGTGATTAGAGGCAGAGTTGGGTTTTGAACACAGGCCTCCCTTGTGACTAACTCCATATACATCTTGTGTTTATGAATCTCCGTCATGTGTGCTGGGGGCTGGGGACTCTGTGGGCCTCAGCCTCTGGGACTGTTCTAGGTACTGGAGATACACAATGAACAGGTTTGTGTATTAGGTGTGTTAGGGCACCGGCTCACACGGAACTGTCTGGTTAGATGTGTGGGGAGGGGTGGTGAGCAGAGCTGTGTTGGGGTCAGGGTCCAACCAGAGGAAGAGTCGGGGTCTGGGGGAGTCTAGAAATGTGGAGTAAGGGCTCAGTTTGGGGGAATTAGGTAAGGCTTTCTGGAGAAGAGTATATTCAAACTGGGCATTGATGGATGAATAGGAGTTTGCCAGCTACACAAAGGAGTGAAGGGTGGAATCCAGTCCGAGTGTGTGCCAAGATCCACAGGCTGAGAGAAACAGGGACACAGAGAGAGACCTAAACAGGACGTGGCAGAGACACAGAGAGATCGAACAGAGAGAGGCTCAGAGGGAGACACATGACCGAGAGACACGGCGAGACAAAGAGTCAGGGGAATAGAGAGACAGAGAAACAGAGGCAAAGAGAACCAGACATAGAGACAGAGGAATAGAGATACTCAGGGAGAGCAGAGAGACAGCAAACGACTCAAGATTGAGAGCTAAAGGAGAGACGAAAACACGCAGAACCAGAAGGGAACCTGCGTGATGGCCGCCCTCAGCTCCCACCCCGCTCCGGCCCTTTAAACCCCACCCCCACCCCCGAGCTTGCAGCACCCGCGCCCCATCAGGCTCCGCCCGCCAGCCCCGCATCAGCACCACGTCAGGAGCTGTCCGCGCCCCCGGTGCTGAACCAAGATGGCAGGCGGCGGAGGCCGGGCCCCGGCGTGAGCGGAGCGCGGGCTGCAGCCCCCGCCATGCCCCAACCCAGCGGCAGCTAAGCCCGACCTGACAGAGCCGGCCCGCCGGCGACTCTGGAGACATGTCTCTACTTTGCGTTGGAGGTAGGAGGCGAGGCTGCAGGGCGGGGAACCGATGTGGACCAGGGCTGGGCTCGGGGTCCGTGTGGATGCGGCTGGGCTCCTGAGGGGGTGACCCGAGTACACGCGGCTGGGTTTTGAGGGGGTAGCCCTTGCAGACGCGTCAGGGCGCCTGAGAGGGTGATCAGTGTAGATGCAGCTGGGCTCTCAGGGGGTCCTGGTTGCCGCTACCGGGGTCGTGTGGACACGGCTGAACGCGGAGGCCCGTGTGGACGCGGGCAGGGGTCTGGGGCTCCATCTGGAAACGGTCTAGACTGGGTCGTCTGTGTAGAACAGGTTATTAGCGGGTTCGTGTGGAAGGAGCCGGGCTGGGTAGTTCGAATGAATCTTGCAGGGTACTTGGAAGGAGTCTTGTGCTGTGGGCTGGGCTGTGGGCAGGGCTCGGGATTCGGAGAGGGGTGCAGGGGGAGCGGTCGCCAAGCCCTGAGCGTGCAAGATTTGGGTAGAGGGGCTTGGCCATTAGGACTACCATGAGCTCTAGGTATCCCTCACCCTGGGAGTGGAGAGGACTGGGGTGGGGGAGACCCCTTCCAGCATTATGAGAGGGCTGTGACTGGGGGGTCTGGGGGCACTTTTCCGGTTACCTCTTTGCCGTCTCTAGTGGAGGCTGGGGCGGTCGCCCGAGGGCCTCCCCCTCCCCGCCCTCTCTGGCCCCTCCGCACGCAAATCCGGCCTTCTCCGCAGGGAGCCGACCCTTTGGAAGTGCAGTACCACCTGCACCCCTCACGACCCATCCTCACCTCACCCACTTTGCGCTGGAGGGAGGAAAGGAGAGGTGGGGTGGAGCTATTTTGGGGCCGGAACGCCATCTGCATCGAGGCCCACGCCCAGGCCCACGCTCTGCGTTGGGGTGGGTGGAGGGAAAGAGACTCGGGAGGGGCAGGACTGCGCCCCCCTCACCCCTGAGGCAGGGTGGCGGAGAAGCCAGCCCACCTGGACCAAGGCGTCTGGGGCAATTCTGAGCTCTCAGCAGGGGCCTTGGCGGTAGGGGTGGTGGTGAAGCAGGGCTCGAGGCTAATAGACGTCTCAACCTCGGGTTTTAAGGGGGTCCACCCCCTTCGCCTCTACTCCCTTCAAGAAGGCTGGGGTGGGAGAAGGGGTGTATCCGCCAAGCCTGAGATGGCAGGCTTAGGGAGACCTTAGGCAGCCGGGAGTGTGCTGTGTGTGTGTGTGTGTGTGTGTGTGTGTGTGTGTGTGTGTGAAAGAGAAAGAGAGAGAGAAATTGGGAGAGAGAGAGAGAGAAAGAGAGAGAGAGAGGGAGAGAGATATGGACCCCAGCCTCCTCCTGGACCCGGGGGGGCAGGCCCAGGAGCCGGGAACCTCCCCCACTGCCCCTCCCCCTCCCCCCTCCTCCTGTGCCTCTCCATTCACAAACCCAGCCCCGCCCGCCCGCTCCCCGCCGCGGCGGCTTCCCGTGTGCTGCTCGCGCGGGGCTGGGCCGGCGTGGACGCGGGTGTTCTTAAAGGGACAGGGGCCTCCTTTCCTTGAGCTCGTTCCCAACGGTCGGGGCTGATGGTGGGAGAAGGGCCAGTAAGATCAAAAGTCAACTCATTCAGCCCCTAGCCTAGGGAACTAGGGGAGTCGGGAGGTGGAGTGGACCCCCATGAACCCCTCACAGACTAGGCCCAAGGGGAGGGGGAGGTGAACGTCCAAACCCCCTCCTGGCCCCTCCCCATCCTCTGAGCTGCCTAACACTTGGGAGGGGATAGCACTGGAGGAGGGGTATGTGGGTTGCTGCTGACTCCTCCAAGCTTGCTCTCCTCTGCCCCTCACCCCCGTCTTCGGAGCTGGGCTTCTCTAGAATCTCACCCTTAACTCTGATGCACACTGGAGTCTTGGCTGCAGGGGTGGTGTGAAGCGGAGGCAGTAAGAGGGGTGAGGCTTCCTAAATCGGAGGCCTAGGGGAAGAACAGTGTTGGATGATTCTGTGGAACTCCTTATAGGGATTTTGTGGAACTTATAAGGAGTCACCAGCTGAGTAGAGGGGCGTCGCTGGGAGGAGCAAGGCTTGGGATGAGGTGGGAGGTAGAGCCCTGAGGTGTAAAGGGAGCAGTGGATGCTGGGAGAGGCTGGGTGGGGGGAAACTGGGAGAAGTGGGGAGAGGGAAGTGCTGAGAAGGGTGGGGGAGATGCCCAGAGTGGGAGACCTTGAGGGCTGAGGGGGAAGGAAGAGGGAGCAAGGCAACTAGGCTGAGAGGGCTTTTCTTGGATCTGAGTTCATCCTCAGAGTTGAGGAAATAACCTGCCCCCGAACCAGGGGCCCACCCATGATTGCCCACATCTGCGTACACTTGGACTGGTACATTCAAACCCAGACTTCCCTTGTGTGGACAGAAATGCTCAGAATTCACCAAGTCTCTATGAAGACCACGTGCCTGTGACTGCACATTCATGGACACATGTACAGGTTCACATGCCCATTTGAACACACACACATACATATATACTGGACACAGTCACTCTACGCCATAGGCATTGTTCCCACAATACAGGCATGTGTGTCTGCACACATGCACACACATGGATATGTGCGATTAATGTTCACAATAGCCATGTCGCCTAAAGATCTACCCATGCCTTACCCCTCAGGCATGTATATATATATATATATATATATATATACCTGTTAGGGCCCCAAATCCCAAGAAACACATGTGTACACATGATCAAATGCCAAGGCCATATATGTACACACATGATAACACTTGCCTGGACACTCAAAGCAGTCACTTTGAATAGGTGAATAATGATGCACACATGAGTGTGTACATGTATGCAAGTAAACAAAAATACACAGGCTATACAACTGCATATCACACACCCCAACATGTGTTTCTACCTAACATATCACTCAAAAACCTGCACGTACCTAAACTCACACAAACCGGCCTGTCCCACATACAGTCACACCCCACTCCCCAGCACATACGTGCAGACCCTCACTTGCACTCAGATGGTGCACATGAGTACATGTCCCTCTACACATGCACACATACACCCATATACACTCACTTGCCTGCCCTGGTAACACGAGCAAATACACATTCACGAACACACAAATGCAAGTTCTTGTGTGCATATCCTGCACTAACACATGGGAGACCACCCTGTACAGATCTGGCCTCTGCCCCCTCTCATTTCTTTATCTATGTGGAGCCCCATTGCCCCCCCGCCACCTTAATCCACTTGCTAAGTCTTGGCAGAATTCTGAGGCTGCTAACAGCAAGTGGCACCTTGTTCCTTTGTGAATTCATTCATATATTTACTCAGCAAGCATTGAGCACCCACTATATGTCAGGCACTGTTCCTGGCTCTGGGGACCCAGCCTTACTCCTGGCCTCATGCTGGTGGGGTCAGAGTGGGAGAGATGCGGAAAGGCTGTGGAAGATGGGAAGGAGCGTTTCTATGGCTCTTTCCCTCTGGGAAGCCTACCCTGTTCCCATCATCACCATTTGCCTGAGTCTCAGAAGATGAGGGGGAACAGAGCAGAAGGGAGCCCATGCTCTAAGTGGAGGGCACAGCACGCGCAAAAGCGTGGTGGCAGGGATTTGGTTCTAGACTTTCCTATGTGCATCACGACATTTTGCCAGGCCACTCAATGTTTAAAATGTTCCATAAATATTTGATGACTGAATATTGCATATAAATTAGCAAATGCGTTTGAGAGTGAGTTTACCGCACAACTAATAATAATATCTACAACAAGCCCCATCTATCCAGCATTCTATAGGCACACCGTTGAGGACTTTTATGCCCATTGCCCTCTTTAATCCTCAGAGCAATCCATTTTAGAGATGAGGAAAACCGAGGCTCTGGGAAGTTCAACAACTCGCCTGGTGCCACAGAGCCAGAGGTGTAGCTGCCTGACTCCACAGCCTACTGGGAGTGAGAAGTGAAGGTCGAGCCTCCCCTCAGCCCCCAGAACCTGGAGACACCTAAGTCCCTACCATGGGGTGAGAATCTGTCCTGGGATCACCTTTTCCCTTCATCCACTAAGCAAACAGACATATCATGATCTCCCCATTCATCATTGCTTTTCCCCTGCCCCTCTCCCAGGAAGCCTTCACAAATCCCTCTGTCTCTTACTGCCCTGTTTCTGATACCACACAGCCAGGGGGGCCTGCATCTGATCTTTGCTCTCAACAACCTCATAGGATGCCTCCGGTGTTGGCTCTGATTCATCTTCAGGGCTGCAGTCTTAGCCACCTCCCTATCTTGCACCTCACTTGCCTCCCACACACAATGAGCTTCCTCTGTGAGGTGTGAACCAGGACATCCTGAGTCCAGGAGGCCTGGGTTTGAATCCCTAAATCCACTACTTCCGGGAAAGTCCCATATCTTCTTCATTCCTCAGTGTGTCCATCTGTAGAATGGGCACACTAATAGTGCCCGCTGCCTAGGTTTGCTGGAACTCTCCAGTCATATGTGGCACGCAGAGAACTTGGCATGATGCCTGGCTTGTGCAAAGGGTCAATAAGTGTGAGCCAAAGACAGGAAAAATCTGTGATGGTGTTTTTATTAATGGGGACTAAAAGCTTTCTGGAAAGAGGTCCGTGAGTGTAGGACATTTCCTGAGAGCTCACTGCGTTCTCAGGCCTGAGGAGGGCTCAGTAATACATAGGGGGCAAAAGAGATGCCAATTCTTTGGAGGTAAGTGGGCAGGGATGAAAAGTTCAGCACCGTGGACAGTTCAGGGAGGAGACGCTGAGTTCAGCACATTGGACAGCGTCCGCTCCGCGGGACCAGGTCTTAGCGTAGGGCTGCTGGAGGAGGCAATGACGTCATTCCTTCAGTGAACACTATTTAATGGGCACCTACTATATGCCAGGTCTAGTTCTAAGTGGTACCTGGTAAACAACACAGACAGACTATCTGTCAAGTTTCTTGGTGTGTTTTACATCTAAGGCTTCAGTCTGGCTCTGGCTTACTTCTGTCCATGGAGGATGAGAGTCCTCATTTATTCTCTCCCAGATGCAAAGCCAGAGAGACCAGTGTCCTTATCCCAAAGCCCTTGTCTGCTGTCGACATCACATATTAAATACCAAACATCCTAGAATCTATTTCTGAATTCTCTATGCTTTCCTTCCACCACTTGTAGTGTCTTCTGACACCTGATAAGCATGTCCTGTGGGTGGGCTTTCAGCCGCTTCCCCTGATGGCTGGAGTTCTCTATTCCCCCCATTCCCACTCCCAGGGCTGGCAGGTTATGGGCCAGATGCCCCAAGGACTGGAGTCTACCTCAATTAGAATCCAGGGTCGTCCAGGCCAGGGGCACACTTCGAACTCAACCAAATCATAAAAATAGTAATGATACTAGTAATGGTAATGATAATAATAGTAGTAATAACAGTATGATAATGCTGATGCTAATAATAATGAAGAAGAAAGGGGAGAGGGAGGAAGAGGAAGGAAGAAGAAGGGAAGAGCAAGGGGAGAAGAAAGTGAGACCAACTAGGCTTGCCTTGCCCCATTTCCCAGATACAGAAACTGAAGCCCAGAGCCTGGCAGCGCCAATGAGCTCCTGCTCCCACTGCCACCGATTCTGCCCTGGGCCACAACCGCCTGTGCGACCACATTAATCAGTCAGCGCTGATGGGGGCGGGGGGTGGGCGGGGACCGGGGAGACCGCGCGGTCTGCTGACCTGGCGTGACGCGGTATCTCCTGCCCGCCCGTCAGTGGGCACCTCCCCCACTCAGCACTCCCCGCGGTCGCGTCGCTCACGCCCTCCGCGCCCACGTTATAAATAGCTTCGTGCTTGTGACCAGGAGCTCGTGAAGGAGGGGCGGCGCTTCCGCCCTGGTGACCCCGATACCGCAGGCAAGAGGAAGGCAACGGGCAGGGGGAAGGCAGCGGGGCGGAGATGTGATGACGATGACGGTGGTGAAGGCGACAATGACTCGGGTTCCGCTTGCTGATGGGGAAGAGAGAGGCAGAGAGAGACTCGGCTCTTTCTCTGAGCCCCATCCGACCCCCACCGCCCCGAGCCCCTACCTCCAAGCCCTCTTATCCCCTGAGCCCCTTCCCTGAGGCCACCCACCTTCCGTTCCCCTCTCCCTTCCTGAGTCCCCTCCCCCGTCATGAGCCTCCTCCAGCTCTCCGAGCCGCCTTCCCTTAGTCCCCTACCCTCCTCCTCCTCATCCCACACCCTATTCCCCGCCATGAGCTTCCTGCCCTGAGGCCCCTTCCCTGACTCCCCATTCTTCTCTGCGCCCCGTCTCCCACCCTGAGTCTGCCCCTCCTCTCTCTGAGTCCCCAGTGATGAACATATATTGATGTCCTCACCCTGAACTTTCTGAAGGGGCCCGGGGGCTCACTGTTAGAGCCAGAGCTCTCCGGCAATCTCCCACTGCTTGTGGACCCCAACTGAGCCCATTACCCTCTGGCCCAGAGAGACTTAGGGAGGAGGAAAGGGGGAGAGATAAGGGACTGGGAACAAGAAAGACAGAGACAGAGGGAGGAAGGGAAGAAGAGAGACAGAAAGACATGACAAGGGGATGACAGGGGTGGAGAGAAACAGAATCGGAAGGAAGGAGACAGGGAGAGACCGCCTCCCTAGAGGAGAGGATGGAGGACAGACCTTGGACAACTGGCTTCCCCTCTGAGCTCTGCCCTTGGTCTGTAAAAAAGGGACACAGAGAGGGAGTTGCAGAGTGGGGCACAGGTTCGGTCATACCCCAGTGAGTCCCTCAGATCTCCCAGGGCCTGGCACCTACCTCCCCTCTGGTTCCCACCCCCAGCTTTTCTCTCCCAATCCTGCCTCTCCTCTCTGCAACATCTGCCCTGCCTGCCCTCCCTAATGAAAATCTGTGTGTCTCTCTGTGTCTCTGACTATCATGTCTTATCTCCCCTCACTTCTTCCTCCCTCCTTTTCCTTTCTCTCCTCATGTTGGTCCCTCCGTGTATGTGGCTTTCTGAGCCTCTGTGTCTCTCCCATCATTCTCCCTCCCCGCCCTCCCCCTGCACCCTCCTCCCCCTTCACAGAGTCATCAGGTTTGCAAGCTGGAGGTCCCCCAGGAGGGAGGCCTGGAGCTACTGCTGGACACAGTCCTAAGTGCCCCTGAGCCTCACTCAGTCCCAGAGATGAGGGGCTGGGTGGCTGAGCTCTCTGTGGTCTGGGTGGGGCTGAGGCTATGAGAGGGGGCATGTGGGACAGGGGTAGGGACCCTCTCCCGCAAGAGAGGGACTTTTGCATGTGCAGTCACGTGCCTTGAGTGGGAAGGTGGGGAAGACAGGACTCGATGACTGATTTTGGATGTGGGGGAAAGAGAAAGAGAGAGACAGAAATGGAAGCCCAGAGAGGGAGGTTCACTTGCCCAGGGTCACACAGCACCATAATCTGAACCCAGCCCCACCTGACTCCATGCTGAACAAGGGCTCACCTTTCCCGATGACCAGTCAAGGGCTCTATCTGCGTTCTACCTCCCAAACCCAAACCCAGGTATGGTGGGCATAATGCCCAACCCATTTGCATTTAAAATCTGGGTCTTGGGGTGGTGGTGGTGTTGGCATAGGAAGGCACTCATTCCCTCTTCTGCTCTGCAACTCTGGGGAGCTCACTCAGTGTTTCTGGGTATCAATCCCCACCCCCAACCTCATCCTCCCCACAGTCTGTCTGCAACAGGAACAAATAGTATTTACTGACAAGTGTTTAGAACCACTCTACTTCCCCCACACTTGATGAGAGTTCTCTCTTCACTGGCTCCATTCAGGTGCTTTTTAGAGGAAGAAATTCAAGTGATGAGGACAGAGAAATGAATCCCATATGGGAGGCTGGATCCCAGATAGGAGGCTGTGGCACTTGCCCAGAAAAAGGCTGAACTTGACTCTCAAAAAAACAGAAGAAAGAATAGAAACGCAATTCTGATTCTAGGAATTTATCCTTCAACTTACTAGCACACCCTCTTTCAGACATACTGAGAAAAAGAAAGGTTCTGCAGGGGTGTAGAATGCTACCATTTGTGTAGGAAATAAAATAATGCACATGTGCACATGATTGCTGATGCATCTCTAGTACCACAAGGAATTGGTACTGTTGATTGCATTCAGGAGGGAGAGTGAGAGCTGGAGTAGAAAAAGCCTATCTTCATTGTATGATCTTTCAGTTGCTCTGGATTTTGTAAAATGTGGGTGTATTGCCTACTCAGACAAAAATATTCATTTGAAAATGTTAAAGGGAGAAGAAATATAGAAATCAAGAGAGAGGTCTCAGTTTGGGAGCAGGTTTCAGGTGCGAGTAGAGAGTAATGGTAGAGAAATGCATTGGGGGCAGATGCAGAGTTTGAGAGGTAATGAAAATGAAAGTTTAATGTCCTGTGAGAAAATCTAGTAAAGAGTGGAATTGCTTTGAATCACTTGGGGTTGTGGGGTTATGTGAATTATGAAGAGACTGGACCACGTGGAACCCTGAGGTATATTTGGGTTTCACCTTTCACGGGCAAGTTGGGCTGGACAAGCTCTAACAACCTACTGGCCAGGACTGGGATATCTCTACGTGCACTATGGAGTCAGCTCTCTGGGTTGTTTTTTCCCACCTTGCCCAGTCCCCTTTGAATATGGGACTCTAAACCCTGGAAGCATTCAGTAGGACAGGCTGAGCTGGACAATTCGCGGAGAATTCTCACTGGTCTAACAGGGGGATGGGAATCATTGGAGATTGTTTTCTCCTTTCTCCCCTACCTCCTCCTCCCCAACTCCCCTCCTCCTTCTGAAGCAATCCTGGAGGACTTCCTGTAAGAAGCCTCTCCTGCCATCTGCCCAGCTCCTTCTTTTGAATCTTGTTCAATTTTGGTGAAGTCACAACTGGAGGGAGGGAGCTCTAGGGGAGTTTGATGGGGAGGAGGGTGGGACATGGACTGCTCCCAAGTTCCAAACTTCCTTCCACCCCAGGTCTGCCTGTGCTCATCTGTCTGATGGCTTCTCTCTCTCTCCCTCTCATCCCTGCCTCCCTCCTCTCCCTATTTCTCTTCCTCTCATTGTCTCTGCCTCTGTCTCTGATTTTGCCTCTGTCTTTATCTTGTTTTTTTTTTGTTGTTGTTGTTTTGTTTTGTTTTGTTTTGTTTTTTAAATCTGTTCGGTCTCTTTACTGGCCTCTTTTGCTCTCTATTTTTTGCCTCTCTTCTCTCTGTCTCTTTCTTTCTGTATCTCTCTCCTCTCTCATTATGTCTCTATTTTCATGTGTCTCTCTGTGTCTCTTTCTCTCCTCCCCAACTCTCTCCCTGTCTCCCTTCCCTCTCTCTGTCTCTCTCCACAGTCAAAAAAGCCAAGTTTGATGGTGCCCAAGGTAAGTGGCCTCTGTTCCTGTCCTCTCCTGTGTTGTCTGTCTGCCTGTCCATCTCTTGGAGAGACAGGAGAGGGGGTCTGAGCCAGTGACGGGGAACTTGGGCTCTATGTCTGCTGAGCATCACAGAGAGTGTCAGACTTGATCTAGGGTTCCAGCAGTCTTCCCAGCCATCCCCTGAAGACTCCAGTGGGAGTGGGGCTCACCCTGAGCCAATGGTGCTTCCCAGGATCCTAAGAGATAGGGTGGGGACACTTAGATTAGGCTGCAGGTGAGAAAAGTGAGGTTCAGAGAGGCAAAGGAAGTTTCCTATGTCCAAGGATATTGTACGTAGTCGTTTCTAAGCATCAGGATTAGGTATCCCCAAATTCCGCATCTCCCTGCACCAAGGCCCCTCCCTTGTGCTCTGAGGGGCTGAGGGTGGGGCTCTGGGGGCCTGGCCTGGGAGTGGAGGCACAGAAGCACCTCAGGGTGTTGGACCTGGGATGGGCCCAAGAACTCACAGCCCCTGGGGGATCATAGGGGTGTTATCGAGAGCTTGGGAAGGGGCATGGGGGAGTCCCTGAGCCCTTGCACTGACCTCTGCTCTCACCGCCACAGAGAAATTCAACACATATGTGACCCTGAAGGTGCAGAATGTCAAGAGCACGACCATTGCCGTACGGGGCAGCCAGCCCAGCTGGGAGCAGGATTTCATGTTGTGAGTCTGCAGCGACTGGACCTGAATGGCCACACCCCCTGGCACAGCCGGGCACTTTGCTGGTCCTGCAGGGCACAGCCGGACACCCGGGTGTCGTCTGGGACTCCCTTCGCTCTTCCTTCAGCCCTATGTCCAGCCATCAGCTTTGCCTCCAAAGCACTTCCCGAATCCAATCACTTCCCTTTGTCTCCGAGGCCACCAGCCAAGTCCCCTCTGCCCGCCAGCCTCCACCCTGGCCTCCTGCTGCCATCCACCTCCTGCAATCTGTTCTCTTCCAGGCAGCAAGGGGGATATTTTTAAAATTGCAAGTCACATCCGGTCACTCTCCAAACTTGCCTGGGGCTTGTGGCTCATCAACCTAAGAACAAAGCCCATATTCGTCCCTGCAACCCCCCAAGGCCCGGCCCCTGTGACCTCACACCAGTATCTTGCTTCATCTCTCCTGCCTCACCTGCCCCAGATACACCCACCTCTGCACTGTTCCTCCAACATGTCCAGCTTGTTCCTGCTCCAGGACCTTTGCTTTTGTTCTTCTTTCCCCGTCTCTCCCCATCCCAGCTGACTCCTTCTGTCCTTTGGGTCTCAGCTGTGTCACCTCCTCAGGGAAGTCTTCCCGACCACCACCCTCAAGCTGCAATTGAACAGTAATTTCAGGCCTTGCCACCAATTGTTATTCTATTCATTTGTGTGATTTTTGACACCTTTCTGGCCCCTTCCCCTGGACTATGGGCTCCACGTGGGTAAGGCCCTATTGGTCTCTGTTCCCACTGTGATCTCCATGCCAAGCACAGAGCCTGGCACACAATAGGTGCTCGATAAATATTTGTCTAATAACTGAATGAATTCATGACCTGGACCCTCCCCTCAACCTGGAGCTACTCGGGGCCTCCTATTACATCCCACCTACTCTGATGATGGCCAACATGTGCCATGCCTTCTTCTAAGGCTTTGATTAAATCAATTTTGCTTATAATCCTGGGAGGGAGGGTGCTAACATAATCTTTATTTTACAGGTGAGGAAACAGAGGACCAGAGGGGCAAAGCCACCTGCTCAGTGTCATATAGCCTGTACCTGGCAGAGCTGGGATTTGGACCCAGGCAGCCCTCAATCCCTGAGCAGAGCCTGGCTGGGGACTGTCACTAGTGGAGGCCATGAGGGAATCTAGAGTTGGGATTCTGGAGCAGAGGAGCACTTGGGGAAGGAAGAAAGGAGCTGGCTCTACAATTCTAGGAAAATGTGAAGGGGGCAGGACAGAGTGGTCCCCAACTCCCCCTAAAGCCAGTTACTGAATGACCAGGTCACGGTCAACAGATATATTCAAGGAGAACATTCCTTGAGATAAATCTCTGGTAAATTGGTAGATTCAGTGAATTGAACATTCACCAAGGTTTACTACCAAATCTGCATATTTCCAGGATGGGGCCTGCAGGGAAAGTTCTTAGAGGTGTAATCGTTCACATGCTCAAGGGTGTCTTCATATGATTGGGTAGAGATGACACTGGGAAGGATGGAGGCACCACGAATGCCCTTATCTTGGGGTAATAGGGAGCCATGGAGGGCATTTGAGCCTCTTCCTCACTTAACCAGCATTCTCAGGATCTGAGGGCTAGAGGAAGGACCAGGTGATTTGGGGCTACAGGAGACATGTGACACCTGTCCCCATTCCTTCTTCCTCAACTTGGAATCCTGGTTCAGCTGTGATACCCTGAGCATGTAACTTAGTCCTTTGGCCTCAGTTTCCCCTCTGTAAAACAAGAACTACTGTGTTACCTTCCTGACTAGGACTCACCCAGACCTGGGTTTGAATTCTAGTTGGTCATGTGTCCAAAGGCGAGTGACCTGACTTTTCTGAGTCTTCATTACCTCTCTCCACAGTGAAATTAACCGCCTGGATTTGGGGCTGACGGTGGAGGTATGGAACAAGGGTCTCATCTGGGACACGATGGTGGGCACTGTGTGGATCCCTCTGCGGACCATCCGCCAGTCCAACGAAGTGAGTGGTGGGATGAGGGCTGGATAGGAGTGCCTGGGAGGGGCCCAGAGGTCAGTGGTCTGAACAAGATGGACATCTATCTCCATCCCCTGACAATGTTCATGTAGACATCCAGGGCTGCAGTGGCAGCTCCAGTCACCAGGGTTTAAACTCCTTCCATCTTGTCGCTCTGCCTTTCTCCTCATGTGGCTTCCACCTCATGGCCCAAGGTGGATGCTCAAGGATTACCATTACATCTGCATTCCAGTCAGGGGAGGGGTTTGCACTCCTAATTAAGGGCCCAAACTGGAAGCTGGCTGTCATTGGCCAGAACTGTCATGTGGCACCACCTACCTGCAAGGGAGTCTGGAAAATGTAGTCTTAAGCTGCGTAGCCCTGGGCCCAGCTAGAAATGCATCCCTATGGAAGAAAGGAGAAGGGATATTGCAAGCAACTAGCACTTTGTGCCCAGATGGGCATCAGGGAGTTTACGCCAGTCCCAAAGAAAATAACCTTGGCCTCCTCTCTAACCTCCTGGCCTTAAATTTCACCCTCTCCACTTGGCACCTAAGATCCAATCCTGCCCTCCCTGCCCATCACCCTTGGGAGGCCTTCCAGATGACACCAACCCACTTTGCGAGCCTTATTTCCCCCACACCTCAACCTACACTCCTCACAGGCCCCAGGGATAGCTTCTGAACTTTCACATATGCTGTTCCCTGGGTTTCAGGTGTCCTCCTTTCCATCACCCTTAAGCCCAGCTCCCTTGCCCTCTCCTCCAGGAAGCCCTCCCTAATTTCCGCCTGGATGCCTCACCTCCCCTCCCTCCTTCTGGCCTGGCCCTGACTTCATAGTGTTGCGGGTGTCTGTGTCAGGCTCTATCTCCTGTGACTGTGGGCTTCTCAGGCATTGCCCAATGTGGACCAAGCTTAGAGCAGGCACCAGGTAGGGTTTATTTTTTAATGAATAAATGGAGATGGAGGAAAGAGGCGCAATAGTCCAGGCAAGTCCAAAAGGAAGGCTTGTGGGTGACCCAAAATTTCCTCAGTGACCCTCCAAGTGTGAGGAAGGCCTAGTCACCTGGGACAACCATGACCTATGCAAGGGACCCTGGACTACTCCCCTATCACTGCCAGCCTTTCCCTGGGGCTGCAGAAAGAAGATTCTGCAGAGCATCATTCTCATTTCAGAGATGAAGAAACTGAGGTTCAGAGTGGACCCCACCTGCTTAAGGGCTCATTTCCCTGAACCAAGGGGGACTGGTTCATTCACTCAGGGGGTATCCTCCCTGAATGGTGGGAGGATCAGGTCTTTTATCTGAAGTCGGGGCCCCATAACCCCTCATTAGGGATGAGGAGTGCTGTGCAAGGCCGGGACCGCCCCTACCTGACCCTACAGGTCTCTCTCTCTGGGTCCTTGCTTCTGGGTTCCCTGGACCCACCATGTTGCCCTGGATTGAGACCTTCCTTCTCTGAGTCTTGGTTTCCTCATCTAAAGTGGGGACATGGCCCTTGCTCTTGGGGTAAGGGTAAGACGGGGTGAGGGAGACATTTCATTTGAGAATAGGGAGCCTGTTGGTCGGTGTGCAGCAGATACGTTACCCACCACGCCTCACCCGGAACCCTAACCCCTGTTACCCCACCCACACCCCAGGAGGGCCCCGGAGAGTGGCTGACCCTGGACTCTCAGGTCATCATGGCGGACAGTGAGATCTGCGGCACTAAGGACCCCACCTTCCACCGCATCCTCCTTGACACCCGCTTTGAACTGCCCTTAGGTGAGTGTGGCGGGGGGTTGGGTGGGGTGGGACCCTCACCCAGCCCCAGGAGAATGGTCAGGTCTAGGTGGGTCCAGACAACACTTTATTCTGAGGATGAGGTTCCCCCTCCCAAGAGGAGAGTCTCCTGGGCTACAGCAAGTCAGCAGGGATGTGTGCCTGCCGCACGCAGAGTACACTCCAGCTCCTGCAGGTCACCAGTGGGCTGCAAGTGCTTTTCAACCTATGGGGCTCAGGTCTGAGCTGTCTTAGCTGGTCCTTGGTGAGGTCTTAGGCTGCAGAAGTGAGCTGGATATGGAGAAGAGACAGACAAAGGCAGAAAGACAGAGACAGAGAAATGGAGAGAGAGAGAGAGAGAGAGAGAGAGAGAGATATGTAGAGATCAACAAAGGCAGAGACACAGAGAGGCCTCTTTACCTTTCCTGGAAGCAGCTCAGTCCTCCCACATCATCCTTCCAAGAACCCATGATGTCCCCGTCCTGGTAATGCTAGGATGCAGCTCCTCTCCCATCCTCCACCCATTCCCAAGGCAGTTCTGGGTGTGTGGTGGAGAGGGGGTGTCAGGGGTCCTCCTTTCCTGTCCTCCTTTCCTCTCCCCCACCCACTGGAGACCAGCCCCATAGGCCTGCAGGATGCCCTGGCTGGAGGCTGAGGGGCAGGGAGGGGCTTCCAGGTTCATGGCCAGGTCTCTGCTTCCAGACATCCCTGAGGAGGAGGCACGCTACTGGGCCAAGAAGCTGGAGCAGCTGAATGCCATGCGGGACCAGGATGAGGTGAGCGTTGGCATGGGGGCTCTTTTCTCCCCCTCTCTCTCTCTCTCTCTCCCGCTCTCTCTCCGTGTCTCTCCCTGTCTTCCACTCTCTGTCTCTGTTTCTCTTTCCACTTGTCTTTCCCTGTGTCTGTGTCTCTAACTCTTTGTAACCTGACTAAATCAGTGACCCATGTGGTCCAGTCTCGAACCAATGATGGCATCAAGGAACATATGGTCCACCAATGACATGACAATTTCAATCGAGTCGAGTTGTGTATTTACCAAATACCGTCAAGGAGATACACCCTCTTTCTGCCCCTCACCCCTCAATTCCTTGAGTCACACTTTCAGGCTTTCTTCTTTTTATAAATTTATTTATTTATTTATTTATTTTGGCTGTGTTGGGTCTTCGTTTCTGTGCGAGGGCTTTCTCCAGTTGCGGCGAGCGGGGGCCACCCCTCATCGCGGTGCGCGGGCCTCTCACTGCGGCGGCCCCTGCCGTTGCAGAGCACAGGCTCCAGACGCGCAGGCTCAGTAGTTGTGGCTCACGGGCCCAGTCGCTCCGCGGCATGTGGGATCCTCCCAGACGGGGGCACGAATCCGTGTCCCCTGCATTGGCAGGTGGATTCTTAACCACTGCGCCACCAGGGAAGCCCCAGGCTTTCTTAAAAGTTCTCCTCCCCCAGCCCCAGCCCTAGCCTCTGTACCTCTGTTCTTCCATGCCATTCCCCTTCTTCTACACTCTATATTTTCACAGTTCAAAGACCCAATGTGGCCCAGAAGACAATCTTCAGAAGGTGAGGGCAGGGAAGAAATAGCAGGCAAGGCTAGAACACCCTTTAGCGGGAGGTGGAGGGCAAAGGGGCAACGCTCACATGTTAGCAATTTTGGTCCAACCTGAGTTCTCATCACCTTTCTTCAGCTCCCCGCGTCGGTGTTTTCTCTCTCTTTCCTCTGTTTCTTTCCCTCATCTGTGTCTCTTTTTCTTTTTTCTATATCTGTTTCTCATGGTCTCTGTGTCTCTCTCTCCCTCTTTCTTTCTCTGTGGACATCTGTATGCTTCTCCTCCAGAAGGAGAGGATTTAGGAGGCGGGGGAAGTCAGGATAGAACAGAACAGAGGACCATCTTGATCCCCTGGCTTCTGGCACCCCCCTGAGACAAACCCTCTCTCCTTCCCTCCCCCTCAGTATTCATTCCAGGATGAACAAGACAAGCCTCTTCCTGTCCCCAGCAATCAGTGTTGTAAGTACTTCTCAATTCCTTCCTGGGCTTCAGCTGAAGCCCTCCTCCCTCCTCTACCCCATGACTGTCCTGTGTAATGAACGGGTCACTCGTCTCCAGAGATATGCGTCCTAAGAGCACACAGTATCCCCTCACAGTGCAGTGGAAAGAAAAAGGGATGTGGCACTTGGGTTTGAGTCCTGCCGTACTGTGTGGCCGCAGGCATGTCAGGGTCCCTCTCTGATCCTTAGAGTCCCTCACTTTGAAACAGGGGCACCTGACAGCCCCCTGCATTCTGATGGTTTTTGGAAGGACCCAGAACATCTGGAGGCTTGAAAAACACTTTGAAGACTCTTCAGTTCCATTCATTAGATCCTGGATGAGGACTTATAACTCATTCATCAAACTTCCACGAGGCCAACACAGACCCCCCCAAGCAGCCCACACTCAGATGGTGCAGACAGACAATCCTGCCAACACATGTATAATAGGCGCCCATTTACTTAGATAAAGAAACTGAGGCCCAAGAGGAGAAGTGACTTGCCAAAGTCACACACCTGGCAGGAGGCGGAGCCAGGGTTTGAACCCAGGTCAGAGGGACTTACAAGTTTGCTTCTCTCTCCAGTGTGCTACATCTATTAATTATGATGATGATCACCATGTTTCTCTGTATATTGTCCCTCCACCAAGGCAGAAATTTTCAGGAGTGTCTATCCTCCTGTGGACACTCAGATGCCCCCAGAGCAGGTCTCCACGGGTCTAGATGACTTTCTCCTAAAAGTGCCCTCCAAGTCCTCTGAAGTGAGGAGGAAGTGAAAATCATATAGTCTCAGGACAAAACCCCCACCCATGACACTTGACCCCTACCCCACACTTCAACCTCTTTCTCCTTTTCCATCTGCTTCCGCATCCTCCTTTCCTCCCCTCTCACAGTCTCCCCTGTATCCGTCGTCCACCTCCCCCCTCCCCATATGCCCAGGATATGTGATGATGGAGCCTGGTGGAGGGAGGGGCTGGGGGAACTGCAGTTGGGAGACCTCATTCCTATACTAACTTGGGGTGTGATATGGAGAAAGTCCCTTAACTTCCCTGCCTGGGGAGGGGTCATCACTGCCCTGAAGAAATTACAACCCCGCTCTCTGGTGAATGGGGTCACTGAAGGACTGTGGTGGGGGCAGAGCCAGGCACGGCGGGGGCAGGAACTGATGACAAACAGCACCTGGGCAGGTGACCTGAAGCAAGAGGTGGGTTCAATTTGAGAATGGAGACCTACCACCCAGCGTTTACCTCTGAGTTCTCTTGGGACTGTTTTACCATCCCCATTTCACGAAGGAGGCAGCCAAATGTCAGAGGAGTCAGAATTCTGGTCCAAGTGGTTTTTCTGAGATGCCAGATGCTGGGGATGAGGTGATGAAGATGTAGTTCTCTGCCTGGTCCTGATGCTCAGGCTGTGTGACTTTAGGCTTTTCACTCTACCTCTCTGAGCCGTCTTCACCTATAAAAGGATAAGAATGATTAAAAATAAAAACCCACCCAACAGGGGTGTTTCAAAGTTGAGGATTTCCAGTTCAGTGTTTCTTTCATTATCTGGGGGATGGGGGAGGGAAGGAATGAGGAGTGCTGACCCCAAACTTCAGAGTTGGAAAACCCTGGGTCCAAATGCCCTCTTTATTACGCCCTGGCTGAGCCTGTGGTCTTGTCAAAAAATGGGGGTATCCTGCCTTCCTCCCAGGGTGGTGAGTGAAGGTATAACAAAAGTCAGTGGTTAAAGTGATACTCGGGGAAGATACACAGGGCAGAAGGGGATGGGGTCCTGGGTTGGGAGAAGGAGATGGGGAGGATGCGGGAGCCCCCCTCCCCATGCCTCCCCCTCTGCTTTCTCCCTTTTATTATCTCTGCCCCTTCTCTTTGTAGGCAACTGGAATTATTTTGGCTGGGGTGAGCAGCAGAGTAAGTACTCAGCTTGATGTTCTGGGAGGCCATGGGGAGGTGGGCGCCTCGGCGACCCTGAGGCCCCCGCCCCGTTGCTCAGGGAAATGGGGAGCCTGTGGCTGGCACACTGGGGCCAGAGGACTGGCACGACCCCTCTTGTGCCCTCCTGCCCCCTGATCACTAACGTCTGTTTGAGGGTCCTGCTCTGTCTGGTGGGGAGTGGGTAACGCCACCCTGGGTGGGAGGATTCAGCTGGGACGAGTGGGCATGTAGACGGGAAAGCTGCCTGTCTCCAGCTGGGCACTGTGAGCCCCCCACCCCCTGCTCCCCAAGTATAACCTCATCTCCTCTCCTGTGATTCCCTTCCTCTTTTTGTCTCCCCACCTTCCTCCTCTACCTGGAGCCCTCCTCCAGCCCCAATGTCACTCAGAGGCTGGTGGGCAGGGAGGGAAGAGGGTGTCAGACAGAGCAGCTGGGCAAAGACCCCCCAGACAGATATCACCCTGGAGACCTCAGCTCCCAAAGCCCCCCCAACACACACACACACACCTTCCTCCAATTTGCCCCCAGGGGAAAGAAACAAGCTACCTCCCCCAAAATTGGATGACCATTTTTCTCCTTAAGGAATAGCTCCCTTTTGCCCATGCCCTTTTCAGAGAAATCCAGTCCTCTAGTCTAAGCGTGAATCTACCTCCTAATCTCTACTCCATCAACTGGGGGGCCTTCCACCCCACCCCCATATCCTGATGGACAAGTTGCACCCCACCCTCCCTCCAGGAGCAGGAAAACTGTTTACAAATACAGTTGACCCTTGAACAACATGGGTTTGAACTGTGCGGGTCTACTTATATGTGGGTTTTTTTCAATAAATACTACTACAGGACTATACAGTCCCTGGTTGGTTGAATCCATGGATGCAGAATTGTGGATCCGGAAGGCCGATTATAAAATCACATATGGATTTTCAACTGCACGGAGGGTTGGCGTCCCTAACCCTTGCATTGTTCAAGGGTCAACTGTATTTTGATCCAGAAGAATTTGTCAAAAACAAGTCAATCAGAAGCAAAGTTAGCCAAAATAAGCATTTGGCAGACAGCTAAGCTTGATCAAAACCAGTCTGCCACAAACAAACAATACAGTAAAAAAAAAAAAAAAAAAAAAAAAAAGACATTTTGGATTAAAACCAGTTTAGCAAAAGCTCATAATTGGGTCAAGAAGAGCAAAGACAATTAGGCCAAAAGCAGGCCACTTTGTCAAAACAAAAGTGGCTGAAAATGCCTTATCCAGAAGCAGGCAATTTGGTCAAAAACGATTTGGTAAAAAGCAGAGTCTGGGTAAAAGCAGAAAGAATCCAAGAGAAAGCAATCTGCCCCTCAAAAACAGACAATTTGTCAGAAAAAATTAATTTGGGGAACATGCACAGAGCCTCATGTGATTTGGTTGGAAACATCTCAGTCCGGTCAAGGGCAATATGGTAGGCTATAAACCCAAATAATTGGGTAGAAAACAACTTGGTCAGAGGGGCGATTTGGTGATATTGACAAATTGTCCCCAGTTTCATGATCCCCCACTTTAGGCCTTTATGGCTTCACAGTTTCACCCTGACGCCCACAAATCTGAGTTGCCGAAATTCACATCTGCTTCTGCCCTTGATGCCAGTGCTGTCAGAGCGCAGCGCATCAGAAGGTGGCCACATGGCAGCGACAGGATAAAAAGCTTGCCAGTCACAATGGCTCAAGTCAAATGAGAAACCAGGAAACCAGAGCTACTTTGGTAAGGCCAGCTTTGCTGGCCAAAAATGAATTTAAGGTTTTTCTGAAGGCAAAATAGGGAATGAATCAAATAGCTAGATCTACATGAAGTATGAAATTAATTTTTTAACAGTTTACCACATTAAAATTTTTTGACCTATTCTTTTAATATATAGAAATAGACTCTATTAGTGGGAAAAGAATTAGAAAGTTAAAATCAAGCAAAAAAATTGGGAAAAGAGCAAAAATACTTAAAGGCATAAAAAGTACAAGCCACCCCCTTGGTGTTTAAAATCACCAGTAAATTGATACCATGGCCAAGCACACCGTGGGCTTCCCAGTCGGGTAGTTAATTTTGGGGATGCTCACTTCTTTTCAGCTCAATGGTTGTTTTCTAAATAAATTCAGTCTTTCCTGTTCCCACCACAATCCCACATCCTTTGAGACTGTTTTCTTTTTCCTAAAAAAGAAAATCTGTTTTCCATTTACTAAGGAAAGCAAACCGAACTGAAACATCCTTTAATTCTTACTAAACACTTGAAGTTTGGCAACCCCTCCCTGTTCCATTAGAGTGATAGATTCTGGGCATGTGGTAGTCTTGCCAACCTAAGAATCTGATCTTTTTGAGGGAGGCAGCACCTTGGCAGAGCCCCTTCTTTGTTCCTGCGCATGTGAGTTCCGGGCTTGGGTCCCCATCCTCAGATATCAAGGAATCTCTGAGGGTTAAAGGGCATTTATATTCTACCTTGTGCTCTTGATCCTTCAACTTCCCCATGAGAGTCTGTGTGACTCCTGTTATGGGAAGCCTGATGGAAAACCCAATATTGTTTTCAGAGACCCTGGACTTCATTAAAAGTCCATTTTCACATTTGAGCCAAAAGACACCTTCCAATTTGTCCCTGTCCTCCTCACATTGTAGAACCTACCGTGGACCCCAGACTCTAGGTCCAGTTTGACCCACATACAGCAAAGCAGGGTTTTCACTTCCCTTCTTCTTTTTTTAAAATAGATCTTTATTGGAGTATAATTGCTTCACAATACTGTGTTAGTTTCTGTTGTACAACAAAGTGAATCGGCCATATGCATACATATATCCCCATATCCCCTCCCTCTTGCGTCTCCCTCCCACCCTCCCTATCCCACCCCTCTAGGTCGTCACAAAGCACTGAGCTGATCTCCCTGTGCTATGCGGCTGCTTCCCACTAGCTAACTATTTTACATTCGGTAGTGTATATATGTTGATGCTACTCTCACTTCACCCCAGCTTCCTCCTCCCACCCCGTGTCCTCAAGTCCATTCTCTATGTCTACGTCTTTATTCCTGCCCTGTCACTAGGTTCATCAGTACCATTTTTTTTTAAGATTCCATATATATGCATTAATGTACGGTATTTGTTTTTTTCTTTCTGACTTACTTCACTCTGTATGACAGACTCTAGGACCATCCACCTCACTACAAATAACTCAGTTTCGTTCCTTTTTATGGCTGAGTAATATTCCATTGTATATATGTACCACATCTTCTTTATCCATTCATCTGTCAGTGGACACTTAGGTTGCTTCCATGTCCTGGCTATTGTACATAGAGCTGCAATGAACACTGTGGTACATGAGTCTTTTTGAGTTATGGTATATGCCCAGTAGTCACTTCCTTTATTCTAAAGCCTATACCTCTATTAAAATGACCCAAGATCCTTCATTCCTTCTGGTAGATTCCTCTTCTTGGGTTAGCAATCAGTGAAGACCCCCTAAACCTGAGAGACTGTGTTGGCCTCCATTGCGTGCTCTCCCTCTCCCTCCCCTCCTCACTGTCTCCCCTCGCCTCCTCTCTCTTCCAGATGAGGACCCTGACAGCGCAGTGGATGACCGTGACAGTGACTATCGCAGCGAGACGAGCAACAGCATCCCGCCACCCTATTACACTACGTCCCAGCCCAATGCCTCGGTCCACCAATATTCTGTCCGACCACCACCCCTGGGTTCCCGGGAATCCTACAGTGACTCCGTGCACAGTTATGAGGAGTTCTCTGAGCCACGGGCCCTCAGGTAGTCACAGTGGAGTGAAGGATTCGCGTGTGTGTGTGTGTGTCCAGCTCTATCTCCTGGAGGGGAGAGAGGAACAGGGGGTTGGAGGGAGCTGGGGGTGAAGGTAAGTGGGTTCTAGGGAAGCAGCATCCATACTTTCTTACAGGCAGTAAAACCTTTTCTTTACCCAAAATCTTGCAAGAAAACTCCCCAAGCTTGATTAAAGGGGGTCTGCTTTGGCTGAAGAAAGAGACGGAAGTCAGGAAGCCCCTGAGAGGTTCCCCTGAAATAGGGGGGCTCTTTGGCACTCCGCTTAAAAGCCCCTGGTCCCTTTGTACTCTCTAACTGTTCAGGGGAGGAGGTGAAAGGAGGAAGAGATGAGCGTTAATAGGGATGGGAGGTGAGGCACATGATGTTGGAAAGACTCCCAGCAAGCAGCTGACTTGTGGCCCTGGGGTGGTCCTACCTAGCCCTCCTGGTGACGCCTGACTCTGTGTTCCTGACCAGCAGGCATGGGCACAGTGACCTGGGAGCTGCTCAGTCCAGCCACCATCACTACTCTTTTCAAAGTAGGCTGTCCCTAGACCTACCCCACAGGTGGGTCCCCTGGCTTGCAAGGGTGCAGTGTGTTGGTCCTTGAGCCTGTGAGACTGAAACTTGTGCCTGTTGCTGCCCCCCACCCATCGCTGACCTGATCGCCCCAGTCCTGGTTTCTTAACAGAACAATAGCAAACATGATATTAAACAGGTTGGCTATCTGTAAAGCACTTAGGGTGGTGCCTGAAAGTGCTACGTAGTGACTGTTAGATAAACAGCGCAAATAGTAGTATTCGGAGCTAACTATGTGCCCAGCTCTGGTCCAGCATCTTCCCTTCATCATCTCATTTCATTCTCTGGTTGGGAGTATTATTGGTTGCATTTGACAGATGGGGGATCAAGGCACAGAGGGGTTAAGTCACTTGTCTGAGGTCACACAGCTGGTAAATCATCATAAAGACTAGTGTTTATGGTGAACCCACTGGGTGGAAAGCAGTGGCCTGGTGAATTTTTTTTTTTTTTTTGATTGTTTTGATTTTTGGCTGCGCTGGGTCTTCGTTGCTGCGCACGGGCTTTCTCTAGTTGCAGCGAGCAGGTACGGGGGCTACTCTTCGTGGTGGTGCCCGGGCTTCTCATTGCGGTGGCTTCTCTTGTTGCAGAGCACGGGCTCTAGGCGCGCGGGCTTCAGTAGTTGTGGCTCGTGGGCTCTAGAGCGCAGGCTCAGTAGTTGTGGCGCACGGGCTTAGTTGCTCCACGGCATGCGGGATCTTCCCCGACCAGGGATCGAACTCGTGTCCTCTGCATTGGCAGGCAGATTCTTAACCACTGCCCCACCAGCGAAGCCCCGCCTAGTGGATTTTGTGTCATGGGTCTTCTTGCAAAATATTTGCTCCCCAAAGAATACATTTCGTCCATTAAAGTATGAGCAGGATGAAAACTTTGAGGGCTCTTTACTCCCTTGATGTTGAACCTATACTTCTATTAATATGACCCCCCAAATCTCTTTAAGATATTAGGCTCAGTTCACACATACACCAGGGCCTCCTATTTGTGTGAGACCTTGATATACCAGATTTGGAGGTTAACCCTATAACTTAGGTCCAGGACTAGGCTGGGGTGAGCGTGGTATGCTTGAAGTTGCCTCAAGTACAAAGCTTAAGAGGGTGCCAAGAAACTCAGTCCTCAAGATAAATAATATATTAATGCAATATTTTAAAAAATCAAAATGGATGCCAAAAAAATCCAGGAAAAAAATATCACCAAAATGTTCCTTTGTAAGTGTAGATGTTCTTGTATGTAAGTTATACTTCAATGAAATTTCTAAAAATCAAATCTAAAATATACAAATTTAAGTTAAAACATGATCTGACTCTGCACTTGCAGGACTCAGCCTCACCTACCTCATTCTGATCCTAGTCCTCCTATATCTAGTGTATAAGCAAGAAAAATAATGATGGTTAATTGAGCACTTACTATGTGCTAGGTATTCTAATATGTCCCAAATAATATGCTTATTCTTTACACCAATCTTATGAGGTGAGAATTTACCTCTTCATCTCCCCATGGCTTTGTAGATAAGGAAAATGAGGCAGAGAGATTAAGTTACTTTCCTAAGGTCACACAGCTAGTAAGTGGCTGAGGCAGAATTTAAACCTTGTCAAGCAGGCTTCTGAGTCCACAGCCACAACGCCACACTGCCTCTCAGCCCTAAAAAAGGCACCTGGGGACCTGCAACATTAGCCTCCCAAGGTCCTACAGCTGGACAGAAGTGATGTTCCCTCTACATCATCAGCAAGGACTTCAACCAAGGAGGTTGTCCATTCTCTGTGTTCCCAGTAGCATCTCAGAACCACCCCCGTGTTACCCCACATTCAAAAATTCAGGGGCAGACTCGCTATTAAACGTAGCTATCCAGGCTCCCGAATTGCAGGCCTTCTCCAACTCTTGACGAAGAGGTTAATTATGCAAACAAGTGTTTGCATCTGGTTGAGATTTGGAGAAACCCTCAGAATCGCTTTATTTCTAGTGCAGTAAGAAAAGAAATTTTAAATGGTTTATCTTTGTGCCATCAAGGTAAATGAGCTTTCAGAGCTGTGCTGTCCAACATGGTAGCCCCATGTGGCTTTTTAAAGTTAAAGTTAAAATAATTAAAATAAATAAAATAAAATTTCAGTCCCTCCATCTTACTGGACACTTTTCAAGTGCTCAAGAGTCATGCACATGTGGCCGGTGGCTACTATGTTAGATGGTGAGGACAGAAAACATTTCCATCTGCTGTGGAGAGTTTGGGTAAAACATAATTTGAAGAAAACCTTCATAAGCCCCCTACTCAGTCTTTACCATCATCCAATATAATATTCTTTTTTTTTAAAATTTATTTATTTATTATTTATGGGTGTGTTGGGTCTTTGTTTCTGTGCGAGGGCTTTCTCTAGTTGTGGTGAGTGGGGGCCCCTCCTCATCGCGGTGCGCGGGCCTCTCACTATCACGGCCTCTCTTGTTGCGGAGCACAGGCTCCAGACGCGCAGGCTCAGTAATTGTGGCTCACGGGCCTAGTTGCTCCGCGGCATATGGGATCTTCCCAGACCGGGACTCGAACCCGTGTCCCCTGCATTAGCAGGCAGACTCTCAACCACTGCGCCACCAGGGAAGCCCCCAATATAATATTCTTTTGCAGGTATTTGAACAACTTTTATTTTGAATTTTCCTATGTTTTGTATATACCATAGAAAGTTTGGATAGTTTATAGATGGAATGTTTTAGAAGGAACTTTTTTAAAAGATTGAGCATTTTGGGTGCAACTAGAGATTATCATACCAAGTGAAATAAGTCAGAAAGAGAAAGACAAATATCGTATGATATCACTTATACGTGGAATCTAAAATATGACACAAATGAACTTATCTGCGAAACAGAAACAGACTCGCGGACATAGAAAACAGACTTGTCGTTGCCAAGGGGGAGAGGGTTGGGGGAGGGATGGGGTGGGAGGTTGGGATTAGCAGCTGTAAACTATTATGTATAGAATGGATAAACAACAAGGTTCTACTCTATAGCACAGAGAACTATATTCAATATCTTATGATAAACCGTAATGGAAAAGAATATTTAAAAAAAGAAGGTATAGGGGCTTTCCTGGTGGTCCAGTGAGTGGTTAAGACCCCACGCTTCCAATGCAGGGGGGCGCGGGTTTGATCCCTGGTCGGGGAACTAAGACCTCTCATGCTGCGTGGTCGGCAAAAAAAACAATCAATAAAAAAGAAGAATATGTATATAGTATAACTGAATCACTTTGCTGTACAGCAGAAATGAACACAACATTGTAAATCAACTATACTTCAAAAAATGAGAAAAAAAAAGATTGAGCATTTAGTCTAACCTCTTTATTTTTTAGGTCCAAGGAAATGAAATGCCATACTCAAGGTAAAACATTTAGTGGCATAGGAGGGAGTAGAATTAGTCTTACCCTGGATTTATTCTAGCATTCTTCATTCAACTCCTTTGTGCTTGTGCTATCCTGAAAGCAAAGAACTAGATCCCTTTCCATTTGTATTCATGACTTCCTTATTCAAACTATCTTCAGAAGCACTCCTGTCTCCCTAACAGTTTCTCCTACCATTTTTGTGACTGCTACAATTTGTAAAGCATCATTCATTTGCACATTCAAGGTGGCTCAGACTTAAGCAATTACTGGAACAAAGTTTCAATGCACTGGGAACAGTTGAAAGGAGAGTAAGACATCAAATATTAAGAAAATATTAACTCTTTTAGTAGATGGAAAAGTCTTCTCTCTCAGAGATGAAAAGCAGAAGAGTGCCCATCTTACAGATAGGGAAACTGAGGCTCAAAAAGTGGCAACGAGTTGCTTGAGTCTCAGAGCAGGATGTGCACAGAGCTGGTCCCAGATTGGCTCCCATCCTGTGTGCCTGGCCGTGTCTTGTCCTTCTCTGGCCTTGGGTGTGTCTGTCTGTCCTGGGGGGAGTCTATTTATTGTAAGCATTCCTGGGATGGAATGGGGGAGTGGAAAAGGAGGAGAACTCTCCACTCTCACCGTGAACAAGTCACATGGTGGGGAGGGGATGCAGAGGCAGAGCTCCCCTGAGAGTGACTCAAGCCACCATTCCAGGCCACCCTGGCCTTGCTGCCCAGCGCTGGATGATGCTGGGCCCCCAGAAGGACAGGCATTCCATCCCACAGGTCAGGATTTGACTGGAGGGAGGGACACAGCTGGACACACTGGCAGAGGGGAAGGGCAGGGAGGGTTTCCTGGAGAAATGTGCCTGGGAGCCAACACTTGAAGGATAAATGAAGAGTCTTAGGAGAGGAATTCCAGGCAGAGAAGACAGCTCAGCTAAAGGCTGGAGAGGTGAACGGGGCCAGGTCATGCAGGGAGGCCCTTGGTGGCTGACTTGAGGACATGGCATCCAGGGGAGGCACCTGGGGTCAGAGCTGTGTTGGACCCCAATGTCAGAGCTGGGGTGGGAGGAGTTTCGGGGACCACTGGGTCCCATGCCTGGGGCAGTTTACGTGGCGCCCAGGGTCACAGATGGACACATCCAGGCCTGTGTGGAGATCCCAGTCCTAGACTGCCCCCCTCACTTGGGACCCCAGAATGTGCTGGGGTGGACTTCGTGGGTATTCACCAGCAGAGGGAGTTTGGAGTCCTTTCCAGGCAAATAATACCTGCTGATCCCCCATCCCAGCTGTCTACAAAGACAGGCACTAAAAAGCAATCAACCATATACATAACTTAGCAAACAAGGACTAAAGGGCTGTAGGAAACAAACCCCTGTTTGATTCCTACAGCATCCCAGGGCCTGGCCAGGGAAGAGGGTCCCAGTCACTGAGAGTGGAGAAAGTGTTTAAGACAAGGAATGCTGTTTATTGAATGACTGAATGAGTGGTTAGAAGGGGGATGAGAGGTGGCCCATGTGTCATGCTGTCTGCCCTCAGGCAGAGACAGATATTTCTTCCTGGTCATGTCGAGTGTGATCCAGGGTGCATATAAGGAGCATATAATGTGGGTGGGCGTGGGCTTGACCTGGCTGGAGGGTGGGGGAGACTCACTCAAAGAAGTGCTATTTCAGTGGGCGCCAAAGGATTTTTCCAGATAAAGCAGGCAAGAAAGGATGTTCCTGGCAGAGAGCACAGCAAGTGCAAAGGCCCAGAGGTGGGCACAATTTAGGGTGCTGGAGGGACAGCGAGGATGGATGCTGATGTGGCTGGAGCAGGGGGAGAGAAGGGAGGATGGAAGGAGATGGGGATGGAGACGTTGGAGGATTTGGGCCACACAGGGATGCAGAGCACGGCACAGAATTTTATTTCAAGGGAGCCGTGGTAGGGTTTGGAACAGGGGAGGTCCGTGTTTGGGTTTATGATTCCAATAAGCCCCTTTGTGGCTTCTATGCAAAAAGGTACTGTCCAGGAGAGAAGTGGATGTTGGGTAGGGCAGCATCTAGTGGAGATGGCGGAGCCTGGGCTAGGGTGGGGCCCAGGGTGCAAGGAAGTGGATGCATTGCACGTATGTTTACAAGGTGGAGGTGAAGGGACCCGCCTCAGGATCAGCTGTGAGTGGAGGTTGGGAAAGGAGTGGAGGCAGGGAGGCCCAGGTCCCTGATGAACGGAGGGGGCTTGGCAGTGGGAGGACCAGGTTGAGGCAGAGGGTAGGGGGTACATCAAGAGACAGGGGCTACTATGTTTGTTTCAGGAGCGCTAGGTCTCCAAGGGGGCTGTGGCAGGGACACTGATTCGGGGTCCCAAACATGTGGGTGAAGGCTTTGCAGACTCCACAGTGCATGGATAGGAGTGGTGCACAGTAGGTCACCGATGATCACTAATGTCACTGATCTGGTTTTATTGCCTGCCCCCCAAGATGGTAAATGCCCCAAGAACAGGTGTTTTTGTCTTTTGTTCACGGCTGTGTTTCCCTGGCAACCAGAGGAGCTCCACCAATGCTGGGAATCCAGGCAAT
Organism: Balaenoptera physalus; assembly: GCF_965194825.1. Lineage (NCBI taxonomy): Eukaryota > Metazoa > Chordata > Mammalia > Artiodactyla > Balaenopteridae > Balaenoptera > Balaenoptera physalus. The sequence goes on along the minus strand of NC_138890.1, from coordinate 12,476,664 downwards.
GACCAATCCAGGGAATGACTGGGTGATGGAACCTGTGTGACCGGGGCTGGGATGGGCAGTGGGTCTGTGCCCCAGCCCCTGAGCCCTTGGCCCGTTCCTGTAGCCCCACAGGCAGCAGCCATTACGCCTCCTCAGGGGAGCTGAGTCAGGGCAGTTCGCAGCTGAGCGAGGACTTCGACCCGGATGAACAGAGCCTACAGGGCTCTGAGCTGGAAGACGAGCGGGACCGGGACTCCTACCACTCCTGCCACAGCTCGGTCAGCTACCACAAGGATTCGCCACGCTGGGACCAGGATGAGGATGAGCTGGATGAGGAGCTGGATGAAGAGCTGGATGAGGACCTGGAGGACTTCTTGGAGGAGGAGGAGGAGCTGCCTGAGGACGAGGAAGAGCTAGAGGACGAGGAGGAGGTGCCCGATGACATCCGAGGCTACACTGAGCGCGAGCAGGTGGCCGTGGCCGAGCCCAGGGACTTCAAGCGTGTCAGCTTTCCACCCGCCACCCCCAAGAAGGAGGACAAGGCCCCAGCCGTGCCCACCGGGGTCCCCGACATAGCCAAGGTGGCCCCTGAGTCAGCCGCCCCTGAGGAGGCACCTGCAGCTAAGCAAGAGCCTCAGCCTGAGCCCCCCAAGGCTGAGGAGAGGTAACGGGAAGGGGTTGAGGGCCTGTCACAAGGTCACAGGGTCAGTGGTGCCATGATGGAGTCAGTGTAGACCTGGGGAATGGGGGGAGAGGTTGTCACAGGGTCCTGGGTTTATTGAAGGGATCGGGATGGGTCTAGGAGGTCAGAAGTGGCTCAGTGGGGTCAGAGGGGGTCAAGCAGGGTCATGAAGGAGTCTTAGAGGTTGTGAGGGGCTGGAGGGTTTGCCAGGGTTGGAGAGGTCACAGAAGCCTCAGAGGAGTCCTTGGATAGGGTTACAAAGTTGCAGAGGGGCCAGGAAGGTGGCAAAGGGACCCAGGAGAACTGAAGGCGTCAGAGAGGTGATGGGCATGTGGGAAGGGGGGGGAGGATCACTGAGGCTGGTCAGAGGGGTCACAGGTGGGTCATTGTGTCTCCGAAGTGTCAGGGAGGCCAAGGAGGGCCCAGCATCACTCGGAGGGTGGAGGGTGGAGGGAGTGCCGGCCCCGGAGCCTCATGAAACCCCTTGCCTCAGTTTCAGGCCACGAGAAGATGAGGAAGGCCAAGAGGGTCAGGACTCCATGTCTAGGGCCAAGGCCAACTGGCTGCGAGCCTTCAACAAAGTGCGGCTGCAGCTGCAGGAGGTGAGTGAGAGCAGCAGTGGGCTCACCCGCAGCCTGGCCGCGCCCAGTGCCCCACCCACCCTCATTTCCCCACTCCTTCCATGCCCCAACCCACTCTGGTCCTTTCCCTGGCCCTGCCCACACTAGCCCATGCCACTCATGAGCCACCAGGCCACGCCTACTTCGCCACTCCGCCCACCACCATGCCTCCATACATCCTGGTTCTTCTATGGCTCTGCCCACCCCAACCTGTTCCCATCTGTGCCCAGCCTGGCCCTTCCTTAGCCCCACCCACTCCTGCCCTGGCCCCAGCCCCACCATTCCTGGCCCAACCCCTGCCCAATCTGACTCCTCCCTGGCCCTACCCATGCCTGCCTACTCTCCCCCTGCAACCAGCTGGCCCCACCAAGGTCTAGTCCAGCCTCCCCAGGGCAGCCTGGGATTTCTAAGTGGGGAAGAAGGAGAGGCGAACTGGAGCCTAGAGCTGAAATTAAGCTGAGGTCATGGCTATGGCCAAGTTCAGTGGCCAGGTTCATGGATAGGGATAGAGGTTAGTGATAGGGTTATAGGTCAGGGTTAGGGCAGCAGTCAAAGATCAGAGTTCAGGGTTTGACTTGGTGATAGGGGAAGAAGTCAGTGCTTGGGCTCACAATGGGTGTCAGAGTTGGGGTTTGGGAAAGGTCTGAGATCTGGTCAGTATTGCAGAAGAAATTAGGTGAAAAATAGAATTAACGTCAGGGTCAGGATGACTGTTCAGATGGGCAGCAGGAATGAAGCCGTTCATTCACTCCTTCATTCACTCAACCTGCTCTAGGCTGGACACCAAGCAGTGTTATTATCCGGGGTGACCTTCCAAAGTGGGGTGAGGCTGGCAGGAGGAGATCCTAAACAGACTCCCAAAGTTTTAGACCATCAATTATCAGAGCCACAAAAGTTTCAAATCAAATTTCTTATCAGTTGTACAGTAGAATTTTCTTTTACTACACAGTCTCATGGTTCTAGATTCAAACAGTAGAAGAAAATATACTGTGAAAAATCTATTGAATAACATTCACTAAGTCAACAAATTAAATGAAAAAGACAGCAACTACCCTTGTAATGGAACTAGCGATATGACAAGAAAAATAAACATGAGCAGGATCTCTGGGTTTCATAGAGGGGGCATAAAACTAATCCAAGGCAATCAGGAAGACTCACTGGAGGAGGTGACACTTAAAGTGGAGTGATATCCAAAATACTTAAACAATATTTCAGAAGAAGGTGTCAGACCCTTCTCCTTGTCCACCCCCCCCCCCACCATGCCACCCTTTAGTTGCATGGTGTTGACTCTGGGTCCACACTGAGACCTGAATGATAGATGGAGGCTGGTCGGGTGCAGAAGGTGGGAGAGCATATATACAGGTGGCACCGCTTGGGCAAAGGTCCTGGGGCATGAGATCAGATAATCAGGTGAGGCAGGGGGAGTTTAGCGAGTGATAGGATCTTATGAGTATCGAGCCAGCCCCTAAGAGTCCCAGGACTATAGAGCACGAGCTCTTGTTCTAGATGATGCTAACAAATCCCCAATTTTTTGACAGACAAGGAGACTAAAGTTCACTGAGGTTGGTGTCAGAGAGTATCTCCTTTCTTCTCATTTTACAGATGGACAAACTGAGGCCCAGAAAAAGCCAGTGGGCTCCCTAAGGACACACAGTGAGGACTAGGACCCAGGCCTCCTGACTCCCAACCCAAAGGGGAGACAGTTGTGGGTGTGGTACATGTGCTGCCCTGGGAAGGGGCAGCTACACTGACCATATCTGTCTTCTGTCCTGCAGGCCCGGGGAGAAGGAGAGATGTCCAAATCCCTGTGGTTCAAAGGCGGGTGAGTATCAGATCTTGGGGGTGAGGGAGAGGAAGTTTTGAACCCAGAGCCTAAGGCTGGTTTGCACCATAACCTCAGCCCAGCCAGGGCAGGGAGAGGGTCCATTTAGACAGGGGACAGATTGCACATGAGTGAAATGATGTAGCCACTGTAATAAGGCACTCATGACCAGCAGGAGCCGAAGATAGTAACACACTGAATCCTCACAACAAACCCATGAGGGGCCCACTACCCCTATTTTACAGATGGAGAAACAGTCCAGAGAGACCTTGCTCAAGCCGCTCATATAATTCAAGAACATTTCCCCCTAGAGATAAATGTAAGGTAAAGAAGAAACCCATTTCCTGCACAATACATCTGCAACCCTGGAGTGAATTTTTTGCTTTGATTCTGCTTTTACATTTCTCAGATTATTTCTACAGTTGCTGGCTGTTTCATAACGATAGTTGTTGGTCTTACATGGAGCATTTGTCATATCTAATTTCTTAAGTTATTGCTTTTCCAGGGTGTTTTTAAAGCACTTGTGTGGTGAGGTTAGAGGATGCAAAAGATATTTGTAAATTACACTAATGTTTTAAATAACAGCTGGAGAGTGACTGCCTTCCCTTGTACATCCTTTTCAAACAGAGGAAGGGACATAGGAGCTGTGACTCCCAGAGGGGCAAGTGTCCCGTGTGGGGAGCCCTGGAAGCGGGGTCTGAGATGGGGGCTCCTGTGTGCATGATTTATACAGGAAGCACTCTCAAGAAAAGCCTGTGAGGGCTTCCCTGGTGGTGCAGTGGTTAAGAATCCACCTGCCAATGCAGGGGACACGGGTTCAAGCCCTGGTCCAGGAATATCCCACATGCCGCGGAGCAACTAAGCCCATGCGCCACAAGTACTGAAACCCACGTGCCTAGAGCCCGTGCTCCGCAACAAGAGAAGCCACCACAATGAGAAGCCCGCGCACCGCAACAAAGAGTAGTCCCCGTTCGCCGCAACTACAGAAAGCCCACGCACAGCAACGAAGACCCAACGCAGCCAAAAATAAATAAATAAACTTATAAAAAAGAAAAGAAAAGCCTGTGAGGCAGGCGGGACCAGGTAGGAGAAACAGCCAAGCAGAGAGGTAGTTCAGGAGTCACCAAGCCTCTGCCTGATCCTTCAGGGAGCGCTGGAGCATGAATAGCACCCCAGGGCTTGTCCAGAGTCACTGGCTGCCAGGCATCACTCTCATTGACCACTGAGAACTTTCTGGAGAGGAGCCACACCTGAACCCTCTCTGGGAACACCTGCACCTCTCAGTAAAGTAGATTTGGACAGACCACCGCAGCATCTGCCACAGCCCTCATTCTGATTAGCCAGCTACAGCAAAGCTGCCAAGAGGCAACAGCACAAATACAATTTCCAGTTTCCTCTTTCTCATGGGCTTTGAAATCACTTCTTCCAGGATAGACTTTAAATATACACAAATATTTCCAATTTTGAGCATAAAGAAAGATTTCATTGATATTTTTGCATATTATTTAGATTTGCCTTAATTCAAATTTTCATTCAACGTGGGCAACTGTATCATCTCCCCATTTCTCAGATGAGGAAGTTGAGCCCCAGTGTCTTCATTTCTTAGGGCTGCCATAACAAACTACCACAAACAGAGGGCTTAAAACAACAAAAATGTATCTTCTCACAGTTCTTGGAGGCCAGAATTCCAAAACCAAGGTGTTGGCAGCGCCACACTCCCTCTGACTTCTGTAGGAGAGACTCCTTCCTTGCCTTTCTAGCTTCTGGTAGTTGTTGGCAATCCTTGGTATTCCTTGGATTGTAAACAAGTCACTCCAATCTCTGCCTCTACTATCACACCACTGTCTTCTCCCTGTGTGTCTCTCTTCTTATAAAGACACCACTCATATTGGAGTAGGAGCCCATCCTACTCTAGTATGACCTTGTCTTAACTAATTACATCTGCAATGACTCTATTTCCAAATAAGGTCACATTCTGAGGCACTGGGGGTTAGGACTTCAATGTGTCTTTTCGGGGGACACAATTCAACTCTTAATACCTGGGGAGATCAGGTGTCCTGCCCAGGCCTCAGGAGATGTCTGTTGGAGGAAGGGGAACTTCCCTGGGCCCTTGACGTCCCTGGGTGTGTCTTGCAGCCCTGGCGGTGGTCTCATCATCATCGACAGCATGCCAGACATCCGCAAGAGGAAGCCTATCCCCCTCGTGAGCGACCTGGTGAGCGCCTGTGCCCTCCCCTGCCCAAGCAGAGCAGCCCTGCCACAAGCAGTGCTCAACCTGTACAACTGCCCATGGCAGAACTGGGGCTGGGGACTGGCAAGGCATTCTCTGGGACTAATGTGATCTCATTTCTACCCTGCGTGCTGCGTGGACACTTCAGGCCATGGTGAGTGATGGCAACCCAGGCCCTTGAATCTCCTCCCGAGAGCCCCGCCCCCCACTGGGATCTTCCAACTGGTCCCCATCCCATGGGTTCTGGGGAGGGGACCTTGCCATGTCCAACAGTTCATGGGTGGGGAAGAGAGCAGGTGACTCCCCACCTTGGTTCATGGCCTGGCTGGTGCTTTTGCTCTGTGGCTGTTGACCACGGCCAAGTGCAGTTGCCCAGTCCGGTCCATGGTGGTGGGGAATGGGTGAGTCAGAGGTGTGGGGCTGCTCCCTTTCCAGGGTCTCTTCTAACCTGGAGCCTCTGTCACCTCCCAATTCTTTTCTGGTTCTGCTCCCGCTGCTGTGACCTGTTTCCTATTTGTGGCTGTGGCTTGAATCCGTGGCTGGCGGCCCCAAACCATGGCTGGGGATTCTGCTCGCGGTGACAACCCCCCGGGTGCCAATCGACCCCTCTGACTCCCTTGGTGACTTCCCTATTCCAGTCTCTGGTGCAGTCCAGAAAAGCAGGCATCACCTCGGCCTTGGCATCCAGCACTTTGAACAACGAAGAGCTGGTGCGTGGGGCACCTCCCCCTCCCCAGCTTGGAGGGTGGGCGGGTCTGCGGGGCTCCCGGAGGAAAGGAAGGAGGTGGGGCAGAGACAGGCACTCCTCGCTTTCCAGAATTCCGACAACGCAGCCGTCAGTGAGCACAGTCTGTGTACAGGAACCCGTGGATTCCGATAGTGTGGGGCGGGGGACGGACCGGGACTTTACCATACTCAGAACGGGGCGGGGGGCGGGGGGATGAGGGCGGGGCAAGCCAGTGCCCCCAGGTTAAGGCTCTACGCCCATGTCGCATGCCCTCCCTCCCCGCAGAAAAACCACGTTTACAAGAAGACCTTGCAAGCCTTAATCTACCCCATCTCGTGCACGACGCCGCACAACTTCGAGGTGTGGACGGCCACCACACCCACCTATTGCTACGAGTGTGAGGGGCTATTGTGGGGCATCGCGCGGCAGGGTATGCGCTGTACCGAGTGCGGTGTCAAGTGCCACGAGAAGTGCCAGGACCTGCTCAACGCAGACTGTCTGCAGCGTGAGTGCCGGGCTCCCGCAGGAGCGGAGACGGAGGGGCAGGACTGTTAATGGTTAGGGGGAGGGGCTCTGACGAGGAGGAGGGGGCGGGACAAGGGGCGGGGCCGTGGGACGGGGCGGGGCCGTGGGACGGGGCGGGGCCGTGGGACGGGACGGGAGCGACAGGAGGGGAAAGGAGAAGTGAGAGGGGTCCTAGAGGGGTGGGGCGGGACTCAGGGAGGAGCTAAACTGTTCAAGGGGCGGGCTTAATGGGAGGCAGCGGTTTCTATGGAGAAAAAGAGGGTTAGGGTAAGGGTTAGTTCAGAGGTGGGAGGGGGCTCAAGTTGGGGAGAGGAGTCCGAGGAGGGGACGGGCTTGGAGAGGGCAGGGTGTCGGAGGGGAAGGGGACTTACGCGGACTGGAGGGGCTAAGACAGGGGGTGGGAACTTTAGGGGGAAAGGCCTGGTTGGGGGAGGATTCAGAGAGCAGGTAGGAGCTCTGGCAGCTCTAGCTTTGGGGGGATGATTCACCTGAGCCCCGTGTCCGTGGCAGCAGATGAGGAAGCCCTGGAGCGGGAATCAGGGCTCTCGCTCCTGGCAGGGAGTGCTCTGTGTACAGTGACGGCTGTCTTTGCGCGCAGGGGCGGCGGAGAAGAGCTCCAAGCACGGGGCGGAGGACCGGACGCAGAACATCATCATGGTGCTCAAGGACCGCATGAAGATCCGGGAGCGCAACAAGCCCGAGATCTTCGAGCTCATCCAGGAGATCTTCGCGGTGACCAAGACCGCGCACACGCAGCAGATGAAGGCCGTCAAGCAGAGCGTGCTGGATGGAACGTCCAAGTGGTCGGCCAAGATCAGCATCACCGGTGAGGCCGCGGGGGGGAGGGGGAGGGACGGCCACGGGGGTCCCTTCTCGGCCCCCTGTGCTCCCTCCCACGCCCCTTCCTTCCCTTTGCTGCACATATTTGAGCGTCCCCGTGACTTTCTCATGTCGGTGTATATGCGTTTGTGCCCACAACCTGGGCATATATGCCTCCAAACGTGTTTGCATGAAACTATCTGGGTGCATCTCGCTTGGTAGCCCCCAGAACCAGACCTCAAGAAGAGGAGTTGAGGGCACACAGTTTATCTGGGAGGTGAACCCAGGAAGCCCCCAGGGGTATTGGGAAGTGAGACCAGGAGGGAATAAGCCCTACCCAGGGTGCCACCGAGCAGGCGAAGCAGTGGACACCTAGGACCACTGGGGGACATTATTGACCTCCCAGGGCTGAGAGGTCCTTCCCAGGGGTGGGGGCCTTGTGGTGTTTATCCATTCCTCATCATCACTGGGATTTCCCTGAAAACAGACTCCAAGATGAGGATTTCAGGGCAGATGGGTATCCAGGAGGTGGTCCCAGGGAGTGCCAGTGGGAGGTGGAGACATGAGTTTGAGAGCCGGGAGGTAAAGAGCCCTGCGGAGGATGCCAATGTCATACTGTGGGCAACTGGGGGCTCAATCCTGCTGGGGACCTTAGGGGGACACTGTAGATCACACACCCGAGTGTCCCACCCCAGGGGTGACCCTGGGGCACCTTCATATTCTTCATTGGGTGAGGGTTCCCTGGATGTTAACTCTAGCAAGCCGAGCATGCCCAGTGGGTGTGTCCATGGGCTCCTGTGGCCAGAACAAAGCCCTCAGTCCTTGTCACAGGCGTTCCCTGTGGAGCCTGTGACAGTGTCTGTTCTTGGCATGCCTTGCTCCTTGAGCCCACATTTATATTTGTTTTGTGTGTCTTCCAGTGGTCTGTGCCCAGGGCTTGCAGGCAAAGGACAAGACAGGATCCAGTGACCCTTACGTCACCGTCCAGGTCGGGAAGACCAAGAAACGGACAAAAACCATCTATGGAAACCTGAACCCCGTGTGGGAGGAGAACTTCCACTTGTAGGTGTCTGGCTGGACCCCCAGCCCCCTAGATGGAGCTCCCTGTTGGAGCAGCTGAAGGGTGGGCTTCAAGACACCTGCCCTGGGACTTCCCTGGTGGTCCAGTGGTTAAGACTCCATGCTCCCAATGCAGGGGGCCCGGGTTCCATCCCTGGTCAGGGAACTAGATCCCACATGTGACAACTAAAGATCCCGCACGCAGCAAAGAAGATCCTGCGTGCCGCAACCCGGCGCAGACAAAAAAAAAAAAAAAGCCCCCTGCCCCAACCTCCTCTTCCCCCCCTGCAGTGAATGTCACAACTCCTCGGACCGAATCAAGGTGCGTGTCTGGGATGAGGACGATGACATCAAATCTCGCGTGAAGCAGCGGTTCAAGAGGGAATCCGATGACTTCCTGGGGCAGACGATCATCGAGGTGCGGACACTCAGTGGCGAGATGGACGTGTGGTACAACCTGGGTGAGCAAGGGTGGGGTTCTGCAGGGGAGAGGGGAGGGGGTCCCGGGGACCCAACCAAAGTGGGGAGCCCAGCTGGAGGGGAGAGACAGTGTCAGCAGGAGTTAATCTAGGAGCCCAGTCTAACAGAGGAGGCAGAGTCTGTGAGCCCAGTCTGATGGGGGCAGGAAGCACCAGGCTGAGACGGTGAGCAGAACCAAGGACTGTCTTATTTCGGTGTGGGAGAGTGAGGGAGGGACAGAATCTCCATATCTCATTCTGATGCGGAAGGCAGGACGCAAGACCTGAGGACCCTAGTGTAAGGAGAGAGGCACAGACCCAGGAATCTAACCTAAGAAAGGAGATTGAACTTTGAGAATCCAGTCTAAGGGAAGAGGTAGAGTTTGGGATTCCAAATCTGAGAGGGGAGCTCCATACCCAAGAGCCCTGTCTAAGAATGATGAGGAGAATCTGTGAGCCCAGTCTGAGGGCAGAGGAAGAACCCAGTCTGAGAGGGGTGAGCAGAGTCTAGGAACTTCTTAGTTCGGTTAGAGGAAATCTAGATATCCTATTCTGATGGGGGAAGCAGGAAGCAAGACCTGGGGATCCTAGTCTGAGGAAAGAGGCACTGACCCAGGAATCCTGTCTAAGAAGATGGGTAGACTCTGGGGAGCTTGATCCGATGGGGGAGGCAGAGTCTGGGAGCACAGCCTGGGGAAGAAGCAAGGCTCCTAGTCTAAAGAGGGAGATGCAGACCAAGGAAATTCATCTGAGTGAGGAAGCAAGATCTGTGATCCCAGTGAGATGGGAGAGACAGGGCCTAAGAATTCTACTCTAATGGGGGAGACACAAGTCTAGGAAGCCAATCTGAGGAGAAGCACCTAGGCCTTAATTCAGGGAGTCTGAGAGGGCTGCAGTTACGCATATGTTAAAATAGTCCAGGGCTATATTGGGAAGTTCTGACACTGCCATCCCTTTCTGCCCTGCAGACAAGCGGACTGACAAATCTGCTGTGTCGGGTGCCATCCGGCTACACATCAGTGTGGAGATCAAAGGCGAGGAGAAGGTGGCCCCCTACCATGTCCAGTATACCTGTTTGCACGAGGTGAGGCCCACTGCCCCACCCTACATTTGAAGTTCACCTTTGTCTCCCACGTTACCTCCACTCACCATTCCTGCCTGCCCTAGCTCCTCCTTCCTCTTTCTGACCACACCATTCACATTCCCCTGGGCCTCTGAGACTGTCCCCTATGCCATTCTCTGTGCTCAGAAAACTCCCCGTCAATCAAGGTCCAGCTTCAGGGCCCCCTCCTCTGGAAGCCCTCCATGACCTCCAGGCAGACTCTCACTACAGAAATCCAGGTCTTCCAACTGTCCCAGCCCTGAACACTCAGGGTTAGGTTTTGTGTGCCTGGGTTTGTCTCTTCCAGCTGCCTAGGGGTTCCTGGAGAGAACTCAGTATGTTGAATGAATAAATGATTGGATGAATGAGTACTGAGTGAATAAAAGAATGGGTGGAAAGATGAAAGGATGGGTGGATGGATGTGTGCTTGATCTATTGGAAGCATAGATGAGTTGGATGCGTGAATTGGGGGTAGTTGGATAGATGGATGGGTGAATAGATGGGTGGGCAGATAGATGAAGGATGGAAGGATGGATGGATGGATAAATTGATGGGTGGATAGATAGGTGATGGATGGATGGTCGAATGGGTTGATAAGTTAGATGGACAGATTAAGCTGTGGGTAGTAGATGGGATAGATGGGCGTGTGGTTGAATTACTAGACAGAAGGATGAGTGGTTAGGTGAATTTGGGGGTAGTTGGAATGGTGGGTAGGTAGGTTGGTGGATAGATGGATGGATGGAAGAAAGGGTGGGTGGATGGATGTATGGTTGAACCATCCACAGGTGTATGGATGGGAGAATTTTGGAGTAGTTGGGTAGGTGGATGGATGAGTAGATGCATGGACAGATGGATGATGGCTGGGTGGATTGATGGTTGATTGGGTAGAAGGATGAATTATTGGATGGACAGGTGAAGTTGTGGGTAAATGTATGGGATGGATGGATGTGTGGTTGAATTACTGAAAGAATGGATAAAGTGAACAGGTGGATTTTTGGGTAGTTGGATTTATGGGTAAGGGAGTAGATGGTTAGAGGGATGGGTGGGTAGATGGGTGGATGGACAGATGGACAGATGGATGGGTGTGTAGTTGAACTATTGGGAGGATGGATGAGGGATAGCTGAAATTTGGGGTAGTTCGATGGATGGACGGGTGGTGGACGGCTGAAAGGGTAGATGAATGAATTAATGAATAAACAGATAGATGGATGATGTAAGCTGCCCTATACTTGGGATCTCTGACCCCCGGTGTCCCCTTGCACTCTCTATGACACCTTCTCCCTTGTGGTGGCAGAACCTGTTCCACTTCGTGACAGATGTGCAGAACAACGGGGTCGTGAAGATCCCAGATGCCAAGGGTGACGACGCCTGGAAGGTTTACTATGATGAGACAGCCCAGGAGATCGTGGACGAGTTTGCCATGCGCTATGGCGTCGAGTCCATCTACCAAGCCATGACGTAAGGCTGCAGGCTGTGGTGGACATGAGGACGAGGTGGAGGAAACTGGGGGGAGGGGTGGTTACCAAGTGGACACTGGCAAATCTGGGGTGGAAGGGATTCTTGGGAGGAGGAGCCAGAGAGGAAGTGAGTGTGGTGGGGGTTATGTAATTTCCCTGGAGGTTAGACAAGTGCCATTGCTGGGGGCTAGAGTGACAAGGATGAGAGCTGGAGATAAGAGGCAGAGACAGGGCAATTCAGAGAGGAGACAAACTCAGAGGACAGAATCAAGCAGAGGAAAAGGGGACAGTTTGGGGGGTTGTGAGGGCTGTCTTAGAGGCATTCTGGGGGCTGGACACCAGACCCAGTGCTTCCCATTCCCTCCTACCAGCCACTTTGCCTGCCTCTCCTCCAAGTACATGTGTCCTGGGGTGCCTGCCGTCATGAGCACCCTGCTTGCCAACATCAACGCCTATTACGCGCACACCACCGCCTCCACCAACGTGTCTGCCTCTGACCGCTTCGCAGCCTCCAACTTTGGGGTCAGTCCCAGGGGTGGGGGCCTGGAGATGAGGGAGAGCTTGACCCTGTGCTGGTCACACCTCGTGCGATGTCCAGATCCCCAATCTGGACCTGACTTGCTGTGTGACTTTGCACCAGTCACTTCCCCTCTCTGAGCCTCATTTTATCCCTCTGTTGACCGGATGTTATGAGGGGTCAGTTCAACAGCGGATGGGGTACACATAACGTATAGCAACCACTTAGCCAATGTGGCAGCCACCTTTAGCTGCTACACTTGATCCCCAAGTGCCTGCTTTCATCCAACCTTCTCCTCCTCCTCTGCCTCCTCAGAAAGAACGCTTTGTGAAGCTCCTGGACCAGCTGCATAACTCCTTGCGGATTGACCTCTCCATGTATCGGGTGAGAAGAGCATGCATGATGATTTGCTCACCCCAGGCATGTGTGTGCCTGGAGGGGACAGCTGCCAGCAGGCGTGCACATGGCAGGACCCATCTTAACATGTAGAATGTGTTCCTCTGACACATGTACACATATGTGGGCAGCACCTGCCCAAAAGTTTGGTGTATCCAAGCAGACACCCCCAGTTACTTCAAGGTGTTCTCAATGACCCCTAACACACCTCCTGAAACTTGGAGGCTCTTGTGTCTCCCCTAAAACGCTGTCTCCCATCATCCCCCGGCCTTCTTCCATAACCCCACCTCTCTTCTCCCTTCCATAGAATAACTTCCCAGCCAGCAGCCCAGAGAGACTCCAGGACCTCAAATCCACGGTGGATCTTCTCACCAGCATCACCTTCTTTCGGATGAAGGTTGGTAAGGGGACCCAGTTCCATTAGCTCTCCAGGGAGGATACTCCAGGACTGTTAGCTCCTAAACGAGTAACATTTCTCCTGGAAAGCAGTGCCCTTTCTCAGTGACCCTCTGCTTTCACATTGCTACAACATTTCCTTAAAACCAGCTCCACTTGTAGCCACTTCCTGGGTACCCCCTGTCCCCACTGTGCACACCCATGCCCATGTCACTTCCTCCTGCCAGGTGCAAGAACTCCAGAGCCCACCCCGAGCCAGCCAGGTGGTGAAGGACTGTGTGAAAGCCTGCCTCAACTCCACTTATGAATACATCTTCAACAATTGTCATGAACTCTACAGTCGAGAGTACCAGACTGACCCGGTGAGGACCCCAGATGAGGCAGAAGGGACTAGGGGACTCCAACCGGACCCTGGTCCAAGTCCCAGATCTGCCCCTTCCCAAGTGATTTAACCGTTCTGGGCCTCAGTATCTCCGCCTGTAAAATGGGGTCATAAACCCACATCTCAGGATTAAGGAGGAGATTCAATGAGATACAAGCTTCGGATGAAACATAGTTAAGTGCTTAGCACCTGGTACACAGTAGGAGCTCAATAAATTTGGTTTTAGTTAAACTTAGTTGAGTCCGGCATAATACAGTGTGCCTAGAATAGAGTCCCTGTTCATAAATATTGAGTTGAATTGAATTTCTTCAGTTCAGTCTTGAACTCAATTTATTTGAGATCTTTCAACACGCTGTTTACACATATAACGTCCCAGGATTGTCAGTAAGGTTTCCAGGAGCTTATACTCTATTAGGAGGGAAAAATGTATAAATTGGAAATTTACAACCTGGGGTGATTAGCACTGGAAGGGAGGAATTGCAAGAGGCTGTGGGAGCTGAGCCCCTTCCTCAGCTTGGGCTTCAGATAGGAGATAACACATAAGCTGAATTCAGTTCAATTTTACTTCATTCTGTTCATTTACATTCAGTTGAGTTGAAATCAAGTTGCTCTCAACTGAACTGGGTTGAGATGAAGTAGATTAAATTGGGCTGGGTTTAGTTCAACTATGATCAGTTTAGATCTATTTATTTCTGTTTGCTTGACTTAAAATTGCTCTAGGCTAATTAGTGAGCATCACTGAGTTGGACTGAGTTGACTTTAACTGAGTAAAAATGTATTCATCTCCATTCAGTTTACTTGAATTGAAATTGTTCTTGACTGGGTTGAGTTGGCTTGAGTTAGGATGAGCTAGGTTGTTGGATTAGGTACCGTTGAGTTCAACTGAGTTTGGTTGAGTTGGACTTGTTTCAGTTGAGTTTAACTACTTTCATTTCCATTGATTAACTAAAGTTGGATTGAGGTGGCCTGAGTATGTTAGGTTGAAATAAGTAGGTGGAGTTGGATTGGGTTGACTTGGGTTGAGTTGAATTAGATTACGTTGGGTTGGGTTGAGTTCAAGTTGATTTATTTCAGATATTTTGATTTAGATTGATCTTGATCTTGAACAAGCTGATTAGGTTCAATCCAATTGGGTTCATTTGAGTTTAATTCAATCCAGTTAAGTTTAATTCCACTAATTCAGTGTAATTGGCCCAGTTCCACTGAATAAACTCTGAAAACTGCCATCTGTTAAGCTAAGTGGTCCTGATTTGCATTCATTTCAGTTCTGTTTGGTTTAGCTGGCTTGAGTTTGTTCAACTAAATTCAGTTCCATTCAGTTTTATTAGTTGAGCCTAATTAAGCTTTGTTGAGCTGTGTTGGCGCCAGTTTATGTGAGTTTAGCTCCTTTTCATGCAGACCTCACACCTGAAACTTACATATGTTAATGGAGCCCTTCCTCACCAACCTCCTGGCCCTCAATAATGAAATGTCTGAGCTCCCCACCCCTGGATCCTTTGTGGCCAACATCCCCACTGTTCTTTCCAGGCCAAGAAGGGGGAAGTTCCCCCAGAGGAACAGGGCCCCAGCATCAAGAACCTCGACTTCTGGTCCAAGCTGATCACTCTCATAGTGTCCATCATTGAGGAAGACAAGAATTCCTACACTCCCTGCCTCAACCAGTGAGTTCTGTGTCTGTGCAGTTAATTATCTGGAGGTCATCATGAATGTGTGTCACAGTTTTGTGTCTTGTGTGTAAAGGCAATCATATCTAATTACATATGAAATGTTGTATATGTGGGGGCAGTTGTGGGTGTGGCTGTGCATGGATGAAATATGGCATAATTTGCAAACAAACAAAATTGTGTGCATGTACACAATCACTGGTCTAATCAGACATGTATTTTGTATGTGTTGATTTGTGTAACTGTGCACATATGTATGTAATTTTATATGTGTCTGTAGGTTCATAAATAACAATAGATCGTGTTGTTCAAGTATTTACTATGTTAGATACTCTACTAAATGTTTTGCATATACATCACATATATATAATATATAATTTTGTGTATAGTTGTGGTTTATGGATTTAATTGTTATTTGTGTACAATTGTGGAATGTACTTTAATGTGCAGTGTTGTGTATTGTGTAATTATGTGTGAATGTGTGCACAGTTTTGGTTTGTGGCTTTACATGTCTGTAGAATTTTCGCCTGTGTTAGCTGAATGAGCTATTGTGTTTTACTGCTCCCTGAGGTGAGCGCTAGAAAGGCTCCTGTCTCTGGGGTGCCAGCACCTCTTGGTTACTTAGATATTGAGTTAAGATGAGGGATTTTGGATGGATGGACCAAATGATGGATGGATGAATGGATGGATGGACAGATGAATGGAGATGTATGGATGAATAGATGGATGGATGGATGGACAGATGGATGAATGGATGGATGGATGGATAGATCGGTGGAAGGATGGGTGGGTGGATAAAGGAATGAATGCAGGGATGGATGGAGAGATGGACAGATGGGTGAACAGACAGATGGGTGGGTGAATGGATAGGTAGATAGATGGATGGATGGGTTAATGAGTGAATGGAGGGATGGGTAGGTGGAGGCTCAGAGAGAAGCAGGGCCCCAGTGCAGAGTCACTCAGCAAGTCTGTAGCTATGAATGAACTTGAATCCAGATCTCTTGCCTGTCCCGCACTACCCTCTGGGGCTGGGAAGGCCAAAGCATCCTGTGCCATCTGCCTTCTGTCTCCCAAGGTTTCATACTTTCATGGCCTTCACCAGGTTTCCCCAGGAATTGAACGTGGGTAAAATCAGCGCTGAAGTGATGTGGAATCTGTTTGCCCAGGATATGAAGTATGCAATGGAGGGTGAGTCCTCCCACCCCTGTATCTCCCAGCCTGGCTACAGCAGGTAGCTGTGCCTCAGTGTCCCCTCTAAGGCTGTGAGTGCCCTGGACCCTCATACCTGAGGTCAGACATCAGTGATGGCCAGAGTGGGCACTACCAAGACAGAGAGTGGCAGACCCTCCCGGCTAAGCTGCCGCCTTGCTTCCCCCACCAGAGCATGATAAGCATCGCCTATGCAAGAGTGCTGATTACATGAACCTCCACTTCAAGGTCAAATGGCTCTACAATGAGTATGTGGCAGAGCTTCCTGCCTTTAAGGACCGAGTGCCTGAGTATCCTGCGTAAGTCCTGTGCCCTGAACCCAAGCCAGAACTGTAGCGCTGACAGCTAGACTGAGGTCCAGAGTGGGAGGGTTGACCTCCTCAGAGTTCCCTGGGCATCAGGGGCACAGGTGGGGTACAAACCCAGTGTTCTCCATTCTCAGTCATTGGACTATGGACTCCTATAGCCAGACAATGAATGATCACAAGTATCAGGAACCGAGCTGAGCAGTCCCACTTGTCTTTTCTCATTTAATCCTTTCACCAATTCAACGAGATGGGAGTGTTGTCATTCCCACTTTGTGGATTAGGAAATAGAGGATAAAATGCTGAAGGATTTGCCCAAGGCGATGTCTAATTAGTGATGGAGCCGGGATTCAAACTTGGGATGTCTGACTCTCAGGGCTTTATTGGAGAGTGGGATGATGGTCACCATTTACCAAGGACCTACTGTGTGCTGTATCAGGATCTCAGAGAATAAACCCACTTGCCCAGGGGCAGTTTATCCACCAGGATTTCCACATGTCTGGGCCTTGCTCTGACAATAGTCACATCCTTCATTTCAAGGATGAAGCAGCTAAGGTCTCGTGCAGGAGGGGAGCTGGGGAGTGGCCACCCAGGCCATAGTGTGAGTTTGAGCAGAGGGTTAGGGGGACAAGAGACGGCAGGGCCCCATCCCGTCTCGCCATTCCAGGTGGTTTGAGCCCTTCGTCATCCAGTGGCTGGACGAGAATGAGGAAGTGTCCCGGGATTTCTTGCATGGAGCCCTGGAGCGAGACAAGAAGGACGGGGTAAGAAGGTTGATCCACCACCAAGGTCCCGGTCTGCTCACAGTGGCCTCACTACTTCTGGGGTCCACTGGGATCCAATTTGGGGGCAAAAAAATGCCCTTGGGATGAGGCCAGTCTCTGAAAGGTGCCAGCCATCTTTGTCTTGTTCACAGTGTTGACGGTCTTTTGTTCATCCAACAAATGAATGATGGTTTATCAAGCCCGACCCCTCCCCCCGTGTCCGCCTCTAAGTTCACCTTGCACACTGTCCATCTCACTATCATCCCAGGGCATTCTGGCTCTCTCTGTGGAGAGCAAGAGGGTTGGGCTCTGGGAACTGTCTGGCTCTGACCTCTCTCCTCCCTCCTGTCCTCCTCCCAATGCAGTTCCAACAGACTTCAGAGCATGCCCTGTTCTCCTGCTCCGTGGTGGATGTCTTCTCCCAGCTCAATCAGAGCTTTGAGATCATCAAGAAACTTGAGTGTCCTGACCCCCAGATCGTGGGGCACTACATGAGACGCTTTGCCAAGGTTCGGGAGCATGGATGGGGTCCAGGTGGGGGATGGAATAGGGTCAAAGTTGGGGTTGGAGTTGAGGTTAGGATTGAGGTCAGAGTCAGGGTTGATACTGAGGTTGGGACTGAGGTCAAGGTTGGAGTTGGTGCTATCACTGGTATTAAGGTAGGGGTTGAGGTCAGTGTTGGAGTTGGTCATGCCATAGTGATTGGAGTTGTGGCTGAAGTTTGAGGTTGAGGTTTGGGTTGAGGTAAGGGCTGGTGATGTCATTGGGATTGGAGTTGAAGTTGGGATCAGGGTTTGGGCTGAGGTTGTGTTTGAGGTTGGGATTTGAGGTTGAGGTTTGGGTTGAGGTTAGGGCCGGTGATATCATTGGGATTGGAGTTGAAGTTGGGATCAGGGTTTGGGCTGAGGTTGAGTTTGAGGTTGGGATTGAGGTCAGGGTTGTGGTTAAAGCTGGAGTTGAATTTGGAGCTGGGGTCAGGGTTAGAGGTGGGGTTGAGGTTGGGGTTAGTTTTAGGGTTACTATTAGGACTGAGATTCTATTGGGCATTGAGGTTGGAGTGAATGTTAGGATTTATGGAGAATGCGGGTGAGTGTTGGGGCGAGTTTGAAGGTTGGGACCATTGGCCTGGGGTTGAGGTTCAGATGGATTGACTGTAACCTGGAGTGAAGTTGAGGACTGCAGATAGGAATTGGGATTCCATTTGGGACTGAGTTATGCTTGTGTTTGGGGCTGGGTTAATGTGATTGTTGGTTGCTCTTGAACCCAGCTTTAAAAAGAGCTGGGTCTGTGTAAAATAATCATCTTCATCTGGTGGTGTCTCCCTTTGGCCATGATGGTCATCCTGGGTGGAGAATTCACCCAGCCCAGTGGTCCATCTTAGGTGCTAGTAGGAGTTCGGGTTCATCCCTGATCTCACTAGTGGCTCTTAATGGGCCCATCCAAGCCCAGCCCCTTGTCTCACCCACCCTCTGTGTCCCCCCCAGACCATCAGTAATGTGCTCCTCCAGTATGCGGACATCATCTCCAAGGACTTCGCCTCCTACTGCTCCAAGGAGAAGGAGAAAGTGGTGACCTGCGGGGATCCCTGTCCTGTTTCCCCTTAACCCCATTCCATACCCCCAGAGATCCATCCTTCCCTGGGCTCTGATACCTGTGTCTGCATGTGTCTCCAACTGTGTGTGTCTTTGTGTCAGACTATGTGAGTCTGGGGGTATCTGGAGGTGAGGGGATGTGCCCTCATGTCATTGTCTGGTTGTTGTGAATGAACCCTTCAGGGTGTATGCTTCAGGGTATAAGCTCAAAACTTTGAGCTTACAAAGTTTTGAGCTCATGTAGAAGAATACTGGTATGTGACAAGAACTCCCCTTCCTGCTACTCCCAGAGGTCCAGCCCCTCTCCTGGACCCACGAGGTTCAGCCCACTGGGGGAGAGTCCTCCTTCCCCCTGTTGGTCCCCAGAGACACCCCCCCCAACACTCCCAGAAATCTGATCCCAAATGCTGTCTTCCATTCTCAGATGACCCTATGGGACCCCAGCTTCCTCCAGACCCAGACCCTGTAACCATCTGAGGTCCCTGGCAGTGCGGGGGAGGGGAGGCTCCGGGGAGGGGTCCTGAGCACTGACTCCCTGCTCTGTTCCCATCCCCAGCCCTGCATCCTCATGAACAACACTCAGCAGCTGCGAGTTCAGCTAGAGAAGATGTTCGAAGCCATGGGAGGAAAGGAGGTGAGGCAGGGCCCCCGTGGGGTCACCATCATCCCCGTGTCCCTGCAGGCCCCAGAGCTTGTACCTGATGAATTCCACTTCAGCTACTCCGTCAAACCCAAGCAAGCGGCTTAACTGTCTGGGCCTCAGTTTCCTCTCCAGCCCCTTGGTATCCCTTTCCCTGGATTGGATCCCTTTCCCTGGGTTGGATGGGAAAATGCCCCATCCGTGTGGATGCCCTATAAACCTGACCTGATGTCCCTTCTTCCTCCTCAGCTGGATGCTGAGGCCAGTGACATCTTGAAGGAGCTACAGGTGAAACTCAACAACGTCTTGGATGAGCTCAGCCGGGTGTTTGCTACCAGGTGGGGGCATCTCCAGGGCTGGGAACAGAAGGGAGGGGCAGCTCTCAGACCTCTGAGCCTGCGGCATCTGGAGACTCAGCAAATGTAGTGGCGAAGATCTCAGGCTAGGAGTTAGATGAAGTCAAGTTCAATGCAGGCTTCACTGCTTACTAGCTGTGTGGCCTTGGGTGAGTTGCTTAACCTCTCTGAATCTTAGTTTACCCATCTGTAAAGTGGGGATGATGATAAAAATAGTACCTGAGTAGGACTGTGTGATGAAATAAACAACACAGGTAAATATCTTAGTCTGATGTCCATTTCTGCTATTAAATCCCACCCTGGCTGTTATATGCCATCCACAGATCAGCCTCATCCTGCCTTTCTTCCAGAGGCCAGGAGAGTCTGATCTGAGCCCCTCCTCTCTGTGTTCCCAGCTTCCAGCCACACATTGAAGATTGTGTCAAGCAGATGGGTGACATCCTTAGCCAGGTGAAAGGCACAGGCAATGTGCCAGCCAGTGCCTGCAGCAGCGTGGCCCAGGATGCTGACAATGTACTGCAACCCATCATGGACCTGCTGGACAGCAAGTGAGCCAGGCTAGGTGGACTGAGTCCACCAGGGAGGGCTCCGGGGTCGGGCCTCAGAAACCTGGGGGCTGGCCTGGAAAGGACACTCAGGGCATGTTTGCTGGGTGGTGGTTGAATGGTTTGGACGGGTGGGTGAGTGGAGGCATGAAGGGATGGAAAAATGGGTGGGTTAATGATTGGAAGGATTGGTGGGTAAGTATTTGTATGGATGAATGGATGGTAAATGATATGAGGGATGGGTGGGCAGATGGATGTGTAGATTAGAAGATAAATGCTTAGAAACCTAGATGGAGGGTATATGGGTAAAAGGATGGTTGGGTAGATGAATGGATGGATGGAGAGTTGGGTAAATATTTGGATGGATGAATAACTGGAGGATGGGTGGATGGATGTCTGGGTGGGAGGACAGAAGAAAGGAAAGAAGGAAGGTAGGGAAAAGTGATGGAGGAAGAATTAAAGAAGGTTGCAGGTAGGATGGTTTGGTGGATGGGTGGGTCAGTTGTTGGAAGGATCATGGTGGATTGCCCTCTCTCAATCCCATACAGTCAATCATGAATTCTGTTGTTTTCCCTTTCATTCCCTTCCTCTCCCTTCTGAGCATGGCCTCAGCCCCCTCATAGTCCCTGGTCTCCAACCTTCCTATTCCAGATCATCCCCCACTATGTTCTTTCAAACAGGAAAGTCTGGCTGTGTCTCTTCTCTCTTAAACACTCTCCCCAGTGCCCTCATACTAAGGCCCAGGCCTTCCTCCTAGACTTTGAGGCCCCTTCCAAGTCTAGCCCCTGCTCACCTGTCCAACCACCTTTGACTCTTCTCCCCATACGTCATGCATCATAGCCCCATTAGACCACCCAGGGGTCCCTGTACAGGCTCTGTGCCCTCTTGCGTGTCCATGGAATGCCTTCCCACCTTGCCCATGTATTGAGGGGAAGGGGCTGCTCAGGTTAGGTCCATCTGGGCACTCTCTCAGCCCTGTCCCTTGCCCCCAGCCTGACTCTCTTTGCCAAAATCTGTGAGAAGACGGTGCTGAAGCGGGTGCTGAAGGAGTTATGGAAGCTGGTCATGAACACCATGGAGAAGACCATCGTCCTGCCACCCCTCACTGACCAGACGGTGAGGCCCACAGGGGGCCAGAGGGGACACCTGGGCTTCCTCCTCTTTGGGAGCCCAGAGAGCTTGGAATCAAAAGCATTGGGGGATTAGAGGTCATCCAGGCACAAGGGCCATCTGAGGATATAGAAGCCACCGGAGGTCAGTGGGGCCATTCAAAAATCAGAGAGGTCACACATGGGTCAAAAGTCATCAAAGCATCAAAGAGGTCATTCAGGGGTCATTTAAAGGTCAAGTAAAGAGATGTCTAGGGGACACAGGGGTCACATGTGGGTCAAGAGATTATTCAAAGGTCAGAGATCACCCAGAAAACAGAGAGGTCAGCTTGGGGATCAAGGCCATCCATGGGTTACACAGGTTATAGGGGCCAGTGGGTTCATCAGGGGGCTTTGGAGGTCAATCAAGAGACAAGGAGAGGAGATACCCAGATTTCAAGGATCAGAGACCAACGGAACAGGGAGCTCCAGGAAGTCAACCAGAGGTTATGGAGAGCACCCGAGTTCGTAGAGGTCAAGCAGAGGTCAGCGGTCATCCAGAGACCAGGACCGGGCCGCTGGGACTCTTCTGGGAACAGCCCAGAGACGCGATCTGCAGGGTTGGCGGGGGGAGGGGGGGCGGGGGGGGCGGCGACATCTTCAGAGGGGTGTGGCTGGGCGTGGGTCCCAGCGGGGAGGTGTCGGTGGCCTGAGGACAGTGATGGCACGCGGTTGATGGCACAGTACATAATGGGAGGACATTCCTGGGTGGATGAGAGAGGCTTGGGGGAGGTGGGGGGGCGGGGCTCCGCCTAGAGGCAATGATGGGGGAGGCGCCGCGCTGCCTGCCCGCCTCCTCCGGGCTGCTGGGCTGGGCTGGGGCACGGAGTCCGGGTCCGTCCCTCGGTGCCTTCTCCTCCCCTTCCCTGGCCTCCCTGGAGACTCATGGTGACTTATTCCCCCCTCCCCCACCGCCCTGCCCCCATCACGGCTGACAGATGATCGTAAGTAGAGGCCCCTCTGTCCGTCTGTCTGTCCATCCGCTCTGTGTCTGGACTCGGCCCACCGCGTGGCTGCACCCCCCCACCCAGCGCCCCCTCCTCACCCACTGGCCCCCCATCCACTGTCCCACCTCCCGCCTAGATGTGCCTGTGTCTGTCTGGGGCGGGGCATGGGGAGGGGCGGGGCTGGGAGGGAGGGAGGCCACGCCCACCCCCAATTATAAGTACGAAGGAGGGGCCTCCCGCCTCCCAAAACCCGGGCCAGTACCTTCACATCTGCCCACATCCTTTAGTTAGAATTCGCCCTTACTCCCATGCTCAGACACCACCAGGATATATGGGTCCCCGAAGCTAGAAGGAAGTTCAAAGTCAATGGAACTCCTCTGACCTCTCTTTTCAGCTCTGAACTGTTAGTAGCCGTCCAAAATACAGGTCCTCACCACCCCGGTCTGTATAGCTGATCAGTGCAGACCCCACCACCATCCCTGCTCACCCTCCTTCCACCACACATACTAACACACAAGAATCCCAGACACACACCCAGGCACCCAGGTGGGGGACGATGTTGTGACTCCTTGGTGTCAGGCAGACTTGGCATCAAATCTCAGCCCAGCCATTCTCTCTGTGACCTTGGGAAGTCACTTCACCTCCCAACCTCCATTTCCTTGTCTGGAAAAAGAGGTTAACTGTAGCAGCTCTCTGAGTGTTGTTGTGAGAACCAAATAGGATGATGCATTAAGGTGCTCGACTCAGTGACAGACTGAGGCAATGCTCACTAAATTAGAACTAATATTATTGGTGGTGGTGGTAGTATGTAGACACATAGGAGGGCAGAGATCAGTTAAAACCACTTTAGAGTCCTCTTTTGTAGGCAAGACAAGGCTGTTACAAGATTTCACCTTGTCAAAAGTTTGCTAGTGCTCATCTCACTTCTTGTGGCTGCAGTGTGGGTCTTTGGCTGTAATTACATGGTGGCAGCGTACCCAACTACAGACAATGCATTTGTGGGTAGACAGCTAAGGGAATTCACATTTATTGAGGATTTCCTGTATTCCAGACCTCATAGCTGTTGTTTCAGCTCACCTTCATGACAACCCTTTGAGTGAGATGGATATTATTATTCCCATTTTGCAGATGAGGAAAGCTGAGGCTCAGAGAGTCACTTGCTCAAAGCCATATAGTAAATATATGCCAGAATCAGGATTCAAATTCAGGTCTGTCTGAATATGGAGCCTATTTGCTTTCCTGTTGACTCAAGAACCAAGAGCCTCATATATACAGTAAATGTAAATGGATTATATTTTGGCAGCAACTTCTCTCTCTCTGGCTCTTTCTCTTTCCTGTCTCTCTGACTCTCTTGCCCTTTTTAAGAGTCAGTCATTAAGGTACACACACAATCCCCCCAGCAACCCTGTTACCAGCCCTCTGTGCAGTGCAGATGCCCTTTACTTCCTGTCCCCATGAGTATGTGTTATCACTCTGGATTCCCAGCCCACACAGCTTGCTAGGTTGATCACCTTGTGACATTGTCTCTGCAGGGCAACCTCTTGAGAAAACATGGCAAGGGATTAGAAAAGGTAATGAGGGCCTCGTCTGCACTGAGGTCCCAAGCTCTGGTGTCTGGGTGTGTGTGTGTATGTGTGTGTCCATTTGCATGGGCAGAAAGGCCAGCTGGGGGTCATGGGTAGGAGGAGGGTATCCTAACGAAGTCCCACAAAACCAGAAGTCAGAGACAAAGTGACTGGCTTAGAGTGTGTGTGCGTGTTGGTGCGCAAACAGCTCCTGCCCTCTCATGACAATACCCAAAGGGCTTATCCCAGCCCTGGCCTCAGCTGAAATTCTGTGGCTTCAGGAAGGGCCCAGACACTGGACAACTGCCCTGTACTGAGACATGTTTTGTTTTGTTTTGTTTATTCTAATGGGTGTTCGTTATAAGGAGATAGGAGCCGTGGCAACACGTGAATAGTTGCCCTTACTGTGCAGTCATAAAGGAGCTATCATGCCTGTGTGCATACAAGTGGGGTCTCCACTTCATGAACATGGGTGGTAGGACTTCCCAACTAACTCATCCAGCCCTTTGGGGAGTACATGCAATATGTCAGGCTCCATATACATGTACATACATCCCTGGGAGGGTGGAGAGTGTGTGGGTTTATGTGTGTAATTGTGCACGTGTGTGCAAGTGTTTAGTAGTGCATGTGTGTATTTTAGCTTGTGAATTCTTCTGCACATGTGTGTGTCTTCGTATGTTGATCTGGGGGTTTGTGTGTGCATAAACTTTCTGCACACCCATGGATGTGCCTGGGTGTGTGTCTATGTGTTGAGTGAACTGGTGATACCTGTTAGTACGCTTCTTTTAGAGTCAGGCCTGCTGGGGTAAGGTCTTGGGAGTTGGGGGAGGAGAGATTCTGAGCCTTCTCTTCCTTCCCCTCCCCAAGGCACCCCATCTTGGGGCAGGCTGACTGTGGGATTGGGCACCTGTCCCCAGGTGATGGACTGATTCTAGCCTCCTGACAGTCCAGAGTCTGGCCCCAGGTCCCCACCAGAGGACAAGGGAAGGTGCCTAGCTGGGGAGGGGGTCCAGCATAAGACCCAGAACCTGGGAGGGAGCTCGTGGGCTGTGCTTTGAGGGGGGCAGGGAAGTCCCACTGAGTATCCTCTTAGCAGCCACCCGAACTCTGACCTTCGCCTGATTCTCTCCACAGGGCAGGGTGAAATTGCCAAGCCACTCAGATGTAAGACCAGCCTCTCCCTGTCTGTCTGGCTCCCACCCCAACCCCTACCTACTCCCCACCCCACCCCGTACCTTCTTCCACCTCTGTGATCCGTGCCATCTGGGGGTGTACCGTGACCCTGTCTGTTGGTCTCTTCTTCCTTTGTCTGTCTGGCTTGTTCGTGAGGGGTGGCGCGGGGAGGGTGGCAGGTGGGGAGGAGGGTGCTGCAGGGGAAACCAAGGCCCAGGCTGGGCTCCCGAGTGACTGTGCCTTGTGACAGCCTTGGGGAATCACAGACAAGGAATAAGAAGAGTAGCGACAGCCAGGATGTTAATAATAATACCAGTAGTGGCAGGGTGACCAGATCCCACTGGCCAGCTTGGAAAAGCATCAACGTGATTCCAGACATCCCAGCTGTAAATGGCCCTCCTCCCTGTCTAGCCCTGCCTAGGACCCCCATACCTCCCCAGGACCCAGTAATTCAGGACTCATAACTTCACTGATACTCAGCTCCCCCCACAGCTGTTATCCCCTAAGCTAGTGTAGGTGCCCCTATTAGCCAGGGGAGGAAACTGAGGCCCAGAAAGGGCCAAGGACATGCCTCAGGTCACCCAACATAGTGATGGAGGAGGCAGGACATGCAGCTTCCAGGCCATGACCCCGTCTCCCCTAACACTGCCCGTGACCTCGAAACCAAGTGATAAGAACCGTGAACACTGAATAAAGACACGATTAGTCCCAGCTAAGCTGGGATATGATTTCCCCCATCAAGATGGGAAAACTGGGGGTCAGAGAGGTTAAATGACTTGCCCAGGGCCACATAGCAGAGCTGGGATTTGAACCCATGCCCACCCGGTTCATCGGAGCCATAACCAGGATGTCATATTGCTGATGTCTGTTTTGGGGAGGAGTGGGGGCGGGGTACTGAGGTGTGTGTTAAGGGGAAGGATTCTTCCTTTAAAAGGTCAGATTAACAGGCCCCCCAGATTACCGGGGAAATTCTTCTACAGAGGGAATGGGCCCATGGTGGGTAGTGGCTTTCACTACACAGAGCCCATCCCATAGTTTTCTCAAGGCTCCATGACTTGGGGCTGGGAAGCCCCACCCATACCCGCAAACACCATCACAGCCTGCTCTCTGTTTTCTTCTCTGTCCCACAAACCTGGGGTCATGGTGGAGGTGGCAGGATGGGTAGCACCCCACGGGACTGAGATTTCTGGAGACAAGGTCACCATCTCCTTCTCAGTACTTCCTGGGGGGCTCCAGACCTCTGTCCCCAGGACACAACCATTGCCCTGCCCAGAGCCTTTGGACAATAACCAAGATGGCGTCCAGGGCTGGGGTGTCAGTGGCGGCTTGGGCACTGGGCAGAAGGACCCCCCACCCTCACCCGGGTTATGTCTGTTGTTACCTACAGGGAACCCAGATGATCTTCAATGCAGCCAAGGAGCTGGGTCAGCTATCTAAACTCAAGGTGAGGCCAGGGGTGGGGGCAGGAGATTGGGGTGGGAGGCTTCTTAGGGAAGAGGTCCCAGAATAGTGGCGTGCTTTGCAGGCTCAAAGGACAGAGACCCTACTCAGACTGGCTTAATCACAATGTATTTGCTCAGTGTATTGAAAAGAGGTGCAAGGTTCACCTTCAGACACAGCTTGATCAAGAATACAAATAATTTATTTGACAAATATTTATTGAGCACCTGCTGTGTGCCAGCCACATGCTAGGCACTGGGAACACAATGATGAAAAGACAGACCCACCATCCAACTCCTCAGAGTTTAGCAAGAATGAGACCCATAGGCAGATCCCCAAGGCAGAATTTGCTCTGCCCACCTGGACACTCTCTCCATCCATCCAGGACCACATGGTACGAGAAGAAGCCAAGAGCTTGACCCCGAAGCAGTGTGCAGTTGTTGAGCTGGCCCTGGACACTATCAAGGTGAGAGGCCACACCCCTGCCCATCCCAGATGGGGCAGGCAGAGGGTGTGGCTGGTGTGGACATGGACCTAGGCTCAAACCCACCTTAATTCATTCCATTTATAAACACTCCCTGATGACCCTTCTATGTCAGCTCCAGGCTGGCTGATGGCAGGGACTTGAGGAGCCCCAGGCTGGATGTCAGCTGGATGTAGACATCCCCAGCCCTGTGGGGTTAGGACAGGGTAGAAGAAAAGATGGGAGAGCCCAGGGAGGGGGCAGTAAGGGCTTTCTGGATTAGAAGGCATGTGGGAGGTGGTGGGGTTTGAGGAATGCATAGAAATTCACAAAGCAAAGCAACAGCATTCTAGGCAGGGAACCAGTCCATGCAAAAACATGGAGACATGAAAGGGGCCGTGGTTTCCATGAAATAAAAAGCGTGAAAACTACTCTGAAGGAAATGTTTTGTTGAAATGGAGAATTACAGCACAACAGGGTTGGCAACACATTAAGTTGGGGTGGTTAAGGAAAACTCCTTGAAACCTTAATCAAAGAAAGACAGGGAGCCAGCCATGGCAAAATAGGGAGTGGGGGTGGGGCTGGGAGGGCCTTCCTGCCAGTGAGCATAGTAAGTGCAAAGGCTCTGAGGCAGGTATGTTCTAGGGAAGACTTTTGGAAAGAAGGCTGGGAGGGGTGCAGGGCATGGGTGTTATTCTGAGGGTGGTGGGAGCCCACAGGCGCGTTTGGGGCAGGGGTGGAGGTGGGGGAATAGCAGGACCTGGGTGTTCTGAAGATCTGCCCTGTCATGGCGTATCACAGCAGAGGGCAGCGGAGTGGGGGAGGGGGAGTTGGGGCTGCCCAGCCCGATGCGCGGGTAGGGGGTCCCGCCAGCCTTACCTCTCTGCACCCTGTTCCCCACAGCAATACTTCCATGCGGGTGGCGTGGGCCTCAAGAAAACCTTCCTGGAGAAGAGTCCAGACCTGCAGTCCCTGCGCTACGCCCTGTCCCTCTACACACAGGCCACCGACCTGCTCATCAAGACATTCGTGCAGACGCAGTCGGCGCAGGGTAAGGAGCCACTGGTTAACGCGATGACAATTCCCGCCTGCAGGGGCAGCCGAGCCCCTTTGACTCACCTCCTCTGTGATGTCATGGGTCCGGGCCGAATTAACAGCTCGGGGGCGCACCTGAGCTCCATGGTGTCACCAGGCCAATGAGCGATCTACAGCTCGTAGGGGCGGAACCTATGACGTCATTGGGCCAGGAGGGGATGATCTCTCCTGGGAAAATCCATGACGTCATAGGGTCAGGATGTGATTGAAAGCTGTGGGGCGGGATCTCTGACGGCCAGGACTAGGGAGTGATTGACAGCTCTGGCAGGGGCGGGACCTCTGACGTCATGCAGCCAAGGAATGATTGGCAGCTCCCGGGGAGGGACCTCTGGGGGAATGGTTGAAAGTACCCCAGGGAGGGACCTCTGTACTGTCAGGGGCTAAGGAATGACAGCCCCAGAGATGGGAGGGACCCCGACCTGGAGGGGGCGGACGGAGAGGGAGTTCTCATTTCTCAAATTCTCTCTTTCCCTCTCTCTTCTCTTGCCTCTGTCTCCTGTCCCTCTCTGAGTTCGCACACAGCAGCTGGGGCTGGGGGGCAGAACTCCAGGGTCCTAGTTCCCCTCCCTGGGGACCACCCTTTTCAAAATTGGCCCTAAGAGTGCAGACAAGGGAGAGAAGTTTGGCCGCTGACCCAGGTTTAGTTCCGGCAGTGGAAGAGGAGGCCGGGGTGAGGGGAGCTAAACCCTGTGGCCGCAAGCGGCCCCCTTCCCCCCGAGTCAGCCCAGGGCCTAGGGCCCTCGGCTTCGTGCCCAGCCCACGCTGCTGCTTTTAGTGTCCCTGGTGTCCCCCCGGAGCAGGAGGCTGTCTGTCTGTCCGTCTGCAGCTGACGTTTCTCTCTCTCTTGTTTCTCCTCCCTCTCACTCGCCGCCCCCTCTCCGCGCCTCCCCTGCTCCCCGTCACGCACACTCGCCCTCCATCCTCGCCTCTCGCTCGCTCGTCTCTTCCCCCCACCACTCCTCCCTTCCCTCCTTTCTCCACCTCCCCACCGTGATTAGTCCATGGTGGAAAAGGGACTAGGTTTACCCTTAGTGAAGACATTTATCCTGAGAAGGGTACGTGCTTCCGCCGCCCACCCGCGCCCGGTGCCCGGTGCCTGCGCCCCTCCCGGCCCGGCTAGTAAAAGGCCCGTCCTTCCGTCTCCCAGGCCTACGGGGCCCCGCCCAGACCCGACTGGCTGCGAGGGGGCTGAGGCGGACAAGGGGGAAGGACGGCTTGCTGGTTCCACATGGGGAAGGAGAAGGGATTCGAGTCGGAATCCGTTTCTCCCTAGGTGCTTCTCTTAAACCAGATCCCGGGTCCCCCCCAGACAGGCGCCTGCCTAGTTAAGAGCGGGCTCAGATTACAGCTCTGCCACTCCCTGGCTGGGCGCCTCTGGCAACAGGCTGCCTCCCTGAGCCTCAGGTTTCTCATCTGTAAAATGGGAACAGTCAAGGACCCTAATTCATAGGATTATTTTTAGGATTAGATGAATTAAATTTAGCCCTGAGACTTTCCTGACAGGAAAGTTCCTGACGTGTACTGGGGGGTAACAATTGTTAGTTGTTTTATTATTATTGTTTATATGATTATTATGATAATAATTATTATTATTATTGATGTCACTTTTCCGAGCATAGAAAACCAACATTTTTTAGGCTCTAACTCTGGGTCAGCCCTTGTGCCAAGCATTTCTCAGGGATTCTCAAAAACATTCCTCCTGGTCGCTCCACAGGGCATCCATCATTCCATAGATGAGGAAGCTGAGTCTCAGAGGAGATTAAGCCCTTTGCCCAAGGAACCTTCCCCTGTAGGGGGTGTCCGGGACTTGGGGAGTGGGGATGGGGTTGGGGAAAGCACAGAGAAGCCCGCGAAAGACCCTTCCCCTTGGAGCCAGCAAACCACGGGATGGGGGTGCCCAGCACTGCCCCCCTCCCCCTTCTTACTAGCTTTGGCCATGATCTGACCCCTCACCCCACCCACCACTGTCCGACTCTCCCCTGGCACCCCTCAGTCTGGCCCGGATTGAGCTTGCTGTGAAGCATCAGCCTGGGGGTGGCGGGTGAGGCTGAGCATGTGACTGGTTGGGGGAAGAGGGGTGGGAGCCTGAGATGACAAGGAAGGCAGCCTGGGGTGGGCAGCGAAGATGAGGGTGTGCAGGGTCTTCAGGCCCCTCTGCCCCCTGAGCCTCGGTCACTTTCCGCCCAGAGACAGGTAACCCGGTCAACCTTGGACTGACCCGTTCTCCTTCCCCTCACCCACCCCTGCCTTTCCCCCAGTTCCTCCCCCCATGCATGGGGTGCTCCAGGTGTGGGGAGCTTCCTGAGGGGCAGGGGAGGGGACTGGTGGGGGTGCTGATGGTCACAGGTCCCCAGGCCCCACAGGATGCCCTTCCCAAGAGTCACAGAGGGAGGAATGGGCAAAGAAGCTTTTAAACTGCTCCTTCAATGATCCCCATCAGAACTAATCAATCAGGATGCTTGTGGTGGCCAGAAACTGAAGCGCACCTTATCCTGACTCAGGCAGACTAGAGAATTTGTGAACCTGTAACTGAAGGATTAGGAATTGATTTGGCATCAGTAATAGCTGGATCTAGAGTCTCCAACACTGCCATTGGTCATTGGTC
This sequence comes from Balaenoptera physalus, assembly GCF_965194825.1. Taxonomy (NCBI): domain Eukaryota; kingdom Metazoa; phylum Chordata; class Mammalia; order Artiodactyla; family Balaenopteridae; genus Balaenoptera; species Balaenoptera physalus. Next base: position 12,445,982 of record NC_138890.1, on the reverse strand, counting down.
TCTGTTTAGACCTCTGTGGGGTGGACTCTCCCCTCATTGGGTAGAGTCAGCCTTGCCAGCCTAACCAGAGAGAGACTCTTTCCTAAGAGTTACAGCAAAAGTCTCAGGGCCAATTTCTATTGGCCCAGCTTGGGTCACATGACCATCCCTGAGCCAATCACTGCAGCTATGGCTGGGGAATGTTCTGATTGGGCAGCCGTGGTTCGTTTAGCCTTACCTGAAGTGTGAGATGGAGTCACAAGGTCTGAGGTGAGGTAGGGACATTTCTCAATGGAAACTTGAGATGGTCTATTGGAAAAGGAATGGCAGGGAATATGAAAGATTTCTCTACAAGCTGTCACTTCAGGAGAGCTGAGGATTCTGGGTCATGTTATCACAGTGTGTTGGAGGAGTAGTGAGGAAGCCTGCGAGGCTGGAGCCGATGTGGCAAGGGTAAGAGTAGAAGGAGGTGAGGCAGGAGAGGTAATAGTGACACAAATCAGGAGTGACACTGCAGGTCACAAAAGGACTTTGGTTATTTCAGAGTGAGATGGGAGCCATGGGAGGATTTTGAGCAGAGAAGGGACATGATCTGAGTTAGGATTTCTCTGGCTGGTGTATGGAAAGAAGCTGAGAGGAGGGTGCAGGGAGACAGGGAGGAGGCCACTGCAATATTCCAGGTTGGCCTAGTTGGCCCAGGGACAACTCCTATTGGCCTATCTTGGGTCACATGACCATTCCTGAGCCAGTCACTGCAGCCATGGCCAGGGAATGCTCTGACTGGGCAGCCATGGTTCATTTAGCCATACCTGAAGTGTGAGATGGAGCCAGAAGGTTGATGGGGGCTGGACCAGGATGGAGGCCAAGGAGATGGGCCAAATTCTGGATGTATTTTGAAGGCAGAGCTGACAGGATTTTCCACTGTACCAGTACTTAGGGAGGAAATGAAAACAAAAAAGGGGTTGAGGACTAAGGCACCGGGCGCCCCAACAGTTTGAAGATCAACAGAGGAGGAGGAAATGGCAAAAGAGGGTGAGAAGGAGTGACTAATCTGTAGGATGAGAACCTGAAGAGTGTGGCCTTGTTGCAGCCAAGAGGAGAAACTGAGGCACAGAAAGCCAGGGTATCAGATGCTGCCAAGATGGTGTGAAAGATGAAGGCTGAGTTTAATGACAGGGAATGAGAAAAAGGACATTAGGCTCAGAGAAGTTAAGAGATCTGCCTGAGATCACACAGTGAGGCAGTGAAAGGCTAGAACCCAGGATTCTTGGCCTCCCTAAGAACACCCATCTTCCCAGCCCACCCTCAGTGCCACCCTGTCACGGCTGATGACCTGGTGCCGCCAGCACATGGTGGGTGGGAGGCAGTCCAGGTCCTTTCTGGTGGGTGGGAAAGAATGAAGCTCATGCCAATCATCCTCCCCTGCCCCGCCCAGGCTCAGGTGTGGAAGACCCTGTGGGTGAAGTCTCCGTCCATGTAGAGCTCTTCACTCATCCAGGAACTGGGGAACACAAGGTCACAGTGAAAGGTGAGTAACCTGAGGTGGGAGGGAGAGTGCCTCAGCCAGGATGCACTAGGTTCTAAGACAGAAAACCAAACTCAAAACTGGCATAAGGAAGAAATTTTTTTCATTAAAAAAAATGTTTTTATAAAACTGAAAATTCCAGAAGTCACCACCTTCAGGCATAGCTGGATGAAGAGGTACAAAGAGTGTTACAGAACTCATTCCACTTGATCTCTCAGCTCCGCTTTCCTTTTGTTGGCTTTTATTTTCTAATTAGAACACAGATTGGGCTGTCTTAGACAAGGCCTAAAATAACGGTGGCTTAAACAAGATAGGTGGAATAAAGCTTTCTCTGAGGTAACTCCGAGGACAGTCAGCCCAGAATTGATGTAGAGGCTTCACAGTGTTGGGGATCCAGGCCCCTGACATCTTTTGTTGTACTTTTATCCGTAATGTGCTTTCTTCCTCTGTAGGGTCCCAAAGAACTCAGCCCCCATCAGCATCCCACCTTGCAGCTAGGAGAAGGAGAAAGTTTAGGGCATTCTCCCTGCCTTTTAAGCCACAACCTGAAAGCTGTACGCATCACTTCCTCTTACATCTCATTGGCTGGAAGTTAGTCATATGGCCACGCGTGGCTTCAGAAGCATTCTGGGAAATGTAGTCTTTCAGACAGGCTTTGAAAACCACAACTGTGTACTGGGGGACCCTAACCAATCTTACCTTCTAATTCCCCCAACAGTGGTGGCTGCCAATGACCTCAAGTGGCAGACTTCTGGCATTTTCCGGCCATTCATCGAGGTCAACATCATCGGGCCCCAGCTCAGTGACAAGAAACGCAAGTTTGCGACCAAATCCAAGAACAACAGCTGGGCCCCAAAGTACAATGAGAGCTTCCAGTTGTAAGTCTGGGATGCTTTGGGGAGAATGGCAAGGGGACATCTGCTATCTGAACCTCAGGGCCCACCAGGCAGGAGGGATGTCTGGTGGGCCAGTGGTACCTAGGGACAGGAACAGGAGGGATCACATCCTAGGCGGGTATGCTGGGAAAGGAGGCACCTTAGTGCAGGAGTGACATCAGTGAGGGGACACCAGGATGGAGGTGACCACCTTGGGGGGCAGACAGGTCCCAGAGGGCAGTGAGTGTGATATAACCGCATGATGAGGGCTCATGAAGGGGAGGAGTCTGGCCAGAAGGAGCATGTTGGGCAGGGGCATTTCTGGGGCTGGAGATTCTGGTCTGTTTAAGAGGCGTGGTTGGTCATGACGGGGCGAGAGGCTTGTGGGTGAGGGGCTGAGGGGCATAGGCATGGACCTGCTCGAGTCAGCAAATGAACTCTGTCAGGGCTATTGGGGCAGGTCATCTGGAGGAGTCTGCTCTGGGGGACAAGAGTGGAGTGTGGCTTGGTCCAGGTCATGCGGATATGTGTCATATGGGCAGGGCTGTGGTCACATCTAGGTGGGGCTTCCTAGGTCAGGGGCATCAGGGTCTAGAGGAGCAAATGATTTATGGGGAACATAAACAAGTCGGATCAAGGTGTACAGAGGGGTTATCTGGGGGTGGGGGTGAGGGTCGGCGGATCTTTGGATCAGGTGTGAGCCTCACTGGGGCAGGGTAACATTGGGGGGTGTTCTTGGGGGACAGAGTACAGTGGGGTAAGGGGGCATCAGGGCTGGGGGGAAGTGGGGGCCCCTGAGGGACAGGAGCCTGGCCAGTCCTGTGAGGGGAGAGCTCTTGGTCAGAAGACTTTGGAGAAGTAGGTCACCTGAAGCAATAGTTGGGAGCAAGAGCACCGCCTAGGAGGGGGCAGATGTCTCCTGGGGTGGGCCAAACTAGTTGAGGGCTAGGAATGTAGCCTGGGAAGGAGACGCAAGGGATCGGTGTGCGTGTAGCCTGAAAGAAACGAGTTCTTGACTAGCCAGCATCAGGTCAGGACCCAGCGGCACTGGGGACTTCGTAGCCTGGGGGAGGGGGAGGAGTGCTGGAGTGGGTAGTCACTCATGGTGAGACATCTTGGCAGGGTTACATGGAGAGGCATCTTGGGTGTAAGAAGGGTAGGCTAGGGAGCAGGGGGGAGGGGTCACGTCAAGGGGAGAACTTGGGTTCAGATGGGAGCCTGGTAAAGGGGCTTCTTGGTGTCATATCTGGGGTAGGGTGGTGGAGGCAGCAGCTCAGCTGGCTGAGAGTGTGGGTGCTGGTATCACGGGGTGGGAGCATGGCCTAGCCAGAGGAGTCTGGAGGAAGGGTCTCTTGGGGGTGGGGATGTGCCTTGGCTGGAGGCTGGGAGTAGTTTGATGGGGGCGTCCTTGGGTGAGGGAAGGAGGAGAGACTTGGCAGGGACAGTGCTGGGGATGGAAGTTGTCAGCTGATGTGGGCGTGTCCCAGCGCGGGGCTATGGGGCCGGACATCTGGGTCAGGGGTGGGGCCCGGCCTAAGTGGCAGGTTTTGAAAATAGGAGGCCACTCAGTGTGGGAGTGGCCCACCTCAGAATGCCCCAGCTCAGAATGCCCGGGTGTGGGCGTGACGGGGGGGGGGCAGTGGGGAAAAGTGAGGCTCACCGGTAGGGGCGTGGCTGGTCAGTGGGCGGGACCTGTCCTCACGCCCCGCCTTCCCACAGCACGCTGAGCGCGGAAGCAGGCCCGGAGTGCTATGAGCTGCAGGTGTGCGTCAAGGACTACTGCTTCGCGCGCGAGGACCGCACAGTGGGGCTGGCCGTGCTGCAGCTGCGCGAGCTGGTCCAGCGCGGGAGCGCCGCCTGCTGGCTGCCGCTTGGACGCCGCATCCACATGGACGACACGGGCCTCACGGTGCTGCGCATCCTGTCGCAACGCAGCAACGATGAGGTGGCCAAGGAGTTCGTCAAGCTTAAGTCGGACACGCGCTCCGCTGAGGAGGGCGGTGCCGCGCCTGCCCCCTAACGCGGGGCACGCAGACAGGCACCGCTGCGCCTGCGCAGAGCGCGCGGAGTGGGGCGGTGTCCGCGCGCTGGGACCTCCCAGAGGGCGAGTCTCCGCGCTCTGTGCTGAGGTTGGGCTGCCCCGCGCCCTGGATTTAGTTCCCCGTCTGGGGAAAGGTGAATGGCAACGCCCCGCCCCCTCAGGAGGCCACGCAGTGGGGCGCGAGGAAGGAAGAAGCCACGTCCCCCTACTTGAGGCCACTCCCCCAGCGTCTAGGGGGACTTTCGAGCTGGGATGGGAGGAAAACCCACCCCCTAGTAAGGAGGCCAGGTCCCAGGGCTGTGGTACCGGGAGGCTCTATCTCCTGCCCCCTGGCAAAGCCATAAGATGGGTCCCCAACCCCTGGGGCCCAAGATCAATTTGCCAAGTATGGAACTCTGAGCTCCCTCGAGGGGCGGGCCCTGGGCAAGGGGCAAGGCTTCCTGGAGCGCCCCCTAGGGTGGTCTGGGGCCTGGAGGGACTAGGGTGGTGGTTGGAGGGCCCCCGGGTGTACCAGAGTCCCTTTTGATGTTTGTGCAAAAAATAAACAGGGAAGGGGGGAGGATGGAATTTCAAAAGCACATGCGCCCTTGGGCGCCCAAACCCTGGGGACCAAGGGGTCGGCTCTGGGTCACCCGCGCCGCCCCCACTTCCCTATGGGGGTTTGCCTCCCTTTTTCCCCCCACATATCCAATCCTCATATCATAGAGTTCAACCCACCCATTTGACGACAAAACTGAGGCCCGGAGAGCTGCCTGAGACAATGCCGAGGGTCCCAGTGCCACACCCTCTCCCCACTCCCTTTGGCCTGTGTGCCCCATTGAAGGGTGGACTGAGATCGGATGACCCGATACAGCTCCCCATTGCTGCTAACCCCCCTTAGGGGACCTCCCCCAACCCTTAAAGGGATGGGGGTCCTGGGCCAAGGCCCCCAGTGCCCCCTCCCACCTCTGGTTGCCAAGCAAAACCCCTGCCCTCAGCCCTTTCCAGTGGGACCCCAGGGGGAGATACCCTGAGAACTCTTGATCTCCCGCCAAAAAAGAGTGAAGATTTGGGATTCCCTGGACCCAGTCCCCTAACCCAACCCCTTCTTCGTCCCCCAGAATGCTCCAGTCAGGAAAGAACAGAAAGAGACCAGAAACTCTAGGGGTGTGTGTGTGTGTGTGTATGTGTGTAAATATACAAACTTGCTGGGAGCTTCCTCCCCATAATCCCATTCATTCATTCAAACACACAGGTCACAGGATACCCCAGGTGGGGCCTCTAGCTGCCTGAAACTCTTCCTCCTGCAGGGATGTTGGGGCAGTTTGGCCAGAGTCAAATTTCCCCATTTTAGCGCATGCAGGCATTTTGGGAAACATTTTGGGAAAGGTTGGCACAGCTTATCTTTGCCCAGAATCTGCTTTTCCACCTTGGACCAGCGTGTGTATGCCATGGGATTTTTTTCTGCCAGAATGATAAATACAGGATTGTGCTGTGCTAGGGAGAAATTAAAACAGAGGGATGAGATGAGGATTAGCTGGGCTCTTGGAGTGGTGGAGGCTACATCAGATGGGGAAGGTGAGGGAGGGCTCTCTCTGGAGGTGAAAAGTGGGAAGGAACCGCCCATTGGAGAGAAAAGAGCTCCAGGCAGCAGGAACAGCAGGTGCAAAGGCTAGGAGGTAGGCTGACTTGAAGCATAGCCAGGTCGGCGGGGCTAGAGCTGAGCCAGCGAGTGGGGTACTGGGGGATGGTGATGAGGTTGGGGACACCTGCAAAGGTATCAAACCAGGTCTTGTACGCTGCCCTGAGGAGTTTTGATTTTACCCTCAGAGGCTTAGAAGGACCCAGGAGATTTTAAAGCTGAGGAGGGTCTGATTTCAGGTTTTGAAATCTCCCTCTGGCTACGTCATGAAGAATGGACTGATGGTGCGGGGGAGAGGACAAAATGCTTTCAGGACACTGAAATTAATTTTTGGAAAGACTTTGGAGTATATATTTAAAACTCTGCCTTAGATGAGCCCCAGGGTCCCTGGGTACAGATGTCCCAGTTGTGCACTGCCGAGGGGTTGAGCATCTCTAAGGAGGCCATGTGCAAACTGAGTGTTGTATGTTTATGATAATCGTTTCCCCATCCGTGAACAAGAATCTGGAAGAAGCGACACTGTTTTCTAATTTACCTGGAAGTATTTCTGCGTTCCTCTAAATTCAGGCAGGTTGAAGTGACTGAAGGTTCTGAACCAGAGATTAGGACGAAAGTTCTCATTCAGGATGGTGGGGGAGGTGGGTCCCAGCCAGGGGCAAGGGACAGGCTGGGAGGTGGCTTGGGGAGAACATGGAGTCTTGGTCAAAAGGACTGAGAGGAAGATTTGAACTTCAGACCATCCAAGAGGTGGAGGTGGGCTGGGCAGTTCACTTGGAGTTGAAAACACCAGCAACACCCAAAGGGGAGGTAATCTGTGATCTGGGGTGGGTTCTGAAAGATTTTTTGGATGACTGGCAGGAAAAGAGGGAGCTGAGCTTCTGCCGGAGAGAGCCAAGGTATTTCCCAAAAGATTCATTGGGAAGCTCTCTGATCAAAGCGTGTGTGTTTGTGTGTGTGTGTGTGTGTGTGTGTGTGTGTGTGTAGGATTCCCCAGCACTGGCCCAGGCACATGGAGGAAGCCTCAGGGAGTATTTGTCGAATGACACTTTCTGACTCCCAGGCTAGAACTGTTTTGGAAATTTTCTCCCTCTTCTTTCTCCCAGAGAACTCCTACTCATTCCTCGAAACTCATCACAAATTTTCCCTTCTGTAGAAAACCTTCTCTGATCCCCCTCAGGACTTCCCCAGCCTCTGTCCCTCCTCCTCTGTCTGTCCCTTCCCCAGCCTCTGTCTCTGGTGCCATGGGGCTAGGGGTGTCTGTGAAAGGCTCTCTGGGCACAGGGGGATGGCAGGGAGGGGATGCCTAGTTGAATTATGTCTCGGGCAGGGGGTTCTGTGTGTGCCCATGCATCCACATGTGTGTCTGTCCATACCAGCCTTCCCCTCCCACACAGATATGGGCACTCAGGAGATCTTCCAGCCAGACTGGCTGAGCCACAGGGCACAGGGTGAAGAGAGGACGAGAGGGGACTGGAAGTGCTTGAAATCAGGATGTCCCTGTATTGGAACAAGGAACAGGGCTTTCCCCAAGGCCACTCAGCATTAGATGATACCTTTGGGCTTTCACCACTTCACCTGAGGTTCCTGGGGTTCTGGGCCCAGGTGGGGTCTTGGGGTTGCATTTGGACCTCACTCCATGCCAGGAGCTCGCCCCAGATTTCCATGGATCAGGGAAATAATAAAGTAGGCTTGTACTGGGATTGGGGGGATGTAACATTGAGGGACATCTTGGACAGAGCCAATCCCCCCTCAGAAGGGACAGAGACAGAGTAAGGACACAAAGAAGAGCAGGGAGGGAAGGAGAGAAGGGGGGACAGACAGAAGAACAAAGGAAAAAATCAAGAGGGTAAGATCACGCCAGATAGGGACAGCCAGAACTTTGAAATGGAGAGAGAGAGATTCAGAGATGGGGAGATGCAGAGACAGAGAAGGGAGAAAAAGCAAAAACAGGTTTCTAGAAGGAAGAGGGCCCCCTGCTCTCTCTGGCTCTCACCAGTCTGTCCTCGAAGGATTTACCTAAAATGAGGAGGTGCCCAAGTCCTGATTCTCAGGCATCACAGCCTGAAACCTCACCATGCCTCCATCACAGATGAAAAAAAAAAAAAAATTAGCCAACTAGAAATCCTTGGGACCTCTCTCAGCTGCGACCTCAGAGACCTTTCTGTCCCCCCCAGCGCTGTCCATCTTACAGGTGGGAACACTGAGGCACGAGGCAGCGTGGAGACAGCCTGGAGTTGCCCCAACTCTGCTGTGCAGGCAGAGAATGGGGGAGCTCACTGGGGGGCTGGTCCACATCATGACCCCTGCTGTCCCCTGAACATCCTTTCCTAAGTATTGTCAAGGACCAAAGTCGTTTTCACTGATACGTGTTGCTCTTCTCTTTGCCTTTTATTTTTTTTAAAGAGACAAATCAAGTTGATGGTGTTAGGTAAGACCCCCTCCATCTTCCCCCTGACCCCCACCCAGCCACAGTGGCTCTCTCCAGGCACAGGTCACAGGCAGAGGGTCCCTATGCATCCCCGGCCACACAGCCAGGGGGATTCAGACCCCAGCCCTGGCCCCGGCCCCCTAAGACCCCCCCCAAACCCGGCCACGCAGTCCAGGGAGGTTCTTCCTCCACACTTCTCTTAGCATGTGATTGCAAATGTGAACTCAAGACGCTGTTTGTCTGTTTTAATTCCATCCCGTTGGTCCGGCATCTGCACAGATGCCCCCATTTCTCTGTAAATATGTGACTTGGAACAAATGTTGAAAATCAACGAGAAGTGGTCATGAATGCATGGTGAGATGTTTTGCACTATTCTGAATTTTTGGTCTCTGTAAAAATATTTTATTAACAGCAGACATTAAAAAAAAAAGCACACAGCCTCAGATGCATGGTGGCCTCCTTCCCTCCCCTATTGGCAAAAAAATCACGTAGCATCTACCATGAGCAGCCACTGCTGAATACACTTCCCGCCCGCGAACGCAACTCATTACAACTACCATGGTCCCATTTTACAGAGAAGGAAAACAGGTCCCAGGGGCAGAGCCAGGATCTGAACCCAGGACACTGGGCAGCTGTTGCTCTTAGCTCAAACAAGTTAGGACACAAATGCCAGGGACACACTCAAATTCCACCCACACCCCCATGTTTGGAGGTTTTCTGTTTCGTTTTTTGCTGTAGCAGGTGAGAATCTCATTTCATAAACTTGGATGCTCAAAGAAGGAAGCTTCATTTTTCTACACCCGAATTTGACTTCTCTTTTGAGCCCCCATCCCACCAGGGAGCAGAAACGGAATCTTATTCAGCACAGGATTTCCTCCTAAGATCTGGAGTTGTTTCCACATTTGAGTGGCCAGGGCAGGGGCCACGGGATCCATCACTGGGAGTGAGTTTGATGAGTGCATTTGGCTGCAAGTAAGAGACACAAGGACTAAAAGAAAGGGACTTTCCTGGCGGTCCAGTGGTTAAGACTCCACGCTTCCACTTCAGGGTGCACGGATTCGATCTCTGGTTGGGGAACTAAGATCTCACATGCCACACAGTGCGTCCAAAAAAAAAAAAAAAACTACAACAAACACAGGGATAACCCGTAGCTCAGCAACTCTGCCCTCAAGAGACTCTTGCACAGGGGTAAGATTGGAAGCAGCCTCAGCGCCGTGGTATCTTCACAAAGGGAGAATATGATGCAGGTGTGAAGTGGATGAGCCACAGGTGCCTGCATGACGTCAGAAGGGGCAGCCTGCAGGTCCTGAGCTTCCCTGCACATTCTTGCTGACTGTGCCAGACTGCAGACCTGTACTTCTCCCAAGACCAAGCAGTTTCCGTAGCTAAGCACATAGGCTACTCAGCATGACTTTTTTTTTTTTTTTTGCCGCACGCTGTGCAGCATACGGGATCTTAGTTCCCCAACCAGGGATCGAACCCGTGCCCCCCGAAGTGGAAGCGCGGAGTCTTAACCACTGGACCGCCAGGGAAGTCCCCCCACAGCATAACTTCTGAGTAACTGTTTGATTCCTGATGGAGGGAAGCTGGCTTGTTTGCTGCCTTCTACAAAAGGTGCTCAGCCCTTGACCCTGTGTCCCTCAGCATGTGGGGTCCATCGTGTCACCCATGGGGCTTGGGGACTGAGGCTCATGTTGCTTGCTGCCCTGTGAGGAATAAACCGTCTTGCTCTGATGCACTGAGTCCCACAGTTGACTCCAAACCTATGGATGAGGGACAGGCTTACTTCTCTAGGAAGTGAGCTTCTTCATTCTGACAAATGACATGAATGAAGTGTGATGCTGAGTGAAAAAAAAGTCCCAGAAGGCTTCAGAGAGCATTACACTACGTTTATAAAGCTCAAAAGACATACAAGATACATCCACAGAGATTTTGTTTAAGGATAATTGTGTGATTAATAAAAAATAATAAGCATAAAACTAATGGTTAAAAAATTGAGGATTCTACCTCATACACATCAGGCTACTATCAAAAAACAAAAACAAAACAAAACAGAAAACAAGCATTGACAAAGACGTGGTGAAATTGGAACCTCTGTGCACTGTAGGTGGGAATGTAAAAGGATATAGCTGCTGTGGAAAACAGTATGGTGGTTCCTCAAAAGATTAAAAATACGGAATGTAAATTGGTGCAGCCACTATGGAGAAGAGTATGGAGGTTCCTTTAAAAATTAAAAATAGAGTTACCATATGATCATGCAATCCCACTTCTGGGCATATATCTGGAAAAGACAAAAACCCTAATTCAAAAAGATACATGCACCCCAATGTTCATAGCAACACTATTTACAATAGGTAAGACATGGAAGCAACTTAAATGTCCATCAACAGATGAATGGATAAAGAAGATGTGGTGTATATATACAATGGACTATTACTCAGCCATAAAAAGAATAAAATAATGCCATTTGCAGCAACATGGATGGACCTAGAGATTATCATACTAAGTGACGTAAGTCAGAAGTAGAAAGACAAATACCATATGATATCACTTATATGTGGAATCTATAATATGACACAAATGAACTTATTTACAAAACAGAAATAGACTCACAGACATAGAAGACAAACTTATGGTTACCAAAGGGGAAAGGGGTGGGGGATAAACTGGGAATTTGGAATTAAGAGATACACACTACTATATATAAAATAGATAAACAACAAGGACCTACTGTATAAGACAGGGAACTGTATTCAATATCTTGTAATAACCTATAACTGAAAAGAATCTGAAAAAGAATATATATATATATAACAGAATCACTTTTTCTGTACACCTGAAACATTGTAAATCAACTATACTTCAATTTAAAAAATTAGAAATAGAATTACTGAATGATCCAGCAATTCCACTTCTGGGTATATGCCCAAAAGAATAGAAAGCAGGGTCTCAAAAAGATATTTGTACACCCATGTTCATAGCAGTGTTATTCACAATAGCTAAAACATGGAAGAAACCCAAGTGTCCATCATCAGAAGAATGGATAAGCAAAATGTGGTCAATGGAATATTATTCAGCCTTAAAAAGGAAAGAAATTCTGCAATATGCTACAGCTGGATGAACCTTGAGGACATTATGCTGAGTGAAATAAGCCAGACACAAAAAGACAAATACTATATGATTCCACTCATACGAGGTACTCAAGAGTAATCAAAATCATAGAGACAGAAAGTATAATGGTGGTTTCCAGGGGTTGGGGGGAGGGGAGAATGGGGAGATAGTGTTTAACAAGTACAGAATTTCGGTTTTACAAGTGAAAAGAGTTATGGAGATGGATGGTGGTGACGGTGGCACAACACTGTGAATGTATTTAATACCACTGAACTGTACACTTAAAAATGGTTAAGATGGTAAATTTTAGGTTATTTGTATTTTAACGCAATTTTTAAAAATGAAGGATTGAAAAAAAAGAAACACAAAACCAAGGGCAGTGATTGCCTCGGGGAGTGGGGGAGGCAGGGAGGTGGGAACAGGGAGCAGGGAAGTGTGTGTGATGATATTGATGAAGATCTAGTGCTTAGTACACAATGCCATGTGGGTCTCTGCACAGGACAGCTCACAACATGGCAGCTGGCTTCATCGGAGAGAGAGAGAGAGAGAAATCCCAGTCCTTTGTAACCTAATCCTGAAAGTGACATCCCATTACTTTTGTCACAATCTATTGGTTAGAAGGGAATCACAAAGTCCAGCCCATGTCAAGGGGAGATTACACAAGGGCTTGAAAACCAGGCAGAGATGATTGGGGGCCATCTCGGGGGTTCCCTAACTATGGCCACATTCCCCTTGATTTCAAATTCCTGCCCTAACCCTGAGGCTTACAGGACTTTGGTTTCTGAGCCTGCGGCATTTTGGCCTGCTTTTTCTGCTGGAACAAATGCACTGGAATTGAATGACAATAGAGCATAACCCCCCATCAGAAATAAATTGGAAGGATAATCCTGCTACTGGTTTACAAGGGCTCCACTGATGATTTTCATTAAAAAAAAAAAAGAAAAAGAAAAGAAAGAAATGGAGTTTCTGTGTCAAAAAATAAAAGTAAAGCATTTGAGGATCCTGGCCTACCCAACATGAAATTATACACAAAACCCAACTCTGGGCGTATTAAAGATTTAAATGTGAAAAGCAAAACGATAAAGATTTTAGAAGTCAATGTAAGAGAATAGCTTCATGACCTTGACACAAGGAAAAAAATTTAAACAAGACACAAAAAGCATAAAAGGAAAATACAGGAAAAGATGATCAACTCAGCACCATAAAAATGAAGAATTTCAGTTCATCGAAAGACACTGTGAAGAGAGTGAAACGACAAGGCAAATACTGGGAGAAGATATTTGCAACACACGTGACCAAGAAAAGAATAGTATCTGTAAAGAACTCTGAATCAATAAGGGGCAGATCACATCCTGTTGAAAACTGGGCTAAAGCATGAATAGGCATTTCCTGAATGGAAAACTTGATGGCTGATAAAAATATGGAAAGACACTCACCTCTCCTGGTAATCAGAGAGTGAAAATGAGAGCCACAGTGAAATTGTATTACCAGGGCTGACGTGGCCCTATGGGACCATCTTTCCATCTTGCTTCTTCCACCTCAGGGTCCAAGATGGCTGCTCCAGCTGGTGGTAAAAGGGAAGGGTCTGAGGGGGGCAAATCTTGTCCCTTTAGGTAAGACTGAGAGGCTGTGACCATCACTTCCACTAGGAGTCGTCAGACCAGAACCTCATTACTGCATGTGCCCAGTTGCAAAGGATGCTGGGAAATGTATTCTTTGCCCTGAGCAGCCATTTCTCCAACCAAAGTTATAGTTCTATAGGAGAAAAGAATGCTTATTGGGGCAAAAGTAGAAGTTTCTACATGGTCCTACTGTATAGCACAGAGAACTATATTCATATCTTATGATAAACCGCAATGGAAAAGAATATTTTTCTAAAAAGAATGTATATATATATATGTATATGTATAACTGAATCACTTTGCTGTACAGCAGAAATTAACACATTATAAATCAACTATATCTCAATAAAAAAAATATTGATTATAAAAAAAAACTAGACGTTTCTGCCAGCCGACCCAGCTCCCAAACTCATCCAACCAGGAGTCAACAAACTTTTTATGTAAAGAGTCAAATAGTAAACATCTTAGGCCATACAGTTTCTGACACCACTCTTCAACTCTGCCGCTGTAGCATGAAAGCAAACACACATAAATGAATGGCGGGGCTCAGTGCCCAGAAAATTTTACCTGGAAAAACAAGCAGCTATAGTCAAACAAATCTTTGTCCACACATGTTCAAGGCAGCACTGTTCACGATAGCCAAGGGTTGGAAACAACCCAAATGTCCATCAACAGACGAGTGGATGAAAAAAATGCATTCCATATAGTGGAATATTATTTGGCTTTAAAAAAGGAATGAAGCACTGATGCATGCTATAATGTGGATGAACCTCAAAAACATGATGAGTGAAAGAAACCAGACACAAAAGACCACATAGTATATGATTCCATTCATATGAAATGTTCAGAGGAGGAGACAGAAAGCAGACTGCCAGAAGCTGCAGGGAGGGGGAACTGGGGAGTGACAGCTAATGGGTACAGGGTTTCCACTGGGGTGCTGAAAATATCCCAGAACTGGACAGAGATGATGGTTGCATAATTTTGTGCATGTATTAAATGTCACTGAATTGTACACTTCAATTGGTTAACTTGATATTATGTGAATTTCACCAAAATAAACACTAATAAATAAATATATATTTTTTAAAAGACGTGTAGCAGCCATGGAACACTGGATGAGAGTTCCTCAGAAAATTAAACATAGAATTACCATATGCTCCAACAATACATTTCTGGGTGTATACCCAAAAGAACTGAAAGCAAATATGGAACAAATACTTGTACACCTACGTCCATAGCAGCTTTATTCAGAATAGCCAAAAGGTGGAAGCCATCCAAGTGTCCAGTGGCAGACGAATGGATAAACAAAATGTGATCTATATTTACATGCAGTGGAATTGAGGCAGGAGATAGATGGACCCCAGGCTGAGCAGCTGTCCCCTGTGGACAGATAGATAATGGCAGGGGGAGAGAGAAGCTGAGTCCTGCCTGGATAAAAGATAAAGAGACCACATATTTCTCATTCTTAAGGTCAGGGAGAACTTCCCGACTACACATGCCCAGAAAGGCTCCTCGGGGGCCAACAAAGGAGATGGGGGGGCGCCACCCCATATTAGATGGTGTCAACCTTCCCACAGGCCTCTACGCTGGAATCCATCTTGGCTAAGAGATGCGCGTGCACACAGGGGAGGACCCTGAGTTATACCAAATACGGACTCAGAGCCAGGCAAAGCAAGACGATTGACCAGAGGAAACCCAGCAGAAATGCCCTGTATAAATGATCTGAACTACCACGAAGGCGCAACTCTCTCTCTGAGCCCACCCGTGCGTGTCTATTCACGTGTACTCTTTTTTTCCTCCTAGTAAACACTTTACTTTTTTCACTACTTTCCGTCCCATTATTGAAATTCATTTCCACAAAGCAGACAAGCCAGGGACTTGTCACCAGCCACTGGCCCTCGTAGTCTGGGAGCTAGGATTCAGCGCTCTCACTGCTGTGGCCTGGCTTCAGTCTCTGGTCGGGGAAACTGAGATCCTGCTTCAAGCCACTGCCGGCCGAGGCCGCCCAAGATCAGAATATTATTCAGCCTCAAAAAGGAAGGAGATTCTGGCTCCTGCTACAACATGGATGAACCCGGAGGGCTTTATGCTGAGTGAAAGAAGCTACATACAAAATGACAATTGCTGTATGATTCCACTTATATGAGGTCCCTAGAGCCATCACATTCATAGAGACAGAGAGTAGAAGGGTGATTGGCAGGGGCTGGGGGAGGGGAGAACGGCGACTTAGTCTTTACTGGGGACAGGGTTTCAGTTTGGGAGGATGAAAAAGTTTGGAAATGGATAGTGGTGATGGCTGCACAGCAATGCAAGTACATCGACTGCCATGAGATTGCACACTTTGATATGGTTAATTTTTTGTTACCTGAGTTTCATCTCAATAAAAAAACCACTTTTTTTTTAAACAACAAAACATGGCTGGCCAGATTCAGGCCATAGTTTGCCAACCCCTGACTTAATCCATTCTTCTTCAACTTCCCCTCCTGTTTCTCCCCACTTTTCCCAACCTTAAGCTAAACTCTAGCACTGCCCTTATGCTCACCCCACCCTCCAGTCTCATCTGAACCCTCTGGTTCAGCCTCCCCCCCTTCCCCCCCTACCCCACCCACCTTAAACTACCGTAATCCCGCCCCCACTATTTACCCAAGCCTCCTCATCACGGCACCTGCCAACAGGGCAGGACCACCCAGGGAATGTCAACAAAATGTACAGTCAGTTCCTGGAGGGTGTAACACAATTATGTGATTCACGACCTACGTAAGATTACATTTCATTCCATAATTTGTTAGATTGCATTATAATTATTCTGCTCCTAACCCTGCAATTACATAGAATGGTTGCTATGATTACGCAGCCTGCAATTTCACCATCATTCTTACCATCATCACAGCGTACAGTCATAAACGAGGGGGAGTGGTGGGTTGACATCAGCACCCACTCCCACCCAACCCCTTTCTGGGCAGAAGCTGCGCGCTGGAAGAGGTCCCTGCAGCTGTGCCTGTGCTCCGGTCCACCGGCCAGAGGTGTCCTGGGGGCGGTTTGGAAGGCAGAAGAAACCGGAGCTGTCTTGGTTTTGCTTCCTCTTCACTGGGCCGGCAGCAGGGCATGGAAGCATCTGATAGTTTGGAATCCAAATTCCCTTGTTCAGTGACAAGCTTGGAGGGCACTGAAAAGCAGTTGTGATGGAGGCAAAGGCAGCATCCTATTCCTGAATCACAGAGACAGGGTGTGTGCCCCAAGTTGGAGGTTGCGAGGACCTCCCGACTGTCCGCCTTCTGTGAGCGTGGGGCGCCTCAGTTCCCCCGGTGAGCCAGTTCTGTGGAGTCATTCCTGTAGGAATGTTCTAGAAGGAAGGATGCAGTTCTCCCGGATGTTCAGAGAGCAAAGGGGAGATCAGAGTTAGATAACTGGATGGGGGCATCGAAAGAAAACTCAGGTTCCCAGGCACCACCTCCAAGCTTCTGACCCCTTCAGTCTGGAGGCAGAGCCTGAGAATCTACGTTTGAATCAGAGACAGTTCATAGCAAAGGAAATTTCACTCATGCCACGAAGAAGACTCTTCTAGAGACTTCTGTCCCCAAAGGGCTGAATGGAATTGGGTGTAGGGACTGTGGACTTTTGGGGCCGGATCATTCTTTGTTATGGGTCCCCCCTGTGCACTCAGGGAATTTAATTTCTGTCCACTAGATGCCAGGAGCACCCACCCCCCGTCATGACAACCAGAAACGTCTCCAGACATCGCCAAATGTCCCTGAGGGACAAAATCCACGCCCCCCCCCCAATTGAGATCCACCAGGTTAAAATAAGATTTGGAAACGTAACATGTAACAGTAACACATGAGAAACGACTCCAGTGTTCTACGAGAGGAGACTGGTTAATAAACTGGGATCATCCACCCTCGCAGATGCATGATGAATAGCTAAGATTTAACAAGAAGAGAAAACATGGCAGCCTCTACTGAAACTTCAAGGGCGCATTTCTGTTAACCCAGCAATCCCACCTGTATCAACTTACCCAACTGAAACAAACACTCCAGGAGGAAAGATGGATTGTATAATACTGTTCACTGCCAGGCTGTGATATTCTTCCATCAGGATGATTGAATAAATGCTGGTCCATCCTGATCACAGCCTATTTTACTGTAACAATCCAAAAAGAGCTGGTAGACATCTGAGCTGATTAGAATGTTTGCAATATGTTGTTAAATTTAAAAAGAAAATTGCTGAAAAAAATCCGGGTACAATTTGATCCCGTGTTTATGAAATTAAAATGTGTTGTGTGGGAGAAAAAGAAAAAAGCAGGTTGTAACAGAGTTTATGTAACACGAATCCTCTTTTTCAAAACATGTATATATTTGTACCATGCAAATGGGTAAGACTGAAAGGTTTGTCACTAAAAAGTTAGGAGTTGTCGTCTCTGAGGACGTGTGATTTAATTTTGCTTTTTTCGGTTTGTTTAGCTGTATGTTCTCGTTTTTCCACAAGGATCACACACCATCTGTTATTTTGTAAAAGCCTCAGGTATATGCCTGCACACCCTAAAAGGGCTTGAGAATCTTGAGAACCCTTATTTGACCCAGAAAATTCAAATGCTGTTGAGGATGGATAAATGCCCCACCTCCCTCGCCCCTGGGGTGGGACCACTCTGAGGTGCATGCTCTATGCTGCCCCTGCCCCCCAGTTGCCTCCCCCAACCCCGCCAATTGCTCAGTGGCACGCCCTGAAGGGCTCCTTCCCTCTCTGCCTCATGTCCCCACCGCCATCAGGGTTTCCTGGGGTCACCTCTCGGATAATTCAAATCCTCATTTTGGGGTCTGTTTTCTGGAGACTCCAAACTATGACAGCCCCCCTCTTCATTCTGTTATTTGACCCCGCAGGACAGAGTGAGGTTGACCATCTGTCGCCCCCGGGCTATTTTGGGGAAGTTTTATGGGGCACACTGGAACCCCGGGGTCTGACTCCCCCCGCCGCACCTGGTTTCCTCCCACATCTTGGCCTGAAGCGGGGGTGGGGGGGTGGGGGGGTGGGGAGTGTGGGTGGTGCGTAGGTGGTGAGCAGAGCATTGGGCCAAGAAGGGAACACACATGTATGTGAAAACCAACCAGGAACATTTAATAAAAAAATAAGCAAGTTATCCAGGACCCGACCCGGACAGCAGTTAGTTATCCCTCAGAGAATGAGGCACCGCTGGCCGGCTCTGACATTCGTTTCAGGCTGAAGACCCAGCGAGTCCTCCAGCCTGTGCCAGGGGACGTCCTGCCCGGGCCGTGGGTAGCACCCCAGCGCAGCAGAGCCCACGCGAGGCCCCAAACGCATGATCCCACCAAAGGCTTGGACAGAGGAACGCCATCGAGCAGGCAGAGACCACACCTGACGTGCAGGGCAGGGCGGTCAAGCAACTGAGACCAGGAGTGGGCATGGGAGACCCCGCCCCCAGCTTCACCCCTCACCCCCTCCCGGGGGGCTGGGTCTAGCAGGGGGGCCTTGCATGAGGACATGGGGTTGCTGGAACCCATGGCTGCCCCTGGCAAGGGAAGAGCCACCCCCTCTCCTGGGCGGTGGACAGAGGATGTTATCTGCACACGGCTCGGGTGAAGGGGGGTGGCGGGAAATGAGGAATCAAACTCAGTCAGCCCCACTGGGAGTCCATGAGGTCAGGCACACAGCCAGCACTCAATAAATGCTTGCTGCATGAAGAAACGAAAGGACTCCTTCATCTCTGTTGGTGATCAGATGCTGACTGAACAGCTGTCATCCTGCTTTGTATCACCAGTGCCCGGCACACAGGAGATGCTCTCTGGATGGGTGGGGAAGAAACCAATTAGGAGTGAAAAGCATCTTGTTTATCTTCAGCCCTAGCACAAAGCTCAGCTCCCAGCACACAGCAGGCACTCAATAAATGCACCGAGTCAGTAAGGACTTCTGTGTCACAAGTACAAGGCACGTAGTAGGTGCTCAATATGTGTCTGAATAAATGAAAGTTTACCTCACTAGTCCCAGAGCCTGGAATGGTGCCCAGCATACAGTAGGCACTCAATAAATACTCGAATGAATTCAAACAGTGAATGTGTATCACTGGCGCCTGCTTCTTGATGGGGGATCGATAATGCCTGACGACTGGATCCATCACCGAGGGAGGGAAGAATCATGCCTCGTTCACTGCCGGAACGCAGGAACCTGGTACCCAGTTACTCGCTTAAAGTGTTGGGCCCACGAATTGTTGCCACCCAAACCACCTGTTCCTGGCGTACAGTAGGCACATCCGTTAATGCTGCCTGCGTGCACGTGATTGCTGAGCAAGAGCTGGCTGGACGCCGCCCTGTGTGGGGAGCCCTCCTTGGCCCGCCAGGGGTCCACAGGGGCCCCGCTGTCCCCGGCGGGCGTGCGGGGGCCGGGCCAGCGACAGGCTGCTTTGGATTCATGGCCACCGCCCCTCAGAGCTCTCAGAGCTCATCCCGGGCAGCGCTGTCCAGCGGGGACTGCAGCACATCAGAGTTCTTGGCCTCGCGGCTCAGGGCCTGCTGCTCGCGCATCTTCTGGGATTTGGCCCGGTCCCAGTCGGTCTTGACGTGCTCGTTGTTCCACACGACCGAGGTCTCCGTGTCGCTCACGTACCCGTCGTCCCCTGTGTAGTGTGTGGGGTAGATGAGCAGGGGCTCCACGGAGAAGGCGCGCAGGTCCCGAGGGGAGAAGTGGGCCTTGTATTCGGACCTGCAGGGGAGGGGAGCACGGGGGCCGCAGTGGGTTGGGGGCTGAGAGACGAATGGAGACAGAAGTGGGTGGCAGGGGTGGGGGGAGGGCGGCGGCGAGGGACCAGATGGAGGAAGAAGCAGGCAGGGGGAAAGCCACCTCCCTGGGACCCACGAGCCTCACGCCCCCACCCAGGCCAGCTCCACAGCGAGACCCCAGCCCGCCTGCCCACCGCCAGCCCCTCTCACACTGGGTGCTTGTCGAACATGACCGGCAAGAACTCGTCCACGGGCAGCATCTTGGAGAGCGGCCGGGCAGCCAGCAGCTTGCGGGCGCCTGGCAGGGAGACCACGTAGGCCAGCGTCCAGTACGAGTAGTCGGCCTCCACCAGGTTCCTCACGCGGGGCACAGCCTTTTCGGGGTGCTCCACCTGCATCCGCTTCCGGCCCACGTAGCTGGGGTGCAGGATGGGGGCCCTGTCACCGTCCTCCCGCCTGCCCACCCAAGAGTGCTAACGCAGAGATCCACTGAGCCCCTGTCAGGCCCTGGGGGGGTGGGGAGCAATGAGGAGGCTGGTGTGACTGGACGGGGTGAGAGCAGGCCCACAGGGGTCTGGGGCCGCAGGGAGGAGAGGGGGCTTTTTCTGAGGGCGCCAGGGAGGATCTGGAGCTGGGGAGGCTGTGCCACAGGAAGGAGAGCGGAGCTGAGAGGGGAGCTGCTCTGGGTTCAGAGGGCTGTGAGGCAGGCGGGCAAGGTGACGGATAGGGTGAGCAGTCAGGAGTGAAGGGGAGAAGCTACTGCTCCTATCAATAGCATGGTCCTGAGTCTGAGGCCCAGAACCCAGATCAGGGCCCTGCACGTGGTGGTGGGGGCAGGGGTGGGGTGGGGAGGATGAACCAACCCACCTACATGAGATGCCAAGGGACTGTTCCAGAAACATGCTGGCCATACTCTACCTAGCACTGGTCTGAGACCCAGGCTCCCGTGGGCATACCCGACTCAGCCAAGCCCCCAGGCTTCTGGCCCTGCATCCAAGCTCGGATCAAACCCACCCCAGGCCACACCCCAAGCTCTTTAGCCACGTTCCCCAGGCTTCCGAGTCAAATCTTAGCCTTATTCTCTACCCCACAGGCTCCAGTCAAGTCTCCAAACTCTGAACAAGCTGGCAGGCTTCCACCAGGTCCCTAGACCTCTGGGTCAAGAACAAGTCCTCCTGCCAAGCTCCCAAAAGTTGGCCCAACATATTAACCTGCAAAGGCCCTCTGACCTAGAGGCTCTAGGCCACACCTTTGAGTTCTGGCCCCTCCCAGGCCCCACTCACATGAGGTCCCAGTCCAGACCCTCCCGCTCCACATCCTGCATAAGGTTCATTAGGCGCCTCTTGAAGAAGATCTCGAAGCGCAGGTCGTCCTCGAACACGAGTGATTTCTGCAGCCTGCGGTCCACAACCTGAGGGAGGAGGCCCTGCTGAGATCTTGGAGAGATCAAAGCCAGGCCTGACCCCGAAGCCAGTTCTGCTTAAAAGCTCTGGGGCACCAGGAGAAAAGCAAACCCCACCCCCCCCACACACACACACACCACCACCAGTTTGGATCTACCTCCCGGCCAAAACTTCCTCCTCACAACTTGGCAGCAGATTCCACAGCCTCACCTCAGCCTGGCTGCTCCTTCCCAACCCAGGGCCTGGGCCTACGCTGTGCCTTTGACACAGAGCACCCTTCCCCCACACAGCTGCAGGTAGGTTCCCGCTCACCCTTCTGGCCTCAGCTCACCTGGCACCTACTCAAGAGGTCCTCCCTGACTATCACCCAAAGCTGCCAGTTGAGGATAATTCATAGCCCTGGGCCTCTCCTGTAGATGCCTCTCACTTATTTCATTGTCATTCATTTCTTTGTGGATTATCATCAGTCTCCCCACCTCCCAGGGCTGTAAGCCCCCTGAAGGGGGCTGGGTCTATCTTGGTGGCTGTCGTGTCCCCAGCACCAGCAGCAGGCTGGGCACACAGTAGGTCCTTGACAAATGTTCCCAGAATGAATGAACTAGAGAATCTTCACGACTGCCCCTGAAGTTGCGACTCCATCATCTGGGGAAACTGAGGCTCAGATTGGGAAATGCCTTCCTTGCTCACAGAGCTCACCCCTCTCAGAGGCAGGGCTGGACTTGAACCTGGATCCCCCCTGGCTCTACAGCTACCCGGACACTGCAATCCCTGCCCCATGACCTCCATGATGAATATCAGAAAAGGAGGGCAACCTGGCTGAGCACCTGTCGCCTCAAACACCAAATGCCCCATCTGGCCTCACGCCTGCTGGTCCCA
Organism: Balaenoptera physalus; assembly: GCF_965194825.1. Classification (NCBI taxonomy): domain Eukaryota; kingdom Metazoa; phylum Chordata; class Mammalia; order Artiodactyla; family Balaenopteridae; genus Balaenoptera; species Balaenoptera physalus. Next base: position 12,423,773 of record NC_138890.1, on the reverse strand, counting down.
GGTTCCAGCCCGTGCCTGGCATCCTCGCCCATCATAACCTTTCCTTCCAAGGGTGTGTGATGAGCCTCTGGGGCTAATGGGGTACCAATGTGTGGGGTCTGCATTAGTTATCGTCGCCATGGCTATTACTCCTACTAGTAAGCTTTGAGCACGGTGCCCAGGCTCTAGATATTTGACAGTGGGTGGACATAAAGAGGTTTTGCTTCGAGGTCCTGGGCCTCAGACCCTACCTGTTTCTAGAGTCAGGCTCAACCCTCCCCAGACTCAGGCTCCACATCTGCACAGGAGAAGGACGGCAGCTCACCCACCCAGGGTTCAGGTGACACATTCACTAAAGAGACAAGACTGGCTGGGGTGCAGGTGATTCCCTCCTTGAGCTGTTAAGAAGGCTGAGGAGGGCCCTGCCCCGCTGCGGGACCCACCTCTTTCCAGATGTTATAGTGGCTGAGGAAGCAGCCCAGTTCGCCCTTGGTGAGGGGCCGCCCGTGGTAAGGATCCTGGTAGCCGGGCAGCATCTGGATGCCCAGTGCCTCTACCTGGCTGGTGTTCATGGCTCTGCAAGGGGGGTCAGGAGGGGGTCAGTGGAAGACTCTCTCTGCCCACAATTCCACCATTAGCGACATTCCCCCTTGCCACCCCCCCCCAACCTGTGCACCCCTCTTGGACCCAATGTGGGCTGCCAGGGCGTGGTCTATACCATGTGCGCAGACCTGCCATCACCCCGCGCAGGGTCAGACTCACATCCGCTCCACAGCCGCCACCCGCGAGGTCTACACACCCACACATGGAGCCGCCCCTCCCCCGCCGGGGTGGGACTCACTTGCCGTCCACAGCCTCCACCAGCCGGCACTCGATCTCCTGCTCCTGCAGCGCGCGCAGCATACGTTCCCGTCGGTCCTGCCGCCGCTTCAGGTTGATCATGAAGACCTGTGGCCCAGAGCCTCGGTTGGACCCTCCAGGTCGGCCCCCGGCCCCACCCCTGAGGGAAGGCCCAGCCTACCTCGTCAAAGCCCATCTTGTCTGGCGTCTTGGTGGGCGCCGAGATGAACCGCGAGGGCTCCGCGGGTGGGTGCTTCACTGGGTGGCAGAGAGAAGCCGAGGGGTCACGGGGGTCATTGGGAAGTGGGGGCGTGTCCAGCCTCTTTCCAACGCCCCCTCCCCACCCTCTGCGTGGCTCCGTCATCCCGAGCTCCTCAGCCTGGTGCTGGAGACCCTGTCCGACACGGCCCCACTCACAGCATCAGTGCTAGTCTCTCTCCTCCGCCTCCCACCCACGCTGGCTGTTGGCACTGCTCCAGACTTACCCATCCCCCATTCCTACCTCTGGACCTTTGCACACGCTGGGCCTCTACTGAAATACCCTTCCTTCCTCCCCTCCTGCCCCTGAGTTATCAGCTAAGAGGCCTTCTGGGACGGGGCGGGGGGTGGGCAGGTGGCAGCAGAGGAGTCTCCTGACCTCCCCAGGCTGTCAGGTACCTCTTCGGGGGTCCCCACAGCGCCTGGGCTTCCGTCAAAGCCTCATTCTGCTGTCCTACCTCCCCGGCTCCCTGATTATCTCCCATGAGCTCTGCCAGACGGATACCAGTTCTGTCCACTCACACTGGCTCCCTACGCACAACACAGAGCTCGGCACAAACTCATCAAATGAACAAAGGAACGACCTTCCTCATCTATAAAATGGGCTAATAAATCTCTCAGAGGTTTATGTCATGATGCCATGAAATCACACACATTGTTTTGGGTGAAACTGTATCCTCCTCAAAAAGATACTTTGGCATCCTGACACCCTGGTACCTCAGAATGTGACCTTATTTAGAAAATAGGATCTTTAATGAGGTCATTAGGGTGGGTCCTAAGCAGTTTGACTGGGGTCCTTATAAAAATGGGAAATTCGGATAGAGACACACACAGAGGGTAGATGGTGTGAAGACACACAGGGAGAAGATGGCCATGTGACTGGAGTGACACACCTACGAGCCCAGGTATGCCAAGAATTTCAGGGTGTTCGTGATTGTTCCCCTTTTAGCTGCTGTGAGCAGTGCTCAGACCATATCCCCGGGGCCCTGTCTTGGTACATCCCTGATGGTTTCCCACAGAAGGATCAGATCCACAGGGGACTGTGGGCCTGGTGAGGCTCCTGGTCATCTACCAGGCTGGCCCAGAAAAGGTGAGTGTGGCATCTGCCTCCCCAAGAACAAAGGCCCTGTGTGAGCTCAAAGGACACACACAGGCCCCTCTGTCTGGGAGAAGCCTGGGCGAGGCCCAGGGTCAACCTGGCACCTCCCACCTCGCAGCCTGGGCCTCCTCCAGGGACACTGTGCCCTGGGGTTTCTTCCTATCCAGGGCCCATCACAGCTCCCTGCCACCCCGTCCTCCTCAGGGGAGCCTAGGACCCAAGGGCAAGGCTTTGGGATCTGAAGACCCAAATTCAAATCCCAGGTGCCCTTTCCCTCTCTTTCTCAGCCTCTGCCTGCCCACTTGGGGTGTGGATGGTGAAAGGACCTGCTGATGGGAAGTGGGGGTATCTCTTCATCCTTTCTTATCAGTTCTGGGAAAATGGAGCATATTAGGGTCCAGAAGGAGCAACACGATGCAGCCTTTCCAGAGAGCCATGTCAAGAACTGCAACACCCCTAGACCCATCATAGGGTGAAGAATTAAACTTGACCACAGAGAGGTCTGGCCTTTGCTCCCAGCTCCTGGGAGGTTGAAGCCCTTGGAAATGTCTTTGTTTATCTCAGGGCTTGGGCCATACTGGGTATGTATGCCAACAGTGTGATTTAGGGTGGAGGTCTTGGGCTACTTGGTATTGGCTCAATTTCTGCAGGCACTGGAGATGGAGGTTAGCCACGTGGCAATCATCTGTATCTGTGTGTAGGAGCCCCAGTAAAAACCCTGGACACGGAGGCTTGGGAAGCATCCCTGGTTGGCAGTACACCATGCATGTTGTCACATACTGGTGCTAGGAGAAGCAAGCACTGCCCATATCACTCCACGGGGAAGGGACAATAGGAATCTCTGTGCCTGGAACGCTCCTGGATGCTGCCCCGTGCACCTTTTCCCTTTGCTGATTTTAATTCGTGTCCTTTGGCGGTAATAAATTGTAACTGTGAGTATAATAGCTTCCAGGGAGCTCTGAGTCCCTCTCGTAAATTATCAAACCTGAGCATGGTCTTGGGGACCCCAGATTTCGCAACTGCTGTAAGAAGTGAGGGCAACCTTGTGGATATTCCCTAACTTTGCACCCACTGATGCATGTCTAGAACTCTCTCGCACATGGCAATGTTGGGAAAAATGGGAAATGCCCCCCATGCCGCTCAGGAGAAGACTGGTAAAGTGACCTATGACACAGCCAAGAGTGAATGAATCTGTGGCTGAACATCTACATGGAATACTACGCAGCAAGACAAGAGAACGAGCCACAGCCACACGCAGCACCCGGTGACAGCACAGACGAGGACATGGGGCAGGAGATACCGCACTTGAGCAGCTTGACTGATGAGAAGCACAAAAAGGGAAAAAAACCGTCAGCTGGTGGAATCACGACAGTGGGGGACCCTGGGGAGGGCCAGAGCCTGGTCCGTGTCTGGTGACAAGGATATTAAAAACAGAGAACGGCGAGCTCCAAGAGGGAATGCCGGCTTCCTTACTGTTTTCCACATACCTTGCCCTATGCACTTCTTGCATCTGGATGTTCCTGAGTTGTTTGCTTTTAGATAAGGGTATTTTTTTGGTTGTCTATGTTTTAATTGGGCACAGATTGATCAATAAAAACATGATAACATTGAAAAAAAAATTTTTAATAAAAAAATTAAAAAATAAAATAAAAACAATCATCATGCTGCACACATATGACCTGTCACTGCTGTGTATGCTAAAACTCAAAGAACAGGATTTACACTGAGCCAAGCTTATGGGGCCAACTGGGAAAGACACCCCGTAGTCCATGAGCAGGTAGGGAAGAAAGTTGCTGGATTCCCCACACACAGAGGGCATCACTCTGAGCTTTTCTCTAAGTTTGAAATCTCATTGTAAAAAAGATTTTTTTCTTTTTTGGGCCGTACCGCACGGCTTGCGGGATCTCAGTTTCCCGACCAGGGATCAAACCTGTGCCCCCTGCAGTGGAAGCGCAGAGTCTTAACCACTGGACCGCCAGGGAAGTCCCGAAAGACTTTTGAACACATGAAAAATCACATGCACAGCCCTGGAACAGGTACCCACACAGAGGTGGAGAAAAAAGGTGGTTTTCACTAGAACTGTAAGGAAGGATTTGCACAAATATCTGAAACCTCCAGACCCTCCTTCCGTCTGTTCTGTGTGATTTGCTCTGGCGCTTGAGAAACACGAAAATATTCACGGTTCTGTTGTGCCTTCCGTTTATAACAGCAGCGTAAACAGTCTTCTGACCAAAAATAACAAGGGAAATATATGTGAAAAGTTAAACTAGGAAAACTATGGCAGCCTGGAGAAGCTTCTCGGGTTCCGCTCGCCCACAGGAGTTGGCAAGAGGCAGAGACCCACTTCTTATGACTACAGCCTGGTGGGTTTGCCAGGCTGAGCCTGGGCAACTACATGGGACAGACACTTGGGTGTCGCGGGGGTCTTCACACTGATGACCTTGCAGCCTCCAGGTGTCACCTCAAAAGACCCCAAAGCCCCCACAAAACAAAGAAGGCAGGGTGTCATTCCATCTTCAGCCACAAGGGGGAGCCACAGACAGAACCTTCTAGAAACGGATCAGAGCCGGGCCCAGGGGGTGGGGCACGGACTGAACCTCAGGGCAGGGGCCTGGCCCTCCAAGGCCCTCTCCATCTGTGCAGTGGGAGGAACGGCCATGCTGCTTCCCAGGCCTTCACAGGGATGTGGTCAGCACAGGGCAAGGCCCCTATGGAAGAGGACGCCGTACCACTATCCAGTTGCTTCAGAGACCCTCAGCCGGGGCAGAATCCCCTCCTCAAGCAGCATCAATGGCAGCTCGGCCCTGTGCGTTCAGCCCACCTCACCAGAGGGACAGCTGCTAGTTTAATAGTCTACAGATTTATTTGTATATGTGTTAGAAAGACATGAGCTTGCAACCACGGTAAAAATATGTAGTCTCCTTTTTAAAATGTATTCAAGTTAAAAAAAAAAAAGTGTCCGTTAAGATAGATATTAAACAAACAATAGTGGGTCTGGAGGTTGGCAGGGACATGAGTGACAAAATGGCCCGAAATGGCTGTGTCCTAGATGCTGCCACGCACATGCAGGGCCATCAGTGAAACCTGCTGCCCTCACTGCTCCTACACCCTCCATGGCTCCTGACTGCCCCGGGGGAAAAGGCCCGCTCCTCAGCCGAATGTCTGAGGCCCCTGCCCTGGCCCTGCCTGCCAGCCCTGCCCAGCTCACCAGCCCCACTTCTGTCCCGCCGACCTCACCTGTTTCCTGAGCTCACAGCCCCTCCAGCCTCCCAGCCTCCGCACGTGCTGCTCCCTCCGGCTGCAATCCTCTTATCGGCTAACTCCTACTTACCCTGCATCTTAATGCCACCTCTGCCAGAAAGCCCACCCTCATTTCCCCGAGCATGCCGTGCACAGCTGCTTGCAAGCCAGCACTCTGTGAGAGGGGGGACAACCATCCACCTGTTCACACTGGGTTCCCAGTGCCCGGCGAAGAGACTGGCGCCCAGCAGACACTCAGTCAGTGTTCACAGATGCGAGATGGCAGGGAGAGGGAGGCGACTCAGCCCTCCCAGGTTGGCGCAGGCAGACTCACCCATGACCTCCAGCTGCACGTGCATGAAGCTCTCGGCCTCATCCTGGAGGGTGCTGTGTGCCCGCAGTGGCACCGGCAGAAAGCCATACACCTCCTTGTTGCAGACGTACATCTGGACCTCTGGGGCCAAGAAAACAACAATCAAAATTGAAAACAGAGCAATAAGGCAGTGGAGGCAACCTCCGAACAGAGCATTAGCCTCACAGCCCAGCATGGGGCCAGAGCGTAAAATGGGTCCAGCTGTTCCCAGCAACCGGCAGAGACCGCCCCCCTCGGTGCTCCATCTGGGAATTGGAGCCAGAACAGGGGTTCGCAGTGCCAGGAAAGAAGACAAAAAACTCCAGAACTGTTAACGAGTGCCTTGCACCGGTACTGACTCAGTCCCTGCAGGATTCCACGACCAGGCAAACCGCAAAACTGCGGGTGAACAGTAAAGATGCACATTTATGCACAAAAATGAGATGCAGTTGGACAAACCATGAGTAACATTATCTCTGTGTTAGTCCTTTTCTGAATGGTTTCAAGTTTTATAATGAGTATATATCTTTTTTTAAAGTGATAAACCCAACGAAAACGATTTTCATTGAAGGGCCAGACAGTAAATATTTAGGTCTGTGGGCCAAACAGTTCTGTCTCAACAACTCAAGTCTGCCTTCGGACCGTGCCCAGAGAGGGCGTGGAAGCTCTGCGCCCCTTCCCCCAAATCTTGCCCCGTGCACCTCTTCCTCTGGGTTGTTCCCGAGTTATATCCTTTTATAATAAACAGTAACCTAGTGAGTAAACAGGTTTCCCGAGTTCTGTGAGCTGCTCTTGCAAATCAGCAGAACCCAAGGAAGGAGTCGCGGGAAACTTTGATTTCTAGCCATTTGGTCAGAAGCACAGGTGACAACCTGGACTTGCGATCAGCATCTGAAGCGGGGTGGGGGACATAGTTTTGTGGAGCTGAGCCCTTAACCTGTGGAATCTGAGGCTATCTCCAAGTAGGCAGAGCCAGAACCGAGTTGGAATTGAGCTGAATTCTCAGACACCCTGCTGGGGTCCCAGAATTGCTTGTCGGTGTGGGGAATACACCCCCACCTCCAACCTACACACATAGGAATTGGGTCCAGGAACCCAAAAGACATTCTTAGCTTGCGTCCATACAAAAACAGACAGTGGGCCAGATCTGGCCCATGGGACATAGTTTGCTGACCCGTGGCTTAAAAATAAATGACAGGTCAGCATATGGCTATGTCTTCTTCCTCTTTAAACTTTTTTTTTTTTTTGCCCGAAGTATACAACTAGGGAACAATTATGCTCAACCACAGATATTTGGGGGAATATAGGAAAATATCAAGATGGAAACAACTTTCAATAAGCAGATCTTAAAGACCTGGGGAGTGAAGCCACCCAGCAAAGCCAGGGCTGGAGAGATATCCTGGGGATATCATCTGAACACCTGGATACAGCTGCACCTGAAGTCATCGCTACACCCTGCAGTTCTGGTTCTGTGAACCTTCTGTGGGCTCAGCACTGGTCCCAAAGAAGCAGAGAGACACCCCATGATGGCAAACCCCCTGTGGGCTCACCTGCCTGTTTGCAGGAGAAGGCAAAAACAATGATGTCGTCGAAGGACCAGGTATAGTCAGGGTGGGGAGGGTAGAATGCCAAGTTCCTGGATGCCGCCTTCCTCAGGTCAATCAGGAAGGTCGAGTGCACCATGGGGACTGCAAAGCAGCCCCGGCGGTCCCGCTTGCGGATGGGGATGTAGGCAGGCGTGCGCTTGTAGTAGCCCTGTGGGGAGGCGGGCAGAGTTTTGCATGGGGGTCCCTAAAGGTGAGGCTGGAGGCCCGGGACAACAGGAGGCACAGAACACCTGGAGAGTAAGACTGGGTGCCAGTTTCTGGCTGTGGTGGGCATTCCCTGAGCGCAGGGCTCTGAGCAGGGCCTGTCAGTCTCCAGCTCCAGAGCCTCAGTTGCTGGGCAATGGCACAGAAACACAGGGAAACAGTCACTCATTTGCAGACCCAGCTCAATACTTCTGATCAGAAAAGCAGCATTTGAGAAAGGAAATTAAAAAGCTGAAAAAGGGACTGGATATTTGAGATCCTTTGATTTTGAAATTAAACATCAGAAGTGGGACTTCAAGAAAGTCGGGGGGCAATCTTTTAGAAGAGAAGTTTTAGAAGCTTCTGGGACAGTCCTCTCTCTTCCTCCTACCCTTTACGAACTGGAATTGTTAGCATATAACATTTAGATTTCTATGACATACTTTAAAATATAGAAACCACTGAATTATTCACTTTAAAATGGTGAACTTTATATTTTGTGAATTACACATCAATTCAAAACAAAAAGATAGGAGGAGATAGGATGGGTCAGCATCCTGCCTCTAGCCACCCAGCCCCCTTCCCCTGGCACAGCCCTGCTCCATCACCGGCCCCTCACTCTCCCTGGCTTTGCCTAAAACCCCACCCTCATCACTGGGTGGGACAATCAGAGCCTGACATTTTCCTGACTTCAGTAATTGGTTCAGGGGTAGGAGGAGACTGGACAAGGTTCTATCAGAGTGGACTTTGGCTGAATGCTGCTGGGATCATTCCCCAGGAGTTTGGAAATGAAGCCACGCAAGGCATGGAGGAAGAGGAATACTGTTTGAACACCTGGATCAAGCTGTGCCTGAAGTCCCATCCTGGCACCATCACGTCATAGCTATGTGAGCGCAGGCAAGTCACTTCCTCTCTCTGCATTTGTGTTTCTGCCTCAGTAATGGGTGTAGGGGCAGGGGGCACACAATCGTAGACCCTCCCTCAAGGTCTATTTAAGGATTATCACAATAGTGTTTATCAGATGCTCACCATGAGGCAGTGTGAGGATAAGTTAGACTCCAAATCCAGCCCCCACCACCCCCAGGCCCCTGCCCTACCACGGTAACCCCCTGACCTGGGAGGTCATCCCACACCAGAAGTTGGAGTACGCAGCCCGGGAATCCAGCATGGGGGCCACCACCGTCTTGTTCTCAGCGATGAGCAGGGTCAGCGTGTCAGGGTTGAGGATCAGGTTGTCCGCGTCCACAAACTGCAAAACACCCGACATGGCATCAGTGTGGGCTGCCAGAGTGAGCCGGGCTAGGCCACAGCTTGGAACAGCTGGGGCAGAGGCCGGAGCCCTGGGGAGGGGGGCGCCTGGAATAGCATGTGCGGCCCTGGAAGCCACCTGCTCCTCAACGGACAGCTCTGCCTAAGTCACCAGCAGAGTTACGTTCACACAATGAAATACACGACACTGCAAGAGAAGGGACGGACCACACAGCACGAAGCGACACAAATGGGTCCCACACACGGTGCTGGCGAGCCACGGGAAGTGACAGCAGGTGCATCACGTGGCTCCTTTTAGGGGAACTTTTAAGATGGGCAGCACTGGTCAATGAGGAGGAGAGTCGGGGCTGGAACACACTTTTTTCTATGTAAGTTAAATGCCAACAAAAAAATTCGTAAAAATGGGATCTTTACATAAGGCTTTTTTTTTTTTTTTTAACACCTTGAATGTTGGGGTAAAAAGATGATAACTTGTTTGCTGCAGCCTGGAAGGAAACTCACCAACCCATGAATAGGGCCATCATGGTGGGGGGTGCCTGCTTGCCCCCCCAAAACCGTTTGTCACCAACACCTTCCAGAAAGGCCACACCAGAATATTCATGGCAGGGTTGGTCATCACACAAACTGGGAACGACCCAGGAGTCTAGCAGTGGAGAATCAGCTACAGAAACTTTGGCCCTGCCCTGCTGTCCCCTTGCAGAATGTGTCGAGACAACTGAAAAATCAAGCCACAGGAAACAATTAGGTAAGGACGTTCCTGTCTACTGGGATGTGAAAACACACACGGCATGATATATTATACAACTATTAGGAGGTGGGTTTTTTTTTTTAATGCATCTGGTCCACAGATATGCTTTCCGTTACCCATGCAGGGTTTTTCTGGGTTTTTAAAAAAATTTATTTATTTTATTTATTTATTTTTGGCTGCGTTGGGTCTTCGTTGCTGCGCACGGGCTTTCTCTAGTTGCGGCGAGCAGGGGTTACTCTTCGTTGCGGTGCACGGACTTCTCACTGCGGTGGCTTCTCTTGTTGCGGAGCACAGGCTCTTGGAGTGCGGGCTTCAGTAGTTGTGGCACGCAGGCTCAGTAGTTGTGGCTCACGGGCTCTAGAGCGCAGGATCAGTAGTTGTGGCACACGGGCTTAGCTGCTCCGCGGCATGTGGGATCTTCCCGGACCAGGGCTCCAACCCGTGTCCCCTGCATTGGCAGGCGGATTCTTAACCACTGTGCCGCCAGGGAAGCCCCCCATGCAGGATTTTTAGAACGTATGAATCACTTGCCATAAACAAGAGCAAAAACTAGAATCCCTGCCTTCTCCAGCAACGCGGGAAGGGCATTCCCACGTGGCACGCCCCAGCTGGAGATGGGAGGTGGCTGTCCCTTGGGACAAGCCGTGCGGTCCTGTTATGTTCCTGCCCAGACCCCTGCGGACATGTGAATTTGTGACCTTGGAATACACCTGCAGTGGAAACAGCCAGAACAGTCTGGCAGTTCCTCAGGAAGTGAAACATGGAGTTACGGCAATTCCTGTCCTAGGTACAGACTGAGAGAACTGGAAACAGGGACTCGAACAGACATCTGCACACCGCGTTTATAGCAGCCTTATCCACAGATGCCGAACTGTGGAGACAACCTAAGCGTCCGCTGACGGATGAATGGATAAACAAAACGTGGTCCATCCATACAATGGAATATCACTCAGTCAGAAAGAGGAGTGAAGCACTGACACACGCTACAACCTGGATGAACCCAGAAAACATCAGGCTGAGTGAAGCCAGACCCAGAAGGCCACATAGCGTATGATCCTGTTTATGTGAAATGTCCAGAACAGGCAAATCCACAGAAACAGACAGCAGATCAGCGGTCACCAGGGGCTGGGGGAGGGGATGCAGAGTGACTGCTCATGGGCACAGGGTTTCCTCTGGGGTGATGGAAACTAGTTTTAGAAGCACATAGAGGTGAAAAAACGCAGCCAGAGAGCAAGCCTCTCTGGGAGGTACGACTACAAGGTATGATTTTTTTCTTTCTTTCCAAGCTTCTTGTTGTTTCTTGTATATTTCCTTACAAGTAACACCCACAGTGTTTGTAAAAAGAGAAAAAAAGAGGCCATTTTAATAATAATTTAAAAACACTAGACAAATGATTTCACATTCCAACATGGATTACTGAAGTCCCCGATTACAAAAATATACGGCATGTCAAAAGCTGCTTTGAGTTCTGAACCAAAACCTTGAGTTCCACCCAGGTTTGCTGAGAGAAAAAAGTGAAAACCAGCCAACGTCAAACCATGAAAGCAAAACCCAGGGAAGCAGACAAGGTGGCCCTGGGCTGGACGGTTCTGGGAGGTTCGAGTCCCACCTCTGTTCTTCACTGTTTCTGAGACCCCACCCAGCAGGCTGTCACTTCCCTCTCTAAGCCTCCACTTTCCCATCTATAAAATGGTCTGAGAAGGCGCCAACTCACAGGGATCCCAGGAGGAGCCTCTTCCATCCTTCCTCCTCCCAGGAGATGGCACCATCCTCCCCACAAGGTTCAGGCCAGGACGTGAGGTCCTTCCGGCACCCACACATCCAGCAGGGCCTGTCCCCTTGGCCTCAGAACGCATCCTGAACCCACAGCCACATACAGGCCCCCACCTTGGCCTCCTGCTGCCCCCACTCCTGCCCCACAGGCCCTGCTCCCCCCGGCAGCCACAGGGACTTCTGAAAATCAGAAATCAGAAATCGGAACCTAGCCCTCTCCTGTTCACACACCCTCCATGGCTCCCCATTACCTTCAAAGTAAAAGCTGCATCCCTCCCTTGGCCTGAATAGTCCGGCCCCCACCTACCACCTCAGCATTACCCCCTCCATCACTCCACTCTGGTTACACTGGCCTCCTCGCCAGTCTTTGAATGTCGCAAGCTTGCTCCCTGCTCTGTTCCCTCTGCCTCGGACACTGGCCCCCAGCTCCCGCTAAGGCTAGCTCCTTGGCTCCTTCAGATCTCTGCTAGGGCCCCCTCCCAAGGGAGGCCCCCAACCCCTGGTACCTGTGGCCGTGACCTTATTTGGAAATTGGGTCTTTGCAGATGTAATTAAGATATAAACTAAGATGGAGTTCATCCCTCCTACACTGTTGGTGGGAATGAAAACTGGTGCAGCCACTATGGAAAACAGTGTGGAGGTTCCTCAGAAAACTGAAAACAGAATTACCATATGACACAGCAATTCCACTCCTGGGCATATTCCCAGACAAACCTGTAATTCAAAAAGATACATGCACCCCTATGTTCATAGCAGCACTATTTACAAGCCAAGAAATGGAAACAACCTAAGTGTCCATCGATAGATGAATGGATAAAGAAGATGTCGTATAAATATACAATGGAATATTACTCAGCCATAAAAAAGAAAAAATAATGCCATTTGCAGCCACATGAATGCAACTAGAGATTACCATACTAAGTGAAGTAAGTCAGAAAGAGAAAGACAAATACCATATGATATCACTTATACGTGCAATCTAAAATACGGCACAAATGAACCTATTTACAAAACAGAAACAGACTCACATATACAGAGAACAGACTTGTGGTTGCCAAGGGGGTGGGGGATGGGGGAGGGAAGGACTGGGAGTGTGGGGTTAGCAGATGTAAACTCTTATACATAGGATGGATAAACAACAAGGTCCTACTGTCTGGCACAGGGAACTCTATTCAATATCCTGTGATAAACCATAATGGAAAAGAATATAAAATAAATAAATTAAAAAATAATTACTTTAAAAAAAAGATGGGGTTCATACTGGATTAGGGTAGGCCCTAAATTCAGTGACTGGTGACCTTATAAGGAGAAGAGACCACGTGACCACAAAAGCAGGGACTGGAGTGATGCAGCCACAAGCCAAGGAGCACCTGGAGCCCCCAGAAGCTGGAAGAGGCAAGGAAGGATCCTCCCCTAGAGTGCAGCCCTGCCTGCACCTTGATTTACAATGTTGGCCTCCAGAGCTGCAAGACAATAAACTTGCATTGTTTTAAGCCCGCCAGTGTTGGTATTTTGTTATGGCAGCCCCAGAACACTGATATATCATCAAGTGCCTTTCACAGCACTGGCTGCCTTCTGATATTTCCTCATTCAGTTTTGTTTGTTTTCTGGTCACATCCACCTTTCCTGGGATGCTAGGAAGGTGGGGCTCAGCCTGTGCTGACCCTCACTGGGTCCCCAGGGTCCGGCATGAGGAGGGCACAGGGAGTGGACGATAGATATATGGATTAATAAATGAAGAAGGTAGAGACCAAAGCTTGAGGTTTGGCACGTAGATGGAAACCCACCGCGGGCACTGTCAAGCTGGCATCACTGCATTCAACCTCCATGGTGAACCAGGCTCAGCTGTCAATGCCCTGCCCATCGCACCAGGGGAGGGGACCATGCCCAGGTCAAGGAACCCGGCTGAAGGAGCTCAGAGGAGACCCGTGATCTGTGGGCATGTAACCCAACATTGCATTCAAAACCTCAACCGCTCCCCTCTTCCCAGAAGCCCAGGAGGAGGAAGTAAAAGTCAGGGCTCAGCAGCTCAGTGTCGCCAACATCCCCCAGCCCCCGCCCCATCCTCCTGCTTCTTGGAGTGACCCGAGGTCATCATCGTGGTTGCAGAGAGAACTCACATCACTGGTGATGCTGATAAAAGTGGAGATGACCCAAGTGTGCAACTACAGGGGTCGGCTGGGGACACAAAAGCCCATTCGTTCCTGATGATTAAGAATCCAGGTGGCCGAGGATCAAATCCCAGCTCCTCCGCTAACCTGCTGTGTTACCTCTGACAACTCATTCCCCCTCTCAGAGTCTCAGTTTCCCCTCTGTAAAATGGGGTTAAGGCTGGTCTCCGAATCCCGCCACTCTGCCTTCCCTTGGATACCCCAGACCCTCGGCTGGGGACCCATGGGTTGGCTGGCCAAGAAACTCACCAGGATGTAATCGGCCCACATGTCCCGGGCTGATTTCAGGGCTGCCTGGCGTAACTTCATGACGTGCTCATAGCGTGAGTCAGACCAGTGTTTGGGGCCCTCCTCGTCTGGGTAGGACCTGCGGAGAGGCAGCTGTGATGTGGGAAGCACAGGGCATTCTTGGAGCCCAGAGAGGGTTTGAGCTGGCTGAATGTGGGGTGGTCAGAGAGGGCTTCCTGGAAGAGGGGATGTGTAAGCTGGATCTGAAGGCTGGGAAGAAGCAAGTCGAAAATAGGAGAACGGAGGTGTGTCCCCAGTAGGGGGCACAGCATGTGCAAAGGCCCAGAGGGGAGGGGAAAGGGCCTCTACTGCCTTGCAGAGACATCCCTGAGGGTGAGGGGGAGCCACTAGGAGAAAAGACGCAAAGCACAAGAAAGCTCGGAGCCTGTCCTCCCAGACTCCTAATCTGGTCTGGGCAGTGGGTGGGTACAGAAATTAATCCTGAAAGAGTGAAAGGAACCGAAGTCCCCATCACTCAGGGGCTCATGGGGACGCTAAGCAGCAGAGCTGATGTTGCGGCTGAGTGACACAGGGGACAAAGCAGCGGGCGTCCACCACAAAGACCAAGGAATGAAGGAATTCCAGGTGGAGCGAACGGCGGGGGCAAAGATCCAACGGGAGGCTTCTGACCCACTGGTGAAGCTGAGGTAGGGTCAGAGTAGCCACAGCCAGCGCTGAAGGCTGCAGAGCTGGGCTGGAGCATCAGGGACTGGGGGCGGGGGGCTGGCCCAGGATGATGGGGAGTCATGGAGGGTGTGTGAGCAGGGGCACAGCCAAGTCCAGCTGGGGGCAGGGGGCAGGGCAAGGCCTGGCACTCACTTGGGCTCCTCTGCCGGCCGCCACTCCACAGAGTGGTACAAACTCTTCATGGCCACCAGCCATTCCCGAAGCACGGCTGACGTGTTGTCTGAGTTGTGGTCCGTGGCCACCCTGCAGACAGCACAGGCCAGTGAGTGAAGTTAGGGAGACCAAGGCAGGACGAGCAGCAGCAAGGCAACAAGGGCTCCCACGACCTGGCTCGGCCTCCCACCAGCTACACAGCCCTGGGCAAGACACCTCCGCGCTCCGTGCCCCAATTTCCTCATCTGTGACACAGGGGGTGAGGACAGGGCCCACTTCACTGGGCTGCAGAGGGGATTAAACAAGCTAATTTTGGAAACACACATTAGATGATGTTCGTACTATGGGGCATCTAGGATCTTATAACCACATTCACTGCTAAATATTTGAGATTTAATAAAAACACATATATATCATGCAGCCCTGCCCCACCTTCCTCAATTCTCTCCTATGAGCAATAACCACTTTGGAGTGGGCTGTGGTCACTCATTCATTCAACAAACATTTCTTAAACACCAACTGTGTGCTTGGATTATCCGGCCTGGAGGGAAAAGGAATATTTGGAAGTCTAGTGTGACCATCAGCTGAGAGTTATTCTCCCAAAAGAACTGTTATTTAGTCAACAACAAGGATAGCAACGATGACAATAATAACAGTAATGATAATAATAACCACGGCTCTGGTCACTGATGCCAGGCGCAAGGCCTTCACACTCAGTAACCTGTTCATCTTCAGAGACAACCCAACTAGAATTGTATTTGTATCCCCATTTTCCAGATGAAGAAACTGAGGTAGGAAGCGGTAAGTCACCAGTCAGGCTTGTTCATGGCCCTGCCCCATTCTGCTTCTAGGAAGGATCCACTCCCCCCAACCTTCCGCCATCCGTCGCACACCCCACCCACCCACTCCAGTAGTCAGAAGGCAGGAGGTCCGATTCAGGCTGGGTTCAGGGAGCAATACAGCAGCAGGAGCGTTAAGACGTTCAGTTAGTAGACGTGCAATGTGGGCCACTGCAACGCCCCAACTGGGGGTGGGGGCGGGTTCTCAAGCTTCCCTTTGAAGCTGTGTGTGCTCCCAAGTGGATTCGCGGGTTAGTCCCCGGCAGTGTGGCACGGGTGATCCCGGATATGCCCTAATGTGGGGGCCAGAAGGCAGAGCTGTGGCCCGCCCCACCCTAAAGAGGCCAGCTTGCAAAGCGCCGTTCAGGCTGGTGCTAATGCGGCCGGGGAAAAGCAAGCAGGAAGGCACGCGTAGGTTTGTCCTGCCCTGATGGGGGACAGCAAGCAAAAGGCACGCGTGGGGCTGGCCCGCCCCGCCCGGTGCCAGGACAGCGGGCGGGGCGCGGCGTGGACCCGCCGGGATGGGGACAGCAGGCCGGATGCGGGGCCGCGGGCGCCGCGCTCACCACAGAGCTGTGCGGTCCCGGGGGTGCCGCAGCCGCTCGAGCGCGCCCAGCGTGGCAGGCAGCGCGTGGGCCGCGTTGCGCGCCAGCAGCGCGACGAGAACGCGCGGCGCCTGCAGCGGCGACTCGGGGCTCCAGCGCTCCTCTGGGAAGTAGGCGGCGGCGCCCGGCGGGCCCTCCAAAGGCGGCAGCGCCAACAGCAGCAGCAGCAGCAGCACCGGGAGGGGCCGCCCGTGCCCCCGGCATGCGCGTGGGGTCGCCGCCATCGCGCCACGCGTCGCCTTTAAGCCGCTTTTCTGCCGGCGGACGCGGACGGCGCCTTAAAGGGGCCGTCGGGACCCCGCCCCTGCCGCGCGCCTTAAAGGGGAGGAGAGCTCCTGGCGGAGTCAGCCGTCAGGGCCCGCCTCCAAACGGTCTTAAAGACACAAAGTGCCTCCTACCCTCCGCAGCGGCCCGCTCGAAGTGACGTCAATCTGCAGGCCTGCCCGGGAAGCCCAGCCGCCCCCGACCCCCACCCCAAGACGCTGAGCGCTCTGAACTTGGGTCTGTGCGGTAAAGGCGTCAGAGCTCAGAATCTGCCCTGCCACCGAGCAACTGCTCCCGCCAGGATCCCAGCCTGATTCGCCATCCAACTTCCATTTGTATAAGACCCGGCTGTGTCACGAGTCGAACCTGGATAGTCAGGATCTGGTTTGGGACTCAAGATCTGAGCCTCAGTTTCCTCTGCTGCAACATGGGTTTTACCACTCTAGTTCTCGACCTCCCTGGGATGTCCTCAAGGGTTGTTGAGTACCAAGCGAGTGGGCCCTGGCGTCCCCAGACCTGGCTTCAAATCCAGTCCCCGCGTGGGCCGTCTGTGTGAGCCTCAGTTTGTCCACCTGTAGAATGGAGTCATAACGACCCCGCAGGCTTGTGTGAAGATGGAACGGGAGGGAGGTGGACGTTTCCAAAGAAATGCTACGAGGGGGCTGTTTTCCAGTAATCTAACGTGTTTTCTAATTCATCGTTTTTGTGATGCTCAGATATCTATTTATTAACGTGAGTGGTGGGGGTGGGGGCTCAATATTGTTAAGTAAAATTCAGGGCACAGATCGTGTGTCCTCAGTGTGTGCAAGAGACAGTTGGGCAAAAGTTAGGAAGGAAAGGTGAGGAAAATCTCATTCTCTTGGGGGAGGAAACCATGGAGTGTGCATTACCCACCTCTGAAAGCTGAACTGAGAAAAACACTGGGGAAGTCCCTCCCAGAACCTACTCCGGAAGCAACTGGAAGTCTTGTGATGTGAAGCTGCCAGCCTCCGGTGGACAGATGACTTTTCTGGCAAACAGGAAGGCAGTAAAAGCTCTACTCTCAGCTGGGAAACTTGATACTAAGTTAAGATTTTGGAGCAAGTAAACAAACCCAAAGGCCCACAGCAAGCTGAGAAAAAAACATCTGTAGTGTATATCAGAAAGTGTTACTATCCTTAATATACAAAGAGTTATTAGAGATCATTAAGAAAAATATAAATTCTCCTGAAGAGAAAAGTAGGTAAAAGCTATGAACAGGCAATTCACTAAAAAAGAAAAGAAAGGAAAACACAGAAACACACAAACAGTGGTAAAGAATCCACCTTCCAATGCAGGGGACACGAGCTCGTTCCCTGGTCGGGGAACTAAGGTCCCACATGCCACAGGGCAACTAAGCCCAGGCGCCTCAACTAGAGAGAGAAAACCCAGATGCCACAACTAGAGAGAAGCCCGCGCACCACAACGAAAGATCCCACGTGGCACAACTAAGACCCGACACAGCCAAAAATAAATAAATAAATAAGAAACACACAAACATATTAATGGTCAATAAACATATTTTTAGGTTCAGTGTAGTCATCAAAGAAATTTAAAATAAAACAATGCACTCTGTGTGTGTGTCTATCAAACTGGCAGTTTTTCCTTTTATGAAAAGTCCTAGTGTTTGGAAAAGAGAATATGTACAAATGCTGCTGGTGAGAGTGTTAAAAGGCATAGCCTTTCTGGAGAGGAGTAAGGCAGAGGTGTGGGGATTATACAAGCCTTGAACTGGTACATATGCTTTGACTCAGAAATTCCACTAGTAGACGTTTATCCATTGAGAATGACGATGAATGTGGGCCAAGCTTCAGCTCTGGAATGTCCCTGGAGGAGGCAGTGGGCAGAGTGGCTAGACCTCGGTGCTGGAGCCTGGTTGCCTGGAGCAAGTGCCTCTCTGAGCCTCAGTTTCCACATCTGTAAAATGGAAAGTGTCGTAAGGATGCCAAAACATTTGGGCACCTCAAATGCCTGGCACATAATAAATACTCAGTAATTGGAAGCTTAGCGAGAATAATTTAATAGAAATGTAAAAGCACCCAGAAGATAAGTGGGCCACGGAGAGAAATGGAGGTTCACAGAGAAGCTCCTAAACACATGAGAAGACTCTCCACCTCATCCCCAATAAGACATGCTCATTAAAATGATGCCAAGACAACATTTTTCACCCAGAAGATCTGGGAATCCCAAGTCAGCTGACAGCCTGTGGGGAAATGGGCCACCTCCACACAGATGAGGGGGCACCAGGTGAGACCACTCTGGTGGAGAGCACTCTCAAGACTGCTATTGAAATGACAAACACGCATGCTCTAAACCCTGAGATTTCACCTTGGGGGATTTACCCCCTTGCATGAAAAGTATGTAAACGGTCATTCGCTATGGTGTTAGCTGTTAGTGCAAAAGATTAGAAGCAAAACCCCATCATCAATTAAATTCTGGTTAAATAGATTAAGGAGCCCATCCACAATCCTTCATCCCCAGTTGCAAATCCCCAAATATTATGACACCCAGAAGTCTTTCTAAGATTGTTTAATCTTCATGTATCCCAGTGAGTGTGAATATTCATCAGTTTATCTGCAGCAATTGACTATGAGATGCTGCCCCCAATCAGCTAGGCAGTGTATTAGTTAGCTATTGCCACATAACAAATGACCCCCAGAGTTAGCCACTGAAAACTATACATGTTTATTAGCTCAGAGTTTCTGTGGGTGAAGAATGTGGGAGCCACTTAGCTGGGTGGATTCACAAAGCTCTCATAACAATGATACCCAAGGGGGTTGAGGAGCTGAGAGCCGCTCCAGAATACCTGCATCTGCCCTGAGTCCTGAACATCCAGATTATAAACATCTTGCCCACTGGTCCGCTTCTAGTTGGACCAGTTGCTTTCTGTCCCATTTCAGGGAAGTCCCCATGAAACATTTCCGTCTTAGGGATGGAGTTCAGGATCCCTGCACCACCAGCAGTGTCAACCTCAGCCCTACACACATTTACTGCTGCAACAAGGAGGTCTCTGTAGGGTCCTATAGTAGGAGGCCAGGCTTCCCTGGTCCTGAGCACAGCTCCATGCACCCATTGTTAAGGTGAACCCAAGGCTCCCATCACCACTATCTCCCCCACCAGTGTTGGGAACTGGTAGCCGTTGGGAGAGGCCCTATAGAGGCCTGGCAAGAAGAGATGGGACACAAATTCATATGCATGTCAGAGGATACCTCTGACACTCAGGCACACTCCGTGGCTCCCCATTGCCCTAGTTCACCATGAGCTTGGCCAACCTGGCCAAGTCAGGAGACAAGGTGCATACTGTTCCATCCAGGAACCCACACTCACAACCCTCTTGTATACCCCACACAGGCCCTCCGACCCTGGCAATTCACTGGCATGGGCCAAGAACCTGTGAGGTCCTCACCTGTTTCTGCCTGGTCCCATGGAAGCTCCGAGCAGCCATCCAGAGTGCAGGACATGTTGCTGGCACCAAGGGCATTTTTCAGTTCTAAAATAAGAGATAGGGACTTTCCTGGTGGCGCAGTGGTTGAGAGTCTGCCTGCCAATGCAGGGGACACAGGTTCAAGCCCTGGTCTGGGAGGATCCCACATGCAGTGGAGCAGCTGGGCCCGTGTGCCTCAGCTGCTGAGCCTGCGCTCTAGAGCCCGCGTGCCACAACTACTGAAGCCCGCGCGCCTGGAGCCCATGCTCCGCAGCGGGAAAAGCCACCACAGTGAGGGGCCTGCACACTGCAGCAAGGAGTGGCCCCTGCTCGCCACAACTAGGGAGGGCCTGCACGCAGCAACGAAGACCCAACGCAGCCAAAAATAAACAAATTTAAAAATAAAATAAAATAAAAAGATAAACCCCTGGACCCACCTGGATAAGCCCCAGAATCCCAGGGCTTCCATGTATTTTCCCAGAGAGGCCACAAGAGGGCAAAGGATGGAAGAAATGTCTCAACCAGGAACTCTAAACAAGTGGCTCACATGAGCCTCTCTCCACACCTGTGCCCATGGCAGACATTGCTAGCAGATCCCCACACCTTCACTGAGCCTGGATGCTACCTACCCCACCTTCCGGCACAATGCTTCAAGCAGACATCACAAATCAATAGAGGAGGGAAACACCCCACCCCCACCCTGCCTGCAGTACATGTACAACTTCTAGGAATGGAAACCTGTTTCTGAAAATTTTTTTCCTATTAGAGATTAGCCTTTTTCCATTTAAAATGTCCCCTATTCTAAAGGAACTCGGTTCTTTTCGTTTGGCCACCCACAGAACAAGGACACTTCTCACCCTTACTTCCTGGCTCCCAGAACACTGCTATCTCTGGGTCTCCCACCTCTCTGACTGCTCCTTCTGCATCCCTTCTTCCTCTTTGTGCCCTTCAAATCCAGGCTCTTTGGGACTCCTCTCCTTTCTCTCTACACCATCCCCAGGGCTGTGGTCCCTCCCATGCACCCAGTGACACCCCAGGCCAGCAACAACCTCTGACTTCCGTCTCATCCTCAGGCCTGGTCTCCGTCCCCTTGGTTGCTGCCCCTGCTCAAGTCCATCCTTTGCCCCCCAGGACCAGGCCCTCAGCCTCCTCCCTGGCTTCCAGTCTAGCCACTGTTGCCCTCTTGCTCACACACCCTCCATGGCTCCCTATTGCCTGCCACAAAATGTCTAAACTCCTCTGCCTGTCATTCAAGGCCCTGCACGTCTGCCCTGGCAGCCTGCAGCCTCCTCTCCTTCCTTCTGTGTCAGCTGTGACATTCCCTGAATAACCATTACACATTGCTCATTCCCCTGTTAGTACACGTCTCAGCAGTCATAGGCATTGGGTGAGGAAGGAACAGACAAGGCAGGAGGGAGAAGAGACAGTCAGGAGCCTCTTCCCAGCCCAGGAAATCCTAAGAGGCCTACCCCAAGTCCAAGTACTCTTGAGGCCTCAATGCCAGCCCAGAATAAAACATGGAGAGGTTGTTGAATGAGTAAATGTAAATGTCTATCCCCAGTTTTTAAATTTTGCCTCCCTTCTCTCATCCTAAGAACTCCTGCATATCCGTCACAACCCCACGCCAATGCCCCCTCCTTCAGGGAGCTTCCATCACTGCCCCTCTAGGCTCGCCCACCCCAGACCCCCTCTGTCCCAGTCCTGGCCCTTAGTCAAAGGACTAGTGTTCACAGGCAGTGAGAGGCGATGGGGACCCTGGTAGGGCTCAGTATACACAGCCAGGGGTCACCAGGCTCCCCTGAGCCGTAGGGGGTGGGGCTCACCTCGATTGATCCTCTGCAGCAGGACCCCCCGGATGACATCCTCATAAATACCCTCAATGGTCAGAGCAGGGCTGCCCACAGCAAGGACGTCCCCTTCAAACTCAGGCAGCTCCTGTAACCGAGGCAGGTGAGGGGCTGGGCTGGAGGGGTGGGCTATGTGTGACATGGGTTTGAGCCCCAGCTCTGTCACTGATTAGCTAGGGGAACCTGGGCCTCAGTTTCCTCATCTTTAAAATGGACTCCTTGACTCATTATTCCTTCAGGTTGTTGTGAGAATTGGTGAAACAAAGCACATCACACCTCAATGGGAATAGTACAGGTGTTTCTGCTGGGACCCCTCACAGCTACTTCCTGCCTGACCCCTGATGCAGACCCCTTCATGGTGCCCCTAAGCCTGGGTAGCAAGGCCCATGTGACCTCTCCCCTCGTCTACTTCCTACCCCCTTGTTCGCTAAGCTCCAGCCACACTCGCCTCCTCTCCGTTTCTCCAACACACCAGGCACAGACCTACCTCAGGACCTTTGCACATACTGTACCCTCTGCCTGGAATACCCTTCCCCAGGACATGGCTCATGCCTTTAGTTCACTGCTTCTCAAGCATCATCTTCTCAGAGAGAGGCCCCCTAACCACTCAGCACCCTCACCATACACACACATACACTCCCCCTCTGCCTCCTCCCTTCTCTGAAGCCTGTATCACCTGCTGCTATGTGATGCATGGGACCCCACGCCAGCTCTGCAGACACAGCATTGTCATGGGAGAAGCAGAGGGCATTGTGAGGTCCCAGAAGAGCCATCCGACCCAGCCCCTTGGCTCAGGGAACAAAAGTCTCTAATCATCAAGGTGGTTCTATGAGTCTTACAGAAAGATGCTTGGCTGTTCTATAGGACCCGTCCCCCGTCAGCTCACCGCTTTGCAGCTCAGCTCCAGCTGGCTCAACACAAAGGGCAAGAAGATGCAGAGCAGCCAGCCATGGATGAACCTCCTCCGCGCTGAGCCACTATCCGACTGGAATTTCTGCATGACACACACGGCAGCTGGTTTGACAACCACCTGAGCACCCAGGCCCACTGCCAGGCCCTCCCCGCTGACCTCACCTTCAGCACGCGCCCCCTGACTTTCTCCAGCTGCTGGGCAGCCTGGTCACAGTCCAGAGCCGTGGTCAGACACTGGTCGGCCAGCTGCAGGAAGGTGGCCATGGCGTCAGCCATGAGCTGTGGGAAGAGATGCTGGGATGAGCCCTGGGAATCCATGCTCTTTCTGGGCCCTACGCCTGCGCGGTTGAACCCTTCTCAGCATCCAGCCTGCCCTGACCAACTACTTCCCTCCAACCTCCTTCTTGTCCCAAGAAACAGCACTCTCTTCCTCTCAGGACTTGGGGCTCATCCAATCAGTGCCAGGATGCCCAGCATGGGGAGCAGAGAGCCGTCCATAGTCCAGGCTCCTTGGCTGAGCGCCCTTGTGCAGTATACAAACTGAACAACCGTGCCGGGCAGCACTGGGTCTTCTCAATCCCTGTCTCTTTCACTCACCATGTCCATTAGCAGGTCCCAACCCCTTGGCTTTCAAAACACACCCTGCGCCTCTCCACCAACCCATTCTGGTTCAGACCTCCTCCCTGCCTCCTCCACTTCTGCCCCCGACAGCCCCTGCTCCCCAGGGCAGGCAGGGCTTTCTAAAAAACCTTGAATCTGGCCATGCCCCTCCCCTGCTCACACACCTGCTGTGACTCCCATTGCCCTTGGACAGAGCCCAGCCCCCTGAGCCCCATACTCAAGGCCCTGACCCATCTGCTCCCCCACCTCGCTGGCATATCTCTCACATCTTTGCCCTCCCTTGAAATCTACAAGCCAATGTCTCTAAATTGCTTCACTTTCCCCAAATGTGGACATGCTCTCACACCTCCCAGGGCTTATCCACACTGTTCCCTCCACCCAGGACATGCCCCCATTCCCATTCCTCCCCCAGCTGCCCCAGCCTGGCAGTCCTCTCCTCCTGGAAGCCTTCCCAACCCTGGAGATGGATCAGGTGCCTCCTCAGGGTTCCCGTAGCACCTTGTGTGTCCCCATCACAGCCCTGTCCATCACGTGTGACTACTGCCTGCCTGGTCATGAGCTCATGTCTGCGTGACACTGGGAGTCCAGCGAGGGAGGGCCAGGTCTGTCTGGGTCATCATGATCTCCCTGGCACACACTTGGCACCTACTCATTGGAGGCTGCCATCCTTGCCTCGCTTCCTCCCAGCCTCCCACTCACCCTTACCTGCTGTGCGAGATCCTGGGCCCCAAACACCAGGCTCTGTGTTCCAAAGAAGCCAAATGGTGCTGCCAGCTGCCCCAGGTGCCCCCGGCTCCGCTCCGCCTCTCGGTAGCAGGTCTGCATCAGCTCTGGGTCCCATGGCATCTCCCCAAATGAGTAAACCTGTGTTCCCATAGCAGTCAGGTAAGAAAAATACCACCAGCCAATGGAAGAGCAAGGCTAAGGACCTCATAGACAGTTCATCAAAGAAGAAACACAAATAGAAACACATTCCGCCTCAGTTGTCACCAAAATAATGCATAATAAAAGTAACTGTGAGGTATGGTGTGATGGACATAAAATGGTAAAACTTGAAACAAATGATAACATGTGGTGCTGGCATGGCTGAGGGGAAATGGGCACACTCAGCCCTTGTCCCACCTGATGTTCTCTTTGTGCTGGATCCTGGGGCTGCAGAAGTGCAATAATCCAAAGTGGTATTTGCCCTCAAACTGCTCACAGAAAAGTTGGGGGAGACAGAGTGTAGATGAACAACTGTAGTGGTGTGTTAATACTTCTGTGAGGAGGGAAGCACGCGCAGCTGCAGATGCAGAAAGGACCAGGGAAAGTTCCTGGAGGAGGTGATTATGAAATGTAGATGTGAAGATTAATAAAGGGAAACCTCATTTAAAATAAAGTCATGGGAGTTCCCTGATGGTCTAGTGGTTAGGATTCGGCGCTTTCACTGCTGTGGCCCAGGTTCAATCCCTGGCCAGGGAACTGAGATCCCACAAGTTGCCTGGCCAAATAAATAAATAAATAAATAAAAATGAAATCGTTAAGTCCTGAAAGGGGTGGGGGGGGGCTCTCGTGCACTGCCACTCCTTGCCCTCTGCAGACCCCAAACTGGAAGAAGGTTACTACTTTACCACTCCAGCAGGAGGAAGATTTTCTCCTTATGCAGTAACGGCCCCAAACAATGAGAAACTACCACCACTCAGCCAATGAGAAACTGTCACCACCCTGAACTCTCGCTTTCCTCCAATGGACTTTCCTTCAAAGCTGCCCCTCCCAATTTTCTCCTTCTTCTCTATAAAGTATGTTCCTCCCCTTCGTTTGCCAGACTTGCCTCTGGTTTTGCCATAGCTTGCATGTCCCGAATTGCAATTCTCATGCTGCCCTCCCTTCCCAAAATGTTCTGCTGATAAAATAACTGGCTGTTTCATTTTAAAGGTCAACAGACACTTAACAAGTTGAAGGTTTCTTGGCACATAGTATGCTCTCATTTAATATCGGAAGAAAAGAGCTGACCTGCGTGGAGCAGAATTCTGTCCCAGGGAATGGGGTGGGCTGTGGCCAAACAAGGGAATAGGAGGAGGAACAATTTGTGCGGAAGGTGACTCCAGACTGATGTTACTAAAATGCTAATCTTGTCACCTTACTCCTTCCCCCCCATGTTATAAACCGTGCCCCAGTGACCATAGCATAGTGGACCACCGTAAGTAAAATGCAGCCTAGAAGAAAGTTCAGAGATTTTTTAAAAGAGAAGGTTTTCAAACAAGAAAGATTCAAGGTTCACGCAACTCTTCTATAAAGTTGACACACTGCCCATAGGCCCGATGAAACACGACCCACTGGACCTCACCTCCTTCCGCAGCCGGGTGCTGGAGGGGCTCCCACGCAGGTGGCGGGACAGGCGGTCCATGCCCTGGGTTAGGAGGGTCTGCACCGCCGCGAGTTCGGCTTCCACGGCGCTCAGCAGCGTCTGCGTGACCCGGGGCAGCTGCGCATCCACCTTCCTGCGCAGGCACGACTCGAGGGGACCCTGGACGTTGGCTGCGAGTGGAAGACACTGGCCTGGATCTCCTCCTCGAGGCGCTCCGCAAATTGGGGGGTGGGGGGCACGGAGTGAGGCCAGGGGCTCAACAGGGTGAGGTAGACAGGAGCGCTGACTCTGAGCACCCTCCTCTACCCCATTATACAGAATAGAAAACCGAGGCCAAGTGCGATGGGGATCGGCTCAAAGTTGCACACAGAGGCAGAGTTAGGATTCCAACTCTGTTCTCTTTGTTACTGAGCTGAGTGAGAGCTATCTCCGCCGCCTGACCGGACAACCCACAACCGGAGTCAGGCCTGCTACTGCCAACGCCTCTGCCCCTCTCCCCACCCAGTCTCGGTCTCCGGCCTCCCCAGCTCCATCCCTGGCCTTCCCGCCTCCCAAGCACCCGCCCTCCCTCTTGACCCCGTCTTGAGATCTAGTCTCACCACCAAAGCATCAAGGCCTCGCCCATTTTCCCACTTAGGCTCCACCCTTTTCTTTTCCGGCCCTGCCTCCACCGGGTCCCAGACCTTGGGCCCCTTCCCTTACACCCAAGCTGTTCCCCTTCTTCCTCTCAGGCTCCCGGCCCCGCCCCTCACATCCAGGCCACGCCCCCGGACCTCACCCTGCAGCCTCCCTAACACGCGCTCCCGCAACTTCAGCATCTGATCTACGTCTGGGCGGATCGTCTTCTCCAGGGCGGCGAGCAACTCCTCCTTTTCGGGCTGGAAGGCGCGGAGCCCAGCGGAGGCCCCGTCCAGGACTGCAGCGTGGACGGCGTCCAGTAGCTGCCCAGATCAGCCGAGGGGACCCCACACGGGCCAGGGGCGCAGTAGAGAGACGAGATGGGGCGAGGGTAGGAGGACAGAGAGAAGACAGACGCACAGAGATGGGCGGAGAGGCTGGGCGACAGTCGCGGGGAGGGCGAAGCTGAGCGCCCAGGTCCGGCTCCTATCCCCATCCGCGGCCTCCCGCGTGTCCCTGCCCCACCTCCTCGACCCCATGCGTACCTTGGCCCAGGCCCAGGCCCGGGCGCGGCCGGCCCCCCGCAGGCCGGGCAGGGTCTGGGCTCGCAGCGCAGGCAGCAGCTCCCGCATCAGTACCGCAGTCAGCACCTGCGGGGGAGGTGACCATGGGTGCTTCGGTGGGCCGAGAAGGGGTCCGGGGGATCCCGGGTGCGGCCTTGCGCGGCACTGACCTCGGCGTCCGAGCCTAGGGTCACGTCGTCGTCGCCAAAGTGGCCTTGCTGCTGCCGGTAGAGCCGTATGGCGTCCAGGAAGGCACGGGCGGCTGGGGCTTGACTTCGCTGCAGGACTGAGGGGCGGCTCGTCAGTGCCCGCCCACCCCTCCCCTGCTCTCAGGCTGCCTGGCTCCCCGTCGCCTGAGAAGGAAGCCCTCCGCCTCCTCGCCAGGTCCCAAACAGCTAAGTCTCACCCACTTCCAGACCTTTGCGCAAAGAAGTGCCCTCCGCCGGGAAAACGCTCCCCTAAGATTATCACCAGCCCATGAGGGGCCTGTATACCATTTTGGAAAAGGCATCCCCTGCAGGCAGTCACAGCCCAGATCCCACTGCAGTCTCCAGTTGCCTCTCCAGTTAGGTACGCTTGTTCAGTCAACAACCTGCCCAGATGTGTCAGTCCTAATTCCTCTTCCTCACCTGGCTGGCCCCTCGTCTTTTTTAGACCCCAGTTTGGACATCCCCTCCCTGATCCCCCAGGCTAAGCTCCCATAGGGCTGTGCCCTCATTACAGCCCTGGCCATGCATAACTGCCTGTTTCCCCTCTGTCATCCCCCACGATCCATTTTATAAATAAGGAAACTGAGGCTTGGAGAGGATCCCACAGCCAGCAGGAGCAGAACCTTCCGACTCCAGACTCTGTGCTCCACCACTGCCTGCCCTTTCCCAGGACCCACCTGTGCCTCGAAGCCGGATGCCGCCCTTTAGGGCTAGCCTCCAGGCACGCTGCGCCTCCGCCGTGGCTGCAGAGAAACAGAGGTGCCCGCGGAAGGGGTGCTGCAGGAACAGGGGGAAACTAACAGGCATTTCCAAGAGGGGGTCAGGCTCTTCCTGTGTATGGTGTCCTGAAAGCAGAGGAGGTCGCATCTTCATTCATTCATTCACTCTAAAATCATTCATTCACTAGGAGACAATAACCATGAAATGTGTAGAGAACCCTTACTTCAGCTCAGTCCCAGGAGGAGGTGTGCCCAGGGCAGACATCAGCAATCCATCCCAGCACTGTTTCCCAGCCTCAGCAACATGCTTAACACAGCAGCCCTAGGCAGCCACCAACAATCTCTCCTAGTTGGCATGTGGTCTGAGCCCTGCTTGCTGTGGGGTGCTGGAGTCGGCTAGGCCCAGGTTCAAACCTGGCCAGACCATTTCCTAGCTCTTTGCACAGATTTTCATCTCCCTGAAAAAACCTCAGTTTTCCTACCTGTAAAATGGGCTGAAAAGTGATGCCAATGACCTAGAACTGTTGGGAGGACAAAAATGAGTGAATTTATTTTGATGAATTAAATTGGAGTCTCCCAAATCCTCAGTGTTTTCTTCAGATTTCCAGAGTAATACATACAGACTGCAGTAAAATGCAGTAATGCAGAAACGGCTTCCCTGGTGGTGCAGTGGTTAAGAATCCGCCTGCCAATGCAGGGGACACGGGTTCGAGCTCTGGTCTGGGAAGATCCCACATGCCGCGGAGCAACATAGCCTGTGCGCCACAACGACTGAGCCTGCGCTCTAGAGCCTGCAAGCCACAACTACTAAGCCCACGTGCCACAATTACTGAAGCTCGCGCGCCTAGAGCCCACGCACCGCAACGAAGAGCAGACCCCACTCGCTGCAACTAGAGAAAGCCCGCACAAAGCAACGAAGCCCCAATGCAGCCAAAAATAAATTTAAAAATAATAATACAGAAAAAAGGTGGACATCCCTTGTCATCCAGCCCTTCGATCGCAGCCCCCAGAGATGATAATAGCTGTTAACAGTTTGGGGGACATTATTCCAGATTTTAAAATCTGCACAAAGCTGTATGGAGTGCTTTTTTTTTTAACAATGTGGAGTTTTCTGGTTTATAACTGGCCTTTTGGCCCCTACATATGTCTGGGACACCTTCAGAGGCTGCACAGCTTTCCTTCCTAAGGGTCAGGCTGTAAATTATTTAATCAACCCCAAAGGATGCGTATTTGGGTGGATTCCCATGTTTTCGACATCATCAACATTTCTGCAGACTGTTCTTGTTGCTACATCTTCGCATGACTGAACAGCAGGATAGCTCTGCAGTGAAGCAAAAGGTGTAATTCTAGCTCTGTCCCTTACTAACTGTGTGACAGTCCTTAGCCTCAGTGTCGCCCTCTGTAAAATGGGGTGGTTACTGATGGGGCTGCCTCCTGGGCAGATTCAATGAGATGATGCAGGACCTCATCAGATGCATGCCAGCCCACTTATGCTGCTCCTTACCTATTCAGAGAGAGAAGGAGGAGGAAGAGGAAGGGGAAGGGAGGAGAAGTGGGAGTGGGGGGGAGGAAGAGGAGGAGGAGGAGGGAAGGAAGGAGAACCATCCTGGAAACACTGGACTGACCAATTACACGCTGTAACAAGTCTGTGCAATTTTCCTGCCCACCACTGCCCATCTCCCCACATGCTTGCTGACACCATATTTTATTGTTTTTACGCTTTGCTGCTTTGATTCTGGTCCAGTGACCTAACTCCTTCACCCTGACAAGAATGGGTGTTTCTCTTTCTAGAGCGAGGCTGCTCACCCAGAGGCAATGCCGCCCCCAGGGACACTTGGCAATGTCTGGAGATATACTTGGTTGTCGCTCTTGGGATGCAGAGTGCTACTGGCATCTGGTGGGTGGAGGCGAGGGCTACTGTTCAGCCTCCTGTGAAGCACATGGTGGCCCCCACTGCAAAGAATGATCTGGCCCCAGTGTCAACAGTGCTGAAGTAGAGAAACCTGCTCTTGGGGTCCCCGGGAGCCTTACCTGAGGATTCTGGGCAGAGAGTGTCCAACAGGTGGAGATATTCACTCTGGGAAGTCAGGACTGTGTACCCTGTCAGGACTGTGGAGCCCAGGGGATGGTCCCCATTTTCATATTCCTGCAAAAGGCATCCAAAGAACCGTCTTGGGACAGGTCTAAACTGTGGCTTCCATATCCCAGTGTGGGATCAGGGGAAGGTTTTGGGTTAACTGGGGAAATCCTCCACCTTACCTCCCTGCCTCCACCCTCCCTCCTTCTGTCCACCCCTCCCTCAATCCCTCCCTCCTTCCCTTCCCCATAGTAGAGCACCCAGCACCTGCTGTGTGCTAGGCCAGTCCCAAGTGCTATATGAGGACTAACCCATTGAATCCTTACAGCCCCATGTGGCGTAGACCATCATCATCCCATTTCACAGAGGCGAAAACTGAGTCCCAGGGAGACAAGTGACCTGCCTGAATTCCCCAGCTGGAAAGCAGGGCACAGGCGGCCTGTGCAAAGGCCTTGCATGGTTTCAACCTCAGCTCTGCTGATGACCATGAGTGAGCCCCTACCCCTGGCCTGGGCCTCAGTTTATCCACCTGGCACAGCAGGAGATGGTCGCCCACCCAGGGCCAAGCTTACAGGTTGGCCCTACTTGATGATTGAAGAAAGGAGGGGGGCTATGCTGGGAACTGGACCCCAAACCCATACTGGGGAGGGTGGAATGGAGATGCCAGAGGTAGATGGGCTGCAGGCCACTCACTCACCTCCCTGTGACTGAACCACTCCAGGCGGCCGTCCCCACGCAGGACACAGAAGATTGGCTGCCACTGAGGTGGGTGGCCCTGCAGCTGGGTCAAGGGCCCTCGGTGCTCCCGGACTTGGGGCAGCTTCTGTGGGAGGAGGGGCGGGCGGATGTCAAGAACATGGGCCAGTGTCCCGGTGTCCAGACCACCTGGACAGCTCCTCCTGTGTCCCGGGTGCCACCAAGTACAGTAAGTCCCCTACATACGAATGAGTTCCGTTCCGAGAGCGAGTTTGTAAGTCCAATTTGTTCGTAAGTCCAACAAAGTTTGCCTAGGTATCCAACTAACACTATCGGCTCTATAGTACTGTACTGTAGTAGGTTTACAATACTTTTCACACAAATAATACATAAAAAACAAAAACACAAAAAAATAAATAAACATTTTTAATCTTACAGTACAGTCCCTTGGAAAGTACAGTAGTACAGTACAACAGCTGGCATACAGGGCTGGCATCGAGTGAACAGGCAAGAAGAGTGACTGACTGGAGGAGGGAGAGGAGGTGGGAGATGGTAGAGCTGAAGGATCATCAGCAATAGGAGACGGAGGGCAAACTGCAATTTGACTCACACCTGACGCTGATGGAACGCACATTCACGTCTTTGAAAGTTCGCAACTTGAAGGTTCATATGTAGGGGACTTACTGTACCGGTGCTTGGGCGCTGCTGGTGTGGTGTTATATTCTTTATCAAGCACGCTCACAGCCTGCACTTCCAAATATGAACTGAGGCAGACACTTTTGTTATCTCCAATTTACTTGCAAGCGGACCCTTCCCCAGTTGAGTCTCAGATGAGACCCCAGCCCTGGCCAACATCTTGATTGCAGCCTGTGAGAGACCCTGAAAGAAAGGACCCAGCAAAGCCCCATCTAGATTTCTGACCCACAGTAATTGAGATGACAAACGTGTTGTTTGAAGCATTGATTTGGTGGTGTATTTTTACACAGCAACTGATACAGGTGGGATTGCTAGGTCGTGGAGCAGGTGTAGTTTAACTTTATGAGAAATGGCCAGGCCTCTGCCCACAGACCCCTCCCTCAGGCAGGATGGGACATCACCTTGTTTCGTTTTCTTTGTCCCTCTTCTCACTACCTGGCCACCTGAATTGTGTGCGTTTGTTTCACCAATGGTCCCAGAGTAGCTCCTGCTACACAGTTGGTGCTCGGTAAATATTTGATGACTAAATAAACAGCATTTGTGATGTTTTGATTCTTCAGCGGGTAGTGGGAACTCAGAGGTTTATTAAATGATTCTCCATCTCTCTTCCTAGGTCTGAGATTTTTCATAGTAATAGGGTTAAAATGTTATAATAGAAATGATATACATAATGCAAATAGATAAAACAAGTATTAAAGAAAATGTTTCAACTGAAGCAAGGGGAAATCCCTCCACGCTGCTTGAACCCCAGTGTCAGCTGTGCCCTGGCCCAGGGGGTTGGGACCAGCAGGAGGCAGAAGGTGCAGGTGCGGGTGATGCCCAGGCCCCATGATGCCCCAAGCAGGACAGGGGGGTCCCAGGTGGCAGGGGGCTCTGTGCATGGTGCCACAGAGCCCCCACCCCAGGGCAGGCACAGCTGGGAGAAGGGGTGTCCAAGAGAGGAAATCTCAGAGCTCTGATCGGGACAGGGGACCCAGTATCCCTTGTAAGGAGTATGGGCTCTGGGTTCAAATCTCGCCTCTGCATCTTGCTGGCAGTGTGACCTCAGTCAGGTCGCTTCACCTCTCTGTGCCTTGGTTTCCTCATTGGTCAAAGACCCATCCCCTGGGCTGGTGAGAACTAAGTTGTACAGGGCACATGGAGATCCTGGACACCATCTGCCGGCTCAGGAGACCTTTGGAGCTGGGGCTGGGCAGCTCCAAGCTCTTTTGTTCCATCGATAAGCCCTTCCTGAGCCCCTACTAAGTGCAGGCACCATGTGGGCACAAGGGGTCAGGGGGAAGGGGAAATAAGGCTTGGACCCTGTCCTCACAAAGCAGACAAATGGAGGTGGCAGACGTGTGAGCCCGGGCTGCGTCGAGGAAGCAGACAGACAGGGGTTCCAGAGGAGGTGCCCGACTCAGGTGGGGGTAATAGTAGTCAAGGAAGGCTTCTTGGAAGAAGTAGCAGACGAAGTATGGGATAGAATGGGGAGGGTGGCACATGCAAAGGCTTGGGCATCCAGTGGGCATGCCGTGCCCTTGGGTGATGCACTCAGCCAGGCCACACCTCTTCCAACTTCAGGGCTTTTGCATTGCCTGTGCCCTCTGCCTAGAATGCCCTTCCCACTCTGGGCTTCAGGTCTGGCTCCTTCTCATCCTTTACGTCTCAGCTCAGAAGGACCTTCCTACACCCCAGCTTCCAGCCCCCAACACCGCCCTTCATTTTGTCTTCCTAGCACCTATCAGAAGTTATCCTGCATCATGATATGTTAACTTGACAACAAACTGGTCATTTTCCCCAATTAGACTGTGAGCCCTGGAGGGCAAAGCGGGATCTGTCTCAGTCACTACTGTGTCCCCAGCATCCAGCCAGGGGTGTGGCACGCGGTAGATGCACAGTGAATGTTTGCTCAAAGAATGAATTTTGGGGACGTCCCTGGTGTCCAGTAGTTAAGACTCCACGCTTCCACTGCAGGGGGTGTGGGTTCGATCCCTGATCAGGGAACTAAGATCCCGCACGCCACGCAGCATGGCCCAAAAAAAAAAAAAAAAATGAATGAATTAAAAAAAATTTTTTTAAGCATTTATTATTATTTTTTATATTATATATTTATTTATTTATTTGGTTGCACCGGGTCTTAGTTGTGGCAGGCGGGCTCCTTAGTTGCAGCATGAATGTGAGATCTAGTTCCCTGACCAGGGATCGAACCTGGGCCCCCTGCATTGGGAGCTCGGAGTCTTAACCCCTGCACCACCAGGGAAGTCCCAGAATGAATTTTTAATAGTCATGCCAGGTCGTGGCACCAGCAAGGACAAAGGTGTGAGGAGGGACCCTCGAACGAATGAACGGCCTCCCCAGCCTCCCCCACTCAGCACCCCCTCCCCCTTTGCGGCACCCACTTTGCTGTGCAGCAGCTGGCATCCGGCTGGCTCCTGGGGGCCCAGCTCTCGGGAGATCTGCCACAGGACCGAGGCTGCCAGCTGCCCGCGGTAGCAGGGCAGGAAGTTCCTCAGCAAGGTGTCTACCTGGCCTGCAGGGACAAGAAGATGGTGACGTGGCTGAATCAGGTCCCCCCCAACCTGCCGGAGGTGGGGGCAGAACAGGCAGAAAAGCCACTTACGGATTCCTATCCGCACCCCAAAGTTGCCCCAGAACACATGCTCCAATTCCATTCACCCTTAACCCTCCATTGCCTGTTTTTATCCACATGGGGGTTGGTGGGGGGCGAGGGAGTTAAAGGATTCCGGCTTAATTTATAAACAATGTACAACACACCTTAAATGTATAAAGCATAGAAATGAATGAGTTTGACACATGTACACACCCGTGACACCATCACCGTGACCCAGATAAAGAACAGATCAACTGTACCTGAAAGTTTCCTTGTGCCCCTTACTGGGGGAGATTTTGAAAATCTTTTAAAAACCTCACCCAGCACAAGGGAACTTTCTGGGGTGATAGAAGTATTCTGTATCCTGATCTAGGAGGTGATTACACAAGTGTTAAAGTTCTTTAAGCTGTTCCCCTAATATGTGTGCACTTGACTGTGTGTAAAACACATCTATCTTGCTGCCTGGAATGTGGATCCGATGACTGGAGCTTCAGCAGCCATTCTGAGTCATGAGGTGACCTCAGGCACAGAAGCCACGCATGTTAGAACCATGATATGGAAGGGGTTGGGTTGTCTGACTTTTATCAGGCTGCCTGCCACTGTTCCCCTCTATAGGAGAGAGAAACAAATCTTTATCTTGTTTAAGCCACTACAGAAAAAAAAAATTCCAACACTTTGCAGAGTAGCTTATTGAATCCATTCATGTAATGACAGCTTGGCCTTGTTTCTTAGTCTAGATCATGAGCCCCCCCTCCATATCCCCAGTGCCCAGCACACCGTAAGTGCTCAACTGTGTGTGTGGAGGATGGAGGACACTGGCCCTTACTTGTCTCAAATCAAGAACTGTGACTTAGTCCCTGGGGTCCACACTGAGTGGCCTGTTGGTCCTTGCCCACCTGGGAGGATCATCCCACAAGATCTGGCTAGGCTTGGCGCACTTCCCACCTGGCTCTATGCCCTCCACCCCAAACCCATGCCCTGAGTAGGGTTACCAGATTTACCAAATAAAAGTACATGACACCAATTAAGTTTGAATTTCAGGTAAATAAGGAATACATTTTTAGCATAAGTATGCCCTCATGCAAAATTTGGGACATACTTATACTAAAAAAAGTATTCATTGCCTCTCTAGAATTCACATTAATAGGGCATCCTGTGTACCTGACAACCCAGCCCTAAACCCCACCCGCCAAAATCTGGCTCCTTCCCACTCCACTCACCCCTCAGGTGCTGTTGCTGTCGCTTGTCCAAGGGGCTCGAGGACCGCCCACCCATCCTGCTACTGTGTCCTGGGCTCCCCTGAGAGTGAAGCAAACACACCCCTCCTCCCCACAACCCCCCACGTTCCTCAGCTCAGGGGCACCCTGGGAGCAAGGTGACCTGAGGGGCCTGGATGCTGCGGAGACCAGTGCCTGGGGTCAGAAGCCAGAGCATGGTCCTGGTGAGGTGTGGGATGCCTGCTCCCCGCCCTGCCCCGCCCCCTGCCCCGCCCCACCCTGCACCTGTGTCCTCCCAGTTCCCCTGTGGCCAAGTTCCCTAGAACTGGTGGTTTCTGTAGGGGCTGCCCTGGGTGGGGGGGCAGGGTGGTGGGAGACAAAAGTCCTAGCTGGCCTTGGAGGACGGATGCAGGGCAGATATCTGGCAGGACTTGAGAGCAGTTGTTGGTGTGGGGTGGCAGGGAAGGGGGGCTGGGCAGAGATGGGGCAGCTAAATCCTGTACCTATCCCTTGCCGGGTGACTCTGGATCCCAAGAGGATCCAGCCCAGGCCCAGCACCAGGCTGGGAAGACAGAAGTGGACTGACATGCCGGGTCCCTGGGGTCAGTGCTGGGGTAGGGGGAGCGGGTGGGGAGCCACTGCTGTGCCGTGGACTCGTGGGCTGTTTCCCTTCGGTTCCTGCTTTGCCAGTCCATTCTCTATCGGTGCATAAAGCCCTGGACTGGATAGGATTAGTTGGGTCTTCCCACTAATGGCACCTGCTGTTGCCCAAGCACGGCCAGGCTGCCTTCCTTCCAACCCTCTACTCTGCTTTTCTCAATCTGTTTCCGCTCAGCCCCGTCCCACTTCCTCACTCTCACATCTGAGTGATCAACCCAGACAAGATGTTGAAGGAAACTTCACTTTCTGTGGTTTCAGCTTTAAGGTTTCAATTCCCACGTGCCTTGCCCACCAGCCTCCCCTGGTCCCTGGAGCCAGGCAGGGCTGATGGATGGGCCATGAGCAGACGCACTCTGGGCAAATGCTGCAGTCCTGACGCAAAGAAGCAGCACCTCGGCGCATTCAAGGCTCTGAGCAGGACTGCAGCATGGCCAGGTGCAGAGGTCACAACTGGCCCTGGGTGTGCAATGGGAGCTCGGCCAAGTGAGTGGGCAGGGGATTGAACTGTGTCCCCCAAAAGGATATGTCCACAGGCCACTATCAAAAAAACAGAAAACAAGTGTTAGCGAGGATGAGGAGGAATTGGAACCCTTGGGCACTGTTGATGGGAATGTAAAATGATACAACTGCTGTGGAAAACAGTATGGAGGCTCCTCCAATAATTAAAAATAGAACTACCATATGCGTTATGACCCAGCAATTCCACCTCTGGACGTATATCCAAAAGAACTGAAAGTAGGCTCTCGAAGAGATATTCCTCCACCCGTGTTCACAGCAGCATTATTTACAATAGCTAAAACACAGAAGCAACCCAAGTGTCCACTGAAGGGTGAATGGATAAGTAAAATGTGGTATATCATATCTTAAAGAGGAAGGAAGTTCACACACGCTACAACATGGATGAACCTTGAGGACGTTATGCAGAGTGAAATAAGCCTGTCACAAAAAGGCAAATATTGTATGATCCCAATTACACGAGGCACTTAATAGTAGTGAAAATCATAGAGACAGAAAATAGTATGGTGGTTGCCAGGGCCGGGGAGAGGGGAGAATGGGGAGTTAGTGTTTAATAAGTACACAGTTTCAGATTTGTAAGATGAAAAGAGTTATGGGGATGGATGATGGTAATGGCTGCTTAAAACTGTAAATGTATTTAATACCACTGAACTGTATACTTAAAAATGGTTAAGATGGTAAATTTTATGTTATGTGTATTTTAACACAGTTTACAAAAAAAGGATATGTCCACATCCTAACCCCTGGAAACTCAGAATGTGATCTTATTTGGAACAGATCTCTTTACAGACAAAATGAGTTAAGGATCTTGAGATGAGCTCATCCTGGATTTAGGGTGGTCCTATATCCAATGACAGGTGTCCTTATTAGAAGAGGACAGGAAGGAGGGCTTCCCTGGTGGCGCAGCGGTTAAGAATCCACCTGCCAATGCAGGGGGACACGGGTTCGAGCCCTGGTCCAGGAAGATCCCACATGCCGCAGAGTAACTAAGCCCGCAAGCCACAACTACTGAGCCTGTGCACCACAACTACTGAAGCCTGCACGCCTAGAGCCCATGCTCCGCAAAAAGAGAAGCCACCACAATGAGAAGCCCACGCACCCCAACAAAGAGTAGCCCCCGCTCGCCACAACTAGAGAAAGCCCGCGCGCAGCAACAAAGACCTAATGCAGCCAAAAATAAATGATAATAAATAAAATAAATATTTTTAAAAATCTTATCTATAAAAAAAAAGAAGAGGACAAGAGGGAGTTCCCTGGTGGCCTGGTGGTTAGGATTCTGGGCTTCCACTGCCATGGCCCGGGTTCAATCCCTGCTCTGGGAACTGAGATCCTGCAAGTCAAGTGGCATGGCCAAGAAAACAAACAAAAAAAAAACCAAAAAAACAAGACAAAAAAAAAAAAAGGAGGACAGGACACAGAGAGACACACAAAGAGAAGGCCATGCGACAACAGAGGCAGAGATGAGTGATGTGTCTACAAGCTAAGGAAGGCCAAGAATTGCCAGCAGCTACCAGGAGAGAGTCCTGGGATAGATTCTCCTGCAGAGCCTCCAGAAGGATGTAACCTTCCTGACACCTTGATTTTAGACTCCTGGCCTCATGAACCGTGAGACAATACATTTCAGTTGTTCGAAGCCACCTGGTTGGTGGTACTCTGCTATGGCAGCCCCAGGACACTCATCAGGGTGCCCTTCCCTGCCCTCCACGTGCTGGGATGAGGGCTGCAGGTCAGGCCCTCCACCTGGGGACCAACGGTCCCACTGCCCACCAAGGACCACGAGACAGCGGAGACTTCAAAGAGATGTTCCTTTTAATAACTGAGTCACCCAGAGGCACGGCCCATGGGCTGAGTCCCTGGGCAGGGCTGGTAGCCAGACCCTATCGGCTTCCAGTGGCACCACTCGGCTTTTCTAAAATGAAGCCTGGGGTGGGCTGGCAGCGGGGCCCAGACTGGAAAGATCCCGGCCTACTCGGGCTGTGCGTGGTCCCAGCTGTAGCATCTCGGCACCAGTTACAAAGTGGAATGCTTCTCGAAGGGCACGGTCAGGAGTCGGGCTGCTGCCTCGTCCAGGAACCAGCAAAGTTTCCCAGTGCGGGGCTGGACCAGGGCGGCGGGGAGCGGGTTTTCCTCCTTGTCCTCCAAAATGCGCTGTGTGGAGAGGGCAGGAGCGTGGGGCCCCGCCCGCACCCCGGCACCCTTGGACCTCTCCTACCCTCAAGAGGTGATATCGCCCATCCCGGATGTCCTAGCTTCAAGCAATCAGGAGGGATGGGGTCTCTTCCTTTCTATCATCTGTGACTGTTTAATAAGGGGGTCAGCACACCTCTTCTACAAAGACCGGAGAGTCACTATTTCGGCTCTGCAGATCACACCCCGTCTCTGTTGCAACTACTCAGCTCTGCTGTTACAGGGCAAAAGCAGCTTTCTAAAGTGCTTGATTTCTTTATTTCAATGGTTTTCTATTTAACAATTAAATATATATGTATATGCATTAAGTGCTATGAATTTACCTCTGAGCAGTTTTGGCCTCATCTCGTCCATTTCATTTCATAATTGTTAACTCCTAACTAGCCTGTATTTGCAGTTTTCATCTCCCCTTCAACCCAAGAATTACTGAAATATCCTGGGATCTGGTGCTTTCAGCACAGTAGTGTCTAGGGCCATATTCTATGCCTACAACCTTCTTGGGAAGGGGGCCCTCAGCTGTTACCTTCAGAACAGCTGCCTTGCCTTCTCCAGTTGCCACAAAGATGATAGTTCGAGCTGCATTCAGCACGGGAAGTGTGAGGGTCACGCGCTGTGGAGGTGGCTTCGGGGAGTCGCTGATGGGGGCCACAATCTTCTCCCGCTCCTGGGGAGGGAGGCCCAAGGTAGAGACAGGAGGACAATGTCACTTGACCTCTTGAGTACTCACACATGCCAAGTACTGTCCATCCATCGTTCCATCCCGCCCTGCTAATCCTGTGGTACTTGATTTAAGGTTCCTGTTTTAAGATGGGTGAACTGAGGCTCAGAAGGGTCAAGCCCAGCGGGCATGCCTGCTGGCAGAGGCTGACTCACAGCATGCTGTAGGCACCTTCCAGCGCTCCGGAAGCCCCACATGGCAGAGGCTGGGGCTCAGACGTGAGCAGGGCCTTCGTGGGTGTGCTCACCTGCAGGAGGGGGTGGTCTGGGAAGAGTGAGCAGGTGTGGCCGTCGGGACCCACACCCAGAATCAGCAGGTCGAAAACCGGGATGGAGTCCCCTTGGAAGGCCTGGGTGAGGAGAGAAGACAGTCCCAAGAAGTTGTGAGGGAGGGCGCAGAGGACACAAAGAAACAGTTGTCAGAAAAACAAGTCGCTGTAACCCAGTGAGAAACGCTCAGCCTCACCTGCAAAGAAAGGAACTCTCATCTACAAGGTTCCGCATTTCACTGTCCAACTGGCTGACAGTGTGGGTATACAACTG
This sequence comes from Balaenoptera physalus, assembly GCF_965194825.1. NCBI lineage: Eukaryota > Metazoa > Chordata > Mammalia > Artiodactyla > Balaenopteridae > Balaenoptera > Balaenoptera physalus. The sequence goes on along the minus strand of NC_138890.1, from coordinate 12,384,238 downwards.
TCCCCAAGATGCGAAGACCCAGGCCCACTACCAGGGTGTCAGAGACCAGGCCACCTTTGGGGTCTCCCAGGGCGGGGCTGTGGCCTCTCAGAGGGGGGATCTTCAAAGGGGGCTCTGCAGGGTGAGGCTGGGTCTGCTGACCGCCCCCAGGGAGAGTTTCTGCCAGTGATGAGCACACAGTGCCCGCAGCGGGGCGGCTCCGGCGCTCTGGGAGAGGCCAGCGGATGGACGAGGGCTCGCCGCAGCTGCTCCGAGGGACTCACCTGTCTCAGCTTCTGGGCGTAGTCCTCAGCTGCCTCCTCCACGGGCAGCTCGGGGTTAACGGTGATCACCTGGCTGTCGGGGATCGGCAGCCTGGAGAGCAGGTGGGTCTGCGGCAGACGGAGGCACGGTGTCACCAACAGAAACACACAGTCTGTGGTGGCGTGGGACTTGCACCTATGACTGCCTGGATCCTCCAGGTGAGGACATGGCTGTCATTATACCCACTTCCCGTGTGAGTGAGGGTCCCAGTGGATCCCAGCGGCATTCCGCCAGGGGTCTTTCAAGTCCATGGTGTTTGGGGGTCTCCTGGCTCCAGCCTGCACCTGTGTGGCCACACCACAGCCCTGTTTCTAAACCCCCAGGGTGGGGGAAGGGGGGGTGTGGGATGAATTGGGAGATTGGGATTGACATATACACGCTACTATGTATAAAACAGATAACTAATGAGAACCTACTGTAGAGCACAGGGAGCTCTACTCAGTGCTCTGCGGTGACCTAAATGGGAAGGAAATACAAAAAAGAGGGGATAAAAAAAACAACACCAAAAATAAATAAATAAATAAATAAAAATAAAATAAATAAATAAATAAAAATTAAAAAGAGGGGATATATGTGTACATATAGCTGATTCACTTTGCTGTACAGCGGAAACTAACACAACACTGTAAAGCAATTATACTCCAATAAAAGTAAATAAACAAACAAACATACCCCCAGGGTCCTTTGGCCTTCAGGATAAAACCTAGCCCCTCTCTGCCCTCCACGAGGCCCTGCTGACCTTCCTGCCTCAGTGGGTACACCAGCTGCTGACCCTGCCTGGGAAACTCTTACACATCCCTCAAGCTGCCTCGTCTGAGCAGCCACTCCTGCCTGCACCTCCCCCATACTGCTGCCTGGTGGCGTGACACGTAATTGTGAAAAGCACTGATTTCTCCTCTGGGCTGCCACTACGGGGTGAGCGTGCCCAGCACATAGCAGGCACCCCAACCTAGGATCCGTGGGCTTAATGCAGAAGCACCTGGAATCAGGCCTCCCGCAGGCAGAGGGCTCTAGCCCTCTTTCATGAGATGAGCCCCAGAGCCTTGGATCTGCTCTGGGATGGACGCTGGCAACCCCCACCTCGGTGCCTCCTTTTAGGCAGGGACTAGCTCAGCCCAGGCAATGCTGAGCTGAACCACAAAGTAAAAGCAGGTAAACAATATAGTTTTTGGAGCAGTGGGGGAAGGCAGCAGGGACATGGATAAACCCGCCAGAACTTATGGTGCTGACCCCCCTGAATGCTGGCCTGAGTGTGGGCTCTGTGTTGAGGGTAATGGGGAGCCAAGGAGGGTGTGTGAGCTGGGGAGGAGCACGATCAGATCCATTGTTGGAAAGACCTGCTTTGTCCAAGGTCCCCATCTATACACACCCTTGGGGATTGTACTGAGCAAAGCCGGATGGAGTACGGGTGCCCCATTTCTGTCACGTGAGTCCCCTCCTTAGCTGCCCTCCCCCACAGGGTCAGAGCCATTCCCTCCTCCTCAGTTTGGGCTTCCAGGGAGCCCAAGGCTGGGCATCGGTTGGGCAGGTTCCTAGAAGTGGAACTGCTGGTTGATCGGGTGGGCTCTCTCTAAACACTTTGTAGGTGCTGAGGAACCATCCCCGGGAAGGTGGCCCCAGCTAATCCTCCCAGCCTGGACAGCAGAAGGCCCATAGAACAGGGTGAGCCATTCACGCTTAGAGAGCCCCAAGGTGCCCGGGGTCCATCCTCAAGGAGAGGAATACCTCTGCATCCCTGTACCAGGTTGCTTAGTGGCCCCCCCAAATTCATGTCCACCCGGAACCTCAGAATATGGCCTTATTTAGAAAGAGGGTCTTTGCAGTTGTCATTAGTTAAGATGAAGTCACAGTGCATTAGGATGGGTCCTAAATCCAATGACTGATGTCCTTATAAGGGGAGGACACAAAGAGAAAATCAGAGGAGAAGATGATGTAGAAGCAGAGGCAGAGGTTGGAGTGATGCAGCCACAAGTCAAGAAATGCCTGGAGCCACCAGAAACTGGAAGAGGCAAGGAAGCATCCTCTCCTAGAGCCTTTGGAGGGAGCATAGCTCTGCTGAAAACACCTTGATTTTGGACTTCTGGCCTCTAGAACTGTGAATCAATACCTGTTGTGTTAAGCTACCCATTTGGTGGTACTTAGTTACGGCAGTCCCAGGGAACTAATACGATTCCCCTCACGGGGGAAATGGCAGGAGCAAATCCTCGCCCCACGTTTGTTCCCACCGCACAGCTTTTGCCTGTAGTCTACGCTCGGCCCCAGCTCACCTGTGGCGGGCTCCTCACATCCTTCTGGTCACAGCCCAAACGTCACCTCCTCAGAGCCCCCCAGTGTCCACCATCCTGGCTGAAAGATGCTCCCCCCTCTTCCCTGGCACTTTCTCTCATCTTACACTATTATCTTTTGTCCAAACTGCATTACGTTATGGCTCTGAGTGGATTTCCCTTATTTATTGCCTTGTGTGTTGGTGCCCCTTGCCCCACGACGAGCCCTGCGAGAGACCTGTCCCTAGTGCTGGATACATGGACACGCATTGAATATCCGTGCAACTTTCTCTTTGACTGTTTTGTTAGAATTCTGTTGCTTGAGCAAGTACGGCTTTTCTAATTAAAAGTCTTTCAAAGTCACGCAAAGTAAAAAGAAACAAGAGCCCACTTTTAAATTAGGCTCTGGGAGAAGACACACAGGAAAGCAGACTTAAGGGTGGCCCCTGTCCCTGCTATGGGTCCCAGGTGCTATCTGGGGGGCTGGGCCAGGCAGGTTCATACCCCGGCTCCCTCACTGGTCACTAGGTGACTCTCCTCTTCTGGCCTCAGTTTCTCCATCTATGAAATGGAGGTACTAACAGCCCCCGCCTCATAGGCTATTGTGGGGTTTCATCAGGTGATGGATAAAGCGCTTGGTAATCAGTAAACCTTCCTGCCTATTACCAAAACAAACAAAAAACTACCAGCTCAAGCTTCTTTGTGAAGAGAACTTAACACATCCAGGACCTGAGCGACCTGAGGCTTCTGGCCAAACCTGCCCCTCCCACACTTTCCTGGGCGGGTTTTCCTCCTCCATCCATGGCAAGAAGAGTTGACTGAGACGCGGGGGCCTGGGGGGGAGGTGTGGGCACCCAGCTCAGACCACAGATCCTCCAAGCCTCAGTTTTCCTGCTTGTAAAACGGCGGGCAGGGGGTCCCCTGATTCTATAGGAGTCTGGGGCCCCAGGCCAAAGATAACCAGTCACGGAGTCATCAGCGCCACAAGCTGTGTGGAGACCATCAAGAACTCGTCCAGGTTACAGATGGGGAAACTGAGGCCCAGGTTCCACACCAGATCCCTCCTACCTGGCTCTTCCCTAACTCTGCCTTTGCACGCTACGAGCCTGCGGCGCCTGACCTTCTCTAGGTCCCTGGAATGGACCACTGTTTCACCTCCACGCCTCTGCCCATGCCATTCCCTCTACCTGGCTACCGGATAAAGCATCAAGAGAGGCTTCAAGGTCCCCACTTTCCACCCGGGTGGCAGTGGAGGTGCAACCCAGATGGGACCTCAGGGCACCCAGCAGACCATTCCCAGCTCCAGTCCAGATAGAGGCAGACGGCACGGTGTGACCCTGCAACATCCCCGTAGCCTGGTTCAGGCGGTGGGCGCGGCCTTCTCGAAGTGACCCCCGGTGGCCCCCGTAGCCGGGTTCAGGCGATGGGTGCGGCCCTCTCGACGTGACCCCCGGCGGCCCCCGTAGCTCTCACCCGGTAGAGGCCGTACGTGCTCTCGGCGTGCTCGAAGGGCACGAGGCGCTCGTCGCAGAAGCCCAGCGTCCAGCGCGCGAGGCTGGCGGGCCCGGCGGGGGCGGCGGCGGTGGGCAGCTCGCGGGCCAGCATCGAGACGAGGCTGCCGCCTGACAGGCCGAGCGTGAAGCGGGCACGGGCCCCCGCCAGGCAGCACGCTGCCTGCTGCGCCACCAGTTGTGCCAGCGACGCGCCCAGCTCTTGCGAGCTCGAGAAGACCGAGATGAGGCCGGGGGCCGGCGCGGCCATGGCGACGGCGGCAGCAGGAAGGCGGAAGCCCTCCCGGCAGCCGCCAGTGCGCCTGCGCAAAGCCTGGTCCTGGTACACAGCTCTTGGTGCCTTTGGGCGGCTGCCTGTAGCACATGCGCAGTCCCACGAGTGAAATCCCGGCGGGGTCGGGCAGCCGGTCCGGCCGCGCTCATTGATTCTTTGCACGCTCATCGAACTCTTTCCTGGGCTGCGGCAGGCGGAGCAGGTGCAATTGAGCTCAAGCTCCCGGTATCAGGGCGGGGCCAGAGAAGGGAGCTCAGAGCTTCCAGGTTCGGGAAGAGGGGGACCTGGGGTCGGGTGGAGGGAGGTGATTTCCTGGAGGAGGGCGCATTTTGGTGGACTTTGCATTCCTGAACTTATGTTTGTCTTGCTGGTATTTGTTGTCTCTCTCTTTAATTAAAATATAGACTTGATGAGGACAGGGATATTTGTTGTGTTCACTGAGTCCTCCAAAGCCCACTGAACTATGGCACAGTGTAGGGGCTGAAAATACACTTGTTGAATTTCTCCTGCATATTCTCTCTGGAGACCTCTGTGTCTCTCTGAGGACTCAGAGAGTCCTCCACCCTGGCTCTTGCCTGGAGAAGCTCCCAGACTGAGGCAAGTGGGCCTTGGCTGATAAGATAGAATATTCAGGGAATAACATGGGCAGGGAGGACTGGAAGGGGCAGGAGGCCTGGTGGATCAAGGCAGCTGGACCACGTCTCAGAAGCAGAGAGTTTAGGAGAGTGTAGTAAGTGCAATGAGGTTTGCATAGGTAGCGCATCTTTAAAAGAAGTAGCAAGAAAACAATTCCATTACAGTAGCATCAACGAGAATAAAATACTTAATAAATTTAGCAAAAGAGGTGCAAGACTTGTACACTGACAACTATAAAACTTTGCTGAAAAAAGTTGAAAGGTGATCTAAATGAATGGCAAAACATCCGATGTTCATGGGTTGGAAGATTTCATATTGTTAAGATAGCAACACTCCCCCAATTGGTCTATAGATACAATGCAATCCCTATCAAAATTCTGAGAGCCTTTTTTGTAGATATTGACAAGCTGACCCCAAAGTTCACATGGAATTGCAAGGGCCCCAAATAGCCAACCAATCTGGAAAAAGAACTAAGTTGGAGGACTCACACTTCTTTATTTCAAACTTAACTACAAGCTACAGTAACCAAACTGTGGTATTGACATAAGGATAGACATATATATCAATAGAATAGAACTGAGTTGAAAAACAGCAACAACAAACCGTATGTCTTCAACAAGGGTGCCAGAACCATTCAATGGGAAAAGAATAGTCTTTTCAACAAATGATGTCACAATTAGACAGTCACATGCAAAAGAATGAGGTTGAGGGACTTCCCTGGCGGTCCAGTGGTTAAGACCCTGCTCCCAACGCGGGGGCATGGGTTCGATCCCGGGTCAGGGAACTAAGAACCCACATGCTGCATGGTGCAGGCAAAAAAGAAAAGAGAAAAAAAAAAAAAAAAGAATGAAGTTGAACCTTGTAGTAGGCAGAATGATGGTCCCCCTAAGGTGTCTACACTAATTCCCGAAACCTGTGAATATGTTAGGTTACTTGGCAGGGGGGAATTAAGGTTGCAGATGGAATTAGGTTGTTAATCAGCTGTCCTTGAAAGAGATTACCTGGATGAGCATAATGTACTCACAGAGGTCACTAAAAATAGAAGGAGGACCAGAGAATTGACAGCATGAAAAAGACTCAACCCACTGTTGCTGGCTTTGAAGATGGAGGAAGAGGCCACGAGCCAAGGAATATTGGCAGTATCTAAATGCTGAAAAAGGCAAGGAAATGGATTCTCTCAGAAGCTCCAGAAGCAATGCAGCCCTGCCAAACCTTGATTTTAGTCAAGTAAGATCCATTTCTGACTTCTCACCTTCAGAGCTATAATTGGTGTTATTTTAAGCCACTAAGTTTGTGGTGATTTGTTACAGCAGCACTAGAAAACGAATAGAGATCCATACCTCATGCCAAATATAAAAATTTAAATGGGTCAAATACCTAAATGTCAGAGCTAAAACTAAAAAACTCTTAGAAGAAAACAAATGCAAAAATCTTTCTGTCCTTGGGTTAGACAATGATTCCAAAAGCACGAGCAACAAAAGACAAATACATAAACTGGACTTCATCAAAATGAAAACCTTCTGTGTTTCAAAGGATACTACCAAAAGAGTGAAAAGACAACCCACGGGATGGGAGAAATTTGCAAATCATATATCTTATAAGGGTTTAGTATACAGAATATATTAAGAACTCTTACAACTCCAAATAGACAACTGAATTAAAAATTGGGCAAAGGGTCCGAATAGACACTTCTCCAAAGAAGGTATACAAATGGCCAATAAGCACATGAAAAGATGTCCTGTTCATTAGCCCTCAGGGAAATGCAAATCAAAACTATAATGAGATATCACTTCATACCCACTAGAATGACTACAATAATAAAACAAGTAGTGCTGATGAGGATGTGGGAAATTGGAAACTCACACACTGCTGCTGGTGGGGATATAAAATGATGCAGTCACTTTGAAAAACAGTCTGGCAGTTCCTCAAAAGATTAAACATAGCGTTACCGTGTGACCTAGCACTTCCACACCTAGGTTTATACCCAAGAGAATTCAAGACATGTTCACACAAAAAACTTTTGTGTGAATGGTCACAGCAGCATTACTCACGATAGCCAAAAAGTGGAAATAACTCAGTGTCCATCTCCTGGTGAATGGTTAAACAAAATGTGGTTTATCCATACAATGGTATATTGTTTGGCCATAAAAAGGAATGAGCTACAACTTGGATGAATCTTAAAAACATACTGAGTGAGATAAGTGAGACACCAAAGGCCACATATTATATGATTTCATTTCTATGAAATGTCTAAAACAGATATATCCGTAGAGATGGAAAGTAGTACTTGCCAGAGGCTGGGGAAGGGGAATGGGGAGTGACTTCTAAGGGACATGAGATCTCCTTTTGGGGTGATGAAAATATTCTGGAACTAGACAGAGGGGACGGTTGCATAACCTTGTGAATATACTAAAAGCCACTAAGTTGCACATTTTAAGAGGGTGAATTTTACGGTGTATGAATAATAGCTCACTTAAAAAATAAACCAGTGATTCAGGCACATGAGACAGCAGGAGCGAAGGCACTGAGGCCAGACACAGGCTGGAAACAACCATCCGTGGTGCAAGGAAAAAAGCCTGCAGGATGACAGTGCTAGCCAGAGCCTGGAATCTTCCCCAGAGTGATGGAGACCCTCAAGGGGTGTGGGGCAGGGATTCAGCCTGCAGCCGGCCATCCTCAGGAAGCTCTTGGCCCCCAAGTCTCCTCCTCCACGTGCCCTCTCGGGCAGCTGCTCCTCCTTCCTGGTCCCTCATGCACTTCTCAGCCCCTGCCTCTCAGTGTACTTGCCAACGCCAGGCTGGGGCGTTTTTCTTCCCACATCACAAATAAAGACATCCCCTCTGTGCACATCCTTCCAGGGCCCCTCCAAAAAGGAGAGGCTCGGGACACAGCACCTTCAGATCCTAGCTCTCTTCCTGATTTACCGAGGGTCCCAGGGGCAAGTCACAGAGCTTCTCATTTGGTATAAAAAATACAGAGCTATCAAGCCACGAGAAGGCATAGAGGAACATCAAATGCATCTTGCTGAGAGAAGCCAGTCTGAAAAGGTTACACATGGTGTGATTCCAAGTCCATGACACTCTGGAAAAGGCAAAACTGTGGAGACAGTAAAAAGATCAGGGGTTGGGGTAGGAGGAATGAAGAGATGGAACATGGGAATTTTAGGGCAAGAGAAACTATTCTTTGTGATACTATAACAGTGGATGTATGTCTTTATGCATTTGTTGAAACCCACAGAATGTATAACAGAGCGAACCCTAATGTAAACTGCGGACTTGGCTTAATAATAATGTATCTACATTAGTTCATCAAGTGTAACAAATGTAGCCCACTAATGCCAGATGTTAATTATAGTGGAAACAGTGGCGCAGAGGTGAGAGGGTATATGGGAACTCTGTATTTTCCGCTCATTTTCTTGTAGACCTAAAACTGCCCTAATAAGTAAAATCTATTAATTTTATTATTTTTAAATAAGTTTATTTATTTATTTATTTTTGGCTGCGTTGGGTCTTCGTTGCTGCGCGCGGTCTTTCTCTAGTTGCAGCGAGCCGTGGCTACTCTTCATTGCGGTGCGCAGGCTTCTCGTTGTGGTGGCTTCTCTTGTTGCGGAGCACGGGCTCTAGAGCACAGGCTCAGTAGCTGTGGCGCACGGGCTTAGTTGCTCCGCAGCATGTGGGATCTCCCCGAACCAGGGATCGAACCCGTGTTGCCTGCATTGGTAGGCAGATTCTTAACCATTACGCCACCAGGGAAGTCCCCTATTAATTTTAAAAAGCAAACAAACGCAGAGCCTGATCCTAGGGGGCATCAGGATTATTTTCTTGCTGGTCTGGAGAGAACTTCTTACACTGCTGCAGCTAGCGTCACAGGCTTTGCAATGAGAAAGGTCCCCACTGGGCCACTTTCTCACCAGAGCCCCTGACAATGAGTTCATTCCCCTCCCTGTGCCTTCAGTTTCCTCATTGGTACAACGAACGGGGACCATGATGATACCTTTGGAGGTGGTTGGATGTCTGAAGGGATGTTACCCAGAATGCACTTGCTTATCAGCACACCAGGGGAGCTCCATCCCCACCAGCAACAGATCCTTCTCCCACCCTCACTGGGCATCTCAGAGGCTATACCTTACATCCCCCTCCTTGCACTGTGGGCAGCCAAGGACCAGCGCCACACATCAACGGTTCATCCATCCTTGAACTGGCCGAGAACTCATGCACCCCCCACCCATCCCCAGGGTCGCCCCCTGGGTGCCCCTTCCCAGCAAATGCTCCATTGTCAAAAGACTTTCTTCCTCTGTCCCTTGAAATGGAGATGAGACAGACATTATAATTCTGGAGGGGGGACAGCAGAAGGTGGGAGCTGAGAGTATGAACTCTGGAGCTCAAGGTCCTGGGTTCAAATCCCATCTCAGACAGCTACCCTTGCAGGCTCAGTGGTTCTCGCCCAGAGCTATGGCCGTATGTGCTGACCCCACACACAGAGGGGCACCCTTCCTGGGGCAGCCGGACGTGCCAGGACACACCCTCTGTCCCCGGCCATCCTGTGCACCTGCCGGAACCCATAGGCAGATAGGCTGTCCCTCTCCTGGGACCATCAAGGTCAGCACGGGGCTCCGGGAGGACCCAGAGGCTGCAGGGAGGTGGCGAGAACGCTAACCCCTGTGCCCCCCCCGCCCCCATCCCCAGACCCCTGAAGCCTTGCAGGTGGGAGAAGAGGCAACCGGAGCTGTAAGCGAAGGCTGAGTGTGTTTTCCTCATGTCTGATGACTGTGTGTTCCCCGGGGAGGGGCCTGAAACACACAGGGTTCTGGGCCACGTGGGGACAAATGGTGAGTGACTGAGCTCCCATCAGGCACCAGACACTCCGCAGGTTTATTTCTTAAATTCAGCTAGGAAACAAAATCTCAGTGCTTAGAAAGGCCCATGCAAAACAGCATGGGGTCACCTGCTACTGGCCTTGCTGTTCTAGGTGCGGGACGGTGCTGCCGGAGGGAGGGACAGAGGGGCAGTTTGGGTGGCGGGCCCCAATGATGGGTGTCCGGGATGGGCCATCGACGAAGCTGATGGGGATGTCCAAGCCATCCTGGCAGGGTTGTCTCGGGATGTCACCAACCCAGGGTCCAAGGTGTCACTAGCAAGGCTAGCGGGACATTCAACAGGCTGGAACGCCTGAGGCCCAAGAGGCCACCTCAGATGCCACCCCTGGCCTGGAGGCTTCCCCCAACCCCACTGCTGCCACTCCCATGGGTCCCTCCAGCAGCCACACCAGGTAGGATCCCCAAGAGGCCTCTGCCAGGGTGAGCCTCTGAGCAGTGGGCCACCCAGAGCCATCTTCAGGGCCCCTCCAGCAGAAGCTCCGTGCAGACGCCTGAACAGGGACGTCTGGGCAGGGGAAACACCCAAGTGGTCACAGTCAGTTCCACAAGTTTCTGGGGTATCAGGAAGGGCAGGCAAGGCAAGGGAGACCCACCAGGGACAGGAAGGGCAAAAGGCAATTGGCCCAGCCAGGGAGAGACTTCCTGCTGACGTGCATCCCTGGCCGAGGCCCCCCTGCCCCCGGGCTGGCCAGGCGGACCACCCCCGGCTCCTCAGTTCAGCAAGGAGAGTGGAGGGCCTGCCTGGAGCTCATGCAGGGCTACAACGTCCTGGAATCCAGCAGCCTAGGAAGGTCTGGGCTGGGTGAGCCTTGTTAAGGCACAGCTGAGAGGGAGGTGGAGAGGCCCCACTCGGGTTTACCACCCAGTGGGGAGGATCCGCGGAGGCCCCCAGGGCAGCTGGGCCTCCGCACAGACCCCAGCTCCCAGGAAATGTCTGTTCTACTTTTGGCAGGAAGAGGGCAGGGGAGGAGAGATGGAGGAGAGAGGTGAGGGCAGTCAGGGACAGCAGGGAGGCCGAGAAGCAGGGAGCAGAGACAGACACACACACAGACACAGGAGTGGAGGACAGGCAGGGGGCAACCAGACGGGGAGAGGAGGAGGGTGAAGGCGGGAAATACAGGCTCCTCCCGGGATCCAGTTTCTCTGCCCCCAGGACAGGGCAGGGCTGTCTGGCTCAAGCCCCTCTTGCTTGCTGGGCCTGGTGCAAAGTCTCTGGTGGGCCGAGGAAGAGCGTCAGAGGGAGAAGGCGCCCGAACAGATGCGTGTGTAGACACCCTGATCCAGAGGCAGGTAGTGGCCCTGCTTCAGGTCCAGGAAGAAGAGCCGGTCTGAGGTCTGGCATGGGTCGAAGCCCTCGTGCTGCAGCCTCGTCTTCTGAATCTTGAAGGTGCCTGTGGGGATGGGGGTGGAAGTGGGGGTGGGGTGGGGACTCGGCAGGGGGATTCCAGGAATCCCCCCCTTCAACTCGCCATCCTGTCCTGCACCTCCAGGCCTCTGAAGAGGCCTCTGCTAGGAACATTCTTCCCCATTTTGCCTGCCTGACTCCCCCCTGGCAGTTGGATCTCAGCTTCATGCCCTCTCCTCCAGGGGGGCCTCCCTGACCACCCTCATCATGGCCTGAAACTCTGTGTACCCCCTGCCTGGTCACGTGCCGACCCCCCACAAGACCAAGAAGGTGACAGGGCTGGGTCTGTCACACAGTAGGTCAGGGGTCAGCAACTTATAGGCCCACGGCCCACCCCACGGGCCAGATTCGGCCCACCATACGAGGAAGCCACGCCCATTCACGTACACACTGTTTACTATTGCTTTTGCCCTACAGCTGCAGAGCTGAATTATTGCTGCAGAGGCTGTGGCCCGCAACTGAAAATATTTACTATCTGGGACTTTAAGGAAAAGTTTGCACTCCCTGCGGTAGACTATTAAAGAAGGGTTTTGTGAAAGACAGGGTTAGGGTTGGTAGAAAAAAATAGAGGGAGAATCCCTGTGTGCTCTAGAGTTGGGAAGGTTTTTTTTCTTTTCAAATGAAACTTCAAAAGCACAAACCTGTGTGCATTGGTGGCAGAGTGGTGAGCATAGCTGCCTTCCAAAAGCACAAACCACAAAATTGAAAACGCAGAGGTGGTAGTGGTGGTGGTGTTTAAGTTTGTATCAAAATTAGAGGCTTCTTTTCAATAAAGGGCACCATGGACAGAGTTAACAGATTCCAAAACAGAAGAGATTTAGAAGGTCTGAAACCGCTAAGGAATTAACATCTAGACTATTATGGGAAATTCCCGTAAATCACAAAGAAAGATGAGGCAATACAAAGACGGGTCAAAGATACGAAGAAGGGTGATTTACAGCAGAGGAAACCTCAGAGGTGTGAGATGATTTGCTCAAACTTCCTAGTCATCAGACAAAATGCTGAATATGAAGAAATGCACCAAATACTGCAGGATGCCCAGTGGGAGAGGGAGTGAGAAATGGAAAGAAATAAGTATGTAAATAAAACAAGAAAAGGGCTGAGCCCACAGTGCTGGCTGGCCATGAACCATTATGTCGGACCTGGCACAGGGACTGAACCAGGACAAATCAGTAAATGACTGAGAAACTAACAGACAGATGGATACACGGAGAGACAGGGGGCCGCACCTGTGGTGTCCACCTGGGGCAGGAGGCGCAGGAAGATGGGCCGTGCGTAGGGCGCCAGCACCTTCTGCAGTTCCTGGTACAGGGCATTGGGGCTCAGCTGGCCGTGGGGGTCCGCAATGGCCGCCATGCCTGCTTTGCCCTCCACCCCTGGAGACAGAGGTTTGGCTGAGACCACCACCCTTCCCCCCTCCATGGGACCAGATCCACCCTCCAATGGTGGCCCCTGGCTTCTGATCTCCAGTCCCTTCCACCTGGAATAATGCTTGCCAAAGCAGCAAACATTTTATGGAGCTCCTGCTGCACTCCTTGTAGCCCTGAGCCACAGCTGATTTCATGAGCCCATTTTCTGGATGAGGAAACTGAGGCTCAACATCATGCACGAGGAGAGATTCCAGATCCAGGCCGCCACCCTGTCGGGTGCAGTTGTCCAGGTTGTGCACTGCTTTAGCTCCTGCCTACAAGGGTACCTGTACCTCCAAGCTCCTCCTGGCTGGGCTCCTCTGGGGCTGCTCCCAGGACCCTAGAACCACCCCCAGAGCCCCCAGCTTGCCTGGCACGGCCACCCCATACACGGCCACATCTGTCTGGCCCAGCAGGCGACTCAGCACGCCCTCCACCTCAGTGGTGGAGACGTTCTCCCCACGCCAGCGGAAGGTGTCCCCGCTGCGGTCCCGGAAGTACATATAGCCCAGATCATCCATCACCAGCACGTCACCTGGCAGAGAGGACAGGGGGAGGTAAGACGGTGACCTGCCATCCCTACAGCCAGCCCCCAGGGTCTGCACACCTGAGAGGTAGGCGCTGTCACCCTTGCGGAAGACGCTGTGGGCGATCTTCCTGCTCGTGGCACTCTCGCTGATGTAGCCATCGAAGCGACGCAGCGGGTCCTGCTGGTTGATCTGGCCCACGAGGAGGCCGGGCTCCCCTGGGGAGGAGGCAGCGCTCAGGCTGTGCTGGGTGGGCAGGAGGTGGGGGGCCCCAGCTCCCCGGGGGACTGGGCGGGACCCTGCTCACCGGCCTGGCATGGGATGCAGAGGCCCTGGGCATCCCGCAGTAGTTCCATGGTGTCCTCATTGACCTTCACCAGGCGGATGGGGTACACATTGGGCAGGATGCGGCTGTTGAAGCCACAGGAGCCGACCTGGGATGCGGCCAGCCGAGTCAACGAGGAGCCCCAGGGTGACACGGTGTCCTCCCCCCCCACACACACCTTGCCTCTCTTGCCCCAGGGCCTGGAATTAGCACTCCTAGTGTCACCCAACTCTGTGACCTTGGTTGATCTGAAAGAGGGGGGTATTAAGTGCAGCATCCTGCCAGGAATCATGCCCCCTCTCTCACCTTCCCAGCCTCCCTTGCAGTCATGTGAGGAGACCTGCCAGCTGGCCGCCACTTCCTGGTCCTTAAAACTTTCCAGGCTGGCAGGAAGTGGATGCCCAAAGTGATCCTGAAGCCACGTAGGGACGCTGGCAGAGCTTCTGCCCGCTGCCCACTGCATGTCACCCTGCCTGGCTCAGTTCTATGAGCAGGAAGGCCTAATGGGTTTCTGCCGCTGCACACGGTTGGGTATGTTTGTTACAGCGGCAACCTCTGCTGGTACGGCCAGAGTGTGCTCTGGGGCTGTCCATTCAACAGATGTGCGTGGTGGGAACTGTGCCTTGTCCTCAGGTGCTGGGGACCCAGCAGTGAGAGACAGAAAGAACCCCTACCCCCTAGGGCGCTTTATTATTCTTCTCATTCTCTGTTCCCGACTTTGGATGGGAAGGGCTTGATAAGGGAGAAGGAGGGTCCTGAGAGGGCAGAGTGGAGATAATAATTGTTAATCATAAAAGCATCTGTTTGCAGAGTGCCTGCTGCATGGGGAAGGGATGCTGTGCTCAGCTCATGATGTTGGGTGATTAGAACAAACCTAGTAAGTTGTTAACCCCATTTACAGATAAGGAAATGAAGACCCAAGGAGTCTGAGTGACTTGCCCAGTAGGAGGAGATCAGCACCCCATTCCTGGCCCTGGATCCCCCAGAGCCCTGCTCTCCTCTGCCACCTCCACTGCTACAAATTGAGGCTCAGAAAGGTTGAGGCGCTTGCCCAGGGCAACACAGTCACGCTGTGAACTTGAACTTAGGGGCGACAGTCACATGACTGGGCAAGCCAGAAGAAAGCAGCCGAGTGCCCTGGCCGAGCTGCCCACCACAATCCAGGCTGTTCTTTGGGGACACGGGGCCGGCGACGCATAGGTAGCAGCGATCCCTGAACCCCGAGACCTGCCCGGGCCGCCCCGCCCACGCCCACCTTCCCGTCCATGTTGGCGATGCTGCAGTTGCACTCGGTGGCTCCGTAGAACTCGCCGACCTGGCGCACGCCGAAGCGCTCCGTGAACTCCTCCCAGATGGCTGGCCGCAGCCCGTTGCCCACCGCCAGGCGCACGCGGTGCCGCCCTTCCGCCTCGCTCACCGGCTGTTTCAGCAGGTAGCGGCAGATCTCCCCGATGTACTGGACCACCTAGGTGGGTGGGAAGCGAGCAGTGGGCGCCTGCGCTGGAGCAGAGAGGAGCCGGCTGGGGGCGGAGGCTGCCGCGGGCCAGAGACCCCCAGACCCAGCGACCTCCGCCACTCCAACCTGGGCACTAGGAACAAAACGGCCTTAAAGATAATAGCAAGGAAACAGACCAGGCCTATCCATTCCCTCAATCCCCAACGCGCCTTCCATCTGAGTGGATGCATCGCGTCCCCCATGCCCCTCCAGCGGTCCCTCTATCCCCTCCGCTGCTTTCTGGGGACACCACGTGTGGTGCACGCAGGCAGGAAGGTGAGCCGTGGCGTTGACACTCCACAGGGCAACCCTCAGCCCAGAGGCGATGTGCTCTACACTGTCCCCCAGAGCCCCAACCATCTGAGCTCAGGGTGCCCACAGTCCTGATCCTGGGGTGGGACCACTCTCAGGTGCATGCTCTTCGCTGCCTCCCTGAAGTCACAGCAGGGACCCAGCCCCAGTTGCTCATGGAGTCATCTACTCACTGCCCCCCCCACCCCCACACCGCCGCCAGGGCTCCTTCTCTCCCTGTTTTGTGGCGCCACTCCCTGGGGTCAAGTCCCAGATACCCCAGGTGCCCTTGAGTCCTCATCTCCAGGATGGCTTCTTAATGATACCCTCCCCATTTTACAGATGGAGAAACTGAGGTTCACAGACAGTAAGTAACCACCAAGGCTGATAATGTGGTAAAATTTGATATGTATCTGGGCATCCTGGCTCCAGAGTCTCAATGAAGCAGTTACATGTTCAGAATTAACCACCATGGCAATCAGTACAGCTTCAAAGTACTCACTAGATGAAGTACAAAATTCGACCCGTGATCAATTCCATCTGGCCCTGCCGCCCTCACTGCCCCCTCTCCTTCTAACTCCTATGCTCACTCGGCTCTGCCACGTGGGTCTCCTCCTCAGGGCCTTTGCACATACTGTGCCCTCTGCCTAGAACACTCTTCCCCCAGATGCACCTGGGTCCTCAGGTCTCGGCTCAAATGTCACCGTGACTGAGAGGTATTCCTTGAGCAGGACTTGATAAGTATCTGATAAATACAAGCGCACTGAACACTCACTACCAGCCAAGCAAAGAGCTCATCTGTTTAATCTTCCTGAGACTCCATGTTGGAGAGGAAGGCACTGAGACCCAGAGAGGGGACACAGGTGGCCCAAGATCACCAGCTGCTGACCAGGAAGCAAGTCCTGGGCAAGGCAAGATCAGAGACCATGATGGTTTCTCTCCCTCTGCCCCCAGGTTCCCTCATGTGCCTTGGGTGTAGCCCAGTCCACCCGATCTCCAGGACAGAACAAGTCATACAGCTTGGCCAATCAGTCCAGTCCATCCCCAGACACTGATTGGTTCAAGGATAAGCATGTGACCACAGCTAAGCCAATGAGAATCAGCCCTGAGACTTTTAATGGACTGGTGGGAAGACAGGCTCTTTCTCAACTATAACTGCAGGGAACACTCCTGGAGAAGCAGGGGTGGGGAGGAAGCCACCCACTAAGGAAAGAAGAAAACAAGAGGAAGAGGAAAACAAGAAAGAGAGAGAGAGAGAGAGAGAGAGAGAGGCCCTCCTTGATCAAGGTGTGCCTGAAACTGTCCACCATGTGGCCTCCTCAGTTCCATAAGCTAATAAATCTCTTTCCTCAAGAAAGCCAGAATTTAGGTTAGGGCTGGGTTCAGGGTTTTGGTTTTACCTGTCAACTGACAAAGTCCTGCCTAAATACATAGCTGCCCTCCAGACCATCACAGGTAGACGCAGCCACACTCTGAGCAGCTCTCAGCTGTCCTCTTCAGAAACCAGGCTGGGGAAGGGACAACACAGCCACAGTTGAGGCAGCTGAAGGTTTCAATGACCCTGTGGCCCTGAGGCCACATCTACATACTGAGAGCCAAACAGCTGATCTTTACTCTGGCCTGGGCCCTCGGACAGACCCAGGGCTGAAAGGAAGACAACTCAGGTCAGCTCAGAGAGGCAGACACCACGTGCCCCAGCCGAGACCTCCAGCCTGCAGGGCAGCACCTGGACAGATGCTGGCAGTGAATTGTCAACCTGGGACCCCCACTACAACTCCCGAGTCAGGGTGACCTCGTACACCAAATGTACACACCCAAGTGGGTATGGGGAGACACAGGAACTATACACCCATGGATAGATGATGGGTTGACTTACCTATCGCCTGCCCATCTGCTTTATGCGCTAAGAAAGGGGAGTGCTAGATTACAGCCTGCCGCCTCCCAGGAGGATGGCTGGGCAGTTGATCTGGGCCACGCCCACTGCTGCAAATAAAACAGCCACACAGTTTCCGCCATCCTACAGCCAGCCACAAGATGGGATTTCTAAACCCAAACGCATGCTCTTAAGTCCTTTTGGCATCCTTGTTAAACTTGACCTTTGAGGATTCCATCCTCTACTCCTTAAAGAGCCCCTCAGTGCCTTCTCTTGGTCACAGAAATACCCCTTCAAGGAAACAGAATGGAATTTCAGGGGCCCGGAGACAGTGAACAAAGCCCGATGCAACACAGCATGTCAAAGACAAAGAGAGGGACCGCCAGACACCACAGGCCTCCCGGTGGAGGACATGACACCACCCACAGGGAACCCTTGCCAAAAAAGTAGAACTGGAAGCGATCAAATATCTAGATCAGTGGTTCTCAACCACAGGCAAGACACCTGACAATGTCTGGACACGTTTTTAATTATCACAGTTGGGAGGTGGGGTGCTAGTGGCATCCAGTGATTTTAGGCCAGAAATGCTGTTAAATAACCTACAGTGCACAGGACAGCCCTCACCACAGAGAATGATGCAGCTCCAAATATCCACACTGCTGTGGTTGAGAGATGCTGTGCTTCCACTATGGAGAACAGTATAGAGATTCCTCAAAAAACTAAAAATAGAGTTACCATATGATCCTGCAATCCAACTCCTGGGCATATATCTGGACAAAACTCTAACTTGAAAAGATACGTGCACCCCAATGTTCACAGCAGCACTATTTACAGTAGCCAAAACATGGAAGCAACCTAAATGTCCACTGACAGAGGAATGGATAAAGAAGATGTGGTACATATATATACAATGGAATATTACTCAGCCATAAAAAAGAATGAAACAATGCCATTTACAGCAACATGGACTGACCTAGAGGTTATCATATAAAATGAAGTAAGTCAAACAGAGAAAGACAAATATCATATGATATCACTTCTATGTGGAATCTTTAAAAATGATAGAAATGAACTTGCTTATGAAACAGAAATAGACTAACAGACATAGAAAACAAACTTAAGGTTACCAAAGGGGATGGGTGGGACAGATAAATTAGGAGTCTGGGATTAACATATACACACTACTATATATAAAATAGATAAACAACAGGACCTACTGTATAGCACAGGGAACTATATTCAATATCTTGTAATAATCTATAATGGAAAATGGAAAATAATCTGAAAAAGAATATATATATATATAATGTTTATATATATATAACTGAATCACTTTGCTGTATACCTGAAACTAACACAACATTGTATAAATTAACTATATGTCAATTTTAAAAAGTAGTTAAAAAAACAAAACAAACAAACAAAAAAACGCTATGCTTGACCCTACTCCCAGGGTACAGGAAGTGCCAGGGAGAGAGAAGCATGTCAAAGGACCTCCCAGCAATACCCAGACTGGGAAAACACTACAGGCCAAACTTCATTTCTTCAGTAAATAAATTACAAGGAGGGGTGGGAGGAGAATGAGGGAGAGACAAGGGGCACCTACAGATGAAAGGATTCTTATAAGAAACATCAACTAGTTGCAATGCGTGGGTCTTGCCTAAAAACTGATTTTAAAAAAAAATACAGAAACAAAAGAACCCCACATTTTGACATGGTAAAACACTGGGGATCAGGCCATTGTCTGGATTCCTGATAATTGAGAAACCACTGGCACTTTTTGGCTGTGATAATGATACTGAGGTTATGTGTTCGTGGGGGTTTTTTCCTTCTTTTTTACTCTTTCTTTTATTGGGGTAAAATACACACAATATAAAATTTACCATCTTAGCCATTTCTTTTCCATCTTAGCCATTTTTAAGTGTACAGTTCAGTGTATTAAATACATTCACATTGTTGAGCAGCCATCACCACTATCCATCCCCATAAATTTTTTTTTTTTTGGCCACACCACGTGACTTCTGAGATTTTAGTTCCCTGACCGGGGATAGAACCCGGTCCCTCAGCAGTGAGAGTGGCGGGTCCTAACCACTGGACTGCCATGGAATTCTCCCCAAAAAATATTTTTACCTTGTAAATCTGAAACTCTATACCCAGTAAACACTAACTCCCCATTCCCCCCTCCCCTGGCCTTGGCAACTACCATCCTACTTTCTATGATTTTAGCTACTGTGAGTACCTAATGTAAGTGGAATCATGCAGTATTTGTCTTTTTGTGATTGGCTTATTTCATTCAGCATAATGTCCTCGACAGTCATCCATGTTGTAGCCTGTGTCAGAACTTCCTTCCTTTTTAAGGCTGAATAATATTCCACTGTAGGGATGAACCACATTTTGCTTATCCATTCATTCTGCTGATGGACACTTGGATTGCTTCCATGTTTTATTTATTGTGAATAATCTGCTATGAACATGGGTGTTCAAATATCTCTTTGAGACACTGCTTTCAAATCTTTTGTTTCATTTTTTTTTAATTAATTAATTAATTAATTTTTGGCTGCGTTGGGTGTTCGTTGCTGTGTGTGGGCTTTCTCTAGTTGCGGCGAGCCGGAGCTACTCTTTGTTGCAGTGCATGGGCTCCTCATTGCAGTGTCTTCTTTTGTTGTGGAGCATGGGCCCTAGACGTGCGGGCTTCAGTAGTTGTGGCATGAGGGTTCACTAGCTGTGGCTCCCGGGCTCTAGAGCGCAGGCTCAGTAGTTGTGGTGCACGGGCTTAGTTGCTCCGTGGCACGTGGCATCTTCCCGGACCAGGGATCGAACCCGAGTGCCCTGCATTGGCAGGCAGATTCTTAACCACTGCGCCACCAGGGAAGTCCCAAATCCTTTGTTTTAAAAACAGCCCTCACCAGACACAAAAGGCCACACAGAGATCCCATTTATAAGAAATGTTCAGAACAGGCAAACCCATAGAGACAGAAAGCAGGTTCATGGTTGTGCCAGGGGCTGGGGGAAGGGGAATGGGGAATGACTGCCAGTGGGGACAGCATGTCCTTTTGGGGGTGATGGAAATGTTCTGGAACTACATAGAGGTGGTGACTGTACAACACTGTAAGTGGACTAAGTGCCACTGAAGTGTCCACTTTAAAATAGCTAATCTTGGGGACTTCCCTGGCGATCCAGTGGTTAAGACTCCGCCCTTCCACTGCAGGAGGCATGGGTTCCATCCCCGGTTGGGGAACTAAGATCCCGCATGCCGTGAGGCGTGGCCAAAAAATAAATAAATAAATAAATAAAACTAAAAAGTTCAAAAATTGAAAGAAAAAAAAAGCTAATCTTATGTGAATTTCACCTCAATTGAAAAAAAAAAGACCAATCCTCATCTTTCAGGTTTTACTGACATATCTATGCAGGAAACACGCTACTATCTGGGGCTGCTTCACAACAACACAGAAGGAGGGATGTGCTGGGGGCGTGGAGGGGGCAGGATAGGGTATCTGATGTCCTTTGGAGCCGAGTGATGGATACCTGGGAATCCCCTAAACTTTTCTGTCCACATTTATGTATATTTGCAACTCTCAATAGTTAATAAATGGACTGTCTTCTATTTCAAGATTCAGATTAGCAGTTTTCCCCAGACCACCCCCACCCCCACCCCAAGCAGAACATAAAATCCTCAAAAGCACAGCAGGGCAGAGTCATCGCCCTGAGGGATCCCCCAGGATGCCCAGCCCAGAGCCCCCACCCTGGCCAGCTGTGTGATCTGGGCAAGTGGCTGAACGTCTCTGGGTCCCACCTCTTCAAGGTTCAGCACCTGCCAATTTGCCAGTCCCTGGACACACCCCCTTCTCTCCCCTCCTCACTCCTTCTTCCACCTGGAGGAAGGTACTAGGCACCTGTATTTCCACTCCCATCACAGCACTGAAATCCTTGGCCTGCTCTCCTCTCACTGTGGAGGGGAGAGGAGAGGAAGGGACTTGTCTTAACCCCTACCTGCTCTGCAGGACAGTGGATGCCCTCCACCTCTGCTTCATGCTTATCCCACCGGGAAGCCCTGGGCTTTGTGGCCTTAACCAGCCCAGCGAGGTGACTGCACCCATTTCCCTGCAGCCACCAGCAGGGAAGACCTTCGGGGCACACGGAGTAGGGAAGGCAGCATCTTAAGGATCTCAGGCAGTCTGTGTCCAATCCCAGCTGCATTAAAAGCCTCAGTTTCTCCACTTGCAAAATGGGTATGAGGCCTTTGCCCGCTCCCAAGCAGCTATGAGGTTCCAATGAGTTTACATGTTCAAGGTTTAGCCTTGGGCTGAGCCTTGAGCACGGAAGCACTGACTGCCCCCTCCCAGCCCCACCGAGTCCCTGGGAGGCAGCCATTCAGAGCCATATACTTGGAAGGGTGGGAGGAGGGCTGGAGGTGCGAGAGGGGGCGGGGCCTGACCGTGCAGTTGTACTTGATGCAGTCATCCCAGAAGCGGCTGGCTGAAAACTTCTTGCGGAGGACCACGGTCAGCCCGTAGATGAGACACTGACCCACGCCAATGATGTTCCCTGCAGAGAGTGGGCTCGATGAGGGGTCCCCAATCCCCCGCCCCCTCCCCCGCCCAAGCTTCCCTGTGGTACCTGCCGAGTGGTACAGGGGCAGACAGTCGTAGAGCACATCTGCCGCCTGCATGCTGTAGGAGTGGTGGGCAAATGCCGCTATGCGGTAGTACCTGCAGGGGCAGGGAGTGCAGGGGCTGGGACCCACACCCACGAAAAAAGCATGGAGTTGGGGGAGCGAGCTGCATACTGAGGCAGAGCCAGCCCAGCTCATAGGGGCCTTATAGGCTGGCAGAAGAGGAACATGCAACAAATAAAGGAAACGGTGCTTGCTGCCACAAGGGATATCATAGAGCAAAGGGACAGAGAGAGGCTGAAGGGGACAAAGCCAGGGAGGGTGGGGTAACCTGCCTGGGGAGGTGACACATGAGTTAAGGTCCGGCAAGAAGGAGCTGTAGGGTGAGCTAGGGAAGGGCACCCAGGTGAAGCGCAGAGTATATGCAAAGGTCCTGAGGCCAGAAGGAGTCTGGCAGGTTTGAGGAAGTGTGAGGGGTCGAGGAGGGAGGGAGCGAGTGAGAGGTGGAGAGGAGGAAAATGGCATCAGAGAAGTGGCGGGTGCCGCACAACACGAATACGGCTTTTATTCTGAGGGCCAAGGAGGGTACAGGGAGGTTTGGCACAGAGGAGGTCTGATTTAGGATTTTAAACCTTATTATGGTCGCTGATGAGAAGGGGACTGTTGGGGGCAGGAGTGGGGACAGGAGGAGACTGAGGAGGGGCAGAGGGCAGCATGGTGTCCTGAGATGGGCTGTGGGTTTTACCCAGTTGGGATCAAGATGCCCACAAGACCCCAACAGGAGCTGGAGGTCGGGGGGATCAGGCCGTAGAGAGGACCTGGAGTGGCTCTCCTGCGCTGGGGGCAATGCCCACGGGCCCCTCACCTGCTGTGTACGACGATGGCAGCCTTGGGCAGCCCCGTGGTCCCTGACGTGTAGATGTAGAGGAGTCGATCTAAGAGAGATGTGGGTGTTGGGGACCGGAGGCTGGCGTGAGGGGGACGAGGGGACTGGGTGGGCATCGGCAGGGGGGATCCCACCTGGACTCACCATCCATGCCCTTGCCAGGGGGCTGGGCCAGGGGGGCTGTGGAGGCCTCCTTCAGCAGCGGGTCCAGGAGCTGGGTGTCCGGCAAGAAACCCTCGGGCCCCAAGTCTCCAGAACAGAATTTGACCAGGCTCTTGCCCAGCTGTCCACTCACCTCGGCCACCACTGCGGCCCAAAACATATGTCACGGTCAAGGATGGGCAGGTCCCCTCCCAGGCCCGGGGAAGCACCATCTCCCTGCCCTGGGCGGCCCCAGGCCCCCACCGAGATGCTGCCCACACCCGACCTCACCCGCTGCCAGCTCCCGTCCGAAGACCAGGGCCTTGGCGCCCGAGGTACCCAGGCAGAAGACCAGGGGCTCCCGCCGCAGGTTAACGTTGAGCAGCGCGGCCTCCATGCCCGCCTTGGCCAGACCCAGCCACAGCCCCACAAACTCAGGCCGGCCCTCCAGGAAGATGGCCACCACGTCGCCTGGCGTGTAGCCCAGCTGGCAGAATAGGTTGGCCACGGCATTGGAGTAGGCGTCCAGCTGCGCGAAGGTCCAGCACGCGCCGCTGCCCGCGTCCACCAGCGCCAGGTGCTCAGGCTGCCGCCGTACCACCTCCTGGAAGATCTGCGGGATGGTGTGGCGGGCGCGCTGGTGCCACCGCAGCTCCAGGCGCACGCGCATCAGCACGATGAGGCCGCTGGGAGGGGGGACGAGGGGACGGTGTCACTGAGTGCCCTGCCCGGCTTCCAGGAGACCACCCCAAGCCTCAGCATCCCCCCGTGGAGAAAGCGGAGGAAAAGGTCCCTGTATTCCCAAGGGTGGCAAGTGTTCAATGAGAACCCTTGGGTTGCTGGGTCTCTTGGAGAAACTAAGGGCAAAGGGCCATTTACCAGTCAGCCCAGAAGTAGGCGGATTCTCACAACTGGCCAGGCCATGCAGTGTAAATCAGAGTCACCCTGTCCTCCTCCACCACAGCCTGCTTGGTGACCCTGAGGGAGCCAGGCCCAGTCCTTTCCTTGTTTTTCTCTCCTGGGGCAGCCCAAGTGCCCCATGCTGACCCCCCACTGCCTCCAGCTTGGACTCCTCATGCCCCGCCTGCCTCAACCGGGCCCTGGGGTCCACCCCCTGAGCTGGGGGGCCGTTCCACTCCCAAGTTACTCAATGGCACTAGGCACAGATGGCTGAGCCATCCAGCACGTGTGCCCCCACCCAGGGGAGGAGGTGCCTCTGCCCCAGGTGAGGCCAGAGACGGGCTAGCGAGAGGCCCTGAGGGCAGGTGTCTTGTTCCTCTGTCTCCACCTGCCAGTAGAGACAAGGGGATCAGAGGCCCCAGGGGAAGACAGAACCCCCGTAGAAGGAGCCAGGTTCCTGAATGACCCTGTGGAGATGAGCAGCCATCACTGATGAGGCCAGGCTGTCAGATGAGTGAGACATGAACTTGTTTGTGTTGTTTTAAGCAAACAGAAATGGCTTTAGATCACAGAACGAAGAAAGCTAGAATTTCTCAGTGCAGGAGCTCAAGAAACAAGTGGTCTTCTGGCTTTACCTGGCTCCCTGCCCTGCCACCTGACTCTGAGAGGTAACTTTGTGCTGGGTTAAGCCACTGCCAAGTGGGGACCTGTTTGTTACAGCAGCTTGCTCTGCCCTGACTGCGACAGGCGGTCCTCACTCTGCCCCCAGGAAGGTTACCCGGGGGTGGTTCCCCAAATCCTAAATGAACACTTAGAACGGATGCATTTTATTATATGTAAATTACACCTCAAAAACCACCCATGAAGACAGAGCAGATTGGTGGTTACTAGGAGCTGGGGGAGGGGGAATGGGGAGTAACTGCTAATGGGGACAGGGTTTCCTTTTGGGGTGATGGAAATGTTCTGGAGCTAGATAGAGCTGATGGTTGCACAACACTGTGAATGTACTCAATGTCGCTAATGGTAAATTTTATATTATATGCGTTTTACTACCACAAAAATGAATGAATGAATGAAACTCACGAAGACTGTCTGTGGCAAGGTTAAAAACAGGAGTCCTTACCTTCCAGATATACACCCTGGAAAACTAACAGATAGAAAGATGTGCCACTGAGATTCAGACAGAGGAGGAAGTGGGTGGAGGTGAGGAAACAATCATATGAAGATCACGGAAGCTGGGGGATGGGCACATGGGTTTATTACATTATTCTCTCTACTTCTGTAAGCTTGAAATTTTCCATAGTAAAATGTTTTTAACACAGATTTTTAAAAAATAAAATAAAAAAATAAATTTTAAAGATAAAAAAATTTTAAATAAAAATTTAAAAATTAAAATTTGTAATTTTAAAAATTTTTAAATAAAAATTTTTTTTATTTTAAAAATTAAAATTTTTTAATTAAAAAATTTTTATTTTTTAAATTTTTTTGGCCACGCCGTGCAGCTTGCAGGATCTTAGCTCCCTGACCAGGGATTGGAATGGGCCCCCTGCAGTGGAAGTGTGGAGTCCTAACTACTGGATCGCCCAGGGAATTCCCTAAATTTTAAAAAATTTTTTAAAAAATCAAAAATCAAAAAAATTTTTTTTAAATAATGTTTTAACCCTCCAAAGGCTCCCACTGTTTTTTCAATCAAATGCCTTCCCTGTGGCCTGTGAGGCCCAGCACGGCCCAGCCGCATGCATCTGGCCACCTCATCACCCTCCATTGCCCCAGCTTGCTCTTGCCTCCTTCCCTGATCTTCAGCAGGGCAGAGGTTCCTGCCCAAGGGCCTTCGCCCAGCTCCCACTGCCTGGAATACTCTGCCCCAGGCCCCTCATCTCGGCTCCTTCTCGTCCTTCACCTCTCAGCTGCAATGACACCTGCTCAGAGGGTTCCTCCCAGCCCTGCCCAGCTTGGATCAGTATGGCTATTTTAAAATACCCCTGCAAACCCTTTGACAGTCCTCCCTTCGAAAGGTGGGTTCTATTTCCCATCTGCTGGAGTATGGGCAGACTGAGGGGCTTGCTTCTAAGGAAGAGAATGTAGCAGAAGTGATGCTATGTGACTTCCGAGCCCAGGGCACAAAGTCAGCACACCTTCTTCCCAGCACGCAGGAGCCCTCATGCCCTCTCGCTTTCCCTCTCTCTCAGGACACTGGCCCTGGGAACCCAGCACTGAGCTGTAAGGAAGCCTAGACATAGGAGATGATAATGATCATTTTTTAAGCCCCTAGTTTCAGGGGTAATTTGTTACACAGCCATAGGTAACTGATACATTCCCAGCACCCACACCCCCCCACCACCATCGTTTTATTCCTTCAAAGTGATCATCACAATCTAAAACTGCCATCTTCCTTTGTGGGTTTCCTGAATTCTTTGTCTTTCTCCATGAGAGCAGGCACCCTGTCTATCTGTCTATTGTGTCCAGGGCTGTAGTCCCAGCACTAGAAACAGGGCCTAGAATGTAAGGATGATGCTGGTGTCCCACAGGCTGGCTCAAATGCAGCCCAGTCTCTTCTGCCTGTGTGACTGCAGCTGTTGAAGAGTGTCTCCAAAAATTCATGTACACCCAGAATCTCAGACTATGACCTTATTTGGAAACAGGTCTTTGCAGATATAATTAAGGTAAGTATGAGATGAGGTCATCTTGATTGCCTAGGTGGACCCTAAATCCAATAACCGGTATCTCTACAAGAAGAGAGAGGGACTTCCCTGGTGGTCCAGTGGTTAAGACACTGCACTTCCACTGCAGGGGTTGTGGGTTCAATCCCTGGTCGGGGAACTGAGATCCCACATGCTGCGCGGTACAGCCAAAAAGTAAAAAAAAACGGAGAGAGAACACAGAGACACAAGGGAGAAGGCTCTGAGGAGACAGAGGCAGAGACTGGAGTGATGCAGCCACAAGCCAAGCCAAGGACGCTTGGACTCCCCAGAAGCTGATTTCGGGCTTCTGGTCTCCAGAACTCTGAGACAACAAAATCCTTTTGTTTTAAGCTACCAAGATTGTGGTAATTTGTTGCGGCAGCCCCAGGACACTCATACAGTGGGCATGGGTGGGTACATCCCTCTCTGGGCCTCCTGATTAATGGGGACAATAATATCCCATGCCTTCCAGGTCATTAGGGGATAAAAGAGATGGATGGAGACTTCTAAGGACAGGGCCTGGTGTGTCCTACATTCTCAATAAACTCTGTTGCTATCCTCTCCCCAGGGAGGTATGCACTGTCAGTAAGAAAACAGAATTGAATTAGCATTTTATCTGCCCAGCAACTTGACTCATACCTACCCTGTAAGGAAGAAAGAGGAACAAGCAAGTTCCAAGAGCGGGGGGCCAGCCCAGGAAGTCCCCTGGGGGTAATGGTCCAGGGGAGGAGGCAGGACATGATCTGAGGGCCTCGTGCAAACACTGATTCCTCAAGTGTCTGTCCCGGAGCTGTGAGCCCCAGCAGAGCCCAGAGGAAAGAAAAAGTGCCCTGGAGTCAATGGCCTTGGTTCAGATCCTACTCCACCGCTTACCAGCTACGGCACCTGGGCAGGCCCTGCCCTCTCTGGGCCTCAGTTTCCTTACTTGGAATATCAGGAGACTGAACATAACAAGCTCCAAGGTGTTCTCCAGCTCAGCAAAGTGTAGGTACTGCCATTGTCCTATTTACAAAGAGGAAGCAGGGCCCAGAACAGCAGTGCATCTGTAAATGGGGGAACAGTGCAATTCTCGGCCTAATACCTGTCAAATGTATTAAGTGCCTAACCAAGAAGAAGGGTTGAAAAAGAGGGATTCATCGTTACTCTGCCCAGGAGGGTCGGGTCCTGCCTCTGGACTTTGCACCTGCTGTTCCCTCTGCCTGGAGCGCTCTTCCATCCCCCAGGTCTTTGCACGGTTGGCTCCTTCTCATCTGACCACCTGTGCTGGGTGCCCCACACCTACCGCCCTGGCTGCAGTAGTCATGCACTATCCTTGCCTCTCCCCCACGTGCTGAATTCTTCTTGTCACCTTCTTATGCTTAAGTTATTTCCTCATTTCCTTCTCGAGCATCCTTCTCCCTCATTAGGCTGTGGGCTCCATAGGACAGGAACAGCATCATCTGGTGCGTTCATGGCGTGTCATGGTGACCATGGCATCCCCGAAGCCCAGACAGGGTGTGGGGCACAGGAGGTCCTCAAGGATGGGTAGAACAAATGACTTTCTCCAATGCAGACTAGCTGGAATCTGGTTATCTCACAAGCACGGCCAAGACCCCACCGTCACAAGCCTGAAGCAGTGCAGTCACCTACCCCTGGTCTCCCGCCTCCACCCTGAGCCAGGCCCCATTCTCTGTGTAGTAGGGTGAATAGTGGCCCCAAAAAGATACATCCAAGTCCTGATCCTCCAAACTTGTGAATGAGCCCTTATGTGGAAAAAGGGTCTTTGCAGATGTAATTAAGTTGAGGATCTTCAGATGAGATCATCCTGGATTTAGGATGGGTCCTAAATCCAATGACAAGTGTCCTTCTAAGAGACAGAAGAGGAGACACAGACATAGAGAAGAAGGCCATCCGAAGACGGAGGCAGAGATTGGACTGAGTGATGCAACCACAAGCCAAGGAACTGCCAAGGATTGCTGGAAGCCACCAGAAGCTAGGAGAGAGGCATGGAACAGATTCTCCCTCGGAGCTTCCAGAAGGAACCAACCCTGCCCACACCTTGATTTCAGACTTCAGGCCTCTACAACTATGGCAGAATAAATTTCTGTTGTTTTAAGTCCCCCAGTTTGTGCTACATTGTTATGACAGCCACAAGAAACTAACACACTCTGCTTCATCTCCAACCTTTGTCTATCTTCCTTACCGCTCTCACCCCAGTGCCCCATTCAAGGGGGCAGAGGGGGTGTGTCTCCATTCCCACTGTCTGGGAACAAGTGCATTTCCTGCCTGGCTGCCCCAAACCCTCCTCACCAAGCCACCCTCTTCCTCCATGCAGGCCAGCCTGGCTGTGCTGCTTCCCTGCTCAGAACACTTCCCTGGGAACATAAGACTGTCTTCTGCTCTGTGTTCAAAGCTCTGGAAATCTGGCTCTAACTCCAACACTGCCCAACTCATAGACCTCCCGCCATCACAATAGCCCCTTTCACACCCCCTGCAACATGGGGCCTGGTAATCCCATGTTCACTTTCTTCTATCAGCATGTGATGGCTGGGGCCACAGCAGCCAATATGAGACCATGAGGGTAACTAACTGGAGACGCCAAGCCTTTGAAGCAAGCATGTCAGAGCAGAAAGGCAGAAGGAACTCGGGCCAATGATAACATGCTGAACACAAATTGATCAACCTGAAGCCACCTCATGTCCCAATACCCCATTGCACATGGCTATAAATGTGCTTTACTGTTGACGCCACTTCCAGTTGGGATTCCCACTACTTGCAGCTGAAGCCTCCTCATGGAGAACACCTCCCCAGAGGAGCTGATCCACAAGTGCAGCACACCTCCACAAAGTACCACCACATGCTGGACATCATGACAGGAATGGGGACACACAGGTGACCAAGGTAGGCGTGTTCCCTGCCGCTATGGGTTTACAGTCAATAATCAAGGAGAAAACAAACAAAAACAATGACAGTTTTATATGTTTCCTAAGAAAAAAGCAACAGGATGATGTGATCAAGCACGACCAGGACAGACTTCACCCACGGGGCAGGGGAGCCTTGTCTGAGGAAGCAACATTTGCACTGAACTTTGAAGGATGAGAAGGAGCCAGCCATGGGTAAAGCTCGGGGGGAAGTATTCCAGGTGGAGGGCACCACGAGTGCAAAGACCTGGAGGCAGGAAGGAGATTGGCAGGTTTAAAAGAGAGCAAAGGCCAGCGGGAGGAGGGGAGTGAGTGAAGCAGAGAGTAGGAGGAGACGGCCCAAGGTCAGGAATGTCTCTCCACGGCTCTGAATCGCTCCATCAACGGGTATACTGATTTTGACACATTAAAGTCACACGGGGGAAATGACGGCGCATTATTCATTTGTAGCTTCCAGTGAGCAGAAGATGGGAACGAATCCAAACATCCTGCAGTAAGCGAGGGGTTAGATGAACAACGGCTCGAGCTGAAGCTTACGACAAAAGGCTGCGCACAAGAATGGCGCCCCCAATGCAAGGGATGAGGAAGGACCCTAAAGGTAAATGGGAAAAGTTACTGCTGACCTTGTGGCAAAGATGGCAGACTGAGCACTCAGACACTGACTGTTCACGGTGCCTCCCAAAACGGCTAGTAAAAGGACTTAAGTGTGAACTCACAAGGACTGGGAAAATGGAAGTGGAAACCAAATCACCCCACTTTGGGAAGCTGGGCAGCAGCACATGAGAGGTGGGGGCCCCAGGAGGAGGGGGAAAGCAGAATCCTGGGCTGCAGTGGAGGATTGATGGAAATCTGTTTAAGAAGGCCCCTCTGTGAAATAAATGTCATGGGGATGTAATGTACAACATGGTGACTATAGTCAATAACACCTCATTGCATATTTGAAAGTTGCTAAGAGAGTAGATCTTAAAAGTTCTCCTCACAAGAAAAAAATTTTTGTAACTATGTATCGTGATGGATGTTAACTAGACTTACAGTGGTGATCATTTCACAATATACCTGTATCCCTTACTTTTCAAAAATTCACTTTAATGCCGCTTCTCTTTTGTGAAAGACCAAAATTAGTACCTGTTTTTGCTAACCGAAAGAAATCCAAAAAGGATTTTCGCTTTTACAATAAAAGGCAAAAAGTAAAAATAGTGTTCGGTGTTTGTTCTGCAGGGAGCTGTTATAGGGGCAGCGTGCACCCAAAGCAGTGAGGGAGGCACTGCCGAGCTCCTTCCCTAGGAACTACACTCAGTATCCCAGCATCAAGCTGCCATAGCTTTGAACTGTGTCTGTGAGCATCTGAACTTTATCTCAATTTATTTTGTGCACCCGTTAGCAAGATGCATCCTAAGGTAATTGCTTCTTCCCTTTACACCATTTAGGCTTATGAAAGGTTTCAGAGGAATGCTCTATTTTCGGGTAGTAGGAGAAACCTTTATGCAAATAGCAAATCATTATGTTGCCCACCTGAAACTAATAGAGTGTTATATGTCAGTATCTCAATTGAAAAAAAAAAAAAAGTGGCCACCCAGGAGAAGATTGAAAGTCCATCCACAGGAGGGTTTCTGGGTGGGGCACCTCCCTGCAAATGGGTGTTAAGTGAATGTTTACCTGCCAGATGCCAAGCCTCCAGCCCTCTTCCCCGCTGTGTTCCTGGGATGCTGCTGGTGGGGCCTGTGCCCAGGCCCGGAGGAAAGACCCAAAGACACTGCACTGGACTTTCCCCAAAGCACCACCTGGCCAGGTGACCCCATCATGAAGCTCAGTTGACAAGACCCCCTCACCCCGTACACACATCCATGCTGAGAGCTTCTAATTGGCTTTACAGCCAAGGACTACCAGACTCCTGGGGATTTCCTCCAACAGGGATGATGAAGACTAAAATAAACAAAGAAGAAAATCTTTGAGGAAAAAGAGATTGTGCAAAGAGAAAAAAACTAATAAAGTCATTAATATCCTTGAAAATGTAAGAAGATATATTGCATCCATGAAACAAGAATAGGATGCTATATAAAAGCTTTCAGGGAATGAAAAAAAAATGATCCTGGAAAATTTAAATGTGAGGGCACAAAGAATGTACAACATACACATGAACCCTAATGAAAAATATGGGGCTTAGTTAATAATCATGTATCAACAATGACTCATCAACTGTAACAAGCGTACTACACTAATAAGAGATATTAAAAACAGGGGAAACTGCAGGGGAGAGTAAGGGGGTATATGGGAACTCTCTGTACTTTCTGCTTAATTTCTGTAAACCTAAAACTGATAATAAAAAATGAAGTCTATATAAAAAAGAAAAAACAAAATTAAAAAATCAATTAAAATAGTCTATTAATTTGAACAAAGAATAATCATAATAAAAAATTTTAAATTTGAGGGCATAAGTTAACCATTAATAGAAGGACTGAAAGATATATTTGAAGAAATATCATAGAAAGTAGGATAAAAAGACAGAGATGGAAAATAAAAAAGATAAGAAGATAGCTGATTCACTTTGTTATAAAGCAGAACCTAACACATTATTGTAAAGCAATTATACTCCAATAAATATGTTAAGAAAAAAAAAGATATGAAAATTATAGAACCAGTCCAGAAGATCCAACATCATATTCATTCAATAAATGTTATCAAGCTAGACACTGTTCCAGGCACTCAATAATAGGAGTTCGAAGAAGAACAAAGGAAATAAAGGTGAGGAAATCACCAATTATAACATCAAGAAAACTTCCTTGACCTGAAACCCACCAACAGATCATACAATGGATGGAAATAACCCACCATCTTGAAAAGATCCCACAAGCTTCCAGAAAGAAAAAGAAAAAAGAAAAAAAAAAAAGTCACTGCAAAGGATCAGGAATCAGAGAGTTTTAGTCTTCTCAACAATAACCATGATGTGAGAAGAAAATAAGAAATGCCTTCAATTTTGAAGGAAAATAATATCCAACCTAGAAGTCTATACCCAGACCATCAGTCAAGTGTGAGTGTGGAAATAAAGATATTTTCATACATGGAGGGTCTCAAAAAATTAAATTTCTATACATGATTTCTCCCAAAGCTAATGAAGATGTGTTCCAACTAATTAAAGGCGTAAACCAAGGAAGAGGACTATCAGGGACCCAGGAAACAGGGTATCCAACCCAAGATAGAAGTGATGCTAATCCTCAGGAAGATGGGTAGGAGCAAGCCTGGTGTGATGGCTGCCCACCAGGTAGAGAGAGCAACTAGACCAGCCTGGACAGATTGGAGGCTAAAAGAGAGACTTCTCCAAAAAGGTGAAACTGAAAGCCCATCTGATGCTATAAATATTAGAGGAGAGAGAGACAAATATTGTGGAGTTTGGCTTTGAAGTAGAGATAAATACATAGAAAACTAACCAATACGAAGGCAATCAATAACTCCAGACAAAAATACATAAAGTTGTTTAACTCATATTATAAACAAGCATGCTTTTGGCAGTCTATTTAATGCCACATTTTTTGGTGTTTTTGTGCTTTTTGTTGTTGATTTTGCTGTTTAAAATGGGCCCAGGCATAATGCTGAAATGCTGTCTAGTGTTCCTGAGTACAAGAAGGCTGTGATGTGCCTTATGGAGAAGATACACATATTAGATAAGTTTTGTTCAGGCATGAGTTATAATGTTGCTGGCAGTGAGTTCAATAGTAATGAATCAACAATATATATTAAATGATGTGTCTTTAAACAGAATACACACAAAACAAGATTATGTATTGACTGGTTGATGAAAATGTTGTGATCAGAGGCTTGCAAGAACCTAACCCTGTATTTTCCCTAGGAACAATGGTTCAGTATTTGCTAATTCAATGTTCGCAGCAACTTTGTAGAACAAAACTATCACAGGGAATTCCCTGGTGGTCCAGTGGTTAGGACTCTGTGCTTTCACTGCCGAGGGTGCGGGTTCAATCTCTGGTGGGGGAACTAAGATCCCACAAGCCTTGCAGCATTTCCAAAAAAAAAAAAAAGAAGAAGAAGAAGAAGAAAACTACTACAAATAATGAGAATCAACTGTAATAATATTGGGACAATGAAGGGATGGAAGAACATGTGTGTCTGTGTACATATGAGGGTGGGTATGTATACACCATGCACAGGGACAGAAAGAGAGTGAGGACGGGGGATAAAGGGATGCCAAATCCTCATCTTCCATGGAGTGAGATGACAGATCAAGTCTCAAAGTGAAAAAATGCAGATTTGTCACATAAGCCATTTAGAGACGTGGAGGTGAAGTCCAAAAGACTCAAAGGAGAGGTAAGAATCACTCCTGGAAGGGAAGGGAAAATGTGGGTAGAGGGTGGGGCTGGCATTGCCACTTGAGATAGAAGGCTTAGAGTCTTTCATCTCGAAGCCTGCGTGACTTTAATAAAAGCAAAAATTTCCAGTGAAAGTGGAGAGAGGAAAGAAAGCAGGAGGTGAAGAATATGATGGAGAATGCGTGGCCCTTTGTGAGCACCAAGAACAAGAAGAGGTCTGCATATATTTCTTGGGAAAGAGACACAAGATGCCTCTGAGGAGGGGAACTGCAGGGCTGGGGGCAGCGGAGAGAGGGCAACATTGACTGCAAACCTCTCTCTAACATTTGAATTTTGTACCTGTGTTATGTATTAACTGTTACAAAAAAATAACTGAAAAATGTAGAATGTTAAAAGTTAGCTGTTTATACATCCACCTCCCTGGTCAGATCCTGATATCTCAACCATTCAACGAATAAATAGAGTTGCTACGGTGAGCAGCCTCAGCATTTACTGAGCTAACCTTACAGCCACCCTCCAAAGTAGGGTTCTAAAATCCCCATGTCAGGGGCTTCCCTGGTGGCGCAGTGGTTGAGAATCTGCCTGCCAATGCAGGGGACACGGGTTCGAGCCCTGGTCTGGGAAGATCCCACATGCCACGGAGCAACTGGGCCCGTGAGCCACAATTACTGAGCCTGCGCGTCTGGAGCCTGTGCTCCGCAACAAGAGAGGCCACGATGGTGAGAGGCCTGCGCACCGCGATGAAGAGTGGCCCCCACTTGCCTCAACTGGAGAAAGCCCTCGCGCAGAAATGAAGACCCAACACAGCCATAAATAAATAAATAAATAAATAAATAAATAAATAATAAAATAAAATAAAATCCCCATGTCAGATGGTGGATGAGCTGGGAGCTCAGAGAGGTGAATTACACACTCAAGGTCACACAGCAAATAGAGGACAGAACAACCCAGACCAGGCCCCCTGGCAGGGTCCCTCTGCTCCTCCTCAGGCTTGCCCCCAAACATTCACCATGTACCACGTGACAGACCAAGTGCCCGTGCTGCACACAACAGGTGCTCAGTTCATGTTTTCTTAAAGAAGAGAGGATGCACAAGGTGTATACTCTTAGGGACGAAGGAACTAAGACTCAGAGGGTGATGTTTCATGGGCTAGCAAGGAGCAGAGTGAGGGCCACAGCTAGACACTCTGGCTCTAGCCACCAAGCACCTAACCTCTGAGGTACCCACTGCTGGGTGAAGGCAATCAGCACCAACAAGTCTGAGTGCCTACTATGTGCCCAGCTCTCCTCTAAGAGCTTCAGTAGAGCACCCCAAGAACCCCATGAAGGGGTACTAGTGTTACAGCCATGGGGAGAGGGCCATCAGCAAGGGTAGGAACCACAGGAAGCAGCTCCCACAGGGGTGCACCCTGTCCGCAGACAGCACAGCAAAGAAACTCGACTGAGGCTGCAGCGGCTCGTGCTCAGGTTACTCAAGCATTCACAACGGGGCCCAGTCTTCACGGCCTGTCCCTCCCGCCCTCGCCCCCAGCCTCTCTGGAGCACACCCACACGGGCGGGCAGTGGACTTCAGCACTGGGCTCCAGCCACATGTCTGGGCCACCCTGCCTGGCAGCAGCACAAGCCACCCCCACCCTGGGGACAAAGAGGCCACTGTCCACCTTTGGGCCCTTCCTGAGGCCTTTTCTTGCCCCTCTGCTCCTTCTGCCCCTTCCTGCTTTCACCCCGAGCTCCAGGGCACCGGGGCAGGAAGAAATAAACAAGGATGAATGTGATCAGATTTCATGAGGAAAACAGAAGATGAGTTAGAAGAACTGAGGCAGGGTGCTTAAATATTTCTGAACCTAGGTTCTAAATGCAGCCAGCCTGCACCACCACCCCAGCACAACACAGCAGCTAAGAACACATACTCTGGAGTCCTGCCGCTCCTCGGCTCTGTGTTCTTGGGCAAATGACCTCCCCTCTCGGTGCTTTGGTTCACCAACCACAAAATGGGATTAGTAAGCATTCCTTCCTTACAGGACTGTGAGAACACTAGAACAAAACCTGGTACAGAGGTGGGTGGGTGTTATATAAGCTGCATAAGTTAGCTATTGCCGTGTAACAAATTGCAGCCAAAATTACTAGCTGAAAAGAGCAAACATTGATTATCTCACAGTTTCTGTGGGTCACAAATCCAGGAGCGGCTTAGCTGGGTGGTTCTGGCTCAGGGTGTCTTGTGAGGCTGTAATCAAGGTGTCAGCAGGGGCTGTGATCATCTCAAGGTTTCACTGGGAGAGAATCCATTTCCAGGTTCACTCATGTGAGACTCTCCACAGAGCTGCCTTACATGACAGCTGGCTTCCCCCAGAGGGACTGACCCACGAGAGAGCGCCCAAGATGGAAGCCACAGTCTTTTTTATTACCTAATCTCAGAAGTAATATCCCATTGCTTTTGCTGTATTCTGTTCATTAGAAGTGAGTCACTAGGTCCAGCCCACACTCAAAGGGAAGGGATCATACAAAGGTGGGCAGACTGGGAGGTAGGGCCATCTTCCAGGCTGCCTCCTACAGAAAGCGTGTCAAGCTCTGTGTTGGGGACTCGGAGTGGACCCAGCTTCTGTCCTGTCCCAGGGGAGACAGAGCTGGTCACAGATATCCCCTGCCCCATGGTGCCCAAAGAAGGAGTGAAGACCTGCCATCCAAAAAATATATCCTGCGCTCCTGTTGTGTGCCGCCCTGACGGGAGACCAGGGCCACAGGAGCACAAAGTCCAACACGGTCTCCATCTGTGCTGGCCCCCCAACAGGGCCCACAGTTTAGTGGGGGGAAAGAGACCCTAAAATTAAAAGGCAAGAAAGCAGACACATATGATAATTACAAGTGACTGATGCCGCTAGTGGTTACAAGTCAAGCTCTGGAGCCACACTGCCTGGGTTCAAATCCTGCCCCCACTACTGGCCAGCTGTGTGACCTTGGGCAAGCGACAAAACTACGCTGTGCCTCAGTTTGCTCATCTGTAAGATGGGACAAGAGAGTACCCACCTCTCAGGGTGGTTGGGAGGGCTTGAAGAAGTCATGCTTAGCATAGTGCCTCACACAGAGGAAGCCCTGTGTAAATCTTGGCCATTCTGCCAGAGAGCAACAAGGTGGGAGGGTCTACAGAGACATAGGGTCAGGTGAGGGCTGTCTGACAAGGTGACATTTAAGCCATGGCATGATGAAAATGAAGAGCAGGGGAAGAGTGATCTGGGCAGAGGGTATAGCAAATGAAAAGGCTCTGGGGCTGGAATAAATACGAGTGTGTTTAGGAACAGCAAGGAGGCCAGTGTAGCTGGAAGAATGACAAAGGAAAGGACAGGAGGTTGGGAACATGGTCAGAAACCTCATGTGGTCTAGATTCTAAGAGCAACAAGGAGCCATGGGAGGGTGCTGAGCAGGAAAATTCAGCAAAGGGTCCCCTGAGGGAGGCAACACCATAAGTCGTTGCCAGGCAAAAGGAGGGCCAGTGTATTCCAGACAGAGGAAAGCAGCCTGAGCCTGACAAGGCAAGTTGATCTGGGGGCCAGATGAACATATGGAGAGGTGGGGAGTGGCAAGTGGGCAGGGAATAGATTGGCAGGACCTCAAGTACCCAGCTGGAGGCTGAGTCTTTTCTACTGCAGAGGATGGAGGTCGTGGAAGGTGTCTGAACAGAGAGCACAGTCCAATCTGCATGTCAGAAAACCAAGGGCAGAGGCAGGGGCCAGGGCGTGGAAAAGAAAGGTCAGGTTCTAGAAGGTTCAGAACCAGTCAATTTGCAGTGGAACTTTGCCCAGCTGCACACCATCCCTGCTGCTCACAGAGCCTCAGTTTCTTCACCCTTACAATGGGTTAGTCCTCCCACCTCCCCATGGGCACCAAGACTGGCAGACCCATAGCAAGTGCTCAGGGACTTCCACATGGAGGCTGTTCCCGAGATTTGCTCCGGTGGTAATGCCCAGAAGCACTTATTTCACTCCAGGAGGACTCCCAACAGCTTCTGTGAGCAAGCCCCTAGAGATACCCCAGAGACCTGCCAAGGATGCCTGCAAACACCACCAGAATCCCCTCCCCAGAGATTCTCAGTCACCAGAGACCCCTAAGCAAATCTTGGAATACACAGCAACCTCTCCACAGACTCTGAACAACGCCCAAAGTCACGCACAGACCTCAAACTCTCAAAGAGCACCCCGACCACAGAGAGACCTGTAAATGGCCCTGAGGAGACAAAACACCCTTCAAAGACTCCAAAAGCCCTTTACACATGCCCCAGAAAGCCCTTTCATTCTCCCTAAGAAAGTCCCCCTGAGAACTCCTAGGGACCTACCGGAGTCCCTGAAGACCCCCCAGAGCCCTCCCACAGTCACCAAAGCCCCACAGAGACCCCACCAAACACGCACGGCCTCCCAATCAGCCTCAGCTCTCTGGAAGTCCTATTCGCTGCCCTAGTACCCCCAAGTTGCCGTCCAGAGCCCTGAGGTCACCCACGCAGGCTCAAGGACATTGAAATCTACTCATCTCCCTCCAGGGAATCCCTCAAGATGTCCCCTGCTGGTGCCCTAGGAGTCCCCCAACCCACTCTTTTCAGGTCCCAGCCCCGCCCCTAGACCCGCCCTCACCCAAACCCCGCCCCCAGTGTCCAAAACCTACCCCCCCCCCAAGCCCTCAAGGTCCCCCACGCTGCTCTTTCAGCCCCCTCTGTTCGCCCCCCCTGGGCGCTCAGCCCGCCCCCGACCCCAGCCCTTGTATCAGGCCCGGGCTGCACTCACAAGAGGTCCCGCCTCGCGGTTTTGCAGACGATGCGCAGGAAACGCCAGCCGCCGCCGCCTACATACACGCCGAGCGCCACCGCTGTGCTCCAGGTCCACGGCAGTCCGAGCAACCACAGCAGCACCAGTGAGGCCACGGAGGCCGAACCCGCACCTGGAGCCCGCATCCTGTGGAGGCGGAGAGCTCTGAGGCCACGGCCCGCCCGGGCCCCGCCCCACGGCCAACCCAACCCCGCCCAGAAGTCGCGCTCCGCTCCCGCTTCGAGCCGGGCCCCGCCCCCATGCCTGGGATTGGGCACGTCTCAGACAGGCTCCGCCCCATCCCAAAGTGGGCACAGGCCTCCTTGCTCCTAGCCCGGCCCAGGCTTTTCTGCCAATCATTAGTGTATCTCCACGCCCCCAGGCACAGCTCTTCCATTCCGTCAGTCACTGGCAAGCCCTACCCCATGCCTCGACTTAGCAGCTGTACGCTGGACCCAAGCTCCATCATAACGACTTGGCCCTCAAGCCTAGAGTCCACCTTGGCCCCACCACAGACCCAGATCCTGGGCTTTCCTCCAGGTCCCATCTCTATCCGCCCCACCTCCACTTGCTTGACCCCGCCCCCAGGTTAGGTCTCCGGCCCCGCCCGTAAGCACAAGCCCCATTCCGGAGCCCCGCCCGCCCTGGACCAGGTTCTGCCCCTAGGTTAGGCCTATGGCCCCGCCCACAAGCACACGCCGCACCCACTCTGGGCCAGGCCCCGCCCAGAATAGCTCAAGCCCCGCCCCCAGTCCTGGGCCTAGCCCGTATTCCCAGGCCCAAGTTCCACCCCTGTCACCGGCCCCGCCCTCAGGCTTTGGCCCAGTCACCACCCTCCGCCTCACTCCTAGCACCCTAGGCCCCGCCCCACCTGCCCTCCCAGGCCGGCTCTCTTCCGACACGTCTGGCTTAGAACCGCTCTGCCGCACAGCCGCATAGCCGACGCCCGCCCCCTTCCGGAGGCCACGACCATAGAGAGGCCACCCTGGCCAGAGTGACGACGGCCAACGAGACCCAGGGGCTAGAACGCCTGGCGAGGAAGGCGGCTGTCTCCATGACAACCAAACTTCGCCAGCCTCCCAGCTCCCCAGTCCCATCCCTGCCGGCGATTAGGAAACATGTGCGTCCCTCAGCCAAGAGGCGTGGCTCCCGGGCGCTCCCGGCCCAAACCCTAGATGGAAACCAGAATTCCTACCCCGGGGGGACTAGCAACTCTCAGTTCACATTCAGGGCCTATCTGTACTGGGTTCTTGCCCCAGCTTATTCTAAATCCAATCCCCAAAGCCTCTTCGGACTCCAGGGACCTGGGGAGTCCTAAACTCACAGCCTAGGGGCCCCAGAATATCCAACCCCTACCTCATCTTAAAGATATATTCCAATGGACTTCACTGGTGGCACAATGGTTAAGTATCTGCCTGCCAGTGCAGTCGACACGGGTTTGAGCCCTGGTCCGGGAAGATCCCACATGCCGCGGAGCTGCTGAGCTCCTGCACCACAACTACTGAGCCTGCGCTCTGGAGCCTGCGAGCCACGGCTGCTGAGCCCACATGACACAACTGCTGAGGCCTGTGCGCCTAGAGCCCGTGCTCCTCAGCAAGAGAAGCCACCGCAATGAGAAGCCCACGCACCACAGCAAGGAGTGGCCCCCAGCTCGCAGCACCTAGAGAAAGCCCGTGCTTAGCAACGGAGACCGAATGCAGCCAAAAATAAAAAATATAAATAAATAAATTAATATTTTTAAAAAAAGCTATATTCCAAGGACCCAATTAATCCCAAATCCATATCCTGAAATCTTGTCAGTTAAGTCTCACAGCAGCAGCCCAGGGAGGGCAAAATCCACACACCGGTTCCCCACCCTTCCACAGGAACTCCACAGAGTCCCTTATTTGCATCCCAAGGTCCTAAATGCTCACCTAGAGACCCTAAAGCCCTCCCCCTGATCAAGTGCGGGCCAGTGCTGGCCTCGCTGCCCACCAACCTGTTCCCTGGCTGACCTGGAGCCGCTCACAGACCCTCAGGCTTTAGCTGCGCTGTCGAGGGTTACCAGAGCTCAGGCAGTAGGTGGGCAGCGACAATGAGTCCAAGACAGAGGACTCCCCTCCGGGGCTTCTGCTTCTGCAGACTCCTGGGACCTGCTCTGACTGCGTTGTGCCCATGTGGGCTTCTGCTTTGGCTCCTTCTCTCCAAGCTCTCCTTTCCTCTGCCCCTCTGCGCACCCCACCCTGCTTGTTTTCTGCACAGCTTGGCCGACCTTCTCAGCACTCTCCTTGGGAGGTGGCCAGGGCCTGCTTCCAGCACCATTTAGAGGACAGGACCGGGCAGGCGCTCCCCTCCACACACACACACACACACACACACACACACACGTGCACACGCCCATGCTGCCATTGGTCCCTGCGGGCCACCTAGGGTGGGTAAAATGGGGACGAGGAGGCAGATCCGGAGGACAGGCCCAGAGCCAGTCACTGGTCCCCTACTTTCTCAACCGGGGGGTCAGTGGAGTCAGCAATGCCCAGTAACTACAGCAGCACTCTTATCCTGCCAGGTAGCACTATTGTGATCACCCCATTTTACAGGTAAAGAAACTGAGGCCTGGAACTGTCACACTAGCTGGAGTTGAGATTCATTCATTCACAAATGTGGGCAGAGAGCTTGCTCCCCTTCCTCACCCTCCTCCTCCCCTTTCAGTCTTCCTTAAACTTCTCCTCCCTCTTCTCCATCTTGCCCTGATTCCCCCTACTTCCCCCCTTCCTCCCTCTCTCCCCCTCCCCCTTCTCCTTCGCCTCTTCAAGGCCCCCCCTTAGCCTTCCTCCACTTCCCCCTTTGCTCACCTTCTCCCCCTCCTCCACCCACTCCTCCTTCCCCTTCCCCCCTTCCTCCTCCCCACTACTCCTCTTCCCCTTCTTCCCCCATCCTCCTGCCTTCCTTCCTCCTCCCTTCTTCCTCTTTCTTCTTCCCCTCCCTTTCTCCCCTTCACCCTTTCTTCTCTCTCTTCCTCCCTCCATCTTACCAAGTTTACTGAGCCCTGACTAAATAGTACACGTGGGACTTCCCTGGTGGTCCAGTGGTTAAGACTCTGTGCTTCCACTATAGGGGGCGCAGTTTCCATCCCTGGTCGGGGAACTAAGATCCCAAATGCCACGCACGGAGATACTCTTCTCAGTCAGCAATCCCCAAATCCCCAGAAAGGCTCTGCAAACCCAACTTTTTTTTAAGGTAGTGCCAGTACTCCAGCGGAGGGACCACTTGCCCGGCACTGACCCTGGCTGTTTTCAGTGATCAATGATCCCTTTTTACCCCTGTTTATCCTTTATTTATCCCTTTACATAGGGGGCTTCCCCACACCCCCCAGGGACATCACACAACACATGGCAGCTTTCACCCTGTTACCTTCCTAAGATCTGAAAAATTCCCAATTCCAAAAACGTAACTGTCCCCAGGGATTCCAGATGACTGGTTAAGGAACGGTCCTATCCCTGTTTCACAGGAGGGGAAACTGAGGCCTGGACAGGGGGACAGAACTCAGCTTTCAGGGCCAAAGCAGGCTCTGAGCCTCTCCAGTTGGGTGGCCTTGGGCAGGTCACCTCTCCCATCAGCACACTGGTCGCCCTCTGGGTGGTAACGCCCACCTCCCGCGCACTGTGCAGAAAGGCTCACAAGGGGCTTCTCATCTGGAGAGTGAGCAAGCACACAGTAGGTGGGGGGCACAGAATGATGGGTATCTCCCTTCCCCGGCTGACCACATGGGTCTGCAGGCCACTGCAAAGGGAGTTCTTGGAACTTTCTGGAAGAACAAGAGAAATGAAGCATACGTTGAAATAAAATAACCGGAAGATCAAAGCATGGGAATTGCACTATCAGAAGAACATGAGCACCGTGTGGGAGGGAGCCATTTCTCTGCACCAAATTCAAGTACCCACTACAGTAGGGGTATTAGTTTATTGGGGCTGCCATACCAAAGTACCACAAACTGAGTAGCTTAAAATAACAGAAATGTATTGTCTCTCAGTTCTTCCTGAAGCCAGGAGTCAGAAATCAAAGTGTCAACAGCCTCATTCCCTCTGAAAGTTCCAGGGACCCTTCCCTGCCTCGTCCAACTTCTGGTGGCTCCAGGCATTCCTTGACTTCTGGCCATATCACTCCAATCTCTGCCTCTATCTTCACATGGCCTTCTCCCTGTGTGTCTGTGTCCTCTCCTCTTCTGCCTCTTATAAGGACACTTGTCATTGGATTTAGGACCTACCTAGATAATCCAGGATGATCTCATCTTGAGATCCTTAATTTAATTACATCTGCAAAGACTCTTTTCCAAATAAGGTCACAGTCACAGGTTCTGGGGGTTAGGGCTTGGATATATCTCTTTAAGGGCCACCAGTCAACCCAATATAAGCAGGGTAACCAGTTAGAGCGGTGATTATCATCTAGGGGGCAATCCTGCTCCTTTGGACACTTGGTGACACCTGGAGACATTTTTATTTGTTACAACGTGGGACCAGGTGTGGTGGGGATAGGGGTGTTATGGCATCTAGTGAGTAGAGGCTAGGGATACTGCTAAATGTTCTGCCATGTTCAGGACAGCCCCACACCACAGAGAATGACCTGGCCCCAACTGCAAGGGGGCTACAGTTTGGAAATTCTGGGATAGCTGAAAGGCCCAGTTAAGTTGGAATGGACTCTGCAGCCTGACAGACATCATTTGCTGGGTGACTTCTCCCAGGCTCTGTGCTTCACCTGTAAAAGGGAGTAAAACCATACAGACCTTGTAGGGCTGTTCTGAGCACACAAGCCTGGCACCTATGTTGACCTGAAAAATAAAACAGTTATTTTACCAGCAAAGATGGGTTTATGGGGAAATAGCATGGAATTGCAATTCAGGACAAGCAACCTACAGCGAAAACCATAGACAAGTCCAACAACAACAACGACAACAAAAAGGAGAGGAACGTTATTTTATAAAGAAAAAGGAGGGGACTTCCCTGGTGGCGCAGTGGTTAAGAATCCACCTGCCAATGCAGGGGACACGGGTTCGAGCCCTGGTCCGGGAATATCCCACATGCCGCGGAGCAACTAAGCCCGTGTGCCACAACTACTGAGCCTGCGCTCTAGAGCCCACGAGCCACAACTACTGACCCTGTGTGCCTAGAGCCTGTGCTCCTCAACAAGAGAAGCCACCGCAATGAGAAGCCCACCCATCGCAACGAAGAGTAGCCCCCACTCGCCGCAACTAGAGAAAGCCCGCACGCAGCAACGAAGACCCAACGCAGCCAAAAATAAATAAAAAGTTAAATTTAAAAAAAATGTACTTAAAAAGAAAAAGGAGGAAGTTGAGAGGCATTGTTTGGAAGGAAAATCCACTGGAGAAAAGTGAGTGTTCAGGGTGATGAGAGTTTCTCATTGGCTGAGTTCCTGGGGTAGTTGATTTCTTGTAGGAGATGCAATATACATCCTTTCTTTTGGTGCCTGTAATTGGTGATTCCTTCCTATTGATGATTCTTCTGCTGGGGCCTGTAATTGACAGTTCTTCCTGTAATTGACCTTGAGTAATACTGCATGAGAGCGCCCTCTCTGGCCTCCCAGCTCCATTTTTGTGAGGTTTCCCTTTATTTTCATACCTTGTAAACATCTTAGAAGAGTTCTCCACTGTTGAGATAATTTTGCTCTCAGTAATCTCTTGAATTCACAATAATTTGGGACTTCCCATGGTTCTGGCAGAGAGAGGAAAATCTAACCAGGAAATTTTAAACGGAATTGAAACCGCACACCTCAGATGGGACTCCAACCCACAATCTCTGGCAGATGGGACTTGAACCCACAATCTCCCAGCTGAAACTTCACGCCTGGTCTCAGGGCTTACTGAAGTTCCAGTTCTTGTGTCTTGGTGCAGAGAGAATTCAATGAGAGGCAAAATGATAGGTAAGAAGTGGGTTTTTTTTTTTTTTTTTTTTTTGGCTGCGCCAGTCTTTGTTGCGGCATCCATGTGGGATCTAGTTCCCCGACCAGGGATCGAACCCACGCCCCCTGCATTGGGAGTGCGGAGTCTTACCCACTGGACCACCAGGGAAGTCCCAAGAAGTGGATTTAATAGTATAGGACTCTTGTGAAGGATACAAGCAGGCAGGCAAGAGAGCTCTGCTGTCCTGAGAACAAAGGGGGCTACATCTTCCTAATCAAAGAAAAAGCAGGGAGGGAAGAAGACCCCCTTCTTCCTCATTCTTGGG
Source organism: Balaenoptera physalus (assembly GCF_965194825.1). Taxonomy (NCBI): domain Eukaryota; kingdom Metazoa; phylum Chordata; class Mammalia; order Artiodactyla; family Balaenopteridae; genus Balaenoptera; species Balaenoptera physalus. The sequence goes on along the minus strand of NC_138890.1, from coordinate 12,339,603 downwards.
TAGATGTCAAGGCTTACCTCATTAGCTGCTCCTTTAAGCTTGTGTGGTCTAACTGGGACTGTCATAGCGCTACTTAAATCATATGTATTGGGTTGGCCAAACAGTTCGTTCGGGTCTTTCCATAGCCTCTTACAGAAAAATCAGAACGAACTTTTTGGCCAACCCAATGTATTAGTAAAAAGGTGGTAACATATACTAAAATATGGTAATTCATCTCAGATTTCAGTGTAATGTCACCTTTCCCCTAGTTTCTTTCACCTTTCCCCCATATTCTTCTGTAAGCTACCTGCAGGTATGCCGTTTTTCAGGGCAGGTTATGTTACAGAGCTCACAAAGCCAAATGCAGGTCTTGTATCCATTTTTTCCATGGTAGGGGCCCAAGTAAGTCTGTTTAGTTTCAAAACGTTCTGATTGTTGTTTAGCTGCCAGATGACCTGGGCATTTCCTGGTTGGTGTCTAGTTGATGGTGATCTCCTGAAGTCCCTCTCTTATCTATCTTCCCCTAGTGGGATTTCTAGCTGTGTAAGTATCTTACTCTATCCCTATCAGAATGAAAGGCGGACCCATCAGGGATGGGCCCAGTCACAAAGCCTTGACAAGGTAGGTTAAACTCTTGAGGATGAGGATTTTGTGGTTTTCTTTTTCATTGTTTAAAGCCAATATTAAGTTTCTTTCTGTCTCTCACGTCTCCCTAGGTCCAGAAAAGTCCTCAAGACCTGGTGTTCTGGTTACCTACCGCTGTATAACAAATCACCCCAAACTGAGTGGCTTCATACAAGGCTAATCAACTATTTCTCAGGATCCCATGGGTTGCCTGTGAGACAGGCTGGGACCTGGGACCTGGGACCCTTTGCTGCAGTGCTTGCACCTGGACAACAGTCTCCTCAAGCAACAAGATATTAATATAAAGAAACTATAAGGGACTAAAAAGAACTGCTTGCACGCACAGTTGGGGCAAACTATGGACAACAAGATACAAAAAGATCAAACAACCCCAACTGCCACTTCTGAAGAGCTGGGAGCAAAAGCAGGGTACTGCGCATGCGCCCTGCACACAACCCCACCAGAGGGGTGGGCAAACAACCTAAGCCACCCCTCCGGCCCAGCCCCTGGACACACCCCTCCCCTCACCCCATATAAGGAACCAGCTCGGCCCCGCTTCAGCAAGCAAGCCAACGAGGGAAACTGTTACTTGTTCTGCAAGTAGGGGCCTGCAGCAGGGGCCCCAATAAAGCCTTGCCTGAACTTCTTGTCTGGCCTCTGATCAATTTCTATTGATTAAGGAGGCCAAGAACCCTGGTCGGTAACACCTGGGCGGTCCCTCTGCTGGTCTCACCTGGCACAGTCACTGTGCTACATTCTGTCAGTGGCTGGGCTGGAAGATCACATGTGTGGCAGTTGGTGCTAGCTGTTGGCTGGGCATCTAGCTCTCTTCCATGTGGCCTCTCAAACAATAGGCTAGAACGGGTCGCAGGCCAAATCCTGCTCACTGTGGGCTAAGAATGGTTTTTACATTTTTAAACGGTTGGAAACAAAATCGAAAGATTGATGTCTCACGACATATGAAAATCCTATGAAATTCAAATTTCAGTGTCTGTACATAGAGTTTTATTGGAGCCCAGACACATAAATGAATTTACATATTGTCTAGAGATGCTTTTGCACAATAAGAGAATTCAAAGTTGTAGCAGAGACTCTATGGCCTAAAATGTCAAAAACATTTACTCCCTGGCCCTTTACATAAAAAGTTTGCCAACCTCTGGGCTAGATCAGCTTCCTTACATGGGGGCGTCTGGAGGCCACATTCCAAAAGAGTGAAAGTGGGAGGTGAGAATAAGGCTTATCCTGCGAACTCACACCTTCCACCACATTCTGTCGGTCAAAGCAAGTTAGGAGCCAACCTGGCTTCAAAGAGAGGAGAACTATTTCCCAGCGCTTGGTGGGAGAGGGCTGCAAAATATTGTGACCATGATTCTCACCCTTACTCACCATGGAATCTTAAGGTGGGCTGTTCAGACAATTCAGGAGGGAGAAGGGAAGAAAAAAAAGTTTATTCTTATTAATTTCTAACTGTAATTTAGCATGTTTTCTCATGTCCTATCAAAGCAGATATTGGCCAGCTCTGTGACTTTGTCACCTGTGTAAATCAAAGATAATTTCACAGGACATCCTGGTCATGGCAGGCGGACACCTTGAAATACCATTTATGCTCACATCGACTTAGAACAGTTATTAATTAGTCGAGCCCTGTGATTTAGGATTACCGAATGCATTCATGAACAGGCACGTATCTTTTTACATCACAATTTAACAAAATATTTTCACACCAGTATGTCAGTCTGTTTTTTTAATGCCTTAGCAGCTGTCTGCTGAGACAGGCCCATGAGCAGCTGGTCCCCTGCCCTCAGAGGCAGCAAAGAATCAGGTCGAGGTTAGGCAGATTAGCGAGGTTCTAAACTGGCCTCCTAAGAATTCCTAATCCTGGGACAGCAGCCAGCCAGCGGGCTCAGGGTCACACAAGGTCCTTGCGCCCTGTCCCCAGCACCCAGCCAGGGTTGCCATGGCCTGCCTGTTCTCTGGCCGTGTCCTGATCCGAAACAACAGTGACCAGGATGAGCTGGACACAGAGGCTGAGCTCAGCCGCCGGCTGGAAAACCGACTGGTGCTGCTGTTCTTTGGTGCCGGCTCGTGCCCGAAGTGCCAGGCCTTTGCACCCATCCTCAGGGACTTCTTTGTGCAGCTCACGGATGAGTTCTACGTGTTGCGGGCAGCCCAGCTGGCCCTGGTGTACGTGTCCCAGGACTCGACAGAGGAGCAGCAGGACCTGTTCCTCAGGGACATGCCCAAGAAGTGGCTCTTCTTGCCCTTCGAGGATGACCTGAGGAGGTGAGGTGAGAGGAGAGGTCAGGGAGGGCTTCCTGGAGGAGGGGCTGTTTCTGCTGAAAGTGAAGTATTTGTTTACTGATGTATCTGTTCCATTTGAAGTTGATGAGCACCCTCTGTGGGCCAATCAGAACAGAGAACTGGGGGGGGAGGGGCGGGGGAGGGGTACATATGCCCATTTCCATCCAGCTCCCTGGGGAGTTTACAACCTGGGAAGGGGGAGCACAAATGTGAAACAAAGACTCAAACACTCAAATAAATACATAATAACGAACTGCAGTAGTTCCCAAGGACAAAGGGAGTACGTCATGTGGAAATATCATGGGGAGACCTTGCTGAGATTTGGGGGTCAGGGGATGCTTCCCAGAGGAAATGGCTTTAAAGAGAGACACCCCCCCCACACCCCCACCAAGGACAAGGAGGATAGGAGGGTAAAGAGTGAGGAAAGGGAAGGGTTTCCAGGCAGAGGACATAACCCAAAGGCTCGGAGGATTTCAGAGAAAGAACAGCCAATTCAGGGAACAGTAATACCAGGAGTAAGAAGGCAGCATGTGGAGCAGCGCCCCAAATGCCACCTAATGAGTGTGGATGTGATCCTCAGAGTAGCTGGGAGCCATGGAGGGCACTGGAGCTGAGAGAGAGAGGTGGTTGAGTTCAAGCTGTCCAAGGAGCTGCCCAATAAACAGTGTGATCGTTTATGGCTATTTGCAAACTTTCCCCTTTTCAACAGTGAGACTTTCATTCTTTTTATTTATTTATTTTATAAATTTATTTATATTTTATTTACTTATTTTTGGCTGTGTTGGGTTTTTCTGGCTGTGCGTGGGTTTTCTCTAGCTGCAGCGAGCAGGGAGCTACTCTTTGTTTTAGTGCCCGGGCTTCTCATCGCGGTGGCTTCTCTTGTGTTGGAGCACAGGCTCTAGGCGCGTGGGCTTCAGTAGTTGTGGCATGCAGGCTCAGTAGTTGTGGCTCGCGGGCTCTAGAGCACAGGCTCAGTAGTCGTGGCGCACGGGCTTAGCTGCTCCGCGGCATATGGAATCTTCTCGGACCAGGGCTTGAACCCGTGTCCCCTGCATTGGTAGGCAGATTCTTAACCACTGCGCCACCAGGGAAGTCCCTCATTCTTTTTAAACCCCAATTTTTCACTATGAAAAGTTTCCTGCAAGCCGTGTGGCATGGGCAAAGGAAAAAAAAAAGAAAAGAAAAATTTCAAAGATACCAAAAAGTTGGAAGGAGCACACAATGAAACCCTTGGGCATTTTTGCCATTTGCTTTATCTCCATGCACGTGGAGTTTGTGCTGAACCATTTCAAAGTGAGTTGCAGACTTTGTGACATTTTACTCATGTCATCAATTTTGTTACAAAACTTAGAAGTTTCTGGTCATGGAGACCTTCATCCCTACCCAACATTATCAGAGTTGGCACACTTGCTCACTCCCACAGCCTTCTGCAGCTGAGGAGGTGCTTTTCCCCAAATGGTGAACATTTCCCTCCCCTGGGGGAAGAAATGCCAGCTGTAAGGGCATCATAGCCAAACATTGACCTTGTTTGAGGCAGGGTCCTCTCAACAAAACCTTCACCCAGGCAAGTATCCAGACAGAGTGAGCGAGTCCCCATCCCCCACCCCTCCCACACACAGGGTTGCCAGATAAAATACAGGACACCAAGTTGAATATAAATTTCATGTAAACAATTAAGAAATTTGAGTATAACTATGTCCCACATAATGCAGGGACATACTTATAAAAAGTTATTTGTTGTTTACATGAAGTTCAAATTCATTCACACAGGGTGTCCTGTATTTCTAGTTGCTAAGTCTGGCAACCTACTCCTGTGGGATTTTGCAAGTATCAATACTGTGTGTCTCTGTATGGAGGCCTGGAAAAGGGCCACCCAAGAACCCCGTGGGTGGAAGTTAAGAATCATGGGTGATGGGCCCAGGCTGGTAGCCTACTTGACTCCATGATGACTGTGTGGGGTTTTGGCCTAGATGGGAGATTTGGTCTGGGGGGGGGGGGTCTCCTGTGGATGGCTTTTCACTGGCGCTCTCTCATACAGAAAACAAAATCAAAAACTCCTTACCATGGCCCTGCAGGGCCTTTATGATCAATGCTGCACTCCAATCTCCCTCTGACCTTCAGGCTTTTGCACCAGCTGTGCACTCTGCATGGGAAAACTTTCCCCAGTTCTCCCCTTCCTCTTCCTGCAGATTTCAGCTCCAGGGTCACCTCCTTAGAGAGATCCTCTCTGACCATAAGTCCTTTACCCAGTTTAGTATCTCTTTATGGAATCTGTCAGTATTTACTCATTCATCCCACACACATTTCCTGAGCATCTACTCTGTGCCCGGCACTGTTTCAGCACCGGGGACACTCGTGAATAGGGACAGAAATCCGTGCCCTAGTGAAGCAACTTTCTATTGTGGGAGAAAATGACAAACAGGAGAAATAAACTATGCAGTGTGTTGGATGCTGAGAGCCACGCATCAGCAGAGAGGAAGAGAGGCGTTGAGATTTAAGGTTAGGTGTCTGCAGCATACAGGGTCTTAATCCGCAGATGTCGGGGGAGAGTGCTCCAGGCAGAGGACATGGCCAGTGCAAAGGCCCTGTGGTGGGAGCATGTCTGGGGTGTTGGAGCCAAAGCCCGGAGGCCAGCGTGGCCTGGCCTGTTCTGGTTCCTGGGCATCCCCAGAGGCCGGCATGGGACAGTGCACACAGAAGGCGCTCAGTAAGTACTGGGAGGAGGGATGTGGGGCTCCTCAGCATAGGGTCAAGGACGAGGGTCCGACCGGACTGACCCGCCCGCCCCGCAGGGACCTCGGGCGCCGGTTCTCCGTGGAGCGCCTGCCGGCGGTCGTGGTGCTCAAGCCCAGTGGGGACGTGCTCACGCTCGACGCGGCCGACGAGATCCGGCGCCTGGGCCCTGCCTGCTTCGCCAACTGGCAAGAGGCGGCCGAGGTGCTGGACCGCAGCTTCCTGCTGCCAGAGGACCTGGAAGACCCCGCGCCGCGGAGCCTCACCGAACCACTGCGCCGCTGCAAGTACCGAGTGGACCCGGCTGCGCGGGGCGTACGAGGCCGGGGTAGAGGGGGTGGCCCCAGGCAGGAGGGCGGGGCCGAGGGCGGGGCCGTGGGGCTGTTCTGACCCCTGGAGGGGTGGACCGGACTGGGGGTTCTATGATGAAACCCCCAAGAGGAGGGCGGGGGCGGGGCCGGGGCGGAAGCGGGCTGTTCTGATCCCTTTGGTGGGAGAGAACAGAGAGGGGCGTGTCTATGAGGAATCCTTCCCCCTCCCTAGCGTGGGTGGGGCTAGGGGGGTGGGGGGTCTGTTCTGAACCCCCCGGTAGGAGAGAACAGACAGACAGGGGCGAGTCTGTGATAAGCCCTCATCCCCCACCACCACCTCCCGGTAGTGGGCGGGACCGGGGGGCTGTCCTGAGCCCCGAAGGTGGAAGGCTGACGGGTAGAGCAAGCAGAATCTCTGATGAGCCCCAGCGGGGCGGGAAGTGGGGGCGGGGTGAGGGGAGGGGACCGTTCTGAGTTCAGGCCAGGAGGAGGGAGGGGACGTAGCGTCAGGCCGGAGCCGCGGGCTGGGGAGGCGGTCTCTATTCTGAGCCCAGCCCGAGGAGCAGAGGGGCGGTGAGGGTGGAGCTGCTCTGAGCTCCCCGGATGCAGAGTAAAGGCCGAGAAGTGGGGAGCAGGAAGGGTCTTTTTGCGGCCCACCCTCCACACCTTCAGGATTGAGCGAGGGCGAGGGGCTGTGTAATGAGATAACGGGGGAGAAGCAGGGCGGGACCTGAGCTAGTTCGGACGCCGCCACCCCCGCCACAGGTGGAGGGTGAGACCTAGCGCAGCGCCGATGACGGAGGTTTCTATGTGAGGCCCCCCTCCACCCCCACCCCCCCGCCCAGGACCTGGCAGGCCCAGGACCTGTCTTGGTTCTCCAGCGGCATGTCTGAGCCTTCCAGGCCGGGGTGGTGAAGCAGGGAGACCTTTTCAAGGGCCTCTAGAAATATTTTTAAGACTTGGGGAGGTGGGGTGGTTACAGGTTCCCAAATGGGAAAATGCAAACTAAAATCAAATGATCGTTCTGAGAACGCTCGGCCCACCGTGCACTAAATGCCTTGTTCACATGCTTCATGCGCAAAACTACAGCAATCCTTTAACAACAGATTTGTAGTTTGCACGGGATGCGGTTCAATATTTGGTGCCGTGTGCGCTGGGTCCAGGACCTTCAGCGAGGGCTCAGAGTCTCCCTGTCCCTGGTGAACCCTGGGGATTCACGAGGGAGACAGCAGAATATAGAAATCAAAAACTCTAGTCTGGAGCCCCTTCCCGGCTGTGTGACTGTAGGACAGTCACCTCCCCTTTCTAAGCCTCCTTTCTTTCCTCTGGAAAATGACAATAAGACAAGGTCCTACCTGGCAGGTCAGCCAAGGACCCAGAGCCGAAGCTCGCTCCGCGCACGAACCTCTTCATTTTGCCTCTCGCGCCGCCTGGCGGCGATATCGGGAGGTGCGTCCTCGGGGCGGGGCCAAACATGCAAATGAGGTGCAATCCACACCTGTTCCCAGTCTCCGGAAAGGGTGTGCTAGGCGGGCGGTGCGACTCCGGGATTTGGGAGGCCCTAGAGGCCTAGGGACTGGACAAGTGCCTCATTTCTTGCTCACCCCTAACCCCCAATCTCCAGGTGAGGAAATTGAGGCTCAGGTCGGTGATGCCACCTGCTCTGGTTCCAGACACATCTTGCCCTTCGTGGACCTTAATTAGGCCTATCTGTGAAATGGTTGTGTTAAACCCTGTGTGGTAATGGCTCTTAAATTCTTAGGTCGCTGGCTCACCGACAGCCTTTAAAAGAAGTTAAAAAACATCCTTCCCGAGAGCAAACCACAGGACACACAACCCATCAATATCTTTACTATTATTTCAGCCAGCACGGAATGAGAGTGGCCAAGTTTTGCCACCTGGGCAGTGAGGTAGGGAAGTCCACTCCCTGTCCTGTCGGGCTGTGTGATGTGGACAGGTCACTGGCCCTCTCTGAGTCTCCCTACTGGTAGATAGGGATCAAACCTCCCATCCCCATCTCTACTCCCGCTTGTCACAGCTAAGGTGAGGAAGGGACAGCTTGGCGCCTGGCCAAGGCAGACAAGATCACTCTCAGAGTGTCACCTACAGAGTGTTGCCAACTTGCAGGGTTAAATTTCCAAATTGAAGCCAGACACCTCCAAACCAGAGTCACCCCCATATTCAAAGGGGGTGTCAGGTCTTGGTATCTGTGACACTACCCCCCAGCTTCCATCAAATAATTGTGACGTCTAAGAGAGGGCTGTAATGACCTTTGGCCATTGCATGGAATTGTCCCTTTATTTGGCTGGTTTAGCGTGTGTTTTCACCTCCTCCCCAGAAGGGCAAGCTGGACCTGCCTGTGTCACCACTGGGTCCCCAGAGCCAGGGGGGCACGGGTCCTCATCAATGTTTGTCGAATGAATAAATGCCACTATCTTACATCTGTGTATCCCCAACACCCAGAACAGAGCAAGAACTCTGTTCCAAACGAATCACTGAGTCCCAGCTATCCCAATGTGAGACTTTTTCTTACCTGTAAAACGTGGAAAATTCACTCTAACTTTGGCGATGATGAAAAAGGCTGGGTGTGTTGGACCAAAGCCTAGTGAATAAATGAATGAATGAACTGATTCCTGTTACAGATGAGGAAGCCCAGAGAGGTTAAGGGATTTACCCAAAGCCACACAGCAAAGGAAGAAGCCACCTGTTGCTGAAGGGTCACCCTGTTCTCTCCCCTGGGGTCATTTTACCCATCAGGCACTGGGCTGAGGGCTCAAGGCCCACAAACGTTTCCCAGAAGACCCCAAAATTTCGAAATCTGAAAAAAAAATGACTCCCCAAATTAGAGAAGAGACCTGGAAATTCAAAACCAGTGGGATCTATAACATTTCTGTGAAGCAATATAAAGCAGTGGGTGGGAGCCAGGCTGTCTGTGTTTGCTGTGTGACCTAGGGAGTTACTCAACCCCTCTGTGTCTCAGTTTCCTCATCTGTAAAGCCTAGGTGATGACTATGCTGTCTTTCAGGTCCAAATGCATTAAGACAGAGCCCTGCTTGCAGGAGGCCATGTCGACCTCATTCACTCTTATATTCTGGATCTATCAGGAATGCGTTAACTTTGAAACCATTTTCAGTTTTGATATTTCAAACTTTGCAAGAATTACAGAGCAGGAGTACAAAGCGATCCGTTCACTCATGCGTGCAACAAGCATTTATTAAGAGCCTACTGTGTGCGAGGTGCAGACCCAGACACAAAGGGGACACAGCAGTGGACACTTGAAGCAGACATTCTGCGGTCTGGAGCAGCCACCCCTCCCCCACTACCGGTCCACACATAGTGGGAAAATGCACATGGTGCGATGCCAGAGATGCACAGTGCTACAGGAAAGCAAGAAGACAAACAATCTAAATGAGCAAAGGATATGAAGAGACATATCTCCAAAGAAGATGCACAAATAGCCAACAAGGGCATGAAAAGACACCCTACTTCAGTGGTTATTATGGAAATGCAAATCGAAATTGCAATGAGATACCCATTCACACCCTGTAGAATGGTTATAAAAAACAAAAACAAAAACAGAAAATAACAAGTGTTGGAAGGGAAATGAAGAAATTGGAACCCTGGTGCACTACTGGTGGGAATGTAAAATGGTGCAACTGCTGTGGAAAATAGGCAGTTCCCCAATAAGTTAAATATAGAGTTACCATATAACCCAGCCATTCCACTCTAGGTACAGACCCAAAAGAAATGAAAACAGGACTCAAACAAATCGTTGTATGTGCATGTTCATAGCAGCACTATTCACAATCGACAAAAGGTGGAAACAACCCAAATGTCCATCAACAGATGAATGAGTAAAGTAAATGTGGTCCACCCATACAATGGAATGTTATTCAGCCATAAAAAGGAATGAAGCATGGGCATATATACACTACCAAACAAAATAGATAGCTAGTGGGAAGCAGCCGCATAGCACAGGGAGATCAGCTCGGTGCTTTGTGACCACTTAGAGGGGTGCGATAGGGAGGGTGGGAGGGAGGGAGATGCAAGAGGGAAGGGGATATTTGTATATGTATAACTGATTCACTTTGTTATAAAGCAGAAACTGACACACCATTGTAAAGCAATTATACTCTAATAAAGATGTTTAAAAAAAAAAAAAGGAATGAAGCACTGACACGTGCTACAACATGGATGAGCCTTAAAAACCTTATGCTCAGGGAAAGAAGCCAGACACAACAGGCCACATATTGTCTGGTTTTGTTTATATGAAATGTCCAGAAAAGACAAATCCTTAGAGACAGAAAGTAGATTGATTTGTGGTTACCAGGGGCAGAGAGGGGGGAGTGGGAAGTGACTGCTAATGGGGGAGGTGGGGGGAATGGAAATTCCAGAACTAGGTAGAGGTGATGGTTGCACAACGTTGTGTATGTACTAAATACCACTGAATTGTTCACTTTCTAATGGTTAATTTTATGTCATGTAAATTTCACCTCAATTTTTAAAACTTAAAAATAAATAATATCCCCCAAAATGTGTCGTGGGAAGAACAAAGGCTAGCAGCGAAGGACAGGTGTGCTGCTTGGGGAGGGGATGCAGGAGGACCTCTCTGAGGTGGCTGACGTTTCTGAAAAGCCTTGAAAGAAGGTGAGCAGAGGGGACATTCCAGCCAATTGCCGGATCCGCGGGTAGAGACCACATATCAGAGCGAATTATTTAAAAATTCGTTCAAGTTTCTTTTCTTTCTTAAAAGACAGCAATGAAACAGGTGCTTGGGGCAGCGGGAGGGGAAAATGGGGGTACTTGAATGAGTTTACGGATCTGTGAGGCTCTCTGGATCCCGCCACTGCACCCTTATCCCACGTGGGACCGCCTCCGCCCCTTCTTCGCCCCGCCCCTCGCCGGCCACGCCCCTCCAGAACTCTGAGGCCAAGAGCTGTCGCTCACAGAGAAAGAAAAGACTCTGTCTCAAGTTTTCCCAGAGCTTTCTTGTCCTCACCGCGACTGGCATCCCGAGCCCTCTGCGGCCCCGACAATATTCAGAAACAACCCCTCTGCGACCCCACCCCCTCTGGACCGCCGAGGGCCCTCGGACGCCCCTCAACTCCCCTGCCCCCTAAAATCTCTTTGATTCCTCAACTGTCCCCTAGGCCCGCAGGACCCCTCCATGGCCAGGTCGTACGGCGGCCGGGTGCTGGCCGCGATGATCCTTTTGGGCATCCCCGCGGCCGTGCTGGCGGCGCTGGGCGCGCAGCTGCTGTTCCAGCTGCAGGCGGGCCGCGCGGAACTTCGAGGACCGCGAATCGATGGGCTGGGCCCGGAGCTGGGCGCCGGCCCTGGGCTGCCGGAGGACGCGGCCGGAGCGCTGCTGCCGCTGGCAGCCGCGCTCGCCGCGCTCGCCCTGGTGCTGGGTCTCACCTGCCTGCTTCTCGCCGCGCTCTGCGGCCACCTGGGCGCCGAGATGGCGCGGGGACCGGGCCCCGGCAGGTAGGAGGACCGGCCCCTCTACGCGGCTGGGGGCTGGACAAGCCCGGGGGAGCCGCTGCCCTTCTCTGGGCCTCAGGTTGGGGGAGAGCTTTCCTTCCTCACCCCCTCCATCCATCTTTCCCTTCCTCCTTTCTTCCATCCCTCCCTCCCTCTCTCTCTCTCCTTCTCTCCATCCATCCCTCCCTCCATCCTATATTTGTTGAAAATTTACAGCAGGTACAACTACAGCTGGGACCCCCTTTTCAAAGATGTGGAAACAGGCTCAGAGAGGGCCTGGGGTCAGTTAGCCCCAGTGTTGATAGTGTTTGTCATTTATGGAACCTAAGCTCTAGGTGCCCCCCACTTAATGTGGATTAACACAGTGAAGCCCCCTGGGTGGCTGGTGCTGTTATTATCTCCCTTTTTAACAGTGTGTTAAAAAGAGTCTGCTCTCTCTAGGCTGCCAGGATTGGAAGGGGGTGGGCTGGATTTGAACTTGAATCTGGTAGAGCCAGAACATGTGCCCTGGCCCTGGGTGGGGTTCCTTGTCAGGCACCTGAGCTCGGAGATATGGGCACTGGACAGGGTGGCCGGGGGGTGCATGTGGAGTGAGGAACCTTCCTTGAGCCAAGGACTTGGCTGTCCCATATCTGAGTGTTTCCTTCCAGGACGCTGGGGGAGGGGAGCTGGGATCCTTGTCCAGGATTCCATGGATTTGAGCGGATGGGAAATTCCACCATTTGATCCCATCCAAACTGTGCACCCTCCATCTGATAGTTCAAGGGGTGCTGAAAAGCATGCGTTCTGCCAGTTGACAAATATGTGTTGGGCACCTGCCGGGGGCTGAGCCCGGCATTGGGTATTGGCGACCCAGCAGGAACCAGGAGGACCTGGACCCACCTTCATGGGGACACAGATAATGAAGATACAAAACAGATCAGTAATGTCAAATGATGATGAATGCCGGAAATGGATGAAAATGGGGTGATGTGGGGCAGGAGGACAGGGTGGGGAATGAGATGGGACCATCAGGGGAGGCCTGTGTTGAGACTTGAATGAGGAAAGGAGGCAGAAGATCTGGGGGACTGTGATCCAGGCAGAGGGAACAGCATGTGCAAAGGCCCTGGAGCAGGAATGAGCTTAGGGTGTTAGAAGGTGATAGAGGTGATTGGCGTGGCTGGAGGGTACATGAGGAAGATGAGGGCCAGGAAGTGAGAGGTACTGGATTTTTTTTTTTTTTCCGCATCCTGTGGCATGCGTGCTCTTAGTTCCCCAACCAGGGATTGAACTTGCCCCCACCCCCTGCAGTGGAAGCACAGAGTCTTAACCACTGGACAACCAAGGAAGTCCAAGAGGTACTGGATTATACAGCGCTTCCTGTGCTGTGGTGAAGACCTTGGGTTTACTCTGACTGAGAGAGTTGTGAGCCAGGAGGGATGTGATCTGACTTAAGTTTGAAAGAACCCACTCTGGCCACTGTGCAGAAAAGGGGTCAGGAGGGGAGTTGGAAGGCAGACCAGGGAGGAGGCCATTTCCATGGTATTGGTGGGAGGTGAGTGATGATGGAAGCTCTCAGAGCTTCCTTTTCCTGATCTCACAGGACTGGAGAAGGGCATGCACACAGCGGAAGCACTTAGCATGGGGCTGGGCTCAAAACTAAGTCCTCAATCCATGTCAGCTCTTGGGAATCTCTGTTTCTATTGTCACTGATAACAAATTAGCCTCAGTTTTCTCACCCCCAAATAAGCTTATGGTCTTTAAAATAATGGAGGTCAGATGTTTAGCAAGTGTCCGTACACAATAGCTGCTTCATTAGTGTCGGATGTTCGAATGGACTGATGTATATGGATGGGTTTCGGGGGAGGGGAATGGAATGGATAGTGACTGTGGATGGATGAATGGACAGATGGTTGGTTTGCTCGATGGATGGTGACTGGGAGATAGACGATGGATGGATGGGTGGGGGGGATGGATGGATGGATGGATGGATGGATGGATGGATGGATGAATGGCAGATGACAAATGGATGAATGGATAATGACGGATGTTTAAATAAATGGGTGGATGGATGAACAAAGCATGATTAAATGGATGGATGGCTGTATGGTTGAATAATCTATGGGGATGGATGGATGGCAAAGGATGAATGAGTGGGGGGATAGATGAGTGGATGGCTAGGTCCTCACATAGATCTCCAGTTCCCCAAAGCTGAACCACTCCCCCTACCTCTCCTCCCCAGCCTTATTCCACCAGCTCTGCCTCCTGAGCCCATTTTCTTCCTGCCCCCCTCCCTGCCAGGTCTGACTGGTTTCTCTATGACTGCCGCCTCCTCAGACATGTGGCCCTCGGCCTCTTCTGTTGTGGGGTCTCCGTCTACTTAGCAGGTATGTGCTCAGGATAGAACATGGGGTGTAGGGCCCTGGGTTGGGGTGACCAGGGGTAATAGCCCCACAACTGGGGTCAGCTCCAGAGGCAGCCTGCCTGTTTCACTCTTGGCTCTGACACTTTAGCCCATGGCTGGCATCTGATCCCAGTGGGGATTCCATAAATGGCAGTTGTCTTCATAACACTTCTGATTCATCAGCTTTCTACATTTGGTTTGAACAAAACTTTCCAAGTCCTTGGTGGTTTCTGGAGATAGTGTTTCATAGGTTGGCCTTAGCAAAAACTGTTTTGGTCACAAATATCTGAATCCAGCTCAAGAAGGGCTTAAGGAAAAAAATACGCTTCATAAACCAGATATGCAATTTTAAATCCCAAAACATGAAGCAGAGTAAAAACTAATAACCTGAGTGCCAGAAGGACACACTGCACTGTCTTTCCTTCCCCGACTTATAACTTTTCTTTGATCAACATTCTTTCACCCACACATGCTGGTAAAGGAATCAAATCATCACCTTTCTTAAAGAGACTCCTGACATCTTGTATTTTGTTCTAATCTTGAAAAATATGTTGCTGGTGCTGGAGACTCAGCGCTGAATCATACCTAGATCCTTGGCAGCCCTATAAACAACCTGTTTCACTGGAAGAAAAAAAAATCAGCTGACTGAAAAACAAGGGATTTGCTATTACTATTTTTCCTTAGTACCACAATAGAGAAAGAGAAGTTTACAAGATATATTTAAAAGATTTATTTATGAGATATGAGCCTAGGGTTCATTGTGGGAATTTGTATGTACAGTGCAGCGAACTCTGCATAACTCTTGTTGTTTGACTTCATAAAATGCTCTGGATTTTATTAAGTGTGGAACTTCCCTGGCGATCCAAAGGTTAAGACTCTGCGCTTCCACTGCAGGGGGCGTGGGTTCATCCCTGGTCAGGGAACTAAGAACTAAGATCCCACGTGTCACGTGGCCAAAAACAAACAAAACAAACAAACAAACAAAAATGCTCTGGATGTGGGTTTTTTAAAAAGGAGAGTGGATGGAGTGACTCGTGTATCTGAAAAGATCAGGGGTCACTGGCCTCAGGTGTGGCTGGATCCAGGCACTCAAATGAGGTCTTCAGAAATGCTTCTCACTTCATCTCATCACCTGCCGTGCCCTGAGAAAGATGCCTGTCTCTGTAAGCGCTTTCAACACAATACCTATGATCTCAAGCCTTTTCATAAGCCAACAAAAATGTTGGAGACTTGGAGAATAAAATATTCTTATTCTAAAATACAAGAAAACTCACAAAGGGCAATAAAAGGTAACTATGTCAGCCTCATTAAGCATTAAATTAAGAATTTGTTCAGCTCCCATTTAGATTCTTTTTGAGGATAGGTGACCTCACTCAGCAAGAATTCCTGAGCATGTCCAGCCAATCATTCATTCATTGCTAACCAGAGCCAAAATAATAGTTATAAAGATCTTTCAAAAATGTTTAGAGCAGGGACTTCCCTGGTGGTCCAGTGGCTAAGACTCCATGCTCCCAATACAGGGGCCCTGGGTTCGATCCCTGGTCAGGGAACTAGATCCCACATGCTGCAACTAAGAGTTCACATGCCGCAACTAAGACTCAGCACAGCCAAATAAATACATAAATAAAAATATTAAAAAAAAATTTTTTTAGAGCAAAAAAAGTCCTTGGCCTCACCTTAATATGTCAGACATGATGCATTGTGGCATCTTCAAAAGCAAGAGTACAGAGCTGGAGAAAGCATTAAAACAGCCCACAAAGTGCCAAGAAGTCTTCCATCAGCTCTGGGCTTCTCTCCTACCAATTCCCTAATGGCTGCAGTTAGAAAATAACCCTGTCCTCATAGGCCAAGCAAAGGTCCCAGGGCTGACTCTGATTGGCTGAGCTTGGGTCATGTGATAGCCATGCACCAATCACTATAATCAGGGGAAGCAGTGCTCTGATTGGCCTAGGACCATACATGTCACTGATGCCAGAGTGGTGGGTCAGTCCTTCTAGACCAGTGACCAGGGTAGGGGTAGGGACTGGACCAGCACTTCTCAATGGGGGCTGATTCTGCCCCTGAGGGAACATTTGGCAATCAACATCTGGAGACATTTTTGGTTGTCACGATAGGGCAGGGGGAGGGTACTAGTGGTATCTGGTGGATAGAAGCTGCTAAATGTCCTACAGTGCACAGGACAGTTCCCACCAAAAAGAATGGTGGTGCCAACTGGACATCGGACAGGGCAACAGAGAACCAGTACAGGTCCTCAAGGCCAGGTCGCCAACTGTCTTTTTTGTTTTTTAAGATTTATTTTTTTTAATTTATTTATTTATTTTGGCTGCGCTGGGTCTTAGTTGTGGCATGTGGGATCTTTTTAGTTGCGGCATGAGGGATTTTTAGTTGCGGCTCCTTAGTTGTGGGATGCATGTGGAATCTAGTTCCCTGACCAGAGGTGCAACCCAGGTCCTCTGCATTGGGAGGGCGGAGTCTTACCCACCGGACCACCAGGGAAGTCCCCGCCAACTGTCTTGTTGCTCAGATCAGCAAACTGAGGCCAGAGAGAGACTGTGATTCACTCAAGGTCAATCACAGGAATTCAGAAAGCCTGAGATCTGAGTTGTTTCAATCGTGAAGTACACATAACACACAATTTACCATTTTATAGTAAAACAGATGTGATGATGATGTATTTGTCGGGTGTGAAAGGGTTCGATGATTTAGTCTATGTGCCTATCATAATGTACAATTTTCTATAACTGCTCTCCATTTGGGGGAGCTCTCCCAGGGGTTGGAGAACAAACATTGAATAAGAGCCGTTTCCTTCCCCAGCACTGTCCATCTACTCCCTGCTTCTCTTCGAGATCGAGACGGGTGCAGCAGCTGCCTCCATCCTTGGCTTGGGTGCTCTGGTCCTGGTGGCGGCGCTGACCCACACCCTACTCCGGGCCGCCCGGGCCACCCGCCGTGGCCTCCATGAGCTGTCCCCACCGCACTTTGAAGACGACCCTGTCTGCCCTGCTGAAGTCGCCAAGGCCAGCCCCAGGGCTCAGCCCCAGCAGGGTACCCATCACTGGACCCCCTACTCATCCTGCCCAAAACCTGGGGACTCCCTCAGATCCATGGTTACTGCCACAGCACCTGCAGCCATAGGGGGAGGCCGGGAGGGCAGCCTGCCTGCATCTCGCATGCACCGGACACTGTCTGCCACTGAGGGGCACTGGGAAGAGGTCACGCATGAGATGCGCAGCATCCTGAGCCACAGGCCAGGGGGTTCGGGGAAGGACTCCACTCTGGTGTGAGCCCAAAGATCAAGGATAGAGACCTAGTGTCAGACAGCAGGAAGAGGACTCTTGTAGAGATAGCTCCAGGCTCAACCACAGTAGCAGTATAACTTGGTTTCTCTCTCAGTTCACAGCATCCCTGACTTGTGTCCTCAAGGTTGCCTCATGGCACAAAATGGCTGCCAGGGCTCCAACCTTTACCTCCTCACTCAGAGAGAAAGGCAGAGGCCAGGACTTCTCAGGAGATTTTGGAAGTTTTCCTGGGAGGCCTTGGGACACTTCTGCTTATACCCCATTGGCCAGAACAGAGTCATGTGGTCACACTTCAATACAGAGGAGACAAGGAAATGTAGCTGCCCAGAATGAATAAGATTCTGTTATAGGCAGGAGGGGAGGGGAGAGCTCAGGCAACGTTTCTCTAAACATCTCCGTCCATTTTACAGATGAGGAAACCGAGGCCCAGAGAGGGGCAGTGGCTCACCAAGGGTCCCACGGCCAGTATTGAGCATCAGAGCCAGGATTCGAACCCGGGTCCTGTAACCCCCATGCTGCTGATAGTGCAAGTCTCAGACTCTGCGACTCCTTCCGGGCTGTGAGCATTTGAAACCTGTGTGTGCGGAGCTCAGAGCAGCCCAGGGCCATGGGCGCACCTGGAGGCCTGGACCCAGACTCCTGGCTGTGGGCCTGTGGCTGAGGGCTTCACCGCTCTGTGTCTCAGTTTCCTGGTCTGTAAAATGGATGGAGGCGGTCCCTCTTCCTAAGCCTCCTGTGAGACTCCGTGTGAGCCATTCCGGGGGCCTGTGCATAGCAGGTCCTCAAGGCTTGTCAACCTGTGCTTCTGTCAGTCGGGGTGCCTGGTGGCAGGAAAAGGTGGGTTGAAGGCCAGTTTCTGGGACTCTTGGAACTGACAGGGCTTGGAGTGGATAACTCAGAGCCTCAGGGGGTCTCTGGAGGCCCTGGCCCCACCCCCGTCCTGCACAACCTGAAAATAAACTCCATGTCACTATTTCCATGTCATCTGAGCCATATCCAAACATGTTGCGTGGCCAAGTGCAGACCCAGGATGAGGGGTAGAGTGAAAGGAGTGGGGGTGGAAAGGGCAGGAGTCAGGGGACAGAGAGTGTGCCCCTTGTAGAGCCAAGTCTGGGGCCCATGCCCCACAAATCTTCATGCATATACATTTCACAGGGTGTGGGGATGGCCTGGTCCCTGCCCTAACCCCAAATGGACAAATGTCCCCAGCAGTCTCCCAACCTGTCCCTTCCTGGGCCACACAGGGACTCAGGGGCGGAGGAAGCTCAGCCACACAGTGGCTTGAAGTCCCCCAGGACCCATCTCCATGGGCAGAGAGGTGGCAGCACCCAGCAGGGAGGCTGGTCCCCAAACCTGACCTTGGGTAAGGATTCTGATGATCAGGTACAGAGTTGGGTGGCCCATTGGCCTGGATCACCTCCTTCCTGAGCCCCTGGGAGGCTGCACAGACCTCCTCCTCCCATATGGCACCTGTCACAGGGGTTGCCCAGGAAGCACAGGCTCTCGGTGAGCATGAAAATATCAGTGAAGAGGATCAAGTCAGAATGAATATCGTGTCACATGCCTAGGACTGCAGACACACACCAGGCACTTCTGGCTTTAGTTAATCCTTAGGACAACCCCACTCACAGATGGGCAAACTGAGGCCAGAAAAGCAAGGCCACTCATGTGAGAACACACGGCGGTGGTGATGGCTGGAACCTCGTAACCCTGTCACGTAGGACACCAGGACATATAGCGAGTGCCCGGGAAACACTGGAGACTCAGGTTTCTGAGAACTCTCTGGAATGGGGGAGGCCCTGGGGACTCTTGAGTGTGGGCAAGAGAGTTGAGGAGGAAGGACCCAAGCTGGCTGTGTGCGAGCAGTACCTGGTGGACTGGTCAGGAGAATTAGAAACTAGACCTCTAGGCCTAATCTTCAAGGCCAGGACTAGGGTGCGGGTACAAAATTTAAGGAGGCTCAAAAGAATTGAAAACAAGGGTTCAGACAAATCCTTGTACACGTGCGTTCATAGCAGCGCTAGTCACAATCACCACAAGGTGGAAACAACCCAAATGTCCATTGATAGATGAATGAATAAACAAAAAGTGATCCATCCATACAGTGGAATATTACTCAGCCATAAAAAGGAAGGAAGCTCTGACACGTGCTACAGCATGGATGAACCCTGAAAACATGATGCTGATTGAAAGAAGCCAGACGCAAAGGCCACATAGTGTACGATCCCATTTATATGAAATGTCCAGAACAGGCAAATCTATAGAGATATAAAGTAGATTAGTGGTTGCCAGGGGCTGGGGGAGGGGGAACGGGGAGTAATGGCTAATAGGGATGAGGTTTCCTTTGGGGTGATGGAAATGTTCTAGAACTAGATAGAGGTGATGGTTGCACATCGTCCATGCACTAAATGCCACTGAACTGTACATTTTTAATTGGTGAATTTCATGTTATGTGAATTTCACCTCAACTTAAAAAAAAAAAAGAAAATTTAAGGAGGCACTCACTCTCAGGTTCCTTCACGTGCAGGTGGGCCCCAAGTTTGAAGTGAGCACCTCCTTAAATGTGGGCCCTACGTGCTCACTAGCCTCATCCCAGTCTGATCGCTGCACACCCCCCCTGGGACCAAGAACTGGAGCCCTGGAAAGTCTGCAAGGTTACAACGTGGGAGGCGGGCTGGAAGTGCTGCCCACAGTCCCTGCTGAAACCTGGCCCTGTTGTCGACACCGCCCTGGATGGGGTGCTGAGCACCTTTGTATTCTGATCAGAATCTGGCGAGCAGGGAAGAGGCTGGTCCTAGGGCTGGAGCCAAACGCTCTGGTTGCTCCCTGTCCTGGGCACCTGATGAGGGTTTTGTGTTCCAAGAGGCAGCTTGGACAGACCTGGCTCAGGGAGCAGTCATGCGACCTGCACTTCAGTTTCTTTCTTCATAAAATAGGGCTAATCCCCCAACCCCATCATAGTACAGCTGTGAGGACCAAATCGGAAAGAGTTTCAGTGACTCCGTTAGCTCCACGGGCCTCACCAACACAAGTAGCTGTCGGCATCCTGGTACCTTTTGAGGCGTAAACACATCTGTTAAAGATGTTGCCTTGGGGACTTCCCTCGTGGTCCAGTGGTTCAGAATGTACTTTCCAATGCAGGGGACCCAGGTTTGATCCCTGGTCGGGGAACTAAGATCCCATATGCCGTGGGGCAACTAAGCCCATGCGCCACAACTACTGAGCCCGCACGCTGCAACGAAGAGCCAGTGCACTGCAACGAAAGATCCCACATACCACAATGAAGATCCCGCATGCCACAACTAAGACCCGACACAACCTAATTAATTAATTAATTAATTATAAAAAAGATGTTGCCTTGGTTTGGGGTCATCAGAACCAAAGGCTGAGATGATTGCCAAGATGTTGTTCACCTGGGAAGTGACCCCAGGAAGCCCCGGAACCCTGCAGGGGCCAATGAGCAGATGGTGCTAAGGGCAACGGGGGCTCCATCCCCCTGGGGACCCCAGGGAGACAGCATAGAGCACACATGGCAGCTGGTCCCAGCCCAGGGGCGAGGGGGCTGGGATATTTATTCTATTTCCATCAGGCATTAGCTGAGAGCTGTGCCCAGAGGGACTGACCCCTCACACTTCTAGCCTTCCCTGTGCACCAGCTAGACACGCTCCTCTGGTCACAGGAGGCCCCAGGCAGGGTCACAGGTACTTGCTGTGGAGGGGAGGGAGGCACAGATAGCATCTGCTCCAGCTTCATGGCATTTTTGCAACAGCAGGCATAAATGGGATATTGAAAGCACTTAACTGTGCTATTTGTGGTTGAGAAGAGCTGTTGGTTTTTGGATGCCCGCCATGTGCCAACACCCTGCTTAACTCACACGAGGGTCACCACTGTTGCCCCCTCATCACACCCACTGGTCTCCCTCCTTTACTTCTGCAGGTAAAATCTTCTGAAAGTGGCAGATGGAGTTGGGGTCCTCTGTGCTGGTGACATTTAGAACAGAAGGTCAGATGCCACCTTGAGGGAGATTGCTCAGAGCAAACAAGGGGCCCGTTTCCCCCAGAGAACACTTTATTTAAAACACTTTAAGGGTTTCCTTGGTGGCGCAGTGGTTAAGAATCCACCTGCCAGTGCAGGGGACACGGGTTCAAGCCCTGGGCGGGGAAGATTCCACATGCTGCGGAGCAACTAAGCCCGTGCCCCACGACCACTGAACCTGTGCTCTAGAGCCCACGAGCCACAACTACTGAGCCCACGTGCCACAACTACTGAAGCCCGCCCGCTCTAGGGCCTGTGCTCCACAACAAAGAGAAGCCACTGCAATGAGAAGCCTGAGCACCACAACAGAGAGTAGCCCCCGCTCGCCACAACTAGAGAAAGCCCACGCGCAGCAACGAAGACCCGATGCAGCCAAATATAAATAAATAAATTTATAAAAAGAAAAATAAAAAAGATTCAACCAGGGTAGGATCTGCTTTCAAGCTCACTTTGTGGTTGTTGGCACGATTCAATTCCCTATGAGCTGTGGAACTGAAGTCCTTGGTTCTTTGCTGGCTGTTGGCCAGAGGCTGCCCTCAGTTCTGTGACATGTGGGCCTCTTTATAGGGCAGTGTGCCTCAGTGTAGCCAACAAGATGGAAGTCTTGTATTTTAAACCTACTCACAGAAGTGAAGTCCCATCACCCTTACTGTATTCCATTGGTGAGAGGTGAGTCTACACCAGATCCAGCCTGCCCTCAAGCGGAGGATTACACAGGCCTGAACACCAGGTTACCAAGACAAAATGTTCCCAAAGGGAACCATCTCAGAAACTACTTAATGTCTTGTAAATTCCCTGTGGGCTCTTCCCAATGACAAATAAAAAGGGCAGGTGGATAAGGAAGATGAGAAAGGGGTGTTTTCTATACAGCATGCGTCAGCTTTTCCAGTTCAGATTTCTAAGCTAGCAAGAGTGTACATGATACCTAAGAAATTCAAACTGGTGAGACAAATGGTCAAAATTAACAAAACTGACAATGCCAAGTGTTGGTGAAGACATGGAGCCACTGGAACTCTCATTTGCTGTGGGTGGGAGGGTAAATTGGTGCAACAGTCTTAGAAGTCTGCTTGGCCGTATCTGCTTAAGGTGAAGATAGGCCTCCCTTACCACTTAGAATTTCCACTCAGGGTATTTACCCAACAAGAATGAGTGTGTATTCATCAATCAGGCTCCCTGACTTCAGACTATACTACAAAGCTACAGTAATCAAGACAGTATGGTACTGGCACAAAAACAGAAATATAGATCAATGGAACAGGATAGAAAGCCCAGAGGTAAACCCACGCACATATGGTCACCTAATCTTTGATAAAAGAGGCAAGAATATACAGTGGAGAAAAGACAGCCTCTTCAATAAGTGGTGCTGGGAAAACTGGGCAGCTACATGTAAAAGAATGAAATTAGAACACTCCCTAACACCATACACAAAAATAAACTCAGAATGGATTAAAGACCTAAATGTAAGGCCAGACACTATCAAACTCTTAGAGGAAAACATAGGCAGAACACTCTATGACATACATCACAGCAAGATCCTTTTTGACCCACCTCCTAGAGAAATGGAAATAAAAACAAAAATAAACAAATGGGACCTAATGAAACTTAAAAGCTTTTGCACAGCAAAGGAAACCATAAACAAGATCAAAAGACAACCCTCAGAATGGGAGAAAATATTTGCAAATGAAGCAAATGACAAAGGATTAATCTCCAAAATTTACAAGCAGCTCATGCAGCTCAATATCAAAAAAACAAACAACCCAATCCAAAAATGGGCAGAAGACCTAAAGAGACATTTCTCCAAAGAAGATATACAGATTGCCAACAAACACATGAAAGAATGCTCAACATCATTAAGCATTAGAGAAATGCAAATCAAAACTACAATGAGATATCATCTCACACCGGTCAGAATGGCCACCATCAAAAAATCTACAAACAATAAATGCTGGAGAGGGTGTGGAGAAAAGGGAACGCTCTTGCACTGTTGGTGGGAATGTAAATTGATACAGCCACTATGGAGAACAGTATGGCGGTTCCTTAAAAAACTAAAAATAGAACTACCATACGACGCAGCAATCCCACTACTGGGCATATACCTTGAGAAAACCATAATTCAAAAAGAGTCATGTACCACAATGTTCATTGCAGCTCTATTTACAATAGCCAGGACATGGCAGCAACCTAAGTGTCCATCAACAGATGAATGGATAAAGAAGATGTGGCACATATATATAATGGAATATTACTCAGCCATAAGATGAAACGAAACTGAGTTATTTGTAGTGAGGTGGATGGACCTAGAGTCTGTCATACAGAGTGAAGTAAGTCAGAAAGAGAAAAACAAATACCATATGCTAACACATATATATGGAATCTAAAAAAAAAAAAAAATGATCATGAAGATCCTAGGGGCAAGACAGGAATAAATACGCAGACCTACTAGAGAATGGACTTGAGGATACGGGGAAAGGGAAGGGTAAGCTGGGGCAAAGTGAGAGAGTGGCATGGACATATATACACTACCAAATGTAAAATAGATAGCTAATGGGAAGCAGCTGCATAGCACAGGGAGATCAGCTTGGTGCTTTGTGACCACCTAGAGGGGTGGGATAGGGAGGGTGGGAGGGAGGGAGATGCAAGAGGGAAGAGATATGGGGATATATGTATATGTATAACTGATTCACTTTGTTATAAAGCAGAAACTAACACACCATTGTAAAGCAATTATACTCCAATAAAGATGTTAAAAAAAAAAAAAAAGAATATATACGACTAGTAAGAATAAAAAAAAATGAGTGTGTATTCATCAAAAGACATGTACAAGAGTACTCAGAGCAATTTCTTTCAATGGCCAAGAACTAGGGACAATCCAAATGTCCATCAACAGATGAACAGACTGTGGTACGTCCATACAATGGAATACTACTCAGCAATTAACAAGAGGGAATCACTGATACAGGCAACACAGATGAATGTCTCAGACCTAATAGTGAATATAATTAGCCAGGCTCAGAAGAGAAGAGGACTCGTTTGGGCATTGCACTTAGCTCAAGTTCAAGAACAGGCAGAATGGAATTCCCTGGTGGTTCAGTGGTTAGGACTCAGTACTTTCACTGCCAGTGGCCCAAGTTCAATCCCTGGTCGGGGAACTATGATCCCGCAAGTCAAGCAGCATGGCAAAAAAAAAAAAAACCAAAACAAACAAACAAACAAAAAAAAATAGGCAGAATGAACGATGGGGTAGAAGCCAGCAGCTTTGGGGGTTTGGGTGGGAGGGTGTCCAAGGGGATGCTCAAGGCTGGCACAGATCATTGCTCTGATCTGGGGGTGGAGAGAGCAGTAGAGGCCACAGCTGGGCTCTGGAACACTTGAATACAAGAAGTGTGGGGGTATGCCACTAGTAGAAGCCACTAGGACTTGCATCTTCCATTCACTCTGCATGGACTTTGGGCTGCAGAAGCCTTCCAGCTGAGAAGAACTTTGAGAGCCAGGAAGAGTTTTTGCAACAGTCAGCAGAGGCAGCGGAGAGACACAGCCCCACAAGAGTTCTCCCTCAGAACTACCGAATGAGGTGAGGACCATTGAGATTCCCATTGTAAAGATGGACAAACTGAGGTATAGAGAGGTTAAGCCACTGCTCAGGGTCACCAGCTAGTGAGCATTGGAGCTGGGACCACATCTCCCCAGAAATGTCCCTCTCAGTCCCCAGGCCCCTGTGATGCCCGGGTCTCAGCACCTCAGCGCCGGCTAAAGGCAGAAGGATAAGTCTTCCTCTTCTTCTCCCTTCCCTGTAGCCCAAGAGGATGCAAGCTTAGTTGGAGCTGTGAAGATTGATGTGGCCCAAGTCAGGAGTTGGGGGCTAAGGGGACAGGCTCCACCGGGACTTTCTGGCCCCTTTGTGAGGATGTTCCCAGGCCCTGTTGCACTCAAGAGGGTTGGGATTTTGCAGAGTCAGTGACCTGGCAATGATGGTTGATCCAGTCGGACCCAAGGCCAGTATGGGTCGTCCGGGGGCCCCTGGTCACACACAGATGCCCTGGAAAGTGATCTGGGGCTGGTTTCGGGGTGGCCAAGATCACAACCAGAGAGAACAAACAGCCTTTGCTTCCCAGCTGGATCGGATTCCATGGCCGGCGCCAGAGCAACCTGGGTGGGACCTGGCAGGTGCTGGCTGCGCCCAGAGTGGAGAGATTCGGGGAGATATCTTAGCATCAGAGGCCTAGTTTTTCCAAGGCAGCTGAAGTGTGTGGGGGAGGGGGTACCATCTCCCCCAACCCTCCCCTCCAGGATAGTTCACTGTCTCCACCCTCAGACTCCCAGGGCAGGGGACTCTTTTCCCTCAGATCCCTGTGCAGGGCAGTGTCTCCCCCTTCAGGTCCCCAGGGCAGTGTCGTTAGACACAAGTGCCTGGGTGGGTGGCACATCCCCTTGGGACCCCGTGTGACTCCTTCTGGCCAATGAGCTGTGAGCAGAACTTTGACAAGTCACTTCCAGGCCAGAGCACTTAAGTGACAGCGTGAGACCCTTCTGAGTCCATCCCCACTGTCTTGGAGAGATGCTGGCCACCCCTTCGGGTGCGTTTCCTTGCAACTACAACCAGCAGCCTGTTGCCGCCCTGCCATGGGCACTTGATGTGGACGAGAAATAAGCCTTAGCCTTCCTACGCTCCAGAGATCTGGGGAATGTTCCTGATCTGGGCCACCCTGACGCTGTGGGTACCTGGGGAAGAGAGAGCAGAAGAGGAAGCACATGCATGGGAGAGACAGTGTGAGCCTGGGGTGGTTCATTTCACAGATACAGTTTGTGGAGTCCGTATTTGCCAATTCTCCTACTGGCTCAAATCTGTGACCCCCAAATCAATACTCACAGTGCTTTTGTGGCTATTGGTGGACACGCACAGTGCCGGAAAAAATCTGAGTCCTCAGAGGTGCATGTTCCCAGCTGTGGTAGGACAAGGCGACGTTCTGCCTTCCTGTTCCAGCTCTGACTGTAAACAGGCATCCTTCTTGAGGTCTAGCCAGTGGCCTATTTTGCATTTTTGTGCTTTTTCATTGGTGATTTTTGCTGTTTGCAAAGGCCCCCAAGTGTAGTGCTGAAGAGCTATCTAGTGTCCCCAGGTGCAAGAAGGCTGGGATGTGCCTCCGGGAGCAAATACTCTCCGATGAGCTTTGTTCAGACGTGAGTTCTAGGGCTGGTGGCCGTGAGTTCACCGTTAACGAATCGGCAGCATGTATATTAAACAAGGTGTCGGGCTTCCCTGGTGGCGCAGTGGTTGAGAATCTGCCTGCCAATGCAGGGGACACGGGTTCGAGCCCTGGTCTGGGAGGATCCCACATGCCGCGGAGCAACTGGGCCCGTGAGCCACAACTACTGAGCCTGCGTGTCTGGAGCCTGTGCTCCGCAACAAGAGAGGCCGCGATAGTGAGAGGCCCACACACCGCGATGAAGAGCGGCCCCTGCTCGCCGCAACTAGAGAAAGCCCTCGCACAGAAACGAAGACCCAACACAGCCAAAAATAAATAAATTTTAAAAAACAAAAACAAAACAAAACAAAAGACTGCTTCTGGCAGTAAAAAAAAACACAATAGTAACACATAAAAAAAAAACAAACAGGAGGGGAATTGTAATTAAAGCTGTCATATTAAAAACAAAAAACAAGGTGTCTTGAAATGCACAGAAAACAAGGTTATGTATTGATTACTTGACCAAAATGTGACCAGAGGCTTACAAGAACCTATCCGTATCTCCCCGAGGAATACAGTATTTCCTAATTCAGTTTTCACGCTACTTTTCAGGAGGTAACTACCGCGATTCATGAGTATCCACCGTTTGTGTCTACCACACAGCGGAGGAAAAGGGACGCACAGAACAGAACAGCTTGGTGGTTAAGAGAGCAGGCTCTGGGTTGGAATCCCAGCTGTGGATTTAGCCGCCTCCTGCTTCGGTTTTCCTATCTGTGAAATGGCCACACAACCAGGGCTTCCCACTGAGCTGGGGGAGGACTAAATGAGATACTGTACATCAGGTGTTGGTGAGGAGGTCCTCGGAGTATAAACGATAGCTGTTACTATTATTACTGTTACGCGCAATGATGGAGGGGCGGGACCCGGTCTCCTCTGTGATTTGGAATCCCGGCTCAGGCACTCGCTGAGCCTCAGTTTCTCCCTCTGTAGAATGGGAGTGGCGGCAGCGCCCCCTCCCCTCCAGGATTTCACCCGCTTGCTGGGTGTGCGTCTGTCCCCGGCTCCTGCGAGCCACAGAGACCCACAGTCAGAATGGAGACTACAGACGGCCCGGACAGCGTGGTGTTTATTTCCTGGAGGGAGGACGCCCGCGTGGCCTCCAGGCACCAGCAAGTTTTGACACAAATGACTTGAAGGCACTGGTTTCCGTCCAGCCCCTCCCCCTGCCTTGCCCATCAGGGCCCGGGGGGCAGGAGACCCATCACCACGCAGACCGCTCCCGGCCCCTCCTCCAGGGCTGCTGGTCCGCTGGGTGGCCGAGGGTCGGGAATGCCTTGTGCCGCCAAGGCTCCCGAGATTCAATGCGGTGGGCAGCTGCCAGTCCGGGGGTGTCAGGCAGGGGACTCTTCCCTGGGGCCGGCGAGGGGCTAAGAGACGCTAGGGGGCAGGCGGGCAGCTGCCGTCTTCTCCACCACGAAGCCGTAGTTGTACTGGGGGGGGGGGAGTGGGGTGAGGGGAGAACACAGAGCAAAGGAGGAGCCACTGGGGTGCCGGAGAAATGGTGGGGCATGGGGTGGCCCTTAGGGACTGGGGGATCTGGAGCCCTCGAGGTGGGTTATAGCTGGGAGAGAAGAGGGACCCAGGGGAGACCGGGGGCCCTGCACCCCCCAACCCCACCCCCTCCCTACCCTGCACCCACCTCCTCCTCAATGTCCGCCAGTGACTTAATGGTCAGATCAGCAAAGGCAGAGAAGGCCTGGCAGGCAAGGGGCAGGTCAGTCTCGGGCAGGGACCCCAACGTGGAACCCCCGTTCCCTCATCTTCAAGGAGGGCCCCCTCAATATTTGCCTGAATGTCCTCTCCCCTTTCCTGCCACCATCTCTCGCCCCCAGCATCCAGCTGCCCCTCCTGACTCCCCCATTCCAGGAGACCGTCCCGCCCCCTTGCCTTGGCCTCCAGCCTCCTCTCACCCAGGAACTCCCCTCTGTGCTGAGGTGCTGGTTACACAGACGATGCTCCCTGATTCCTGTTGCCTAGAAACGCAATGGGGAGGGGCAGACCCAGACTCCCCGGGGCCGGACTCACCAGGGGACCACAGCTCTTGCCCTCAAATCGGGGGTGCAGCGTGAAGGGAACCCCATCCATGGCTGAGGAAAGCAGATGGGGGGAAGGAGCTGAGGCCCAGGAGACTTGAGGCCTGCCCGCTCCCCACCCCGAGAAGCCCATCCTGGAGGTCTCGGCTCTTCCCAGTCTTGACAGAATGGGGGAAGCCCAGGCCTGGTCCATCCCTGCCCTTGTGTCTTCCTGGCTGTACAATCTCGGACCAGTCTCACCCCACCCCCACCCCAGTGCCTCACTTTCCCTGCTCTGCGCTCACCTGAGATGCCGTAGAGGTTGGAGGCCTCGTAGATGGAGTCGTTCCTCCGAAGGGTAGATGCCCGAGAGCCCAGCCTCGAAAGCGTCCGCTCCGGGAAGCCACCCTTGCTGGTGGAGGCAGGATGACCCAAGTCAGAGGCCTGATATCCACCGCCCCCCACCATGGCCCCTCCCATCCCTGAGCCCGAGGACTCACCTGGGCTGGCCAGGCAGGCCCAGGGAGAGGTCTCTCATGTCTCGGCTGAGAGCTCGGGGCTTGGGCACTGGCCGCGGGGCCTTGGCCTTCTTGCACCAGATGGCGAAGCCCCCCATGTCCCTAGAGGAGGGCGAAAACAGAGAAGGGGCTCTGGCCCAATGTGCAGCCAGAGCTGAGAATAGCTGCCAGGGGAAGGCAGGCCTCCGGTGACCTCACACCTCAGCCCACATGCTCGGCAACATACTAACTAGTATGCTGGGTGCAGTCACCGTACCGGGTGCTTCAGACACACCAACTCATTTACTCCTCACCATCACCCTATGAGATTGGTACAACTGTCCCCGCCTTAACATGTGGAAACTGAGGCACAGAGAGGTGGCAGAAGGGACGGAAGGACTCATGGGCGTCCCTGAGGGTCAGAGGGGTAGGTATGGGGGTTGGGAGGGCAAGGAAGGAGGGCTGGGGGTTGTCCCTACCCTACTCGCAGGTATCCAGGCACCGTCTTGGTTTTCCCACTCAGCCGGACGTCAAAGACAGCTGTGTCCGCGACCCCCAAGGGCACCAGCTTCACACACATGCGTTTCTTCTTGGACACGGAGGCCTCTGGGAGTGAGGGACAGGGGAATGAGAAAAGGGGAGAAGCAGGAAAGGGGTCCAAAGATGGCTCCAGGAGAATGCTCGCCAAGGTGCTGTTTAAGGCAGCCATCTGGATGGCGCTGGGGCAGTGGTTAAATCCTGAATGGTAAAGCCATAGGAGGGGAATCCATGAAGCTTTTAGGAGCCATTGGGCCAGCCTCATCTTTGGTGACATGGAGGAACATTCATGGGGTGGCCATGGGCACCACAGGGAGGGTGGGTAGCTGTGGGATCAGACAGAACTGGGTACCCATCCTGGCCCTCCAAACACACTTTTCCTCAGCCCTCTAATCCAGAGGTCAGCAAACTACAACCTATGAGCCAAATCCGGCCCAAGGTCTGTTTTTTGTCTGGCTCATGAGCAAAGCATGGCTTTTACATTTTTAAAGGGATATATATTATATATATGCAACAGAAACCATCTGGCCTGGAAAGCCTAATATATTTACTACCTGGCCCTTTACAGGAAAAGTTTGCCAAGTCCAGTACCAATAGATATATGCTGAGAGCCAAATATAAATGACAAGACATGGAGAGGGCATGAGAGGCAGGGAGAACCTGATGGTTAGAAAGCAGAGCAGTCGGGGCTGGGAGGGCAGCACCAGGGCAACCGGAGCCCGTGTGCAAAAGCGTGGAAGTGGAAAATAGAACTGCGCGTGGATCAGCTTAGCTACAGTGTAAGAAGAAGGCGTAGTAGTAACAGTAATAAAACAGGTCGCATTGACTGAACACTTACTCTAGAACAGAGACTGTACCAATCGCACATTTTTACGCAGGGCGGGGTACATCGTCCCGCCCTAGACCAGGGCTCTGTGTTCTCAGTCAACACTGTCATTACCCAGTGCATCGAGGGGGTGGCCAAAATTAAAAAATCTCACGCCTGTGGTCCCTCCATTCCCTTCCTGGACCCTCCCCGCAGAGACGCGAACGTGCCCCTGACCCCCCACCCCACTCCCGCCTTCGACAGGGGACTCACTGGAGTCCAAGGGGTCGCAGACCGGGGAGAATCCCGGCGGGAGGGGGCTCTTGTCCACCAGGACCTGGATATCGACCACCACGTTCTCCTGTGGATTCTGGCGGAGGGGGGGGGGATACATCGAGAATCACTCAGCAGCAGGGACCGTGTGCCTAGCATAGAGCCCAGCGAATGGACAAGGGGGAGTGGGAGGACGCCGGGGATTCCGAAGGTGAGGGCCCCTTACCTCTAGGCTGACCAAAGGATTGAGGCACAGGAAGTAGCCGGATTTCTGCCCGAAAGTCTTGCCGAAGCTGGCGGGCGCCCCCTCCACAGTGCAGGAGATCTACAGCGCGGACGCGGGTCAGCGCCAGGCTCTTACCCGGCCGCAGCCGACTCTGCCCCTATTCAACCCCCGGCCCCTGGTGTCGCCGCCTCTCTCCCTATTCGTCCCTGGTCCCCTGACATCGCTCACCGCACTGAATCCCCGAGGCGGGGGCGCCGAGGCCGACGACCAGGCCAAACCAGCCAACGGGGCCGCCTCGGCCCCGGACCCCGGATCCATCCTCCTAGCCAAGGACCGAAGGCGGTGGACAGCCTCTGACCTCCTAGCCGCAGCTGGACTACGGAGTTCGGGCAAGAGTCTGAACTACAACTCCCAGACGGCCTTGCGAGACCGGGGGCCCGGAAGCGCCGTATGAGCGTGCCGGGAAAGCCGCCGGCCAATCGCGTAGGGACAAGCAGCCACACCCTTCATGCCCACCCTCCCCCCCAACACACCCCCAACCCCACGGTGGGCCTTTGAGCGACGTTTGCGGAAAACTGTCTTGCTTTCTTCTCACGCCCAGCAACTTCTGCCGGAAATGTCTCGCTAGCTGCAAACCAAAACTACATTCCCCAGAATTCCTTGCCTTATCAGCCTCTACTGCAGAGATACGGTTGGTGTTTCACGGAAATTTGGGGGAGAAATATGAAAAACTCGCAATTCTAGCTCCAGCAGGTCATCCAAAAGGACACTTAAGGTAGGACAAACAAACTTTTAACATAAAATTCTCTCTGCCGGGCTTCCCTGGTGGCGCAGTGGTTGAGAGTCTGCCTGCCAGTGCAGGGGACATGGGTTCGAGCCCTGGTCTGGGAAGATCCCACATGCTGTGGAGCAACTGGGCCCGTGAGCCACAATTACTGAGCCTGCGCGTCTGGAGCCTGTGCTCCGCAACAAGAGAGGCCGCGACAGTGAGAGGCCCGCGCACCGCGATGAAGAGTGGCCCCCGCTCTCCGCAACTAGAGCAAGCCCTCGCACAGAAACGAAGACCCAACACAGCCAAAAATAAAAATTTTTTTTAAAAATAAAATAAAATAAAGTAATTCTCTCTGCCGTTTGGGCCACTACCTGCTCCCCTTTAGCGTGCATTGCGCATCTGCATTATACGATAACTAGATATCCTTAACACAGGAATGCCTGCTTGAAAGAAAAGAGGGATTTTCTTCTGGCACCAGGAAGGTAGCTCCTTAGGAGATAACATTTCTTTCTCAATCCTGTAAACTGTCATGATAACCCACTACTCACCTTGTACGTGCAGATCTGGACTACATAAACTTTCAAAACCTTGACTCAAAAACTATACAACTGTGCTTTGACCTCTAACCGGTGGAACAGTCTTCAGAACTTTCTGAAAGACTTTCTTTCACGTTACAATCTCAAGACTATGGGGTCCTCTTGAAGTACCCCATTATTCCCACTGCTTAGGAGGAACGTTGGTTCCCAACCCCAGGAGTTCCCCAGGTGAAATTTGAAACTGACCCCCATACACAGAAGGCAAGGAGAAACCAAAGAAAGAGGCAGACCACTCCGGATTGGTAGGTGGCAGGTTTAACAAACGAGGGACTTATATACGAGGCTTGTCTCAGGCAGCCACAAGATGAGTCGATCTCCACACTGAGATAGGAAAGGGGCAGGGCACAACCTTTAAAAGAATGACATAGCCGTTGAGGACACGACATTAACTGGTTATGATCTCGGAGAGACAGTAGTGAGTGGTCCTGAAGAGAGAGCTCAGTTCCCTGCCCAGGAATTGAACCTGGGTAGTCTGGATGAAAACCAGGAATCCTAGCCACTATAGCACCAGGGGCTAGAGGCTAGAAGCAAAGGGGCCCTGGCTCTTTCCCCCGTTTGAAAGCAGGAATGTTTCAAGGAGGCAAAAATTGTAAAAACAGGTACAAAGTTTATTATTAGAGACACAGCACCGTGTATGGGAGAGCACACAGAGAAGAAGTTTATTTATTTAAGTCAGAAGCTAGGCAGAAATACACACCCAGAGAGAAAGGGTGTGGGCATCCTTTCTAATGAGGAAAAGCGCAGTAAAGAGCTGATACAAATCCCTTATATAGGACAGTCCTTCCGGGTCTTTGTTTATCTTTGGCCAATTATCTCATTTCTTTTCCCACATCTGACCTGTTCTAGGACACTCCCCAACATGCGTGCACAACTTTTTGCTAAGATGGATCCCACCGCAAAGGACTGTGGGTGCATGTCCACACTTATGGGGTGGTGCCCCCTCCCTTTTTTTTTTTTTTTTAAAGTATGTGTTTATTTATTTATTTATGTCTGTGTTGGGTCTTCGTTTCTGTGCGAGGGCTTTCTCTAGTTGCGGCGAGCGGGGGCCACTCTTCATCGGGGTGCGCGGGCCTCTCACTGTCGCGGCCTCTCTTGTTGCGGAGCACAGGCTCCAGACGCGCAGGCTCAGTAGTTGTGGCTCACGGGCCTAGTTGCTCCGCGGCATGTGGGATCTTCCCAGACCAGGGCTCGAACCCGTGTCCCTTGCATTGGTAGGCAGACTCTCAACCACTGCGCCACCAGGGAAGCCCCCCCTCCCTTTTTGACCCCCCAAGGAGCCTTCCTGAGCATGTGCAGACAGGGAAGTTTTCCTTAACCTCAGAAGTTGTCATCTTATCTCTTTACTTCAGCAGAGCTCAGCTTCTGCCACCAGCTTTGTCCTTGGAGCGTCTGGGTGAGAACAAAACTTCAATTTTACTCCACTTGACAAACACCAGCTGTCCAGCCCAGGGGCCCATCTATCTCCTACCTCAGTTAGAACCAATTAGGTCCAAGATGGTGGAGGAGTCGACTTCCACTAGACCTTGAGCCTCAGTATACACTAATTATAATACATCATTAAGCTAAATGTCACACCCACAGGCGCCATGACAGTTCTGAGGCCGACCGTAAAAGGCCAAAAAGTTGGCGGTGGCCCAATTCCTGGAAATCCCCTCCCCTTCCCCAAAATAGTTGGAATAATCTTCGCACTCATTAGCCTATGAAATTACCCACCCTTATAAGAACTGACAACCCCATATCCTGGGGCCTCTTGCCTTCTGAGATGGCCCACACTCTGTCTATGGCATGTGTATCTCTCTGAATAAACCTTCTTTCACTTTACTATGGCTCGCTCTTGAATTCTTTCCTGTGCAAAGCCAAGAACCCACACTTGGTGGCCGTCCCAAGGATTCACCTAAGACCTGGGACGTGACCATCCTCTCACACCCCACTTTCTCTCCTGCAGCAACACTGCTTACCAGAATCTTAAAAGTTTATATAAAGGCCTTAACAGGATTCAGTCGCATATACCGTTCAGATTGTCTCAACAACACTTTACTCTCTCAAGGCTGCATCCTTGAAAATGGCTCCCTTTGTGAGAACAGTGGGTGGAACATACATTCCAAGGATGGCGAGGGGGTGAGGGGCCTCTGGTTCCCTGGGTCCACCTCGAGGGTCAACTGGTGGCCATGTCCTCTCAATGACCTCCTCCTGAAACGGAGCAGGACCCTGTAGTCAGTCCTTCCCCCCCATGTCCTCAGCCTGCCTTTTGTTTGTGGAAAAACTTTAGTCGAAGAATAAATTTAATCAGACAAATGAGAAAATGCAGAAACAAAGGAAAACAGTCTAGCAAGACTAAATAATAATAGTTTACTCATTAAGCATAGTCAAGGACTTTCAGTTCCTTCTCAAGGGCTATAGATAATATTCTGAGCCATATCCTGTGAGCTGTCTTGTAGATACTGAAACCCCCCACCAGGTGGAAGAAGTTAACTACATGATGAGCAGACTGCAGCCAGGACATAAGCTGCTCCAATTTACACAATTCCAAGAACTGGCCTCAAAGAAATGGGAACAAACCCTGGAACTGAAGATTAACTGTACTTAAAACAATCAAGATGATGCTGGTCAGACCACAGCATGACCAATTTCAAGATGACTGTCAGAGCTGACTGTGCAGTTTCTGCATGCAGCCCCTACATGCAGGGACCTGAAAGGGAGTTGGCCTTTGGACGGGAGTCCATCCTCCCCGCCCCCTCGTTGCCGGCATCCAAAATAAAGCAAACTTTCCTTTCCACCAACCTTGTCTCTTTATTGGCTTTTGAGCAGTGAGCAGCCGGACCCCACCCTTGGTTACACTCCAACACTCCACCCCTCATGACCGGCTCTTACAATTTCACATGGCCCCCTCTTCCACAACGTGCACTGAGTCGTCAGCCAGGGATTTCATTAGCACTGGAGGTGGTTCATAGGCGGCTATCTGGCTGCTCCGGAGGCAGATAGCACAGCGACAACATAGGTATGTGCGAGAGGAAACACAGATTAAGATAACGATGCCCAAAATAAGTAACAATTTTTCCCACCAAGAGCCCCATTGAGGCAGGAGATAGATGAGCTCCAGGCTGGACATTTACAACTAGCCTTCTGTTTACATTTCCTGAGGCAAGAGGCAGGTGGGCTCCAGCTAGGTATTTACAACTGGCTTCCTGTTTGCACTTTGAGATGGAAATAACAACAGGAACAGGGTAAATAGCTGGACTTTGTCTCCTGTGGACACTTTAAGATAACAGTTATGGCAGGGACAGAGAGAGGCTATACCCTGTTTAAGTAAAAGATCAAGAGGTTGGCCACTGGGTGGCCCAGCTTGCACGGCGGCCCTGGGGCTCCCGAGGGTTCCTGGGGAAGGGGCGCAAATTAACAGATGTGCATGAGGAGGTGCCTGGTCGGCCTCCCGTTTTGTACCTGCTACCTGGCTTCTTACCTCACGAACAAGTATGTCCTGTCTGTCTTGAAATTTACCTACCCTACATTATTCCAAGGGTGGCAGACATTAATTGGTGGACTTTTGCTTCATGTGTCATGGAAACGGCTGGGCGGAGATCAACAGCAGTTCAAGATCTGATGTTTTGACATGGCTTCCTGCTTCAGTGCTGTTTGTGGGTGTCATCTGTGCTGGGTCCAGAGCACTGTCCAGACTGGCCATTCCTGTGTTTCTCATTTTGCATAATGTAGCCGAAGGTATCATCTGTGGGCACCAGAAGTGTTTTCAGAAAGAGAAAACATCTCCTGCAAAGATCTGTAGTGCCCTCTTCCTCCTGGCTGCCGCAGGGTGCCTGCTCTTCAGCGACTCCCAGTTTGATCCAGATGGTTATTTCTGGGCTGTAATTCACTTATTCTGCATAGGGGCTTATAAGATACTACAGAAATCCCAGAAACCCAACGCGTTAAGTGACATTGACCAGCAGTACTTAAACTATCTATTCAGTGTGGTGCTCCTGGCATTTGCATCTCACCCCACAGGTGATCTCCTCAGCGTCCTGGACTTTCCGTTCCTGTGTTTCTATAGATTCCATGGCAGCTGCTGTGCCAGTGGATTTTTAGGATTCTTACTCATGTTCAGCACAGTGAAGCTAAAAAGCCTTACGACCCCAGGGCAGTGTGTAGCCTGGATTTTCTTTGCTAAGGGGCTTCCCTGGTGGCGCAGTGGTTAAGAATCCACCTACCAAAGCAGGGGAGGCGGGTTCGAGCCCTGGTCTGGGAAGATCCCACATCCCGCGGAGCAACTAAGTCCCCGTGCCACAACTACTGAGCCTGTGTTCTAGAGCTCGTGAGCCACAACTACTGAGCCCTCATGCCGCAACTACTGAAGCCCACGCGCCTAAAGCCCGTGCTCCGCAACAAGAGAAGCCACCGCAATGAGAAGCCCGCGCACCGCAACAAAGAGTAGCCCCCGCTCACTGCAACTAGACAAAAGCCTTCGCGTGACAACGAAGACCCAACGCAGCCCCCCAAAATATAAATAAATAAATAAATAAATAAATAAAACACCAAACAGGAAAAAAAAGAAAAAGAGCTTGGCCACTTCCCTGGTGGTCCAGTGGTAAAGAATCTGTCTTCCAATGCAGGGGACACGGGTTCAATCCGTTGTCAGGCAACTAAGATCCCACATGCCGCAGGGCAATGAAACCCACACACCACAACTACCGCGCTGGCGCACCTCGACTAGAGAGACCACGTGCCGCAAACTACAGAGCCCACGTGCACGAGAAAGAAGCCCGCACGCCACAACAAAAGATCCCACATGCCTCAACGAAGATCCTGCATGCCGCAACTAAGACCCAACGCAGCCAAAAATAAATTAAAAAATAATAAATCTTAAAAAAAAAATAGATCAAGAGGTCACATATTTCCCATCCTTGGGGCAAGAAAGACACTGCACATGCGTTGAAAGGCTCCTTGGGGCGTCAAAAGGCAGGGGACAGGGACCTCCCTGGTGCTCCAGTGGGTACAACTCCACACTCCTAATGCAGGGGGCCCGGGTTCAATCCCTGGTCAGGGAACTAGATCCCGCATGCATGCCGCAACTAAGAGTTCACATGCCGCAACTAAGAAGTCCACATGCTGCAACGAAGAAGTCCGCATGCTGCAACTAAAGATCCCGTGTGCCTCAACAAATATCCCCCCTGCCGCATCTAAGACCCAGTGCGGCCAAAATAAATAAATAATAAATAAATAAATTTTTTTAAAGGGGGAGGCCAGGGAACACCAGACCATAATAAGTCATGTCAATCCCGCCCCCCCACCCAGAGGCTCTTGCGTTAGAATCCGTCTTGTCTGAGGGCTGTGCGCACCTACGGAGGGTCCTGAGGCAAACCAGCCATGGGCCCAAAGCAAGATGATTGGCCAGAGGGGAAACAAAGACCCAGAAGACTGCCCCCTTATAAAGGATTGAAACTTCCCAAAGGCACGACTCTCTTGCTGAGTTCACCCGTCCGTCTGTCCACATGTACTCTGCTTTTCTAACAGACGCTTTACTTTCCTCTCTACCTTCCGTCTCCTTGTCAGAATGTTCTCTTTTCAAGGCAGACAAAGACTGGGGCCCAGACTCTAGCCACAGTCCCTCGTGGTCTAGTGGTTAGGACTTGGCAGTCTCACCACCATGACCAGGGGTCAATCCCTGGTCAGGGAACTAAGATCTCACTTCAAGCTGTTGCTCACTGCCAGCTACCGCTCACTGCTGTGTGTGTTCGAAATCACCATGATCTGAACCACTGATTTACTGAGTTCCTGAGGCTGGGGATCACTCAGGGCGTTCACTTGTGTCCTCATGTGCTTTATTAAAGATGCTAGGGCTTCCCTGGTGGCGCAGTGGCTGAGAATCTGCCTGCTAATGCAGGGGACACGGGTTCGAGCCCTGGTCTGGGAAGATCCCACATGCCACGGAGCACTAGGCCCGTGAGCCACAACTACTGAGCCTGCGCGTCTGGAGCCTGTGCTCCACAACAAGAGAGGCCGCGACAGTGAGAGGCCCGCGCACCGTGATGAAGAGTGGCCCCCGCTTGTCGCAACTAGAGAAAGCCCTCGCACAGAAACGAAGACCCAACACAGCCAAAAATAAATAAATAAATAAATTAAGAATAGAGGAGAACTAACGATATGTTTTTTAAAAAAAAAAAAGATGCTACATTAGCAGACTCAGCAGGTATGAACACACAACATTCTGCTTGGATAATGGCCCAGGTGCCTCCTTGCAAGGCAGTAGTGATGTCCAAGGCCATCTTATTTTGGAGGACAGCTGTTCTCCTTTAGGGCTTGCTGGGTGTATTGACTAAGGGCTTCTATGTGTGCTATAACGTCCTCCAGGCCAACAGAGGGAATAAAGACAGTGGCCAAATGATCGTACCAGTGGAAAACAGAACTTGCCCACCTGGCAGATAGCAGATGAGGGGAGGGAAGTTGGCAACTTTTGTTACTGTAGGGTGGATTCTCCCCATACCCAGGGTGTAGCAGCCCAAACATCCAGGTGGAAGCCATGGCCAAAGAGTTTTCCCACACATCATTGGGTCCTGTTTAGGATTACCCAATAAATAAGTGGGTGACATGACCAGTCAGTGCCAGACCAGTTGCTGTTCTTTAATATGACAGAATACCTGCACAGTTCCAATGATATCCTCCCCATATTCCTGGTACAACTGGGTTGGTTCTGTTGAAAGTGTTTTTTCTGTTCCCAACATAGGGATGCCTAGGTGCTCAAATATCCCTAACCTGGGGTAAGCCACATGAATCCATTCCAAATCTGAGCGTAGCCACCCGTGCTTCTGATGGTGGTGTTTTTAGGACCTTTCTGGTCAGCAGTTGGCTGGGCTGCCTGTGTTGATTGATTGACAGAAAAAGAATACCCATGTCCAGTGGTACTGACAGTTTGTACCCCAGGCAACATTGGTAATATCAGATGAATTAAGAGCATTCATCCTAATTTGTTTTTTTCTGTAATGTCACGTACTGCTTTAGTGCCTTCTTATTTCGTTCCTGGAGTGTTGGTACCCACCATGACGATCCCAGTGAACTAGAGAGGAGCAGCTGCCCACATAGCCAACAGCTGGATTGATTGCTGGGCATATTTGTGGGCCCACCGTAGGAAGGTATTTCCATCATGTGCCCATCCTGTGACCGAACACCATAGGAACAGCAGAAGTCTAAGGTCATAAAGACAGATTATTTAGTAGGAACTGGTACTGGGAGGTCTTCCCTTCTAGAAGAATTACACTTGTGGCCTGATCCTTAGATGTTAACGTGGCTGCAGCTTTAGGAACTTGACCTGGTTGTACGTAGCATATATGTTGGCCAGCAGGGGCGGCACTGTCAAGCGTGAGACGGACTGGGGGTGGGATATGTCAGACCAGGGCCACCACCTTTTCGTCCCTCTCAGTGGTACGTGTTCCATTCCAGGGACAGTGCATTTCCATGGGCGCAGCTTGTAGCAGGGACAATGGGATTCCTCCTCACCTGGGGATGTGAACTAACTCACCCATCCCTATGGGACGCCCCACTGCAAAGTCCGGTAGATAACGCCTGTCTCAGGTGTGACGGGGCTTGGTGATCTCAGCCACACAGCGTGGTGATCCACCACGATGAGAGTCGGGGCAGTGGCTGTCTCCTGTCACTTCCGTAACTTTACAGTGTTGGGTGTCTTGGCAGGGCTCCCCAGTCTGGCATATGAGGCAACAGGCCCTATTGGTCAATCATTTAAATGTCTTAAAGCCTGGGATAGTACTTTAGTCGAATCGGCCAAGGTGGTTTTACCTGTTAGTCATTTAATCTGCTGCTTTAAAATTCCATCCTTCTTTCCTACCAACCCTGCTGCCTGTGGCTTTTAGGGGAAATGGAACTTCCGTTCCACATCATGTGCTTTTGCCTAATCTTGCACAACATGACCCTTAAAATGTAACCCCCGGCCACTGTCTATTCGAAGAGGGTAGCTGTACTCCGTTTCTCTAATCCCCTAATGGTGGCAACCTGGTTTGGGCAGACACAGGAGAAAGCTTGGGTTAGGCTAGATGCCGTGTCCACATAAACCAAGACATTTAGAACCCTCTTGGAGGGAGGGGGCCAATATAATCAATTTGCCAATCCCTCACTGGTTGGGAACTCCAGTGGATGGCGCCAGATTCCTTTGGCAGTTGCCTGGGGTGTTGTTTAGAACACACATGCTGTTATGGCATTAACCAGGTCACTTTATTTCAAGGGCAATCCAGCATCCTTGGCAATATGCCATCCCAGTCAGGGACTGCGGCGGCTGCAGTTCCTATGCGCCCCATCTGCTGTATCTATTGGGGGGTCCATTAGGGCTCATACTGGGCTAGAGCATCAGCTTCCCATTTGCCAGGGGCATCAGCACCTTAAGAACCAGGGACATGGAAAACAGTGAGGGCTGCCTCAGGCTGTTGGAAGCGAACCCAAATGTCTGTCCACATAGCCTCACCCCGGAAGGGCTTATTCACGATCATCTGCCCCTTGGCTTCCCATTGTCCAAGCCATAGGGTTAATCTCTTCAGAACAGTCCAACTATCAGTGCAAAGGTTAGCAAACAGCCTGGGCTCCTGAGTGATCCCCAGCCAAATCTCTCTGAATTCAGCCCACTGGCTGCTGCAGTTCGTTTGCCATCCAGATGGTGTCAGTGTTGAGCTGAATAGCCACTACAATCCCTGTCACCGGTTGCCCGACTAGACCCGTAGGTGAAGCAGGCATCAGCAGGAATTTCCCCGACTTCCTCTCTACAGGTTGCAGGGGCTACACAGGAATAGAGGCGGTGGGGGCAGCGGGTGTTTGGAGGATCTACATACTCTACAAAGCCTGGGAGCGCTCGCATTTCTAGAGAGGGTGGGCTGGCCGACCGGATGCTCTTCTGCTGCACAAAGCGCTGTCACTCAGTCAACGTGGGAGTCTGAGCCATGGCAGAGATGGGTCAATGGAACATATTGTCAATACACCCCTTGATAAGAAGAGATGTTATTACCATGATATGCTGGTTTTCGTGAGAGGTCCTATTTGGAGGAGGGTGACGTAGACTGCTAGCAGCTATTGCTTTATGGGGGCATATCGGGTTTCTGCCCCCTTCCAGAGCGGGACCAAAATCCTAGGGGTCCTCTCTCCTGCTGTCTCTGCCACAGTGCTCAACCCATACTTTCCGGAGTCACAGATACATCTAACTCAAACTCAAATGGTAGCCCTGCTTGGGAGATGCCCAGAGCTTTCATCTGCTTCACTAGTATTTTTGCCTTCTCAAAGGCAGCTTGTTGCTCTAATCCCCACATGCCTTTTCTTTACTTTAAAGCTGGTATAAAGACTGGAGACACTATTATATATAGGAAGGATAAACAACAAGGTCCTACTGTATAGCACAGGGAACTATATTCAATATCCAGTGATAAACCATAATGGAAAAGAACATGAAAAAGAATATATAGATATATGTATAACTGAGTCACTTTGCTGTACAGCAGAAATTAACACGACATTGTAAATCAACTGTACTTCAATAAAATTTTTCTAAAAAGGATGGAGGCGTTGCATCAGGTGGGGAATAAAAGTCTCCAAAACCCCCAAACCCCTATGAAAGCTTGCACCTCTTTCACATTCTTAGGGGTTGCCCCTTATCAATCACGGCTTCTGAGACAATGTACCTCTCACCCAGCCAAATGACTCCCAGAAGCTTTACGGTGGTGCCTGGGACTTGAATTTCCTGTGGGTTCATCCACATCATCGTCTCCCTCACAGATGTTCCAGCAAAATCTGCAGTGTCCTGCAGCAGAGGCAAGTCTTTACATGTCAACATTATATTGTCAATGTAATGGGCTCATTTTAGTGATGTGGGGAAGGAGAACAGGGACAGTTCTGGGGCTCCCATCCCATGACATATGGTGGGGCTGTGCAGGTAGCCTTGGGGAAGTGCCTGAAAAGTCCATTGTTGCCCCTCCCACTTGGAGGCAAATTGATCTTGTGACTCAGTGTCCAGGGGTAGATTGAAAAAAAGCATTTGCTAAGTCCAGCACAGCATGGTACACTCCTAGGACTATGGCCAAGGTATCTAAGATGGTGGCAATTTGGGGCACAACCGCATGGATGGGGGACACCACTGTGTTCAATGCTCGATAGCCCACGGTCACCCACCACGAGCCATCTGGCTTTTTTACAAGCCATACCTGTCTGTTGGAAGCACTATGGGCAGGGTGTACAATACCCACTTGGTGCAGTTTGGGGATAGTTTCTCCTATTTCATTATGCCTCCCAGGCAATTTACATCATTTGACAGTAACCACTATTTGAGGGGGCCAGTAGACTTACTGGTTCCCAGCTGGCATTTCCTCTCAGCATTGGTTTGATTACTCTAACCTCAATGTGGAATTCACAGGTAGAGGTCTGTAGACTGAACTTGTAGGATGTCAATACCCAATATGTTCTCTGGTATTGGAAAAAGAAAAACCTCGTATTCTCGGTGGGGAGAACACCCCATTTACAATGTCAAAGGGACCTTCCTAACCAAAGGCATTGCCCTCCATAATCATCAGTGGCACCAAGGGGGCCTGAAAACTTCTGAGTGTGGCTATGTAGTGGAGTACATTTGGCTCCAGTGTCAACCAGAGCCATCACCTTTTATTTATTTCAAGGGGACTAGTGAATAGTCAGTTCAACTTGGAGCCTCCAATTGCTCCCAGTAGGCTTCACCTGGAGGTGATTTTTGTCCTGCATCCTAAACCTGAGGCATGGGAGGCACCCATCCCAAATAGGACTGTATCCCTGAGGCTTCTATGAGAGCTAACAGGGCACTAGGGATAGTCAGGGCAGGTCTGAACTATTCCAGTCTTAAGGCTCTCCACGGGTTGACTAACACAGCATTGGGTTGCTGGTCTTCCTTTTCAGGTTGAGGTCCTGGCAGCAATGAGGTTAAACCACATTTGCTCCTGGGTTACTTTTGTTTTTTTTTAAGAAATTCACGTTCTTTTATTTATTTATTTATTTATTTATGACTGTGTTGAGTCTTCGTTTCTGTGCGAGGGCTTTGTCTAGTTGCGGCAAGTGGGGACCACTCTTCATCGCAGTGCGCGGGCCTCTCACCATCACGGCCTCTCTTGTTGCGGAGCACAGGCTCCAGACGCGCATGCTCAGTAATTGTGGCTCACGGGCCCAGTTGCTCCGTGGCATGTGGGATCTTCCCAGACCAGGGCTCGAACCCGTGTCCCCTGCATTGGCAGGCAGATTCTCAACCACTGCGCCACCAGGGAAGCCCACTCCTGGGTTACTTTTACTGAACCCTTTACAGCCAACTGGGATAGCTTTTTGTCTTCTTAGTTCCCCCTCTGTCTCGGGGACCCGTACCCATTCCCAGGACTTAGCTCAGCATGGATATCAGCATCCCATACCAGTCCCTACCAGGTGCTGGGGGTGGACTGGAGTATCTTGGCTTTCATTTCTGCAGTGAATGTGGCCCAATTAGGACCCTCAAAGACAAGAGCATAGATGGCCTCCCTTATTCCCAGCTCCCTAAGAACTTGTTGTACCTCCTCTATAGATTTTCAGGGTCCCACATGCCCAGGGACATCTCCCTCACTGGGCCCTGCAGGCTGGAATAATCCAATCTATAAGGGAGTGAGTAATTTGAACGCCCAAGTACATGCAGGTGCTGCTAGAGGGCAGGGTGCTGGTGATATTGCTCATTTTCTCTGCCTCCTGGCCAGTCAGAAAAATGCCACCACCCCAGGTATCCCAGAGCCACACTAACCACATCTGGATACTTTCCTTGGCCTTTTGCTGGAACTTGGCTATGTTGACCTAAAACAATAAAACAGCCAATTATTTTACCAACAAAATGTGTTTATTTGGCAACAGCAAAGAATTGCAGTTTGAGACGTGCAATCTATGGTGAACCACGGGTAAGTCTGGAAAACAAAGACGAAGAATATTCTTTTATAGAAGAGGGAGTTGGGAAGGGCTGCTATAAACAAAGAGTCCCTCGGAGGAAACTGGGAGTTTGAAGCGTAGTGGCTTTTCGTTGGCTGAGTTTTGACAGTCTCTCATTGGCTGGACAATTGCTGGGCGAGGAGAAATTCTTTCTTCCTCCTCCTGGGTAGCAAAGTAGTAACCTTCCTCCTGTCGGAAATGCAAAGATACCATCTCTTCCTGTTGGATCTGCAGTTGGCAGGGAGTAGTAGCCCGTGAGAGCTCCCCATTCTGGCCTCTTGACTCCAATTTTTTTTTTTTTTTTAATTTCCTCTGCGAATTTCTTCTTTCCCTAAACATTTCTTTTTTTTTTTTTTTTAATGAAAGCTTTTTTCTTTCTTTCTTTCTTTACTTATTTTTGGCTGTGTTGGGTCTTCATTTCTGTGCGAGGGCTTTCTCC
Organism: Balaenoptera physalus; assembly: GCF_965194825.1. Taxonomy (NCBI): domain Eukaryota; kingdom Metazoa; phylum Chordata; class Mammalia; order Artiodactyla; family Balaenopteridae; genus Balaenoptera; species Balaenoptera physalus. The sequence continues at coordinate 12,295,117 of NC_138890.1, read as the reverse complement.
AGCTGTGGCGAGCGGGGGCCACTCTTCATCGCGGTGCGCGGGACTCTCACTGTCGCGGCCTCTCTTGTTGCGGAGCACAGGCTCCAGACGCGCAGGCTCAGTAGTTGTGGCTCACGGGCCCAGTTGCTCCGCGGCATGTGGGATCTTCCCAGACCAGGGCTCGAACCCACGTCCCCTGCATTGGCAGGCAGATTCTCAACCACTGCGTCACCAGGGAAGCCCTTGACTCCATTTTAAGTGAGGTTTTTGTTTGTTAATTTTCACATTTTCCCCTCTTGATCAAAATCTTTCTCTGAAAACATTGTTGATCAAGAGTCAGGGTTTTTTTTCCAGATTCAGTGACCTTTTGTCCCTTGATGCCAGGAAAACTTTCCTGGGTGTCATGGCCCAAGCTGGAGGGAAAAGTGCACAGATTGGAAACCTATTGAGGTCACATTCGAGTAACAAGGGGGAGTAGGAGGGAGATCTCTCAGGCATTTCCCATCTAAAGTCTGTATCTTAGAGTAGTGAGAACAGCAAGAGGACACTCAAAACTGAAAATTAAACATGTGGTTTGGGAAGACAGAGCAGGATTAAACAAGAAGCAATAATTGATGGACTTTTCACAAAAATAGCAAAACTTCAAAGACTTGTTTTTAAAAAACAATATTGTTATCTCAAAAGAACTATTTGGAACTAAATGTTTTATCAATAATACAGCCTGTAGTTTGCAAATTCAGAGACCATGGATTTGGATAAGAATCCAGAGTCAGTTAAGAGTCCAGATGAAAGAGAGAGGCTTCTGTGAATTCTAAACCTTTGAGTCTGAATATCTTGGGAAAGCTTTCTCACCAGATGTCGTCTGCCTCAATTCTGGGATATCTTTACCTTCAGGTCACCAGATGATGTACAAGCCCAGTCAGGATTTGGTGCTTTCTTTAGATGTGTCACATGAATTCAAGAGTCTGTCCCCTGGAGTTTGGCAGCACAAGGGTTGGTTAGCAGTATGTGATAGGGGCCTTTCCAGTGACGTTGAAGAGTCTTTCTGGAGGTGTCTTTTCCAATAGATGAAACCTCCAGGTTACAAGGTGTGATGTTTAAGGTCCTCCTCTCCCTGGAGCACACTTTGAAAAGATTGCCCTACCGGAGCATGGTTATTTTTAGTAGAAGCCATTAGGCTGTTACAATATTGAAGTATATCTATGTTTACCAGCCATAGATCAAGAGGTGGGGGCCAGGTGCACTGTATGTCCTATGACTATCTCAATGAATAGAGTTTATGAATTCAAAAGTGGGTTGATCTGAGATTTAGAAGGACCAGCGGCAATGCTTTTGGCTAAGGTATTTGGAGGGTTTCTACAAATTTTGCCAACTGACTCTTTTTTTTTTTTTTTAATACCACAAACACAGTGGGTTTTTTTTTTTTTAATTTTATTATTTATTTTTGGCTGTGTTGGGTCTTCGTTGCTGTGTGAGGGCTTTCTCTAGTTGCGGCGAGCAGGGGCCACTCTTCATCGCGGTGCGCGGACCTCTCACTATCGCGGCCTCTCTTGTTGCGGAGCACAGGCTCCAGACGCGCAGGCTCAGTAGTTGTGGCTCACGGGCCTAGTTGCTCTGCGGCATGTGGGATCTTCCCAGACCAGGGCTCGAACCCGTGTCCCCTGCATTAGCAGGCAGATTCTCAACCACTGCGCCACCACGGAAGCCCCCGCCAATTGACTCTTAATAGTGCTAATAGTGCATTTGACTAACCCTGAAAATTGAGGACGATAAACACAATAAAACTGTTGTAAACTGGCCAAATAGCACAGATTTGTCAAAGAACCTGACCAGTAAAATGGGTTCCTCTATTACTATAAAGTTCAAGAGGGGCTCCCCAGGTAGGGATAATCTTTTCTAACAAAATTTTAGCCACAGAAGCAGTGGCCTGTCTACCAGGAAAAGCTTCAGTTCAGTGAGAAAACATACAGACAATAACTGAAATATATTTATATCCACGAGATGGGGGAAGCTGTATGAAATCCACTTCTCATATCTCCAGTGGGCCCTTAGGCAATTCAAAATGTCCAGGAGCAGCGCTAACAGGTTTCCTTGGATTGTAGTTTAGACAGATGGGACAAGTGAGGTGAGTACTTTTTGCAGCCTTATTAATATTTCACCACCAATATTTGTTCATGAGTGCTATCATTTTTTCAGTGGACCAATGGTTTAATGCATTGGTTTGATGTAAGAAATAGGAATTATACATACATACATACATATGTGTAATATATACGTATGTATATATATATTATACATACACACACACACATATATATATATATATATAAAATAAACTGTTATATAACAGTTTAATCTAAGAAGTGGGAATCCTAGATTTTCTGGTAGGACCTATTTGTTATTTAACCCAAATGAGAGTTCTCTCTTTTTATCAAATGAACAGTTACCAGATTTTCAACATTGCTTTTCCTTTTCTGGGGCCAATGGTTGGGCATTTCTTGTCAGTTTTTCTAGATCATCATCTTAGGGAGCATCCCTTTGGACCATGACAGAAGTTTGGCCATTGGTTCCTTTGAGAGCAGTTTTTGGCAGAAATATCAGTGAGTTGATTTCCTTTAGCCTCTAGGGAGTCAAGCTTGGAATGCCCAGGGATCTTAATAGTAGTTAAAGCAGCTGGCAAGAGCATGGCATTTAATAGATTTTGGGTATAAGAGCCATTTTTAATATTTTCCCCATTAGAGGTAAGGAAACCTTGCTGTTTCTATAATACCCCAAAGTCATGGGCTACCCCAAAGGCATACTGGATATTGGTGTAAATGTTTACAGTTTTGCTTTTGCCTAAGTACAAGTCTGAGTGAGAGTGTATAATTCAGCTTGTCAGGTCGAAGTAGCCAAAGATAAAGGCGCTGCCTCAACAATTTTAAGAGGTGTAATAACATACCCAGCACGATGTTTACCATTGTCATCCTTTAATTAGGAACCATCAGTAAACCATGAACTATCTACACTGGTTAGAGGAGTCTCCTGTAAATTATTACAGAGAGTCAAAGGGTGATCTGTCAGTGTTAAATAGTCATGAGGCGGGCTTCCCTGGTGGCGCAGTGGTTGAGAATCTGCCTGCCAATGCAGGGGACGTGGGTTCGAGCCCTGGTCTGGGAAGATCCCACATGCCGCAGAGCAACTGGGCCCGTGAGCCACAACTACTGAGCCTGCGCATCTGGAGTTTGTGCTCCGCAACAAGAGAGGCCGCGATAGTGAGAGGCCCGCGCACCGCGATGAAGATGAAGTTGTGGCCCCTGCTCGCCACAACTAGAGAAAGCCCTCACACAGAAACGAAGACCCAACACAGCCAAAAAATAATTAATTAATTAATTAATTAATTTAAAAAAAGAAAAGAATGAGCTTAAAAAAAAATAGTCATGAGGGGATGCGTCAATGAAGGAGAGGAGAGAAATAGCAGGGTTGAGGTTACAACAACGTGAGTTATGTGAACAGCAGTTAGCAAAAGGATTTCATAGGATGTAAGCAACTGAAAAGTGTTGAGTGTGCTGGGAATTCAGGAGGGGTTCTACTGCATGGGGTGCAAAGATGGTTAAGGGGGATTCCATAATTATTTCTTTGGTGGCCTTAACCAGAAGGCCAGTAGGAGGAATGGTTCTAAGGCAAAGGTGGTGGGTGTTCTGTGGCACACAGGGTCCAGATATTTGCTATAACTATGGGTCAATGACGGTCCCCATGTTTTTGGGTGAGTCCTCCAAGAGCATTCCCTTCCTTCTCAAATACAAAAAGGAAAAAGGGATAATTTTTCCTGATAATTAGGATGTCCAAGGGCAGGTGGTCTCATTAAGCTTTTCTTTAAGGCTCCAAAAGCTATGTCATCCTGACCTCCCCAAATAACGGGATCAAGTTTGCTGTTTATATGTTTTTAAAGCATATAAGGGCTGGACCATAAGAAAGAAATTTGGAATCCAATTTCAACAGTAGCCAGCTAGCCCAAGAAAACCTCATAATTGCTGCTTAGTTTTAGGTTTGGGGAAGTTCAGGATGCCGTGAAGCCTACCTGGATCCAAATGTAGTCCTCGTTCCAAGATCAGGTGCCCTAAATATCAAACCTGAAATTTGAGCGAAATGCAATTTTTCTTTGGAGAATTTATAAGACCGAAAGTTGTTGTTTTGTTTTGTTTGTTTTTTTCTCTTTCTTTCTTGTTTTTTTTTTTTTTTTTTTTTTTTTTGGCCGCAGGATCTTATTTCCCTGGCCAGAGATTGAACCTGGGCCACTGCCAAGTCCTAAACACTGGATCACCAGGGAATTCCCAAGACCAAAAGTTTTAACAGGTGGGTGCTATCTTCCCATGAAGAGGACTGAGAAAGGAAGCATAGGAGCAAATCATCTATATATTGCAACAAAGTAGAGTCTGAAGAAAATTTTGCATTATCCAAATCAGCTTTCAAGATTTTGTGAAAAGTTAAGGGACTTCCCTGGTGGTCCAGTGGTTAGGACTCCATGCTTCCATTGCAGGGGGCAAGGGTTCGATCCCTGTTCCGGGAACTATGATCCCGCATGCCGTGCAGTGTGGCAAATAAATAAATAAATAAATAAATAAATATTTGTGAAAAGTTAAGAGGGACTCTCTGTGAAACCCTGGGGCCCTACTGTTGAGGTGTATTGTTGTCCTTCCCAGGTGAAGGCAAAAAGATATTGGCTAGGGACTTCCCTGGTGGTGCAGTGGTTAAGAATCCACCTGCCAATGCAAGGGACATGGGTTCACGCCCTGGTCCTGGAAGATCCCACATGCCGCGGAGCAACTAAGCACGTGCGCCACAACTACTGAGCCTGCGCTCTAGAGCCCGCGAGCCACAACTACTGAGCCCGTGTGCCACAACTACTGAAGCCCATGCGCCTAGAGCCTGTGCTCTGCAACAAGAGAAGCCACCACAATGAGAAGCCCGTGCACCGCAACGAAGAGTAGCTCCCGCTCGCCGCAACTAGAGAAAGCCCGCGCACAGCAACAAAGACCCAATGCAGCCAAAAATAAATAAATAAATAAATTTATAAAAAAAAAAGATATTGGCTAACCTTACCAACTGGAATACTGAAGAATGCACTGCATACATCAATTATGGTGAAACTTTTGCTTTCAGTGGGAACGAATGTTAGTAGTGTGGACAGGTTAGAAACAACAGGGTGACAAGGGATAACAATGTTGTTTATTGCTCGGAGCTCCTCGACAAACCTCCATCCTCAGCCCTTGAGTTTTCTCACGGGTAAAATAAGAGTGTGATAATAAGGTGCTGATCCCTGTAATCTTCTGTTATGAGCTTTATAACTTGAAGCGCATCTTTACTTATAGAGTATTGATTAATTCTGGGGAGAGGTTTTGAGAGATCTACTTGAATATCAATAGGAGATACACTGTGGATTTTGCCAACACCAGTTGGAGATTTTGCCCATAAGGGGGGTGGTAGCTGAATCAATAGGGACAAATGATCAGGGTTTCCAGAATCAGCTCCAGTATCGTCAGAAATGGGGCAAATAAAAGATGTTGAAGGGTTATTTAATTCACCTGATTGGTTATTTTGATTGCTACTGTCAAATTCAAGTATTATTTCCCCATTTTGGGAGAAAGAAATTCTGGCATGATACATTTGTAAGAAGTTTCAGCCTAATAAATACGGGCAGAGGAACTAAGGAGAAAAGGATGGGTATCCCTCAAGGGACCTAAACAAAAGGGAATAGGCTCAGAGACAGGAACCTCTTGAGGTTCATCAGAGATCCCCGATGTTTGAACTGTTTCGGTTCTCCGAGGCAGGGGCTGCTTTAAAGCAGTGGGATTGGACACCCAGCGTGTGGCTCCAGTGTCAATAAGGACAGAGAGGGCTTCCCTGGTGGCGCGGTGGTTGAGAATCTGCCTGCCGATGCAGGGGACACGAGCCCTGGTCTGGGAAGATCCCACATGCCGTGGAGCAGCTAGGCCCGTGAGCCACAACTACTGAGCCTGCGCGTCTGGAGCCTGTGCTCCGCAACAAGAGAGGCCGCGATAATGAGAGGCCCACGCACCACGATGAAGAGTGGCCCCCGCTTGCCGCAACTAGAGAAAGCCCCCGCACAGAAACGAAGACCCAACACAGCCAAAAATAAATTAATTAATTAATTAATAAAAAAAAAAAAAAAGAAAAGAAAAGTAGGTAAACATTTAAAATAAATAAATAAAAAATAAGAGCAGAGAGAGGTTCATTCCCAGTCTGGAGAGTTGTTTCTCTGAGCAGATTAAGACAGAGTATTGGGAAGAGCCGATGTAATTCCTTGGAGCCTCATCATTGGGAATTAGAAAGGCTGGTTAGAAAAACTGAAGATGTCTGAAAGCCTAAATTTGTAACAATCTCATTTCCAATGTCCTGGCTTTTTGCAATAATAGCAGAAACTAGAAAGTTTTGGTTTCATTTAGAGAACTTCATTTTTCAGAGTTGAAAATTAAGAATTTTGGAGGTCTTTCTTTTAGGTGACTCATCTAGGGTGTGAGCGAGCTGATTTGCCAAGTTAACTAAATCTGGAGTGGACATAGTTTCCCCCTCCACCCTGGTCCTTTTAACTAAAAGAGAAAGATCCCAGTTCAGCACACTAATAAACATAAGAGTTAAAGGCTACCCAAGTGGATTCAGCATCTGAAGGAAGACCAGAATTTTCTTTGAAAACAATCTGAAGTTGATTATAATAGTCATGAACAGGTCCATCAGCTTTTTGTGTGCAAGCCTAAATTTTGTTCCAGTCAATAGGTATAGGAAAAGCTCCTGTAACTGATCAGTGGAGGTCTCCAGCAAATGTTCTAGCTTCTTGCCAAAAGGTAGGGGTTTATTTTTCTAAATCTCTTTCAGAGGATGTTCCCATTTGGCTAGTTTCATCCGATATTTGTCTTGACCCTCACCAACAAGCATGTGGACTAACTGATATAGATCTGGAAAACCAGGTTGGTAAGTTTTGAGACAGGCTGGGACCTGGGACCCTTTACTGGAAGGCTTGCACCTGGACAAATGTCTCCTCTAGCAACCGAATACAAAGGAACTATAATATAAGGGACTAAAAATAACTACACGCATGCTCAGTAGGGGCAATTACGAACAATAAGATACAGCAAGGCCACACACCAACTGCCATTCCTGTGGTGCCAGTGAAAGCAGGGTACTGTACGTGATCCCTGCACACAGCACCACCAAGGTGGTACGCAGCCCACTTAAGTATGCCTCTGCCCAACCCACCGATCCACCCTCACCTTCACCCCATTTAAAGAACCAGCTTGGGGCTTCCCTGGTGGCGCAGTGGTTAAGAATTCGCCTGCCAATGCAAGGGACACGGGTTCGAGCCCTGGTCTGGGAAGATCCCACATGCCGCGGAGCAACTAAGCCCGTGCACCACAACCACTGAGCCTGCACTGTAGAGCCCACGAGCCACAACTACTGAGCCTGCGTGCCTGAACTGCTGAAGCCTGCACACCTAGAGCCCATGCTCCACAACAAGAGAAGCCACCACAATGAGAAGCCTGCGCACCGCAACAAAGAGTAGCCCCTGCTTGCCGCAACTAGAGAAAAGCCTGCTCCCAGCAACAAAGACCCAACACAGCCAAAAATAAATAAAATAAATTTATTTTTAAAAATTTTTAATAAATAAATAAAGAAAGAACCAGCTTGACCCCTCCCTTGGGGAGTAAAGAGCACAGTTCCAATAGGAACAGCCAGGTTCCAAAAGGAATTAGACTGAGGACTAGCACAGTTCCAGGAGAAACAGCCTGATTTCAAAAGTCAGGCCAAAGTGCCAAATGAGTACTCACAGAAAGGACAAAGCCTTTAACAGAAAGGATGAAGGCTTCAAAATAAATAAATAAACGAACAAACAAACAAACAAATAAATAAATAAATACAATAAGCAGATTCCCAAATAAAGCCTGGAGACTTTCAAAATGCAAAAAGAGCAGAGCTTGAATCCAGGAGAAAATTTACCCTCAAACTCAAGGGTTGGCAAGGAAGCAGGGAGTTCAATGGGCTCTGTGGGTGCCAACACCTGTTTGCTCACCAGCCTCAGAGTCACTGGGGGTCTTCTCTGAACCCCACTTCTCACATACCAAGTAATATTGACCTAAAACAATAAAACAGCCAGTTATTTTACCAACAAAATGGATTTATTCGGGAACAGCAAAGAATTGCAATTTGGGACATGCAATCTATGGAGAACCACAGGCAAGTCTGGAGACGTAGGAGAGAAACGTTCTTTTATCAAGAAGTGGGGAAGTTGGGAAGGGCTGTTATAAACAAAGAATCCATTGGAGGAAACTGGGAGTTTGAAGTGTAGTGGCTTTTCTTTGGCTGAGTTGTGACAGTCTCTCATTGGCTGGGCCGTTGCCAGGCAAGGAGAAATCCTTCCTTCCACCTGCTGGGTAGCAAAGTAGTAATCTTCTTCCTGTTGGAGATGCAAAGGTACCATCTCTTTCTGTTGCACAATTGACACTGAGGGGTAAGGTATGAGAGCTCGTCTTTCAGGCCTCCCCACTCCATTTTATCTTCCAGGTCACTTATCCGTTCTTCTGCCTCAGTTATTCTGCTATTGATTCCTTCTAGTGTAGTTTTCATTTCAGTTATTGTATTGGTCATCTCTGTTTGTTTGTTCTTTAATTCTTCTAAGTCTTTGTTAATCATTTCTTGCATCTTCTCGATCTTTGCCTCCATTCTTATTCCGAGGTCCTGGATCATCTTCACTATCATTATTCTGAATTCTTTCTCTGGAAGGTTGCCTATCTCCACTTCATTTAGTTGTTTTTCTGGGGTTTTTTCTTGTTCCTTCATCTGGTACATAGCCCTCTGCCTTTTCATCTTCTCTATCTTTCTGTAACTGTGGTTTTTGGTCCACAGGCTGCAGGATTGTAGTTTTTCTTGCTTCTGTCCCCACTCCATTTTAAATTAAATGTTTATTAATTTTCCCAGACGCTATATCAATAAGCTCAGCAGGCATATATTCTCTCATCATGAATGTTTCCTGAACTGGGAACTGCCCCACGGGCTGAGTTTGTCATTGCTGTACTTTTGCTTTCCTTGGTCTTAGGGGTCCGACAGCACAGAGTGCTCTGTCTGTTTCACCATCAATCACCACAACATCTTCCCCTTCAATCTCCTCACTTTCCCAGGGGTCCTACCTCTTAGTGGCTTTGTCACAAGTGTCCTGACCTTAATCTGAGACAGCTTGCACCCTCCTTGCTTTGCAAAACAGCACACTCAGTTCTCCAACTTAACATCCTGCTCTCTCACGTTGTCCATCAGCCCCAAAGTTAGGAGAGTAGTGAACAACCTCACATCCTTCTCTAACCTCAGCTCTTCCCTCAACTTCTAACTCAAGCTTCAGCCTCTAGTTGGGCATCAGTGGCCAGCCCCCTGTGGCAGCCATTAGTCTCCCTTCTTTCCTGAAGTGCACTCTGCACAGTTCCTCAAACAGAACATCAGACCAGTTGGTGTTTTCAGGACAACCCTGAACTTATGCAGAGGTCCATGAGCATCTCCATACAGGCCACTCTTCCCCACGAAGAGGTTGATGACCAACCTGTAATTTCCCCTGCAATGCCTCTTCCCCAAGGCCCATTTTTTCAGTCTCCTGGCTGGCTCACCAATTGTTGGTTCTCAACCTCTGGAATTCCTTGAGTGAAATCTGAAACTGGCCCCTATAGACAGAGGGTAAGGAGAGATGGAAGAAAGAGGCAGACCACTCCAGATGGGTAGGTGGCAGGTTTAATAAGCAAGGGAACTTACTTATGAGGCTTGTCTTGTGTGGCTGCAAGATGAGTAGATATCTGCACCCACCCACCAGAATCTTACAAGTTTATATAGAGGCCTTAATGGGGGTACAGTCAGATATATCATCTAGATGGTCTCAAAAGTGCATTACTTTCTCAAGGTTGTGTCTTGAAGTGACTTGAAATGAGAAAAGTGGGCAGAATATACATTCCAAGGATAAAGGAAGAGATATGGAGCCTCCAATTGCCCCGGTCCAGCTCCCAGTTCAACCGGTGGTCACATCCTTTTGGTGAACTCTTGCAACAAGGAACATGGTTCGAATGCCCACACTCAGCCCTGGGACTGAGAAAGGGGCGCTGATTGAACTGTGGACCCAGGGAAATGTCCAATGTGGGTGGAGGACACTCTGGAGCTTGTGTGTCTTACAGGAGAGGGAGGAGCTGCTGGAACAGGGACCATGGAAGGAGCTGGAAGGAAAACAAGAATGACTGTGGCATACTCAGAGAGACAAGAATCCACTCAGGGGCAGGCAATAGATTAAATTCTGGATTCCTCTTTAGGGAAAGCAAGAGCCAGGGAGACGTGCCTCCCCTGGGACCCAGTAACCCCATTTCTGGGAACTCAGTTTAAGGAAAGAATTCAATTGAATCCAAAACTTATCAAATGGTGACAGGGATGAACTCTCACAGGGGCGTGAGAAGGCACCAGGTATTGAGCTAAACACTTTTGATATATTGATTTATTTCATCATCATAACAACTTGGGAAGGAGCTGATATCACACCCATTCGATAAGAAAGCACAATCTGGGACTTCTCTGGTGGTGCAGTGGTTAAGAATCTGCCTGTCAGTGCAGGGGACACAGGTTCGATCCCTGGTCCCGGAAGATCCCACATGCTGTGGAGCAACTAAGCCCGTGTGCCACAACTACTGAGCCCGAGTGCCACAACTACTGAAGCCCGTGCGCCTAGAGCCCGTGCTCGGCAACAGAAGCCACGGCAATGAGAAGCGCGCCCCTCATAAGGAAGAGTAGCCCCCACTGGACGCAACTAGAGAAAGCCTGCGCGCAGCAATGAAGACCCAACGCATCCAAATAAATAAATATTTTTTTAAAAAAAAGACAAGCTAATTCTATATAACCATATATTTTTTAAAAAAGAAAAGAAAAGAAAAAAGAAAGTACAATCTCAGCAAGGTGAAGTAGCTGGTCCAGAGCCAAGATGGAATTTGAGGTCGAATCTGATTCCTAAGCTGCACCTAAGACCCTCCAGGGCAATGCTTCTCACCCTCGGCACTGTTGAGACCCAGCATCCTCTGTAGTGGTGGGGTCACCGTCCTATGTATTCTATAGGGTGTTGAGCATCAGCCCTGGTTCCCACGCACTAGATGCCAGCGCGTTTCCTCCCCCAGTTGTGACAACCGAAACTGTCTCCAGCCATTGCCAAATGTCCCCTGGGGGCGGAATCGTCCCTGGGCCAGCGCCTTCCTATAAGCATGGCGATGTCCTCTGTCGCCCGCACATGGCCATATATAACTGAAAACACCTCAATGTCCCAAAATAAGGTGTTCTGTCAATGCAATGAAATACATGTGTAGTTTCATGAACAGAAATAAAGCAGTTAAGTGAAGGAAGGATTATGGATGAGCTTTTTGTCCTTTACGAAATGTGTTTCTTTAATGTCTTACATTATTCTCTTATAATTTACCACAAAAAGAAGAATCTCCTATGGGAATTCCCTGGCAGTCCAGTGGTTAGGACTCTGCACTTTCACTGCTGAGGGCCTGGGTTCAATGGTCTGGGAACTAATATCCCACAAGCTGTGAGGCACAGCCATAAAAAGAAAAAGAAAGAAAAATCTCCCTTGTGTGTGCTCCCTGCTCCTAAAATAGTGTCTCTGCCCTGCCTGCCCCAGAGAATGATGGTGGCCTTCTCTTAACTGAACCCCTTATGAGCATGTGGTTTCTACTTGCCTACAAGGAATGTTCCAGTATGTTTTGGTGGAACTAAGTTTGTCAAAAGTAACAAAGAGCCAAAGTTGGAACAATTTGAGTGACAAAATAAATAATGTCAAGTGTAAAATAAATATCCACGAGTCCACACAGATATAAATAAATGATTGAATAAATAAATAAATGAGGGAGAAGAGACAAATCTCCCAGGCAGAAGAATCCCAAACAATTTACACAAATGTTCTGCCCTCAAGGAGGTGGATCACGGCTCCCCATCCCTTAGGTGTGGGCTGTAAATAGTGATTTCCTTCCAAAGGGCACAGCGCAGAGAGGGAGGAAGAAGGTAACTTTATGGTGGAGACACCTGACGGACACCGCCTCCACCAGGTGATCAAGGTCAACATCACAGGGATAAGTCACACTGATGGCACGTGCCCTGGACACATGTGTGATGAGAAAGGCACTTCCCCTCTGAGATCCTCGTCTCCAAAACCCAGTCCAACCATGAGAAAAACACCAGACAAATTCCAACTGAGGGCCATTCTACAGAACACCTGACTCCAAACTGTCAAGTTCATCAAAACCAAGAAAGTCTGAAAAACTGTCTCAGCCCAGAGACAGAAATGTCCCGTGAGGATCCTGGGGCAGAAAAGGACATTAAGGACAAACTGAGGCGATCTGAATAATGCATGGACTTCAGCTAATAATCATGTTATCAATCAGAATTTGTTCATTAATTGTAACAAATGTACCATACAGATGTAAGAGGGTCAAAGTAGGGGAAAATGGGGTGTGGGGGTCTATGGAATGTTTTTGTACTATCTTCGCTATATTTCTGCAAACCAAAATAAAATGATTCTTTAAAAAATGGCAAAGCTAAAATCAGCAGCACGGTGGCATAACTATTTCCATTGGGAATTTTAGAGGGAAAACCCACAGACTTTCTGTTTGCAGCACTGGGACTAGAGTGAGGTGAATAAGGCACTTGCTTTGGTTGCAGAATGTAACGGGGGGCACCCAAAAGTTCTATTATGATCATCCCCATTTTACAGCTATGGAAACTGAGGCTATGAGGAAATCACTTGCCCAGGGTCCCATAGGGAGGCAGGGCTGCTCACACACAATCTTGGCCTCTACCTGAAATCATGGTCCCAAGCTGACCCTAAAGTCTGGAAGGCCAGCACAGTGGGGCTCCAATAAGTCAGCTTTGCCAAGGGTCGTGTCTTTGCGCTTGGAGTCCTGGCCTGGAAGGGAGGACCCTACTCATGGGACACACAAGCTCCCCCTGGGCCTCCTCAGCAAGATCGTCACTGATCCCTTGTCAATCTGCCTGCTGAGTGGTTTTAATGGGGGTCTTCTAGGCAGAGGGATGTCCAACTTTGGCCCCATGCACCATCTGACCCAGCTGACTGCAAACACGGCAAATGGCAGACGCAAGAGAATCTGGGCTGTGGTCAGGCTGCGGCTGAAGAAGCCACAGGAGAAGCACACAGCTGCCTTCCAGAGGTCACAGCCGGCAACTGGAAGCCTGTAATCAAGCCGATTTCCAGCAGGAAGCTCTGGCTCCCCAGGCCACATGGAGGGGAGATCAGTGTGGCCTGAGCTTCCTTGAACCTCACTCCAGGGTCCAACCCCCTTTGGAGGCCTCTCCCCAGACGCCCCCCCGGGCCCTCTGGGTTCAGCGTGTTCCAGATGGACATGATCATCTTTCCTCAAAATGTGCTCCTCGCTCCATGGCCATGTTTCTGCACTACCCACCTCTCCTTCTGCCCTGAGCCACACGGCCGTCCACACCTCCATTGAGTGCCTACTGGATGCCAAAGCATTTTACTCAGAACTCCTCACGGGCCCCTCCTGCTGAGGCTGCCCCTGTTATGGCCGCACGTTACAGATGAGGAAACTGAGGTTCTGTTAGCGCAAGTCCGTGCGCCCTATGCACAGTGAGGCCAAACAAACCAAAACGTCAGAGTTTGGAGCAGAGAAAGGTTTATCACAGGGCCATGCAAGGAGGCGGGTGGCTCGTGAACTCGGGGTTCAGAAAAACCGTGAACTCCCCGAAGGGTTTCAGCAAAACATTTTTAAAGGCCAGGTATGGGGGCGGTGGGTGGGTGGCAGGTGTTGGTCACAGGGTCTGTGATCAGCTCGTGCACAATTCTCTGATTGGCTGATGGTGACGTAACAGGGTGGTGTCACAGGGGTTAACATGATCAATCCTCAGGCACCACTAGGCCTGGGGGCTACATGCTCATGGTCATCAAGTAGTTAACATCTTCCATTTGGTGAGGGAGGCGTTTCACTTCTGTAAAAACAACTCAGGAATGTGCATTAGATACTGTTATTTAGGTACTTCAGAGAGGAGCTGAAGCAGAAGATATGGGGGAAGAGCCTGCCCAGGGAAGGCCCCATAGGGTCCTGCTCGCTTACAGTTCAGAGGGTTTATGTGGAGTCCTGGGGTGGTAGGGGCAGATAGTGGAAGTAGGAGCCGGTTCCTGGGTGGAGCTAGAACAGGGACCTGGTTTGTTGGCTGGGGCAGCCTCTGTTGGCCAAATGGGGGGACTGCAGCCTTAGTCTCATGGGTCCATCCAGATCGTCTCCCCGCTCCCGCAGGCTATGGTCCCTCCTCTGACACCCTCCATGGCTCCCTATGGTCCCCTTGGTGGGGGGCGGGGAGTGGCAGGGATGCTAAGTGAACCCCTGCTAGGTCACCAGGGAGACCCCTGAATTCAAAACCCAGCCTCTTCAGTCAGACCCAGACCCTGTCCCCAGTCCACTAGTCACCTCTCAGCCTCAGTTTCCCCAGCTGGGGACTTGGGAACCAAAAACGCCCTCGGCCTCTTCAGGTCGTGGTACAGATGAACACAAAGCTGGCATGCACTAGGCACTCAGTAACTGCAGTTGTCACCCTCAGAAACATGAAGGAGAAGGGCAGGGACTTGAGATGGGGTGTCGCAGGTAGCCCCAGTTCCCTCCCACAGGATCTCACCAGCCAGCCACCAACCCAGAAAGTCCCGAGGCCATAATTAGGCAGAAACAACCCACCTCTTTTTCTGAGAAAGCGAAACAGGAAACCGAAACAGAAAGCCTGGGCTCTGCTCAGCCTGCAGATTCCCCATTCAAGCACCTCCAAGTCAGAGGATCCTACTGGAACTTGTCATTGGTCGGCACAGCTCCTATGCTAATAAGTGGGTAGCCCCAGCCCAGAGGAGATTCCAGCGCCCTCCCCTAACTCCCGTCCAGTCCCTACGGGCAGATCTGGAGGGCACCTGCTTTGTATCACTACAGCCCTGTGCCCATGGTTGACCACTTGAATGAGTCGGTGCTGCGCTGCGGCAAGCTGCCACGGTGCGTGTGCTTCCTGCTGCTTCTGGTCACACTGATGGTTATCCTCGTGCCCCTGATCATCTTCGTTGTCAGGGCCGACAGCAAGGACTGCACGGATGGCCTCCAAGCAGAGCGGGAGTGTCAGAACCTCACTCGACACGTGCAGCACCAGCTAACCCAGGCCCAGGAAGTCTTACACAAGATGGAGATCCAGGCCGCCACCTGCAACCAGACGGTGGTAAGCCACTGCACCCCCTAGAGTGGGCCCTGTACTTGCGGGGGTTCGTACAGGGTCTACGTGGAGATCAAGATGATAGACCTTAAAACTCCCCCCTGGATGTCCCCACCAGGGTTTGGAGACCTCTAAACTCTCTCCAGGGTGCTAGTGTGGGGTGGGGTCTTAAAACATCCCAGAGCACCCAAATCAGGGGCCTCAGTATCCCTGCTAGGATATGGGGGAATCTCCAGACTCCAGGGCACTGGTGTGTGGGAGCTAGAAACTCCCCTCGGGCCCCAGTCTTGGGGGAGCAGAAGTCCCCTCTAGGGGTTGGGATCGGGACCTCACCAGGTCCCAAAGAAAGAAGAGGCTCTTGATACTTCCACTGCATCCTGAGAGACTTTGGAATTTTCATCTGTGTCCTGATATGGGGGAACCTTGAAACTCCCACTGGACCTCTACTTGGACTCCGAAATCCCCCCTGTGCTCTGGTTTTGGGAGGACCTCTCAATCTTCTCGGGCAATAGCCCGGGGGATCTGGAAACTTCTCCTAGAGTTTGGGCATGGGGAGCTTCCAAATTCTCTTGGGGAGGGCCTCAAAACTCCCATTTCGAGGATCACACACTTATCGGTGGCCCTGGGAGGGTGGGAGGTTGTGGCCACTCTTCAAGGTGGGAGACTGAGGTGCAGGGGACGGTCGGAGTGGAAACTGAAGGGGGTTTGGACCCAAGCTCCTCTGATCCCAGGGCCTAAGGAGGGGTCCAGGGCCCAAGGACAGAAGTCCAGTTTCCCACACCCCACCCCCACCCCCGCGTCGCAGGTGACCCTGAGGGACTCTCTGAAGATGGAGCAGGCACGGGTGGCGGAGCTTCAGGGTGAGAAAAGCACGAGGCCAGTGTTCCACGGAGGCGGCTCCGAGGGGTGGGCCAGATATTGAAGAGGACTGAGGAGGGAGGGTCCCAGGGTTGGGGTCGGGAGGGAGGGATGGGGCCAGATTCCATCTGGAGTAGGGGAGGGGGGAGCACGCCAGGTTTCCCAGCGTGGGTTGAATGAGGGCGGGGCTAGAGGCGGGGACTTGTCCCGGGTTGGAGCCAGGTGAGTGGGCGTGGTCAGTGTGTTGACGCGCCCCTTGATTCTGTACCCGACCCCACCAGGAGAGATCAAGATTTTGAACCGGAAGCTGGAGGACACTTTGGAGGAGGTGCAGCGACTAAGGTCCGAGACGACCCCCCACCCCCGGCTACTCCCCTTTCACCCCACCCCGAAGACTCGCGACCCCCTTGGCTTCGAAAAACCCCGTTGCTCAGGGGGCAAAGTTTAAGTCCCAGCCTTGTCCCTTGTGTCACACAGCCATGGGCTGGCCGCTGCCAGCTCTCCTCCCCAGTGACTTGGTGGGGGAGGAGTGGAGATTCTTGGGGGCGCAGCCTCCAGCTGCTGGAGCCGGCCCGGCAGCTGCCTGAGTTGTCCCGATCTCTACTCCGGAAGGGGGAGTGAGGCCTCAGCTGAGAACAACTCTTCTAGCTGCTGGAGCGTCCTGTTCGCTGTGGTCGTGGTCGTGGTCCTCAAGGCTCTGCTGATCTGAGGTCCCAGAAAGCCGGCCGGTAAGGAGGGGGCAGCTCGGGGGAGAAGAAAGCTGGGAAAGGATGGGAGTCGGGGATGGGTCACGGTCTGGGGAGGTGGCCTACCTGCGGGGCAGAGGGCTGGGCACCGAGGAGGAGAAGAATCTTGGAGAGGGAGGGAGAGCCCAGTGAGCAAGGAGGGGATGGGGGGGGCGGTCCTGGAGCGGGGCAGGGCTTGGGGGGGCGGAGCCCGTGTTGTATCTGCCTCTGAGTCCCTGTTTTGATGTCTTTTAGGCCACAACCTGGACTGGTCCGGTTCCCTCTCTGCTTCCCCCTTTGAGGCTTCCTGACCTGGCCCGTTCTGAGGGGACCACATGGCAACACGGTTGTGGGGAGGAGAGGGGGGATGGGGTAGCCTAAGGGGTCCATGGGGCAGCTCTGGAGGGATACCTTGGGCATGGAGAAGTAGCGGAGTTGGCCCAAGGCTGCCCTAGAGCTGAGGAGGGCATGGGGGTGGAAGGTGGGGCACCTGCTTCTTGCTGACACGGTTTCTAGAAAGTCACTTTCTTCTGGGGTCTTTGGGCTCCGAAAAAGTAAACACCCCTCTAGGGGGGGAAAAACTTTACTCTCAAGTTTCTGGAGTGTTATTGTGTCACCCCCAAGCATCTGGGGCCTGCCCTGCGGGCCAGGGTGGACACCCATTGACATCCACATCCAGCTTTCCCTGCTCTAGAATGTTCTCAGGAATCCCTGCGTTTCTGGCAGTCACCACCCCACTGCCTCCCCAGCCCTCTTCTCCATTTGGATCGTCTTAAAGAAGTCTACACCCTCATCAGCCTGCCTGCAGTGTTCTGCTGTCATCTCGCCGGGATCTTCTGATGGCGGCGGTCCCATGAGGAAACCAAGGCTGTGGATGAGGGACACTTTGTCCTGGTTCCCAATCCCTTCCCACAGAAAGTGCAGGGCTGGGATCAAACCTGGATCTGCAGACACACACAGGCCTGTGTCACAATGCCCCCTCCTCCTCCATCCCCCAAACTCTTATTCATCCTGCAGTACCCAGCTCTGGGAGCCCCTCCTCCAGAAAGCCTCTCTGCTTCTCAAAATTGAAGGCCACTGGGAGTTCCCTGGTGGCCTAGTGGTTAGGATTTTGAGCTTTTACTGCCGTGGCCCGGGTTCAGTCCTTGGTTGGGGAACTGAGATCCCGCAAGCTGCATGGCACGGCCAAAAAAAAAAAAAAAAAAATTGGAAGGTGTTCAAAATTGAAGCCTACCATCTGATAAACCCTTCAACCCACTTTCTTGGATCCTCCCATGGCCCATAATTCCTTCCTCCTCTGTTATCTTCCTTCCTCCAAGTTCCCCTGGAATCCTGACTATTGTCCGGGCAACTTCTTGTGTATGGCTGGGGGTGGGGGCAGGTCCCTTGCATCTGCCCAGAATTCCCAGAATTCTGCACTGCCCTCGACATGGTCCCGAGCCCAGATGGTCGGGCCCCCTCCTCCATGGCTCCCGCTGTCCTCCCAGGGCCCCCCAAACCCCATCCCTGCGACAGGCCTCCCCTGATGCCCCCCGACCCCACCCCCGACCCCTAACTTCCTCTTGCTCCACCCCCTGTGACCATTTCTCTGCATTTTGATTTGTCAAGTTCCTTCCTGCCTCATGGCCTCAGCTAGTCTCCACCCGCTGCTCGGCGCACCAGCTCCCCACTCTGAAGTTCTAGAGCAGGGTTTCTCGGCCTCCAAACTCTTGACATTTGGACTGGACCATCCTCTGCTGTGGGGCCTGCCCTGTGTACTGTAGGATGTTGAGCAGCACCCTTGGCTTCCACCCACTAGAGGCCCATAGCACCTTACCCCGAGGTTGTGACAACAAAAAAAATGCCTCTAGACATTACCAAGTTTCCCCTGGGGGGCAGAATCAATTCCGGTGAGAACCTCGGCTCTAGAAGGTGAGGCTTGGGTCCCCATCAGTTCTGTGTCCCCAGCTCACAGGGGGGCTCAGCAGGTGCTCCCATGGAGTCCCTTTACAATGACTGAGTCATTTCACCACCCCCTCCATCGGCAGCCCCATCTAACAGATGAGGAAACTGAGGTCCAGAGAAGTGACTGGACTCTCTCAGGGTCTCTCAGTTGCTCAGGCAATGAAACCCTCTGCTTCCAGCAGGTTCTCTTGATTGCCAGGAAGCAAACCTTTCTCACGTGACCTCAGTCCTTTCCCATCCCCACTCAACATCCTCACCCCCAACTCCCAGCTTGGGCTCCCAGCTTGGAAAGTCCCAAAACAGCTCCGCCTGCCACCCCCACCATACCTGGGCTGTGTTTCGCTGATGGAGGGGGCAGGTTTGCCCCAATATTACGGGTTTGACCTGCTCAATTTCTTCCCCTAAGTTCCCACCCAATGGCCAGGGTATAAACGTCTCTCTTTCCTAAAAATGCCCCTCTTCCCTGGCTGGCTGTTGGGGGGATTGCAGCTTCAGCAGGAATCTGGCAGTGACCTGTGGCTGCTGTGTGTCCCTGGCCTGAGACTTAGCCTCTCTGGGCTCTGGTTTCTTAATGTGGAACTGGGGGGTGGGGGTGGGGGTGGGAGGGGGCGGGGCAGGTCAGGGAGGGACACAGATTCTAGTTCATAGCGTTCACTCAGCTCACATTTCTGCACAACTATTGTGTGCCAGGCCCACACGGTGGCAGTGTGAACAGGGCAGGTGCAGGCTTTGCTTTCTAGGGGCTCACCCAGTCTGATGGGGGAGGCAGCCAGGAATCAAACACAGGTAAAATGACAGCAGAGCTGAGAGAGCTGATCAAAAGGGGCCTGAGTTAGTGGGGAAGGGGGAGGGTTCTGGAGGAGGAGACACACTGGTGGACAGGGGAGAGCTGGTAGGAACTGTTAACTGGGCAAAGAGGGAGGAGAGGGCTCTCAGGCAGCCCTGGGGTAGGAATGCGCTGGCCTGAAGAGCGCTGAGGAGGGCTGGAGGGGGCTAAGAGCAGGAAGTGACATCACAGACCTGCTAGGGGCCTTGCTGGGGAAGAAGAGGAGGAGGAAAGGGAGGTGGAAATGGAGGAGGGCCAAGAGGAGATAAGGGGAAAGAGGGCGGAGGGGGAGGAGGAGGATTTGACTCAGAGGGAAGTCTGGGGAACGGTGTGAACTCGCCTGGATCTGATTCACGTTGTAAGATCGCCCCCTGGTGGCCTAATGGAGAACAGGAAGGGAGATGGGACCGATCCACCCTTGCGTCGACCCTCTGGTCCTCACAGCCAGTCACAAAAAGTGTGGCAGCCTGAGCCAGGCCGACCTCAAATGCTCGAGTAGCCTCCCGTCTTCTAGGCTTGTTCTTTCCATGAACAGAATAGGGACAATATACCCCCAGACCCTCGCCAAGAGCCCCCTGTGCAAATGGGTGCTTTTGCGCAGATGTGCTCAAGTGATTCCCACAAAGCCCTACGGGGCAGGAGCTACTGTCATCTCCGCTTCACAGAGGGGGAAACTGAGGCTCAGAGGGTCACGTGGGATGCAGATGCCAGACTGGAATCCAGGACCCCCCCAGTCCTGTCCTGGGCTCCACTAGCCTGGCCTGGCCCCTGGCGTGGGTCCAGCCCCTCCCAACAAACTTGAAGCCACCGCCAGGCAGGGCGGAACCGTGGGTGTCCCTGGCGCCCCAAGGTGCCAATTAAATGCTCGTGGCCGTCTGGGGCCAGAGCTGTGGATGGCGGCGGCATGGCCGAGCCGGGGCCGGAGCCGGGGCGCGTCAGGCGAGTGTTCGCCCTGTGCGGGGCCGCGGTGTTCCTGGCAGCGGTGGCGGCTGGAGCAGCCCTGCTGGCCTGGAATCTGGCCGCCTCGGCCTCCCGGAGGCCTCGCTGCCCAGAGCCAGGGGCCAACACCACGGCGCCGCCTGGAGACCTGGTGCCCGAGGTCGAGGAACTTCGGCGCCGGCTGGCAGAGGCTGCCCAGCGCGAGGAGGCCCTGACCAGGCAGCTGAACCAGGCCGAGGGTGTCCGACAGGAGCTGGAGGAGGCCCTAAGGGGCTGTGAGGGCCGCCAGGTAGGTGGGCAGGGTGGGGGGCTGGGGAATCCAGAATATGGAGGGGAGAGGGTGCACACACATCCCTGGGGCTCCCCCCCCCCACGCCCTGTGCCTTGGTTTCCGCCATTCTTCAATTGAGGGAGGCAAATAAGAATACACACGTAATTCCTTCCAACTCCTACAATGCCAGTTCATCCTTGAGTCTACCTTCTGACCAAGAAGGTGCCACTGTCCTCTGCTATTTGCCAGATCACTGGTGGAGGCTAGGGAAGCCTCAGACCCCTAAGCCCACCTGGGGAGGCCCTGTGCTAACCCTCCCCCTAGGTACCCACTCAACATCCCACCTCCCAGCCAGTGTACAGCAGCCCTATTTTGAGAGAGGGACATTCATGTCACCTGTAATTAGGAGGCTAAAGTTGGCCTCTTGGGGGAGGTACCAGCCAGGTCCTCCCTTTTCCTCCTGCCACCCCCTTCAAACCCTTCCTTAACCCTTCCCAGCCCTGGGCCTCGCAGAAGAATCATCCTCAATGTCCCACCATTCACGTTTATTGAGTAACTACTGTGTACCCCTGTGTCCCAGGCGCAGCAGAGGTTGGGCAGTGTATGAATTTTTGAAAATTCATGTCTTTTGAAAATTCATCCCTACACCTTTCCTGACTGCCTAAGGGAAAGGCCTGGGGCAGCCGAGGTTAAGAGCAGCCTGCACTGGGTTCAAATTCTGTCTCTGCCTCTTCATGGAGGATTCTCTGAGGAAGCCAGGCCAGCGGTTTTGCAGAATGTCTTGTTGCCGAAATCTCGGCCTCTGTACACCAGTACCAAATAGAAATACGGAGACAGAGTTTTGGAGGAAGTAGAAAGAGTAGCTTTATTTCTTTGCCAGGCAAAGGGGGAACACAGCAGGCTAGCGCCTCAAAAAAACTGTGCCCCCCTCTCTGGGGGAATAGGGAGAAGTCTTATAATCAGGGCTTGTAGTCTGGGGTAGCTGATAAGGATCAAGGCAGTGATGGACTTGCATTCTTCTTCTGGGAAATTTCAAAACGGCTACAGCTGACATCAGGCAGCTCCGTAACTGGGTGTGGTCATCTCCAAGATTATCGCTGGTGACCTTCTCTCTGAAATGAAGAAAGCTACAAGGGAGTGTTACAAGGGAGTGTGGGAGAAAAGAATGCCAGGTGCAGGATATAATTCACATAGAGTCAGAGAGTGATTAAGGAATTAGCTTTGTGTAGGACAATTCTAGTTGCATGCACTACAGATTAGTAAAAGTTAAAGTGAAACTAGGATTGCTTAACTTTTATAGGCCTGCTTTTGCTGTTTCTATAGCCATTCACTCATTCCTTTGTTTTCCCGGCTTGTTAGTAGGAAAGAAAAACCCCATTTTCCACTTCTATTGTAACAGTCTCACAGAGGTGACTAAGTATACCCTAGAAACCCAATTGTCAACCACCAAATTGGCTTGTGCTGGTCTGAAACCCCAGTCTGCGAGTCTAGATATAGCTAGGATTGGAACCAGATCCCGTCGGCAGAGCTAAACCTTTTCTACATCTAGTTGGCCTGGAGTAGGGGCCGGTTGACCTGGACAAAGATCTCCTTCCAGGCAGGCACCTGTCACCACTCGGTACCCCAGACTTCAGAGGCCACGTCTGTGTTTTACAACTACAGGACCCCAAAGGTCCAAATAAAGCTCAAGGAACACCAGTGTAGTCTCAGTCTCCCCTAGAAAGGGCGGGGCCAATTCACTCCTTCTCCCCTCCCCCCTCACTTCCCCTCCACTCCGCAGAGTCGGCTTCAGACCCAACTGATGACACTGAAGACTGAGATGGACGAGGCCAAGGCTCAGGGGACCCAGATGGGGGCTGAGAACGGGGCGCTGACAGGTGTGTTGGGATGCAAAGTGGTGGGCAGGTCTAGAGGTGGGAGGAGCCTAGACGGTTCCCAGCTACGCAAATGACACGTACAGGTGCAAACGTAAAGCAGACGAACGCGAAAACTTGTGAAAGAAATGCACATAATATGCAAAGGTCATGCGAATGTCAGAAAACAGTGCAAATACAACAAAATATGCACACGCCGTGTAGAGATTCCCAAAAGTAATGTAAACCTATGAAAAGCTATGCAAATAACACGTAAAGGTCAGGCAAACAGCACACAAACTTAATTCAAATAAAATAAACCACGCAAATAGTAGGCAGACTATGAATTCGGAGCTGGTGTGCGAGGGGCAGGAGCCTGGTCTCCAGCCTGATCCTGCCCCCTGCGCCCGCAGAAGCCCTGGCGCGCTGGGAGGCGGCGGCCACGGAGTCTGCGCAGCGGCTGGCCGCGGTGCAGCGGCGCGCGAGCGCGGCGGAGGCCGAGGGTGAAGCCTGCGCAGCCCGGGAGGCGGCGCTGCGCGAGCACGTGTGAGTGAGGGGTGG
The DNA here is from genome assembly GCF_965194825.1 of Balaenoptera physalus. NCBI lineage: Eukaryota > Metazoa > Chordata > Mammalia > Artiodactyla > Balaenopteridae > Balaenoptera > Balaenoptera physalus. The sequence continues at coordinate 12,271,888 of NC_138890.1, read as the reverse complement.
GCGGGAAGGGTCCGGGGGAGGGCGAACCCATGCCCCTGCCCATGTGGGCGGGGCCTTGTGGAGAGTCAAAGTGAAGGTCAGGAGTTAGAACTTGGGGGGTGGGGTAGGCGCTCTTTGGGGACGGGAATCCCCCACGTTAGCGCGGGCACTCTGGAGGCACGGGTCCCTGGGGTCGGGCGCATACTGGGGGCTCCGGCGAGGGCGGGGAGTGCAAGTGGAGGATGCAAGAAAAATCGAGTATCGAGCGAGGGGCCGGGGGCCTGGAGGCGGAGCTTCTGGGGAAAAGGCTGGGGGTCCCTGGGGAGGGGTCCTGGAAATGGCCAGGGGTGAAGGCATGGGGGATCCTGGAGCATGGGATCTCTGGGGAGGGGGCGTTCCCAGGAAAGGCGGAAGAATGCTGGAGGGTCTCTGGGGAAGGAGGTTACAGGTGCTGACGGGACCCTCCCTCCTTCCCGGCAGTTACACCCTGGAAGCCCAGGCCGGTCCCCAGCGCAGAGTGCCACACCCCCGGACCCGCTCCGGGTCCCGACCTCGGCCCAGCCCCCGCTCGCGCTCTCGCCCGGGAACCTCCGGGGGTTGCAGGCGACCAGCGCGGCGCGCACGAGGGTGAGTCAGACCCCAGCTGGATCAGGGCTCGAGGCCAGGAGGACAGACACTGGGGGCCCTGCTGGGACACTTACAGAGGTACCCACGCTGGATGAGATGCTCAGTCGACACCCATCAACGCCCAGCTTTCGACCGACAGCCGCCCTGAACGGAAACTGTGCAGAAAGAAGACCCGACCCTCTCTCCTTGACCATCTAGTGCTAATTTTGCAGATGGGGAAATTGAGGTCCATTTGGTCACAAGGTGAGATAGTGCAGAGCTGGGACTTAAGTCCCCTCTAAGGACAAGGACAGTGCTGCCCTCATCCCACAGACGTGAGGACTTAGGGACCAGCCCTGACCTGGGAGTGACCTGAAGGGGTTACTTCTCCTCTCTGGTCCTCAGTTTACCTTGCCTGTAAAATGAGTGATCGGAATGGTGAGAGCCAGCATATCTTTGACACCAAAAGCTGACAAAAATGGCACAATAGGAAAACTACAGACCCCTCTCCCTATGAAGAGGGTACAAAACTCCCAAATGGAATTTTAGCAGAAAACCAAATAACACATTTTTAAGATACACCATAACAAAGTGACTTATGCCTGAGGTGCAGAGATGGTTCAATATTTGGAAGTCTGTTAATAAAATTCACCATACTAATGGATCAAATGAGAAAAATTCTGAAAAGATCATCAAAATAGCAACAATTTCATGTAAGTGAGATTATACGGTATTTGTCTTTCTCAGCCTGACTTATTTCAGTTAACATAATACCCTCTAGATCCATCCATGTTGTTGAAATGCAAGATTTCTTTTTTATGAGAATATTATGAGTAATAGTTCCATTGTGTGTGTATATACATATATATATATATAAAACATCTTCTTTATCCATTCATCTATCGATGGACACTTAGATTCTAATTTCCAGACTATAATCAGATTTTGCCAACTGTTCTGATAATGTCCTTTGTAACAAAAGAGTATCCTGGCTTACACATTGTATTAACCTGGAACATTCCTCAATCTGTCTTTGCCTTTCATGACACTGGCATTTTTTAAAAAGCCCAAGCGAGTCATTTTGTGGTGTCTAGTTTGGGTTTTTGTGATGTTTCCTCATGATTAATTGGCGTTTTTGGCAGGAATGCCTCAGAAACAATTCAACCTAATAATATTATCTGCTGTTGGTATGACTATATATAGAAAACCCAAGAGAATTAATGGAAACTTTCCTATATCTAAACAACTAGGTAGAAAATCCTTTCAAAGAAAAGATCCATTTCAGATAGTGTTTTATATCCAGGAATAAACTACGTTCCTTATTATGTAAGGATCTATTCTATATTAATTTTTCAAAAAATAACTCAGTAGAAAATGGGCAAAGAACATGGGCAGCCTGCATAGAAATATACAAAAAAGGGGCCCAATCTCACTGCTAGGGAAGAAATGCAAACTGAAAAAAATGTGATACCGTTTTCTACCCTATAGTTTGTCAAAGACAAAAATAAAAACAAAAGTTTGTGAATACGTTGTGTTGGCACTGCTGTTGGGAAGCAAGCAGTCCCACACACTGCTGGTGGGACTGCTCATTGGTACAACCACTTGGGAGGGCAGTTTTCCAGAATCTCTCAAAATTAAAAGTGCACATATTGTTTGACCCATCAACTCCTCTTCAGGCAATTTTTCTGCAACCATATTATTTTAATTAAAAACAATTTTTAATCTACAACCATATTTAAATGCATACAAAATGATGGACTGAATGCAGTGGAGAATCCTGTGTTGGATCCTGGAACAGAAAAACACTTAGTGAGGAAATCAAGTAAAGTCTAGAGTTTAGTTAATAGTAATATACGAAGATTAATTTCTTAGTTTTGACAAAGAAATTGGAAGAAGCTGCATGAGGGCTATTCGGAGACTCTCTGTATTATCTCTGCAAAGTTTCTGTAAATCTAAACGTATTCCAAAGTTAAAAGTTTACTTTTAAAAAGATGAGGGTGGAGGAGAGGAGAAATGAAGACATTATTACCACATTCTTGGTAATTGCAAAAAATTGGAAACAACCTCAGTGTCCATCAGTTGGGGACTGTTTAAATGAGTGTCCGTCCATCCACACCACGGAATGCTATACAACTGGTTTGTGTGGGTTTTTTTATTTTTTGTTTTTGGCCAAGCTGCCCTGCTTGCAGATCTTAGTTGCCTGACCAGGGATTGAACCTGCGCCCTCAGCAGTGAAAGTACAGAGTCCTAACCACTGGACAACCAGGGAATTCCCACTATAAAACTGTTAAAAAGGCCAAAGCTGATCTTCTCTGAGACGCATTAATGTAAAAAGCAGGAGAGCAATAATTTGTGTACGTCTTTTAAAATTTGGGACTGGGGGAAACTTTTATCCAAATATCTCTGAAGGAAACACTGGTCACAGCTATGGCCTCTGGAAAAGGAATCAGGGATCTGGGGATCGGCGGGGGAAGCAGTCTCATGTTCCTCTGTATACCTTTTTGTAAAGTTTGCATTTTAAAAATCATGTGCATGTATTACCCTTAAAGTAATTAAAATTTGTTTGGAAAAATTTCTGAAGAGGCTGGTGTAAGGAGGGGAATAGCAGCACTTGAAACTCTGATCCCCCCCCTCAGCCAGTCCTGCTCGTTATCCCCCCACCCACCTTGGAGGTGGCTTGGCAGTGCCTGATCAGGGCCTTTACTGGGAGAGGACCAGCTTGGGGTGGGGGGTGGAATTGGAGGGCCGCCCCCCAAAGGAGGAGGTGAGGCTGAGGGGAGGGATGAGAGTCTAACCACTTTGTTCCGTTGCTGGCCACCAGGGGTCGCCCCAGTCTGCAGACCTGGTTGCTGCTGGCTGAGGGCCCAGAACTTGAGAGGCTGGGAAGATGGGTCTGAGACACGCCCCTCCCCCTGCAACTCTGGCGTAAATCCAGAAGTGAGCAGGAAACAGCTTCTCCTTCTGGAGTCAGCCAGGGCTTGAGACTGGCCTTGCCTTGTCTGGGGCCCCAAGGACTTCAGACCCCTCACTGTGGGGTCCAGGGCTGATGCACACAAAGGGCTGGGCTCAGGGCTGTAAATGGGACCTAAAATATTATCATTACTTTTCACTTATTCTGCTAGCTTCACCTTGGCCGTACCTGCCAGGTCCCTGAAAATAAGCTCCGGGGAAATGGGGAGCCATGGGGGGTGTGTGAGCAGGAAGGGTACTATCAGATCTGGTGTCAGAGACAGTTGGGAGAAAAGAGGGGGGGCAGAGGCTGGGCGCTGCAGATCTCCATGGGAGGCCATAGGATAGGGAGTGGGTGAGAACTGGGGGCAACTTGGAGAGAACAGGCCCCAATCCCCGGCCAGAACGGAGAATCCCCCAGCTGCCTTGCCTTCCAGACCCCACCTGCCTCCCTCCCCACAGGGCCAGCCCCCAGCCTGCCCTTGCTCTGTTGTACCTCCCTGTCTCCACCTGTCCAGTTACCACTCAAAGTCTCTGTCTGTCCCTCTGTCTCCGAGTCTTTACCTCTGTGTCTCCACCTTGTCCCCAGCACACTCTCCCAGGTCCCTGCCCTGGCCTCCCCTATTCATGGTCACCCTGGGGTCCCTCCATGGCTACAGAAACAGGCGTGTGTGGGAGGGGGGGTGGAAAGGGGAAGCCTGGCACAAGCTGGGTGAAGGGCACTGGGGACAGCAGCAGCCTGACCTTGTTGGCCCCCAGTCCCAGGTAAGAAAGTGGGTCACCTTTTTTCAGCAAGGAACACAGATGCCCGGAGAGGACAGGCTCTTCCCCCCCACAAAGGGCTCTCCTTGCCTCCTCTGTCAACTCCAAAAGCCCAAAACTTAATTTCCTTTGCATTTAACCAAAACCCAAACACGTTGGCGTAAAAGTGGAGGGTTTTCTGAACTTTGCTGAAATTTTTCTTCGCCAGAAATATCGCTTCCTCCAGAACCTTCCTGAAGTTCTGTGAGAGTTTTTAAAAACCTCGTGTCTCCTTGAGAACTTCAATGTCGGTCTTCAGAGTGACACAGAGCTGACTTCCTCATGACAGTCTTCCCGTCTCTGCCCAAACAATCAAATAAACCAAATGGCTTGTTTTTAATTTAGAAAAAAATAATTAAAATCGAAGTCAGGTTTTATGATGACTCTCCAAAGGAATTCAGAGAGATTCATGCACAAAATTTCCTGTGACTATGACAAATGGTTTTCAGGGAAAAACCAAATGCTCACATCATTCGATGCATTTGACCTCATGTGAATTCGAGGACCAGTTGCTCACCTCCTCCCTCTGGAATTTTCTGGCCAGGAATTCAGGCAGAACGTGTTCAGAGAGTCTGTTTTTAGAAATTTTAGACTCTGCTGGCAGGAGTGTCAATGGAAACAACCTCTTTGGAGGACAAATTGATGACAGCTGTCAAAATGTAAAATGTTATTGCTTTAGGACCCAGCAATTTCACTTGTGGAGATTTGATATCAAGTCTTATTTTGTTCATTGAAACAAAAAATTTAGAAACAGTCTAAGTGTCCATTGGTAATTATTATGGTAATGTATTTGCCGAAAACCTAAACAGCGGTCAAAAGGAATCAATCTCAAAGTCATAATGTTGAGCAAAAAGAGGAAGTTTCATCATTACCTTTTCCATTTTAAAAAAAAATCTAGCTTTTAAAACAAATTATTGGAAAAAGAAACATTACAAATCAAAGTTGTGAGATCAAATTGCCAAAAAGAATGTTATTTTTGAGCTTGATACAAAAGACATTAGTGTGTATATTGAAAACTCTTGTCCTTACACTGTGACAGTTGCTCAAAATTGTAGCACATCAGGTCTAGAGTGGCTTTTTCGTTTTCTAGGAGTTTATGGTTGCCTTTCTTTTCCCTTGACAACAGATATCATGTTCATACATACATATATGCAACATCGTCAATATACAGTGAAAATAGCCAAAATCTGAAGTTCACACCAAGACTGTCACACCACCTGGCATTGGCCTAAGCACTGCCCGCATGCCTGAGCTCTCAACTGGACCCTTGTCACCCAGGCTCTACCCCTGTCATGCCCCCTTTCCCCTGGTGATCCCACAGGCCCAGGGCAACAGCAGCTGGGACAGTGTCCCTCCCCTGTGTCTCAGTTCCCCAGCCTCACATCAGAGGCTGCACATGATCCAGCCCCACCTTAAAAAAATACCACCATTTATTAAGGTTGACTGTGTGCCGGGCACTGTGACAAGTGTTTCACAACTGGCTTTGTTGCCTCCACTTTAGACAGGAGAAAACTGAGGCTCAAGGAGGAGAAATCACTTGTCCCAGGTCTCACAGCGGTAGGTGGCCCAGCCAGAACTTAACTCCGGGGGCCTGCATTGAAATCATGTATTCACTCTGCCTACATGACTCCCCATTAATGCAGAAGGGAGATGTCCTCCTCCTACCCCGTTCCAGGGGACTCTGGGTGGGCCTGACCAACCTAGAGAAATAGCTGGTTGGGCACCACTTGCAGCCCCCAACCCTCCTCCCTCCCAGTAGTGGCTGGGAAGGGTCCGGAATCAGGAATCAGTGGGTAGCTGCAAAGGCCAAAGGTCAGACAGGGGTTTCCTGCCCATCCCTGGGAACTTCCTCCTTCCCGACCCAATTCCCACCTCCTTGACGATCACCACCCTGGAGGACCCCTCCCCGCTCCGCTACCCTGGCTAATAGGGGGATGGGTCCCCAGGCCACCGCCTTCAGCCTGCTGTGCCCCCCACAGGCAGTGGCCAGCAACTGTGTTATCGTCAGCCACCCATGGTCCAGCCTCCTTTCCATCCCCTTGCCCCGTTCCCCTCGGATCCTGTCCCTCCCTCCTGTCAGCCTTGACCCCATGGGGCTAGGGGCTGTGTCCCACTCTGTCTCCCCAAGACTGAGCCCCAGGCCTGGGGCTCTTGGTGGGGCCTCTGGCATCACCCAGCATAGGGGTTTTCCCTGGAGCTCCTGGATCTGGGGGGACGGGTAGGAGGGCATACCCAGAATCCTTCTTTGCTCCTTGGTCCCAAAATCCCTTCCTTGCCCACCTGGGGGTGACCCACAGTGAAGCTTGACCCCCTCTATCTGGCGCTTCCCCTTCACCATCTCACAGAGCCCCAAGAGGAGTTTTCCAGCAGGAAATGGTAGTTATAATAGCAACGGCAAATCATTTCTCCCAGCCCCCTCCCCGGCCCTGGGACCTGGTACTGTGCCCACCTCATCTCACAGAGGGGAAAACTGAGACACAGACAGGAGAAGCCCCTCACTCAAGCTCACCCTGGCCCCAGGTTCACTGCTGCCTGTGCTTACTAAGCGCCTACATGAGCCGGGCACTGGGTGGGATGACGGCTAGGGGAACCCGCGCCACTACCACCCACCCATCAGCCCTCTCTGAGGCCTTCCTGTGCCAATTACTGAGCACCTACTGTGTGCCTGGCCCTCAGCTAAGCGCTCCGCACAATTTTGCTCCTGTAATCAGCACTGCCATGTAAGACGAGCACAGGGCTTCCCTGGTGGCGCAGTGGTTGAGAATCTGCCTGCCAATGCAGGGGACACGGGTTCAAGCCGTGGTCTGGGAAGATCCCACATGCCGCGGAGCAAATGGGCCCGTGAGCCACAACTACTGAGCCTGCGCGTCTGGAGCCTGTGCTCCGCAACAAGAGAGGCCGCGACAGTGAGAGGCCCGCACACCGCGATGAAGAGTGGCCCCCGCTTGCCGCAACTAGAGAAAGCCCTTGAACAGAAACGAAGACCCAACACAGCCATTAATTAATTAATTAATTAATTAAAAAAAAAAAAAAAAAAAAAAGATGAGCACACATCTGTAGCCAGCCCTCCCTGAGGGGAGGTGAGTCCAGCTCTGTGAACGACCAGACTGAGACACCCAAGTGGTCCTTTCTCCTCCCTTCGTCTCGGTACCCTCCTCCCCACGACGGGGATGTTGACATGAGGTCATAGGCAGGTGAGACCAGCTCTGGGCACAAAGCAAGGGCAGGTGGGGAAACTGAGGCTCAGCAAGGCCAAGGACGCCTGGTCACCTAGCCGGTGCCCCACCCAGTGTTAATCAGAGAGGCCCAGACGTGACTTGGTGCCCTCCCCCCTTCCCTTCACAGCCCGGGTGGGAGTGTTGTGATAACCCACAGCCCCCGTTTCCTCCTGGCCAGGAAGGAGCCAGGCAAAGGAAGTATTAAGAGGAGTAATATAAACACTTCCCCCCTCCCCCCTGCCGTGGCAAGGTCTAGAAGGGGCAGAAGCCACCACCCAGAGCAGACCAGCCAGCAGAGCAGTGCCAGTGCACCGGGCAGAAGCTGGGAGGAGATGGGCTTGGCGATGGAGCACGGGGGGTCCTATTCACGGGCAGGGGGCAGCCCGAGGGGCTGCTGGTACTATCTGCGCTATTTTTTCCTCTTTGTCTCACTCATCCAGTTCCTCATCATCCTGGGCCTTGTCCTCTTTATGGTCTACGGCAACGCGCACGTGAGTACCGAATCCAACCTGCAGGCCACCGAGCGCCGGGCTGACGGCCTCTACGGCCAGGTGGTGGGGCTCACAGCTTCTCAGGCCAACCTGTCCAAGGAGCTCAACCTCACCTCCCGTGCCAAGGATGCCATCATGCAGATGCTGCTAAACGCCCGCCGCGACTTGGACCGAATCAACGCCAGCTTCCGCCAGTGTCAGGCCGACCGGGTGAGTCCACAGGCCGGCCACTCGTCCCGGGGAATCCCGGGCTGGTCACCTCACCTCTCTGAGTTTCACTTTCCTCATTCATGAGACAGGGACAGTCACAGACCCTACATTTTGCGTGCCGAGCCCATGTAGAGAAGCAATGAGTACTTGGTCTGTATATCTCATGCAATATTTGGGACATACTTAGACTAAAACATGATTTGTGGTCTATCTGGAATTCAAGTTGAACTGGGCATCCGGTCCGTTATCAGACCTAGGCCCATGGCTTAATGTGTATAAAGCGCCCAGAATGTACCAGCACACGCTAGCTGCAAATAAGAGCTGGCTTAATAAACGCTCAGAGTGTTGGGTTCTTAGTAATTAGTATGAATGGCTCAGGTTTGCCTGAGGCTGGATGTCCGCTTAGGAAATATTATCTCTTCATTGAATCCCAGGAGGTAGGGAGAAGATTGAAAACCGTTTTGCAGAGGGGAAATGGAGGCCTAAGAGAAGAGGTGGCTTGTTGGGGGGCGGGGGGCATCAGGGAGCAGAAACAGGCAACCCTGGGTCTCGTGGAGACTGTCATCCCCCCTCGTACCCCCAACTCCTGTCAAACGCACTCAACAAGATCCCCCATGTTCTCACACATACACAATTCCTCTGAGGAGGTCCCGTCCCTGGGAGACACTGAAGAGAGGGTGCCTCCTCAGGCTTTGGCTGGAACGGGGTGAGAGAAGGGGTGGGCAGGGGAAGGGAAGGGTTGGGGAGGGGGCAGGCTCTCTTTCTCCCACAGGAGGTGTCTGGGATGTTTGGGGCAGGGGACTGTGGAAAGAAAAGGCCTTTTCTGGGGCTTCAGACCACCCAGCCCCTGCCACTGGGCAGGAAGGATGTGCTCAGCTCCCCTCAGAACTGCCCAGGCAAGGGTGAGGTCTCCCCATCTCATTCCCCCAGGACAGGGCAGGTCCCCCTTAGATCCTCAGAATAAGGCGAGTCCCCCTCAGACCCCCAAATGAGGCAAGTCCCCCCTCAGACCACAGGGCTGGACCATGTACCCCCTCAAATCCTCCCCACCCCTGACAAGGGCAGCCCCCTCAGACTTCTCAGTTCCTGGGAATTGGCCCTTTTGGATCTTTCAGGACACACATGGCCTTCCGGTCCAGGAGCCATTAGGAATCGCAGGATCATAAAGTTTTATTCTTTTGTTTTTTGGTTTTTGTTTTTCGTTTTTGGCCCTGCTGCGCCAGGATCTTAGGTCCCCCACCAGGGATGGAACCCATGCCCCATGCAGTGGAAGCGCAGGGTCTTAACCACTGGACCGCCAGGGAAATCCCTTTTTTGTTGTTGTTTTTGGTTTGGGAGGTTTTTTGTTTTTATCATAAAGTTTTAGACACTCACACGCATCTCCGAATCCCAGACGGCCCCATCATAGATTATTAGAAATCTAAGAATCTGCCTCTTTACAACTTTAAATTTTGAGAATCGTAGCTTCCCCCGCCCCAAGTTGACAAATTCCTCTGTCCTGGAACCCCTCAGGGTTTTCTCCAAGGAACCCCAGGAAGTGGGCACTGATGATGGGGAGTAGCGCCACCCCTGCCACGGCAGCCCCACATGTCTGATGGTAGCAAGTACGAATTTTGATCTTTCCCTAATCCTGGTGGTGCTATGAGACAGATTTTTTTCTTAAATTCTCTGCAAATGCAGCTGCATTTCTGGCTCTGAGACCCTGGGAGAGAAAGGGGAGATTAACTCAGTGTGGTTTTTTTAGGGTATGCCCCACTCTACCTGGGTCAAGGAAGCACCTCCACCCAGGATGCATGCGGGAGAGATTTTTTTTTTCATGGATTTTTCTTCATTCAGCATTCGTAATAATCTTTTTGATGGTCAAATTATCCTGAAATAGGCCGTAGGAACACCCGCAATCTGGCCCCTGTGTCTTTTGATGGAACTCCACTAGTCTTTGAGAGCTTCCTTGCTTTATGTCCTAACGAATATTCCAGAAAACCCTTCGGATTGTTTATACTTGTTCACTAATCAATTAGTTCTCTTCCTCTGAGTCCAGGGCAACCATGGCTACTGGAAAGTGAGGGAGAGACTCCTGAATTGCTTCATAAAGATGTACCTGAACACTCCTTAACAAGAGAAGATACTTTTTTTTTTGTATTGTCAGATTGCACTAGTTCTTAGTAAATATTCTTCTCATCATCTTGACATCTGAGAACCTGTGCAGAAAAATACTTCTGTATTTTTGGGAGCCATTTCCTCCAACTGGAAGAAAACCTCTTTCTCACTTCATCTTTGGAGCCAACTCACACCCTGAGATCTTCCCTTTCTGTAGATAAGGCTTTTGAAAACAGACGTCACTGGAGCTTCCAGAGCTATTTCTGTCCTCCCCCATCCCCAGGTCATTAGGACAGGGCCAGCTTCCAAAGGAGTAAGGACAAAAAGTGACAGAAAGGCAAACCCTCTTCACCCTTCATACCTTTACTTGTTATATTTCTGCAGAGCGTTCTGTTCCAAAGTTTTAAAGACATAAAAAACGTTATGAAGTTAAAATGTAATTCACATGCCATACAATTGGCCCATTTCAAGTGTACATAACAGGGACTTACCTGGCGGTCCAGTGGTTATGACTCACACTTCCACTGCAGAGGACACTGCAGGGGGCACGGGTTCGATCCCTGGTCCGGGAACTAAGATCCTGCATGCCGTGCGGTGCGGCCAAAAAGAATAGTAATAATTAAGTGTATATAATAAAAAAAAAAAAAGTGTAGATGAAGAAAAAAAGAAAAAAGTGTACATAACAATGATTTTTAGTACATTCACAGAGTTGGGCAACCATCAGCACAATTCAGTTTAGAACATTTTCATCACCCCCAAGAGAAACCCCATCAGCAGTCACTTCCCATTCCCCCTCACCCAGCCCCAGACAAACACAAATCTGCTTTATGTTTCTATGGATTTACTTACTCTAGATATTTCATTTAAATTCAATCATGCACTATATGACCTTTTGTGTCTGGGTTCTTACCCTCAGCATAATGTTTTCAAGGTTCATCCACATTGTAGCGTGTGTCAGTGCTTCATTCCTTTCGATAGTCGAATAATATTCCACTGTATGGATGGATCACGTTTTATCCATTCATCTGTTGGTGAAACACTTGGGTTGTTTCTACCTTTTAGCTACTGTGATTAGGGCTGCTGTGAATATTTGTGTGCAAGTTTTAGTGTGAACATATGCTTCCATTGTTCTTGGGTATATATACCTAGGAGTGGAATTGCTGGGTCATAGTGTAATTCTATGTTTAACTTTTTGAAAAACTGCTAGACTGCTTTCCACTGTGGCTCCACCATTTTTACATTCCCATCAGTACTGCCTGAGAATTCTGTTTCTCCATATCCTTACCAACACTTGTCCATTCTTGTTTTTTGTTTTATTTATAGCCATCCTAATGGTTGTGAGGTGATATCTCATCACGGTTTTCATTTGCATTTCCTGATGACTAAAGATGATGAACACCTTTTGATGTGCTGGTTGACCCTTTATATAGCTTCTCTGGAGAAATGTATATTCAGATGCTTTGCCTATTTTTCAATTGGGTTGTTTTTTATTATTAATTTCTAAGAGTTTACTTTTATATATTCTGGTTACTATTCTCATCATCAGACACACTATTTGCAAATATTTTCCCATCTATGGGTTGTTTTTTTCCCTTTCTTAATGTTGTCCTTTCAAGCACAAAAGTTTTAAATTTTAAGTCCAATTTATCTGCTTTTTCTTTTGTTGCTTGTGCTTTTGGTGTCATATCTAAGAAACCATTGCCAAATCCAAAGTCATGCAGAGTTAACACCTGTTTTCTTCTAAGGAGTTTTATAGCTTAAGCCCTTACATTTAGGTCTTGGACCCATCTTCAGCTAATTTTTGTATATGGTGTGAGGTAGGGGTCCAAATTCATTCCTTAGTATGTGGCTGTCCAGGTGTGCCAGCACCATCTGTTGAAGAGAATCTTCTTTCCCATGAAACGATCTTGGCACCTGTATTAGTTTGCTAGGCCTGTCTTACAGTACCACAAATCAGGTGGCTTAAATAACAGAAACTTATTGTCACACAAGCACAAGATCAAGATGTTGGCGGAATTGTTTCCTTCCCAGGCCTATCAGGATCTGTTCCATGTCTCTCTCCTTGGCCTGTTGATGGCTGTCTTCTCCCTGTGTCTTCACATCATCTTCCCTCTGTGCATGTCTGGGTGTCCAGATTTCCTCTTATAAGGACCCCAGTCATATTGGATTAGGGCCCACCCTAATGACCTCATCTTAACTTAACTGCCTCTTTAAAGACCCTGTCTCCAAATACATTTATGTTCTGAGGTCCTGAGAATCAGGGCTTCAACATGGGAATTTGGGGTGGGAGACACAATCCAGCCCATAACAGCATTCTTGTCAAAAAAAAAAAAAAAAAAATCTGTTTTTTGGGGAATTCCCTGGCGGTCCAGTGGTTGGGACTCAGCGCTTTCACTGCCGAGGGCACAGGTTCAATTCCTGGTTGGAGAATTAAGATCCCCCAAGCCACACAGAGCAACCAAAATCCGTTTTTAATTGGCCATAAATGTTTTCAAGTTTAATTCAAGTTGTAGAATGTATCAGTGCTTTGTTCCTTTTTATTGCCAAATAGTATTAATCATAACTATTTTTATCTTGGTTGACTAAAATGCCTAGGGAAAGAGGTGGGGTTTTTTAAATTAATTAATTAATTTACTTTGGCTGCGTTGGGTCTTCATTGCTGCGCGCAGACTTTTCTCTAGTTGCGGCCAGCGGGGGCTACTCTTCGTTGCGGTGTGCGGACTTCTCATTGCAGTGGCTTCTCTTGTTGCGGAGCACGGGCTCTAGACACACGGGCTTCAGTAGTTGTGGCATGTGGGCTCAGTAGTTGTGGCTCTCGGGCTCTAGAGCGCAGACTCAGTAGTTGTGGCGCACAGGCTTAGTTGCTCCACGGCATGTGGGATCTTCCCAGACCAGGGATCGAACCCGTGTCCCCTGCATTGGCAGGCGGATTCTTAACCATTGCACCACCAGGGAAGTCCAGGTGGGGTTTCTTGTAACTTTTTTTTTAATTGAATGAATGAAAGATCCTTTAAATTCTATAGTGCTTTACAGTTTTCAAAAGTTTCACACACATGATTTCATACAATCCCATAATACCCTTTTTTAAATTTCCTACCCCTAAATTCCCCCTCCCCTCTTCCCTCTCCCCACTGGTAACCACTAGTTTGTTCTTTATCTGTGAGTCTGCTTCTGTTTTGTTATATTCACTAGTTTGTTGTATTTTTTAGATTCCACATATCAGTGCTATCATACAGTATTTGTTTTTCTCTGTCTAACTTATTTCACTTAGCATAATGCCCTCCAAGTCCATCCATATTGCTGCAAATGGCAAAATTTTCATTCTTTTTTATGGCTGAGTAGTATTCCATTGTCTATAATCATAACAACTTCTGAAGATCAGACCAGCATCCCCTGTAGAGAAGCCGTGTCCTTGTGAACTATGCCAACACAGACCACCTGGGTGCTGGATCTGGGGCCCCAGCCCTGAGAATCTGGGCAGCACCAGGGGTAGGGGGGTCCCACAGGAGCCGGACACTGAGCTCTGTCCTGTGTCTCATCCGGGCAGGTGATCTACATGAACAACCAGCGATACATGGCTGCCATCATCTTGAGCGAGAAACAATGCCAAGAACACCTCAAGGAAACTAACAAGAGCTGCGATGGTGAGTGGGTTAGGGTTAGGGTTACAGTTATGGACAGTGGAGAGAAGGGTAGCTGACTCCCCACCCAGTCTCTTGGCAACCCCTAACCTTCGCTGACTCTTACGGTCCTATACCCTTAGCTTTGGTCCTCACACTGAACCAGAAAGCCAAGACACTGGAGGTGGAGCTGGCAAAGGAGAAAGTGGTATGTACCAAAGACAAGGACGGTCTGGGGTTGGGCAAGCGAGTGATGGAGGAACAGCTGGCCGAGTGCAGCAAAGCCCGGGAGCAGCAGCGGCAGGAGCGACAGCTGGCCGAGGACCGGCTGCAGAAGGTGCAGGACCTCTGCCTCCCGCTGGACAAGGACAAGTTCGAGATGGAGCTGCGCAACCTCTGGAGGGACTCCATCATCCCGCGCTCCCTTGACAGCCTGGGCTACAATATGTTCCATCCCATCGGCTCAGAACTGGCCTCCATCCGGAGAATCTGCGACCACATGCCCACCCTCATGAGCTCCAAGGTGGAGGAGCTGGCCCGGAGCTTGCAGGCTGGCATCGAGCGCGTGACCCGTGAGAACTCGGACCTCCAGCGCCAGAAGCTGGAGGCCGAACAGGGTCTGCGCGCCAGTCAGGAGGCCAAGGAGAAGGTGGAGAAGGAAGCCCAGGCCCGGGAGGTCAAGCTCCAGGCTGAATGTGCCCGGCAGACCCAGCTGGCCCTGGAGGAGAAAGCGGTGCTGCGGAAGGAGCGTGACAACCTGGCCAAGGAGCTAGAGGAGAAGAAGCGGGAGGCTGAACAGCTCAAGATGCAGCTGGCTGTCAGCAACTCGGCCCTGGACACCTGCATCAAGGCAAAGGTGCGCCAGAGGCCCCTGGCTTCAGGTTGCGTTGGGGGTGGGTCTGGAGGCCAAGTTGATGGTGATGTTGAAGTTGGGTTTAAACGTTTCTTTTCTTTTTTTTTTTATCTTGGTGTTGAGGTTGGCTTCCCAGTCTAGGTTGGGTTACTTAGACTCACTTGAGAATTTCACTGGTTTCACTGATGTTAGGATTGAGGCGGAGCTTGGAATGGGGATCAGCATTGAGAAAAGGTGTCGGGTTAAGACTGGAGTTGGAGGTCGGGTGGCTGTCAGGTCCAGGGTTGAGTGAGGGGCAAATCTAGGATTGTGGTTGCTTTGGGATTGGGGTGAGATGAGACACTGAGGGTGGATTTAGGCTTGAGGCTGAGATCAGACATGGGTGACTGTGAGTCTAGAATTGGCTTTAGGGTTATGGTTATGTATTAACATAAGGATTTTGTTGGCATTAGGATTGGGGTGGAGTTTGGGTTGGGAATGACATTAAGGAAGGGTTAAGGATTGGGGTTGAGTTTAGGAAGGCAGGTGGGCCTCAAAATTGGCTTAAGGTTAGGATTCGGGACTCATCCAGTGTTGGTGTCAGGGTTGGGATGGGTTTGAGTTGAGTTGAAGGATCGGGGGCACCAGGTTGAGGATTGGAAGTGATACTGGGGTTAGGGTGAGGGTTAAGGCAGGTCTAGAGAAAGGCTTGATGTGGTCTCTAAATTTGTGGTTAGAGTTGGGTCAAGGTGAGTTCTTGGTGACTCCTGTGTCTAGAGTTGATTTGGGTTAAGGTTAGGGTTCCATGTAAGATTTCATTAGTCTTAGAATTAGGTTGAGTTTGGAGTTTGGATTGTGAGGCAAGGTTAAAAGGTGGGTCAGGGGTCACATGCAGGGTGGCTCTTGGATCAAGGATTTGGTGAAGAGTGAATCTAGGGTTTCAGTGGGTTTGGGATTGCATTGAGTTGAGGCTGGAGTTGAGGTTCAGGCAGGTGTAGGTGGCTGGTGGGCCTGGAGATGATTAGAAGTTTGGGGCCAAGGGCGGATTCAGAACTTCATGGGCATTAAGATTGGAATTGCCATTGACCATGGGCTATGAGTTGAGATTGGGTTGCATTTAGGGTGGCTGGTGTTAGGATATATTTGAAGTGAAGGATTAGGTGAGCCTGGGGTTCGAGTGCGGGTCAAGACTGGGTCTAGCGTAGAAGCCGGGTGGATGTTGATCTTGGGCTGAGCCTGGGCTGGGGTTCTAACTCAGGTAGAGGCTGAGGTCTAAGGTTGAGCTGGGGTTGAGTGTGGTATTGGGAAGGTATTTATGGGTGGTCGTAGTGGAGTGCAGGGCTGGGGCTGAGGGAATGGGGGTGGGGGGGTAGATTTTTCATAGCGCCTGGGTCTAGGGGATGGGTTATGGTCAGCGTTAGATGTAAAGTTATGATCAGATCAGGTTTGTCACTGAGACTGGGTTAAGGTCAGGCTTTGATTCTAAGGGAGGTTCAGTTTTCAGGTTGGGATCCGATTTTAGGTGACTGAGTTCAGAACTGGCTTGGGATTTCAGGTTTGGAAAGATTCTCTCAGGGTTGGGCTGGGTTGGGTGGATGGACTCAACTGGGGTCTTGGACTGGAGTCAGGCTGACGCCAAGGCTGTAATGGAGACCGTGGCAGGACCCCTGCAGAGTGGGGTCTCCGGGGGCTGCCAAGGGAAGCCGGTCCCTGCAGTCCCCAGTCATTTGAAAGCAGGTGTCTACAGGTGATTATATATCCATCATCACATGTGTCCTTCTGCATGGGTATCTGTCTGTTTTTTCTGCCCTGGAAGGAACTCAGGTCTCCAAGGGTGTGGAGAGGCAGGAAACTCCCTGGGACTCGTGTTTGGGAGCCCTGGCCTCCACCAACCTCCTTTCACCCTTCTTCCCACAGTCGCAGCCAATACCACTGCCAAGACCTGCAGGCCCTGCCCCCAATCCCCCGCCCATTGGTGAGTGACAGAGGGCAGAGCCAGAAAAGGGGGACGGATTCCACCTTGTATCCTGGGTTGCCAGCCCATTTCCAGACCCTGGAGCGGGGGCGTTACTAAGGCATTAGGTCGGGGCTGACCCCTCCCTCTCTCGGCAGACCCAGCTGGGCTGGAGGAATTCAAGAGGAGGATCCTGGAGTCCCAGCGACCCCCTGCCAGCAGTGTCTTAGCATCAGCCAGGTGAGGCTCTGGACAGGCTGAGACAGTTCAGTCTCAGGCTTTGGATGAGGCTGGGTATAGGACTAGGGGTGGAGGGAGGCTCGTATCACACTTGTTGCTTCCTTAATCGAGCACTTGCTGTATACCAGGCCCTATGCTGGACCCAGGGAACACAGCAGTGACCAAGACACACACAGTTCCATTCATGAAACTCCCTGAGTAGTGGGCCAAAAAGACAATGAAGGAGGCAGGGTAAGAAGAATGACCAAGAACCTACCACGATCGGGTGCTTACTGTGATCTTGGCACAGTCCTACGCACTCTGCCCAATTAACTCATTTAATCCTCAGAATCCTAATCCGTGGGTGAGCTACTGTTATCCCCACTTTCTGGATGAAGCAAATGAGGCACAGAGAGGGTGTGCATCGTGCCCCAGGTAACACAGACAGAGCTGGAACATGAACCTAGGCCATCAGACTCCAGACAGGAAAGGGAGGGCCTGGGTGAGGAAGAGACCTTTGAGCTGGAGGCTAGACAAGAGCTGGCCTGGGGGAAGGCAAGGGGAACAGTGCTCCAGGCGGCAAGAACAGCCAGGGCAAAGGCCCTGTGGCCAGACTAGGGTGGCAGAAGTGAACGGAGCCGAGGAAGGGGAAGAGGGAGAGCAGTGTCCGGAAGTGACCCTGGGCCTCTCACTCCACCCTTCTGAGCCGCACTTTCTACTTCTACAAAAATGGGGTTCTCTGAAATCAAAAGCATGCAAATGCTTTGCCAGCCGTCAAGTGCTGTCCACACATGGCTGGAGCAAGGAACCCAGGGCCTCAGTGGGGAGCATCAAGGGTGCCTGGCACACGATCAGGCGGTGGCTCCATGCCTTTGACCCCCTCACTGCCTCCCAGGGCCTGATCATCTGTTGGATGACACCCTGTGCGTCACGGGGAAGGTGACTCAGACCACAGCTCCAAGAACACCCTGTGCTCCCTCCAGGGTCGCTCCTACACTCCCCCCACCCCACCCCCACCCCCTACCCTGTTCAGGACCACACTGCTGACCTAGGATTGGCATCCCATTTGCAGTTTAGGACTTGAGGTTCGAGGAGGTGTGTGGGATTTTTCTCAGACTCCTCTGATCCCAAAGCCTGTGCCATCAACAGTTTTGCCACCAGGCTATTGTCAAGCTAGGTCTATTTCAGTCCCAGGGTGCTAAACAAAGCCCTTTCCAAACGTCTGTCATTAATTCCCCACGGTCCTCTGCACCCGGCTCCATCTTCACTATGCCTCTTCTTACATACTCCCCCTGACGGGGAGCTCACCCTCTTGCGGAACTGGGTCCCCTCGCTCTGGAAGGCTCTGCCTGGGAGAAATCCCTCAGCCTTGGGCGGCCTGCAGAGAGGGAAGCAAGGGGGTAGGGAGAAGACCCTGCTCTGAACAAACAGTTTTCCTCTCTCCATCTTGGCCTGAAGCCATCATGGCAAGGAAGGAGGTTCTATTATTATCCCCATTTCTCAGAGGAGGGAACTGAGGCCCCAGGGAAGTGATCAGCCCGGGGTCATGCGTCAGCAAGTCAGGGCTGGAGCCAGGCTCCCAGTCCAAGCCTGTCCCGGTCCCAGCTGAGGATGGGGAAGCTCTTGACATTGTTTACCCCAAATGACGTACCCCACCCCCACCCCCCGCCGTGGAGGAAACAATGTGTACTTAAGCCTGGGCCCCTCCTGCTTCTCTCTGCAGTATCACAGGAAGGGCTTCTGGCCCATGGGCTCCCGCCTTGATTTGCCTTCCTCTGAGAGAGGGGCCGGGGATGAGCAGGCTGGGGTCTTCGGCTCTGGTTTTGAGCCCCAGCTCGGCCAGGCACTCAGTGGACAGCCAGTGAGTGACTGAATCGTAACATCCAAATTTTACATGCACCCAACAGGGGGCCAGATCCGAGGCCCCGCATCAAATCACCCACCCCATGATGGGGACTGTTGATTCCTTTTCCACTCTTATTCCTTCTGGGCCTCGAGAAAGTCTGTGCTGCTGCTGATTCACCCTAATGCCTCCCAGACCCTTGCAGTTCTCCCGTATTCACAGAGGGAGGGCAGACCCAGGCTCCGGCGTCAGCTGCACTTGAGAACATGGTCTTGCTTTTTCATTGAACATTTTTAAGTGGTTTTCTATTAATGGCAAATGCACCAGCTTTCCTTTACTTGGTAAGACTGAGTATCCTTTGGAGATCACTTTATTTAAATTTAAAAAAACACAACACAATGGACGTGAAGACAAATATTAAGTGAATATTGTTTTAGCGGCTACGTGGCTGGAGATGGCACAAGTCACAGTGTGGAAGGTTGAAGATGGGAGCTCAGCCCTGGCTCTGAGCCGAGCACACAGCGAGTGTCGATTCAAGTTCACTGCCATCACTATGACCATTTATTTTTTCATTCAACCCATATTTCTTGAGCAGCTGCTGGGTGCTGAGGACACAGGGAGGAGTAAGGCACAGAAACCCAAATCCCCACCCTCGTGCCACCCTCGTGCCACCCTCGTGCCACCCTCGTGCGGCTGACAGTCTAGTGGGGAGACGGATGACAAACCAGATGAGTGAGCCGTGATAGGGACGCTTGGTGATGAGTGAGACAGAAAAGGGATGAGGGAGCTTGAGGAGGTTGGAATTTTCCACAGGGGGTGGGTGGGGCGGGGCCAGGGCAGGCTTCACTGAGGAGGTGACATTTGAGCAGAGAACTAAAGAAGATGAGGGAGGAGCCATGAGGGGATTCTCAGAAGGGTGCAAAGGCCCTGAGGCAGGACCATCCTTGCCCGGTGAGTTTGAGTGAGGCAGCTGGCGTGGCTGGAGCTGAGTGATGGAGGGGAGAGTGGGAGGAGGTGAGGTCAGGACAAATCAGGCAGGGCCTTGGGGCTGCAGTGAGGACTTTGGGAGCCCTGGGAAGGCTGTGAACAGCAGAGGATGTGACCCGACTCAGGCGTTCACAGGCTCATTCTGGTCGCTGTTGTGGAGGGTGAAGGTGGGAACCTGGGACAGGGGTGAAGGCGACTGTGCTGGACCAGAGGAGCGATGGGGCTTCGGAGCCCCAGTCTCTGAAAATGGCCGGGGATGACCCTCCCTTGCAGGCTGGTGAGCAGGAGTGGTTAAAGGATGTCTGTCAGGGCTGCCTTGGAGCCTGTGAATCCTGGTAGAGGACAGAGCCTGGAGCTGGGAAGGGGGGGGGACCAGAGCCAGCCAAGGAACGTGAGGCCGCGGGGGCCCCAGGGAAGAGCCAGGGAAGGAAGGGAGGGGGCCAGCGGAAGCAGGACTTGGCTGAGGCCCCCACCTCCCCCATCAGGAAACAGCCTCTGAGCCAACCTCTGACCCCTCGTGAGAACCTTTGGCAGGCCGAGGAGGGGGAGGGGCATTCCAGACAGCGGGATGGCTCCTGCAAAGGCAAGGGGGAGGGGCGGAAGTGAAGTGATGGCTCTGAGAATTTGTGGGGTACTCTGTCAGGTTTTGATTCCCCAGTGGGGAGGCCTGGTGGGGGCATAGTGGGTGGAGCCTTGAATGCCAGGTACAGAAGGCCTGGCTTTGTCCCGAGGGCGCTGGGGAGCAATGGGAGCGTGTGAGTAGGGGCAGGCTCACTAGAAAAACCCTCCTGGGAATGAGTGAGGGGCCAGGTCTAGGTCAGTTCTGTGTAGACCAAAGAGGGAAACTGAGGCCCTGCCTGGGGGACGGGGGGCCAGGGACTTTGGGCAAACACCCAGGATCCCCAGGGCCTTAGGGAGCAAAGGGGAGAGAGTCAGACGGACTGCAACAGAGGCCTGGAGCGCAGGAGGTGGCCCCTCTGAACCTCAGTCTGTATAATGGATAGGCACACATCTCAGTCCCACCTGTGTCCCACAGAGGTTCAACAAGATGAAATCTAAGGGGAGGCTGAAACCGGAAGGAGCCCTAGGGTTCTTGGGAGCAAGAAGGGGCCCAGGGTAAGAGGCAGGCCCAGGCGAGGTCTGTCCTGCCGTCTGTCTGTCTGACTGACTATTGTATTCCCATCTCCTTCCTGCCCCAGTGGCTGAGGAGGCTCTAGGCCCCGAAGACCGAGGGGTGGCCCCGACTCACCGGTCTGGAGACTAGGTGCAGCGAGACACCCACGGCGAGGGACACAGCCAGGGTGGAGTCAGATGATGCGCGCGCACCAAAGTGGGCGCCCTTGGCCTGCGTCCTCTGCTCATCCTCTGCCACACCCCACCCACACCCCCTAACACTCTCTCCGCACCACACAATCCCTCACCCCCCTAGATGCCGGGACGACGTCACAGATGCATTGACATCAATCACACAGACATGGTGGTGACGTCACACAGAGACAAGGCAATGACATCACAGAGATACACGGCGACATCACACACGCACTTGCTGTCCAGCCCTTGCCCAAAATCACATCCCTTCGTGCACGCGGGTCAAGGCACCCACAGCATCCCACTCATCTGGAGCATCTTAGCGCTCCAGGTCTGGGGGAGTGAGAACAGGAAGACATTCACCTGCGTCCTCCCCTGAGAGTTTCCAGGCCCCCAAGAGGGGAGCATCTGGTCCAGGGGACCCCTCAAAGCCCGCGAGGGTGCTGCCCCTTCACTCTCTCTCCCCTCCATATCCAGCCCTGCCTGTGGCCCATATAAGTGTTAGTGGCACTAAATAAATGTTATCAAATCCCTTCAAAGACTCCAGAGTCATGATTTCTGCTTTGAAAAGGCACCACCAGGCTCTGAGTGAGAAAAAAACTAGAAATTAGATGAAAGCTGAAGAATCCCGTCCCCAGCGTCCCCAGGTCAGAAGACCCTTCAGCCTGGAACAAACGTGAGTAGACACCAGCTTCCCCCAAGCTGTAGTCATCTCCATATGTGAAGAGAAATGGCAAAATCATAGTCAATAAGGGTTTCATGAAATGCCTACAAAACCCCACATTGTGACAGCATTATTGTGAATTTAGTGTTTTTTTAAAAGAGCAGATTTTTTTCCTATTTTTTAAAAAAATAGCAGATATTTAAAAAGCAGTTTCTTTTTTTTTTTTTTTTTTTTTAAAAAGCAGTTTCTTAAATAAATACAAATAAAAAGCGGTTTCTGAAAAAGCAGATTATCTATTTGTAGCTTTTGTTTTTGCTAGGTTTGCAGAGATTCCCCCAGGTACAGACAACAATTACTGAGGTACCACAGCCTGTTTTGCAGGAACTCCTCCTCGCCAAAATGATTCCAGAACAATATCACAGAAGTCCCAGGCATTTGTTTTGTTTGAGGTTTTTTGGTGGGAAGATGGGATGTTAGAAAGGGCACCAGTGTCCAGTTAGGGAGCACTTCAACTCACCGATCACTAAATTAGCAGGAAGCCGGGGAAATTTTGCACATTAGAGGAACACAGGGAAATCACAACGTACCCAACAGACTGGGGAAAAAAGTGTTAAAAAGCTATAATACCGACTGTTGGTGAAGATGCAGAGAAAAGGGCATTTTCCTCCGGGACTGGTAGAAATGCACATCTCATCCTGGCCCTTCTGGAAATTAGTTTGATGATATTTAATAAAAATGAAGACAGGGAATTCCCTGGTAGTCCAGTGGGTAGGGCTCTGTCCTTTCACTGACCAGGGCCCGGGTTCAATCCCTGGTCGGGCAACTAAGATCCCGCAAGCTGTGTGGCGTGGCCAAAAAAAGAAAAGCGAAGACCTACAAATCCTTTGGCTCAGTAACCCCATTCCTGGGACTTTATCCCTGAGGAGTGAAAACTCCAGGAAACTAAGCAAATGGCCATTGGTGGTAAATGGCCTAAAAACTGTGGTCTAGAATCTCAGCTTGTCTGTCTCTCCACTTTGATTCCCTCCCAGCCCATCCCCTGGGACCTTGGACACGGAGGGGATGAATCACGAGGAGCCGAGGCTGGCAACGCCACGCTTAGGGCAGGCTAGTCAGGAGGGACAAAGGAGCGATATTTCCTGGATACAGAAACCCGGGCGAGAGACGGGCCGCTGCAGGAAACACTCGGCTGGGGCCCCGCCAAGCAAGGGCAGGAGGGTCAGCCAGGCCTGGCCGCCCAGACGGGCCAGTCTGGAGGCCCCAAGGAAGCAGGGACGTCCCTGACCCTGAGCCTACTGCCTGAGCAGCCTGGAGTCCTGGGGCAGATGCTGACAGCAGCCAGTCCCAGCAGCCATGGGACACCTGAGTTTGGCTTCCAGACTCTGACGTTCCTGCGTTCGAATCTTGGCTCAGTCAATCTCAGCCTCCATTTACTCACCTAGAAATAAGTGTAATAATAATCACCCTAGGGACTTCCCTGGCGGTCCAGTGGTTAAGATTACGTGCTTCCACTGCAGCGGGCAAGGGTTTGATCTCTCGTTGGGGAACTAAGATCCCGCAAGCAGTGCGGTTGGGGCCAAAATAATCATCATCATCCTCCTTAACTCTCTCGACCCATGGGCGCAGGTCTCTGATTCTTGGTTGCTCTCTCCCATTCAGAGCAGCTCAATATCATCCTTCTAATCAGCCCCCACACCCGATCTATTCATCATGGGATCTGACCATGTGCCTCTCCCGCTCACATACCCTCCATGGCTCCTCATTACCCTGGGAACAAAGCCCAGTTCCTCAGCTCTCTTGTGCCCTCCCTCCTCACACACAATGCCACCTTTGCCTCCAGCTGTCCTGGACCTTTGACTCTTTGACTACTCAGTGACTTTTGTGCTGTGCCCTCAGACTAGAATGCCTTTTTCTTGCCTGCAAATTCTTCTTCCCCCAAGGCCCAGCCCTAGAGATCTCTCCTCCAGGCAGCCCCCCTAGATGCCCCAGGTAGAGTTCTTGCTCCCTCTGGGTACCTCTTGGGCCCCATCCTTCCCTCTTCCCAGCCCTGACCCTGTAGCTCTGACTTCTCCAGGCTGGTGTCCTCCCCATCCCCACCCCCCTGGGAGCCAGGTAGGGGTTGAGTACCAGTCAGGGAGTAATTGGCAGACCCTGTGGTCCAGCCGCTGGGTGAGGTTCTGACTCTTTGGGGATTTCCTGTGACCTCTATAAATAACCCCCATGGCTGCTTCCCACAGACTGCCTCTCCCTTCTTGGAAAAAAGGGACCGTAGCCAAGGACCTCAGTCCAGCTGTGTGCCAGGGCCCAGGCATCCTTCCCCAAAAGCATCTCCCCCACCCAGACCCCACTCACCCGTCCTGGGAGCCCTCCAGGCCCTGCCCACACAGAGGACATCTGGGCACCCACCTCTTCTAGACCCACATTGTTGCTTCTTCTTGTCTTTCTGCAAAATGGACATAACAGTAATATCCATGCACTAAACTCATGGAGTGACCCTTTCCCTCCAGAAGCCTTTCATGGTGGGGGGTTGGGGGGGGGCAGCAGCTGTCGAACAAGCAAACAAATCAACAGACTGTGACATATTGCAATGAAGTCATGAAGAAACGGGGTCGGAGGTCCCTTTAGTTGGGTGGTGGGCCCTGGACACCTCCCAGCCTCTCTGCTCATGTGTCCCCTGAAACCGGAGTTTGTATCTTCACCTACTGGAGGTGATTTTTTTCTGAGTCTGGAAAAGATCCTGACCCTATTTGAGACTCCATGTCCAGCTCTGGCAAAAGGGGAGTTAACCATTCATATGCCACCAGGTGGGTGTCGAAGCCTGGATCTCTGGGAACTTAGGGGCCCTGAGCTTCACTGGAGGACTGCCAGGCACCTTCTTTGTTAGAGCAAAGCGCCCTCTGCTGGTTCATCACCGCCCCGTCAGGTCACCCATAAGTCTTGGAATCAAAGGCCTCGCTATCAGGATCTTCCTCTCCTCCTGGACCTCTTCTCCCTCCTCTCTAGCCCTCATCACTCTACTTCCAGCCACACTAGCCACCTTGCTGTCCCTCGACACACCGTGATGCTCCCACCTCAGGGCCTTTGCACGTGCCGTGCCCTCCGCCTGGGATGCTCTCGCTAGCCTCTCCCATCTGGTTTCCTTCTTCTCACCTTTCAGATGTCGGTGCAGATGCCACCTCTGCAGGGCAGCCTGCCCTTATGTCCACCCCTGACCAGGTCAGGTCTCCTCATTGTAAGTTTGCCCAGCAGCCATCAGACCTCACCAAAAGGAGCTGTGTCTCTTCTTTAACAAGGGCAGGAGTTATGTCTACTTATTCCGCTCCATGATCCCAGCCCCCTGCACTCGGCCTGTCGCCCAGAAGGCCTGCAGTGAACTCAAATTGAACTTGAACAGACCTATGTGCAAATCGCAAAGCTGGGGACCTCCAGCAACTAACTACTTCTCTGAACCTCAGTTTCCTCACCTATAAAACTGTAACAAAATATCCACTGCATTGTGCTGTTATGAAGAGCCCATCAAATGATGTGTACAATTCTAACACATAGTAGGTGCTTGATATATATTCACTGAATGAGTGAATGAATCACAGAATGAATGACTAAGCATGAAAAGGAAGTAGGGATTTTGCAAGTCACTTTGAAGATAAAAGAAGCAAAGTTTCAGGACTTCCCTGGCAGTCCAGTGGTTAAGACTCCGTGCTGCCAATGCAGGGGGCGCGGGTTCGATCCCTGGTCGGGGAACTAAGACCCCACATGAATCTGCCTGCCAATGCAGGGGACACGAGTTCAAGCCCTAGTCTGGGAAGATCCCACATGCCACGGAGCAACTAAGCTCGTGAGCCACAGCCACTGAGCCTGAGCTCTAGAACCTGTGAGCCACAACTACTGAGCCCACGTGTCACAACTGCTGAAGCCCACGTGCCTAGAGCCCATGCTCCACAACAAGAGAAGCCACCACAATGAGAAGCCCACGCATTGCAACGCAGAGTAGCCCCCACTGGCCTCAACTAGAGAAAAGCCCGTGCGCAGCAACGAAGACCCAACCATAAATAAATAAAGAAATAAATAAGAATCCACCCGCCAACGCAGGGGGCATGGGTTCAAGCCCTGGTCAGGGAAGGTCCCACATGCCGCAGAGCAACTAAGCCCATGCGCCACAACTACTGAGCCTGTGCTCTAGAGCCTGCGCACCACAACTACTGAGGCCTGCACGCCACAACTATTGAAGCCCGCGTGCCTAGAGCCCTTGCTCCGCAACAAGAGAAGCCACCGCAGTGAGAAGCCCGTGCACCACAACGAAGAGCAGCCCCCGCTTGCCGCAACTAGAGAAAGCCTGCATGCAGCAACGAAGACCCAATGCAGCCAAAAATAAAAATAAATAAATATACTTATAAAAGAATTAAATAAAATAAAATTTAAAAATTAAATTTTTTTAAAAAAAGAAGCAAAGTTTCAAGATTAATACTACAAAAATGAATGACAGCTTGCAGAGCAATAAACACCAATTTGTGTACAAAATACAAGATACAACATACTTTATAGTTGCAGTCACAAGTATGCAAACATGCAGAGAAAGTTCTGTTAGGATACAAGTTAAGCCGTGACCCCAGGGAGGGGGTGTTTAAACGTTTCCGGATCACCTGAGTTTTTTACATTCCTTTGGTATTTGCAAAATAAATTAAAAACTATGAAACAAAGCCCCCTGAGACCCTCCGACCTCCATCCCAACCCTCCACTCCTAGTCCCCCAGCATCAGGTGCCAAAAGAGACCTCCATTCAGCCCCACTCCTGGGCCTGAACCCCCAGCAAGTCCCTGCTAGGGAATCTGGACAGCTGTAGCTTGGTCACAACCAGCAACAGAGGCTTCACCGTTTGGGGTCAAGTTCTTCCCCTAGGGGCTGAGACTCCCACTTGGCCTAAGCTGTTCCCAGATGCCTCAAGGCTTCTGGGTGTCCACCCAGCCTGGGTCTGAGCTTTGGCCGCCCCCTCACTTGCCCACGCAGAAGTCTCGGAAGATGATATCCAGGATCTCCTCGGTGCCCCCTCCACCGGTGATGCGGGTCAGGTGCCCTCGGGCGACCCGAAGTGCTTCGGCCGCCAGGGCTAAGTCTTTCGCCTGCTTGTAGTGGCCAAGGGCATCCAGGCAGCCCTGGAGGTGATGCTGGTGCCTCGCCCGTGTCAGAAGTGGTGGGCCTGTGGATGGGTCCCCACACCTGGAAGGGACAAAGGATGGGGTCTCTCTCAACATTCAAAGGGGGGGGGGGATGATCATACCCATTTTTTAGATACAAAAACTGAGTTGGCAGGGTAGGTTCGTGCCCAAAGCCAGTGGCTCAGCCCCTGAACTTGGACAGAGGGAGGTTGCCCAGCGGGCAAGGGGGGCTCACAATGCAGCCAGCTCCTTCCTCAGCGCTTCCAGGAAGCCATCCAGCCCCTCGCCAGTCAGGCAGGACAGCAACAGGTGAGGGGGCAGGTCAGGACTGGGGTCTAGGCCCCCAGCTGGCAGCAGGTCCGACTTATTCAGCACCAGCAGGAGGCGCTGGCTGCTCCCATTTGGGCTCCCAGCTCCCGCAGGGATGACAACGGTGTCCAGGAAGTTGCAGCTGGACGCAGAGGCCAGGTCAGAAGCATCCAGCATGGCCAGGATGAGGTCAGCCTGCTCCAGCCTGGGGAAGCGGGAAAACGGAGCGTGGACCTCAGAGTTGAGCAGTTAGGAGCACTGGGCAGGAGCAGGGGCAGAGGCCGAACTTAAAAAGCTGCCCTCCCCAAATAGCTGGGTCCCCACTTAATGGGGCTTAGCAGCCTTTCCTCATTAAGGAAGAATGAAAAATAAATGCAACCGGTTGAAACAGCAGAGGAAGGGCCCCCGTTTCCCCCTCCCACCGCCCTGCCTGCCAACCTTTTTTGGGCGCGACGCACGCCCTCCTGCTCCACAGGCCCCACGCCCTCCCGCAACCCCGCTGTGTCGCTCAGCAGCGCCGGGAACCCGGCCAGGTCCACGGGGGTCTCCAGCACATCTCGGGTGGTCCCCGGCTCCGGGGACACGATGGACACAGGCTTCCGGCCTGGGGGTGGGGGTCAGAGGAAGGGGGCGGAGTGGAGATGAGGGAGCCCCTCCCCCAAGGCTCCACACCCCTCCCACCATGCCCCCCCCCCGCCCCCGGGGCTGGACCTTTTCTTTGACCTCCCTGGCCCCTTCCCCATCCCTGAAAGCTCGGTAGCCACCCACCCCCACCCCGCCCGCTCCTAGCCCCCTGCCCTGGGGCTACCTACCCCCCCTGCCCTGGGCCCCGCCCCCTGACCACACACTGAGCAGGTTCACTAGGCTGCTCTTGCCGGCGTTGGGAGGTCCCGCAACCACTACGTGAGCCCCTGAGCGGAGCCTCTGTCCGCGCCTGGCATCTCGAAGATGTGCGCCCAGTGCCACCTCCAGCTCCCGCACTTCACTGTCAGCTGTGGATGGAGGAAAGGAGAGGGAGTAAGGAGGCCTCTGAGGGCTGAGATGCCAGATGTCCCCACCTCCCACCCCCCAGGCAGACCCACCTTGATCCAGGACGCCCTCCTCCAGGTTGTCATCCTCACCAAAATCGATATAGGCCTCCACGTGGGCCAGAGCCTGAGGGAGGGAGGGGTGGATAGTGTGATCACACAGAAACCTACCCCTCAATGTGCCCAGGTCCAGCCCGACATAAGGGGTCAGATTGGAGGCTCATAGACAGGAAGCGCTAATATAGCAGATGGTTAGATAGGGTCTCTGAGGCAAGGTATGAGCGAATGGTGTACTTGCCTTAGTGAGGGTCTCGGCCCAGCCACGGCAGAGATGGCTCAGCTCCCCATCTAGCTGCCTCAGGGCCTGTCGCCGCTGTGCCTCGGTTTCTGCATGGATCAGATCCGCCAGCCCCTCCACCTCGGTCAGGCTCAGCTTCCCGTGGGCGAACGCCCTCCTGGTGAACTCGCCTGCCTCCGCAGGCCGCAGCCCTGGCACACTGCCTACGGGAAGGTCCAGGGTCCTGAGCCCCCCTGGCCCCTACCTAGGCCCACCACCATAGCCATACCACAAACCCAAGGCTGCAGACTCACCCAGGGCCTGCAGGACACCACTCACCACAGCCGGGCCTCCATGCACGTGGAACTCCGCGCAATCCTCACCCGTGAAACTCTGGGGACCTAGTATGTTGAGGAGATAGGTGTCAGGAGGATACAGCCTGGGCAACGCCTGGAAGGAGGAAGCTGGGTCATCGGAGCTACATGAGGTTCTGGATCTGGAGCCCCTCACCCGGGAACCAAAGCACCAGCGCGCGGTCCAAAGGCTCCTCAGAGCGGGGGTCGCTGAGCAGGCGCAGGCAGGCTTTGCGGGCCGGGGGTAAGTCCCGGGGCGCCGTGAGGCTCCGGAGGGCCTGGCCGCTGGCGGGGCCGCTGGTTCGGATCACCGCGATGCCGCAGCGGCCTTGGCCGGAGCTCAGCGCGAAGATAGTGGCTCCGGAACCGGGGGCTGGGGCGCCACTGCCCTGGCGCGTGCACGGTCTGGGACTGGAGAGGAGGAGAGTCGGTCAGTGCATCTGAGAAGTTCTGCCGTCAGAGTGGCAGGTGGATAGTGGGCTCGATGGTCGGGAGCTGACCCAACTGGAAGTTCTGAGGCTGGGGGATGGACAGACTGGAGGGTCTGAGGCCGGAAGATGACTGGATTGAGATCTCTGAGAGCAGAAGTTGACCCAGATGTGGGCTCTGCGGCAGAGGGATGGACAGATTGGGGCTTGAAAGAAGGGGAAAGGTGGTTCTGCCGCAGGGAACTGCGCCCCCAGACCCCAGGGAGAGGGTTTGGGGCCCAAGTAGCGCCCTACGCTGTCACATCCCTTCCCCAGGTCGCCCCACCTGCGAGGCCCACGTGCCGGCCGGGCTACCAGGGTCCACAGCCCCCGCCACATGGATTCTCAACCAGCGACCTGCCTGCTCGCCCAGCCCGGGAATCTGCAAGTCCAGGCAGGAAGCCCCGCCCACTCCGCGGCGTGACTGGTAAAGTGCTCAACGATTCTCGATTACCATTGGGCCCCTTAGAAGACGTACCGCCCACCCACTGAAGATCTTCGCTCCTACTGGCTGATGCCAGGGAAAGAGGCAGGGGGCTCGCACGCCGGGGTGCAGCGAAAGGGTGTTCCACCGGCAACATTAGACAGAATTTTTAGGATCCTAGAGCGGCCGGGACAGAATTTTTAGGATCCTAGAGCGGCCGGGATCCTAGACACCGGAAATGAGGGGTGGAAGTAAGGACAGGGCTTGGCATAGAGCAGTGGGAATTATAGAGAGGCGAGTGTTTGAGTCGAAGCAGGAGCATCCCAGTGGCGGGAGTGATGAGTTCCGGGGAACCTACGCATTGGCCCCGGGAAAATCTTGTCCAAATTTCTGGGAAGACTTCTACTTGTTTTCTCGTAACTCTACAGTTTCTCGCCCCTCCCCATCTTTCCCTCCCGCCGTACCCTCCGCCTCGGATACCCTTCTTCATTTGACAAACTCTGCCTCAGTGCCTAGCTCCAAGGTCCCCCTCCGCCAGGAAACCTCCCAAGGACCCACAGCACAGTCCTCTCTCCCTTCTGGGCTACTCTGGCCCAGGTCTGCTCCTGCAGAGTTGAGTGTCCGGTCTGTCTCTGGCTCCCCGAAAGCCAGAAAGGGGAGTCTCAAAGATTACTTTCAGGTTAACCCAGGACAGCGCCGGCTCGCGAAATAAAGCGCAGATGGTGGAATTCCAGGCACCAGATGGGCGGGGTCTCCGGGGGTGTTTTCTCGCGGCTAATTTTCTGGTTCTTGGACGGAGAGAGCGGGCAGCCCGCCTGTACTTCGGGAAGACTGGAACAGGACACAGTTCTAATGACCTCACGCCTCGCCCTGCTCAATTTTTTCATTTGTAAAAGACGGGCGAATGATGACATTCTCAGTCTCCGAATTGTTCCATCTGTCAAAAGTATACATCAAACGCCTACCGTGTGACCGCTAAGAATCAGTCTGGGTCCCTGCCCTCGCTGGCCTGTCAGTCTAACGGAGGAGGCTACACAGGATGGTCAGGGGGTCCGGGTGACAGGCAAAATACAGGGCACCCAGTTAAATGTGGATTTCAGATAAACAAGGAGTAACGTTTTAGTATAACTATGTTCCATGCAATATTTGGGATATACTAAAAATTTATTCATTTACCTTAAATTTACATTTAAATAGGAGGACTGTATTTTATTTGCTAAACTTGGTAACTCTATCGGGTCCTCCCTGAGGACGTTACATCCTGAAGGGTGCAGGGGTTAACTGGACAAAGAGGGCGTGAAAAGTGACCTAGGTAGCTAAACAGCATGTGCTAAGGCCATAATGCAGGACCTGATATATTTATTCTCCTTTCTGTGGTGGTTGAAGTTATTGCTACCAGGAATCTCCCACGCCCATCTCAGATTCTAAACCTATGGCGAAACTAAGGCTCCGAGGAGGAGAATCCAGGCCCGGGGCAGGCGGGGACCGGGAAGAGAATGCATGTTCGGTGCGGGCGGGGACGAGCACCAGAGAGCGAGGTGGGCGGGCGAGAACGAAACCCAGAAAACAACACGGGCGGAGTCGAGAACCAGAGAAAAACGCGCCCGGGGCCGGGAAGGAGAATCGAGGTTTGGCGCGGGCGGGGACGAGAAGCAGCGCTCGGGCACGCGGGGACGGCGGCCGGCGCGGGCGGGCGCGGCCTTTGTCTCCTCCTCTGGCGCGCTCCGTGGCTGCACCCGCCCCATGAGCCCGCGGTCCCCCAGCGCCTGAGCCGCCCGCAGCCCCTGACCTGACCTGCCCTCGCAATGGCCGAAGCTGCCTCCGGCGCCGGGGGCACGTCCCTGGAGGGTGAGCGTGGCAAGAGGCCCCCGCCGGACGGCGAGCCTGCAGCCCCGGCGTCCGGAGTTCTGGGTATGTGTTCAGCGCCTGGATCTGACTGGGTGGCAGGTGCCTGGGGTGTTCGCGGCGGCTGTACGGGGAGGGGGATTGGAGTCAGCGGTCCCGGTCTGGAGTCCAGTCGAGGGACCCGCTCCTCCGGCACTGCGGCTGCGGCCGGGCGGGCGCGGCTGGGACGGTGCAGCGGGTGGGGGGTCCCAGCGCAGAGACACCGACACGCCCCTCCTAGAACCCCAGCCCGGGGCTGAGCCCAGTCACCCCTTGGGCTACCGAATCGCTGCCGAGCAGTGATGCGCTTGAGAGAGCCTCTCCCCAGAGGCTACAGAATCGTACAGTCCTGGGTTCGAATCCCTGCTCGACTGTGTGACCTTGGGCGCGTGACTTAAATGCTCTGGGCCTCAGTTTCCTCGCCTGTGAAATGGGGGTAAGAACCGCGCCCAGCTATGAGGACGCACTGACATAATGTGGTGAGGCGCTCAGATCTGCTAGTGAGCGCCCCATCGATTGTGGTTTTGGAGGCGGAGCTGGGCCTCGAGAATGAGTAAGATTTGTAAGGGAGGACCTGGGGGAAGGGCATTCCTGGAGAAGGGCCTGGCTGGTGCAAGGACGTGGAGGGAAGGAAACAAGCCAAGGCCAGAGCTCGCAGGGCCTTGAATGCCAAGCTGAGAGCCGAGGAGCCCTGGCGAGTGTGTGATCGGGGGCAAGGGCTGGAGGGACCAAGACTGGAGGCCAGGGTTCTGATCCGGGAATGGCCTGACCCCAGCCTGCCCTGCCTGCTCCCCAGATAAGCTTTTTGGGAAGCGGCTCCTGCAGGTGGGTCGGTACCTGGTGTCCCACAAGGCATGGATGAAGACGGTGCCCACAGAGAACTGCGACGTGTTGATGACCTTCCCAGGTACCTGTGCCCATCCCCCCAGGGTCCAGAGTGAGCTCCCTTGAGCTGGGCTCCCCTGAGTAGGAGTCTGCAGGAGGCCTTGGACCACTCGTGGCAAGAGCTATCGGTCCCTGTGCCCCTTGGCAGACACGACCGATGACCACACGCTGCTATGGCTGCTGAACCACATCCGCGTGGGCATCCCCGAGCTCATCGTGCAAGTCCGCCACCATCGCCACACGCGTGCCTACGCCTTCTTCGTCACCGCCACGTATGAGAGGCGAGTCCCTGTCCCTGGCCTCTCGCTGACCCTGCTACTCAGCTCC
The DNA here is from genome assembly GCF_965194825.1 of Balaenoptera physalus. NCBI lineage: Eukaryota > Metazoa > Chordata > Mammalia > Artiodactyla > Balaenopteridae > Balaenoptera > Balaenoptera physalus. The sequence goes on along the minus strand of NC_138890.1, from coordinate 12,239,004 downwards.
CCGCCCTTCCAAGCACCAACTGCGAGGTCTAGCCACCCTGCATTTGTCCCTGACGGCCACCAGGTACACCATCCCTAGTTCCAGGATGGTGAGCCAGGGTCTCCCCGTGATCCCACCTCCCCTGCCCTTCCCGCAGCCTACTCAGAGGGGCCGACGAGCTGGGTCTGCGCAAAGCAGTGAAGACTGAGTTTGGCGGGGGCACCCGCGGCTTCTCCTGCGAGGAGGACTTCATCTACGAGAATGTGGAGAGTGAGCTGCGCTTCTTCACCTCCCAGGTGCGGCCGGCTCTGGCCCCCAGCGCACATTCCTAGCCCGTGGGCGGCTGCTCCCTGTGCTCACGCCCTGTCCCCTGCAGGAGCGCCAGAGCATCATCCGCTTCTGGCTGCAGAACCTCCGTGCCAAGCAGGGCGAGGCACTGCACAATGTGCGCTTTCTGGACGACCAGCCAATCAGTGAGTGAGGCGGTCCCAACCGTCCAATCATATGTGGGGAGTTGGCTGGGGCTCTTAGAGGACAGCTATCAAAGTAGGAGGGTTAGGAAGGTGAGGCCTAGATGCAACCAATCAGAGGCTACTGAAGAGTTGGGCGGGGCCTGGAGATCAATAAATGAGCTGAAGGGGTGTGGCCTCAGCAAAGGGGTGGGGCTCGTCCCCTCGGAGGCAGGTCCAGGAGAAACCATTCTCTGGGTCTGGGATAAGGTAGGGGCAGGACCATGGACAGCACTCCACGTACTCTGTGGTGCAGCCCTGGGCCTCAGTTTCCCCTCCAGGAAACCAGCCGCTGCAAGTTCACCTTCTAATGCCAGCTTTGCACCATTCCTCAGACGTTTGGAGCAATGAGCTGAGGCCAAATAGCTCTATTTAAAAAGGTGGTTCGGAGAAATTCCCTGGTGGTCCAGTGGTTAGGACTCCACACTTCCACTGCAGGGATCCCGGGTTTGATCCCTGGTCGGGGAACTAAGATCCCGCAAGCCGTGCGGTGTGGCCAAAAAAAAAAAAAATGTGATTCTCCACTGGGATCCCACCCTCTCAGGTTTCCTGCACCCTTTCCCACCTGCCCCTGCACCTCCCAAATTTTGAGGAAGAACCGGATATCCCTTCCACCAAGAACTCCTCTCCTGGGAAGAGCCTCTGCGAGCTTAAGAGCAGGCAAAAAGCTATGACTTGGGTTTCAGCCGAGGGGGGCTGGCCAGGCCCAGCACAGGCAGAAGGGTTCTTGTCCCCCAACAGTCCCTGAACTGGCGGCCCGCGGGATCATCCAGCAGGTGTTCCCAGTGCACGAGCAGCGCATCCTGAACCGCCTCATGAAGTCATGGGTGCAGGCTGTGTGTGAAAACCAGCCTCTAGGTGTGGTCCCGGCCGGGGGGTGGGGGGGTGGGGGTCCCAGGAGGCAGTCAGGGCTGACTGGGAACCCCCTGTCCCTGGCAGATGAGATCTGTGACTACTTTGGCGTGAAGATTGCCATGTACTTCGCCTGGCTGGGTTTCTACACATCGGCAATGGTGTACCCGGCAGTCTTTGGCTCTGTCCTGTACACCTTCACAGAGGCTGATCAGGTGCCGGGTGTGGACTGCACAGGGGCTGGGACACCCAAGACACCTTCCTCCCTGGGCTGGGCCAGCCAACATTTCAGCCCTCCTCTGCCACCCCCAGACAAGCCGGGATGTATCCTGCGTGGTCTTTGCCCTCTTCAACGTGGTCTGGTCAACGCTCTTCTTGGAGGAGTGGAAACGGAGGGGAGCAGAGCTGGCCTACAAGTGGGGGACGCTGGACTCACCCGGGGAAGCTGTGGAGGAACCACGGCCCCAGTTCAGGGTCAGTCAGGGGGGATCTGAGTCCAGGGACTTTGAGAATGGGGTAAAAAAAAAAAAAGAGAAAACACTGGGCAAGGAGCATTGCAAGAACAAAGGGAGGGGTGAAGTAGGGCTGCAGCATCTGAGATGGTATGCCAAGTGGGGGACTCTCCACGCCCAAAGGGAGAGGGGTGGGAAATTGGATTTGAGGGGCTGGGAAGGGTGCATTAGGCGGGGGCACCAAAGTAGCAGAGCATGACAAAGAGACACTGAGGTCGAAGGGTCGGGAAGGGTGCAGGGCAGAGGCAGCCCCTCTGATCTCATGTTGCGCCGGGCCCCCACCCTCTGCCAGGGCGTGCGGCGCATCAGCCCCGTGACTCGGGCCGAGGAGTTCTACTACCCGCCCTGGAAGCGGCTGCTCTTCCAGCTGCTTGTGAGTCTCCCCTTGTGCCTCACCTGCCTGGCCTGTGTTTTCCTGCTCATGCTCGGCTGCTTCCAACTGCAGGTGACCTCCAGCCCCTAGCCCTGGCCTTGGCCCCGACCTGGCGGCCACCTATCCAGGTGTGCTGTGAGCTGAGCCCAGCTGCTGGGGTGACCTGTGAATGCCCTGCCCCTGCAGGAGCTGGTGCTGAGTGTGAAGGGGCTGCCCCGTCTCGCCCGCTTCCTGCCCAAAGTCATGCTGGCCCTGCTGGTCAGTGCAAGCGCCGAGGGCTACAAGAAGCTGGCCGTCTGGCTCAACGACATGGGTATGCCCTGCGAGGCGAGGTCCCACTGCCCACCCCCCAGGAGGAAGGGCCCCGCTGCCCTGCAGGGTGCCTGCTGCCCATGGCGGTCTGGGCCACCCCCTCACTCGCCTCCTTGGCCCCCAGAGAACTACCGGCTGGAGAGCGCCTACGAGAAGCACCTCATCATCAAGGTTGTCCTGGTGAGTGGTGGCCAGCAGGCAGGCAGGGGTTCTGCAGGGGACACACAGGAGATCCTGGGGACAGAGGTGGCAGGGTGACCGCCCACCTGCCTGCTTCCCGCAGTTCCAATTCGTCAACTCATACCTGAGCCTCTTCTACATTGGCTTCTACCTCAAGGACATGGAGCGCCTGAAAGAGGTAAGATCCCGGCCTGAAGCAGTGCCCCCCATGGCAGCCAGTGGGGGCGCCAGACCTGGCCCAACGGGTCCATGGGCTCTCCAGCCCCTCCCCCCCTCCTCCATCCTTCTCTCCTCTCTGTCCGTGTGTCCTCTCTCTGCCTGTCGCCCCCCATCTGTCTGTCCATCTGTCCGTCGGTCCCTCCACAGCTCCTGATAGTCCTGTCCCTGTCCCAGAGCCTCGAGCGGCAGCTTTGGGCGGTGCTGGTCCCGCTCGCGGCCCTGCGGTTCCGCCTGCTCCTCCTCTCCCTCCGGGGCCTCCTGCTCGTGGCTCGGGCCAAAGTACTGGCAGGTGGCGAGCCCTCGGGGCCTCGCCGGGGTGGGCAGTGTGGCTGTGCTGGGGGCCTCACACCAAGCCGAGGGTGCATGCTCTGAGGGGATGGGCTTCCGCTGATGGGGCGCAGGTGGCAGGAGCCCCCGGAGGCCCTGGGCACCAGCCGAGCTCCTGGGCGGTGCTGCAAGCAGGGAAGCCATTGCCTGCCCAGGAGATTGGCTAGGAGCGCTGTGACCTGCCCAGCTGCGGTTTGGGGTTGCCTCCGTGTCCAGGGACATCCAAATTGGGTTCAGGGTGTGTCCGGAAGCGTTTTTCGGGAGGGCAGGTGCCCAGTCCCTGCAGCGTGTCCCGGTGCCCAGAGCCCCGCCCGCCCCCCACGTGGCCTCTCTCCACCCCCTTCCTGCCCCCAGATGCTGGCCACTCTGCTGATCACCCGCCAGTTCCTCCAGAATGTTCGAGAGGTCTTGCAGCCGCACCTGTACCGGCGGCTGGGCCGTGGCGAGCTTGGCCTGCGGGCTGCCTGGGAGCTGGCCCGTGCCCTGCTTGGCCTACTGAGCCTCCGGCGCCCTGCACACCACCTCGAACCCCAGGCTGAAGAGGGTGTCGGTGGCAGCAGCGGTGGGGGGGGCCGCAGGTGTCTCAGTGGGGCCTGCGGGGCACCTGAGGAGGAGGAGGAGGCCACAATGGAGCGTCGGCCAGCGGGGGAAGGTGGGGAGGTGGGGGACGGGCCTCGCGGGGGCAGGGAGGAGGAGGAGGAGGACGAGGAGGAGGATGAGGACGAAGAGGAGGAGGAGGATGAGGATGAAGGCGAGGAGGGCGGCCTCCTGGACTGCGGGCTTCGGCTGAAGAAGGTCAGCTTTGCTGAGCGGGGGGCTGGGCGGCGGCGGCTGGGCCCAAGCCCGGAGGCCCTCCTGGAGGAGGGGAGCCCCACCATGGTGGAGAAGGGGCTGGAAGCTGGCGTGTTCACGCTGGCCGAGGAGGACGATGAGGCCGAGGGGGCTCCCAGCAGCCCTGAACGGGAGCCCCCAGCTGTCCTGCTCCGCCGGGCCAGAGGTGAGGGCCGCGACCAGGGCCCCGATGGGGGCCCAGACCCAGAGCCGGGCTTGGGTGACTCAGCCCGGAAGCAGCGGCGGCAGAATCGGTCATCTTGGATCGACCCACCCGAGGAGGAACACTCGGCCCAGCTCACCCAGGCCGAGCTCGAGAGCTGTATGAAGAAATACGAGGTGAGGAGGGCGCCTGAGGGCAGAGGCAGGGCCCTCAGAGGGGCGCAGTGCACAGTGAGGTGGAGGGGCTGGGGGTGATGGGAAGGAATAACGGGACCCTTCATGTGGTCAGGAACTTGCCCAAGGGGGAGCTCTGGGTCCATGCAGAATAATCTGGGGGGTGGGCTTGAGGAGAGGAAGGTGGTCTGAGGGAGGAGGTGTCCTGGGCTGAAGGAGAGCCCTAGGCCCCACCCAGGTGCCCGCCCACAGGACACGTTCCAGGACTATCAGGAGATGTTCGTGCAGTTTGGCTACGTCGTGCTCTTCTCGTCTGCCTTCCCCCTGGCTGCCCTCTGCGCCCTCATCAACAACCTCATCGAGATCCGCAGTGACGCCCTCAAGCTGTGCACAGGGCTGCAGCGGCCCTTTGGGCAGCGGGTGGAGAGCATTGGCCAGTGGCAGGTGGGGGGAGGGCTGAGGGCCCCGAGCCGGGGTGCACCAAGGTGGAGCGGGTGCTGGGGAGGGTGGCCGGGCCCCCCCTGAGCCCGCCTGTCCCCCTGCAGAAGGTGATGGAGGTCATGGGCGTCCTGGCAATCGTAGTCAACTGCTATCTAATTGGCCAGTGTGGGCAGCTGCAGCGCCTCTTCCCCTGGCTCAGCCCCGAGGCGGCCATCGTGTCCGTGGTGGTGCTTGAGGTGGGGCTGGCGGCCGGGTTGGGGGAGCCAGGCGGCGGGTGGGTGTCCCTGTGCCTGCAGCCTCCTCCTCTATCACCTCAGCACTTCGCTCTGCTCCTCAAGTACCTCATTCACGTGGCCATCCCTGACATCCCAGGCTGGGTGGCCGAGGAGATGGCCAAGCTGGAGTACCAGCGCCGGGAGGCCTTCAAGGTATGTGGGCCGGGGTCAGTGTGCTTTACATCTCTGCTCCGTGGGGCTTCTCCACCTAGCCTGGCTGGCCGTCCAGTCCTTAGCAGGAGGGTGGGTGTTCAGAGCCTGGTGGAATAATTAGCGTTCCAAAGGGGCCCGGTCCCCTCTGGGATCCTGGTGGCATCCAGCACCGGGTTGGCACTCCCTGTCATCCACCAGCTTGCCCAGCATTGCCCTGTTTGGGGCCAGAGACACAGCTGACGCTTCCTAGAAGCCCAAGCCTCTGCCGCATTCCTCAGAAAGCTGCAGAGAAGGCCAGGGATCTCACTGGTGCCAACCGATGGAGCTCTCCACGATGATGGAAACGTTCTATATCTGTGCTGCCCATGTAGGCCCTCACTACAGATGACCAACGAGCACTTGAAACGGGGCTGGTGCCACTGAGAAACAGGCTTTTTCTTTTCAGTTATTTAAATTGACAAAGCCGTGTGTGGCTACCGGCCACTGGATGGGGCAGTCACAGCTCTGTCTCTCAGCAGTTCTCCAGAAAGCAGGGAACCACTGAGGCTTGATATTTGTTTACACTCTCCCAGTTCCTAAGACGGTGTCTGGCAGGGGATCAGGGACAGAGTTGGTGGCCAGTAAATGTTCGTTCTCTTCTCAGTCCTCAGAAAGCACCGGCATGGGTCCAGGGATGCAGTTGGTGCCCCATAAGTGTTCAGATCTCTCCCCACTTCTGCAGAGAGCCCCAGGGTGGGTCCAGGGATGTAGCTGGTACCCAAGAAGCGTTCGGATCTCTCCCCACTTCCGCAGGAGAGCACCGGCGTGGGCCCGGCCTGGGTTGGTGACTGCTCACCCACCTGCTCTTCCCAGTCCCCATAATGGCTCCATTCTGCCCGCAGAGACATGAGCGCCAGGCCCAGCACCGCTACCAGCAGCAGCAGCGGCGGAGGCGGGAGGAGGAGGAGCGCCAGCGCCACGCGGAACATCATGCCCGGAGGGAGCGCGACGCCAGTGGCCGGGAGGAAGCTCGGGCTGAGGGCTCCGGGTTGGACCCTGCTGCCCCAGAGAAGGCCTCGGCCAAGGCCAAGGGCAGTGGGGCGGCAGGAGGCCATGGGCCGGAGCGGCCCAAGCGCCCGGGGTCCCTGCTGGCACCTAACAACGTCATGAAGCTGAAGCAGATCATCCCACTGCAGGGCAAGTTCCTGTCGTCCGGGGCTGCATCTTCGCTGGCCGGCGCGGGGGCCAACCTCACTGCCCGGCCGCCCCCTGCCCCGTCTCCCACAGGCAGTGACACCCGCCTGCCGGCCTTCCTCAGCTTCAAATTCCTCAAGTCGCCCGAGACCCGGCGGGACCCAGAGCGTAGCCACTCGCCGCCCAAGGCCTTCCACGCCGGCAAGCTCTTCCCCTTCGGCGGGGCCCGGGCTGAGGCCGGGCCCAACGGGGCGGGCGGGCAGGCCCGGCAGGACGGGACCCCCGGCGGTGGCAGTGGTGGTAGCCGAGCCCAGCGGAGTGGGCCGGCAGACGAGGCCGCAGCTGAGGAGCCGGACACACCCCGGCCCGAAGAGGAAGGCTCAGGTCACAAGCCTTAACTCGGGGGTGGGGACTCTGGGCCGGGCTTTGGGGATAGGGGTGGGGTGTCCAGGCCTGGGGAGAGGGGCTGAAGGGGACACAGGAGGCCCAGTCTCCTGGTACCGGTTGGGGACCTGGGTATGTGGTACGTGGAGCCTCTTGGTCAAAGCCTACCCAGTCTTTCCGGGACCCCGGAGAGCCTGGAGCCCTGTGCCTGACCCTCCTCACCCCTGGGGAGGGATGCCAAAGCCCCTCGTCCCAGTGCCCCTCGCACGGCCTGCCATGCTCCGGTGCCAGGAGAGATGAGGGAGGCCCCTACACCACCTGGCCCAGCCTCTCCTGCCCCCATGAGACCCTACACCCAGCTCACTCTGGGGGCACTGGACCCCCAGGCCTCTATGCAAGTCCCCACCCTGCAGCCCAGCTGTTCGAGGTGGACTTCCTGGGAGGTGGAGCTGGAACTCCCACCCAGGGAGTTCAGGGCTGCAGCCACACGTGTGCTGAGCAGAGCCACAGGCCTCACTGCCGCCCCTCCCACCCCGTCCCAGCCAGGAGTCCAGCAGCCCATCCCAGGGAGCCCAAGAGGTGGCAGCTGTAGCACCAGGGATATAGGTCAGAAGTCAGAGGGACTTCCTCAGACCGTCCTTTCTCCGTGAGCGGGAGGGGCCCAGTGCCCAGAGGCGGGGGATGCACCCGAAGAAGCCCACCCCTTGTCACTGATCAGAAGCAATAAGGCCCTCCATGTGCCTGAAAGCCCGGAGGGAGCGCGGGCAGGGTCCCCAGCGGGGTCCAGCGGCGGGGCCGGCATCTCCCCGGAACGGCCCCTCTCGCCTCCGCAGGGACAGCGCCGGCCCCTGTGGGCGCCCCGGCCCTCCTCACCCGCCGCAGCCGGAGCCCTGCGCCGCCGCCGCCGCCGCCGCCGCCGCCAACACCGCTGCCCCGGCCCCCGACGCCACCCGCCGGCTGCTGGCAGTGGGACGGGCCGTGGGGCTGCGGGGGCGAGGGCGCCGCCCCCCGCCAGGCCCCTGCCGCCGCCGCCGCCGAGTGTCCGCCCTGCGCCCTCGCCGGGCCCCTGCCCGCCCCGGCAGCTGGCGTCCTGCCGGGGGACGCCAGCTTCTACAGCCTCCCGCCGCCGCCGCTGCCTCCCACCTCCGAGCCCCCGGAGCCCCCGGCACCGTCGCCCAACCCCAGCTCCAGTCCCAGCCCCAGTCCCCAGGCCGTGTGCTGGCCCAGCGGCTGGCATTAGCTCCGCCCGCCCTGCCTTCCTGTTTTCATATGCAATATCAATCACGGACGGGGCGGCAGCCGCCACCCAGAAAACGCTGCGGTCGGGCCCGATGTATCCCAGTATTGGCTGCCCCCTCCTGGGGCAGGGCCGGGGGCCTGGGGCCTCTCTATCTGCCGTTTTCCTTTCGACCAGGATGGGGGGAAAGGAAAGGAAACCCCCCCAAAAACAACAGAAAACACACACAGAATAGGCGATTATTTATTTGTTTTTAATTTATTTTGTCATATTTTTGTAAAACGGCAGAAATGCAATAAAAAGTATATTTCAACAGTGCCCAAGGGCGGAGCTGTGGAAAAGGGACGTAAGGGGCCCAATGACGAGGTTGGGGCCAGCTCTTTGGGGGCCTGGCAGGCCTAGGGTGGGTTCCCCCCCCCCATGACCCTTAGGGAACTCCTAAGAACTGGGTCTCCAGGCCATGGCTGGAAAACTCCAAAAATCCAGGCCCAGGGGCCCCTGGGAGGAGCTGCAGAGCCTCGGGCCCCATCTTCGGCCTCCTAGACTAAGGAAGAAGTCTCAAAGTGCTGATGGGACTCAGCAGTTTGGGCCCTGGGCCTGGGTCCTGAGTCGGCCTCAGTCGTGCAGGGCCACCCTTTATGGCACACCCACCTCCCAGGCTGCCATCTGAGGAGTCAAGGGCTGCGGGGAGAACGTAGGTGTGGAAGTCAGAAGGCACCTGGTGCCCGAGTCTCGATGTTGAGGGGATGGCATGTTGGGGTGTGGCTTCCGGGAAGGGCCGGGATGCCCCACTGTGGGACGGCTGTCAGACCCTATTCGCTGGGACTCTTCACTGTGTGATCAGGGATGGACGTGGCCTCTCCCACCCTCAGGTGTGTCCACATACAAAGGCTCAGGGCCCAAAGGGCCCCACCCCAGGCAGGGCTGGAGGAGCCAGTGTGAGGAAGGGGCACTTGTGGAGGGGCCATGAAAGAGAAGTCAGGGTTCACTGGAGGCAGGAGAGCAGCCTGTGCAAAGGCACAGAGGTGTGGGAAGGCAGGGTTTGGTGTTTGGGGGAACAGAGTGAGTTAAGAGTAAAGGCAAGAGGGGTGGGTGGAGGTCGGCTGAGGGGCCTGTGCTGGGGAGACCACAGGGAGGCCATGGGACCCCTGCCCACACCGTGGACAGCACTGGCAGGAGACAGAACCCAGCCCCTCAAAGGGGAACCTGGGGCCAGGGAGGTGTGGGCAAGCCTCGGGGAAGGACAGGCTGAAGCCTGCGCCTGCCCTGCCCCACGGCCTGTGAAGCTGAAGTCCTGCCATCTACTCTGCCACCAACAAATGGCGACACCACGCGCCTGCCCAGGGTCAGGCCAACCCCTGGGACTGGGGATTCCAGGCTGGTCTGAGAACCCCCAGGGACTTAGCCCTCCTTGGCACGACCACAGTCAAGCTTGCATTTCCTAAGCACCTGCCTTATGACCACAGGAACTGAACACCGCTGCACACGCGCCCAGAGCTGGGCCCCACAGCTGGGCAGCTAATCCTGGAGCCTTCCACCCAGCAGGCACGGGGCAGCTCAGGCCGGAGCAGTCTGCCTCAAGCTGGGCCCTCCACGGTGACAACCTGGGGCAGGCGCCCCCTGCAGCCTCTGTGTCCCTCATGCCGCAGCCCAACCCTTCACCGCCCCCAACACCCCAGCCATCAGCTCCAGCACTCTGGCTCCCACTCAGGGCTGGCGGGGGAAGCAGTGGCATTCCCCTGGCCCTGTGCCCAGTGGTCAGGAACTCAAACCTTCTGCCTGGAGCCCGAACGCCCCCCTACGTCCCCGGGCTCAGCCCCAAGCCCAGTCCAGCTGGCTCCTGGGAGTAGCCGTGGAACCTGCCGACTGAGGGCACTGGGGCTGGGCGTCCCGCGGCGCTCCGCGTGCCTCCTCTCTGAGGGCGTGAGGCCGGGCCACCTGGGCTGTCTCCACAGAGGCTGGTGGGCATGCCGCCCTGCTCGCCAGTGTCATGGGCGTGGGGCCCACCACAGCTCCATCCTTGGCAGCACGGACCGTCTCTCTGGGGTGTCCCGGTCCTTGAGGACACCTTGACGGCTGGGGCAGAGGGGTGGGTCCGGGCAGGTCTTGGCTCTGAGCGAGGTGGCCGCAGCAGGCCCACGAGAGAATCCAGCTGGTCCTGGGGCCCCAGCGTTTGGGGGCCCCTCTCGGCTCCTCTTGGTAATGATGGGATGACTCTCAGTGGCTCCATCCTCTGGGGCTGAGGCACGCCGAGCAAAGACGCGAGGTCGGGTAGGAAAGATCCTTTTATTGGGGTGGACACGGAGCACGCACTAGTCCATGATAAAATGACTTAAGAGAAAGATCCGGAAGGGCTGACTTCTCCCCCTTACGCATGCTCAGAGCAAGGTCTGGGCACAGAATAGGTCCCGGTGGAACTCGAGACAAGGCAAGTCTTTAAGGCCCGAACCAGCCAGTGGGAGCCGGGAGAAGGGCCCCCACCCCTGCTGGCCGGCTGCAGCAGAGGCCTGGCTCTAGACCCTCGCAGACACGCTCCAGTTTTCCAGAGGAGAACTGGGGGGCAAGAGGAGGGGGAACTGGAGGGGGGGAGGTGAGTAACAATTGTTTTTTTTAAAAGCATCTACCAACATCACACTACTGGGTCTGATGTCCCCTTTAACCATCGCTTGGTACATTTTACAGCATAAATAAAAACTCAAGGAAAATAAATACATCGGCTCCTATGAGGTTGGAAGTGGTGTGGACGGTGGGGCGTGGGTGGGCCGGCGGAGGGGCTGGGGGCGGGGCGCTTACACACGGCGGGTGGGCGGGCGGGCGAGGAGCAGACGAGACAGGAGGCGCCTGTGGGGGAGTGTGAGTCTTAAGTGTCCTCGTGCATGTCCGGGCTGTCGGTCCGTGCGACCTTGCGGGGCGGCGCCGAGCTCTCACCCTCGAGGTCCACTTGCTCCTGGTCTCTCTTCTTGGCGGCATTCTGGGGAGCAGGGGAAGCGGAGGGGTTGTGAGTCTTCATGCTGGGGGAGCTCCTGAAATCTGAGGCTGGCCCTGGGGCTCCAGCACATCACAGCGCCAGGCCTGGAGGCGGGCAGTCGACCCAGGGCCCGTGGCTGGGCAGCCCCTTCTGCCCCCTGGACCTGCCCCACCAAGCCATGGTCCCCTGGGGACACCAGCCTGTGACAAGCACTTCAAGGAGTCACCACAACTCTCAGTGACCCTCACACAGCATTTCTCAGACCCTCAGAGAAGCCATCCACCCTGCCGGAGGGCAAAGGGCACTCAAGAGCCACCCGGGGAAGCCCCCAAATTGCCACAGAAGAGAAAAGCGTGCTGATTTGGGAAAACCTCCTTTCCTCCCTGGTGGGAATCAAGGCTTGTGGGGTGGGGGCGGCCAGGAGCTGGGGTTTTCTGAGCAGTCACTTCATCATGGGGTCCCCCTCCAACCTGGCCCAGAGCAGGTCACTGTCCAATGTTCACCATGATGGGGAAAAAACAATCTGACCACACGGCAAAACTACACGTGCAGATTTTCAAGAAAGAAAAAGAAAAAATATCCTGTCAGAAAGGTGGCCTCTTATGGGAAGGACAGGGGCGACGACTTTTCACAGCAGCTACGCATCCTAGTAGGGCCTGGATTTTTAATCGTGAATACTTTTCATCGTTGAACAAAGACTCCAAGTAACAACACTGAAGTCTATCTGCCACCAGGGCGTGCTCCCCACAAACTGTGGGGAGCCGGGCCTCAGTACAGCTTACCAAGCCCCTGCCTGTCCCTGAGCACTAGAGCCCTGTGGCCTCTGCACAGCCATTCCTCTAGAGCATTCTTCCTTCTCCTGAATCACCTAGCAAACTCCTATTCAGCCCTCAAGGCCCCACTCGAACACCCAGTCTCCCAGCCACCGGTGTCCTTCCACTACTCAGAGCCCCCTGCTGGGCGCTGTGTTCCTTCCCTGAGTCCCAGCACTCGAACCCCACGTGCCTTACCTTTTTGTCCCATTGCTGATGTAAGTAGCGCAAAAGAATGTTTGTTTTTTCTGTCACAATAACTGAGAAGGAAAGACAGACAAAGTTGCAGGAAGAAGCTGTGGGGAGCCAGCTGCAGGCGGCCCAGCCCCCATCCCAGCCTGCACTGCCTCCCAGGACGAGCTTACCCCTTCCTGGCCTCTGGGCTGTCCCTGCCCTGGGTGGCCTTTGTGTGACTCAAGTCACCACCCCCAACCCTGGAGGAGATTTCAGGAAGCCAAGCATTCTCCCTCCTGAGCACAGGCCACTACCATGAGCCCAAGCTGGCTGCCCTGACAGGGTCCCTGCTTCCCAGAGAGAGGCCGAGTCTTAAGCTGAGCTCGGATTCCACCCTCAGGCAGGGGAATGAGCCTCAGCATGCCAGGTCACGTGGGTGTTTTCCCAGACAGACCAGGAGCACAGATCCACATGCTGTGCCCCAGTGACCACAGAACGCACCCAGCAGAGTCCAGGATTTTTTCACGGTTGAAAGAAAACACCGTGACCACAATAAATAACCTCGAGATCCCCCTGCTCTGTAGGCTCCAGGCCTTTCCCTGCAGGTCCCTCTGCCTAGACGCCCCCTCCCCAAGCTGCCCACCCCAGGCGGGGCTGGGTCCCCCACCCCATGGTACAAGTCTCGAGACCTGTGACAGGGAGCCAGCAGGGGAGGCCTGACTTGATGCGGGGGTGGGGGTGAGGGCCAGCGAGCGGCAGACGAGGGCCAGCTTGGGACCCTGCAGGGCTGGACGTGGATGCCGGCGTGGACATCAGGAGGGTCCCAGAGAAAGCCAGGCTTCCCGCTGCTCCCAAGGGCTGGGAGCTGCCCAGCTCCCCACAGGTCACCTCCTGCACCACCCTCTGGCCCTTCCCCTCGGCAGCCGGGATGGGACAGAACAACAGAGGCCACTTACTCTGTTCGGACGGGTACTCCCGAGTGGGCAGGTAGACTGAGGGACGTCGGTTCTGTGGGAGGGTTGGGAAAGCGTGGGTTAGGAGCGTAGACAGGTCTGGGGTCCCCTCACCCCTCAACTCGGCACCCGCCCTCCAATGCAGATCAAAAGACGTGTGAGGATTTCAAGTGGGGCTGGGTTTGGAGCTCGGCCCCTCTTTCTGGCAAGACCCCAACCTGGGGGCTGCACACCACCCCCGGCCCTTTCCCCGAGGGCAGCTCACGGCCCACGTACTCACCGAGGCTTTGCACACGGAGTCGGCATGAAATCGACTAAAATTGCTTTTGTTGTAGACAGGCAGTCCTTTCAAAAAATCTGCCTAGAAGACAGGGAAGATGGTAAGTGAGAAATCAGGCAGCAGGCTGGGCCACCCCTGGAGCACCTGTGACCGGGTGGGCTACCTACCGGGCGACTTCCGGTTTCCTTCTTTCTGTTCTGCCATTCAAGTTTTCTAGAACTCCCCCTTGAGTTGGCCACCTGATGTGTCCACTCTTATGACCAGAACAAAGTAACCAACCCCAGAGTAAGGGTATGATCTCCCACAGGGTCCTCACAATAAACCTGTCACCAGGCAAGGAGCGGGGAAACCGAGGCTCAAACAGGACAGGACACTTGCATCAAGTCAGGAGCAAGCAGCAGGGTGGGGAGCTGGACCCGGGCCCTTCCAACTGCAGACCTGTCCTCTGTGCTAGCTGAATACTGAACTCGTGGTCTCACCTCCGTTTATGCACCTTTGATAGAGCCTGGGATGGAGACTTGTCCACCCTAAGAAACACTGAGGGTCCACGTGTCAATACATGGGGGTGGGGGAGCAGGAGGCTGGGTGAAGGGGAAACAGCAGCTGGGACACAGGGGCTGCTGGGACACAGGACCCGAAGCCTGGGGTCAACCGAGCTTCCGAATCCTGAGAAAACTCAGAAACCCAAGTTTCAGTGTGTCAGTGCCAGCTTTTTTCTTTTTTTTTTTTTTTGGCTGTGCCATGTGGCATGTAGGATTCTAGTTCCCCAACCACGGATCGAACCCGTGTCCCCTGCATTGGAAGTGCAGAGTCTTAATTACTGGCCCACCAGGGAAGCTCCAGTGCCAGCTTTTTAAAACTGGCTGAGCTTTTCAGCAAACACTGTGTGGACCAGGGTTGGCTCGAGGGCTGCTCCTGGGGTCCCCACATCCAAAGGCTGCCCTGTAAGGGGAGAATGCCTCCCAGTGGGGGGAGGGCCAGAAGCCTAAAGGAAGCAGGCTGGCTCCTCCCTGCCCCCGCTGCCTGGGGCAGGGGTTCAGGCACCAGAGGTTTCAGGCCCGCAAGGTGCCAGGGAGCCAGCGACAGATTCATTCACAGCTCTTGACTCTTGGAAAGTCATTTTTCTCTGACGCTCTGGCACCAACTGGGCAAGGAAGGGAGAGAGCTCTGGAAGGGGAAGACCCTGACTCTGGGTGGAGGGCAGGTCTCTGCCACAAGATGGGGGTGAATAAAGGCCAAGGGGAGCTGTGTCCGCCTCAGGAAACTGAGGCACAAGAACCCCGGGGAGGGATGAAGGCTGAGAACTTGGGGCAGGGAGTGACTTCCCAGCAGAGCAGGAGGGCAACGCTGTCGTCAGGCCCGGAGAGGGAGAGCTGGGGAGGACCAGGGGTTTCCCAAGCTGGAGTCACCCCATCATACAGACGAGGAAACTGAGGCAAAAAGATCACGTAACACTCACCTGAGGTCCCCCAGCCCCAACGAGAAAACAAGGAAGCTGACTGAACCCAGGTTTGCCGAACCTCAGAGGCCAAGCTCCTGTTCTGTGACGCCAGTGCCTCTGCTTCCTGCCTGAAAGCCGAGGGCTCAGAGCCTACAGGCTACGTGAACCCTCCCTCGGGTGCTCCATCGCCATGCCTGGCCCAGGCGCTGCGCTCTCGGGGAAGCCGCTGTTCAGGGGATCCCCCATCACCCTCTGGTGCCGGCGGAAACGGGCGTCCTCACCCCTGTGGGGCCCAACCCCTTCTCTGCTGGGCCCCAGCAAGACCCTAGCGGGATGGGTGAGCCAGGGGAGCTGGAACGTGGATGGGCCTCCTGCTCCCACCCAGGAGGTGGCCCTCACATCTGGGTGACCTACGGCCCCAGAGCCAGCTCAGAGTCCCTCAAACCTGCCTCCCCTGTCCCAGGACCCCTGCCTCAGCTCAGCCCCAGACTATGGGGCCAGCTTCATCCATCCAGCAAGGTGTTCTCAGGACCCAGCTGTGTGGTGGGCCCCACACCAGGCACCAGAGCACTGCGGAGAGCCACAGCAGACCTACTTCTGGCCCCAGGGAACAGCCAGTGCATGGGGACACGAGTGTGCGTCAAAGAGCCATGCAGTGAATGCAGAGTGGCCATGAGGACAGGGCACCACAAGGTGCCATGTGAGGCCCATGACAGTAGGGGGAGGGGGTAGGGAAGGCTGGCTGGTCTGGGGGATGGGGAGGACTGCCCAGATGCAGTGATGCAGGCCTGAGACCTAAAGGAGAGGAGGGGTCCCTGCCCCAACTCAAACCCCTCCGCAGCCCTGGCTCGGCTTGGCCCACGCCAGCCTCCTGCCACACACCTCCTCAGCCCGTGCCACCCTCCAGGAAATGTCCCTCCGTCCTCCATGGGGGAAACACCCGCCAAACTCTCCAGCCAGCTCAAAACACCCCCTCCCCCTTCCCTCTCCCCACACCTCGGGAGTCTCTAGCAGGGAGCCTCTGCCAGAGCCACGCTCATACCCCAACGAGGTCATCTGTTTACACATCCAGTTCCCTCACTGGACTGCCACCTCCCTGAGGCAGAGGGCAGGGCAGGGCTGGCTCAACCCTGGGTCCCTGACAGGGCTAACATGGGGGCCGGGCAGCAGAGTGGTGAGAGGTTCCGAAGCCCCAGGCCTGCACTGAATCCTGGATGGGCCCCTCCCTGGCTGTGTGACCTGGGGCAGGTGACCTCCCAGTCTGGCCGCCCCAGCTGTGAACCGGGTTTACAAGAGGGACCCCTCCCAGGGCTGCTCTGGGTTTCAGTAGGACGACACAGGGAGAGAGCTTTGCCCAGAGCACCCCTGAGGGCAGCTGTTAGCATCAATGCACGTGTGCTGAATAAACGAATGCAGACAGCGCATGGCCAGTACTTCCTGTCAGCTAAGCAGGAAAACCAGGCCTCAGACACAGGGAGGACGCCTCACCTCAGCCAGACAAATCCTGGCTACAGCTGGGCCCAGAAGCTGTCCATTGCCTCAGCAAACTCCCACTGGATATCTGTGTGCCAGTCCCTGTGTGGGCAGCCTGCCAGTGACCCAATCGAAGCAAGATGAGGAAAAGAAATGGTGTGCAGAGAGAGGAGGCATGGGGGCCTCCTGCAGTCAGGAAGGGACCCTCTGAGCAGATGTTATTCACAGGAGGAAGGGCAATCCAGGCAGGAGTAACAGGTGCAAAGACCCTGGGGTGGCAGGGACTGAGTGTGAAGATGTGAAAACAAGGCCACTGTGGCTGGAGCTCACAGCGGGGAGGGGTGAAGAGGGTGGAGATGAGGTCACAGAGCTGGGCAGGGACCTTGGAGGCTGAGGGGGGGAGGTGGGTTTCATTGGGGTTACAACAGGAAGCCCCCAGACTGTTTTGTAAGCTAGATAGTGGTATTATCTGACTGACATCTTTAAAAGCTCCCTCTGGTTCTGGGTGAATTACAAACTGCCAGTGGGGCAGGATGGAGGCAAGAAGACCAGGGAGGAGGCCGGAGCAGGTGTTCAGGCGGGAGGTGGCAGTGCTGGGACCAGGGTGGGGAGCTGTGGACAGATTCAGAATTCGTTTTGGAGGCAGAGCCAACAGAATCTTCTTAGGAACTGGGAGTGGACAATGAGGTCGCAGCGAGGAGTCAAGGACAACACCCAGGCTTGGGGACCCACGTGCTAGGAACCCACTTACCACTTTCCCATATCCTTCCTGACAAGAAGTCTTTTACCTATTCCCCACCACATCCCAAGGACTATGGCTTGTGGGCTGGGACCCTGAGTCCAGGAACAATGGGGTTTGACTTGCCCTGACAAAAGCTTCCATCACCTCTGTCAGCCCTGGGGATGCCAAAGAGTGGAGGGAATGAAGGGGGCTTCAGCTCAACTGTGAGGCTGTGTGGAGAGCCCAAACCCCAAAGAACCACCAGACCCAAATCCCAGGATGAGTGAGCGGCCCAAGGGGGATTTTAACCTCCCAAAAAGTTGGCATTATCCCCACTTCAAGATGAGGAGACAGCTGGGAGGGAATGTCACCATCCCCGAGTCACCCAGCTCATCTGTTGAGCGTTCACTGTCCCAAGCCCTTTAAGACGTCAGTTCCCCAAATTATCACAACCCTATGAAGTCTGGACTATTGCTACCCTCATTTAACAGGGATAGGGCCTGGTGACTGGAGAGATGAAGTCGCTCCCTCTTAGAGCTGGTCGGGACAGGAATGTTGGAGGTGGGGTCAGGGCTCTGGGGGACCAAGGCAGTTCGCGATGTCGCACTTCCTTTGGCGATAAAGCCCCGCATGTCACGATGTCAAGCCCCCTCCCCGCCCCGACGCTCAGGCCGGCCTCCCAAACCTTCCCGAACAGGAAAGGCCCAGGCCTGGCGCCCGGAGGACGAGGCCTCAGTTGGGGGTCTCGGGGGACCCCATCCCCACCCCCCAGGCGATTTCCGGGGGAGCCGCGACCCGGAAATGAATGAGTTGTCAGGGCCTGGAAACCTAGATAGGGTCAGGGGTCGGAGATGGAGCCAGGACGGGGTCAGCAAGAAGCTCACAGCAGGGTCCGGGGGGGTTGAAGGTGACAGGTCAGAGAGAGGGGCGGGGCCGGGCCCGAGGGGGCCGGCTAGGGCGGTGAGGGGCCTCGGGGGTTACTGGAGGTGGGTGGGCCCGCGGCGCCATTTTGTCGAGCGGAGGGGGAGTACGGCCCTGGCGGCCACCCTCACCATCTTCTGTTTCCTCCGTCGCCGCCTCAGCCACCGCCTCAGCCGCCGCCACCGCCACCACAGCCGCCTCCTTAGCAGCCGCCGCACAGTAACTTCTAGCCACTGCACAGCCCACACTGCTGGTGCGGCCGCCCGTCAGTCGTTGGTCCGCCCTCTGGCCCTGCCTCCAAGTTATGCGGTCTTTGCGCATTCCCATTGGCCAGATCCGGCTAAGTCACGCGCCCATTGGTCGCCACGCCGCCTCCCCTCGTGGTCAAGTTCAGTTGAGAGAGCAAAACCCCGCCCGGGACTTGCAAGTGAAGAGCAGCGAAATCCGGAAGTGGGCGGAGGCCGCGCCCCCAAAGCCCCTTGGGATTTGTAGTCTGCAACACCCGGAGGTCCCACCGGTCTCTCTAGCGTTTGCTACGCTTTTTCATATGGTGGCTCATGGGGTTCTCACAGCAGCCTCAGAAGGATAGGGACCCACCGTTACACTCCCAGCCTCCTCCCTGGGGTCCCAACCTTAGGTTTCGGCATATCTAAACTGCTCCCACACTAGCCGCTTGATATCTTTAAGCTGACAGAGCATTTTTGAAACACTTCCCTTGGCTCCCCAGTATCCCAAGGATCCAGTCCCGCCTCCTCGGTCCCAAATTCTGGGCCCCTCTGGCCTCCTTCGTCCACCTTTTATCCTGACCCGTCCAATCCCTCCTCCCTTTGGGCCCTCCCAGACCCTGCCACCTTCTCTAAGAAGCCTTCCCCGACTGCGTTCTACCCAGGGCAAAGTCTAGTGCCTCCTTTGGGCTCCACGGTCCTCACAATCATCCTCCCAGCCCTGGCTCCACTGTGTCCAAACTGCCTGGGTAGAATCAAGCAACCGCCCCCACCACCACCACCACCACCAGCCTGACAGCCTGGAGAGAACAAGAACTTACTGAGGAAGTACCCAATAAGTTACTAAGTGGAAGCTACTAAGTATTATTACACCAACATCACAGCAAAGGAGAAATGAACATCTCATTTTAAGGATGGATCTGCTTTATTTATTTTTTTTGGCCGCGCAGCAAGCAGGATCCTAATTCCCCAACCAGGGATGGAACCCGCGCCCCTTGCAGTGGAAACGTGGAGTCATAACCACTGGACTGCCAGGGAAGTCCCATTTTATTGGATCCAAATGAACCTCAGAGAGCTAAGATCTTGCTCAAGGTCACAGAGCCCGTCCCCAAGGGGCAAGTGGAGGATTCAAACCCCTCCCACCTCTCCACAAGCCTTCCTAGAACTGTGAGACTTGACATTTTATAATAAGACAAGTGAAAATTTGAACATTTATTAGATTTTTAATGACATGAAGGAATTGTTTTTTTTTTTTTTTAGCTGTGAAAAGCTTTGTGAATATGTATTAAAGGGCCCTTATCTTAGAGAAGTGAGTTCTGAAATATTTACAGAAGAAATAACCTGATGCCCGAGATTTGCACCTCAGGAGAGGGCAGGATAGGTTGTGGGTAGAGCTGTGTACTGGGTTACAAGGGCGTTCACTGTACCATTCTGTGGACTGAAGCACATGTTCGAAATTCTTCCTAATTCAAAAGCGTAAAAAGGCATTTGGCAAGGTCTGACTTCCCACTCCCTCTTCCAGTCTAATCCCACAATTCTCCCCCTGGGCCAACCCCGAAATCTGAGGATTCATGTCCGTCCGAGTCCCAGTCGTCAGCGAGGAAAAATGCTTTAATGGGGGGGTCCAGCCGGCAGCGTCGCGCTGCTCAGTGGCTCAACGATTTTCGACCCTTGTGCATGCGGCGAAGAATGACCTGGACGCCGTTTGGCTTGCTCAAGCGCCGGATCCAACCATGCTTGTTCTTGCGCTTGATGTTGCTCGGCTGATACTCGTTCCCGCGCGCCTTGCCCCGGGTCTGCTGCACGGCGGGGAGTCCCCAGGCGTCGGGGAGCCCCAGCCAGGCCCGGGGCTGGAGCCACCTGCCGGGGAAGGTTAGAGGGGGCGCTGTGTGACTTCTGCGTGGCGCCCAACCTCTCCGAGCTTGGGCTTCCCGACCAATGCCGGAGGGAGCCTGGCAGCAAAAGGCGCTCGAGGAGTTTGCAAGGCACTGGAAGGTCATGTGGTTGGTAAACAGCTGGGGCCAGCCCCCGACGCCGCCCTTACTCCCAGATTTGGGAAGGGGTCCCCCTGAGGACTCACCTGCCACCCCAAAGCGCCGCTGACCTACTGACTGGCCCCAACAGGCGACCCACCGATCTGCTCGAGAAAGCCATGTCCGCCGCCGGCACGCCGTCCGGTGGCAGCTATTCCAAAGCCCACAGGTTCCGCAGCTGAGGAACGAGGACTTCTGGGAAATGCAGTTTCTTCTAGGCGGAGCCCTCATTGCCGCGGGAGTTGTAGTTCTACGTAGGCGCACCGCATCTTAGGCGTGAGCGTAAATGACCACAGGAGAGTGTAGTTCTTCTTGTGGACCAGCAGGTGACAGGCGAACGGTGCCTCCTCTGCATGCGCGTGCGTACAAGACATTATGTCCCTGGGTCTGCTGGGAGTTGTAGTTCCTTCTCCTGTAGATCTACAGAGGGTACCCTGGGGTGACGGCGGCGCAGCTGGTGGCAGCCTCAGGAAACGGCTGGTTGAATTTCCCACCCCCAGCAGGAGCCACGCAGACGGCACACGGCTGGAAGCTTTCCTTTAGCCCCAGCCAAGTCTCCACCCCTTGGCGGGGAGCCCAGGAGGTCTGAGTTGGTGTTGGCTGGATGTCCTTGGGGTGGTCATTCAGTTTCTCAATCTGCAGAACTCAGCGGTTGCAGGCTTGCCCTTGGCGGTGCCCCCGTTCAGGCCCTATTTTTCTAATACTCATATCTGAGCCCTTTCCCTTCTTACACACCCTCTACTGCTCCCCATTGCCCCAGGGAAAATATCTGGCAGGCATTTGAAGCCCGCTCTCGCCACACACACACACACCCTAAACTTCAGCTACAACCTCTTCTGCCTGGTGCTCCCCTATTCATCTTTTTAAAATGCTCCTCAGATACTCTCCTTTCCCCCAGTCCTATCCCTCCCTCTGGCCCAACACTGCCCCCACACAGCTCTCCCCAGACTCTCCCTGAAGCCCAGGGCGCCCTCAAGGGCCAGGCTTGCAGCTGAGTCCCTGCAGGCACCCCAGCATCTCCCAGCCTGGGGAGGGGGAGGGGAGTTTTTTCTGCATTAATAAACTGTAGTCTCCCAGGAGCACCCTGAGTGGGCAAGTGGGTGTCTGGACCTAATCCAGCTCTGGCAGCAAATTCCAGGGGATAGGAGTGGGGAAGGGATGATTAACCCCTTGTCCTCTGAAGCCCATCCTACCAGCACCATCATTTAGCAAACCACTACAATACTACAGCAGTACAATAATAATGCCAATAATGTATGGAGCACTTTCCCTGCTGAGCAAACTCATGAGGGAATTAATTCCATAGAGAAATAAATGGAGTCTCAGGGAAGGGACTTGCCCAAGGTCACATATCAGCAAAGGGCAGAGGCTGGATTTGAACCGTGGGCTTTCTGGCTCCGGCTGGGACCAGAGTCACCAGTTAAACTGGCCTATCTGTGAAACTCCAATTCCTTAATTACCCATAGCTCCAAGATATCTGTTTAATGGTTTAACGAATTTAACAATTTGCAGAACTTGGAATCACACAGCCGTGGTTCCAAGTCCCATCTCTGCCCCCCAGCTTGCCTTGTGACCTTGTGCCATTTATGAGCCTCAGTTTCCCCACCTGAAATTGCAAAGATCTGGGAGACTGTAGAACGGAAAGGTCAGCAGAGAGAGAGGGGCATGGGGGCTCCGTTTGGAGGGGACAGGGCAGTTCGGAGGCAGGGGCTAGCCGAGGAGATCCTCTTTGCAGACAGGAGGGGTCCGGAAGACCTCAGGTTGCGACCCCTTCTCGGCGGTTAACCAGGCCCAATCCCTCCCTCCACCTCCGTAAGCCTTGAGGGAGGCGGGGCCGTTGCCACAAGAGCCCGCCCTGATCCCGGAGTTGCCGCCTCTGATTGGCAGTCTAAGTAGGCCAGGTCATTATGCAGCTGCGATTGGCCGAGGCTCCAGTCAGTCGGCGAGCGGTCCCGCCCCCCCCCCCCCCCCCCCCCCAACCACCACGGGGAGACACTTAAAGGGCTGTCTCGCTAGGCGGTAGCGGGATGTCCCCGCACTGACCGCCCTGGGTCCGCGCCCGCCCGCTTAAACGCGCCCGGCCCGACCCCGCGCCACCATGTAAACGGCGCCCGCAGGCGGACGCCGGCTTCTCCGCCCGGGACCCCTTTGCCCTGCCCCGGGCCCCAGGGCCCTCGATGAGGTGAGCAGGGACCGGGCCGTGGGAAGGGGACACTGAGGCCCCTGGGTCTTTCACTTTGGAGGGGGGGGTGTCCACAAAGCCCTTAGGAAGCCGCGGAGCCCCAGTGGCCTCGACCCCGCCGCAGGGTTGACGGGCACCCAGGAGGCGGGGGCCTGGCTCTGTGGAGGGGGTCTGGCGTGGCGCATCTGCGCCCCCTTTGGCAATCCTGGGTTGGAACCCCGCCGGAGGTGGGGGGCGCGGCCTGCTCCCCCTTCCTCAGCAAGTACGGGCCACTGCAGGCCGGGTGTTCGGCGTTCATCATCCCCGCGGAGCACAGGATGGGGACGGGGAGGGCTTGGTCCCATCACCAGGGCCTAAACAATGGGGGTGCGCTGCGCGGGTATCCCCCTCGAGTTATGTAACTGCCTGCAGTTGCCATGGACACGGAGTGGGGGCCGTGGCCCAGGGACCGGGATGGAGGCCTGGAGGCCCCCAGCCAGGGCTTTACCTTCTCCATCCTCATCTCCACCAATGGGGGCTGTGTGCCAGATTCCCCAGAACCCAAGGTACTGAGCAGTGGGGACAGAGCACCTTCTTCCCAGAGTGTCTGAGCCTCAGCTTGTAGGTCTGTGAAACAGACCCATTGCACCCATGGTCTTGGGGAGTTGGGCAAGGGCTTCTGGAGCTCAGTCCTGAAACCCCTCTCCCAGGGTCTCACCTTTCAGAAGCCAGGTTTAGAGGCCTGGAATGGGGGCTCATTGGGATCTGCACCTTTTTAGATGCCTTTGGAGCCCTCAGGATATGCTGGTTTAGTGAAAGTGAATTAAGGAAACAGTGCATGAATGAATGAGTGGACGAATGAATGAATGGGTTTAGGAAGGCATAACTGCTATAAACCTGAGCTGGAGGGTTCTCAAGGATGGGCCACATTTGCCACAATGTCCCCTCCTCCGGGAAGCCACCCCCAATGAATGCCTCTTGGTGTCAGCCACGACCTTCTCTCTAGGATAGACTAGGCTGGCCCAGAAGGGTGGCCGAACGCCACACAGGCACTGACCAGACAAAACATCTCAGTGCGTGGCTGGTTCTGGCCACCCCCAAACTGGAGCCTAGATGGGGCCTCGCAGTGCAACTCACCTGACCCAGGTGTGGGGAGTGGGTGCTATGGGAGTGGAAGGCTCCCTGTTTAGATGGCCTCTGACCTGGCTGTCACGACCCCACTCACAGGACACACCATGCTGACCGGGGTGACCGATGGGATCTTTTGCTGCCTGCTGGGCGCGCCACCCAATGCTGTGGGGCCGCTGGAGAGTGTGGAGTCCAGTGATGGCTACACCTTTGTGGAGGTCAAGCCTGGCCGCGTGCTGCGGGTGAAGCATGCTGGACCCGCTCCGCTCCCCACCCCACCTCCACCACTGTCAGACGCCGCCCAGGGGGACCAATCTGGCTTGGTCCACTGCCAGCGCAGAATCACCGTGTACCGCAATGGGCGGTTACTGGTGGAGAACCTGGGCCGGGCACCACGAGCTGACCTCCTGCACGGGCAGAACGGCTCTGGGGAGCCACCAGCCGCCCTCGAGGTAGAGCTGGCTGACCCAGCGGGCAGCGATAGCCGCTCGGGCCCAGGCAGTGCTGGGAGTGGCAGTGGCGGACGACGGCGGCGAGCCCGACGCCCCAAGCGGACCATCCACGTTGACTGTGAGAAGCGCATCACCAGCTGCAAGGGCGCCCAGGCCGATGTGGTGCTCTTTTTCATCCATGGTGTCGGCGGTTCCCTGGCCATCTGGAAGGAACAGCTGGACTTCTTTGTGCGCCTGGGCTACGAGGTGGTGGCGCCCGACCTGGCCGGCCACGGGGCCAGCTCAGCGCCCCAGGTGGCCGCCGCCTACACCTTCTATGCACTGGCAGAGGACATGCGTGCCATCTTCAAGCGCTATGCCAAG
This sequence comes from Balaenoptera physalus, assembly GCF_965194825.1. Lineage (NCBI taxonomy): Eukaryota > Metazoa > Chordata > Mammalia > Artiodactyla > Balaenopteridae > Balaenoptera > Balaenoptera physalus. The sequence continues at coordinate 12,214,807 of NC_138890.1, read as the reverse complement.
AAGCGAAACGTGCTCATTGGGCATTCTTACGGGTGAGCCAACACTGGGGTGGGGACGAGGGTGAGGGGTGGGGACTGGCAGGAAATGGACACCCACTCACAAAATACTGATTTCCCTTCTTGAAAAATCCCACTAACATCTGCAACAAAACAGGGATTCCTGCCACCAATTCTATTGTTTCACATTGTTTTAAAGCAGTATCTCAATCCCTGAACTATTGACATTTTGGGTCAGGTAATTCTTTTCTGTGAGGGGCTTTCTTGTGCACTGTAGGATGTTTAGCAACGTCTCTGTCCTCTACCGATTAGATGCCACTAGCACAATGGTCTAGTGATGATCATGACAATCAAAAATGCCTTCAGATAGTGCCAAAGGTCCTCTGGTAGGCAGAATCACCCCTAGCTGAGAACCATTGTCTTCAACTAAGTTCAAAAATTGGTTGCTCTGGAGACCCCAAGGGCTCCAAGGAAAGACTAATTGGAATCCCATAATTTTTGTTTACAAGTGCACAGGTTGCTATAATTCACTCTTCCTTACAGGGGTGACAGATAATACCACCTATCATTTAGATGAGAGCCCACGCCATGGAAGGCTCTGGGCCTGGGTGCCTGATCACTGCCAAGTGGTACCATTCTGTCCTTTACCCAGGAGGAAAGGCAGGATCTGATCAGCCAGCCAGGTTGAGAACCACTGTTTTAGCAGTTGTAGCCCATGCAACTAGACAAGAAAAAGAAATGTTACATAAGTTTCCAAAAGAAAGGAAGCCAGACTGGGAAGTAGCATAGCTCCTATTTGCTTATATGAAAACATACCTCAAAGTGGATGCTTATGCTAAATGATTCCTCCAATTAAATGAGCACCCACCTGTGGAAATTCCTGTGACCCCATAACAATGCTATGAGGTCAGCACAGTTACTATGTCACAAATGTGGAGATGGTAGCTCAGAGAGGTTAAGCAATTTGCCCAAGGGCACACAGTGAGTCACTGGGACAGTCAAGTCCACCTGACTCCTGCTTGTATCCTGTCCCTCTTTTCAGCAAGGGTTGGCAAACTTTTTCTTAAAGAGCCAAATAGTAAATATTTTAGGTTTGCAGGCCATAATGGTTGATCTCTGTTGAAACTTCACATGTCTACTGTTGTAGAAAGAAAGCAGACATAATTGTAAACAAATGGGCATGGTTTTATTCTAATAAATCTTTATTTATAAAATATTTTACACATTTACAAGATTGTAAACTTAAGTTTACAAAAACAAGCAGCTAGCCCACAGGCCATAGTTTGCAAAAAAACTCTGCTTTAGGGGGAATGAGGAGAGGTACCTGCACCCTTCCACCTTGCATAAGGCAGGCAGATGTGCCACACCCAGGGGCCAATGAGAGAAGATCCTTAAAGGGAAGGGATACGCTGGAAACAGGGACCTTCTCTGAGAAGCCAAAGGGTTTGTTTAATCAAATAGCTTTCCTAACACTTGGCAATAAGTAATTCTTACTCCTTTGGGGGTTATGATGACTTTGAGGATCTGATAAAAGTTCTGTATTTGGATCCTTTCTCCAAAAGAAAAAAAATCCACCCTCAACACACACACACACACACACACACACACAATCTCACAATTTCAGGGCATTTGAGATGCCCCACCCATCCCTCACCCCCATTTGGTGTCCATGGACCCCAGGGGAAGAATCTTGGCCTTCAAGGATATGCTTCTGGATGAGGGGAGGGCATTAACCCCTTCACTGCTTGTATCCTGCTGACCACTGCCCTTCAACCCTCCCCACCACCCACCCATGGGGCAGTGTCTCCTTCTGCACGTTCCTGGCGCATGAGTACCCCGACCTGGTGCACAAGATGATCATGATCAACGGCGGGGGCCCCACGGCACTGGAGCCCAGCTTCTGCTCCATCTTCAACATGCCCACGTGCGTCCTGCACTGCCTGTCACCCTGTCTGGCTTGGAGCTTCCTCAAGTGAGTGAGCTGGCCCTGCCCTGGCATCTCCCCAAGGTGGATGGGAGGGGAAGCTATATGGCTGGGGCTGGCATGGGGGCACCCCTGGTGGCTGAGCTGGCATGAGGGCTCCAGCAGTGCCTCCCCACCCCCAGGGCTGGCTTCGCCCGACAAGGGGCCAAAGAGAAGCAGCTGCTGAAGGAGGGCAATGCGTTCAATGTGTCTTCCTTTGTGCTTCGGGCCATGATGAGTGGCCAGTACTGGCCCGAGGGCGATGAGGTCTACCATGCCGAGCTCACCGTGCCCGTCCTGCTCGTCCATGGCATGCACGACAAGTTTGTGCCGGTGGAGGAAGACCAGCGCATGGCTGAGGTATGGCACTCCGGCCACCACACCCTTCAAATCCCCCTTGCACAGTCCAGGGGGACTCTGCCTTGTGCTCCAGCCCCAGGGACGTCAGAGCTTAGATGGAGAGTCAAAGGTGGACTCCAGAAAGTGGGGCTGCCTTGGACAGGTGGTAGGTTTACGTGCTGTCCCCACTGCACGTTAAAAGGCACTCTTCATGGGACTTCCCTGGCGGTCCAGTGGTTAGGACTCCGTGCTTCCACTGCGGGGAGCACAGGTTTGATCCATGGTGAGCGAACTAGGATCAGGGCTCGAGCCTGTATCCCCTGCATTGGCAGGCAGATTCTTAACCACTGCGCCACCAGGGAAGTCCCTGGAGAGATTTTAAATTGTCACGCTGTGGCGGGGGAGTGGGATGCTATTACTGGCCTCTAGTGGATCGAAAGCCAGAGATGCTGCTCAACATCCTACAGTGCATGGAACAGTCCCCATCCCAGAGAATGATCCCACACCAAATGGCATTAGTGCCCGGGTTGAGAAATCCTGCTCTGGACATATGGTAGGCACTTAATAAACGGGGAATGAATGAATATCCAGCGGGGCTCCAGCAGGGTGACAGGCCATCTTCCAGATCCCCCTTGGGTGGAAGTGGAGAAATATAGGGTAGATTGCAAGAAGGACTTCCTGATGTTGGAGGCCATGCATAGGTGGGGGGGCGGGGGGCGTCCCAGGGCAGCCAGGCCCCGAGCTCCGTCGTCCTGTCTCTGCCTGCCCTGAGCCCGCGTCCTCCGCAGATCCTGCTCCTGGCCTTCCTGAAGCTCATCGATGAAGGCAGCCACATGGTGATGCTGGAGTGTCCGGAAACGGTCAACACGCTGCTCCACGAATTCCTGCTCTGGGAGCCCGAGCCCTCGCCCAAGGCCCTGCCCGAGCCCCTGCCCACGCCCCCAGAGGAAAAGAAGTAGCCGCTGAGCTGGCAGGGTAGCGCTTAGTGAGCCGACGAGCCTGAGGAGCAGCCCGGAGCCGGAGTTGGGTCTGCCGCGCGGACCACCTACCTGGGCGGGCCGTTCGCTCCAGCGGGCGGGGTCAGGTCAGGGAGACGCCCCCCAGGCCGGCTGGGCAGGACGTGACGTTCGTGGGAGCCAGGTGGACACACCGCTCTCTGCTAGTCCTGCGGGACCCATCGGTTTTTCGAGGCCATAGCCGGGACCCCCGCGGAGGATGACCTTGTACAGAAGCCCCCTACCCCACAACGCCAGGGCCGAGGCAGGCCACCATCCCGCTCTCTGTCTTCCGTGTTCGCCGTGCTTGATCCTGGGACCCACGAGCCCCGCAGGGACCCTCGAGACCCCGCCCCAATGCCCGAGACCCCTTACCACCCCCCCATTCCTCGGCGCTGGGAGCTATTGTGGCCCAAGGAGGGAGGGTTTGGGAGGGGGCTGGCACCACCGAACCCGCACATCTCAACTTGTAACTCAATAAAAAGAAGTGACAATCGGAGCCTCCAGGCCTGTGTTGGGTGACCGCAGCGCGGGGCCGCCCTGAGCCTCAGTTTCCCCAAGTGCAGACTGAACTGAGTCGAGTGCCTCCCCCTCAGGGCTGGCCCACAGAGACTTGAGGATGTCGGCCGTCCAGGCTTTCTTCCCGAGTTCCCCTCCCTCCTCAAAATGCAGGGGCTACTTGGGCAGTATTTCCAGAGCAGAAGGCAGATAGGGGGTGAGCTCCCCGTCCCTGGAGGGGAGGAGGAGAACCAACTGAGGTCGATGCTGAAGTTGAGGTGAGGATCCGAGGACGGTTGCATCTGGTTACAGTAGCTATAATTGTGTCAGCTGTATGCAAAGCCCTGTGCTGAGTGCCTGACACCCATAGGTTCATTGAATCCCCTTCACTCCACACCACACAGCAAGTTAGTACCTCTTACTGTCCCATTTTATCTTATAACTTGGTTTTGAGTTGCTTTTGTCACGAAGATGATTTTTATTTTGAATCTTTTTTTTTTTGAATCCAGATTTCTCTGGATTTCCCTGCTCCATGGCTGTGCTCTTGGTCCTCTATATTTTATTCTAATGTATGTATATCTAAGTTTACCCGTGGTTTGTGTGGCCGGTGGGAGGAGATTTGTCCCCTCAGTTGCTGCACCTTTGGTCCTTTCCCCACTGGTTTGTGAGCCCATCTTTAATTTAAACCAGGGGTTCTTACAGGGGCACTGTTGTTGGTTGACAAATTCTGGAGATATGTTTGATTACCACAGCTGGAGGGGGAGGTGCTCCTGGAATCTTGTGGGTGGAGCGCAGGAATGCTGCCTGACACCCTACGGTGCACAGGACGGCCCCCACTGCAAGGAGTAACTTGGTCTCAAAAGTCAGGAGGGCCAAGGTTGGGATACCCTGTGTTTTAGACAAATCCCACCTCTTCTGGGCCTCTTTTTTTTGGCGGGGGAAGGGATGTCTCTGGATTCTTTCTGTTTGTGTATTCTTGGGAGATGGCATGCTGTTTGGTTTTTTTTTTTTTAAATAAATTTATTTATTTATTTTTGGCTGCATTGGGTCTTCGTTGCTGCGTGCGAGCTTTCTCTAGTTGCAGCAAGCAGGGGCTGCTCTTCATTGCGGTGTGCAGGTTCCTCATTGTGGTGGCTTCTCTTGTTGTGGAGCATGGGCTCTTAGGCACGCGGGCTTCAGTAGTTGTGGCTCACGGGCTCTAGAGCGCAGGCTCAGTAGTTGTGGCGCACGGGCTTAGTTGCTCTGCGGCGTGTGGGATCTTCCCGGACCAGGGCTTGAACCCGTGGCCCCTGCATTGGCAGGCGGATTCTTAACCACCGCGCCACCAGGGAAGTTCCAGCATGCTGTTTTAATTGCTATCACTTTATCAAGCACCTACTTGGTGTCTGGGAGAATTCATTGTCTTACACATGAGGAAAGGGAAGCTCGGAGTGAGGTTTCTTCAGCTCAGTTAAAATGGTAGAGCCCAGGCCCACTCCAGAGGCAGGAACCCTAATTACCATAGCAGCCAGAGTAGCCAGGGGCTCAGCGGTGGAGGCCAGGAGGCAGGTGGAACCTTAGCCCGCCCCCTGCAGGACCTGGTTCTCTGAGCCACGATGACAGGCAGGTGACGAACCCAATGAGGCAGCGGATCTCACCAAGTCCCTAAACCCACTGGACTGCTTTGAAGAAGCAAGTTCTGGAAAATTTAAATGATCCTGCCACCACCTCGCCAGGATAGTGGCTTGGCACTTACTGAAGCTCTTTGCATAAAGAGCAAAGAGGTTAGTGATGGGGTTAGGGATCCCATTTTACAGTGGAAGAAACAGGTTCAGAGAAGCAACACCAGCAGGCTCCAGTCACACAGTGATGCCAAGGAGGGCTGGCGTCTCACACCCACACCGCGATGACCTCCCCAGCTCTGCCCACCCCTCAATACACAGGTCGGTACCTCGAGAACATCCCCGGTACCTCGAGAACATCCCGACACCCGCCGCCTTCCCCCAGAGACTTTCCGCCTGCAGGGCTGCCTCTGGCTCAGTAGGGCTCTGAGCCAAACACTTTACCCCATGACGGTTTAATCAGATTTCCTCAGTGACCCCCTGAGGTAGAACCTTGCACTTTCCCCATTGTGTACAACTGAGGACAGTGAGGCTCAGACAGAGAAATTGCTGGTCCAAGGTCCCACAGCTGGGAAGCAGCGAAACCTAACTCTTGAGCTGGGCAGATTCCCTTCATGTGGCTGAGGAAGCCCCCAGCCCAGCCTACATTGTGGGTCCCCTGTGTCAGGGAGATAAAAATGGACTCTGTTTGCCCAAACAGGACCAAAGTGCCAAAGCATTGGCATGTTTCAAAGCACCAGAGTGTTCCAAAGAACCTTCTGGTCTACTTGTTCTCCTCCCACATCCCCTTATTCTCCACCCATGACAGGGAGCTCACTACCTCTCCAGCAGTTCCATCTGTAATAAAGTCCTCCCTCAGCCCAAGGGAGAGATTGTCCTGCTGCTCCGCCACCAGCCTCCTGCAGCTGGAGACGGGGGGCTGCTCTCAGCGCGGGGAAGCTGGAACATTCAAACACCCTGATCTCGACCTAGGCTGGATGGCCAGTTCCCCAGTGCTCAGCCACGGGCCTGGATGTCCTGGGGCCGTAGCTCTCGCTCACCCTCAGCCAGGAAGACAAGGAGGGCACGGTGCAGCAGATGCACCCCCAAGCGGCGGCGCCGGGTGGGTGGCCAGCCAGCCACCACTCCATAGCAGTGTCCTTGCTTCTGGTTGGTCAGCGTCTGGATCCCTGGGGAGATTAGGGGTAAGGTCATGAAGGCAGCCTCCAGGAACCCCAGGCAGAAGTATGTGCCAGTAAACCCACTGGGTATTGCCCTCAAGCAGGGATAAACCAATGGAGCAAAATCTGTGCATGTGTAGGTACATAATTGGTGCTCAATAATTGCTCATTGAATGAATGAACAGCCCTGAGGGGCAAGGGGTGAGGGAATCAGTAGATCAAGTGCCCTTCATGTGACCCCCCCCAACCCCACAAGCCAGGCACCTACCTAGAGCATCCACAAGACATGCTTCTCGAGTGTAAGCCTCCACAGCAACCACATGCTGGAAGCAATGCAGGGAGACAACACCACGACCACTGGACCAAATGTCTAAGATCTGGCGCACCTTGGGGCAGGCCTGGGGGGAGCCAGGGCAGGGTCAGAGGTCTGCCCCCCAATTCCCTCTTTCCTCTCCCTGCCCGCAGCTGTGCCGCCCCTGCCATGAACCTGGTCCTTATCCTCACACCTGTTTTCCTGGCCACCCTCGGTGGCTAAGGGCCTTCCAGAGGTGGACGTTCGGCCGGGCCCGTGTTCCCTTGCCCACGTAGAAGATGGCATGGACAAAAATCCGAAGGCATTCAGCCAGTGTCAGTGAGGAGGCTCGGGCTGGAAGGTTCTGAGTCTTCCTAGGTGAAGTAGGTGGCTCAGAGAGGGAAAAGTGACGAGAGTCGCCCCAGAGACAGTCTTTAAAGACAGAGCAACCCATGTCCAGTGACCCCTGTTTTATAAAAGGCAGGGTGGGTGGCTGTTCGCCAAGGACACTCAGCAGCTTGAATTGGATCCAACTGCCTTTTATAGATAAAGAAGCTGATGACCAGAGAGGGCCAGTTCCCTTCCTAAGGACACACAGCAGATAAGAACCAATCTCAGAATTTTCCAGTTCCCACTTCTGGGTCATTCCTGTTCCAAGTACCTGGGGTCCAGCAGCAAATATGTGAAGCTGGACTTCATGACCCCCTCCCGCCACCGTCTGGGGGGTTCTGGCCGCTCAAACTGCTTGGCAAGTGCATCCTCATCTGCCTGGGCATCTGGGATACGGCCGGTCCGCAGGGCTTTGGCCAGCTCTGGGCTGTGCCCTGAGAATTCTGGGCCTGGGAGGGGAAACTGAGTCAAGAGAGACAAAGGAAAGGGTGGTTCCCAGAGATGAAGGGAGAAGTAGGTTGCACTGAGAGCCACGGGTCTCCGAGGACTCCTGGAGGCTCCTTGGACTCTGGATACTAACCAGGAGCAGCCTGGGCTTCTTCTAGTGGTCGGAGGTAGTACGGCCGGGTGAAGGACGTGATGGTACCGCGGCTCTTGCCAAGTGCCCGGAGCCCTTGCAGCAGCTCCAGGTCAGACATGGTGGGGTCCGGTGGGCACTGGCAAGAGGGGATGGGGTCCCTGCCACCTGTGGTGCTCGCCTCATCCTCTGTCAGCCAGAGGGCTGCCACATCACTGTCGAGGGACAACTGGTCATCTTTTGGGATGTGGAAGTCAGAGGGTCCAGGCAGTGGTTCCCAAGGGGCACTATGGGCTGGGCTCCTGTCTGGGAAGAACTTGGGGGAGGGGGAGGCATCTGGCAAGGTCAGAGTCAGGGCCTGCAGACGGGCATTTAGTTCTGCCTCCCTGCCCTCCACGAGGGCTCCATGTTCCTGCTGTGGGGTACCCGAAGATCTTGGCACCTTCTGGGAGGGTCGGACACCAGCCCAGGGGGACGTGTGGGCGGTTGGGTCCTCAGCTCCAGAGGCCTCAACCGCGGTGACAAAGGAGGCAACTGAGCTGCAGTCCCAGCGCCCTAGGGGGGACTCCAAGCTGCCATCTGTGTCAGCAATCTCAGGGTGGGCAAGGAGGCTGGGGGGTCCAGGGCCAGCCTCCAGGCTCATGTCCTTGCCATCACCTCTGCCCAGTGTTGTGGAGTCCAGTGTCACACTGGGAGGTCCAGAGGGGCTGATATTCAGCCCCTTTCCCCAAGGGCCTGGGCCTGGAGCAGGGGATAAGAGTGGGAGTCAGAGAGGAGGGGAGGAGGAAGTGAGAGACAAAGATGGAAGTCAGATCAGACAGAAAGAGGCGGCTGCAATCGCAAAGAGGAAGGACAGAGTCGGAGGCAGAGAAACGGACCAGAGACCCTGGTCGTGAAACAGAAACAGTGGGAGAGCGTGGACGTCACACACAGAGACCCGCAAAGCTAGATCAGAGGCTAAGCACCCCCAGCCGCACAGGCACCACTCACTGCCAGGCTTTGGCTCGGGCTCGGGCTCCTGGGGGTCTGCCCGGGTCCGTGTCGGGGTCCTGGTCCGAGCCTCCAGCTCCCGCAGGACACGCACACAGTTCTGGTGCCCCTGCTGCTCGGCCAGGTCCAGAGGCCGGAGTCCGTCCTGCACGGGCGCGGTCAGCAGGGGGCGCCCTCTTCCCTCCCTCTCTTCCTCCCTTCCTTCCTCTTTCCCTCCCTCCGGGTTCGCCCTGCTACAAACTGCGCTGGGACCCCCACCTGGTCGCGCAGCGCGGGGTCCGCTCCCTGGCTCAGCAGCAGCTCCAGGCCGCGGCGACAGCCCCAGGCAGCGGCCACGTGCAGCGGCGTCAGCGCCTCGGCCGATCTGGGGCAGGAGAGGAGGAGGGGTCAGTGGAGGAGGGAACTCGATCTCCGCCCCCACCCTCCGACCCTCCGACCCCCCGCCCGGGGCCTTGGCTCTCAGCCCCCCATCTCCGCCCTCCAGCCTGGGACACCACACTTGGAACCTAGATCCTGTGCCCTTGGGCCAGGACCCAAACCTCTGCTCTCTGACTCTAGAGCGCCTACCACCAGATCTGAACCTTTGATCCCCATTTGGCCTCAGCGCAACCTCATACCCCACCCTCGGTCTGGTACCCTGCCTCTGCCCTTGGACCCTCAAGATCCCTCCCCAGATTCCCCAAGCTCCGCCCCCGGGCATTGAGTCCGCATCCTTGAACCGTGGGACGCCCTCTCCAGGACTCCCAGGTCTTTCCCTCGGACTCGGGAGACCCCTCTCCTTCGCGGAAGAGCTGCCCGGAGCCCAGACCCTGCCTCACCGAGTGTTGGGGTCCCCGCCTCGGCGCAGCAGGGCCTCGAGGCAACACAGACTCCGCGGGTGCTGGGCTCTGGCCGCCAGGTGCATGGCCGCCGCGCCATCCTCGAGCACCAGGTTGGGGTCAGCACCACGGCGCAGCAGCTCCTCCACTGCCCTAAGGACAGAGGGTCAGAGTGGACCGCGACACTCGCCCCCTACCCCTGGCCCGCCCACCCCGTGCCCTGCCCTCACCGCAACTCCTCCTGCCGCAGCGCCGCCCGCAGCCGCCGCGCCAGGCCTGTCGCCGAGCCCATGCCCCGGCGGTCCCCCAGACCAGCTGCCGGGCCTGTCGATTTCCAACTTCCCGCGGCGCCCTTGTGCGCACGCGCCGCTCCGCCCCTCGGCCCGGGTCCCCGCACCTCGGCGCAATGCAGTGTCCCCAGCCAGGCTGACCCGCGCCGCATTGTCGTCCACATCCAGGTTCAGGAGCTCTAATGCTGGCCCGAGCCTGCGACACCAAGTAGTGCCCAGGCAGGGCTAGGGGTAGCCGATAAGGGCCCGGTAGGGTGGAGGTCGTCGTGTGTGCCGTTATCTCTCAAAACCCCGTAAACACTAACACAGCCTGCTGGAAGGGGTGGAGCTACGCTCCCGGGGCCCGATGTTGCCCACAAGGCATTAGGTCTTCCGGAACCATCTGCCGAGGCGGCCTCCATTAGCGCACGCAGCCCTGATAGTATGTTAGGCTTCAATTAATAGCTCCCTCCTGCAGTGGCTCTGTGTTGCCCATTTTCAGTTCCGCGGAGTCGTGAGTCCATTACTTTGGAGCCCTGGGCCTATTAGGGCTTTAGTTTCCCCATATGCAAAATGGGAGAATAATCCTTTCCAGGCTGGTGTGAAGTTGAACGAGGGGCCTGGCACACAGGTGCCTAATAAATCTTCATGGGAAGGAAAAGCTGTTTCTCGATAAAGCTATTTTCGTTTGATAAGGAACTGAGAAAACCTAGCTGGTAAGCTTTTTTTCACAATTGCTCATCATCCAGTAAGATGGTTGAGTGATGCACCTGTTATATCTGTCTCCCTTCCTCTGGGGGGCACCCACACTATTTCCTGATGGAACTATAAACCTCCCTTCCCAGAGAAGCTTGATGGAGTCCTGGCCAATCAGAGTGTACCACAGCTCTGGCCCATGACTAGCCCAATGCAAGGTTACATGACCTAGGCAAGGCCAGTCATAAGGGGTGCTGGGAGAGCCCTCACTTCACCTGGGTTGGGATTTGGGGAGCAGTCACAGCCATCTCACCCCTTTCCACGGGTTGGGAGGAAAGCAGGGCACACTGAACACCAACCATGCAGGGTATTTCAGCCCTCCCCAGTGGCAGTGTCAGAGCACCTGGATACAGCAAAGCCTGAAGCTGCACCATGGCTTCTTATCCACAGGAACCAAGCCATTCTCCTTTCTGCTCAGTGGGTGGGTTTTCCGTCACTTGCAACAAAAAAGATTCCAATTAACACAAGTTGACTGTTGTGGACCTGGGTTAGGGATTCTCAGATTTTTATTTTGATGACAAAAATCACACAGGGCACAACAAGAATCACAACTGAAAAACTGGGAGTGGGATATGGGCTAGGAAACATAGGGAATGGGTGTCCAGAGTCCCTGGAATGCTTCCTGGAATCCTAGGTTGCCTTCAGGGCTCCCCAGGTACCTTGGATACCTCCTAGGCCTCCCTCTGGGGGTCCCACAGAGCCCAGTGTGAGAACCAGCATTCTCGGCCAAGTGTTTCATCGTACTAGAAGGTTGGCTGTACAGGGATGGTTCAGACAGTGGCCTCAACCTCGGTGGCTTCATCGTCCTCCTCCAGCAGGCTGTAGGAGGCATGGCTTTGGCAGGGCCGCTGCAATGGGTGCGCCAGAAGCTTGGCCATACAGTTGTGCAGCTCAAGGGCTGGCCCAGCCAGCGCCACCTCGTACTTATAGCTGGTACCCTTGGTATCCAGGCTTCCCATGAAGGCAAACATGTCCTATGGGGCCAAGGAAGGGCTGTTCAGGCAGAGGTTCCCCCTGACAGGCCCTCCCTGTCAGGCCCCAGGAGGGGGCCTCAGGAATGGGTGCCAAAGGGTAAAGAGGAGTTTGCGAGGCAGAAAACACTCCCACATTCAGCAAACATTTCCTGCCACCCACTCAGTGCTAGGGACCCCAAGAGGTCTCAGTGCTGGAGCCCCTAGTCTGGAGAGGCACAGTCGGATACAATGACCCCAGCCCCCATGCTGATCTACCTTGAGGAGCAGGGAAGTTTTCTCCAAGTAGGGACTTCCCGTTCGGGTACTGAAGTATAAGTAGGAGCTGGGCTCAACCCCCTCTGCTCACAGCTGGGTAAAGTGAGGCTCAGAGAGATAAGTGGCCGACTCGAGATGCCACAACTAGTTCAGGGCTGGGATGTAAAGGACCAGCAGAGCCTGGCAAGGCAGGGAGGGAAGCGTGCTCCAGGCAGAGGACACAGAGAAAGCGAAGGCAGGAAGAGAGAGAAGCAGGGGGCGCTGGGGATGAGGTGGACAGGACCTTACATGCTCATGGGCCACTGTCCCAATAGCCCCATTAGCTCACTGAAGACATGTGGGAAATGGTAGTTGAATGACCATGATCCAGCAGGACCAGGAACGCTAAGGAGAAGACTAATGGCAGAGCAGTGCGTGGGTGGGCAGGGACGGGTGACTTCCCTCCTCCTGATGCCAGGAGAGCACAGGTGCCTCTAAGCCTGTTGCCAGGTACCACTGTGCCAGAGACACACTGTGTGACCCTGGTCTAGTTGCTGGCCCTCTCTGAGCCTGTTTTCCCTCAGCAAAGATCATGAACTAGGGGGCTGGCATTAAATGCCCTGAAGTCCCTTAGTGATTCAAAGCCCCCCTTCCCCTCAAGGCCGGGGCAGGTGGGTTCGGAGCCATCCCATCTGCACCTACATCCGCCTGCCACCCACACCCACAGCAGCCTCTCACCTTCCAACTCATCTCCTCCTCCTTCTCGTCGGCGCCGTTGTGGATGTAAACAACATCAAAGAAGAAATACGGGCACTGGAACATTTTCTGCAGGGGAAGAAAGCCAGCCTTTGGGACTTTGGTCACCCCATGCCCCCATGATCACAATTCCCCAGCTACTGCCCAAGACTCTGGGAACCTGACTCTAGGCACCCCAGCTCCTGTGGTCAGGAAGTCCCTCCTAGTGTCTAACCACCATCGTGCTGGCTGTAGGCATCCCTCCCTCTCCCAGGCCTCCCTCACCTTCATGGGCTCCGTCAGGGAGAACTGGGGCTGGCAGGGTGGACGACTATAGACCAGGATGGTTCGGACCACGTACGGCGGTGGAATCGTCTGCACATTCTCTGTGACTGGCAGCTCGGTCTTCTGCTGGCTGCGCAGCAGGGATGGGGGACAGGTCAGAGCACACCCTGGTAGCCCACCGCTATTGTCACCCTCAGAGAGCCCAGCTCCTCACCCCGTATGTGAGGCCCCACCTGACCCCTCCCAAGTTCACTGTTGCCTCTGAGCCTTCCCACATGCTGTTCCCTCTACCCCAGCAACTCCCCAGCTTTGCCTTTCTGCCTGACCTCTCCTGCTCCATCAGAGGTTTTGCTGACCCCTAAGCTAGGGCCTGCTCAGGCCACCCTCAGCATCCTGAGCGTCCCCCATCACTGTGTTGAGCTGGACCTGCCCTACCAGGCCAGGAGACTCTGAGGCAGGGACCACATCTTATAGGCAAAGTCAGTGCCCAGTTTCCCACTCAGCCACAGATGGTTCTCACATTGAGTACAGGGCACTAGGCAGACAGAGGGCTAATGTCCTTAATATGTAAAAAACAAATCTGATCACCAACAAGAAAAAAGCCGACATCCCCCTAGAAAAATAGGTAAAGGGAACAAATAGACAAATTACTGAAGGAATACTGAATGGCTTAAAAATGAATGAAAAGAAAAGCACAGCAGAGTAAGATGTGGCCTCTTCCCACCTATCAGATGGGCAGAACTTTCAGCCCTATGATCAACCCTGGTGCTGGGGGAGGTAAACAGGGTTAATTTCCTGGGAAAGTGCTTTGGCAAAGTCTAGCAAAATTAAAAACACACACCACCTTGTTCCAGCCTGTTCTCCATTAGGAATTTACCCCATAGATTCACTTGCAAAATCTGCTGAGACGGGCAAAACAAGCTCCTTGGCCACCATCAAGGGGCTGGCAAAAACAGGGCTTAGAATACTTGGGCCCACAAGCTAAGAACCTTTTTCATTTTTAAATGGTTGGGAAGAAAGAAAACCAAAAGGAGAATATTTTGTGACAATCAGAAATGTGAAATTCAAATTTGTGCCTGCAAATAAAGTTTTATTGGCACACAGCCACGCCCACTTGCGTACCTATGGTCTGTGGCTGCTTTCTAATTAAAATGGGCAGAGTCTGGTTGCCAAGACAGAGACGATGTGGCCAACAAAGTCAAAAATATTTACTACCTGGTCCTTTAAAGAAAAAGTTGGCTGCCTCCAGGTTAAAAGAAAGTAGTGGAGGGACTTCCCTGGTGGTCCAGTGGTTAAGAATCTGCCTACCAATGCAGGGGACACGGGTTTGATCCCTGGTCTGGGAAGATCCCACATGCTGCGGAGCAACTAAGCCCGTGCACCACAACTACTGAGCCCACGTGCCACAACTACTGAGCCCATGCATTGCAACTACTGAAGCCCATGTGCTCTAGGGCCTGCGTGCTGCAACTACTGAAGCCCATGCGCCTAGAGCTCATGCTCTGCAGCAAGAGAAGCCACCGCAATGAGAAGCCCGTGCACTGCAACAAAGAGTAGCCCCCGCTTGCCGCAACTAGAGAAAGCCTGCATGCAGCTATGAAGACCCAGTGCAACAGTCAATCAATCAATCAATAAGAAAGTAGTGGAGAACCACTGGGCTGTCAGAGAATAACACAGAGGGCGAGATGTGAGAAGGAACCTCTTTTGCAAAAATGCTTCCAGACAGGTAAGTGAGCAATTGTTCCAGGGAGAAAGGGTGAGAAAAGAAGGCTTTAGGCCTCCCTAAAGGACTATTTCTGGGCTGTTTGGAGCTTTTACCCAGAAGGGGTTCTTCTCTTCAAAGGTGAACAATAATTTCCCCATGGGGGACTTACATGAGGCTGAAGAGACCTTCCAGATCTGGTGGGAATGCTAAGGAGAGCAGAGCAGCGCATGGGTGGGCAGGGGTGGGTGGCTTCCCTCCTGATGCTGGGAGAGCGCAGGTGCCTCTGAGCCGGTTGCCAGGACACACGCTGTGTGACCCTGTCCCACTCGCTTGCCCTCTCTGAGCCTGTTTTCCCTCAGCACAGATCATGAACTAGGGGGCTGGCATCAGATGCCCTGAAGGCCCTTAGTGATGCAAAGCCCCCTTTCCCTGAGGGCTAGGGCCATTCTCCTCACAAAGAAAGAGCTGTGGGTGTCCCTGTCCCCCTCCCCTCATTACTGTTTTCTTTGTAACTCACAGGGATCATATTATATTTAAGTTCTGGGCTGCAGTGAGCCTTTAATGTTCCAATTAATATAAAATGTGCTATGCCCAGGTTGAAGGGGCTGTAGCAATGATTATGACTTTTCAGTCACATACGGCCACTTGCTGAGCACCGACTGTGTACTTAGCCCTTCATGAAGTGTTCCCCAAGTGGATGCATTTTTGACATCCAGAGTCCAAATCAGCTGTTTTTGCTTCTGTATTCTGACTTTATCTTCACAGCGACCCTGTGGGGTAGGAGGTTTTGTGGCTCTCATTTTACAGATGAAGAAACTGAGGCTCAGAGGCGTGGCTGGCCCAAGCCTGATGTGGCAGAGCTGGGATCTAGACCTGAGCCAGGCCGAGCCAGGCCGAGCCAGGCCGCTCCCTGGGGCTCCCTGTGTGGAAAGGATACTGAAGGTGGAGCAGGACGCTGTCTCCAGGTCGTAGAGGCAGCTGCAGAGCTCTCGGGGATCAGAGGTCAGGCCGGACAGCTGCAGGGAAGCATGGGACTCAGCGAGGTGCTCCCTCAGCCCCAGGGGACCCCAGGGCACCCAGCCCTGCCCCAGCCTCACCCAGGCGGTGTCATCGTTCACCACCACCAGCGCGAACTCGTGGCTCTTGTCAATCTTGTGTTTTGTCCGCACGAACATCTCGATCATTTTCTGGGAGACGTTGAGGGCATTGGTTTTGGAGCTGGGGAGAGCCAGAGAGTGACCGGGTAGTTAAGGCCCAGGTCATGCGGCAGTGGGGGTGGCAGAGCCCAGCCGCGAACCCAGCCTAGCTGACCCCTCTCCAGCTCTTGCCCTCTCCGATGGGTCCCTCTGGCCAGCCTGGGTCTCACATCTGATCTGTGGGAGGCACCCCACCTTTGCTCAGCCACGGGTCATCACGAGTGCCAGGGAGGGGAAGGTGGGCTCGTCCTCAGGCCCCATCCAGGCCCTGCTGCCTGACCCCAATAAGACTTAGTTTCTCAGGGGCAAGGGTTTTGGAGTCAGCCAGGCCTTGGTCTGAGTCTGGCTCTGCCCATTTGCTGGGAGGCCTCGGGCAAGTCATTTTGCTTCTTGGAGTTTCCAAGTCATGGCTGCGACCTGGGTGGCGTGTGATAGCTCTCAAGTGCTTAGAACAGAGCCCCGATGGGCCGCAGCTGTATCATTACCAGTTATCATTGCTACTCTCCAATACCGCCAGGCCCCGGGGGTGAGTCTGAGAGAGACAGCCCTGCGTTTTTTGGGCTGGGCCCTTCCCAGCCATAGCTGCAAGCTCAAGCCCCCAAATATGCCTCTCACCTATTTAATGACTCCAGCTTTGGCAGCGACATTTCCTCCGACAGGTCCAGGCAGATGATCTGCAATGAAGTGGAAGGGTGGTGAGAGTTGTGACCAGCAGCACCTGGCGACTGAACATTAATGCAGGCCCCCACGCCACTCTGCTGGCCCTCTCCAAGCAGCCCCACTGGAAAAGGCCATATGATGACCCCCAATTCCCAGCCAAGCCATCCACTTTAGAAGGAGGCAGCTGAGGGAAAAGAGCACTGGACTAGGAGTCCAGGTTGATGAGTGAACAAACAAACCAGAGAACATTTAACACAGAAACAAGAAAACAAGGGAATAGTGGGATGAATTGTGGCTCTCTAAAAGATATATCCACCTGGGACTTCCCTGGTGGCGCGGTGGTTAGGAATCTGCCTGCCAAGGAAGGGGACACGGGTTCGAGCCCTGGTCCGGGAAGATCCCACATGCCGCGGAGCAACTAAGCCCGTGCGCCACAACTACTGAGCCTGCGTGCCACAACTACTGAAGCCCGCACGCCTAGAGCCTGTGCTCCACAACAAGAGAAGCCTCTGCAATGAGAAGCCTGCGCACCGCAACGAAGCCCCCGCTCGCCGCAACTAGAGAAAGTTTACACGCAGCAACAGACCCAATGCAGCCAAAGATAAATAAATAAATTTAAAAGATATATCCACCTGGAACCTCAGAATGTGAATTTATTTGGAATTAGGGTCTTTGCTGATGCAATTAAGGTAAAGATCTTGAGATAAGATCATTCTGATCTAAGAACAAGTGTCCTTATAAAAGAAAAGACTGGGGACTTCCCTGGCAGTCCAGTGGTTAAGACTCTGCGCTTCCACTGCAAGGGGCACGGGTTCGATCCCTGGTCAGGGAACTAAGATCCCGCATGCCACTCGGCCAAAAAACAAAAAACAAAAAAAGAAAGAAAAAAAGAAAAGAGAAGACTGGGAGACACAGAGGGGAAGGCTATGTGAAGACGGAGACAGAGATTGCAGTGATGCAGCCACAAGCCAAGGAACAACTGGAGCCACCAGAGGTTGGAAGAGTCAAGGAAGCCTCCTCCTCTAGATCCTGCAGAGGGAACGTGACACGTTCATTTCAGACTTCTGGCATCTGGAACTGTGAGAATATGAGTTTCTGTTGTTTTAAGCCACCGGGTTTGTGATAACTTGTTGTGGCAGCCCTAGGAGACTAGAACAAAGGGACCGTTTTCCAGAGCGGATCCTAAAAGACGATGTGTAACCCAAGGTTCCCTAACACCTCGAAGCCACTGGTCAAGCCCCTCACTTACCACTTTCTCTGGACAGTTGACCCTTGGCGTCCGCACCTGGACCTCTGGGGCTGGTGGAGGCACCTGCCACGGCTTGGGACCAGCTCCGGGAGGGTTGGCGGTCCCGTCGTCAGCACTGGCCGCCTCACCCTCGCCCTCGCTGCGGCTGCCCACACTGGCCTGGGCCCCCAGCGCCCGGTCCTCAGCCCCCTCAGGGTTGGAGCGAGTGCGGGGTCTGGGCTCAGCTGACTGCTCCTCTTCCTCCTCCTCCTCCTCTTCAGTGGGACTGCTGGGCTCCGCCACCTCCATGGCTCCTGAGTGGCTGGATGGAGCAGGTATGGGGGAAGCCAGGATCCTTCCCTTAGGGGTTTTAAAAGCATTTGGTTATTGGGCAGGAGAACAGGGCATGAGTCGCTTACTGACAATAAGAGTAACTCCTCTCAGGGCCTCAGTTTCCTCATCTGTAGGATGGGTGCCTTTAACACTTATCAGCCCAGCATCCACTCTGACTCGAGATAACAGTCTCCCATTTTTTTTCTGTAGGGCTAACCCCTCCCCTCCCCCTTTTGGCTAGTGAGCCACTGTGAATGGCTCAGAGATAGGGACATGACCCAACACACGCCAGTGAGGGGCAGCTCTGAGACTTCCAATAGTGCTGTTAGAGAAAAGGAACTCGTCAGTGTTGCAAAGCTGGGAAGTTACAAGTCGAGAGCTGCTGGGAGCCTCTTTTGCCTCCAAGAGGGAAAACAGAGCTTGCCTATAGTGATGCTCACCCAAAAAACGACAGATACACTTCTGAGCACCTGAATCCAGCTATGCCTAAATTCCCTTTCTTGCTTAAACCAGATTGAGTTGGGTTTTTTGTTACCTGAAACTGAAGACGTCTTGGTGAATAAAAGAATAATAACTTCCAGGGTTCTCTTCTCCGCAGTGGAGCGCTGGCTGCCTAGGGGGTGTCTGCACACGGAAGGGGAGCAGATCTGGTGTTACAATTCCTTTGAGGAAAAACAGGACGCCAGTGGAACGGTTTGCCCATCTGGGCAATGGGTGCAGGCTGCCGGGGATGGTCTCTGAGCCTTGCAGTCCCCACAACCTCTAAGGAAAACAAAGCTTAGCTTCAGCAAGAGGGATGGAGGCTAGCCTGCAGGAGAAACCAGAGCCTCAGGGCAAGCGAGGGGCTGAATTTCTGGGGCTAGGGAAGTTGGGCCTCTAGGGACGGATCCCGCACGCTTTCACCACCCAACTCCTGCTCACCGTAGCCTGAGCCTCCCTCCGACCCAGCTGGCGACTCGCTAGGAAGCCGCAGTCTTTAGCAGCCGGAAGTGGTACGGCGCGGCCGCCACGCCTCCTGGGAAATGTAGTTCAGCAGGCCGCAGGCCTAGAGGAGAGATGTATGGGACGAGGCTGGAGAGCCTTGGAAGCTGATAGGCTGATACTGTTCTAGGAGGTGGGGTTTGGATTGCGATAGTCTGGAGCGGAACTGAGTGGGGCGGGATCTGGAATGTGATTGGCTAAAGTCAGATAAGGCGGAGCTTTTATGTTTCTGGCAGATTCGGACTGCGCGGGTCAACGTTTCTACCATAACGAGGCAGCGTGGAGTTGCGCTTTCAGTGGGATAGGCTCAGAAAGATAGAGAAGTCCTAGTTTGCAGTGTGATTAAACGTAGCGGGACTGAGTTGGGTGGGATTTAGAAGAGGTGGGGCTGATTGGTGATTAATAGAGTTGACTGAACCTCAGTGAGGGGTTTTTGCGGCAGAGGTGGGCGGGGTCCAGAGCCCGAGGGCCCTACCAATTATTTAATTCTGCTCCTTATTTCACAAATATTTGCAAAAAATAAAAAATACTAAGCCAGAACTATTTCAAACCACCCTTCTTCATGCACACTTCTCCCTTCAGCTCCATAACCATTTAAAAACTGAGCCTCAGTTTATTTGTTAAAGTCTGCTAAGCCTGTCCACCTCAGCCAGGCTCTGGTTCAGTGACAGCCCAGAGGGGCTGTGGAAAATGAGCCTTGAAGGATGGAGAATTTTCTAGAAAAACAGGAGGAAGTTCATTCCAGGCAGAAAGAACCGCCTGGACAAAAGTCTGGAGGCTTTGAAGAGCCTTGGAGTGGTGGAACCTCTCACAGGTTAATATGGCCAGAGCAGAAGCTAAGAGTGAGAATTTCAATGCCCCGGATACCCCCAAGTCAGAGAATTGCAACTTCTCTCGCTACTACCTTTGCGGACACAGAAACAGGAAGATTCAGCCTCATAGCTTCTGTCAGTGGGACCAGGAAGATTCAGGCTATCCCAGGCTCTGCACAGTTTACACAGAAGTGCAGAAGGAAGGAAGGTGTGTTTCAGGCAGAGGTTAAGGCATGGCCAAAGGCACCAGGGTGTGAGAGAACTGAGAAACTTCAGCTGTTTACAGAGGAGGTTATAGCGGCTAGAGTGTGGAGTACAAACTGGTGCCAGCCGCAGGCATAATTTTTTTAAAGACCTTGAATGCCAGGCTGAAGAGCTTGAAATGTTTCCCAAGGGCAATGGGAAGCTATGGAGGGTGTATGAGCCAGGTAGGTGAACAGTGAGATCTCTGCGGCCTTGGTGGGGAAGGGAGTGGAGGGATGGCTGGGGAGCCCAGGGAGGGAGCTGGGCTGGTATCCAGGTTGGGGAGGAGAGGCTTGGGCTGTGACTATGGATGGAGATGAGGAGGAGGCCCTTTAGAGGTGGATGCAGGAAAAATGAGCAGGATGTAGGGACCATCTGGGCTCTGAGGAATCCAGCATTTATGGAGAAGAAACAGTAGCTGGCAGAGGAAGCAGAGATGGGATGGTCAGAGAGGTAGTAGGGAACAAGGAGGGTGCCTTATGATTCAGTTCCCGATGGTGCCTGGCCATGTGCAAATTGCTTGTTAAAATTTCCATAACACTGGTATATATGTATACACACACACACACACACACACACACACACACACACACACACAATATGGAATATTACTGAGCCATAAAAAAGAATGAAATAATGCCATTTGCAGCAACATAGATGGACCTAGAGATTATCATACTAAGTGAAGTGAGTAGACAAAGACAAATATCATATGATATCACCTATATGTAGAATCTAAAAAAATGATACAAATGAACTTATTTACAAAACAGAAATAGACTCACAGACATAAAAAAAACAAACTTATGGTTACTGGGAATTCCCTGGCGGTCCAGTGGTTAGGACTCTGCACCCTCACTGCTGAGGGCCCAGGTGAGGGCCTGGGTTCAATCCCTGGTGGGGGAACTAAGATCCCACAAGCTGCGTGGCACGGCCAAAAAACAAAGGAGGGGGGACAAAAAAAGAAAAGAAAACAAACTTATGGTTACCAAAGGGGAAGGGAGGAGGGAGGGATAAATTAGGAGTTTGGGATTAATAGGTACATACTACTATATATAAAATAGATTAAAAAAAAAAACAAGGACCTATGTATGGCACAGGGAACTATATTCAATATCTTGCAATAACCTATAACGGAAAGAACCTGAAAAAGAATAAAAAAGAATGAAAAGAATAAAATCACTTTGCTTTACACCTTAAACTAATACAACATTGTAAATCAACTATACTTCAATAAAAAGTTGTTTGTTTTGGAAAAAAACAACAAACTCCCATGACACTGTAGGAAGATATAGAAATTGAGGCTCAGAGGGGACCATCACTTGCTCAGGGGTACCAATCCCAGGTCTGTCTGTGACTTGAAGCGGAATGAGAACTCTGACCCTGACACTGAAGGAATAGGCAGAGGAAAGAAGTTCACAGGGGAGCCAGATGGAGAGCATCAGCCCAGGGGAGCATTCTAGCTTCCGAGAAATAAAATCCAAGGGTCAGAGATGGAGGAGCCATGGGCTTGGAAGCAGAGGCGAGGAGGGACTGACATCGTGGGAGCTGGACATGTGTTCTCCTGCTGGGGCTGGAGGAAGCCGCTGTCCTTGAAGAGGAAACTGCACAATAACAAGTCACATGGCCGGGGAGTGGGCTTCCTGTTTCCTGGCCCCTCCCAGGCTGGCCTTGGCCAGGCCAAGCCTGAGTAGGCAGTGGCCAGAGTGACCCCAAGAGTGTCCAGAGACTTGGTTTTCTGACCGAGGTGCTCCCAGAAGAACAGGGAATTAGAGTGGGCTGAGGGGACCAAACCCCAGGATTGGAACCTCTGGTTCAGGAGAGCGCTGGGGAGGAGAGAGGACTGTTGAAGTCCTCGTCCCAAGCCCAGATAGGGGAGGGAGAGGAGCAAAGAGGTAGTGAAAAATAAAGGAGGCAGAAAAGAAAGAAGAGGTGAGGGCAAATTTGAGAGGTTGTGAGCTGACCGTCAAGGGAGGCATTCAAATGTGCCAAATCAACATTGATAACTCAAGATCCTTTCGGAGAAGTGAAATCAATGCCTATATCACAGAACAGGAAATTGAGGCTATCATTTGCTTTGAGCTGAGATCAGGTTGTGGTTTTAGGGGGTGAGGAAGAGGAAGGATTCAGAGGACACTGATTTCTGGATAACAATGAGTGCCAGGGCCACACGGCCCCGAAGCCGGCGAGGGAGGCACGCTCTGCCCGTAAGTGTCCCCCGTCCCTGCCACACCCAACTCTGCGAGACCCCAGGACCCAGACCTGCCTGGCTCAGAGCTCAGCTCTGGGGATCATTTGCAGGGTGAGCTGGACCCTGTGGCAGAGAGTTCAGAAGAGGCTGAGGCAGCCAGTGGGAGCTCCGAGCCGGGCCCTGTGCCATCTCAGGATAGCTGCAAGCCAGAGCCGCTGGGCCCTGAGACGGAGGCCAAAGGGCAGGGCCTGGAGAGCAGGTAAGGCCCACTTGGTCTGTGTCCCCCACTACAGGCCTGGCACATCTTTCCCACCCATAGATCTGTTTATGTCCCTCCCCTACTCACACACATGCCATGGCTCCCATTGCCCTCAGTCTGACTTTCAAGGCCCTGCGTGATGCAGTCCCAGCCTTGTTACAAAGCTTCTTTGTGTTAGCTACCCCAGATGAACCCATTTCCAGAACTTTCCATCTTTCACCTCTTCACAGGACTGACAAAGAAGTTGATGGGGACTCTAGCAGGAGACCTGCTCCAGCCCCCGAGGGGCCCTATGAGCCTGCCCAGGAAGCCCACCAGGCCCCAGAGGCAGCCTCATGGGACAGGGAGAATGTCCCCTCTGGACCCAGAGCCCCTGACGTGTTTCAGACTCTCCAGCAAGCTCTGAGCTCTCTGGAAGCGGCTGCTGCTGCCTGGCGCCACCAGCCCCCAAGATGTCCTGGGCCGTTGGAGGCAAAGGACAGAAGCGAGGGGGGACCAAAGCCCTGCTTGGAGCAGGAGCAGGCTGGGAGCTGCCAGCGGGATGCAGCCCGATTGACTGAAAGGAACGCCTGGCTGCGTTTGGCCCTGGGCAGCCGTGAGGACGAGCTGATCCGCACACAGAACTCCCTGAAGGCCTTCCAGGCTGAGAAGGAAATGCTGCAGAGAGAGGTGAGTGGGGCAGGCCTGCCTCCCAGGGCTCTCTGGTGGGAGGGAGGCAGCAGGCCTGTTGTAGGACACATTCAATCATTTGTTCATTTGTAAAACTTTTGTGGAGGCTTGGCTGCTGAACCCCAAAGAGACAAAGGTCCCTTGTAACCTTAGTTAAGGTGATCAGAGAGGCCCAGTGAGGAGGCGGCGACACTTGAATAAAGACCACAGGGGGGCAAGGGAGGAACCATGCAAGGAGCTGGGGAAGAGCATTCCAGGCAAAGGGAACAGCATATGCAAAGGCCCTGAGGTTGGAGTCTGATTACTGTGTTCAATGAACAGTGAGGAGGCCAGTGTGGGGCTGAGCAGGAGGAGACAAGGGTACGGAGGTGGTGGGAGCAGATCCTGGAGTGCCTTGCGGGCTGCAGGGAGGATTTGAGCTTTTGCTCTGAGTGAGGTGGGGGCCACAGAGGGTTCCAAGCAAGCAAGGGTGGAGACCTGATGCAGGCATTCACAGGTTGCCCTCTCGCCACTGTGGGAGGAACAGCTAGTGGAGGGAGAGGCTGGAATCTTGGAGATCCAGGAGGAGGCACTGGTCCAGACATGTAAGGGATGGAAGCTGTGGAGGTGGTGAGAAGTGGGCAGATTCTGGGTGATGCTGAAGGTGGAGCTGGCAGGTGGGGTGTGAAAGCTGGAGAGGGGTTGAGGACAAGCCCTGGGTTGGGAGCCTAGGAGACTGGAAGTGAGACATAGGGAGCCTGCAGATTTATGCCGGGCCGCACGGCTTGCGGGATCTCAGTTCCCCGACCAGACCCCCAGGTGACCGCAGTAAAAGCACTGAGTCCTAACCACTGGACTGACAGGGAATTCCCTTGTTTTATTTTAGACTCCACATATAAGTGAGGTCACACAGTATTTGTCTTTATCTGGCTGATTTATTTCACTTAGCATAGTGCCTTCAAGGTCCTCTTATGTTGTCACAAATGGCAAGGTTTCTTCTTTTACGGATGAATAATATTTCATTGTATAAATGTATATACCACATCTTCTTATCCATTCATCCATCAACGGACACTTAGATTGCTTCCATGTCTTGGCTCTTGTAAATAATGCTGCAATGAACATGAGGGTACGGATGTCTTTTCGAGTTAGTGTTTTGGTTTCTTTTGGATAAATACCCAGAAGTGGAATTGCTGGATCATGTGGTCATTCTATTTTTACTCTTTTGAGGAAATGCCATGCTTTTTTTCCATAGCGGGTGTGCCTATTTACATTCTCACCAACGGTGCATGAGGGTTCCCTTTTCTCCACATCCTCGCCAACACTTGTTATCTCTTCTTTTTTTTTTTTAATATTTATTTATTTATTTGGTTGTGCCGGGTCTTATTTATTTATTTATTTGTTTATTTATTTATTTTTTAATATTTATTTTTGGCTGTGTTGGGTCCTCGTTTCTGTGCGAGGGCTTTCTCTAGTTGCGGCAAGCAGGGACCACTCACTCTTCATCGCGGTGCGCGGGCCTCTTCACTATCGCGGCCTCTCTTGTTGCGGAGCACAGACTCCAGACGCGCAGGCTCAGTAGTTGTGGCTCACGGACCTAGTTGCTCTGCGGCATGTGGGATCTTCCCAGACCAGGGCTCGAACCCCCGTGTCCCCTGCATTAGCCGGCAGACTCTCAACCACTGCGCCACCAGGGAAGCCCTCTTGTCTTTTTGATGCTTGCCATTCTAACTGATGTAAGGTGGTATCTCATTGTGGTTTTGATTTGCATTTCCCTAAGGATCAGTGATGTTGAGCGTCTTTTCATGTACCTGTCGGCCATCTGTATGTCTAAGGAAAGAGAAGTCTTGAGTGGCTGAGTGACTTGTGCAAGTTTATACAGGGAGGGGTTTGGCAGGATGAGTGTCTGGGGGTCCTACCTTCCACCTGGGGCTCTTGCCACTGCTCCAGGAACAGGTCTTAGAGAAGGATGGTGGGTGGTTTGAGCACCCAGGCCTGACATCCCCCATTGCCCCACAGGTCCAGGAGCTGCAGGATTCCCTGCTGAGGCTGAAGCCCTTCCCACCTCCCTCCTGTGACCAAGCAGGCGGCTCGGGTAGTGGTTCCAGCAGCTCTGGGGCTGACGGGGAGACCTGGGGCACTCAGGTGAGTGTGGGAAGCTGAAAATCATGCATGATCTTAAGATCCTTAGGATTCAGGGCCATGAGACTCAAATCCTGGTCATGTGATCCAATAACTTCTGGGGTTGGAAAAGACCTAAACTCATGATGCTGGGCTCTCAATGACAATCTGGGTGAATCGAGTCACCTTCTTCTGGCAGGATCCCTTCTCCCTGGCTCACCCCTTGCTCCGGCGCCTCCAGAGTGATTCCAGCACCCAGATGCTTGGGCCTCTCCTCACCCAGCTCCTTGCCCCTGAGATGCACATCATGGAAGCCCAGATGGAGCATCTCCAGGGGTAAGAGCCACAAATGCTAAGCTCATAAGGGCACTGGTGCCTCCCAGCTGGGTTATAAAGCCAGGAGTCTGGAGCTGGATTTGGGGTGGGGTGGGGAAGGGTGGAAATCAACTGGGTTCTAACTGCCCTTCAAGGCCTCTCACTTTGCCTCTTCCCCACCTCTGGAGGCAGGAACATTGAGAAGCTCAAATGCTTCAACCGTCTGCTGTCAGCTGTGCTCCAGGAGTACAAGGGCCGGTGTGAGGGCCTCAGCATGCGGCTGGGCCAGCGGGAGGCTGAGGCCACTGCATTGCGTCTAGCCTTGCAGTATAGGTCAGTGTACCCTGCCCATAATATCACTGACTGGGAGGGAAATGGGTGTCCTCAGAGGATAGCGCCAATCCCCAGAGAGAGACAGAGCCCTCGCAGGAAAGTACTTTCCCTCACCACGGAAATTAACTTAAGGCAATTTTAGTCCAAGAGTGCTGAAGGAGTTTACAAACTCCCAGGGGTGGGGGTGGGAGGAGTAGTGAGGGGTCCAGGAGCATGTGAGGATGTCACCTACACAGCAAGATGGGTGTCCTGGAGCGCTCAGAACTGGTGTCCCACAGTGAACACTGTGAGGAGGCATATGGGGCCTTGCTCACTCTTCGGAAGGCAGACTCAGGAGCAGGAGAAGAAGCCTTCATGGATAACTTGGAGGCGGCTGAGAAGGAAGCTCAGAGGCTTCTGGTGCAAGAGGAGGCTGCCATGGATGGAGGGATACTGCAGGATCCACGTCCAAGGTACCCCTGGGAACCCTGGGGACTGGGTGGGCCAATGAGTGGGGCTCTGATTGGAGAAAATGGGGCTCCCAGAACTGGCCACATGTTGGGGGTTGGTATGGTTCCTATGGTTGGCATGAGGCCTGCTGGAGTTGGCTGGTTGCTATGCAACAAAGTTGGCACAGTGGTGACAGCCATTGGGGTTGCTATAGGACCCACCAGAGTTGGCATGAAGATGGATGATGGTGCCCACTGATTAGAAATGGCATGATGGAGCTTAATGGGGTTGGCTTGATGTTGGTACCCACTGGCGTTGGCATGATGCTGCCTGACAGGGTTGGCAAGTTGAGTGATGGTCCCCATTGGGTTGGTGTGATGGCATCCACCATGATAACATGAGTGACTGTGCCCATCGGCATGATGGTGTTCATCCATCATTCATCATTGATGGCTGATGTTGCCCATTGGGGTTTACATTATGGTACCCACCATGTTGGTTTGACCATGCCCAGCATAGATGGCATAGGAAGGACCCATCATAGTCAGTAAGATGGAAGCTGATGAAGCCCACCAGGGTTGGCACGAAGTTAGCACAACCATGCCCAGCAGTGTTGACACAGGCCCCTCTTCTGTTTCCTGTAGCCCCGAGGGCAGCAGTGTGGATAGGCCCACACCACAGGAGGTGGCTATCCAGCTCCAGTGCTACGTCCAGCGTCTCCAGGAACGCCGTGCTCTGGTGAAGATTCCCCCAGAGCCTGGTGCCACCTTGGCACCCATGTCTGCTGTGCCCCGTGCAGAAGCCATGGTGCAGGCCATTCTGGGGACCCAGCCTGGCCCAGCCCTGCCCCGGCTGGAGAAGATGCAGATCCAGGAGGACCTGGTGGCCACACGGGTACACATGGGCTGTGGCCACTGTGTCAGTCTTTCCTGGTGGGACCAAACCCTTTGCTGAGTCTGAGAGAGATGTGATTCAGGGACCAAGTAGCAAGGGAGAGTTTTGCTGGGCTGGGGACAAGCTTCCTGGAGGGAGGAGAGTTGGAGCTGGGGTTTTGAGGGATGACTAGGAATTAGTCCTCTGGAATTCAGTTTCTCACAAGACTCCCAATCTAGCTTTCCAAAATGCCCCTCCTATGGAAAAGAGATAGGGGCAGGGGACATAATCTGGGGTTTATAACCTGGCATGAAAGCTGAGGTTCTGAATTTGGAGAAACTCAGACACTTCCACTGAACTGCTACTTGACCTTGTCTAATATACTTGCTCTCTCTGAACTGCCATTTCTACAGCTGTTGTTTTTATGGATGATATTTCCCATCTTGCAAGATCGTGGCGAGGGTTGGGGTTCTTGCCTGACCTGCTCTCAGTGGGCGCCTCCTAGAGCCTCAGTTTTCCCAACAATTGACCCTAGAGGTGCAAACCCTCTACCCTCTCCTTGGTCTCTTAGGAGACCCTAGCAGACCTGATGCTTCGGCTACAGCTGGTGCGGCGGGAGAAGCGGGCTCTGGAGCTGCGGGAGGCTGCCCTCCGAGCCCAGGGCCCAGCCCACGTGCTCCTGCTGGAGCAGCTGCGCTGGGAGCGCGCAAAGCTCCGGACTGGGGGGGCCAACAGCAGTGGTGGAGACAGCAGTGGAGGCGGGAGCAGTGGAGATGAAGAGGAGTGGTCCCAGGTGAGTGGCCCTGCCTGGACCTGGTAGGGATAGCAGTATATTACTGGCTATGTGGTCCTGGTTAATCATAGCCCCCCTTGAGCCTCAGTTTCCATTTCTACGCACAAAAAAAGGAGTTGAATGTTTAAGCTGCAGGTTTCTTTCTTTGAGGGTATTTAGCCCAATAAGCCCCAAGGGATTTAGTGTCTTCCAGTCACACCTGTGCCTCCTCCTTCCCACCCCCAGGCTGATTCATTTTCCCCCTCTAGCTTCCTCCCTGAGGCTTTCCTTTTTGCCCCTTACTGTCTAATCATGTCTGTCCTCTGCTTAACGCCTTAGCAGCTTCTGGAACCCTCCTTTGAATCATCTCTCCTACCTCCAAGGCTTTGTAAGTGCTGTGCCCCTGCCAGGAACACCAGTCACTTCCCTCTTTTTCTAATTAAGTCCTCAACCTCCTACAGGTCTGAGCTCAGACATCACCTCCTCCAGGAAGTCCTCGTGGACTGCCTGAAAATGAGATATTATTTATTTCCCTGTACCTTATTGGGGTACCCTTATTGGGTACTGTACCCTTATTGGGGTATCTCACCAGAGTGGGGGCTCTGTGAGAGCAGGGGCTGTAGCCACCACAATCTGGGCAACTTCGATGTCCAACTTGGGCTGAGCACACACTCAGCCTAGGCCAGTGTCACTACCCTCCCTGCTGCCTCCCACAGGGCCCTCCGGCTGTCCCTGGTGGCAGCAGGGGTGTTGATGGAGGCCAAGTGAGCAAAGTGCAGAACCCAGAAGAGCTAGCCCAGGAACTGTCAGCATCACTCACCCGGTGTGTGCCTGAGTCCTGTGCTGGGGGATATGGGTCCTGTGCTGGGGGATATGTGGCCTGGGTAGGGGAAATATGTGAGAGCCCGTGGGGGTGTTACATGCCGTGCAGGGCTGGGTATACACCTGCATACAGTTGTGTTCACATGGAAACATCTTGGGCAGGTGGGTGGGAGGAGGGAAGGAAGACAAGATTGGCTGTGGATGTGAGCCCCTCTCTCTCCACCCCTGTACCAGGGCTCTGGGCCTGCGGGAGCAGCTGCAGTCCTTGCGGGAAGAGCTGGAAGAGGTGGCTCAGAAGGGGCGAGCCAGACGTGCTCAGAGTACTGAGCTGAACAGTGATTTATGCAAAGCTCACAGGTGGGTCCCCCTATGTGACCTCAGAAGCATCCCTGGCTCTCCCTGGGCTTCAGCTTCCCCCCTGTAAGGTGGGTGGCAGCTTCAATCCATTCCACACCTCCTCTGGTGTCTGATGTGTGTCAGCCCCTGCTGAGTGATTCTGGGACCCCAGGAAGACCCAATCTC
The DNA here is from genome assembly GCF_965194825.1 of Balaenoptera physalus. NCBI lineage: Eukaryota > Metazoa > Chordata > Mammalia > Artiodactyla > Balaenopteridae > Balaenoptera > Balaenoptera physalus. The sequence goes on along the minus strand of NC_138890.1, from coordinate 12,185,492 downwards.
AAAGAGCTCCTGTCTGGGGCTGGGAGTACATAGCCCCTGTCTTGGGTGGAATGGGGGGGCTGTTTCCTGGCTCATCCTCCTACTCCCTCCAGTGCCCTGGTCATGGCCTTCCGTGGTGCCCACCGGAAGCAGGAAGAGCAACGGCGGAAGCTGGAGCAGCAGGTGGCACTGATGGAAGCCCGACAGGCAGAGGAGCTGGCAGTGCTGGAAGCCACCGCAAGGGCCCTGGGGAGGCCCAGACCGCCCTGCCTGCCTCCACGGCCAGGGGGGACCTTTCTATAAGCCCTGCTCTGGTTGTGTCTGGACGTGCCAGATAGTTATGGCAGGTCATGTCATAAACTGTTCTGGAGTGATGTTATGTCATGTGGCATGACTTTGCATGTTGAGGCGTGTTTGGTGTGATGGGGGCTGATACCTGGGTGTCCGGGGCTTGATAGTGGCCAGGCATTTGAGATAAACTTGGTATCTTTGGCCTGACACCATGTGGCATGTGAAGAGACATGTCAGCAGGGTCATGCCAGAAGCAGCTTGGGCTGTGGGGACAGGATCCCCAGGGCTGGCTGGGGGGATTCAGGGTTCAGTGAGGTTACATAGCCAGAGCTGAAATTCCAACCCTTATCTGTCTCCAGAAGCCCAGGGAGGAGTCCACTGGGGCAGGGCACACCTCCTTCCCAGGGAAATGCTGGGTTTGGCCTGGCAGATGTTCCCAAGAGGAAGATACTCGTAACCCAGAAGGAAGACTGAAGCCTGAACAGTTCAGGGTGTGGAACATTAGCTGGAAGAGCATTGCTCCCTGAGTGAAAGTGGAGGGAGGAGGAATCAGAGATGGCTTTGGAATTTGCATTCAAAGAATGTGGAGCTAAGGTAAAGGGCCTCTGGGTGGTGAGCAAAGCAAAGGGAAGAAAAGCTGCAAGCAGTCATTCAGGGGGTTTGTACAGCTGTTGATGAGGAACTCAGAGAGGTGCTAATGGTGGGCAAAGAGGCACACTGCCTTCCAGGGCCTGGATGGCCCTTGGCCAGGCTGAGTTCAGTCTTTCACCTGCCAGAGATGGGAGCTGTGGGAGGTGTTAGTGTCAGATTAATAGCAGGCCGCTGATTAGCATGTTATTTGCATAGGCCACACCCCTTGCCCTTCCACCCGGGTCTGGCAGGGTTGGGAAAGGGGGGCTGGGCTCAACCCTGCCGCTCCGGATTAGTGGCCAGCTGTCCCGTCCTGGGCGGTAGCTGAAACTCAAGACGGGGATTAGAAAGATTTTCATTCTCAGCCCGGTGGGGGGTGGGGTGGGGTGGGGTGGGGGGCGGGGTTCCAGGCAGCACCTGTGCAGGTGTGTGCGCGGCGTTACCGGCTCACCCTGGGAGGGCAAGGCTGGCCTGAGGTCGGCGCTAGTAAGCCGCCGGGACTCAACCTGGTCCTCCGGGTCCACAGACTCCTCGGGCAAGCGCTGGGGCTGGTGACCTTCGAACCCCGCGCACTCTCTCAGGACCGAGGCGGGCTTTGCAGAAAGCAGGCAAACTCAGGCAGGCAAGGTCGCCAGTGGCCGAACAGAGGAGCCGACTTTACCCTCGTCTTGTCCTTCTCCCTCCCTAAGAGTCTAAGTGACCTTAGCCCCGAGTCCCACCAGGTTGCCCGTGGGGGGGGGGGCGCCCGAGAGGAGACAAGGTCACCTGTTGGAGGGTGGGGAAGGAGTTCGCGCGGGAGGTGGAGGCAGGAGCTGAGGTCGCCGTTGGGGGGCGGGGGCAGGTTCCCAGGCCGCCGGGAGCCGGGTCTTGCGGTTCCCACGGGTGCCCCCGCGGCAGATGGGCCCAGGCCTCTTTGTCCCCGGTCCGCGGCCGCTGCAAGGTCAAATGTCACCGCGGGGCCGCGGGCAGAGGGCAGGGGGGCGGGGCAGGACTTCGACCCTCCCCCGGAGGGCCCAGGGTGTGGGGGCAGTGGAGCTACTGGGAGGGGGCGGGGCGGCCGCCGAAGGGTTGGACCAATCCGAGGTTCTGGGATCTGCTGCAGACCTTCTCGCAGTCTCCAACCGGTCCCCAGACCGCCACTTAGGAGCTCCCTTCCTCCAGACTTGTGGCCCTCAAACCCCAGTTCCTTGCCTCCTCCCTTCTCCAGCCCCCCTCTGACTCCTTTCCTTGAGCCTTCTCTCCCTTACAAGTCTCCCTCTCTCATCTCTTCTCTGAGACACCCACCTCCATGTCTCCCCCCACCCCACCAAGGATCCTAGAAAGTCCAGACCAGGGACCTAGGACTCCCGTCCTCACCTCAAAACCCAGCCAGCGCCCCCACGTTCCCTGGCACCCCCAGAACCAAAGGGTCCTCTCTAACCATCCAGGCCCCCCTCCCCTAGAGCGGCTTACAGGGCAGAGAACTCCACTCTAGTCAGACCCATGGAAAGTCCTTGCTCGTGTCTAACCCTAGTCCTTCTTGCTTTATGTACTTGTTAAAACCTCCCCCACCTCACACCCAGCCAGACCCTCCCCAGAAGGCCCAGAGGCCCAGGGCTGGGCATCTATTGCCTGGTTTCTCCAGAACCTTGGTATCGTCTTGTCTTAAGTGCTGCATGATCTCCAAGCATCTCCTGCCCTAGTCAAGGAGGGTGCCCCCTCAGATGTCATCTGGAGAGGGGAATGGCTTTTCCCAAGGACGCTTCCTGAGAGACGAGGGTGTAGGAGCTGGTGGGGGCAGAGGGCACTGCTCTCCTGCCCACAGCCTCAGAGGCCTTGCCACGTGTCCTGGTGTCCAGCTCAGCCCAGGGCAGGGCAGGAGATAAGGCCGGGTGCCTGGACCTGCAGGACTCCAAGGTGAAAGGTCACTGCAGGAAGGGCTTTTCCAGCCGGTTAAATGTTAACAGGCCCAGAAACAGAGGCCCAGGCTTCTTTGCCCAGGGTGGCTGGGGTGGCATACAAAGAGTGCTTAATATATGCTGGCTGCCCCAGCCCGGGGTCTTGGGGTGTGTGTGTGTGTGTGTGTGTGTGTATGTGTGTGTGTGTGTGTGTGTGACGTGGAGGCAGAACGGCAACTGGGAGGCTCTGGGGAGCCTGGAAGAGACATCTGTAGTCCAGCCGGCCCCGGCCAAGCCCTTTCTGTGAAGCACAGAAAGAAAAGGAAATTAAAGGGGAAAGGGGCAGGCCCCGCAGGGGTGGTGGGAATTCCTGTCGCCTCCAGCCTCGCTGGGCGGGTGGGCGCCCTGCCCCCAGAGGCCTGAAATTCTGGCGAAGGCCACCCCCGCCCCCCGACCTCGCGCCCTCGCCGGCCTCAGACCACAACATCCCTTCCCCCCGGAGATTCCGAGCACCAGGTGTTAGCCCAAGCAGAGAAAGGGTGGGGTGGGGGTCGGACGCGGAGACTTTCTGGAAGAGGAAGCAAACACAATCCATCATGCAACTGTGCAAAGAAATGCCCCAGGGTGTGTGTGTGTGTGTGTGTGTGTGTGTGTGTGTGTGTATTGCGCAGGGGCGTGCCCCCCGGGTGCAACCGGCCCCCCATTATTGCTTCTGCCGGGAATGCAGGGGGGTGGTGCCGAGGGGCGCCTCGAGGGCGGCTGAGCTACACAACGTCCAAGGCCGGAGGTGGAGGGGAGGGCCTTAGAGAGACATCTTGGCGAGGCTGCGGAAGGGCAGAGGGCAGCACTGGCCCAGGCTCCCGCCGCGGCCCGGCGGGGGTTAAGGCTGGAGCTGGGCGAGGGCGGGGGTGGGAGCGGAGTGGGAGAGGGAAGGGGAGGGAGGAGGGTCTGGCCGTGCGGCCCCGCGCTCCGCCCTCGCCCCTCCCGCCGGCCTGGGCGCCGGGCGCCGCGCACGGCCACCCATGTCCTTATAAGGGCGGCCGTCGCCGGGGCAACGAGCGCCCGCCCCCAGCCCGCGGCGCGCGCCCCTGCCCCCGCCCCCACCCCCGCCCGCCCCGCGAATGGAGCGTTGTGTGTCAAACCGGCCGCAGCGCGAGGCCGGCGCGCGGGGTCGGCGGCGGCGAGAGCGAGGCTCGGGCCCAGGCACAGGCCCAGGCCGGGCGGGCGCGGCCGCAGCGGGGGCGGCAGCTCGGGAAGCGCCTGCCCGCGGCCCTGCAGGCCCCGAGCGGCCACCGGGGGGCCTGGGGGACTCAGGGGGCGCGGTGACCGGCCCCGGCGCGCGCCCGTCGCCCCTCCCCCCCGCCGCGGGCAGCCGAGCAACTTGCGGCCAAACTTTCCCCCCGGCCTCCCGCACTCGGATGGCAGCCCGCTAAGTTGGCCGCAGCCCTCGGCCGAGCGGCGGCCAGGCCAGAGGGCGCCCCCTGCGCAGCCTGGGCCGGGCCATGGCCCGAGCTCCCCCGCCGGGGCCCCAGGGCGGCGGGGCGCGAGTCCCCGGGGCCCCCGGCCAGCACCTCTAGCGCGCCCCCCCGGCCCCGGGCCTGGCCCCGCGCTCGCGTGGGAAAGTTGGCCTGGAACCGGCCCGACCAGTTCCTCCCGGGCGCGCGGACCGGCCGCAGGAAGTTGCTGCAAAACTTTTTTGGGGGGTGCAGCCGGGTGCCCCCCGCGCGCCGGGGCCGGATGCGCGCCGGGTAGGGTTCCCCGGGTCGAGAGGGGTGCCCCGAGGGAAGAGCGCGGAGGGGGCGCCCCGGCCCCGCTGCCCTGGGGCTATGGCCATGGTGACCGGCGGCTGGGGCGGCCCCGGCAGCGGCGGCGACACGAACGGCGTGGATAAGGCGGGCGGCTACCCGCGCGCGGCGGAGGAAGACTCGGCCTCACCCCCCGGCGCCGCCAGCGACGCTGAGCCAGGCGACGAGGAGCGGCCGGGGCTGCAGGTGGACTGTGTGGTGTGCGGGGACAAGTCGAGTGGCAAGCACTACGGCGTCTTCACCTGCGAGGGCTGCAAGAGCTTCTTCAAGCGGAGCATCCGCCGCAACCTAAGCTACACCTGCCGGTGAGCCCCCTATCAGCGCACCGCCGCCGGGCACCCGGCCCCGCTGTGGGCCGGGCCTCTGACCTGCTCGGTCACCTTGGGCCTGGCGCTGACCTTCCCTGGGTCTCCACTTCCCGTCTGAGATAGGGGCACAGATCCTTTTTCCCCTCTCCATTACATTCCTGGGATTGTGTATACTGTCGGCGCTGTATCGATGCAGGTCCCCCCTTCAGGTGGTCCCTTGCGGCATCCGCCCTAGTTACTTGCTCCCCCTTCCTCCCTTCCTTTTCTCCGGACAGGGGTCAGCTCCGCGCGGGGAGGGGTTGGGGTGCTGTCAGGGGTGGGTCCCTGACCCCAGGGCATCCCTTCTCTTGGGAATCTCGGCGCGTGGGGTACCCCGCGGGAATCAAACGTGGAACTTGGACTGTGGGGCTCACAGTGTCCAGGGGCCATTGTCTGCGGCCGCGCGGATCGATACGGCGCGCCCTTGGGGTCAAATATCACTTCCAAAGTCGCCCTGACCACCGAGGCTGCGGCGGGAGCGAAACTGGGGTGGCACAGGGCAGCCTTCTTTGCGTGGGGGCCCCTGCTGTGGGGTTGGGCCTGCTCACCGGGAGAACCCCCGCCCCCCCCCCCCCCCCCCCCGGCTCACCCTGGGCTTTGGGTCACCGGAAACTCCTGCTCGAGGTCCGGGTGGGTGGCGGGATTTGACCGCATCTTGGCTGCTCGCCCCCCACCCCCGACCCCCCAGCCAGGAGTTGGTGCAGAGCTGGGCTCCTGGAAAATCCCTGAAACTTTGGTCGGCTCTGAGACAGGGTGGGCATGAATGTTTCCAAGAAGAAGCCCTGGGCTGTCCTAGGTTGGAGTCCCCACTGACAGGGTGTGGCCGTGCTAGCTTCTCTCCTTAGTTCTGGGGCATTAGGTCTGGGGGGAGAAGCCGCTGGCATTGAGTGTCCAGGCCAGGGCTCCCTTTCCCACCACTCTTTGGTGAGCCTTCTTTTGCTCCATTGACAAGCCCCTACTCTGCATCCTCCAGGAGCATGCTTGGGCTCTGTAGAGCCAGTTTGGAGAGTCCCATTTTCCAGATGGGCAAAACCGAGGCCTAGAACGCTCTTGGTGCCTGCCCTGGGTCACCCAGGGAGAGACCCTGCTCCACTTGGGGCTTAGCAAGGGGAACTGTGGGGTTGGGAAGAGAGGGGCAGCTGAGTCTGGGTCAGGGTGTCCCCAGCGAGAGCTGCTGGTGGAGGGCTTGTTGGCAAGCCCACTGGGCGGAGCCCCGGGCACCTGAAGCAGGAATTTGGCCCCAGGTCCAGCCTGTCTGGGGTGGCTGTGTGTGGGGGGGAGCTGGCTTACTCTCTCCTCCAGTGCTAACTGGGCCACCAGACTTTGGCCTCATTTTTGCTGCTGGAATAACTGCCTGCTCTCTGGCCAGGTCTTTAGGGAGGGCAGGGGAGGGGCTCAGGTAGTTTTGGGGTCCCAGAGGCTCCCTAAGAGTGGTAACAGGGAGCACCAAGGTCGGGGAGAGGGGGCATGGTTTGGGGCTGGCAGGTTCTTCAGAAGGTCTCTGCTGTGTGACCTGGTGAAGTCACTGCTTCTCTCTGAGCCTCAGATTGATTCAGCAAAGTCCCCTCAGGGCCTGGCCTGGGTGGTTTGATGCCGGCCCCCTGGAAAAGACCCTAGCTCCAAGCCCAGCCTTCTCCCAGTTTGGGGGAGACACAGGTGTCCCCAGCCTGTGGAGTGTGGGTTGGGCCAGAGGGAGGGATGGTCTGGGGTCCCAGGAGGGAACAAGGGGCTCTGCCTGAGGGTCAGAGAGGAAGGCCACCGGAGGTGGGCCTTGAAGCATGAGGGGTTTAGCAGATAGAAGCAAAGGGCACTCCTGCAGAGTGTAGCTCCAGCAAACGCTCAGTGGCAGGTTTGGAGAGCAGTGACGTAAGATGAGACCACCCAGGCATAGAAGTTAGAGGTGAGTGGGTCTGAAATGCTGGACTGAGGGCAATGGGGAGCCATGAAGGGTGTGTGAGCAAGGGAGGGCTATGATCAAATTGGACTGGAAGCCAGAGCCCAGGGAGGAGGCTGAATTGGACTGTGGGGTTTGGCAAAGCATGTGCTCTTTAGGTGGGATAACAGGTAGAACTTACTGTTTCCTCATCTGGAGGGACAGAAGATCTGTCCTGACTCTACAACTGGGGAAGTTGAGGCAGAAGGCTCAGGGCCTCCCCTGAGGTCTGAGGGCCCTGAGCCAGGCTCCTGCCTGCCTGCCTGCCCCAGGCCTGGCTGTTTCCACGCGGCTGCCCAGGACCCTCCCACTGCATGCCTGCTGGGCTTTGTTCTGGTTCTGCCTGAGCTCCCTTTGCCCTAGTAGGGCCTCTTCCTGGGGGCTCAGGCTGGTAGGACACAGAGGCCTGGGCTCAGAGGCTGGCGCTGCAGGACACAGAGGCCCTCCAGAGCCTCAGCTCTCCTAAATCTGCCATTGGGACTCGCAGCTGGGGCCTGGGTCTTGATGCCCTCCCCCCACGCCTCCAATTTCTCCAGAATGAGTGCGTCCCATATAGACTTGGTCTCTGGCCTCCCATTTCCAGATGAGGAAACCAAGGCTCAGTGGAGAAGTCACAGCCCAAGGATCAGGGCTGGGTGTCTGCAGCTGAGATGTGTTTGATTTTTAACTTCATTAAGTGTTTGTTTTACTTTGTGACTGTCTCTGGGTACCCTCTTGGTGCCCAGCTGGGACTCCAGGGTGTCTGCCCCAGGCCTGGGCCTCAAAAGGCCCTGAGCCCAGGGTGGAGAGAGATAGGGAGGGAGCACAGGGGCAGGGGCCAGGGGGAAAAGGTGCTGGGGACATTTGAAGAACAAAGGCCTGAACCTTCCTGCTTGGGACTGACCTTGGATGGGAACTCATTGCCTCACAGGGCGGGGCCACCTGTCCCATCCCTGGAAGAGGCAACAACAATCCCCGAGGGCCACCCAGAGGAAGCTTCTTGGACTTAGTTAGGAATTGGACGTTCTTTCCATAGAAGGGGTTTGGGATCTTAAAGGGGTACAGGAGTTCATTTGTTCATTCACTCATTCGGTCGTTCGTTCATTCATCGTTCGTTCGTGGCGGCCTTGTGTAGGGCAGTAATGCTTGGGCTCCACAGTCCCGTGACCCCGTAGAGGACTGGCCTGGCTCCTGGTCTCTTAGTCAACTCACAAAGCCTTGCTCCCTGAACATGTTCCTTCTCTGCTCTCACATTGCCCTTGGGACAAAGACCCTGACCCTTGGCCTGACAGTGACCAAGTACAGTGAAACTGTTTAGGCCTTCATATTTTGGCATTTCCAACCTTTTGCCCTTGTTACCCACTCTGCCTGGAACTGCCTCTGTTTCCCTGGGGAACTTCTGTTCATCCTTCAAAACCCAGTTCCAACATATCCACCCTGGTGTGCTAATCTACTTTGCCACAGACTGCTCTTCATCTGTGGCACTCACCCGAATTGTCCTTTCCTCTTTGCAGGCCTAGCCTCTGTGCCACTTTGGGGCCACTTGCCCAGCCGAGGTTGGGGGGGCCTGGTGGTTCTCAGGGGCAGCCTTCAAAGGCGTCTCACAAGGTGGCTCCAGGGGCAGGATGTGGGTGTCACGGTAACCCCCATGGTGACCTCTGCATGCCCACAGGTCCAACCGTGACTGCCAGATTGACCAGCATCACCGGAACCAGTGCCAGTACTGCCGTCTCAAGAAGTGTTTCCGGGTGGGCATGAGGAAGGAGGGTGAGTACCTGCTGGGGTGGGGCTTGCAGGGGATGAACAAACGGCCTGCCCTTTGCTTCTTCTCTTGGGGTCTGGGAGCTATGGAGGGCGGGGTCTGGTGCCTGCTAACCTCGTTACCACCAATGATCCTGAGATCCCGTGGGCCTGGGTTTGGCCCTGGGCTGGAGGAATCCAATTATCCGTGGCTGTCTTGTGGCTGCTGCAGAACTGGGATGCAAGGGACTCCCTGACTCCGGCCCATTTTAGAATTGTTCTCCCCCCACCCTCCCCAGGCCCCCCTGGCCTCAGAGGCAGGTTCCCTGGCCCTGACACCCCGGTGACCCCCCTGCCCTCTAGCCAGGCCACCGCTTTCTGAACAAGGATGTATTTTTTTTATTTGATTTGCTTTCCCTCCACCCTCCACCCTCCACCCCCTGCCTTGTGTTTGCCCAAGGCAGGAACTCACCTGACTAAGGCAAAGGGCAGCTTACCTTTCCGCCTGACCTGGGGCACTGGGAGCCAGAGGGAGGCCCAGCCTCTTGTCCTTGCCCTGGGGACTTGGCTGGATACATGCGGGGCAGCTGGGTCTAGAACTCCACCAAGCACTCTTAGAATTCAAGTGGAACCCAGAGACTTCTACATGGACGTCTGGGCTTGGGAGCAGAATCTGGCCCATTTCAGTGATGGCCCCTGTGCTGGGGCTTCATGTCTCTGCCTGGACTCTCATGAGCCAGGCCAGCAGTTCTTCCCTGCATCTAACCTGAGTCTCTCCTGCTCTAAAGATGGTTTCTTCTCTGCTGGGCCTCTGTGGAAGAAGCTGGGAACAGCTGCTCAGAGTTTTTCTCTTAAGACTCTCTCATCACTCCCTTTGGTCATTTTAAGTTTGGGGTGTGACTGTCTCTCCGCCCCACCGCCAACCTGGATTTTACCTCCACTTGTTGATCTGACCTAAACTCCTGATATACATCAAATCAGGGCTTCAGATCTCCAAAGTCTCAGGGTGGAAATAATAATCTCAGCTCATGCCCCAAGCACAGCCCTATCTCAGGGCCTTTGCACAGGCTGTTCCCTCTGCCTGGAACACTTGCCCCAGACACCTGCATGGCTTCCTCCCTCGCCTCCTTTAAGATTTGCTCAAACAACACCTCCTCAGAGAAGCCCTCCTGATTACCCTTCGCCACCCCCTCTTTATTTCGGGCCATCTATCTTGCTTTATAATTTACTTGCTCCTCTATCAGGATGTTCTGCTCCTCAAGGTCAGAGACTTTTGTCTGTCTTGGTTTTTGACATATCCCCAGTGCCTAGACCAGCCCCGAAACACATAAGGTGCTTAATAAATGTTTCTTGGCTTGAGTTACTATCTATTTAGCTCTTACTAAGTGCCAAATGCTATTCTAAGCAAGTTAGATACATTCTCATGTAAATTCAGTGATTGGTCTCATCATCATCACCATTTTTATTAGCAACTGCATTTTTTATAAATGGGAAGACAGTACAGAGAGCAACAGACTGTGGTTGGGATTTGAACCCCCAGTCTGGGCTGAATGAAGAGGAAGAGCTGGGGAAGGGGTTCTCAGGAAGCGGGAACAGCAGGTGCAAAAGGCCCTAAGGTGGGAACGAGGCTGGATGATGGAAGAATGGTGGGGGTGGGGTTTAGAACCAAGTGGGCCCCGGATTGACTGGGATTCACTCTCGGGCTTCATCTGGCTACACCCATTTGACAGATAATTCTGAGACTTCAAAATCACATGGAGCAAGGCTTGAATCCAAGCCCCTGTTTCCCTGATCAGCTCTGTTAGCCCCTGGCTCCCACTTGCATCCCCCTCCCCATCTGCTTCATGGTGGGTTGACCAGAAGTTCATGGAGGTGGTGAGAAAGGGCATTCCACCTCATTAAAACTCATTAATTAGTCTCTGCCTGGCACCCAGCCCAGTCAGCCCCTCCGCCCCTCCCACTGTGGCACAGGCCAGGCTGGCATGCAGCCACCTCTCCCCTCTTTGCACCTCAGCTTCCCTCTTCTCACCAACCTGGTCACTGGGGGCACTGGCCAAGGCCAGCAATTGGTCCTCCCTCCTCATAGGCAAGGCTACTGATGGAATCAAATGTTTACTGAGCACTTGCTACTGGCCAGGACTCCACTCTTGGCACTGAGGTCACTGCAGAGACCCAGAGAGATGAGACCTGCTCTAGGGGGCCATGACCTGGAGGGTGGGGCTGGGAGGTAGGGAAATATCCCGCCTCCATAGGAGAGATCAGCGCTCAGCCCATACTGATCACTTGTTTTAGGGGTAGGCTGGCCATGTGCCCCAAGTCCTAGGAAGGAAGGTGATCGCTCCCTGGACCCATTCTCAGCTCTTGGACCCCTGTGATTGACAGATGAGGACATGATTGACAGGTTTAGTCTCCCTGGCTGCAGAGGAGAGCTCACACAGTCCAGTAGGAGGGGGCCAAGTGCGAATTAAATTAGCCCTCACCCAGTGGTCCCATTCCCACCTGGGAAGGTTCCCCCCCTCCCAGGGTCAGGGCCCTTCTCTGAAGGAAGTAGGAGTTGGATGGTGGCTGGACATGGACTCAGGCTGAGGGCACAGGGCAGAGCAGGGTGGGGCATGCAAGACCTTGGCCTCTGTCATCCCAACAAGCTTTGTGCCCATGAGGTGGGGATTGGGGGTCCAGGGAAGGGCTGAGCTGGGGGGCTTGGAGGGGAGGGGGCTGAGTGACCCTTTGATAACTTTATCTCCTCCCTTTATTCCTCCCTACTTGGCCCCCGCCCACTCTCTCCGGGTACCCACCTTCCCCCTCTTTCCTTCCCTCCCCACTCCCTTTTCCTCACACCCCACTCACCCCTCTCTGGCTTCCCCGTGTTCCTCAATCCCCGTCCTATCCCATTTTCGTCACTCCCTTTCTCCCATCTCCTGATCCCCCCCCAATCCCTTCTCCCCTCCTCCCTCTCCTGTCCCTCCCCCATTTCCTGCGGGGCTGGCTATCTCCCCTCCTCCCCCCTCCCTCCCCCAATCTCCATCTCCCCCTCGCAGCGGTGCAGCGTGGCCGCATTCCGCACTCGCTGCCTGGCGCCGTGGCAGCCTCCTCGGGCAGCCCCCCGGGCTCTGCGCTGGCGGCGGCCGGCGGAGACCTCTTCCCGGGGCAGCCGGTGTCGGAGCTGATCGCGCAGCTGCTGCGCGCAGAGCCCTACCCTGCGGCGGCTGGGCGCTTCGGCACGGGCGCAGCGGGCGCGTTCGGCGCAGGGGGCGGTGCGGCGGGCGCGGTGCTCGGCATCGACAACGTGTGCGAGCTGGCTGCGCGGCTGCTCTTCAGCACCGTGGAGTGGGCGCGCCACGCGCCCTTCTTCCCGGAGCTGCCGGTGGCTGACCAGGTGGCGCTGCTGCGCCTCAGCTGGAGCGAGCTCTTCGTGCTGAACGCAGCGCAGGCGGCGCTGCCCCTGCACACGGCGCCGCTGCTGGCCGCCGCCGGCCTGCACGCCGCACCCATGGCCGCCGAGCGCGCCGTGGCCTTCATGGACCAGGTGCGCGCCTTCCAGGAGCAGGTGGACAAGCTGGGCCGCCTGCAGGTCGACTCGGCGGAGTACGGCTGCCTCAAGGCCATCGCACTCTTCACGCCTGGTGAGATGACCTGGAATGGGGGGCTCTGAGGCCGTGGGAGGGGTGGGGGAGAGGGGTGCGACCTAGATCCTGACCCTGGCCCCCTTAGCCCTCCACTCCCTGATCCACAGCTAGCCAGACTTGCGTCCCTGAAAGCGCCTTGAGCGTTGATGGGGGACAGTGGCGGAGGTGATGCGGGCGGTGTGACACCCTGATGGCCCCACCCCCGATCCCAGGTCTCCCTAAGAACTTCGATCCCTGTCCGGACCCGTGACTCACGGCCCCCCAGCCTCTCTCCCTGATTCCTAGACTCCCTGAGAGCCCCCCATCCTTCACCCCCTCATCAAGGTACTCATCGTGCTCAGTGGGCACTGACAGCAGAATGGCAGGTGGGGGGACGCGGGAGGAGAGGTCCCCCCACCTGGTTCTGGCCCTCATTCCCTGATCTCTGTCCTCCCCAAACCCTGTGACCCTCATCTGCCAAATCAGGGTTCTCTTGTTACTGACCACTTATGGAGGGCTGCCAGGCAGGGGTGCCCTGACACCTGGTTCTGGGTTCCCCTGGGCTCTCCACTCCCTGATTCCTGGGCCCCTAGATCTCTGACCCAGAGCTCCCAATCTGCCCCCTGACCCGCCTCCAGGGGCCACCCCTCGCTGAGCTGGAGAGGGTAGGGGGTGTGGCTTGGAGCCCCTCCCACCGAAGGGCGGGACTCCGAGCGGAGCCGTCTTCTTCCTTGCGTGTCTTTGGTAACCGTCCAGCAGCCAAAGCCCTACTTTATTCCGGGGAGTGGTGGCGCAGCTGGCTCTGCACTCTGGAAGGAGGCCCCACTAGGTGTCTCCTTGGGGCCAGGGATGCAGGAACCAGACACAGGCTACTCTGGGAGGTGGCTTTCATCCAATAAATATGGCTTTGCCCCTCCTTATTTCCCCAGGAGACTTTCTCTGCCCCCATTCATGGCGATGGCATCTTCACTCACATCGCAGGTCCCTCTGGGGTGTCTGAATACCCCCTCTAGGCTTTGCTTTCCTCCCCAAGTCCCCTCCCCAGCCTCTTCTTCCCCTTGAGCTTGATTAGAACTTGTCTCCCTGCTAAATGCGTTAGTCAGGGCCCCTCCACCCTTGAGATTTCACTGCCTGCACCCCTGTGTCATCGTCCTTGGATGAGGCCACCTTAATATTTCTTGAGGACCAACACTGCCATTTGTGCCCTAGGCCCCCATCTCCCACCTCCTGAGTGCCCTCCTTCTGTATCAACAGCCCTGAGTGGTGCCCCCCCTCCGCCGTCAGCCCTGGGGTCCTGTGTCCTCCCGCCACCTCCTCTTCTGACCTTTCCCTTGTCCCCCAGATGCCTGTGGCCTCTCAGACCCGGCGCATGTGGAGAGCCTGCAGGAGAAGGCCCAGGTGGCCCTCACCGAGTATGTGCGGGCCCAGTACCCATCGCAGCCCCAGCGCTTTGGGCGCCTGTTGCTGCGGCTCCCTGCCCTGCGTGCCGTCCCCGCCTCCCTCATCTCCCAGCTGTTCTTCATGCGCCTGGTGGGCAAGACACCCATCGAGACGCTGATCCGAGACATGCTGCTGTCGGGAAGTACCTTCAACTGGCCCTACGGCTCGGGCCAGTGACTGGACAGGGCCGGGTCTGCAGACCTCCAGGGACACGTATGCTCAAGCCTCCAGTGGGGGCACCCAGGCAGAGGACCCCGGCTTCCCTCCTCAGACTCCTGTTTTTTAAAGACTGTGAAATGTTTGTCTTTTTTGTTTTCTAAGTGATCATGAAACCAAAAAGAGACTGTCTAGGCTCCAGCCAAGTCTTCCCCAGAAGCCCTGGTCAAGATGACCAGGTGACGAGACTGAGGGTCCAATCCCAGGACAGCCATGTCCCTTGGTGCCCCAAGCATGAACTCATGGTGCAGTGGCTTCTCTGGTGTGATGGACAAAGTCCTGGCATCTGGACTGGAGGGGCAGCTGCACCCGGGCAGGGGTAGCGTGTACCAGGCGGATCCTCTGGACACGTAATCCACGTTGGACACTACATGATGGATGAATCAAGGCCAATAATAAAGACGTTTCCTACCTGCACAGCCTCTGTCATCTTTGTGTGGGGAGGGTGGCACGGAGGGCACCCTACCATGGATACCCACTCCCAGCCATCTGGAACACCCACAACCTAACAACAGCCCTACTTGCTGTTTCTGTTGGACAGTTTTGTGGGGAACCTGCAGCTGGGGGCAGGAAGGGGGGCCCGAGGTCAGCCAATGAGTCTGTAGGAGTTGAGCTTAGCAGATGGCTCAGGTTTGAATTCAGATTCTGGCCTATGAGGGTGAGCCCCATAGATTAACATAAGCCTTAGACCAAACACTTGTTTCTTTTCTTTTCTTGGCCGGGCCACAAGGCTTGCGGGATCTTAGTTCCCTGACCAGGTATTGAACCCCGGACCCATGGCAGTGAAAGTGCCGAGTTCTAACCACTGGACTGCCAGGGAATTCCCTTTATTGTTTTCTTTGGTCGGCCCTTAATCATGGTATCTGGGCTCCAGTATCCTCGGGAGAAACATCTGAGGCTAGTTTTGTCACATGATCTCAGCCCAGACAGAACCCTCCATTTCCCTGGCCACAGCGACTGCTTTAGGGAGGGCACGTGACCCAAAGCTGGCCAATGAGATTCAGTGGCAGGATTGGGAATTAGGAGGATATCATTAAAGCAAAGCAGAGCCAAAAGAGAAAGACCAATTTCCCAGGATGCCTTTGGAGCCCCTGCATCAAGCCATACCTGAAACCCTCAGGTGTTTAAGTTCCATGAGCCCAGACTTCCCCTTTTGTGCCTGAGCCAGTTTGAATTTGGTTTCTTCTCACATGTAACTAAAAAAACTCCTGACTGTTTTGGAAATTGGCATTCGGAAGGTGAGGACCTCTAAGGACAGACTTTGAAATGTGGACTTGAGTTGATGTGGAGTGATGCAGCACCAGGGAGCTTGCCACCCTGTCCTCGGAAGTGTGTGGCTCAGCTCTGTGGTGGGAAAGGCACCTATGGAATGTATTGCCAGGACTGTGGCTCTAGGGGATGGCTAGAAAGGGCCCAGATCGTGGTGGTGGGTGGCACCTCTTGATCCTAACAGGTCTTGTCAGGCAAAGACAAGCCCTTTATCAAAGATGCCCCTTTGAAAACAGTGAGCAAAGAACTCAGGTCTCACCCAGCAGGCTGGGCCAGTGCTCAGCCCTAAGGCAGTCCCAGTCCCCCAAAATGCTCTCCACTGGCACCCCAGTCTCCCCCATGTCTGTCTCGGAGGAGGTCTGGGAAGATGGGGAGGAAAGAACGAGGGTCTCTTGGGTATGCCCTGTCCCCGGAAGGGGACTGAGGTGGGAATGGGATGGAGAGGCTACTGGGCTCTCCCACTGGTGGCTGGGCTGGTTTCTAATCTGGGTAGGTGTTTTCTGAGCTGTACTGTGCATAAGTGAATGTCTGTCCATTCCAGTTGGGCTGGACAGCAATGCCCCATTTCTCAGGTTCACAGAACATCTGTGGACTGACCCAGACCATGGTGTCTGTCCTGCTTCCAGTTGGCCAGAGACTTGGATGCCTGTCCAGGCCTGTCTGCTGAACTCCTACTTCTCCTACAAAACCCTACCCATATGGCCTCTTCAGCAGGAAGACATCTTGAGCCTCCCTGGTTGTTAGGACTCTGCTGTCCGGGTCCAGCCCTCTGTCATTGCTCTGTCACACTGGGCTCTCTTCCCTGAGGACATGGGTTCCTTGAGGATCAGTCCTGGGACTGAGGCCTCTCTGTGACCCAGTGGCTGCCACTGCCTTCCCTGCCCACAGTCTTCCTGACTGTCCCTTTTCCCTGTGGCTCCCCTGGGAGGCCAAGACTCAAAGTAGCTGCTGGGCCACCATCACAGGGCCCCACACAGAGCCTGGTGCTACCTGTGTCCCATCCACCCTACCCAGGGCCTGGCATGCAGTGGACATCAGGGGACCCTCCTGGCCGAGGAGGTGATGCTAGATGTCAGCCCCTCTGCTTCCCACTTGAAGGCTCTTAGAGGAGAGGGAGCCCCCCCAGATAGACTAGGGTTCACAGTTCACCCAGAGATCCTGGACAAGTCCCTTTCTCAGAACCTTAATTTTTTTCCTCTGGAAAATGAAAGAACAATTTTTTGGTGACAATGAGTGAAATCAGGAGTTTCAAGCAGCTGTACACAGTCGGTATTTAATAAGTGTTTATTCCACTGGGATGAAGAGCAGGACCTCTTCCAGGGGATGGGCTGAGATCTGGGATCTCCATGGGGGTCCTGGAGGAGGTCCTGGGAAGCCTTCCTGGAGGAGGGACCATCAGATCTCAGCCTCAAGGGCGAAGGCATCTGAAATCAGGGACGGCTACCCCAGGCGGGGCAATAGCAAGAGCTCAGGCCAGGAGGTAGGAAGAGAAGCAAGGGCAGGGTGGCACCCCGACTCCAGTGTTTCCCTCTGCCTGTTTGCCAGGACACTCAGAAGTACACAGAGCCCTCGCTGTCTCCCTGGTCATCGAATTTCTGGATCTGCGTCTTGAGGTGCCTTAGTTTGCCCTTCAGGTAGTGGCAGCGAGCCTGCTTGTCCAGGAAGCTGGGGTCCTGAGCAGGGCAAGATCCAGGTAAGTCCTTGTGGCAGTCTGGCCTATGGCTCTCAAGCTGCTTGACCTTTTGCATTTTCCTCTCTGAGCCTCAGTTTTCTTTCCTTGAAACTGGGCAGGCACACGTGTCCCAGCCTCATGGGAGTGTGTGTGTGTGTGTGTGTGTGTAGGGGGGTGCAAAGGACAGGCTGTAGGATTCAAGAGGCATGACTCACCAACTGCTTCTTCTCAAATTCCCTCCAGACACGGGCAGCAACATGGGCCTCCTTCTGCCAAAGGAGAAGGAAGGGGGTGCTCAGGGAGCACAGGACCCAAGGAGGGATGGGGAAACTGAGGCTCAGACAGACAAAATGGACCTTGTCAAGGGCTGATCTTGGCCCATGTGCTGTGGTGCCTGCCCAGCCTGGAGGAGGAAGAGGCCCAGAGATCTGAACCCAGTGGGTTTCCGAAGGCCTGGGCTACCTGGAAGGGTTGTAGGATGGGGGTTTCCACCTGGGTGCTGACCTGGCTTCGGGGTGGGGGCAGTGAGTTCAGCAGGGCCTCCAGCTGCTGGAGCTTGGCCTGTGCAGAGCCCACCTCCTGCTGGAGCTCCAAGAACTCTGGGTACTGGTCCTGGAACACTGCAGCATAGCGGCTCCGATCCTTCTCGTTGCTCACTGGTGGGTACTTACTACCAGGTTGACAGGGGGTCAGAGTATGAGTGTAAAGAATTCCTCTCTTTTCCCCAATCAGTGTAACTGTTCTTTGTCCATGTTGGGTTCCTAGCCCCAAATGCCCTTTTTCTCTGTTTACTATTTGGTAAACTCTTATTCACCTGTCAAAGCCCCAGCCTCAGTGCTCCTTCCATGTTCCCAGAAGTCAGGAACCACAGGGGGGACACTCACAGCTCATAGTCAGGCACGGGGTGGGGCCTAGGCACATGTCCCCCGGGGATGGCTCTAATAGACTTCTTGGAGCCCAGGAGGGTCCGGGAGGGCAGCTCATCCTCAAATACAATCTTCTTGGGCCTTGTCCTATGTGCTCCGGGCTGAGGCTGGCACAGAGGGCGGGCCGCGCTGGGTTCGAGGCCTCCAGGCACCAGTCGCTGCAGATGCCGCAGGAATCATGGTTTGGAGTTAACGAGGGTCAGCCGGGATCCCTTATACAGGGGGGAATGAATCCTTTGCCTAGGCTCAGCCTGGGGACACTCCTCCCGTTCAGACTCACCGGGGGACCAGGGCCAGGCGGGCGGGTTTGCAAGTTCCCCCGGGAGCCGCGGCTCTGCGGGGCCTCCCGGGTGGGCATCGGCTTCGGGATGGTGCCGCTCGGGCGTCCCCGCACCGGTGGGCGGGTCCTGCGGGGGGAGTCGTGGCCCGCGCGTGGCGGGGGTGGTCGGCGGGCGGACTGTGGACACAGGAGGAGGATGCGATTGGAGGCGGGTAAGGTGGGAGTACTCACGGGGAAGCTGCTCACGGAGCGGCCAGTTCTCCACCAGCGGCGCGTTCTCCAGCTCCGCCCTCATTTGCATAGACGCACGCCATTGGCCTTCAGAGATCCCCAGACCCCACCGCCCAGTGCGTAACCCGAAAGAGCGCAAGAACCTTTACGTCACCGCGCAGCCCAGGATTGGCTCGCGTTAACCCCTACGCGGCCGCAACCTCTGCCGCAGGGGTATGTGGAGCCCGTGGATACCGCCCCCGAGAAGACCCCCGGGATCTCCGGCCCGGCAGCGGGCGGCACGAACCACTCCCTCCCGGGGTCACCTGTCCCAGCGTATGGGGCTCCGAGTCTGGGTCCGCTCCCGAAGAGAGGCGCTCGAGTCCGTGTAGTGCATTAACTACAGGCTGGACTCAACTGGCTGGGTCGCTCCGCCCGTCGGGGGCGGGGCCTGGCGGTATAGGGCGGGGCTGGCGGCGAGGGGGCGGGGCTTGGCGAACCTGAAAGTGGACCCTCACCCTTGCCCCGAGTCCAACAGAGACCGCTACCTGTTGTGTGTTTGGGGCTGGTGACTCACCCTTTCCGACCCTCAGTTTATTTGTCTGAAAAACTGGTGGTTTTGGAGAACTTGTATTTATCTATTTACTCAGCGGTTATATGTATTTTTTCCAGCGGTTATATTTTTAAAATATTTCTTTAAATAATTATTGGAGGCATGTTTAGAAAATTCAGATAGAAAAGAGGCGTAGGGCAAAGTGAATTTCTCACCCACCCTTGTCCCCAGAGGCAGCAGTTAATTGTGTCTCCTTCCAGAGAGATTCTAATTCAATGACACATTTTCCTCACTACAGACAATACTGTAGAAAAAAGATTCAAGTGCACATTTCTTTGGCCGATTGTGGAGGATTATGTAGAACTCCTAGAAGTGGAATTGCCCAGAATTGCCCGGGCAAAAGGGACCTGTGTATTTTAATTTGGAAAAGTACTGTCAAGTTTTTCCTCAGTGAGGTTGTGCCATTGATGCTCTAATCAGCTGGTTTTCCCACAACCTTTGCAACCTCAATGGTATCACAGTTTCCTGTAAGTGTACTTTCAAAGTTTTAAGTCTTGCCTAATCTAATATGGTGTGTGAAAAAATTCAGAAATCATTTGTATTTCTTTTCCTATTTCCTGCAATTTTTTTTTCTTTCTTGTTATTTTTAGGAGCATTCT
Organism: Balaenoptera physalus; assembly: GCF_965194825.1. Lineage (NCBI taxonomy): Eukaryota > Metazoa > Chordata > Mammalia > Artiodactyla > Balaenopteridae > Balaenoptera > Balaenoptera physalus. Next base: position 12,166,081 of record NC_138890.1, on the reverse strand, counting down.
GTATATCAAGGATGTTAATTTAACCAGATAGTGTATCTTTTACTATTATAAATGGGATCTTCCAATATATTTTGCAGCTATTTTTTTTTGCATATAGTAAACTAATTTAAATATTCATTAAGTTTCTTGCTGGTTTACTAAATTCTCTTATTGAAATAGCTTTTTGTTAGTTTGCTTGGATATTTTATATAGACGGTTGCATCATCTACAAATAATTTTACCTCTTTTCTCATTTTAAAATTTCATTTCTTTTTCTTGTCTAGTTGCATTGACTAGCATCTCCAGACAATATTAAATCAAGGGAGGGGGTGGGTGGACTGTGGGCATCCCCCCATCCCCACCTCACTTTATTCACTTGGATGGCAAAACTTCGAGTATTTGCCCGTTAAACTCAACACTGCCTTTGGCTTGAGGTTTTTCAGTTCAGTGAGGAAAACATCCATCTATTCCTTGTTTTTCATTACGAGACTTTGAGTAATGGATGCTGTGAACAGTACAAAGTACCATTTCACCCTATGATTTTTGCTTCCTGGTGCATTAATGTGGCCACTAATGCTTCCTAATAATGAACCATCCCTGAGTCACAAACATGAGCCTCCTTCTTATGATCTATTTTTTAAAAGTTGCCACTAGAGCTTTCAAAAAAGCTTTAAAAACTGCCACTAGAGTTTTTAAAAGCTCTTCTTGGTGGTTTTACACCCATGCTGATGGGGTGGGGGTGGGGTCCACGTGGGCAAGCCCGTGCATGTCCCACAGTGCTCATGCTCCCATGGTCTGGGACAGACGCCTCCTGTCCACTCTTCCTTACCAAGCTCCCTCAGTCACCCCCCGGACAGACTTTGCCCCTGACATCTGGAGTGGGGGTAAGCAGAGCCCAGGACCCACAATTCCCCTGGACTTGTGCTCAATAATCCCTTCCAGGGTCCCAACTCCAATGCCCACCCAGTTCTTGTCTGAAATGATCAGACTGTGACCTGGGCAGGGCAGGGTCTCCACTGATTCTCATGTGTTTGCTGAATGCCTATGTGAAGCAACTGCAATGTCATAAGATCTTAGGCTGTGGCAGCGGGTGGGCTAAGCCTTGTCTCTGAATTATCACCTTCAATCCCAAGGAAGGCCCAGCACTGACACCCCTCCTCCAGGCTGGCCTCCACGCATGGCCCCACTCCTCCCCCACCCTCCAGACCTTACTCTGACCCCACAGGAATGTGTCTGACTCTGACTCTATCAGATTGGGAGCTCCTGGGGCCTCTAGGGGCCCTGCCTTGTCCAGTGTGAGGTAGGTACCAGGGGGGAACAGGAGGCAGGTTTGCTGAGTCACTGTCTCCACCCCCCCAAGCCTGACCTCCTTCCTCCCCTGCTCATGTGCTCTCTGTGGCTCTCAGGGGCACCAAGGGCCTTCCCATCACGTTGCCCACCGCAAAGGTACCCCTGGACAGGGGTGGAGGGCAGAGAGAGGACAGGTGAGGTGGGCCAGGCCAGGTCTTTATTTGAGTTTGGGCATGATACGGATGAAGAGGATCATGCTGATGAAGATGAAGCAGACGATAATAAGCATGGCCCAGAGCAGCCAGTTGACTGACTTCTGTGTGTGCTGCTCCAGCCGCTCAGATTCTGTCTTCAGCTTCTCCAGGTTCTGGTCGGCCATCTTGAGTGAGTGCGACAGGGTCTGAGGGTGAGGTGGGGAGAATGTCAACAGGACTGGGTCCAAGTGGGCCTCTTCCTACTGCGCTGGAGCAAATCTACACCTCTTGGCCCTTGCCAGTGCTGTTTCCTCTGCTGGGAATGCCATTTTTGCCTTCTGCCAAACTCCTATTCATCCAGTCAAGCCCCAGCCATAGAGACCTTCTGCTGGGAAGCCTTCTCTGATGCCCCAGGGCAGAGGCTTTAGAGTTCCCAGAGTCCTCATACCTGGTTGTCCTTCTTGATGACAGTCTGGGCAGCCAGTGTGTGGGTCTTGAGGCTCCGTGCCAGGCCTAGCATCTCCTCTGCCAGCTTCTCCTGGAGGTTCTGGTGTCGCTGCAGGACGAGGTCTAGCTCGGCTGCTGACTGCTTCTCATCCCCTGGCCTGGGCCCTGCCACCCCACTGACCCCACAGAGGGTAGACAGGTGGGTAGGAGTGGGGGTGGGGGGAGGAGGGAAGAAACTAACATGTTCTCAAGGAACCCAGAGGTTGTGGTTCCAGCCACTGCCCTGCTTGGGGCTGTTTCCCCTTTTTTGCTTTGGTTTCTGGGAAGAGCATCCTCAGAAGTGGCCTTTGATTGGTGGTTTATTTTTTTAATTTTAATTTAATTTTAATTTTTATTTTTGGCCATGCCGCACATCTTGTGGGATCTTAGTTCCCTGACCAGGGATTGAACCCGGGCCCTTGGCAGTGAGAGCACGGAGTCCTAACCACTGGACTGCTGGGGAATTCCCTGATTGGTGGTTTAGACGCTTCGTGGTGACGCTTTAGTGGCCCAAGGTCTGTCCAACCCCCCTGCCCCCAATGCTGCCCAAGGGCTGAAGATACTCACGTTCTCTTCCTCACATCCAGTTCAGGCTCTGGAAGCAAAACAGGCCAAGCAGGAAGAAAGAGAGAATGGGTTTGTTGTTTTCCAGCTTCCTGACCATTGCCTGGGATGTGTCTCCTACTCATAATGCCGTTTCCCATCTTGTCTGCTCCCCAGTGGGCGGGCTCCTGATCAGGCTTCAAAGTACTCCCTTCTGGGACGTTTTCCTCATTTGGGCTCCCCCAGGTCCCAAGTCCTTCCCTCTAGCCAGCCTTAGCCCCTTGGGCTGGGAATGTCCAACTTTGTTTCCTCTCGGGGCCCCTCCTCTGTCCTGGCACCGCTTCCAAGCATAACTCGGTAATGCCCCTGGACACACTCTCCCTGGGCTGTGGAAGACCCTGTGGGAGCCAGGTTAGGCGTGAGGTGTGGGGCAGCAAGGACACACGTCTGTCCCAGGCCTTGAGTCCTGCTCTGCTCAGGATGACTCACCTTCACTAGAGTCCTGTGGGAAAAAAGGAGAGGCACGAAGTCACCCACCTTGCCATGCCCCCACACCTGTTCTCTCTGCTCCCAGAAACTGCCCACCCTCAGTCAGGACCCTGGACAAGTCCTGTGCCCTCTGAGCCTCAGTTTTCTCATCTTCAAACTGAAAACAATAGCTCATATTTTGCAGGGTTTAGCTGATCCACATAAAGTGCTCATAGAGGCATTTGTCGTCCCATTTTACAGATGAAAAAACTCCTCTGTGTGTGGTGAGGCAGGGGCCAAACCTTACTCTGGCCAACTCTGGGGCTTAAGCAGAGATGTGCCATTTTTGCCTTGTACCAAAACTCTTATTCTCCTAGCAAAAAGCCCTGCCTGCAGTGCCTCTCTGTTGGGAAGCTTTCTCTGATGGTCCAGGGCAGAGTCTGTTGGGCCCCCTAGGATCCCTGCACCTGACAGTATTTGTTGTTCTGGCCACCCCCAGGCACTGAACTCCTGTCCCCAGCTGAAGCTTCCCAGGGACCAGGGAGGGAGCCCTACCGTGCCTAGCAGCTCACTCCGCATCTCACTGGTGTACCGCGCCCGTGACTGTAGGTGTACTGTCTTCGTGGCAGGTACCCGTTCCCTGGCTGTAGTTGGTACTCGGCCAGGGGCCAGGAACTGGTTGGCTAGTGCCTTCTCTGAGGAGGAGGTCTGCAGAAGAGGGCAGAGGGGTCACCAGAGGGGCCGGTCCCAGGTGAGCACGATGAAGGCTGAGGAGACAGAGGTGCCCCTTACTCACCAGCTTCTCTGCCTGCAGCATCCCCTTCAGAAAATCTACCTTGCGAGAATATTCATTGATTACCTCGGAGACCGGTTTGCTGGAAGGGGAGAAGAGGAAAAAGAAAACCTGCCCACTGTCCCCCGTTCAGGGAAGGTTCTTAGCAGGGAGGGACTGGAGACCAGGGATCCGGTACTCTACTCCCTGCCCCAGATTTGAACACTTGTGGCGGTCTGCACTCACCTCGCCTGTGCCTTCAGGGCCTGCAGCATGTCCTCGAGGGCTCCCACGTACTGGGGACGAAAAGTGGGGTGTCAGCCCAGTGCCCCCCACCACCGTCTGGCTCAAAGGGATTAGAGCCACTAAGGGGCGGGGCCAGGACGGGGGCGGGGCTGGAACGGGAGGAGCCAAGTATCAAGGAGGCGGGACCAGCTGAGCCCCAGGGAGGAGGTGGGGGAGCAGCGCAAACGGACGTGGCGGAGCCAACCGGCAGGAGCGTGGCCTCATTGGCTGGCGGGGTGGGGGAGTCGGGCCCGGTGGCCTCCGGCTGCGGGGACCACCCTCCGGGATTCGGGCTCTACGCGGACACACGGGCTTCCCTCACCTTTTCTAGACGCCAGTCGTCCGGGTCCCGCTTCTCCGCTGCCATCGCCTCGCAGCGGCACAGCAGCCGCACCAGGTTCAGCTCCAGCCTCGACGCTGCCATCACCACCCAGCGGTACCCCGCCCCTTCCGCCGGCGCCATCTTAAGAGATGGCGGAAGTGCCTTTCGTTGGCCTCCTTCCGGGCGGAAGTGCCCTGTTTTGCTCTCTCATTCTTATTTGGGGCTTTCTCGTTCCTGTTTGGGCGTTTCCTCTCTCACTCTTGTCTTGTTTCAATTAGAGGCGCCATCCAGTCCGTATTTACTCAGGGCTCAATCGCTTGCTTATCCTCGCGAGCATCTTAACCCTTCCCGAAGGGTTGAAAGGGTCGAGTCCTTCGTTGTCAGGCCCACGTGCAACGCGTGACTTGCTCATTACTTCCCCCCTGCTCAAAATTCCTCCCCCGCTCCCCACTCCTTCCTGGGTTCTTCCCACACTGAGCTCTTCCGCATCCAGGCAGCCTAGGGGAAGATTCTCCTGGGGGAGAGGCTCTGACCTGGGACTTTGGAATCCCAAGACTTACGGGCCATGATTTCCAAACTTTGCAGCTATGATATCCTGTCCCAGCCCTGACTGACACCACCTCCCACCGTGGCCTTCTGTGTTTAAGTTTTTCTGGACCTGTCTCCTCCCTTGTGAAACTGGCAGTGTGGCAGTGACATGGGCTAAACCTGGGAGCAAGAGGTCACCCCCAATGCCCAGACCCCCATGGACGGAACACCCCCTGCGTCCCCAGGAAGCCAAGGCCCCTTGTTCGAGTCCCCCCTCCTGGAGTGGACAGGGTGAGGATGGGGGCTTCACAGGGACTGAAGCCTGGCATGCAGCCCTTAACTATCTCCCCATCCTTCAGGTCACCTGTGTCCAGGTCACACCGGTGGGCCTGGTGCCCTGTAAAGTACCATGGATGAGACCAAACTCAGGGTATTGCTAAAGGGGGGCTCTAGAGGCAGACAGGGCAGGGTCTGAATCCCAGCCCTGCCCCACTCCAGCTGTGTGGCCTTGGGCTAGCCCACCAACTCTTCCTTGCATGTGCCATTGAAACTCCGGTTTGTCACGGTCTCCAACTTCCCCGCCCCAAAGGACCCACCTGCCAGCCAGTTCCCACAACTGCCCATTTGGTTGCAACCTGGGAGCTCTTCTGTGGCGGTTGGGGGTGGTGGTGGTGGTAGTGTTGCTTCTGGTTGTAGTGGGTCCACCAGGACTGACTCCCCACTCCCCACCCAGGGTGGACGGCCCCATCAGTTGACATTTAAGCCCTGGCTGGGGAGAGGCTAGGTGTGACAGGAGGCAGCTCCCAGGACAGCAGCCTCTCCTCACTGAATGTGGCTCTGCCAGGAGCTGCCTGCTTTCCCAGCTTTCTGGATCAATAAAAAGAACTTCCAGCAAAGCCCACGTCCCTTGTGTGAAAACTATGTGTGAAATTCCAGTAACAAACAGCAAAGTCAGTTGGAGGAACAAGGCAGCTCCTTCCAGGCAAGGGGCCCAATCCCTGCCCTGTACCCCTCTTGGCTGAGGCCACAGGGCTGACCCCCACCCGCCAACCCCTGCTCTTTCAGCCTGGAGCTGGCCTGGGTAGGAACTGCATGCAGACACCTCTCAGGCACTTTTTTTTTTTTTAATTTCACACGGCCTGTGGGTGCCTTTTGTTCCAGACCTGGGGCCATGTGTCCAGAGAGTGGGCTGAGCCTAAGAGGGGAGCCCCGCTCCGGAGATGCCAGATGTCCAGGCTGTCACTGTAGACTTGTAGGGACATACAACCCCAGGCCTTGCCCTCCCCACCCATGAGCGGTCCTGAGTTGTGGGCTCCTGTTCTGCCACATGGGGCGGGCAGTGCCAAGGGTGGCCTCCTCCAGCCTCCTGTGTCCAGGGCACAGTGGACCAAGGAGTGATGGCCACCTTCGAGTCTCCCTGGGATGTGAGGTCTGTGGTGCCTGGAGTGGAGGCTGCCTACAACCTCGTGTCCTGTCTCCAGCCAACAGTCTTGATCACCACGGAAGGCTCACTGTTCCCTCGAATGCACGTCGGCCAGGTGGCCACTGGCCGGGCCAGAATACGAGTCCAAGACAGACTTGGGGCAGTCAGGGGCCACAAGTGTTCAAACCCCTCGTGCAGGGTCCTAGCCCTCAGACTGTCCCCCGAGCTGTCCCTCAGCGTGGGTCTGAGCCTCCAAAGCTTCGCGGCTGTGTGGCCTTTACTCTGAAGACGCATTTCCAGGTTATAAGGGAGATGCAGGGCGTTAATATAAAAGTTTGTACATACACATATAAAAAAACAATTTGGTCTTCTGTTAAGGCTGTTACAGTTTAAAGTTATGTAAACCACGCCCAAAGAAACAGTGACCAGAAAAACGTACAAAAGGGGAGATGGGAGATGCCAGGCTGCCCGCCATGATTCGGTGCTCTGGGCGGGCGACTCCGTGCGATGTAGGGGCTCAGCAAGGGCAGCCGGGCCTCAGCCGGCCTCTCCCTGCCTGCACTCACTTGGAGTCGGTGCCCACCTCACATCGCTCTTGGAGCTTTTCATTCCGGATCCTTCTCAGACCACTGAATGCTGGCTCTGGAGCTCTGGCACCCAGCTCTGGCACCGGGCCGTCCTTGGATATGCGGACTCTGACAGCTGTGGGCCCTCAGCCATTGGCCTGGCCCGAGGCAGGGGGCAGGCAGTAGGTTGGGGGGTCCGAGTACCTCCGCTTGGTCCCGGGTGGCCGGTCGTCCTTGTCCAGGGGCTCCTGAGGGCCCTGAGTGGGCAGGTGGGTGCCGGGTGTGATATACACAGAGTGTACCTGGTCTGGGCGGCGAGCAGGTGGCTCTCGGCGCCTCACCGGGGTGGCAGCTTCCTGGGCACCTGGCGCCCGGCCAGGGAGATAGGAGGGCAGGCCGGGCGGGAGCTTGATGTTGGCCGTGGGCATGATGGGGGTCCGCCGGGGGGTCTTCACTCTAACCGTCATGAAGGACGACGGCCTTCGTCGAGGAGGGGCGGCCGCCTCGGGGAGGGGGCTCGGGGTGGGTGCGCTGGGGCAGGGGAGAGCAGGCGCGAGGGGCCCTTTTGAGAGACAGATGGCAGGGTTACTGCAGCTTCAGGGCCGGCAGATGGACCCTCGCCCGGGGGCCTGCTGGGTGTGGACATGGGAAGGAAAAAAGCAGACGCTACCTTAATACTGACCTTCCGAGGCCCCCCGCCCAGCCCGCTCTTCCAACAGGCTCTCGGTGCTAGCTGATGTCTCTGAGTCCAGGTTCTCCTCATCGGAGCCTCGAGGGTCCAGCTCTGGCAGCCGGTACGTGATGTCCTCCCTGGGGATGAGAGGGTCACAGTGTCCAAGGCTGTTCCATGGTGGAAGACCGCCCCACGGAAAAGTGCCAGGCCAGTAGGGGACAGAGTAGGTCATCCTGGTCCTGGAGGGGACTCCCTGCCCCCAGCACCCCAAACCCAACCCCAAAAGCACACCTGGCCCAAAATGCCCCTGACTCAGTGAAGCTCATGTGAGGAAGGTGTCAGGCTGCTGAGGGAAGCCAGCCATCTGGCCTAGTTAGTACTCAGCTAGTGAGGGGCTCCTGCCTCAGGACCTTTGCACATGTTGTTCCCTCTGCCTGGAGTGCCCTACCCTACTCCTAAGACTAGGATGCCCAGGGGGCCTGGATTACACCTGTTCTCCTGGCATAATTTTTAAACAGCATCTCCCTTCATACTTCCATCTTGAACGGACAACAAACTGGTGGATCGCCCTAGCTAAGGCCAACTTTAAGACAAAGTTCAGGCATCACCCCTCTGTTTCCCTTCTCTCCCTATGGGCCACCGTGATTCCCTGTGGTCAAGCAGGGGGTTTAACGAGCTTAGGCTGTGTTTTAGGACAGCAGCACCCTGTGAGGTGGGCACTGGACCACGGGACTGAGCCTAGCCCATCAGCTTCCTAACAGCCAGATCCCCTATAGTGGGGGGGGGCCAGTGGATGGGGGCTGGACAGGGCGGCCGAGTGTGGCAAGGGTTCGGAGAGACACTTGCTTCTCCTCCTTGATGGACTGGATCCGCTCAATTAGGATCTCTTTCTCGCGATCCTCTTCACCGCCGGCCACTTCCTCCTCTGGCAGCACCCCCAGCTCCTCCAGGCCACCGCTGCTGCTCATCCGGGCCTTGGGATTCTTGATCTGCAAAGAGAAGCGGCAGGTCTGGCCAGCCCCTCTGGGTGGGTGGGGGTCAGTGCTTGTGGATGGAGAGAGGGTGGAGCGAGCAGCTCCGGGGGAGGTTAGTTCTGACATGGATGGCTAGGCTTAGAGAGGCTTCTCCGGGGATCATGCAGGGACCGAGTGGCCGGCACGTGGCTCATTAGTCATCTTCAGCACAGGCAATCAGCAGGCAATGGGTTTCCCCCAGCATGCACTTCCAGAAGGTTAGGACACGCTCGCTCTATCCTACGAGGACCCTAGGGGTTGAAAGGAACCCCAGCATGCACCGCACTGGGAGACATGCGAGGAGGACCCACCATACGTGTACATACCAGGACCCCCTCATAAGGAGACGAAAACCCCAGTTTGAGAGGCCAGGGCTGGGGAAGAGATGAAGAGTGGGTGACCACACAGGGCCATGACCAGGGCACAGGCACTAGTCATGGGCATAAGGCCACGTCTGACTGTCGGGACAAGGACGGGACCCTCCCACAGGAGCCTGGGACTGGCCTCTTATCCCTCTACCCCCCACTGTGAGGCCACTTCTGCTGTGGCAACGTTTCCCTGTTGGGGGGGGGCCCAGGGCAGCCAGGGACATGGCTGGAGGATGACCAGGACCACCACCAAGTAGGTGACAGGACCCCCACTGCTGAGAGTGGCAGCTGGCCTTGAGGCTGAGCTAGGATGGTGGTCTTTTGGCCGAGGTGAGGAATCAGCCCCTAAACATGCTGCCACGAGACCTCAGGTCAGGCTGTCGGTGGCCCAGGGAGTGCTGGGAGAGTGTGCTGGACGGATAAGTGAGACCCCGCCCAATGTCCAAACCCCGCCCACCGGCCCCCACTCCCACAAGGCCCCGCCCCCACCGAAGCCCCGCCCTGCGTTGCTCACAGCGTTTTGTCGCAGGAGAGAGAGCCTCCGGAAGGCGATGCTCTCGGCGGCCTCCAGCTGGGTGATCTCCTCCATCTTCACTTTGTACTTCCTCATCTGTTCTTTGATCAGCATCTCCACGCACCTGTGGAGAAGGCGACTCAGCTACCGCCTCTGGGGGTATGGTCAACATGGGGGCCTGCATCTAGGGAGATGCTGGCCCGAGACTGGGGCATGGTGGCTGAGACAGAGACCCAGAGACCAGGCAGGGCCACGGACATGGCTGTGGCTCCCATCGTGGCCCCAGTTCACTCACTGTGTGACCTCGTGTAGCTCACCCCACCTCTCTGAGCCTGAATCCTTGTCTTAATAAGCCTCCTCATCTGAAGGAGGAAGTACAGTACCATGGAGGTTGGGTGATTTGTCCCAGGGGCTGCAGGCAGCTGCCCCAAGGGCTCTAGAACTGCGCTGTGACCCAAGGCACATCTGCTCAGTGGTCAGGGCCAGCCTCAGTGGTCAGTACCGAGGCAGGGAGGGTGTGGTGGGACCGGACAGACTCAGCCTGGATGGAGAAGCAGTCATGACTCAGGTTTCCCATTGTCATGACCACATAAGAAAAAAAAAAACGCAAGGAACATGCTGGAAGCAAATCCGTCAACAGCATACCGCTGCCCAGGTAGTGTCAGGGCCACACTGGACTCTCCTCCACTCTGCCTACCAGCAGCTGTTCATTGATCTCTTGAGTGTGGCCCGGGGTGTGGGGTGTGCACTGTCAGGCGTAGCCCTCGGGCCTTCCTGTGTTTTGCCTCCTGAAACCACCTTGGGTGACAGGTTCTTCTTATTTTTTTTAAATTTATTTATTTTATTTATTATTTATTTTTGGCTGCGTTGGGTCTTCATTGCTGCGCGCGGGCTTTCTCTAGTTGCGGCGAGCAGGGGCTACTCTTTGTTGCGGTGTGTGGGCTTCAGTAGTCGTGGCTTGCGGGCTCCAGAGTGCAGGCTCAGTAGTTGTGTCGCACAGGCCTAGCTGCTCCGCGGCATGTGGGATCTTCCCGGACCAGGGCTCGAACCTGTGTCCCCTGCATTGGCAGGCGGATTCTTAACCACTGCGCCACCAGGGAAGTCCCCAGGTTATTTTTACAACTCGAAGTCTAAACAATGTCCTTTTAGTGATGGATGTCTGCTGACCTCCTTCTGAGTTTTTTTTTTCCTCTTAATTAATTTTTATATTTTGGCTGTGCTGCGAGGCATGTGGGATCTTCATTTCCCAACCAGGGATCGAACCCGTGCCCCCTGCAGTGGACGCATGGAGTCTTAACCACTGGACCACCAGGGAAGTCCCTTTCTGAGTTCTTTTGAGGCACTTGCTTTTTTTCGTGTGTGTGTTTTTTAAAAAAATATTTATTTATTTATTTGGCTGTGTCGGGTCTCAGTTGTGGCACGTGGGATCTTAGTTGTGGCATGCATGTGGGATCTAGTTCCTGGACCAGGGATCGAACCTGGGCCCCCTGCATTGGGAGCACTGAGTCCTAACCGCTGGACCACCAGGGAAGTCCCTTGAGGCGCTTTCTGAGAACATTTTTTTTTTTTTTGAAGCACTTTCTGAGAACTTTCGAAGATCGTTTGCGGGGAAGAAGGAACCTCGAGAAAACCGCTTCTGTTTGCTGCAGGCTCTCACTGCTCCCAGAGGCTGGGAACGTGGGGCTTCACCATCTGCCCCTCACCCTGGACAGAGGATGAGGGGTTTCTCCCCTTTTTTGGTTTTTCACCCTCAAGAGAACTCAGAAGGGATGCTCTTGCTGCTTGAGGAGATGCTGCCAGGTCTCCACCCGGGTCTGGGCACGTGTGAGCCCTACGATGCCACCATGAGGCCAGGCTGCTTCTTGTCCCTCGTCTGTCAGGAGAGCCCTGCTCGCCGCTCACAGCAGCCAGCACACACGCAGACTTTGTTAGAAGTTCGGTTTTAGTACAAAAGTCACGTGTGTTCGTTAGCAAAGAAAGAAGGGTGGAGAGACCAAACGAAGTTTACCCAGGACCCCAGTGCTCAGGACACCTCCCGGGGCCATTGTGATCGGGCTGTGTTCTTCTAGACTTTCCTCTGCAGGCACATTTACACACTACTGAGGCCAGGCCAGTCCTAGGATTCTGGAGAGGGCTCTCGTCTTTAGGTTGTGGGATCCCTGGCTCGGCTGCCCTGAGCGCATGTTGGGGGGTGGGGGCCAGCCGGTCCTGGTACTCACGTGGTGATTTTGAGGACATCCTTCATGCTGGTCAGCGGGTCCGAGTTGTCGGGGCAGCGCAGGAGGCAGGGCGCAAAGATGATGGCCAGTGCGCTGGGTGACATTCGGTTCACGTCCTCAAGCAGGGCTACCCTGTGCAGCAAGCGGCAGTTAGGGGGTGGCCACAGGGAGCCCCAAGCCCAGAGTCCAGATCCCGGGAAGGTGCTGGGAAGATGCTGCCGCAGCCGGCAGGTGAGAAACGCTCGCCCCTGCAGGGTGGAGAGGCGCCACAAAGAAGCCGGGGGCCCCCCTCCTGGACCCCCCAGTGTGGGCTCGCATCCTGGTGTGGAGGCACCAGAGAACGCCAGCCCGGGGAACGCCGTGGCGCGGCTCTTGCTGGGACCCCACCCCCCAGAGGGCGGGGCCACAGGAGGGCAGGCACTTGCTTGACCAGGTGGAAGACAAGCCTCTCCAAGGAGTTGTGGTTGGCTTCTGGCAGGTGCTCCAGGACGGCGTAGATGGCGGCCAGCTGCTCCTGCTTCTCTGGCAGCTCTAGGAGGGTCCCGGGGCTCAGCTCCCTGCGGCCCTCACCCGACAGGCCCCAGGGCGCCGGGGAGCCTCGCACTGTCTGGGGCCCGGTTTCTCAGCTGGGGGCAACGGGGTCCCTCCTCCCTGACCGGCCACAGCACATGCTCGAGGCTCTGTCCCCCGACCTCGACCACCTGCCGGCTCTCGCCACGGTGGGACTCACCGACGGCGCGGAGGAAGTCGCCATACTGGGCGAAGGTCATGAGGGGCTCGGGCAGCTCCCGCAGCCACTGCTTGAGCACCCCGGTGATGGCGTGGATGGGAAAGTTCTCCAGTTTGACCGCCGTGGGGTCTGCGGGGAGGGCGCGGTGGCCGGTGAGCTCGGGGAAGGCAGGAGGGCTGAGCCTGGAGCCCCACGCGGCGCCCTCCTGCCCTTGACACCTACCCGTCCGCAGCACCCACCTGTCTGCAGCGCCTGCCGGAGCTCCCTCGTGCGGTTGGCGGCACCCGACTTGCGGTAGAGGCCCTCGGTGTACAAGCCGTGCATCTCCACGTGTTCCAGAAGCTTCTCCAGCACGATGGGCACTGAGACCTTGTCGCTGGTCAGGCTGTCCACGCACACGCCAAAGTGGCCCGGCTCAGTGCCTGGCTCGATCTGCGACGACGGGGATGGGGGTGAGGGTCGGGCCTGGGCTGGTTGTCCTCCCTGTCACCCCCCGCCAGCCGGCTTCCTCTGTGGCCGCTGTCCCCCCCTTGCTCCTCGTCCTCTCTTGCACGGCTGCCAGAGGCGCCGGGCTGTGGAAGTCCCCGGATGGCTGCTGGCAGGGGGTCCCTGTGTGAAGTGCCACAGTCCCCTCCGCCCAGCTGATCCTGGCTTGTGCCAGCCCGTAGGACCCCGCCTCCCTCGTGCAGGGTAGGGGTTTCCTTCCACCTGGAGGAGGGAAGAGCAGGACCAAGGCCTGGGGGTGCACACACAAGCCTGGGCCCAGCTTTGGGGGGCCCTCTGGGGGCTCTGACAGGACCGGGGTGCGCTCTGCTTCGGGGCCAGCCCCTCCCACCAGCTCCGTGCTCCCACCTGACACCCAGCCTTGGCCTGGCACCTCGCACACCCTCTCCTCCACATCTCTCAGAACGGCCTCCCCCAGGTGTTCTGGAAAGTTCCCGGCCCCAGCGGGCTCACCTTCTTCCCACTTGTGTAAGAGCAGTAGGTCTGAATCTTGTGCACACACTTCTTGTGGCAGGTCATCTTGCACACTAGGAGGTCATGGTGGGGGAGGGGGAGAGGGTAGTCACTGACAGCGCATCGGGGACCCACGGGTCCCGTGGCCGCCTGTCCCCGTGTCTCAGGACAGTGACAACTGCCTGGGTATTTATGATGGACACGGAGTGGTGGGCTGCTCCTCACAGGGGCCAAGGGGAGAGGTTACCCTGGCTCGAAAAGAAAGCCAACCTGACTGGTCCTGGCAGGAAAACAGCAGTGCGAGAGGCCTGCCTGACCCAGCCTGGGCCCCGGGGGCTGACTGGCTTCCCACCCGGCCTTGGCCACCTCCTGGCTGCCTGACTATGGGCCAGCTGGGTCACCCTGGGCTGCACCTGTCTCTCAGGGTCCCTGTGGGGACTGACTGGCCTCGCCTGGCACATGGGGGAGGGGCCGGCACTTCAGGCAGCGAGAGCAGTATGAACAAAGACCCGGAGATAGGGCCCAGGGTGACTCGCCCAGGTAGGCGTGCAGAGGGGAGGCTGCGGAGTTGGGGGGGGGGCCTGGGGTCAGTTGAGGACCGGCCTCTGCCCCAGCGTGACAGCGGGGGGTTTGAGTGGGTGAGGTGCGGCCTTACTGCCCCTGTGGTGAGGGCAGTGCTCTGGGAGGATCGGCCCTGTAGCTGGGGTGAAGGCCTGGGTGCACCGTGAGGGGTTGGGGACATGGTGGGGGGTCAGGGGTTGTGCGGTGGGAGTCGGGGGGCCTGGGGGGGTCAGGGGCGCGGTGGGCGATCGGTGGGCGAGGGGCACTCACCGCTGCAGAGCAGGGCCTTGTCCATGAGCCAGATGTAGGAGAGGCACTGCTCGCACGACTGGGGGATGCTCACTTGGTAGCTGGCGAACACGTGCCCGTTGTGCTGCTGGACCTGGAGCAGTGGGGGCGGGGGGCCGAGTGGGAAGGTGGACCCCCAACGGGGTCGCCACGGGGCCGCACAGCGGGGACGCTGCCTGCGGCGTCTCAGGACCGGGATCCCTTAAGGCCGGGTAGGAAAACACACGCCCGCCCGCGTGCACATGCGCACACACAGACACGCGCACACCCGTGCGCGTGCACGCGAGAACACACATACTCACAGCACGCTCCTGCTTCCGCTTCTTCTTCTGAGCTTTGCTCTGCTGTGAGGGAGCACAAAGGCCAGCTCTGTGTGGGGTCCCCTGGGGACACCCCGACCCCAGCGACGTCCTGGCGCCGGGACCCTCCCTCGCCCGGAGCGGTGGCACCCACCTTGGGAGGCTCGAAGTCGTTCTTGGTGTGCCCGCGGGTGAACTCGTCCAGCAGCGACTGGAAGAGATTGAGGACCAGGTTGGTGTCCTTCTCGCCGCGCTCGGCCGCCAGGTTGCTCACGACGATCTGGTAGTTCTCCATCAGGTCCTTGTAGCCAACGTGGATCTTCCCGTTCTGCGGCAATGCAGGGTGTGACCCTCTGTGAGACAGACGGACGGGGGTGCCCGGGGGAGGGCATGGGGTCTGCCGCGGGGGCCCTCCCTGGGGCTGGGGGCTCCACGTACAGGGACGGAATACATGGTCTTGAGGTTGCTTCGGAACTTCTCGGTGGCTTCGATGAATAAGCTCTCGATGGGAGTCTTCTGGGAACGCAGGTCATTTATCTGGAGAGGAAGGGAGAGATGTGCTGACCCCACGTTTCCTCAGGCCGGGCATCTGGGCGGCCATAGCTCTGCCCTGTCCCAAGTCCTTCCCTGGCTCCCCTGGGCTTGCAGGGAAACATCCCGGCCCTCTTGGCAGCCCTGATGTCTCGGGGATCACTCACTGTGGGGGCTGAGCAGCACCCCTGGCCTCCCCCACCAGATGCCGGTAGCTCATGGGGACCAAAAACATCTGCCGATGTTGCCATGTGTCCCCTGGGGGCAGACTCACCCCTGGTTGCGAAACACTGGTTTAACTGGGGCCCTTCCTGCCGCCCCACCCCGGCGCTCGATGCCCGGCTGTGCTCCAGGACGGGGGCTGCCTCAAATGGCCCGGTCATTTCACCATGCCTCCACCCCTCAACTGTCCCTGTCAGCCCGCTGTCTCCCTCTGAAGCTCTCAAACACCACACTGTTTGCTGTGGGATTGCCTGCAGCTGGGGCCATGAATACCCTGAGTGCAGGCTGTGATTTCTTCACCTCTGTCTCACACGCTAAGTGCTCAATCATTGCCTGGAACTGCATGCATTTTGTAAAAGTGGGTTCTAAATAAAATAATTTGTTCGCGCTCAGCTGCAGCTGAGCGGCAGGACAAAGAAAGGTTACATGACCTAGGAGCAGCCTGGCAGGACTCGGGTGTGTCAGGTGCCTTGCTTGCAAGATTATTCTGGATGCTAGTGCTTCCCTTTTCTCACATGTGTGAGAAAGTGGGCCACCGTCCCCAAGGGGCGCTCTGAGACAGCAAACCAAGTGTCTTTAAACAGCGGATCTCAAACTTCCTGGGCAGGAACTGCAGGACAGAGTGCCTCTGCTGGGCGCCCAACCCATGTGTGCACATGCACGTGTGCTCTAGATGATTCTGGCAGGGGCGGGGGTCCCAGAATCAGATGATTCAGGTGTGACTCGCTTCCACATATTCTGTGCAGCCCCCCATAGTAAGACACACATTTTGTAGCAAAATGTAAGCATCCCCACCAAGCAGGATGAATGTAGGCTATAAGCGATCTCTCGGGAACCCCTGCCAGGTTTTACAGAAAAGCAGCTGATGCCAAACTTAGGAACAAGCGTGTGGTTTCCAGAACTTTCTGTGTGTTGGAACCGTGGACCTGGACTTTCCAGTCCCGACTGATAAAGGCTTTGGTGTGACGGTTTGCAAAACTGCCAGGTGGAGACGGCCTTCTGGGGAGGCCCAGGGCCCTGGCTGGCCCACCTTGTTGAGCAGGAACTCATCCAGGTACTTGAGCTCGTTGGCGTTGGTGATCTTGCGGAACACTGACTCTCGCCACTTCTCCGACACCGTGATTTTGCCAATCTTGAGGTTTCGGTTCTTCTTCCCTTTGCCTCCTGGCTCCTTGGCGTGCTTCTCGCCGGTGGTGTGGCGGTGCTGGTGGCTGGAGGGGGCTGGGGAGGGGGATGGGAGGCAGGAGAGGCTGGTAAGGGCAGTGGGTTCCTGGGGAGGACTGAGGTTGGCCTCTGGGGCATGGTCATGAGTGCAGAGAACCAGGGCCCTGTGCTGTCGCATACTGAGGTCCGCGGCCAGAGAGCGCCTCTGGGGATGGGGACCAGTCCCAAAGCCCCGCAACCAGGGCTTGGCCCACAGCTGACTCAAGGCCCCATCTGGGGACGGTCCTCAGGGGCCCCAGTGGCTCTGCTGTCCGTCCCTGAGGCTGCGGGAGACCAACCTTCTAGATTCTTCTTCATGGCGGCGGCTTCCAGTACGACTTGCCCGGGTACTGTGTTCTCTGTCTCCTCTGTGCCCTCCAGGTTGTATTTCTTATCCTTGTTCTTATGCAGGAAAAGTCTCTTAAACGTGGATCTGTAGGACAAAGTAAGGGATTCCGCTTAAGCCTCAGGAAATGAAGGCAGATGTGAGGCCAAAGCAAGGGTCCACTTACTGTAATGAGAAATAGCCCTTTTGTTGGTTATCATTGGAAGGGGATGCCACTAAAAATACGGTTGATCTGTGTGAACTGACAGGGGAGTCGGGCAAAAGAGCGAGATGCTGAGCAGATGTCACAGCGTGACCCCATTTTCATATTAAAAAAAAATTACCCCCATCCCCTCCCCCAAGATTATTTTATAGGCACAAGGTTAGGGGAAAAAAACCTTAAAGAATAAATACCAAATCATGTACTATGGATACTGGGTACGTGATGGGGTGAATGGTGGCTCCACCCAAAAGATATGTCCATGTGCTAACCCTCGGGGCCTATAAGCATGATCTTATCTGGGAAAATGGTCTTTGCAGATGTGACTAAATGCCATGGACTGAATATTTGTGTCCCCCCATATCTGTATGCTGAAGCCTAACTCTCAGTGTGATGGTTATCAGGAGGTGGGGCCTTTGGGAGCTGATTAGGTCACGAGGGTGGAGCCATCATGAATGGGATTAATGCCCTTATAAGAGACACCAGAGAGCTCCCTCACCACTTCCGCCATGTGAGGACACAGCAAGAAGGTGTCTATGAACCAGATACCAAATCTGCTGGCACCTTGATCTTGGACTTCCAGGCTCCAGGTCAGTCTGTGGTGTTTTGTTACAGCAGCCCGAATGGACTAAGACAGTAAATGAAGGATCTCAAGATTCTGAGTCATCCTGGATTACCCAGATGCGCTCTAAAGCCAATGACAAGTGTCTTTATAAGAGACAGAAAAAGAGAAGACACAGGGGAGAGATGAATGTCATGTGAAGACAGAGGCTGAGATTGGAGGGGGGGTGATGCAGCCACAAGCCAACGAATGCCTGGAGCCCCCAGAAGCTGGAAGAGGCAAGGAAGGATCCTCCCCGAGATCCTTTGGAGGGAGACACGGCCCTGCCCACACCTTGATTTCACACTTCTGGCCTCCAGAACCACGAGAGAGTAAACTCCTATTGTTTGAAGACACCCTGTTTGTGGTACTTTGTTTTGGTGGTGGGGTCTCCTGAAAGCAGGGGGCTCTCTCCTTCCACTGCAGCCCGTTCCTCACTGTCCTCAGGGTCCCGTCCTGAGTTTGGGTCAAAGCTCCCCTGACCCAGGGCCCAACCCCTCTGCTCTGTGAACCGCCTAGAGCACTGTGGCAGAGGCTTTCTGGGGACAGAGCCTTGGCCCAGTTTTTGCTATCTAAGGACCAAGGAGGGGTTCCCGGATGTGGGGACGGAGGAGCTGGGAGCTGGTTCTCATTCCATAAACAGCCAAATGGACACTGTCTGTCTGTGGCCTCAGAGGAGGTGACCCACAGTGGCTCTAGGTTTCAATGGGAATCATTTCACCCCAATGTGGCCACAACTCAAGCTCCGCATGGGTTTCTCCTCACGGAACTGCTAAGCGAACGTCTCCCCAAAAGAGCTTCATATAAGGTGCAATCGGCTTATGGGAATTTCCTGGTGGTTCAGTGGTTAGGACTCTGTGCTTTCACTGCCAGGGCCCAGGTTCAATCCTGGTCAGGGAACTAAGACCCTTCAAGCCATGTGGCCAAAAAAAAAAAAAAAAAAAAGTGAGAAAAGTGTGATCAGCTTAGGAGATCAGACTGCTCTGGGACTGGAGGACCTGGACACCCTGGGTGTCCTCTGGCGGCCTGAGCCCACCCCCAAAACCCCACACTTACTTAGAATCGACGGAGCCTGGGGACAGCCCAGCATCTGTCCCCAAGGATGTGTCACCCGACTTCTTCTTCTGGATGGCCAGCTTCTTCGTGCTGGGCTCCCCGTCCATGGTTTCTGCAGAAGGCTGTAGGGGAGGGGGGCTGGGTAAGCAAAGGCAGGCGGCCTCTCCGGAGGGAAGTTGGGGGTGCCGGTGCTGCCATGCATTCTATCCACCATTCCCTTCTGGTGGCGCTTGGACCCTCAGGGGTGAGAGCTGCTGCCTAAAGCTTTACCTGAGTCTTGGTCTGGGACGGGGACGAGAGGAGCTTGGAGACGTCGCTCGTGGATAAGGAAATGCGCCTCTCCCTGTGAGATCACAGAAATGTGGCTTTTACTGACAAGGGTGAGTAGGAGACATCTGGGGTTGTCATGACTGAGAGGGAGAGGGTAGTGCTACTGGCATCTGGTGGGCGAAAACCAGGGATGCTGTTCTGCCCTCCACGGTGCCCAGGACGGCCCCCACCACAGAGATCGAGACGGCCCCAGGGGTCCACTGTGCCAAGGCCGAGAAAGCCTGTCCTAGCAAAAGGCCTGCATCTTCCTGCATCTCTGTATTCCTTTGGACAGGCAGCCCTCTGGGACAAGGGGCTGGTGATTTGGAGTCACCGATATTTAGCCAACTGGGGTCCAAGTGTGTCGAGAGCTGCTCTTTCAGTCTCTGGGTGCGTGTAATCACTCCCACTGTTGATGAGGGAACTGAGGTCCAGGCAGGCTGGGGAGGGGGGTGGACCTCAACCCAAGGGGCCACCTTCCACAAGGCTGGAGGCTTTCTGTGTGAACTGGGCCCCTTTGGACAGGGGCTTCAGGGTCCCCGGAAGGTGCCTCGTCTTCCCCGAGCCTTTCCCCGCCCCCTGGGCCCTTCTTCCTTGGGGCTCCCACCCACCTGGTGTCAGCTCTCAGGCACAGAGCCTCACACGTTTCTGGGACGCATGGTGCTGCCCTGGTCCTGCTCCAGGCTTTGGCTATGTATCCCCCGACCCTGCCCGCCCACCCCGGCCCTTGGAGAAAGGAGGGTACAGGGCTTACTCTGTGGGCGTGAGGGCAACCCCCTCGGCCCGGTGCCGCTCGCTGAGGTCCAGGGACTGGCTCAGCATGGTGCTGGGGCCAGCTGTCATCAGCTTCTTGCCCCGCCACAGCTCCACGGCGCTGGCCAGCCGCTCGGCGTCCGGGTCCCTGTACCGCTGAATCTGGGTGGAGCCTCCTGGGCTCTCGGGCCTGTCCTGGGCCCTCGGGCTAACCCCAGGCTTGCCCTTGTCCTTGGGAGTCTCCGGGGTGGCACCGGGGGCCGGCACGCCGACGCTGCTGTCCAGGGCCAGGCTGGTGGGTCGTTCCACGTGGCCGGGCCTGGGGCTCCCGCCCTGGGCTTCAGCGGAGACCGGGCTGCACAGCACGGGCTGCGGGAGCTCCTCGGGCTGCTTTTCAGGAGGAGCCATCCCTGTGTCCGTCCTTGCGTCCCGAGGGCTTTCATCTTCTCTGTCCTCCTTTCTGTCTTCTGGGAGGTTCTCTTCTGGCTCTGGGACGGCCCTTCTGTAAGGTTCTCTGAGGGCGTGCTCTTCTTTACAGGACTGGATGTGCTTGTTCTGGAGTTTCACGTGCTCCAGCCCCCTTTGCCGGCGCGACTCGCGCTTCTCCCGGCTGCTGGGCACTTTCTCGTGACTTTCGGCTGCGTTTTTCTGGGCTGGGGGCGCCTTCTCCGGTTGGGAGCTCTCCACGGGGGACCCGTCACTGGGCCACACCTCGGGCTCCAGCTCCAAATGCTCGCCGTCCTTGCATGGTTCTGGGCCCTGCGTGGGTTCCTGCCCAGCTGCCCAGCCCGGCCCGGCCTCTGCGGTTTCCTCTCGGGCGGCTCGCTGGGCTTCCCTCTCCTTCTCCGCCGCCTTGTGCTTCTCTGCCACCATCTGGCTGAAGCTGGTGGGGGGAAAGTGAAGGGGGTGGTTTCAGGAACAAATCCACCCAGGGCGTTGGGGACCCCTTTTCTACCTGCAGGTGCACGGGTGGGGGGCCAGGTGGCATGTGGCGAGACCCTGGCCCTCAGAGATGCTTCTGGAAAGGCAGAGCCTCCTCAGCCAGGGAAGGGGGAGACACGGAGTGGCCTCTTGTTTTCATGGCCACGTCTGCCTGGCTGGTTCAGGGGGACTTTTATTAGGTCTGTTGTGGGAGGGATCTGAATTCCTCTGGGGTCCCTGGCCTGGTCGATTCCCAGGCTTCGTGTGTGAGCGGGGGTGAGGGGATCCCCCGATGGCTGGTCCTGGTGGCCCGAACCCTCCAGCTCTGAATCCAGGTGCTCTGCCAACCTGCCTGGGGTGGGCAGGTGCAGTGGTGGTGCGGGGGTCCCTGGCAGAGACTGAGTACCGCCAATGGTGACCTGGGGTTTTGCCAGTAGGTGCCACCTACCAGCCCTGGAGCGTCTCTCTAGGGTCCTGTGTGCCCAGACGGCTAGATGCCTGCCAGCCCCTCCTCAGCCTCCCTGTGTTCAGACAGCTCCACTGGCCAGACGGTGTCTCAGGCAACCCTCGGGTGAGTGGCATGTTCTGGGGGGGGCGGGGGGCTTGGTCCCATTCCGCTCACCTCCTGCGCTGCAGGTGCCCCCGGCAGAGGCTCTGCAGGCGGATGATGCTCTGTCTCTGCAGTTGGTAGGCTGCCCGCTGCCGGCAGCCCCTCCACGCGGCCTGGAGGGACACTGCTGCCTGCGTCCTCTCCAGTGCCCGGCGGACGCGGTAGGACCGCCAGCAGGCCTGAGAGTGGAGGGGGCGTTCAGGGGCTGGGAGGGCGAGACCCCGGCCACCCCGGCCCCCGGCCCCACGGGCCCCCTCAGGACCTGGATGGTGACGGCCGCCCGCCTCATCTGTAGGAAGTGCCTGCGCTCCAGCACCATCCGGAACCAGCTCTGCAGGAGCAGGATCTTGCGCACGACCTCCCGGTGCAGTGTCTCCTGCAGGGCCTGCCGCTCCGTCTCCTTCAGGAAAACCTAGCAGGGAGTGGGCACAGGAGGGGTCAACATGGCCTCCAGAACCCCTGTACCCGGCAGGTCTGCTCGGCCCACCCCGGGAGTGCGTGAGACCAAGCTGGTGTGCTGACTGACCTGACCAAGGGGAGTTTTTTTTTTTTTTTTTAAATTGAGATAGAATTCCCGGAACATAAAATTAACCATTTAAAGTGAACAATTCAGTGGCATTTAGTACATTCACAATATTGTGCAGCCATCACCTCTATCTAGCTCTGAAACATTTCCATCACCCCAAAGGGAAACTCCGTGCCCATTAGCAGTCATTTCCTAATCCCCCTCCCCTAGCCCCTGGCAACCACTAATCTGCTTTCTGTCTCTATGGATTTACATGTTCTGGACATTTCATATTAATGAGATCACACAATCTGCGGCCTTTTGTGTCTGACTTCTTTCACTCAGCATGATGTTTTCAAGGTTCATCCACGTAAGCGTGTATCAGGGCTGAATAATACTCCACTAAGGGAATGGCCCACGTTTTGTTTCTCTATCATCTGTTGATGGATACATGAATTATTTCTACCTTTTGGCAAGTGACTAGTGCCGCTATGAACATACATGTACAAGGATTTGTTTGCACATCTATTTTCAGTTCTTTTGGGTTGATACCTAGGAGCGGAATTGCCGGGCCACATGGTAACTCTATAGGATTAACTCGTTGGGGCGCTGTGAGGGGACTTGTCACATCTGGTAGAGCCCTGTTGGGGAGCTGCCAGACATTACAAAGTTCCTGAACATCCTGTTCTATGGTGTGATGGTCTGATGCCTGAGCCCCACACCTTAGGTCTGCCCCTCTGGCTTCCAGGAAGAAATAACGTGCTGGGCCCCAAGAAACGCACTTCCTCAGCAGAGCCCCTTATTTTTCAGTGAGTGGCTTGGGCCGTGGGAGGACTCTGTGTGTGGCAGAAGGTGGGGGACAGTTTGCAGCCACCCTGAGGGGTGCAAACACTGACCTTGGTCTTGCCGATCTGGTAGCTCCTCTTGTCTATGTCCATCTTCTCCAGCAGGGCAGAGATAACCTCCCTGCAGGGCTGGGCATTCTTGGGCAACAGTACCTGGAACTGCTCCGTGAAATCCTGGGTGGTTTTGGCCGAGAAAGGAGAATCTGCGTGAGTGTTTCTGCCACCCGACAAGAAGACGGGGCTCCAGCAATTCCCTGGTCAAGCCGAGTTTCCGAAGGCAAAACTTGGTTTGATGTCAACAGTACTGACAAAGCTAAAATCTTGGACTTTCTGAAACAGTCTAAAGCTTAAGGAAGACTGTCGCAGACATAGAGCACCGATCTTTCAGTCAGTCGGCCAGTGACCATTGAGGACCTGCTGGGTGCTGGCGTTGCTGGGGGGCAGCCAGGATATGGAGCTGCTCTTGGGGGGCCCACAGTCTGGCTCATTATAAGGCTGAATCGTAGCTGGAGGCATGTCCCCCCACTGCCCCAGTTTTTCTGGCCACATTGCACAGCATGCAGGATCTTAGTTCCCCAACCAGGGATAGAACCCTTGCCCTCTGCAGTGGAAGCACGGCATCCTAACCACTGCACCACCAGGGAAGTCCCAAGATATGCCCTTTTTAAGTAAACAATTACGCCCAATTTTTAAGAGCCAAGCCATTAATGAGACACACAGCATTTTCTCCCTTTTCGGTAATTTGCCTTTCCTATTTATGCAGGATCAGAAAGACGATATTCCCACTCTGTGGATGAAAAAGGGAGGCATGCCACAATGAAGCCATGTCCCTGAGGCCATACGGGTAAAACCTGAACGGGGACCAGGTGCTGCCACCTCTGGTTTCAGGCCCAGTGCTCACTCGAGCGCCACATAGCTGCTGCCAGCTCCCAGCATGAGCCAGGGGTTCTCAACCTGGGCCATGTTGACCCCTGGGGACATTCAGTGATACATGGAGACATCTTGGGTTGTTAGAATTCAGGGGAATAGTGTTCCTGGCATCTTGCGGGTGGAGGCCAGGGATGCTGCTCAACACCCAATGGTGCACAGGGCGGCCCTCACCACAGAGAATCACCCAGCCCCAAGTGTCCATGGTGACGTGGTTGAGAAACTGCTGTAATTTGGTCTTCACCAATTTGAGGTTACTGGTGATCTTCTGTGTTTCTAGAAAGCCCAGGGAGTCATCTCTGAAGTCATCACCTCCTTGGGCCTCAGTTTCCATATTGGGAAAATAGGAACCAGGGCCCCCTTGCTGCTGGTTGACAGAATAAAAGAGCTGGGTATAAAAGTGTGTATTACAGGGCTTCCCTGGTGGCGCAGTGGTTGAGAATCTGCCTGCCAATGCAGGGGACACGGGTTCGAGCCCTGGTCTGGGAGGATCCCATATGCTGCGGAGCAACTAGGCCCGTGAGCCACAATTACTGAGCCTGCGCGTCTGGAGCCTGTGCTCCGCGACAAGAGAGGCCGCAATAGTGAGAGGCCCGTGCACCGCGATGAAGAGTGGCCCCCGCTTGCCACAACTAGAGAAAGCCCTCACACAGAAACGAAGACCCAACACAGCCCTAAATAAACAAACAAACAAACAAATAAATAAATAAGAAAGAAAGAAAGAAAGTGTGTATTACAGAAGATGCTCAATAAAGGGCTGAGCTGCACAGGGATCTGCCTGTGCAGTTCCCTCTTCCCCACTTGGTTTAACACACCTCTTGTGAGGAACTATGTCCCCCACCATGAGAAAGAATGATCTGGTACAAATGCCAACAGTGCCAGCGTGGAGAAACCTTAACGGAAAGTAACCTGCCAGGCCCATGCTCCATAGAAGCGCTCTTTCTGGAGGTGGCTAGTGTCCCAGGCAGCCACGCATGTGCACGAGAGCATCCTACCTGGAACGTGTACTTGGCGCTGTAGCCTGACCTCCGGATCCGCACGGTCTCCAGCATGCCTGTGTAGCGCAGCTGCTGCAGCACCAGCTCATCATCGAAACACAGCTCTTTCTGAAACAGGATCGAGCAATCAGGGCAGATGCCTGCAGGTGGCTGGGGACGGGATCCCTGGGAGGAGGTGTCTATTCCCACGTGACTGCCGTTCCTCGGGACTCCAGATACGGATGCAGTCAGGGCACACCCGTGGGCTGGGGCTGATCCGGGAATGTCCCCAACCTGGCAGCCGTGGGCACCTGGAGGATCTGTTTTTTTTTTTTTTCCTTGCTCCAGACATTTTTTTTGGAATAAAGACATGGGGCCACTCAGCAGTGATGCCTAAGGCATTCATCTCTTCTAGAAAACTTGGCCATCTGATCTGCTCTATTCCCTGCTGTCCGGGAGACAGATGCCACTTCTCACTGCCTCACTCAAGATAATTTGCTGCAAAGAGTTATTTCCTAAAGGCCCCTTCCCAAACCTGTTAAACTCATACCCTGTGCCACGTATCAGGGTGAGTAGTGGGGATTTGGCAGATAGAACACACTGCTGGGCCCCCTGTGGGAGGTGTCACAGGAGAGGGGACCCTGGGCTGAGTCCTGAGGGCCGAGTAGAGGACAGGCAGGGAGCATCTGGGTGAAGGCCTGAAGGAGGAAGGGGAAGCCTAGGGGTGGACATGGATGCAGGGAGACGCTTGCTGCTGGAGGGGTGGGGGTGAGGGGGAGGAGGGGCTGAAATGAGGCTGGATCAGTGAGCTTCCAGCCCAGAGCTCAGGGGCCTGGACTCCATGTTGGTGGGGGTTATTTTAAGTGGATGGAGGGGAGGGAATGGCATGAGGGGAGGGATGTCATGATTGGGTTGTGGGGGGGGCTTCTGGTATGTGGTGGGCTCTTGGAGACTAGGGATTCTACTCAATACACTAAAAAGCATAGCATAGCGCCCCCTACAGCGAAGAATGATCTGCATGCATGGCCCTTGTCCAAAGCAGGTGCTGATGGGAGTGTTTCCCGAGTTGCCCAAAGCTGAGGCAAAATCCAAATGGGTGGAGAAGACAGGCCTGATTCTGCTGCTGGTGGCAGGTAGGGAAGGGGTACAGAAATCTGTGAGACGCCACTGGGGGACCAGGAATGGGAAGGGAGGGGAGACAGGGTGAGTCCAGGTCCTCGCCTGGGGACGGAAAGCCGTGGCACCTGGCAGGGCCAAGCTGGGCTCTGGACGTTAGCAGAGCATCCCAGGAGCAGGGGAGAGGCAGGGAAACAGGAGGAGTGGAGACAGAGAGCGTGGGTGAACAGAGTGGCCAGGAGGCACTTGCTCGGAGATCGGTTTGTGCCTGGGAGGGAGCCCAGGTCCCAAATGGCCTCCAGCAAAGTCCCTGAGGGGATGGAGTGGCCAGTGGACCCCTGGGGAGAAGGAAGCCTGGCTGCAAGGGCTGAGCCCGCCACCGTGGGCCCCCACTGGTGCTCTGTCTTTCCAGAAAGTTCAGGATGAGCGGCAGGCTCTGTGCTCCTGTTGCCTGACTTCAGCCTCTCCCTTCCAGCACATTCTCTGCACAGATTGCCTTTGGGATATATCTGAAGAGCACCCCCGACCTGTCCCTCTTCAAACAAACTTTCTCTGGGGCCCCGCCATGTTCCAGACGACGTCTCTATTCTTGGCTCGTCACCAGGTTGCCCTTGCTGCCTCCTGCTGACCCCCCTCTACCCCCAGCCGGCTACAGCACACGTTTACAGTTCCAGAAACCTGTGTGGACACTTGATTCCTTGAGGACGCTCCTGACCAGCCCTCCCCCTCCCCCCCAACAGGAACACCCCCTGCCGAGCCACCAGACCTCGGCTTGGCTTTCACCTCCCCCGAGATGTGGGAGCCCCTCACCTTCTCGGCGTTGGAGCGGATGCAGCGGATGAAGAAGGGCTCTGCCTTCCCCAGCGCCTCCAGGAGCTTATTAAGGGACGTCTGGGGAGAGAGGGGGAAGGTGCTGAGCTGGGACCCCCAGGGGCACACTCCTCGGTGGAAGGGGAGCCAGGTCACCTGCCTGTATCGGCGGGGGGGGCATCTGTGCTGATGTGGGACATGGGAGGTTGCAGCGGGACGTTCTGACCAGAGGCTGTTCTACCCCGGGGAGCCCCCAAGGGAGCTGAGGGGTCCCCATGGCTGAGAGCCACCGTCTTCCCAGGGCCATCCAGCTCCTGTTTCTGCCTCAGGTGAAAAGTGGGGGGAAGGTGGTGGAACCAGATAGACTCTTTGTAGGGATTTAAAATACGGGTCAGCCTCAGAAGGGACCATGGATGCAGTGGTTTTAGTCTCTGGCCTGCTGTTTCCAAAAAGGATTTGTGGAAGTTCCTACATGAGGTAATTACAAAAAAAAAAAAAAAAAAAAAAAGGGCCAGCAGCCATTGGACCCCACTGAAAAAAAGAAAGAAAGTGTCCCTGAGCTTCCTGGCAACCAGGTAAAAAAAGGGAAACATGACCTAAGGACACAGTTCGGTGGTCACATCAACTCATGTGCTGATTCATGACTCTTTTAACTTGGTGGTTCTCAACCAGGGGTGATTCTGTTACCCCAGGGGAATTTGGCAAGATCCGGAGACTTTTTGGTTGTCATGACTGGACGACGCTACTGGCATCTGGTGGGTGGAGGCTAGAGACGCTGCTCAGCACCCCACAACTCACAGGACGGCCCCCACCACGGAGAATGACCCAACCCCAAATGTCGAGCTGTGACGAGGTCAGGAGCCCCCGGGATAACAGTAGGCTGCCTGTGTTGGGTTTGTTTTGACCCAGCCACGTGAGTGTCAGGCTGAGTTCAGCAGCGCCTCCTGCCCCCTTGGGCCACCTACCTGGAACTGGGCGCTGATGCTGGGCGGCTTCTTCTTCTTGTGCAGGTGCAGCAGGGACTTGGTGGTGCGGTCGTGCAGGGTCATACTGATGATGAGCTTCAGGGATTTGGAGTCCAGCAGGTTCTAGGATAGAAACACAGGGTCCGGCCTGCCCTCCCAAAGCCCCAGCGGGCACTGGGAGAGGCCTCTCGGACGTCCCCGGAGCCACAACAATGCCCCTCCCGGGTGGCAGCTCTGAGGCTCAGTCTTGGGGCTGTGCTGTCAGAGACAGGGTGGGGGCAGGTGGGCCTGGTGGGGGTGACAGGGGGACTGAGCCTGGGCTGTGTCCTGTGGATGGCGCTGCCTCCGGGCGGGCTGATTACAGCCTCTTGTGGCCCGAGTGCCCAGAAGCCAAGAGCTACGGAGTGCTGGCTTCCTTCCTCGCAGCTCAAGGAATGCCAAGCACCCCGTGTTTCCACGTGCGCTCATCCGGCCAGCCCTCCCTCATGGGCCAACCCTTACTGTCGCTGACGAGGGGGACTAGCGCTGTCCCACCTGTTGGCCAGACTGAGGGGTTGCTTTTACTCTCCGTCTGCACGCTGTACGTAGAGACTAGACAGAGCGTCTGGGTGCACTTGACCCAAGGCCGGCTGCTGGGGTCTTGGCTGCCAGTGGTGCACAGCTGCCCCCTTCCTGACAGGACCACCCTGGCTGAAGGGCCTCCTCTCCCTGGATGCCCACGAGGCGCTGCAGCCATCCCGCCCTCTGGAGGTGGCTCGCAGCTAAAGACCCCTGATGTGGGGATATGACAGAAGGGTCCCATCGCCTCTTGGCGAGCTAAGCTCTGTGGTAAACACTCCTGGGCCCCCCGGGGGATCAGGCTGAGCCCACCTCCTGGCTCAGTCCGGACCCTGCCCAGACTGCTTCCCCCCTCCCTCCCCCACCTCGGGTTTCTCTTGGGAGCTCCCCCTTATACACCACTTGTGCAAAGATCCCCATCACAGGCCCTGCCTCTAGGAAACCCAAACAAAGACACCTCTGTATCATTTCAACAGGAGACACTGTTTTCTAGAGGGGAAGGGGGAGATGATAGGAAAGGGAAGGAATCAAAGAAGCTTGAGATGTTAAAAGCCACCTCCCGCCCCCCGCCCCAGTTTTCCAGAAAAACTTGAGTCAGGCGCTCGCAAGGCGGTGTCAGACGGTGTCGCACGTGTTTACCTTTGGAATGATCTGCTTTTGTTTGATACCTTTACTTTTCCTGTCAAAATATTAAAAATGGTTTTGTGAACAGAAGGAACACGATGTCTGGATCTGGGTTAGTTCAGCAAGCCACACCTTGCGGGTTAGATGGAGTCAGAACAAAGAGAGGAAGAGTCCGGAGGCACAAGTGCAACGAGGCCGCCGCCTCGCCGGGGACCTGGTGGGCTGCCCTGCACACGTGTGGGGGGCTGTGGCTCCTGTGACTGTGCACACCGGCCTCACTGGGCCAGCGGCTGCCCTTAGGGTGGCAGGAGCACTTGGTCTGGGGGCCACTTGGACATCTGGGAGAAGGGGCGGCTGGTCATCTACAGGGCAGAGCACAGGGCTGGCTATGGGGGAGCTGGGATCTCACAGAACGATGGTGGGATGCCCCAAATGGGGCTTCGGGGGATCCCGCGAGGCTCTGACGCCTACCAGGTGTCCCAGCTCTATTTGCTACACGTTGGCAAACATCAAGCCGGTCCACAGAGACCCTTCCGGACCCCCGCCCCAGCAGCAGGGCAGGGGTCTGTCTCGCAAAGAACTGAGATGGGGCCTGGGTAGCGGAGCCTTTGCACTCGAACTGGCAGGTTAAAAATGAAAGCTGATCTTTTGGCCAAGGGACGGGGGATGAACCCCACACTCTTAGACATTTATGGAATCTTGCAGAGGAGAGGAAGAGTTTTTAAAAAATTGCAGCTTGGCCTGTTTTTAAGACCCGCTGAGGAAATGGTTCCCCACAGATTTGCAAGATGCTCGGCTGTGAGGTTCTGTGTGTGTCAGGTTTCATGTTAATCCCGGTGGGGTGGAATAAGGCATAATAAAAATGACTTTGCAAACAGGCTCCACGGCAGGCACAAGCTTTGCTCTCTGCTGGCCTGAGCCCCGAGCGGTTGCTTGTGCCCATCGGTTGAGGCTGCTGCCCACCTGGTATGTGGGTATGAAAATCATCACCCCTGCTTTGCAGACAGAGGCCAAATGCTCAGAGCACTCAGGTCATGCAGTGAGTTAGTGGGAGGTCCAAACCTAGTCTGTGTGGCTTCTGGCCCTTTTTATCACATCACGCCCACAAAACAGGGTCACGGGATGCGCGGAGGCCCGCAAAATCGCACACCCTGCTTCTGACGGCTTCTTTATAAGCTCACAGTGGCAAAGGCGGGGGTGGGGCGAGGGGAAGCAAGCCTTGCTCTGCACATTTGGGGGCAGAAAATCAGATGCTTCGTGGGGGAGCATTCCTGTGAAGCTGTGCTGGGCACTGGGGAGCTGGCAAGGATTTGGGTCACAGCGCAGACACCGGGGAGGGAGTATTACGAGGATCACTTAGCGACGGCCGGTGTGAGAACAGAACCACAAGGCAGCGCAGCGTTTAGAGCGGCTGATTCAGTGTTACAGGAAGCCCACGTGGGCTGGGCCGGGGGTCCGGAGCGGGGAGGCGGTCGTTGCACTTGTGGGGGAGCGGGGGGTGCCCACAGCCTCGGGGGGACTCACAGGATGAAGGTGCGGGGTTTCTGGAGCCGACTGAGGGACTGGAGAAGCCTACGGGGGTCGTCACCCTGCCAGGGCAATCCTTTGATGGTCTTGATGATTTGGTCATGCAAATCGCTGGGTGGGGGGGAGGGGTGCAGTGATAGAGAGAAGACCAAGTTAGAGCAGCGGGCCCGCCACCTCGGGGTCCCTGGCACGGTCGGGACCGTCCCCAGGCCACTGGAGCCAAAACATGCAGCTGGGGGAAGCCTGAACACTGCTGCCACTCCCTCCTGCACCAAGAAGAGGGGTTCAGCCCTCCCAGGAGGCAGGGGGCTGGGGCCACTTCCAGCTGAACAGAGTTTGCAACATGGCATCTCGGATCGCTGGAAAAGGCCTCATGTTTAAGAGCCTCTTGGAGTCTGTAAAAAGTATCAAGGGGCTACTGAAAACAGAAGACCGGGGAGGTCTCTGTGGGAAGCAGCAGATTAGTTTCTGTTGATGGTTCTGTGGGCTGCCTCCTTGTGGGCTTCAAGAAATGCCTTGGGAAGAACAAACTGGAATTCACACGCGGATTATCAACCGGGGGCCATGCCGCCCCCTGCCCCCACGCTTGGCTGTCCTGACTGGGGGAGGGGGCGCTACTGGCATCTGGAGGGTGGAGGCCAGGGATGCCTCTCAATTCCTTGCAGTGCACAGGACGGCCCTACCACAGGGTAACCCGGCAGAGTGCCAAGGGTGAGAAACCCTAGCTGAAGATCCTTACCCCCCAAAATTCAACCTTATTAGCTTTCTTTTGTTCAGTCGCCGTGGGTTCAGGGCTGAGCATACGTTTTAGGTGTGAGAATGAGAATGGCTTAGAGACAAAAATTGAATGCTCTGAAAATGGACATTCGCCAAAAATGTCTAGATGACAAATGTTTTGGATAGAACGTCTAGAAATGAGGTAGGCAGTGATGGCTGCAGGATGAGCTGGGACTTTCTCTCTTTTGTAAAAATTCCTCGTTCCAATTATTTTAAATACATGTTTAAGCTCTGAGCAGTTGGCCTGGGAAGAGCCCGATCGGCAGCCCCTTGTCTGTGTTCCATGCACCATGCCCAGGGCCGGACTGGCCACACTTACCTCTGCTCCCTCACCCTCCAGGGAGGCACAGAGCAAAGACAACAGAGGGGTCACGTTTCACCTCCACACCCTGAGCGGTCAGTGCAGCGGCCAGAGCTCCTGATGACAACGAGGCCCTCGGCTTCAGCCCACACCTCCCCGACATGGCCAAAGCTGGCGAGAGTGCCCCTCGGCTCGCCGATCCCCTCTCTTGCTCTGGATGCTGCGCTGAGCACCTCGGATGACGGCTCCTCTGGGCGTGCCTCCCTGGTCTTGGGTTCGAAGGCCCTTGCTTCTACTTACTTCTTGCTTTCATAGAAAGCAATGATGTCCTCAAAAGCGTTAATATCGAACTCCTCAGAGCCGTCAAATGAGAAATCTAGCATTGAGCAGCTGAAAGGGAGAATCTGTATAAACTAAATGCGCTCTTGGGGCAGGACTCGCAGCCCGGGGGCCAGGCCCTGGGGAGACCAAGTGGGTCAGGGGCCACTTTCAAATACTGGGAAGTGGTTTTTTTTTTTCTTTTGCCTCCTTTTGGGTGAAAAAGCTGATTTAAAAATGCACCTTTTTAAAAGCAGGAAAATGACACGCTGCTTTCAGACAAACGACATGGGGTCACTTACCTAGGTGCTAGCTCTACCTCCACACATATGCGTTTGTGAATCTCCTGAGGGAGTTTTTATTATAAAGTGTTCAAAAATAAAATGACTTTTTCATGTTTCGAAATTTAGTGACTCGCTCCTGGGGAATTTGTTGAGTCTTGAGAAAGAGGTTGGGGACTCAGCTGCCCCAGGGCCTTTGCACATGCTGCCTCCATGGCTAGCACACCCTGCCTGCCTTGTCTGGCCCAAGTGGTTCCCTTCTCAATGTAGCCTGCCTCTCTCAGGCTGCCAGAAGGGTCCCTCCCCTGGCTTTGTCACGGCCTCAGATGTCTGTCCAGTGTAGCCTTTTTTAATCCTGGAAGCACAAGCCCGCTCACTTTTACACTCAGTAGCAACTGGGGTACGTGGAGGACCCTTGGCCATTGCTAGGTGGCCACATGACACCCTGTGTCACCTTATAGGCAATGGTGCATCTGTGTTTCTGACTGAGAGTGAAGTAACTTAGCCGATCAGCTTTCGGGACACCCCAGGCAGGCTAAGGGCGGAAGTGCTCTTAAATCAAGCTTGTTGCTCTGTGAGACCAGCAGCCCTTTGGCCCCACCCGCCAACGGTCACGACCGGCCATGAAAAGATCCTTTGTAAACTGAGCCGCCCACATCCCCCTAACGCAGATGATGCACGAGGCCTGCCTCGCAGAAATGCGGCCACCAGATGCCGTTACTTCTGGGTCTTTCTGGTTCAAGCGGCTGCTGTGTTCCTTATTCTGGTCAACCCCGACCTGGGTTCAGAGTGTCGGGTTTCTGGCGCCATTTTAAACAATGCCGCTGCCTACTGGCTTCACTTGGGATAAATCAAGGTCTCGCTCACCGGTACAGTTTTTCCGATGGGGTGCTGGCTCCTCTCTGCAGCTCTCCCAGGTGACCTCGGGCACCAGAGCTGCCCAGACCTGCTGGGGACACAAAGCAGATGAAGTTTGGGGGGTGGGGGTCGCCTTCAGCTGAAGGGCTTTGTAACTTTTCCATGGAGGCTGTGATCCTGACTTGAGCCCGTTTAAAAAAAAAAAAAAAAAAGGGCCTGACACTCAAATTTGGGCAGAACGGGGAACCGTGAAATGTTTCATTCCCCACAAAACAGTACCATCTATTTCCTACTTCTCATAAAGGCTTTAACATTTTGGTCCTCCTTTAGTAGACACCCTTCCTAAAACGGCATGCCGTGGCTGGTATCTGGAGCTGAGTGACCCTGGGGGAGCCACTTAGCTCTTCTGGGCCTCAGGTTATCCTCACAGAAAAGTGGTGATACACCTTCCTGCCTTGTGCGGATGAGGAGGTTAAATTATACACCCCACTACAGACTTTCCGTTTGGGATGATAAAAGACCTTGGGAGCTAATTTACAACAGCCAAGGCATGAAAGCAACCTAAATGTCCATCAACAGATGAATGGATAAAGAAGATGTGGTATATTTACACAATGGAATATTACTCAGCCATAAAAAAGAACGAAACAGGGGGGCTTCCCTGGTGGCGCAGTGGTTGAGAATCTGCCTGCCAATGCAGGGGACACGGGTTCGAGCCCTGGTCTGGGAAGATCCCACATGCCGCGGAGCAACTAGGCCCGTGAGCCACAACTACTGAGCCTGCGCGTCTGGAGCCTGTGCTCTGCAACAAGAGAGGCCATGATAGTGAAGAGGCCCGTGCACCGCGATGAAGATTGGCCCCCGCTTGCCACAACTAGAGAAAGCCCTCACACAGAAACGAAGATCTAACACAGCCAAAAATAAATATAAAAATAAATAAATAAATAAAAGATTACCAAAAAAAAAAAAGAATGAAACAATGCCATTTGCAGAACATGGATGGACCTAGAAAGTATCATACTAAATGAAGTGAGTCAGACAAAGACAAATTTTATATGCTATCACTTATATGTCGCATCTGAAAAATAGCACAAATGAACTTATTTACTAAACAGACTCATAGATATAGAAAACAAACCTATGGTTAACCAAAGGAAAAGGGTGGCAGGAGGGATAAATTAGGAGTTTGGGATTAGCAGATACAAACTATTATATATAAAATAAACAACAAAGTCCTACTGTATAGCGCTGGGAACTACAGTCAATATCTTGCAATAAACTATAATGGAAAAGAAAAAAAAAAAAAAAGAGTTTGGGGAGCCAGACAGAAGTGCTGGCTGTACAACCTCGGGAATGTGCTAAAGGCAATGAAATTTTACACTTTGCAATGGACTATGAACGCCCTCTTCTCAACAGTGACCTGGGGACCCTCCTACCTGCAGCCTTTTCAGCCCTCTCGGCCCGCAGACGCCCGGCCTCCCGGAGCACGGCCATGGCCTGGATGGCAGCCCGGAGCACCGCCCAGCGGAACACGGCCACGGGGTCCATGCCGATGAGCTCCCGCACGTAGGAGCTGTCGCTGCCCCGCAGGAGGGCCACTATGTCCGGCCGCATGTAGTCCATGTTCTTCTCCCGGAAGTCCTGGTTGGGGGGGATGGCAGGAGGGATGATGGAGGTGGGTGGTCCCTTGCCAGTGCCGGCCGAGGCCCTGGGGGCCAGCACGGGAAGGGCTAGCGGGCGGTGCATCTCAACAACAGAGAGGTGGTTCCTGCCCGTGGAGCCCTCGACAGTAGAGCCAGGGGTTTGACACTGGGTCCGAGAGCCCTGGAACCTCGCCCAGCAAAAGCAGTAAAGAGGAGGGACGGAGCAAGTGCCAGAGGGAAGGGGCCTCCAGGGTACCCACGCGGTCCCCTTCCCGCCTCCTGGGCAGAGCGTGACTTGACTGATGATGGCAGCGGATGGCTGCGTACCTTGATCTGATATTTCACTTTCCCTGCGAAGTGCTGAATGATGAACGCCGGCTCCAGGACGGGGGTGCCGAGGAAGTATCTGTTGTCCTCATGCTGCTGTTTGAACTTGGCCAGCAGGGTCTGGCTCGTGGCGTGGGGAAAGCTGGGAAGAGGATGTAAGACCTTTAACTACAGGAACTGCGGCCTGTCACCCGCTCTGTGTTGTAGGTCGCGGGCCCTCCGTGGATGAGGGGGACGAGTGCTTGGGCTGCTGCAGGCTGAGCACGGGGCCGAGGGCCGGGAACCTGCCACCTGGCTTGAA
The DNA here is from genome assembly GCF_965194825.1 of Balaenoptera physalus. Lineage (NCBI taxonomy): Eukaryota > Metazoa > Chordata > Mammalia > Artiodactyla > Balaenopteridae > Balaenoptera > Balaenoptera physalus. The sequence continues at coordinate 12,131,192 of NC_138890.1, read as the reverse complement.
GAGGCCGCGAGCAAAGTGATGCACTTGGGGCTGCGGAGCAAACTTGGAACAGGCAGAGCAGCCCAGGGCTCACGCGAACGTGCGGTCCAGGCAAGACTGGGACCTGGGCCTACCGGGGGCAGCTCCTGGAATAATCCCAGGACGGGGTGACTTCTGGTCTCAGGTCCATCTGCACCTGGGTGCTGTGTCTTGGAGTGGGTCTTGCCCATGCTCCTCTGTTAGAGGGAGGGGCCGGGAGACCGGGATGAAGCAGGGAGGGGGGCTGGGGGCAGAATAAGGGAGCCGTTGTACCTGGCTATTTTGGCCTCCCTGGAAGGAAATGCCACAGCCAGCTCTGGCATCCCCAGCCTCTGCCCAGCCTCACCGCAAAACACGGGCAGCAAGACGTGCCTCCAAATCCCCGATGCCTGGCTCCATGGCTTAACAGGGGGCAGAGGAGGAGATTCTGTAGCTACAAGGCACATCATTGCCAGGGCCACGGTGTGGAGAGTGAGAGATCCATTCACTCAGTTGTGGAAATAAATAACATTTTAACGCACTATTTTAGAAAATTCAATTCAATGCCTTCTCCGCCCCTGCCCCCATTCCCCCAACTCCATGATGAACTAAAATAGCAAGATTTTCTTTTTTTTTTTCTTTAAATAGCAAGATTTTAAACAAAGACAAATCCGACCCTGCTCAGCCCGGCCCTGTCTTGCATGCTTCCCCCAGATTCGGCTCTGGGAGTTTCCTGGGAGTGATGACTTAGCCCTTCCTAGCACCCTGCCTCTTCCCTTGTCTAAACATTCTCTCCCCAGATCCCGGCCTAGGATGGATGTGTCCTGTCCTGGACGGGACTTGGTCTGAGACAAGAGGTACGCCTGATTCACACCAGCCCTGAAGGGACTTCAGCAGCAAACAAGGGGCCTGATAAAGTGGTTGATAAAAAGACTGTCCACATCCGGACCCCCAGAACCTGTGAATGTGACCTTAGATGTAATCAAGTTAAGATGAGGTCATCAGGGGGAAATTCCCTGGCAGTCCAGTGGTTGGGTCTCAGAGCTTTCACTACTGAGGGCCCAGGGTTCAACCCCTGGTCGGGGAACTAAGATCCCACAAGCTGCGTGGTGGTATGACCAAAAAAAAAAAAAAAAAAAAAGAGGGAGGTCATTAGGGTTGGCACTAATCTAATAGGACTGGAGTCCTTATAAGAGGGGATGAGACAGAAAGAGAGAAGATGATGTAACTACAGAGGCAGAGATTGATTGGAGTGATATGGCCACAAGCCAAGAACACCTGGACCCCCAGAAGCTGGAAGATGCAAAGAAACATCCTCCCCTAGAGCCTTTGGAGGGAGGGTGGCCCTTCCCACACTTTGATTTCAGCCCACCAATACTGATTTTGGACTTCTCCAAAACTGTGAGAGAATACATTTCTGTTGGTTTAGGCTGTCTGCGATTTCAGGAACTCTGGCTGGGTGACCAAGCATGAAGCACCTTAAAAATACCTTCTCCAGCCTTCATCGTGTCCTGCAGACAAGGGGCGGCAGGCTTTGTGGAGAGTCTCGCATCTGGGCCCCTGATTCCATGCCCTGCCCTTTGCAAGGACGCACCAAGCCCGTGCCTAGTTTCTAGATTCAGGTCCCACAATACTTTCCCAAGGACTCCCAGGAGGGTGTGTTTCCAAGTTCATAGCTATCTCGAGTGTTAATATTTCTGTGGTGGATGGTACTGTATTTTGCAAACGTGAGGTCAGGATTTGTGGCCGCATGAGTCTGAGCAACTTGGAAGTTCTTGGGATGGTATGCATTTGGGGTAAGGCTCTGGGGCTGCAGAGCCAGAATGAGTGCCAGCGGACGCACTGGGCCGTGGACACTCACTTGCTCTCTTCATCCAGGAGATAAAAGAGGCCGGTGGGCTTCTTGCTGATCAGATGGATGCAGCCAACGTTGTCCGTGTAGTCGATGTTGTGCCATGAGATCCCTTCGCTCTGGTACTCCTCCTGCAGGGTTCGAGGGGTATCCGGTAAGTTCATCATTTCATGGACAGGTTAATATTTACGTAGCACACATCGCATAAAAAACATGTTTTATTTACGCATGCCTGTACATATTTAAATATAAATGTGCAAATAACACAGAATGCACATTAATGTACCAACAGGAATATAACAATAAAAATAGAAAATTATTCAATAAATGAACAGTTAGCCACAGGGACGCACATTCTCAAACATCTACAGTAAGTCCCCTACATACGAACCTTCAAGTTGCAAACTTGCAAAGATGCAAATGTGCATTTGCACGTCCAATCACTTAAGTTAGTTCACGTGTCTGGCGTACATTGTCACATGCGTGTGTCCTCTACAAGTGGTTGTGCAGCTTGCCCTCTGTCTCCTATTGCTGATGATCCTTCAGCTCTACCATCGCCCACCTCCTCTCCCTCCTCCAGTCAGTCACCCTTCTTTCCTGTTCACTCGATGCCAGTCTCTGTATGCCAGCTGTTGTACTGTACTACTGTACTTTTCAAGGTACTGTATTGTAAGATTAAAAATGTTTTCTTTATTTTTTGTGTTTATTTTTTTTTAAATTAATTAATTAATTTATTTTTGGCTGCATTGGGTCTTTGTTGCTGTGCGCGGGCTTTCTCTAGTTGCAATGAGTGGGGGCTACTCTTCGGTGCAGTGCGCAGGCGTCTCATTGCGGTGGCTTCTCTTGTTGTGGAGCACGGGCTCTAGGCGCGCAGGCTTCAGTAGTTGTGGCACGTGGCCTCAGTAGTTGTGGCTCGTGGGCTCCAGAGCACAGGCTCGGTAGTTGTGGCGCACAGGCCTAGTTGCTCCGCGGCATGTGGGATCTTCCCAGACCAAGGCTCGAACCCGTGTCCCCTGCATTGGCAGGTGGATTCTTAACCACTGTGCCACCAGGGAAGTCCCTGTTTGTTTTTTATGTATTATTTGTGTGAAAAGTATTATAAACCTATTACAGTACAGTACTATATAGCCAATGGTGTTAGTTGCATACCTAGGCTAACTTTGTTGGACTTACGAACAAATTGTACTTACAAATGCGCCCTTGGAACGGAACTCATTCGTAATGTAGGGGATTTACTGTATCACAGTAAAGTGCTGAAAATCACACGTAAAACCCCCCAGGGGTCAGCAAGCTTTCTTTGTAAAGGGCCAGATGGTAAATATGTTAGGCTTTACAAGTTAGATGGTGTCTACACGATGACTCAGCTTTGCTGTTGTATCGTGAAAGCAGCCACAGATGCTATGTCAACAAATGGGCGTGGCCACGTGCTAATAACTTTGGGTGGCCCCTGCTCTGGAACTGCAATGTCCGATAGTCATATAATGTGAGAGACCCATGTCACTTCGAATTTCTAACAGCCATGTTTAAAAATGTGAAAAGAAACAGGTGAAGTTAACTTTAACAATATACTTAATTTAACCCAACATACCCAAGGTGCATGATGTATGTCAACATGTAATTGACATAAAAAATTACCAACAAGGCATTTTACATTCGCTTTTTGCCCCCAAGCTATGTCTTTGCAATCCGCTATGTATTTTGCATTTCCTGCACAACTCAATTCGGACCAGCCATATTTCAAGGGAGAAATGTGAGTTTCAGCCAAAAGGCGTAATAGTAAAACTAGCTAAACATCTCTATAAACCCATCAGTTTTCTTTCCCCATCAGAATCAATCATGGGAAGGATGATACTTGGGTAAAGACGGCTGGTTATTTCTCAGTGAGAAGATGCGTAAGACGGTATATCTTTATTGTTGACTGAAGCAAATCCTTACAAGGCAACTCAGTTTCTCTCCCACCAAAAGGACTTTCATGTCTGAGCAGAGAGAAGGTACAAAATTGACCTGTAGCCCCAAATATTCCTGCCGTTTGCCTCATCCTGGGCTGGGTGGGAATGTTCCCAGACTCTCCCTTTTCTTGCAGAGAAAAATTCTGGGGCGGGTTTGATGACAAACCAGGTCCCAAGGGAGATCCTGGTTCTGGCTCATTCTGTTCCTCCTTGGGTGGGATGGGCAAATAAGATGGTATTTCCTTACCTGCTCCAGTTTGAAAATGTGCTGGTTGAAGTAATACTGGAGCTGCTCGTTGGCGTAGTTGATGCAGAACTGTTCAAAACTGTTCCTCTCAAAGTCTTCAAACCCAAAGATGTCGAGGACCCCGATGGACAAGCACTGGGGGAGACAGAGAGGATGGTTATTACTGGTGGGCCCTCCCTCAGGAGCAACCTGTCTGGTGGTGGGGGCCTTAGAACCTGTAATATTAAACAAGGAGCCCTATGGTTTTTTGATTTTTGGTTTGTTTTGTTTTGGGCCACGCTGCATGGCATGCAGGATATTAGTTCCTCGACCAGGGATCGAACCGGTACCCCCTGCAGTGGAAGCTTGGAGTCCTGTGTTTTCATTCTGTGCTGGGCCCTGAGAATCACATCCCGTTGGTTCCCTGGCCCCGGCCTGGGAGGAACTGGCCCATGCCCGACTGACTGCAGCCGATGTCATGGGTTGCCTGCCGAGGGTGTGCAGTCCTCACCGAGACGGACTCTTCCATGTCCTTCTTGTTGAGGAGGGCGTGGTTGATCCGCAGCACGATCCAATCGAACAGGGCGCTGTATAGTGACTTGGCCATGGAGTCGCGGGCGGTGATGGCCTGTGGGCACAGAGGGGGTGTCACACCTTGGCAGGGCAGGCCCTGAGGTCTGTATGCACAGGGAGATTGAAGTGGTGACTTGAAACACCCAACTCATCTGACAAGCCCCCTTCTCACTTTGCATGCTGTCCTGTCAGCTTGGATGCCCTGGCCCACCCAAGCATGAAGCGTGAAGCCCTGACCTGGCAGCCTGCGGTTTGGCCAAGTCTTTCTCATGGGCCGGCTGGCCTCAAAGCACCCTGGGGACTGCTGGGGTGGGAACGCAGGCTCAGGGAGGGCACCGTGGGAGAACGAACCAGGAGGCTGGGCTGGGTTCAAAGCCAGGTCCCTTGTGGTTCTGGGAGCACCATGGGCCCCACCACTGGGTGCCTAAAAGCAGTGATGGTCTTTATCATTTTTTAAAAAGGCTTGTTGGGGGTCTAATTTACATACAAGGAATTCCTTCTCTGTATGTTCTCAGATCTAAGTTGTGACAAGACTCACTTGGCCTGCTATCAAGATCTAGAACGAGTCCCTCTGGTTTTGTGGAAATGGAGCTGTGCAGGACGCAGCCCTGTACCTGGTCTTTTTCTGCTCAGCTTGGCGCCTCTGGGGAGCAGCCGTGCTGCAGGCTCATGTGACCTGCGGCACCTTTCACGTACCACGGCTGGGTGCCTTTGCCCACGGGGGCTCCAGCTGTCTGCAGTACCCATTTCAGATGCCTGAGCAGCTTCCACCACCAGCTAAAAATCCTCCCCCCCCCCACCATGGCTAGGTACTTTCCTGCTGCTCCCCAAGCTACAAGTCTAGAGGTGTAAAACATAAGAAAAACACATCACAGAGAAAACATCGAGGCTGGGGCAAAGGCCAGGGAGAGGTGCCTTATCAAGATTTAGGGACCCACACAACGGTTGTAAAGGTCATGCTCAAGCCCTGGGGTCGGCAAGCTTTTTCGGGCAAGGGCCAGTGAGTCAATAGGATCAGCTTTGCAGGCCAGCTCTGTCGCTGCAGCAGGAGAGCAGCATGTGAATGAATGGGCGTGGCTGTATGAAAATAAAGCTTTATTGACAGAAGCAGGCAGTGGGCCGAGTTTGGCCTGTGGGCCGCAGGTGGCTATCCTCTGCTGGTGAGAACCAGCGTGCCCGCTGAGCAGCTGGACGTAGACACCAACACACGTGGCCCCGGCTCTGGCCTTCGAGCTGTATAGGCTGCTTTGCACCACACCTGAGCTCACGTGAAAACCAGAGTGTCGCCAGGGTTCTCCTCTGTCACTTTAGGGGCAGGAAAAAGACTACCCATGCCAGCTGTTCCCAAAGGACTCCCCCTCTGCCCTGAGCACTCGTATTTCTGGGCCTGGCACCTCACGGAAGCCCAGGGCAGCACTCACCTCGCTGAGACTATAGGGAAGGATGAGTTTGTCATTGGAGGTCACCGTTTTTCTTTTGGTCAGAACTTCCACTAAGATTTCTCGCTTCACCTGTTTCAGGGCCAAGGGGTGGGGGGGAGGGATAAATTAGAAGCTTGGGATTAACAGATACACACTACTATTTTTATATAAAATAGATAAACAACGAGGTCCTACTGTATAGCACAGTGAACTATATTCAATATCTTGGAATAACCTATAATGGAAAAGAATCTAAAAAAGAATATATATATATATATTCATACGCACACACAAACACATATATATGAATCACTTCGCTATACACCAGAAACTAACACAGCATTGTAAACCAACTATGCTTCAATTAAAAAAATTAATTAATTAATTTAAAAAAAAATGAGAGAGAGAGAGAAGGGGAGGAAAGTTGGAGAGCTCATGGACTGGATCCTTGTGTCACTGAGGCAAGGCGTGGGGAGGGAGGGAGAAGGACACCCAGCAGCTGGGCCGGGAAGTGGGCCCAAAGCCCACCCTCAGGGCTGCCAATCCACAGTGTGTGCTACGCCTGGTGTGTCTTAAAATTATCCCCACCCACAGGCTTGCTCGATGGCCCTGACAGTGTGGTCACACAGGCCTGGGTGTCACTGTGGGCCTCGGGCCCAGGTGCTGCCTGGCGACCTGTGTTAAAGCTGTCGCTGTTGGAGTGGGTTCCTGGCCTGGGTGCAGGGGCTGAGCAAGGGGCCTGGCTCTCCCTGACTGCCGAGTCCCATCCATGAGAAGTCAAGTGTTGGGGCAGCAGAGCAGCCCCCGGTCTCCCAGCAGACGTGCTCACTCATCCTCATGAGCACAACAGGAGCTGGGGCTCCCTGACACAGGTGCACTTTAAGAGCCACAGATGGAATGCATGCTTAGAAGACAGCCTCAGCACCACAGGTATTTGCGGCTGGGTCATTCTTTGCTGTAGGGGGACTGTCTTGTGCATTCCATTATGTCAAACAGCATCCCTGGCCTCCATCCACCAGATGACAGTAGTACCCCCCAAACAACTGCCCAGTGCTCCTGGGGTTGAGGACAAGCGGACGAGGTGATGGTCCAATCACAAAATGACCTCGCTGATCAAAAGATGATTGTTTTAAAAAAATGAAGTATAGTTGATTTACAATATTATGTTAGTTACAGGTGTACAGCAAAGTGATTCAGTTTTATGTATATATATAAACGATAATTTTGAAGAGCCTTTCAAGTGAGGGGCTGAGATGGGAGAGCCCCAGAGGGACTCCTTCTGAAATGAGGAAGGGTCAAAAAGATACCTGTACTCCAATGTTCACAGCAGCACTATTTACAATAGCTGAGACACGGAAGCAATCCAAGTGTCCGTCAACAGATGAATGGATAAAGATGTGGCACATATATACAATTGAATATTACTCAGCCATAAAAAAGAATGAAATAATGCCATTTGCAGCAACATGGATGGACTTAGAGACTATCATTCTAAGTGAAGTAAGTCAGACAGAGAAAGATAAATATCATATGATATCGCTTATATGTGGAATCTAAAAAAAAAGGATACAGGGACTTCCCTGGTGGTCCAGTGGTAAAGAATCCGCCTTCCAATGCAGGAGATGCGGGTTTGATCCCTGGTCAGGGAACTAAGATCCCACATGCCATGGGGCAACTAAGCCCGTGAGCCACAACTAGAGAGAGAAAACCCACACGCCACAACTAGAGAGAAGCCCATGCGCCACAAGGAAGAACCTGCATGCCGCAATGAAGATCCCACGTGCCGCAACTAAAAACCAATGCAACCAAAAATAAAAAAAATTTAAAAAAATTTAAAAAATGATACAAACTTATTTACAAGAGAGAAACAGAATCACAGACATAGAAAACAAACTTATGGTTACCAAAGAGGAAAGGGTGGGGCGAGGGATAAATTAGGTGTTTGGGATTAAAGTATACACACTATGGGGCTTCCCTGGTGGTGCAGTGGTTCAGAATTCGCCTGCCAATGCAGGGGACACAGGTTCGAGCCCTGGTCTGGGAAAAGCCCACATGCTGCAGAACAACTAAGCCCGTGCACTACAACTACTGAGCCTGCGCTCTAGAGCCTACGAGCCACAACTAAAGCCCACGCGCCTAGAGCCTGTGCTCCGCAACAAGAGAAGCCACCGCAATGAGAAGCCCGCGCACCGCAACAAAGAGTAGCCCCCGCTCTCCGCAACCAGAGAAAAGCCCGCGTGCAGCAACGAAGACCCAACGCAGCCAAAAAAAAAAAAAAAAAAAATGAAAAAATAAATTTATATAAAAAAATAAAGTATACACACTACTATATATAAAATACACAACCAACTGTACAGCATATAGCAAAGGGAACTATACTCAATATCTTTTAATAAACTATAATGGAAAAAAATCTCTCACTTATATATGGAATTTTAAAAAACGAAAAACAGCCCCCAACTCCCCCCCAAGCTCCTAGATACAGAGAAGAGAATGGTGGCTGCCAGAGATGGAGGATGGGCAAAATGTGTGAAGGTGGTCAAAAGGCACAAACTTCTGGTTATAAAATAAGTCATGGGGATGTAGTGTACAGCATGGCGACTGTGGCTAACATTACCGTATTGCATAATTGAAAGTTGCTAAGAGAGTAGACCTTAGAAGTTCTCATCACAAGAGAAAAGAAAACCCTGTTGCCACCTAGGGTGACAAATGTAACTAGACTTACTGCGGTGATCATTTTGCAACATATACAGATACCGAATCATTATGTTGTATACCTGAAACTAAAATAATGTCGTATGTTAATTATACCTTAATTAAAAAAAAAAAAAAAAAAAGAAATGAGGAAGGGACACAGCAGTGATGGTGGGGGGAGGAAGCAGGCAGACAGGCCCCAGTTTACAGAAGCGCAGTCAGTGAAGGAAGTTCTGGGCCTCGGTGGCCGCTGTGGCTGAGGACAGGGGGCAGTACCTTCAGGAGCTGTGACAGTGTGTCCAGCACCGCAGGGGGCCCCACCTCCAAGCCTTCGTCTCGGCCCGTGGCTTTCTTCTTGTAAGTGACGTTGCCCAGGTACAGGATGGCCGAGAGGATGGAAAAGATCCTGGAGGAGAAAAGGAACCTAGGTCGGGGCACCTTCCCCAGTCGTGAGACAGCAATAGTTTCCAGTGAACTGGGCCCAAGTTTCCAGTGAACGAGGCTGAATTCGTAAAACCAGCAATTCCAGTCAGAACACACGAAATCCGAAAGATGTCCAATCCTCCACTGGGGGCTCTTTGTGGAATAGGACTTGGGAGGCACATATCTCTATTTTTTTTTTTGGTGGTAGTGGTGTTGGGGGGAGCTTAAAACTTTTCTTTTTATGGAGGCATAACATGCATACAAAAAAAAAAACCCCCAAAAAAAAAAAAAAAAGCACACAATTCCCCAAGTATAGAGTTTTGATGAAGTGTCACAAAATGTACAGATACCTGTAACTGGCACTCAGACCAAGGAATAGAACATTTTGGGCCCTGGAACCATCCCCCCGGCCCCACCAAGCCCACACAGAGGAACCACTGTCCTGACATCTAACACCGTCTGTGAACCTGACTTCGGTGAAATCACGTGTACTTGCATCTGGCCTCTTACTGAAAAGGTGTGAGATGGGAGCCAGGCGTGTTACCGTCTGTAGCACTGTCCCTTCTTAATGCTGCCGACCAGCACTTCTCAGCCTCCGCACTGCTGGCACCTGGCTTCTACCTACCCGGCTCCCCTCCCACCCCTGCAGTGTGACACTCCAAAATGTCTCCAGGCAAGCCCAGGTGTCCCCTGGGGGCGGAATTGGGGCCCCAGTGAGAACCACTGCTGTGTGTGGGGTTGTCCAGGTAGTCGGCAAACTGGGGTCCCATTTTTGTACAGCCCCTTAGCTAAGAACGGTTCTTAAGGGAATTCCTGGTGGTCTGCACTTTCACTGCCGAGGGCGCGGGTTCAATCCCTGGTCAGGGAACTAAGATCCTGCTGGGTGGGGTGGTGGGGCGGAACGGTTCTTCAATTTTTAAAGGGTCGTTAAGAAAGAAAACAGAACGCAAAGAAGAACATGCCACAGAGACCACGTGGCCCACGAAGCTGAGAATATTTACTATCTGTCTCTCTCCAGAAAGTTCGCTGACCCCTGAAGGAATATATCACAATGTGTTTATTTATTTAATCTCTGGTTGGTGGGCATTTGGGAGGGTTTCCAGGTTTGGGGGCCGTTATAAACAAGGCTGCTGTGTGCCTTCATGTGCGTGTCTCTGGGTGAGCAAATGTATGCATTTGGTTGTGTACATGCATCCGTAGTAGAAACTGCCAAATGGTTGTCCACAGCAGTTGGCCCCATTCGTGCCCCCCTAGCACCATGCTCGGCAGAGATGTTCCCTCTGGGTATCCTGGTCGCCCGGGCAGGTGTGGAGAACACCCTGTGTGGTTTTGAAGAATTAAAACAATTTTTAATTGTGGTCAAATACACATCATATAAAATTTGCTTTCTTGACCGTTTTTAAGTGTATGGCTCCGTACTGTGAAGTATACCCACACTGTTGGGCAAAAGCCCTGTGGTTTTTTGTTTTTTGGGTAAATATACCTGAGTAAATTTTATTTTATTAGATTTCTTTCTTCATCTACTGAGATAGTGTAGCTTTCTGCTAATTAACAGAATCTGTTAATTAGTCTGTTAATGTGGGGCTTAAGATTTTTAAATGATGGAGGAATTCCCTGGCGGTCCAGTGGTTAGGAGTCTGTGCTTTCACTGCCGAGGGCCCGGATTCGATCCCTGGTCGGGGAACTAAGATCCCACAAGCCAAGTGATGCAGCCAAAAAAAAAAAAAGATTTTAAAATGATGAATGACCTTTGAAAAGCCCTGTGGTTTTAACTGGCATCTCCCAATGGCTAATGACGAGCATCCCCTGTCACTGCGCTACTCTCCTTAGTGAGGCTCCTACGAGGGGGTGGGTCACATCTCAGAGTGACTGGTAAGCCCCAGGGGTGCCTGTGTGGGAGATGGCAGGGCAGCTGGGCCCGCCCACTTACTGCTTCTTGGTGGCAGGGAGGAAGCCCACCATCTCCATGGCCTGCTTGAGTCTTTCAAAGTCGTGCTTGAGGTCCTCCCCATCTTCAATCTTCAAGTTATGCTGAAAAACAAAGTCGGCAGTGCTCTGGGTACTTCTGGGCTGGTGAGGGTGGTGCGCGAGGATGATTTTGGCTGGAACTGATGGGGTATGGCCCAGGACGTGGGGAATGAATGGGGTCCTTTATGCCTCCCCCCTCTGGGCCTCCTTGGAGTCGGCTTGGGGGCTAGAGAGGGCCAAGGCGGACGGCCTCTGACCCCCCAGCAGCGCGTAAAGAGCCCGTGGGGAACAGAGGCTGCGTTTGTGGTTGGGTCTCGGGGCTGTTTACCTGGTTGAGGTAGAAATAATCTTCAGGCTGCTTGAGCTGAAATTCCTGACGCTCTTCCTCGCTGACGCCAAGTAACAAATAATAAAACACATGGTAGTTCCTGTGGGTCAAAATTAGGAGAAAAAAGTTGTTTTTGGAGGCCGAGTGACAGCTACTCTTCAAACCACTACTAATATTGCTTTGGAGACCAGGCCAGGGAGGAAACAGCAGCTCGACTATGTACAAATTTGAGACAATAAGTCGATTCTTATAATGTCTTAAGAAAAAAAAAAACAAAAACAAACCCAAAAATCAAACCAGGAGCTTCTCCAGCGAGTAGATTCCTCAGGCGGTGGGCATATGTCTTGCTCACTGGAGGATCAAAGACGCTTCTAATCTAACCACATTCTGGCAGACATCTGAGCACCTACTCCAGTAAAAGCCCCGCGGAGGCACAAGAAGGTGGCAAAGCTCACGCTCCCAGGAGATCCGCCATGGCCTCCTGTAGATTTCCCCCATCTCAGGACATCTGCTTCTCTCCTTCATAGGGAAGAAGGCAGATGTGATGGATCACCAAGGAAATATCCCCCTACCTCTCATCCTTCTCTTGAGAGACCAGGCGAGACTTTTCAAGCAGGTACTTTTCGACAACAGCTCTGTCATCAAGAGGAAAAAGAAGGACAAGTGTTACACGTTAATACTGTTTCCTTGAAGAACAAGAGTGATTTGTTACCATGGAAAAGCCAGCTGCAGATTAACGTCCCTGGACCCACGGTAAACACAGGGACCTAAAGGTAATCACCTTGAGAGTGGTAAACAAGCAACCTAAATGTTGAAAATCTTACTCTAAAGGTAAATACAATCATCATAAGTGTGCCTCGCCCTACGACTACCATCTATAAAAATAAGGAACCTGGGCTGGCCACTTCTGCCCTCCAGACCAGATTTGGGATGACAGCTGTATGGAAGCCCAACCTGGCATCACGCAGGACGCCCCACAGGTGGCAGGAATTGAAACGATTGGACCCATGTGCCCACGAATAACACTGGAAGGTTGAACCCTGCTCCCACCATCTCCCCAGCCATGAAATGTTTCTCTAATTGAAAATCGAAATACAAGATAATGGATTCACTTTTCTATTCTTTTCGAAACAACTTTATTGATGATTGATACACGATAAACTGTACATACTCAAAGCGCGCAACGGGATGAGTTTTGACTGGGTCCTTTCACGTAATTTTCAAAAATAGCCTTATTAGGCATAATTGATGCACAATAGACTTAGAGTGTGTGACTGGATGAGTTGTGACACATGCAAATCCCTGTGAGTCCACCGCCATGACCAAGATACTGATCACATCCATCACCCTGAGAAGTCTCTGTGGGCCCTTTGTCATTTCTCCCTGCCACCCACCCTCAAGCAGCCACTGACCAACCCCTAAAGATTAGTTTGGATGTTCTAGAATTAAAAAAAAAAAATAGGGGATTTCCCTGGTGGTCCAGTGGTTAGGACTCCGTGCTCCTAATGCAGGGGGCCCAGGTTCCATCCCTGGTCAGGGCACTAAGATCCCGCATACCGCAACTAAGCTCCTGCACCACAACTACTGAGCCCGTGCGCTCTACAGCCCGTGTGCCGCAACTAGAGAAGCTCGCGTGTGCAACAAAGAACCAGCACAGCCAAAATCAATCAATCAATCAATCAATCAATCAATCAATCGACTCATTTAGTATGTACAGTACAGCTGATCCTTGAATAGCACAGGTTTGAACCGTGGGTCTGCTTATACATGGATTTTTTCAATAGTAAATGCTACAGTCCTACGTGATCTGAGGTTGGTTCAATTCATGGATGTGGAACCAGATACGTAGGAACCGTGGATTTGGAGGAACCTCAGATACAGAGGACCAACTCTAAGTAATCCTTGGATTTTCGACTAACCCCTGCATTGTTCAAGGGTCAACCGAATATTGTGTCTGCTTACTTTCACTCAACCCAATGATTCTGAGATTCAGCCACATTGTAGCGTGTATCAGAACTTCATACTTTTTTATGGCTGAATAATAGTCTGCACGTACAGACACACCGCATTTTGCTTATCTGTTTATCAGCTGATGGACATCTGAAGGACCTGGGTCCACGAGGCTATGTGGGCTCTGGGGCAGGAACAAGGCATGTCTGCGGCCACATCCTCAATGCTAACGGAGACATCAAACACTCCTTGGAGATCTACTACGAGGTTCTAGGCACTGTTTTGCAGGGATTCAATGACCTGGATTTAAATGCCCCCCGGGGATGGGCACTGTGGCTCCCACCGATGGATTGGATGAGGTGCTAAAAATTGGGAGAGGCCGCACGTTGCTTGGGACCCCACAGGAGGGAGGTGGCCTGGCAGGGACCTGAGCCTGGCAGTGGCCCTGCCTCTCATGGGATCCACTATCACCACGTGTGTGAGCTGCACAGGTCTGCAGGTCACCCTCATCTGAACCCATCTTGTTACACAGAAGAGGAAGCTGGTGCCCGAGGGGTGGCAGGCTCGGGCCCCTGGTCCATGGCCTGCCAGATGCTGCCAGCCTCTCTCACAGGACAGCAGTCTTCTGTCTGCAGCCTTGCACAGACACATGCGCACACACAACCTGCACGGGTGGGTTTCCAAGGGCTCAGCCTGTGCTGTCTCTTCTTTCAAACCTGTATTTTCTTCCATTCCTTCCACTGGCCAGTAACTTGTAGTCCTCAGCAGTTTGTTTTCCTGGGGGAGAAGGCTGCGTCTGTTCCTAGACTCACGTTTTCACCTCAGTCTGTAGCCGATTCCCTGTACTGTGTTGGCATATGCGGGAGGACAGCGACCCCTCAGGGGCACCGAGCTGTCATTTTTTTTTTTTTTCCTTAAATTTTTATTTATTTGTTTATTTATTTATGGCTGTGTTGGGTCTTTGTTTCCGTGCGAGGGCTTTCTCCAGTTGCGGCAAGCGGGGGCCACTCTTCATCGCGGTGCGCGGGCCTCTCACTATCGCGGCCTCTCTTGTTGCGGAGCACAGGCTCCAGACGCGCAGGCTCAGCAATTGGGGCTCACGGGCCTAGTTGCTCCGCGGCACGTGGGATCCTCCCAGACCAGGGCTCGAACCCGTGTCCCCTGCATTGGCAGGCAGATTCTCAACCACTGCGCCACCAGGGAAGCCCCCGAGCTGTCATTTGACTGGCTACAGCCCCTCCCCTTTGCTGATCATTCTGGGAGCCTAGGCCCCTACGGGGGTCTTGAGGGAGCCAGGGATCCCACTGGCACTGAGCCCTTGAGCCCACAGGAAGACGAGGCCTTGCAAAATTGGGGAACCGGGGAAAGACTTGGACTGCCCCTGACCCTTGGCCTCAGCGGGAAGTGGCATCGAGAAGTGTCACCTGCCCAAAAGCAGAACCGGGTCTGGGCCTACTCCTCGTGAGCTGGCGGCAGCTGCTCCCTGGATAGGAAGTGTACCTCCCTCCTCCGAGTGTGGGCAGGCCACAGTCGAGGGCCGAGGCAGGACTTCCTTTCCTGAATCTGACGCCATAGATAGGACTCTGAAGCTGGTCTATGAGATCCAGCCACCCAGGGCCACAGTGGCCCGGAGCCTGACAGGAGCTGAGGTGGGACCCGCTGGCCACTTAGCTGAGGGCCAGCCCTGCTGGTGTGCTGGATCGAATGGTGGCCCCCAGAAGACATGTCTAGCTGGAACATGTGACTGTGACTGTGAAAAAAGGTCTTTGCGGGTGTAATTCAGTGAAGGATCTGGAGATCAGATCTTCCTCCATGGTCCAGATGGGCCCTAAATCCAAGGACAAGTGTCCCAAAAGACAGAAGAGGAGATCACAGAGAGACTCAGGGGAGAAGACCACGTGAAGACAGAGGCAGAGATTGGGGTGATGCGGCCACAAGCCAAGGATGCCTGGAGCCCCCAGAAGCTGCAAGAGGCCAGGAGGGATCCACCCCTAGAGCCTCTGGAGGGAGCGTGGCCCTGCCCACACCTTGATCTTGGACTTCTGACCTCCAGAACTGTGAGAGAATAAACTATTGTTTTGAGCCAATCGGTCTGTGGTACTTTGTTTCAGCAGCCACAGGACATGAAATGGAGAACGCAGGAAGGAGCGATCTGGGCGGAGAAGGCGGGGAGCGGTGCCCACTGGCAGCAAAGGCTCTGGCTTCTGGCCTGCAGAGCCAGCCTGGGACCCAGGAAAACATGTGGCAGCCTTTTGGTGTCTCTGCTCCCAAGGAGCCACTGGAACTAAAGAAACAGTTTGTTTCTGTGTCCTCTACCCAGTAAGATATGCCGGGCCTTTCCTGCTGGTCAGAGGCTCTGCAATGTGGCAGATACAACTGTGCAAAATATGGACCCATGGGAGAAAAGCAGATTTAAAATAAGGAATGAGGGGGAACTCCCTGGCGGTCCAGTGGTCAGGACTCAGCACTTTCACTGCCGGGGCCCGGGTTCAATCCCTGGTCGGGGAACTAAGATCCTGCAAGCCACGCAGCGCAGCATAGAGTAGATTAGAGTAGACTAGACTAGAATAAAATAAAATAAAACGAGTGAGGGTCTTTGTGGAGAAAGGGTTGAGACCTGCGGGGCAGGTGGGAACAGCTGGGTGGCTCCGCCCATGCAGATGCCAAGCTGGGCCCAGCAGTAGTCGGGAAGAGACCACTGGACAGCCCATGGGGGGCTGAGGCCCAGTTCCAAGTGTCCCTGAGGGGTAAGGGGCCACAGCAGATGCTGCGTTTATTGAGGGTCTCTCTCCCACACCACTGCCCAAAAAGGAAAGAAGCCAGAGGCTGAAGGATTTGGGAAAATAACATTTCTGTCCTCGTCTTGAACAGGCACCATCAACTGAAATGATCGTCAGTTAGGTTTAGATGGACAGAAGAACCTGGATACTTTGAAGTCCTGGAGGACCTCTCCCTTCCTGAAACACCGGTGCCTTCTCACGGCCTCCAGGGGCCTGTTGCTCGGGTCTCCCCGCGTCTAACATTTAAGGCTTCTTATCCTGCTGCTCAGAACATCACCTGGAGCCTTCGCAAATCCCACTGCCACCGCAGACCCTCACGTCAGAATGTGGAGGGGGTGGGTTCCTTCGAGTCACCAGGCAATGGACTGTGCCGAAAAGCCTTTTTTTTTTCCCCACTGTGAAATAGTTTTATTGGCTCATAAGACCTTTGCCTATTAGAAAAACATCCAAAACCCTATGCAGTATTAAATCACAATTACATTTTTTTTAACTACTTGAAACTACCCAGAATATAATTTTTTTAAAGAAAAAAAAATGCTATAGTATTAAATTCTGAAATGATGTTATGACAAAATAGATAATTCCTTGTAACATTAACTCATTGCATAAAGCTGCCAGATATTTTCATTTGTATAACCATTGCACAGAGTGCAAATGAACACAATTTCTTTCTTTCTTTCTTTTTTTTTTTGAACACAATTTCAACATTACACATTTAGTTGAATTTAACTGTGCCCTCACCTAAGGAACTCACATTTCTGGCACAAAATGTAGACCTGTTTTAACTTCCACCAGGCAGTCAACTTCACAATCCAGTTACCACCTATGGACTCACCCACCTACTCATCCGTCTGTCCATCCAAATCTATCAATCTACCCACCATCCTCTCATGAATCTACCCATCTACCAATGGGTCCATCCATCCATCCATGAATCTACCCACCCATCCATCCATCAATCTATCCATTTTTTCACCCAGCCATCCATCCACCCACCCACCCATGAATCCATCCATCAATCTACATACCCTCCCTCCCGCCCACCCGCCTCCTTTGTGTACTTCCCTGGACAACTGCCCCGCTTTGCTACCCAGTATCACGTCTCCTTCTAGCTAAAGGGGCACGTTTGGCAAATGCCAGAGTCCACATCAACTCCCCCTGTGGCATCCTTGGACCCACTGAATTAGAAACATCAACACGAGGGCACCTGTTGAGGCGTGCCCTTGCCTGTTCTTGGCAAACTCTATCATGCTAGGACCTCTAGCTCATTACACTCACTCCGTGGGTGCCTGGGCCCATGGGGCTGCCCTGGGGAAGGTAGGGTTGGTTACGAAGGTGCCGCCCCTCCCCCACCCACACTCCCACCTGGACCCACCGCTCAGACTTTCACATCAACGACTGAAAATCACACTTGCTTCCCTGTACGATTCACAAATGCCTGCCAGCCCACGCTTTCAGCACCCAGCTCTCTGCTGGCTCAGTGCTGGCGCCGCGCCGCAGGGAAGCTCAGGACCTCAGACCGAGGGCTGAGTGCACAGCGTGGGTGGCTACAGACTCACCCTCTCACGATGCCGCTCTCCAGGTAGTTGACCTGGATGAATTTCCCAAATCGGCTGGAATTGTTGTTGTGAGCCGTTTTAGCATTCCCGAAGGCCTGGGAGGAAAACAAAAGCAGGTTTTCAGGTTGCGAGGATGAAGTGTCTACAGGCCTCAGCCTGGAGCCTGGGGGCTCCCTGCAAGTCACGCAGAGACTCCAGGTGAGACCTGGAGAACAGAAAGGTAGGTAGCCCCGGCGCATCCCACGGGCTTACTCTTTATCTCTGTGTTTGGGGGTGTGGGAGGGGTTCAAGTTTTAAGTCCTGGACGTTAGAAATGCCAATCGTCAGAATTCTTTTTCAGTCACAATTGTTCACGCAGCAAACTCCGGCCTGTGGGCCAAATCCGGTCCACTGCATGTTTTTGTATTGCCTGTCAGCCAAGAGTGCTTTTTACACTTGTAAATGGTTTCAAAAAAAAACCCCCCCAAAGCCCAAAAAAAAACAAAAAACCCCAAGATGAGTAATATTCCCTGCCATGTAAAAATCCTATTCCCGTGTCAGCATCCGTCAATGACGTGTGAAGGGCACACGGTCAGGACCGTTCATTTACTGACTGTCCACAACTGACTTTGTGCCGTGATGGCAGGGTAGCTGTGACAGAGACCATCTGGCCTGCAAAGCCGAAAATATTTATTATCCAGAATATTTACTTCCAGAAGGAGTCTGCTAGGCCCTGGGTTGATACGGGCTCCAGGCTGGACACCTGCCGCGTGAGGGAGCAGACGTGGGGACAGGTCCCAGGCTGGAGGGGGTCCAGCAATTCCATGGGATGACAAGCTGGTTCACTGCAAATTTTTTTTTTTTTAATTGGGGTAAAACTGGCATAACATAAAACTGAGTTTTTAAAGGTGAACACTTCAGTGACATTTAGTACCTTCATAATGTTGTGCACCCATCACCTCTATCTAGTTCCAGAACATTTCCGTCACCCCACAAGGAGACCCGTCCCCGTGAGCACTCACTCCCCATCCTCCCTCCCCCAGCCCCTGGTAACCACGAATCTGCTTTCTGTCTCTGGATTTGCCTGTTCTGGACATTTCACATAAGTGAGGGCATACACTAGGTGGCCTTTTGCCTCCGGCTTCTTTCCCTCAGACTGATGTTTTCGGGGTTCAGCCACATTGTGGTAAGAATCAGGGCTTCGTTCCCAGTATGTAGAGGAAAGTCTGCGTAGTGCTGAGAGCCTGTGGCTTGGTGAAGTCCCCAGGGGGTCTCCCATGTGACCACCATCCAGATTACAACAGAGAACACCCTCTGTCCCCCACCCAGGTTCCTGGGGTACCTCCTTTCCACATGGTACCCAGACAGGGAGAACAGCCAGGGAGAGGGTGTGGTGGAGTCTTGGGGGGGGACTCAGGGCAGGAAAGGTATCTGGGGAGTGGGGTTCCCTGTTTTGGGGGAGTGAGAGGCCAGTAGAACAGGGGGTGGTGAGGCCGGGCAGAGGAAGGGAAGAGGCAGAGATGGTATGGGGGGACGTGACACCCCGAAGGCACATGCGAAAAGGGAAGCTTGGCAGAAACGAAAAAGGTGTCAGGCTCACACGGTTCCCGTTTGAGGAGGCTGAGCCGGGCAGAGGAGGTTGGAGGGAGGAAGGCCGCAGCTGGAAGGAGGTGGGAGGGCCACTGCCAAGGTCTGCTATGGGATATGTGTGTGGGGGGCGGGGGACAAGGGCAGGGTGCAGAGAGGTGGCCAGGCTCTCAGGGGAGCCAGGAACAGGGAGACCCCGAGAGGAGCCGGGATTTTCTTGAAGCCCTCATTCTGCAGGGGGGATGGATGCAGGTCCCTCATTGATCAGAGCTTCTGGTGCGACCGCCTGAAGGCAGAAGCCCCATAAAAAAGCATCTGCTGGAAGGCCTGGGGTACTTCCTCGGAAAATGGTTCCATTCAGCAGAGCTCGCGATCAGGGCTGAGGCCCCGGTTGGGCCCATGTGCCTGTCACGCTCTTGGCTGATCAGGTCACAGGATGAGTGACTTCCTGCCCGGCTGCCCCTGGGGCTCCAGACCCCAGAAACGGGCCTCGCTGTAAAACCTGAACCAACCGCCAAGTTGCCAAGCAGGGGAGTGACAGAGGAGGAGGCGGCCCCAGAGAGGCAACCCGGCCCCAACTGCAAAGGGGGTACCTTCAGGGTGGGGCTGTTGTTCTGTGCACTGAAGGGTGTTGAACAGCATCCCTGGTCTCCACCCACCAGATGCCGGTAGCATCTGGGACAACCCAGAACATCCCCAGAGAGAGCTCAATTGCCCGAGCTGAGAAGCACTGCTGTGTACACGTGGAGGTAAAAGGGGTTTTGCAGGGTCGGGTTGTCTGGGGCTCCCTCTTGTCATGAGGGTCCCCACGTGCACTGCAGGCGTTGATGGGCTCCCTGGCGAAGAAAACTATCTTTCCAGGTTTAACCTCCTGTTCCCTCTAAGTTCAGCTTTTAAAGGGGTAAAGTCCATGGGGTAAAGCCACAGCTCTGAGAAAAGCAGACAGCAGATCTGTCTCCTCCTTTCCTTCCAGACCCTGCAGGGTGGTGTCTGAGCTGAGGACAGACCTGCTTTGTGGTAAAACGAGCTCCCACGAGCGAGCATGCCAAGTCCTGCCTGTCCTAACTTCAAACAGATGGCAGAGGGGTGCCCGACACCGAGTGGGCTCCCTCCAGGGGCAAGTCCTAAGTCCCTGCAGCGCCTGTGTTCAGGGCCTCCGCAGAGACAGCCCAGAAATGCACATTTGCATCCAGGAGAGCCATAGTGGTCCCTTCTGAACTCGGGACAAGCCTCTGTGGCGATTTCCAAGGAAACAACCAGGCCTGGCGTCCTGGGGATAAGCGGGAATGTCTTCGGGATGTGAGGGCCCACCATCTCTCTGGTTTTGCGATTACCAGTGCGGGGCCTAGTGACCTCATGCGTCTGGTATGCGGTCTCAACACACTGCGACTTTTCAAAGCTGATCTAAAAATATCCGGTTGGTGCTATTATACGTCCCTTAGAGGAGGAGGAAATGCTGGCCTGGCACCCGAAGCCAGGGGAGCTATTGTGTAGCTGTTCCCGGGGCCGTGCACTGCCTCCAAGCACAAGGGTGGCTGGTGTGCCCGGTGGACCATGTGGGGTTGGGGATGGATGGAAGGGATGAAGGGGGACCTGGGTGCCAGCAGTGATGCGACATGATCTGGCACTGGGGCAGGCGTGGCCACATGCTCGTGCTGTCTTCCCATCACGTCAGACGATCCACGGCTCTGGCAAAACGCTATTTGAGAAAGGCCTCTACTTTCTTTGAAATGCTTTTTTTCCCTTTTATAATATAAAAGACATGTTTCTAACATAAGCTGTACACTTGGAAAAAAAGATAGAACCATGCTCAAAGTTTACCTAATGAAAGGAAAAAAACCATAAAGAGATGACCCATTAATTCAACCCCGCCCCCAAGCACGATTTCTAGGTAAAATGAACGAAGCAGCCGTACCCCGACTTCCTCAGATCGTGTGCCCCCTCCAGGTGGCCCCCCCTACCCTGACAAGGATGCCAAGAGCCAGGGGATGTCTGGCTGTCTGCTAACTGCCTCTGTCTTTGAGGTTCTTCTTTGGGGAGACTGAAAAAGCTTTTTTAAATCAAAGACATCCAGGGTTGGGGACTTCCCTGGTGGTCCAGTGGTTAAGAATCTGTCTTCCAATGCAGGCGACACCGGTTCAATCCCTGGTCGGGGAACTAAGATCCCACATGCCGCGGGGCAACTAAGCCTGCGCGCCAGAACTAGAGAGAAGCCCGTGCACCTCAATGAAGCGAAGAGTCTGTGCACCACAACGAAAGATTCTGCGCGCCGCAACTAAGACCCAACATCCAGGGTTGAGCAGCCTACATAGCCAGAAATTTCTAGACAGTGCATTTTCTATCTAAACAGGATGGCTCTTCTCTCTGTTGGAATGCGCAATAAGTATTTTAGGAAGAACGGCGATATAACGTCAAAGAATGACCTGTGGTGTATACCAGCCCCACGCCAGGAGTGCTGCGGGCTTGTGACTCTTTCCTTTGCTCGAATTCCTCTAAGGGACAGACCTGCCTTCCCCATTTCCGATGAGGAAACTGAGGGACAGAGAGGTCAACTGACCTCCCCGAAGTCTGACAGCAGGTGGCTGACATGGCCCCGGGTTGGAACCCAGTGCCCCGACTCCCAACCCACACCATGGCCGTAGCCGCTCAGTCCCTGGTCCCGGCTGGTTCTCAGAGCTGGGAGCCAGGTGAGCAGGCCTGAGACTTTTCGGGGTGTCTGCCTGCCCCGGCAGCCCGGCAGGCGGATTCCCGAGCCTTGAGTTCACACCTGGTCTCTTGTGCATCCCACGTGAAAACTGGACAAGCCTTGAGACGGACTGCATTAGGCAAACAGTGTTTTGCTTTCAGATTTCAAAACTGAAAAGCCCCACGGAATGAGCTCACCAAGGCAAACGTGCTTGCTATCTCCTGTGTTGACAGTTGACCCCAGAGTAGGGGTTTCCCTGGAGAGAAGTCCCTCAGCCTCACCTTGCAGGGTGGTGGTCCTTCCAGCCAGGCGGAGGTGGCCTGAACTGGGATAACTCCTTTGCCCTCAGATACACCTGCAGCCATCCTCACTTGCTGCGGTGGTTTCGTCTTGGTTGTGGGGTTGGCCTTCTGTTTTCCTGATCTAGCCGCAGGGACCTCCCTTCCCAAGTGTGTGGTGCTTTTGTACATGTGGTTTCATTCATTCACTTGACAACACTGTATTGGTCGGCTGCCGTTGTGTCTGGCACCGTTCTAGCCTCAGAGAGCCCCCTCCCTGGTGGTGCTCCGACAGGGACGCCCCCTCCACGTCCACCTTGGCCATGGCTTAGATGTCACCACCTCCCGACACCCTGGAGGCTGCCCACTGCCTCTCGTGACCTTGACACTGCCCCTCCCCCTGCGATGCCACATCTGGGCAGAGCCTCTGTTCCCCACCCTGGTACCACAAGCCATGCCATACAGGACTTCCGAATCTCTTGTGTCCAGTCAAGGCCAGGGAGGAGTGACCACAGTTGCCAGGAGAGGCTGCGAATGGTAAGAGAACACTAGCAAATATTAGGCCACTGTGAAGCCTAAAAATGGGGCTGAAAGGGAGACTGTCTCCCGCTCACCGGCCTGCAGGAGCCCTCTTGTTCCAGCCCTGGGTGTGGGTGCAGAAAGGCAACACCCAAGGGTGACTGGGAACCAGCCCTGGCACGGCAGCCCCACCGCTGGAACTCGGGTTATTTTATTTTCCCAAGTGCTCTCCAAGTTCCAGGCGTACCTTTCTACGTGAAACAGCACTCAGCCCATGCCCAGATCGTGTCCATCTGGGGACACAGGCGACTGTCGGACCCGCAGGAGGAGAGCTGGGAGGCGTCCCACGGCCCGTGGACCGAGGCGCCCTGGAGATCTGCTCTGCTGTGTCCGCTGAGCAAACATCCCCGGGGGCATCCAGTCAGGCTGGGGCTTTCCTGTGTGGAAATGCCAGGAAAATAACCCCCAGGTGTGTGCGGGGTGGAGGGCTACTTCTGGGGAGGAGCCCGGAAGAACAGCTCTGCATCGGCAGGGGATTCGGACAAATTAGTTCACTGCTCTCGAGTTTCAAGTTCCTCTCCTGTAAAATGAAGGGGTAAACCCTTGTCTTCTCAGGTTGTTTGAGGACGAAACGGGACCATCTGCGTGAACCAGGTCGGGGGCAACTTGTTCCATGAAGGGCCAGCTAATAAATATTTGGGGCTCTGCTGCAACAACTCAACTCTGCTGTGGGAGCGTGAAGCAGCCACAGACGACCCGTACATGAGTGGACGTGGCCACGGGGAGGACACCTACATGATGCCCGGGATGGGGGGAATGCGGGGTGGGTGGCAGGCTTAGACACTGACCTCTACCGGGGTCAGCAAATTACGGCCAGCCACCTGTTTCTGTGTGGTCTGTGAGCTAAGAATGGTTGTCACATTTTTAAACGCTTGGAAAAAAAAAATCAAAAGAATATGTCACAACACATGAAAGTGATATGAAATTCAACTTGCAGTCACCATGAATAAAGTTCTGTTGGCGCACAGCCGTGTCTGTTTACGGACGGTCTGTGTCTGCTTTTGGACTATGGCAGAGTCGAGTCGTGGTGGTGAAGACTGGTCCAGCAGAGCTGACCATACTGACCCTTGGGCCCTTTACAGGGTAGGTGTGCCAGCCACTGTTCTAGAGGCTCTCGGTTAAACGTCCCCTTCTCCCAAAGGGGGCCAGGGCAGTGCTGGGGCCGGGAGAAGACTCCAACACTCAGACATGCAAGGTGAGCATGACAGGGTGTGAGTGTTGCCTGGGCTGACTGGTCTCCCCCCAAAGCACAGTAGGGACACAGAGAAGCAGGACCAGGAAGCATGGAGGGCAGAATGGGCCAGTGGAGTCACAGGCTCAGAGGAGCTGTGTGGAGAGACAGAAAAGCTCCCTGGGAGCTGGGAGCGGAGGGGGTGGGAGGTGGGGAAGGGAGAAGCACGGCTGATGTGATTTCCACAGAGGTGCTGTGCAGAGAACAGATGGAGGGAGATGGATCCAGGGAGGGTGAGGACAAGGATGATGGTGGGAAGGGGGTGGCGATGATGGTGGTGAGAGGCGGTGGCTGTGGGGAGGAAGACGGGACCCCCGACCCCCTGCCAGCCCACGTAGGTGATAGCTGCAGGCTCAGTGGGCCTGTGGATGCCGGGCAGGAAGTGGAGGAATCACCCCTAACCTCATGGCTCCCCAAATCTCAGATGAGGAAGTGGAAACTTTCCAGGGCCTGGATGACATTCAGCCTTAGCCCGGGTTCTGTTCTCTTCCTGTTGCCCACGGGGCTTGGGACACCTGGCAGGCTGGATGGACGGACAGATGGGCAGATGGAGGCACGTAGAGAAAGCTGAGTGCCGACAGGACATAAGACTCACCCCATCTCCGTGCCCTCAGTTTCTAACAGGCTCTGTTACTCTTATCTGGAAGGGCACTGACTGTCAGCCACAGACATGGACAGAAACGCTGAAAACAAGGGCTCCTGGCGCCAGAACAAGGCCCTTTGAAATGGACAGATTCCTACCAGGGGCTGAAGTTTCATGGTAAACTGTGCCGTGGAGTGAGTGGCGGGGAGGTGGGGTGATAGAATCTTAGAAAAAAAAGAAAAAAGAAATCAAATATGAAACAAGTTATTGTATCTCATACTTCACTGAATTTTGGTTTAGGTTATAAATGAAACCACATGTAGATCACAGAAAGAATAAAGAATAAATTAAGCTTTTATTGGGGAGAGTCTTGCTTGGTTCTTACTGTACCAAAAATATTTGAGGGATTCATCAAGATCCCTGAGGGCTCATCTTATCCATTTGATACCCAAATCATTCTCTTTGGGGTTTACTTGGTTCTTTTTTTCAGGTTTTAGAGTTGGGAAATTAATTCGCTTACTTTCATTTGTTCATATTTATGGATATAAAGTGTTTACGGCTACGAATTGTCCTCTCATTACTGCTTTAAACACATCTCATGGATTCTGATAATATACAGTTTTGGTCACTGATTTTCAGAAAATCCACAATTTTGGTTTATAACTCCCCCTTCATCCAAGACTTAACAGAAGGCTACTTTTTCTTAAAAATTTTTTTTTCCATATGGAAGGGCTTTAAAAAAATTAATTTCTAGTTTTATTGCATTGTTAAGAGCATTGACTGTAATATTTCCCATTTTGGAAATTCTAGACGCTTTCTCTGTGACCTGATATAGGGATGAGTTTTGTGAACATTCCATGAATACTTAAGACTTATTCTCATATTGGAGTGAAGGGTTTGCAACACGGCCACAAGATCTGCCTAAATGTGTGGTTTGGGCATCTTACATCCCTGCTTATTTGCTGTCCACTCAACGAGCCTTATGTTATGTGTTTGTAACTATTTCTCCCAGGGTCTTTTATAATTTCTGCTTTGTAAAAGCAGCTGCTGTGTTGTATGATGCATAGATATTGACAACTATTATACCTTGAGAGTAAATTGAGGATTTTGGCATTATGATGAATCTTCTTCATCATGCGATGTTCAGAGGCCTGAGCTCTACAGGTCAGAATTGCAGCTGTGTTCTATGCTGTTTCTATCTACCTGATACATCTGTGCCTGTCCCTTTACTTTTAGCTTCCTGAACTACTTTGGTTTAGTTGTGTCTTGTTCATAAAGCATGGAGTTGAACTTTGCTTTGTGAGCCAAGCTGAAAATTCTCTCCGTTTAGGCAGAATGAACCTGTTTAGATTTAGCAACACGATGGACTCATTCCCTCCTGAAATTCAGGCTTCCATCACTAGCTCTCTTCCCCATCTGCTGCTTGTGAGTGTGGCTGAGTAACCAGAAGTCAGAGCAACTCTCCAGGTCACTTTTGATGAGTTCCTGAAATCATGCACCTTTTGCAAGATTTTTCAACCTCACTTTGCAACTGATTTGGTTTGCATTTGTGTGGTGGGATGCATCTGGGAGAGAGGACCCACTAGGCCCGGCGGACTGCAAGGAGCCATACTTAGGCTGAGCCAAGTGGGGCGTGTGAGTGGAGGGCTTGTTCCGTAAGTGGGCGGCTCATTATGGAAGGTTTCATTTTAGGATGATGTTTGTCTCCCTACACAAATCCCAAACTGCATGGTGCTGCTGATGAGAACAGCAAGGACTTCTGATACTTTCCATGCAGCAAAACTAAGCATTGGCATATGTGAGGTAAGTTGAGCTCCCAGGGGTGGGCTGGAGGGACAGTCTGTGGTCTCCAGAGCTCCCTCCACCCTCCCTACAGGTGTTGTAGCCTCTCTCCAAACTCTTGGGGAGGGGGATGCCCCTTGGGGCCCCAGGCTCCCCTTGGGCCCACCCTCCATACCTGGGGTGAGCAAACCGGTCATCCTGGGGCTCCCCTGCTTACAACACTGGGGAAGGAGAGTCAGAATTGTCAAGATTCCCCCGCCCCCCACCATGAGTCACCATTACCTTGCTGCTCTGGTAGGTTACGGTGAGAGAGAGAAAAGGTTGAGAATCCAAGTATGAGCTGTGGGGACTAGCTAAAGATACAGACTTGGGCCTCAACCCAGACTTGCAGAATTTCTGGAAAGGCTAAGGAGTCAAAATTCCTAAACCAGAGCCTGAGGCTATTCTGATTCCTGGAAGGGTGAGAACTACTGCCCTAGGGTTTATTATGAGAATGAAGTATCTCTAGGGAGAAATAAAGCAAGAGGATGTCTACTTACACCCCTCCCTCTTTCTTGAACACCTGGAGTAGGGGTCTTGCTAGTCAAGAGCGGGACAGAGCAAAGAGCTTCATGCTCAGTATGCTTAGTTTAATTAGACAGCTTTCCTCACGCTTAGCCCCGAGAGACAGGAAACTTTCA
This sequence comes from Balaenoptera physalus, assembly GCF_965194825.1. Lineage (NCBI taxonomy): Eukaryota > Metazoa > Chordata > Mammalia > Artiodactyla > Balaenopteridae > Balaenoptera > Balaenoptera physalus. The sequence goes on along the minus strand of NC_138890.1, from coordinate 12,104,087 downwards.
TATTGCAGGGTTTCACCGAGATCAGCCACTCCCCACCAGTACCCCAACCCCAGATGGGTCCAATTCACATCCTGACTGCCACTCGGTAGCCTTGTTCAGCCAGGCACTGTACGGTGGAGGGGAGAGGGAGAAGAAATCAGGCCCCCGTGATGATGAAGGAACAGGCGCAGGAAGAAAAATCATTGTCCAGAGCCACCTCTCAGCTGTGATTCCTCACAGCCCCGAGAAGCAAGGGATTATCTGGGAAACTGGGCTCAGCGGCTTGGCCCCAGTCCTGACGAGAGGTTGTGCTTTGTTCTGATGCAGGCCCGGCTGGGAAGCCAGTACCACGGACACCACCCCGGCTTCTGGACACTGTCACCTGTACACACCAGCGGGGCCACCAGCTGGAGCCCGGGCAGTGGGAGGAAATATTTCAGAGGAAGAGACAACAGGATATGGTGATAGCGGGCATGCAGGCGATAGAGGAAAGCACCAAAGACCAGTGGTGATGGCTCAGCCGACCGAAATGGAGAAGGAGGAGAGGGCAGAGGTGCATGGGGTCAAAGTTCAGTTTGCCAGGACCTTACCTGAGATTTGCTTTGCACATCTCATGGATGTGGTGGGATTTTGTCTAAGTGTGTGTGTGTGTGTGTGTGTGTGTGTGTGTGTTGGCGGGGGGGGGGCCACAGACTATGCCCCACAGGCCAAATCTGGCTTGATACCTTTTTTTTCTTTAATAACTTTTTAAATTTTAGCACAGTTTTAGATTTACAGGAAATTTCTAAGACTATGACAGAGAACTCCCAAGTACCCCACACTCAGTTTCCCCTACTGTTAATATTATGGTGGCACATTTGTCACAACGAACAAATGAACCAATATTGACTGATATATTATTATTAAACTAAGTTAGCATTTCATTTGGATGTCCTCATTTCCCCCCCAATGTCCCTTTTCTGTCCCAGGATCCCACGTTACATTCGGTCCTCACATCTCCTTGACGGCTCCAAGCCAAGTTTCTCGGACTCGTTTTTTGAGACCTTGACAGTTTTAAGGAGGACAGGTTGAGTATATTGTAAAATGTCCTTCAATCTGGGTATCTTTGATGCTTCTCTCCCACTGCCTGTTTTTGCAAATAAAGTTTTACTGGCAAACAACCCCACCCGTTTGTTTACGTATTGCTTTTGCTCTATGATGCAGAGTGAGTAGCTGTGAGCTAAGCAGTGACAGAGACTGCGTGGCACTAAAATCTGGAAATGCTAATTAATGTGGCCTTTTACAGAAACAGTTTGCAGATCCCTGGTATAAACTACTATGTCAGCGCTTAAGCTTAAACTTCTTGATCCAGGATACACTCCACGGGAGGAGCCACTGCAAACCCGCTCTGGCCAATTTTATTGTCACTCAACCTTGGGGGAGGGTTTTGCCAATTAGCATAATGAATGTTCCACTTCGAACATTCATGGGTGGAAGTGGTGATGTTCAAGACAAGTGGCTGGATGAAACATTCTGGAGGCACTTCCCACACTTGCTTGAGAAATTCCACCTAAGGGGGCCTGTTCCGTAGGGACGGGGCTCAGGTCTGACTTCAAGCCAGTCCCACATCCTGCTGCTGGATCAGGGGCTGGGGTGAGGCCCTGGGAGATGGAGCTCAGGTACCCCTGGGGCCACCCCAGAGGCCAGAGCTGATAGGACCGGCTCTAGCATGGCTGGGCTCCTGTCTGCCCATTGCAAGATCGATGGGAAGGAATCCGAGGGGTGGATGTCGTGGGACCTGACGGGGAGCGTTCCGGATGTGTACAGCCCGCTCTGCATTTCTGTTTTAATTGTGCTAAAATTCATATAACATAAAATTCACCATTTTAACGTACGATTCGGTGGCATTTGACATGTGCGCTATGTTGTGCAACTGTCACCTCTATCAAGTTCCAGAACGTTTCATCACCCCAAAAGGAAACGCTGTCCCCGTGAGCAGCCACTCCCCATCCCCCCTCCTCCAGCCCCCTGGCAACCGCTAATCTGCTTTCTGTCTCCTTGGATTTGCCTGTTCCGGACACTTCATGTAGATGGGATCATAAATATGTAGCCTTTTGTGTCTGGCTTCTTTCACTCAGCATAACATTTTCGAGGTTCACCCACGTTGTAGCATGTGTCAGTGTTTCATCCCTCTTTATGGCTGAGTGATCTCCATTGTATCCACTCTTTGAAAAGGGGTAGTAGGAGCAATGGCCAGGCCTGCCTTGGCGGGTTACTCTGTCTTCCTTGGGTCTGGGGAAGCCACAGCTGGTGCTGGCCTGAGTCCAGGAGGATCACTGGGTCCAAAGGCCCTTTGATGTCCCCAGTGCTCTGGGGTAAAGTGCTTCCAGTCACCTCTTTTTCGGGTGGATGCGATCCTCCCTTCGACCTTCCATCACAGGCCTGCCCCAGCCTTCGTTTCTCTCGTGGGGGGCCCCTCCTTGGCATCTCCCATCTTCTTTATGGGGCAGCTCTGGAACGGGTGCAGAAGGCTGCCCATGCACAGGAGGGCTGGATCCCCATGAGGTGTCCCCCCAACCTCAGCATTGCCAGGACCTCATCCCAGGGCGCACTCACTCCCTGCTTTGTCATAGCTGAAATCTGGGGCTGCTAAGCTAGACTATCTCCTGCAGGAAACAAGTGGGCCCTGAACACCAAAGGGCCCCTCAGAGCCTCAGGGTGTGAGGCAGGGAGCCACACTGTGCTGGTTCTGTGCTAGGACTCTGCTGGCCTCGTGACCTTCTGGAGCTCTCCTCTGCCTCTCCCAGGAGGCTCCAGGGTGGCCTTTAGGTGATGACGCAGGCGGGTGCAGCACGTGTAAAGGCCCTGGGGCAGGAGAGATCAGCAGGCAGAGCAGAGAGGTCAACTTGCCGTAGGTCACACAGCACATGCACTGCTGAGTCGGGCTTCCTGGCAGAGGTGGCTCTTGGCCCAGAGGACCTGGAGGTGGTAAATTCCGAGGGGAGGGACACAGTCACATGCTGAGGGGAAAGAACTGGTCCAGGCACTTTGGCAGAACTGGAGAAGTTCCCTCTGGGGCTGCAGGTCCCTGTAATCTTCTCTCTCCCCCTCCCCACAATCTCACCAATATTCACACCTCCAATAAGCAGCTCTGTCCCTGCAGTGGCTCCTGGATCCACACAGCTCCCTGCAGACTCTGTCCAGAGCCCCAGGCCTGATTTTCAACTGTACATCCTGAAGGCCCCTAAACTAGAGCGGGTTTCTCGGCCTCAGCCCTACTGGCATTTGGAGACGTACCATCCTTTGCAGAGGGGCTGTTCTGTGTACTGTACGATGTTGAGCAGCATCCTTGGTCAACCGAAAAACATCTCCAGACGTTTCCAAATGTCCCCTGATGGCAGAATCACCCCTGGCTAAGAACCGAGCGTAATTCAAAAAGATACACGCACCCCCTACGTCCACAGCAGCACTATTCACAATAGCCAAAACCTGGAAACAACCTAAATGTCCATTGACAGATGAATGGATAAAGAAGATGTGGTACACATATACAATGGAATACAACTCAGCCAAAGAAAAGAAAAAAATAATGCCATTTGCAGCAACATGGATGCAACTAGAGATTATCATACTAAGTGAAGTAAGTCAGAAAGAGAAAGAGAAATACCATATGATATCACTTATATGTGGAATCTAAAATATAGCACAAATGAACCTATCTACAAAACAGAAACAGACTCACAGACATAGAGAACAGACTTGTGGTTGCCAAGGGGGAGTGGGGTGGGGGAGGGAAAGGCTGGGAGTTTGGGATTAGCAGGTGTAAACTATTATACACAGGATGAATAAACAACAAGGTCCTACTGTAGAGCACAGGGAACTATATTCAACATCCTGTGATAAACCATAATGGAAAAGAATATGAAAAAAAAGAACGTCTGTATGTGTATAACTGAGTCACTTTGCTGTACAGCAGAGATTGGCACAGCATTGTAAATCAACTATACTTCAATTAAAAAAAATTTTTTTTTTTTAATTGGCTGCCCTGGAGATTCCTGGCCCCTCAGGAAGGGCTAAGTGGAAGTGTGTAAATACTCACAGGTTGCTGTGACTTACTCTCCGTTAAAGGGGTGAGGATACCATCTAGCGTATCCTGATAGCTCACATCATGGAAGGCTTTGGGTCCGGGCACCTGACCACTGCCAGCGGGTGGCCGTTTCGCCCTCCACCCAGGAGGAGCCGGTCTACAGCCATGAGCTGGGGTCACAGGGCTGGTCAGTGGCTGGGCGGTTGACCGAGAGCCTTGGGCTTGACCCCTTGGCCTTTCCAAAAGACAGATCACTTCTGGGCCTCAGGTAACTGAGGTCTTGCTGGGCCTGGCCTTGGGAACTGGCTGCAGCCAGCAGTGGCTGAATGACACAGAAGGAAACTTCCAGAGGGAAACTCCCCAGTGATGCTGGAGACAGGGCCCTGAAGCCACTCCATCCTGGATAATCGCTAGGAAACAAATCGGCTGCCAGGCCCTGTGGTCACTCGACGCCCGGCTGCATCCAAACAGCGAGGCAGATGTAGCTGATAGATGACGGACGGACATCCCCACCCACCACCCAGCCCTGGTGCAGCAAAGTGCCCAGAATATTCTGAAAGGGCGGCAGCCATGGCAGGGGTGTCCTGGGCCCGGAGCTATGCTTTGCCTTTTAATCAACTCTTTTTGCAAATTCCAAGGAAGCCTTTCTGGTTGCTTAAAATACACCCATAATTTCACTCTTCTCTTAGATGCAACGTTCCCAAAAATATAACTTCCACTTTGGTCTAAAATAGCCTTAGATTACTGCAATGCGTCAGGGCTCTGCCCTTTTAGGCAGCAGGCCAGAAAGGCAGCCTCGCGGGTCTTCAGGGCATGGGAGGGGTAGAGAATGCCGGTGGGCCTCGGCTTCCAGGAGGCCGTCCCCTCCCTAACGCTTCCAAGGTCCCCTTGATCAAAGGCCTAGGCACTCACAGCTGTAGGGCACCCCGATCCTCTCCACACCCCCAAAGACAACCTCTCAGCCTTCTGTACCCCCATCCTGCTCTGGTGTGGCCCTACTTCTCAGCTGGGCAGTCTCTGGGCTGCCTGTCACTCTGCCCCCGTTCCCTCCTTCCGATCCACGTGGCTCCTTGTAGCGGCTCCCACCATTTTCCACATCTTGTAACGTCCTTGTGGTGAGCTGGGAACACCCATGCCTGCTAGTACGTACTGAGCACCAGGGCTGGCAACATGGCCACCCCAACCCCAGGCTACGAGAAGCTTGTCCGTATGCTCACATCCCTCTGGCTGAATTCTCCCTCTGCCGTGAGCTCCAGCGCATCCTCCTGGGGACACATCTGGCACCCCAGACGGTAGCTTCCCCCAGGGGTGCTGTGGCCCTGAGTGTGCACCTCTGGCCTGGCCCCATCAGCCCCAGCGAGCTCATGCTGCCTCTCCTGGCAGCTTGTGGAGGGAGGGCCCAGGGGTGGGGGTCGGGGGGAGGGTGGGTCCGGGAGGCACTGGGGTCTTGCTTGGTGTCCTCGTCCTGCTGCGCCCCGGCAGACCGTGTTGCCCTGCAGGCAGGATGCAGGTGGTCTTAGGGCCCAGGGTGCGGCTGGAAACCCTCCGAGGGCCCCTCCTGGATATGTGAGATCGGGAGGGGCCCCAGACGCAGCTCCCACTACCCCCAGCCAGAGCTCAAACACCCTGGCTGCACAAGCGCTCCCAGCTGCCTGTGGAACACAGAGCGCTCGAGCAGGAGAGGGAGAGCTGAAAGGTGAACTTATGAGATGAACTTCTGGGACATCTACATCCAAGTCCTTCTTTTCTAACCCCCCAAGACCGCTTTCAGACTCCCCTGTAGATAGATGTATGTTTATGAATATATGAATACACACGTGGCACAGACCAACGCAGAAAATTTGAGCTGGTGACAGGAGTCATCTGGAACGAGGGTGGGAACCTGGTTTCCTTATGTTTGGGAAGGGAGAGCAGAGCAGAAGACAGAAGTGTGCCCAGAGAAAGTAACTGGAATGTTCTAGCATGTTCCACGTGCACAAAGTACAAGCGGTCGGCAAACCTTTCCTGTAATGGGCCGGGGGTTCAATATTTTTGGCTCTGGGGGCCATACAGTGTCTCTGTCACAACTGCCCCACTCTGCCTTGAGAGCCACCACAGACAATATGTAAATGAGCAGCCGTGGCTGAGTACTAATAAAACTTTATGTGTAGAAACAAGCAGATTTAACCTGTGGGCTGTAGTGGGCCAATCCCTGGTACATGCAAAAAGAAATTATATGTCAAATAGGGAAAAAGATACTAAAAAAATGAACCGTATCTGAACAAAGCAAAGCACCAAGGTGCAACCAAAAGCTATAACAAAATAATGTCACAATTTTACCGAAGTGGGGCATATAACCACGCGTGCTCCCCAGCAGCAAAAACCACCGTGGCAGCCCTGGTTTGTTTCCTGTTGGGGAGACACTTAAAAAAGAGCTGAACCACAGTCAGCACCTGGCGTGAGGTTCAGAAAGTCACCCCGCAGGACGACAGGGGTGGAGGGGATGACAAAATTCCAGCGCATAGGAACCAGCATGAACCACACCCAAAATCCACTAAAGCTCTTTCATGACGTTCACCTGCAAGAAAACCCGCAGGGAGTGTGTGACTTCTCAGCTCTGGGGGTCACCACGTGAGTGACTGCATTTTTTTTTTTGTATTGATGAGCAGCTTTTCAAATAACACTTGAAGACTTCGCCCCAAGTACACTTGAAGACTTCGCCCCAAGTGCGCTTGGAAGACCAAACTTGGATGGAAAACCTGACCCTTGCATCCGAACATGCTTCGTTGTTGGTGAGAAAGACGTGAGGAGGTTTCTGGTGGTGGGTGGGCAGTGGCTGTTCTCCTGGCCGTCGCTGGCCACAGGGCAGGAAAAAGCACCAGCCACCCGTTCCCGGAAACGAAGCAGATCGCCAGCCAGAAACTGCATCCCCACCCGCCAGCCACCCCTTGTTAAGCTGGTGAGACAGAACTCAGCACAGCTGGGTTGACGTGTAAGTACAACAGCACGATGTTCACCCCCAAATTTGAACCTATTTGGGCACAGGACATCTGTAACACTGAAATCATTCTTTGCCTGCAGTCGGCCTAAAAATTCTTCTCAACGGGGGTGATTCTGCCCCTCGGGGGACACTTGGTGATGTCTGGGGACATTTATGATTGTCCTGAGAGAGGGGGCGCTGCTGGCATCTGGTGGGTGGAGGCCAGGGGTGCTGCTTAACATCCCACAGTGCACGGGACGGTCCCCACCCCAGAGAAGGATGTGGCCCCAGGTGTCAGCAGCGCGGAAGCACAGCCTTGGCCCCTCTGCGTTTCTGTCTGCGAGGCCTGAAGCTGACCCCACACGAGGCCTCATTCACCCTGTCATCCTCTGTGGGATCGGCCCTCCTGCTGTCCCCCTCCTACCCTGGATTCCAGCCTCAGCTCCTGCCCTCCCTCGGGCTGCTCTGCCAACCCAGGGCCCCCCAACGACTTCCCCAAACATCCTGGGGAAGCCACTCGGGGCACAGAAGCAGCCAGAAATTCGATTCCTCCCTCCCTGCAGCTGCCCGGGTGGGACAACCCTCCGAGGCTCTCAGCGATCAGCCTCCAGGCCCCACGGCGTCCTCTCCTCCATCCTTTTGCCTGTCTCCCTATAATGCTTATTCTCCCGGGAGCCCACCCTGGCCTGGCTCTCACTCCCCTCCTTCCCCTGGGTAGAGTGTTGACCCCGATGTTCACAGTGCCGACCTTCCAGCCACCCAGCCTCGAGGACAGCCCAGGTCCAGCTGAGCCTTGACCACTGGCTGGGGGTCGGGGGATGTCTGGCTGGCACACCTCTCCCTGGAGCGCCCCATGCTGCTGCCCCAGCCTCTCCCGAGCCTAATCCCGCTGCCTCCCCACCCAGCTGCCTGCTGACGCCCGACGTTCCCATCAACAGACCAGAGAAACACCCCAAAACGCAAAGCAGACACAATCTGGGCCTCTGGGGCCCTAGGACCCTGGAGACAGACAGACAAGCCCCAGATAAAGGCTCCCAGCCCGGATACCCCTCTTGCTGTGAATGCCCCGGCCCCCTTTGCGGGTTGGGCGTGGGGGTAGAGGTGCGACTTCAGTAACTTCCCTCCTTCTGACCTGATCCTGAGTCTCCTCTCTGCCGGGGCCCATGTCCCCAGAATGGTCCCCAGAGGCCTGTCCGTGGCCCCATGCCCTTTTCTCAACATTCACTCCTCCTGGCAAACTTACCTCCTCCCGTAGCTAACGAGCAAGGCCGGGAGGTGCCCCAGCTTGCCGCTTGCTCCTGCGTGACCGGACAACCTCTAAGGCCTGACAAGGCTGGGGTCAAGGGGGTCTTTGTGCTGCCGGCGCATCCCTTGGATGAAGCACCCCAGACCGCGGTCCTCGCAAGCATCCGGGGAGCAGATCCTGACGGCGCTGTGCAGCCGTCTCTGAGCCTGCCTCCTCCTCCCCCTCGGACACTGTCTGCTCTGATCTGATACCCTGGCTCGGGGAGCCCGGTCTGCTTTCCGAGGCTTCGGGTGGCTTGCGCCACACATTCACTTCTCACTGCTCCCGAATGTCAGCCCCCTTCTGGTCACCAGCCTCTTCGCAGGTGTGGCAGGCCCATGTAGATGGATGACACAGACGGACGGACCTAGGTGTGTCCGCCCGCCCCCGGCCCGCCCTCGGCACGCCCGGGAGGCCCGCACACCCGGAGCAGGCTGCTGGCCAGGGCTCCGCCCTCCTCCCCGGATCGGCTCAGTCCATCCCAAGAGTCTCCAGTGGCATCATCTCCACTTCCGCCCCACACCCTCCACCCTCCCGTTGTTGACGGCGGGGGACTCTGATGGGGGGACGCTGGCCTGGCTGGGGCAGGGAGGGGGTCAGGACTGAGGAGGAAACTCAGCTGCAGAGTCAGCCATACAAAGGATTGAAACCCTGAGAAAAGTGGTGAGAGGTAAAAAAAGTGTGGTCTTATCCATACAGTGGACTGGTAGCCAGAAGAAGGAATGAAGCACTGACACACGCTACAGTGCGCATAAACCTGGAAAAAACCAAGCTGAGCGCCAGGAGCCAGACACAAAAGGCCACATCTTGTGTGATCCCGTGAAATGTCCAGAACAGGCAAACCCACAGAGGCAGAAAGCAGATCAGTGGTTGTCAGGGGCTGGGGCAAGGGCGACGGGGAGTGACTGCTCACGGGGCCTCCTTTTGAGGGTGATGAAAATGTTCTAGTGCTAGATAGAGGTGAAGGTTGCACAACATTGTGAATCTGCTAAAAAAATACTGAATTGTTCATTCGATATGGGTGAATTATACCTCAACAAAGCTCTTAAACAGAAAACCTAACTGCAGAGGCACACCCCTGGTTCTGGAACCTTGTGTCACACTGGTTGAGTGCTTTGCCCGTGTGTCCTCAGTGATGGGCAGAGGTTGGCCCATCCTCACCCTGTGGGAGGGAAAGACATGTTCTGGGCAGGTGTCCCTGCGGGTCAAGGTCAAGGTGAACGATGGCATGTTGGTTCAGGGTGACCTGCTCGGGTAGGCCGGCCAGTGCTGACAGAGGGTAGAGGGAACAGACCCAGTGGCCTGAGGGGTGGGCGGAGACTGGGGGAGTCTGGGGTCATGTGACACTGGGTCTGTGGGGCCCTCAGTCGGGGCTGGTGCTCAGGACCAAGGCCGGCACATATCCCAGTCCCAGGACAGGCTCCTTCAGGGCCCCCGAGGTGGGTCAGGGGCAGCAGAGAGCTCCAGGACACCCTCGGTCCCACGCCCTGCTGCCCTGGTCACCAGCCTCCTGTGGGTGTGCCAGGCGGCTCGGGGTGCCACCATCTCCCAGCCTTCTCTCTCTGCGTGGGCCGGGACACAGTGGCTACATGGAGTTCCCGACACCCCGGCCTCTGGCCACTTGGGAAAATGGCCCAGCCAGCAAGGATCCTCGTTTCATTTCTGCTTTCGAAATTAAAACCCTGTGCGCGTTGGCAAATGTCAGTGGCGTGTGTTACGGTTCAGGAAGGACAAAGAGAACCCTGGCCTAAGCACCCTCCACCCTCAGCCCTGATGCCGAGGCAGAGGGGCACGTCCTGGGTGGGCTTTGTGGCCAGCCCGGTGGCTGATGCCGGGGCGGCTGCATCACAATGTCGCCAGGTTCTCAGAGGGCACCCGGCATGGGTAACGGACCCCAGACTGCACTGCCCTGGTGAGCCTGCCTTCTGCACCTTCAGTATTTCTGAGCTAAGGCAACACTCCTGCACAAGCGTCGCGTTTCTGGGGGTGGTTCAGGGGACAGGCTGCAGGGTGGCCGAGCGACATCGTGTGAAACAGTGACAGTAACAGTTAACTGCAGCGGGTGGGCAGATCAGCTGATTGGAACCGGCTTTCCACAGTGCCGCCTTCCTGTTTTCTGGTCAGAATTGCACAGCAAGTTTGCAACCCCTGCCTGGGGGGGTGCCCGGCGATACCCAAACCTCAAAACAACTCAACTTCTCCTTTCAGGGAGCTGAGAAAAAGTCCCGATCGGCTTCCTGCGGCCCCAGCCGAGCTGAGAGAGGAAATCTTTCACGAAGGTGCAGAGGGGTACCGTGAACTTAGACTCAGGCTGGGTTCTAATGGTGGTCTGGCTGTGGCTGCCTGCAGTGTGGCCTGAGGTACCCAGACTGTACTGGGTCGACTTGTGTCCCTCAAAAAGATATGTCCAAGTCCTGATCTCTGGAACCTGTGAGTGGGACCTTCTTTGGAAATAGGGTCTTTGCAGATGGAATTAAAGTAAGGATCTTGAGGTGAGATCATCTTGGATTTAGGGTAGGCCCTAAATCTAATGACGGTGTTCTTGTAAGAGAAAGGAGATTCGAGATACAGAGGCAGAGGGGGGAGAAGGCCATATGGACACAGAGACAAAGCCTGGAGTGATGAGGCCACAAGCCAAGGAATGCCAAAGGGTTGCTGGCAGCCACCAGAAACCAGGAGAGAGACACGGGATGGCTTCTCTGTTGGAGCCTCCAGAAGGAGCCAGCCCTGCCTACACCTTGATTTCAGACTTCTGGCCCCCAGAACTGCGAGAGAATAAATTCCTGTTGTTTTAAGCCCTCCACCTCCACCCTCTCCCATTTACAGTACTCTGTGATGGCAGCCCCAGGACATTTACACACCAGCACACCTCTCTGGGGCTCTGTTTTCTCGTCTTTAAAATGAGCAGAGCTGTTGTGAGTCCTCAGAGAGACGATGGATGAAGACCGTGGCACCCAAAGCCTGACACACAGTGGGCCCGAAGGCACGGTAGCTAATTATTCCTGTTATTAGAAAGTAACTCTCAAGTTAGCTCAGAATGGTTGGGACTTACTTATGGACAATTTCTAAACCATCAGCACTTGAAAGAAACGGTGACTGGGTCTTGTGGGATTACAAGCTGTGACTAAGGCAGCTGTTCTCACCCAGGGGAGATTCTGCTCCCAGGGGACACTTGGTGATGTCTGGGGACATTTTTCGGTTGTTGCCACTGGGGGGAGGGGGTGCTACTGGCATCAGGTGGGTGGAGGCCAGGGGTGCTGCTCAACACCCCACAGCGTACACGACGGCCCCCAGCCCAGAGACTGACCCGGCCCCAGACGTCAGTGGTGCTCTGGCTGCAAAGCCTGGCTCTAAACTAAAACAACCTTCTCCCTTTTCCAAATGGTCGCCTCAGGAAGCACATTTATGGCTGTGACGTGGATCTGGCTCAAGCCTGTTTTGGAAGCTGGCATGGGCACCGCCCTCCAGCAGCTCCTAACCCCTGGGGAAATTGGGTCTCGCCGTCTCCCACTGCTGAGGCTCGAGGGAGGCAGCCGGGCAAGGTCAGAGGCATCTGACTCACGGGGTGCAGACACCCGCCACGGAGGTGACTAACGGCCCTCATAGAATGTGCCAGAATCCTTCGGGGCAACGGCAGGGGAGGAGCATGGAGGCCAGCAGGAGGACGGATGGGCCCCCAGGATCACCAGTGGCGGCCCTTGGGGAAGAAGGCACAAGACACGTCCAGCTGTCGCTCGGCGGGGGCACTGCTGCGGGCTGACTTGTGTCCCCCCCCGCAAAAGGCTCGTCTATATTGTCCTGACGCTGGAACCTGTGAACGTGGCCTGATGTGGAAATGGGTCTTTGCTGACGTAATTAGTTAGGATGAGGTCATCCTGGATTGGGGCGGCCGCTAAACCCAATGATGACCGGTGTCTTTATAGGAATAGGAGGCAATGTGATGACAGAGGCTGGGATCGGAGCAACACAAGCCGAGGAGCGCCTGCCTGGAGCCCCCGGAAGTGCGAAGAGGCAAGAAAGCATCTGCGCCTAGAGCCTTCCAAGGGAGTGTGGCCCTGCCCACACCTAGACTTCAGACTTCGGGCCTCCAGAACCGTGAGAGAGAGTAAATTCCTCTCTCTGACGCCACCCAGTCTGTGGTACTTTGTTAGGGCAGCGCCAGGAACCTCATCCCGGTGCCCTGGATGGTCCTCAGCTAGAAGAGGAAGCTGCACCGCGGGGCCAAACCTGCCTCCTCGTTGTGGTGCACTGAAACCCTGGGGCTCGGCATCCTCATCGAACCTTGCCACACCCACCCGCCTGCCCGGTTCTGTGAGGGGTGAAGGGCCCACTTGGCAAAATGCCCCGCTCGGTAAATGCTGGGTCCGTCCTCTTGTTCCTGTCCCCGACTTCTAAAGTCACTCAGGGCCTGCATTGCTTTATCCTGTCCTAGAGCACCTGTTATGGGCCCCGGCCATTGCTGGGAGGACAGTGGGGCCGTTGGTGGTTTCACGGCAGCTGAGTTCCAGAGCTGGGATGGAGCCAGATTGAACCTGGGACACCCTCCGTAGCTCCCACATCACACAGTGCCCACCCCGTGATCCTGCAAGGCCCTGAATGATCTGCTGTCACCTCCCTGTCCCCACCGCCTCCTGCTCTGCCCCTTGCTCACCCCACTCCGGCTCCTTCCCGTGCCCTCCAGGGCCCCTGACTTTCTTCAACACGCCAGGCACGGTCCAGCCTCCCGGCTTTTTGCACTGGCCGTGTCCCCCTCCCAGAAGTCGCATCGCTCGCCCCACCCGCTTCCGGGCCCGGCTCGGCATCACCTTCTCGCCTCCTGCCCCCTTACCCCTTCTTCCGCGAGCCCGCCCACTGTTCTCATCGGCTCTTAGCTCACACGCGAGGCCGCTGTCTGTCTCGCTGCCTGCCTCCTCGTCACCAGGTGGCAGCTCCCTGTGGGCAGGCCTCTGTCTTGATTTTGGCCACTGCATAGCCCGGTGCCAAGAACGGTGCCTGCACGCGGAATATTTGCAGAATGAATGGACGATTAGAGGAGGGAACGCATGCAGGGTACACAGCACTGAAAGGAAAAGCGTCCGTTCTGCGGCCGGATCACTAGGTAGTCTTTGAAATGCTTGCGCAAAAAATGACAATGAATCTTTACATTACATGTATAGGAGAAGACAGATATAGGCCATGCGTCCTGGCACGGGGCCAGGCTGTACAGCCCCAGCTAATTTCTTGCTCATGATCTCAGAGATCGTCAGAGAGGAAGAGGAACTGAAGCGTATTCAGCCGGCACAGCCCAGATGGGATTTCAGTGAATTTCAGTAAGAAGCTGGAGGTCAGTGCTTCAGGGCGGGTGGGACCCCTGAACCTACCCCCGCCCCCACCCCACCCCGAGCCTACTCCTCGGATAGAGGGTCTGGGGTCCTGCGGATGGACAGAATGCAGCACATCCAGTGGGTGTTACTCAGCAACGTGAATATATGAGGTCTCGAGCCGAGAAAAGATGCAGAGGAACCTTAGTACTAGTATTTAGTACTAAGTGAAAGAAGCCGGTCTGAAAAGACTACAGATGGTATGATTCCAGCCATCCAGCATCCTGGAAAAGGCAAAACTATGGAGACAGTAAAAGGATCAGTGGTTTCCGGGAGCTGGAGGGAGGGAGGGGGATAAACAGGCAGAACACAGGGGATTTTCAGGGCAGCAGAACTATTCTGTGTGATACTCATGGTGGATACATTGTGCATTTGTCCAAACAAATGCGCAGCAGATGCAACACTGAGTGAATCCTAATGTACACCATGGACTTTAGTTAATAATAATGTGTCAATACTGGCTCACCAATCGTTAACAAATACAACATGTTAATGACAGGGGGAAGAGCAGAAGTGGCAGGAGAATACGGGAACTCTCCGTACTGTCTGTTCAGTATTTCTATAAACCTAAAACTGCTCGAAGAAATAGTGACTTATGTCATTATATTTAATAAAATTTAACTATTTAAGTTACATACTTAAAATCATTTAATCACTGCAAAATCTTATTAAAAGCAGAAAGCAAGCAAGCAGAGTCTTAGACCCCAAACCCAGAGGCGCACACCCCGGGCCCATACGCGGCCCTGGCCCTCACCAGGTGACGACGGTTAAGTTATGTTCTGAGACGTGGATGCATCTCGTCCTAAGACCCTGAGAGTGAGTGATCACTGCGATCGCTTCCACTGCCCCCGTGTCCAGAAGGCTCACCCACAGTGACACATCCGTGACTCCTGTGGGGTCTGGCCAATGGGAACACTGGAGAGGGTGCAGGAAGCTGGGGCATTTCCTCCCCCGCTGACTCTTTGGCACTGCCAAGCAGCCCCTCCTCTAGCCCGTCCCCAGCCCCCAGGCCAGAACTCACCTTGCTGGCTTCCTTCTACCCCACGGTCCCACCCCCTGCCAGAAACACCCCGCCATGAACTATTCAGTTTGGACACGCCATCCTTTTCTTTCTGGGACCCGGAGTGCAGACTGCCGTCCCTCCAGACACTGGGAGTACATTAAGAGGACATCAAGGCATTGATCAGGCCTTGTTATTTTCTCTATTCTGATGCTTTGGCACTTGGGGCCTGGATGACCCCGGAGGGACTGCCCCCGCCAGGGCTGGCCGAGTCCTAGAGAGAGCAAAGGACTCTCCTACAAACACGCCCTCCAAATACAAACCAACCACTTCAGAGCCTACACCCGCCCCCCACCATCATCACGTTCTCACACTCCGGGCTACTCTCTCCCTGCCCTGATCACCCCAGGGCCAAGTACCAGACAACCAGGGCAGCCCTTATGCTCCCAAACTCTGAAATTATTCAAACTAGCCACCCTAAGCCTGCTTACCCTGCCTCACCGGACCCTTCCCACGAAAACCACGACAGACACCTGCCTACACCCTCCCCTGGCTCCTGCTGCCTCCTGATGAGCCCTGGTGCCTCCCTGTGTGGCCCTGCATGGCGTGCCAAGTCTCCTGTTTCTGGAAAACGTGAGTATAACTGTTTCCTCCATGGCCGTTATCTGAACGATAACCAAACCCACGTGTTAAGGTCCCTCCCGCCGAGCGGTCCCGCTCACCTCCAGCACCGGACCAGCACCGAGGATGGTCCTCTCGACGCCGCTGGCGTAGCCCTTCTGGCTCAGGGCGGTGAGGCAGTGGATCAGGAAGTTGGTGCTCTGCGTCTTGCCGGAGCCGCTCTCGCCTGAGATGACGATGCACTGGTTGACGTGCTTCCGGAGCATGGCGTAGTAGGTGACGTCGGCCAGCGCGAACACGTGCGGCTCCAGCTTGCCCAGCTGCTGGTTCTCGTACATCTTCACGTACTTGGGGTTGTAGATGGGGAGGAACTTGAAGGGGTTGACGGCCACGAGGATGCTCCCGGCATACGTGTAGATCTTCTGCTGCAGGAAGCGGTGTCTGAGGTTCTTCAGGAGGTTCTCCTCGGTCAGTTCGGGGAGGTTGCACAGGTCATCAAAGTCCGCCTGCGGCCGGGGCAGGAGGCCACGCTCCACCAGGCGCCGGGTGGCCGTGGCCTGGGACATGAGCTGCATGTGCACGTACTTGATGGTCCCGTCTGCGTTGCGCTCCTGCAGCAGGAAGTAGTAGCCGTCCTCCTGGGGGTGCTCGTCCTGCGCCCGCCGTGGCCACAGCAGCACACGGTGCACAGGCGAGTCGTTGGCATCCAGCACCCACTCCTCCCCGCCCGTCTCCTTGACCTCCACCAGCACGTAGCGCTTGCTGCCGTCCAGCTGCAGGCTGGTGATGGCGTCCTGGATGACGTCGGACGTGGTGCTGTCCTTGGTGGCTGTCACGCGGCACGAGGCCTGGCACGGGGTCTGGCTCTCGCTGGTGGCCAGCTGCGGGTAGATGTGCAGGTGGTAGGCCGCCTGCCCCCGGTGGCCGGAGCTGCCCGCCTCTTTCACACTCATCCTGCCGGCGGCCTGGCCTCAGCATGCCTCCCGGGCTCGGGGCGCGCGTCCTGGAGCTGGAAGGGAGGGGGGTGGCAGAATCAGAAGGGCGAAGGTGGGGGTGGGGGGACACTGACATTCACCTCTGGACAGAAAGCCTCAGACCCATGGCCTGAATCCGTGGGCTCTCCTGAAGAGCCAGAAGGGCCGAAGAGCCTTATCTGTCCTTAAACGTGACACTCACCTAAGGTTTGTGGCTCCTGCAGAGCGACATCACCAGGCCCCTCCTGCCAAGATCAAACCCGTCCCCTGGAGTTTGCTCCGTCCCAGGCCCCGTCCCTCCCCACCAGCCTCTCAACCCTCAAGTCCAACGGCCACAACCATCTCAGAGCTCAGCCCTTCCTGGACTCTCCTCTCTGGCAAAGCCTCCCCTGGCAGATCCCTAAGCAGACGAAGACGCGGCCCCATGGGCCTTGGTTATGTCCCCAAAACACACGAGGAAGGCTGCGAGAGGAAGGTTGGGATGAGCAAGACTGAACCTGCCCCGAAACTCAGGGACCTTGAAACCCCCGGGTACCTGAAATCCCACTGAGGAGGATGAAGTCAGGGAGGGCCCCCAAAAACTCGCTCGAGAGAACTGCTCAGAGTACATTTGCTTCTAGAACCCACAACCCCATTCCAATCATGACAAGAACATCAGCCCCAAATTAGGGGCATCCTGTGGGACGCCCGCAGTCCTCCCCAAGATTGTGAAGGTCACAATCAAGGAAAGACCAAGGAGTCATCCCAGGCAGAGGAAACTGGGGAGACATGATGACAATGTAACAGGGTTCCCTGGACCAAATGCATTTGCTCCTAAAGACATTTCGGGAAAGAGAGAAAAGGCAGCCAATGCTGGCAACAGCTCATTTTGTGTCTTGGAGCAAAAGGCAGAAAGGCAATGTGGGTCACGTGGGGGCCCACTGTGTGCCACCCAAGCGTGGCTGAAGATACAAAGATGAACCAGACCTTGGCTCAAAGCCCAGCGGGAGAAGCTGATATGCAAACAAATGTGAGAGAATATCAACCATGAGCGTGAGAAGTTACTGTTCCCAAGAGCCAGAGAAGGCTTTAGGGGAATGGTAACATCTAAGAGGGGTTCTGAAGGATGAAGAGGAGTTCACAACGAAGCTCTGCCCATTCATGTACATATTGTCCACAGCTGCCTTTGTTATATCAGCATAAGTGAATAGTCACGACACAGATTAGTAACCTTAAGAACTGGAAAGTTGAACATACTTATCTTCCAGTCTTTTATAGAAACAGTATGCAGACCTCTGCCCTGGGCAGAAGCATGACTCAGAGGCTGAGATGATCTGGGTTCTGGGAAACTGAGTCCCACAGCAGTGTTAGGAGGGTGGGGGACGGGTGAGACTGAACAAAACCAGACATTATGAAGCTGCTACAAACAGGTAGGTAGGTAGTGGCAACAGGTAGGAAGGTTGGGGGAGATGGGAATGTTTAATTTTCTAAACTTTCCCCCAAATTATTAAGTAACTTTGGTATATTTCCTTCCAGTTTAATAGATGTTACATGTTTTAATAAAACCTGAATTGCTCTTAATGTGGTATGTTGGTACAGATGAACATTTCTCTGTGTCATGAAATATGCTTTGAAACATGATTTCTGAGTTCTTGGACACACATCTTTGTGTCCAAGTCTGAGCATTTCCTTGGGATCAGTTCACTCATGTAGAATTAGCAGATAAATGGATGTGAACATTGGTAAGTGTCTTTATTCAAAAAGCCACAGTATCCTGCAGAAAAATTCTATGAAACGGTGGGGCTCATCTACTCTGGAAACACTTTGGCAGTTTCTTTAAAAGTTAATTATACGCCTAGCATGTGACCCACTCCTAGGAGCCACTCCTAGGACTTAAGAGAAATGAAGCAGATGTTCATACAGAGATTGTACGTGAATGTTCTTTTTTTCTAAAATTAATTAATTAATTAATTTATGGCTGCGTTGGGTCTTTGTTGCTGCACGCGGGCTTTCTCTAGTTGCGGTGAGCGGGGGCTACTCTTTGCTGCGGTGCGCGGGCTTCTTATTGTGGCGGCTTCTCTTGTTGTGGAGCACGGGCTCTAGGTGCGCGGGCTTCAGTAGTTGTGGCTCATGGGCTCTAGAGCGCAGGCTCAGTAGTTGTGGTGCACAGGCTTAGTTGCTCTGCGGCACCTGGGATCTTCCTGGACCAGGGCTTGAACCCGTGTCCCCTGCATTGGCAGGCGGATTCTTAACCACTGCACCACCAGGAAAGTCCCTACATGAATGTTCTTAATGGCATTGTTTCTAAAAGTCCCAGACTAGAAACAACCTGAACATACACAAAGCGGTGAATGGACGAATAAACCAGCCACACAATGGAACATGACTCAGCTGTGAGAAGGGACACAACACAATCCTCACAACAGCATGGAACAACACGGAACAATCTCAGAATCTGTGTGCTGAGTGAAAGACAGAAGACGAAAAAGAGTACCTGTAGACCCAGCAATTCCACTCCTAGGTATGGACCCAAAAAGACTTAAAAACAGGGATTCAAACAGATACTTGGACACACACGTTCACAGCAACCCTATTCACAATAGCCAAAAGGTGGAAACAACCCAAATTTCCATCAGCTGATGAATGGATGAACAGAATGTGGTCCATCCACACAATGGAATATTACTGATTCATGCTACAATGTGGATGAACTCTGAAAACCTTATGCTGAATGAAAGAAGACAGAGACCAAAGGCCACATGTTGTATGAGCCCATTTATATGAAATGTCCAGAACAGGCAAATCCATAGAAATAGAAAGTAGACCAGTGGTTCCCAGGGGCTGGGAAGTGAAGAGGCGGGGGAATGGGGAGAGATTCCTGATGGACACAGGGTTTCCTTTTGGGGTGATGGAAAAGTTCTGGAGCTAGATAGAGGTGATGGTTGCAAAACATTACAAATATGCTAAATACCATTGAATTGTTCACTTTAAGTGGTTAATTTAATGTTATACAAATTTCATCTCAATAAAATTTTCAAGAGTACATATTATATGATTCCACATACAGGTGACCCTTGAACAACATGGGTTTGTACTCCGTGGGTTCACTTATATGCAGATTTTTTTCACTAAATATGTACTTTAGTAGTACATAATCTGTGGTTGGTTGAACTCCAGGATGGAGAGCCACAGATATGGAGAGCCAACTGTAAAGTTATACATGGATTTAATTCTAATTTTTTTTTTTTAATAATTATTTATTTGGCTGAGACTGGTCTTAGCTGCAGCACACAGGATTTTTTTTTTTTTTTTTTCCAATTGCGGCATGTGGGATCTTTTTTAGTTGCGGCATGCAGGCTCTTTCAGTTGCGCATGAGGGCTCTTAGGTGGCACGCAGGATCTAGTTCCCTGACCAGGGATTGATCCCGGGCCCCCTGCAATGGGAGCATGGCGTCTTAACCGCTGGACCACCAGGGAAGTCCTTATACATGGGTTTTTGACTGCGTGTGTATATGAGGGTCAGCGTCCTTAACCCCTGTGTTGTTCAAGGGTCAACTGTACGTAAATTTCTAAAAAGTGTAAACTAATTAGAGACAGAAAACTGATTGTTGGCTGCTTGGAGGAGGGGGACAGGGCGGGAGAACAAAGGAGCCAGGGAGAGTTTTTGGGTGATGGATGTGCTCACTATCTTGATCGTGGTCGTGGGCTCCTGGGTGCTTGCATGTGTCACAACTCATCCAATCACACACTTCAAATAAGTGCCATTTATAGTGTATCGATTATACCCAATAAAGCTGTTTAAAACAAAGCATGTGGATTATGAAAGGACCCAATTCCCCAGGAGTGCAACTTTTAAAAACCTCTTGCTTACTTTTCAAAATGCCCAATCCTCGAGCCCAGCCACCGAGTTCCTCAGATGCCACTGCAAGGAAACGGCTGGGAATCTATGAACTTGTCTGTGTTCAGAGGTGCCAGGTGGTGCCGCCCACCTGACCGTCCCGTGGAAACTCTGAGAGCTAACTGCAGGATGTTCCTGGGCAGCCCCAGAAGGCCGTGGAGGGTGGGTAGTTTATGTGCTTCCAAGCCTGGTGAGAGAGGCAGAAGCCCAAACTGTAGATCTGCACCTTAATCACGGCCACATGAACGCACGTGTGTGCTTGTGAACATACATGTACGAATGTGAGCACACGTGCAGACATGGACACGCGTGATTGAATACACACTCTCATACGACCGTGCTCACACACGCACGCACACAAACGTGGACACACGTGCACAAACAGAATTTCATTTGAACACACCCACACTCACGTGCGTGCACACACACACGCGCGCGCACAGACCCAGGGCTTCAGGCAGAGCCTGAACCTCTGTGACACGCACTCGTGGAGACACGGCTCACGAGCGCCACAACTTCTGGGGGCACGTTCCAGCTCAAGGACCAGGGGCTTTGGATGGTCTCACGCCCAAGCTGCCTGGATGCAGGCGGCAGAAAGGTCACATGGATGCGCCTGCTTTCTCCTCCCAGCGGACACCGAGCTGGGCTGAGCGAGGAGAAGCCATCAGGGCCCAACCACGTGATCTTGCCCGCGGGGCCTGTCACCTGCCCTGACAAGGGTCTGGTTGACGCTGGGACAGGCTGAAGGCTGTGTGGCCCGCTGAGCTCTGTGCTGTCCCACATCCTCCAGGGCTCGCTGATCATGAGGCACCCTCGGAGCCCACGGGGGACTTTTACAGCTCTGGGCCCCTTGGTGGGAGGAGCAGGGGACTCCATACTCTGAGACTGGGGGCCATGGGGGCAGTCACAGGTCCAGCCAATGCACACCCCAGCCCCAGGCCAGGAGGAAGTATTAATAGATAAGCCTTGCTCAAGGGGCCTGCTGACCGCTGGAGCTGCAGGGAATGGGCCGGCCAAAGAGAAGGGGTGGGGCAGGGTGGACACCAGCTGGGGGCCCTCACGGGAGTCCCCGCAGGGCCCACCTGACCCACCCTGCAGCAGCTGCCCCTCCAGCCATCATAGCCCACCCAGGCCCACCACATCTGCATCCTGGGAAACTTCACCCTGCACCTGCCTGTGGGGCCCTCCCCACGCCCAGCCAGCCTCACCTGGTCCTGCTCCCCAGGGAGCCTGCACTCTCCTCTCAGAGCGGCTCCCTTTTCCCCCTTCCTGGGGGAGGACCCTCCCACTGAAATAGCTCATGGCCCTGAAAACCGGAGACACTAGTAAATCCTTCTCCAGCCCAGGGTCGAGTTCCCTCCTGGCTTCCACGCAGCCTGGAGCTGGCCCTTCCTGCTCCCACCCGTCCCTCGGTCCGCTATGCCCCCGTGCAGTAGAAACCACTGCTCCCCTCTCCAAAGATGCCACCAAGCTCCTGCCAATCGCGCCTTTCCTGGTCCTGCTCACTTGCTCTGCAGCCGTGGGGACCAGGTGTCACCTGGACCTGCCCCTGGAGCCCATCCACTCTGTTGCACTCCCCCATCAGGGGCTGAGCTCGCGCCTAGGGACGCCCACCCCACCTCCAGCCCCAAACACCCAGGGTGTTTGTTCCCTGCTCCTCCCACTGACCACATCCTGTCTGCTGTCCCCAGAACAGCCTTCTCTTCTCACCAGGAGGTCAGGAGGGCCCCTGAGGGACCGCTGTCTCCATCCTCTGGGCTACTGCAGGGCAGTGCCTGGAAGCATCGGTCTAGGTGTGGGTGTCCCAACACAGAGCCCCTCGGGGACCCCCTCTGGCCAGTTCTTAGCCCCTGGCCATCAAGGCCCATATAGCACAGCCCCCCTCTGGTAGATTGGCTGCTGCAGCGAGCAGTTCTTGGACATACTCTGGCTGTTCCCCACCCAGCCAGGCCCAGGCTTGCAGGCCCCCTCCAGTCACGGAGAAGCTGCCCAAAGCCCCCAACCCACAGGGGGAAGTCTGCTTCCCCCAGCCCGGGCTGCATCCCCGTGAGACACTGACCAGGCCATCACCACGGGCCTGGCACCCTGCCCTCCCCTTCCCTCCCCTGCATCTCAGACGGGGGCCGGCCCCACACTGCTGCCTCCTTCCAGTGCCACCCGTGTCCCCTGTCCTCGTCCTCAGGTTGGAATGCCCCTCGGACCCCTCCACCAGATCCCAGGCAGTTCTGTTCCCAATGCGGATGTACCCTCTTAGACCCAGAGACTCCTCATTCTACAGGTGGCACCACTTGAACCTAAACACTGGGCTGATCTGATCGGCTCTACATCCTCACTATGAAGGCCCCTGACCCCTTCTGCCAAAGTGACTTCCGGAGAGGCCCACCCAAGTGAGAGGTCTGCCCGGAGCAGCCTGAGAAGTGCTGCCTCAAAGCATCCTCACTGGCACCGACGATCAATATTTTTCTCAACCCATGGCCATCAGTGGGCACAAAAGAGCATTTTGTCACTTATAATCCTCTGTCAGGCTGGGTTTTTTGAGAATTCACTGTATTCAGTAACGATTTTTCTGTTTCTGGAAGCTGTTCATGTCAGTTGCCCTTTTTTCCCCACTGAACCATGCCTACCTAGCTCATTGATTTGGAGGCGCTCTTTGTATAGGAAGGGTATTAACTCTTTGCGACGTCTGATGAATCTAATTCATACAGATTTACTTTTGCATATGGTGTTTTTTGATACAAATACTACAGTTTCCAGGCAGTCAGATCTGTGGGTCATTTCTTTCAAGATGTCTATCACCCATTCCCCTCCCAGAGCTGATGAACATGGAACCACACTCTGTACTCCTCTCCCTCTCTGGACTTACTCTTTACATTTCAGTCTTTATCTATCTGGAAGTTATACTGGAGGGTGTGAGAGTTTCCTAGGGCTGCTGTAAAAGAGTACTATAAACCAGGTGGCTTAAAACAAGAGAAATGTACTGTCTTGCATTTCTGGATGAGTCCAAAATCAAGATGTGGGCAGGGCTGGCTCCTTCTGGAGGCTCTGAGGGAGAAACCGTCCCATGACTCTCCTGGCTTCCGGTGACCCTTGGCTTGTAGGTGCATCACTCCGATTTCCTGGCCCAACATCACATGGAGGCCTTCTCTGTCTCTGTGTCCTCCCCTCTTCTTATAAAGACACCAGTTATTGGATTCAGGATGAAGCCACCTTGAGACCTTTACATCCTCAGACACCTTATTTCTAATCAAGGTCACATTCTGAGGTTCCGGGTGGAATGAATTTTGGGGGACACCAGTCAACCCGGTACAGTATGGGAAGTGCAAGGAGAATCCAGATGGTCTCCAAAGAGTGAAGCAATCGTTTTAATGCTTTTTCTTAAAGAATCTATCTCTCCCCAGACCAGGGAGGCTCCTTTGTTAAAGATCATACGTTAAGTTATGTTACACACGCGGGTCTGCCTCTGGGCTGTTGATACCTGCGTGGTGCCACACTGTGATTACCACAGCTTCAGGGGATGTCCTTAAACAGTGACATCTCTCTTGGAGGAGCTCAGCTGTTTTCTCTGGCTTCTAAGCACGCCTTCCTCACG
The DNA here is from genome assembly GCF_965194825.1 of Balaenoptera physalus. Classification (NCBI taxonomy): domain Eukaryota; kingdom Metazoa; phylum Chordata; class Mammalia; order Artiodactyla; family Balaenopteridae; genus Balaenoptera; species Balaenoptera physalus. The sequence goes on along the minus strand of NC_138890.1, from coordinate 12,080,377 downwards.
GAGTCTTAACAGAGCCTGAGACCTGGAAGCCAGTCATGTTGTGGCTTAAGGTCCTTTCCACAAGTGGATGTGAAACCTGCACCCCAAGAATCCCCAGACTGTGTCTGGAATGAAAGGAAGCAGGTCTGGGACTGAGGAACTGGGGGCCCTGGGTCTCCAGGGGGGATAGCTCGGCGAAGTGGCAATTGCATGCTGTGGCCATGTGTTGGGGGCAGCAGGTCCTGAAAACCCGTGTGTCTGTCTTTGAGCCAAACCGCCTCTTCAAATGCCCCGAAGTTAAAATGCCTGTTCTGCCTTCTGACTAATGCTCACAGAAGCACACGCAATGTGAACAGGAAGCAAAACCCATCCCTAAACTGATAGGATCCGTCTACCTGGAACTCATCGGAGAACTATGCCCTCATCACAAAATGGAAACCAAACTGGCAGACTATAAAATTCCTGGATGAAAGAGCCAAAAAGGTGGAAGGGAAATGCCCATCAAAGGATGAGTGGATATGGGACTTTCCTGCTGGTCCAGTGGTTAAGACTCCGAGCTCCCAATGCAGGGGGCCCGGGTTCGATCCCTGGTCAGGGAGCTAGATCCCACATGCATGCTGCAACTAAGAGTTCGCATGCTGCAACTAAGAGATCCCACATGCCGCAAAGAAGATCCTGCACATGGCAACAAAGATCCCGAGTGCCGCCACTAAGACCCGGAGCAGCCAAAAAAAAAAAGGATGAGTGGATAAACAAAATATGGTCCACCGACCCAGTGGAATATTACTCAGCCATAAAATGGAATGAAGCGGTGACACACCCTACAATGTGGATGAACCTCCAAAACATCATGCTGAGTGAAAGAAGCCAGATACTAAGTATGATCCCATTGACGTGAAATGTCCAGAATACGCAAATCCACAGAGACAGAAGGCAGATTAGTGGTTGCCAGGGGCTGGGGGAGGGGCAATGGGAGAGACTGTTGATGGGGACAGGGTTTCCTTCTGGGGTGATGGGAATGTTCTGGAACTAGATAGAGGTGGTGGCTGCAGATCACTGTGAATCTAAATGTTACTAATGGCCAATCTTCTGCGCACGATAAAATGAATTCCCGCTGAAAAACCTGAACATTGAAAAATTAAAAAGGCTTTTGCAAATGCCATACTGGTGTCCTTTCAGCGCTTGCAGGGGATGTGAGCCTCAGTTCAGGGCCTTTCTCTCATGCTCTCAGAGAAAGGAGGCACAGGGAAGAGGGGGAGGCAACCAAAAATTCGGCCCTCGGGGTGAGTGGACAAATGTGAATGAGCCGCTCTCAAGGCCCGGCCAAGGTCTCATGCGTGAAAAAGTGAGGTTCTGCCGAACAGCTTGGGGAATGACTTGGAATTGACTGGAAAATAAGGAGGACGGGGGCCTCCAAAAAGTGTAGCATAGCCGCTTGGTTTATATAAGGCCATAATTTGAAGCCACATGTTTATCGGATGAAATCATCCTCAAGTTAAAAGGAGAAGGCCGGCGTTACAGCAGAATCAGTTAGGAAACACCGTTTAGAAGTCAGCACGTTTCCACTTTTCCACACGTGTTTCCTTGAGCCTGTTGGGATTTTTTTAAGGAAATGATCACATGAAGTTATTGGAAAGATGGACATGCTGAGAAATAGCTACAAAAGAAGTATGTTTCTCAGCCTTGGCAGCTCAGAGCTGGAGAACAGCTTAGGGTTTAGGTTGGGTGAGGGGGGATGCGGCCACAGGCCACGGAACGTCCGGAGCCCCCAGAAGCTGGAAGGGGCAAGGAGGGGTCTCCCCCTGGAGTCTCTGGAGAGTCACAGCCCTGCTGATGCCTTGGTTTTGGACTTCTGGCCTCCAGAGCTGCAAGGGAATCAATTTCTATTGTTTAAGCCACTCAGTTTGTGGTACCAATTTACGGCAGCCCCAGGACACGAATCCAGGGGTCTGGTGCAGAAGATACTGGATGCTCTGACTGAGGCCATGGTCAGGAACGGCCACCACCTCTCCTTTGCCTTACTTAAATATCCCTGGAGAAGCCCATCCCAAACACCCTCTCATGACTGTCCCTTACTTCCCTAATTCGTCCCCCTAGGCTTTCCAGTCTGGCCCAACCGGTCTGAGTCCTAGAGAAAGCTCTTCCTCCAGGCAAGTGCTGGGGCAGCCTGGTCCATTCACCTGTCCCTGAGGCTGATCCCTCTCCTTGGGGTCTGCGGCTATGTCCCCAACGAGGCTGTCTTCTTTCAAAGTCTGTCCAGTCAACAAATGTTTCTCCACTGCCCACACCCCACCCCGGGCCAGGCCAGGCTGACAGCAAAATAGAGTAAGAATGTGGCAGTGTCTGGTCTTCAGGGAACTTGACAAATCAACCCACCAGAGAAGAGGCATTTCCAACAGCAACAGTGCTTTGGACAGGAAAAATGCAGTGTGTTCAAGCAGCAGCTCTCAACGGGGTGGGGATTGGTGGGGAGCAATTCTGTCCTACCCCATGGGACAGTTGGCAATGGCTGGAGACATATTTGGTTGTCACCACTGCGGGGGGGGAGGGGAGGTACTTCTGGCATCTGGTGGGTGGAGGCCAGGGATGCTGCTCAACACCCTACAATGTGCAGGACAGGCCCCCACAGCAGAGAATGATCTGGCCCTGGACGTCAGCAGTGCCGTCACGGGGACAGAAACTGACCAGAGCAGGGTGGTCACTTTGGATTAACCAGGAGGCAGGGAGGCGCTCAGAGGAGATAGTTGCCGAGGCCTGCGCAGTGAGACAGGATGGACGGGCTGAGCTTGGCGATGGCAGCCCAGGCGAGGGCGGTGAGCGCCATGGGCAGGGGCAGCTGGGGCTGGCCTTAGAACAAGGGGACCAGTGTGGCCGGCAGGAGGGGGAAGGGCCGAGGTCAGGAAGGTCAGATCCCACAGGGCCTTGTGAACATGGGAAGGAGTCCGGATTTTCATGCAAGCCTGATGGGGAACCCTGGCTAGTTGGAGACAGGGAGGACCGAGACATGAGTGACATCAGGAAGGGATCAGCCAAGCCTAGTGTGGCAGGCAGACCGGGGTGGGGGGCAGGTATTCGGCGGCTCCTGCAGGTGTGGGTTGTGGGGACTGACGGTGGTTCGGGTCAGACCCATGGGACACAGGTGGGTTCCGGTTACAAGGGGAAGGCAGAGCCGCAAGGCGCTGTGGGGGGCTGGGCTCCGGGTCCTTCCCTGTTGACCGGTAGGCTCATAAAGACATGGAAAGTAGCCTGGGAAGTGGGTCTGGGCGGGCAGAGGAGAACCCTTTGGGACCCTCCTCTCCAATGACATGGTCCACCTGTCATCATGCCCTGGTGGAAAGCCACCTTGAGAACCTTAGACGGGCAGAGCTGCGGTGACAACACACAAAAGCCCTGCCTGAGACCAGATTGAGCAGCTCCCGGAGAACAAGGGAACCCCGCTTGGCTTTTAAAGGCAGTTCAGATCCCCGGGTAGGGCTCTGGAGGCTGCCGTGCCAGCCCGGTCACCGGGGGCTGGGTGTGACTCTTCTCCTAGGGGACACCTGGCAATGTCTGGAGACAGTTTTGGTTGTGACAACTTGGGGGGCGGGTGCTACTGGCATCTGGTGGGTGGAGGCCAGGGACGCTGCTCAACACCCTACGATGCACAGGACGGTCCCCACCACAGAGCATGATCCAGCCCCAGACGTCACCAATGCCAAGGCTGAGAAAGCATGCTTTAAATAAATAAGAAAAATGTTTGCACACTTCAGGGTCTCCCCAGGGCCTCACAGGCACACAAGATGTTAGCATGATTCCAAGCCCACGTTCACCCGACTACACAATATTTAGAAGGAGGGATCAAGAGAGGGAGCTGGCTTTGTGGGGTGACTGCCCCAGCTGTTGGGGCCTAGGGCCACCTGCCCCTGTTCAGGTCACATTCTCCACTCCAGATACCCTGTTCCTTAGCTTCCCCACCTTCATCCTCTCCTCTCCCTGCTAAACCAGGGGGCAGACTTCCTCGAGACCACCAGGAGGAAAGGGACCAGCCCCCTGAGGGTCTATGGGCCAGCCTACGCTCTTACACTTTCTTTGTGTCACGCGTTCTGATAAACAGCATCTCCGCGTGACAGCCAAGGACTCTGGTGATCTTCCCAAGCAGTGGCCTGGGACCCTGGCATGCTTGCCAGGAAATGAAAGCCGCAGGTGCGTCCCCAGGATCTGAGAAGCAAAATCTCAAAGTCTCCTCTGGGCTCACCAGGTTCCGTCCACCCTCGAATGGGATGGACAGGCTCTGAGAGATGAGTAGGAAGATAGTGGCAAAGCCCCAGGCGGTCCTGATGCTGACACTGTCCTGCTTTTGTTTGCGAGGAAGCAGCAGCAGTAACAGCGGCCTTGGAGGCAGATGACCACGCCAGGGCCCTTGGGCCTTCCTCTTCCTCCATCAGCCAGCTCAAGCCAGGCCCAGGCTCCCGTTCCAAGCTCGCTGGTGCCGGGTACTTCACGGCCCTCACCGGGCTGGTAAACTGACTTCCGTGGACATGACTGCGGGCCGGACATCTGTGCTCTGAGCAGAGAGATGAGGGCTATTCCCGCTCCCTCAGTATCTCTGAGAGCCAAATCTGCACCTGGCTTGTTAACGCTTTTTGCGGAATGACTTTCAGATTTTCCAGAAACTTCTTTTGTCTCATCACCTGTGACAGCAGCCGGTCCCAAAGTCACTTTGTTCCATGAATGGGTTGTTTTTGGACTCCCCTCTTGACCCTGGCAATACTGAGGACAAGGACCCCCGTACACCCCAATTATGAACCTTGGCCGGCCCCTGGGTGGGCACACACTGTCTCGCAGGCCTGGCTCTAAACACACCCCTTGTAAAGTCTCACGAGGTCTGCTCCTCCCGAGTCCTGTTCTTGCCTCTCTACTGTCACCCCAAGTATAAGGACCTGCGCAAGATCTGGAAAATTCCCTAACAGGGCACTTCCAAAGTTGACATGGCCAACCTGCCTAGCTACCCTAAAATGTTTATTTAAATAAATGAGACAAAACTAAACGAGCTTATTCTCTATAAGTACCATTATTTATTGAAAATTCCCTCACTAAATAAAAATGAAATCTGTCTCTTACCCAGTGTTACAGCCTGAATTGTGTGCCTGCCCCCTACGCCCCCAATTCATTATGTTGAAGTCCTACTTCCCAGGACCTGAGAATGTGACTGTATTTGGAGACAGGGCCTTTAAAGAGGTGATTCGGTTAAAAGGAGGTCATTAGGGTGGGCCCTGATCCAAAGGGACAATCAGGACACGGACTCACACAGAAGTAAGGTGAAGACTCACATAGAGGTCAAGACTCAGAGAGAAGATAGCCGTAGACAAGCCAAGGAGGGAGGCCTGAATGCATCCTTCCCTCGTGGCCTTTGGAAGGAACCAACCCTGCCCACACCCTGATTTGGACTTCTGGCCCCCAGATCCATGAGACAATACATTTCTGTTGCTTAAGCCACCTAGCCTGTGGTACTTTGCTACGGCAGCCCCAGGAAACTTGCACACGCGGCAGTGACAGTCATGAAATGCTTGGAGCTGGCTCCCCTCTCGCACACACAACCCTAAGAAACGGGGCAGAGCTGGGATGTAAACGAATGAGTCAGACCAGGACAGCTTATTCATTGCTCCGACTAAGCCACAGGCCGAACCCTTGAATCACTACTTTATTTATCATCGGGGCTCGGGCTCAGAGTCTCAACGAGGAAATGAGTAGAACCCGAACTCATCGGCTGAGTTTTTGAGACATGCCTAATCTCCAAGGCCCTTTCTGGGCCAACGTGAAAAAAAGCAAAGAGGTGAAGTGATGGGCTCTGCACCTCGGCCGGCAGTGCGCTGGCTTGTCGGGGGCCCGGCGGTGCTCAGACAGAGCCCTTTGTTCTGTCCCTCCGTCTCCGGGACGAGGGCAGAGAGAAGGGCCTGTCTTGCTCGGCGGGGAGGCCGAGCAGGGGCTGCCTGGCACAGTTTGTTGGGGATGCTGGGTGCACAAAGGGCTGGTGGATGGGGACTGGGGGGAGGGCAGCATCCAGAAGGGGTCAGACGGCCCCAGAATGTGCGGTTTCCTCCCCTGGAGTTAAAGCAGCAATGTCATGGTCGGGGAACAAGCAGAGGAGGACACATGAAGAGCAAAACTTAGTCTGTGCTTGAGGACGGACTGGTGTCTGGAGCCAAGAGGGCAAATGGGAGAAGATAACATGGCTTCAAGAGCCACAGTGATCTGGGGCTACCTCCAAAGTAGCTCTTTGAGAGGAGAATCTGATACCTCTAATCTCGGAAGAAAAGCAACAATTTGTTCCGAGACAAGGACAGTTCCTGCAGAAATCCAGGTCAGTGGGAAGACAAAGAAGAGACAGACAATGGCATCTGCTGTGCCAGCGAGTGATGACAGCCCCAGCTCACCTCCTCTTCCTCCTCTGCTGAACATTCTCGGGGCACGTTCTCTAACTCCCCCTCAGTCCATTCCCAGTGGTGTCTCCTTTTTATCAGGACTCCAGATTAAGAACCGAGCGGATGGCAGAATTCAATTGCTGGCCTCTTTTCCCCACACCTGCCCTTGGCAGCAATTTGCTGGGAGCCCACCAAACACCAAAGACCCACTGAGGCAATGGTGGGCCTGGAGCGGGAACCAGATTTTACTACAGAGCAGTGCTCCTGTCCCCCAGGGGACACACAGCCATGTCTGGGGACATTTTTGGTTGTCACAACTTGGGGTGGGTGTGTAGTATTGGCATCTCGTGTGTGAAGGCCAGGGATGCTGCTCGACATCCTATAATGCACGGGGTGGCCCCCACAGCAAAGAATGACCCGGCCCCAGATGTCAATGGTGCTGCAGTTGAGAAACTGCTGTAGCAATTTGGTCTTCGCCAAAGTGAGGTTACTAATGATCCTTCGTACTTCTAGAAAGCACAGGGAGCCATCTCTGAAGTCGTCACCTGCCTGAGCTTAGTTTCTATATCGAGAAAATAGGAACTGCAATCCCCTTGCTGCTGGTTGGCAGAATAAAAGAGTTGGGTATAAAAGCGCCTATCACAGAAGATGCTCAATAAAGAGCTGCACATGGACGTGCTTATGTGGTTCCCTCTTCCCCACTTGGTTTAACACCTCTGTATCCTTCAAGGCTTGGCTTAGGGCCAGCCACCTCTCCTGAGGAAACTTGCTGGAATCCCCCATGCCCTGAAGCTTGTGCTGGTCGTTCCTGATTCTGTCCCCACAACTTCTTGTGCCACCTGTGTTGCTGCGCTGACCAACTACTCTGAACTCCATTATTCCTGGTGGGGAGGGCGGCCCACTAGAATGTCCCTCCCCCAGGGCACAAGGGCTCATCTCTGCCCCTGGGACCCAGCCCACAGCACTTTGCATGATCAGCCCTTGCTTCACTGAACTCTGGGTCCACCCAAGACACACAACTTCAGGGACACAAGGAAAGGGAAGCGGCAAGTTAACAAGCCTCTGTTGGGGATAGAAGATGGATCCTACAGTGATACAGAATGGGGAGATTCCCAAGTCCCCACCTGCTTCACCAAGTCACAGGCCTGGACCTGAGGGAGGGTCTCACCCAGGGATTTCCAGCCAGAAGGATGCAGCTGAAACCCTGGGAACAGGTATGATGTGCAAAAGCACATTTGGCACTGCAATTTCCCACGTGAAAGATAAGGAAGCAGTAAGATAATCATATTCGGATATAAACTGTAGAACGGAAAGCCCAACAAAAGTGGGATCACCATGGTGGGGATTCACCTGTTGGGGGCTCCATAAAACTAGACAGGGCTGTGTGCTGGAGACACCAAGGTTGGGTTTCAAAGTTGCAGAACACTGATTAGGCCAATCCATTCATTTTGCAAGTAAAGAAACAGACAAAGAGACTTGACGGAGGTTAGGACCCCCAACAGAAGACCCTCCATGACAGCCTGCCTGGCCACGCTCCCAGAGGAAGGAGACAACAGCAGGGCTGTGGAACCAGAAGATTCTGGTCCAGTTCATGGGGGTGGGGAGAGGGGGAGTGGGAGTGTCCCAGCCAGGGCAGGCCCATACTCAGAACCTGCACGAGGCATGACTGTGGGCTCTAATCATGTGTTCTGGGGCAAGCGAGGCTGAGAGTCTTGCTTACGGAAGCTTCCATAAGGGCCAGAACATTCTAGAAGTGAACAGGGTGGTTATCTTTCTGTGGCCCTCTTTACATTCAAGCTATCCAGACTCGTGTCCTGAACGCACTATAAACCCAGGCTCCCTGGCCCTTCTAGCAGGTCCCAGACAAGGATCCCCAGGGTCGGGAAAAAAGAGAAATTAATGCTGATCAAAACGGTTTAGAGCAAGGCCCTCCCCAGAGCCAGGCCCATCAGACAACTTTCCAGCTGCCCATGTCACCTCCCACTGCTCCTGGATGCCTTAAGCGTTTGGAGACTCCAAGACCAGAACATACCTCAGGAAGGTAGGAGCTGGGACCCTCCAACTGTAAGGCACAATGTCCCCACCAGCTCCCACCTCAGACAGAGGTGTGGGAGAGGCTTTCCCTTAAAGACTCCTGGCCTACAAGGCGCCTGCCTGCGGCTACCGTGCCTCTCCCAGGCTGAGCTCACAGCCACCGGGGGACAGATTTCCTGTATGTCGTTTTACCCATTTAAGTCCAAGGATGCAACTCGGAGGAGGTGGTGACAGCCTAGCACATGCGGGTGTGTGCGCACCCCCTCCCGAAACCCAGTTCCGGCCCCACAGCTGGGGTGGAGGGGGGGCCCAAGAGCTCCTTCCTTGCTCCCTAGAACCCCCAGGCTCTAGCCAGTCCGCTCTTAGGAGGACAGTATTGGGTTTTCAAGTCCTGAATACCGCCCAGAAGGCGCTGAAACTAGCCTGGGTCACCCAGCAGTTGGGGGTGAAGTCAGGGATAAGATGAATCAAGAGGGTAAGACAGTCCCCCAAATCTCCATGGTCTGCACCCCAGTGTCTGAACGGGGCCATTCTAGTCCTTTCCTTTCCTCCCCTCCTCCCCAGGCTCTCCCTGGACCAGACCTCACTTCTTGCCATGGCTTCTACCCCCCTTCTGCCTCCCCTCCCATCCCCCATTTCCCCTCTTACCAATTCGGCCGGCCACCGCACCAGTGGGTTCAGAGCCCCTCACATTTACTGAGCACCCACTGAGTCCCAGGCGCTGCCCTCCCTCAGGCACCATTCCTCTACCTCTTCACCGTAGGCAGACGCCCCCAGGCCGTCCTGCACCGTTCCCCCCCAGTCGCACCCCGGCTGTTCCCCCACCGGCCTTGCTCCTCTCAACCCCCAGCCTGGGCCTCTCAACCCCGCCTCCTTGCTTCTCCCCCTCCCAGCCCCGTTTCCTGCGACCCCCCAACTACCACTTAAGCCACGTCCTCTTCAGAGAAGCTGCTCAAAGCCACAAGATCTGCCTCCACACTCGCCCAAAAACTCCCTCACCAGGCCCATCACATCAACTTTCTCCTTCATCGTCCCGTTCCCACTCCGTCTCCTGCAAACTCTCCACGACCCCCCAAGCTCGTTCCCGCCTCCTCGACCCCTGCTTTCGCGCCCCCCCGCAACTAACCCTTAGCCCCGTCCCTCTACAAGGCAGCCCGCCGCTGCGAGCTTCGAGATCAAACACTCGACCCGCGGCCGCCCGGCACTCACCTGGGCCTTGGCCGCCGCGCGCCGCCGGTCCCGGCCCGGGTCCCCGCCCGGCAGCCAGCCCGCTGCTCTTCGGGCGCTCCGCCCCACCGCGCCCGCCGCTCCCGCCGCTCCCCCGCGCGCTCCCGCTTCCGGGTTCCGGAGGGGCGGGCCCGGGGGCGTGACGCCAGCGCGCCAAGGGGGCGGAGAAACACGAATCCCCGCCCATCACTTCCGACCCGGCCTCGTCACCGCCCCCTGCCGCTGCTGGGCGAAACCAAGGGTGAGGGGAGGACAGAGAGACGCGCGCGCAGGAGGCGCCCGCTCCTCCTACAGCCACGCGCTACACGGCCCGCGGCCACCCCTCTTGTAGCTTCGCAATATGGCCTGGTCGGGGCGGGGGGGTTCGACTTGAAGACCCGGCCTTTGAGTTGAAGGCGGGAAAATGGCGGATACCTCGGGGCGTGGTGCTGCGTGAGTCGAGGCGCCGTGGGTCTGGATTTATGGGTGCCAGCTGGAGGGCCCTGGTCAAGGGCTGGGGACAGAGGGGCAGCAGAGTTGGGGAGGGAGGGTCCTTGGGGTGAGTCCGGATCTGACTCCTCCAAGAACCACCGAAGATGCGCAAGTTCTGGGAGATGGGATGCGGCCTTGCGCATGCTCGGGAGCGTGGGCTCAGGACGTTAGGGCGCGTTCGGGTCCCTGGTCAGCCGTTTCGATCCGGGGCGATTTCCGGCGAGTGGCTTAACCTCTCCGTGCCTCGCTTTCCTCCGTCGCGAAACCGGGCTGATGACGCCGCCGTTCAGTTTTGTAGGCCTAGTGTGAGACTTAAGAGCGTTTAGAATAGTGTCTGGCCCCTAAGTGTGGTCCGTCGCTATTACGATTACCGTTTTGTAGTGGATAACTGTTGGACCACTGAAGTATCTCCTTTCATTCTCCCACACGATTTTTTCTATTCTCCCCATTTACAAATGAGCTGATGGAGGCCTAGGGAGGGAAGGTCATTTGCCCAGGCTCACACAGCAAGAACAAGGGAGACAGACGTCGAACAATGACCTGGTGCCGGGCGTGATTCCTGGGCTTTGTTCATTCTGCCGATGTTTATTGTGCCTGTGCGAATTAAAATTTAGTGGGCCATCTGAAATCACTTGTTTACTCCACAGCCCCTTGTCCTAACTGTGAGATTGACGTTAGCCTCTCCGAGGTTCAGGGGAAGTACTTGAGGCTGGAAAATATGTAGTGACACCCCTCCCCCACCCCGTGTCCCTGCAGGTTTGGCCTAAGTCCATTTGGTTTGGCTCCAGAGCCCTGGCTCAGACCCCAGAGGGAATCCTTGCTCTGTCTCTTTCCAGCTCTGAGACTCCCCAGGGCTGATCTGTATAAGCTTTGGGTCCTTGTCTGGAAAACAAAGATAAAGCAGGCGAACAGTTAGGTATTTGTAGGGTTGGGAGGATTCCATAAAGGAGCAGAGCAGCTGGCACCCAGCCAGCATTTGTTAAGTTGCCTCTCCCCACTGGGGCTTGGAGGTGCCCCCCAGCATGGCCTGGGTCTCACGTTGGAGTCCCCAGAGCCCACTACACAGGTGGCTGCAGTGAGCTGAGCAAGCGGACCACCACTGCTGTCACCAGTGGAGCCCATCTTGCGACGACAGCAGGACTTACAGCGCCCAGACCCCTGCCTGGCATCCCGCTCGCCCACACTGGACACCTGGGAGGCATCCCTGACTCTCCCACACCCACCAGCTGATTAGTCAGTGATTCCTACTTCATGGGACCCTCTCCTCTGTCATGTCAGGCTTCATTCTTTTTTTAAATTGAGGCAAAATGCACATAACGTCAAATTAACCATTGTAAAGCGAGCAATTCGATGGCATTAAGACATTCACAACGTTGTGCAATCACCACCTCTACCTAGTTCTAGAACATTTTCATCAGCCCAGAAGGAAACCCTGTGTCCATTTGCAGTCACCCCCCCCATCCTTCATGCTCCTCAGTTTGCTCCTGGTAACCACCAGTATGCTTTCTGTCTCTGTGGATTTGCCTGTTCTGGACATTTCATATCCATGGAATCATACACCACGTGGCCTTAGTGCCTGGCTTGTTTGACTCAGGATAACATTTTTGAGATTAATTCGTTTCAGCATTATCAGTACTTCATTCCTTTTTAGGACTTAATAGTATTCAGGGTCATTATTTCTTTTTTATTTATTTATTTATTTTTGGCTGCATTGGGCCTTTGCTGCTGTGCGCGGGCTTTCTCTAGTTGAGGCGAGCGGGGGCTACTCTTCGTTGTGGTATGCAGGCTTCTTATTGCGGTGGCTTCTCTTGTTGCGGAGCACGGACTCTAGGCGCGCGGGCTTCAGTAGGTGTGACACGCGGGCTCTAGAGCGCAGGCTTAGTTAGTTGTGGCACACGGGCTTCGTTGCTCCGTGACATGTGGGATCTTCCCGGACCAGGGCTCGAACCCGTCCGTGTCCCTTGCATTGGCAGGCGGATTCCCAATCACTGCACCACCAGGGAAGCCCCAGGGTTCATTATTTCTTGACAGGAGTTTTGCAGCAGACTTCCGTCCCGCGCTCCCGATCACTCTTTCACCATGCCAGGGGTCCCCCAACCTTGACAGTGTTGACATCTGGGGTGCGATCGTCTCTGTGATGGGGGCCGTCCTGTGCCTTGTAGGGTGTTGAGCAGCGTCCCTGGTCTCTACCCACTGAGCCGATAGCAGCCCCCTCTGTTGTGACAATCACAGGTGTCTTCACACATCGCCAAATGTCTCCTAAGAGTCAGAATTGCCCTCAAGTTAGCACCCCTGAGTTATTTGTCTGACAAATATTTATCAAGTGCCTCCTGTCTGCCAGGCTGTTAGGGACTGAATGTGTGTATCATCCCTCACCCCCTCCTCAAATTCAGTCTTCTCCAGCTAAGCCATAGATAGGGCTGATCGGTTCCAATTCCGCATCACTCTCCTCTGCGCCTGTGCCCGTGGTCTTGGTGATCGCTGTCTGGGAATATCCGTCCTCATGTACCTGAGCAAATGGTTCTTTGTCACTCACCCCCAGTCCCCACCCGTTTACTTGTCTGGAGTGCTCCCTCTTCACGCTTGCCTGACAGGAAAACGCTGGTCATCCCTCTCAGGGAAGGGGCTTTGTCTGCTGTTCACCTTGTATCCTCAGTGGTGTACAGCTGGCACACAAACGCCCGACGAATTAATGAGATCGAGACCTTTGAGGTTCGGCGAAAATGCTCGCTCTTCTCACTTAGGTGTTGTCCCCAGGTGACGGGGCTGGGGCTCCGTTTTCCTCCTGCCATGGAGGCGGCCCCACCTCGCAGAGATGGGCATGGGTGGTGGGTGCTGGGACTGGGCTGTCCCGAGGAAGCCCAGGTTCCTGGCTGGCTTCCCGGAGCTTTCTATCCAACTGCATTAACAAGACCCCCGTTTCCCTCTTTTAGGAAGCCTTCTGCAGGGGGTCCCAGTACTCCTAGCGGTGCTAAGATGAGAGGAAGAAGAATACAAGGTGAGTAAAATTGGAATCTACCTTTTGAAATGGAATCCACTGGAATAAAAACTGATTTTTTCTTCCCCCCCAGTAAGTGCTTTTGGGGAAGAGAAAAACAGGCCAGAGCAGGGGAGCTGGGGCTTTACCCCCTTCTAGTCACACCTTTGGGGACCCCAAGTCTGGTTACCCAGCCCTGCAGCCAGGACCTGGTGGGGGTCATCTAGGGCAGTGGGCCCTTCCGGCCATGGGGGTCACGGGTTGTACCCAGGACTCATCACTTGGAAGTGTGGGTGAGGAGAGTGTGAGCTGAATTCGTTAGGAAACATCAAAGTCTGTTTCTTCTCAGTAAGTGCGTCAGACCCTTAGGGGTGCCCACACATCCGATGTCCACCTGTGGGTCCGGGGTCACTGTCAACAGCCCCCCTTGACTCTTGGCAGTGCCCAGTTTGGGGCTGTAGACCCAAGGATCTCCCACGTTGGCTTTCAAGCCTCTGTTAATGATGAAGTATTTTTTTGTGCCTGTGCACTAGTGCAGGTCTCAGAGAACTTGGAGCAGAATTCCAGTTCCAAATGACTGGAGGTTTATATGTTATAGCATCACAGCATCGCTGGATGATCTGGTCTGTAACATCTGTTATATTTACACAGGGTCTAGTTCTTGGACGCAAATTATATCCTTCATTGTAACATGCTTCTGTGGAAAATCCACCACTCTTGAAAACAAACAGGTGCATTCTAGTTTTCCAGAAACTTGAAACTGCTTTTCAACTGTGCAAGGAACCCAGAGCCTCCTTCCTACCCTTTGCTGATGGTATTAGAAAGACCCAATGGAGGATGGTCTCCCCCTCTTGGAACTGGGGGTGTCCTTCGCCCCAATCCTTCACTGGACATCCAGTGGCAGACCCTAGGTGTGGCTCGATTCTCTCCCCTGGACCCCGCCTGGTCCTGGCGTCAACCCTTAGGTGCCTCCTGCCTGAACGTCTGAGCCACTTGCCCTGCAGGCACGGCTCATCCCTGCCTGGGGCACGCCCGGGGCAACCAACACCTCTGTGTCCAGCTCCAGGCAGCCTGTTAACTGTGGTTGTACCTCTTTTCCACTCAAGCTTGCGGCTGCAACCCCCATCTAAAGAAGGATGCAAATCAGGGCATGAAGATAATGTAGTTGAAATCCCAGTCTCGGGACTGAACTGTCGAGGCAGGTGACACTGACCACATCACTCTCCCTAGTAAAAAGGGAGAGCCCTGAGCTCTGGGGGCACCTAGGAAAAGCGCAGAATCATGCATTTGACACATTGCTGAGCACCTCCTCCCTGTGAGGTGGTGGAACGTGGCAGCAAGCAAAACAGACAAGAATCCCTGCCCTCAGGGGGCTTGCCACCTGGACACAGGCGGTGAATCAGGAGACATAAGGAGATACAGGGTGTATTGGACAATGACAGTGGCTGTGGATAAAACAGCAGGATGGGGGTAGCTTCCGGCCTAAGGGAGGGGCTGGGCCGAGCAGAGTCGTGAAGGCGGCAGGGGTGGCATGTGCCCGCTGGCTGGAGGAACAGGTGACACGGGACCTGCAAGGTGTCTGGAGGCACTCACCCTTCACCAGCTAATGGACCCGGAAGACAGCCTGCTGCAGCTGCCAGAGGGCCAGTCAGCCTGAAGGACAGAGCGTCTCAAGAGGGAGGGTGCAGGGCTTCCCTGGTGGCACAGTGGTTGAGAATCCGCCTGCCAATGCAGTGGACATGGGTTCGAGCCCTGGTCCGGGAAGATCCCACATGCCGTGGAGCAGCTGGGCCCGTGTGCCACAACTGCTGAGCCCGTGTGCCACAACTACTGAAGCCCATGCACCTAGACCCCGTGCTCCGCAACAGAAGCCACTGCAATAAGACCGCACACCACAGCGAGGAGTGGCCCCCGCTCACTGCAACTAGAGAGGGCCCGCATGCAGCAACGAAGACCCAGTGCAGCCAAAAATAAATAAATAAAATAAATTTAAAAAAAGAAACAAAAAAAAGAAGGAGGGTGCGAGTGAGCGCTGTGTGCAGCGCTGCCGCTGGCTCAGAACAAGGACTGAGAAGGGGCGGGTGGGCATCAGAGCAGGGAGGTCTCCGTGGTCTGGGTGAAAGGAGTTTCTCTGGTGCCGTGGTGACTGTGAGAGCCAGGCTGGGGTGTGGGGGGATTCAAGGGAAGGAGAGAGGAGAAGAAGAGGATCCAGCATGGCAAAGGGGAGCAGAGAAGTGGGGGGGGGGGAATGAGCAGTGTGACCACTGGAGAGAGGAAGTGGGGTGATACAGGGTGGGGCAGGGGGAGAGGGGTTGCCAGGGCAGTTTCCTAACGGAGTGAGGGCTGGGCTCTAGCACCCAGAGTGGGGGGTTTGTTTTACCCTAAAGCACAGAGGTCGCTCCACGTGGGGGGCCCAGGATATGGCCCTGAGGTTGGGAGGCAGCTAGATGCCCAGGTGGGAGGATCTCCTGGGGCTGCTTTTGTCTTCCCAATGAAGTAGGAAACGGGTTACCAGCTGACCAGAGGGATGACCCGGTGTAGGAAGTGGGCAGGAGGGTCTGGGAGAGGGTTCTGGGGGATCAGAACAGAGGACTGTGGATGATCACAGGGGCTGCAGCGAGAGCCCCTGGAGGTTGGGGGGACACATGGGTTTCCTTCACACACCTTCAGCGCCCCAGGGTCAGGGTGGAAGGGCACCTGGGGCTGGGCTGTCACCAAGGGATACAGACGTGTCCAGGAAGAGCATCGGTGCCTAGTGTGTCTCAGGAGAGCGGTCCTGAGCTAGGTGAGGGGTGTGGGGGATGTGAAAGGCAGTACCATGAGTGGATCAAAGATGGGCTTGGGTGGGAGAAGGGCAGTTGGGATCATGACCACAGGGAGTGAGTTGGGGAGGGAAGAGGAGGAGAGCAGGTGGCCACCTTTGGAAGATCTTTCTTCCTTTCCCTGCCCTGCCCCTGAGTCCACTTTCTGTTTTGATCTTTGGCACATATTCCTGATCTTCCTCGATCGTAGCTCCTGTGGGTCTCTGTGTCTCCGACTCTAGCCCTGGTGCTTGTATACAGCAGGTATCCCATAAATGTTCTTGCATACAGTAGGTGTTCCATATATGTTCTTTTAAAAAAGTTTTTAAAAGAGAATTATTTACTTCTTTTAATTTATTTTTGGCTGTGCTGGGTCTTTGTTGCTGCGTGCGGGCTTTTCTTTAGTTGCTGCGAGCGGGGGCTACTCTTCGTTGCTGTGCGTGGGCTTCTCATTGCGGTGGCTTCTCTTGTTGCGGAGCATGGGCTCTAGGCGCACAGGCTTCAGTAGTTGTGGCATGAGGGCTCAGTAGTTGTGGCTTGTGGGCTCTAGAGCGCAGGCTCAGTAGTTGTGGTGCATGGGCTTAGTTGCTTCCCGGACGAGGGATCGAACCTGTGTCCCCTGCATTGGCAGTCAGATTCTTAACCGCTGCACCACCAGGGAACTCCCTCCATATATGTTCTTGCATATAGTAGGTGTCCCATACATGCTTGAGGCTGAGCAGGGAGGGCTGATAGCACCCAGCTCTCGGGGTGGGGGGCGGGCATCCTAGGTGCATGGTGGGTCCTCACAGTCTATGTCATAGTTTTATTAGAAACCAACAGTGTGTCCCCCACAGGTGGAAGAGTGGTCGAGTCCCGGTACTTGCAGTATGAGAAGAAAACCACCAAAAAGGTAACATACACTGTACGTTTGAAACAGTTCTGAACAGAATTCGACGAACTTGGAATTCTGAGACAAGTCACGCCGGCCAGACACAGCCTGGTCCTGAAAGAAGCATTTTGGGGACTTGGTCCAGTTGCCTTTGGGGCTGTCATGCCCTTTGTGCCAAGGCAGGGATCTCTGTCGTGGGTGGCTGATCACTTTGAGAATCTCTTTTGCAAAGCCATGATCTCTAGTGAATCATAAAACTATTCCTGTCTCTCAACCTGGTAATTCCTTTCTGGATTCTGTCCTGAAACAATTCTGCCTAATGCCTGGCACGTGGTTACCTGGCCTTGGCTGGTATTGTAAAAAATACCCGTAGGGTTTTAGAGAAAGGGTTTTAGGGGAAAAAAGACATGGCTGAATCACCCAGTGTTACAGGAAGAGTTCAGTGAACTAGCCACACCACAGAAATGATGAAACCATTGAAAATGATGGCATGAAACACTTAACAACTTGGGAACCTGCTTTGTGTGATGTTTAATGAAAATAATCATTAGATTACCCAATGACATATTTTGTTTCAGTGTGTATGTACTGATAGTGTGGTGAGGTTGTGTTATTCCATTTTCCAAATCTTTGTTTATGATAAAGTTTAGTTAAATATTAATTTCTGCTGCCTTTCTTTTACTCTGGTAGGGTGAATGGCAGGTTAATGTGGCTTAAGATTTGGCTTGAAGAAAAAGGATACCTTTACGCAAACTGATATGCTTCTTGGAGTGATTTTTTTTTAATGGACTTAATTTTTTTAGAGCAGTTTTAGGTTCAAAGCAAAACTGAGTGGAAAGTACAGAGATTTCTCACACACACCCCCGCCCGCCCCCTCACATGCGTAGCTTCCCTGTTGTCAACATCCCGCACCAGAGTGGGGCATATTTACAGTCGATGAACCTACATTGACACATCCTTACCCAGAGTCTGTGGTTTACAGTATTGAAATGATTCTCAACAGAGGATACTAGTCCACACTTCATAATTTTAACGTTGCCTGGCAGACTTGGTTACAGCACCCCCATGTGTTTGCATGCTCTAGTATTTTAGATCTTTAAGAGCTTCTCTGTTTTCTTTTTTTTTCCATCTTTTAAATTAAGGTGTAATTTACATAGAGGAAGTGTCACTCTTCAGCGTACAGTTCTCTGAGTTTTGACAAACACATCCAGTCACAGACCCACCACAGTCAAGATAGGGAACACTCTGTCACCACCCCCACCCCCCCACCCCCCGCAAAGTCCCCTTGTGCTTCCATGGAACCAGCCCCTCCCCACCCCAGGCAACCATGATCTGTTTTCTGTCCCTGTAGCTTTGCCTTTGCAGTAGGCTCATTTAAAAGGTGCCACCCAGGATGCAGACTCTTGCAGTCTGGTTGCTTTCATATAAAGATCCCTCCCTGTCGTTGCCTTTTACAGTTAGTGCTAGTTCCTTCTGATGGCTGAAGAATATTCCAGTGTACGGATGGACCACAGTGTGCACAGCCATTCCCTGGCAAAGGACATTTGGTTTGTTTCCTGATTTTGGCAATTATGAATAAAGCCACCTTAAACATTCCTGTGCAGAATTCTGTGTGGAAGTGTTTTCATTTCTCCCAGGAGGGGAATTGTAGGGTAAATGTCTGTTTGACTTTGTAAGTAACTGCACAGCTGTTATGCAAAGTGGCTGCCCCTTTTTACATTCCCATGAGCCACAGAGGAGAGTCAGTACTTTAGGACTGAAACCATTCTAGTGGGTGTGAAGTGGTATCTCATTGTGGTTTTAAATTGCATTTCCATAGCAACTAATGATATTGAGCATCTTTTCATGTGCTTATTGGCCAGTCCTATATCTTTGGTGATGTGTCCTTTCAAATCTTTTGCGCATTAAAAAAAAATGGGGTTGTTTGTTTTCTCATTATTGAGTTTTGAGGGCTCTTTCTATATCTTAGATACCAACTCTTTTTTTTAATTTTTTTTTTTTAGATACCAACTCTTTATGGTGATTTGCAAATATTTTCTCCCAGTGTGTGGCTTGGCTTTCCATTCTCTTAAGTGTCTGATGAGGAGCAGAAGTTCTCGATTTTGATGAGGTCCAATTTATCGATTTCTGCTTTTATGAAATGTGCTTTTGGTGTCCTCTCTAAGAAATCTTTGCTTTACCTAAGACCATAAAGATTTTCTCCCATGTTCTCTTCTATATGAGTTTAGGTCTGTGGTCCATTTTGAATTAATTTTTGTATCTGGTGTGATGATGGAATTAAAGTTCGTTTTTAAGTGTATGGATGTCCTCTTGTTCCAACACCATTCGTTGAAATGACTTTCCTTTCCCTGTTGTATTGTCTCATCACCTCTGTTGGAAAGCAATGGACTATATATGTATGCATCATTTCTGGACTCTATTCTTTTCCATTGTTCTACATGTCTATCTTCAGTCCATCTCCATACTGCCCAGGTTACTGTAGCTTTGTATTATAGTAAGTCTTGAAATTGGGTTGTGTGAATTTTCCCACTCTGTTCTTTTCCAAAACTGACTCTTCTAGTTCCTTTGCCTTTCCATATGAATTTTAGCCTTAGCTTGCCATTTCCTACCAAAACTTCGGGGATTTTAATTGTATTGAATCTATGCATTAGTTCAGGGAGAATAACATCCTAAAAACACCCAAGTCTTTCAATCCATGAACATGGTATACCTCTCCCTTTATTTGAGCTTAGATTTTTTTCATCAGTGTTTTTGTAATTTCCAGCATACAGACCTTCCCCATGTTTGCTTAGGTTTACACCTAAGTATTTGGTGTTTTTTTAGTGCTATTATGCAAGGTACTATCTTTTTTTTTCTTTCTTTCTTGAAGAAATTTTATTTGTTTGTTTAGAAATAATTCACATATAACATTATATTAGTTTTAATTTTATTTATTTATTTTTAATTTTTGGCTGCATTGGGTCTTCGTTGCTGTGTGCAGGCTTTCTCTAGTTGTGGGGAGTGCGGGCTACACTCCGATGTGGTGCTTGAGCTTCTCATTGCGGTGGCTTCTCTTGTTGCCGAGCACTGGCTCTAGGCACTCGGGCTTCAGTAGTTGTAGCTCACGGGCTCTAGAGCACAGGCTCCATAGTTGTGGCACACGGGCTTAGTTGCTCTGTGGCATGTGGGATCTTCCCAGACCAGGAATCAAACCCGTGTCCCCTGCATTGGCAGGTGGATTCTTAACCACTATACCACCAGGGAAGTCCCGATATTAGTTTTAGATGTACAACATAATGATTCAATCTTTGCAAATATTGCAAAATGATCATCACAGTAAGTCTAGTTGACATCCATCACCGCACATAGTTACAAAATTTTTTTCTTTGCTCAGAACTTTTACATGGTACTTTTTTTTTTTTTTAATATTTATTTATTTAGGCTGCTCCAGGTCCTAGTTGCGGCATGTAGGATCTTCGTGTGGCACGTGGGATCTTTAGTTGTGGCATGCGGACTCTTAGTTGCGGCGTGCAGATGTCTTAGTTGTGGCGTGCAGACTTCTTAGGTGCGGCATGCGAACTCTTAGTTGCGGCATGCGTGTGGGATCTAGTTCCCTGACCAGGGATCGAACCTGGGTCCCCTGCATTGGGAGCTCAGAGTCTTACCCACTGGACCACCAGGGAAGTCCCTTGGTGCTGTCTTTTAATTTCAATTTCCAAAGTTGTTCATTGCTAGAAATATCTTTTTATATTGACCCTGTATCCTGCAACCTTGCTAAACTTGTTAGTTTTAGTAGTGTTTTTTAGTACGTTTTGAGATTTTCTATGTGAAGAGTCATGTCTGCAAGAAGAGAGTTTTATTTCTTCTTTTGTAACCTGTTTGCCTTTTATTTCTTATTCCTGGACTTCAATGAGAGGTTGAATAGGAGTGGTGTTTGTACATTAAAATATTCTCACTCTTTATAAGGTCTTCTTTTTGCTTTTTTTTATTTTATTTTTTGGCAGCGCCACGTGGCTTGTGGTGGGATCATAGTTCCTTGACCGGGGATTGAACCTGGGCCTTGGCAGTGAAAGTGCCGAGTCCTAACTACTGGACCACCAGGGAATTCCCTCTTTTTGCTTTTATATTGTTATAATGGCTTGCTAGCTCCATGCATTACTTGCTTTTTTTTATAACTTTTGAAGATTAATACCTGTACAAAAGCTTTGTTTTTTCTGACAACTGAAGTAATATGTTCTCTTTCCTAAACTGGCCAGTACTAAAAATTATACAGAAAATCAGTCATCTGTAATCTGCCATGTCAGAGATCATCACCAGCAAACATTTTGGTGGTTTCCTATGTTCTATACATGTGAGGGTATCCTTTTGACAAAATTAGTTCATCCTGTATGTATGCAATTAAATGTCAGAACTCCTTGAATCTATCCCTTGCCTCAAGGTAAGAGCAGATGCAGACCTTGCAAACTGCAGAGGGGCCCCTTCTTGTGGAAGGAAAGTGTCTTGTCCCCTGAATGTCATGTATTCCCCTAACAGGCTCCTGCAGCAGATGCATTAAAGGCCAGTGGGAAGATGCCTGAAGGTGGAAGAAAACCCAACCCACTCCAGAAGAGCAAAGGTGCGTAAAGATGGAAGGAGGGTGTGAGACAGCACCGAGGCTTAGGAAGTGATGAGCGTGGTGGTGAATTTTGTCTTTAAGTATGCAAGTTTAAAACTCCCTTTCCTTTCTGGGAAGTATGAGGAAAAGGAGCTTGGCAGAGAGTTTCAGCGTAAAGACAGATTTGGGGCATATGAAGATCTGAAGGGGGATGGCAGGGGAATGGCGGGGGAAGTCATTTCCTTTCTGTGTGACCCCAGAGAAGAGCCACATTGCCATCATGGTGCTCCCTTGGGGCACCAGTTCCTTGATCATGTGACTGTTTCCCCACCAGAGCTCTGAGAGCAGGACTTTCAGAGAGGGTATGAGACCTCATTTTCCTGCCTCTCACTACCTTGGGTTGGGTCTTCCTCGTAATGGTCTCCCCATACCCCTTCTACTAGAAGCTTTCACCAAAGTGATATGAAAAACTTTCAGTTTTTCTGGTGGTAGACATGATATGTGTTTGTTATTAAACAAAATTGGAGAATGTAGCCCAGAAGGGCGGATGCTCACGTATGATCTACCACTCGGACCATCGCTGTTGGTATATTTGCTCTTCATTCCTAGTCAGTGTGCCTCAATTCTAGAAGTCTGGGAAGGCCCCTCTCCAGAGTAGCACTTCATCCAACTCCTCCGGTGCCTGCTTCACCAGCAGTGGTGGGCAACTCTTCTCTTGCATAAGAGCAAGTCACAAAAAGCAAAACTGTTTCTCGGCCTGCAAACCCTCATTCAAAATGGTGACAACTTTGAGTCCCATAGTAGAATACTAAGTATGTTCTTTTACAGCTTAGATTTCCTGCTTTATTGTTCAGATCAAGGGTCAGCAAAACTTTTCTGAGCCAGTGGTTAATATTTTAGGCTTCACAGGCCAGGTGGTCTCTGTCATAGAAACTTAACTCTGCCTTATCGCAGTGTGAAAGCAGCCACAGACAATGTGTACACAAATGGGTGTGTCTGTGCCCCAGTTATTTACAAACACAGGAAGTGGGCCGGATCTGGCCTACATGCTAGAGCTCGCTGATCCTGGCTTGGATGTTTGTCAGAAATTGTGCTGTTCCTTGACCCAGGCATGACTGAGAAGCAAGCACATAGAGCTGGAGCCGGCCTTCTAGTCGTTTCTCATGCAGTGGGGTTGAAGGCCATGTGTGAAGCTGGGAAAGCTGGCATGGCCAGAGGGGTCAAAAACTGGGCCTGCCACATTTAACAATCAGGGTTCTCAGGGCTTCCCTGGTGGCACAGTGGTTAAGAGTCCGCCTGCCAATGCAGGGGACACGGGTTCAATCCCTGGTCCGGGAAGATCCCACATGCTGCAGAGCAACTAAGCTCATGTGCCCCAACGACTGAGCCTGCGCTCTAGAGCCCACGAGCCACAAGTACTGAGCCCACGTGCTGCAGCTACTGAGCCCCGCGTGCCTAGAGCCCATGCTCTGCAGCAAGAGAAGCCACCGCAGTGAGAAGCCCGCGCACTGCAAAGGAGTAGCCCCCACTCGCCGCAACTAGAGAAAGCCCACGTGCAGCAACAAAGACCCAACACAGCCAAAAATAAATAAATAAATAAATAAAAAATCAGGGTTCTCAGCTGTGGGTTATTGAGGGGGGAGGTATGGGATGCTGGTGCGTGGAGGCCAGGGATGCTGCTTGACACCCAGCAGTGCACAGGACTGCCCGCAGCAAACAATGATCTGGTCCCTGATGTCAGTAGTACCAAGGCTGAGAAACCATAATTTAAACATAGTCATGATAATTTAGAGGGACTGCTTGTTTGAGTTCCATTGTATGGTTTGATAGGAAATTACTTTTCTTAATGGAAATGCTATACATGGAGATGACAGAACATTCAAACCAGTGGAAACGCAATAAAACGTCATCATCTCCCACCTCTAGTTCCCATTTCTCACCTAGGAGGCAACCACTCTTGATAGATTTTTATTTATCTACATAGC
This sequence comes from Balaenoptera physalus, assembly GCF_965194825.1. Classification (NCBI taxonomy): domain Eukaryota; kingdom Metazoa; phylum Chordata; class Mammalia; order Artiodactyla; family Balaenopteridae; genus Balaenoptera; species Balaenoptera physalus. The sequence goes on along the minus strand of NC_138890.1, from coordinate 12,057,058 downwards.
ACTTTTTAAAAATTCTAACACAAATGGTACCGTAACTTATACGTATTGTGACTTCACTCTTTTCATTTCCACATATTCGTTTCCTCAACTGCATAGTTGTTCATTAAATAGTTTTCTGTCTACTTGCTAACACAACAGTGCGTTTTACATACCATTTGCTCTTTCTGCAGCCTTCTGGAACCCTTGTTTAATTGAAGCGTGCAGTACACTAAGTGCCCATTTTAGATGATACAAGGAATAGTTTCACATTTCTAAATAGAAGCTAAAAGATGAAGGGAACTCCCAGGGAAGACGAACAGTCCAGAAGCTACAGGAGAAGGAAAAAAGAGCAGAGGGCAGAACAAGTATATCATGTGTTATTAGATTCTTATATCCTGAACACAGCATCTTTTATTTTATTTTATTTTATTTTTAATTGAAGTATAGTTGATTTACAGTGTTGTGTTAGTTTCAGGTATTACAGCAGAGTGGTTCAGTTATACATACATATATATATATATTTTTATATACACACACACACACACAGATATATATATATTTTCAGATTCTTTTCCCTTATGGGTTATTACAAAACATTGAGTAGAGTTCCCTATGCTATACAGTAGGTCCTTGTTTATATGTTTTATACATAGTAGTGTGTATATGTTAATCCCAAACTCCTAATTTATCCCCCCCTTCCCCTTTGGTAACCATAAATTTGTTTTCTATGTCTCTGGGTCTATTTCTGTTTTGTAAATAAGTTCATTTGTATACAGCATCTTGTACTTAAACTAAGCAGAAAAGCTTATTTGTATCTTTCAGTTGTAAAGACTGCATCTCTTTTCTAGTTCTACTTTAAAATATATTCAAATTGATGGGTGGGAATTTCCAAAGGTTTTTCAGCCTTCTCTACTGCTCCCTCGTAAGAAACTGAGTTTTTAGAAGTAGGTGATATTGTACAGAAAAGTTACCTGCTCCCGGGCTTAAGTATAGAGTATCTTGCTGACTGCTGACTTCTGGGGATTCTCATTGGGCCCACAGACAGCAGTGGAATTGGCAAAGGTGACCTGCAGTCTACCTTGCTGGAAGGGCACGGCACTGCCCCACCTGACCTGGATCTCTCGGCCATTAATGGTAAGTCATTGGCTGTACCTGTCCTTTCCCCAGCTGGGGGTTGCAATGCATGTCTGAGGGCTCCCAAAATATGCTCTTCTCACCTTAAAAACACTTTTCTTTTTTTTTTATTGAAGCATAGTTGATTTACAATGTTGTATTAGTTTTAGGTGTACAGCAAATTGATTCAGTTATACATATATATATCTATTCTTTTTCAGATTCTTTTCCCTTATAGGTTATTACAAAATATTGAGTATAGTTCCCTGTGCTATACAGTAGGTCCTTGTTGGCTATCTATTTTATATACAGTAGTGTGTATATGTTAATCCCAACCTCCTAATTTATCCCCCCCCCACCCTTTGGTAACCATAAGTTTGTTTTCTATGTCTGTAGGTCTGTTTCTGTTTTTTATAAGTTCATTTTTATCATTTTTTTTTAAGATTCCACATATAAGCGATATCATATGATATTTGTCTTTCTCTGTCTCACTTGTTTCACTTAGTATGATAATCTCTAGGTCCATCCATGTTGCTGCAAATGGCATTATTTCATTCTTTTATATGGCTAATATTCTGTTGTGTATATATACAACATCATCTTTATCCGTTCATCTGTTGATGGACATTTAAGTTGCTTCCATGTCTTGGGTATTGTAAATAGTGCTGCTATGAACACTGGGGTGCATGTATCTTTTCAAATTATGGATAAAACGCTTTTCTTGATCTTAGACAAAAGTGTGGTCCGAAAGACTCCACAATTAGAAAAAACGATGTCAAAGAAAGCTGAGTCATCATCATTTTCTGCCTCGAGGAAAAAGAGCCCAGTAAGTCTCTGAAATGAGAGGGAAGCCGCTATAGCAGGTTGGCTAAATGTGCCCTGTGCCACGTGCCCCTCGAAACCCTGGGGCTCGAAGAATGAACAAGCCAGCTGTGCCTTTTAGAACAAAACCCTTACCCATCCTTAGAGGATTTGCAGAGTTTCAGTTTCCCCAGCTACATGTACAGGAGGGGATACAAATGCAGGATCATGTGAAAAACGAGATTGAGGCCTTGTTTGCCAGTGCCACGCTAGGGAAGGCACGAGGCCAGGCCCTGTTCACGGCAGGGGGGGCGGCCAGGCTGTGGTCTCACCCAGGTGGGAACCCCAAGTCCTGGTTCTGGCAAGGCAACAAGTTGGTGGGTGCCCTTCAGCTCGCGCTTGACGGCCCAGCTTGCAGGAAGGGACCAAACCACCTTCCTTTTCACAGAGGACTGGAAAGACTAAATGAGGAAATAGAAACGAGTCGATACACAGTCTAGAATTGCTGAATTACTGATTGGAAAAAAGTACAGACGGGTTAGGATTCTGCCCTTCCCCGGGGAGGAGAGCTGGCTTTATACCAGTTCGCGGGGAACCAGGAATATCTTTTTCTTCTCCTGAAGGATCTCTCCGAAGCGATGGAAATGATGGAATCCCAAACACTACTCATGACTCTGCTGACCCTGAAGGTGAGGACGGAGCCTCCTGCACGCATGTCGTGGGTGGAAGGGCGGCCACTCTCAGCCGCGGAGGTGAGCTCTCCTCTGGCCTGAGCTTTTGTTTTGCATTTCCCAGATGGAAAGCGGTCTTGCTGCATTCGAAGAAAAGGCAGAAAAGAATTTATTAATTATGTGCAAAGAGAAGGAGAAGCTCCAGGAAAAAGCCCACGAGCTGAAGCGCCAATTTCTCCTGTGTCAGAGGAAGCGGGAGCTGGCAGAAGTCCTGGACGCGCAGGTCAGGGGTGACCGCAGCCTCCAAGAGGCGCATCCCGGCAGCATCATCCCATGGGGGTGGTGGTGGAGTGGTTGGAGGGAGCCTTTATTGTGAGTGTCGCGCCTTGCCTCGCTCTAACTCTGTGCCCGGCTTTTGACACCACTGGGTGTTGCTGTGTGACAGTTTATCAGAGGACAAGGCGGTAATGTCAGAACCAACCAGCAAGAGGGCTCTGTCCCTTCAACAGACATGGGCATGTATTCTTGTGACTTGTATCCTGAGACTTGTGCCCAGTGACACAGATGTACTCCAGACCTGCCCAGTTGGGCCAGGGTGCTGGTGGGAGACTTGGGCTTGGTGCTGTGTGGTCAGTGCTGGGACGGGAGTGTCCACGCCAGGGAAGGTCACAGCGAACCCTGGGAGCCTAGAAAGGGCCGATCAGGGAATGGGGCTCCTCACCCAGTAAGTATGTATCCTGGGGCCGCCATAACAAAGGACCACAGAGTGCGCGGCGGCTTAAACAATTGACATTTATTCTCTCTCAGTTCTGGAGGCTGTAAGTCTGAGATCAAGATGTCTGCAGGGTTGGTTCCTTCCAAGGGCCATGAGAGAAGGATGTGTCCCAGCTTCTCTCTTAGGCTTGTCGATAGCATCTTCTCCCTGTGTCTTGTCACCTGGCTCTCTCCCTCTGAGTGTCTGTCTCCACATTTCCCCCTTTTGTAAGGGCACCTGTCATACTGATCAAGGCCCAGCTTAATGACCCCACCTTAACTGAATTATCTCTGTAAAGTCTCCAAATCAGGTCACATTCTGAGGTGCTGGGGGTTGGGATGTCAACAGAGGAATTTGTGGGGACACAATTCAGCCCGTAACACCCAGCATGTACACATGAGTGTGCCCGGCGGCCTGGCCCTGAGCTGAGAACAGGCTCCCCGTCCTCGTGGAACTCACAATGGAAGGGAAAGGAAAGACAGTCAAACAAATGAATCCTTACAACCCCCAGACGGCATGTACAAGGGAAAAGGGGGTTGCCGGGCATGGCCTTGGTAGGGGCAGGCATGTCAGCTCAGTGCTCTGAAGCAGGAGGGCCCAGCCTTCCGGGCCCTCCTCACTGTGATCCCAGTTGAGGGCCCAGCCCTGGAACAAGCTGGAAGGCGGACACATGTTCCTGGTGAGGAGGTCCAAGCCACCTTGCTACTGGCCGGGTCATCTTGGGGGCACCTGGGAGTGAGAGGAGAGCCCACCGCACTTTGGAAGTTTCTCTGGGAGACCTGGCAGAACAGTGCTGTGTCTTAACCTCACAGGTGCCATCTGGTAAACTTCTGGGGAGGTGAGTGCAGGGCCTCGTCCCACAGGCTCCTTCCCTTTCTGCCTGTAGATCGAGATGCTGAGCCCCTGTGAGGCCATAGCTGGCTGCTTTAAGGAACGATACAAGACGTTTGCGACGGCCCTGGACACCACGAGGCATGAACTGCCCGTGAGATCGGTCCACCTGGATGGAGACGGGCAGTGCTTCTTAGGTAGGAAACGGGGCGACTGCCTGGCAAGGGGTGGGACGAACCTCCCAGTGCGTGTTGGCACCTCCTGTGTCCTGGGCACCTTTATCCCTTCATGTCAGGTCATAGGCCTCCTCTCAGGTAGACGGCGCGTACCCCATCAAATGGCAGAGGACACGGGGCCGGCAAGGCTGCGGTTTGTCTGGGGTCATGCCCTGAGTAAGGACTGCGTTGGGATTTGAACCTAGGTCTGTAGGACCCCCGCAGTGATTTCCCGTCCTGCTGAAAGGCATCCTGGGGAGCCTGCAGTCTCTACAAAGGTGCTTTGGCGGCTGGGGAACAACAGGGCCACCGACCCCAACCCTGTCCTGCCTTCTAAGCAGAGCTGAGAGAGTCCCTTTCCTGTATAGCATTCCCACCTAATACTTCACTTGAAGAAGGCGGCAAGTGTGAAGAGTGCCATCCTCTATCCTAAAATTCTCTTTAGAACAAGTATCTTCCCCAAACAAGTCTACAGCTGCCCTACAGTTTGGTCCTCCCTCCCCCACAGCCCACCCTCCCTTCCTCCCTTTCTTTCTCTGAAGTATAGTTGATTTACCAATACAATGTTGTGGTAGTTTCTGCTGTACTGAAAAGTGACTTAGTTATACACATACAGACATTCTCTTTTTTTTGTATTCTTTTCCATTATGGTTTATCACAAGATACTGAATATAGTTCCCTGTGCTATATAGTGGGTCCTTGTTGTTTATCCATCCTATATATACTAGTTTGTATCTGCTAACCCCAGACTCCCACTCCATCCCTCCCCCTGCCCCTTGGCAACCACAGGTCTGTTCTCTGTGTCTGTGAGTCTGTTTCTGTTTCGTAGATAAATTCATTGGAGATAAATTCATTTATGTCATATTTTAGATTCCACATATAAGTGATGTGATATGATATTTGTCTTTTTCCGGCTTACGGCACTTACTATGATAATCTCTAGGTCCATCTGTGTTGCTGCAAATGGCATTATTTTGTTCTTACTTATAGCTGAGTAGTATTCCATTGTATATATGTACCACATCTTCTTTATCCATTCATCTGTTGATGGACATTTAGGTTGCTTCCATGTCTTGGCTATTGTGAATAGTGCTGCTATGAACATAGGGATGCATGTATCTTTTTGAATTATAGTTTTGTCCGGATATATGCCCAGGAGTGGGATTGCTGGATCATATGACGTAGAGTTTGGTTATTTCTAAGCAAAGTTCTCATGAGCCACCTGAACATGTTTAGCTTGATTTTACTGCTGTAAAATCAAGCCTTTTCTAACGTGAAACAGTATATGTATGAAACGGGACCTTGAAAACTGAGCCATGTTGAACCATCATCTGTGTCCGGGTTTCTAATTTTATAATTATGGCAACCAACCGCACGTCTATATCTCTTGGTCTCCATCTCTGATAAATGCCCTAGATAGTTGCCAGGAGTTGGGATTGGGGACTGTTTGAGTTTCCTAGGGCTTCTGTAACAAAATACCACAAACCAGGTGGCTTAAAACAACAGAAATTTATTCCCTCCCAGTTTAGGGGGCTAGAAGTCCGAAATCAAGGCGTCATTGGGGTTGGATTCTTCTGGAGGCTCTAGGGGAGAATGCATCCCATGCCTCTCTCCTGGCTTTTAGTGTTCTGGCAATCTTGGCTCATGGAGCATTCCTTCAAACTCTGCCTCTGTCTTTTTTTTTTATTATTGTTTTTATTAAGCTTTTAAAAAATATTTATTTATTTGTTTATTTTTGGCTGCGTCGGGTCTTAGTTGTGGCACGCGGGATCTTTTCGTAGCAGCGCGTGGGCTCTTCATTGCGGCGTGCAGGCTCCAGAGTGTGTGGGCTCTGTAGTTGTGGCTCTCTAGTTGTGGCTTGTGTGCTCCGTTGCTGTGGCGTGCGGGCTCAGTTGCCCCACGGCACGTGGGATCCAGGGATCGAACCTGCGTCCCCTTCGTTGGAAGGAGCATTCTTAACCACTGGACCACCAGGGAAGTCACCAAGCTTTATTTTATTTTATTTTATTTTGGTTTTGTTTTTTGTTTTTTAAAATTTTTATTGCAGTATATATAGTTGATTTACAGTGTTGTGCTGCTGCCTCTGTCTTCACATGGCCTTGTTTCTGAGCGCCTCTGTGTCTAAACTGCCCTTTTCTTAGAAGGACACCAGCTATTGAATTAGGCCCCTCCCTAATGACCTCATTCTAACTCCGTTACATCTACAAAGACCTCATTTCCAGTTAGGTCACGTTCACAGGTACTTGAGATTAGGACCTAAACATGTCTTTTTGGGAGGACACAGTTCAGTCCCCTGGCAAAGAAGGTATGTGTTCGTAAGAACACTTATAAGGTTCCCCAAGTGTTATAATTTACAGCTGGGACATGTGCTGGCCTCGGAGAGATGCTGGTTTTGTTAGAGCAGGGGGCACCCAGCGCAGTTGCAGGCGGCTCTCTGCTGGGGGGGCGTTGGGGGCAGAAGTGCTGGGAACCAGGAGTGGGAACCGTGGGTTTGTTCTTAAGTTACTCCTAGCCCAGATCTTCTCTGTCTTTTGGATTTGCTTCTGTTGAGGACACCGGTGCACCATTCCAGGTGTGTTCCGATGACTGCCTGGATGGCAGACACACGTGGCCCACCATCTCGGAGCCCCGTGGTCTCAGGCAAAGGGGCACAGAGGCAGTACCAGTGCACGAGTATCTTCCTTCACGACCCTTTCTGCCTTTGAGTTCATCACAATTCCTGCATAACATGAGAGCATTCCAGCAAAAGGAGAAAAATACAGTCAGCCAGCCAGCTCGTGCATCCATTGCTTGGGGCACCTTGAAACCATGGCTGACAACCCCTTTTCCCCTCCAGACAAGTTGCAGGGGGAATTGACGACCACATGCCATCTGCTGGGAGAACTTGGCATCAGCAGCTCAGAAGAAAACGCGACGGCCTTGGACCTGCTGAGGGAACTCAAGGAAATGACCCAAGAGAAGGATCTGGAGCTCCAAAGGTATTACAGAAGATATTTTAAAAAAAAGATAGCGCCCCTCTCCCCGCATCTCCTCGTCGGGCAGAGATGGGCTGTTGGCGGCTGCCCTGTGGAAGGTGTGCTGTGTTCCGGAGGGCGGGCCGCTCTGTTGTTTGCAGGGGCCGAGGGTACGAGGGTCCAGCCAGGCAGGGAGAGGGGAATGGGCAAGACGCCTTCAACCCAACCAAAACTCCTGTGTGCGTTCTTGAGCAGCCAAAATAGAAGGGGGCGATCACTTCCTTGGGGTAACACAGCAGTTCGGGGGCCCTCAGATAGTTTTTTGATGCTCTGTGTGGCTCGTGAGGTCTTAGTTCCCCAGCCAGGGATCAAACCCAGGCCACGGCAGTGAAAGCACAGGGTCCTAACCACTGGACCGCCAGGGAATTCCCTGGAACTTCTTATTGATGTATAAATACATATAGAAAAGCCACAGATTGTAACGGTACAGCTCAATGGCTTTCACTACTGGGCATCCTTGTGTAACCAGTGCCCAGGTCCATTCAGTCCATGTCCAGCCCCCGAAAGCCACCCGGTCCCCTTCTCTCTCTCCTCCAGGACATTTCTAACCATGAGGCTTTCCTCCACCTCTTCCAAAAAAGAATGTAGTTTTCTTCTCCTTTACAATGCCAAATGTACTTCCTGAGGTGCCTGAGAGGTTTGAAAGGTACTCATGATAAACACCACCTGCTATGGCATCCCCTTCATTACTATGTGCCCCGGGATGAAATCAGACACACCAAAGTGTTCTAGATGGCCAGGGTCACAGGAGTGAATGGGGAAACACGCTCGTTTTGTGCTGATTTCCCCACTGCCGTTTATTTTGTGTGGTTGCTGGGACGGTCCCCCGTTCATGGCTCTGCCTCCCGCTCTTAGGATGGTTCCTGTCAAAGTGTTGATATTCCCTAAATATTTGTCGAGTAAACAACTCTTTTCTTTCACACCTGCCCGGTCCTGCTCTCAGGGCTTCCCTGTATGAGTCCTGTTCAGACAAAACTTATTCACCGCCGCTTTCCCACGAGCCCAAGGAGGGTCACCCTGAACCTGCCCCCCGCACCCCAACATCGCAGCTACGAAGGTGCTCGGGCACGGAGGGTGAAAAGCTTTCATCATCGTCTTGTTTCCACAGGAGCTTTACCCACGTTATGGAACTCTCCGCCGAGGCGAGTAAAGAGGCAGCCTTAATCAACCAGGAGGCCTGGGAAAAGGCGCAGGGCCCCAAGGCCCCCAGCCAGTGGTATTTCAATCCTGAGGAGGCCATTGGTGGGGAAACTTGGGGAGAGCTTAGGAGCCTGCCCCTTTTGGGCCATGACGAGCCGTGAATCCACACGCAGGCTGTGTCCCCGACCGGAGGGGGGCCCTTCCCGCACACCATGGGGAAGGAAGCACGTCCTGTGCCCCGTGTTTGGGGTGGGGAGAGGGGGTGGACCTGCAGTGACCCACATATGGTGTTCTGGAAACTTGAGCACTTTATACACTTAGCCTAGTCATATAGTTATTGTTTCGTATGATAATCTCGTTTGATAATTTAACAAATAAAAGTGTTCTGCAGTTGAGCCTTGGTTTCTCTGTAAGGGGCAGTGATGTTCTGGAAACTTGAGCACTTTATACACTTAGCCTAGTCGTATAGTTATTGTTTTGTATGATAATCTCGTTTGATAATTTAACAAATAAAAGTGTTCTGCAGTTGAGCCTTGGTTTCTCTGTAAGGGGCAGTGGAAGGCGCGTGTTGTCCCAACTTATTCCAAAGAGCTGGTCCTGAGCCTCAGAACCTCACAGACATTATGAGTCCAGTTGACCCTTGAACACTGTGGGTTTGAATTGCAGGTCCACTTATACGTGGATCTTTTTCAGTAGTAAATACTGTAGCGCGACACGATCCGTGGTTGGTTGAATCCACGATTTATAACTGCAGATACGGAGGGCAGACTGTAAGTTCTATGCAGATTTTCCACCGCACAGCCCCTAACCCCGTGTTGTTCAAGGGTAAACTGTATTTCACTTTCAAGATGATTTCATGTCCTTCAGTCACAGGGCAGTTCTGTTCAATAACCCACAGCAAGTTCAGAGTTGGCCCTCAAATGGAAATTCCCCATCCAGTCCAAAGTCCCAGTGGCCATCCTTGGGGGACGCCTACACGGTTTTGCCATAGCTGCGATCTACACCCCACTCGGGACTATGGCACAGAGGATCGGTCCAGCCCACGCTTGGGCTTCTGTCTACACCATGTGGGCCCTGGCAGTCTTCCTGGTTCCCATGGAGCCTGCCTCTGTTGACAGCTACCAGTTCCCATCTACAAGCAACTTTTTGACACTACACCCCATCCCACTATCAGTAGTTTCTTGGTTCGCCCGCCCGCATGTCATGTGGATTACCTTCCTGGTGACCAGAGGCCTAAGAGGCACTCTGTTGTCCTCACATAACTTTTCCCTTCTTGGGCTGGTGGCCAAAGCTCAGATCTATAGAAATCTGACCTTGCTCTGGCAGGAAGGTGTGACCCAACATTCCCTTTACTTTCATTAGAGCTACTGCTTATAACAATAGCCAGAGGTTAGACTTCACCATTTTTCTTGTTTATTTGCATATCCCTAAGCACCAGTGGAGTTGGATCCAGCTCTACATTTCAATGGTAAATTTTATCTTTAACTGATGGCAGCTAAGCTGACGTTCACCCAAGAATCCAAGGTTCCTCACCCCCAACACTTTCATCCTTTATCTTCCCAACCTCCATGTTTCCATGAGCCAGGGCCATTCTAGCAAATCCCACATTCTCTGACCTTGGTTATACGGTGGTTTCTGAGTTAGGGTTTAATGGGGACAGAGTCTCAGTTTTGCAAGATGAAAAGTCTGAAAAAGTCTCAGTTTTGCAAGATGGTGCTGATGGTTGCACACCCATGTGAATATACTTAACACCAGTGACCTGTATGCTTAGAAATGGTTACTACGGTAAATTTTATGTATTTCTTACCACAATACAAAAATTTAAACAATGGGGGGAGAGTAATTATTCACAATCCAGGAACAGGATAGAAAACAATAGCAGAAGAAACTCTTCAATACATGTGTATGGTGAAGAACTAACCTTGCCTAAGAGAAATTGGGCCTTTGCTCTCAGCTCTTAGGAGGTGACTTCTAGGCCCCTGGAATGTTCTGCTGGATAGAAGTATCTGTGTGCATGAGGACTCTGGGCCATGGGGGGCTTGAGTACTGCCTTTGGAAGAGACTGGAGACTGAAAGTCAGCCATGCAGCTGTACATGACCATGCCCCAACAAAAACTCTGAGTACTGAGGCTTGGGTGAGATTCCCTAGTGAACAACATTGGTGTGTGTTGTCACACAGTGTGGCTGGGAGGGGGAATTGCCGTCTGTGAGTCTCCAGGGAGAGAGCAACTGGAAGCCCCATGTTTGGACCCCTCCTGGACCCTGCCCCATGCATCTCTTTCTTGGGTTGGTTTTAATTGTATCTTACCACTGTAATAAACTGTAACCGTGAGTATAACAGCTTCCAATGAGTTCCGTGAGTCCTTCTGGTGAATTATTGATTAACTATTGATTAACCAATAATTAACTGTCAGTTAATTATTAACTGATAGCTAACTATTGATTAACCAATAATTATGAACTAACCAATAATTAACTATTGGTTAATTATTAATTAACCATCTCAAATCCACCTGAGATGGTTTTGGGAACCCTCCAGTTTGCAATAGGTGTCAGAAGCGTGGGCAGTGGTCCTGCCTCTGTGGAAATGTGATGGTTCCTCAAAAAGTTAAACGTAGGGCTTCCCTGGTGGCGCAGTGGTTGAGAGTCTGCCTGCCAATGCAGGGGACATGGGTTCGAGCCCTGGTCTGGGAGGATCCCACATGCCGTGGAGCAACTGGGCCTGTGAGCCACAACTACTGAGCCTGTGCGTCTGGAGCCTGTGCTCCACAACAAGAGAGGCCGTTATAGTGAGAGGCCCACGCACCGCGATGAAGAGTGGCCCCCCCTTGCCGCAACTGGAGAAAGCCCTCGCACAGAAACGAGGACCCAACACAGCTAAAAAATAAATTTATTAAAAAAAAAAAAAGTTAAACGTAGAATTACCATGTGATTCAGCCATTTCACTCCTAGGTATGGACCTTAAAAAAATTGAACCCAGAGACTCAAATAGATACTTGAGTACCAATGCTTATAGCAGCACTATTCACAATTGCCAAAAGGTGGAAACAACCCAAATGTCCATCAGTGGGTGAATGGAAGAACAGAATGTAGTGCATCTATGCAATGGAATATTACACAGTCATAAAAAAGAGTGAAACTCTGATTCATGCTACAACATGGATAAACCTTGAAAACATGCTGAATGAAGAAGCCAGACATAAAAGGCCAAGTGTTTTATGATTTCATTTACGTGAAATGTCCAGAATAAGTAAATCCATAGAGATAGAAAGCAGATCAGTGGTTGCCAGCGGCTGGGGGAAGAGAGGAATGGGAGTGACTGCTAATTGGTGTGGGGTTTCCTGTAGGGTGATGAAATATTCTGGAACTAGATAGAGGTATTGGTTGCACAACTCTGAATATATTTAAAACCACTTGTAGTGGGTCAAATTGTGACCCCCAGAATATACATCCATCTGGAACCTCAGAATGAGATCGAATTTGGAATAAGGATTTTTGCAGATGTAATTAACACAAGGATCTCAAGGTGAGATCATCTTGGATTGGCAGTGGGTCCTAAGTCCAATAACAGGTGACCTTATAAGAAAAGATCAGGGAAAACAGACATAAGACACAGAGAAAAGAAGGCCATGTGATGACAGAGGCAGAGATTGGAGCCATGTAGCTACAAGCTGAGGAAGGCCAAGCATTGCCAGCAGCCACCAGAAGCTAGGAGAGAGACATGGGAAGGATTCTCCTGTAGAGCCTCCAGAAGGAACCATCCCTGCCCACACCTTGATTTTAGTTTTCTGGCCACCAGAATGGTTAGAATAAATTTCCATAGTTTTAAGCCTCCCAGATTGTGTTAATTTGTTATGACAGACCCAGGAAAAAATACACCACTGAATGGTACACTTTACAATGATAAGCACACACGTGCACACATACACAACCCTCCTTCTGCAGCCTTCTCCATCTCCACCAATGACAGTCCAAACTTCTAGCACTTAGGCCAAACCCTCCTGTTGCCCTATATTCAGGATATAAGTGTCTGATAATCTGCCATATGCTTGTTTTTCCCTCTGTTCTTTTTTCTTCTTTCTCCAGCAGCTTTTAGACTATTCATCTTCCCTGTAGTTCCCTTCATCTTTTGGCCTCTATTAACAATTGTGAAATTATGCCACCCACCGTCTAAAATGGGCAGTGGTGTACTGCATGCTTCAATTAAACAAGGGCTCCAGAGGGCTGCAGAATGAACAGATGGTATGTAAAATACACTCTGTCATGTTAGGAACTAAACTTAAAACTATTTAAGAAAAAACTATTCATTGTGAAGATGAATCACATGGAAAGATTGCCATGATTTTTTAAATGAAAACTGGTCAAAATAATGTGTAGGGTGTGGAACAATTTGTGTTAACATTTCTAAAAATCTGGAAAGATAAACAAAAATGTATTGAGAGAAGCTGTGTCCAGGGTGGGGGCACTGGGGACCCTGAGGTTAGAGGGATGCTTGCTTGTGATTCTTGTTGCATTTTGTGTTGCTTTGGTCAAGTATTTTCTCATCTGCATGTATCACATTTCCACAAGAAATTCATGCATGGAATTCAAGCAAACAGGCTTTCTAAATCGCCATGCTTACGTTCAAGTTATGGTGTCTCAGCCTCAGCACTGCTGATGTTTGGAGCCAAATCATTTTTTTTGCAGTGGAAGCCATCCTGCACATTTTATTTTATTTTATTTTTTTATTTATTTGGTTGCGCCAGGTCTTAGTTGCAGCATGTGAACTCTTAGTTGCAGCGTGCATGTGGGATCTAGTTCCCTAACCAGGGATTGAACCTGGGCCCCCTGCATTGGGAGCACGGAGTCTTAACCACTGCACCACCAGGGAAGTCCCCATCCCGCACATTGAGGGTTGTTGAGCCTCATCCCTGACCTTCATTCACCAGATGCCAGTAGCATTCCCCCAACCAAAAACGTGTCTGGACATTGTGCAGTGACCCCAAGGGTTGGAATTGCTCTGTGTGGTAACCCCTATGATGGGGCAGGCCCATTCCCTGTGCCTGCCCCCACCCCCAGCCCATCAGCCACACCGTCTTCATTCATTGACCTCATTCATTCATTGCAGAAGAAAAGACGAGAATGCAGCTCTGTGTGACTGCTTCTCGACCATGACTGGGCTGAGAATTAACACAAAGTCTGGCAAAAATCTCGACAAGGGTTGGCAAACTACAGACTTCAAGCCAAATCTGAACTTCCTCTCGTGCCTTCACATAACGTTTTATTGAAACATAGCCACACCCATTTGTGTACATATGGTCTGTGGCTGCTTTCACTCTATAATGGCAGAGTTGAGTCTTTGTGACAGAGACCATCTTGCCTGCAAAGCCTAAAGTACTTTCTATCTGACCTAGCAAAAGTTTGCTGACCCCAATCGAAACAGTAAAGTAGGAAATCTAAGGTGTAAAAGAACATAGTTAGCTTTTTCCTGTGGGACTCAAAAGTTGTCACCATTTTTGAATGACGGTTTGTGGGCCAAGAAAGAGTTTTGCTTTTTGTGAGTTCCTCCCATGCAAAAGAAAAGCTGTCCACTATTGCTGGAGAAGCAGGCATGCAAGGAGTTGGACAAAGTGCTGCTCTGGCGAGGGACCTTCCAAGACTTCTTATAGAATGAGCACACTGACTAGAATTGAACACCAAATATGCTGACAGTGATGGTCTGAGTGACAGATCATGAGTGAGCTTCCGCCCTCCTGGTTTACGTTTTCCATATTTTTGGTAATGATCACATGTCAGGTCTACAATCAGAAAAACTGTGGTTTCATATCAATTTGGTGACTGCTTCTAGAAGGAGGGGTTGGGGAGGCAATCATAGCAGATGGGAGATAAGAAGACACAACTCAAGGCAGTACTCAAATCCTCTCTGAAAATCCTGCTGTCAGAGCACTGCGGGGGAAACAATCACAAAACCAAGAAATAATGCAAAAAAGCAGTGCCACCATGGTGACACAGCTCTTCTCTGGGGGCACACAGGGAAGGAAGTGACCATCTCTGTGGGGGAGTTATAAACTCCCCCCACTTCCCCACATCCTCCCTAACCCCGCAATACCCCCCAAATCTGCCATCACACCAAAACTCTTTGCCAGCTCCTTCTTCTGACCCTTCCAATAAGGAGCGAGGGATTTTTAACTTCATATACCTGAAACAAAATTTGCCACCATGCTCATTACTACCTGAAAATCAGAGCTGTTTCACACTCTCCTTCTGCCATTAAATACATTTGCAATTCCCCTCCTAGTTATATACCCCAAAGAATTGAAAACAGGTTATCTTAGTCCGTTTGGGCTGCTATAACTGAATACCATAGACTGGGCAACTTACAAACAACAGAAACTATATTTCTTGCAGTTCTGGAAATCCAAGCTCAAGGCACCAGCAGATTCAGTGTCTGGTGAGGGCTGCTTCCTGGTTCATAGGCAGCGTCATCTTGCTGTGTCCTCACATGGTGAAAAGGGCAAGGGAGTTTTCTGGGGTCTCTTTTATGAGGGCAATAATCCCATTCATGAGGGCTCAACCCTCATGACCTAATCATCTCCCAAAGACCATGTTAGAAGCTGCCTTTCACACTGAACAAGTCAGTGTATGTTTCAGAACACTAGGGATTAAAGGAAAGATTTTCAAACTTGCAGAGAAGAAGAAACAGAAAGTCATGATGTCTGAATTCTCAATAGCAACATGGGCAGCTGGAAGAGAGCGGAGCTAGGTCTTATCTGGGTGACACTCAGGTTTTTCAAAACTAAAATATATCATGGGGGCTCCACATACAGGTGGTAGAACTGTCAAAAAACAAGACAACAATTGTCACACACAAATTTATGGTTACTTTCAAAAGGGAAGTTACAGGACTTCCCTGGTGGCGCAGCGGTTAAGAATCCACTACCAATGCAGGGGACACGGGTTCGAGCCCTGGTCTGGGAAGATCCCACATGCCGTGGAGCAACTAAGCCTGTGCACCACAACTACAGATCCTGTACTCTAGAGCCCACGAGCCACAACTACTGAGCCTGTGCACCACAACTACTGAAGCCCACACACCCTAGAGCCTGCGTGCTGCAACTACTGAAGTCCGTGTGCTCTAAGGCCCACGTGCCGCAACTACTGAACCTGTGTGTTGCAACTACTGAAGCCCGCGTGCTGGAGCCCACGCTCTGCAACAAGAGAAGCCACCGCAATAAGAAACCCGTGCACTGCAACGAAGAGTAGCCCCCACTTGCCACAACTAGAGAAAGCACACACGCAGTAACAAAGACCCAACGCAGCCAAAAAAAAAAAAAAAAAAAAAAAGGAGGTTACAATCAGGGAGCAGCAACTCTTTAACTTGGGGGTGAGAATATAATAGTGGGTCTATTATTAGTTTTTCACCTCTACCTACAAGGTTTTTTTTTTTTTTTTTAATTTTTATTTATTTATTTATTTGTTTGTGTATTTATGGCTGTGTTTGGTCTTCGTTTCTGTGCGAGGGCTTTCTCTAGTTGTGGCAAGCGGGGGCCACTCTTCATCGCGGTGCACAGGCCTCTCACTATCGTGGCCTCTCTTGTTGCGGGGCACAGGCTCCAGACGCGCAGGCTCAGTAGTTGCGGCTCACAGGCTTAGTTGCTCCGCGGCATGTGGGATCTTCCCAGACCAGGGCTCGAACCCGTGTCCCCTGCATTAGCAGGCAGATTCTCAACCCCTGCGCCACCCGGGAAGCCCAAGGTTTTTTTTTTATATATACTTATTGATATAATCCACAAACCACATAATTCACTCATTTAAAGTGTATAATTAAAGGATTTTTAGTATATCCACAGACTTGTGCAACCATTACCATAATCAATTTTAAAGTATTTTCATCACCTCAGAAAGAATCACCATACTCTAGCATTCAGCTCCTTTCCCCACCCTTCCACACACACAACCCCAGGCCTAGGCAAGCACTAGTCTACCTTCGGTAGGTGTGGCTTTGCCTATTCTGGACATTTCATATGAATGGACTCATACACTATGTGATCTTTTTTATCTGGCTTCTTTCGCTCACCATGATGCTTTGAGGTTCATCCACATTGCAGTGTGAATCAGAACTTCATTCCTTTTTATAGCTGTATAATATTCAATTGTATGGATGTACCACATTTTGCTTATCCATTTGTCTGTTGATGGTATTTAGGTTGTTTCCACTTTTTGGCTGTTACAGTAAAGTTGAAGTGACTATTCAAGAATAAATTTTGTGTGGACATATGTTTCCATTTCATTTGGGTATATATACTTAAATGTGGAATTGCTAGGTCATATGGGAACTCTATGGTGAACTTTTTCAGGAATTGCCAAACTGTTTTCCAAAGTTGCTGCACAATTTGCATTTCCACCAGCAATTAAGAGATTTCCAATTTTTAATTCATCCTCATCAAAATTTGTTATTATCTGACTTTTGATTGTAACCATTCTAGTGCATTCCAGGTGGTATCTCATTTTGGGTTTGATTTGTATTTCCTTAATGATTGGTGATGTTGAGCACATTTTCAAGTGCATATGGACCACTTGTATATCTTCTTTGGAGAAATGTTGTCTCAGTGTGTGCTGCTATAACAAATTTACTGTAAACTGAGTGGCTTAAACAACGAACTTATTTCTCACAGTTCTGGAGGCTGATGGAGTCTGACATCATGGTTGGGTTCTTGGTGACAGCCCTCTTTCTGATTTATAGATGGCCATCTTCTTTCTGTATCCTCACATGGCAGAAAAGAAAGAGAGAGAGAGAGATCATTTCCTCTTTCGTATCTCTTCTTATAAGGGCACTAATCCCATTCATGGGGACTCCACCCTCATGACCTAATCATTCCCAAAGTCCCAACCTCCTAATACCATCACACTGGGGATTTAAATTTCAGACTATGTATTTAGGGGGGACACAAATATTCAGTCCATAGCAAATATCTATTCAAATCCTTTGTCCATTTTTTAAAAGATTCCACCTCTAAATGAGATCATATAGTACTTGTCTTTCTCTATCTGACTTATTTCATTTAGCACACTGCCCTCAAGTTCCACCCATATTGTCACAAATGGCAACATTTCCTTCTTTTTATGGCTGAATAATATTCCATTACATATATACATATCTCACATTTTCTTTATCCATGGGCATTTAGGTTGCTTCTGTCTTGGCTATTGTAAATAATGCTGCAGTGAACATGAGGGTGCATATATCTTGTTGAGTTAGTGATTTTGTTTCCTTTGGATAAGTACCCCGAAGTGGAACTGCTGGACCACATGTTGGAACCTCTAGTCCACACAGAATGGACTGAACTAGACAGAGGAGATGAGACCAGAAGGAAGAGGCCACAGAGATGCAGTCCTGAGGTCACTTGTGCCTCCGATTATCTTTGAGGTGCCCACTCTGGCCAGGCGCCCAGGCTGGGAGGTGAGATAGGGCACCCACTCTCTGCAATGTCCTCAGCTGGGTGGCAGTTCTGTCGACGGGACGGAACTCAGGTCAGCTGAGAAGTAAACTGGGGGCCCAAAGTGGACAGCCCCCCTGCTCGTGGGTGCGGGTGGGGGAGCAAAGCACCCCTGAGGGGCCACTGCCAGGCCAGGTCTTCAAGGAGGAGATGAGGAAGGGTGGCTTGCAGGTATCAGAACACTGTGCAGAGGGGTCTTACACAGACTTTCTGCCTGACTTCAGTGCCCTTCCATCTTCCCTCTTCTGGTGCTGGTGCTGAGGTTCTCCAGACGGACTCTAGGGGGCAGCAAGTCCCTGGCTTGCCAGCATCCACCTTTATCAGCCCTCTGGCCAGTTCCGTCCTGCCCAGGCCATCACCCATCAATTCAGATGAAATTGCTCATGTCTTTTCACACTTAAAAAAAATAAAGCCTCGACGTTCACAGATTGTATTCGTGTTTCAGTATTTCTTATATCTTAGAGGAATTCTTTTGACAAGTTCATTGCAGAAAATTGAGATCATCAAGAGGAGAGTCGCAAATCATCCAGAATTGTCACCAGTGAGAGATAAGCACAACTCACATTCTGAAGCATAAAACTCCACTCGAATTTCAGACAAAAATGAAGTGGAAATGTACACTGGTAACCTGCCATCTGCAATAGCATGGGCATCTTTTTGTTTCAAGTGTCCTTGAATGTCATCACTCTTTATGGCTTTGTTTCACGTGTTAGTGCTGCACCCGCATCGTCAGGGTGGGGTATGAGCCCCAACTCTCCCCTGGAACCTCTCAGCTCTGCACCCTGGATGGTTGCCTGGCCTTGTGTAGCCTGTCTGACTACGTCACGTGGAGCACTCGAGTGGTGGTGAACTGTGGTGGAGGTTTTTTTTTGGCCGCGCCCTGGGGCAGGCTGGATCTTAGTTCCGCAACCGGGGATCGAACCCACGCCTCTCCAGTGAAAGCACGGAGTCTTAACCGCTGGACCGCCAGGGGATTCACGTGATGGAGGTTTCAATACTGGGGTTGTTGGTCTTCAAAGAAAATGCTGCATCAGGAGAAGGTTGGGTCTGTTTTGGGCACTACCTGGGAGGGAGATAAAAAGAAGGAGATTTGCCCAAAGATCTGGTGAGGCTCAGGCAGACACCTGGCCTTCACGGAGAATGCGTTTGGGGGCCGTAGTAGGGAGAATGTTGGCCCCCCCCAAAAGTTACGTCCGAATCCTGACCCCCGGAACCTGTGACTCTGAATGTATTTGGAAAAGGATTTTTGTAGATGTAATTAAGTGAAGGATCTTGAGATGAGATCATCTGGTTTATCTGGGTGGGTCCTAAATCTGGTGATAAGTGTCCTTATAAGAGAAAGGCAGAGGGAGATTTGAGACAGAGGAAAAAGAAAGTCGTGTGAAGACAGAGATTGAAGTGATGCGGCCATAAGCCAAAGAATGCTGGGAGCTCCCAGAAGCTGGAAGAAGCAAGAAGACTCCTCCCCTGGAGCCTGAGGAGGGTGCATGGCCCTGCTGACATCTTTTTTTCTTTTATTAAATTGAAAAGAATTTTATAGTTAATTTACAATGTTGTGTTAGTTTTTGGTGTACAGGAAAGTGATTCAGTCATATATATATATATATAAAGAATATATATATATTCTTTTTCATATTCTTTTCCATTATCGATTATTACAAGATATTGAATATAGTTCCCTATGCTATACAGTAGGACCTTGTTGTTTATCTATTTTATATATAGTAGTTTGTATCTGCTAGTCCCAAACTCCTAATTTATCCCTCCCCACCCACCTTCCTCTTCGGTAACCATAAATTGCTGACACCTTCATTTCAGACTTCTGGCCTTCAGAGCTTCAAGAGAATAAATTTCTGTGGTTTTAAGCCACCAAGTCTGTGACTGTTTGTTGCAGTAGCCCTAGGAAACGAACACAGGGTTCAATCAGATACATGAAGGGGCTTCTGTAGGAAAAAGAGGGTGCCTCGGCTTTGCTGCCAGGGACCACCTCTGTCTCCTGGGCTGACCCTCTCACTGCACAGATTGGGGCGTGGTCCTCTGGCCTAAGATTGTTTAGTGAGTCTGGACAAGAAGCAGCTTTCAAACTCCTCCCTAGGCTGCCTCGATCCAAGGCAGAAGCTGTGGCCGCCATGTGTATGCGCTGGAGTGAGCGAGGAGAGGCAGGGAGGAATCCACCCGGATGAGTGAGAAAGCCTTGAATTAACTGGTGAGAGCTGGTTGGGCCGTTATCAGAACAAGGCAGAACAATCTGGATCTGGACCATCTCACTGCCATAACTCAAGTTCAGACACTCCTTTCCAAGGACCTGCCATAGCCAGGGGCTGGGGTGGGCTCACGCAGGCGAATTGCAGACTCCACTTGACCTCGAGGAATGACAGTGAACATGGGTGGGGGTGAGGGACTGTGGAGCCAGAGGCTGCACTTGAATCCCGCCCCACAGTGCGCCAGGTGACTGTGGGATAGACGGAGCTATCTCCCTGGACCGCACATCCGTCCCCTGCAAACAGGGATGGTGACGGCCACTTCCAAGGAAGCTGGCTTCTATGCACAAGAAGGTTTGTTTTTTGTTTTCTTTGCCTTGAGTGAATGCAGTGTGATAGACTCTACACATCACATAATATTTATCATTTTTACCATTTGTAAGTGCACAATTAGGAATAAAATGCATTCACCATGTTGTGTAACCATCACCACTATCTATACCCAGAAGCTTTTTGTCAGCCCCGTCATAAACTCTTTGCTCATTAACACTAAATTCCCCTTCCCCCTCGCACCCCCAAACCCCCAGGTCCTGGTCGTCTCAATACTACTTTCCATCTCTAAGGATTTGCCTATTCCAGGGACCTCATATAAGTGGAGTCATGCAATATTTGTCCTTCTCTGTCTAGCTTACTGAAACGTGGCTTTTAAATGATCAAATTAACTATAAAGGGTAGTGTTGCTTGATCCCATGGCCTGGCAGCCCCACCAAACAGGGAGACCCCACTGACCACAAAACCCGGGTTCCTTCCCTTCACTCCTCTGGTTGTGGCCGGAGCCCACGCCTGTTTCCACGAGGCAGCCCCTGGACCAGACTTCCTCTCCTGCTGAGAAGCCCTTTCATCCCGGCTCCATCCACAGCCCACATTCCTGCCTTTTCGGCTAATTGGAACTGATTGGGTTCCAGGGAGTTCCGGAAGCCCCCCTCAGCGGTTGCAGAGACCTCTGCTATCGTGAGGATTAGCTCAGTGAACCGCTGACCCTAAGCAATTAGGAGCATTTGCTGACACAGTGAGCACCGCCGCTGTGGACGCAGAACTCAGGCCAGGACGCCGTCGCTGCGGACCCAGGTGGGATTTGGCTTGTGCTTGGCGAATCCTGGCGTCCTGCTAATCCCATCACAGGGGACTCAGGCGGGCGTTCGTCCTTCCTCTTCCTTTGTGGTTCTCTTTCCTTCTCCCTGTGCTGAGTCAGAATGTTCTGGTTCATACCGTGGGAGAGATTCATTTTCCTCTCACTTTTTTTTTTTTTTTTTTTTGGTTTGGCCACGCCATGGGACTTGCAGGATCTTAGTTCCCCAGCCAGGGATTGAACCCGGGCCACCACAGTGAAAGCTCTGAGTCCTGACCACTGGACCGCCAGGGAATTCCCTCCTCTCACTTTTAACATTTTAGCAAAATAAGACTCTTTGAGAATGCTGTTTTCTCCCTCCAGTAATTGCCCTATAGCCATCACGGGTGCCCTTCTGATAAGCATGTGATGGGCATGATACGCCGGGTAACAGTTTATTCACAGTGGAAGCCTGTTGTATCTCCTGCCTCCAGCGGGTTAGCTCACCTGGCCAGAGGCTACTGGGAGGTAGAGAAGAGAGGCGAGCATTTCTCCAGGATCCGCGGCTGCAGGATGAGAGTCCACCTGGCAGGCCTGGCACACATAGCCCTCAGCCGTCCCCGACAGACAGACAGACAGACAGACACCTGTCATCTCTTGCTGCCCTGTGAAGAGGACACGGCCTCTGTTACCAGTTGAATCATGTCCCCTAAAACAGACATGTTGGAATCCTAACTCCCAGTACTTCACAATGTGGCCTTATTTGGAAATAGGGTCTTGTAAACTTAAGCAAGTTAAGATGATGTCATTAGGGCCAGCCCTAATCTAACACGACTGGTGTCCTTATAAGAAGGGGAAATTTGGACACAGAGACAAGCATAGAGGGAAGACAGTGTGAAGATACGGAAGGAGGAAGCCGTGTGAAGACGGAGGCAGAGATTGGAGTGATGCGGCCACAGGCCAAGGATACCTAGAGCCCCCAGAAGCTGGAGGAAACAAGGAAGTTCCTCCCCTAGGGCCTTCAGAGGGAGCATGGCCCTGCCAACGCCTTGATTTCAGACTTCAGGCCTCCAGAACTATAAGAGAAGAAATCCCTGTTGTTTAATGCCACCCAGTTTGAGGTACTTTGCTATGGCAGCCCCGGGACATTCATCCAGCTGGTAAAAGCGCACCTGAAGTAGCTGAACTTTCAGGTCTCCCTGTGCAGCCCCCTCCCATCTGGGGTGCAACACTGACTCTGGATGGCACCCCCAGCCCAGGGCCTGCCCCAGGGGACGCCAGATATGTCTGTTCCTCCCACTTCCCACGCTGAGATCTGCCCATTTGTTTCATCAGGGCATTTTAACACATGGCTTCATCACAACGTGAACTCTAACACCAGAAACAGATTACGAAGAGACCCTGGCTATTTTGTCCATTTTCACTCAGAAATCCTGGGTTTTTTTTCCTCACTAAAAGGTATGCCCAAATTAAGTGTTTTCCCTTTATACATTTTCTATTGGTTCCAGGCTCTTATAAAGTATGTGAGATAAAAAGAGAGAATCTCTCCCTAGTTTCTCTCCAATAGTTTGGCGTGGACTTTTCCTGATACGTGTATGTATCTTTATGAACACTCATGCATGCATACACACACACACACACACACACACGTGCGTGCGCGCGTGCACGCACGCAGAACTGTCACTCATTCAACCAAAAGGTATTCATATGTAGAAAATTGATCCAAAGATCCCTGCTCTGGTGGGGTTTACCCTCTAGTGAGGGGAGAAAGCCAAGACGTGATAAACACAATAAATAAGTTATATAGTATATCAGAAAGGAGTGAGCACAGGCATACCTTGGAGATCTTGTGGGTTTGATTCCAGACCACTGCAATAAAGCAAATAACGCAATAAAGCCAGTCACACAAATTTTTTGGTCTCCCAGCGCATATAAAATTATGTTTACACTATACTGTAGTCTATTAAGAGTGTAATGGCATGATGCCTAAAAAACAATGTACATACCTTAATTTAAAAATATTTTATTGCTAAAAAATGCCCACCATCATCTGAGCCTTCAGTGAGTCATAGTAGTAAAGTCAAAGATCACTGATCACAGATCCTCATAACAAATATAATAATGATGAAAAAGTTTGATGGACTTCCCTGGTGGCACAGTGGTTAAGAATCCGCCTGCCAATGCAGGGGACACAGGTTCGATCCCTGGTCTGGGACGATCCCACGTGCTGTGGAGCAGCTAAGCCCGTGTGACACAACTACTGAGCCTGCGCTGTAGAGCCCACGAGCCACAGCTACTGAGCCCACGTGCTGCAACTACTGAAGCCCGCGCACCTAGAGCCCGTGCTCTGCAGCAAGAGAAGCCACCTCAATGAGAAGCCCATGCACCACAATGAAGAGTAGCCCCTGCTCGCTGCAACTAGAGAGAGCCCATGTGCAGCAACAAAGACCCAACACAGCCAAAAAATATTTTGAAATATTTCGAGAATTACCAAAATGTGACAGAGACACGAAGTGAGCAAATGCTGTTGGAAAAATGGCGTCGATAGACTTGCTTGATGCAGAGTTGCTGCAAACCTTCGATTTGTGAAAAACACAGTATCTTCGAAGCACAATGAAATGAGGTATTCCTGCATAGTTGTCCCTCAGTATCCACGGGGTATTGGTTCCAGGACCCCCCTGCAGATACCAAAATCTGCAGATGCTCAAGTTCCTTATATAGAATTGTGTAGTATAGTAAGCCCTCTGTATTGGTGGGCTCCACATCCTCAGATACAGAGGACTAACTATATTATGAAAAAGTAAAAAAACAAAAACAAAAAACAACAACAACTGAGAAGGCTAGGAGGGTGAGGAGATCAAGGTGTCAGAACAGCAATTGTACCTCTTACTGAGGAGGTGGTGAGGAGTTTTGCCATGGGAGTATCCAGGTGAAGTATATTACACACAGAGGGAACAGCCAGTGCAAAGGCCCTGGGGCAAGAGTGCTCTGGCCAGACCAGGAGCCTCCAGGGGGTTTGGAGCAGAAAAGTGAGGGCTATGCCATTTGTTTGCATTGTTTGGTGTGGTATCACCCAGAGGTGGCAAACTACCACCCCCAGGCCAAATCCAGCCTGCAGCCTGTTTTTATAAATAAAGTTTTATTGGCACAAGGCCATGCACATACATATTGTCTGTGGCTGCTTTCATTCTCTAGTGGCAGAGTTGAGTTGTTGTGGATTTCCTGTATTAAACCCCTTTCTGTTAAAAGATCTCAAGTGGCTTCTGTTTCCCGCCTTGATCCCTGACTGATACACTATATTATGACACATAATAAATTGTGATATGTCAGTAGAACTAGACACAATTTCAGCCACCCTCAAGGATGAATGTGGTAGGCTGAATAATGTCCTCCCCCCTCCCAAAGATATTTGTGTCCTTATCCTCAAAACCTGTAAATATCATGGTTATGACAAAAAGGACTTTGCAGATGTGATTATGTTAAAGATCTTGAGACGATAGTGAGATTATTCTGCATTTGCAAGCGTGTCCTAAATGTAGTCACAAGCAAGTGTCTTTATGAGAGGGAAGCAGAGCAGAAGGCAGTCTCGCACAGAAATAGGAGATGTGGCAACAGAAGCAAGAGGTGGATGCCATCAGGAAAGGGTCACTCGACGAGGAACTCAGGCAGCCTAAGATGCCTGGAAAGTCAAGGACAAAGATTCTCCCCTTGAGGGACTTCCCTGGTGGTCCAGTGGCTGACTCCATGCTCCCAATACTGGGGGCCAGTGTTCGATCCCTGGTCAGGGAACTAGATCCCACATGCCGCAACTGAAGACCCCAAGTGCCGCAACTACAAAAAAAAAATCCCGCATGCCGCAGTGAAGATCCCACACACAGCAACGAAGATCCCACTTGCCGCAACTAAGACCTGGCGCAGCCAAATAAATATTTTCAAAAAAGATTCTCCCCTTGAGCTTCCAGAAGGAACTAGCCCTGCCGACACCTTGACTTAGCCTGATGACACTGGTTTCAGACTGCCGGCCTCCAGAACTGTAAGAGAATAAGTGTATGTTGTTTTAAGCCACTAGGCTGGTGGTAATTTGTTACAGCAGCTGTAGGAATACAGACTGTTTTGCAGATTGTTCTTTCATTGAACAATATGTCATATATCTTTCCGTGTCAGCATACGTAGCTCTGCTTTGCTCTTTTTATCAACTCCCTGATATCTCATTGTGGGGAGGTAACCTTATTTACTTAGCCATTCTCCCTTCTGATGGACATTTAAGCTGTCTCCAAGGTTTTACAATGTTGCCCATCCAACTTCTGGAAGTTTCATCACAGCATGGTATGCGAGCCTTCATTAACTGCATTTGGTCTCTTTTCTTTGATTGATTAAAAATGACTCATGTGTGTTCCTGATGAAAAGGGCCCTTGAGATTATCTGCCCCGCATCCCACACTCCGCTCCCTCCACGACCTTGGCCTGGGACCAGTTCCCAAACAGCTCACTCAGCAGATGTCTGATGATTTCAGAAAGCGAAAGGGTCGAGGGTCATGTCCGTCAACTCTCTGCAGAGCCCCCTAGGGCCATGCCCGCGACGTTGCCCATCAAAGCCAAGTTCAGAGCCTTGACCACATCATGACCACAAGGGTTTCCATCTTTATTATCCCTTCCATCACTTCCACAGTGGGCTGGCTCAGCTTACAAACCAAACAAAGATTTTCCTGCTGGCACCACACTTGCCCGCAGAGAGCTAGAAGCTCCTGGCCTTTGGGTCCAGAGCTGACCTGGCCACGGGCCAGCGATTTGTGCAGTCACATGGCGGTGTCTGCATCAGCCCCCCTGAGCTGTCTTGAGAGGCCCGGGAACACGAGGCCGTTGGGATCAACATCCACAGATTTAGTGTCAGGGACAAACAGGGAGGGGGGCAGATCTGCGGAGTTGCAAGGCGGGCCCAGGCGATGGCTGAGCCAAAGCAATTTGCAATTATTCTGCAGTTATGAAGCAGAATAGGACATGTCTTGAAGAATTCTGAAGATATTTTATGCAAAATGACTTGTGAAATTACATGATGATTCTCGAACAGACAAACATTTATGAGCTATACTTTCTAACCGCCTGTGATCTAATCACTGCCTGTAATCTAGTCACACAGGGGAAAAGTGATTTGGGGCGCATCCCACTCTTCGTGAGCTCTTTCCTGTAACCCTTTTAAACCCCCGTCCCGTGCAATGTCTTTGCATCTCCTGTCTCCCTGCGTCTCCTTTGACAGCTGGAGACCCAAAGACCCTATTTCCAAATAAGATCACATTCACAAGTTCCAGGGCAAGAAGTAGGACTAAGGATATAATTTTTTGCCAGGGGATACATTTCAACTCGCTTACAGGGGTCAAGCTCTTTCTCTCCTTCAATTCTAACAGCACTTACTTTTTTACTGACAAAATTTTCCTAACAGCAAATTAATCTCAATACTATGAAACAAATCATTTGTGGATTAACGGTAAATGAGAGATTTTCTCTTAGAGACTTGTATCTTAATGGAAGTAGTGTAGATTTAAGTTGGAAACTCAGTTCTATTTGGTTGGCCAAAAAGTTCGTTCGGGGTTTTCCAGACCGGCCAAACCCGAACGAACTTTTTGGCCAAGCCAACACTATTCTGGTATAGTAAATTATCAGCAGATGACAAACTACGATATGCAATGCAGAGTTTAGTCCATGCACTCATACCAGCAGAGGATTCTAAAAATTTTTTTTAAGATGCTCACGGATTTGTACAATACATCTGACTGAAAAACAGCTCCTTGTTGATCTTTTTTTTTTTTTCTTTCAATGAGAACATTTAAGTTGGGGCCAAGTTCTCTGCCTGGTGCCTAGTCTCCAGGCTGCCATCCCGGGGAACCCTTGTAGGTGCAGGGGGCTGCAGGGCTCCACCCCCCCAAGGAAGGAATGGGCCACGCAAAGGCTGCTGGGAACAGCCTTTCAGGCTGAGTGCCCAGAGCAGGGCGCAGCAGGGAAGCACCTGGCTGGGGTATGTGGGCGAGGGAGAGAGGAGGGCGGTGAGATTCTGGGACAGCCACCGTCTCCCGGACGCAGCCTGCTCACGCGAGGACTGCAGAGAACAGTCATCCTTACTCGAGGTGGTTATGAGAAAAAAGAAAAATGATGTGATTCATACCCAGTATGTGGTGTATGATGAACCACAATCATAAAGGCCAACCATTATTATTATTATTATTATTGATGCTATTATTGTTGTTGACGGTCTTTTTCACATCGGGGACTTTGTGGGGCCCTTTCCAGTCCTCAGCAGAACCATGGTTGGTTTTCTCCACCAACTTTGATAAGCTGTGAAGGGTGCCTCAGGAAGGAACCTGGAAAACATCGTGCTGAGTGAGAGAAGCCAGGCCCCAAAGTCCACACGTTGTATGATTCGGTTTACATGAAATCTTCAAAGCAGGCAAACGTATAGAGACAGCAGATTAGTGGTTGCCAGGGGCTGCAGGGGGATTAGAGAGTGACTGCTAATGGGGATGGGGGTCTCCTTTTGGGGTGATGGAAATGTCCTAGAATAGGTTATGGTGATGGTTGCACAACTCTGTAAAATACTAAAAACAGTTGAATTGTACAGTTTAAATGGGTTAACTTTCTTATTTTTTTTGAATTTTATTTACTTATTTTTATTAAAGTTTAGTTGATTTACAAGGTTGTGTTAGTTTCAGGTGTACAGCAAAGTGATTCAGTTATACATACATATATATCTATTTTTTTCTTTTTTTCAGATTCTTTTCCCTTACAGGTTATTACAAAATACTGAGTATAGTTCTCTGTTATATACAGTAGGTCCTTGTTGGTTATTTTATATACAGTAGTGTGCATACGTTAATCCCAAACTCCTAATTTATCCCTCCCCCCCTTTCCCTTTTGGTACCCGTAAGTTTGTTTTCTATGTCTGTGGATCTATTTCTGTTTTGTATATGAGTTCATGTGTACCATTTTTTTTAGATACCACATATAAGCGATATCATGTATTTGTCTTTCTCTGTCTCGCTTATTTCACTTAGTATGATAATCTCTAGATCCATCCATGTTGCTGTAAATGGCATTATCTCATTCTTTTTCATGGCTGAGTAATATTCCACTGTATAAATATACCACATCTTCTTTATCCATTCATCTGTCGATGGACATTTAAGTTGCTTCCATGTCTTGGCTATTGTAAATAGTGCTGCAGTGAACATTGAGTTGCATGTATCTTTTCGAATTATGGTTTTCCCCAGATATATGCCAGGAGTGGGATTGCTGGATCATACGGTAGCTCTATTTTTGTTTTTTTAAGGAACCACCATTCTGTTCTCCATAGTGGCTGCACCAATTTACATTCCCACCAACAGTGTAGGAGGGTTCCTTTTTCTCCACAGCCTCTCCAGCATATATTATTTGTAGACTTTTTGATGATGGCCACTCTGGCCTATGTGAGGTGATACCTCATTGTAGTTTTGATTTGCATTTCTCTAATAATTAGCACATCTTTTCATGTGCCTACTGGCCATCTGTATGTCTTCTTTGGAGAAAAGTCTATTTAGATTTTCTGCCCATTTAAAAAAAAATTTTATTTTCATTTATTTATTTATTTTATTTTTGGCTGCGTTGGGTCTTCCTTGCTGCATGTGGGCTTTCTCTAGTTGTGGTGAGTGGGGGCTACTCTTCGTTGCGGTGCACGGGCTTCTCATTGCAGTGGCTTCTCTTGTTGTGGAGCATGGGCTCTAGGTGCACAGGCTTCAGTAGTTGTGTCATGCAAGCTCAGTAGTTGTGGCACACAGGCTTAGTTGATCCACGGCATGTGGGATTTTCCCGGACCAGGGCTCGAACCCATATCCCCTGCATTGGCAGGCGGATTCTTAACCACTGTGCCACCAGGAAAGCCCTTTCTGCCCATTTTTTGATTGGGTTGTTTGCTTTTTTGATATTGAGCTGTATGAGCTGTTTGCATGTTTTGGAGATTAATTCCTTGTTGGTTGCATCATTTGCAAATATTTTCTCCCATTCTGTAGGTTGTCTTTTTGTCTTTTTTTTTTTTTTTTTGGTCTTGTTTATAGTTTCCTTTGTCGCACAAATCTTTTAAGTTTAATTAGGTCCCATTTGCTTATTTTTATTTCCATTACTCTAGGAGAAAGATCCAAAGACATATTGCTGCCATTTATGTCAAAGGGTGTTCTACCTATGTTTTCCTCTAGGAGTTTTATAGTATCCGGTCTTATATTTAGGTCTTTAATCCATTTTGAGTTTATTTTTGTGTGTGGTGTTAGATAATGTTCTCATTTTATTCTTTACATGTATCTATCCAGTTGGGTGAACTTTCTAGGAAGTGAACTATATCTCCATATAGAGGTAGGAGAGGGGTGAGGCCTGTCCCCAGAGCTGAAGCCCATAGGAGATGTGGCAGGTGAGGAGGGATGAGCTGGGGGAGGTGGGCATGAGCCTTTCTGGCTCACAGGGCAGCGGGAGGCCGAGTGCCGGTGGAGGGGGGGGCATGGGCTTGGGGAGCCAGGATGATGAGGGCGCCTCGGACGGTTTGCAAAAAGGAGCCGTGAACTGTCTCCTCCTGCAAAGCAGCTGCCTTGGGAGCTGGTCTGTCTTGCTCCCGGGCTGCAAGGTGTCACACCTGGGAGGCCACCCACCTGCGCTGTGGGAAGAGTTGTCCTCTACGGACCATGGACTATGCCCTGGGCTTGGGGCTGGCTTTATATCCCGGTTTTCGGTCCCCACTGATGCCCTGGGATGTGAGCCCTGCTCTCAGAGGTTCTGGAACTCACCTGTTAGAACTGATCTTCCTGAATATTGTGAGTTGCTGAGGGCTGGGCCAGCCTGGTCCGTCTTTGAGCATGTGGTTCACTGGCCTTGTGGGCGGTTTCCATAGTATTCAGTGAGGGAAGGGGAGAAGGGGAAGAAGCGGTCGCCTCACCTGGGAGCTATCTACACCTGCCCACCACACCTGGGGGATTATCTACCCCGGCCCACCTCACCTGGGGGGCTGTCTACACTTGCCCACATCACCTGGGAGCTGTCTACACCTACCTACCTCATCCGGGGGGGCCTGCCCCTGTCCCCCTGCAAGTGGGTCAGCGGTACTGTTGGCCCAGTGGCCATCTCAGGCCCTGCCCGCTATAGACCCAGTCTCCTGCAGAGCCAGGTGAGCCCACCCACAGAGCAGAGGGTGCTTGGAGCTGCTGGTGGCCTAGTGACTCTTTAGTTCTCTCCTGGCCCAGGGCGTGTCCAGAACATTCCTGGCACTGAGCTGGCGTCTTTCCCAGGACAGAAACAGCCTGGCTGGCAGAGCCAGAGCATTCACTGTGGCACTTTTATTTCCAGCCTGTTTGCCCAGAAGGCAGAACCAGCCAGGACGCCCCTGTGGGACTGAATTGTCTGGCCCTCGGTTTTCTCCTCCATCAGATCTCAGAATTGGCGTGCCATCTGAAGCAGGTTCCTGCTCTCTCACCTCTCGGGAGACTCCAAGAATGAATGATCGAGGCCAGGTTGAAGCCCAAGGGACAGACAAAGGTGCCGACCCCCCAGACACCGGTGCCTGGAGGTGTCTGACTCTGAGCCGTGCTGAGGGCTCTGGTGCTGGTAAGAAGGGCCTCAGATGGCACTCTCCCTGAAGGTTTACGGCCTGGGTGATGTAGATGGGTGTAGACAGCCCCCAGGTCAGGTGGGCGGGTGCAGACAGCACATGTTAGGGGGACCCACTTTGAGGCACAGTCACCCAGCTGAGGGAGCACCCAGGGGGGCTTCACGATGATGAAGCGCCGGACAGGACCTGAAAGCTGAGAAGGAGCCGCAGGGGTGCAGAGGGTGCATCACTGAGTGGTCCCCCAAGGGTGGCCTGCAGGGGATGCCTGGGGTCTGTCCCAGCAACAACGTGGCTGTTTGGGGGCCCCAAGGGAGACAAGCTGACCAGCGGTCTGGGGTCTGATGATCACGGAGGGTGTGTCTTTTGCCCTGAAGGAGAAAACCCGGCAAACTGGGATTTCAGGGAAGTGATTCTGGGGACATCCTATCAGATGTTTCTGCTGTCAAGTGTGGAATAGCAAGGCTGGTGCATGCGCTTAGAAGTGCAGGCAAGGCACCTGCAGGCCTTCAGGGCCACGCTGACACTGCCCCAGGGTCCGTATCTGACCTGAGAACTGACGGGCTGGACATGGCTGGCCCGGGGACCGCCTGCCCATCACTGCCCTCACCGGGCTTGTGTGCACTCCCAGCCCCGAGGAGATGGGATGGGCCCCATGGGGCCAAGAGAGGAGCCTGGCTTGATCTCTGGGTACCCCCATTCCAAGATGGTCCACAGCAGCCAGACTCAACCCTCCCCACTTCCCCATGCTCCTTGGAGCAGGCACGAACTCCTTCCTGTCGACAGGGCACTACGTGACATCGCTGTGCTCAGAGGGGCATCTGGGGACTGCTGGCTTCTCCCAGACCCAGGCAGGGCAGAGTCCAAGAGAATGTTTCAGACCCATTTGTCCCACTCTGCAGAGTTCTCAGATGTCTCCCCCTCCTTGAAAGTCTTGGTCCTGTGTCCCATTCTCCTGAGTCTCCATTTAAAAAAAAAAATGTAGGGGAATATGGCCAGTATTTTGTAATAAGTGTAAACAGAGAGTGACCTTTAAAAATTTATTAGAGAAGCAGCTGCGTCATCGCATTACTGGGCTGGGCGGCCACCCGCGGAAACTTGAAATGGGTGACGGGTTGCTGGCAGGTGGTGGGCTGGGGTCGGAGGCTATGGCGCCGGACCCCGAGCGCACCGGCTGAGCTGCAGAAGAGGAGCCGGGGCCCCTCGAGAAAGGTTTGTTCGAAGATGAAGATTCCTGCAGTGATTGTAGCAATCATGATAAACCAGAACCACTGAAGAAATGACTTTTCGTGCCAGAAAGTCAACTTTTGTTCTATGAGTGATTCAGCGCTTATCAAGATTACATTTTAGCTGACTGCAAGGCCTCTGAGGTAAAAGAGTTCACAGCTGAGTTCTTAGAGCAGGTCCTTGAATCATCTGAATGGCGGGCAGCCTGGCACACTAATGTGTTCGCGGTGCTGGTTGCAGTCACAGATGTGGACTTTGCAGCCTTGAAGGCAGTGGTGAGGCTTGCTGACCCGGACCCGTACCTCTGTGAATCTCAAGTGAGCACTTATACTTTGGAGTGTGTGAAAGAGCTCCTTGATCTGAAGGAACACTGGTTGCAGGAGCTGTGGGTGGTGTTTGATGATTCTGGAGTATTTGACCAGACAGCACTTGCAATTGTGCATGTCAGGTTTTCTTATCAGAACATTTGGAGGAGTTGGGCTGAAGAAGAAGAGGAGGAGTATGATTATTTTGTTAGAGGTGTTGAACCTCGACTGAGATTGCATTATGACATTCTTGAAGACCAAGTTCCTTCAGGACTTATTGTTGACTATCAAAATCTGTTGACTCGGGCTTCCCTGGTGGCGCAGTGGTTGAGAATCTGCCTGTCAATGCAGGGGACACGGGTTCGAGCCCTGGTCTGGGAAGATCCCACATGCCGCGGAGCAACTAGGCCCGTGAGCCACAGCTACTGAGCCTGCGCGTCTGGAGCCTGTGCTCCGCAACAAGAGAGGCCTCGATAATGAGAGGCCCGCGCACCGCGATGAAGAGTGGCCCCCGCTTGCCGCAACTAGAGAAAGCCTTTGCACAGAAACGAAGACCCAACACAGCCAAAAAAAAAAAAAATCTGTTGACTCAATGTGAGGAGAGTTATAGGAAATTTTTAAATCTGAGAAGCTGTTTGTCAAATTGTAACTCTGATTCTGAGCAGGAAAACGTCTCCATGCTGGAAGGGTTAAAATTGTATTCAGAGATCGAACAGTTGAAGCGAAAGCTAAAACTCATTGAGAATCTTTTGTTGAGATATGTGTTTGGTTATCAGAAGAATGCTAATATACAAGCAAAGCGCATCCGTCCAAATGGCCAGAAGGTCACCCATGTGGTCTCCTCCACCATGACGACTGGTCTGCTGTAGTCCCTGCTCAGGGATAAGCTTTGTCCAGAGCCTTGTAAGGAAGAAATAGAAATTCAGTTCCATAGTGATCCATTGTCTGCTGTAAATGCCTGCTATGAGGGCAACACTGTTGTTGTTTGTCCTGGCCATTACGTGGTGCATGGTACATTCTCCACTGCTGACTCCATTGATTTGAAAGGGTATGGTCTACCAGATGATATTGTGATAGAAAAGGGAGGCAAAGGAGACACTTTTGTGGGTTGTACGGGTGTGGATATTAAAATCTCAAGCATAAAATTTGTTTCGCATGATGCCGTGGAAGGAATCTTAATTATTCACCATGGCAAGACTACATTGGAAAACTACAGTGTGAAACTACAGGAGTCACAGTACGAACATCAGCAGAATTTTTAATGAAGAGCTCAGATTCATATGGTGCCAAGGGTGCAGGTATAGAAATATATCCCGGGAGTAAGTGCACCCTGAGTGACAATCGGATCCATCACTGCAAGGAAGGGATCGCTGCGAAGAAGGGATCCTCATTAAGGACTTCTTAGATGAACATTATGACATTCCCAAAATATCCGTGGTGAATAATGTCATACATAATAACGAAGGTTATGGTGTTGTCTTGGTGAAACCTACAATTTTCTCTGACCTGCAAGAAAATGCCCAAGACGAAACTGAAGAAAATAAAGCACTTAAAGTTCAGACAAGTGGAGAGACAGATGTAGCTGAAAGAGTGGATCTAGAAGAGCTGATTCAATGTGCAACTGGTAAAATGGAGCTTTATGTAAGAGCTGACCTTTCTGAGCAAGTTGAAAGCAATTGCGAAATTGTAAATGAACTAGTTGCTGCCTCCACACAAAAAAGGCCAGATGAAGAAGAAAAGGTTGAGTGAACTGGGGATCACGAAAGCTGATGACAACTTAATGTCACAGGAGATGTTTGTTTCAATTGTGGGGAACCAGTTCAAGTGGAATGGGAAAGGGAGTTTTGGCACGTTTCTGTTCTGACCTCTGTGATGTAAATAGATAGCAAAAGATTGGATTTTGCACATGCTGTCCCCAAGAATCACTGCTGCTATCATACTTTGTTTCATGTCTATATTTTGTATCTGATATATTTGATTGGGTTTGAGTGAAATGTAGATTTATTTCTGTCTGCAGGTGTTGCACATAAAACACTTTATAAAGAAGGTCATAAAAACATAAAATAGAAAATATTTGGAGATTTCTTATCTAGAAAGTCTTGCTTTTTCAAACACATAGTTCTCCTATTAAGTCTATTAGTAACTTTCTAGTATAAATACACTTTAGCACTTCAAAGAGGAGGAAGAAAGGCAGGGAATGCAAAGTGAGTGCACAAAAACACAATAGGCCTCAATGTGCAGTATTCTTTTTTTTTTTTTTTATAAATTTATTTATTCATTTTTGGCTGTGTTGGGTCTTCGTTTCTGTGCGAGGGCTTTCTCTAGTTGCGGCGAGCGGGGGCTACTCTTCATCGCAGTGCGCGGGCCTCTCACTATCGCGGCCTCTCTTGTTGTGGAGCACAGGCTCCAGACGCGCAAGCTCAGTAGTCGTGGCTCACGGGACCAGTTGCTCCGCGGCATGTGGGATCTTCCCAGACCAGGGCTCGAACCCGTGTCCCCTGCATTGGCAGGCAGATTCTCAACCACTGCGCCACCAGGGAAGCCCTGCAGTATTCTTATAGTTGTCTTTTTAATCCCAATTATAGTGAGTCTCATATCCATGCTTTATTTGCATAATACTTGTCTTAAAAGCTTTTATGATTGGGAGGTTATCTGCCTTATCAGGCTTATTATTGAGAATCTGAGTGGGAATGCCTTTTTATGTTGAACTATGTAATCATCAAAACAGTAATAGCATAGCAAGTTTGAAACAGAAATGAAACGTGTTATTCAGAGCCAGTGCATACATAGAGCATTTTCACTATTGCTGAATATGAATGATTAAAAAGAAGGTGCTTTTCTTTCACCATAACAGTATTCTGATCAGATTTCTTACATAGTCAAAATGATTACCTATACAACCTGTATCAGCTCTGTGTTCTTGATATCATATTGTAAAATACAGCTTTTAAAAGTCTTTATATTTTTAAAAAGTATATGTGACATTAAAATTCCTACTGATTAAAATTATAATGATGAAATCAAAAACATTTATTACAAAATTAAAAATTAAACAAAAACCCAAACAAAAAATGAAACAGCAACAAATAAAATTATGTGCACTCTAAACATCAGAAAAGTATGTTTTTTATAAACAGATTGATTGAGGTATAGCCGACATACAATAAACTGCACATATGTATTCAGCTGGCTAAGTTTTGACACATGTATCCGCCCGTGAAACCACCACCGCAATCGAGAGAGTGGACACAACCGTCACCCCCCCAAAAGTCCCTCAGGACCTAAAAGAAAACTGTTTGCTGTCTTCTACCCGCAGCACTTCTGACACCAGACGTGTGGGTTTTCCACACCAAGGAATTCTGACACTAGCCCCCCTGGAGTTAGCGCAAACCCCACACGTGGAGCGCTCAGGTGAAGTGCTCAGTCCCACAAGACTGGCCCCACTTCCAGTGCCAGTCACAAGACTAGGCCTCCAGGATTTCTGAAAGACCAGTTATACATCATGGGTTCCAAAGACCCCCTTCTTGGGTTCAACAATTTGCTAGAATGGCTCACAGAACTCAGGAAAACACTTTACAATTACTTTTTTGTTGCTGTTGTTTGTTTTTTGTTTTTTTAAATAAAGGATACAGGAACAGCCAGATGGAGGAGATGCACAGGGCAAGGTATGTGGGAAGGAGCATGGAACTTCCGTGCCCTCTCTGGACAAGGTCACCCTCCCAGCACCTCCACGTGTTCACCAACTCAGAAGCTCTCTGACTCCACCCTTTTGGGTTTCTATGGAGGCTTCACGACATAGGCACGACTGATTAAATCATTGGTTATTAGTGATTCAGTATCAACCTCCAGCCCCTCTGCTCTCCCCGGAGGTTCGGGGGGTAGAACTGAAAGGTCCAACCCTCTAATTGTGTGGTTAGTTCCCCGGGCAACCAGCCCTCATCTTTAGGTGCTTTCTGGAAGTCACCTTAGTACCAGAAGCTCAGGTGTGGTTGAAAGTGGCTTGTTATGAACAACAAAAGACACTCCTATTTCAGAAACTGGGGACGGAAACCAAATATTTTAACCAAAGATACTCCTGTTGCTCTTATCACTTAGGAGATGACAGGGGTTTTAGGAGCTCTGTGCCAGGAGCCGGGGATGAAGACCAGATATAGATTCCTTGTTACATCACAATAACAAGACAATAACAGGACACTGCCTAATCCCTCCCACCTGCCCCTCCCCTTCTTTCTCAAGCATCCACTTTGGGTCACTCTAGATTAGTATGCACTTTCTAGAATTTTCTATAAGTGGAACTGTACAGTAAGTGCTCTTTGTCTTCTTTCAATTAGCATCATTATTTTGAGATCTGTCCATATCGTTGCACGTGTCAGTATTTCTTTCCTTTTCATTGCTTCATGGTTGTGTTCCATTGGATGGACATGATTCCTTTCTATCAAGTGCTTTTTATATGCCAGGCACTGTCCCAGTGAGTTGAATCTCCAAATTGAGTTTTAAAAAAATTTTTTTAAATTAATTAATTAATTAATTTTTGGCTGCGTTGGGTCTTTGTTGCTGCATGTGGGCTTTCTCTAGTTGTGGCGAGTGGGGACTACTTTTCATCGTGGTACGCGGGCTTCTCACTGCGGTGGCTTCTCTCGTTGCGGAGCACGGGCTCTAGAGCGCGGGCTCAGTAGTTGTGGCACACAGGCTTAGTTGCTCCACGGCATGTGGGATCCTCCCGGACCAGGGATCGAACCTGTGTCTCCTGCATTGGCAGGCGGATTCTTAACCACTGTGCCACCGGGGAAGTCCCTCCAAATTGAGTTTTAATCCCCAAACTGGTCTGCAAGGAAGTGTTGTGATCTCCCCTTGACAGCCGAGGCAATTAGAAGGCTTGACTTCTTACACGTCACACAGCTGGTAAATGCAAGAGTCAGAATTTGAACTTACATCTGGCTCCAAAATTCACTTGCTCCACTGGATGGCTGCCCTATACAGGGGTCTGTTATCAATAAACAATCTATAACAAGAATAGAAAAGAGTTTTATTTGAGCCAAACTGAGGACTAGCCCGGAAGCCATCTCCCCAGCTTACTCTGAGAAGCTGGTCCGGAGCAGTGGCGTTTTCAGCACAGTTTTCTATCTTGTCAGAACAAAGAACATTGAACAAGTCAGGGTTACATCTCTCCAGTGGTTCAAAAAAAAGAACAGACCAGCACATACCCAGCGAGTTAGCATGGCCTTGCACCTGGGAAGGGAGTCTTATCATCAAAGGGAGACCAGCATTGGCATCCCAGGAAGAGGGGCATTTAATCTTTATTTTTAATGTGGACACTCTTTACTTCTGGTCAACGTCCCCTTTTCTTAAATAATTAAAGCAGATGTGCAACATATGTATGACAGGCCGCAAACAGCCTATTTTAGTTAGCATAAAATTCAAGTTAACTCTTGTATAAGCCAGAATGACTTCCCTATATTTCAATAGGTGAAAA
This sequence comes from Balaenoptera physalus, assembly GCF_965194825.1. Classification (NCBI taxonomy): domain Eukaryota; kingdom Metazoa; phylum Chordata; class Mammalia; order Artiodactyla; family Balaenopteridae; genus Balaenoptera; species Balaenoptera physalus. The sequence continues at coordinate 12,019,141 of NC_138890.1, read as the reverse complement.
TTTCTTTCATCAGGTCCCTCTGAAACCCTGGCCACCCTGGGTTCCTCAGCAGCAAGATGGATTTTTTCCTTTACTTTTCTTCTCTTTTCTTTTTCTTTTATGGAGGTGAGATTCACATACCAGAAGAGTAACCATTTTAAAGGGAACAACTCAGTGGCATTTAGTATATTCAAGATATTGTGCAACTCTCACCTCTGTCTAGTTCTAGAACATTTTTTTCACCCCCCAAAGAAACCCCATCCCCATTAGCAGTTACTTCCTTTGAATCCTGAAAGCAGCCAGTAGTCAAATTTCCAATATGACCTCCCCACATCTGTCCCTGTTGCAGGGGTCAATGTGCGCCTGCCTGCCCCCCCTCCCTTCACCCCCCAACCCGGCTGCCCTGCAGTGCAGGTAGGAAAAGGTGACCAGGCTCTGTGAGTGGAGGTCCCGCACCCCCTGCCCCATGCATGACCAGAGGTAGAGAGGAAATCCCAGCTCCTGCCCTGGGGTTTCCACTTCTGAGTGGTCCCCTGTGTCTGCAGAGCCATGCTGGCCTGGAGCCAGCTCTCCTGCTCGGCACAGACCAGAACCGTCCCCTGTGGCCTGTCCAGGTTCCTATGATGCTGAATCTCAGCATATTTTCCCCCTGAGCCAAGCAGAAGTTGTTACTCCTGCAACAGCACCACGGAGAAAAACCTTGGCATCCCAGGGGCAGGGGCGGAGGCCCGAGGCAGGGAAGCCGTTCTCAGCACAGGGACCCGGAGCCAGGATGGACTTCTAGATCCAAATTTCCAAAGCAAATTAACCAGCTCCCTCCTGGGCTTCAGGTTGCTGCCCAAGAGGCACGTAGGGCCTGGCTGTGGCCAGCAGTGCCAGACCCTCCCTGCCAGCCGTGCTCCCGCCAAAGAGCCATGCGTGGGGCTTCTTTCTCTTGAATCTTCTTTCTTCTTCTTTCTTCTATCTCACAGGTTTAGTGAGATACAATTCACCCATTTTAAAGGGTCCAATTTAATGGTTTTTAGTATATCCCCAGAGCTGGGCAACTACCACCACAGTCCATTTTAGAACATTTCCATCACCCCAAAAAGAGACCCTATCCCCATGAGTAGTCACTCCCCATCCCTTGCTGAAGCACGCCCCCTGCCCCCCACCCCCACCCCCAACCACTAATCTGCTTTCTGTCTCTGTGGATTTGTCTGTTCTGGATATTTCACATAAATGGAATCATATACTATCTGTCCATTTGCGTCTGGCTTCTTTCTTTCAGCATGATGTTTTTAGATTTCATCCATATAGTAGCATGTGTCAGTGCTTCATTCCTTTTTATGGCTGAGTAATACTCCAGTGTATGAATGGACCACATTTTGTTTACCCTTTCATCCACTGATGGACATTTGGGCTGTTTCCACCTTTTGGCAGTTGTGACTAGTGTTGTGGATGTGCATGTACAAGTATCTGTTTGAGTCCCTGTTTTCAAATCTCTCAGGTATATACCTATGAGTAGAATTGTTGGATCATATGCTAATTCCATATTTATCTTATTGAGGAATTGCCAGACTGTTTTCCATAGCTACCACACGATTTTAAATTCCTACCAGCAGTGCATGAGGGTTCCAATTTCCCCACATCCTCATGGACACTTGTTAGTTTCTGTTGTTTTGATAGTAGCCATCCTGATGGGTGGGAGGTGGTATCTCCTTGTGGTTCTGGTTTTCATTTCCCTGATGACTAGGGATTTTGAGCAACTTCTCACGTGCTTATTGGCCATTTGTGTATCATCTTTGGCGAAATGTCTATTCAAGTCCTTTGCCTATTTTTAAATTAGGTTGTTTGTCCTTTTTTGCTGTTGTTTTTGAGTTATAAGAGTTCTTCATATATTCTGGATATTAATCCCTTATTGGTTATATGGTCTGCAAATATTTTGTCCCATTTTGTGCATTGCCTTTCCACTTTCTTGATAGTCTTTTTTTTTTAAAAGTCCAGCTTTGTCTTTTTTTTTTTTAAATGATTAATTCTTAAAGCCTTCACTTATACTCTTTTATTTATTTATTTATTTATTTTTGGCTGTGTTGGGTCTTCGTTTCTGTGCGAGGGCTTTCTCTAGTTGTGGCAAGTGGGGGCCACTCTTCATCGCGGTACGTGGGCCTCTCACTATCGCGGCCTCTCTTGTTGTGGAGCACAGGCTCCAGACACGCAGGCTCAGTAGTTGTGGCTCACGGGCCTAGTTGCTCCACGGCATGTGGGATCTTCCCAGACCAGGGCTCGAACCCGTGTCCCCTGCATTAGCAGGCAGATTCTCAACCACTGCGCCACCAGGGAAGCCCTCTTGATAGTCTTTTGATGCACAAATGTTTTACATTTCGATAGAGTCCAATTAATCTATTTTTCCTTTGTTGCGTGTGCTTTTAGTGTCCTATCTAAAATAAAACAGAAGGACAGTGAATCTGCCAAGTGGGGTCCTGGGGCTGAGGGGTCTCTGGGGACTGATGGCTCAGGAGGGGGATGGGGCAGGGGCTCCTGGCTCAGGTTGGATTCTGGAATGTAACATGACTGATGGACAGTGGACCAGATCTGACCACCTCTTTCCCCACTCCATTGCTGTCGAGCTGATCTTTGACGGTGGGCAGGAGAGGGTGATGGCTCCAGCACAGGCGAGAGGGACAAAGACCAGGATAGGGACTTTGACTTTCTTTCTTCCTTTTCTTCTTCCCTCTCTCCCCTTCTCTCTCTTTTAAAATAATTTTAAAAGAATATGCTATTCTGTAGGATCATGCAATTGTGGATATATGACGTCTTGTGTTTGTGAAAACCCATGGAATGTACAATACCCTAATGTAAACTGTGGCCTTAAGTTATTTGTAATGTATCAATATTCATTCATCGATTGTAACAAATACACCATCCCAGTGCAAAATGTTAACCTAAGTGTCCATCATCTGATGAATGGATAAAGAAGATGTGGCACATATATACAATGGAATATTACTCAGCCATAAAAAGAAATGAAATGGAGGTATTTGTAGTGAGGTGGATGGAGTTAGGTCTGTCATACAGAGTGAAGTAAGTCAGAAAAAGAAAAACAAATACAATATGCTAACACATACATATGGAATCTAAGGAAAAAAAAAAAAAAAGGTCATGAAGAACCTAGTGGCAAGACGGGAATAAAGACACAGACCTACTAGAGAATGGACTTGAGGATATGGGGAGGGGGAGGGGTAAAATGTGACAGGGTGAGAGAGTGGCATGGACCTATATACACTACCAAACGTAAAATAGATAGCTAGTGGGAAGCAGCCGCATAGCACAGGGAGATCAGCTCGGTGCTTTGTGACCGCCTGGAGGGGTGGGATGGGGAGGGGGGAGGGGGGGAGACGCAGGAGGGAGGAGATGTGGGAACGTATGTGTATGTATGACTGATTCACTTTGTTATGAAGCAGAAACCGGCGCACCATTGTAAAGCAATTATACTACAATAAAGATGTTTAAAAAAAAATAATAATAGGGGAAACTGTTGCAAGCGGAACTCTATACTTTACAGTTTACTTTTCTGTAAACTCAAAGCTGCTCAAAAAAAAATCTATTAATTAAAAAAAATGCAATACAGTAGTGATTACATTGCAATGATTGAAAATATATGTGAAAAATGAAAGAGAGAAAAAGTAATATTAATATATTTGATAAATGTTATTAAATTAAAACATACTTTTTAATAAAGAAAAATAAAAATTTCAATGATTTTTTAAAATTTCAATACCTTAAAACAATTAAATAAAAATTTAAATCATTTTAATAATTTCTTCTGAAATAATTTCAGACTTGCAGAAACATGGCAAGAACCATCCAAAGAACCCCCTTTCACTTGGATTCCCCGAAGGTGGAATTTTATCACGTTTGCCCCCTGCTCCTTGTTCTCTACATCGCCACTCATCGTAGCGATTTTTCTTTCTGAATCATCCCGGAGCAATTGGCAGACATGCTGCCCTATCACCCTGACGCTATCCCCCAAACAAGGACACTCTCCTACAAAACCTGCTTGCCACTGCATGAATCCAACACCACCACTAGGGCGGCACCACCGGGCAGTCTCCAGACTCCATTTGGACTCCAACTGCCCCTTTAGCCTAGAACATTTCTCAATCTTTCCCTGGCCTTCATGGCTCTGATGGTTTTAAATAGAGATTTAATAGAGATGGAAGACAGATGAGTGGTTGCTTAGGGCCGGTGGGAGGATGGAAGGCTGGTATGAAAGCTAAAGAGTATGAGGTTGCTTTCTGAAGTGATGAAAATGTTCTACAATACTTTTTTAAAAAAATTATTTAATTTTTTATTTGGCTGTGTTGTGTCTTAGTTGTGGCAGGTGGGGTCTTTGTTGTGGCACGTGGGCTTCTCTCTAGTTGTGATGCATGGGCTCTAGAGCACGCCGGCTTAGTTGCCCTGCAGCACGTGGGATCTTAGTTCCCTGACCAGGGATCGAACCCGTGTCTCCTGCATTGGAAGGTGGATTCTTAACCACAGGACCACCAGGGAAGCCCCCTACTTTTCTTTTTTTTAAATTGAAATATAGTTGATTTACATTGCTGTGCCAATCATTTTTTTTTACAATACTTTTTAAAAATTTTATTTTCTTACTTGAAGTATAGTTGATTTACAGTGTTGAGCCAATCGAAAATGTTCTGTAATTGATTGTGATTATGGTCGCACATACATGTGTATATACTAAAAACACCCTTGCATTGGACCCTTTAAATGGTCAGATTGTATGGTGTGTGAATTATATCTCAATAAAACTGTTGGGAAAAAAGAATACAGACTTTTCATTCTGTAGATGACCCTCAATCTGGAGCTATCAGTATATCCTTATGTCCAGGGTCAGGCCCTACATTCTTGGCAGAACCACAGAATCAGTGATGTACTCTTCTCAGGACACCACATCAGGAGGCCCCCGTGCCATCTGGTCCCTCCACTGGGTGTTATCTTGTGTGTAGTAAAGAATTGAACCTGATTCAAAGAGAGTCTGGCCTTTGCCGTTGACTCTTTGGAGGTGCCTTCTAAACTTCTGGGATGTCCTGCCTAAGAAGAGTGTCTTTGTTTACCTGGAACCTTGGGCCACACCAAATAGTCTAATTTATGATGGGGGCCTCAGGCCATATGGTCTCAGCTTGACCTCCAGGTGGTCTGGAGACTAAAGGTCAGCCACATGGACAGTTGACCTTGGACCCCTCAATAAAAACTCTGGACACTGAGTCTTGGATGAGCCTCCTTGGTTGGCAGTACACCATGTGGGTTGTCACACATCATTGCCAGGAAAATAACTTTCCTGACTGCACTGTGGGGGGAGGGGGGCACTTCTGGAAACCCATGCCTGGATTTCTCCTAGACTTTTCTCTTGGCTGTTTTTAACTTATATCCTTTCACTGTCATAAACTGTAACTGTGAGTATAACAATTTTCAGTGAGTTCTGTGAATCCTTCTAGAAAATTATTGAACCTGAGGGTGGTCTTAGGACTCCTAAACTTGCAGTTGGTGTGAGAAGTGAGGGTGGTCTTGGGACTTCCCTGGTGGCACAGTGCTTAAGACTCCACGCTCCCAATGCAGGGGGCCTGGGTTTGATGCCTGGTCCAGGAACTACATCCCACATGCATGCTGCAACTAAGAGTTTGCATGCCACAGCTAAGGAGCTGGCAAGCTGCAACTAAGGAGCTCACCTGCTGCAACTAAAGAGCCCACATGCCGCAATTAAGACTGGACACAACCAAATAAATAAATAAATAAATATGAAAAAAAAAGAAGTGAGGGTGGTCTTGTGTCCTCTAATTTCACGCCTTGACAACAAGGGTCTCCACCATGAGGCTCTGTTTTTCCTTTTGTCACTGGTAGGTATTTTGCAAGCAGATCCTTTGTGTCTACACCAATCACCTGTTCTTTCCACCCCTCTTATCATCAGCCTTAGTGTCTATTATGATCCTGCCTGAACCAGCTACCTTCCTGGTGGTTGACAAAGGGCATTTCTATATTCCCATCACTTGTCTCAGTTTATTAGTTGATAGTCTATCCTGTTGACTCTCCTGGTGGCTGACAGCTGATAAAAATGGGCTGTGAGGGCTTCCCTGGTGGTGCAGTGGTTGAGAATCTGCCTGCTAATGCAGGGGACATGGGTTCGAGCCCTGGTCTGGGAAGATCCCACATGCCGTGGAGCAACTGGGCCCGTGAGCCACAGTTACTGAGCCTGCGCGTCTGGAGCCTGTGCTCCGCAACGAGAGGCCGCGACAGTGAGAGGCCCGCGCACCGCGATGAGGAGTGGCCCCCACTCGTTGCAACTAGAGAAAGCCCTCGCACAGAAACGAAGACCCAACACAGCCAAAAATAAATAAATAAATAAATAAATAAATAAATAAATAAATAAATAAAAAGGGGCTGTGAATCATTACTTGAAAGAACCCATAGTGTGATGGCATCTTTCCAAACATGACTTTCTTAGGGGGTGGGTATTGTGTGCAAAAACCAAGGATTTGGTTTGCAAAGTGAAAAGCTTGGAATCCTCTAAACCAGTGGTTCTCAACCGGGGGTGGTTTTACTGGCATCTACTGGGTCTGCTCAGCATCTCATAAAGCACAGACAGCCCCCCATGGCAAAGAATGATCTGGCCCCAAATGTCAGCAGTGCCAGGGCAGAGAAACCCTGGAATAACGCTGGGGGAAGGGCCCATCAGGCAGTGGACACAGCCTGGGCAAAGGCCAGGAGGTGGGACCAGGTCTGGCGTGTGGGAGGGAGGTTGGAGGGGCAGGAACTGACCTTGATCTTGGCCTTGGTCCTGGTGGTGGGGTCTTCATCACACCCTTGTTAAGGCAAGGCCCACCTGAGCCTCTGTTCTGCTCTGCTTTTGCCATCTTTCTTCTCTGTGCTTCCCCTCACTGAGCCCCAGGCTGTTCGTTTGTGAAATGGGAGAACTTATAGGGCACACTGGGTCAAGGGGGTTAAAATGCTTAAGATACATAATGCGATAAGGTGAGGACCTTGGGACCTTTGGAAGCAGGCAGTGAGAGGACAGAGAAATGGTCCTAGATACACTTGCCAGCGTGCCACGGGCATACACAGAACAGACAAAATCCATCCCCAGTTCGGATGGACTCTAGAACCTTCCAGGGGAGCACAGGGCGGCCCAGGGAACCGAGATGGGGAGAGGGGGAAGCCTTCTCAGGCCACAAGGTTCAGTGGGACCCCGTTCTCTGCAGGAATCCTCATTGAATCCCGGCGCCCTCTTGGGTTGCAGCTCATGACTCCCGGCGCCCTCTTGGGTTGCAGCTCATGACTGACCCACAGTATTAGCCATCAGCTGTGGGAGCCCAGGATGAGATGCTGTTGACGGCACAAGAGGCCCATGTTCTCCAGATTCCGGATTTTGGAAGGAGACCCAGGAAGTGGAGGCACGGGAAAGGAGCCCAGAACCGGCTCTGGTTTCCTGGGTGCCGCTCCTGGGCCAGGCCCAGAGTCAAACTCTCTGCACGCACCCGTCGCCTTGTTTAGTCCTAGCAGCATGTAGGAGGGTGGGGTTATGACTATCCCTATGTGATGGACAAGGAAAACGAAGTCCAGATTGCTTGGCACTGCCCCAGATGTGAAGCTGGGTTGGGACCCCTAGGCCTGGCTCCAAGCCCCCACCCACACCCAGCCCTTCAGTTGCTGTGGTCTGTACTCTGAGGCTAACAGAATGACACAGTGGGGCAAACCTAACTCAGGCCAAGGAACTGACAAATTGGACTTATGCACAGACTTCAATTTACATAGATATTACTCCCTTCCTGGTAAGGGCCTAAGAAATCACTTAAGATTATTTGCTGAAAGGTCCCTGTGCCAGCATGAATAGGATCCCCCTAAAATTCATGTCCCCCCAGAATCTCAGAATATGATCCTATTTGCATCACAGGTCCAAATGGGTTTGGGTCTTTGCAAATGTAATCAGTTATTACAATGAGATCAGGGACTTCCCTGGTGGCGCAGTGGTTAAGAATCCTCCTGCCAATGCAGAGGACACGGGTTCAAGGCCTGGTCCGGGAAGATCTCACATGCCACAGAGCAACCAAGCCCGTGCGCCACAACTCCTGAGCCTGCGCTCTAGAGCCCATGAGCCACAACTGCTGAGCCTGCACGCCACAACTACTGAAGCCCATGCGCCTGGAGCCTATGCTCCGCAACAAGAGAAGCCACCGCAATGAGAAGCCCGTGCACCACATCAAAGAGTGGCCCCTGCTCGCCACAACTAGAGAAAGCCCGGGTGCAGCAACAAAGACCCAACACAGCCAAAAATAAATAAATTTAATTAAAAAATAATAATCACATTAAAAAAATTAAAAAAAAAATAAAAGGAGGTCATATTGGATTAGGGCAGGCCCTCAATCCAATAGGACTGGTGTCCTTATAAGAAGAGGGAAATTTGGACACACACACACAGACACACACACGAGGAGAGAAAGCCATGTGATGATGGAGGCAGAGATTGTGAGATGAAATGGGACCTGGGACCCTTTACTGCAGTGCTTGCGCCTGGACAAAGTTCTCCTGGAGCAAAAGAATACAAAGAAACTATAAGGGACTAAAAATAACTGCACGCATGTGCAGTAGAGGCAATTATAAACAATAAGATACCAAAAGGCCACAGACCAACTGCCACTTCTGATGTGCCAGGAGCAAAAGCAGGGTACTGCCTATGATCCCTGCACAGAGTACCACCAAGGGAGTGGGCAGACTACCTAAACTACGCCTCCTGCCCAACCCACTGATCTGCCCGCCCCCTCTCACCCCATGTAAGGAAGCCCCTTAACCCCCAGCTCAGGGAGTGAGCAAAGGCACCTGTTTCTTTTTCTCGCTCCCTCTAAAGCCTTGCCTGAATTTCTCATCTGGCCTCTTATCAATTTCTATTGATTAAAGAGTCCAAGGACCCTAGTCAGTAACAATGGGAGCAATGTATCAATTAGCCAAGGTAAGCCAAAGACTTCCAGAGGCCACCAAAAGCTGGGAGAGAGGCATGGAATAGATTCGCCCTCACAGTCTTCAGAAGGAACCAACCCTGCCAAAACTTGATTTTGGATTTCAGGCTCCCAGAACCATGAGGGAAGAAATCCTGTTGTTTTAAGTCAGTCAGTCTGTGGTCCTACATTATAGCAGCTACAGGACACTAACAGACCCCAGAAATGGTTGTTGCATCTGCAAACAGCATTCACTCTGCTGTGGAATGTAACTGCAAATAACAACTGGAAAGCCCTCTGTCCAAGTGCGTCTGCCCTCTACACTGCTGCGAAATTCCTTGGACATTTTCATGATGCAAAGGAGCAGGACACATCATGCACAGAAGCAGCATCAGATGGAGCTGGCTTTAGGGAATCTGCATGGCAGAACTCACGTCATTAGCTTTTTCCTTGACCTGTGCTGAGCCCTGGGCTGGGCACCTCCAGGTGAGGTGTGTGAAATCCACCTTCTCATTACTGATCTTTATTAATTCAACTGCAAGTGGAATTGAGCTGTTTGGAGCTTCTGTGAGATGCTGGAAATACAGAGCCAGGGAGGGAGGGAGCAAAAGGAAGCAAAGACCTGTCAGTGTGGGCATTCCCAAAGCACATTGTTTGCTTGTTCAGAAATATATATGCAAACAACTATATTTGCATGTATTTCCATATGCCATGTTTTGCTCTATTGAGATATCATTGACATGCCATCAAATTTACCTGTTTTCAGTATACAAATCAATGATTCCTCATAAATCTACAAGATTTTACAACATCATGACAATCTAGTTTTAGAATATTTCCGTCACCCCCAAAACATCCCTTGTGTCGTTTCACCATTAATCTTTGCTCACAGCCAACCATCACCTCTATCTAGTTCCAGAATATTTTCATCACCCCATAAAGAAACCTCATACCCATTAGCAGTCACTCTCCACTCTTCATCCACCTCAATCTGTTCCTGGCAACCACCAATCTGCTGTCTGTTTTGCACATTTCATACAAACTGAATCATGGACTATGTGGTCTTTTGGGTCTGGCTTCTTTCACTGAGCATAATGGATAATGGTTTCAAGGTTCATCACATTGTAGCCATGTCAGTGCTTCATTCCTTTCTATGGCTGAATGATATTCCATTGTATGGATGAACCACATTTTGTTTATCCATTCATCTATTGATGGGCATTTGGGTCATTTCCACCTTTTGGCTACTGTGAAGAGTGCTGCTATGACGTGTGTGTACAATTTCTTTGAGCACCTACTTTCAAGTCTTCAGGTCTACACCTAGGGGTGGAATTGCTGGGTCATATGCAAACTCTATGTTTAACTTTTAGAGGAATCATTCCCTTCTTTTTTGAGATTATTTTAAAGATAATAATGAAGATTATCTCTCTGTCCTCACCCAGTTAGAAATGTCACATAGAGCATAAGACACTCTGTCAAATGTGAATCCCACATAAGGAACAAATAAAATTTATTAGTGTAAGCATGTCCCAAATATTGCATGGGCTACACTTATGCTAAAAATTTTTGTTGTTGTTTATCTGAGTCAAATTTAATTGTATTTTTCTTTGCTAACTCTGGCAAACCTACACCTAATTCATGCCTTATCTCGGGTGAAAACATTGCTATTTAGCCCCATTGCTTATTTACAATCTCTCTGTCTTTGGGTATATATCCCAGAGTGGAAACTGGTGGAGTATATGGTAATTGTGTTTAACTTTTTGAGGAACTGCCAGACTTTTTCCCGCATGGCCGCATCATTTTACATTCCCGTGAGAAATACACAAGGGTTTCAATTTCTCCACATCCTCACCAACACTTGTTATTGTCTATTTTTTAAAAAAATACTATCATTGTAATAGGTGTGAAGTAGGAGCTCATTGTGGTTTTGGTTTACATTTTCCTACTGATTAGTAATGTTGAACATCTTTTCACATACTTGTGGGCCATTTGTATATCTTCTTTGGAGGAGCCTTTCTCAAAGTTCACCCTGGGAAGGGGGCTCACACTGGTTGTGTGGAAAAGCCGCTGCTCTTCACATGCTGGGGGCATAAAGGACACAGGGTGAAAGAGATCACACAGGTGCAGGAAGATCCCCCCCAGTCATCCTTCCCTCCCCTCCAGGTTCCTGCTCCCCAGGCAGCAGGAGGTGAAAGTGCTTGGGTCTTGTTGAAATCGCCTTCCTGCATCCCTCTCTCTGGCTACTCTTCTCCCCCCAACCCCCATACCCCACCTCCCCTGATTTGTGGCAATCACACATGGCACATCCTTCCTTTATCTGTTTGTCCCTTGTCCCATGGATGGACACACAATCTGCTTCTGGCTATTCACCACCCTTGAATGACGCAGCTGTGAAAGCTCTTGGCTGGGTCACCTTGGACGCATTCATGTCCTTCCAGCGGGGTCAGAGGTCACATGCAGTGTCAGCTTCATTAATATCACTGGCCACTCCCCAAGTGATGAACTGGCTGTGTCCTCCTGAGCAGCAAACAACACTCACCACAGCCACTCCTGCACATGGCATGCCCTGTTCCCCCTCTGGCTTTGGGGTCCTGGCCATGCTGTGCTCAGCTCCCACCTCCTGCCGGCGGTGGGGCTGTCATCCCCTGCCACATCCTGACTGCCAGGTGCTCAGCGGGCCCAGGACCAGGCTGGCTCCTTGGAAGAACAAAATGCTTCTCACAAGTGGACTGTCTTCCTCGTCCTCCCACCCAGACCCAGACTGCTATGCCATTCATCACTGGTGAGCTAGGAGACATTTAGCAATCTCTTCCTGAGGGGGTAAAAGCAGCCAGTTCTTCCCTGACATATTCTTGAAAATGACTATGTTCTTCACACCAACCACAGGGCTCATGGAAAAAAGGAGTCAGGACACCACACTCAAAAACTGTGTCAAGGGCTTCCCTGGTGGCGCAGTGGTTAAGAATCTGCCTGCCAGTGCAGGGGACATGGGTTCGAGCCCTGGTCTGGGAAAATCCCACATGCCAAGGAGCAGCTAAGCCCGTGCGCCACAACTACTGAGCCTGCGCTCTAGAGCCCGCGAGCCACAACTACTGAAGCCTGTGCACCTAGAGCCCGTGCTCCGCAACAAGAGAAGTCACTGCAATGAGAAGCCCGCGCACCGCAACGAAGAGTAGCCCCCGCTTGCCACAACCAGAGAAAGCCTGCGCGCAGCAACGAAGACCCAATGCAGTCAAAAATAAATAAATAAAATAAATAAATTAAAAAAAAAAAAACTGTGTCAGTAACACATTTTAAAAAGATAGGCATTTACTAAAAACTGATAGCACCATTATACACACGTTAAACCCTAAGAATGACATGAATACTACAGCACATGCGGCACTTGACCTTGGAAAAGACCTGAGGTTCATGTGTGGATGTGGTGTGGGAAGGCTGTAGCCTTTGTGTCTCTGAGAGGTACCAGGAGGAGGTTTGCTGAAATGAGATGGGACGTTGTCATCCCAGACAGGGGAGGGCGGGGTGGCTCCTAACAGCTCAGAGAGTGTAGATGTTGAGGGTGTGTGTGTGTGTGTATGTGTGTGTGTGTGTGTGTGTGTGTGTGTGTGTGTGGCAGGGGTTGTATATTCCCATGTGGCTCTGGTCAGTGGGGTGCTATTTCCTGCATTCACTCCGTGTGTCTTGCGGACCAAATCCTGCATAAGCAATACCACATTCCATCAAATTACGCTCAAATCCTTCCCTTATGTATCCATCATGTTGGAACAAATTTTTGTTTTCAAAACTAGTGTTAGAGCAGAATTGACTGTACTCCCCCCATGGCCAGTTTCAAGCTGCCAGCAGGAAGTCACTACATGGGAAGAGATGTGTATCATTACAGAGTCTTTTCACCATCAGATACAAAGGTCAGGGATACTCTCAAGAACACAGAGAATAGTATGATGTAGTGAAATAATGAGGAACTGATAACTTTTGCATACTTACTGTTTTTATTTTTAATATCATATACTAAATTGAAAGTTGGTGTAACAATTTCTAATAATGGCTCTGTTAACCAGGGACTCACACAAGTGCTGGAAATGTATCAAATGTGGGACTCTTCCCCAGTTCCCCACTGCAGCTCAGGGGACCAGGGAGGATGTCACATGTACTGATGTCCACTTCAAAGCAGGGGCCCGGCATCCAGTAGCAAATGGCGCTCATGCCCCAGGGGAGACAGACAGGAAGTAGGTTCACTGGGATAATAAGATCATGGCCTCCGTACTGGGCACCATGGAGCGAGTTAAATTGGGTGTTGAGAGCACGGTGGTGTTCTATTTGCCTCTTATTCACCCCATTAGGGAAGGAAGGATCCCTCATGCTAAATAGTACAAGATAGCCAAACACACAATACCCAACACTGAACAGGTGAGGTAGAGAGTGGTCTGTTAGTTACATATATTCTCAACCCTGGGCGGGGTTGGGGAAAGACACAGCTGGCCATGCAGGACCACATGAGGGTTGCACTTAGGAGCGGGGTGGACAGCCAGAGGCTGTGGGAGGCAGGCTTTGTAGTAACAAGAGGGTGGGGGTGCCCCTGCTTCCCTCGGGAGGACGTGATGGGCTTACTTGAATAACAAGAAAGTGAGGGAATTCCCTGGCGGGCCAGTGGTTAGGACTGGTCGGGGAACTGCTAGCCAGGTGGGGTTCAGCCTCTCCTGCTGAGTGGGGGCAGACCTGGCAAGAGCAGGGAACTCAGGCTTTTGGGGACCTGAAATCTGAGGCTTTATCTTACAGGTAGTCAGGCAAGGAGGGACGGTAGAGCTAGTCCTGAAGGTAGAGGGGGGCCAGCCTTGGGATGCCAGGAGGAAGAGCATCCCAGGCAGAGGGGCCAGCTGGCACCTCGGCTGGAGGAGGTGGTGGTGGTAGTGAGTCGGCATCCACGGAACCCTGGAGGCCTGTGCAGCCAGAGCTCAGTGGATGAGGGAGAAAACAGAGGGGCAGGAGGCTGGCCTCGCGAGACTGGAGAGTGGAGCCTGGTTTATGGAGGAGCAAGGGGAGGCGCGCAGGGGCTGGGCAGACGTGAATTATGGGGATTACGCTAGACCACCCTGCTCGGTGCCAGTGTGGCTGGGACTGGAGGCTGGCAACTCCGCCTGGCCCCTGCGCAGCCCCCTCCGCCATCTAGGACAGCAGATCCTATCTGTCCTGAAGTCCCCACTGCCTGCCCAGGGCTTGGTGCTCACTGGGTGGCCAGGGCTTGGCCAAAAGCCCGTCGAGAGGGCTGGTGGGGGAGGCTGCCTGGAGGACCCACCATGCCCGTAGGGCAGGGAGGGCGCAAGGGAGGTTTCTGGAAGAAGCAGGAGTTGGCCAGGCAAAGGAGGAGGGCAGAGGCGCAGGGTTTGAGCAAAGGCTGGCAGTGGGGATCGGCACAGGGTGGCACAGGGCACCTAGGAACTAGGATGAGGTGGGAGCCATCAGGGCAGCCTCAGGGCAGCCCAGTGCTTGGACTTGGCCTGGATAAATAGAGAGCCGGGAGGACCTGGGGCAGGAGGGCCATGTGGTCAGCTCTAGAGTTTTAGAAGTAAGGCCCTCGTCGCTGCAGGGGTCCTCACTAGAGGGACCACCTGGGACAGTTGGGGGGTAACTAGAGGAGGGACAGGACTTGGACATGACATAAAAAGGAGGTGCCCCCTTCCAGAGGGACCTACAACAGTGAGGCCATCACTGAGTTGGGCACACTGGGAGGGGCAGGAGGGGGCACCCTGCTCTCAGAGAGGGAGGGGTGCCGTCTCACCCCTGCTGTTTGCTAGAAGGGAAAGTGAGGCCCAGAGAGGGAGGGGCCTGGCCTAGGGGATTTGCGGATGGAGGAGGTGGGGAGAGGGAAGAAGTGAGGAGCGGCAGTCAGGCGCCTGGGGGAAGCTGCGGGTCAGGAAGTTTCATCCCTTGGCCAGTCTCCGTTTCCCCAAAGGGCTCAGCTCCTCCTGTGCGTGCACTGCACAGGTCGCCGGGTCCAGGCTGGGGCAGGTGGCGGGTGCCGACGAGATGCGGGGTGAAGGCGGCGCGGAAACCGAGCGGCCCCCGCGTGGGGCGGGGCGGGGCCGGGCTGGTCCGCGGGGTGGGGGCGGTGGGGAGGCGGCCAGGCAGGGAGCTCGGAAGGGGACAGTCCAGGGAGGGGGCGGGTCCCAGGTTGCGGGGCCGGGTTGGGGGGGGCGAAGAGTGGGATGGGTCGGGTCCGACGAAGGGTCAGGGAATGGGTCAGGTCTGGGGGTGCATCCGGGCAGGGGGCGGGGCGGGTCCCAGGAGAGAGTGGGGGAGAGTCGGTGTGGGGGGGGTGGATGAGTCCCGGGAAGGGAGCGGGGGGAGGGGGCGGGACGAGGTCCGGGGAGGGGGCGGGGCGGGAGGCCGGGAGGGGGTGAGCGGGGCGGGTCCGGGTGGGGGCGGGCCCGGGGACAAGGCGGGTCCGGGGAGGGGGCTGGTCCCCCGCTGCCCCAGCCTAGCCGGGCGCGGAGTTGGGCGCATGGCGCCGGGCGCACTGCGCGGGGGCTGCGAACAAAGGGCCCCCGGCGGCGCAGCGGGGACGGCCGCGCTCGGACCCCGGACCTGGCCTGACCCCGGCCCGGCCCCCTGCCCGGGCGTGGCAGCCCCGCGGAGCCGGAAAATGTGGGTCGCCCTGCTCCGGCCGCTGCTCCGGCTCCTGGTGCTGCTGCTGTCGCCGCGGGACGGCGTGCGCGCTGCGCAGCCCCAGGCCCCGTGAGTAGCCCCGGGCGACGGAGGAGGCTGGCCGCCTTCTCGGGGTGGGGGTCGCGGGGTCTGGTTCAGAGAGACGCAGCGACCTGTCCAAGGCCACACAGCCTCCGGGCTGGGCGGGACCTAGAATCTTGACCCCCTAGCCCCCAAGAGTCGGACTGGGAAGAGGGCAGCCTGAGGCTTCAGAAGTGGCCCCGTGGAGGTGCAGGGACTCCTCAGAGCTAAGGCGGCGAGGCCCCCCCCATCCCACCTCGCTCCCTTGGTGTGACCAGGGCTGTCTTCTTGGGTGGCGATTTCCAGTTGTCCGTGGCCTGAAGGTAAGAGGTGCGTGTCTTGGCTGAGAAATGGAAGGAGAGACCTGCCTTTCCGTTTTCCTTGGGAGGGCGTGGGGTGGGGAGGAAGTGTTTATTTTGCTTCCACATTTTTCTTGAAGTTTGCTTACAGAGCTTCTGGTGAGTTGACACAGTGAGGAGGTGAATTAACTAGCTGCTAAGGAGAATTTCCCATGAGTTGGCTTCACAGGGACTATTCGCAGACCTGCCAAGTTTGGGTGAGCCCTGCGGGGTTGTGGGCTGGGTGGGGGCCTGCCTCCAGCTGCTCAAGCTCAGCCATTTAGTGCAGACCGGACTTTCTGAGCCTTGTTCAAGCAGCCCTTGTATAGGAGTTCCCAGAAAACAGGTCAACAGTGAGACTAGGTGGGCGGAGGCACCTCTTGTGCTGCCCCTTTGGATCACAGTTTGAAAAGTAAGACACCATACTGCAATTGGAACCATGGGACTTACCTCCCCTGGACCTTGTGAAATTGGAACCCGGCAAACTTTTGACCTGATGCTTTCAGAGCTGACATCCCTCAGAATAGCAGTTTTCAGCCAAGGGGCGATTTTTGTCTCCCTGGGGTCATTCAGCAATGTCCGGAGGCATTTTTGGTTGTCACATCTAGGGGGAGGCCATGCGGCTGGAATCTACTGGGTGGAGGCCAGGGATGCTGCTACACGTCCTGCCATGCACAGGACAGTCCCCAGCATGAAGCATGACCCTGCCCTCCATGAGAGACCCCGCCTTATAAGGACCAAGTTCAGAGTCCCTGTGTTGCAGAGTTTTAAATAGTTCTCAGGAGTATTTGCCTCTGACTAAAGTTGCCCTGGGATCTTACCTACTGTTGAGTCAAATGGAACTCCTGTGCTGGGAGACACACAATGACCAACCCAGGGGTCCAGATTAGCCGACCTCTAAGCCAGAGCCATGGCTCACCAGCCCGAAGGATCCCGTTTTAGGAATAGCCCCGGACACCCACTTCTATGATCCATCTGATTGTAGTGTGAGGAATGCCTGATGCCAGAAAGCCCCATGGATTTGCACACTGTTGTGAGACCCATACTGTCTACACTTTACCAAATACCACCCTTCCCAGGATGGGACCTTCCAGGACCAAAGGATGGGAAGCCAGTGTCAGCCCAGATGGCAGGGGTGTATCAGGTAGACAGTGATTGGCTGGCGAGCACTCCAACAGCTGTAATTCCTGAGTCGCAGGGAAAGTTAATTTGGTTCCATCAGGTTCTCTGGGCCTTTGAGCGAAGACCCTAACTCAGATCTGGATACGGGCTTTAGAAGTGCCCAAGGAAAGTGAACACGTGGATTGTGTATTTCCCCCAGTACTCTTCCACATGCAGCAGGTGCTATGTGGGAGGCCCTGGGGGTCATCTGGGAGCTGGGCAGAAAGGTTCTGTCCTGAAGCTGGCCGTATTCCCGTGCTGCAGTGGGACAGGACACACAGGAACCCAGGGTCATTGCCCGTGCAGGTCGGTGTTGGAGTTAAGATAGTACACATCACGTATGTGGAGTGATTGTGTGCTCCAGACAGTACAGTTACGTACCCAGGATCATTGCGTGCTCTGTGCACTGCTGAGGCCAGACACTGCACAGGGGACCCCAGGGTCATTGCACCCTCTGGTCAGTGCTGGAGCTGGATGGTGCACATCACACATGAAGCAAGGGTCTTCCCATGCTTGAGGCAGTACATGTCTGTCCCAGTGTCATTGAATGCTGTGTTTGATGCTGGAGTGGGACAGAACATATAGGACGCAGGGTCAGTACACATTGTGGTCAGTGCTGGATCTGGACAGAACATCCATGAAACCCAGGGTCATTGCATGCTCCGGCTGGTGCAGTTACATACCCAGGATCAATGTATGCTCTGTGCATGGCGAAGGCCTGACACTGCACAGAGGAACCCTGTCATTGCAGGCGCTTGTCGGTGCTGGAGTCAGACAGAACATCGGACCCCAGGGTTGTTACTGGGTCCAGCCACTGCTGGGCAGTGCACCCATGAAACTAGGGTCTTTGCACACTCTTATCAGTGCTGGAGTCGTATAGTGCATGGCATGTCTCGAAGGTCCTCTTCGTGTATGGTGTGTGGTAAGGGTCTAAATTCATCTCTTTGTGTGTGGACCTGGGGTTGTCCCAGAGAGGATGTTGAGAAATAAAAACATCTCTCCTGATCTCAGTGTTTACCCAGTGTTTTCCCTTTCTCCTATTTCCTCCTGGTGCCTGTAGTTCTGCACCGTTGGAATCGTGCTGCCTTTGCTGCCAGGCTCCTGGCACTTGCCATTGCACTGTGAGTGGGTCCCGCGGTTATGGATGAGCCTTTGTGATTTTCTACCTAAGGCTGCAAAATAACGGGGAAGCAGGAGCTCAGGTGGGGAGGACCTAGGCCTCCAGGTCCGGTGCCATAAGGGGACCCCAGGGCCCTCCCCTGCCTGGCTGTGTGATCTGGTGCACGTTCCTTCTCCTTCTGCAAGGTCAGCCTTCCCATCTGGAAAACAGGATAATAACGCCTCTCTTCCAGAAATGTCTTCACAGTCAAGCTGAGTCTTTTCAGAAAGAGAGAGCTGTTTTGACTCCATTGTTCACAGTGCTTTTCCTGTTTCAGGCCATTTAGTTTGTTTTCAGGGTCTTATTCTTAAAATTAATGCTGCAGGTAGTTCCTTGCTTCTTTCCACTGGGTTCCAGAGTCTGGCTGCCTGGGTTTGTAGCCTAATCTCTCACTGACTCAGGCACATGAATTGGCTTCTCTGGGGCTTAATTTCTGACTCTGTAAATGGGAGATGTTAGCACGTCTCACGGGTGGCTTTGAGGATGAAGTGGGATCCTACCAGTTACTCAGTCTACAGGGGAGAGTATTTTAGTTTGTGGGTGTGGCATGTGCAAAGGTCCTGTGGCAGAAGGAGCTGCGAAAAAAGTCCAGAGGCTATAATGCAGAGATCGAAGGGGGTGTGGTTCCGGGTAGATCCAGAGAAGCCAGATTCTAACTTACTCGGGGGGGACTTCAAAGGTGAACAAGCCTCAAGGAGCTCACAGGTTGGTAGGGGACACGGACACATAAAGTGACAGTGCCATCGGAGTGTGGTCAGGCATAGGTGGGAGTCCACCTAGGGTGCACCCTGATTTAGCCAGGTGACAGTGAGGCTAGGGATGGGTCAGAACCTTTGGCCTTCACTGCGGTTCTCCTCTTCTGCAGGGGCTATTTGATCGCTGCACCCTCCGTCTTCCGCTCAGGAGTGGAGGAAGTCATCAGTGTGACCATCTTTAACTCCCCAAGGGAAGTCATGGTCCAGGCTCAGCTGGTGGCCCAGGGCGAGGCGGTGGCGCAGAGCCAGGGAGCCATCCTGGGTAGGTCCCTGGGGTGCCTGACCAGGCCTTCCCCTCGCTTTGCAAAGTGGTCTTTAGGGCTCAGGCAGTGTCGGCATTGCTTTGCTTCCTTCCCACCCCACCTCCAGAACCCTGGCAGGAGTAGGAGGACAGGTTGCATTCTCCTCACTTTACAGATGGAGAGAGTAAGGCCCAGCAGGGGAAGCCACCTGCCCAGTCAGGGAAATCAGAGTGCCTTGTTCCTCAGCAGCTCAGGTTCAGTGGGTGCAGATGTGGATAGACTTGGGCACCCTTTCGTGCCAGTTTTGGCTAGAGGTGGGAAGGGGGCCCAGAGGGAATCTTGTGACCTTTTCAGATCCTTTGTTGAGCTTCTAGCACCCCTGTGGTGTTAGACCCGGAGCTGGGCTCACAGCCAGCCTGCCACTGAGCTGAGCTCAGGCCCTCAGCCAGCCTCTCCCTGGCTCTCCTTTGTAAACTGCAGATAACAGCAGCGTTTGCCTCTTGGACAAAGTGTGGAGAGCAGGCCCCTGCCTTAGGGCCTGTAGTCCAGCAGGGCAGGTAACTCATTCATCATGCAGGGTGTGGTGCGGCCACAGGAGACACCGAGAGATGATGTCAGGTCTCCCAAGGCCAACAAGGCAGCCTCTGTCCCCTGGGAGAGGGAGACTTGGGTAGGCAGGAGAAGTGCAGGCAGTCCCGACTCCACTGGCCAGTCCTGAAACCCAAATCAGGTTGGCTTCAGCAACAGAGGGTTTATGGGCTCTTATAACTGGAAAAGTCCCCTGGCATCACTGGCCCAGTCTCCCAGCTCCACTTCTGGATGTGCCTGTGTCTCCCCAGAGCAGGGAGGGAATGGCAGTTACAGGACCTTTGGGGAAAGTCCCAGGATTCCCTCTGATTGGCTCATGTTGGGTCATGTGCTCAATCCTGAACCAATCCCCATGACCAGAGGGAAGGCCTATGCTGATTGGCCCATGTGGGTCATGTGCTCAACTCTGAACCAAGTCCTGTGACCAGGTGGATGGCCCATGCTGATTGGCCCATTTTAGGACATGTGCTCAACTCTGAACCAATCACTGTGTCTAGGAGGAAGGCCTATGTAGATCTGCACAGAGCCCCAGGGAAGATGGGAAGAACCCACTAAACCTTAAGAATTAGGAGTTGGGTAGGTGGGCTCCTCCAAGAAAATTGGGCTTCTGCTAGCAGGGAATGGGGGAAATGGACACTGGGAGGCAAAAACAGTAGATGCCTAATTAAGTCCTGGAGGTCAAAGAGCCTGGAGAAGTGTCAGACGACAAACGGCTCAGTTTGGGTAGAAGAGAGAGGTTGATGGAAGACTAGTTAGGTCCATTGGAGTGAGGTCCACTGGGGACCTCAGGCTCCTCTTTTTTCTCTCCACCTTTCTCCTTGTTCCTCTCCCGTGGAGTTTTCTCTTTGCTCCCCTCACAGCTTACCTTGGTCAGGGGCCAGGGGTGAAGTGAATAAAGTATGCAGGTTGACCAACCTTTCCCTGAATAGCTTGGCTTTGTCCATCCCCTCCAGTCTTCAGTACTCTCCAGCTTGGAGGAAACCTCTCACTTCTGCCGATCCCAGCCCAGGCCAGACCAGCATGACCCAGGGTGTGTGTTTGTCCGCAGAAAATCCCTGTGGGTTGAGAAAGCCCCTGTTTGTAAGGCTGCAGCTCAAGGAGGCAGGAAAACACAGCTCCTGATTTAACTGTTTTCATTTTATTTTCATTTTTTAGATAAAGGGACGATCAAACTCAAGGTAAGCTATGAATTTTTAAAATCAGAAACCCTACCTTGGAAATAAAGAATGGAACCAGAGAAGTTGCATGTGTTGTGAAAAAAATCATTAATGGTGATGTTAAAAAGAAAAAAGAATAATGAAGGAAAAAACAGTTTACAAAAGGAGAAAACTCACCCATAATCCCATCCCTCATACTTTTCACTTTTTCATGTTTCCCATAAATCCTTGTCCACATAAAGACATTTTCTTTCATAGTTGCAGTTAAAGGGTATATTGTGGTCTGTCATGCCATTTTCTCTTCACACGTTGCATAAACATACGTCCATGTTTCCAAGTCACTATAATTGCATCCTATTGTAAATAACATCCCACTGTATCTGTTTTATATACTAATTTACTAACACCTCCCCCTCACACACACATCGCTTGTACATGGTTAGATCTTTTTCTTGTTTTCAGGGTTTTGATAATGTAATCCAAAAGTTGAGAGCATCTTTGTGCGTAAAGCTGTTAACGTTCTGGATGCCTGCCTTAGACTGAACACCCTGAAAGAAGAACTACCAAATTAGGATCCAAGGCTCTTGCTGGGTCCTGTTGTGTCTTGGAAGACACAGCAGTGCACGTGCATGGCACCACCAGCTATACATTAGAGACCAAATTTCCCGCAGCCTTGTTGGCATTGAATATTATTATTTTAAAATTATTTTACATACCAAACTACAGGTAGGTCATTCTCTGACATGGGTTTTTTAACTGGAGTCCTTGGATTTCAAGGCAGTCGTAAGCCCTGAAATTGTCGGCTTTTTCTGGGTTAGCTAGTCCTTAACGCTTACCAGATGCTCAAAGGAGTCCCTGAAAGGACGGGCTAAGTAGAGAATCATTCCAAATTGTAATGTGCTCTCTCCCAGTAATTAGAACGAAGTCCGAGGCGGTTCCTCTTCCATGGGATGGGATGCATCCTTAGTGTCTAATTGCTGTGGGGCAGTGGTCTTCCTGCCCTCTTGTCAATGTTATAATTTCCTCTCTAGAGTTCTGTCCCGTGGGTGAGGTTTGCAGGGTCTGGAGACAGTTCTGGTTGTCACAGCTTGGGGGGCAGGGATGGAGGTTGCTACTGGCTTCTAGTGGGTAGAGACCAAGGATGCTGCTCAAATCCTATAATACACAGGACGGCCCCTCCACTGAGAATGAGCCAGCCCCAGATGTCAACATTTGGAAAACCCTGGATAAATAGGCTAGAGCTGCCCCTGCCGGCTTCCTGTGAGCAGATCTGCTTTCTTGTGAATCAGAATGCAGGGCTGCCCTATCCACTGACAGATGAACTACTTAGGAAAAAAGAAAGCCTCGTATATTTTATTTAGAGAAGTACTTTTAATAAAGCATATTACTTACCAAAAAGAAAAAGAAAGAAAGAAAGCAGGGCTGCCCCAGCGGGGTTAAGATTATGCTCTGTGCCCGGCCACCGCACATAAGAAGGCACTCTTCACAGGCTAGATGCTGTGGATTTGTATAAGAAACCAGTAAAGGGACATATAACTTTGGGAGAAGGGCCGGGGATCCCTAGACTGGAGACTTTCAAAAGGGTCTTGGGATCCTTAGCATTTAGAAGAGCTCTGGATGAACCTTTCTCAACTTGGGGGGTGGGGAAGGATGCTCCCCCCCGCCCCCCACGCCGGGGGACAATGGCAGTGTCTGGAGATATTTCTGGTTATGGTAGCTGGGGGTGAGGGTGCTACTGCCATCTAGTGGGTGGAGGCCAGGGATGCTGTTCAACACCCTACAGTGACGGGGGACGCCCCCGTCCCCATCCCTGCAGAGGATGATTCAGCCCTAAACGTCAGTAGTGCCGAGGCTGAGTTGAGAAACTCTTCTCTGTGGAACCATGGTGTGGGCCTCAGACAAGAGAGAAGCTGATCTTGTGGGTGTAGGACGCCCCCTGCCCACTACCCCGCCCACACCCCAGCCGTGCCTGCCCTGGGGACCTGAGTGCTTCCAGGTACAGGTTTTGGAAACCCGTGTTGTGGGGACCTAGTGTTGCCACTGACTGCCGCGGGCAGGCTCTGCCCAGTCTGTGTCTCATCCTTCTCATCTGTGCAGCAGCGAGGATGCCGGTAAGAGGCCCTTGATGGAACTTTCAAGAAAGCATACCTAAAGCCTCGTGATGTTTGTTTTATTCCTATTTTTCAGACTTAACCCGTGCATCTGTGTAACAAATGTCTTAAGCATCTATTCAGTTTCAAGCAGGAAGCTGGCCACATTCCCTGCTCTCAGCCACCAGCCTTATTGGTGCTGGGCAAAGGGGTGGGTCAGACAGTAAACCCCCAATTACATAAACATGATCACCTCAGAGAGTAGCAAGTGTCCTATTTTAGGACACTAAATGTTAATCAAATTCTAACATTTTATTTTGAAATGTGTCAGAGAAAGAGAATGCTGAGGAGTTGGGGGTAGACTCACATTTTATATGGCAGCAGGGCCCCTCTGAGCTGAAACCAGGAGGAACCGACATGCAGGAATTTGGGGGCAGGGCATTCCAGGCAGAGGGAACCTTCCGGTGCAAAAGCCCTGGGGCAGGAAGGAGGCAAAAAGAGGCAGCCAGTGGCCTGGAGTGGAGCCAGCCAGGAGCTCCCGTGAATAGTGGGAGGGAGATTTCCAATCTGTGGAATCAGCCTTTACCTGAATCCCTCTGCTTTGGATGGTTTCCATTTAGGAGAGGAATCGTGATACCTGTCACCACCAACCATGGGTGTCTATTGTGTGCCATGCCTTTATAGTTCCATCACCCATCTGCACAACAGTGTGTCGGAAACTCGGGGTCTAGTGAGTCTGGTGGCTTCTCTCTCGGGTATGTTTGGTGGATGCCTACGGAGTCCGGTAATCTGGGACTCACACCCAGAGCCCCAGGGGCCTCCCCTGTCTGGAGGGGCGGGGAGCTGGGCGTTCATCAGGGCGGTGGATCGGCCTGCCGTAGGACTGGCCCCTCCACACAGCCTTCCCCAGAGGACAGCCAGCCTCTTTCTTTAGCTGGGCCCCAACCCCCCCACCTTTGTACTCAGCTGCCAGCTACGCCAACTTTGCCTGGCCGTCTCCCTTGCTTGGATCTCGGCCCCTGAGTCCGTGGCTGTCACTGATGCTAAAGGAGCAAATGTGGATCACTGAGGTCAGGGGTGGGGATGGAGATCAGCTCAATCCAGAACCTTCCGGCAAGACCTCTGAGGGCTGGCAGGTGCAGGACCAGGTAGGAGCGCCACTTTGAGCTGAGACTTGATTGGGAACGGCAGCTCTGCAGCTTTCAAGACCCGGGGCGGTCACTTCATGTCCCCAAAGGTCACATCTGATCCTTTCTGTTCTCAGGGACAGCTTCTTGGTCCCAGCACCCATGACCACCCGCTGGCACACAGCCCATTCCGCTCCCCCCGCCCACCTCGCCCGCCAGCTCCTTCTTACCTGTCCATGCCTGCTCCCCTGGGTGGCCTGGGGTTTTTTCCTCCTTGCATGGAGGTCTTTGGCTGATGCTGAGTGGTTTCCAGAAACAAAGGCAGGTAAGGATTTGGGGGTCCAAGTAAGGGGATTATCCTCAGGTTCGTCCTAAAGGTTCTCAAGGTTAACTGCAGTTAGGAGGGACCCCAGAGTCCTGAGACGCCCCACCCTGAGGGTAGCAGGTGGGCAGGCAGGCAGACAGGCAGGGTCCCTCTGCTGCTGTTCAGAGCAGACAAGAGAGGCAGCCAGAGCCAGGTGCTGGAAGGATGGAGAAGGTCCTGGCATGCCCTGACCTCATCCATAAAATGGGCACACTGGTGTGAGGACCGGTCAGATAATTCACCAGGATACTTAGCATGGTTGCTTGCTGTGATGGTGACGAGGACTTTTTCACCCCTTGAGCAACCACACAGGTGGATGCTGACAAACAACTGGGAGAAGAACACCCCCGCACTTGGATGGTCTCAGGAACAGGTGGTGCTGTAGCTCCCAGTGTGAACTGATGACCACGTAACGTCCACCCGCCAGGCACCCAGGGATGGCCGCGAGCATCGCATTCATGGCACATGGTCACATCCAGAGTCGTGACTTTTGTTTGCTTTAGTCACAAAAGGAGTTTCTATAGGTTATGACTCACATGCACGGGTGTTCTGCTCATGACTTAAAAAAAAAAAAAAAAAGAGGGAATTATATAGGGTAGTTTCCATTCCCTAAATGTTGGAAATTTTGCCCTAGAAGAATTTGAACTCCAGGGTGAATCCTTAAGACTGCAGTGAGTATTTTTTTTGTTTGTTTTATTCATCTAGGTGGCCAAAAAAAAACCAACTTTTTTTTACCACTTTCACCATTTTAAAGTGGACAGTTCAGTGGCATTTAGAACATTCACACTGTTGTGCAACCACCACCCCTATCTAGTTCCAGAACATTTTCATGACCCCAGAAGGAAGCCCCATCCCCATTAGCTGTCACTCCCCATTCCCCATCTCCCTCCAGCTCCTGGTACCCACTAATCTGCTTTCTGTCTCTATGGATTTGCCTGTTGTGGACATTTCATATAAATGGGACTGTATAATGTGTGTGCAGTGTTTACAGGGAGACAAAGCACAGAGGCACATACATTATATACATAAATGAAGTATGAAAACATACATACATATGCATACATGTATTCATATGTGTATATGTATATGAAGGGGCTAGGGTCTCCATACCTCCCAGCTTACCAGCTATGACTGCATTTGGGTAAGATGGGAGATAATTCTTGTAGCTACAGGGATGAGAATATCTCTGCAAGCGTGCAGTGTCAGGAGAGGAGAAGGCTCTGTCTTGTCAAGCTAGACCAGTGTTTCTCCTTCGCAGCGCTGCTCACAGCCGTCCTGTGCATCACAGGGTCTTGAACAGCATCCCTGGCCTCACCCACCAGATGCCCAGTAGCGCCTGCTCCCCGAAGCTGTGACACCCAAAACATCTCCAGAAACTGCTGAGTGTCCCCTGGGTGCACAGTTGCCCCCGGGTGTGCTCCCCTGCCCTAGACCTCCATGCTGTTTTCCCAATACCTGGGTACCTTGCAGGGTGACACCCCCTGCCCAAAGCTCTGTGCTCTGCCTGCAGGTGCCCACGGGCCTCTGGGGCCAGGCCCTCCTGAAGGTGTGGGGCCGTGGTTGGTGGGCAGAGGAGGGCCCCTTCTTCCACAACCAGACTTCAGTGACTGTGGACAGCCGGGGAGCCTCCGTGTTCATCCAGACCGACAAGCCGGTGTACAGGCCCCAGCACCGAGGTGGGTGGCCGGTGCGCGCCGGGGGGAGGGCCAGCCATGGCCTGGAGCTGCCACACGCCTACCTCCTTTCTTCCAGTGCTCGTCAGCATCTTCACTGTGACTCCAGACCTGAGGCCCGTCAGCGAGAAGGTGAGATTGGCTCCTAAAACCGTGGGCCCGGAACATACCCACCTGGGTTCGGCCTGGCCAGGGCCACCATCCGCAACTGGCCTTTCCCCCTGCCTCTTCCAATTTCTACCTCCATTCTCGGTTTCTTCCCGGGGCTCCACGTCCCTTGGGGGACCCAGGGGAAGTTCTATGTGACAAGAGCGCTTGTGGGCATGCTTCTTCCGCAAGGGGCACCAGTGGTCCCCGCAGTGGCCAGTACCCCTCTGTGTGGGGTCGGGGCCGTGGCCCATCATTTAAAATCTTAATAGCCCTGCATTTATTTAACGTTTATTAGAAAGAAAATATAATTGCCACTTAAAACCCACCGTTTGTCCTTCAAAATAAATACACTCACATAAAAAAGGCATTGATTTTCTCTTAATTTTTATTTGGAAATAACTTCAAATGTACAGAAAAGTTGGAAGAAAGTCACAGAGAACTTCCCATAGGCCCTTCATGGAGCCCAGGGGTGGGCAAACTTCCTGTAAAGGGCCAGGTAGTAAGTACGTTCGGGTCTGCCAGTCAGAGGGATTCTGTCACAACTTAAGTGGACTCAGCTACAGACAACACGTGAATGAATGGGTGTGCCTGGGTGCCAATAAAGCTTTATTTACACAAACAGGCAGAGGGCCGGATTTAGCCCAAGGGTCATAGTTGGCTAAACTCTCATCAGGAACAGAAGTTCTCAAACTGGAGTGTGCAGGAGAACCACCTGGAGGGCTTGTTCACATACAAGTGATTGGGCCCTCCCCAGAATTTTTGATTCAGGAGCTTCCTGGATGGGCCCAAAGGATCTGTATTTCTAACAGGTTCCCGGTTTCTGCTGCTGCTCTGGGAACCCACTTTGAGAATCACGTATCTAGATTCACCAATTACAAAACATTTTATGATATTTATGTGCTTTCTCTCTCAGTGTGTGTATACACATATATGTACATATACATGTATTGTATGTATATATGTACATGTACATATATAGCTTTAAAATTATTTTAATGATAAATCATTTGAGAATAATTTGCAGATATCACATCTCTTTGTCCCCAAACACTTCCTGTATCCTTTAAGAGCAAGAACATTCTTTCATACAACTAAAGTGCAATCATTACATTTAGGAATTTTGACATCGATACAATAATATTATCTAATACAGAATCCATATGGTTCCAATAATGTCCTTTATAGCATGTTTCTTTGCTGGTCCAGGACCTAGTCTCTGACGACGTGTCGAATTTAGTCGTCATGTCTCTCGCATCCTTTACTCTGAATCAGCTCCTCAGCCTTTCCCTGTGTTTCACGGCATTGACATTTTTGGAGACTCCAGGCAGTTGTTTTGAATGGTGTTCCCCAGCGGGCTGGTCTGCCGGCTTGTCCTCTGCGATCAGGTTCAAGTTGTGCGTCATGGGGGAGAATCCACAGAAGCCGTGCTGGTCCTCCCCAGTGTGTCGTATCCCGAGGTACCTGACGGTAGTTCAGATAGAGTCTGCCTGGTTTCTCCCTGCAAAAGTCACTGTTTCCCCTTTGTAATCAGTAAGTAATCTGTGGGGGACACTTGAGACTGTGTGGCCACCCTGTTACCAGTCATCATGATCACCCGCTAGTTCTAGCCTCCACAGATGAGTTCAGAATTACGTGAATCTAAACTTGCTATGATGCTTGCAAAGTGGTGATTTTTCCAACTCTGTTGCTTCTTCTGTATTTATTAGTTGGCATTCTGCTGCAAAGAGGCGCTTTCAGAAGGAAAGAGATTGTAAAGGAAGAGATTTAAGTAAACTGTACATATCCAGAGCAAAGATGGGAATGCAGTCTGGGGTGACATCAGTTGAGGGGTCCCTGAGGGGTCACGTGTACAGTGCTTACTGCGTGCCAGGCACTGTTCTAACACTTGGGGCACATGATTGAGCAGAGCAGACCCAGACCCCACCCCAGGGGGCTCATTCTGGAAAATAATCCTGCTGAGTTCCCCAGTGGGCCCCAGCCTAGAAGCACAGTTCCATTGGGTACACGCAGCTTTTTCTTAACTTTCACCAGCCCGAGTTTCCACACTACTTTTTTCATTGGATCTTTGAATGCACTTGCCCACGTTTTTGACACAGCCTTGCAAACTCACCTCAGTGCCTGAGGTCCTTCTGCCAAAGGAAGGCTTCATACCCAACTGCCCCCTCCTGGTGGACATTTGCTTGTTTCCAGGTTTTGGTCATTGTCAGAAATGCTGCCATGACTGTTTTTATGCTCAAACCTTCTTTTCCACTGGTGTGTCCTTCCTTAGGCGCAGCTGGACCTCAGGAGTGGGATACTGAGGTCCACGGCCAGGGAGGTGTTGAAGGTCCCAAACGTGTATGTTTCTGAGCGGATGGTGCTGGGTCCCTGTGCCCAGTTGTTGGAGGGGGTCGTCTGCCCACAGCCTTCCCTGGAGAGGGGGGATTAGCCTCAGTCATGTGACATCAGCTCCTGCCCAATGTCCAGTTTTTGCCAGAAACGACTTCCCACAAATGATAGAAGGAAGGGGCCTGGATGTATGTGTACAGCTGCCTATCTTCCTCTGGAGGTTGGTGGAAGTCCAAGAAGGACAAATCACAGGGCAATGAATTCAAATCATTGAATTCAAAGTGTAAAGCTTCCAGGTGCCTCTGGGCTCGACACGGACACCCCTGGACAGCCCTGAGCTGATGGGGACGGATCTGCGTGCACAGGGTCAGCTATGCATGGGGACCAGGCAGGGCATGTTGCTGGGTTCAGGCGGCACAGTTGTGCAAGCAGTTGACCTTCACTGGAGTCAGTGTTGACTGTTCAGTTTGACATTGATGGAGCTAGAAGCCAGGCTCCAGGCAGGTGCTGAGGGTTCAGGGATGAAAGCGTGCATTCCATACCTTCAAGGAACCTGGCATGATCCCTTGAAAAAACAACCCAGCTGCAACATGGGAGGGCTGCCTGGAGGAGCTGTCCCTGGTTGGGGCGTGGGGGAGTCTGGAGAGGAGGGCAGGGCTGTGATGGGGAGCAAGGAACACAGAGGTTCCGGATGGGGCTCGGCCACCCTCATTGCCAGTGGCCACTGGCAATGAGTTTGCTCAGTGACTTAAAGGGCAGAAATGTATTCTTTCCCAGTTCTGGAGGCCAGAAGTCTAAGATCAAGGTGGGGGCAGAATTGGTTCCTTCCAGGGACCCTGAAGGAGGGATTTGTTCCAGGCCTCCCTCCTTGGCTTGTAGCTGGTCATCTTCTCTCTGTTTCTTCATATCGTCTTCCCTCTATGTGCATCTGTGTCCAAATTTCCCCTTCTTATGACACCAGTCCTATTGGACTGGGACCTATGCTAGGGACCTTATTTTAACTAATCACCACTATAAAGACCCGTCTCCAAATACAGTCACATTCTGAGACACTGAGCCTGAGGACATCAACATGTGAATTTTGGGAGGAGGGGGACACCATTCAACCCATTACAGAACCTGTGCCTGTCCCGAGGGATGAACACTGAGCATGCACGGAGGACTCGGGTCTTATGGGAGGGTTTGCTCACTGCCTCTGTCTGTCTCTGTTGCAGATGGAAGCTTATGTCCTGGTGAGTGGCCTGCCCCTCTGCAGCTGGCTCAGAGACAGTTAGCCGCTCTCTGCAAGACCTGGTCTGTCTTTGCCTAACACCCACCCTCTGGGTTGATCCCTGCCTGCCCCGGCACCCCATAGACTGGGACCCGGTCCATCCCGATCCCTGGGTCCACCCTGGGATAAACCGAGCTTGTGTCTGTCCATCTCTTTGTAGATTTGCATGCAGCTCCCTAAATGAGGAGGCAGGCCGGCCCTTTCCGCCACCTTGTCCTCAGACAAGTCCCTTCTATGCCCCAAGCTTCTGTTTGCTTCATGTAAATAGCTAATCTTGGGGCCTGCCCTCCTCACTTGTCCTGCCCTAGAGAGCAGGCTTGGAAGGTCCGCATGCACGCCAGGCACACACAGGCTGCCTTGAGTTTACTGTGCATCCGTCCCCCTGCAGGACCCCCGGGGCTCACGGATGATGGAGTGGAGACACTTGCAGCCCTTATGCTGCGGTAAGTCTCTCTTCTCATCCTCTCTCCTAATTCCTTCTGTGGTTTGGGGGCTGCACCTTTGGGTGGCAGATGTGATAAACCTTCCAGGAAAATAGAATGTGCTCTGTCTTGGCACCTGCTGCTCCTTCCCTGCAGCGTTCGGACCCTCCTCCCACATTTCTCTGTGCCTGGGATCCCAGCTGGGGAGCCTCCTATAACTTGAGATCTTTCTGGAATATCAGGGCCTTGTTTGTCGGCACCCCCCACCTTCCTGCTGCTGCAGATCTTCCTCGTCCTCATCCCCAACCCAACACGAGACAGTTCTTTTCCAGCTAGGAGTCAGAAGGCTTTGCTTTGGCTGAGGAGCTGGCATTTTTTTCTTTCTCTATGACGATAAGGGCCATGTAACTGACATCTCCCTTTGTGCTTTGGCCCTAAGGGAAGTGGAGTCCTGGGAGAGGGGAGCTGTAGGTGGGATCTGGGGAGACTGAGGACAGCTGTGCACCCTCGACCTGGGAAATGCACAGACATGACAGACCCCTGAGTCCTGCTCGGGGGCTCCTGGCCCCCGCATGCCTCTGTGAACCAGACACAGAGAATGGGGTGTCTAGCCGACATGTGGGCTGTGGTGGTTTGTGCAGTGTCACGCACGCCTCCAGGTCTCCTGACCTGACCTTGACCCCTCTCCATGTCCATTTCCCTCTTCCTGATTCTGAGATGCCTAGAGAGGGCTGCCAAGTAGGGACAGGGCTTGTGTGATTCTCTGTCACCAAGGGAACGACTCGGGTGGGGAGCAGAGTGGGTGAGCTGGATGGCCTGTCTCTCTGGCTCATCCAGCTCACTGCCTGCACCTGGCCTTGGCCTCAGGGGTCCCCCAGGAACCCAAGGTGCAGTGTCTCGCTGCTTCCCCTTCAGATTGCAGAGGTGCTTGTTCTGCACAAATCCCCTCCAGCCTCGGGTAGCTTCTGGCTTCCCCGAGGGACTGTTCAGCCAGGGGGAGGCGCAGGGTCCCCGGGGCACCCCTGCCCTGACCTCACCACCAGATGCCAGGCCCTCTGCACACTCACTTGCCCCAGGATGAGGGGGGGCGTCTCTCTCCACACAGGCATCACCAACATGACCTTCCCCTTGTCTGACCAGCCGGTACTGGGAGAATGGTTCATTTTTGTCGAAATGCAAGGCCACGTGTACAACAAGTCCTTTGAAGTTCAGAAGTATGGTAAGTCGGAGAATCTTAGGACCCTAGGATTTCAGATCTGGGAGAAACCACAGCCCTAGTGACAACACACATGACAAGGGGGATGATGGCAGGAGCTTCATTCACTGAGGGCTCAGTAGGGCCAGGAACGATATGGAAGGCTGGGCCTTTGTCATGTCTTTTAAAAAAAATTGTAAAATGTATGACTTCATACGAGTAGAATCATAAGGTATTTGTCTTTTTGTGAGTAGCTTATTTCACGGAGCATAATGTCCTCAGGGTTCATCCATGTTGCAGCATGTGTCCGAATGTCCTTGCTCTTTAAGGTTGTCACTTCCTTCTGTTCTTTCATCCTTGTCCTGAACCTATGAGGTATCTCCATTTTACAGATGGGGAAACTGAGGCTGAGAGAGCTGTTAAGGAAACTGCTCAAGTAATAAGAGCTGGGGAATGAACCTGGGCCAGAGCCACATACTCTGCTTCTGTGCTAAAATTCTCCCTTATGGGGTCAAGGATTTCTCTTCCTTTCACGAGGCAGGTCTCGGAAGGAAAATCCTTAGAGGTCAGGGTTATGGGTTGCAAGCCACAGAAGCCTGGTGCAGACTCAGTAAGCAAAGGGAAAGGGTTATAGGCTCGTGTAACAAGCTCTCAGGACCAGAGTCTTCACGTTTCCTCCATCCTGCTCCTCGGTGGCCATCTCTCCGTGGGCTGTGCAGGGGGACGAGATGGCTGGACGTGCCCGGGGCAGCAAAGAGTGACCCTTTCCAGCTGCAAGCACCCTCAGGATGCCCCTGACGGGTCCAGAAGCCTGGCTACTTGTGCACCCCTGGGATGGGCTGGAATTGGCTGCACTCAGTTCAGGTGGCCTAAAACTGATGATAACATGGCCCCCTGAGAAAAACGATGTGCCGGTCCCCCAAAGATAGGAAACAGATGCGGCCGGCAAAATCCCCAGAGAGCTGCCCGTGCTCAGCAGCGGGTGGTGTGGATTCCTATGGTGTCAGCAGCATAGAACACCCCAGAGTTGGCTTTGTGTTCCTCCCTCCCATCTCTCCAGTACCCTTCTGGGGCCACCCCAGAGGTGGAAGCCACCCTGCCTCCCTCCTCTCTGCCCTCTCCCTTCAGTGTTGCCGAAGTTTGAGCTCCTTATTGACCCGCCCCGATATATCCAGGACCTGGACACTTGTGAGACCGGCACTGTGCGGGCCAGGTGAGAAAGAGGCGGCCACTGTCGGTGAGCCCTTCCCACTGTGGGCACGCCCCTCCCCTTGGACCCGCCCCTTCCCAGGCAATGCTCCTCCCCTAGGACACGCCCCTCCTCCAGAGCACACCCACTCCCCTTAGGGCTTGCTCCTCCCCTAGTACTTGCCCCTCCCCAGGGAAGCCCCTCCCCCAGGCCGTGCCCCTTACCCTGCGGGCAGCACCCACAGCCAGTGGGCTGGCCCGCCTGATGACCAGGAGCCCGATGTGAGGGTCGACCAGAGGGAGTCAAGAGGCTCTGTCCCTTTCTGGGGCCCCTGGGAGAGCCCTACATGGCCCGTGTCCCCGCCCCATCTCTGCCACCTGCCGGAGGTTGTTGCTGAGACTTCTCCCTCGTGTGTCTCCCCTGGCTGTGTGTGTTTTAAAATCCAGGGAAGTGCTGGATACATTTTTTTTTTTTACATCTTTATTGGAGTATAATTGCTTTATATTGTTGTGTTAGTTTCTGCTGTATAACAAAGTAAATCAGCTATGCGTATACATATACCCCCATATCCCTTCCCTCTTGTGTCTCCCTCCCACCCTCCCTTTCCCACCCCTCTAGGTGGTCACAAAGCACCGAGCTGATCTCCCTGTGCTATGCGGCTGCTTCCCACTAGCTATCTATTTTACATTTGGTAGTGCATATATGTCCATGCCACTCTCTCACTTCGTCCCGGCTTAGCCTTCCCCCTCCCCGTGCATGTCCTCAAGTCCATTCTCTACGTCTGTGTCTTTATTCCTGTACTGCCACTAGGGTCATCAGAACCTTTTTTTTTTTTTTTTTTTTTTAGATTCCATATATATGTGTTAGCATAGGGTATTTGTTTTTCTCTTTCTGACTTACTTCACTCTGTGTGACAGGCTCTAGGTCCATCCACCTCACTACAAATAACTCAATTTCGTTTCTTTTTATGGCTGAGTAATATTCCATTGTATATATGTGCCACATCTTCTTTATCCATTCATCTGTTGATGGACACTTAGGTTGCTTCCATGTCCTGGCAATTGTAAATAGTGCTGCTGGATACACACATTTTATACTCTAGAAAATACTATCAAAATTCTGGGTGTTATTTTTAAAATTTTACTCCCATTTTGCCCCTGTGTCCCAGTAAGCAAGTGTCTCCACTGCATCAGGCATGACATACATACATTTAAGTATTTTACCAACATCTCTGAGAGGATGGTTTTATTCTCATTCTCCCGGTGAGGAAACCAAAGCTCAGAGAGATCAGATCTCCGGTTCAAAGTTGAACTCCCTGGGCACTTAAGCCCAGCCAGGCCTTCCTGTTGTCCACGGTTGCTCGATCCTCTGTGCTGCCTTGCTCCAATATGTGGCCAGCCTCAGTGGTTGTCTCATATACCCTGCTGCTTTGGGTCCAGAGTTCCTTTCTGATCCTTGGTCTCTTTTTCTGTCCAACATGAGACTTGGTGCAGAGGATCACAGGGCCCTGACATGATCTGTCCTTACTCAGGGCTACAGGGAGGGCTGTAAGGATGGAATGTAGGATGGGAAGCATCCCTGGATTAGCCACTGTACCACTGACCACATCTTGCAGGGCCTGGCCTTCCTGAAACTGACCCCTCCCCCGCTGTCCCCTGGGCATCTCCTGCTTGCGAAACTTACTACCCTTTGTCCTTTGGTTCCAGGTATACCTTTGGGAAACCTGTCTCGGGGACTTTAACCATCAACATGACTGTAAATGGCGTGGGGTACTACAGCCAGGAGGTGGGGCGCCCCATCCTCAGGACCACCAAGGTGAGGAGCAGGAACCCTGACCCACTCGGTGGGTCCCTTCCCATCAGCTTCAGCTCTGTGATCATCCGTTTTATTTTGCTTTCCAAAACAGTTTAGATGGTGGGGATATTCCGATGATAAAATTCCTGCAGGCTGAACGTAGAGGCTAGAACATATAAAAAAGGAGTAATAAAGTCGACTTGTCCTCTGGTAGGCAGACACAGCCACTATTGGTATTTTGATGTGTTTCCTCTTAGGATGTTGTGTGTAAAGTTAAAGAAAAAGTTTTCTTGAGACATAATTCACATATCATAAAATTCAAATCCCCGTATAGAATGTACGAGTCGGTGGTTTTTAGTATATTACAGAGTTGTACAACCACCACCACCATACAGTTTTAGAATATTTCTGCTAACCATCCCCCCACCCCCGCCAAT
The DNA here is from genome assembly GCF_965194825.1 of Balaenoptera physalus. Taxonomy (NCBI): domain Eukaryota; kingdom Metazoa; phylum Chordata; class Mammalia; order Artiodactyla; family Balaenopteridae; genus Balaenoptera; species Balaenoptera physalus. Next base: position 11,984,031 of record NC_138890.1, on the reverse strand, counting down.
CTCTCACATCCTTTTGCAGTTAAGCCCTGTTTGCATCTCCTGCCCCTGACAACCACTTACTTACATACTCTGTCTCTATGGATTTCTGGACATTTCATATAAATGGAATCATGCACCATGTGACCTTTTGTGTCTGGTTTCTTTCACTCAGCCTGATGTTTTCAAGGTTCATCCACATTGTATTGTGTGTAGGTACTTCATCCTTTTTTATGGCTGAGTAATATTCCGTTGCATGGTTGGACCACATTTTGTTTATCCGTTCGTTAGCTGATGGACATTTGAGTTGTTTCTACTTTTCGGCTGTTATGGATGATGCTATGAACATTCATGTACAAGTTTTTGTGTGGCCAGATGCTTTCATTTCTCTTGGATTTGGAATCCCTGGGTTGTATGGTGTGCAATGAAATGAAGACCATCCAAACAAGAACAAGCAAAGGCCATTTATTCGAAGCTTGCAGCAAGGGAGTCAGCCACCATCACCTGTGTCTGGCAGAGACTCAAAGGCAGGTGGAGAAGTGGGAAGGCTTTATAGTGAAAGAAAGGGAAGGCTTCCAGTGTGCCATGATGGGAGGCTGTTGGTGTGCAGAAGTCATGGGCGGGTAACTAGAAGCAGGCATCCAAAGTGATTGATGAGGGGTGCATATGTGGCTTTTTCCAATTGGTCTTAAGATGGAAGTGGGAGCCAAAATCAGAAAAAATGTCAGTTATTCATCTGGTCCTGGCCATTTGGGGCTGGTTGTTACGGGGGTTATTGTTTGGTTGCTATTGAGATAGGGGTCTGACTTCTTACAAGTCTGACTTATAGGTACAGTTGGCCCTCCCATGTCTGAGGATTCTGCATCCCAGGATCCCAGATTGAAACTCTTCGAAGTTGGTTGAATCCGCAGATGCGGAACCGCGAATACGGAGAGCCGACTGTAATGGGTTGGCTTCCTTGCTGGTGCCTGCAGAGTGTGGGTCCGAGTTCTCTTTTTTCTGTATTATCTGGTCCTGGTCCATTCGTATATTCAGTCTCTCAGTGGTGTCTCTGTGTTTAGTTGTTTGAAGAACTCCCAGACTGCTTTCCAAAGTGGCTGCATGATTTCACATTCCCGTGCATGTAAAGTTTTATAACCTGGTTTTTGTTTTTCTTTTTCAACTTAACATTAAGTTGTGAGTGTGCTTCTATGTAACATACACACACATCTTGGATATTCTGTGCCCCTGTAGGCATTAAACCCAGTCAGTGCCACCTCCTTCCCATTTCCACCCGAAGCTACTTAATCCCTTTGCCGCCTGGGATGTGTCCCCCCTCTCTGTCCCTGAGGCTTCTCTTCTTTTTTTTTAAATAAATTTATTTATTTATTTATTTATTTTTGGCTGTGTTGGGTCTTCGCTTCTGTACGAGGGCTTTCTCCAGTTGTGGCGAGCGGGGGCCACTCTTTATCGCGGTGCACGGGCCTCTCACTGTCGCGGCCTCTCTTGTTGCGGAGCACAGGCTCCAGACGCGCAGGCTCAGTAGTTGTGGCTCACGGGCCTAGTTGCTCCGTGGCATGTGGGATCTTCCCAGACCAGGGCTCGAACCCGTGTCCCCTGCATCGGCAGACAGACTCTCAACCCCTGCGCCACCAGGGAAGCCCCAGGCTTCTCTTCTGTAGAGTGGACACCCTGGCCCCTCACCTCTTTCGTGCCTGGTGTTGGTGCCCTTGGTATCCTAGCCGTTGTCCCTGGGGGCTGCCCCTGGTGGCCCTTGTCTTAATTTTCTCCTTTACTGAGTAATTCACTCCACAGCTGTTTGTGGATGTGGATTATTTGCCAGCCTCCGCCCCCAGGTCCTGAGATAGGGGTTGATTGAGGGGGTTCTGTACCCCAGGCGTGGGAGGCGAGCCAGTGCTCCAGAGTGTGGCTGACCAGGTTCAAGTCCCTGCCTGCAGTCTGGCCCGAGGGGTTGTCTCACCTTCTGCCCAAGGAGCTGACTCCCTTCCTCCTGGGACATAATGCATGTCCAGCCAGGGAATCAGTCCCCACGCAGTGACTCACGGCATAGGTCGGGTGGGTCACCGAGTGGCCCCCTGGCCCTCCAAGCAGCCAGAGCCACCTACTTTTTTTTTTTTTAATATTTATTTATTTGGCTGCGCCGGGTCTTAGTTGTGGCATGTGAGATCTGGTTCTCTGACCAGGGATCGAACCTGGGCCCCCCAGATTGGGAGCGTGGAGTCTTAACCTTCGGACTGCCAGGGAAGTCCCCAGAGTCACCTACTTGAGCTCTGTGCTTGCGAGTCGTCTCTCAAAACCACTCCAGCTCCCGGCGAGCATGACCTGTGGGTTTCCCGCCTCCAGATCCACGGCTCCCAGGACTTCAACATCTGCGTGAAGGACATGATCCTGGCCGATGTCCCTGAGCATTTCCGGGGCACCGTCAGCATCTGGGCCATGGTGACCAGCACGGACGGGAGCCAACAGGTGGCTTTTGATGACTCCACCCCCGTCCAGAGACAGCTGGTGGATGTCCGGTACTCCAAGGACACCAGGAAGCAGTTTAAGCCGGGTCTGTCCTATGTGGGGAAGGTAAGCCCTGGGCGTGGTGCCCAGCAGGGGCTGTCAAGGTCACAGGCTCTGCGCTGCCTCCCAGCCCAGCTCCTGCCCAAGGACCACTGTGTAACCACTGCAGTGCATGCCGCGGGCCCCAGAGCCGTGACTTGGCTGAAAGCCACGTCGTTTGATTGTGCCAGCAGAACTTTTGCCCTCTTGGGATCAAGGGACTGCTTTGCTGAGTGTGATGAGAGCTGGTACCCAGGGCAGGGGACACTGGACATTCTGCTCCACCTAAAAGCATGGTTTCCTTTAATCCACATAGTTAGACGTTCCCGTACCTAGAGCGTTAAACCAGGATGCTACGTATCCACTTATTATTATTATTATTTTAACATCCTTATTGGAGTATAATTGCTTTACAATTGTGTGTTAGTTTCTGCTTTATAACAAAGTGAGTCAGCTATACATATACATATATCCCCATATCTCCTCCCTCTTGCATCTCCCCCCCCATATACACTACCAAACGTATCCACTTATTAAATCACCTTCCTTAATTGGGTTGACTTTATCTCTGGATGACTTAACAGCTAAGTCCCTAAAAGGCAGATCCCCGTCCCTGAGACAGACTGATTCAGATCCCCTGTGGGGAACAGCATTTTGAACAAGCCCCCATCTCCCTCCCACCCACCACACCATTTTTTCTACACAGTAAAGTTTGAGGTGACTAGAAATTCGAGATCCTTATCCTAATTGCTGAACTGGGGCGTCTGTGTTTCAATTGCAGCTGGGGGAGGCAAGGCCAGTGGAGCCTAGCATCACCTCAGGGGGAAGCTGGCCATAGCCTCTAACCCCTGCCTCTGCCAAGCACCCGCACCCCTGTCCCCTTTTATGTTCCATGGGTCACCCACAGGATCCTAGCGGTCTGTCCTCATGCTGTGTCCTGCTCCTTCTGCTCTGCTCTGGGACCTCTCTTTTCTCCTCCATGATGAGATCTCAGCTCCCACTGTCCCACACACAGAGACATGGCTTGTGTGCCCCTGGCTTTGAGGGTACCAGCTTGAGTAGAAGCTAAGGCACCATGTGCAGGGTCAGATTGTGTATGAAGAAGGGGCTTGGGGCTGTCCATTCAGTGAAAGGGGAGCATTTCACCTACACCCAAGAAATTTTCTACTGTCTGCCTGAAAGAACGGAGCTGAAGCTGGTCACCCCATCATCAGATACCTATACAGTTGAGGGGTGCGCCAGGGTCCTTCAGGAACCACTGACCATATTTCTTCACAATATCTGAACCCCTCATTCTGACTGCCTTTTCTACCTGCCTGAATGAGTGAGGTCTGAGAGTCACGTGGAACTGTCCATGGCATTGCCCGCCCCATTCTTACCTGGCTATGGCACCAGGAGAATGGCTGGCATGTGGTGATTTGTGCCTTGTGACTTCTTTGCCAAGTCTTAGGTCATAAAAGTTTTCCCCTATGTTATCCTTGAAGTGTTTTGTAGTTCTAGCCATTACATTTAGGTCTCTGATCCATTTTGAGTTAATTTTGTTATATGGTGTGAGGTAGAGGTTCAACTGCATCCTTTTGCATGTGGAGATCCAGTTGTCCCAGAACCATTTGTTGAAGGAATTGTTCTTTCCCCATTGAATGGTCTTGGCACCCTTGTCATAAATCAATTGACTATAATCTTTTTCTTTTCTTTTTTTTTGCTGTGCCACTCGGCATGCAGGATCTTAGTTCCCTGAGCAGGAATTGAACCCATGCCCCCTGCAGTGGAAGCGTGGAGTCCTAACCACTGGACTGCCAGAGAATTACCCCTCACCATATTTTAATCTTATTTTTTTGAATCAATTGACTATAGATGGGTGGATTTATTTCTGGACTCTCAGTTCTTCTACTCCACTGGTCTGCATATCTGTCCTTGTACCAGTACCACGTGTCTTAATTATTGTACCTTTGTAGTAAGTTTTGAAATTGGGATGTATGAGTTCTTGGTTCTTTTTCAGGATTGCTTTGGCTGTTTGGGGCCACTTGCAATTCCGTATGAATTTTAGCATTAGATTGTTGATCGCTGCAAGGAACCTGGCTGGGAGTCTGCTGGGGGATTGGGTTGAATCTATAGATCCGTTTGGGAAGTGTTGCCACCCTAACCACATTGAATCATTGGTGACTCCTTCCAGGTGGAGCTTTCCTACCCAGACGGCAGCCCGGCTGAGGGGGTGACGGTCCAGATCAGGGCAGAGCTGACGCCGAAGGACAACATATACACCACCGAGTCTGTGTCCCGGGGTGGGCTGGTAGGGTTTGAAATCCCCTCCATCCCTGTGTCAGCCCAGCACGTGTGGCTGGAGGTGGGTGAGTCACCCAGACCCTTGTCATTCAGCCAGCAGGCATGGATTTGGTCCCTCCTCCAGGCCATGCTCGGGCACTGGGTCAGTGGACCTGGGTCCTGCCCCTGCCCTGAGGGAGTTCAAAGTCTGATGGGGGAGGCTGATAGGGAGTCAGATAACCCAACCACCCCAGAGTGAGGCGGGAGGCTGAGAGGAGATGAGGGTGCCTGGCTCCTGTGAGGGGATCTTCCCAGGTGGACTCCTGACAAGGGGGAGGTTCAGCCAGGCTGCTTCCAGGAAGGTGGAACAGCATATGCAGAGCCCCAGAGGCCCACAGTCCTAGTGTAACTGGATCCTGCAAATGCCCAGCCAGCCAAGCCATTTCAAGAAGATATGGAGGAGGGAGCCAGTGGGGCTTCCCCTCACCTCACGGGGTGCTCAGGGCTTACCCAGAAGGCAGTCTGTCACTCCAGTGCCCATAGTGGGGGATGTCTGGGCGGGGCCACAGGTGGGCAGACGGGAGGTGATGATGGAGAGGACACTGAGCCTGGAGCTATGGAGGTAGAATTGGCAGGACCTGGTGTCCCCTTGTCAGGGGAGGGAGGAGCAGGAGTGGCAAAGAGGATGTCCCAGCCCTCACCTCTATAGCTGGTGGGGGGCGTGGTGGCCCCACGGACACTGGCATGGGGGGGACAGAAGGCAGCTGAGAATAAATGTGTAGGTGGGAGCCAAGGACACTTGTGGTCACTATGTCCCCTGTGGGCGACATGTCCTTAAAGATTTTTAACAGCCGGGGATCCCCAGGCCACCGACACTTTTTACCACCTGGCTACAAATTTGGAGGTTCCTGCTACCCCACTACCTTACAATTACAGCAACTGTGGACATGTAACATTATATTCATTTCAGGTGTTCAACATAATGATTTAATGTATGTATATATTGTGAAATGACACCACAATATGTCCAGTTACCATTCATAGTTACACTTTTTTTTTCTTGTGATGAGAACCTCTAAGATCTATTCTTTTTTTTTTTTTTTTTTGTCTAAGATCTATTCTTTTAGCAACTTTCTCAAATGTACAATACGATATTATTAACTATAGACACCATACTGTACGTTACATCCCCAGGACTGAATTTATAACTGGAAGTTTGTATTTTTTGCAATTACAGTTTTATTATAGCAAAATGATACAAATTAGGACCAACCAAAGAGAGAGACACACATGCATAGGACGAGAGCTGGGAGGGTCCCAAATTTGTAGCTTCGTGTGCTGTCCCCATGGAGTCGGGACACGTCACCCTCCTGGCACTACACACAGAGCACTGCCAACAGGAATGCTCACTCCCACTTCGGTGTCCACAGTTATTATTGGGGTTTCATTACATAGGCTTGATTGATTAATCATTGGCCCCGTGACTGAACTCAGTCTCTAGCCGCCTCTCCTCCCTAGAGGTCAAGTTGATACCACATCACGTGGCTCAAAGCCCCAACCCTCTAATCCCATGATTGGTCTTTCTGGCATGATTGTCCCCATCCTGAATTATCTCATTAGCTCATAATGTCAGGACCCACCATGAATAACAAAGACACCCGCATCACTTGGGAAACTTTAGGGGTTTAGAGGCTATCTGCCAGTAACTGAGATAAAGGTGGGCCAGCTTCTTTTTTTAATTAATTAATTAAGCTGTGTTGGGTCTTCATTGCTGCACGCCGGCTTTTCTCTAGTTGCGGCGAGTGGGGGTTACTCTTCGTTGAGGTGCAGGCTTCTCACTGCGGTGGCTTCTCTTGTTGCAGAGCCTGGGCTCTAGGCATACGGGCTTCAGTAGTTGTGGCTCGTGGGCTCTAGAGTGCAGGCTCAGGAGTTGTGGCTCACAGGCTTAGTTGCTCTGTGGCATGTGGGGTCTTCCCAGACCAGGGAACCCATGTCCCCTGCATTGGCAGGCGGATTCTTAACCACTGCACCACCAGGGAAGTCCCCAGCATCTTTATTCTTTATCACACAGAGGTCTTAGACTACCCCCCTCCTGCCCCCACTTCTGTCATCTCTCTTGTGTTAGCCACACTTTTCCAGCAGCAAGTGAAGGCAACAGGTTCAAACTCCCAAAGGAGCAAAAGTAACATAACTGCCGGTCCCTGGGGCGTGAAGGGGGAGGACGCAGAGCTCCAGGTGAAGCGGCAGCCAGAGCTCTGGGCATGCTGTCCAGCGCGGCTGCTCCCTGTCCTGACCACCATCTCCCCTGTGCTCACTTCCCAAGCAGGTTTTACCCTCCGAGAAGCCACTGAGGCTGCTGGCAAGCCCAGGACATGGGCTTCCCTAATATGCCCGTGATGGAACTGTCTCTCAGTGGCCACGTGGGCCACCTGCCATTGCCTGAGCCAACCCCCAACACCCTGTGGCCAGCCTTGGACACTTACTTCCCGTGGAGCTGGGGAAGAACAAGCTAGCCACACTGGACCCCATACTCTGAGAATTGGGGAGGAGATTCTCTAAAGGGAAATTGGAGCATGAGAGGATCTTGCTGCAGGGCAGGGCGGGGCAGGCAGAAGCATGGAGTTGGGACACATCACCCTCCTGACACTACACACAGCGCACTGCCAATAGGGAAGCTCACTCCCACCTCGGTGTCCACAGTTATTATTGGGGTTTCATTACGTAGGCTTGATTAAGACCCCCTTCCTACACCAAGCATCCAAGCCTTGATCAAATACCCTCTCTTCTTTAGACCAAGGTGACAGCACTCGGCGGAAAGCTCGTGGGGGCCCAGTACCTGCCCAGCTACCTCTCCCTCAGCAGCTGGTACTCCCCCAGCCAGTGCTACCTGCAGCTGCAGCCGCCCTCCCTCCCCCTGCAGGTAAGGCTTTCAGGTGTGCCCTCCTCGAGCAGGACGGGGCCCAAGAAGCAGCGTGCACGTGCCTCCAGGGGACCTGCACGTGCCCCAGCAGGGTTAATGCTGATGCTGACACAGGAGCCCCATCCCTCCAGCAAGGGGAGTATGCCGCGGAATGAATGCCTGTCATTTATTTATGATGGACATATAGGCCAAGGCCAGAGTTTACTGTGATGTCACCTGCCCTCAGGGTCCTGTTGCTCCCACCCATGAGACAATTCCCCTACTGTTGGCCCTGGTTCCCCACTGTCTGGAGTTTCTTGTGCAAAGGCACCGGAAGTCACCCACCAGCCACTTGCAGACACACCGAGTGCAAAGATGAGATGAACTCAGGGCTGGGTCTCACATTAGTTCTTCCCAAGTCTTTCATTCCACGATCCAAATTAAGTAAGATGCGCGAAGATGTGTGTGGAAATAGGGATCTGTAAACACTGAGCAGAAAATACGGAGACTTCCCATATACCCACCTCCCCTGCACGCAGTTTCCCTGATTATTACCATCTGTTAAAATTGATGAGCCACTATTAATATGTGATTATGAACTAAAGTCCCCAATGTATGGCAGGGTTCCCTCTTGGTGGTGCACATTTTATGACAAACGCACAGTGTCACGTATCCACCGTGACAATGTCATACAGAATGGTTTCACTTCCCGAAAAATCCACTGTGCTCTACCTATTCATCCCTCCCTCCCTTCAACCCCTGCAAACGCTGAGCTTTTCACTGTCTTTATACTTTTGCCTTTTCCAGAATGTCATAGAGTCAGAATTATACAGTGTGTGTCCTTTTCAGATTGGCTTCTTTTTTTTTTTTAATATTTATTTATTTATTTGGCTGCAATGGGTCTTTTTTTTTTTTTGGCTGTGTTGGGTCTTCCTTGCTGCGTGAGGGCTTTCTCTAGTTGCAACGAGGGGGTGCTACTCTTCATTGCGGTGCGTGTGCTTCTCATTGCGGTGGCTTCTCTTGTTGCGGAGCACGGGATCTAGGCACGTGGGCTTCAATAGTTGTGGCACGTGGGCTCAGTAGTTGTGACGCATGGGCTCAGTAGTTGTGGCGCATGGGCTTAATTGCTCCACGGCATGTGGGATCTTCCTGGACCAGGGATTGAACCTGTGTCCCCTGCACTGGCAGGCGAATTCTTAACCATTGTGCCACCAGGGAAGTCCTGTGCCGGGTCTTAGTTGCAGCACGTGGGATCTTTGTTGCCACTTGCGGGATCTTTGTTGTGGCATGTGGGATCTTTTTTAGTTGCGACATGTGGGATCTGCTTCCCTGACCAGGGATTGAACCCAGGCCCCCTGCATTGGGAGTGCAGAGTCTTAGCCACTGGACCACCAGGGAAGTCCCCAGATTGGCTTCTTTCACTTAGCAATTTGCATCGAACTACCTCCGAGTCTTTTCCTGACTTGAGAGGGCTTTTCATTTTCGTGGCGAATTATATTGCATCATATGGTTTGGATCAACTGCGGTTTGTTTGTCCCCTCACCTATTAAACGATATATACGTATATGTACGTTTTATAAAGCACTCCGTTAATTCCCCTACTTGATGCCCTGAGGACTGAGCCCAGCTGCCGTGGGTGGTGGCAAGCTTGCCAGCATTGCCTCTAATGGAAACCACTTGCCGATGGGACTCCCAGGCCCTACCAGCCCCGTAAACCTCTGAGACCCCCTCTCTGAGGGTGCTGCCCAGACCCGAGGGGCCCCTGGGATGCAGCTCGGAGGAACTGAGACGGCAGGTCTGCCTATTCCCTGGGCTTAGTGGCGCTCTGTGGGGGTTATGAGAATGAGAAACTCCAGTGAGATCGTGCCCAGCTTGGCTGCACACGCTGTTCTTGTTTTAATACTGTTTAACCATCCGTGCAGCATGGGGATGCTGGTGTTGGCCACCGTCCTGTGGGGGTGGGAAGGAGTCCTGTGTCATGTCTTCTGGGACCACTGTTCCCGTAGGCGAGGACTTGGCTGGGCCGCTCAGAGTTTCTTCTTGGAGGGACACCTCTGTCCTGCCTCAGTCAGGTCAGCAGGCGCCAGCTCTCCCCGTCCCAGACTGTCATCGAGGGGCCCTGAGTGTGACCTCAGGGCATTGAGGCAAGAGTGGCCATGCTTGGTGCAGTCCCAGCTCTGTGTTGGGGCCCTTTCTTCTTCCTCCAGCACCAAGGGATGTGCAGGGAGGAGCTGCTCTGTAAATGGGGCTGTCACCCCAATATTTTAGGGTTGCTCTGATGCTATGGGGTTAGTTCATGAGAAGAAGAAAAAGATTTGCACTCTTTCCTTCTTTTTTTTCCCAACATCTCAAACAGAAAGAGACTTTTGTTTGGGTGTTGTTATAAGGAGGATATTTACAAATTTAGAGAGAAATTTTAAAAAGTATAATAAATAACCATATGCTTTTCACCTAGATTTATGAATTAATATTTTGCCTCCATCCATCTACCCACCCATCTACCCACCCACCCACTCACCCACCTACCCATCCATCTACCCATCCACCCATCCATCCACTCATCTATTTATCTCTCCATCCACCCATCCCCCACCCATCTACCCATCCACCCATCCATCCATCCTCCCATCTACCCACCCATCCATCCACCTACCACCCATCAACCCATCCATCCATCCTCAACCCGTCCATCCACCCACCCACCCATCCATCCATCCACCCATCCATCCATCCATCCACCCATCCATCCATCCATCTATCCTCCATCCACCCTTCCATCCACTCATCCACTCACATATCCACCCATCCATCCATCCTCCCACCTACCCACCCATGCACCCATCATCCACCTACCACCCATTCCCCCACCCATCTACCCATCCATCCATCCATCCACTCACCTATTTATCCATCTATTTCTTTCCACCTTTTTTGACTGCAATATTTGAAAGTAAATTACAGATATGATGCTTCACTCTTAAATACTTGAGCATAATATGTCTTAAAAATAGGGATGTTCTTCAACATGACCGCAAGGTCATTGTTATATCTAAGAAAATTATATTAACTCAATCATATTGTTTAATTCACAGGCAATATCCAGATTCTCAAAGGTGTCCTCGAGATATAGTTTATATATAGTGTGTGTACACGTGTACACACACGTGTGAGTGTGCATGTGTATGCATGTCTTGCAGATGCATGCTTGTGCATGTGCACGTGTGTGTGTGCTCACCTGTGTGTGCGTGCATGCATTTTACTCAGGATCAATTTAAAAGTTGCATTTGGCTCTTCTGTGTCCGTAATCGTTCTTTTTAAAATTTATTTATTTATTTATTTATTTATTTATTTGGCTGTGTTGGGTCTTCGTTTCTGTGCGAGGGCTTTCTCTAATTGTGGCAAGTGGGGGCCACTCTTCATCGAGGTGTGCGGGCCTCTCACCATCGCGGCCTCTCTTGTTGCGGAGCACAGGCTCCAGACACGCAGGCTCAGTAGTTGTGGCTCACGGGCCTAGTTGCTCCGCGGCATGTGGGATCTTCCCAGACCAGGGCTCGAACCCTGGCAGGCAGATTCTCAACCATTGCGCCACCAAGGAAGCTCTCCATAATCGTTCTTGATCTAGAACAGTCTCCTTGCCTTTTCATTGCCATAACTTTTGTAAAGAATTCAAGCCTGTGATCTTGTAGATTATCCCACATTATGAGTGAGATTCAGGTTAAAACATCGTTCTGGCAAAACTACTATGTACGTACTGCTTTTGTTGAGTCCCATCAGGAGGCACAGATTTGGGCAGCCCCACCCTTGCTGAAGCTGATCTTATCCTTGGTTTGGGTCTGGTTCCTACCAGCTCTTTCCCTCTGCAGGTGAGGCTAATAAATAATGTGGGTGACACTCTGAGGTCCCTGCCACAGTGTCCTGAGCCCCAGCAACCTTTCACCCAATGCCTTTGGCATCTTTGATGATTCTTGCTGTAATCGGTTATCACGTTGGCTTTATGATGGATATTCTGATTTCTGCGCTTATTATGATTCTGACATTCCTTCTGAATTTATTAGCTGGTGAAAAAAGAACTTGCCCCACTATTATTTTTGCTGTATTATTGTTGTTTTCAGTGTGCCTATGGACGTGTGAACTTCTAAAAAATTATTCAATGTGTTATAATCTGTTACCACCATGCTTCCTTTTTTCATTTTAGATTTTGGAATAACTTTAGACTTACAGAAGAGTTGTTCGTAGAGTGCAGAGAGTTCCTGCATATCCTTCATCCAGCTTTCTTTCCCTAGTGTTTTAAATTGTTTGTCTTTTTGTTTTTGTGAGAGTACTTTATATATTTTGGACATTAGACCCTTATCAGATATATGACTTGGAAGTATTTTCTCCCATTCTGTGGGTTGTCTTTTTACTTTCCTGAGAGTGTCCTTTGATGCAACAAAGGTTTTTAATTTTGGTGAAATACAATTTATCTATTATTTTTCTTCTGTTGTTTGTGCTTTTGGTGCCATATCTCAAAGAAACCATTGCCAAATCCAAGGTCATGAAGGTTTACCCCTATGTTTTCTGCTAACAGTTTATGGTTTTAGCTCTTACATTTAAGTCTTTGAACCATTTTGAGTTAACTTTTGTATATGGTGTGAGGTAAGGTCCAACTTCATTCTTTTGAATGTGGAGATCCAGTTGTTCCAGAATCATCTGTTGAAAAGACTGTTCTTTCCCCATCAAAAGGTCTTGGCACCCTTGATGAGAATCAGTTTGCCACAGATGTTTATTTCTGGACTCTCAGTTCTATCCTATTGATCTATATGTCTGTCCTTATACCAATACCACACTGTCTTGATACTGTAGCTTTGTAGTAAGTTTTGAAATTGGCAAGTGTGAGTCCTACAACTTTGTTCTTTCTCAAGATTGTTTTGGTTATCCTGGATCCTTTGCATTTCCATGTGAATTTTAGGATCAGCTTTTGCACTTGGACAAGAAAGGCCACTGGCACTTTGTTAGGCTTCCCCCTAATGTTACCATCTTATGAAACCATGACACATTTGTCAAAACTAAGAAATCAGCACTGGACATGACTATTAACTAAACCCCGGACTTTATTTGGATTTCCCTAGTTTTTCCAGGCACCTACTTTTTTTGGTCCAGGATCCCATGCAGGATCTCACACTGCATTTTGTGTCCTCCAGTCTGATGGTTTCTTGGTCTTTCCTTGTCTTTCATGACCTTGACACTCTTGAAGAGTTCATTCTTCTTTCTGCTACTGCAGTTTCCCAGATTTGGCTATGGGAGTGAGTACCTTTGGGTCAGCTCCTTAAACAGGTGGGTTCTTGTCTTCAGTGGGAAGTAGAATGACATTTATTAACCACCCACAGTGAACAGGTGTGGTGTTGAGAATGATACATTCATCATTTCATTGGATCCTCAGGACCTTCTGTCCAGGAGATATAACCTTATTTTACAAATGGGGAAACTGAGGATCAGAGAGGTGGAATGACTTGCCCAAGGACCCACAGTGAGAATGATACTCACCACTCACCACCTCAGGTTACCCTCCTCTGGGCATTCAGAGTGGCCCAGATGTTTGGGGAGAGTCATGGATTGTAAAACATGGGGCAGGGGAGGGAACCTCTGGGGCAAAAGTCCAGAGGATGACTTCTCATGCAGCCTGTAACCTCAGTGTTGGATATGGTCACACTCCAAGCTCTTGAGGAGGTCACAGGACCTGGGAGACCTCAGCTGTAACACAGGGAATGAGGGCAGCTTGGAGGTTAAGCATGGGGCTCTGGCTTCAGCCCTTTGGGGTTTGAATCCTGTCCCCACCACTCACTGATGTTGGGAAGGGACCAAACCCCCTCTGGAAACTTGGGGATTGTGATAGAACCCAACTCATCAAGTGTATATCCAATGAGAAGTTCCAGCCCATTGCCAGCACTGGTGCCTGTGAAGTTAGGGAATAGTCCCCAAGACCATCCCCCCCACCAATTGCAGAATTTGGGGGGGTCACCAAACCACTTTCAGTTTCTTTAATCTCTAGAGGGAGTCACAGAATCACTGAAAGCTCTTAGAATCACAGTTACAGTTTAATACAGTGAAAGATACAGATTAAAATCAGGCAAGGCAAGAGGATCATAAGGCAGGGGCCAGGTGAGTTCTGAATGTGAACTTCCAGTTGTCCTCCCGCCACAGAGTCAAGGACAGTGTTGCTTTGCCGCCAACAATGTGTGACTACATGCATGGTGTACTGCCAACCAGGGATGTTCACCTGAGCCTCAGTGTCCAGGGTTTTTATTGGAGGTTAGTCACATAGACATGGCTGACCACCTGCCTGGCCGACCCTAGTCTCAGCCCCTCCAGAGGTCAAACTGATGTAGTGTGGCCCAATGTCCCTACCATAAATTATATTGTTAGTATCTGGTGTGGCCCCAGACCCCAGGTAAACAAAGACTCATCAGGCAGGACATTTCAGGGCCTTAGAGATCACCTCCCAGGAGCAGGGGACAAAGGCCAGACCTCTCTTAGGCTAGGTTCAGATCCTTACTACACTGCACTCACTGAGAGTTTCCATACCCTTATCACATTTCATCCACAGCACAGCCCCATTTACAGAGCATCAGCTGAGGTTGCCATGGGGATGTGGCCACAGCCAGGACCAGATGCTGAGCACTCAGCTCTGAAGCCAGTGCTCCTCCCTCAGCTTTCTTGGCCTCCCTGTGGCCCCACAGTGGCCGTCTCCCTAGGGTAGGCTGTGGCATTGGTGCTGGGCTGTGGGTGCCAGGCATGGCTCCCCATGCTACATGTCTCCCACAGGTCGGGGAGGATGCCCATTTCCCAGTGAAGTCCACGTGTCCCTGCAATTTCACTCTGTACTATGAGGTAGCTGCAAGGGGCAACATTGTGCTCTCGGGCCAGCAGCCTGCCCACATCACCCAGCAGAGAAGCAAGCGGGCAACCCCGGAGAAACCCATCCGCTTAATGCACCTTTCCGAGACAGGTGAGCTAGGCCACAGGCTGGAGGTTCCTGTATTCCTTCTGAACCGTTGAGACTGGGGTGGGCGCCCCAGCAAGGAGGAGTAGGCAGGATGCAGCCAGGAGGGGGACCTGCCTCAGGGTGGAGGGCACATGTCCCAGGCAAGACCGGGTTGGGGCCAGGAGGGTGGGCAGTGACCAGCTGTTGGAGGCAGCTCCTCTTGAGGCTGCCATGGGCTGGGCCCCTGCTGTGCCAGGTTGCCATCTGCCAGGCCCCCTCTGCCTTTGCCCAGACGGATTCCCCATTTAGGGGTCCTTCTTTTCCCTCTCCTTGACTCCACGTGTTCCTCACAAGACCCACCTCCTCCCCTGGATCTTCCCAGCCCCCTCCTCTTCACAGCCCTTCTGCCTAAAGCAGGATCCCCTAACTAAGGACTATGGACACTTGCAGGATATTATTTGTGGTGGAGCCTGTGCTGTGCACTGTAGGGTGCTGAGCAACATACCTGATCTCCCCCCACTAGATGCCAGTGGCAACCCCCCTACACACAGTATGACGACCTAAAATGTCTCCAGATATCACCAATGTCTCTAGGGGGCAAAGTGACTCCTGGGTGTGAATCAACTGAGATAGATAGATAGATAGGGAGACAGATTCATAGATAGAATTATCAATAGATAAATTGATGGATGGATAGAGTCATGGATAGATGGGTGGATAAATAGATAGCTTTATAGATAGAATCATCAATAGATAAATTGATGGATGGTTAGATAGAGTCATGGATGGATGGATGGATGGATAGTTAGATGGATGATGGGTAGGAAGGCAGGCAGACAGGCAGACAGGACGTCAGACAGGGTCTCTCTCATCCAAGTCACTTTCTCATCCTCCACACTACTGATGTTTGGGGCCGGATTATTCTCTGTGGGGCTGTCCTGTGCATTGTAGGGTGTTGGATGGCATCCCTGGCCTCCACTCACTAGATGCCAGTAACACCCCCAAGTTGTGACAACCAAAATTACCAAAAGTCCCCTGGGGAGTAGCATTGCCATGGTTGAGAACCACTGGCCTGAATGGTGCTTTGGACATTGTGCACCCACATCCTCTTGGGTTTATCTTCCCTTCTGGGTGAAATAACAGGGGATGTGAGTATCCATGGAGTAGTTGCCCTGGGCCAGCCCTGGGCTGGCATCTCTTCGTGCTACACCCTATGTAACCCCCAGGACAACTGGGGCATCAGTGGTTCTACTGTGGGATGCTGAGTTTTCATGTCTCTCCCCACCTTTAACTTGTCTAAGAGCCCTCTCCAGCCCCAGCAACAGAGGTCAATGTGTGCGTGACCTCTCTCCGGCTGACCGTGACCCCCAGCATGGTCCCCCTCGGCCGCCTGCTGGCCTTCTACGTCAGGGAGAATGGAGAAGGAGTGGCTGACAGCCTCCAGTTTGCTGTTGAGACCTTCTTTGAAAACCAGGTAGAGCATCGGGAACCAAACTGGGGGAGGGAGAGGAGATGGGCAAGAGTCATCAGGGCTGAGGGCTCCAGGGTGTCGAGGCTGGGGTGGACTTCTCAAAGCTGCCCGTTAGACCCCACATAGTATGACAGGCAGGACTTTTAAGGGTTGCCCTACCTTCAGGATCCTAAGTTGCGTCTTTACTGGAGATCCTCCAAAAGTCACCCAAGTGGGGATTGCCTTCATTACACACAGGAAAAGTGGACAGCAGTTCTCTCTCCCTGCTGGGCTCCAGACCTAAGGGACACCACTCATGTCCCCCCAGACGGGCTCAGCCCCCCACGTCCTCTCCCTGCACCCTCCAAAACTGGCTGCAACATGTCCTCTATCACCGCCCATCTCCCCACCTCTCTTCTCCCCTCCCATCTTCTGCACAGAATGTACCAGTTGCACCAGCCTAGTTCCCGTCATTCAGCCTCCCATCCTTGTCCTCATCTGGGCAGCAAAGCCAGGGTCCCAGCTGAGCTGGCGAGGACCGACTCTTCTCGGAGGGCAGAGAGGGTGCATGGGTGGGTCTGGAGAGTTTGGCCAAGCTCCCGATTTTTCTGCTGTGTTTGGGTCCAGGTTTCACTGACATATTCAGCAAATGAGACCCAACCCGGGGAAGTCATCGATCTGCGGGTCAGGGCTGCAAGGGGCAGCTGCGTGTGTGTTGCTGCGGTTGACAAGAGCATCTACTTGCTCAGGTCTGGG
This sequence comes from Balaenoptera physalus, assembly GCF_965194825.1. Classification (NCBI taxonomy): domain Eukaryota; kingdom Metazoa; phylum Chordata; class Mammalia; order Artiodactyla; family Balaenopteridae; genus Balaenoptera; species Balaenoptera physalus. The sequence continues at coordinate 11,967,183 of NC_138890.1, read as the reverse complement.
TTTCGGCTGACTCCCACCCAGGTGAGCGGGGGCCCTTGGGCGCTGGGCTCCAGCATCTTCACGGACATTTCTTCCTTTCCAATAACTGAAAAGCCCCGTATAAATCCAGATTGTCTCTCTTCACTGGGTTCATTCTCAGCAAACCCCATCCTTTTCACTGTTTGGGTGCAGTTAAAAGATCTTGGAGTCAAATCCAATGTGACACTGTTCGGGTCCCACCTTTTCAGCCCCATGCTGCCCATCTTAAAAATGGGTTAATGCCACCAACTCCTGTCTCCTAAGATTGGTTCCAAGTGATACATGTGAGAGGAGGTTGAGATGGGAGCATGCCAGGCCAGTTTGGGTTGAAAAGAAACCCTCAGTTGACCAGTTCCTGCTCCCCTTTGTTTGTAGGTTTTCCGGGAATTGGAAGATTACGATGTTTCCGATGCTTTTGGGGTGTCCAGGGAGGATGGACCCTTCTGGTGGGCTGGGCTGATGGCCCGACGACGCCGGCGCTCCTCCATCTTCTTGTGGCCCTGGGGCGTCACCAAGGACTCCGGGTTTGCCTTTGCCGTAAGGAGAGGTGGTCTTGGACCCCACCGCCCCCTTCTGAGCTCCTCTTCCTTTGAAACAAAGGGTCTCGGGGTACAGAGATGGGTTGGGGTGGAAGTTTCCAAACTTTTAGCATTGCAGAATCTTTTTTGATTCTCCCCAGTGAAAGCTCATATGTGGACCCTCCCAATTTGCAAAACGGACGAGAACAGAATGAGTATCCATTGATAACTTGAACTTGTTCTGGAGCAATGACGATGAAAGTGCTTTGGTGGAAGGAAAACCTACACTGTGGGTGCAGGTGCCGTGTTCTCAGGTGGTGATCTCACCCTTGCTGACATTTATAGCTCAAATCTGTCCCCTTCCTTCCTGGCTCCGGGGACTAGGGCGCTGCTGGAGACGCAATACACACAAATGTCATTCTAGCCCACTTTAGCATGCTGGCGGTCTCCACTCAAATGCATGAGGGCACTTTTCATCCCAGGTTTTAAATCATTTAAAAGGCATCCTTGGAAATCTTCTGGTGATCCAGTGGTTAGGACTCTGTGCTTTCAGTGCTGGGGCCTGGGTTCAATCCCTGGTCAGGGAACTAAGATCCTGCAAGCCATGCAGCATGGCCAAAAAAAAATAAAATAAATAAAAGGCATCCTTTTCCTCCCATTTTTATTATGGAAAATTTTCAAACATACAGAAAAGTTGAACGAATTAGCGAACACCTGTAGATCCACCACTTGGATCCCACAGTTAACATTTTGCTGTATCAAATATATATACCAATATATATACATATATATTATTTTTTTATTAAAGAATATTTTTGATGTGGACCATTTTTTAAAAGTTTTTATTGAATTTGTTACAATTGCTTCTGTTTTATGTGTTTTGGTCATGAGGCACGTGGGATCTTACCTCCCCGACCAGGGATCAAACCCTCACCCCCTACACTGGAAGGTGAAGTCTTAACCACTGGACCACCAGGGAAGTCCCTATATTATAACAGTAAGAACTGCAGCCCACAGTCATTGGCTCTTGGTCCGGATTAGGCACTGCACCAATTGATTTGTTTTAAATAGAGGTGAAATTCACATAGCAGAAAATTAACCCATTTTAAAGTGAACAATTCAGTGGCATTTAGTACATTCACAGTGCTGTGCAAACCAGCACCTCTGTCTATTTCCAGAACATTTCCATCACCCCAAAAGGAGACCTGTCCCCATTAGCAGTCACTCCACACCCACCCTCCCCCAGCACCTGGCAACCACTGATCTGCCTGTGGTTTTGGACATCTCATATAAATGGAATCATACAAGATGTGGCCTTTTGTGCCTAGACCACAAACACGCTGGCCTCCCCTCTGCTCTGCCCTGGATGGTTACTGGGTCCCATGACCCCCTTAGTCCGTGTCACCAAGCCTGGAGAGAGGACTGACTCCCTCAGGGCTACGCAGCAGTGATGTTGGGGCAGTGACCTCTGGGACTACAATGTCCACTTCCCCACTGTGGGTCTGGGCGTTGTCTGTTGCCTAGGAAACAGGACTGGTGGTGATGACAGACCTGGTGAGCCTGAACCACCGGCAAGACGGCGGCCTGTACACTGATGAGGCTATCCCTGCCTTCCAGCCCCACACAGGGAGCCTGATGGCAGCAGTGTCCTCCAGACAACCCCCCAGGTAATTGCCACTGCCTCGAGCAGTGTTGTCTAAACTCATACTGTTGACATTTGGGGCTGGATCATTTTCTGCAATGGGGCTGTCCCACGCATTGTAGGGTGTTGAGTGGCATCCCTGGTCTCCACCAACCAGATGCCAGTAACCGCCCGCCCCTACCCCCAGTTGTGACAACCAAAAATGTCTTCAGACATTGCCCAATGTCTCCTTGGGGCCAGACTCACCAATGGCCTAGTGGGCTGGGGCACTGAGCACTTTGGCCCTGCTCCCCCTGGTCCTTGGACCCATCCAAGTGCACGGAATTGGGGGTTGGGGGTGCAGAAGAGAGAGGAAGGTGTAACGGGAGCAGATCTGCCTAGGGACAGACAAATTGGGGCAGGGTGGGAAACTGTGGCTTTATCCTCCCACTCCCAGACACTCTTAGAAAATTCTTTCTATTACCCTTTCTCCTTCCTCCCACCATTTCCTCCTTCCTTCTCTTCCTCTCTCTTCCCCCTTCCCCTCCAACTCTTTACCTTTTGGAGTTAGACACCAAGTAATTACTTTTCAGTCCTTCTTATTTTAAATCAAATGTTTAAGCCTCAGAGTGTTGCTTTGGCTGCACCCAAGTTGTGCTATGAAGTGTTTCCATTATTGCTGGCTTCCAAATAGATTCTTACTAGCGGAAAAATTGATTTGCCCAGATGTGGCAAGTGACTTACCCAGATGTGTTTTCAATTTTCAAGTGATTTTTAAAATTATTATTATTTTATGTGTTTTATAAATTTGTGTCAGATGTGCATCATGGCCAGGGAACATGGTCTGTATGATATCCACTATGGTCAACAAACATAGTCTGTATGATACCCATCATCTGGTTTTTATTTTGGAGACTGGCTATATGGTATATGATCTGTTTTTGTAAATGCTCATATCTACTTGAAAAGAATGTCCAAGCTCCTGTCATTGGGTATAGGATTCTCTATGAGTCCTTTTGGTCAAGTCTATGGTAGATGGTGCCCAAACCCTCCATATCCTTGCTCATTTTGTTTCTTTGTTTATTTGCTAACTTACCAATTACTGAGAGAGAGGAGTTCACATCTCCCCCTTAGATTTGTGGCTTTGTCCCTGGTCTCACGGAAACCTTTGTTTCACAGGAGGTAGTGTTTCCTGTTCTCTCCTGTCTCCCCCTTTGTCCCCTCCCTTCTGCTCCCCCATCACCCACCTGTCTTCTTTCCCACCTTCTTCATTCTCTGCCTCTCCCACTAGCTCCTCAACTTGCCTTTTCACTCTCTCTGAATTTAGGGGTGTGTAGGCTGGGAAAGGGGAGGCAGGCCTTGGATGTACCCTTTCCTGCCAACTCATTCAGTGAGAGGCACAGAACCAAGTGGACCAGGGATGGGGTCAGTGTGGTCAGCAGTGCCCCAGCATCTGGGTCTCTTTGGAGACCTTGAGGGTGGCACCCAGACTCCTTAGCCCTTGTTCTGAGCCAGAAGTGGCCCAGAGGATCTCCCACCCTGGCAGGCCTGTCCATGAAAGCCCTCTTCTTCTTTCAAGCCCTCTCTTCCCAGATTGGGAACCTTCCCAGTCCCCCCAGTCTCCTCTGCAGTGATTTCTGGATACCTGGATCCCCTAGGTTCTTCCTGCCCAAGTCACACATTTAACAGGTCCACAGGGGTCCTCGTTTCCAAACTCCACATCAGGGCATAGGCAGACCAGGCTCCCCCTATGGTACTTTAGACACACGCGAAGGCATTTCTGAGATGTGGTTGAGTGAGGAGGTGGAGTGTTGGCCCCTGAGCATCCTTCAGCCAGACACTACTCTGGAAGCCTGGAGCCTCCCATGTGCGTGCCTCCTGAGAGCTTGGCCTGAAGTGGATATGCAAGCAGCCTCGAAACCCAAAACCTCAAAGGGAATTGTAAATCCCAGTGCAGAAAGGCATAAGAAATGCCTTAAAAAGCAAGTGGTTTTGCCTTTTTGTAATTGGATAATGCATCCTTATTCTGAAGGATATTTTTCTTAACCATATGCATGTGGTTAAATCTTTTTTCAAAGAGTATGAAAGGGTATATAATGAAATGGAAGTCTCCCTCCCACCTCCAGATCCTCCGTTCCCTTCTAAGAGGCAATAATGGTCAATAATTCCTTAGATGTCCTTCTAGAAATTTTCTGTGTATACGCAAGGATTTTTTTAAAAAGCGCAATGGGAGAATACTATAATACTGTTCTGTGCCTTCCTTTTAAAAGTCAGCGATAAACCTTAGAGACCATTCCATACCAGTACATATATACTTACCTCACCCTTTTTCACTGACGTAATATTCCACTGTGTGAATGTACTATCATTTGATTAACCAAACGCCCTACTGATGGAGATTTTGGCTGTTTGTTATTTCTCACAGTGCTGCAGTGAACCACACCATAGTCTGTCTTTGCACATGTGTCTGTGGTTAATTTCAGGGTCCATCCCTGGGAGAGGTAACCTCAGGTTGAAAGAGATGTGAGCATTTTTAATCTTGAGAAGTTTTGCCAGATGTCAAGTAGGGCTTATTAATATTATTTTTTTTAAGAATAGGACAGTCCCAGGACTTCCTTGGCAGTCCAGTGGTTAAGACTTTGCCTTCCAATGCAGGGGGTGCAGGTTCGATCTCTGGTTGGGGAGCTAAGATCCTACCTGCCTCGGGGCCCAAAAACCAAAACATAAAACAGAAGCAATATTGTAACAAATACAATAAAGACTGTAAAAAAAAAAAAGAAAAGAATAGGACAACCCCTGAGGAAGGTGGGCTGTGAGGCTTCTGAGGATAAACCAAGAATGAAAGCACATGAAAGAATGTATGTATGTATAACTGAATCACTTTGCTGTACTTCAGAAACTAACACAATGTCGTAAGTCAACTATACTTCAATTAAAAAAAACTTAAAAAAAAAATGAAAGCACAGAGGAAGGGGGAGAGGGGATAGGAGAGCTCTATGTAATGATGCAGAAAAACATGGCAAACCTAGGGAGGGAAATTAACAAAGGAGAGGACATGGGGTCCCTGTGGCCCTTCTTACCTTCTAAATTCAGGATGCGAGGCACCACTATCATTTTAAGAAGCCTCTGTCAAGCCTTTGATGCCTCGCTTTTACTAGTCCTAATCAAGTAGAATGTTAACCCTGCCAGGTGAAAGAATTAACACATTATGTCCTATTAGAGTAGAATACTGACCTTTCCAGGTCAGAGAATTAAAACGTGTAGAATATTAAGCTGCTGGGTAAGAGAATTAACATGTTATAGGCTAATCAAGTAGAATGTTAACCTGCCAGGTAACAGAATTAAGTTATGTCCGTGAAACTTTAATCATTTCTCTCTCTTTTTTTTTTTTTTTTTAATTTTCATAGAGCAGAGAAGAGGAAAAGGACCTACTTCCCTGAAACATGGATTTGGCACTGTCTCAACATCAGGTACAGTATGATTTCTTTCCTTTGCTGCCTTTGTGGGCTGACTCAGAGGCACTCATTAAAGATGGTTCCCAGTCGGTTTGCCTGGAGATCTGACACCAACATCTGAGTAAGACATTGGGCATCCTTTTCTAACACATAAAACTCAAAGCTATGAAGTCAGCCCCAAATCCCTCTGCAGCCTCAGACATCTGCCCATGAAATATGAAATTTGAGGGCTTCATGCCTCTTAACAACTCCCTCTTGGGGTAACTCTATCCGCTCTGTTTATATAACGAGCTCATTAAAATGATTACAGTTCCCTGGAACATGAACTCAATTCCACCCACCCACCCCCTCCTCACTCCTCCGGGGACTCAGGCTCCTGCCCGCAAAACAGGCTGCTTCTCTCAGCACATTTCCTTTCTACATTGTTTTCTCTTTTAGTTCGCCTTGAAGCAGCAGTGCTGTGCTAAATTCTTGCCAGATGCAGTTGGCTTTTTTCTTTCAATGCCTAGTGTCAGAAGGTAGTGGTGACTTGCCCTGGGAAACCAGTTAGGCATGAAAGTTCAGACCCTGGGGCCAGTGGGTTGGCCAGCGGGTGGACCTACTGCTGAGCTGGGGTCTCCTTCTTGGCATGAGATGCCATGGCACGTGCTCAGCACAGAGCCAAGCACTCAGCTGGGGATTCCTCAGGCTGCTTTCACGGATATGCGTGTCCCCATTATGGGAGGTCTTCCCCGCTGGTCAGAACAGAAGCTGATTACTGCATTTTGTTCTGGGAGTCCAGATTTAAGATGGGCTGTCGGTCCATCATCAGAGATGTACGGAAAGTAAAAATGTATCTATTTTCTGTGTGCTGGGTGATGTTTTGGGTGCTGGGTAGTGTTTTTGGTGCCAGGGATGGCACCTTGAACAAGGCAGATAGGGTCCCCTCACGTGTAGAATTTATGTTTTATGCCCCCAAAGGCTTCATGGCAGTGTTCTCATGGAGGGCTTGGCCCGGGGCTTGGGAGGAAGTAGAGGGACCCTTTGGGGAAGCCAGAGAGACTCCCAGGGCAGGTGGAGCCCAAGCTGGGTCCCACAGGATAGATAAACAAGAAGGGGGGGAGGGTATCCAGGAGGCGGGACCAGCATGGGCAAGAGTTGGGGCATGGGAGAGGCTGGTGATTTCCACATGGTTGGGATGAGGCAGGTGGGGCTAAGAGGACGAGGCAGAGAGTGTGAAGGCCGTGTGGTCTGTGGTGGGGGTGTGGAGAGCCACAGAGGGTTGCTGGGAGGCATTTGGGATTTGAGACGTTCTCTCTCCCTCTGTCGGCTGGAGCAAGGATGAGTCAGAGAGTACAGATCTGAGACCAAGGAGCAGGTTCCTGCTGGGCCCAGGCAAGGACTCGTCAGCTCTTTTTTTTTTTTTTCTTTTCTAATTTTTAAAATTGGTAAAATACACGTAACATAAAATTTACCACCTTAACCATTTTTGGGTGTACGGTTCAGTGGTAATAAGTGCATTCGTATTGTTGTGCTGCCATCACCACCCTCCGTCTCCAAAACTCTTTTCATCTTGCAAAACTGAAACTATGTCCCCATTAAATACTAACTCCCCAATCCTCCCTCCCCTCAGCCCCCTAGCGTCCGCTCTTCTACTTTTTGCCTCTATGAATCTGACTGCTCTAAGGACCTCATATACGTGGAATCATATAGTATTTGTCCTTTTGTGACTGGCTCATTTCACTTAGCATGGTGTCCTCATGGTTCACCCTTGTTGTGGCATGTGTCAAAATTTGCTTTCTTTTTAAGCCTGAATAGCATTCCGTTGTATGGGTGGACCCCATTTCGTGTATGCATTCATCCTTTGGTGGACACTTAGGTTGCTTCCACCTTTTGGTTATTAGGAATAATCCTTCTATGAATATGGGTGTGCAAATATCACTTCGAGATCCTGCTTTCAGTTCCTTTGGGTATATACCCAGAAGTGGAGTTGCTGGATCATACGGTAATTCTGTGTTTAATTTTTTGAGAATTCACCATATTGTTTTCCACAGTGGTTGCACCATTTTGCATTCCCACCAACAGTGCACAAGGGTTCTTCTTTAAATGTTGGCTAGAATTTACCAGCGAAGCCATCACATCCAGAGCTTCCCTTTTTGGGAAGATTTTGATTGCTGATTCAATCTCCTTACTTGTTTGAGATCTATTCAGATTTGTTATTTCCTTGTGATTCAGTCTTGGCAGGTTTTGTGTTTCTAAGAATTTGTCCATTCATCTAGATTATCCAAGTTGTTGGTGTACAGTGGTTCATTGTAGTCTCTTAAAATCTTTTTTTATTTCTGTGGAATCGGTAATAATGTCCCCACTTTCGTTTTGGATTTTAGTAATTGAAGTCTTTTCTCTTTTTTCTTAGATCATCTAGCTAAAGGTTTGTCAATTTTATTAATCTTTTCAGAGAACCAACTTTTGGTTTCATTGATTTTCTCTATGATTTTTCTTTTTTAAAAAAAATTTATTTATTTATTTATTTGGCTGTGCCGTGTCTTAGTTGCGGTATGTGAGATCTTCATTGCACTATATGGGATCCTTTTAGTTGCAGCATGCGGGATCTATTTCCCTGACAAGGAATCGAACCTGGGCCCCCTGCATTGGGAGCGCAGAGTCCTAACCACTGGACCACGAGGGAAGTCCCTCTCTATTATTTTTGTATTCTTTATTTCATTTATTTCTGCTATGATCTTTATTATTTCTGCTTCTTTATTATTTGATCTCTTTAGTTTTTCTTTTTCAAGCTCTTTAAGTTGCAAAGTTAGGCTGTTTATTTGAGATCTTATTTTTTAATGTAAGCATTTACAGCTATGAATTTCCCCCTTAACACTGCTTTTGATGCATCCTGTGAGTTTTGGTGTGTTGTGCTTTTGTTTTCATTCATCTCTAAGTACTTTTTTTTTTTTTTTGCAGAGATTTAAAAAAATTTCTTTCAAATCCAGAGATAATTTGAGTAGCAAAGTATAACAGTTAATTTTTGAAATATCATTTATCTTTGCAAAAACATTTCTTTTTCTTTTTGAATTTTATTTTACTTATTTATTTTATACAGCAGGTTCTTACTAGCTATCTATTTTATATATATTAGTGTATATATGTCAATCCCAATATCCCAATTCATCCCACCACCACCACCACCCACCCCGTTTTCCCCACTTGGTGTCCATATGTTTGTTCTCTACATCTGTGTCTCGATTCCTGCCTTGCAAACCAGTTCATCTGTGCCATTTTTCTAGATTCCACATATATGCATTAATATGCAGTATTTGTTTTTCTCTTTCTGACTTCCTTCACTCTGTATGACAGTCTCTAGGTCCATCCACGTCTCTACAAATGACCCAATTTCGTTCCTTTTTATGGCTGAGTAATATTCCATTGTATATATGTACCACATCTTCTTTATCCATTTGTCTGTCGATGGGCATTTAGGTTGCTTCCATGACCTGGCTATTGCAAATAGTGCTGCAATGAACACTGGAGTGCATGTCTTTTTGAATAATGGTTTTCTCTAGGTATATGCCCAGTAGTGGGATTGCTGGGTCATATGGTAATTCTAGGTTTAGTTTTTTTAAGGAACCTCCATACTGTTCTCCATAGTGACTGTATCAATTTACATTCCCACCAACAGTGCAAGAGGGTTCCCTTTTCTCCACACCCTCTCCAGCATTTGTTGTTTGTAGATTTTCTGATGATGCCCATTCTGACTGGTGTGAGGTGATACCTCATTGTAGTTTGATTTGCATTTCTCTAATAATTAATGATGTGGAGCAGCTTTTCATGTGTCTCTTAGCCATCTGTATGTCTTCTTTGGAGAAATGTCTATTTAAGTCTTCTCCCCTTTTTTTGATTGGGTTGTTTGTTTTTTTTAATATTGAGCTGCATGAGCTGTTTATATATTTTGGAGGTTAAGCCTTTGTCCGTTGATTCATTTGCAAATATTTTCTCCCATTCTGAGGGTTGTCTTTTCGTCTTGTTTATAGTTTCCTTTGCTGTACAAAAGCTTTTAAGTTTCATTAGGTCCTATTTGTTTATTTTTGTTTTTATTTCCATTACTCTAGGAGGTGGGTCAAAAAAGATCTTGCTGTGATTTATGTCAAAGAGTGTTCTTGCTGTATTTTCCTCTGTGAGTTTTATAGTGTCCGGTCTTACATTTAGGTCTCTAATCCATTTTGAGTTTATTTTTGTGTATGGTGTTAGGGACTGTTCTAATTTCATTCTTTTACATGTAGCTGTCCAGTTTTCCCAGCACCACTTATTGAAGAGACTGTCTTTTCTCCATTGTATATCCTTGCCTCCTTTGTAATAGATTAGTTGACCATAGGTGCATGGGTTTATCTCTGGGCTTTCTATCCTGTTCCATTGATCTATATCTCTGTTTTTGTGCTAGTACCATATTGTCTTGATGACTGTAGCTTTGTAGTATAGTCTGAAGTCAGGGAGTCTGATTCATCCAGCTCGGTTTTTTTCCCTGAAGATTGCTTTGGCTCTTCGGGGTCTTTTGCCTCGCCATACAAATTTTAAGATTTTTTGTTCTAGTTCTGTAAAAAAATGCCGTTGGTAATTTGAGAGGGATTGCATTGAATCTGTAGATTGCTTTGGGTAGTATAGTCATTTTTGCAATATTGATTCCTCCAATCCAAGAACATGGTCTATCTCTCCATCTGTTTGTGTCATCTTTGATTTCTTTCATCAGTGTCTGATAGTTTTCTGAGTACAGGTCTTTTACCTCCTTACGTAGGTTTATTCCTACATATTTTATTCTTTTTGTTACAATGGTGAATGGGATTGTTTCCTTAATTTCTCTTTCTGATCTTTCATTGCTAGTGTATAAGAATGCAAGAGCTTTCTGTGCATTAATTTTGTATCCTGCAACTTTACCAAATTCATTGATTAGCTCTAGTAGTTTTCTGGTGGCATCTTTAGGATTATCTATGTATAGTATCATGTCATCTGCAAACAGTGACAGTTTTACTTCTTCTTTTCCAATTTGGATTCCTTTTATTTCTTTTTCTTCTCTGATTGCCGTGGCTAGGACTTCCAAAACTATGTTGAATAATAGTGGCGAGAGGGGACATCCTTGTCCTGTTCCTGATCTTAGAGGAAATGTTTTCAGTTTTTCACTATTGAGAATGATGTTTGCTGTGGGTTTGTCATATATGGCCTTTATTATGTTGAGGTAAGTTGCCTCTATGCCCATTTTCTGGAGAGTTTTTATCATAAATTGGTGTTGAATTTTGTCAAAAGCTTTTTCTGCATCTATTGAGATGATCATATGGTTTTTATTCTTCAATCTGTTAATATGGTGTATCCCATTGATTGATTTGCGTATATTGAGGAATCCTTGCATCCTAGGGATAAATCCCACTTGATCATGGTGTATGATCCTTTTAATGTGTTGTTGGATTCTGTTTGCTAGTATTTTGTTGAGGATATTTGCATCTATATTCATCAGTGATATCGGTCTGTAATTTTCTTTTTTTGTAGTCTCTTTGTCTGGTTTTGGTATCAGGGTGATGGTGGCCTTGTAGAATGAGTTTGGGAGTGTTCCTTCCTCTACAATTTTTTGGAAGAGTTTGAGAAGGATGGGTGTTAGCTCTTCTCTAAATGTTTGATAGAATGCACCTGTGAAGCCATCTGGTCCTGGACTTTTGTTTGTTGGAAGATTTTTAATCACAGTTTCAATTTCATTATGTGTGATTAGTCTGGTCATATTTTCTATTTCTTCCTGGTTCAATCTTGGAAGGTTATACCTTTCTAAGAATTTGTCCATTTCTTCCAGGTTGTCCATTTTATTGGCATAGAGTTGCTTATAGTAGTCTCTTAGGATGCTTTGTATTTCTGTGGTGTCCATTGTAACTTCTCCTTTTTCATTTCTAATATTATTGATTTGAGTCCTCTCCCTCTTTTTCTTGACGAGTCTGGCTAAAGGTTTATCAATTTTGTTTATCTTCTCAAAGAACCAGCTTTTAGTTTTATTGATCTTTGCTATTGTTTTCTTTGTTTCTATTTCATTTATTTCTGCTCTGATCTTTATGATTTCTTTCCTTCTACTAACTTTGGGTTTTGTTTGTTCTTCTTCCTCTAGTTCGTTTAGGTGTAAGGTTAGATTGTTTATTTGAGATTTTTCTTGTTTCTTGAGGTAGGATTGTATTGCTATAAACTTCCCTCTTAGAACTGCTTTTGCTGCATCCCATAGGTTTTGGAACATCGTGTTTTCATTGTCATTTGTCTCTAGGTATTTTTTGATTTTCTCTTTTATTTCTTCAGTGATCTCTTGGTTATTTAGTAACATATTGTTTAGCCTCCCTGTGTTTGTGGTTTTTTACATATTTTTCCCTGTAATTCATTTCCAATCTCATAGTGTTGTGGTCAGAAATGATGCTTGATATGATTTCAATTGTCTTAAATGTACCGAGGCTTGATTTGTGACCCAAGATGTGATCTGTCCTGGAGAATGTTCCATGTGCACTTGAGAAGAAAATGTAATCTGCTGTTTTTGGATGGAATGTCCTGTAAATATAAATTAAATCTATCTGGTCTACTGTGTCATTTAAAGCTTGTGTTTCCTTATTAATTTTCTGTCTGGATGATCTGTCTATTGGTGTAAGTGAGGTGTTAAAGTCCCCCACTATTATTGTGTTACTGTCGATTTCCTCTTTTATAGCTCTTAGCATTTGCCTTATGTATTGAGGTGCTCCTATGTTGGGTATATATATATTTATAATTGTTATATCTTCTTCTTGGATTGATCCCTTGATCATTGTGTAGTGCCCTTCCTTGTCTCTTGTAACATTCTTTATTTTAAAGTCTGTTTTATCTGATATGAGTATTGCTACTCCAGCTTTCTTTTGATTTCCATTTGTGTGGAATATCTTTTTCCATCCCCTCACTTTCGGTCTGTATGTGTCCCTAGGTCTGAAGTGGGTCTCTTGTAGACAGCATGTGTATGGGTCTTGTTTTTGTATCCATTCATTGAAACTGTGTCTTTTGGTTGGAGCATTTAATCCATTCATGTTTAAGGTAATTATCAACACGTATGTTCCTATTACCATTTTCTTAATTGTTATGGGTTTGTTTTTATAGGTCCTTTTCTTCTCTTGTGTTTCCCACTTAGAGAAGTTCCTTTAGCATTTGTCATAGAGCTGGTTTGGTGGTGCTGAATTCTCTTAGCTTTTGTTTGTCTGTAAAGCTTTTGATTTCTCTGTCGAATCTGAATGAGATCTTTGCCGGGTAGAGTAGTCTTGGTTGTAGGTTCTCCCCTTTCATCACTTTAAATATATTGTGCCACTTCCTTCTGGCTTGTAGAGTTTCTGCTGAGAAATCAGCTGTTAACCTTATGGAGTCCCCTTGTATGTTATTCGTCGTTTTTCCCTTGTTGCTTTTAATAATTTTCCTTTGTCCTTAATTTTTCTCAGTTTGATTACTATGTGTCTCGACGTGTTTCTCCTTGGGTTTATCCTGCCTGGGACTCTCTGCACTTCCTGGACCTGGGTGGCTATTTCCTTTCCCATGTTAGGGAAGTTTTTGACTATAATCTCTTCACATATTTTCTCGGGTCCTTTCTCTGTCTCTTCTCCTTCTGGGACCCCTATAATGTGAATGTTGTCCCAGAGGTCTCTTAGGCTGTCTTCATTTCTTTTCATTCTTTTTTCTTTATTCTGTTCTTCAGCAGTGAATTCCACCATTCTGTCTTCCAGGTTACTTATCTGTTCTTCTGCCTCAGTTTTTCTGCTATTGATTCCTTGTAGTGTATTTTTCATTTCAGTTATTGTATTGCTCATCTCTGTTTGTTTGTTCTTTAATTTTTCTAGGTCTTTGTTAAACATTTCTTGCATCTTCTCGATCTTTGCCTCCATTCTTTTTCCGAGGTCCTGGATCATCTTCACTATCATTGTTCTGAATTCTTTTTCTGGAAGGTTTCCTATCTCACTTCTTTTAGTTGTTTTTCTGGGGTTTTATCTTGTTCCTTCATCTGGGACATAATCCTCTGCCTTTTCATTTTGTCTATCTTTCTGTGATTGTGGTTTTCGTTCTGCAGGCTGCAGGATTGTAGTTCTTCTTGCGTCTGCTGTCTGCCCTCTGGTGGTTGAGGCTATCTAAGAGGCTCGTGCAAGCTTCCTGATGGGAGGGACTGGTGATGGGTAGAGCTAGGTGTTGCTCTGGTGGGCAGAGCTCAGTACAACTTTAATCCACTTGTCTGCTGATGGGTGGGGCTGTGTTCCCTCGCTGTTGGTTGTTTGGCCTGAGGTGACCCAGCACTGGAGTCTACAGGCTCTTTGGTGGGGCTAATGGAGGACTCCGGGAGGGCTCACACCAATGAGTACTTCCCATAACTTCTGCTGCCAGTGTCCTTGTCCCGGCGGTGAGCCACAGCCACACACCCCCACCTCTGCAGAAGACCCATCAGCACTAGCAGGTAGGTCTGGTTCAGTCTCCTATGGGGTCACTGCTCCTTCCCCCTGGGTCCTGATGCACACACTTTGTGTGTGCCCTTCAAGAGTGGAGTCACTGTTTCGCCCAGTCCTGTTGAAGTCCTGCAATCAATTCCTGCTAGCCTTCAAACTCTGATTCTCTGGGAATTCCTGTTTCTGGACCCCAGGTTGGAAAGCCTGATGTGGTGCTCAGCACCTTCACTCCAGTGGGTGGGCTTCTGTGGTATAAGTGTTCTCCAGTTTGTGAGTCACCCACCCATCGGTTATGGGATTTGATTTTATTGTGATTGCACCCCTCCTACCTTCTCATTGCAGCCTCTCCTTTGTCTCTGGATGTGGGGTATCTTTTTCAGTGAGTTCCAGTGACTTCCTGTCGATGATTGTTCAGCAGTTAGTTGTGATTCCAGTGCTCTAGCAAGAGGGAGTTCTAAGTAGTTTCTAATTTCCTTTGTGATCTCTTCTTTGATCCTTTGGTGTTTAAGAATGTGTTAATTTCCACAAATCTGTAAATCTTCCAGCTTTCCTTCTCTTGTTGATTTCTAACTTCATTCATCTTTTTGTGGTCAGAGAAGGTACTTTGTATGCTATCTCTCTTTTTAAGTCCATTGAGGCTTAGTTTGTAGCTTAACCTATTGGTCTGTCCTGGAAAATACCCCAAGTGCACTTCAGACGAATGTGTGTTCCATTGTTGTTGTTGGGTAGAGTGTTCTGTATATGTCTCCCCCTGTTCTGTGCCCCACAGAATGGCCCACTGTCAGGTGGATCGGCCAAGACATAGGGGTCATCTCACTTGGAGGGAGCCCTGAACAGAAGGCTCCAGCAGCTTTATGGACCATGGGGTGGGGTTGGGGGTGGACAGGGGAGAGAGTTAGGAGTGGGAAAGTACTCCAAGTGGGGAAGGATGTCTTCAGTGTTTCCTTCTGACCATAAGGAGGCCTTGGCAGA
This sequence comes from Balaenoptera physalus, assembly GCF_965194825.1. Taxonomy (NCBI): domain Eukaryota; kingdom Metazoa; phylum Chordata; class Mammalia; order Artiodactyla; family Balaenopteridae; genus Balaenoptera; species Balaenoptera physalus. The sequence goes on along the minus strand of NC_138890.1, from coordinate 11,952,167 downwards.
GGTGTCTGAAGAAAACCTCTGCCCATGGTCCCTTATGCTAAGGAAATTCTGGGCTGGGAATTCAAACATGCAAAGAGCATGGCCAGCCAGGGGGCCCTGAGTCTTTGGCTGCAGCTCCCCTCAGAGACCCCCGTGCACACCCACCCCTCACCTCCCTACCCTACCCCCACCCCGTGAGACCTGCAGGCCTGTGGGCAGGCCTGAAAAATCACACATATGTTCTTAACAGGGAGCTGGGCTCCGCCAGAGTGTATGGGACAAGGATGCCAGGCCAGGAAGTGTGGGTGTCCCCCACAGGCAGGCATTCCTTGGCTTGTGGCTGCATCACTCCAGTCTCTGCCTCCATCTTCGCCTGGCCTTCTTCTCTCTGTGTCTGAATTTCCCTCTTCTTATAAGGACACCTGTCATTGGATTAGGGCCCACTCTACTCCAGTGTGACTTCATCTTAACTAGTGGCGTCTGCAAAGACCCTATTTCCAAATAATGTCCCATTCACAGGTTACCAGGGGTTAGGACGTGGACATGTCTTTCTGGGAGACACAAGCATGCTCTAAGTGACCAGTCCCCTTGATTCAGTGTCTTTCTCCCCTAAACTGGGCAGAGCACACACTACCAGAGTTTGCCTCTCTGAACCCATGTTTTGGATGGTCCTGTGATCACAGCTGTCCTGAGAGACATTCATGTTTCCGATTATGGCGAGTCAGGGCTGAGGGATGACTTTCTCCCGTCACACGCTGTGGGGTGCCTTTAATGCTTATTTCCAAGCTGTCGGGGCAGTGGTGGGGGGGCACCACCCTGGGGCCCAAGGCCATACGGCTGGATTCCTCTGTTCCCACCTGGCCACTGCGGCACGGCCGTGGAGAAGAGCACACGGTTGTCCATCTTTCCGCAGTGATCCATCAGGCGAGGACACACTCAACGTGCGGGTCCCTGACTCCATCACCAGCTGGGTGGGTGAGGCGGTGGGTCTGTCTGCTGAGAGGGGCCTGGGCATTGCCGAGCCCACTCTACTGAAGACCTTCAAGCCCTTCTTCGTCGACTTCACCCTGCCCCCCAACATGGTCCGCGGGGAGCAGGCCAAGATCCCGCTCAGCATCTACAACTACATGGACACCTGCGTCGAGGTACCGAACCCGCCCTCCATACACAGCCTTTCCCATTATGGGGGAGAGGGGTGGCATCCTTAATGGCAGGAGGCAGAGGGAGGTGGGGTCATCCTGGGGGGAGGGGTTGGAGGGGCACAGCACCTGGGATGTGGGGCGGGCAGGGCGGAATGGGGTCATCCTGGAGGGCCGTGGGGGACAGCGTTTGTGATATTAGTGAGGCAGAGGCTGGAGGAGTCAGCTTCTACTTCACCAGCTGTCTACACCTGGGCAGGTTGGGGGTGGGAGTGTGTGCATGGCGCGGTTAGAGGGTGACAGATGTGACGGAGCCACTGTCGTTGACTCCTGACCCTGCAGGGGTGTGGGAGGGTGAGTATCATATGTAATGGCATGGAGTCAGGTGATCTCGGAGAGACAGCAGCAAGCGGTCTTGAAGCAGGGTCTTAGTTCTCTGCCCAGGAATTGGACCTGTGTAGCCTGGATGAAAACCAGGAATCCTAGCCACTAGACCACCAGGGGCTTGAGGCTAGAAGCAAAGTTTCCCTGGCTCTTGCCCTGTGTGAAAAATGAATTTCTCAAAGAGGCAAAACCTGCAGAAACAGGTGAAGTTTATTATGAGAGACACAGCGCAACAAGTGGGAGAACACACAGGGAAACAGTTGTTTATTTAAGACAGAGCAAGACAGAGATACACACCCAGAGAGGAAGGGTGTGGGCGTCCTCCCTAATGAGAAGGAGCCCAGTACAGAGGCGGTTAAATCATTTATACAGGGCACTTCTCCCCGGTCTTTGTTTACCTTTGGCCAATTGTCTCGCTTCTCTTCCCACATCTGACCTGCCCTAGGACCCGCTCCAACATGCTTGCGTATCTTTTTGCCAAGATGGATTCTAGCACAGAGGCCTGTGGGAGTTTTGGCATCACCTATTGTGGGGGGGCACCCCCTCCTTTTTGACCCCTGAGGAGCCTTTCTGCGCATGTGTAGTCAGGGAGGTCTCCTTGACCTTAGGAGTGGTCATCTTATCTCTTTACTCCAGCAGAGCTCAGCTCCGGCCATTAACTTTGGCCTTAGAGTGTCTGGGGAAAACAAAGCTCCAATTTACTGGGCTTGACAAACTCCAGCTGTCCAGCCCAGGGGCCCCCTCTACCTCCTACCTCAAATCCCCCCTGAGAGATGTGAACCCCAAGAAATCTTAATCGGGAGGATAAAGGGCGACAGAGTCTGTCTTCTGTAGCTTCTTCAGGCTGGCAAGGGGCTGGTAGACCCTACCCAGTTGGGGTCACAGAGCTGTCGCCTTATCTCATCAAGGGGCCCCAGGGTGACTTCTGTTGTTATTCCAGCAGGATCTGTTCCGAGGAGTGGCTGGAATCTCTGCATCACCATTATCTTGATATGAAACTGTTGTAATCTGGAAGAGACAAACTTAACAAGTAGATTAAAAGAAGGCAGGGGCCAAAGATCAGTAAAGGAATTATTGTAACCAGGGGCCATCTACCTCCTGCCTCACAATGTTCTCTGTAAAGGGCCAGATAGTAAATATTTCAGTCTTTGCCAGCCAGAGGGTCTCTGTTGCAGCTACCTTTGAACAGGAAAGCAGCCACAGATAATATACCCATGAATGGACCTGGCTGGGTTCCCATAAATCTTTATTTCCGGATACTTGAAATTTGAATTTCATTTAATTTTCACGTGTCACAAAATACCATTCTTTTTTTAAAAAAAAATTCCCCCTCACCTCAATCATTGAAAAAAAAAAAATGTAAAAACCATTCTTAGCTCCCTGGCCTCACAGAAACAGGCGATGGGTCAGATTTGGGTCGGGTTGTGCTGATCCCAGCACAGAGGCAGGGAATCCTGGTGGTGCCCAGAGCAGGTGCTCCAAATCTCAGTTGACCGACCTTGGCCATATTATTCCACCCATTGGTGTGTCAGTTTCTACAAATGTCAAGCAGACAGGAGTCTTTTAACGGATGGTTAAATGGGTTAGTCCACCTAGGTGCTAAGAACAGTGATCATGGACGTGCCACAGATCTTGTTGATGCTGCTTTTGGGGTCTCAGGGCCTGCAGGGTGCTGTGCAGTGGGAAGGGGCATGACTCCTTCTCAGAGGAGGTGGAAAGGCTACTGTGTCAGTTTCTTGTGGCTGCCATAACAAAGTAGCACAAACTGGGTGGTTTAAAACCATGGAAACGTATTGTCTCATAGTTCTGGAGGCTGGAGTCCAAGATCAAGGTGTGGGCAAGGTTGGCTTCTTCTTGAGGCTCTGAGGGACAGTCTGTCGCTGACCTCTCTCCTTGCTTCTGGCAGCTGCCCCCAAATCCTTGGCGTTCTTTTTGGCTTGTGGCTGCCACATTCCAATCTTTGCCTCTGTCTTCCCATGGCCTTCTTCTCTCTGTGTGTCTCTACATCATCTTCCTTCTGTGAATAGACATCTCTGTGTCCAAATTTCCTCTGAGAAGGGTCCCTGTCTTATTGGATTAGGGTCTACCCTAATGACCTCATTGGAACTTGATGACATCTGCAGAGACCGTAGTTCCAAATGAGGTCACATTTATAGGTACCGGGGGTTAGGATTTCAACATATCTTCCTGGGGGACACAATTCAACCGATAACAGCTACCCCAAGGAGGTGGGCTTGGGGATTTCAGACCCTGATGAGGAGGAGGGATGGCAGGCAATGTGGAGGGAGCCGTGAGGACCAGGGTCAGGTGGGGGCAGGATAGGGGAGGGGTGTTTGGGGGCCTGAGCATCAGTGTGGCTGCAGGAGGGCAGGGGCACCCTCTTCCCCTGCCTTTGTAATCCTTCTGCACCATCTCAGCCTGGATGTCAGCTGGGGGGTGGCAGGAAGAGAGAGGAGGTGGGCTCCCAGAGTTAGGGGCAGCCCTCAGGAGTGGGAGCTGGGAGCCGAGGCCGCCAGTGGAGGAGTGAGTGGGGTGCAGGGCCAGGGGTCTAGCTGGGAGCAAACCTGCTTTCCGCAGGTTGGCCTGGAGGTCAGGCTACAGGTCTCAGCCTCACCCCAGCCAGCCGGGGGAGCCTCCTAACCTTGTCCTGGCCCTGCCCGCGTCTGTGCACCCGCCCCCCCCAAGGCTGCTGGCACATTCCCCGCCAAGGGCAGAGATGGGAGGGGCAGCCCCAGGCCAAAGACACTGGAAACAGAGAGATTTTATCCACCCCCTGCCCAGATTTCTGGCTTTTCCTGAAAAACAAGGCCTTCTGGCCAGGCAGTGACTGGAATTTGCACCTGAAGGGCCGAGGCTGCTGGGGGTGGAGGTCCTGAGTGGAGGTGGCGGATCCCCCACGGCACCGCTGTAGTCCCAGCGCATAAGTGTCTCAGCATCCCCCAGACGACCCTTTGGACTTCAGCTTGCTGTTGCCGTTTACCAGCCCACTTTGTCTCAGTTTCCTTATCTGGGTGTGAGAGATCTACCTGCACCCCCTGCCCCCTCGACTATGTCTGTGCTCTTTTCTGAGCCTGGCCCAGAGTGGAGACAGCAGTGTTCTGAGTCTCTGCGTCTCAGCTCAGAGGCTGACCTTGAGCTTCCATGAAATCATTTACTCCTTTTTTCCTTTGCAAATTCTATACTTCTGCTGACTGATTACATCTACCCAAGAACATGTTGTACAGAATGCCGTATGCTGGCCCTGAGGCCAGTAAAGGACCCCTCCCATTGCCCTCTGCCGACACAGTCCAGGTTTGAGGCTGGTATTTGCATTTGACTTCCCGATGCTTATTTGACCTGTGGAAGAGCCACACAGGAACTTCTGTCTTGGGTCTTTAATGAAAAGAAAATTCCAAGTGAAAAAAAAAAAAGGTCAGTGCAGGTCTGGAATAGAAATGAAACACCCAGAGGCCACCAGAAAGGAATTCCTACATGTAAAATGTGAGTGATTCTAATTCATTCACTCAAAAGCAATCGCCCAACACCTGATGCGTGCCGGGCTCCGTGTGGGAATCTGAAGACCCCAAGGCTCAGGACGTGGGGTCTGCCTGAGCTCACCTGGAACTCTGCTGCCACTAACTCGGTGTTCTTGGGCACGCATCCCTGTGCCCAGTGCTGGGTGGATGATTTTAACTGTATCATTATAAAGTGCCCACGTGGGCTGAGGAAGGAGGGGCTGTGATGGAATCATTGCCGCGTGGGAAGCTCAGAGAAGCATCATCGTACAAGGTCCCCCAGGGAGTGAGGGGCAGACCTGTGTTAGAATTAGGTGTCGGGAATCCCCCAGCCGTCCAGTGGTTAGGACTCTGCGCTTCCACTGCAGGGGGCGGACGTTCCATTCCTGGCTGGGGAACTAAGATCCCGCAAGCCGTGCCACATGGTGCGGCCAGAAAAAAAAAAAAAAAGAATTAAGTATCTGCAGGAAGCCAGGGAGGCCCTGAGGAGGGGTGGCTTCCCTGAACGCCGAAGTCTTTGGGCGATGCTTAAGCCGGGCACCAGCCCTGGAAAGGCATTCCTGGAAGAGGGGATAGTATGCGCAAGTGACAGGCAGGAGGTAGCTTGGCCTGTCCCAGAAACTGCCTGTGACACAATCTGGCTGGGCTTTAGGGTCTGGTTGGAAAAGCAGGAGAGAAGGGGGACGCTTGTGCAGTAATCTGAGTGAGAGCCACTGAGTGAGAACCACGGCAGTGGCCACGCGGTGGCCTGGAGGGGGCCAAGAAGGACATGTGAGGGGCTCAGGGCAATCAGCCGGGATAAAGGTGCCCCCAAACCCAGAACCTTTATCATTCATCCTTTTTATGTAGCTTATGGCTAGGAGGAATAGGACCCTAGTTTCAGAAAGCTGGAATAAATGTAGGCTGGTCCCTAATCACAGGGTGGCCTCCGAGGGAGGTTCCCTCCTGAACTGCAGGCAGGCCCCCCAGGTGCCCATTTCAGCTCCTAGCAAGCACTGGTGGTTGGCTTGTCAGCCGGAAGAAGGAAGCCCTGCCGGGCAGCAGGTGTGTCCAGGGATCACCACACGTCAATTTCAGGAACCGCCTCCCCATCCCCCGCCCCCCGCCTCCATGTGCTTGTCCTGAGGTTCCAGGAAAAGAGGCACATCCAGACCCCTCAGCCTGGACAGCGGGTTCCATCCAAGACCTGGAAAATGTATCTCACCGATGCTTGATGCTTGAATTTCTTCTTTCCTCCCTGGAAGAACTTTCTAGAAGAATGCCGTCTCGAGGGGAATGGGGGAGCCCCCAAAGCACCCTGCACCAACTGTTCTCGTTCAGGTTCTACTGGGCCTGCCCTTGGGCAGGATTCAGACACTGTCACACTTGCCACGGTGAAGCTTCCTTGTACACACCTGCATGTGTGTGTGACTTAGGCACGTCAAGCCTCTGAGGCCCAGGGATCGCTCTTGTCTGTTCAGATCTGTTTCGTGAGCTCCTAGCAGGGCTCCTGAACCCACCAGGTGCTGCATATGTGCTGGTTAGACAAATGCATGTGGAACAAAGAGCCTGTTGTAGATTGAGGGTTATAAACACACACACGTACACAACATGCACACAGAGACACGGTGTGCACAAGCACACACATGTAGAGAGCCATGCTTGCACATGTGTGCAGAGACACTTGCCTTCACTCGTGTGCACTCACACATCGTGTAATGCTACGCCTACACACATAGGTGTGCACACAGAGACGCACGCGTGCACAGCACACACATGACACATAACACGTGTGCACACCGAACTCTGTTATGACTCGGTGGACCTCAGTGGTTGGAGAGAGGGTCAGATGAAGTTCCCTGCGGGGGTCTGCATGTGGAGTGGCCCCTCTTATCCCATGCTTGGCTAGAGAGACAGCCCTTGAATTGGCCTTGGTCCCAAGGGAGAGCTGGACCAGTGAGGGTGCAGGGAGCTGAGGGAAGGAGGGGGCTCCCAGCAGGACAATGGTAAGTAGTTTGTTCTGATCAGAAATGGAAAGAGAGCCTCCCAAAGAGAGCATGGCTTTGGGGGGAAGGCTGCCAGGGTGGACAGAGTGCGGTGGGCAGTGGGGTGCGCTGGGAGGGCACACAGATTCTGGGCACCATGGTTCTCGCCACACTCTCCAGGTCTACGTGAAGATCTCAGTTCCCAAGGGCATCCAATTTGTCGGACATCCTGGCAAACGCCATCTGACCAAGAAGACGTGTGTGGTCCCCGGGGAGATGGAACCCTCCTGGGTGGTTCTGTCCTTTGGCGACCTGGGTCTCAGCAACATCACAGGTGAGGGTCATGTGCTTCTTTGGGCATCTCCACTCTCCAGGCCGCCAAGGGGTTCAGGTGCAGAATCCAGGCACAGGTGAAGGGTCAGTGGGGCAGAAGATGAGATCAAGGGACAAGACAGCTGCTGGGGATGCAGGCCAGAGGGAATGGTCAGGAGGTAAGGGGCCTCATCTGGGGGAAGCCAGTCTCTTAAGATGCCAAACCGATGTAACACACACATGCACGCACACTTGCACACATGCATATATATGCACGCACACATCCAGCCTACACCGTGCACACACGCGCATGTGCACATACACACACGTATGTGTGCATGCACACCTGGGCAGCCTGGGACAAGGGTGGGGTACAGAACAGCGCCGGGTAGGGACCTGTTCTGAGAGCCAGCACCGAGTACTCAAATCTCCGCAGCCAAAGCCCTGGCTTACAGAGAAACGAGCTGCTGCCGGGATGGGAAGTCGGTCAAACCCCCGGAGGAGAATTACGCTGACAGGAGGGTCCCCATTGGGAGGGATCACATCCGGCGCGGTGTGATGGTTGAGGTAAGCCTATGTCCTCACTCGAGGCACTTGGCCAGGGCCTGATTACCTCAACAGTGAGGTTGGGGCCGGAGAGTGTGGTCCCTTCCCAAGCCAGGGCCAGGGCAGCCCCCATGAGTCCTGCTCTGGGGCTTGGGGCAGGTGACGGGGCTTCCTTGCTGGAGGACTGCGGCATCCATCTCCTCTCCAAGGCGCAGAGCAGGCTTTGGTGAAGTGATCTGGGACTCACACGGGCTGCAGGGAAGTGTCCTCCTGACCCCCGGGGTTGATCACCTTGGAGGGTGGTGTGCCTCTGTCTCCTGGCTGTCCGTTTGTCAATAGGCAATTGTAGGGACTGTGAGGAGGGTTGTCCTTGGAATGCCCGTGTGGGAAGGACACGGAGCCTCCAGCAGGGGTGCCCAGACCATCCCCCCACCCCGCCCTCCACCCCCACCTCCGCCCCCTCCCCCCGACCCATCCCCGAGCTGTGAATCTGGGATCTGCCACTTACGCATGGGGCTCAGCGAGTGTCTTGTTATTCCGACTCTGCTCCGTAAGACTGCGGTGCTCACGCTCACCCCATAGCGTGGGGAAGGTTGGAGAATGCACACGGCACTTCACAGTGCTGGGCTTGTAGCAGCAACGGTGCCCCATCTTTTTTGGGCTGCTCAGATGTATCGGAGCCCAGAGCTCTGGAGAAACTCCCGTTTAGTGCTGCATGGAGAGCATGCAGCAGCCCCACTGAAGCTCCTCACAGTGGCCCCGAGTCTCTGCCCCTCCCCAGTAGCCCAGCTGCAAACAGCTGCCCTCCCTCCCGGCTGCGGTCCTGGCGGAGCTGAGCATAAATGGTTTCCTTCAGCGCCCGGAGTCACACACGCGCTGGGCGGAACTCCTGGAGGTGGCTGGGTTACTGCTGCAGCTTTGTTGACACGACGTGATGGAGTCCTCCGGTACGAGCGTGTCATCAGATGAGGCACGCGATCTCTGTGAGCCAGCAGGAGGGGATGGCCTCCACGGGAAATGCAGAGACCCCTGGTGACCCTTTGCACAGCCTGAGCACGCTCCCTGGACCACAGCCTGCCCTACCTCAGTCCAAGGAGGCAGCGAGCCCCCCAGCGCAGCCAGCCTGACCTGGAGGCCTGGAGCTCTTGTCTCCTTCCTCTGCAGGAGGAATTTCTAGATGCACGGAGAAGGACTCTCTTATCCTCCAGCTTTTCCTCCCTTTCATGCTGTTCAGCAGTGTCCTACGTCTGCAGCATTCACTGGTCCAGCTCTGTACAGACAGCACTGGAGGACAGGAGGTACGCGTTAGGCATCAGAAGACTTGAAATGTCAATGCAAAAAAATGAAGCAAGAATTAGAAAAATGGATTCATGAAATAGGAGGCGCTGGGTGCACGGCTTCTCGCATCTCATCCCACCACAGAGCTCTGAGCGCATGGGTCGCTCGCTCCATCAGTTATACGATGGACCCTCCCAAGACACCACATGCCACCTGCCGGGCAGGAGTCCTAATACAACAGAAAGGCCATTCCTGAGAGACACGTGGTGGGGAAGCAGGTGATGGCCGAGCTGTCGTGGGTGTGTATCAGGAGGAGAGGCGGCGAACGCCATCCCTCCTGGATCCCCAGCTGGCCCAGGGGATTGTGACCTTTTGCACTTCTGCTGGAAGGCTGAGAGCCTTCCATCACCCCACCGTGTCTCAGTGAAGTTCACAGGATCAGAGAGGAGGCCGACATAATTCAGACCCATGAGGGGAGCCTGGCGGGCATCACGGGAGTGAGAGGAGGTCTGCCTTCTTGGCTGGGGGTGGGCTCTGGAGTGAGAGCCCTGGGTTCAAACAGGAAACTGCTGGACGGTTAAATGAGAGTGCGTGGAAGGCATCTCTTGATGCCTGGCCTGAGTGCTGAAGAAAAGTGGTCTCTTGTCATCCAGGCATTTATAATGGTCACCTGGGGGAACCTGGACAGAAACCAGGGACACTCTTTCCGTTTTAGGATATGGCCATCAGCTGATGAATGGATAAATGTGGTGCAAGGGGATCCAGTTACCCAATACCATGGAATATTTCTCAGTCATAAAAAGGAATGAAGCACTGATTCATGCAACAATGTAGATGAACCTTGAAAACATTATGCTGCGTGAAAGAAGCCAGACACAAAAGGCCACACAGTGTATAATCCTATTTATATGAAATGTCCAGAATAGATAAATCCATAGAACAGACAAGAATGAAGCACTGACCCGTGCTACAAGGTTGTAGAAAAGTCTTGCCAGAGGTAATAATAGTGACATCATGCAGTGACCATGTTCTGGAACCTGGTCAGGAGCTGCCTTGAGCACAGAGGTGAAGGAGATTGGAACCCAGGATCAGCTAAAAGCCAGGGCAGCGTGGAGGAGAGAGGCTGGCACCAGGGTCCCCTCTGAGTTGAGCCGGAAAAGAAGACAGGGTGGAGCGGCCACGAGCGGCCCCGTTGGCTGCTTCAGAGGCTATGCTGGGGGTGGGGGTGTGTCCAGGAGGCCCTGGATGGTTAGGGCATGCTCAGCACCAGCAGAAGGGCTCAGATTCTGTCTCTGGATTTGCTTGTTCTGGACATTTCATACAAATGGAACCATACACTATGTGGCCTTTCCTGTCTGGCTTCTTTCACTTAGCATGATGTTTTTGAGGTCCATTTCCATTGTAGCATGTGTCAGTGCTTCATCCTTTTTCACGGCTGTATAATGTTCCATTGTATGCATGGACCACATTTTGTTTATCCATTCATCCATTGATAGACACCTGAGTTATGAATCGTTTTTATGATTGTATAGCTATCATGGGCTTACAATGGCCAGGCCCTGTCCAGTGACCCAACCCCTTTTCCAACAAGGGGCTGAGCTGATAGATCAGTGAGGGGGCTGCTCAGGTCCAAGCAAAATCTCGGGGGCTCACCCTGGAGCCTGTGGCTGAGCGGATGGCCCGTGGGCTCCATGGCAGGCCTGCTGGGTGTGAGATGACAGTCCGGCTGGCGGACAGCTCAGCGTCGTCCACAAGGGTGTGCTTGGCCTCTAGGTGCCAACCACGGGTGATTTTGCTAAAGGTTTGCTAGTGAGGTGTGCAGTGTGGGTGTCAGGTGGTGGCTTGCGTGGGTGAGGCAGGACCCCGGTGCAGGCCCCTGGGCGTGGCCCCGGGATGGTAGCAGGAAGTGGACGTGATCCAGACAGGTGCCTCCTGGACTCATCAGTACAGACCCAGGATGGATGACGCCCATCTTTGCAGCTTCAACAGAGGACTGGGGGCGGGGGTGGGGGGAAGAGGGGGATGAGAAACTCTAACAAGAGCTGACTGTTAGGAACACTGAGAAGATGCCAGGCTCTGTCTGAAATACACCTAACCCTCACATCGCGGTGAGGTGGGTGCCTTCATCACCCCCATCTCAGGATGACAAATAGAGGTCCAGAGAGGTTAAGTGAGTGGCCCTCGGTCACCCAGCAAGGAGCGGGTGTATTAGTCAGGGTGCTCTGGATAAACAGAGCCAATAGGACATATACATCTCTTTGGGAAGAGATTTATTGTAAGCAATTGGCTTACACGATCGTGGAGGCTGAGAAGTCCCCATGGAGGCTGAGAAGTCTGCCATCTGTGAGTTTGAAGGCCAGAAGCATCGAGGGCAGAGAAGATTGATGCCCCAACTCAAGCAGTCATCCTTCCTCTGCCTTTTGTTGTATTTGGGCCCTCAATGGAGTGTTTGGGGGCCACCACGTTGGGGAGGGCCATCTGCATCACTGCCCACCAATTCAAATGCTGACCCCTTTAAGACATGTCCTCACAGGTATGCCCAGAAGTTACATTTGGCCAGATGTTTAGGCATCCCCTGGCTTACACGAGTCGGCAGATACAATGGCCCTCACAGTAGGAGGAGCTGGGACCCCAGGAGGCTGCCTGGCTGCAGTGGCCAAGCATTAACCGTCTTGAGGTCTGACCTCAGGTGGCCCCAGCTCACCGATTTGCTGATGGCGCTAAAAGAGATCTGGAAAAGCGAGAGCCCCACAGGGGCCGTTCTGGTCAGATGAAAGCCCACAAGGCGTATCGGGTTAAATTCCCAGTGCTCCCTTTTAAGAGAACAAGCCAGGACTTCCCTGGCAGTCCAGTGGTTAAGACTCCACGCTTCCACTGCAGGGGGCACAGGTTCGATCCCTGGTCGGGGGAAGTTCCTCATGCCGCGTGGTGTGGCCAAAAATAGATAAATTTTAAAAATAAATAAATAAGAGAACAAGCCAGCTGCCTTCCATTATTTGGGGGACGTTGCGGAAGGGGTGGAAGCAGGAGCATGATGGACAGGAGACAAGGGATGCGTCGGACAGTGGGACAGAGACCCCGTCCTTGGCAGACCTGGGTGCCCCCTTCTCAGTGCTCTTGGACGTTGGATGGGGCCTCAGATCCTGGCAGCCTTCGAGTCATAGTGTTCTCTGCCCAGAGGGAGAAGCTGGGCTTGGAGCTGGGCCAAAGGGGTGGCTGGGAGGGTAGGATGGGGGTGTGAGAAACATGATAAGTCTAGGAGCGGTTGGTGAGTTTGTTTGATTCGAGCCCAGAGAAGGGGAAGTGAGCCTCAGTTTCCCTATCTGGGCGTGGGAGGTAGGTGACCTGGTCCATCTCTGTGCACCTGTGGTCGTGGTATCACCCTGCGGGATCCACACTCAGAGCTGCTGCTGTCGGAGGGCAGCTTCGCCCTTGCACTGACTGCCGGCCCCTCATTTCTCAGTTCTCCCCGTTTCTCTGTTTCAGCCTGAAGGAGCCCCCCGGTCATACACCTACAGCGCTTTCTTCTGTCCCAATGGTGAGTTCCCATGCCCACCCTGCCAAGGACTTTGGCCCTTACCCCTGCACTTCTGCAGCTTTCCTGCTGCTGAGGGGGCACCCACCATCCCTGGGAGCTGGGGACACGGCAGCAAAGCACTGATATGTCCCAGCTGGGGGCACCTGTAAGCCAGAGTGAGGACTGGGCATGTGCCGTGTAGGAAGTGAGCACATACGATGGTAGACTGCAGGCACCAATGAGAAGAGACTGCCTTCAGGGGTAGGGCTGTCCTTGGGCCCTGGGTGAGGAGCCCAGGGTCTGGGGAAAGGAGGTCTTAGAGTCACATCATGGGAAAGCTGTGGGAATGAGGGTGACCCAGAACCCAGGGATAGCAAAGGAGGATGCGGGAAATTAAGGTGGGTTCCAGACAGTGTGAGATCTGGGCTCCACCTTGATCCCCCCCCCCCTGAAATTGACATTATACCTGCCCGTGATCTGTGAACAGGAAATGGGCACAGAGTGCCCAGTGGGTGGAGTGGCAAGACAAAGGCCTGTCCACACCTCTGCCTTGTGGGGTCAGGGTAGTGCTGGGAGGAGCATGAGTCTGAGCTGCCTATGGGAGGGTCTGCCCCTTCCCCATCCAGTCCCTCCCCAAAGAGCCCTCCAGCTTGGAGGTTGGGCTGGGCCTGGCACTGGGCACTCACCTGGCAGGTTTTGCCAAGAGGCACAGCAGAGGATCTGAAGCGGAGTCCCTTGGTGATGCCTACCCCCTAGGTGTACCACCTCCTTGTTCCCAAAGCGTTCAGCACAACAGGTCCGCTGACCCACAGCACACTCTGGACACAGGCTTCTTTTTAACATCCCCCCCCTCCCTTTTTTCAGTAAATAGCAATACATCACATATGTGCTCAAATGAGTTTTGACAATGGTGCACAAGCAATTCAATGGAGGATGGAGAACCTTCTCAACAAATGATGCTAGAGCAATTGGACATCCATTGGCAAAAACATGAAATTCGACTGAAAGATCATACCTTATGCAAGAATTAACTCAAAACGGAGCACGAACTTACATGTAAAACTGTACAACTTTTAGGAAAAAAAATATGGGAGGAATATTTGGGATCTAGGGCTAGGTAAAGAATTCTTAGACATACCACCAAAAGTATGAACGACAAAAGGAAACATTGATAAATGGACCTCATCAAAATGAAAAGTGTTTGCTCTGTGAAAGATGCTGTTAATGGGGGGAAATTCAAGTTACTGACTGGAAGAAAATATTTCCAAACTCAGATCTGACAAAGGACTAGGATCTAGAATATATAAAGAGCTCTCAAAATTTAACAGTAAATAAAACAAACAACCAATTAGAAAATGGGCAAAAGAAATAAACAGTTCACCAAAGAAGATGTACAGATGGCAAATAAACACATGAAAAGGTGCTCAATATTGTTAACCATTAGAGAAATGCACATTGAAATGCAGTGAGTTATCAGTACACACCTACCAGAATGACTAAATAAAAAGTAGAGATAGCACCAAAAGATGGCCAGGATGTGGAGACACTGGATCTCTCACACATTGCTGGTGGGAATGTAAAGTGGTACAGTCACTGCTGGTGGTTTCTTAAAACAGTTTGGTGGTTTCTTAAAAGACAGCATGCCATCAGCATACCCACCAGTAACTACACTCTTAGGCATTTATCCCAGAGAAATGAAGACTTATGTTCACACAAAAACCTGTATACAACTGTTCATATCAGCTTTATCTGCAATAGCCTCAAACTGAAAACAGTCTAGATGTCCTTCAGTGGGTGAATGGTTAAAAAATTGTGGTCCATCCATATCTTAGAATACTATCCAGAGTAAAAAGGAAGAAACTATTTATAACATGCAGCAACTTGGATGAAGTGGATTGAGTAAAAAAAAAAAAAAAAAAAAAAAAAAAAATCCTAAAAGGGTACATAAAATATTCTGTTTATATGACATTTTCGAAATGACAAAATTTTAGAGATGGTTGTCATATTATTGGTTGTTAGGGCAAGGAGAAAGGGTGTGGGTGTGATGATAAAATGGCAATATTTATTTTTCTCCCATAAAATAAAATTGGAGAAATCTGAATGAGGATTGTAACACTGCCAATATCCTGGTAGTGATACTATACTAGAATTTTGTGAGATGTTACCATTGGGGAAACTGGGTCAAGAGTACACAGATTTCTCTGTGTTATTTCTTAGAGTCACATATAAATCTATAATTATCTCGGTAAAATTTAAATTAAAAACGTTTTAAAAAAGCAATGCATGTGTACAAATACCATATGATTCCACTTACATGAGCTCCCTAGAGTAGTCAAAATCATAGGGTCAGAAAGTCGAGTGGTGGTTGCCAGGGGCTGGGGGGAGGGGAAAATGGGAGTTTATTGTTTAACGAGTATAGAGCTTCAGTTTTACAAGATGAAAAGAGTTCTTGAGGTGGATGGTGGTGATGTTTGCACAATGTGAATGTATTTAATGCCACTGAACTGTACACTTTAAAGATGGTTAAGATGGCAAATTTTACATTGTGTGTATTTTACCATAATTTTTAAAATTGGGAAAGGAAAAAGCAGTACCTGTGTATTAGAGAAAATTTAGAAAGAGAGAAAGACAGAAACTGTCTCCTCTGGTTCATACCCAAAGATGACCTGTTTTGACATTTTTGTTGTATTCACTTTCATAGGATTGATTATTGTTTGTTTTAGCATAGTTGTGACTCATGAGCTATGTAATTTTATATCTTGCCTTTCTCACTTAACACATCCTGAGAACTTTTCCTTGTTACTGTAAAGTCGTTATAAACAGCATTTCAAAACAGCTTCAGTATGCTCCATCAAATGACTGCTCCAAAATTTGATCATTATGGAACATTTTGAAACATTATTGGACATTTATATATTGTTTGTACTTCTTATATCATAATCAACACTAGGCTGAATATATTTGTATTCAAAGTAAGTTCAGTAACATTTTAACATGTTTATTGAGGTAAAATTGACATACAATAAATTCGACATATTTTAAGGGTAGTTTGATAAATGTTGACATGTGTGTAAATCTGTGAAGCCATCACCACAATTAAGATAATGAAGATTTCCATTAACCCTAAAGTCACATCCGTTTGAAATCCCTCACCCTGTCCACTCTTGTCACTAGGGAACCACTGGTCTGCTTTCTTTCTCTATAGATTACTTTGCACTTTCTAGAATTTTACATAAATGGAATCATATGGAATGTTCTCTTTTTGTCTGGCCTCTTTCACTCAGCATAATAATTTTGAGATTCAACCATACTGTGTGCATCAATAATTCAGTCATTTTAAGGCTGAGTAGGAGTCCATTGGATGGATGTGTCACACTTAGTTTATCCATTCACTTTTTGGACATTCAAGTTATTTCTCATTTGGGGCTATTTCGTATAAAGCTGCTATGAACATTCATGCACAAGTCTTTGTATGGGTGATGTGTTTTCCTTTCTCTTGAGTCAATGTCTAGGAGTGGAATAGCTAACTCATGTAGTAGGTATGTGTTTAACTTTTTAAGAAACTGTCAATTGTTTCCCAAAGTGGTAGTACTATTTTGCATTCCCACCAGCACTGGATAAGCCATTTCTGCCCCATTCTTACCAATACTTAGTATTGTCTGTTTAATTTTAGCCATTCTAGTAGGTGTCTAGTGGTATGTCATTGTGGTTTTAATTTGCATTTCCATCATGACTAATGGCGGTAAGCGTCTTTTCATATGCTTATCTGCTATTAGTATATCTTTTTTTGTGAAGTGTCTTTTAACCTTTTTAAAATTGAGTTGTTGGGAGTTCCCTGGTGGTCCAGTGGTTGGGATTCAGTGCTTTCACTGCCGTAGTCTGGGTTCAATCCCTGGTTAGGGAACTAAGATCTCACAAGCTGCATGGTGCAGCCAAAGTGAAATAAAATAAAATAAAATAGAGTTGTTTATTTACATTGAGTTTTGAGAGATTTAAAAAATGTGTTCTGGATACAAGTCTTTTATCAGATAAATGCTTTGCAAAGGTATTTCTCCCAGTCTGTGGCTTGTCTTTTCATTCTCTTTTTTTTTAATTTTTTTTTTTATAAATTTATTTATTTATGACTGTGTTGGGTCTTCGTTTCTGTGCGAGGGCTTTCTCTAGTTGCGGCGAGCGGGGGCCACCCTTCATCGCGGTGCGCGGGTCTCTCACTGTCGTGGCCTCTCTTGTTGCGGAGCACAGGCTCCAGACGCGCAGGCTCAGCAGTTGTGGCTCACGGGCCCAGCTGCTCCGCGGCATGTGGGATCTTCCCAGACCAGGGCTCGAACCCGTGTCCCCCGCATTGGCAGGCGGATTCTCAACCACTGCGCCACCAGGGAAGCCCTTTTCATTCTCTTAATAGTGTCTTTTAAAGAACAGAAGTTTTTCATTTTAACGAAGCCCAGCTTATCACTTTTTCCTTTTATGGATTATTTTTTGTTGTTTTATCTAAGAAATCTTTGCCCAACCCCACATTTTCTTCTCAAAGTATTATAGTTTCAGGTTTTACGTTTATAAAATGGCTATGATCCGTTTCGAGTTACTTCTTGAAGCCCATGCAAGGTATGGATAAGTGTTCCTTTTTCTGCATCTGGAGGCCCAGTTGTCCTGGCATCATTTGTTGAAAAGACTTTTGCTATTGAATTGCTTTTGCACCTTTGTTGAAAATCAGTTGCTTATACATGCATGGGTCCGTTTCTGGACTCCCTGTTCTGTTCCACTGAGCATTTGTCTACGTTGACAACAATGCTACACTCTTGTGATTGCTCTAGCTTTAGAGTACGTCTCAGTGTCAGAGGGTGTGAGTAAACTTGGTTCCTGTTTATCCAAGTTGTTTTGGCTCTTCTAGATCCTTTGAGTTTCCATATAAATTCTGGAATCAGCTTGGCAGTTTCTTCAGAAGACTCTGCTGAGATTTTGATTGGGATTGGATCGAATCTATAAATCAGTTTGGGGAATAATTAACATCTCTGCAGTATTATCTTCTGACCCACGAACACGCTCTAGCTCCTCCATTGATTTGTGCCTTTAGTTTCAGCAGCATTTCGCAGTTCCCAGCTTATGCGTCTTGCACGTCTTCTGTAGGATTTATCTCTGTGAGCTTTTCATCTTTGGTGTGCTATTGACAAAACGGTCATTAAGCCAGCTCTGTTCCACCATGCTTCCCGCAGCTTCATGGGGAGCCACAGTGAGGCTGGCCCCCTGAGGTCCCGATGCTCAGCTCTGGGCATGGGCAGGGGGGGTGGGGGCAGGATGCTTCGGTGCCCCCTCAACACCCCTTCTCCTTCCCTCCATCCAGAGAGAGTCCACATCTCCACACCCAACAAGTACGAGTTCCAGTATGTGCAGCGGCCGCTGCGCCTCACCCATTTTGACGTGGCTGTGCGAGCCCACAACGATGCCCGCGTGGCCTTGTCCCCAGGACCCCAGGACACGGCGGGCATGATCGAGATCGTTCTGGGAGGGCACCAGAACACCAGGTCCTGGATCTCCACCAGCAAGATGGGCGAGCCCGTGGCCAGCACACACACGGCCAAGATCCTCTCCTGGGATGAATTCAGAACATTCTGGATCAGCTGGCACAACGGGCTCATCCAGGCATGGCTGGGCTTCCCTGGGCTGGGCACGGGAACCTCCTGGTCCTCTGGCACTGTTGCTTCCTGATACATGTGATAGGGGTGGGGAGGAGAGAGGGGAAACACAAGGCAGCTCTCAAGTTGCTCATAGTCTGCCTGGAGTTACTTACAAAAAACAGGTGGTGAGAGCTGTGGCAGAGGAAGTGCCCAGGGATCTGGGAGCTGAAGGGTGGTGGGTGGTCTGGGAGAAAGAAAGTGGATAGAACAGGTAAAATGGGGACTGTGAACTCTTTCTGGGCCAAGCAAAGGAGACATAGAAAAGAAGCAGCTGACACAGCTTCCTAGAGGAGGGATATAGCCAAGTGGGGTTTTGAAGTACAAATAGAGGAGTTTGCCAGGCATATGCTAAGATCCAGAGGTTCCAGGGAGCCCAGCGACTTTGGAACCTGCAGATGCCACACTTGTGTCTCTGTTGGGTGTTTAATGAACAGCGTGGTCTCTAGTTTCTCTCATCTCTGACCCCTTGAGAACCTCGCCCCGACCTATGAGCGTGGCCAAGGCCTCTGACCATGTCTGAGCACAGCTTCATGCTTCTGGCCAGCACCCAGCAGCCTTGGCCTCTTTTTCCAGGTTGGCCATGGTCCAGAGCCATCCAATGACTCTGTCATCATGGCCTGGACCCTCCCCAAGCCACCAGAGGTCCAGTTCATCGGTTTCTCCACTGGCTGGGGTTCTGTGGGTGAGTTCCGCATCTGGAGGAAGGTGGAAGTAGATGAGAGCTACAGCGAAGCCTTCACCCTGGGGGTCCCGCACAGCGCCATCCCTGGGTCCGAGCGTGCAGCCGCCTCCATCATAGGTGCGTCTGCCCTGCAGCCTGATTTGGGGAGGGCAGGAGCAAGAACCCAGGCCAAGGGACGAGTGTTTACTCTGGGCTCAGTCTCATACCAGGCTTTGCTGGGGACCTGTGCCCCGGGGCCTCCAGCCACACACCCACTCACCTGACAAAGAGCTTCCAGTGCCTTCTCCATGCTGGGCGCTGGGGCCAGACTCAGAGATGACCTCAAACCTGACCTTCAGGGCTTCCTAGTCTGGCTGAGAAGGCAGGTTCTTGCCCTGTGTGGGGCGACTGGGAGGGTGGGTGGTGAACTCCATGCGTGCAGTGGGTCTGGGGTGATATACAAGAAGGCTGAAAGGCCAGGTGAAGTTAGCCAGGTATGGGGTGGAGGGCGGGGGTCCTGGGTGTCCAGCTGAGCAGGCAGGACCATTTCAAATGCTTAGAGCATTTACTGAGCAGGGGTAAGAGGCTGTGGCCAGAGATCTCTTGGGCTGTGGATGGTCTCCCATAGCCCAGGCATGGGAGTGGAAAGTGGGGACTGTGTGATCCATTGAGTGCTGGGAATTGGAAGGGTGAGGTGAGGGTGAGACGCCAGGAGGAGGCAGACAGACCTGAAGGAGGGGGTCTTGGGTCTCTCTGACATCAGAGGATGGAAGCCCTGGGGGCTGGGCAGGGTGGTGGTTGTGACCAGATCAGAGGATGTTGGAGTTTATGATTTCTGAAGCATGAGATCAAGTCAAATGTGGCCTTGGGGATGAGTGGCCCAGATGGAGGTGAGGGATGTAGGGGAGAAGGCAGATGGACAGCAATGGAGAGGAGGTGAAGGCAGGGACCTGTGTGCCAGTCAGTGTCATCAGCACAGTGGGATGGAAGGTTGGAGAAGAAGCTGGAAAACCCAGAAGAGGGTGATGAGAAAGTAGCCAGGTAGGCCCTGCCACAAGAGGAGGCTGCAAGAGCAGCAGCAGCCTCAGTGGGGCAGGAGGAAAGGCCGAGGAAGGAAGGGAGGTGCCATCAGGGGACAGTGGGGATTCTGGAGGGCCCATCAGCAATGTTTGGGGCATAGAGGCCAGGGAGAGGAAGACAGTACAGAAGGGATGAGAACACAATAGGTCAGAAATAAGAGAAAAAAAGAACTTTTAAAAACACACCAACAATACCACACATGTAGGAAGAGTTTTATAAAAAATCTAAATACTCATGGTTAGAGAGAAAATCACATTTCATATTGGAAGTTAGAAAAAATATTTAGAATGGAATCGCATGGCTGGATTGACATCTTAACGTCTGTGAGATGCAGCCAAAATTGTACTAAGAGGGAAATGTATAGCCTTAATTGCACCTGTTTAAAAAGCCAGAAAGGAAAGAGCATTTAACATAATGAAAAGGTAGAGAAAAAACACCTGAGTTAAAACTAAAGAACACAGAGGGAGGTATGTAGGAAAGGGCCAGCGGGTGTTCACCAAAGCCAGGAGACCAAGCAGGCTGAGTGGACAAGGGTGCAGCCCAGTTTCAAAGGGCAGCACTGTCAATCAGAGGATGGGTTGCTGGTGTTAGGCCACAAGTGGGCTCTCTCTAAGGAAAGCTGTCTGTAGGACAGCCAAGGCACTGGGTGAGGCCAGTCCCCAGCCCATCCTTCTTTTTCTTCCCACCAGGAGATGTCATGGGGCCAACTCTGAACCATCTCAGCAACCACCTGCGCCTGCCCTTTGGCTGCGGAGAGCAAAACATGATCCACTTTGCACCCAACGTCTTTGTCCTGAAGTATCTCCAGAAAACCCGACAGCTCAGCCCTGAGGTGGAAAGGGAGACCACTGATTACCTGGTACAAGGTACTGGGCGGCACTGCCTGGGTGGAGGGGGTGGGGCTGCAGGTAGCCTTGACCATGCTGGGTCACATGCCACACCTCACATGCCAGGTGCGGCGGATGGAGAAGAAGGGAAAGAGGCCACTCTGGGTGGCCTGATGGGGTCCCTGTTAATAGGAACCTGGTGTCTGCACCTGTTAGGAAAAGGCTCTGAATGCTGGTAATCAGCCATGGGGAGAGGAATAGCATCTTTTAAAAATGTAGATATTTTGAACAACCAGAGCAGTATAATAGCATTTTAAAAAACATCTGGAAAGGAAAAAAACCCCCTATAACCTCCCTGTCTTGCTGGCTCTGGGTTTACTCCTCTGCCCTCCAGGAGCAAAGATTAGCTTTGCCACTCTTGGTGTCTCATAACATGGCATCCTATGGCGTGCCCTCCACCCCCAACTCCACACTGTGTGCATAAGATTCGTCCACTGGGCTGTGGGGACCTGTGGTCTGTTCACCTCCATTGCTGTGTGGGGAGACCATAGTCAGTGTGTCTGTTGATGGGCTTTGGAGCAGCTTCCAACTCAGGGCTTTTAGAATGGTGCTGCCGTTAATCACCCTTGTAGTGCCCTTGGTGACAACACGTCCAAATTTCTGTGGGGTGAAATCGCTGGGTCTCAGGATGTGTTCAGTTCATAATCACTTTGGAGGCTACGCTATTTGTTCATCACGTGCATTTATGGAGCACAACATACTGAACTCTCCTCTTGGACATACTGGGGTTATTTCCAGTTTTTTTTTTTTCTTCTAAATAATGCAGCACTGAACATCTTCAGAAATAAACCCCCAGCACTGAACTTCTTCAGAAATAAACAAAGCAGCATTGAACTTCAGAAATAAATAACACAGCACTGAACGTCTTCGATTGCCATGACTCAGGTCCTTAGGGTAGGGAACAGCCTTATGGCGGAGGGGGCGGAGGTGGGGGGGGAGCAGACAGGGCCTCTGAGTGCCCTGTCTCACCCACTCTGCACATCTAGGCCCCACAGGTAGGAGGAAGGGTGGGGGGAGGCTGGAGGTGGGGTCTCACTTCTGTCATGGATTCCCACTCTGTGTCCTCGGGTAGAGCCTGCTTTTCTCAGTAACTTGGTTTCCTACCTGTGTAACAAGGGAGTTGTCAGTTGATCCCCAGGTCCTGGGGCCTCCTGGGCTCTGCTTCTAGCCTTGGGCTGGAGCTGAAGTGAAAGGAGCGCATGGAGGGGGCTGGACCCAGCTCTGAAGCTGGCATCCATCTTGTGCCAGGCACGTGCCGCTCCATCCACGCTGCCCTGAGTTGCCCTCCCGGCAGCCTCCACACTGATGGTCCTCATTTCCCAGATGAGCAAAGTGAGGCCCCTGGGAGTGAAGAGGTGCCCAAGACCTCACAGGGGCAAGTGGCGGGGGCTTCTCAGACCGCAGGCTCCCCTGGATTGGGGCACGAGGGGTAGCCAGGGTACTAGACCCAGCCAGAGGGAGATGAGAACCCACGGGCACAACCTTGGAAATTTCTGCCACCGAAAAGGACCCGCGGGTGCCTGGCTCAGACGATGCCTGGCTCAGACGATGCTGGCCCCTATCAGATGGGGAAACTGAGGCATGTGAAAAATCTCGATTCCTAAGGCGAGTCTGGGGTCCCTGCCTCCTGGCCTGTTACGGTTCCCTCAGTTACTGTGCTCCATGGGCAGTCCTGATGATCTAGAACCATCTGTCCCTCTGGATGAGAAAATGAAAAAACTTACTATGAAGAACGTACAACTCTCAGATGAAAAGAGAACTCAGGGGTTGCCATGGGCTGAAGGTTTGGCTTCGTGACGGCTGACCGCAGACTGCCCAGAACCCCAGGTCTGCTTGGTCCGTTGTGGGGACGGGGGGCTCAGGTTGATGTGCTGTGAGGGTGTTGGAGGTGGGTGGGCCCTGGCCTCCCAGGGCCAGGCGTACCTCAGTGGACTCACGTGGGCTCGGGCCCTTGAACGCCACCCAGAGTGCGAGGACCCGTATCGGTGAGTGGCAGCCCGGACCGCCCCGGACAGCCAGACCTGATGCTTGTCAGCCAGTTGGCCTTTCAGACTCAACAAGCCCCAAATTAACCCCCGACCCCCTGGTTTTCCGGCAAACCTTTGGTGTTAGTTTCCTGGGGCTGCCATAACAAAGTACCACAAACTGGGGTGCTTAGAACAATAGGACTTTATTCCTTCATGGTTCTGGAAGCCAGAGGTCCAAAATGAAGGTGTCAACAGGGTTGATTCCGTCTGGAGGCTCCGAGGGAGCATCTGTCCCAGGCCTCTGTCCTGGCGGAATTCTGGTGACTCCAGGTGGTCTTTGGCTCGTGGACACATCACCACGCTCTCTGCCTCCGTCTTCACAAGCCCTTTTACATCTGTGTGTTTCCCTTTCTTTCCTCTGAGAAGGACACCAGTCATTGGAGTTAGGGTCCAGCCTAATCCAGGAGCATAATTCCATCTGCAAAGAACCTCACTCCTGATAAGGTCACATTTTGAGGTTCCAGGTGGACATTAATTTGGCGGGGGGACACTGTCCACCAGTTCAGAGCTCCTCCTGCCTCTTTCCCCACCTCCATGGGCACAGCTCCATCCTTCCTGCCTTTCAGGCCGCAAACCTTGACGCCCTCGGCATCCTTCTTCTTTTCCTTCACATCTTATTCAGCTAAGGCAGCGGTGCCTCTACCGCAGAACCCCTCCCTGCCTGTCCCCACCACCGGCTCCAAGCCCATGGTCGTGCTCGCCTAGACAGTCCCCACCTGCCCAGTTTCTCTGCTTCCTCTCCGGACCCTACAATCCACCCACTACATTTGTCCCCTCACCCCCCTCCCCTGCTCCCCTCACCCCCTCCACTCATGCCCCCTGCTGCCCTCACAATAAGGCCAACCGCCCAGCCCAGCCTTGGAGGCCCCAGTAACCCACCTGACCTCCCTCCCTCTCGTCCCTCCTTGCTCCCTTGCTCTGGCCACTCTGTGCTCTGAGCAAACCAAGCTCGAGGGCACCTGGAGATGGTGCATTTCACTGACCGCCCCCTGCCCCAGGTATGACTGAGGGGCCGGTGTGTGACCAGGAGTCACAAAGGGGCGATATCAGGAAACAAAAGAAGAATAAAGTAGAGGTTTCAATCCCCCAAGCTGTGGGTGTGGGGCAGTTTCAAGGACCCCAGCTGTGGGCATGGGGCAGTTTCAAGGACCCCAGCTGTGGGCATGGGGCAGTTTCAAGGGCCCCCCGATGTGGGTGTGGCATCGTTTCAGGGTCCTGGGGTAAGACGTTGGCTGGCCAACCATTCACCAGGGTGCTGTCCCCTCTTCTTGCCCCACAGGCTACCAGAGACAGTTGACCTACAAGCACCAAGATGGCTCCTATAGTGCTTTCGGGGAGCGGGACAAGTCGGGGAGTATGTGGTGAGTCCTTACTCCCCAGGCACGGCTGCTGAGGTTCTTCCACTTGAAGCCACAGCCTCATGTCCAGCACAGCGTAGCCAGGACCCCTGGGGCCTGATCCCCAGGGTGCTGAGGAGCCTGCGTGGGAAATGGAGATGGCCATGGTCCTAGCCCCTGGGGTTTAGAGGTCTGGATTGTTGTGAGGGGGGCGGGTTCTGCCTGGCCTGTGCATGGTGGAGCTGGCGGCGGTGACAGTTACTGTTACTCCTTCTGCTGTTGTTGCCACAGCACCCAGGAACTGAACCCCTGCCCTCTGGCCCCTGAAGGATGGGTCCTGGCGCTCTGGTCCTCCTCAGAGCCCACTGGACCCAGGAATGGGGTGACCCTGAGCAGGAGGGGATGGGCTGGGAGAGGCCAGACCACTGCCTCAAAGCTAGGTTGTGGGGTTCTGAAGGCACGTCCTGGGGTCCGGTTTCCCTTGCGAGCGGCTCCCTCTGGCTTTCAGGGTCAACCAGAGCAGGGAGGGCCTGGGTGCACCTGGGTCTTATCCTCTGGGATCTTTGGGCCACAGCAGTTCTTGGCGTCATCAGGGATTTGCCTCGTCCACTTTGGGGCTTACTGAGGAAGTGGGGCACCCCGAACTTTCTGTCCCTAGTGGGACCTCCTTCTCAGAGCAACACCCTGATGGCGCCTGCAGCAGCTATGGGCATGGAAAGTATCCAGTCCTTAAATCGACAGTGTCCACTGCCCAGCGTCAGTGCCAGGGGGCGGGGGAACAGGGACACGGCTGGCTGAGCCCACACTGTGGTGCAGTGTCACTCGCTTGGCTCCCGAGGGGCCCTTCCTTGATGACCTGCTCAGTCCCCCAGTCCCCAGAAGCCAATCGTCTGACCCAGTTCTGGTCCCAGGGCCCTGCCTTGCTGACAGCCCATGAGGCAAGGCCACAGTCACGCACTAGCAAGCAGAGGCCCCCACCCACTGTGGGGTTGGCCAAAGCCACTGAGTCACTCTCTGAAAGCTGGCCAAGTCCTGGCAGCTCCCAGAGGCCTCCACCAGTCAGAAATAGTGAGCTGTGACCTTTGTGTGCCCTCCCACAGTTCACACACACACACACACACACACACACACAGAGTGAGCAAGAAAAGACCAGTTCTACTGTGGTCATGGAAATGTGACACCCAGCAGCTTGCCTCTCCCCCTTGGCCTCGTGAAACCTCCCTGTAGGACAAAACTGCAGGATGCACAGGACAGTGGCAACAGCACCCACCCTGGGGCTGGGCAAACCCAGGCTCTGTCTCGTGTGAACTGTGGCAGCCTTAGACGAGATGCTCAACTTCTCTGAACCTGTTTCCTCACCGCACATCCCTCTCTGGACTGGGATCTGGGAGGCAATAGGATAAGGGTGCAGGCGTGCTCATTACGGTGCCAGGTACCCACTGGGATGGATACCCTGTTAGCATCTCTCCCTAAGTATTTGGCCAGGGAGTCCAGGATCCAGTCCAGCTTCCTCAACTTCCTTAAAACTCAGGATCTGTTATAGATAGGTTCTGGTGCATCCAGTGTTCATTCATTCATTCATTTGTTTGTTTGTTTTTAATTTTTATTTATTTATTTATGGCTGTGTTGGGTCTTCGTTTCTGTGCCAGGGCTTTCTCCAGTTGCGGCAAGTGGGGGCCGCTCTTCATCGTGGTGCATGGGCCTCTCACTATCGCAGCCTCTCCCGTTGCGGAGCACAGGCTCCTGATGCGCAGGCTCAGTAATTGTGGCTCACGGGCCCAGTCGCTCCATGGCATGTGGGACCCTGCCAGACCAGGGCCCGAACCCGTGTCCCCTGCACTGGCAGGCAGACTCTCAACCACTGCGCCACCAGGGAAGCCCCATTTGTTTGTTTATTCAAGTGTCTACTATGTGTCAGGCTCTTTTCTTACTCCTGAGGGAACAAGAAAGACATGGTCCCTGCCTCCAGGAGCTCATTGCCCAAGAGAGAGAGACCCTGTACAAGATGTAATGGTTATCTACTGCTGTGTAACAAGTTACCCCAAAACATAGCCATTTAAAACAAACATTTAGTCACAGTTCTGTGGGTCAGGAATTCAGGAGCAGCTTAGCTAGCACTGCTCTCTCAGGATCTCTGCCAAGGTTGCAGTCAGGGTGTTGGCTGGGGCTGCCATCATCTGAAGGCTTGACTGGGGCTGGAGCATTTGTTTCCAAGTTGGTTCTCTCACATGGCTATTGGCAGGAGGCCCCGGTCCTCACTGAAGACTATCCCATAGGGCTGCTTGAGTGTCCTTACAACATGGCAGCTGACTTCCCTTTGAATAAAAACTCCAAGAGAGAAAACAAGGAGGATGCCACATGCCTTTTATCATCTGGTTTCCCAAGTCATACTGTCACCTCCACCACATTCTACTTTTTAAAAAAAAAATATTTATTTATTTATTTATGGCTGTATTGTGTCTTTGTTATTGTATGTGGGCTTTTTCTAGTTGCAGCAAGCAGGGGGCTACTCTCTTCGTTGTGGTCTGGGGGCTTCTCACTGTGGTGGCTTTTCTTGTTGCAGAGCATGGGCTCTAGGTGCGCAGGCTTCAGTAGTTGTGGCACGTAGGCTCAGTAGTTATCGCTTGCAGGCTCTAGAGAGCAGGCTCAGTAGTTGTGGCGCATGGGCTTAGTTGCTCCATGGCATGTGGGATCTTCCCGGACCAGGGCTTGAACCTGTGTCCCCTGCATTGGCAGATGGATTCTTAACCACTGCGCCACTAAGAAGTCCCCACCACATTAAGTTCTTTAGAAGCAAGTCACTCTGTACAGCCTGTACTCAAGAAGGGGGGAATTGGGTTCTACTGCTTGAAAGGAAAAGAAGAAAGGCATTTGTGGATATATTTTAAAGCTACTACATCACCTATATAATTTCTCATATCTATGAAGCATGCTAAGGGGGTAGGGTATGATGAGGTACACAGTTACATGGGGTGGTCAGGATAGGTGCCCCTGAGGAGGTCACCTGAAGAAGATGAGAGAGGAGCTGTATGAAAATCCAAGGGGAGAAGATTTCAGACAGAGGGAACAGCCTGTGCAAAGGCCCTGAGGCAGAACTGAGCTTGACGAGTTTGAGCCACAGAAGGAGACCAGTATGGCTGGAGCAGCACAGATGAGGAGGAGAGTGGTCCAACATGAGGGAGGAGAGGGTGGCAGGGCCAGACTGAGCAGGGGGAGGAGTTTGGATTTTATTCCAGATGGAGCCAGAGGGCTTAGAACAAAGCATGGCTGTAATCTGAGTCATGCTGGGCTGTGTGTGTTTAATTAATAGAGTTTATTTTTGTAGAACAGTTTTAGTTTCATAGAAAAATTAAGTAGGTAGAAATGAGTTCCCATACACCCCCTCTCCCCTACACACAGAGTTTCCCCTGCTGTCCTGCATTAGTGATGTACATTTGTTACAAATGATGGACCAGTATCGCTACATTATTATTAACTGAGGTCCATAGTTTAGGGTTCACTCTTTGTGTTGCATAGTGTATGGGTTTGGACAATTAAGGTATCATACAGAATAGTTTCACTGCCCTAAAAATCCCCTGTGCTCTGCACATTTGTCTCTCCCTCCCCCCAGCCCCTGGCAACCACTGATACTTTTACTGTCTCTATAGTTTTGTCTTTTCCAGAATGTCATAGAGTTGGAATCATACAGTATGCAGCCTTTTCAGATTTCTCCTTTCACTCTGTAATATGCATTTAAATTTCCTCCGGGTCATATCGTGGCTTGTTAGCTCATATCGTGGCTTGTTAGCTCTTTTTGTTGCTGAATAATATTCAGTTGTATGGATGTACCACAGTTTGTTTATCCCTGTTTGTGTTTTAAGATGGAAAAATAAAGGGAACAGTGTAGCAGAATGTGGAAATTCCACAGTTCCCAGCACAGGGGCAACTAAGTTCCATCTTGGCCCCCCAGTGTTTGGAATTTCCCTCTGGCTGCTGCATACAGAGTAGGTGATGGGGCAGGGCTGGGCTGGTGGCAGCAGTGGGAGCCATGGGGTGGCCTGGCTGACATAGGAGCCATGGGGGTAGAAGGAAGAGGATGGATTTGAGGTATCTTGGAAGGACAGTGGCCAGGACAAGCCGACTCCTGGGTTTGGGGTACATTGGAAGGTTAATATTTCAGGTTTTGGTGATTCACAGAAACAGAGCTGGAGCCACTTGATTTTCTTTCTTTCTTTTTTTTTAACTGTATTAAAATACACATAACAGAAAATTTACTGTCTTAACTATTTTTAAGTATACAGTTCAGTGGTATTAAGTACATTCATACTGTTGAGCAGCCATCACCACCGTCCATCGCCATAACTCTTTTCATCTTGTAAATCTGAAACTCTATACTTATTAAATGCTAACTCCCCATTCCCCCCTCCCCCCAGCCCCTGGCAACCACCATCCTACTTTCTGTCTCTATGATTCTGACTACTCTTAAGTGCCTCATAGAAGTGGAATCATACAGTGTCTTTTGTGATTGGCTTATTCCACTCAGCCTAATGTCCTCAGTGTTCGTCCATGTTATAGCACTTTGCAGAGTTTCTTTCCTTTTCAAGGCTGAATGATATTCCATTGTATGGCTATACTGGTGTCGGCAGGTGAGAGGACCTTGGTCCTTGTCGTCTTTAGAGAAAGAATTCCACAAAGAGACTTTGTAAAGCAGAAATACACACCCAGAGAAGAGTGCGGGCATCCTCCCTAACGAGGAGTACACCAGCGAGATGATTTAAATCACTTATATGGGGGCAGATTTTCCGGGTTTTTGTTTTCCTCTCACCAATCATCTTTCTTGGTTTTCCACATCTGACCTGACCCAGGGCCCTGCCTGATATGCGCATGCATCTTTTAGCCAAAATGTATTCCAGTGAGGGGGGGTGGGTCTCTGGGAGATTGACAGAACAGAAATTATGGGCTAGTGTTCCCTCCCTTTTTGATCCCCAAAGGAGCTTTTTTGTGCATGGGCAGCTGGGGAGGTCTCCTTGACCTCAAGAATGAAAGATGTGGTCATCTTATCTTTTTACTCCAGCAGAGCTCAGCTCTCCTCTGCTCCTGCCATTAACTTTTCCGTTGAAATATCAGGGGGAAACAAGCTTCAATTTACTCAGCTTGACAAACACCAGCCACTCAGCCCAGGGGCCCATCTACATCCTACCTCAATACCGCATTTTGCTTGTCCGTTCATCTGTCAGTGGACACTGGGTTGCTTCCGTAGTTTGGCCATTGTGAATAATGCTGCTACAAATATGGGTGCACAGATAGTTCTTTAAGACTCTGCTTTCATTTCTTTTGGGTATAAACCCAGAAGTGGATTGCTGGATCATATGATAATTCTATGTTCAATTTTTTTAGGAACTGCCATATTGTTTTCCACAGTGGCTGTACCATTGTCCATTCCCACCAGCAGTGCACAAGGGTTCCAATTTCTCTGCATCTTCAGCAACATGTGTTGTTTTCTGTGTTGTCTGGTTTTTGTTTTATAGTAGCCATCCTGATGCGTGTCAGGTGGGGGAGCCACTTGATTTTGAAAAGGATGGATTACTCTTTCATCCTGAGTTGGGGTGTTTCCCCTGCTGATAGTTTTGCTGTTTGTCCCTCTCGGCTCCCTGGTTTCCATCTGGTGGTTCTCCTGAATTCATTTTTTCATTCATTCATTCTCCAGCTTCATCGTCTCCCATTCAGGGTGCACTAGCAACAGTTGGGCTGGGGGGATGGGGTGGACAAGGGGCAGGCTGCAGAGATACAGATAGAAAACAATGACACAGAGGGAGGGCCTGGGGGTCCAGAGGCAGCATGCCCATCACAGAGTGGAGGTGTCTGGGAGGCTTTCTCTAGGGAGAGACCCCTGGGTTGAACACTGAGAGACAAGTAAGACTTCATCCTGTAAAGAAGGGAGGTAGGAGCATGGTGCATCCAGGGCCTGGGTAACTGAGTAACTGAAGCTAGTGGGTTGGTGGGATGTTTTCAGCTGCAAACAAAAGAAAACTGGCTGAAAAAGCAATTCTGAACATCTGCTCACACCATAGAGCTGGGGAGGCTCCAGGATTGGCCAGTCTGGCAGCCCCACAATCCATTGGGGTTCCTGGTTCTTTCCCTTGGTCCCTGTGGCCATCCTTGGCACAGCGGCTGCTCTCCTCGTGGTGGCAAAATGGCTGCAGCTGCTCCCAGCATCACCTCATGTGCCCATTCCAAAGCCATTTGCAGGTCTGGGGACTGGAAAGCCCATGGCTGTGGCTGGCTAGGGCTATAGAGGAGCCCAAGTGTCCAGTGTACCTGGTTGCCGGTTTTTCCTGGGATCTCTCAGCAAGACCTGGGATCTCTTGGGGAGTGGTTATGGAGGAGCAACAAGGAAGGTTTTCTGCACATGGCGGGGGTGGGGGTGGGTTGGTGGGACTGGACCAGCTCACAAAAAGGCCTTGAGTGCCAGGCAAGGAGCAGACCCGGGTGCTTCTGTGGGTGGGGGGGAGCAAACGGGGAGGCTGGGCTCCATCATCAGGTCCAGCTGGGTGCCCACACACTTCCGTCAAGTGCTCACAACAGCCCTGCGAGGGCAGGCAGGACCCTCCTGTCTTGCAGAGTCTTGGGTGATGTGGGGAGCGTGCCACAGTCCCTGGTGGGGCACATGGGAGGTGACTCAGTTTTGCAACTCCCCAGCCCATGGCTCTCCCAGCCCCCACCTCATCCTGTTTCAGGCTCACAGCCTTTGTCCTGAAGTCCTTCGCCCAGGCGCGCAGCTTTATCTTCATTGACCCTCAGGAGCTGGCAGCCGCCAAGGGCTGGATTGTCCAGCAGCAGCGGGCAGACGGCTCCTTCCCGGCGGTGGGCAGGATTCTGAACAAGGACATCCAGGTCGGCAGCCTCCCAGCCTCCCCCTGGGGTCTGGGCCTTGCCCTGGCCGCTCCCCGCTGTTGTCTGGGCCCGGTGGGGGCAGGGGGCTGTCCCCTCTGGCTTGGGATGAAACCTACAAATCCTCTTACAGGGTGGGATCCACGGCACAGTCCCGCTGACAGCCTACGTGGTGGCTGCGCTCCTGGAGATGGGCCCGGCCTCGGAGGTAAGCGCAGAGGGCCCGGGAGATGCCGGGCTGGAGGAGCGAGCGGACAGTTTCCCCCTGCAGGCCAGGTTGGCCATCTTCTGGCCATCTTCAGCTTCTATTTATTCCTTGCTGCCCCCCTTCTGCTCATTAATGAGACTTTTTGATGCTTTTCAATGGTCACAGAACATCCAACTTCTTGTGGCCTGAGCAGAGGTGTGAGAGATTCCAGCAGTAATCACGGGGGACAGGCGTGTGGGAGAGTGGGGTAGGGGTGGTTGTATCCTGAGTACGAGCCCTCGCAGGACTGTCTACAGCCCCCAGGCCCATTCGGAGAATCATTTTGGGCCCAATCAGGTTCCTGGCCAGGGACCCACGGGCTGGCTTCAGGGAGCCCTGTACGAAATGTTGGACTCATGAATGCTTTTGCGGGGAAGAGTCTAGAACCTTCAGGGACGGTACTAGACCCAGCAGGGCTTAGACGTCCCAAGGAACTCAAGGGCCATCGGCACTTCTGTGAGGCTGTCCCAGATAGGTGTGGCATGTCCCCGGCAGTGAGAGCTTTAGAAGGATCTCAGCCGCTGGGGTAGGGATTCCACCATTCCTAATACCTGTGTCAATTCTAAATCCTCTGGTGATGAATTGTGAATTGTGGCACTTCTCAGAATGTTCAGCCTCACAATCCCGATTTGACTGTGTCTAGGCTTTGGTGTGAGCTAAGACCCTCCACATCCCACACGCTTTGCCCAGAGAGCCCCTTGCTTGCCCTGTGTTAAGGGGCTGAATTGTGTCGCCCCCAAAATTCATATCCTGAAATCCCAACCCCCATCTTAGTCAGCTCAGGCTGCCATCACAAAATACCACAGACTGGGGGACTTCAACAAGAGACATTTATTTCTTATGGTTCTAGAGACTGGAAAGTCCAAGGTCAAGGTTCTGGTCGATTTAGTTCTTTTTTTTTTTTTTTTTCTGATTCAGTTCTTAATGAGGGGTCTCTTCCTGGCTTGTAGACAGCCATCTTCTTTCCGTGTCCTCACGTGGCCTTTTCTTGGTGCGTGACCATGGAGAGAGGTGGGATGGGGTTGGGAGAGAGATTGAGAGAGAGATCACTCTGGTGTCTCTTTGTCTTCTTATAAGCAGCCTCATTGATTATAGAGGTCCCACCCTCTTGGCCTCATCTAAACCTAATCACCTCCCAAAGGCACCCCTTCCTAACACCATCATATTGGAGGTTAGGGCTTTAACATATAAATTTGTGGGGGTGCGGGGAGACACAGACATTCGGTACATAACAGCCCCAAGGCTTCAGAATGTGATTGTATTTAGAGACAGGGCCTTTAAAGAGGTAGTCACGTTAAAATGTAGCCTTTAGGGTGGGTACTAATCCACTATGACTGGCATCCTTGGCAAAGGGGGACATTAGGACACAGAGACCAGCACAGAGGGAAGATGATGTGAAGATAAAGGGAGAAGATGGCTAGTTACAAGCCAAGAGAGAGGCCTGGAACAGATCCTTTCCTCATGGCCCTCAGAAGGAACCAGCCCTGCTAACACCTTGATATTGGACTTCTGGCCTCCAGATCCACGAGACAAGAAATTTCTACTTTTTTAAGCCACCCAATTTGTGGTACTTTGTTACGCAGCCCCAGCAGACTCATACACCCTGCCTCTAGGAAGACCAACCAACTTGGTTGGCCTGGGACCAAGGGATTCCGCGGATGCAGGCCTCGTGGGTGCCTCCTCCCTGCCTGCACCTGAGACTGAGGAACCCAGGCTCCTTGGCGTTCCCAAGGTGGGCCTCTCCTCCATCCTCTGGTTCTGCTTTTTGTTTAGGTAAAATCGACATTTAGGTCATTCTGACCTTATCAGACTTTTCTAGAGCTGAACCAAGTGTTTCTTCCTGAACTCAAGAATGTGAAGGCCCCTGTGTCTTAGGCTGAATAAAGGCCCCTGGACTCGTGTCCTGTGGCATTTGTAACAACGTACCACAAACAGTGGCTTTAAACAACGGGAGTTTATTCTCTCACAGTTCTGGAGGCCAAGGTCTGAAGTCAGTGTGTGGGCAGGGCCATGGCTCCCCTGGAGGTCTAGGGGAGGATGCTTCCTAGCCTCTTTCAGCTTCTGGGAACTCCCAGCATTCCTTGGCTTGTGACTGCATCACTCCAATCTCTGCCTGTCTTTCCACGGCCTATTTTCTGTGTCTCTTCATCCTCTCTTCTTATAAGGATATCAGTGCTACCTCTGCAAAAGCGTCCAGCCACCCCCACCCCAGGCTCTGGGCTTATGTGGCTCAGGCTTGGGGTCCAGTTAATTTGCTCTGTCGTCCCTGATACATGCCCCGGGAGGGAGATGGTACGTCTTAACAACGTGCCGTAAGGGAGGTTCCCATGCTTTATCCTGATCTGAAGATGGAAAGCTTTGGGAGAGCATTCTTTCTGCAATCTTAACAATCACCAAAGCAGAGTTATCTTAACTCCATGGCTCCACCGGTGCCCACAGGAGCACCATTGCTCATTTGCTAAATTCCCGAATGCTTTGAATCACTCCTTTTTCCATTTAACCTATATTATTGGGCAGCTTCTCTGAACTAAGCCCATCACTGGACAATGGACTTGGTTTCTGTCCTCCAGCCGCTCACACTGTGGGTCAGGCATGATGAGGGTTGGTGGGCTTCCTGGAAGAGGTGACAATTGAAGCAAGGCCTGGAGGATGAGGTGGGCCTGAGCTGGGGG
Source organism: Balaenoptera physalus (assembly GCF_965194825.1). NCBI lineage: Eukaryota > Metazoa > Chordata > Mammalia > Artiodactyla > Balaenopteridae > Balaenoptera > Balaenoptera physalus. Next base: position 11,918,101 of record NC_138890.1, on the reverse strand, counting down.
TCTTAGAAGCCAGCCTAGTGATAGAGTGGGATGGGGCGGGGCGGCCAGGGGTCTGCCTGCTTCCCCCAGAGTGTCTCTGAATTGATTTGTCGTGCTCAGACTTCATTTGGAAAACATGGCACCAACATAAAAGAAAGGGAATGGGGCTTTAAAAGCTGAGGCTGCAGTCAGTGGGGCACCAGAAGGATACAAAGTGAGGGGCTGCAAGCCATCCAGTGCTTTCCCAAGGCATCTCCTGAGAACCTTCGGGAGCGTGGTGGGTGGGGTGAAGGCAGAGCAGCCTCCCAGGGCTCCAATTCCCACCCCCCGCTGCACCCCGCAGGAGGAGAGGGGTGCCATTGCCAAAGCCAGGCACTTCCTGGAGTCCGGCGCGCCCCTGGCTGTGGACCCCTACAGCAGTGCCCTGACCGCCTACGCGCTGACCCTGCTCCGCAGCCCTGCAGCCCCCGCCGCTCTGCGAAAGCTCCGCAGCCTGGCCATCACCCAGGGTAGGTGCCCCTGCCTGCCACCCCAGCGGACACAGTGTGGGACCAGCCCACTGTGGGCCCCAGTAAACAGCTCATGAACACGTGCATGGAACTAAGGAGGCATCCTTTGCTCACTCTGTTGGTTTTTTTTTTTATAAATTTATTTTTTACATTATTTTATTTTATTTCTGGCTGCGTTGGGTCTTCGTTGCTGCATGCGGTTTTCTCTACTTGTGGCGAGCGGGGGCTACTCTTCGTCGCGGTGAGCGGGCTTCTCATTGCAGTGGCTTCTCTTGTTGCAGAGCACGGGCTCTAGGCGCGCGGGCTTTAGTAGTTGTGGCACAGGGGCTCTAGAGCGCGGGCTCAGTAGTTGTGGCACATGGGCTTAGTTGCTCCGCGGCATGTGGGATCCTCCTGGACCAGGGATCCAACCCGTGCCCCCTGCATTGGCAGGCGGATTCTTAACCACTGGGCCACCAGGGAAGTCCCTCACTCTGGTTTTTTTACTCATTTATTATTCATTATTGCATCTACTAGTGGCTTCATTTGATGAAGTGGCTTGAGCTTGAGCATCATTTTCTTCCCCTGTGAAGTAGGGGATGCCACCCCGCCCCCACCAGGGAAAACAGTGCTCAGAGATCCCCGGTAGAGGATCCCCCAGGCTTCGTGGAAACCATCCCTGGGCAGGGTGCTGGGAGGCAGGGGAGGGCTGCAGCCGGCTCCCACGCTTCCCCCCGCCACTGGGTGAGCCTCGGAAAGCCTTTTCCATCTTGGAGTGTCAGTCTCCCCATCTACAAAATGACTCCCCGTTGTGTTTGGGGAGCCCCAGTCACTGAGCTGTGACTTCTCGGAAGGTCCCCAAACTCAGTCTCCTTCCCCCCAACCCCTGGGCTTTCCCAGGAGCTGCGCTGGGATTCCATCCAACTTCTCTGCTTAAGATGTCACCTGAAGAATTGCTTTCACTGCTTAAGAAGAAGAAGAAGAAGAAAAAAAAAAAAAACTTACAAAGCAAAATTCTAAAACCATCCAGTTGGATGGCGGTGTCAATTTAGGACTAACTGCTCAAGATCTGAGGCAGGGAGTGCTGATTTCTCAATGGTTTGAGGGCTTTTTATCCCACACATGAGCTCAGAATCTTTGGAGCCTTTGCAAGTACGGAGTGGCTTCCTGGTCCCCAAGTGGGGTAGACTGGGGCCAGCCTCAGGGCCGCAGCCAGGAGGGAGGCCATTGATTAGTGATGTCTGCCGGGGTACAGAAAAGCAGCCAGGGATTGGTGATGTCTGCCAACGGTGCAGGAGGGGCTGGGTTTGTCGCTGTAGTTGCAGATCTGAGATGTAGCCCCAAGACCCTTCCTGTCCCAGCCATCTTCCCCTGGTACCCTCTTCCCCTGGGGCCCAGCCGCCTGATGTCTCTTCTTGAGACCACATGCGCTGACACTCAGCATGGGTTGCCAGGCTGAGTGCCAAGAGGGGTTGTGGCCCCTGACCTGTTCTGGCCTTACAGATGGGGTGACCCACTGGAGCCCGACGGGTTCCCGGGATGTGGACAAGGATGCGTTCCTGAGCTTCGGTGACGGGGTCTATCAGACAGGTACTGGCCACCCCACCCGCGGTGCCTGCTGCGGGCACCAGGTCCTGGGTCCCAGTGTCAAAAGGGCCCCAGCTGGCCTCTTCCGTTGCAGTGGTCTCGGCCGAGGTGGAAATGACAGCCTATGCCCTGCTGACCTACACGCTCCTGGGAGATGTGGCCACTGCCCTGCCTGTGGTGAAGTGGCTGTCCCAGCAGCGGAACGCCCTTGGGGGCTTCTCCTCCACTCAGGTGAGCCAGGAAGGGCCAAAAGAGGGGCTCGGGTCTGAGCGGGGTTACTGCGGCTCAGGCTTGGGGACTCAAGAGCCAGGTAGGAAGCCAGTGGCTGCTTCAAGTCTCAGGACGGCTCCTGGCCCGCAGCCCCTGGGGGCCTGATGTCCAAGAGAGGGCAGGAGGATGGGGCCGAGGGACAGATGTGCCTGGCTCTGGGACAGGGACCCAGCCCCAGCCTCCGTGGAGATGCTCCCCAGCTGGCTGGGACCCCCAGCCCTGTGGGTATCTACACCGGACACCCAGTGCTCTCTGTGCCAGCTTCACGGGTCGCTGGTATCCAGAGAGGGTCCGTGGCGCCCGCAGTGTGGGCCAGACCTCCTGCTCCTGGGGCCGACCTCAGCCTCCTGCTCTGTCCCTAGGACACCTGCGTGGCTCTGCAGGCCTTGGCAGAGTATGCCATCTTGTCTTACGCGGGCGGCATCAACCTCACTGTCTCCCTGGCCTCCACCAACTTGGACTACCAGGAGACCTTCGAGCTGCACAGGGCCAACCAGAAGCTTCTGCAGATGGCGGCGGTGCGTGTTCCCCGGACCAGGGTCGGGGGGTGGGCAGCGACGGCGGCCCTTCCCTGCTGCCTGTCTGTCCACGTGTGTCTGCGGGGGAAACCACGGCATCTTCTCTCCCCAGATCCCCAGCCTCCCCACAGGGCTGTTTGTGAGCGCCAAGGGCGAAGGCTGCTGCCTGATGCAGGTGAGGCTGCGGGGAGAGGGGGCGCTTCCAGGGCACCCCTGGAGGGGCGGGCGGGAGGGAGCTCCGTGTTGGGCCAGGTTGAGTGGGGTGGATGTGTGTGTGAGAGCCACCCCAGGGCAGCCTGTCAGCCCCCTGAAATGCCATCCACTCTGCCCAAGGCAGGACCCAAGGCAGATGGCAATGTGTCCCCTTGAGGATGGAGTCCCCCCAGAAGCTCCATCTGATCCTCGTTCCGCTGGTCTCTGACCTTAAGCAGACCCCTCCCTTCACCCCCCAGGGTGGGACTTGTTATTCTCACTGCCAGGGCCTGAACGGAGATGCCCAGCCTGGCGCTCCCCACGACCCCTCAGTCACCAGGCTCAGGCTTTAGTCACACTCTGGGCGGAGACAGGCTGGCCTCCTAGGCTCTGGCCAGCGGTCAGAGGGCGAGTCTGCCAGGAGACCCTCGCATTCTCAGCTTCTCCATCTGGAAAGTGGGAGCCCAGACAACACAGTGGATAGGAGAGAGAGCCTGAGAGGCAGACAGACCTGGGCTTGAAATGTGGAAAAATGGGATGATGGTCGTACCTACACCATCAGGGCGAAATGGAATGACCGTAGTGCCCAGAACTGTTGTTGATGTCACCACTGTCGTCGTTCTGGCTGTCCCCCACTTGCCCTGCCCTTGCCTCTCCCCTCCCCACTCCCCTGTCCCCTCAGCCTCTGTCCTCCCACCCCCCCAGATCGACGTTACCTACAATGTGCCCGACCCGGTGGCCAAGCCGTCCTTCCAGCTGCTTGTGAACCTCCAGGAGCCCGAGGCCGAGCGGCGGCCCCCTGCGCCTGCCTCCTCGGCTGACGATGACGACCCAGCAGCCGACCAGCATCGGCAGGAGTACCCGGTGACCCTGGAGGTGTGCACCAGGTGAGCCCTCCTGCCCCGCTGGCTGGCACCGCCACCGGCGTCCACCGGTGGACGGCGTATTACATAGTGACGCTCTCGGCTAGGAACGCCTCGGGCATCCATCTGGGCCTCTACTACCTGTGGGAGCCCCACAGACATTTCACCGACTCGAGCCAAAGCTGTGGCTGGACCAGCCCTTGTGGTCCTTGGTCTGATCACAAGACACACCTCAGCAACACCCATCAGGGAACTTTGAAGAACAAGATTTCTTACTCACAGGTCCTGGAGGGTACATGACCCTCCCGAGTGTCACACAGCGAGGTCACAGGTAGAGAGACAGAGAGAAGGCACGGACCTGAGGTTCTGCCTATATTGGGGTCCGAGGGGGGTTGCCTACATTTTTGTGGATTCACTCTTTATTGGCGAATTTAAGAGCAGGAATTAGGGTGCTGGAAGGGGAAGGCAGGGTGACCCAAGTGGTCCGTCATCTAGGTTACCCAGGGCTTCCTGAAAGAGGGACCTTCGTGGGTGGGGGCAGCCTGATTCTTCTTCTGGTTGTTTTGCTAGTAGTTGTGTCATACAGCTGCCAGTGTCTTTATTCGAGATGGATGTCTTCGAAATGGATGCCTTTGCAATCAGAAGCTTACACTCCAAATGATTTTTGACATGAAAGAAATGGAAGTGCTTCTGAATGGGTGCAGCAAACCCCAGTGACAGGTGGGGCTGGGTGGGATGGCTGTTTGTGGCCCCTGTGCGACCCACCAGCCCCAGGTGTGACCCTAGGACCAGGCCACAGAGGGTCCTCGGTGGTGGGTGCACGCAGCTGCCCACAAAGGATGCTCATTACCATGGCAACGATGGCGGACCCCAAAGGTGGTTGGAAGCTATGGCACCTGAAGCCCATCAGAGCTGCCCACACACCTTCTTTAACCTTGACCCTCAGCCCTCACATGTCCAAGGCTCCCATCTTAGGAAGTTCTGAAGAACAAGCCCAACTTGGTCCGAGCCCGGGAGCCCTGGTTGAGTGGCTTCCCAAACCTCTAGCTGTGTTTCCTGCTCCACAGTGAGACTCAGGATGGTTCCACTAAGCAGGGCTGTGATCACCGTCTAATCAGGCGGGGGAGCGAGAAGCAGCTGGATTGGCCCAACTGTCTGGCCCCGGCAGGCCTGCTGGGGCATCTCTGTTCCTCCCTCAGATGTGTTAAGAAAACAACCCTACTGTGTGCCACCCGGATGTAGCATCTCTCAGGCCTCACCCCTGCAGGAAGCCTCCCCCGCCTGCCCCAGGAGCTGTGGCCACCCCGTCCCCTTGGGCCACAGTCTGCAGGTTCCTCCCTCAATGTCAACCTCCCTGTCACCAGCACCCAGCACAGGGAGGACCTGGCACATAGCAGGCCCCAGAGGCCATATTTACCCCCACCCCCATGTCACAGAAGGGGAAACTGAGGGCTGGCACTGGAGAGTGACCGGGTCTCCCCCAGTGGCCTGGACTCCCTCGGCCCCACGGAGCAGCTCCCCACACTGGGGGCACAGCATGGAGTTTGGGTCAGAACACAGCCCAGAGTCGCTAGACCTGGGTCAGGCCCAGAACCCTCGGCAAGGCCTTTTCTTTACGGTCTCAGTGCCTTAGCTGTGAAATGGGCTGACCGATGACCCAGCCAAGGGTGTCTGTGCAGATGGGCTGCCAGGCAGGCAGGCTCGGGGGTTGCGGGGTCAGAGGGGTCCATGAATTCCACGGCGGGGCTTGCGTTCAAGGGCCTCCCTGTCTCCCCTCATCGGAAGGTGGATGCACACAGGCTCCTCCAACATGGCGGTCCTGGAGGTGCCCCTGCTGTCGGGGTTCCGGGCGGACGTTGAGAGCCTGGAGCAGGTGAGGTGGCCCTGCTGGGCGGGGCTCGGGTCGGGGTCTCTGGCTGGTGGCCCTGCCCAGGTTGCAAATTCCCAGCCCTTCATAAAATGGGTTTTGGTTTTTGCTTTTGTCTTTCTGGGCAGAGTTGGTGTTTGGGGGCTGGCCATCTGCTGAGGGGCAGGTGGGGAGGGGTGGGGGCTTTCCCAGTAGGTGTCATTCAGTGGGCCACCTGTGCTGTTATCCATGTGGCAGAGGAAGGCTTCAACGAACCTGCCTGCGCTTTGGGGATGATCTGGGATACCAGGGAGAGATTTGCCACCATCCTCAACTTAAAGGGAGACCGGCCCCCTTTTGGGGGAGGGAGGGGAAGAGGGTCACAAAGGGGGCGGAGCAGCCTTACCTGAGGATGTCTGCAGTGTGGGGAGGGACAGGAAAGTAGGGCCTGTCCTGGGGGAGGGGGTTTGAATGGTGCAGGTGAGGCAGGAGCAGGTGGCAGGGTTCTGTGGGCGCCTAGGGGGCCACAGGGAGGCCCGGCCTGGGACTGAGGCTCGATCAGGGGAGACTGCAGGCAGGGAAGGGGAAGCAGGCACTCGGGACAGTGGTAACCAGCCTTGAATGCCCTCTCCTGGGTGCTGACCTCCACCCCCTGGCCTGGCCCGTGGGGACTTGCTGGACGACCGTGGGCAAACTCCTCAGCCTCCGGGGCCTTGGCTCCTCACGGGTCCAGCCCACCTTGGGCCCTTGGAGATCGGGGAGGAAGAGAGCATTGGGGTCTGAAGGGCCGGGCAGACGCTGACCTCTGGCTTCCCTGCCAGCTGCTCCTCGACAAGCACGTGGCACTGAAGAGGTACGAGGTGGCTGGTCGCAGAGTGCTCTTCTACTTTGATGAGGTACTGCTGGCCGGGGGTGGGGGGTGGAGGCCTCCACGGCAGCCACGTTGGCGAGGGCACGGCTGCCATGGCCCGGTGTGGTTCCTGCAATGATCTCATACCAAGAAAAAGAAACTGGGAGAGTCAACTCAGGCGGAGTTGGCACGGCTGCCTGCCCTGTGCCCTAGCCAGCTTGCTTTGGTGCAGAAAGTTGGGAGGGGTGTGGAATAGTATTCGGGCATCAAAAGGAACGAAGCAGTGATGGTTTGAACCTCAAAAACATGCGGAGTGAAGAGACAGAAAGCAGATTGGTGGTTGCCAGGAGTTGGGGGGATGGGGAGTGCAAATGGGGATAGGGTTTCCTTTTGAGGTGATGGAAATATTCTGCAGATGGATAGTGGTTGCACAAGTTTGTGAATGTCCACACACACACACACACACACACAGGGAGGGAGGGCACCTGCCATGGGGGGAGTGGGGGATGAAAGACCAGCTGAGATGTTTTTCCCAAGTGGGATGGAAGGACCCACAAAATTAAAATGGGATCACGTTTCTGTTTCACGCCTCCTGGGCATCCCGAAATCAGCCAGTTCTGGGCCCACATTTTGCGGCGTCACAGAGCACAGAGGCCGGAGCTCAGTCTCTGGCCCTAGTGGCCCCGGCCGAGCCTGAGCCCGCTCGCTGCCCCCGCAGATCCCCAGCGGGTGTTTGACGTGCGTGAGGTTCCGGGCGCTCCGCCAGCACGTCGTGGGCAGGACGTCGGCGCTGCCCATCTCCGTGTACGACTACTACGAGCCTGGTAGGTCCGCGCCCAACACCCACAACTCTAGCTCAGTCCCTCACCCTGTCATCCATCACTTGGTCACCCTTCTCCCCTCGTCCCGCAGCCTTCGAGGCCACGCGCTTCTACAACGTCAGCTCGCGCAGTCCCCTCGCCCGGGAGCTGTGCGCGGGGCCTGCGTGCAACGAGGTGGAGCGTGCCTTGGCCCAGGGCCCTGGTAAGTGCGTGGGGCCACTGCCCCTTCCGACCACCCGCCACCCCGACCCCACCCGCGGCAGAGGAGGGTACAGCATGGTAAAGGCAGGAGGACCCGGCACGGTCAAGGGCGCACTGCCTGAGCGGAGGGGCTTGGGGTTGAGCAGAGAGGGCAGGCAGTGAGAAGGAGGCGGGGCTTAGCGGGGCGGGGGGTGGGCAGTGAGGAGGGGCGGGGCCTAGCGGGGTGTGAGGGGGCGGGTGTAGAAGTGGGAGGCCCAAAGGAGAGACCTTGCCTCCCCTTCCCCACAAGCCAGAGGGTGTCGGGACCCAGGCCGGTAGCCCCAATCGGCCACAGCGAAGGACAGGACGGGCTAGGGGTCCCTCGGGACCCTTTTCTGTATTTTCCAAACTTCTTGAAATGAGTTTAGATTGCTTTTAACTTAAAAGTTTTCTTTTTCTTTTTCATTTATTTATTAACATCTTTATTGGAATATAATTGCTTTACAATGGTGTGTTAGTTTCTGCTATATAATAAAGTGAATCAGCTGTACGTGTACATATATCCCCATATCCCTTCCCTCTTGCGTCTCCCTCCCTCCCACCCTCCATATCCCACCCCTCTAGGTGGTCACAAACCACCGAGCTGATCTCCCTGTGCTATGCGGCTGCTTCCCACTAGCTATCCATTTTACATTTGGTAGTGTATATATGTCAATGCTACTCTCTCACTTCGTCCCAGCTTACCCTTCCACCTCCCCATATCCTCAAGTCCATTCTCTACGTCTGTGTCTTTATTCCTGTCCTGCTCCTAGGTTCTTCAGAATCAATTTTTTTTAAATTTAGATTCCATATATATGTGTTAGCATACGGTATTTGTTTTTCTCTTTCTGACTTACTTCACTCTGTATGACAGACTCTAGGTCCATCCACCTCACTACAGATAACTCAATTTTGTTTCTTTTTATGGCTGAGTAATATTCCATTGTATATATGTGCCACATCTTCTTTATTCATTCATCTGTCGATGGACACTTAGGTTGCTTCCATGTCCTGGCTATTGTAAGTAGAGCTGCAATGAACATAAAAATTTTCTTTTTAAATTTTATTTTGGTAAACACTAGGCAAATGCTTGTGTGAAATTCTACCAGGTCAGGGCTCAGGGCTTCCTAGGAACTGTCTCCACGCTGTGGAGTGTGGTCCGGACCCCAGGGACTTCTCCCCGACCCCAGGCCCAGGTGGAGGCTGGGATCAAGTTGGGGGGTGGAGTTCCCGGTGCCCTGCCCATTTCACCTCGCCCGCCAGGCTGGTCCCCCGGCGAGGGAGGTCCCGCGGCCATCCCGGAGGAGGGGACGAAGATCACGCGCTGCGGCTGCGCACGCGACTGCGCCACCAGCGGGGACCCGGTATGTGGCTCCGACGGCGTCGTCTACGCCAGCACCTGCCACCTCCAGGAGGCTGCCTGCCGCGGACGCATGAGATTGGAACCCGCGCCCCCCAGCCGCTGTGCCCTTGGTGAGGATCCACCCACGCCCCGCCTCGGGGACCCCACCTTGTCCCGGAATGTATCGCTCCATCTTCTCCTCTTTGCGTCTGGGTCCCTTTGCATCTCCTCAGTCTTGGTCAGTCTCTCCCCAGCCCCACCCCAACTTTGTGCTTTTCTGCGTCTCCTCATCTCTGATTTCTGTGTCCACTTCCCCACCTTGTGACCTCACCTCCTATCTGTTGCTCTGGGCCACAGATCTCCTCCCCTCGGGCCCCCGGGGCTGTTGGTCATCCAGATCCTCTCCCTCCAGTGCCTTCCCTACCGACTCAGTCCTCCTTCCTTCCAGAGCAGCCGACACCAGCCTCTGCTTTGTACAGCTACGACTATGACCTGGGTCCCCTGGACGCTGGGCATGTGGCAGCCGGCCATGAGGACTTGGATGGGGAAACAGAGGACAGGTGAGAGCTGGGCCCGCCCCCAACCTCCCTCCACTGGCCCTGGAACCTGGCAGGGAGTGGGAGTGACTGATGGAGGGGGTCAGCCTGCTGTAGGGTTTCAGGGGATGAGGTGGGGGATCCGTTCTCCCTTGACCCCCATCCACCCAGCACACATAGAAGAGCAGCCTGTATGTGTAGGGTGAGCTTAGCGAACCCTCCCAAGGAATGGAACCCAGGACAGACCTGTCCCTGAGACCCACTGGGCCTGGGACCCCTATTAAAGAAGAAATTATTCATGACGCAAGGAATATATTTTTCAAGGGGGAGCACTATGGAGTCTTGCAGTGGGGATAAAGATTGTAACCAACTCCTAATAATAAAAAAAGAAAAAGTGGGAATTTATAGCCAAGGAGTGGGGGGTGGCAGTCAGTGGATGGAAAGTTACTAGGAGGAAACATCAGGGGTGAAGGGGGGATAGTCTAGCTAAACCGACTGCACCTGATTGTTGCTGAAGGCAGGCCAGGGTGATGAGACATTACAGGGGGCGGGGGATGGATGGTGGAGAATGAGGAACCCAATCAGATATCAAGGGCGATCAGTACGGAGGAGGGGGGTTTCTGGCTAAACTGACATATTAGCAGATTCTTGCTACAGTTGGGCAGTGCTGAGATGAACACAGAAGCCTAGAATTTGAGACCGAGGTGAAAAAGAGCTCAGAGGAGCCCAAGTGGAGTTTGGTTAGGTAGAGAATCTTTGTTCCCCCTGAAGGAAGGATGGAGGAAATGGTCAGGAGACCAGAGAGCCCTGTGGGGTGAGGCTGGGAAGGGGCTGCTGGGCAGACTTCCTGGACAAGGCACATCTTTTGGGTTGAGCAAACTCAACTCAAGAGGTTTAAACAACAGGTTGATCTATCAGCTCAGGTAAGTGCCAGGTCCTGGAGGCTGGCTGCACTGGTGGACCTCAGAGCCCTGCCTTCCTGGGTGGCAAGGGCCTCTCCACCCCATGCTGGTGGCAAAGGCTGGTTTACATCCCCACTCAGCAAACCCAGTAGGAAAGCTTTTCCACCAGCACCAACCAAAGTCCCAGAGATTTAGGGGTGGGTCCTCTTGCACCAGGCACTGGGTTTAGTTCACCTGCATATAATATAATTATTGATAGGGCTGGGTTTAGGGTTACTGTTGTACTAATTTTGTTTTGCCCCCCTGTGTTTCTCCTTCCATGCCCTCTTTTGAATATCTTTTAGAATTCCATTTTGATTCAGTTATTGTTGTTTTAGCATGATTTTTTTAGTGGTAACTCTGGGGATAAGACTATTCATCTTTAAATTTTTCACAGTCTACTTGGTGGGAGTATTGTAACCACTTTCAGCAAAATGTAGCAACTTTGAAGCCGTTTCTGTCCATGTGTTGTCCCCTCCCATCTCTCATGGTATAATTATCATATGTATAACTTTAAAGTCGCCCAAGTGTTGCCCACCCTATCCAGTGTCTTCTGAGAGAGGTCTGCTTTTATTTTCCTTTTGGAGGGGAAGATTTTTATTAAACTTCTAAATTTGAGATACCATAGGTTCACATGCAGTTGGAAGAAATAACAGAGAGACCTTAGGTGCCCTTCATCCAGTTCCCCCCAGTGGTAACATCTCCCAGAACTGGAGTTACAGTGTAACACCAGGAAATTGACATCAATACAATCTACCCCTCTTACGCCTATTTCACCACTTTTACATGCACTCGTTTGCAATTGAGTCTGCAGTTTTCCCCCACGTGTAGATTTGTGTAATCATGACCACAGTCAAGATACAGGACAGCCCATCACCTCAAGGATCCCTTTAGCTGCAGGTTTATAGCCAAACTCACCTCAATTTCCGCACTCCCCCCCGCCCCCCAACCATTCGTCTGTTCTCCCGCTCTATACTTTTGCCATTTCAGGGATGCTTTGTAAACAGAATTGTGGGGTACGTAACCTTTTGAGATTGGCTTTTTCTCACTCAACAGATTTCCCTTGCTGTCCATCCATGGTGTTGTATCAATAGTTCCTCCCTTCTCATAGCTGATTGAGTTCCACAGATAAGTTTTCTATTTGGTCAGTGGTCCCTTGCAAGCTGCGCTCATTCTTACCAGAAGTGAAGGTCCCATCCCATCACTGTGGCCTGGTGGGGGTGGGCAGGGTCCTGAAGGGCCTTGCTGGACCATGTCCCTCCCAACCCCGGCTCCAGGTGGGGCGCTCGTGTCTCAGTGGGCGGAGGCAGCCAGGTGGAGCCACTTGGAGGCGGGTTTAGGGAATGGTCCGCAGTCCCGCCCCCGCCAGGCCTGGCAGCCCACAGGCATTTTTCGGCTTCTCTCTCCATCAGTCAGAGCGGCTTCTCTTCCTAAAGCTCCGAGCAGGAAGACGTGATCTGGCTGTGATTTCACCCCACCGGAAGAGGGTCACTGACAGGAGACTTGACTGTCTGGGGGCTGCCGGACCCTGCCCAGGTGACCCCTGCTTCCAAACGAACCCGATAAACAGACCAGCAGAGACGATGGTGGGCATCCTGGGGGCTCAGCCCCCACCTGAACAGGAAGGATGGTCAGCGAGGTGGCTGGAGGCACCCCCCTCCCCGCCACCTCGCCAGCTGCAGCTGGAGTACCAGTCGCCTCACCCTACAGCCATTGGGCTGGGTGGCCAGAGCAGCTCCCACAGCCTGACGTTCTGCTCCCCGGAGAAGGGACATTTCTGGGAAGGACTCATAGCCAAACACCTGTTTCTGAGGGGACATGACTCTGGCCAAATCAAGGACGTAGCGTCAGCAACTTAGAAATGAAACAGGCTGCTTTTCTGCAGAATGACTGCCTGGGCTGCTGAGCCCCTGGACCCAAACCCCAAATTGTCCCAGAACTGTCACAGTCTCTGCACCCCTGCCTCACCCCAGGGGTCCCTGAATGTTTGGCCTCGACAGCACCAGGCTCTGCAGAGAAAGTCCTGGGCTCCAGACCGATGCACCTTCAACTTCCCACTTCCTGACCTCGACCTCTGAACCCCTGATCTTCCAATGCCCTGCCTGGAAGATTGTCCCCCTCCTAGCAGCCTGGGAGGGTGTCCTAGCTCTGGACCTACCGAAGCCGTGTGCTCAGACCTGCCTCCCGGCTCTCTGTTCCCCCTCCTGCATTCTCCTGTCTTCCGCCTCCACGGTGGTAATTTATTTCAGCCAACGCTGCTTATCTCTGGACAGCACGGAGACCCTGAGGGGGCTGCCCAGCCTGTGGGTCCCCGTCGTGCAGCACCGGCCACTTTCCACGCCCCTGACCCCTGCCATCCTGCAAGGTTACAGTGCCCTTGCCGAGGCCCTGTTGCCACTTGCCTTAGAGGCTGCTGGTGTAATAAAAGCTCATTTCCATAGAGTCCCTGACAGACTTGGGCCTCCTGCGGGCAGGGGAGGCTGAGGGGCAGCTCTAAGGGCTGGAGCCCAGCTCCCTTCTGGCCCCTCACCTCCATTCCTTCATCTACAGCCCAGCCTTTCAGAGCAGGGTGGGGAGGAGGCTTTGGAACACTTGCGTCCCAGGGTAATCATAGATTCCCATGCACGTGTAAGAAATCAGACCAATGCAGAGAGGTCCTGGCTACCCTTTACCCAGCCTCCCCCAGTGGTAACATCTTGGAAGACTCTAGTACATCATCACACCAGGCTACTGACATGATATTCTTTGTTGACTTTATTCACACGGCCCCAGGTTCACTTTTACATGGGCGAGTGTGCGTGTGTGCGTGTGCATGTGTGTGTGTGTGTGTGTGTGTGTGTGTGTGTGTGTCCCCCGTCCTGGGGCTTCCGGCTCACTCCTTCCCAGACCAGAGACATATGAACTTGATGGGGAGCCCAGGAATGGCACCCATTCCTGTCTGCCTCTGGAGAGGGCTTGTGTACTCCCCCACAGGTGATGCCTCGGTGGCTCCTGACACTGCCCTGTGCTGCCTGCTGGGCTGGGGAACGGCAGGGTGTGTGTGCATGTGTGTCTGGGGCTATGGCTGCCCTTCCCCATGTGGTGCCCCCCTGACTTGATTCAAAGCAGCCTTCAGCTGGCTGGGGGTGGGTTCGGCAAAGCTGCAGCCCCGTGACCCTGGGTGTACACCGTAAATCCTTGCATCGCTCCACCCACCCAGTCCGTGGGGGAGTTACCTGAGACGAGGAATGAGACCATGGGAAAGCAGGAGGAGGTGATGTCTTGCAGCCAGGGTGACAGTAGGAGGCTGAGCCCTGTGGCTCCCGGTGATGGGTTGCACCAGGCTTTGGGGAGCAGAGTAGAGGTCTCCACTGCTCAGGAGATGCCCCAGAACACGAAGGCCCATCCTGGGAACGAGGACCGCCAACGGGGCTCCCAGCCGCCTTGGCCGCAAGCGGGTAGGGGGCCCGAGCCTCCTCCTGGTTGGGGTCCTGCAGCGGGTCCAAGGCAGCACCGGCTTCGCCTTGTCCACACCTTGGACACGGACACAGGCGAGCTGGCTGGGCCTGGGAACCTGCATTTAATGCTTGTCTTAGTTTCCTGGGGCTGCCGTAACCAAGTACCACGTACCAGGTGGCTTAAAACAACAGAAATTTATTCTCTGACAGTTCTGGAGGCCAGAAGTCTGAGATAAAGGTGTGGGCAGGGTTGGCTCCTTCTGGGGGCTCTGAGGGAGAGTCTGTCCCAGGCTGGTCTCCTGGCTTCTTGTGACTGCCAGCAGTCTATGGCGTCCCTTGGCTTGTGGCCATATCACCCCATCTCTGCCTCTGTGGTCACATGGCCTTCCCTGTGTGTCTCTGTGTCTTCTTCTTATAAGGACACCAGTCACATCGGATTTTTAGGGTCCACCCTACTCTAGTGTGACCTCATCCTAACTAATTACACCTGCAAACACCTTATTTCCAAATAAGCTCACTGTTGGAGGTTCTCAGTGGACATGAATTGGGAGGGGACCCTGTTCAACCCAGTGCAACCTCGTTCCTGTTTGTCCGGCCTGTGGAGGGGCTGTCACACAAACGAGGAGGACCGGGTGCCGGTCGCCGGGCTGCACCCCTCCCTGGAAGCCGTGGCAGTTCCAGGCGCCCGGCGAAGCATCGCTTCGTGCACCTTGCTCCTGAACTCGGCCGACACGTAGTAGTAGATGAAGGGGTCTACACAGCTGTTGAGGGTGCTGAGCGCCAGGCTGGGCAGGTAGGCGGCGTACAGATCCCCCCAGGCATCGGGGTCCGGGTTTGAGTAGTGCAGGAGCAGCAGCACGTTGCTGGGCGCAAAGAAGGCCACGGCCGAGGTCAGCACCAGTGCGGTCAGCCTCAGCGCATGGCCGTAACGCCGGCCGCCGGCCGCCAGCGTGCGCAGGGTGGCCCCGTAACTCAGCAGCATGGCCAGCAGCGGCAGGAAGCAGCCGAGCACCGCCAGGCAGATGAAGGCGGGCCGCCAGTAGGAGGCCTGGGCACCGACGGGCAGCACGTCGTGGCAGAGCACGTGGTCCGAACGCGACAGCCGGAAGGTCTGCTGCTGCAGCGCCAGGGGCAGCGCCAGGGCGGCTGCCACCAGCCAGGCCGTGACACAGAGCCCGATGGCCAGGCGTTGGCCTCGCAGGGTGCGGGCCCGCAGCGGGTGCACCACGGCCAGGTAGCGGTCCAGGCTGACGGCGGCCAGTAGCAGCACGGAGCCGTACATGTGACCATAGAGCGCGGCCGTGTCCAGGCGGCAGACGGCCTCGCCGAAGGGCCAGCGCTGGCCCCGCAGGTGGTAGGTGACGCGTGGCGGCAGCGCCAGGGCCAGCAGCAGGTCAGCCGCCGCCAAGTTCATCAGCAGCACCGTGGAGGGCAGTCGTGGCACCCGCGTGGCCAGCACCCACAGCGCCAGGCCATTGGCGGGCAGCCCCACTGCCAGGGCCAGCCCGTAGAGCGCGGGCACCAGTCTCGTGGGCACCCAGCCTAGCAGCAGTGCCCGAGAGCTGCCCGGGACCTCCAGAGTGTTGCTGTCATTGGCACAGGGCTGGCCAGGGAAGCTGCGCGGGTGGGGCCCCGGTGTGCTATCTGGGGGAGAGAGGCCCGGAGGGAAAGGGGATAGAAGCGCTGAGAGGCCAGGAGTCAGCCCCCCACCCCTAGCCCCTCATCTGGTTCCCTGGCTGGATGGCGCTGCCCCTGAGAATCTGTAGACCTAGCCCCAGCTCTCAGGAGCCCCTGGGCTGGTGGGACAGAGCTGGACATGGAAACCCCCAGCCCTGTGGACTCAGGGCTGGGCTGGAGAAGCCCCACCCCCGTTCCCTGTCTCCCCTTCACCGGCTCTGGGCGCCCTCCCAGTCCCAAGGCAGGGCCCGAGGTCACTCACCACCACCTCTCTCTGTGCTGCCCCCGTCGTCGTCGTAGATGATGGGGGTCTGGGTGTCAGCCAGGCTGAACCCCAGCGCTAGGGGCCACAGCAGCAGGAGAGCCCACATGCTGCCGGTGCTGGGTGCCGGCTGCTCTGGGCTGTGGCCGGCTGACCTCAGGCTTCCTGCCTGGCTGGACCCCCCCCCCCACCGGCCCCCAGCTTCCTGAGTGCCTGCGGAGGAGGGGACAGGGTCGGGTGAGATAAACCAGTCCCTGCCCCTCACGGGCCTGTGGGAGGCCCAAAGCCTGGCCTGAGGAGGCCTGGCAGCTGGGGTTACTTGGGGTCTAGGTGCTGGGCCAGTAAGATGGGAGAGGAGGTGCCAGGCTGCAGCCCCTGTATAGCCTAGGAAGCCTCTGTAGGCCAAGTGGCCACTTCTTGCTGGCCAATCACATCTTGGCCCCGTCCTCATGACAGCCCAGCCCTCTGTGCCACGCTCCCCTCCCTCCATCAGGAACTCTTGGCCCTTCGTGAAGCCCCCTCCTCCCAAACCCCACCCCTGGCTCTGGCAGGCAGGACCCCAAGTCAGAGGCCAGAGCAGGTGAGCAGACCCCCCAAATGCCCCTGGCCCTCTGTGGAGGTCACCCTGCCTTATGCAGCCTCACCCACGCCGCAGCACAGGTACCCCCGGCAGGCGCAGAGTAAGGAGCAGAGAGGGGAACGCCTTGTGAGCCTGCTGGGGAGGTCTTGGTCCTCAGCCAGGACTCCCGATGCTGACCATGTGCTGTCCTGGGGGCCTTAGGGGAGCGTGGCTGCAGCCCCCTCTGGGGGGTGCCCATTTCCAGTTCTCAAAGCCGCTTCTGCTCTGGTCCTGACCCCACGCTCAGCCTGGGGTCTGAGGTGTGACCAGGGGCCACAGCCATACGTGAGCCAGAGGGAGGTGGCCCAGCCAGCCCAGAGAGCCCCCCGAACCACCTTCCCTTGGGGTCCTCACCCCTCAGACCTCTCCACGTCCCACCCAGAGGGGAGGGTACTCCTCTCTCCTGAATACGATCCCCTCTCCAGACCTCAGAGCAGCTACACCGTCCTACCCCGGGGGAGCCCTGCACTGGGGGTTCTCGGTCTCTGTGAGGTCAGGGCTGGGCCACAGTGGTGGGGGCAATGTCTGGGAGCAGGTGGACCCCAAGGGGGCAGTGGGGGTCAGGGAAGAAGAAATGAACTAGGGGTGGGAGAGGGGGTCGGATGCAGCCATGTCCTGGTACGGCGAACCCTAATCTAGCCACACACTCGGGGACATGGGAACCAGCCAGGAAATGACCGAGCAGTCCTGGACAGAGTCAGTGCAGCCAGAGGCCGAGATGCCGAGGTCCCTGCCCCCCAGCCCCAGGGTTGGTCGGCGGGGATCGAGGCCTGGAGAACTCCAGTCAGGACAGGGGGTCTCAGCCAGGAACCTCTCCCTCATTTCTGAGCAGTTTCCACCAGCACCGATGACGAATTCATCCCACACCTACGCCTCACAGCACACGTGACCAGTGATGATGATGACGCCCTCGGCGCACAGGAAAACGGGGGTGGGGACCCCCTGCTGCCCTCCAGGAGCGAGCAGGGAACCTGCTCAGGGGAAGCTGGGCCCGGCAGCCCTTCCCGGCCAGGCACAGGGCAGACTGGAGCCTGACGAGGGTGGTTTCACTCCGGAATTCCGTGTCTAGGAATTTATGGCGGGTCTGTACAGGGAGACGCTCAGGAAGACGTCTGTACAGGGAAATTTCCGGCAGCGGGGCGGGGGCCCATAAACAAACCCCCCTCACCCCTGCCGCCATGGAAACAGCCGTGGAGGTGCAGGGCCGCTGTTTCCAATCGGATGACAAGCTACGTGAATACCTCCTGGGGGACACTGGGGGCAGCTGCCTTCGGGGAGAGGGACTTGGGCACCTACTCTTCTCTGTGAGCTTTTTTTGTGCTATTGGAATTTTCTGTGCCGTGCGTCACTTTCCATAAAAACTCATGTTTCCAAAAAGGCATAATAGTAGCTTTAAAAGGAAGGAAATTCTGACACAGGCTACAACATGGATGAACCTTGAAGACACTGTGCTGAGTGAAATAAGCCAGTCACCAAAGGACAAATACTGTATGATTCCACTTATATGAAGTCCCTAGAGTGGCCAAATGCATAGAGACCGAAAGAAGCAGAAGGGTAGTTGCCAGGGGCTAGGGGTGTGGGGAATGGGGAGTTAGTGTTTAGTCGAGGATAGAGTTTCAGTTTGGGAAGATGAACAGGGTCTGGAGAGGGATGGTGGGCATGGTTATACAACCACGTGGATGTACTTTATTTGTTTATTTATTTACTCATTTACTTATGGCTGCGCTGCAAGGCTTGCGCGATCCTAGTTCCCCAACCAGGGATCGAACCCGCGTTGTCAGCAGTGAAAGCGCCGAGTCCTAACCACTGGACCGCCAGGGAATTCCCAACGTGGGTGTACGTTATGTCACTGAACTGTACGCTTAAAATGGTCAGCGTGGTAAACTGTGTTACGTGTATTTTACCACAATTTAAATAAGTGATAAAAAAGGCAAACAGCCCTAAGCCAGTCCTGGGATCCCTCATCCTCCAGCCCCATCTGGACCCCCCAAGCCCCCTCCCCCAAGCCTATCCTCCCTGGCTGCCCCCTCCCTGCCCCACCGTCTCCAGTGGAAGATGGAGGTCACCGATGACTCAGCCCCTCAAGTCCCGAGGCAATGCTTCTTGGGGTGGCCATCTTTGTGGAAATTGTGTTTTCTTTATGTTGTACTTTGAAGCCAGATGGGTGCCCGGATCTCGTCTCATTCCCGGGCTGGGCCTCGGCCTGCGGCCAGGGACATTAACCCTCGGACCGGAACGAGAGGTGGGTGCTGTGACCCCCCCCCACTGGCCGGGCACCAAGGTTTGAGGTCCAGCCCTCCCAACCACAGAGGCCCTATGCTTCATCCCTGGAACCCCAAATCTGAGTCTGCTCACCTGTCCTGTGGGCTGGAGCTCCCGCACACAGGGCTGCATGGAGAAGGTTCTGGAGAGCCTCCGGCAGGGCTGGAGGTATTGCATGCTCGTCATCCCCCATCCCTGCAGGATCTTTCTGGGCACGTTCCACCCCCACCAGTCCCACCCCTACCAGTTCTACCCCCCACCCCCACCCCCTCCCCCCCGCCACGGGCCTCCTGAGACTGATTTTAGGTCAACTTGCTTTTTAGGACAATCAGCCTCATTCTCAGCCAAGACATCAGGTGCATTGCGCTAGTTCTATTTTGCAAAGAGCCAGCAAGGCAAACACCTCACTAGTAACAGAGTAAATGTTCTACCTGAGCCCCCCAACTCCACTGCTGCCCCAAGCACCACAGGCACACCACCCCCTCCACCATGCTAGGGAGGGGGAGGGCAGCCCACCTGGTCCTGCAGCTCCGCACCACTTGAAGGAGGCTGGAAGGGGAGCTGCAGGGCGGTTAGGATGAGGGCTGCTTTATTAGCAGCCATAGGTAGGCGCAGGGCCCAGGTCCTCATCCGCATTTGCCGAGCCCCCTCTGCCACGTGGAGCTGCTGTCTTTCAGGCCAGCGGAGACCCTCCCTCCTGTCTCTTGTCCAGGAACCTCATCCCAGTCACAGGCACTGCCCACTCGAGGGCAGGGACTCTTCTGGGAGGTGTCCACTAGGGCTGCAATCCTGGGGCCAAGAGTTCTGCCCTCCACAGAGGTCCCTGGGGACTGCTCTTGTCTGCTCTCCTGGGACCGGGTGTCCTTCCTGGGAGCTGCAGCATCCACCATCTGCCTCCCAGGCCTCCCCTCTCAGGGCTTCCAACAAAAGCCAGTCTGGGAGCACAGAGGGGGCCCTGGCCATCCCTGGATGTGAGACATCTAGGGCAGCACCAAGCCTCGGTCACAAACTCCCCAGGAGCTCTGACCCTCTGGGGAGTTGTGCACTGCCAGGGGCGTGTAGGGCGGGTCCCTGGGAGGCAGCTGTGGCCCCTTGGGAAGGTTGGAGACAACTCTTGGGAGAGGACTTGCCAGGTGGGCAGGGTGGGCTGGGCAGAAGGCAGGGCCAACTGAGCTCAGGGACCCAACGGGTGAGGCCTGGCAGTGGGCACTGAGTGGGAGTGAGGGGAGGGGGTCGGCCAGTTGCGCTGCAAAAGCCTCAGGGTCGGGGGACAGCTAAGAGGACCCTAAGCAGAGCTGAGGGCTCCCTCTTACCTGGAGGCAGGTGTGGGGCTGGTAGGAGGGGGTCCTGGAGATGTTCAGGGGACCCAATGATGGTGAAGACACAGGAGGTGAGAGGAAAGGAGGGGGCAGGGGGGCAGCTGGGAGGGGGGACCAGAGAGCACAGAGGGTGGTTTTGTAGGGCTGGAGGAAGGAGAGACCCCGCAACCCCTGCCATCTGTGGGCTTCTGCACCTGGTGTCAGAAGCGGGTGGGCAGGCACAGAAAGCTCACAGCAAACGCTGCAGTCTTCAGATTGTTTTGCATGTGCAACACTGGAAGGAAACACTTCTCATTTCCAGCAAATACGAAAACTGAGGGGAATGAACACACCAAGTCCCCTACATACGAACCTTCAAGTTGCGAACGTGGGTTCCATCAGCGTCGGGCGTGAGTGAAATTGCAGCTTGCCCTCCGTCTCCTATTGCTGACCGTCCTTCAGCTCTACTATCTCCCACCTCCTCTGCCTCCTCCAGTCAGTAACTCTTCTCACCTGTTCACTTGACGCCAGCCCTGTATGCCAGCTGTTGTACTGTACTACTGCCCTTTTCAAGGTACTGTACTGTAAGGTTCAAAATGTTTTATTTTTTTTAATGTATTATTTGTGTGAAAAGTATTATAAACCGATTACAGTACAGTACCATATAGCCGATGGTGTTAGTTGGGTACCTAGGCTAACTTCGTTGGAACAAATTGGACTTGGGAACGCGCTCTCGGAACAGAACTTGTTTGTCTGTAGGGGACTTACTGTATTCTAGAAAACACTCTGGAGGCGGGGCTGTGCCCCGGGGGAAACAGGACCCTGTTGCGCAGCCACAGGGAAGCCACTGGGGGTCCCCACATGGGGTCTGAGGACTCCCAGGCACGCCTGTGCTGACACTCCCTGCGGTCAGGCCAACTCCCCTGGCAGTGAGACGTCACCCCCAGATTTGCTCACAGGAAATGACTGACCGAACCTCACAGCTTCAGATTAATATTTAATTTTTAACTTTAATGTGCAAATAAATAGAAAAGGAAAACTACATTCAAAACAGCTGCAAAGGAAGAACAAGCCCCAGAACAGAAATTCTTCAAAAACAGAAGAGATGCTCCCTAGAAGCATGCAGGGTGGGGGGCTTGGTGGGGTATGGCCCGCACCCCGGGCCCAGGCAGAGGGCACAGGAGGGGCTGCGGGCTCCCGAGGAGGACGGCTGCCGGGAGGGTCTGGTTCAGGAATTCTGATAAGTTTCCTTCTTATAAAACAAGGATGCGTACAAAGTGCATGGATTACACGTGAGAAAACCCGGGTGAGGAGACACCCAGGTGGGACAGGTTGGCCTTGGAATCGCCCAGGCCTGGAGTCACAGGCTTTGCAAACCTCGAGTTCCACAGGTAAACTTCTAGAAACACGTCTCCGATTCCCAGAACCTTGGGTTTGGCACAGCTCAGCTGCAGGAAGGCAAGGGCTGCGGCTGGCAGAGGCGGCTGCACGGGGGTTCTTCCAGGCCCACGGCTCAGTGGAGCCCACTCGCTGATGGTGTCAGGGGCCCGGCCAGAGCTTCTCACGGTGCAGGAAGTTCAAAAAGCTGGTTCCTAGCCCGAACTGCTTGGCATTCTTGGCACAGAAGAAGCTTTTGCCCCTCACACGGTACCCGCCCCGGGTGGTGGCCGCCGGAACGGAGGCGTTGGGACGGGTATGCGGAAGTCCACGAAGAGGGCTGTCACCCCCAGAGAGGCCGTGGGACTTGGCCGTTGTAGAACTTACAACCACTAAGAGAGCATAAAGGAATAAATATGTGTGTGCATATATATACTTCTAGAATGTCCATCTTAGGTACACAACCGCACCCCAGGGCCCTCCCAGGGTGGGACCACTCGAGCTCAGCGGGCGCGGCAGGCCAGGCCCCCTCCCCTCACGTGTCCAGAGTCCAGCTGTCCGATCAACATGGGGTTTGAGTCTCTTTTTTTTCTAGAGCGGGGTCTTCTGGGCAGCTCTGGTGCTGCCTGCCCACTCTACGTCTGGATGTCAAAACAGGATCCCAACAGCTTGGCTGAAAGGGCTCTTCTCACTTTCAAAGTGACTGAGGACCCCAGGCGCCCGCCGGGCCAAGCCGATGCCTGAACTGTCAGATGCAGGTTGTCGCCCAGCTTGGGAAATGTTTCTAGAAGCTTGGGAAGGACATGCTTTTCAAGCAGGTCCACCTGGGCCCGACTCCTCCGATGTCAGGGACCCTCAAACGCTGACCCCTCCCGAACGCGAGCCCTCGCGCGGCTCTTCACCCACTTTCACCAAACGCAGAAAACGACCAGCGGTGCCCAAGCCTGGGGATTTGGCACGTGTGACGGGAGTAGCCCAGCAGGCATGTGAATGCACTCTCTTGTGCCTTGACCGGTGCACTGCTCCTCCCCCTTCCAGTGGGGACTAAGCCCCTAGAGTTCAAGTGCGGGGTGGGGGGGGGGTGGTTTACGTCTGGCACAGGACGGGCCCAAAGGAAGCGGGGAAGCCAAGAGGGATGGCAGCGTGGGGCCGAGAGCCGACACAACCCGCCCTTCTCTGGAGCTCACAGCCCATAGCAGCAAGGCTGGGGGACGCTCTGCTCCCCTCACACTGTTCATGAAAACGCCCGATGGACACGCAGGCCAAGGAAGCAACTGCACTAAGTGCGAGTCGTGGTGCCCGTGTGGGAGCGTCAGGGCGAGGCCGGGCGGCGGCTGTACTGCACTCGGTAGCGGGTCACCGGCAGCCCGTGCACGTGAGCCGTCTCGCAGAGCGTCTTGCAGGGCACCATGTCCTCGTCCTCCTCGCCCATCAGCCAGTCCTGCACCAGGCTGGCTGCCTCCACCGGCACGTTGTCCTCCAGCCAGCGGCTGTGCCACTCCTCAAAGTGCTGGTGGTGGCGCAGCAGGACCAGGGGCTGCACCTGCAGGGGGCGGGGGAGAGAAGAATCAGGATGGCCCAGGCACCCCAGACAGCTGTGGGCTGGCCCCCAGGGTCCCGGGACGTGGGCAGGGAGGGGCACCTGCTTGGCCCGGCCGAGCGTCCCGCGGCGGTACATGTAGTCCTCGGAGTTGACGATGAACATCATCTTGTGGGTGCTGAGCTTGAAGCGGCAGTCCACGTTGCAGGCGCTCTCCACCCCGACCAGCCGCTTCCAGGAGCTCTTGGCCTCGCCCCGCAGCGCGCGCACCTGCTCACACTGCCACCTGCGGAACTTCTTGAGGTTCCTGGGGGCGAGAGGAGGATCTGCAGACTAGAAGGTCCTTGTGGCCCAGAAACACTGGGAAGATGCCTGACCTCCCAGAGCTGGAGAAACGCAATCTGAAGCAATGAAAACCACCACCCAAACCCTCTGATTCCGTGAAAACTAATAAAACCCCGTCACGCTGGGTGCTGGCAACGGTGGGAGAGGCCCCCGGGCCCGAAGTCCGCTCACCTCTGCAGGAACACAGGCTTCAGGAGGAAGCCCTCGGTGGGCGAGCTGGACGCACCCTCGGTCCCCACGTACTGCTCCACGTACCGAGCCAGGTGCTTGGGGGACAGAGGGAGACACAGCCCAGGTCATCAGAGGCTCCCGGGGACTTTGTCCCCACCCCTCCCGAAGCACTAGGATAACAGCTATGGAGGACCCTGATGTGTGACAGAGACCAGCAGACTGCAGCTCCCGATAAAGGGCTCAGCTGGAGTGGGACACGCACACCCAGGCCACCATTCAGATGATTTATGGCCTTTCGTGCTTAAGTGGATAAATCCCTGCTGTGTAACGACTTTTCTGTATCCATCACGTGGTAAGTTCACGTGGAACAGGAGGCCCCTGACACGGAGGGGAGCGGGGTCTGGGGGACGTGTGGGCAGGAACAGACATGAGGACTCAAACAGCAGGGAGGAAGAGGGAGAGAGCCGGCAGGAGTTGCGGGTGAGCAAAGGGCGGGGCCCGAAGGGGTCACCAGGTCCAGGGCAGACACGGCCTGCAGCGTCCAAGGGAGCCTTCAACTGCTCACCACCCTGTTAAAGCACGAGGCTCCTCCAGACTCAAGCTTAACAAAACCACATTTGCTGGAAACTTCTGGAAGGGACCGGGTGTGCAGGCCCCTACCCTCCCTTGTTTTGGAAAGTGTTTCCAGCGAAGGGCGCTGTGAAGGGAGCCCCCGAGGCTGTGGTGGGTGGTGCCCCAGCTCTGTGAAGGTGGCTTGGGGCTTCCGGGCCCTGCTCCCTGGCGTGCGGGCACCAAGTGGAATGTGCACCTCAACGTGTGGGCCAGGCGGGTTTTCTCCTGGTGGTCGGGGGGCAACCAGAGCTCTAAGCTTCATGCACGGGGAGCGCAGCGGCCACGTGCCGTGGGGTCTGAGTGACTGGGCTGGCCATGGGCGGATGGCATGGTGTCGGCAGCAGGTGGCAGGAGCCAGGGTTAGGGGGGAAGCTGGCCTGGCTCCCACACGGCCTTCCGGCCCTGGGACACACACCCCTGGCTCCTGAGAGGCCACCCGCAACTCCCACCTCCCGTTGCATTTCCAAGGAGAGCGTTCAGCCTGCACAGAGGCTTCTCTGGTGGACGTTTTGCGGCCTGTGCTCAGCCAGCATGTGCCTGGGCTCCCGTGGTGGGAGCCCCACGATGCTGCCTGTGGCTGCTCCCGGCCCCCACGGTGTGAACAAGGCACAGAGCACAGGGCTGCGGTCCTCACCTGCACCTCTAGTGGGTCCTCTGTCTGGGCTTCCTCGGTGTCCAGGAGCTCAATGGTCATGATCACCTGCCCTTTCCGCTGGAGGAACATCACCTGGGGAAGGAGGGGGACAAACAGCCTGAAGCCACGAGAACAGCCCAGGCCGGCAGAGGATGAGGTCAAAAGGTCATCAATGATCCCTCTTCACCAGCCTCCAAGCCCCATCCTTCCTTGAGGAACCACGTGCTGGGCGCCCACCTCACAGGCCCTGTGGTGCCCTCCGGGGCCGGGGCCTGCATCCAGAGGCCCAGCGAAAGCAGCACACGGTACTGGGCTCCTGTCGTGGGCGCCCGCCGTGCTCCCCCCAGCCTTGCGTGGGGCTGAGTGTGGCTGGCCTCTCACCTTAAAGCAGTTCTCGTCAGCCATGCACCGCTCGGCCTTCCACTGATAGCTGGTCTCCCTGGCGGCGCGGACACAGCGGGAGGACAGGTTGCCGCCGGCAGCGCCCCGCTTCTTCTCGTTCAGGTAGAGCTCCACCACCTTCAGACAGACATCGTCGCTCACGAGGTGGTGCAGCTGCCGGGGAGGGAGGGCCGGTGGGTGCCTGGCGTGTGCCCGCCAGGAGGGGTGAGGCACAGCCACCGCTCCCACCTCCTGCTGGAGCCCCCACCTCACCCAGAGACGGTGTGGCAAAGTCCACAGGGTGGGGGCGAAGACCAGCGTCCAGCAGGCTGTGCAGGGCGACCTCCATGCCGGATGCAGACCAGAGCAAACTAGACCAGACTAAACCAGACCAGACTGGGGCAGACCAGACCAGACTAAATCAGAGCAAACTAGCAAACTGGACCAGACCAAAAACAAGACCAAACTAGACCAAACCAGACAACAGCAAACCAGAGCAAACTAGAGCAGACCAGCAAACCCTGCCTGGGTATGAGAAACGCACAGAAAAAATACAGAAGAAAATGTGCCAAAATGGGGATGGTAATCATAAAAGCAGTGATTATCTTCCCCCAGTGTTCAGTCATAAACACAAGTAATTCCTTTAATACCGATAAACATACTTAAAACCTTTAGGCTTAGGATGACACAAGGATTGGAAAAAGCCGAGGCCGCAGGGTCAGACGGAGCCGGCATCGAGTCGGCCCCTCTGCGCGCGAGCTGTGGCCCAGACAGGCTACTGCAGGCTTAGGGCCTCAGGCTCTGCTCTGTGTGTCCCTCTGCTGAGTGGCCTCAGGCTCTGCTGTGTGTGTCCCTCTGCTGACGCGTGGACACACGTGGGTCTCATACGGTGCCTGACATCCGGCACATTCCCAATCAACATTAGCTGCTGTTACTGAAAATAAGAAATCCTAATTTAAAAAATAAATAAAAGGAAGTAAAGAGTGTGGATACAACGCTGCAGGTTACAGGTGTTGCATGGAGGGGCCCTGTGAGCCACACGTGGGGGTCCTGCCCTCACTATGCCTCCAACTAAACAGCTCCATTTTTATTGCGTCTTTTATCTTTTAAAACAGGTTTTACCGGAGACATTTGTGGAGAGAAGGAGTTTTTTTTTTTAAAAAGGCATGAGTCAAAGTATATGGTCCAATCCTCCTGGTGCTACAGATGGGGCCGCCGTCCTGAGAGCTGTGGCCTGTTGGGAGCCGACTCGCTCGGTCCAGGAGAGATGAGAGAGCCCTCCTTCTCTACCACTAACACCCCGCCCCTGGGCAGGACCAGAGTGGGCCAGGAATCTGGAAGCTTCCCCCAAGGCTGGCTGTGCCTGCCTGCACCCCACCTGGGGGAGCAGAGGTCACGCACACATACGGCCCACAGGGGATGCAAAGCGCTGCTCCAAGGGCCCAAATGGGAGCTCCTCCCTGGAATCCTTCCCTGGTGGACGATGAAGGAGCCAACGGGCATCTCAGCAGACAGGAATCTCAGAGAATCACGCTGCCTGGACATAGCCAGATGCTGAGTTTATACAGCTTCAAAACCAGGGACTCTATCCCAGTGTCAGAAATCGGCAGCGGGTGCCCGTGAGTGGGGGGTGGCTGGAGGGGGCACGGGTGGGGTGTCCATTTGTGAAGACCCACCGGGCTGCACACTGAGGAGTCGGCACTTTTCTGTATGTGTTTTACTTCAATAAGAAATCTGTAAAACCTGGAAGGAACTGCCATCTTTAAAATGTTTCTAGTAACTGTACCTGCGTGGCAGAGCAATGACATCATTCCTTCCTCTGCTTCTTTTCCACTTTATGATGAACAGCCTCACTTGATAACCAGGAAATGAAAGTCAAGCTGAACAACAACTCGAGTGGTCACCAAGCAGGACCCACGTCCCGGGACCACACCCGACTTGTCTGGGGCTTTGCTGTTTATATACTTATGACCAATTTCCTCTTGTTGGCCTTCAGCCGTGCGTGATGCTGATGCACGTCACTGACATTCCCCCCCCAGGAAAAGTGGGCCAAAGGTTCTTTACATATTGCCAAACAACCCTCATGAAAGGTTTTTCAACAGGGGCTCAGACATATCCTCGCACACGCACACCCACAGCAGCACTGGTCGCCATCGCCATAAGGTGGAAACAACCCAAGTGTCCATCAACGGATGAATGGAAGAACACAACGTGGTCCATCCACACAACGGAATGTTATCTGACCATAAAAATGGATGATATACTAACACACGCTACAATGTGGATGAACCTTAAAAACGTTATGCTGAGTGAAAGAAGCCAGACACAAAAAGGCCACATAGTACGTGATTCTGTTTATGTGGAATACCCAGAACAGGCAAATCCAGAGAGACAGAAAAGGGCTGGGAGAGGAGAGATGGGGAGTGACTGCTAATGGAGACAGAGTTTCTTTGGGGGAAGATGGAAATGTTCTAGAACTAGTCAGAAACGATGGTTGCACAACACTGCAAATGTGCTAAATTCCACTGAAACGTTCACTTAAAACTGGAGAATTTTACATTACAAGAATTCTACCTTAATTGAAAAAAAAAGGAAAGGTGCCAAGCACGGGATCAACCGCAGGCGCAGGAGTGAAGGAAGGGACGCGCAGGGAGGTGCTGCCCGCCGCCCGCCCGCGCCTGCTCACCTGCCGGGCGATGCTCTGCACCAGCTTGTCCATGGTGAAGCCCACGTAGGCGTGGATGGTGAACATCTCGCGCAGGGTGTCCTCGTACTGCGTGGGGTCGATGCTGCCCTCCAGCAGGCTCCGCACCATGTCCAGGAAGGCCGGGTAGTACTCCTCCAGCTCCACCTCACCTGAGGGGGCGGCACCGTGGTCACCGAGGGCCCGGCTCCCACGCGGCCACCACCGGGAAGGATCTGGAGTCTCCAGTGAACGTGAGCAGCCCACGTTCACCGCCTCCCACCGCAGGTGGCCCGTAGCTCTGGGGCGGCTGCTCGGCGGGCCCGCCTCCCCTCCCGGATCTCAGAGGCAAGCCCCCACGGTGTCACCCCTGGGCCCAGGGGCTCACTTGGCTGCTTCAGCCGCAGCTCCATGGCGGGGTCGTTGCCCTTCTCCCGGCGGCCCTCGCAGAGCAGTTTCTCCCTTTCCTTCTCCGTCCGGTACTCCAGGAGCTGCTTCTGTGCCTGGCGGTAGATCTTCAGAAGCCTGGAGCACAGGGTCTGATGGAGGCGCAGGAAGAAATACCAGTTGTTGTTGGCGAAGAAGAGGCTGTAGACGTCATCCAGGGGCTTGTGCTGCGGCGGCGGCTGCTCCGTGGCCGGCGCCTCGCCCGAGGCCCCCTTCTCCTCCGGGGCGCTGCTCTGCGGTCCGGGCGCTGGCTTCTTCCGGTCACCAGGGTCTGCACTCTGCCCCTGGGGGCTCCCCCGGCCCTCATCGGCGGAGTCCTCGGACGCGCCCAGGTCCAGCTGCTGGGAGAAGAAGAGGCTGGGCACGAACTGGTGCACCAGCTGGTGGATGGTGCCCTGGTCCTCCTTCTGGATGGCCGGCTGCCGCTTCACGTAGTAGCTGATGAGGGCGGCCGCGTCCTCCAGGATCTGCCGGTCCTCGTACACGAAGATGAGGTGCGGCTCGCTGGAGGGGGCGCTGCGGCCCTCCGAGTGCTGCTCCTGGTGCTGGGGAGACAGGGCGGCCGTGAGACGGGAAGCGGCCCACTGGGAGAACTCCAAGTAGGGGGTCCAGGGCCATGGGGCTCTGAGGGCATCACAGTGGTTGGGGGCCCAGCTGAGCTCTGGGACCAAAACGAGGCCGAACTCCCACTACCAAGGCCTGCAGCAGCACTCAGAGGCTGGGGGAAACGAGGGGAGCGGCACCCTGATTATTCAAGTCCAGCTGACCCAGGCTGCCTCGGGGGTGAGGAAGGCTCAGGGAGGACCACGGGCCTCTGCCCACCATCATTCGTTCACAGACACTTGGCTAGACCCCGGAAGACCTGCGACTGCTTGCACTCCAGCCCCGGCCCCCCCAGCCCTGCACACTCGGTCCGTCACCACCCCGCAACGTCCCCTGCCTCTGTCCTTTCCCCACCTGCCACCAGCCCTTCCATGGTCCTGCCATCACCCGGTGCCGGCACAAGCCTCCCACCTGCTCGCTCCCGTTCACCAGCCCACGCCAACCACTCCCCTCACTGAGTCCAGAGCCACACAAGAGCATGGTCAGCCCTAGTCGCCCCTCTCTGCTGACAATGGCAGGGTGGCCTCAATCCGCCTCCTGGGCCAGCCCTATGCTGGGTGCTACGGAAACACCCATCCTCACCCCTACGCAGCCCTGCGAGGGCAACGGAGACCCAAGAGAGCTGGCCATCTGCCCGAGGCCAGGAGAGCCAGAGCTTGGGCGCGGGCAGCCTGCCCCGACCCCGGCTGAGGAGGGCCTCACCTCGTCATAGACGCTCTCAATCTCATTGAGCAAGCTCTTGGAGCGAAGGGCCTTGGTGTCGTTCTGCTTGAAGTTCACGGCCTGGTGGTCCAGGGACTTGAGGTACGCCTTCTCATACTGCTCCCGCCAGATCTTGTTGAAGCCCTGCTGGGCCTCCCGCCACTCCTCCTCTTTGGCCTTCAGCCTGCAGGGCCAGAGGGGCTCAGCACAGGGACAGCCCGGGACACCCGCCCGAGTCATCCCTGTGCAGGGCCAGCCTGTCTTCCACCCACAGACCCACTGGACACGTTCCACACTCGGGACAGCCAGCTCCAGGCCTGTGCAGTGGGCTCTGTGCTGTATAAAGGAGGGAGGGGTAACGGCCCCGTGGAACCCGCACAGCCAGTTTTATGGTTTCTCAAACATCGCTGTCCTGGCCCACAGAACTGACTGCGCTCTATGCAGCTGCTGGCTCGACCACCGGGCTCCCTTGCTCAACTGTGAACCCTGCAATGGAAGGGACTGTGTCGGGCTCGCTTGGCTCTGCAGCCCCAGGGCTGGGCACAGCACCTGGCTGAGGGCAGCCGCTTAACCAATACATGTTCACCGGCACAGTGAGGGTCCCAAACATATGATTAAACAAAAGGCAAGCCGTGATACAGGATGGTCCCATTTGTGCTTTAAAGTAGTTACCTTTCATGTTCATGTTTAGATATGATTATGTGCATGGCAAAAGGTTCCAGGAGGACACAAACAACTGTTGACAGTTGTGCTTTCCTCTCGAGAGTGGAATGGGGAGATGAAGCAAGACTGGAGAACACTGTAGTCAACCAGACTGAGACGCCAGGGACCCCCTCACGATTACACCCGTGACACACAGCACTAATGAGCTGCTGGGGGGCTCCCTGCAGCAGGCAGGGTGGTCAGAAGCGTGAGGACACCTTTTCAGGACGACGGGGACAGCAGTGACAGGGTTCTTCTTGAGGCTCTCAATGATCTCCGGAGCCTTGTCGCCATAAATGCGGTGGATGGCGCGGCGCTGGATCACCTCCGACGTGCCTCCCAGACAGTCGTCCAGCCGGAACTTCTCCTGGTCTTCCGGCGCCATCCGGGAGAGCTTCTTCTGCACGCTTTCCAACACCCGGATCGTGGCCAGGTTGGTCTCCAGGACAACGTCTAACTATGGAAAAGAAAGCAGAAAGGGGTCAGCTGTCGGGGCGTCAGCGGGGCCCTAGGGACGGGCCTGGGCTGGCAGAAGGGATGTGCAGAACTGAGGAGGGGACGACAGACATCAGGGTGTGGTGGCCCTGACGTGGGTCCGGGGGACTGGAGCGAGCACAGCTGGTTACGGGGGTGAGAGGGCCGGTCCAGACCTGGGCGATGATGGCGTCACCTGGACCTCACCACTGGTGGACCCATCTGAGGAGGGGAACGGGTCCTAGGCTGACCCTTTCCACAGGCATCAGAAGCACGTTACAGGGGCTTCCCTGGTGGCGCAGTGGTTAAGAATCTGCCTGCTGATGCAGGGGACACGGGTTCGAGCCCTGGTCTGGGAAGATCCCACGTGCCGCGGAGCAACTGGGCCCGTGAGCCACAATTACTGAGCCTGCGCGTCTGGAGCCTGTGCTCCGCAACAAGAGAGGCCATGATAGTGAGAGGCCCGCGCACCGCGATGAAGAGTGGCCCCCGCTTGCCGCAACTAGAGAAAGCCCTCGCACAGAAACGAAGACCCAACACAGCCATAAATAAATAAATTAATTAATTAAAAAAAAAAAAAAAAAAGCACGTTACACTCAGCAATGCAGAGGAAGGGACGCGTGGTACATACAGCCCCTGGGTGACTCCCCAGAACATGTGCTGGGGGGAGCCAATCCCCAAAAGTTATATACCGTGTGACTGATTCCACTTAGGACAAAGTGAAGGAGGTGGAGGACAGGCTGACGGATGCTGGGAATTGGGGAGGGAGGTGGATGGGGATATAAGGGAACAGTGTGAGAGATCCTCCTGCTGGGGGAACTGTTCAGTATCTTGGCTGTGGTGCTGGATACATGGAGCTCCACAGGTGAGAGAACCGCACAGAGCTAAACACACATGCGCGTGCTTGTGCACAAGATACCCTGCCCCCCCCGCGCCCCCCCCACGAATACAAGTCCAACTAGGGAGACGTGAAGAAGATCATGGCCGGGTCAATGTCCATATCCCGGCTCTGACACCGTGCCAGAGATTTACAAGCTGTTACCACTGGGGAAAGGGCACCCGGATCACTCTGTGTTATTTTTTAAGCTGCATGTGAACCTACAATGATCTCAGTAAAAATTTCTATTAAAAAAATTAACTTAAGTGAACCTAATTTTAGTTAATGAAACCACACACACACAGTACCAACGCCTAGCCAGCCTGGAGGCCAGCAAGGCAGAAAAGGGAGGCTTTCAGGAGCTGCCCCCTGCTGGAAAGCACTGGAATCCCTGATACTCTGAAGGAGACCAGAGGGCTCAAGGAGGATCACTGATAAGTCCCAGGGTGCAGAGGAGATGAAGTGGGGAAAGCGAGGGCAGGGCCGTGGAGAAGGCGGGCCCGCACACACACCTCGAAACGCTCGTCCTCACAGCGGTGCAGCTGCTCCTCGTAGGGCGTCTTCTTGGAGCTGACGAAGGTGGAGTCCTCTGACCAGGAGGGGAAGGACACCCAGGTGTCGTTCAGCACCTGCACCAAGAGGAAATGCCGTGACCAGCGCGGCAGGCCCCCGCTGCCAGAGTGGTTTACTGTGTTGTCCAGCGTAGAAGATACGAGGATAAGTAACAATACTGATTTTACAGGAAATTACCTTATCATACAAATAGTAAAATTACTTTTAAAGTGGTTTTAAGGGAAAACGTGGCTTTGATCAAGTGAAGAAATCTTACTATCAATACTTTGGGGTTGGCAAACTTTCTCTGTAAAGGGCCAGATAAATATTTTAGGTTCTGCAGGTCATTTGGTCTGTCAGGTCTACAGGGATACATCGTTTTATTGCACTTCACAGATACTGCTTTTTTTTTTTTTTTTTTAAACAATGTGAAGGTTTGCGGCAACCCTGCATCGAGCAAGCTTATCGGTGCCATTTTTTCCAACAGCGTTTGCTCACTTTGTGTCTCTGTGTCACACTTTGGTGATTCTCACAATATTTCAAGCTTTTTCATTATTATTATATTTGTTACAGGGATCTGTGATCAGTGACTCGCTGAAGGCTCAGATGATGGTTAGCATATTTTAGCAATAAAATATTTTAAATTAAAGTATATACACTGTTTTGTTCAGACGTAACACTACTGCGCACTTAATAGGCTACAGTACAGTATAAACATAACTTTTATATGCACTGGGAGACCAAAAAATTTGTGTGACTGGCTTTATTGCGATGTTTGCTTTATTGCAGTGCTCTGGAACCAAACCCACAATAGCTCCAAGGCACGCCTGTACTCAACTCTGCTCTCGTCCTGGTAAAGCAGCCGCAGGCAGTATGTAAACAAATGGGCATGTCTGTTTGCCAATAAAACTTTACTTACAAACACAGGCAGTGGGCCGGATTTGGCTCATGGGCCATAGTCTGCTGACTCCCAGACTACATATCCTGGAAGCCAGCAGGCACTCTTGAATTCTGGAAATGCAGTAAGCCTGTCTACTAACCCTGAAAAAGTGTTCAGTGGTCAAGCTAAACAGAAACATGCTGAGGGCAGTGAACCTGGAACAGAGTGGGCTCAGGGCAGAAATAAATCTCAGTCTAAATGACGGAGGAACAAGCCAAACCCTATGCTGGCGCCGTGTGCTCTGCGGCTTGCCAGAACCACCAGCAGGGTGAGAAACTGTCATCTCTACCCATGCATTTTGTTTTGGCACATCCCGGCACCATCCACCATTCACTATCGGGGGGATCAACACTCGGTCTTCCACGTGGAACACAGGAGGGGGTAAGGAGCATGCAGCACACAAGCTGACGTGAGCCCCGGGAAGTGCTACCTCCTTGCAGATGGCTGTCCTCCCGCTGCACTTGGGCTGCTGGTAGGTTTTGGGGAGCGCCCGGTAGCTGGATCCGATGCGCTTGCATGAGGCGTAGTCGATTTCCCGGCTTATTCCATCCCCGGATCTGTCACTCATGGGTGGGGCGAAGGACAGCTCTTTCACCCCCAGGAAGGACTTGAACTGTGCAAAGAGTTCTGGAAATTTCCTTCAGAAATAAAGACAAGTCGGAGGGAGGTGGGAGGGACAAATTAGGAGTTTGGGATTAGCAAATACACACTACTATATATAAAATAGATAAACAACAAGGTCCTACTGTATAGCACAGGAAACTATATTTGGTATCTTATAATAACCTATAATAGAACAGAATCTGAGAAAGAATAAATATATATATCTGAATCCCTTTGCTGTACACCAAAAACTAACACAACACTGTAAATCAACTATACTTCAATTTTTTTTTTTTTTAAAGTCTAAAAAAAAAAAAAAGAAATAAAGACAAATGGTAAGTAGCATCCCGAGGGCCTTCTGAGAATGATCTAGAGATGTTAAAATGGCTTCACGTTGATGCCGGCAGTTAAAGGTGGTCAGAATCAACATCAGAGAGGAGGGGCGAGAGGCAGGACAAGCATCCAACACGCGTGAAGCTGCCGCGTGTGTGAATCTGCCCTCCAGCCTCTGCCACCAACCAGGCCCCACCACTTGCGGGAGGTCCTTGAACACGCCAGATAAGATGACCTGGCCTGGCGGCAGCTGGGGTCGGCAATGTCCCCTGACTGGAAGAGGCCGGGCATTAGGCCAAGGATCAGCAAACTAGTCAACCTCCCCACATCTGTCTGTAAATAGTCGGTCACGGCCACTCGCTTAGTATTGCCTGTGGCTGCTTGCGCATAATGCCAGAAGCTGGTTAGCAGTGACCCTTGGCCCTTGACAGATAAAATCTGCCTCCCTGCTCCAGGGCCTTCCTCCCTCACGAGGGAGACCCCCTCCCTAGACAAATTCTCATCACGTAATGGTCGTGCATGTCGACAGGAAGATTTTAACACAACTGACCCCCAATGTCATCTGCATTAATGTTTAAATGAGTATCAAATCCTACAGAAAGGGTGCAGATATTTTGACAGCTGGTGTGATGATCCTGCCATGACTAAGCCTGGCAGTCTCCCCTCATTAACTATGTGCCCCGAGGCGGCCCGCCTGTAAGGACCCCCCGCCAACTCAGATCACAAGGAAAACCCGCAAGCCAACGGAAATGCAGGGAAGGGAGACATCATCAACATCGGTGCAGAGGATGCCTGAGGTTACAGCGGGATAAACCACTCTGAAGGGGAGGCTTACCCCACTCCAGCCCCAACTCCAGCCACGCTGTCACCAGGTGACAGCTCTCTGGGCCACTGCACTCAGCTGCCCGTGGGTGTACAAACCCAGAAAGAAGCTTGCCCATGCAAACACAGGCCTCATGGTGGGGAGGGGGGTGGGCGTGAACGCTAACCCAGCTGGGCATCAGGTCAAGATGCGCGAGCAGAAGCCGCTTCATTTCTCCGCTCTGCTGCACCCTCCCATGGCCCTCTCCCCCGCCTGGAGTCTCTAACTGCTGCTCACATGTCGAAACGGGAATAGCTGACCCTGACCGAGCTCAGAGCACTGGATTCTGAGCTGCGCAGATGTACGTCGATGTGAGCGTGTCCAAATCCACGTAAAAAACCAGCCACGTTTTAGCCGAGACTGTGTGACGCCTGCCACCCTGCTCTGGGTGGTTTTTCAGAGCGTTAACAGATCTTTAGCAGCCCCAGAAAGTTAATCCAAGTGAAAAGGTCACCCTGATGTGTGTACACTCTTGGGACCACCAAGGAAGCACCTCCTGATGACCCTAACTCGACCTTTGGGTATCCCAGCCCAAGAGCATAATCTCAGCACGGATTACCGGGGGAAACTGGAGATAAACATCCATTGTTGCAGACCCTGCTGAGAAAACCATGGAACATACACTGTGCAGTCGCTAAAAACGATCGTTCGGGTCTAAGAATTGCTGAGTTTAAAAAAG
This sequence comes from Balaenoptera physalus, assembly GCF_965194825.1. Taxonomy (NCBI): domain Eukaryota; kingdom Metazoa; phylum Chordata; class Mammalia; order Artiodactyla; family Balaenopteridae; genus Balaenoptera; species Balaenoptera physalus. The sequence continues at coordinate 11,882,577 of NC_138890.1, read as the reverse complement.
AAAAAAAGAGAAGACTACAGCCCAGCCTGACAGTGTGATGCCATTTATGTGAAACTCAACAGCCACACTCAGATCCCGAGAGCAGAGGATGAGCGAAGGGTGGGCTTCCAGGCCGCATCCCCCTGAACTCGCCCATCACCAGGCAAAGCTCTCTTACGAGAGCTTATCCTGGAGAGAGTGAGAGGTATCCATTCTGGGCCTCAGTTTCCTCAGCTTAAAATGTATTGAGACACATCGAATGTGTTTAAATTCATGAGTTCATGTAACGCCAAAGAAATTGGTCCCCTTTTCAGTTCCTAGTTGGCCTGATGAGACAGGAAAGCGACTCATCACCCTGCCACTGTAATAAAGGGAGAAATCAAGCATCTACCTTGGGTCACCAAAAGGTGATAAATACTGTTGAGATGCTCTCTTTTGCAACCCGCGGTGAATGAATAAACAAAGGAATAAACCACAGAAAGAACTCAGAGGATACCACTGCCTCCTGACAGACAGGGGGATGTGGGGTAATGTGAAGGTGCATTCGGCAAAATGCACCCACGCCGTGGGGATGCCAATGCAGACACGGTAAGGAATAAACTTGCAGAGGGAACCTAGAGATGAAGAGGGACGTACAAGACGTATTAGAAAACAAAACCCAGACGACGAGGTGAGACTGAGCCGTGTGTCTGGCGGTGGCCACCTGGGTTGGCTGCGCCGTAATTAGTGTAGGGAGGTGGTCACTCCCAAGGCAAGGGAGGGAGCATGGCTGAGATGGCAGGTGGAGGGGCTCCTGCAGGTTGGCAAAGGTCCACTTGTGACCTCGGCGGTGGGCACAAGGGTGTCTGCCTAATAATGATTCACTAAGCCGTTCTTCTGTTACGTGGTTTCCTGGATCTGTGTTTTAGTTTACATTTAAAAAAAAAAGTTAAAAAAACTTTTTTAATTAATAGAAAGGGAATCAGGTAGCTGCCCCGAGGGGCCGGCAGCCTCTGGGGCTGTCTTGGGGGCTAAACAGGGCGCCGCACACGTCATGTATAATGCGAACTCACCGTGTTCGAGATGCCATTTTAAGAGTCTTCAGGCAGAGCCCATTTGAAACTTTCTGAAACCCTGCGCAGGTATATTTATGATCCCCCTTTGACAGAATGGAAACTGAGGTGCAGACGGGCTAGGAAACTCGCTGGGCATGACAGGGCTGGTGAGTGGGAAGCACACGGGGAGCCAGCGACTCCCCTCCCCACAGCACAGGTGCACGACCTGCGATGCGCAGGCACCTCCCAGGACAGCTCCGCCCCCTCAGAGGCTGCCGGGCCCCTCGGGGGGGGCAGCTCACACAGGGCAGCAGGACGTGCTGGAAGCGGGTAACGGATCTGCTAACAGAGTTTCTCTCTGGGCAGCCGGGATGCTGCGTGGTCATTTCATTCTTCCCAGTAATTTCTGATTCTTAGAATTTTAAAAAGCATAATGAATCTCCAGGGAATTATGCTGGGTGAAAAAAGCTGATCCTGAATGGTTACACAGTGTGATTCCATTTACATGATACTTTTGCTATATAACTTTAGAGAAGGAACACAGGTTTTAGGGGTTGTCAGGGGCTTGCGGTGTGGGAGGGACGTGGGTACGGGTATCAAAGGCCAACGCAAGGGTCTTCGTGGTTCTGAAGCTGCTCGGTACCTGGACAGTGGTGGTGGACACACCAGCCTTCACAGGTGATACAGCTGAACACACACACACACACACACAGGTAAAATGGGAAACCTGAAAAGATGGGTGGCTTGTGTGAATATCAACATACTGGCTATGACACTGACTAGAGATGTTACCACGGGGGAACGCTCCCCAGGACCTCTCTGTGTTCTTTCTAACAACTGCTGGTGAATCTATGATGATCTCTGTAACAACTTCAACTTAAAGACAAGATCGAAAAAAACACATATACTGTTTTCCAAAAACAACAGCAAAAGAAGGGTGAAAGGAGTTTACGGAAACAAAACCCAAGCGGGGAGCCCCGAGAAGTGTCGCTCACCCTAGAAATGGGCTGACCAGCTGCAGGAGCTCAGAGCCGGACACGAGCTCCTGGTTGAAGAGCGCGATGCAGCGGAGGAAGTTCTCGTAGACCTCCTGGCTCTTCAGCACCCTGCGCACCTGTGGGGAGAGCGAGTCAGGGGGCCCCTACCGGGACCAACTCCCGCTCCTGAGCACACTTGGTTCTGCTATCACCAGGTGCACACAGAGTCACCAACACAGGCGTGTTCTAAAGGGACTGGCTGTGGTCTGCAGCGGACTGCTCTCCGTGCAGTGATCTTTGGCTCAGACAGCATGTGCCCAGAGCCATCTCCCTGGCTCTGCCCATTGACTCTGGACAGAAGCCCCAGGACCAACCCAGCTTTAGAGATGCCACACAGCTTCTGAGTGGCAGACACGTGCCCCCAAACTTGGTGTGGGCTCTGAGCTCTGCCTTTCCCACCTGTTTCGCTACCTCCTGCCCGCTGCCCACCACTGGCTGCCTGCCGCCTGCTGCCTGCTCCCAACCCTGCCTGCTCAGATCTGAGCTGGGCGAGGCCAGCCTGGACGGGGGAAGGCCCAGAAGTCATGGTCCCACCGCTCACCTTGTCAAAGAAGGAGAACTCCTGCAGAGTCCCGTACTTCCCCACGGTGGCGATGGACAGATCTTTGGTACCACGGAGTTTCATTTTCTTCTGTGGAGAGAAATTCCATGCCATGGATGCTGTGTGCCTCCCACGGGCAGCCCCTGGGTCCACCTTTATCAGAATCATAACATCACCAACGCTGAGCTCTCCTGATGGGAACCGCCATCAGGTGCTGGATGAGGTCTGCCCAAGACCCCCGTGGGTGAACCTCTCAGGACCACCCACCTCAGCCTCCGTGACCTAGTGAAGGGTCACACAACCACTCTGCCCACAATCTGGGATCTAACTTTCAGCAGTTTAGCGCTTTTGATGTCAGGAGGGATTGTCATAGAGTAAGAACAGCCAGGGAAACATGCCCCTAGATACTGTATCAGAAACCTCTTCCCCTGCCTGTTTCGTCCTGTGGGCTGTGATGGTGATGGGAAGGGGACTTGAACTTGGCCACTCTGCTGAGACATCGAGGACACTACAGAACCATCTCCCACATGCCTGAAGAATGATGGGGATGTGTCAAGAGGACACAAGAGCCAGCCCAAAGGGCCCCACTGGCCAGGTCTGGGACGGTTTAGGCAACAAGATAAACAGTGATAGTCACGGATTATAACCCGACTCTATGATGATATACATAATTAAATAAATGGAAATGAAAAAAAGCTCTTCCTTACAGTAGAAAGCCAACTAGTAAATGCATAAAGAATGATGGAATTAGAAAATCACCATCACAGGTGATGAGAACAACAGGAGCTGGACCTCAGTGCCTCTCACCCCCTAGCAGGGCACCTTGTGCAGTAACCGACCTGCACAACTGTACACAGGGGCCCTGCCTGTGAAAGAGCTGTGATGGTGAAAAGGAGCAGACCGAGCAGTACATCCGGTTTCTGCGAGAGGAGGTGACACTCCTTCTCACACAATCTTGTGAGCCAGGGGGAATAGGTGACCGGCCACCTCACAGGTGAGTCGACTTCTCAAGGTCCCACAGCCAGTCAGTTTCAAGCTGGACTGGAGCCTGGACACGGCCTCATGCCCCAGGTCTCTGCATATTGCTCCTCAAGTCATCTACGGAGAAGGCCAGGCTGCTGGGTGTCCACGCATGCACACAGCTATGTGCACAGCTGACAGTTACCTTGGCCGGTGCAGACACGGGACGGAGGAGTGAGGGCCGAGAGCGCTTTTTGCTGTGTTCCAGATTCTTCTCGTGCTCACTCTTTTGGACACTGTTCATTTCGCACGGCCCATTTCCTGTGAACTAAGGACACAAACACAGGAAGTGGTCAGCGTTGGAGAGACACAGCCGGGCCCGTCAGTGCTGGTTCTCAATGTATCCTAGTGCATGGAACCACTTGCAGCTCAGCTCATGGCCCCAGCAAGCACTGCCTGCCACGGGCCAGGGGCTCTGTCCCAGTGCGAGGTGACCCTGGCTCTCAAGATGCTCACGTTTACTGGAGGAAAGACCCAGCTCACCACAGTCACGCACTGTGAGGCTGGGAGAAGGCTCATGGAAGGCCTCGATGGGCGAGGCTCCTGACAGGTGAGGGAGGGCTCAGTGGGGAGACGCTGAAGCTGGGCCTTGGCGTGCGGGGCTCACCCAGCAGACCACTGACAGGGTGGCTGCCTGTGCGTTCGAGTGCACCACAGAAAGGAAAAGAATTTCAGGCTAGAGGACCAGCAACGTGCAAGGCCCTGGCAGCAAGGGGAAGCAGCTGACGGTGCCAGGTCACTGGGGCGGGGCAGGAGGGTCCCAGGCCAGTGTGTGTTCTCTCCTATGGATGAGAAGATGCACCCTGGGGGCGGCGCCGTCACTGGGTGGGGTGCTCACGGCTAGTCCTCCCAGGCTCTACACCAAGCGCTGGTTAACAGGTCAGGGTGTTGGCAATATTTATGAAGAACGGTTCTGGAAGGATCTATTCGGCATTTGCATCTGTATGAAAGTTAGAGCAGGCAGGGGGAAGGTGAACAGACCATGGCTTTTCTTCAGGGCTGGGCTGGAGAGGCACACTGCAATCACCCCCACTACGCTCACGTTGCCTGCACCCACTCCCACCACAGGGCCTATACGCAGAGACACTACGTGAAGGGTGTGCTGTCAGCCCAAAGCGTGCGCTGGGTGAACAAGCTGTGGTGCATCCAAACCAAACAGAGGCAACTGTCAGCTATGAGTTAGCTCTGTGTCTCTGTGTCCACTGTGTCACTGCTAGGGACAGGCATACCTGATACACTGTTATGACAAACAGAAAGAACCCCTAGGGGCAGAACAAATGGGACGCCATCTTTTTTAAAAGGATAAACATTTGTTTGCACATTCAGAGGAGATTTCTGGAAAGATACATAAGACACTTGTAAATACTTAACTCTGAGGAAACTGAGGCTAGGAAAAAGGGAAGTTAACTTTTCATACTTGATGCTCTCACTAATGCTTGATTTTTCTCATGCGCATGTACTATTTTTATATTCATAATAATAATAATAAAGACCTATTGTTTAACTACAGGCAAAACCTGTCCCTTAGAGGATTAAGCTTCTTTGGAGGGATTAGTTATCCGAAGACCCAAGGCTACTCCAAGAACCTAAAGTGGAATAATTCTCAACTGGTATTTGCTGTAGATCCCAGCACAGGTGCAAACACCAATTCCTAAAGGAGGGGGACAGGTGATGATATGACGTGCTGAGTAGGACCTGGGCGGGGCGGGGTTGGGAGGAAAGGGGGTAACCCACTGCTCGCCCAGCTAAGCTCACCCAGCTGCAAGGCAAGCTCAGTACCACCGATCTTCCCCTAACAGTTCAGGCAGTTCTTTTGTTTCAGTTAAACGTCCCAAAGTGCAAATGCCTGAGGCAGAAGACCCCCAAAGACCATTCACATAGGGACTGGCTCGGCTTGCGTTTGTATATAAAATTGTGCTGGCACACAGCCATGCCCATTCGATGATGTACGGGCCTGTGGCTGCTTTCCCGCTACCACGGCAGAGCTGAGTCCTTGCCACAGAGACTGTCTGGTCTGCAAAGCCTAAGATACTTACTGTCTGGCCCTTTATAGAAAAACTTTGCTAAGCTCTGATCTAGGTGAAGCAGTCGAGTTTAATTAGGACAATATCAAATTTCACCTTTGGTTTCTTTTTCCTGCAGTTTTAACAGAAATCTAAAAGTTAATGAAAAGATCATTCTATATGACAAATTATGAGCATTTTAGTAATTTTAAAAAGTTGATTAAATCTTTTAAAATGTACAAGACAGTTCTAATTACACAATGTACACTTAAAAAAAACACTGCTGAATTGATAACAAATGCCATTTAAAGAAACTCTGTGGGCAGGTGCTTTTCTGAGAGAAATGCTTATTTTTCTAGGGTGGGCTTTGGCAGTGTCGGACTTGGTAAATGCCAAGTTGTGTCCACCAGGGGGCACTGCGACCACAGCCCTCAGAGGACAAGAGGCTCTACTCAACCCCAACCCCTGACCCATCAAGATGATAACTCAGGAACCAAGGCCTGCAAAGAGTTCATGTGAGCTGTGCAGCAGCAAAAGCTGGCCGGGGACAGAGCCAGGCCTTTCTTCCCTGAGGCCATGAGGGTGGGCTGCCCCTGGACCCTGAAGCTCTGACAGCAATGGCCCTGGGAAGGCCACCCAGGGACACCACTGTGCACACATCTCTGCGGGGATGGGGTTCAGGGGAAAAGCTGCCAACGCCAAGGTCAGAGCTGAGATTTGAGGCCAAGATCCGAGAGGATGAGACCCATAAACTATCCACCAACTGTACAAGGGAGCAGCACAGGGCTTTACAGCCGGTGACAGCATGCAGCTTGGGCTCCCAGGGACACACAGGCCCAAGCACCCACAACCTTGGGCTAAGCCAACACAAGAAGGGCATGAAGCGGGAAGGAGATGGTGAGGGCCCTCTGCTCCTCAGCCACGTGGCCCCCGGAGCCAGTTAGGGGGGTTTTTGATGAGCAGGAGCAAACAGAGAAGGAAGACGGGAATGACGCTAGGACTGCAAAGGACACTTATTTGGGAACAGGGAGAAAAAAACCAAGTAGGGATTCTGAAGTTCAGAGAGATCCGCGGGGCAGACAATGGACTCAGAGGAGAAGGCTGGACTCGGGGGCCCTGGAGCCGTGAGGAGGCAGCCGGGCTGAGAGGCCCAGTGTAGAGGTGAGCTCCCTGTCCCCGGGGAGTCCAGACAAGGGCTTCCTTCAACCGCTCCCCGCCCCGCACCCCCCCCCCCGGTGTCCCCCAAGAGCCTCCAGCAGGCCAGGCAGCTGGCTGGTCCTGGAGATGCAGAGGGAGACCCTGGGAGGAGAGGATGAGACGACCAGACGGGATTCTAGGCCTACTTTCCCAGCACAACCGCAGCTGCTCTTTCCGGAACACTGAGCATGAGCCAGGCCCCGCGAGAAGCACTTAAAGGACAACAGCTCAGTCCCCACCTGAGCAGGAGGGCCGGTCAGTCCCATGTGAGAGAGAAGGCAACGAGGCCTGGGAGGTGACACGGCCGGCTCAAGCCTGCCTGCAGCACCCAGAGCCCGAGGAGGCCCAGGCTGTGTGCTCATGGGGCTCTGTCCAGGCCCCCGGGACACCCAAGGCTCCGGGCGGGTGGGCAGGACAGGTTACAGCTCCTGGACTTTTTTCAGCCCAAAGGATGGGCACAGAGCTTCTCTGACTCTGAGTCAGGAAGTGCTTCTGGGTAGAACCTCCTCTTAGGGATGGTGCTCTGTGTCCCAGAGACGGGAACACGGGGACAAGCCCCAACCCGCACACCGGAAGTCTGCCCAATCGACTAAGAGTCTTGAACAGCATCCAAACTCAGACTGCTATCACCCCCGAGCACCTTCCTTCAAGACCCACTGCCCCCCAGCCCTGTGCCCCCACTGCATCTTCATTCAAGAAGCAGACCCGGGAGAGGCGGTGGTGACACAGGAAGGTGGGAAGGGTGGACTCCTGTGTGCTCACACCCCAAGCTGTCATCAAGGGCAAAGAGGAAGAATAAAAAGAGGAAAGAGAACACTCAACAACCTAGGAATAGAAGGAGCTTCCTCAACTCGAGGGTGCTTACGGAAAACCCACAGCTCACATCACACTCAGTGGTGCAAGGTGGAAAGCTTTTCCTCTGAGATGAGGAGCAAGATGTGGATGCTGACTCTCGCCACTTCCATTCAGCACGGTACTAGAAGCTCCATCACAGCAATCAGGCCAGAAAGGGAACTAAAAGGCATCCAAATTGGAAAGGAAGAAAGAAAACTGTCTCTATTAGCAAATCCTAAGGAACCCACGAAAACGATCAAAGCTAATAAACTGGATATGGCAAAGTTGCAGGATACAAAATCAACACAAAAAAGCAGTGGTGTTTCTATACATGAGCAATGAATAACCCAAAAATGAAATTAAGAAAACAAGTCCATTTACAACAACAAAAAGAACAAAATATTTGGAAATACATTTAACCAAGGGCGTGCAAGACTTACACAATGAAAAAAAACTTTGAAACGCTGCTGAAAGAAACTAAAGACTTAAATAAATGGAAAAATGCTGTGTATTTGTGGATTAATCTTGTTAGGATGGCAATACTCCCCAAAACAGTTGAAAGATTCAGTGCAATCATTTTCAAAATCCCAACGGCCTTTTTTGCTGGAGTGGAAAAGCCAATCTTTAAATGCATATGGAATTGCAAGGGGCCGTGACTAGCCAAAACAATCTTGATAAAAAACAAAGTTGGGGGACTCACACTTCCTGATTTCAAACTTACTACAAAGCTACAGTCATCATGACAGTGTGGTGCTGGCCTAAGGGCAGACATAGAGATCAATGGATTAGAACTGAGTCCAGAAATAAACCCATAAATCTATGGTCAATTGATTTTTGACAAGAGTGCCAAGACCATGCAATGGAAACAGAACAGTTTCCTCAACAAACTGGATTGCCACATGTAAAGTGGACCCCTACCTCACCATATACAAACGTTAACTCAAAATGGATCACCAACCTGAATACAAGAGCTAACACTATACAAGTATTAAAAGAAAACTTTAGGTAAACCTTCATGACCTCAGAACTAGCAATGGATTCTGAGATTTGACACTGAAAACATGAGCAACAAAAGAAAAAATAGGTAACTGGACTTGACCAAAATTTAAAACTGATGTGCATCAACACTAACAAGAAAGTGAAAAGATAACCTACAGAACAGAGGAAAATATTTGATAAGGGACTATTGTCAAGAACATATAAAGAACTCTTACAACCCAGCAACAGAGACAAAAAAAGGTGCAAAGTACTTAAATAGACATTTCTCCAAAGAAGAGAAACAGATGGCCAATGAGCACATGAAATGCCCAATATCATTAGTCAGCAGGGAAATGCAAATCAAAACCATAATAAGATACTATTTCACAACAACTACAAAGGCTATAAGTTTTTTTAAAAAAGGAAAACCTCAAGCATTGGTGATGATGTGGAAAACTGAAACCCTGGTATATTGCTAGTGAGAACGTAAAGTGGTCCAGCTACCGTGGAAAACAGTTTGGCAGTTCCTCAAAAGTTAAACAGAGTTACCACATGAGTCAGCAACTCCACTCCTAGGCAGAGACGGAAAATAACTGAAAGCAGGTGTTCAAACAAAAACTTGTACATGCGTGTTCACAGCACGATTCACAATGACTGAAAGGCGGCAACAACCCAAGTGCCCACTGATGGGTGAATGGATGAACAAAATGTAGTCCATCCACACAATGGAATTATTATTTAGCCATAGAAGGGATGAAGTTCTGACACATGCTACATCATGAATGAACCTTAAGATCATGATGCTGAGTGAAAGAAGCCAGACACCAACCAAAGGCCACATGTTGTATGATTCCATCTATATGAAATGTCCGAACAGGTAAATCCATAGAGACAGAAAGCAGATTGGTGGTTGCCAGAATCTAGGGAGGGGGGGATGGGGAGTGACTGCTAACGGGGACGGGTCTCCTTTTGGGGTGATGGGAATGTTCTGAAACTAGAATGGGGTGATGGCTGCACAACATTTAAAATATTCTAAATGCTACTGAAATGTACATTTTAAAATGGTGACTTTTACGTTACGTGAATTTTCCTTCAATTTTTTTTTTTTAAAAAGCCGTAAGTTCATAGGAAAAAAAAAAAGAAAAAGAGGAAATGGAAAGGGCAGGTCAGCAGGCCTCAGTCCACAGCAAAGGGAGAAAGGCTGACAGTGCAGTCTGCGCCCCCAGCCTCCCCATCCCAGGCCCCTCCTCCGCTATCAGCTCTCTGCACTCCCACCCCGAGTCACTGCCGAGCCTCAGCCCACCCAGTGCCTCCAGGGGGGTAGGCAGCGAGCCTGACCCCTCCCGCACCTTCCCACAAGGACCTGGTTACAGGCAGGTCTCCACGGGAGGACGCTCTGCCTCCCAAACCAGCCCTCACCACCTGGCTGCTGCCTGCCCAGAGAAGCCCTTTTGAGGATCTGCGCCACTCACCGTGGAGGTGGCGCCTGCACTGGGGGCCCGTTGGGTGTCTGTGCCGGCTGTGGCTTCTGAGGGAACCCAGTGTGTCTGGGGAGTGGATAAACCTGGCCTGGCCTGGGGGCTGCACTGGCAGGGGGTTCCGGCTGCTGAGAACGTGGCCCCAGACTGGCGTCGGTGCCCTGTACTCACCAGGGACCGCTTGGCTTCGGGCAGGAACTGTCCAAACTCGGAGAGCAGGTCCTCCTGGCCACGGAAGAGGTTGGCCACCTCGGTGAACACCTCCTCTTCAGACATGCCTCGGAATGGACGGCCCTTCGTGCTCAGCTGCTCCTTCTGCCGATTTTCAGGGAAGGGAAAACGAGTCGTTAGCCAAGGAACCAGGAGGCACCCTAGGCTGTGACATTCAGGCATCCCACTGTGGAGGAGACAGAGGGATGACTCACGAAAGAGAACTGGCTGGCAGAGCCCATGACTGCTGCCACCAGGAGAGGGGGCCCAGCCCGCTGCCCTGCTGACACCTCCGGGTGTCCCCTAACCACTCCCCACCCCCTTCCCCCAACCACTCCCCCCCTCCACCCCCTGCTCTGGAGAACAGCCTTGAGTCTTGACCCTGCTGCACAACGCGGCCTGAACCCCAGCCATGGATGGGGCCTGTGCTGGGAGTGCAGAGGGGATGTGGGAGCGGACGGTCATGGAAGGACCTGACCCCAGCCCTCAAGCACCCTCGAGCAGAGGCTGGGGAAGTGCAAGGTCAGTGGCGAACCCACGGTCCTCCCAAGGTCAAGGGGACTCATTCTGCTGGGCAGGGGACTGAGGAGCTAGCTCTGGGTCTGGAAGGGGCAGAGGGTGAAGAAGGAAGGGAAGGGACTTAGAGCTCAAAGGACCTGTTCCCCCAGAGTCACTAAGACTCTGGAAGGAAGACGGCTTGACCTGGAGCTTAAAGCAACAAGATGAGGACCAGACGGGACCCAGGTCGGCAGGGCAGGAAGCAGCAAACACAACTCAAGTCGGCCATCAGAAGTTAGTCCCTGTCAACTTTACACCCAGGAACGTGACAGAGCACGAGGCGCTGGTGTTGGGCCCTCCCAGAGCGCACAGCAGCAGGGCTTCGACATCCCCCCTCCACAGCTGCAAAGGGGGAAGAGACAAGGAACGGGGAGCCCTTTGCACGCCCTCCCCTCTCGGCCCTATGTACCCTGAGGAAAGCTACTTTCCAATCCTGGCACACGGAGCATCCATTTGCAGGGAGAAAAAACTGCCTCCACCCTCTCCTGATCAAAGTTACCGGGACGCTTGAAGGCCAAAGAAAAAAACAGGCAAAGACCATTCAGCTCAGAGAATAAATACAAATCATCCCTATACAGATGAAACAGTGATCAGACTGAGTGATGTTTGAAGAAATACAAGTTAAAACAGCGTCGCAGCATTTTTGCTCATCAGATTGCATAAGGACTGGTGATTTCTGATAAGGGTGTGGGGACCTGGGCGCTCTCATTACAAGGCGGAAAGGAAGATTGGTGCCACCGGCAGAGGGAAGCCTGGCGCCATCTATGATCATGTGCTGAGCGCACACCCTCAGACCTAGGGACGCACCTCATGGGAATTTTCCTGCAGAGAGAGTCAGTTTTGCTCTAACACCTGTTTTGAACACAAATCCGTTTGGGACACGGACTAGGGAATGATTTGAGCGTGGTATGGATTCTGCATTTGCTGAGGCAGGATTTTGTCCAGGAGCAACATGGGGTGAATGTGGAAAAGTGCACCCGGCTGAGCCAAGCCACCTGGTAATACACGACCCCCAACATACACACGCCCCCAACATCGCTCCCTCAGCTGCTAGGAGCCACTCTGCCTGACCCCCCTCTGGGGTGATAACCATGGGGGTACAACCCGTCCCATTTTAGGAAACCTCCTCCTGGTACCTCACAGTGACCCGCAGGCTGCAACCTTTCCACACCCACGTCTACACATGACACTCAGGTCTTTTCCAAGGTCAAGTGCCAGATGTGCTGCAATATTCACATCATGCTTAGCCATTTAATGCGCGTACAACAGCGCTACCGGTTTCTAGTAGATGCCTATCTTTTTTTAATGTGTTGCTGACACAGTTTTTGAGTCTCATGCCCTGACCCCGTTTTCCCATAAGACCTGTGGTTGGTGAGCATTTATTTGCAAAGCACGGTCATTTTGGGGGACGTCAGGGCAGAACTGGCTGTGCTCATCCAGGCACACGACATATGTTCGAAGTCATATAAAGGAAACAGCTGCCCATGGCTGACCTGAGGCAAGCACTGTGCTTGCGTCAGTGACCTCGGTGAACCACATTTAACCGGGATCAGCACCACCAGCGCTATAGCCATTTTATGGGTTAGAACCCCGAGGTCCAGGGAGGTGAGGGAAAGGGCTCTGAGGGGGCAGGGGGCACAGCTAAGGTCTGACTTGAGGCCCAACAGAGATAAAAAAAACAGTAACGTGTGGCCCTAGAGCTGCTGCTTTGGCCTCACAGTGTCTTTTAAAAATCTGCAACAATGTTCGAAAATCAGGAAGAACTCACACAGAAATTCAGATTTCCAGCTCCTTTTGAAGAAATAGACAACCTGAGAGTCGCCAGGGGGCTTGTTCAAAAAGCAGATGCTGGGCAGGACCTGGGGCGGCAACTGTGAGGGGAGGCCCAGGCAGCTTGCATTTCCAACCTACTCCCCGTGGCTCTGGCTGGGGAATACTGAGCCGTACCTCCTTCCTCACGTTTTCTCCAAATCAACCTGTGGCCCTTCGCTAGGACCTTGGATAAGTCAGTTTAACTTCTCTACACGCCAACAAACCCATCCCATCCCCCCCCACCCCCCCGGTTCCCATCAACACAACAGATACCTGCCGGCCTTCCCTCTAACGATCCTTCCAGCCCCTGAGATGTGGTGACCCCACGGAATCTGTGAAGAGCCCATAAACCCCCATGATCACAACATCACCCCTCCCCACAGACTGATGTTCACAGCTGCCACTTGCAACCACTTATCCGTGAGAAGCAGGAAGCTCTCAATGCCGTACAAGGACTGTGCAGACACTGGACGTGAAGCTGACAGGACCAAGCATGTCACTGGCACCACTGCCCACGAATGTTAAGAGTATTGAAACAGTTCCAGTGGGTTTACAGGGAGCAAATGCTATCAATCTGATCCTAAACATTTATGCTAAAAAGAATCCCATGTTCTTATTTCAGTTATCAAGGTTGTGCAGAAGATTTCATTTTTAAAAGTGGGTTCTGCTGCTCAGAAAAATAAAAGGCATCAGAAACTCCATGTCTGGGTGAGGATGACGTCCGAACTCCTTGCATGACACCGATGTCCCTTGCCACCCGCCTGCCTGCACTTCCTGCTAAGTCCCCTGAAGCCAGCTGCCTGTTCTGGCCCCTGGGCCTTTGCACAGGCCATTCCCAGCACCGAGAGTCCACCTTTCGCCAGATGGTTCTGACTGATTTGCCAAGATTCAACCTGAGCATCCTCTCCGTAACCCGCTCTGGGCTCAGCAGCCCTCAACCCTGACACACCTCTCCTACACACAATCCTTCTCATCCACCCTAATCGTTTCCAAGTTTCCTCCACCTCTAAACTGAACTCCCAAGCAACAGCAACTATTCATCCCTGTCGACCCAGCACCTGGCACAAAGCCCCGTTGTAATCAGCATAAATAAAGGGTAGTTCTATTGTCTAAACAATAACTAAGCCATCTTATAAAAAGAAAACTATCTTCTTGGGTTCTTCTTTAATCCTCTAATGGGTGCAGAGGTGCCTCAAGGGGCAAATCAAAATCAAACCTAAATAGAACTCCAACAGGTACACCCATGTTCACAGCAGCGTTATTCACAATAGCCAGAATGTGGGAGCAACCCAAGTGCCTACTGATGGATGAATGGATAAAGAAAATAAGGTGTAGCCATACAATGGAATATTACTCAGCCTTAAAAAGAAGGCCATTCTGACACATGCTACGGTACAGATGGACCTTGAGGGCATTACGCTAAGTGAAACAAGCCAGGCAAGGAGGACAAATACTGCACAATTCCACTCCTAGGAGGTCCCTATCGGAGTCAGATTCATAGAGACAGAAAGTACTGATAGAGGGGTGGGTGCCAGGAGCTGGGGGAAATGAGGAAGGGGCAGTTAGTGTGTCATGGGGACAGAGTTTCAGGTTGGGAAGATGAAAAGGTTCTGGAGATGGATGATGGTAATGGCTGCGCAACAATGTGAATGTACTTCATGCCGCTGAACGGTACACTTAAAGTTGGTTAAGTTTTGTATTTATATATATTTTACCACGGTAAAAAAAAAAAAAAAATTAATGCTAAAAAAAAAGAGCTAATCAGAATTTTCCAGGATTTCATGAATTCAGATTAGAAAATCTGAATGTTTCCAATGCACCTGATATTGGATGATGCCACAAACACCCACAAAGAAGCGTGACCTACAGCTTCTTACCTGGTAAGTGTGCAGTATCTCCAGGAATGACCTGTAGATTTCTGGGTGATCTAGAAAGCGGGTCTTAATCTTGTTCACGTAGCTGATGGCGTTGTTGAATTCCACGGAATCTGACTCCAAGGGCACCTGGGGTTTGTCCTCCTTATATAGCATCTGCTGCTTGACGTTCTCTGCACAGTCGCTGTGGTTGTGCGAATTCTCCTGACAACAGTACGACAGTGAGTTATTGTTGGGCCCGACACCGGGAACAGATTGTGAGAAACGCCAGACTGAGCCACTGTGTGCAAGAACAGGCAAAACTTAGCACGGAGCCAAGTTTTTTACGTCGACGCAGAAAAAGGTTACTTCTGGGGGCCTGGAGAGAGAGAAGCAGGGAGGGGGCGCCCAGACAGAGAGAAACCTCACCTTGGCATTCTGAGTGCCTGAGCGTTCCTGGGAAGAGTCTCACGAACTCACCTCTGCCTGATCCTTCCAACAGATTCAAAGAACATGAACCTGAGAGGCACACTCTATACACTTTGAGAAATTAGCATTCGGGAGAGATTTACAAAGAGTGGATTGTTTAATCCTTTTTGGAGCAGAGTAAAGTCTTCCCACACCTCTGGCCAGCCCATTTCAGCAAGACTGTTTTCAGGTGTGAAAGCACCTGCTGTCAGCAGGCGTGAGACTGGGACCCTGCAGGTGAGGGGGGCCCACTGTCCAGGTTGCCCAGGGCTGTGGGACTTTTGGTGCTAGGCCTGGGGCAAGTCACTTGAGAGAAGAGAGATGGGCCCTGAGCAGTCAGTCATTAAGCATGCTCTCCATTGATGTGCTTTTCTGTCAGTACAAATAAAAATAGAAAACAGACACACATCTCTCTCCTGGGAAGTCAGAATCCTAATTCACAGTGGGACAGGACCACCCCCTGAAGGAGGTGATGTTTATGCTTCTAAACTGGAATTTTGTGTGTGGTCCGGAGGACGGCCTCCCTCTGCCACTGACCACGGCTGGGCTGTCGGGAGCGACCCTCGGCATCCTGCAGGTCCCCGACTGGGTCTCGGGCAGGCTGGGATACTTCTGGTTCAGCTTTAGGTCTTTGCTAACACACCACCTTTCAGCGAGTCTTCCAGAACCATCCTGCACCAAAATAAAATGACTCATCTCCCAGCACTCTGAGCCCCTTTCTTGCTCTATTTTTCTCCACAGCACGTATCACCTTCCTACAGGAAACATATTTTACTTATTTTATTGTCTCTCCAGCCCTGATCAGAAGGCAAACTCCAGGAGGGCAGGAATTCTATCTTGGTCAATGCTATACCCTCAGTGCCTGGAACAGTGCTTGGAACAGAGTGGGCTTCATCCACTGTCGGGGATGATCAGATGGACCGATGAAGGAAAAAATCCCCTGTGGCACCTGGCACTGCCTGTGGCACCCACAGCTGACCCTAGACTCCAGGGGACGCCGGGCACACTGCTGCCCACCGCTGCATAACTGTCATCAGAACAGACACCTCCGCCAGGCACACCCGCCGGCACCTGAGTGGGTCTACTAGTGCGCTGGGGCTGCCACAACAAACACCACAGACTGGGCAGCTTCAGCAACAGACGTTTCTTTCCTTGAAGTTCTGGAGGCTGGAAGTCCAAGATCAAGGTGCCAGCGGGGTTGGTATCTCCTGAGGCCTTCTGGCTGGTAGATGGGTGTCTTCTCGCTGTGTCCTCACAGGGTCGTTCCTCTGTGCACACATATCCCTGGGGTCTCTCCTTGTGTCCTAATTTCCTCTCCTTATAAGCACACCAGTCAGACTGGATTGAGGTCCATCCTAATGGCCTCATTTTGCCTAAATTATCTCTGTAAAGGCCCCATCTCCAAACACAGTCCCATTCTGAGATACTGAGGGTTAGAACTTCAAGATATGAATTTGGGGGTGGGGTGGGGGCACAATTCAGCCCATGACAGCGGGTGTAGAGGCAACTCTAGGAAGCCTGAGCCGAGGAAAACAGACACAAGAGATCCAGAGCAGTCACAACTCTAAGCACCGTTTCTCCCCGGCACTAGAATTTGTTCTATGACACTTTGGGGACGCTGTTCCTGATTACCTTTGCTTAAGCTCACAGAAGTCTGCGCTCATGTTCCGTCATGGTACACAGGCTTGGTGGCAGAAGGAGCTGGAAGGAGTTGGACAGGGGCAGGGGGGAAGGGAGCAGCCCTTGAGCAGCCTCGGAGCCAAGGTCTGCTTCAGAGGAGGCTGTGGGGAGCTCCCTCCCCACCACTGCGAGGGGGCATTTTCAAGCACCACGTGCCTCTTCCAATTCCCTGGAGTGAGTCACCATGACAAGATGGGAGAAGCACCCCTGGAGACCAGGGCTCGGCAAAAGGCCAGACAGTAATGGTGCAATTGCTGTGGCAAACACTCTGGCGATTCTTTAGTAAGTTAAACATGGTCACCAGGTGACTGAGCAATTCCACCCCTAGGTATCCACAAACAGAACCAAAGACAGGTGTTCAAACAAATCCTTGTACATGCATGTTCATAGCAGCAGTGTTCACAATCGCCAGAAGGTGGAAAAAACCTACATGTCTGTCCATCAACTGATGAACGGATGACCAAAATGCAGTCCATACCTGTGGTGGAATATTATATAGCCTTAAAAAGGAATGATGCTCTGGTATAACATGGATGAACCTTGAAAACATGCTGAGAGAAGGAAGTCCAGGCACAAAAGGACATATAGTATATGATTCCATTTATATTAAGTATCCTGAACAGGAAACTCTACAGAGACAGAAAATGGATTAGTGGTTGCCAGAGGCTGGTTGGGTAGGGGCAGAATTGGGAAGTACCGTTTCTTTTTGGGGTCATAGAAGCGTTCTGGGATTAGTAGTGGTGGTTGCATGGCATTGTGACTACACTAAAAGCCACTGAATTGGACACTTTAAAATGGTCATAATGATGAATTTTATGTTACGTAAATTTCACCACAATTTAAAAAAAATTTTTAAGTAATCTGAAAGATGTAAAAATGACCAGCCATACAAAAATAAGCTGGCTTTGTTCCCTGGGCCACAGTTTGCCAACCCTTGGTCTAAACGTTCTAGAACAATCCAGGCTTTTGTCTTCTCTGCCTGCTGTGGGTGGCCTCAACCAGGCACAGTTAGAAACGCCTCCTAGACACTGATAAGCGCCCTACATGGCCGACTTGTCCATCTGAGTGTCCACATACAGCCCCACCTGGATATTTAAGAGATGCCTCCGATGGAGTTTCCAAACACAGAACAGCCCCCCGGCCCACCCCCACTGGTCACCCCAGCAGGTGCTGCCTTCACCCAGAGACTCAGGCATCCCGGAATCACCCCTGGTGATCTCACTGATTTTTCTCGCTTTCACTGACACCCACCCCTGGCCCACACCACCCTCCACCCCAACTGGTTCCCACGCCCCTCCCTAGCCTCCCAGATCCGCTCTTGCCCCCTCAGTCCACTTCTGGCACAGCAGCCAGAGCAGCCTTTCCAGAACTCTCCCCTGGCTTCCCACGCTCCTGGCTCTCTCCTACACTCTCTGCTTCGGGTTCTGACCCCACCAGCTTCCTGGCTGTTTCTCAGGCACACCCACTCGCTCCCACCTCAGGCCTCTATGTCCCCACCGGGAAGACTCCCCAGGGGGACACAGCCATGGCTCCTGCTCCCCTCACTCAGCCTCTGCCCACGGCACCTCCCCAGGCCTGGCCCCTGCTGTCTGTCACCTGCAGCACTGAACTCCCTCCTGTATTTCACATCTGTCCGTATGTGTCTCACCTGAGTCCCCACCTCAATCATGCAGGCGCCCTGAGAGCCAGGACTCTGAACAAACCTCAGCGCCTGGCACAGAGGAGGTGGCCTACACCTGCTCCATGGGTGACTAAGACAAACACGAGGGGCAACCTCCCAGGAACTGACTGAACTTCGAATGACCCTTCCCGGAGGGAAGACGGCCGGCTTCCCTTTGAATGCAAAGGGGTCACTAAATTACAAGCTGCACCTCAAGGTTTATCTCTTTACTTATCATCCAAGCAGCCATCGTCCCAGCCAAGCACAAGAGGGCCGGCCCCGAGAGGCAGGGTCCATCCTGAACAAGACCCAGCAGCCAAGATTCATCACTTTCCCACCGACATCCAGTGTCTCGTCCCTCTGATGTCCCGGAACGGGGACAACCGTGAACAAGACAGACGTAGTCCTCCTGTCTAATATGGAGGACTCAGTCTGCCAGGGAAGGCAAACCAACAAGAAACAGTGGATTTTTTATTTCTTAGCTTTGCTATGTTATTTTGAAGTATATAAAACGGGGTGCTGGGCTTCCCTGGTGGCGCAGTGGTTGAGAATCTGCCTGCCAATGCAGGGGACACGGGTTCGAGCCCTGGTCCGGGAAGATCCCACATGCCGCGGAGCAAATGGGCCCGTGAGCCACAATTACTGAGCCTGCGCGTCTGGAGCCTGTGCTCCGCAACAAGAGAGGCCGCGACAGTGAGAGGCCCGCGCACCGCGATGAAGAGTGGCCCCCGCTGGCCGCAACTAGAGAAAGCCCTCGCACAGAAACGAAGACCCAACACAGCCATAAATAAATAAATAAAAAACAAAACAAAAAAACCAAAAACGGGGTGCTGTGAAAATGACTTGGGGATGGGAGTGGAGGGCTCTCTGAGGAGGTGACATTACAACTAAGGCCAACCAGATCCAAAAAGATGTTGATTCAGGAGGCTGCAGCTGCAGCAAGGGGACATTCTTCCTGCCATGGTCCCCGGCCCCTCTCTGGCCACACTTCCCACATCATGGCACATGTCTATCTTCCCCTTAGATTAGTGTTCTCAACTGGGGCGATTCTGCCCCCCAGGGGACCCGTGGCAACGTGTAGAGACATTTCAGGTTGTCATACTGGGGGAGGGGGCGCTACTGCTATCAGGTGGGTGGAGGCCGGGGATGCTGCTCAACACCCCACAGAGCACAGAATGGCCCCCACAGGGAAGAAGGATCTGGCCCCAGTGGCAACGGTGCCAAGGCTGAGAAACCCTGCGCAGAAGGCTCCCCACAGGCTAAGACTTATTCATCTTCCTCAGCATCTAACAACTATTCCCTCCTTGTCGATAGTTGACAGGATACATGACGAGATGAAAAATGGAAAACACACACACACACACACACACACACACACACACACGGAGCTATACTTCAAAATAGTGAAGCTAGAAAAACCAATTAAAAAAAAAAAAGCACCAGGGCACTGGCGAGTACGGAGCCCTATAAAGTTCTCAGGCTACCGTGGATTCGAAAAGGACTCTAGGAAGCTGAGAGGACATTGCGTTTGCGCCTGGTGTGAAGCAGGGCTGGAAACATGGCAGGTCCGTGGATGTGACTGAAACCACGTGGGCGGCACGTGTCCCAAGGGAACGAAGGGCACGTACCTCTCCTCCCTGAGGAAGGGGCCCTACATATGGCTGTTTCCAGGCTGCAGCAAGACCATAAAGCCCTGGTAGGCAGCTATCAAGGGAAAGTTCTCATCAAGCCCGTCTTCAAGTTGATAGACCTGCGGTCACGAAATCCGCCTAGGGGCAGACAAGACTGGTCCGGTCTCCTTATCTCTCCAGTAGTCCTCGAAGCTGTGTGTGGAGCAGCAGGGGCCTTGTGGCTGCTTAAGGGAAGGTGAGGCTCATGTGGAGATCCAGCCCCAAGAGCAGTTACTCCGACAGGGCTTGAGAAGGCGAATTCCACACGTGGAGTGCAATTTAGGTCTTGGACTCCGGCTCTTTCTTAACGAGTGATGGTAATGACACTGTGTTTACGCAGCGCTTCAGATTCAGCAAAGTGTTCCTGCACACACTCCTGCAAACGAGCTTGCTTTTCTCCCCTAGCCATGACTGTTCTGAAGATTAATCTCCGCTAAGACTTTTATCATCTGGAGGAAGGAGCGCTACCTCTGGATCCCGGGGCTCCATTTGCAAACATGAAATGGAAGCTTTTGGAATTCAGTGGCCGAAGGCTTCCAAGTTCCTTTTTAAAAATGAGATGCACTCCTCGGCTTTAAAGAGACAACGTGCTGATGGTGGAGGTTGCCTTGTGTAGAGAAAAGGCAGAATTTATGTGCCAGCCCCCCTCGGAGAGGGACCAGCCACTGCCACATTGCCTCTCACTGCTCTCTTTTCAAATCCTGACTCCCTAATCGATAGGAAACTGCAATCTCCTTTATCATCAGAGGAGAAACCTACAAAATGCATCCAGAGTAGATTTTTGCCTTCCCTGCAAAAACCCCTGGGGCAGAGATGGAGGAGGTTGAAAGAGCTGGTTCACTTACACCAGCACTTCTCAATGCTGTGATTTTTGCTCCCAGGAGACACTTGGCTATGTCTAGAGACATTTTTGGCTGTCTTGACTGGGTGAGGGCCTAGTGGGTGGAGGCCAGGGATGCGGCTGAACACCCCACAATGCCCTGGACAGCACCCCCGTAGCAAAGGGTTTTGCCCTAAATGGCAACAGGGCCGAGGAGAGAAAAAGACAACCGTTAGCTCAAAACAGGCTTTTTTTTCCTCAGGGGATCTGGTGAGCAAACACAAGAAGGGAGTGCATAGACAGAAGAGGCAGCAACCTGTCACTCAAGGAAGAAGGGACCGAAGCCACAAGCCTGAGCTCAGGCAACGATCCTGTTGGCAGCTGAGTGAAGCACAGCAACAACAAACGTGGCTAGTCACACACGCATCTCCACCGCTTTATTTTGTGGGTGGCACCGAGGGTGATCAGAGGGACCACGGGCGCAAGTGTAAGTGTGGCCCGCTTAGTGTGCTCGGGGGAGCGCCTCAAACCAAGACCTCCGTGACTGTGGATGCAATTATTTTGACTGGACGTACAACTGTGTCAGGAGAATGACTCCCTGACACACACAGACACATCCGCTCTCGACTTAAATCCGCCAAACGGATCAATTTGGGATGCAGAGGCTGCCTATGTAGGTGTTTCAATCTATTTTGATTTCTGCTAGAAGCATTTTAAGAAAAAGATCGGCTCTTCACCAGCTTTCCAGCAGTGAAAGACATGAGCTACGCTGTCCGGCCTGAGTACCTGAGTACCACGGTGGGCTGTGCTAAGGCCAGATCACTCAAACCACTGCAGCGGCATACCTGGCTCGACAGAGGCGACTGTATGTTTAACTTGCCGTTCTTGGGAATGTCTATTCTGTACCCGAGAGGAAGGAAAGCGTTGAATCCAACAATCAGGTCAGGGTGTTCGTGGAAGAGCTGTGACACTCGTCGGATGACTCCAGGAGTATCGATGCTGGAACGAAGAATGAGAGTGGGCAGAAGCGTCTCGGGAAGCAAACTGAAGGCAGAATCGACTCCTCCCTTACCCGTGCCATGGTATGAGCTCCTCAACAGACAATGAAGCACCCTCAAATCTGACTGGCGTCATTCTGCCCACAGTGATCCACTGCCAAGGCAACCGGGCCTGGGCTCCCTGTGCCTTCCTGGCAAAACCCACAGAATATGTACACAGCACGGCTCCCGAAACACTGCAAGCACATGTGCTAGGTTCTGAAAATGTCAGGACAGCCAGCTGCAAGTCCTGGGCTCCAAGAAGTAACAGAAGGTTAAAGCCCTCTAAATGGGAGACAGATTCATTTCATATGAATTAGGGAGACTATGACACAGGAGCTGTTCCCAGCAAGTGACTATAATGTATAAATGTCAAAGGCCCGGCAAGTATGAAAGCTGCTAAGAATCTGAGGGGAGAGATAGGGTCTCCCTTAGGGCTGCAGTCAGGGCCAAGGTCTTAGCATCATGCTTGTGGAAGGAAAGCAGGCGGGCCCTGCCATATTTCCTCAGAGTGGGAAGCAGCACAGTGGGGATGTGACACTTGAGAATCTAAGTCAGAAGGACCAAGTTCTGGTCCCGTCCCTGCTCCTAAGGTGAATCTGGGCAAACCCCTGGCCCACTCTAAGCGTCAGCGAGCCCCTGTCAAACAAGCTCACTATCCATCCGGAGGTCCCCCGTCTATCTCTAACCCTCCTGATTCTGTGCCTATGAATACAGCTAATGTGTTTTAAACGCCTTCTAAGTACCTGGTTCCTTACTAAGCATTTTATGCGCATTATTTCCAAGCAGGCCTGGCACTGGGGTGAGGCAAGTGAGGCACTCACCTTGGGGATAAGATTTAAGAGAGTGCGAAAACATTCGACAATCAAGATAAATAACATTTTCATGCAATGCTTGAAAAAAAAATCTAAAATAATTTTTAAAAATCCCCAACGAACAAAATTCTTTTAAAAAATCAACATTTTGAGTAAAGACAGGATCCGACTCTGTGCTTGCTCGACTGCCTCACTCGCCGCACCCCATCACTGCCCTCGTTCCAGGAATTCCCGCAACAGCTCCACAAGGGGGTACCTTTCCGTCTCGTTTTTTGGAAGAAGGAACTGAGGCTCCCAGAAGTTCGACAACCTGCACAAGGGGTCACCCTGTTGAGGGGCAGCCGGGGTTGGGGGCTCCCACCCCGCTCAGGCAGACTGAGGCCCAGGGTGGCCCCCCGGGATGGGTAGGGGCCCCGCTGGTACCTCTGGCTTTTGAACTCCTTCATGATCTCCAGGAAACCATTGTAAGTGGCAGGGTCGCTGCCGAAGCGGATCTTCACCTGGTCCAGGTAGGTGAGGGCGTCCTCCACCTGAGGGGAGGGGGGAGGGTCCAGGTGGGCCGCGGTCGGCGGAGGAGGGGACGGGAGCGGCGGTCCCTGGCGGGAGGCGCACGGGCCGGGCATCCGAGGGGCGGAGGAGGTGAGGAGTCGGGGGTCCGGGGCCGCGCAAAGGGGAGGCCGAAGTCCGGGCGGGGCCCGGTGGGGGGCGTCGGCCTTTGGGGGCTGGACGACGGGGGTCTCCCAGGGAGGGCTGGCCCACCACTTACGTGCACCGGCAGCTTCTCGTGGCCCGCAGAGCCCGAGCGACCCCAGCGGGCGCCGCTCAGCCCCCGGCCCGCGGGGCCGCCACCGCCGCCGCCAGCGTGCGCCATGTTGGAAGTCGGAGCCGCGACCCGCCCCGCCCCCGCCCGAGGCCCGGCCGCGCATGCGCTGGCCCCGCCCTGGGGGCGAGGCCTGGTGACGCCAGGGAAGGCGGGGCTTCTTGAAGGTTCCCTGTAGGATCTTACCCTTAAAACTGAAATGCTACTAAAACGCTTTATATACCACGTGTGGGCAAACCAAGACCTGCTGCCTGCTTTTGTCCGGCCCCACAAGCAAGCTCAGAATGGTTTTTACAATTTTAAAAGTTGGAAAAAATCGGAGAAGACTATTCCGTGACACGTGAAAATTCTATGAAATTCAAATTTCGGTGTCTGTAAAAGTTTTGTTGGAACACAGGCACGCCCACTCGTTTACCGGTCATTTCTGGCTATCTTTGCGCTACAACAGCAGGGTGAATAGCTGCGACAGATGCTTAGATCTACACGCCTGATATATTCACTAAAAAAGTGTTCTGGACCCCTGCTTTATAGGGTTGATGTAACAATGGGATATGGGCACACAGCACCCTAATACCAGGACCCTAGGGTGAACTTTTGCTAAATTGCTCTTGACTTAGTCCTGATCCTGTTATCTTCGCTTCTCTAGTCCTGATCCCATCACTTCCCCACTGGACCAGTTCGGGAGTCTCTTAACCAGTTTTTCCAGTCCCAGTGCTATCAAGAATTGAGATCATTCCACAGCTGCTTCCAAATCTCCAAGATCTTCCTATTTCTTGTGAATGAAATCTAAGCACCTACATGCAGCACTGAAGGTAATAAAAACCTGGCCCTTAGGAACTTGTTCCTGCAGAATTTTCCACCAAAGCAAGCTGCCCTCTCTCTGTGCAGAACCTCCTGTCAATGTCTGCCTAGCTTGGCTGCTTCCTGGCCCCGTACATCAGCACATATTATTTACCTTGCCGAAAGCCCCGTTCTATCTCTTCATTACACAGAAAGCACCCTACACATCCTGCAAACTACAACCCAAATGTCCTCTCTTTCAAGAAGCTACCCGACCTCTCCTCTGCCATCCACAGTCTCTTGCACATCATCTTTATTTGGTATCTCTTTTTATATATGAAGAGGTGCAGGAAAGCTGAGTTGGCTGCCCATTGGCAGTGAGTGCATCATTTGCCAGGGGTCAGGAGTAGTATGGTGAACAAAACTGATAAGGCTTTTACCCTCACGGAGTCATCAGTCTTTCAAGAATGACAGGAATCAAATAATCACAAACACAGATGTAAGGTTTCAACTGTAACAGATACTTTCAACTGTAACAGATACCTTCAAAGAGAAGGTACAAGTGTAATAGTTACTATGTTCCAGTTACTATGGCTGTGTTACAAACCATCTCAAGATTTAGAGATTTACAATGATAAGAACATTTATTTTTCTCTCCAATCTACAATTTGGGCAGGCTTGGCAGGAATAGCTCATCCTTAGCCCCTCAATGTCAGCTGGGTGGCTGGAAGGCTGAGACTGGAATCCTCTGAAGGTTTACTCACTCACATGTCTGTCAGTTGCTTCTGGCTGTAGGTTGAGACCAGTGCTGGGGCTGTTGCCAGGATTGCCTACATGTGGCCTCCTCATGCAGCCTGAGCTTCCTCACAATATGGCAGCTAGGTTCCAAAACCAATCATCCTGAGAGGAGTAAGTGAGCGGGGTGGAAGACTTATAGCCTTTTCTGATCTACCTTTGCAAGTCACACAGAATCAAAAGTCCCTCCCAAATTCAAGAGGAGGGCCAACAGACTCCAGAACGTGGTGAGTGGCCAGGTTCTGGAATAGCATGGGGGATAGGAAATATTGCCATGACCATTTTTGGGAAATACCTTCTGCCACCCGAGGGACTTAACCCAGACTAGCAGGGGATGAGAACAGCTTCCCAGAGGAAGATGTCCATTCTAGCTGAGTTCTGAAGGATATGTAGGTGTTCACCATGAAAGTCAGGGGGAACGGCTGTGCAGAGGCCCTGTGGTGGGGAAGAGTGTGGCACATTTGAAGAACTTAAAAAAAAAGAAAAAACAAAAAGACCAGTGTTGTTGGACTGCAGATGAATGGGAGGAAGAAAGAGAGAAAGAGAGAGAGAGAGAGCAGAATAAGAATGGAGAGGACAGAGGGGGCAGGCTACTCATTCTTATGAGATGAGTTAAGGCTTTTGGTCTTGGCATTTAGTGCTGGTAGAAACTGCGCATGGGTTCTGTACAAGGAACTGTTTGAGCAGCTTTGAAGTTGGAAGCAAGTACTCTGACTACTCTGCAGGGAAGTGATTGGAGGGGAGCCAGGGAGGGTGCAGGGAGGCTGTTTCATCATTTAGGCAGGCAAAAGATGATGGTGGTTTAGACCAGGATGGGAGCAGAGGAGGTGGAGAGAAGGGGGTGGAAGGGAGGGATATTTAGAAGGTAAAGCAGAGAGGAAGTGGTGCTGGGTGGATGTGGGGGTGAGGGGTAAGGAAGCATTGAGGATTCATAGCTCCCAGCCCACAAAGGGATTCTGCTCAGTTTCACTGCATTCCTGTCTGAACAGCAGCTAAGGCAGCCTGAACCACATTCGGAGGCCACCGGAGTCTGGATAGCCCTTTCCACACCAACACCCCCTGGCAACAGTCCGTATCCCGAGAATCAACGACACATGTTGGCTCCTGATATGCCCTAGGGTCCTCACACAAGGCCCCCCTTCCACAAGGATCACTGAGTTTTCCATTCTTTTAATAGGTCTCACAGGGTCAAAGGAAGCCCTCACTCATTTGGAGAATGGACAACCACAAGCCAATTCCACCTTGGGCGTGTGTGAGTTCTGAAGGATGCACGAATATGTGCATGTTTGTGTGTATGAGTGCGTGTGTTCAACATGTGGGCAATAGTACACGTACATCTTTTCATTCTCATTTTTATAAAGCATAAAAAGTTGCTAAGCTAATTTTTTTCTTTACTATTCTCATCTACACAGATTAAATTGAAAACCTTACAGATAAACAACAGGACCTATTGTATAGCACAGGAAACTATAATCAATATCTTGTAATAACCTATAATGGAAAAGAATCTGAAAAAGAATATATATATATATTCATATGAATCACTTTGATGTACACCTGAAACTAACACAACATTGTAAATCAACTATACATCAATTTAAAAAGTTAAAATGGTTTGTATAAAAATAAAAAATAATTTTAAAAATTTTTAAATAAAAATTAGAAAAAAATTGAAAACCTTAGAGTTGACAGTTTAGCTAGAGAGTTCAGATAAATTTGGAACACAAATGTCCTTACCATTTGTCTAATTTAATGGCCTTAAGGTAAGATTCTTAGGTGGGTCTTTTGTTGGACAGTATTTTGGCAAAGTTAAGAAGATCAAACGATCTTATTTTGAACTAACCTAAGTCTTCCCAGGTGACAAACATTAGGATCAAAATCTCTGAAGTCCAGAATCACGTGTTGTAACAGAATTCGAAGGCTGCTGGAGATTCTCACGCCCTGGTGTGGGTGCCCTGCCCCGTCTCCCATCCTGGAGTGTGGGAGGGCCTGGGAACGTAATGGATGTCACGCTTACGTTTAGGTTATGCTACACGGCGAAGGTGAAGGGAATTTGCAGGTGTATTTAAGGTCCCAAATGAGTTGATTTTTAATTCATCAGAAGACAGATTATGCTAGGTGGGCCTGACATAACCAGGGGCACCCTTTAAAAGAGTCTGGAAGTCAGAGCCTTGAAGCAGCAGGGAGGTGTGATCCTGTTGGCCTTGAAGGAGGCACCAGCCATGTCGTGATCTGCCTCTGGAAAGAGGCAGCTTCTGTGAGCTGAGAGCCACAGTCCTACAACTGCAAGGAACTCAGTTATGAAGGAGCATGGACCAGGGCTCTGAGCCTGACTGTGAGATCCTAGCCCCTCTGACACCTTGTGAACCCTGAACAGAGAGCCCAGCCACACTGTGCCCAGACTCCTGATCCACAGACACTGTGAGAGAATAAATGGCTGTTCTTTTCAGCTGCTAACTTTGAGGTGATTTGTTATGCAGCAATAGCTAACTAATACTCCTATGAAGTAGTCATGTCAAAACCTATGAAGTAGTCTTGTCAAAACTGTTTACCTTGTGATGATGAGGTGTCAATGTATGTTCCTCAAGTGTAACAAATGTATTGCTCTGGTGAGGGATGTGGATAATGGGGGAAATTACACATGTGTAGGGGCAGGGGGTATATGAGAAATCTCTGTACCTTCCACTCAATTTTGCTGTGAACCTGAAACTGCTCCCCAAAATAGTCTCTTAAAAAACATGTTTAGGGCTTCCCTGGTGGCGCAGTGGTTGAGAATCTGCCTGCCAATGCAGGGGACACGGGTTCAAGCCCTGGTCTGGGAAGATCCCACATGCCGCGGAGCAACTAGGCCCGTGAGCCACAAATACTGAGCCTGCGCGTCTGGAGCCTGTGCTCCGCAACAAGAGAGGCCGCGATGGTGAGAGGCCCGCGCACCGCGATGAAGAGTGGTCCCCACTTGCCGCAACTAGAGAAAGCCCTCGCACAGAAACGAAGACCCAACACAGCCATAAATAAATAAATAAATAAATAAATAAATAAATAAAGAACGTGAATTTCTTTAAAAAAAAAAAAAAGCAAACTGGGCTATTCATTTCAGTAACAGTCAAGTGGTCTTAGTTTGCATTCAATTTCCAATCAGTTTCTCAATCTATTTCATCTGAAGTCTTCACATAAAAACAAAACAAAACAAAACAAAAAACATGTTTACCCTAAATCTAATCAAGCTTTTTAACACTAGGATTGGCAGATTGTAAATATTTTATATTTTAAAGAAAGAAAGAAAGAAAGAAAGGAATAAAGGCACAGACATAGTGAATGGATTTGAGGACACAGGGAGGGGGAAGGGTAAGCTGGGACGAAATGAGATAGTGGCATGGACATATATACACTACCAAATGTAAAATAGATAGCTAGTGGGAAGCAGGCACATAGCACAGGGAGATCAGCTCAGTGCTTTGTGACCACCTAGAGGGGTGGGATAGGGAGGGTGGGAGGGAGACGCAAGAGGGAGGGGATATGGGGATATATGTATATGTATAGCTGATTCACTTTGTTATAAAGCAGAAATTAACACACCATTGTAAAGCAATTATACTCCAATAAAGATGTTAAAAAAATAAAAATTAAAAAAATAAATAAAAATGAAAACTTTTTATATACACACACACAAAAATAAATATATAATAAAAATAATATTATAAATATTATATATAATACAAATATGTATGCTTATTATATAATATTTATATATTATATATACAATATTAATGTGTATAATATAAATATGTATAATATAGATAAATATAAAGGGCCAGATTATAAATATTTTTGGCTTTGGGGCCATACATTCTCTGTCACTGTAGCATGAAAACAGCTGTAGGCAATATGCGAATAAAGAGGCATGGCTGTGTTCCAATAAAACTTTATTTACAAAAACAGGCATGCAGGGACTTCCCTGGTGGTCCAGTGGTTAAGTCTCCATGCTTCCAATGCAGGGGGCCCAGGTTTGATCCCTGGTCGGGGAACTAGATCCCACTTGCATGCCACAACTAAGAGTCAGCATGCGGCAACTAAGAAGCCCACGTGCTGCAACTAAAAAAAAGATCCTGCATGCAGCAACCAAGACCCAGCACAGCCTAAATAAATAAATAAATAAATAAATATTTTTTTAAAAAACAAAAACAAGCATGCAGGCTGTGGCTTGCTGACTACTGCTCTAGAATATAAGAGGCTAAATAGACAAAACAACCAAATGCAATGCAATGTGTGAAGAAATCTTGATTGGGTCCTAGTTTGAAAGAAGCAGCTAATTAGGAATGTTTTAGGGCTAATTAGGAAAAGTAGGAATGCCTATTAAAAGATATTAAATAATGATTGTTAGTTTTGGTAGGTGAATGCAGCTATGTAGGAGAATGACCTTATTCCTTAAAGATGCCTCCTGACGTATTTAGGGACTGAAGTGTCTTGATATCACCAGGGCCGAAATTAGGATGAGGAGAGTGAGGAAAGTTTGTGCCAAGTACAGGATCAGATCCTATTTTTATTTAAAATGTTGGTATTTTGTTTATCATGCATTTTTATTCATTTTGATTAAAAAGTTATGGTAATACAATATTTATTTTGATGGTTGAATTTCTTTGGTGCCTCTTAAACTTTGTGTCTGAGTGCCCCACTCTCCTCACCCTAGTCCCAGCTGTCACTTTGAACTGGTTTAGCAGGAGATTGGCAGCGATAGGGCAATCGGGGAATCTCGAGAGTAACTAAATGCGTGTTCATTGTTCTCAATATTGCAACTTTGCTGTGGGTTTGAGCATTTTCTTTTTTTTTAATAAATTTATTTATTTATTTATGTTTGGCTGTGTTGGGTCTTCATTGCTGCATGCGGGCTTTCTCTAGTTGGCGGCAAGCGGGGGCTACTCTTCAGTTCGCTGAGCAGGCCTCTCATCGTGGTGGCTTGTCTCTGTTGCTGAGCACAGGCTCTAGGCGTGCGGACTTCAGTAGTTGCAGCACACGGGGTCAGTAGTTGTGGCTCATGGGCTCTAGAGCGCAGGCTCAGTAGTTGTGGCGCACGGGATCAGTTGCCCTGCAGCCTGTGGGATCTTCCTGGACCAGGGCTCAAACCCGTGTCCCTGCATTGGCAGGCGGATTCTTAACCACTGCGCTAACAGGGAAGTCCCGAGTGTTTTCAAGTTAAGTAAATAAATTTAAAAATCTCTAGACTTTTAAAGTTAAAAAATTTTAATTAACTAAACCCCCCCCCAAACTCATAGATACAGAAAACAGATTGGTGGTTGCCACAGGCAGGGGGTGGGGGTGGGTGAAATGGGTGAAGTTGGGCAAAAGGTACATCCCTGGGGAGAGGAATTGGGGAATTAAGAGCTGTTTGGGTGACCAGATGTCTTGATTTCCCAGTGACTGAAGGGTTATCAGGACATGGGCCTTTCACTTTTAACTGGGATAGTCCCCTATAAACAGGGTCACCATGATCACCCTACTTCTTATTTTTACCTTATGTCCTTCTTATTCCTCTGTTCTATTTGATTTGCTTGCCATGAATATGTATTATTATTATTTACATAACTACCTGATAAAGAAGCTGATTTCTCATCAAAAAAAAATTTATGATAAATAGTCCTGGAGACGTAATGTACAATATGGTGACTATAGTTAATAATACTGTATTGTATATTTGAAAGTTGCTAGGAGAATAGGTCTTAAAAGTTCTTATCAAAAAAAGAATGAAATAATGCCATTTGCAGCAACATGGTTGGACCTAGAAATTATCAAACTAAGTGAAGTAAGCCAGACAAAGACAAATATTATATGATATCACTTATATGTGGAATCTAAAAAAAAAGATACAAATGAACTTATATACAAAACAGAAATAGACCCACAGACATATAAAACAAACGTATGGGGGCTTCCCTGGTGGTGCAGTGGTTAAGAATCCGCCTGCCAATGCAGGGGACATGGGTTCGAGCCCTGGTCTGGGAAAGATCCGACATGCCGTGGAGCAACTCAGCCCATGTGCTACAATTACTGAGCCTGCTCTCTGGAGCCCGCAAGCCACAGCTACTGAGCCCACGCACCGCAACTACTGAAACCCGCATGCCTAGAGCCTGTGCTCTGCAACAAGAGAGGCCACCGCAATGAGAAGCCCACGCACCACAACGAAGAGTAGCCCCCACTAGCCGCAACTAGAGAAAGCCTGCACATAGCAACGAAGACCCAATGCAGCCAAAAAATAAAAAGTAATTAATTAATTTAAATAAATAAATAAATAAATAAATAAATAAATAAAACTTACGGTTACCAAAGGGGAAAGGAGGGAGAGGGATAAATTAGGAGTTTGGGATTAACATGTACACACTACTATATATAAAATAGATAACCAACAAGGACCTACTGTTTAGCACAGGGAACTGTACTCAATATTTTGTAATATTCTATAAGGGAAAATAATCTGAAAAAGTGTGTGTGTGTGTGTGTATACATACATATGAATCACTTTGCAGTACACCTGGAATTAACATAGGTCATAAGTATAAGTATAGTTGTAAATCAACTACACTTCAATTAAAAGCAAAGTTCTTATCACAAGAAAAAAATTGTAACTATGTGTAGTGATGGATATTAACTAGACTTACTGTGATCATTTCACAATATATACAAATATCGAATCATTATGTTGTACACCTGAGACTAATATAATGTTATATGTTACTTATATGTCACTTTTAAAAGGACTCTCTAGAATTTAATATAAATTAATTCCTGCTGTAACTAGAGGGGCTGTATATTCCAATTGCCTTGGGACAGTCCAGTTTATTGTAGTTGTCCCAGAGTACTTGTTAAGAGCATTCCTTTTCACTCTCTAGAAGTGTCCCAGTTTGGATAGTGTGTTAATATAGTCCTGTTCACACAATAACCACGCTCTCACTCTGGCTCCACCATGGCTGGGGGACTTCAAGCAAGTCACTCCACTGCAAAGCACAGTGCTTGTCAAACATTCATAGCAACCAAACACCTTCTCAAATGAAAACTCACTACAAAAACCCCAACGTAAGCAACAATTCGGAGTAGCATTTTATTAGTAAAAATTTCTTTCCTATGTTCAAATTAGTGTTTACGTACAAAGCAGTTGATTCTCACTGAGGCTGTTGAGATGGACACACACATTTTAAGCCAGAAGTTGTAGCTGAAATCTTAGTCACATCCACTTTATTTCTGCGTTGGGTAAACCCCTGATTCACAGAAGACGTGGTGGCAAGGAGTAGCTATTTTTTCAAGGGCTCCCTTCACAATCTAAGTTAAATGGAGATGGCAGGAGAATCCTACGTTAGTTATCTCCAACACCTTAAAAAAATGCTACCCAACATGTATTTTAAAATTACAGTTATAAAATATTTTTTAATGGAATTTGATGCTAAGTAACGTTTGCAGAACTGTCAAAGCCCTCATTGGAACACTCGTTTGAGAAACAACTGAATGAGAGTCAGGTCACATGCAGCTCAAAAGCCTCTGTTTCTAAGGTTGTTTTTTCTGAAACTCTTGTCTGGAATCCAATGGGAGGGGGGGAAGGAAGGAATAGCACCTTGAAGGTTTGGACTCTACTATCCATATAGCAAAAGCCCCAGAAGCAAGTGGGGCTTTTAGAAGGCTGCAGGCAAAGAAGAAAGAGCCATTTAAGTGGAGCGGAAACAGTTGGACTGTTGAACTTGCACAAGGCAGAGGTGGTCCAAAAGCACAGCAGGGAGATGTCGGTAACTTCTTCCATCTGCTTCCAAGAGCCTCCAGTTTTTAAGATAAAAAGTATCATTATTCTCAAAGTGTGGGAGCCAGGGAGTAGAGATGGAAGAATGGTAACAGGTTTACTGGTTTAATGCCAAGTTGGGTCATGAGTCAGATCAGGAACTAGAGACATGGGCCAAATGTGCCTATAAGTGTAAATTTGAGCCAATTGCCAACTTTTAAAAATGAGAACATTTCTCATAAAAGTTTGGATTTCTGGCTTTACTTATGACAACAGGAAGCTCTGGCACCAGTAGGCTGCTTTCCCCATGGTGATTCTGGGGTAGAGTCAAGGTACCCATGTCTACCCAAGACACAGCAGTGCCCTCCATGTTCCCATTGTCACTATCACTCTCTGCTGGTCACCCAGGTGCACAGCAATCATCTAGATTACTCGTTGGCCCCTGTGGGCATTTGAATGTGCCACCCATGGAATTGATGTTTGTGCTTCTGAGTTTAAAATTAAAGTGAGGTGGTCCCAATAATAATTGGGACAGGAAGGCTCTGGGCTTTCATTTCGCAGAGTTCTTGCACCTCGGGCTCATGATTTTGAGCAAATCACAGCTACCTCTGCAAGGCTGTTTCTCCATCTCTGAAATGGATGAAGAAACTCCTGCCCTCCCTGACGTATGGGCTGTGATAAGGATCAGACTACAGCACCTGGTGCTTTATAATCTATAAAGCTCTGTGGTCCATATTTGTGTTTTGGTTGGTCTCACATCCATCCATCCCCCCCTTGACCTGGTACAAGCACCCTAGTTTCCCTGGGGAATAGCCTCTCCCCTTCTCAGTCTACGTGGTTGGGTGGTGTTGACTCCATCCTCAGCCTGGATGGGCATGGGGTCAGGCCCACCAATCAGAGTGCTACATTCTCCCCAGAGATAGCTTTGTGATCCGGGATGGGTGTATGAGCTAATTGGGGCTAACAGACTTAGAACCAGGACTTTGGTTCAAACTGTTGGAAAAGGGAAACTCTCTTTTCTACTGAACTTTGCTGTCATGTTGCTAACTTGGGGGTGATGGGTCTGTGAATGGAGCTGACAAGGAGGAGAAAAAACCAGAAAGATGGTAGGAAGCAAGGTCTGGGTCACATAATCGGAGGCTTTGGGTCCAGATATACATCAACACATACAGTCTTTTTGATTAAGATTGAATGGGGCTAACTCACTGGAGACACAGGGGGTTTTTACACTAGCAGGCAGACTGGTGAGCATTTGTTTGATTTAGATTCGTTTCCCTGGGCACTGCCTCATCTCGAGTCCTGGAGTGCTCCTGCAGCAGCAGCCAGCTCTTCTCTCTGCCTGGATTTGACCATCCACACTGCTTTTTTGAAGTTCTTGAGAGGGTCCTGTTGTGAGATTCTTGACGAAGGGCACTGGAAACGTTCACGGATGAGATAGCCATGTCTGGTGGGGGCAATGAAGCCGTTGGAGGTTGGGATGATTCTGTTCATCACGGCATGGACAAACTGGATGGCCAGCAGTGTGCCTGTCGGGGGAAGTGGAGGGGGGGGCACAAATGATAAAAATGTGGCCACAGAGATTCAATCTCACACATTGAGAGTTGGCTGCATGGCGTCAAATCTCTGCAATGCCCCTTACTAGCTTAGGCATGAAAGCCAACCTCTCAGAGTCCCTCTTGCTTCATCTGCAATATGGGAACCATAACTGAGCCTACCTGCTGAGGGGAATTCTGAAGATTTGAAGATGTCACGCATGTCAGGTGCTAACTATCAGTTTCAGCCAGAGCGAATTCAGTAGATGTTATTATTGGAGGAGGAATGGGAAGACAGGTTGTGAACCTGCACAGGATGGGCTTTTAAGGCCACAATCCACAGACCTCACCTTCTGAGCCATCATCTTTTGGCCAGGCATCTTTGTTACTCTGTATTAGACTACAATGTATTGGATTATAATGTACTCAATTACAATGTATTAGATTATAATGTATTCAATTATAATGATTCAATCACAATGTTTTCAGTTATACTGTATTCGATTACAATGTATTCAACTCTACCTGATATTCACTCAGCCACTTACTTGCTTTGTGACCTTGGGAAAGTTCCTTAATCACTCTGAACTTCAGCTTCTTCATTTGTCAGATGGGGATAGCAATAGCTCCTAAACCCCTGCCAGTGTCACAAGGGTTCCTTTCTCTATAGGAGAATGTGACAAAGGTGACCATGGGGACCAGGCAGACCAGCTTGAAACCACAGCCCACCCCATCTCTCAGAGCCTCAAATTTTGTAAAATGGTGGTGCTTATTGAGAGAATTAAATGGCATGGTGACAGTACCCAGGACACAAGAAATGTTAACTCCTGTTACTATGTCCTTAGTGTAATATTGAACAGAGTGAGAGATGTGAGGTTTTCAAAGTGGTTGATCTTAAGATGCCCCAAACATTTACAGGGGCTAAGGAAAGAGAATGAATGAAGGTCAACATCCTATAAGATACAACATGTGAACATTGCAAATCTAGCTAATAAGCTATTAAATGAAACATGTTCTATCCTTCTACACTGATGGATGTACCTTCAGAACCACCTGGAAGGTCAGGTTTGGGTTGAGGATTCTTGGGCTCCTCAGTTCCATGCCAGAATGTAATGGTGTGGGAGAGCCCAGCTGTCTGTGGCTTGCCCCCTTCTCTTCCCACATCCAGCTCCATCTTATATCCCTAGGGGCCTCAGACACATACATGTGAACCCCCCAACCTATCTCACACATCCAGCCTCCATGCACACCACTCCAAGACCACCCTCCAAGCCTGGGAGTGTGTACACAAGAGGCACAGCCCACTTTCAGAAGGATAGAGCTGGGGAAGAGGCCTGCACAGGCCTGAAAGAGGGCTCCTGGGCAGGTGGGGAGGGTGTTGTGGAGTTCTAGGTACCCAGAGCATGGGTCTAGAAGAGGAGGTAAGCTCCCATTGGGTCTGTCCCCTGAGCCTGCAGATACTTCCCTAAGCAGAGGGACCCAGCTAGGGGAGGCTGGAGTGGGGCCCTCTAATGGCCAGGGTTCAGAACAGAGTCCTTCATTCCCAGATGTAAGCTCAGTCCTACCTGCAAAGCAAAATGACTCACCATCCAGCACACTCCAGACGATTATGGAGTGATCTTTCAAGCCTGCATAGACGTAATTGTCATCCTTGGAGAAGCAAGCACATTGAACTCCTCTACAGTAAGAATTCTGTTGAAAAAGGTAATGTGATCTTGATTTCAGACTGAAAGACACCCAGGAGTCCAGCCCCAAGGCACTTGTATGGGAAGCCAGACTTATAAGCACCTTTTGAGAGACAGATCAAGTTAAAACCTGGAGAGATGGGTAGCATCGATATTCCCAGGACCAAAACACGTCTTCAAAGAGATTGGATTGAGAGGATTAGTGACATTTTGCACTGGAGAATGGGAATTATAGGATTTAATTTCTTAAATGACCTTGGTTATACAAGTATTAGCTCCAATTGCATTTAATTAAAAGTTATATGCTAAATGCAATTTGGGATCCTAGAACAGAAAAAGGGAATTCACTGAAAAACATATGATCCCAATAAAGTTGATAGCTAATGATATTGTTCCCATGTTACCTTCTTAGTTTTGACAAACGTACTCTAGTTGCATAAGATGTTAATATCAGGGGAAGCTGGGTGAGGGGTAAGTAAATGGGAACATTTGCACTATCTTCACAACTTAATCTGTAAATCTAAAATCATTCCAGGGACTTCCCTGGCGGTCCAGTGGTTGGGACTTCACCTTCCAATGCGGGGGGTGTGGGTTCGATCCCTGGTTGGGGAGCTAAGATCCCACATGCCTTGCAGCCAAGAAGCCAATGTTGTAACAAATTCGATAAAGACGTTAAAAAATGGTCCCCATAAAAAAAAAATCTCAGAAAAAAATCATTCCAAATTAAGTTTTATTTTTTTAAAAAAACCAAAAAGCTAGGTGTATTTAACTGCTGTGGTGACATTTCCCATCTCAACGAGGCAAAAGATTACTTACATCTCAGCCTTATAGTGGCTTCATAAAAATAAATGTCAAGTGGGAGGAAGGCTTTTTAAGACAAAACTACACATATTCTGTTCTCTTAGTTACAAGAGCGTCTCCCTTAGTTTATTAACAATTTTTGTATCTTGCCACCTAAGGTATGATCTTTGTTCTCCATCTGAGAAACTGGAATAATAGCAACAACCTTACAAGATTGTTGTGAGGATTAAATTATAGAATGATATTTTAATATGTATATTTTGCATAATATACATAATATGAATTTGTAAATATATAATACAGCTCTTAATCATATTGATACAAAAATCATAACTCCTTACGAGATGGACAGTGCAAACTGTCTTAGACACTTTGTATGAAAAGAAGTCACCAGTTTCCCTTTTCAGAGCCTTCACAGTTGCTGTTCCTTCCGCCTAGAATGCTGTTCCACCCGCCTAGAATGCTGTTCCACCAGACTTATCTGACCTTCTTAAATAGCAGCCCTTGCCCATCTCTACCTCTCCTTATCTCGCCCTATTTTTCTTCAAAGCTGTTGTTGCACCCCAACCATCATGTATTTGCTGCTTTGTTTTTATTTCACAGACATTTAATGGTCAAGAGCTCTCTTAGGGACAGGGGCCACCTAAGTGAACAAAACACACAAAAATCCTGCCTTCCCAGAGCTCACAGTGTCTCCCCTACTAGAATGTGGCTCCAAGAGGTGGGACACTGTCTGCCCTGGTCACAGCTGCTTCCTCGGCACTAGAAAGAGCCCGGCATAGGCTGTACAATCAAAACCTTTGGGTGAAAGAAAGGCCAGTCAAGATGAGGGTGAGAAGAGTGAGGCAGGGCTGTGCCAGTGCAGGATTTGATCCTGTCTTCATTTTAAATATTGATATTTTGTTCTTTGTGGATTTTTGCATTTATTTTGATATTTTTAAACACTGCACTAAAATATCTCTCTGGATGGCCAAGTTTTTCGCACCCCCTTAAAACTCTGTTCCAGAGGCGAGGACCTCTCACTTGACTCACCATAGCCCCGACCCTGGTTGGTGGCACCTGGCATGCACTTAATAAATGATGCCTGTCATCAGTTTTCTAATGCCAGGACCTAGCGTGTACGTCGTGGGGACGGGCTACTCACCGTGTAGCTCATCTCAAATTTCCACTTGCACGCCTGAAGGTCCCAGAGACACAGCAGGGCTTCCTCGGACCCACTGACTGCCAGCTGCTCTTTGTGGCTGACCTCCACACAGGTGACTCGGCTCCCGTGGGCCTCCAGAGGGAACACCTTGGAATTCGCACATTCGTAAAAGAAGAGGTCTCCGTTGGTCATGCCATAGATCACGTGGTAGTCGGCCAGAACAGCCACGCTTGCTATGGTGTCAGGCAGCTGGGTATAGAAGGTGTAGGTTGGCCTGTTGATGACTGGACAGGGGTCCCCGGGGCTGATGTCCAGCACCAGGACGATGTTGTCATAGGCGATGGCCAGGTGCCCCTCGTCCTTACTAAGGGCCATGCAGTTGATGGCTTTCCGGGCTTCTGGAGGAGGGATGCACATCACATGCTGTCTGGAATTCAGTGGGAACACCAGGACGATCCTCGAAACGAGGCCGGTGAAAAGGAGATTGGCCTGCTCAGTGACCTCCAGACACCTGACCTCATTAAAGGTGTCCAGGGCATCTTGCTCTTTGCCTGCCGTGGGAAGAAGACTGCATCAAGAACAGATCACGGGGATGCTGGTTCCGAATTTTAAGGATTTTAAAAAATGCTTTCATTACCCATCCTCTTCAACTTGGCTACTGCCAGTTTCCTTGCTTCCACTCTTGCCTGCCAATCATCCAAGCTTTAAAAAATGAAAATCGCAGCATCTCACTGCCTTGCCTAACACCCTCTGAAGACTTCTCACTCCCCTCAGAACAGAACAAATGTACATGCCTTTCCCTGGTCTTCATGGCCTCACGTGACCTCTCATCCCAAATGTTTCCTTTTACCAACTTCTGTAAGGGGCAGGAGAGTAATATTTTTGCCTTGTAGGCTGTATACTCTCTGCTGTAACCACTTAACCTTGCTGGTGTAGCCCCCAAGGCAGCCAAAAACACT
This sequence comes from Balaenoptera physalus, assembly GCF_965194825.1. Lineage (NCBI taxonomy): Eukaryota > Metazoa > Chordata > Mammalia > Artiodactyla > Balaenopteridae > Balaenoptera > Balaenoptera physalus. The sequence continues at coordinate 11,843,621 of NC_138890.1, read as the reverse complement.
ATGTAAACAAATGGGTGTGTCTAGATTTGGCCCTTGGGCTGTAGTTTGCTGACTCCTGTCTCATTGCCCTCCACCCTGCTCTATTTCTTTGCATCTTGCTCTGCCCCATAACTAGCAGGCAAGCACCTCAAAATTTGTAACCTCATCTGTCTTGTTCACTGCTAACTCCCAGAGCTCAGCCACGAGGCTAGCGCTAAACAAATGTCTGTCAAATCCAGACATGAACCTGAGAGCAGATTTCTTTTCGCATATTATTTTATCATTAATGAGGAATTTCTACACCTCCACCCACCCATTGGGGATTGAGCTGATACTATTGGTGACACGCCCAGACCCCCTTTACCGGTCAGTTCACCCAGATCCAAGGTCTCCTAGAGCCATTGATTGAAGGAAGCACCTCATTTGGAAATGCCTGGGGGCTGTGCCCACCACCCAGGATGGCACCAGGCCAAGGGCTGCCTGACGTGGGTGTGAAAAGGCTGGCCCCCTTGCTTCAAGATGGGACAACTGTGAAGTACAGTTCACACTCCAGGGCTCCTCATGGGGCCAGGCTGAGCCCACCTCCATGCTCAGTCCTGCCCCTGCCCAGCTTCCTTTCTCCCTCCTGGGAGCTCCCCTCTATACACTACTTGTGCAAATATCCCCATCAGGAGCCCTACCTCCAGGGAAGCCTCAACTAAAACAGGAATTGACCACCAGATAATCGATTACCATATGCTGGAAATTTATAAAATCAGGTCCTGTTTTCTATTAGCCACTTTTAACCTAACTGGAGTGGGGTGTCGTGGACTGAATGTTTGTGTCCCACCCCAAAATTCATGTTGAAGTCCTAACCCTGAATGTGATGGTATTAGGAGGTGGGGCCTTTGGAAGGTGATTAGGTCATGAGGGTGGAGCCCCCGCTAATGGGATTGGTGCTCTTATCAGAGGAGACATGAGAGCTTGCTTCTTTCTCTGCTCTCTGTCACGTGAGGACGCAATGAGAATGTGTCTGTCTGCGAACCAGGAAGTGAGCTCTCAACAGACACCAATCTGCCAGCGCCTTGATCTCAGACTTTCCATCCTCTAGAACCATGAGAAATAAGTGTCTGCTGTTTAATCTGCCCCCCTCCCCATTGATGGTGGTTTGTTATAACAGCCCAAACAGACCTAGACAGGGGCTTCAATTCTTACCCACACAAATGACTGTGCTTATATCTTACAAACCTTCTGCCAAGTCCCAGATGGTGACTTTGTTTTTGTTCCCAATTTTAGGGAAGTAAACATAGCTTCCATTGTGTGACACTGCAGTGAAGCCAGTGCGGTCTAGAAACGGGGTAGAGGCCCTTGGCTTCTGAGCATAGGTGAGATCCCAGACTTTAAAAGATGAGGACTGATGGGAAGCAGATGCCACCAAGGGCCCACCCCGGGCCAGCAGGCTCACAGGGGCCCCGACGCCTTCCAAGACGTCTAGCAGACTCCCCTGCTCTGATAGACTCCACACCTGAGGACGGAAGCAGAGGGGCAGAGCTGACTTCTTATGCTGCCGTAGCTTGGAAACAGGCTTAAGTTCATCTGTCCACCTAAGGTAGACTTTTAGGCTGTAGTTCGAGGGCCTTCACATCTCCTCACCCCTTCAAACTTCCTTACATCTCAATAATCAGCTACCACAGCAGGTCTCAAAGTGTGTTCCAGGGGACCCCTGGAAGGTACCCCCCTGGGTGGTTCTGCAAAAAGGGGGTTTTCAGGGAGTTCTGCAAAAGCAAAATTATTTTCACAATAATTTAAGAAGTCACTTGCCTTCTTCCACCCTCTTCCTCTCATAAGCAAGCAGTGGAGTCTTCCAGAAGCTATGGGACATGTTTATCACAACAGATAGGAGAATGCAGAATCAAATATGAGACTTCTTCTAGTAAGCCAGACAAGAAAGAGACATGCCAAAATGTTGAAACGATGACACCCTTCTCACGATTTTTTTGGTTTTTTCAGAAAATATAGGTTTTTTTCATAAGAATATGTTATTATGTTGACATGTTATGTTAATGAATTAATGCAGAAGTATTTTTAGATTTTGTCATTTAAAAATTGTAATATGGGACTTCCCTGGTGGCGCAGTGGTTAAGAATCCGCCTGCCAATGCAGGGGACACGGGTTTGATCCTTGGTCCAGGAAGATCCCACATGCTGGGAGCAACTAAGCCCATGTGCCACAACTGAGCCTGTGTGACGCAACTACTGAAGCCCGCATGCCTAGAGCCTATGCTCCGCAACAAGAGAAGCCACCAGAATGAGAAGCCCGCACACTGCAATGAAGAGTAGCCCCCACTCGCCACAACTAGAGAAAGCCTGCGCACAGCAACGAAGAACCAATGCAGCCAAAAATAAATAAATAAATAAATAAATAAATTTATAAAAATTAAAAAAAAAATAAAAATTGTAATATGGCCATTATCAATAGATACTAAATGCAAGACAGGATTTGGAAAATGGCATTTGTGGGAAAACTAGTTAAATAGAATCAAAGCCTGTAGATGAGTTAATAATACTGTCCCAATGTGAATTTCTTGGCTTTGGTAATGGGATCAATGTGATATGAGATGTTAACATTGGGGGCAGCTGGATGAAGAGTAGATATATATATCTATATATCTATATCTATATCTATATATATATACCCACTGTGCTCTCTTTGCAACTCTTCTGTAAATCCTAAAACCATTCCAAAGTAGATAATTTGTTTAAAATATATGAATCATATTGATATAACCCACATAAATGAAAGCTCCTTGAGGATTCTCAATAATTTTTAAAAATCTAAAGATGTCCTAAGACCAGAATGTTGGAAAATTATCACATGCTTTTCTCCCTAGCTTGGAGAACTTGGAGCTTAACAGGAATTTTGCTCCCCTCTACATATCCCTGCTCCACTCTGAAGGCCAAAATCTTCCCAGTATTTCAGGTTTAGTGGGAATGTTATAACCTTCATAGAATATTTTGGTAATTCCCCTCAGGTCTGTCTCTGGGTCCCAGGAGACACCCCCATATCAGGCCCAATGACCTGCTCTGTTTTGCCCGCACTAGTTTTTACAGGTTTCTGTATTTTGAAGCCAAAAGATCCCTAAAGAATCATACTTTCTATTGCGGAGGTGGAGGTGAGGATGATGGGACATGCATCTCTCCCTTACCTGAATGAGTGCATCCCGGGACCCGGTGACAATCAGATTGTTTTCAGGACCAAAAATGGCCGTCTCCACCGTGTCTTCATGTTCAAGGTCGGTGACCATGAATCGATGAAACCCCTGTGAGTCTGCCAAGAATATCCGCATGGATCTTCCAAAACCTAAAATGGCAAAGACTGGGATTACACCTTTCACTCCTTGAGGAGCTTGAGAGTAATTCAATTCAATCAACAAAGATTTTTTTGGAGCACCTACTATGTGCAGGTGGAAAGAATACAGTGGTGAAAAAGATAAGCAAGGCCCCCATCCTCACAGAGCCTACAGTTGGGGGGTGGGGGCACAACAGTGATCAATAATCTCACAGAAACAGTAAAGTTATTTTTTTAAATATACTTTATTTATTTATTTTTGGCTCCGTTGGGTCTTCGTTGCTGCACGCGGGGCTTCTATAGTTGCGGTGAGCGAGGGCTACTCTTCATTGCAGTGTGCGGGCTTCTCACTGCGGTGGCTTCTTTTGCTGTGGAGCACGGGCTCTAGGCACGTGGGCTTCAGTAGTTGCGGCACGCGGGCTCAAGTAGTTGTGGCTCACGGGCTCTAGAGCGCAGGCTCAGTAGTTGTGGCACACAGGCTTAGTTGCTCCATGTCATGTGGGATCTTCTTGGACAAGGGATTAAACCCGTGTCCCCTGCATTGGCAGGTGGATTCTTAATCACTGCGTCACCAGGGAAGCCCAGTAAAGTTATTTATTATCATAAGACTATGAGTTTCCAGAGGGCAGGTTCTGCCTGTTTGGGTGGCTTCTGGTCTCCCAGAACCCAGCACAAAGCTGGACACAGAGTAATATGTTTTGAAGATGGAAGGAAGGGTGGGAGGGCAGGAGGAAGGAAGGAAAATAAAATGATTACAGTTTGTGAAAAGGGCAATGAAGTCAGGGACTGGATGCCATGAGAAAAAAGGACATAGAAACACACAGAGTGGAGAAGGCAACATGAAGACAGAGGCAGAGACTGGAGGATGTGGCCACAAGCCAAGGAATCCTGGCAGAAGCTGGAAGAAGCAGGAAAGAAAAAAAAAAGGTATTTCTGGCACACGACCCGCCACCACCATCTTGAATCCAGGTGTCGGTGCTGCTGGTTCACACGAGGAACTCCAGTCTTAAGTGCTGGGTGCAAGGACTCTGCACGCGGCACCCTCTGAGCAAGCGAATCTAGACCAAGGACAAAGAAAAGAAAAAGTGGCAGCACAACAGAGTGGTTCAGAAATGCTGATGGATGCTGGAGCCACATGGCTGGCTTGATATCACAGCTGGACGTTACTTACAGGACGTGTGATCTTGGGCAGCTACTTGACTCATCTAATCTTCAAGCAGCCCTATGTCTTCCTATCCTGCCAACTGAAAGCAGCCAATGAGGATGAAGCTGGGTGTTACTGAGTGCCTCTTCATGCTGGGCCTATACTAGGTGCATTATCTAGTTTAACCCTCTTGGCAACTCTGTAAGAATTCCAAGGTTTTTGCATAAGCAAGCTTATTATCCACCAGTAGTGTGCAAAACTGTCAAAGTGAAGCAGAGAGAGACCTTCAAGATGGCAGAGGAGTAAGACGTGGAGATCACCTTCCTCCCCACAAATACATCAGAAATACATCTACAAGTGGAACAACTCCTACAGAACAGCTACTGAACGCTGGCAGAAGACCTCAGACTTCCCAAAAGCCATGTGACTGACAGGGTCTTGCTGCTCCGGCTGGGTGTCAGGCCTGTGCCTCTGAGGTGGGAGAGCCGAGTTCAGGACATTGGTCCACCAGAGACCTCCCAGCTCCACGTAATATCAAATGGTGAAAGCTCTCTCAGAGATCTCCACCTCAACGCTAAGACCCAGCTCCACTCAACGACCAGCAAGCTACAGTGCTGGACACCTTATGCCAGACAACTAGCAAGACAGGAACACAACCCCACACATTAGCAGAGAGGCTGCCTAAAATCATAATAAGGTCACAGACACCCCAAAGCACACCACCGGACACAGTCCCGCCCACCAGAAAGACAAGATCCAGTCTCATCCACCAGAACACAGGCACAAGTCCCCTCCACCAGGAAGTCTACACAACCCACTGAACCAACCTTAACCACTGGGGGCAGACACCAAAAACAACAGGAACTACAAACCTGTAGCCTGCGAAAAGGAGACCCAAACACAGTAAGTAAAGCAAAATGAGAAGTCAGAGAAACACACAGCAGATGAAGGAGCAAGGTAAAAACCCACCAGACCAAACACATGAAGAGGAAACAGGCAGTCTACCTGAAAAAGAATTCAGAGTAATGACAGTAAAGATAATCCCAAATCTTGGAAATAGAATGGAGAAAACACAAGAAACGTTTAACAAGGACCTAGAAGAACTAAAGAGCAAACAAACAATGATGAACAACACAATAAATGAAATTTAAAATTCTCTAGAAGGAATCAATAGCAGAGTAACTGAGGCAGAAGAACGGATAAGTGACCTGGAAGATAAAATAGTGGAAATAACTACTGCAGAGCAGAATAAAGAAAAAAGAATGAAAAGAATTGAGGACAGTCTTAGAGACCTCTGGGACAACATTAAATGACCAACATTTGAATTATAAGGGTCCCAGAAGAAGAAGAGAAAAAGAAAGGGACTGAGAAAATATTTGAAGAGATTATAGTTGAAAACTTCCCTAATATGGGAAAGGAAATAGTCAACCAAGTCCAGGAAGTGCAGAGAGTCCCATACAGGATAAATCCAAGGAGAAACACGACAAGACACATATTAATCAAACTATCAAAAATTGAATACAACGAAAAAAATATTAAAAGCAGCAAGGGAAAAACAACAAATAACATACAAGGGAATCACCATAAGGTTAGCAGCTGATCTTTCAGCAGAAACTCTGCAAGCCAGAAGGGAGTGGCAGGAAATAATTAAAGTGATGAAAGCGAAAAACCTACAACCAAGATTACTCTACCCAGCAAGGATCTCATTCAGATTCGAAGGAGAGATTAAAACCTTTACAGACAAGCAAAAGCTAAAAGAATTCAGCACCACCAAACCAGCTTTACAACAAATGCTAAAGGAACTTCTCTAGGCAGGAAACACAAGAGAAGGAAAAGACCTCCAATAACAAACCCAAAACAATTAAGAAAATGGTAATAGGAACATACATATCGATAATTACCTTAAATGTAAATGGATTAAATGCTCCCACCAAAAGACATAGACTGGATGAATGAATACAACAACAAGACCTGTATATATGCTGTCTACAAGAGACCCACCCCAGACCTAGGGACACATACAGACTGAAAGTGAGGGGATGGAAAAATGCAAATGGAAATGGAAATCAAAAGAAAGCTGGAGTAGCAATTCTCATATAAGACAAAATAGACTTTAAAAGAAAGACTATTACAAGAGACAAAGAAGGACACTACATAATGATCAAGGGATCAATCCAAGAAGAAGATATAACAATTGTAAATATTTATGCACCCAACATAGGAGCACCTCAATACATAAGGCAAATACTAACAGCCATAAAAGGGGAAATCGACAGTAACACAATCATAGTAGGGGAATTTAGCATCTCACTTTCACCAATGGACAGATCATCCAAAATGAAAATAAATAAGGAAACACAAGCTTTAAATGATACATTAAACAAGATGGACTTAATTGATATTTATAGGACATTCCATCCAAAAACAACAGAATACACTTTCTTCTCAAGTGCTCATGGAACATTCTCCAGGATAGATCATATCTTGGGTCCCAAATCAAGCCTTGGTAAATTTAAGAAAATTGAAATCGTATCAAGTATCTTTTCCGACCACAATGCTATGAGACTAGATATCAATTACAGGAAAAAATCTGTAAAAAACATAAACACATGGAGGCCAAACAATACACTGCTTAATAACCAAGAGATCACTGAAGAAATCAAAGAGGAAATCAAAAAATACCTAGAGACAAATGACAATGAAAACACGACGACCCAAAACCTATGGGATGCAGCAAAAGCAGTTCTAAGAGGGAAGTTTATAGCAATAAAATCCTACCTCAAGAAACAAGAAACATCTCAAATAAACAACCTAACCTTACACCTAAAGCAATTAGAGAAAGAAGAACAAAAAATCCCAAAGTTAGCAGAAGTAAGAAATGATAAAGATCACATCAGAAATAAATGAAAAAGAAGTGAAGGAAACGATAGCAAAAATCAATAAAATTAAAAGCTGGTTCTTTGAGAAGATAAACAAAATTGATAAACTCTTAGCCAGACTCATCAAGAAAAAAAGGAAGAAGATTCAAATCAATAGAATTAGAAATGAAAAAGGAGAAGTAACAACTGACTGTAGAAATACACAGGATCATGAGAGATTACTACAAGTAACTATATGCCAATAAAATGGACAACCTGGAAGGAATGGACAAATTCTTAGAAAAGCACAACCTTCCAAGACTGAACCAGGAAGAAATAGAAAATATAAACAGACCAATCACAAGCACTGAAATTGAGACTGTGATTAAAAATCTTCCTACAAACAAAAGTCCAGGACCAGATGGCTTCACAGGAGAATTCTATCAAACATTTAAAGAAGAGCTAACACCTATCCTTCTCAAACTCTTCCAATATATACCAGAGGGAGGAACACTCTCAAACTCATTCTACGAGGCAACCATCACCCTGATACCAAAACCAGACAAAGATGTCACAAAGAAAGAAAACTGCAGGTCAATATCACTGATGAACATAGATGCAAAAATCCTAAACAAAACACTAGCAAACAGAATCCAACAGCACATTAAAAGGATCATACACCATGATTAAGTGGGGTTTATCCCAGGAATGCAAGGATTCTTCAATATATGCAAATCAATCAATGTGACACACCATATTAACAAATTGAAGGAGAAAAACCATATGATAATCTCAATAGATGCAGAAAAAGGTTTCGACAAAATTCAACACGCATTTATGATAAAAATCCTCCAGAAAATAGGCATAGAGGGAACTTACCTCACCATAATAAAGGGCGTATATGACAAACCCACAGCCAACATCGTTCTCAGTAGTGAAAAACTGAAACCATTTCCTATAAGATCAGGAACAAGACAAGGTTGTCCACTCTCACCACTATTATTCAACATAGTTTTGGAAGTTTTAGCCACAGCAATCAGAGAAGAAAAGAAATAAAAGGAATCTAAATTGGAAAAGAAGAAGTAAAGCTGTCACTATTTGCAGATAACATGATACTATACATAGAGAATCCTAAAGATGCTACCAGAAAACTACTAGAGCTAATCAATGAATTTGGTAGAATAGCGGGATACAAAATGAATGCACAGAAATCTCTTGCATTCCTATACACTAATGATGAAAAATTTGAAAGAGAAATTAAGGAAACACTCCCACTTACCACTGCAACAAAAAGAATAAAATACCTAGGAATAAACCTACCTAAGGAGACAAAAGACCTGTATGCAGAAAACTATAAGACACTGATGAAAGAAATTAAAGATGATACAAACAGATGGAGAGATATACCATGTTCCTGGATTGGAAGAATCAACATTGTGAAAATGACGATACTACCCAAAGCAATCTACAGATTCAATGCAATCCCTATCAAACTACCAATGGCATTTTTCACAGAACTAGAACAAAAAATTTCACAATTTGTATGGAAACACAAAAGACCCTGAATAGCCAAAGCAATCTTGAGAAAGAAAAACGGAGCTGGAGGAATCAGGCTCCCAGACTTCAGACTATACTACAAAGCTACAGTCTTCAAGACAGTACGGTACTGGCACAAAAACAGAAATATAGATCAATGGAACAGGATAGAAAGCTCAGAGATAAACCCACGCACATATGGCCACCTTATTTTTGATAAAGGAGGCAAGAATATACAATGGAGAAAATACAGCCTCTTCAATAAGTCGTGCTGGGAAAACTGGACAGCTACATGTAAAAGAATGAAATTAGAACACTCCCTAACACCATACACAAAAATAAACTCAAATAGATTAAAGACCTAAATGTAAGGCCAGACACTATAAAACTCTTAGAGGAAGACTTAGGCAGAATGCTCTATGACATAAATCACAGCAAGATCCTTTTTGACCCACCTCCTAGAGAAATGGAAATAAAAACAAAAATAAACAAATGGGACCTAATTAAACTTAAAAGCTTTTGCACAGTAAAGGACACCATAAACAAGACGAAAAGACAACCCTCAGAATGGGAGAAAATATTTGCAAATGAAGCAACTGACAAAGGATTAATCTCCAAAATTTACAAGCAGCTCATGCAGCTCAGTATCAAAAGAACAAACAACCCAATCCAAATACGGGCTGAAGACCTAAATAGACATTTCTCCAAAGAAGATATGCAGATCACTAACAAACACATAAAAGGATGCTCAACATCACTAATCATTAGAGAAATGCAAATCAAAACTACAGTGAGGTATCACCTCACACCAGTCAGAATGGCCATCATCAAAAAATCTACAAACAATAAATGCTGGAGAGGGTGTGGAGAAAAGGGAACCCTCTTGCACTGTTGGTGGGAATGTAAATTGATACAGGCACTATGGAGAACAGTATGGAGGTTCCTTAAAAAACTAAAAATAGAACTACCATACGACCCAGCAATCCCACTACTGGGCATATACCCTGAGGAGACCATAATTCAAAAAGAGTCATGTACCACAATGTTCACTGAAGCTCTATTTACAATAGCCGGGACATGGAAGCAATGTAGGTGTCCATCGACAGATGAATGGATAAAGAAGATGTGGCACCTATATACAATGGAATATTACTCAGCCATAAAAAGAAACAAAATTGAGTTATCTGTAGTGAGGTGGATGGACCTACAGACTGTCATACAGAGTGAAGTAAGTCAGAAAGAGAAAAACAAATACCGTATGCTAACACATATATATGGAATCTAAAAAAAATGGTTCTGAAGAACCTAGAGGCAGGACAGGAATAAAGACGCAGACGTAGAGAATGGGCTTGAGGACACAGGGAGGGGGAAAGGTAAGCTGGGACGAAGTGAGAGAGTGGCATGGACATATATACACTACCAAATGTAAAATAGGTAGCTAGTGGGAAGCAGCCGCATAGCACGGGGAGATCAGCTCAGTGCTTTGTGACCACCTAGAGGGGTGGGATAGGGAGGGTGGGAGGGAGACGCAAGAGCGAGGAGATATGGGGATATATGTATATGTATAGCTGATTCACTTTTTTATAGAGCAGAAACTAACACACCATTGTAAAGCGATTATACTCCAATAAAGACATTAAAAAAAAAAAAGGGTACTTTTCTGAAGACTCTGGAGGGAGCCAGCCCTGCCAATGCCTTGCTTTTGCACTTCTGGCCCCTAGAACAGTGAGTGAAGAAATTCTTGTTGCTTTGAGCCACCAGGTTTGTATGGTAATTTGTTACAGGACATTTGTTTTGATTTTAGAGAGATGAGGAAGTGGCAGGCACTGAAAGAAAGGGAATAGCATGGGACAACCAGGAGGTAGGAAAGGCCTGGTGTGTTCGAAGACCAGCATAGAGGCCAGTGCGGCTGGAGCGGAGTGAAGGAAGGGGAGGTGAGGGAGAGGAAGGGGTGTCAGATTTAGCAAAACAACAACAACAACAACAGGACACCCAGTTAAACTGGAATTTCAGAGGAACAGTGACATTTTTATGAGTATATCCCACAATGTTATGTGGGATATACTTATACTAAAAACTTGATTTGTTGTTTATCTGAAATTTAACTGGGTGTTCTGTATTTTGTCTGGCAACCCTACCCAAGGGGACTTACTCTCTTGTGTTCCAAATCCTGTCTGAGTGAATGTTTTGCTGGGAGGACCTCTAGCAGCGCAGGGAGGTGGGTGAAGGCCAGATTATGCTCGGCCTTCCAGGCCCCATACAGGAGAGAGATCAGGCCCCGCTTCTGCTCAGCCAGTAAACGCACCATGGGACACACCGCAGCAGCTGGCAGAGAGACTCAGCTGTTTGTGTGTGTGTGTGTGTTTATTGTCTTTTTTGAGTAGGAAGGAAGCCGCCCCCTTACTTTATAAAAAGATCTCTGTCCCTGGAACACCACAGATCACCTGCTGAGTCACGCATTTCCATTGGCACCGACAGCTCAGGTCTGGGTGTGGGTGCTGGGTTAGCATGACCTCATTCAAGTGGATACCCTGTGCTTTCGCAGGAGTTATTGCTGACAAGATAGGCAGGCCATCAATTCTTCCCGAGGTTCAGAAATAAAACATTGTCGGTAAATAAACAAACATTCAGCATCTTATTTGAGGGTGCAGAGTCAAGCCTGACTATGAATTCAAATCCCAGCCCCTCCACTTACAGCTGTGTGACCTCAAGCAAGTTACCTAACTTCTCTGTGCCTCAGTTTCCTCATCTATAAATGAGAATAATAAAAGCGCCTACCTCCCAGGGCTATTGGGGTGTAAAGGAATTAACACATGTTAACTGTTTAGGATGGGTTCTAACACATTGTAAATACCCAAGTATTAACTACTATTATTAAAGGTTAACTTTCTCACTGAGGAGTTATGGTATGAGGCTCTCTGCTGTGCACCTCACAGGTGACATCTCAGTTTAGCCTCAAGACAATCCCTGGATCAAGTCAGGTCACTGAGGGTTGGGGGCTGAGTCTGCCTTATGTCTCTCCATGCTCCCTGTGGAACTACTTTTATTGAATTGTGCTTGAATGATAGCCTCACATGGAAGGATGTTATGGATGAAACATATGTGTGGGAAACTGAAGAAATGCACCAAAATATCTACTGTCCAAGGATATTTGCATTATACGCTTATGCAGTAAAGGATGAGCTCAGCAGGCCTGGGCCGTCCACACCCTGCACATGAAAGGTTTGGTCCTAGTCTGGCTCCTGGAAGGTGACCTCTAAGCCCTTGGAATGTCCTGCCTAAAAAGAGTATCTTTGTTACCCTGAGGCCTTGGGCCACACTGCATGGTCTATGCTCAGAGTGTGATGCATGGTGGGAGCTTTGCGACATGCAGTATCAGCTTGACCTCAGGGGTGGGGCTGGTGATTAAAGTTAGCTGTGCAGGGATCAGCCGTGTCTACATGACCATCTACCAGTAAAAAGCCCGGACACCAAGGCTGGGGTGAGATTTCCTGGTTGGCAGTACGCCATGGATGTTGTCATACATCATTGCTGGGTAAGTAAGCACTGTTTGCAAGACTCCACTGGAGGAGGACAAGCTCGTGCTTGGTCTCTCCTGGACTCTGCCCCACGTGCCTCTTCCTTTTGCTGATTCTAATCTGTATCTTTTTGCTGCAATAAACTAGCTGTGAGTGTAACAGCTCTTCTGAGTTCTGTGAGCCCTAAAAAATCATCAGACCTGAAGATGATCTTGGGGACCCCTGAACCATAATTGTATTTATCAATGAAATCCTTGCCTGATCTCAGCTGACTTAAGATTGAGGTACATCTCGCAAGCAAAGGTTGGTTCCCAAAACTGTGGATGGAAAAACTGCTCAGGCTCCTTCTTCTCACTGGATGCTGGAAAGAGCCACACTTGAAACCCAACTGTAACAAGTTTCTAGGTCACTGAGGTCCTCAATGTCTTTGACCTCAGTCTTGATGCTATTTTGTGCCACCATGCTCATTTTCTTTTGTCTTTTGTTCCTGTTTCCCATGCTTTATTTTATACACACTTAAGTCACTTGAAATTCTTTTGGAAACAGGATGGAGGGTACACATCATTCAACCTTCCGTCAGTCAATCTTAGATAAGCATTTATCTACTGGACCTGTACTCTCCAATACGGTTGGCACAAGTCACACATGGCTATTAATGAGGCTGGTCTCAAGAGATGAGCCGTAAGTATAAAATACATGCCAGATATCAAAAACTTCACACAAGAATTTAAAAAGTAATGTGAAATATACCATTAAAATCATACTGATTTCATGTTGGGTTTTGGGGTCTATTACATTAAATAAGATATATCATTAACACAAATGTCACCTGTTTCTTTTTACCTTTTTAAATAGGGTCAGGAGAAAATTCACAATGTAAATGTGGCTCACATTTCTAGTTTGCATTACTGGACAGTGCTGGTCTAAAGTGTCTTTGGCCCCTGGAAATGGCTTTGTAAAAATCAGACTGATTTAAGGGCAGTGAAAGCAATCTGTATGATACTATAACGATGGATATACATCATTATACATTTGTCCAGACCCACAGAATATGCAACACCAAGAGTGAACCATAATGTTAGCTATGGAGTTTGAGTGAGGATGCTGTGTCAGTGTAGGTTCATCAGTTGTAACAAATGCACCACTCTGTTGGGCCATATTGAAAATGGGGGAGGCTGTGTATGAGTGGGAGCACAGCCCCACTCACGGGTATATGGAACTCTCTGTATCTTCTGTTTGGCTGTGAACCTAAAACTGCTGAAAAATTTTTTTGTTTTAAAAAAAATCGGGATGTGGAGCACCTGTTGGTCACCACTACCAGGTAGCCTTCCCTGATTGCTTCAGACTAAGGAAAGGGAATCCTGTCACATGTTCCTATAGCCCCTGTTTCTTATCTTGACATAGCACCAACCAGTCTTTCTTGTGGCTGGGGTAGTGTGGGCTGAGTGTACCCTATCCTCTCACCCTACCTCCCTCTATCCCTGTGACTCTCCGGCAGGAATAACCACTCCCATTTCCAAGATAATGGACCGGAAGCCCAGAAAGGTTCAGAGATTTATCCAGAACATGTGTTGGCAAACTACAACCCGTGGGTGAAAATTGGCTGGTCACTGATTTTTATATGTGAGCTAATAGTTTTTAAGTTTTTTACATGCTTGAAAAAACTAAAATAAGATTACTATTTCATAACACATGAAAATGGTATGAAATCCAAATTTCAGCATCCATGAAAGTTTTATTGGCACATAGCCATACTCACTTGAAATACCATCCATGGCGGCTTTTGAATTACAAGGGCAGGGTTGGATAGTTGTGACAGAGACAGGCAATGATGTTTATCTGCTATGAGGCTCTTTGCAGAAAAAGTTTGCTGACCCTCTTCCCCCTTTCCCCAAGCCCCTCTCCACTTCCAACCAAATCCGGAGGTGCCGCCTCATGACTCCAAATGAGAGCTAAATGCTACCTGCAGCGAGAAGGGACTCATCTTCAGAGACCACCAGGAACCCCAAGGCTTCTGGAAGCTTCTCCAGCAGGCTGTCTCCTTCGGAGGAAACCTGTGCAGAATCAAGAATGCCCATCAAGCATTTCCACTGGGTTAAGCGTTCAGGGTCAAGAGCTTGCATTTGACGCAGGGCTCTGCCACTCACCGGCTCTGTGATCCTAAGCAAATTCCTTAGCCCCTGGCTGCCTCAGTTATGTCATCTGTTAAATGGGAGATGATACCAGGACTGCCTCACAGGGTTATCGTGGTTAAGAAGTGCATAGGATGGTTCCCTCTGGCCCATAATCAGCCCTCCCAAAGTGGCAGCTATTATTATTACTGTTGACATTGTTGTCATAAGCAGCTCGGGGACCCAGAGAACATCCCAGCACTCTAGTTTTCTACCCCCAGAGGAGCTCTGAAGATCTCAAATAAGGTCGAAAGATAGGCTGGAGCCGGAGGAGGGCAGCGTCATTCTTCCCATTCCCGAGCTGCAGAAATGAACTGGTTTTGTTCGGATCCAAGAGGAAGGTTTGGGTTTTTTTTTTTTTCCTTTCTTTTTTTTTTTTTTTTGCTTTTTTTTTTTGTTTTAAGCAAGGGCAGGAGGAAGTGAATTTCTACATGGCTGCTGATGAAATAAAAATTATATTTTAATTTATATTTTATAAAAATAATTTATATTTTAAGGCAGGACGAGAAAAAATTAAACATAAAATTCTCTCTCTGTGTTAGTTTGGGTATTCTCCTCCCCTAAGGTGCAGTGTGATTTGCATTACACGTTAGCCGGAGCTCCTCAAAGATGGGAGTGCCTGCTCAACCGTAAACATCAATTTTTTTTTCCCTTTCTTCTGACGCTAGCAATATAACTTCTTAAAAGAATAGTGTTCTTTCCCAACTCTGTAGGGGGTCATGGTGACTTGCTGCTCGCTTTGTACTTGTTTACCTCGCCTATATATCCTTGGTGAACTTTATGTAAAATATCAGCATGTCATTTTGATGTATGATCGTTTGTCTCAAAACTGTATATGACTGTGCCTTCGACTTCTAACAGGCAGAACAGTTCTCAGAGCTTTCTGAGAATCTGCTTCCCGGGTTATAATCCTCAGTTTAGCTCGAATAAAATTCCCTTTTTTCTTCTTAACTTGATAGTGAATTGAATTTTCATCGACAGTGTTACTGCTGATTTTTTCAAAAACGTGATTCTTTTAAAACTTAAAATAATTAAACTGTAATACTGTATAATTAAAAAAAAAAAAAAAGAAATATCCAGAGCTCACCATGAGCGTCTTTTCACCTTCCCCGCCATTCTGCTTTCTCCCTGGAAGGCATCTTTGTCTAATGTTTGCTGAGAATCCGTTTGCGTAGGTAAACATTTACACAAGCCCCCTTTTTCCAACATCCCTTGTAGATATTGTTCTGCAAGTTGCTTTTTTCACTTAATGTGTCTGGGGTAGCGGTTCTCAACTGGAGCAAGGGATGATTTTGTCCCTCCCCACTGAGAACACTGGGCAACGTCTTAGAGACATTTTTGGTTGTAAAGATAGGGCAGATGCTCTGCATCTAGTGGGCAGTGGCTAGGGGTGCTGCTAAACACCCTACAACGCATAGGACGGCCCCCAGTGGCAAAGAAGGACCTGGTCCCAGCTGTCAATGGCACCCAGGTGTAGCATAGCGCTTAAGAGCATGGATCCTAGAGCCAGACTGCTTGAGTTCAAATCCTGTCTGTGACACTTCCTAGCTGTGTGACCTTAGGCAAATGACTTCACCTCTCTGTGCTTCAGTTTAACGCATCTGTAACATACAGATAATGGCAGCCGCTACATCTTAGCTGTGTTTTGAGGGTTAAATAAGATAATTGGTATCGAAGTCCTTGAAATAGCCCTTAGTACACAGTGAGCACTATGTGAGAGTTTATTATTTCCATGAAAGTATCTCTAGGCCAGGGGCCGGCAAATTTTCCTGTAATGGGCCAGATGGTAAAGACTTTAGACTTTGTGGCCATGTGGTCTCAACTTTGCCATTAGAACACAAATGCAGCTGCAGACCGTATGTAGACAAACGGTGTGGTTATGTGCCAAGACAACGTCATTTATGGACATTAAATTTGGATTCCATAGAATTTTCACATGTCACAAGATATTCTTCTTTTTAAAATCATTTTTCAACCATTAAAATCAGAAAAACCATTCTCAGCTCATGGGTTGAACAAAAACAGGCAGTGGGCCAGAGTTAGCAGACCACTGCTCAAGACTATCTAATTTTTTATAGTTATGTAATCTTCCATGGTATAAAATTTCCTTAATTCACTTAACTATTTTGCCATAGATGGACATTTGAGATCATGTCAATGTTTTGCTATTACACGGAGGGATGCAGTAAATACTATCCTCAAGGCTGGTCTCATTTTAAGTGAGGGGTATATACCTGAAGATATCAGATAATACAAAACATGAAAGATTTGAGAGGGATTTTCCCCTTGGATGGATGAAGGAGGGTAGGTGTTTCTGTCCACCAGCTACAGTGCTGGCGCCACTCACACTAGTGTAAACACAGTCTTCAATTCACCTACCCCCACCCCTCGCTGTGAGATCATAAGATGCTAAATAGATTTTAAATGTGTTTGCATTTTCCCTATTTATGTGCATATTTATGTGCATATTTCCTAAATGTGCACATAAAATGAGACTGAATACTTTTATAATACTATTTTGTATTTACCTAAGTCAAATTCACATGAAATGAGGCCACACTCTGTTTACATTTGTGCGCACATGGGCAAGTATTTAAGATGGGAATGTGACTTTTTAATCTTAGACTCTGCAAGATTTCTCTCCCAAGGGTTTCACCAATTTATACTCCCATGAAGAAGGCAAAGTGCCCAAGAAATGGATTTCCTTTTCGCAAAAATACATACATTTTATGTTCAAAATAAGAGCTCTATTACATGCACCTTGCTGAACCAGATAAATTTGGGGAGGTGTTTTTAAAACATCAACATTTAGATAGTAAAATAACGCTCCCATTCCTGACAAAATCATCATTCCATGCATTAGTCAGTTTCAAAGTTTCAGTGAATTGCAATGACTAAAGGCAGGTTGTAGTAGGCTCTCTGGTCTCAAGGTTGGAATTGCCCTATGCAGGCAGCACATACAACATTACAGCTGTGCTCAGAAGAAATGCATGTGTTTATTTCAGAGCAGGATGGGGTCTATTTACATTTTAAAAATCCTTGTAGGTTTCATGTTATTTCAACCCCAGGCTCTTGGCTGACATATACATGATCTTCTTTCATAGCTTGCAGGTCTAGAGGCTCTAGCCTCTTGAGTTCCACTTGGACTTGAATATTTCAGAGCCAGCTTGGATGAAGAGTGATGGCTGGGTACCACACAGGAACTTTGGTGCAAGAGGACTGCTTTTCCCAGGACCAAATAGTTCTAGAGTCTTTGGGTACCTACTTTTTCAAGCTCTGATTTTCCTAGGACACAAACAACTTTGAGCTGAGCTTTCTCCTCTGGTTACTGTTTCTGGTGCTCTTCCTTTATTCATTGGACTTTCATCTGGTGTTATATCCCCACAGCCTGAAGAACTTATTTCCAGCATTTCTTTTTTTTTTTCCCCCCCAGCATTTCTTATAGTGCGGATTTGTTGGAGACAAGTTCTCTCAGCCTTTATATGCCTAAAAATGTCTTTTATTTTGCTTTCAGTTTTGAAGGATAATTTCCCTGTAAATAGGAGTCTAGGTTGACAGGTTTTGGTTTTTTCTTTCAAATTACAGATGCCATTCCTTCCATTGTCTCTGTCCCCATTGTTTTCAATGAGAAATCAGCTGTAGATCTTATCATGGACAACCATGGTATGTAATGGGTCTTTTTTCCTCTGGCTGCTTTTAATATTTTTCTCTTTATCTTTGGTTTTTGGTAGTTTGATTATGATTTGCTGAATTATGGTTTTCTTTCTTTTGACTCTGCTTGGGGCCCTGTGAGCTGTTGGATCTTTGAGCTGATGTCTTAAATTTTGGAAAATTCTTGACCATTATCTCTTCAAATATTTCTTCTGCCACATACTCATTCTCTCCTCTCCTTCAGAGATTCTAGTTGTACTTTCGACCTTTTGGTATTGCCCCACAATACCCAGATGTTTTGTTCTTTTCCCCCTCATTGCTTTTTTGTTTATATTTCGATAATTTCTATTAACTTATCTTTAATTCATTGTTCTTTCTCTGCTGTGACTAGTCTGCTCTTAAGCCCGTCAAATGAATTTTTTTCCTCACATTCTATTTTTGTGTCTAGTGTTTCCATCTGGACTCTTTTTTTCTAGTTTTGATTTTGAAATTTTGAAATTCCCCATCTCTTTTCACATGCTATTCACCTATTCTATTATTTATCCTAAATATTTTAAAGTTCTTGCCTGATTATGTAAACATCTGAGTCATTTGTGTATCTGCTTCTATTGGTTGCTTTTGCTCTTGATTATGGTCCTGTTTTTGCTTCTTTGTGTAGGTCATAATTTTTATAATATGATGGATATTGTGTATGAAAGAAGAGTAGAGCCTAAATAATATTTACCTTTAGAAGAGGAGATACTCCTTCTGAAGGGCCTCTAGTGTGGAGGGGTCTGAATCAATCTAATCTGTACTTCAGGTGGGCCTGGGCTAGACTGCATCTTTAGTTAAGTTGATTTTACCACTGTCTTCAAATGTTTTGAAGGTGGGATCAAGACTTTCTCCCCAGCAGGGCTGGGATCTGAGCACTGGTGAGATTCTAGAGACCCCTATTACTAACAGCCCAGCCCAGCCCAGCCACAATTTTCCCAAATAACAGAATTGCTCTCTCTGCAGCCTGACCACCAGCTTTTTGAGGTGCTAGGGATTATTATCCAGTCCTGCCTGCAGCTTTCTGCCCCAATATACATTTTGCCAAGAATCTGATTTGGGTTCTGTCAGAAACAGACACTGAGAATATTATTTGACTGCAACTAGTTTATTTGGGAATTGATCCCAGAAAACACTGGTAGAGAGTGGAAAACTGAGACAGGGAAGGGAAGGCAGCCAATAAATGTGGCTCATCAAGCCAGTTACCAATGCAGGCAAACATAGCTGAGTCCTGCTGGGGACGCTCTGAGAGAGAGTGGAGAGCATGCATCAGAGACGCCCCCACTGAGGGGCCAAGAGCTGGGTGGGGTTCTATGCACCCCCTCTATTTCAGGTTGGGTGAGGGCTGCTCCCAGGAGCATTAACACAGAGGCCAAGTGTGCTGGTGTGGGGCGAGAAGAGATAGAAAAAAACCTCAACCAGGTGCAGAGTCACAGGTGTGCAGCTGTAATGTAAGTGCCTGACAACAAGCTTTTTGATTGCTGAGGCAGCCATTTCAAAAGACATCCATCTTTTCTTTTTTTTTTTAACATCTTTATTGAAGTATAATTGCGTTACAATGGTGTATTAGTTTCTGCTTTATAACAAGGTGAATCAGTTATACATATACATATGTTCCCATATCTCTTCCCTCTTGCATCTCCCTCCCTCCCACCCTCCCTATCCCACCCCTCTAGGTGGTCACAAAGCACTGAGCTGATCTCCCTGTGCTATGCGGCTGCTTCCCACTAGCTATCTATTTTACGTTTGGTAGTGTATATATGTCCATGACACTCTCTCACCCTGTCACATCTCACCCCTCCCCCTCCCCATATCCTCAAGTCCATTCTTTAGTAGGTTTTTAAGACATCCATCTTGAATAAACATGTTGGCAGCTACTAGCAAAACAACTAGATAAGGGACCAGGATGTCCACCCATGAAGGTCTCTCTTTCAGAAAGCCCTGGATAACCTAGATAACTGACCACTTGGGTGACTGCCTTCCCCTTCCTGTGTCCTAATTCCTCCCCATGTGTTTTAAATTTGCCAATAAAGAGTGAATCCACAAAATGCTAGACACCCCACCCTCAGACCCCAATAAAGGCAGAGCCCCAAGTCCATGCTTGCTCACTCCCTCTCTCAACTCTCTCTCTCTCCCCTCAACTTCACTGTGTGGCCCTTGGGCATGCTATTCACCTTCCTCAAAATTCCCTGATGGCTTCTTGCTGAAGTGTATCCTGTGATCATACGGAGAGCCACAAGAGCCGGCCCAGTCATAAATAGGGGCTCCGTGGGAGAAATGTGTGTAGAGCCCCCTATGAGTGATGTGTGCCCAGACAAGCACCATAGGCATTCCTAACTTAGGGCACTGCCGTCAGTTGGCTTGGGACCGACAGAATAGTCTTCAGAACTAAGGGGATCGGGATGGGGCACCAAAGGTGAGTTATATTGGGAGAAATCTGAGTTAACTAGCACCATGTTTCCAATTCACTCCAGTGTTATCTTAGCATCCCCACCCCACCCCCGCTGGTTGGAAGCCTGAACAAGTGCCCATCTGTCCATCCCTTGCTGTGGCCCTGGATGTAGGTGTCATGTTCCCTCTCCCCATTTTACAGATGAGGAAACTGAGGCTCAAAGAAGGGCTGAGTACCCCAAGAATACAACTAGGTAAAGGCAGGACTGGGATTTTCTTTTCCGTTTGTTTTTTTGTTTTTGTTTGTTTATTGAAATATAGTTGATTTACAATGTTATGTTAGTTTCTGGTGTACAGCAAAGTGACTGTTTTATATATATATATATTCTTTTCCATTTTTCATATACTTTTCCATTATGGTTTATTACAGGATATTGAATATAGTTCCCTGTGCTATACAGTAGGACCTTGTTGTTTATCTATTTTATATGTGGTAGTTTGTATCTGCTAATCCCAAACTCCTAATTTAGCCCTCCCCCACCTCCTTTCCCCTTTGCTAACTATAAGTTTGTTTTCTACGTCTGAAAGTCTGTTTCTGTTTTGTAAATAATTCATTTGTATCATATTTTAGATTCCACATATAAGTGTTATCATATGGTATTTGCCTTTCTCTTTCTAGCTTACTTCATTTAGTATGATAATCTCTAGGTCCATCCATGTTGCTGCAAATGGCATTATTTCATTCTTTTTATGGCTGAGTAGTATTCCATTGTATATATATGCCATATCTTCTTTATCCATTCATCTGTTGATGGACACTTAGGTCGCTTCCATGTCTTGGCTATTGTAAAGAGTGCTGTAATGAACACTGAGGTGCATGTATCTTTTTGAATTAGAGTTTTCTCTGGATTTATGCCCAGGAGTGGGATTGCTGTATCATATGGCAACTCTAGTTTTAGTTTTTTAAGGAACCTCCATACTGTTTTCCATAGTGGCTGCACGAATTTTCATTCAGGACTAGGATTTTCAAACTCAAGTGTGTCTGACCCTAAAGTCCAAGTTCCTTGCTAGGCTGAAGGATATTACCGAGGACAATCAGTGAATGAAGGAGTAAAGGGAAGCAACCAAGAGGCCTGATGAAAGGGCTGGGGATGTCTTCCACGATCGTGTTTGGTGCCTTGATTGCTCAGGGAGGCTACAAGGTATGAGGTCCAGAAATGTGGAGCTTTGGGATGATTCTTTAGTGGCCATATTCCTCCCTTCCTCAAACTCTCACTTCCTCAACAGGACATAGAAGACCATCTGCGATCCATTTCCACGCCACCTCTCTTTTCCCTATAACCCCAGGCATGTTCCTACTTTCCCACCATGATATCCCCTATTCCCCCCGTCTTCCCTTATTCATCTTGGAAATCCTTCTTCTGAGGCTCCCCCCTCCCCGGAGGGAAGCCTTCCCAGACTGCCTCTTTCAGAAGTATTTGTTCCTTCCCCCAACCAAGAGCACACTATTTCTACCTCTACTGAAAACAGACTCTGTTACTCTTTGTGTCACTATAAGTCATTGGCAAACCTGGCTCCCTCCCTAGATTGAGTTCCTTGAGGATGTGGTTGGACTTTTATACTTCTACAGCCTCTCTGATGCCTGGCAAGGTGCCCTTGTTCCTCCACCTACGACTTCTATATAACTCACTCTTGGTGCCCCATCCATATCCCCTCAGCGTACTCTCCTCTATTCCTGAAGGCTGCTCACCACACACCTGCAACTCTGCACTGGGTTGTTTTTTCTGACCCTATCCTTCCACACACTTGGCCTCTGTGTTAATGTTCCTGGGAGCAGCCCTCACCTAACCACTGATGGAGCTGGTGGATAGAACCCCAGCTCCTGACCCCTCAGCAGGGACAGTTCTGACGCACATTCTATACTTCCTTCCAGATCATCCCCAGCAGGACTGAGCACCAACAATCGCCCACACTGGCCAGCCCCCAGGAGACACCAAGAGATGTTTCCTGGACTGCGCTGAATTGCAGATCCCTAGAATGAAGAAGCCCAGTGTCATTTATTAAAAGATCAAAGGTGAGATGGTTTCTCCCAACTTCTAGGCCATCTGAGCATTTTGGAGCTGAATTAATATTGGCATCCTATTCAGTCAAGTTGCTTACCAAAGAGATGGAGCCCTTGCTGGACCCGGTCACCATCTTTCTTTGTTTCTGGACTGAGACCCCACAGGTAATTGTTTCTTCTTTGATGCTGGACAAATGTTGCTCCCTTTGCAGTGTTCCTGTGGCTGAACTCCACAGACTGACCATGCCACCCTGCAACACCGTCAGCAGTGTGGCCCTGGAAGCCAGCACTGCCATGCACACCCAGGGGTCAGAGGCATCCCCCAGGATACGGAAAATCAGCTCTTCAGTTTCCAGATTCCAAGCATTGACCTAAAGGAATGATGAAAAGAAAGAGCCATGTCAGAGGGAGACCTAGTCTGCAAGTTTTCCAGAGTCAAATGCAAGACCTCTTCTTTTTTTTTTTTTTTGTCATTGCAATTAAAAATTTTTTTATCTTTGTACAATTTTTAAAAGTTCCTTTCCATTTACAGTTATTACAAAATATTGGCTATATTAAGACCTATTCTTTTTTATAGTTCCTGCATTTTATTGTCGACACTCTGTCAGTTTAAAAAAAAAGGAGTGGGGAAGGGGGAGGGATCCTGGATCGGATCTTGGAATGGCAAAAGGACATTCGTGAAAAAATGGATAAAATCCAAATAAAGTCTGGAACTGAGTTGATAGTAATTGTCAATATTAATGTCTTAGTTTTGACAAATGTACACTGCTTATATAAGATGTTGACTTTGGAGAAGGCTGGAACAAGGCCATACGGGAACTCTCTCTACTATCTTTATAGCTTTTCCATAAATCTAAAATTGTTCTAAAATAAGAACACCTTTTTTAAAAAAAATTTATTTATTTATTTTTGGCTGTGTTGGGTCTTTGTTTCTGTGCGAGGGCTTTCTCTAGTTGTGGCAAGCGGGAGTCACTCTTCATCGCGGTGTGCAGGTCTCTCACTATCGCGGCCTCTCTTGTTGCGGAGCACACGCTCCAGACGAACAGGCTCAGTATTTGTGGCTCACGGGCCTAGTTGCTCCGCGGCATGTGGGATCTTCCCAGACCAGTGCTCGAACCCATGTCCCCTGCATTGGCAGGCAGATTCTCAACCACTGCGCCACCAGGGAAGCCCTCATCTTTAACCTTACCCCCAAAAGTACCTTTTTATCAGCAGTAATCATTTAAATAGTAAACATTTCCCATTAATTCTATTTGTGGGATTTACACTAAAGAAATAAGGAGAGATACACACAAAGATATATGTAAAAGGAAAGTTACCTCAGCTATTTGAAAGTGCAAAGAAATGGAAACAACCTATATGTCCAGTAATGAGGGATTAATTAAATAAACTACAGCAGAGCCATGCAACGGAATCTTATGAAATCACTAAGCATGCTGTTTTTGAAGAATGTTTAAGGTTATGGGCAAAAATAGCTTTATAAAACTGCTTAGGGACTTCCCCGGTGGCACAGTGTTTAAGAATCCGTCTGCCAATGTGGGGGACATGGGTGCGATTCCTGGTCCGGGAAGATCCCACGTGTCGCGGAGCAACTAAGCCCATGTGCCACAACTACTGAGCCTGCGCTCTAGAGCCCACGTGTCACAACTACTGAAGCCTGCGCGCCTAGAGCCTGTGCTCCACAACAAGAGAAGCCACCGAAGTGAGAAGACTGTGCACTGCAACGAAGAATAGCCCCCACTCTCCACAACTAGAGAAAGCCCTCGCACAGCAATGAAGACCCAACGCAGCCAAAAATAAATAAATAAATAAATAAATAAATTTATTTTAAAAAACTGTGTATATGGTTTTATCCCCATTTGTTTCATACACACAAGCACATGTGCACACACACACACGCACCACATAAAGCAAAATCATGTAAATGTTAATAATGGTAATGTTTGCAATTATTTATTATATATTATTTCTTTACTGTATTTTCCAAACTTTTGCTGATAACAAAGCTGATTTCTATAATCAGTCTTGAAATCAACCCACACTTCTGTAATATTTAAGCCTACATTGTCCAATAAAAATATAATGCAAGCCACACATGACTTTATATTTTTTATTAGCCACCTTAAAAAAGGTAAAAAGAAACAAGTGATATCAATTTCAATGATATACTTTATTTAACGCAGTATATCCAAACGTTATCATTTCAACATGTAATCAATATAAAATTATTATTTAAATATTTTACTTTTTTTTATGATACTGAGTCTTTGAAATCCACTGTGTGTTTTATACTCACAGCACATCTCAATTTGGAATAGCCACATTTCAAGTGCTCAATAACCACATCTAGCTGGTGGTTCTCCACTTTGGACAGCATAGTTTGTAAGCTACCAATATTACTTACATTAACAACCACCAATTACTAATAAAATAGAATAATTAATAGCTATTAATTATTTGTTGCTTACTATGTACCCAACACTATGAAGGGTGTTTTACATTCATTATCTCATGAGGTAGAGGAAGAATTGAGGCAGAGAGGTGAGGTGATACAATCAAGATGACTCAGCTTGCAAAGAAGTCAACTGGGAGTTACAGATTTGCCCCATGCCTTTAATTGCTAAGCTTTAACCCATTATTCTGTTGTGTGTTTCTATTCATAAAATGATCAGATTATAGAGTTATGATTGACATAATGGAATAACACAGCAGAAAACATATTGTTCTCAGGTGCATGTGGAACATTTACCAAGAAAGAGCATTTCAATAAATTTGAAAGGATTCACATAATGCAAATGAAATTATATTAGGAAAAAAATAACAGAACACTATCTGGGAACCTCTCAAATATTTGGAAATGAATATCACACTGCTAAATAGCTCATAGATCAAAGAAGAAATCAAAAGGGAAATGCTAAAAGTATTTTGAACTCAATGTAAATGATAAGATAACATATCAAAGTTCATGGGATGTACGTAAAGCAGTACTCAGAGGGAAATTCATAACACTAAAAAATGACTGCATTAAAAAAGGTGAAAGGTCTTAAATCTTAGGATCAGAAAGCTCTATCAAGATCATCTAATCCAACTATGAGTTTTGAAGCCCTTTATGGCACCCTCTCAAGTGGTTGTGTATCTCTGTTTACAGTCCCCCTGTCCCATATCAGGGAGCCCCTCCTTATATAAACACCATATGCCATCTTTGACTGCTCTGGTCTCAGCTTTACTTTGCAAACAGAGCAAGTGTTTGTTACCTTTGAGCTAGATGCTGAATACACAACCTTCTTTGCTTCATCCACATGAAGGCTCGAGATCTGAGGTTCAGTGGGATCTTTTTTTTTTTTTTTTTTTTTGGAAGTACTTTTTTTTTTTTTAATTTATTTATTTATCCATTTATGGCTGTGTTGGGTCTTCGCTTCCGTGCGAGGGCCCTCCCCAGCCGTGGCAAGTGGGGGCCACCCCACATCGCGGTGCGCGGGCCCCTCACCACCGCGGCCTCTCCCGCTGCGGAGCACAGGCTACAGACGCGCAGGCTCAGCAATTGTGGGTCACGGGCCTAGTTGCTCCGCGGCACGCGGGATCCTCCCAGACCAGGGCCCGAACCCATGCCCCCCGCATTAGCAGGCAGACTCCCAACCACTGCGCCACCGGGGAAGCCCCCGGGGAAGCCCCCGGTGGGATCTTTTGAGACTCCATCCCAAATGGTGAATTTCTCCTGGCCAGAGAGTAAGTTCCACAAGCACAGGGCGTGATCCTTCGAGGTAGGGATGTCAAGCGATCCTTTGACAAACACCTTCACACACCTCACCTCTCCAGCAGCAGGCCAGGGTGGAGGATAGTATATTAGCTGGGAACATTTTGACCTTCCATTTGGTGACATTTATTAAAAGTTAAAATGTTCAATATCTTGGTTTTGATAGTATACTATAGTTATGTAAGACATTGCTAGCCTAGAAAGGTAGATAAAACGTACACGGGAATTCTCTGTACTATTTCAGCAACTTTCTCTGAGTCTATAGTTATTTTTAGAATAAGAAGCTAAGAAAAAGAGGGAAAAAATGAACAATGTACATACAATTTGACTCAGAAATCCCACTTCTAGGAATGTGTCTTACAGAAATAATAGCATAAGTGTGTGAAGACGGAGAAGGACTTTAATTGCAACACTGTCTGTGTAAAAAGAAAACTGAAAAAACCTGTCTATGCAAAGGGAGTTGGTTAAGTAATATGGTACATCCATGTAAAGAATATTAGGCAGGGCTTAAAAATAATAAAATGTATGTACATACATATACCTAATAATAATTATTACAACAGCCAATACTTACTGAGTGCTTTCTGTGTGCCAAACATAGTTGTAAGTGGTTAACATGCATTAAACTCTTTTAATCTCATAACAACTCGTGAGGTACTATTATTATCCCATTGTATAGATGGGGAAACTGAGCCACAGTCGAGTACAGTAACTTATCCAAAGCCACATGGTTAATAAATAATGGAGCTAGGATCTCAGCTTGGAGCCCAGGCTCTCAATCACCACAAAGCATTGTTACAACCTATTGCAACAAAAGCAAGTTGCAGCCCAGTATATAAAACAGCATGATGTAATTTTTGACAAAAGCTCAAAGGACAGAGCTATGTCTGCATAAACCTAGAGAAAAATTGCTAATGGCATATAACAGACTGTCTGCACTGATCACTTCCCAGGGGACACTGAAGGGTGAGGCGAGAGTAAAGGGAGGGAATTTTACTTTAGAATTCATATGTCAGCAGTATTAGGGGTGATTTTTATTTCTTGCAATTGTGGTATTTTTCAACCAAAATTTCTATAAATAGTAATGCTTTATAATATATCCCCATACATAGGATACTATATCACTGCTAAAGTGAATTAGAGATATATACATGATATGGAAAGAGGCAAAATATGTGATGTTAACTAAAAAAAAATGACCATGGTTATATATAGTCATATAAGCTTATGCAACCTGGTTATTGGAGATATAAATATATATATATATGCAGTTGTAAAGAGATGATCAGTAACACACTATTTCCATCACATGGATATAATAGCCAAGAAGAGAGATAAGAGTAGAGTGTGGTAAAATATTTAGAAAGTGATGAGCTTTGAGTATTTATTGCCTTGTTTTAATATAATCTATTTAATTGTATGTTTCTATAATTTAATGTTTAAGAATGGCTGTGTTTGGACATAGAGAACAGACTTGTGGTTGCCAAGGGGGAGAGGGAAGTGGGGGAGGGATGGACTGGGAATTTGGGGTTAGTAGATGCAAACTATTACATACAGAATGGATAAACAAGGTCTTACTGTATAGCACAGGGAACTATATTCAATATCCTGGAATAAACCATGATGGAAAAGAATATAAAAAAGAATGTATATATGTGTATAACTGAGTTACTTTGCTGTACAGCAGAAATTAACACAACAGTGTAAATATACTATACTTCAATTAAAAAAAAATTTACAAAAAAAGAATGGTTGTGTTTGACAATCACCTCACCAAATTCTTGAAAATTTCAGTCAGCTCTCACAAGCCAGTACCAACCACCTCCAGCATGCTGTCACAGGATCGGAAACTTTCACTTCCCCTGTTATGTAGGTCTATAATGTTTTCAGTTTTTTCAGTAAATTGATCATTGAGCTTTTCTGATTACAAATAATAAGAGTTTGAGGACTTTAAAAAATGAACCAAGGTCACCATTGGTAAATGGGCTCAGGTCTTGAAGAGATGGCTCTCACACACAGATACAGAGATTGAATAGACCTCTAGGAAAATAGCTATCCTGATGATGATAAAATAGAGGGAATCTTATTTGACAGATACTCTGTCAGTATCCACCCCACTCCAACCCCTCAGACAAAAAGAGTAAAATGAAAACATCTAGTGCTGGGAGCTTTGGGGTTGGAGAGTGTTTTAATCTGTTACAATCTGTTTGGAAAGCAATAAGATAACACTTCTCAAAACCCATAAGAATGTTCATACCTTTCAATTCAAGAATACCACTCACTAGAAATATTCAGCAGAATGGAAAAATATTGGCAAGAGTAAAAACAGATTCACCCCAGTGTTATCCAAATAGCAGATAACCTGAAATAGCCTAAATAGCCAAAAAAATTTTTTAAATAGTCTAATAAATTCTGGAAGACGATCTATCGAGAGAAATGAAATATTTTTGGTGCAGTTAAGCATTATAAAGCTAAAGATTCAATGAATCACAGCAGCATTATTCATGACAGCCCCAAACTGGGAACAATGTAAATGTCCTTCAAGCGATGAATGGATTAAAACCTCTGTTCCTCCCATGCAATGGAATACGGCTCAGCGATGCAAAGGAACAAACTATCCACACATGTAACAATACAGATGGACTCAAACATGTTATGTGGAGTGAAAGAAGTCCCATGCAAAAGACCACATAGTATACAACTTCATTTATATGAAATGTCCAGAAAATACAAATCTGTAGACTCAGAAGGCACATCAGTGGTTACCATGGGGCTGGGGGTGGGAGCAGGGATGGACTGCAAAGGGGGCAGGAGGGATCTCCTTGGGGTGATGGAAAGTTCTACAGCAGGATTATGGTGATGGTGGCACAATTTGGTAAATTTACTACAAAATCATTGATTATATGTTTAACACAGGTGTATTGTATGGTATGTAAATTATACCTCAATAAAGTTGTTTTTAAAAAGATTCCATGAGAACAAAAGCATGTTTATGGCAAAATGTTGAGAAAAAAATAATAAAACTGGGCTTCCCTGGTGGCGCAGTGGTTAAGAATCCACCTGCCAATGCAGGGGACACAGGTTCAAGCCCTGGTCCAGGAAGATCCCACATGCCATGCGGAACAACTAAGCCCATGTGCCGCAACTACTGAGCCTGTGTGCTACAACTACTGAAGCCCACGTGCCTAGAGCCCGTGCTCTGCAACAAGAGAAGCCACCGCAATGAGAAGCCCGCAACGAAGAGTAGCCCCCGCTCACCGCCACTAGAGAAAGCCCACATGCAGCAACAAAGGCCCATTGCAGCCAAAAATAAGTAAATAAAATAAATAAATTTATTTAAAAAATAAAAAACATAATAAAACCGTGTACATACTTAGATTGCAATAATATAATATTTTAACATCTTTATTGAGATATAATTTACAAGCATAAAATTCACCCATTCATGTACAACAGTATAATTCACTGTTCTGGGAAATGTACGTTCCCAGAGTTGTGCAACCATCACCACAGGCTAGGTTTAGAGTATTTTCATAACCTCAAAACCTGTCACTCCCTCCCTTTTCTCTCCTTATCATTTAAACCACCTTAAATTGTATAATCAGTGATACTAGTACATTCACGATGTTGTGCAAACGTCACCTCTATCAGATTCCAGAACACTTTTGTCACCCAAAAAGGAAACCCCATCCCCATTAGCAGTCTCTCTCCATCCCCCTTCCGGAACCAGCCCCTGGCAACCACTAATCTGCTTTCTGTCTCTCCAGATTTACCTGTTGCAGACATTTCATATAAATGAATCACATACAATATAGTCTTTTGTGACTGGCTTCTTTCATTTGATACGATATCCTAAGCTCCAGCCTTACAGCTTCCTTGCTACTCTATCAATGTTCCAACCTCTTTTTCTCAGGGCCTTTGCACTGGTTGTCTCCCACACCTGGGATGCTCTACCCTCCTGCCCTTTGCACACTTATTCATAGCCTTTGTATCTTGGCTGAGTGTCCCTGCTCAGAGAAATCCTTTCCCTAACTGCCCTAAGTCAGTCACTTTGGTTATTGTAGCTCATGACACCCTGTTTTCCTCATTACACTTATTGCAATTTGTAACTACATTTTTGTCCGGCTTGCCTTCTCAAATACATGGATCTGACTCAGGGCCGGGATCAGGGTGAGGCAAGTAAGGCACTTATCTCGGGTGCAAAGTTTAAGGAGGTACCGAATTGCTGAGTTTTCCTTTTGCCTCTCTCTCCAGTATGGACTGGCACAGCACTATTACTCATCCTGTCTTTAAGACAGGTTGATATTTATTCATCGTGGATTGTTTAGCATTAATTTTTTGATTTTTAAAAACATTTTTAAAAATTACATTTGCAGGACTTTCCACAGTGGTTAAGAATCCGTCCTGCAATGCAGGCGACGCTGGTTTGATCCCTGGTCAGGGAACTAAGATCCCACATGCCGCGGGGCAACTAAAGCTCGCGCGCCGCAACTAATGAGCCCACATGCTCTGGAGCCTGTGCGCTACAACTAGAGAAAAGCCCATGCACTGCTAGGAAGAGCCCGTGCACCGAAACAAAAGGTCCTGTGTGCTGCAACTAAGACTCAATGCAGCCAATAAATAAATAAATAAATAAATAAATAAATAATTGCATTCGGGACTTCCCCAGTGGTCCAGTGGTTAAGACTCCATGCCTCCACTGCAGGGGGCATGGGTTTGATCCCTGGTTGGGGAACTAAGATCCCGCATGCTGTGTGGCATGGCCAAAACAAAATAAATAAATAAAAAATAAACACATTGCATTGAAATATTATCATGATGACCAAGTTTTTTTTAACTTTGGGATGCTCCTAAATTTTACACCCAAGGGGTGGGCCTCACTCCCCTTACCAGAGTTTCGGCCCTGATCTCTCTTCAGCCTCAGATCAGGGCCTGGTACACAGTAAGCACTCAATAATTGTTGGAATGAATCAACCATAGCTGTGATGGTTTTGTAGAAATGAAAACGTGACTTAGGCTCTGAGAGACTGTGGTAGACAAATTGCATAAATGACCACAATCCTTTACCCTCCAAGATCTATACCTTGTGCGGTATGACTTTGCTCTTCCCATCAAGAGATGAAGCCAATTTCCCTACCCATTGATTCTGGATTGTTCTTGGGACTTCCTTTGGCCAATAGAATGTGAAGGGGTGCCAGTTCCAAGGCCAGTTCCAGGCCTTCAGAGATCTTGTACACTTCTGCTTGCCCTCTTGAGACCCTGCCTCTGCCCAGGCTCACCTGCTGGAGGATGAGAGATCATGTGGAGCAGAGTTGAGTTGTCTCAGCTAAGAACGTCCTGAACCAACCAGCTCCCAGACGCCCCATAACTGACTCATATGCATGAGCAAGCCTGGCTGAGACCAGAAGAGCTGCCTGGCTGAGCCCAGCCTGAATTGCCCAGTCACAGAGGTGAGCTAAATAAACAGCTATTGTTTGAAGCTACTCTGTTTGGGGTGGGTTTTGTTTTTTCTTTTTCATATTCTTTTCCATTATGGTTTATTACAAGATATTGAATATACTTCCCCGTGCTATACAATAGGACCTTGTTGTTTATCCATCCCATATATAATAGTTTGCATCTGCTGGTCCCAAACTCCCCATCCAACCCTCCCCTGCCCCCCTTCCCCTTGGCAACCACAAGTCTGTTCTCTATGTCTGTGAGTCTGTTTCTGTTTTGTAGATAAGTTCATTTGTGTCATATTTTATATTCCACATATAAATGATATCATATGGTATTTGTCTTTCTCTTTCTGCCTTACTTCACTTAGTATGATCATCTCTAGGGCCATCCATGTAGGTGCAAATGGCATTATGTCATTCTTTTTTATGGCTGAGTAATATTCCATTGTATATATATATATATATATATATATATATATATATATATATATATATATATATATATACACACCACATCTTCTTTGTCCATTCATCTGTCAATGAACATGTAGGTTGTTTCCAAGTCTTGGCTATTTTCAATACTGCTGCTATGAACATAGGGGTGCATGTATCTTTTCAAATTATAGTTTTGTCCAGATATATGCCCAGGAGTAGGACTGCTGGATCATATGGCAACTTTATTTTTAGTTTTTTGAGGAACCTCCATACTATTCTCCACAGTGGCTGCACCAATTTATATTCCTGTTTGGGGTGTTTTGTTACGTGGCTATAGCTAGCTGATGTAGGAACAAAGGCCAGGGTTTTAATACAGAGAAATGAATTGGTAGTGAAGGGGCCCCAGGGGACTGACTGATTACTGTGGGACTCTAGGAGGAAGCTGATCATAAACCCCATTTCCTGAGCCTCACCTGTGTGTCCAGGTAGGATGTGGATCACCTGCTGTTCTTCCATATCCCACACAGCTACCATGCCCTCCTGGGTGCCAACCACCAGCAGCTTCTCTTCCAGGCTCCATGCCATGGCAGTGATGCCTGCAGCCACACAGAAACAAGAGCTCATGTGTCTGAGTGCTCAGCCATGAGGTACTCTAATGGGCCCCCCACTTCACAGATAAGGAAACTGGGGCACAGACAGAGTCAGTTCTTTGTCCAGAGTCACACACCTAAAAGTGGCAGAGCCAGGATTTCAAAGCCAGCGCTGTCAGATGCCAGATGCAGACTCTGGGCTGAAATGTTTATGTTGATCTGAGGTAGGAAAATGGACTAAACCACTCCTCAGTCATAAGTGTCTCTAGTTCAGCGGCTCCTACCCAGCGGCGATTCTGCCCCCCAGGGCACACTGGGAAATGTCTGGAGACATTTTTGGTTGTTACAACTGGGGACCAGGATGCTATTGGCATCTGATGGGTGGAGGCAGGGACGCTGTTCAACATCCTGCAGTGCACACGATGGCCCCACCCCAGAGAAGGATCCAGCCGCAAATGTCAGTGATGCATGGTTGAGTGCACAGTTGGAGAAGACTCAGGAATGGAATTATATTGGCTGAGGATGAGAACCCTGCTTTCGACTTCTCTTTGAGGTCGATCTGTGTGGGAAAAGAAGGGCTGGTGCCCCAAAGAAAAAAATATTTGCCAATAGTTTGAGCAAACACAGCCCAAGGCTCTCTGCTGGGTGGATCCTGATTGGATCATCGCTGAAGACAGAGAGGGACCAAGTTACACTGGAGAAAACATCAGCCCGAATATCAGGAGACCAGCCTTTCTGAATGCCCTGATTAAGTCCTTTTCCTGATCTGTGCCTCAGTTTCCTCATTTGTAAGGTGATGGGGGAGGTGCTGAAATCAGAGCCAGTCCAGGTCTGAGAATCCAGAATTGTGTTTCTACCTCATCGGGACAGGGCATGAAGAGATGAGATTTTTTTTTTCTTTCTTTTGTTCCCTTTTTTTTGGGGGGGGTGTGGGGGATCACTCACTCACTGTGTGACCTTGGAAATGTGAACTCAAACTTCTCATTTTAAAAATGAAGAAACTGAAGCCCAGAGTGCGTAGGAGCTTTCTCAACTTCAACATGACTAGAGCTCGTACAACTGGAGCAGTGGGTCTGAAACACAAAACATTTCCCTACTGAGATGAGAAAAACAAAAAATTCACTCTGAGCTGTAACTTCCTTTGCCTACGCTGCGGCAGACATCACTAATCAATCACCGCACTCTCTGTGATTTGTCTGCCCCAATAGCCATTCTATCATGCTTCCTTTAGTAATAAAACCCACAGTCCACAGGTTTTAGGTGAGTACATGGTTACACAAAGACCATTTTCTCCAAGCTCCCTTACGGTCGAAGATGGCCAAGTTCTCACCAGCGAGACAGGAGCAGAAGTGGTAAGTTCTGCTTCAAGGCCATGCCTTTGAAGGGAAGGGGCCTGCCATCTACTTCTCCTTCCCTCTTCCCACTGGCTGGAATGTCATTGTGATGGTAAGAGCTGGAGCAGCTATTCTGGGCCATTAAATGGAAACCTCACATTGAAAATGGCAGAGTAACAAATTTGAAAGAGTTTGGGTCCCTGACACCCTGGAGATACCATATTATCTTTTCTTATGCCTGGACTATTGTGTGTGAGAGAAATTTAAGCCACTGCTACTTTGGCCTTTGTTACAGCATCATAACTTGTATTGTAACCAATATACCATTAAACCAGATTCAGCTTCAGAATCCTTCTCAACACAGCATTCTAGTAGCTGTCCCTAAATCAATTCTTCCATGCATTGTCCTTAGCATCTCTTAGAATTTCTGATTTGGAAGCTCTGTGCCTTGGGAGTGTAGCTTTCCCTACAAGGCTATGTGGCACAAAAATGGCGTGAGTCACAATAACTGGCATTTGAACCAAAGCTAACTGTATTCAGTGGTTAATGTGAGAGATTATGGGTGGGCAGATAAAGGGATGGATGAATGGAGGTGAACTGGTGGATAAGTGGACAGATAGATGGCTGGTTAGATGAGTGGGTGGGTGAATGCGTGGGTGTTAGGTGGGTAAATGGATGACTTATTTGATAGATGGGTGGGTGAGTTGCCTGAGTGCGTGAATGGGTGAAGGGGTAAGCGAGTGGATAGAAGATGGCAAATTAGGGGAAATGGAAGGTAAGTGGTGTGGATAGAAGGGTGGAAGGAAGGGTGACTATTGGAAATATGGACAACTGATGGGTGAATGGATGAATGGATGGATGGATCGGAAGGAAGGAAGGAATAAAGGAGGGAGGAAGGATGGAAGGACATACAGATGGATAGGTGGAAGGAAGGGTGGAAGGATGAATGGATGGAGGGATGGGTGGAGGGATGAACAGACAGATGGATAGCTGGATGGAAGGAAGGAAGGAAAGAAGGATGGATGAAAAATGGATGGAGAGAACTAAATCCTCTTGTCCCTCTGACATTCTGGTGTCCCAGGGAGAACCTACAAGTTCCACCAGCCTCTCAGGGGCCAATCAGACACCAGTTCCTAGTTTCCAGACTTACTAGCGTGAGGCTGTAAATCGCAAAAGCTATCTATAAGACGGGCACCGAACTCTTAGAGATGAGACCCCAGAGGCAGTCGGCATGCCCTCGCTCTGGGCTCATTAGCAGTATTTACACTAGTAATCTGCAGTCCCTGGGGGGCAGAGGGAGCCGAGTCAGCATGAGACAGCAGGGCCAGGTCCTGATGGCACCCTTGGGGCTTCCCAGCTGGCAGAGGGGAGACCCAGAGAGCAGCCCCAAACACCTGCAGTCCGCTGCCCCAAGGCAGGTAGGGGCCTGGCTGGATTTTGGCCACGCTTGGGAGATGCACCTTTGTGACAGCCGGTGAGGGTTGCCCGGAGGGGTCCTCCCGGGGGCTGGAGGAATCCTCCGAGGGGCACCAGCACAGGGTGTGGGCACATCCGGAACCAGCTCCGTGCCTGTTGGCATAGCTGTCCCACCAGCGCCGGATGTGAGGTGGCGAAGAAATAGAGTCTGGCCAGGAGTTCTGTATACAGGATGCTTCTCTCTGCAACAGAGGAGATGCTGGTTAAGGGGAGGGGCCCTGCTTCCCTGGGTGGAGCCCCCCTCCTGCCTCCTTTTCTGTGCTACACACACACTTGCCCCTACTTCAAGTGCACCAGGTGGTTTCCCCCTCTCCTACCCTAGACCTTGGGTTTCCAGATAGCTGGGAGGATGCCTGTCTTGTTCATTGCTATGTTCTGAGTGCCAGGCACCCAACAAGTGTCTGTTAGAGAAATAATGATCATTTCTCCAGCACTTCATAGTTACTGAGTGGGTTAGTGTCCTGTGGCTGCTATAACACGACAACCTGGGGGCTTCAAACAACAGAACTTTCTTCTCTCACAGGTCTGGAGGCCAGAAGTCCGAAATCAAGGTGTCAGCAGGGCTGTACTTCCTCCAGAGGCTCTGGGGGAGGATGTTTCCTTGCCTCTTCCAGCTTCTGGGGGCTTCAGGCGTTCCTTGGCTTGTGACCACATCACCGCAGTCTCTTTTTTAATTTTTAATTGTTTATACAATTTTAAAAGGTTACACTCCACTTACAGTTATTAAAAAATATTGACTATATTCCCCATGTTGTACAATACATCCTTGAAGCCTATCTTACACCCAATAATTTGTACCTCCCCTTCCCCCACCCCTATTTTGCCCCTCTACCATTCCCTCTCCCCACTGGTAACTACTAGTTTTTTCTCTGTATCTGTGCGTCTGCTTCTTTTTTGTTATATTCACTAGTATGTTGTATTTTTTAGATTCCACATACAAGTTATATCATACAATAGTTGTATTTCTCTAACTTATTTCATTTAGACTAATGCCCTCCAAGTCCATCCATGTTGCTGTAAATGGCAAAATTTAGTTCTTTTTTATGGCTGAGTAGTATTCCATTGTATACATATACCACATCTTCTTTATCCATTCATCTGTTGATGGGCTTTTAGGTTGCTTCCATATGTTGGCAATTGTAAATAATGCTGCTAGGAATATTGGGGCACATGTATCTTTTTGAATTAGTGTTTTTGTTTTGTTTTTTACCCAGGAATGGAATTACTGGGTCATATGGTAGTTCTAGTTTTTAGTTTTTTTGAGAAACTCCCATGCTGTTTTCCACAGTGGCTGCACCAACTGATATTCCCACCAGCGGTATAGAAGCACATCATCCCAGTTTCTGCCTCTGTTTTCACATGGCCTTCTCTGTGTGTCTCTACATTTTTCTTTTTTCTGTTTCAAATCTCCCTCTGCTTTCTTCTTATTAGGACGCTTGTGATTGCATTTTGGGCCCACCTAGATAATCCAGGATAAACTCTCCATCCCAAGAAACTTAATCACATTTTTTTTTTTTTTTTGCCATATAAACTAATAGTCATAGGTTCCAGGGATTAAGAAGTGACTATATCTTGGCAGGGGGTGGGGAGGTGGGGGGCAGATTTTTCTGCCTACCATACAGAGGTATCATTATTATTATCCCAAGTGCCCAAGTGTATAACAGGGAAAATTCAGGTATGAAGAAGTTAAGCAACTTACGCAAGGTCACACAGCCAGTAAGAGGCAGGGATCTGACCCCCAAAGTTTGATTCCGATGCCAAGTGAAGACCAGGGACATTGAAGGTAGACAGTTCACTTTGTCCCTGTTGTTGGAGCATCCTAACTGTGGAGCCTGGGGCAATGGGAGAAATAGGGAATACCAACGGGCTTTCAGGAGCTGGCTATACAGTACTGGAATGTGGTGAGAGAGCATGGTTGCTCAGCTGCGCCATCTGGTGGGGACATTCATTCCTACACCTCCTCCTTGTTCTGGGCAGCCACCGGTTGTCAATCAAGAAACACTGCAAAGAACATACTGTGATTTGGGCTTTTAAATCTTCCCTTAAACTGGGCATGTAAGCCCAAGGCTGTTTTCCTGGGAAATCACTCCCTTCGATGTTTAAAACTGCTGGCGAGCGTGAATGTAGGAGAAAGGTGTAACTGATCATGGGCACCAGTATCTCCCACTTGGGTGGGATCCTAGACACACTTTAGTTCTATCCCACATTTTGCTGATGAGGGAAGCAGAGGCTCGGGACAGAAATGGCTTCTCCAAGGCCGTTCACGTCAAAACATTGGTGCTGTCACATGACCATAACGGGATCCTCGGATGGCGCCACGGGGACAGGCTCTGCATGAATTCACTAGCAAAACTTTCCCAGCAGCCCTAGGTGGGAGGGTCGACCAACATCCCCATTTTGCAGATGGGAAAACTGAAGGCTGCAAGGCGGGAGTGAGGATGGGGGAGGGATGGGGGTAGTTAGGGGCTTTCAAGGTCACACTGCCAGTAAGTGGCAGAGCCCAGATTTGAATCAGTATGGTGGGACTCAAAATCCGTACTCTTGGACTGGTCCATGTAGTAGGGGTGGACATTTGGCAGGGAGCAGAGGCAGACAGATGATGCAAAAG
Organism: Balaenoptera physalus; assembly: GCF_965194825.1. Taxonomy (NCBI): domain Eukaryota; kingdom Metazoa; phylum Chordata; class Mammalia; order Artiodactyla; family Balaenopteridae; genus Balaenoptera; species Balaenoptera physalus. Next base: position 11,805,316 of record NC_138890.1, on the reverse strand, counting down.
AAAGTCAGCAGAAATAATAACTAAGAGTTAAGATAGATGGAAACAACATGCAATGATGAAATATGCAGGGGTGTGGTGGCCAGGGTGTCCAGCGTCAGTGGTGGCCAGACAGGCTTCTTGGACAAGCAACAGTTGTCAGGTCTGAGCAAGCCACGGAACGGATATAGGAATTAAGCACCTTTATAAAACCCCTTGTAAAAACCCTCAAATCAAAACCAGCTGGGATGGGAATTCCCTGGCAGTCCAGTGGTTAGGACTCCAAGCTTCACTGCTGGGGCCCGGGTATCCCTGGTCGGGGAACTAAGATACCACAAGCCACGTGGTGTGGCGAAAAAAAAAAGAACCAGCTTGGAAATATATGATAAAAAACCATCCTGGTCACTTCACACTCATTAGGATGGCTATATATTTTTTTAATCAGAAAATAACACGTGTTGGAGAAGATGCAGAGAAACTAGAACTTTTATGCACTGTTGGTGGGAATGTGAAATGGTCCAGCCACTGTGGAAAATGGCCTGCAGTTCCTCAAAAATTAACCACAGAATTATCAGATGATTTAGCAATTCTACACCTGGGTATATATACAGAAGAATTGAAAGCAAGGTCTCGAAAAGATATTTGTACACCCATATTCACAGCAGCACCATTCACAATTGCCAAAAGGTAAAGACAAACCAAGTGTCCATTGATGGATGAATGGTTGAGCAAAATGTGGTGCTTCCACACAATGGAATGTTATTCAACCTTAAAAGGGAAAGATATTCTAACACATGCTACAACATGGATGAACCTTGAGGATATTATGTTAAGAGAAATAAGCCAGACACAAAAAGGACAAATACTGCATGATTCCACTTATATGAGGCGCCTGGAGTGCTCAAATTCATAGAGACAGAAGTAGAAGGGTGGGTGCCAGGGGCTGGGGGAGGGGGGAGGGGGAGTGAGTGTTTAATGGGGACAGAGTTTCAGTTTGAAAAGATGATCAAGTTCTGGAGATGGATGGTGGTGCTGGTTGCACAACAGTGTGAATGTACTTAATGTCGCTGAACCGTACAATTAAAATGGTTAATTTTATGTTATGTGTATTTTGCCACAATTTTAAAAAATGCAAACAAACGAAACACCATCCTGGACAGAGTATCAACTGAGGATTCAGAGATTCTTAAAGTTCTAGGGCAGAGTGTGGGCCAAATCCAGCTGAACGATTTGTCCTGAGAGCTAAGAATGGTTTTTGTAAAATACATTAATGTTTTTGGATCGATGTTTGTAATTAGTGGGATGACAGGAAATACCACCTTTGAACCCCAACTGAGCAAAATGTTATCCCCCTGAACAAGAGTTCCCCTCATCTTTCTCATGAGTGCAACTGACTTACAAAAAAGTTGTGCTCAGGACTTCCTTGGTGGCGCAGTGGTTAAGACTCTGTGCTCCCAATGAAGGAGGCCCAGGTTTGATCCCTGGTCAGGGAACTAGATCCCGCATGCATGCCACAACTAAGGAGCCTGTGTGTTGCAACTAAGACCCAGTGCAACCAAATAAATATTTTTTAAAAGTCATGCTCAGTTATTATCATTCTATTTTGAATTTCATCAATAAAAAAATCTGTGGGAACATGTTTTATCTCTCGTTATATTAAGTGTCAACATAATTTCCTCGATTTTGCCTGAAATATCTCCTATGTGGCCCTTTCTAGAATAAGATGCTGGGGGAATTCCCTGGCATTCCAGTGGTTAGGACTCCATGCCCTTACTGCCGAGGGCCCAGGTTTGATCCCTGATAGGGCAGCTAAGATCCCACAAGCCGTGCGGCATGGCCAAAAAATAAATAAAAACAAATAAAAATTTTACAAAATAGAATAAGATGTTGGGCCATCCTGGTGAAGGGATCACCTCTGCCTTGGTAGTTTTCACTCCTAAGCTCTCCCAGGTTCAGTTCAAAGTTCTAGAAGCTGGAGCTGGGAGAAACCCCTCAGCTGTAGACAGGAAAGGTGTATGAGCTAATGCAAATCCATCTGGCGGCTCGGTGAGGAGAGTGGGTTTCTAGAAGTCAGTGCAAAGTGGACCACCCCTCCCCCCGACCCAGCCCGGTCAGCCCGACTCACCCATGCCTCGGAGCTCCACTGCCTGGCGGCACAGCTGGAGGGCTTCCCGGACCAGGCTGACCTCAGGACAGTCCACGTGAGGGGTGCACAGGTCAAAGTCATCCAACAGACCCTCAATGCCCCCGGAGATGCCCCGGCAGGAAACCCAGTTCATGCTGCCTCTGGGGAGAAGAGGCGGTGCTGTGGGGAGCATGCGTCTCCTTCCAGCTCATCCTGGGAGGTGGGTTCTCACCTCCCCATTTCTCCCAAGGGCTCTCACTCTCAGCCATGGTGACATTTGGGGCTGGGTCATACTCTGTGGTGGGAATGTCATGTAGGGTGTATAGAGCAGTGTTGCTGGTCTCCATCCACTAGATGCCAGTAACTCCTCTGCAGTCACAATAATCAAAAATATAAACATTCACAAGTGTCCCTTGGGAAGCAGAATCACCCCTGGTTGAGAATCATAGGAATGAATAAATGGATGGATGAATGAATGGATGGATGGATGGAGAGATAGATAGACAGATAGATGATGAATGGATAGATAGGCAGACATAAATGGTAGATAAATAGAGATAGAGATAAAAGATTGATAGAGAGATGGATGGATAGATATAAAGATGATAGATATAGATGGTAGATAGAGAGATAGAAATTATAGGTAGGTAAGTAGATAGATAGTTATGATACATTTAGATGGATGGATATAAGGATGATGGATACAGATGGTAGAGAGACAGATATGACAGATGAGATTTTATATTTATATATATAGAGAGAGAGAGGAAGAGATGATAGATATGATAGATTATAGATAGATGTGGCTAGGTAGGTGATTGACAGATAGATAGATAGATGATAGATAGATAGATAGATAGAGGATAGATAGATAAACAGACAACTATATATGGTAGATAAATAGAGATAGAGATGGTAGATGATAGATTGACAGATAGATAGTCAGGGTCTCTCTCATTCTAAGGCAGTTTCTTGCCCTCTGTACTATCAACTAGCCCTAGATGCCAGCAGCATGCCTCCCTCATTCGTGACAACCAAAATATCTCCAGACATCACTTAGTGTCCCCTCGGGGGGGCAGGGGATGGTGGCGCAGAACCGCCCCTGATGAGAACCAGTGCCTTAAAAGGAGCCAAGGATTTTGAACTTCCCCCTTCCCCCTTCCCCCTTGTCAGGCTCTGGAAGGCGGGAGCACCGCAGAGGGTTGGGGACCTGCTCAGCCCCCTCCAAGATGGGTCTGGTCCTTACCCAGCACCTCCTGCTTCAGCTCCTCGATGCGGCCTGAGTGGACCAGGTGGTAGGGTAACTCCTTCAGCTTCCGCAGGTTTGCAACCGTGTCTGAGAACCACAGGGGCTGAGGGGCCACCTGCAGAGGAGGAGGGGGCTGGCAGCCAGGCCACTATGACACAAGCTCATTCATTCACTCCACAAACATGGGCCAGGCAAGGCACCAGGTGATGCTGGAGGGTGTGGAGATGGGGACACAATTCCAGACAGAGATGGCCCACACCATTCTCCACCCACAGGCTGTGCTGGGAGAGGAGGGGCTTGGGGCTCAGGATCCAAGGGGCATTGAAACTGGGTCTCACGGGATAAATAGAAGTCTGTCTGGTGAAGTGTGTCGGAACCATTGGCATTTCATAGCGAGGGACTGCCATGTGCAAAGGCCGGGCGGTGGGAGAGAGCAGGACAAGAGTTTGGGAAGGGCTGAATTATAAGACAGAGTGGGGGATCATGGTGGGGACTGAGGCTAGGGAGGTTGTAGAGAGTAGATCACAAAGGTACTGAAGAGGTTGGACTGGAGACAGAGGGCACTGGGGAGCCATGGGAGGTGTTAGAGGAGAAGCATGATCAGGTTGGATGGTCAGAAGCATCTGACCATGGAGGACGGACTGGAGCAGGAGATCCTGAGGCTAGGAGACCAGGAAGGGCGTCAAACCACATCCCAAAGAGAGATGTGGCTGAGCCTGCAGGGGTTCTTGGTCCACGGGAGAGGATCTGTGAGGTACCGGAGAGGAGAAAGGGAAGCATCGAGAAAGAATCAGGCCTGGCCCAGCCTCTGGCCTCCCCTGTCCAGGAGGGGAGACAAAGAAAAAAGAAAAATCAAACTATAACCACTACTTAAAAGTGTATCTCCTAGTTGAAATCACTGTGCTACAGTTACGCAAGATGTTAACAACAGGGGAATGTAAAAGAAGTGTCCACGGGAACTCTCTGTATACTCATGACAACTTGTCTGGAAATCTAAAATGATTTTGAAACTAAAAGTTTCTTTTGAAAAGTCTTGAGTTCTACCTCAGAGTAAAGAGAGCATGGAGTAAAGAACAAGTGATCAAGGGACTTCGTTGGCAGTCCAGTGGTTAGGACTCTGAGCTTCCACTGCAGGGGACATGGGTTTGATCCCTGGTCTGGGAACTAAGGTCCCACAAGCCTTGAGGCACATCCAAAAAAAAAAACAAACAAACAAACAAACAAAACAAGTAATCAAGAAGGAAGGAAATCACGGAAGATTTCCTGAAGGAAGAGGCATTTGAGCTGAGCCTTGAGGGTGTTTGAGAGGCAAAAAAAAAAAAAAAAAAAAGAGGTAGTGACTTGCAAGCTAAGGACCCCAAGTCTTAGAGCTCCCTGGAACAAAAGAAAGACTGGAAAGAAATGTGTGAATAGTGAGTGACCCGGGGGAGGGAGTATAGGAGCAGATCTTCCCAAAAGGGGGAATTGTAGGCAGTTTTATTTTACTGTTTGATCCTCTCTGTGTTCTCCAACAATTACACACTACTGTCCTAAGTGGAAAACAAAGTAAGTGTTATTTTTAAAATGAGCAATGCTTTGGGGGTACCAATAACTGGAAATTGGATTGTTCCAGGGAATTCACAAAGGAAAACGTCAAATCCCACCCCACCCCACCCCCGCATACACACACACACACACACACACACACACACACACACACACACACACGCACACACACAAAACAGAGAGGAAACTGGTGTGTCTCAGGAGGAATCGAAGCGTAGGGAATTAAAATTCTGGGACGCCATGACTTTGGGGATATGCTTCTGAATGTTGTGATTGTGTTTTCTCCTCTGGAAAGTTGGGCAGGAGGGTTGCATAGTCCTCATCTGCTGCTCGCCACCCTCCAAATAATGCTCAGCGGCGGAGGTGACACCTAACCCTCCACGGGTAGAGAAGAGAAGGCGGTCAGGAGGGAGTTTTGGGTGGAAATGATGGACAGAAGGAGGCGTGTGGTCCCTGCCTTGTGGGTGCAGCAGCTAGGAGGCTCCAAGTGGGGAGCAGGGGGCCCTGGGCACCTCACCTTGCGGTCCAGGTTCAGGGGTTTCCCCACAAGTGGCAGGGTGATGAGTTTCTTGGTCCCCTGGCTCCAGCTCCCTGAGAAGAAGTCAGCCAAGACTCTGTGACTCTTGGCTTTCTCAGGCCAGGACAGGTAACGCTCTCGGACCACCTCGGCCAGCTGTCTGCAGAGAGGGGACACTGGGCGAGCTCAGAGGTGGTCACTGGCCTTCTAGGAGGCAGTTCCCCAAGGCCAGTCCACCCTAAACCACCTTCCAGATGCTTGCTGGCTTAGCTGACCACTATTTGTTACCTATTATTTGTCTCTCAATCGGCCCATCTTACTTTTATTCCTTAAAGAAATTTACTTTAAAAAGGAACATTTGATAAACAACAAGGAGCTACTGTATAGCACAGGGAATTATATCTAGTAATAACCTATAATAGAAAAGGATCTGAAAAAGAATACATATATATATATATATATACACATATATATATATAAAACTGAATCACTTTGCTGTGTACTTGAAACTAACACAAAATTGTAAATTAACTACACTTCAATTTAAAAAAAGGAACAGGGACTTCCCTGGTGGCACGGTGGTTAAGAATCTGCCTGCCAATGCAGGGGACACGGGTTCGAGCCCTGGTCCGGGAAGATCCCACATGCCGTGGAACAACTAAGCCCGTGAGCCACAACTACTGAGCCCATGAGCCACAACCACTGAAGCCCGTGAGCCTAGAGCCCATGCTGCGCAAGAAGAGAAGCCACCACAATGAGAAGCTCGCGCACTGCAATGAAGAGTAGCCCTTTCTCGCCGCAACAAGAGAAAAGCCCACGTGCAGCAACGAAGACCCAGTGCAGCCAAAAAGATAAATAAATAATAAATTAAAATTTAAAAATTAAAAAAAAAGGAATGGGAAATCCTCTGTTGGAGCAGGTTTGGGGGCAAGAGACTTTGCTAGACATAGTCATGAGGTACCACCATGTTTGTGACACCTGCCCCCTCTTAGCCCCTGGCAACCACTAATCTACTTTTTGTGGATTTGAAAATTCTGGACATTTCACATAAGTGAGATCACATGTCATACCATCTGTGCTCAACACTGACAACCCCCTGCCTGGGGGCATGCCTCAGCCTCGTCTGTCTAGGCTTCAATAGCAGGAGTCTACAATAGGGGGAAGGAGACTCCAAAGGGACGTAAGAGCAGGTGAAGATCTGTGAACAATCCTGGGCCGGTGCCATTTTCTTGTCCTCCCTAAACCTGCTCAGCTCAATATTAGGACCTGTACCTCTTTGCACCTCCTCATCCAAGTTTGCAGCTGAGTCTCCAAACTCAGCTGAAGGGAGGCAGAGCAGAAAGCCTTCCTCCATTTGTCAGATGGGGAAACTGAGGTTTGTGTATTCATGTCCCTGAATGGCCAGGGGAAGAGGAATTCAATTCCATCCCTGCTCTTGAAGATTTTGTGTCTCAAGTCTAGAGCTATGATGTCCAATGTAGTAGTCACCAGCCACACATGGGCATTTAAAGTTAAAAATTAATAGAATTTAAAATCCAGTTTCTGGATTGCACAAGGTGCCTTTCAAGTGTTCAACTGCCACTGCAGCTTGTAGTTACCACGTTGGACAATGAGATACAGAGCATTGCCCTCATCACCAACATTCTATTGGACGGTGCTGGAAGGACTGGGGAATGTGCCCACAGACAGCTGAACCACTAGGTTAAGAGCCCTCCTCCATCCCCAAAGACATCCCTTTGACAATGTGGACCCAAGACCTCATCTGCCCCCCAACATGGGACCTGCCTTGCCTGCACTGCAGACCAAACTCTGTGTGTGAGGTCACACAGCCCTGTGTTTGATCCTGGCTGAGGGATCTTGGCCTTGTTCCTTGGCAAGCATGATCTTGTTATTCCTTCCAGCAGCCATACAGAACAGACACTCTCCCAGCTACCCCTCTGTACAGAGAGGGCTCGGAAAGCCCACAATGCATGCCTAACACAGCATTTCTCAGCCTCCCACTGTTGACACTAAGGGTTGGATCGTTCTTTGTTGTGGGGGATTGTCCTGTACTTTGCAAGATGTTTAGCAGCATCTCTGGCCTCCACCCACTAGGTGTCACCAGCATGATAGATAGATAGATAGATGAGAGATAGATAGATACATAGACAGATAGATAGATGATAGCTTATAGATAGGTGTACATAGATGCATGTATGGATGGACAGATGAATATGATAGATTATAGATAGATAGATATGATAGATTATAGATAGATGAGGTAGATAAATAGATGAATGGATGGATAGATAGGTATTATGGTAGCTGGATAGAGAGCTAGCCAGACAGTATCTTTCATGCTGAGCCAGGGTTTCGCACCCTCAGCACTACTGACAATTGGGGCACCATGAGCCTCTGGTGGGGGGAGGGTCCTGTGAACTATAGGGTGTTGGGCAGCATCCCTGGTTTCCATCCACTAGATCCCAGTAGCACCCCATCCCCCAGTCATGACAACCAAAATGTCTCCATTGTTAAGTGTCCACCTGGGGGGGCACAGAATCTCCCTAGGTAAGAACCACTGGCCCAGAAGTACTCAGATCTGCTCTGAGAGCCAGGCTCTCAACCATCACTCTAGGTCACCTCTGTGTGTAAACATAACATATTTTCATGCAACAGGACATACCAAAATCACCTCCCCTAGAGTCACCCTCCAAAGACCACCTCCCCTACCAGGCACTGAAGGAGGGTGGTCCTCCACCCCAGGAGGCCCCCAGCTTTACTAACTGGACCAGACATGGGGCCAAGAAGGCCAATTGATGTGTATCTCCCCAGATTTTGCAACCAGGACTCAAGAAAGAGCCAGTATGATGGCACCAGGTCTCCAAAATGGGAGCCCATGATGCCAACAGAAGATGTGGCAGGCAAGCTACACTTACAGAGGAGAAAGGAAGAGTCTAGAACAGAAGCCAGTGTGCAGAGAGGACCCAGAGGGAGAGGGGATGAGAAACTTCCCTGATTCTGTGGCTTTCTGATTCCCATGACAACCCCACCTTCCATGTAGACTTCATCAGGTTGGCCTGATGGCCCACCCTTTTATTCTGGAACATTCCCTGGTCTGTCTCTGTGCCCTTGTAGAGTCCAGACCAGGCCTCCACGCTCTGGGCATCAATCACAAAATCTGGGGTACAACATGAAATCTGGGCTACCCCTCCCTGGAGTTGGCTATGGGGTAGCCCTGCATCCCTTGAGTTTCTCCCATGGCCATGGCATAAAGCCCTTATTTCTAATGCGATAGTGTGAGTGGATTTCTGTTCCTGGCAAATAAACAAACAAATAAAAAGCCCACTTACTGGGCTGGTCGCTGCCACCTTGATTTGTGGCAGAAGACAAAGGTCCAAAAGAGAAAACTGCCCCCCAAGCTGAGAAGAGGAAAGGTGCATTGTCCAGCATTTCTAATGATGGGCATGAGTGTCTCCTGATGGCTGTTTGCATTAAGGTAAAGCTTTGTTGCTCGGTGTGCCTGCTAATTGGCCTCCGTCCCACCCTCCCATGGGATGCTGGGTGCCTGTGGTGGGCACACACCTCTCTCCTGCTCATTATTTCTGACTCACCATCCACACCTGGCATCTCTGACCATCATGACCCTGGTTTATCGGAGTTTGTTCAGCAACTGCATTTAAACCTTCATTCCTTAAACTCTATAAACACATTGGAATTGGGTTTTCCTATTGCTTTTTGCTGATTCCCATGCTACAAAGCTTGGAATTAACTGTAGACCCATGCTTGTGGTCAATTCTTCAGAGAAGTTTGCTTCAAAAAAATTTTTCTGAGATATCCACACACATTGCTTATTAATCACAAAGGGGTATGTTGCAAATTTGCGGTAGGAAAAAAATGCCCAAGAAGGATCGAACATCATCCAAGTTTAACCTGAATGTCATCATGAGGAGACATCAGATCAACCCAGATGACAGTGTACCGACTCCCCTCCACCCCCAGGTGTGTTCCCTGGATCAGTAGCATCAAACGTCGCCAGGGAGCTTGGGAGAAACACAAGATCCCAGACCTGCTGAATCAGACTCTTTATTCAAAAACAAGACCTGAGATACATATACCCATTGAGGGTTAAGGAGTGCTGAGCTACAGAAGAGCTGGTCTGTACTCTTCAAAAGGACAAAGACAGAGAGCGGAACATTCCAGATTAAAGGAGGCCAAAGAAACTTGACAGCTAAATGCAACATGTTATCCTGGATTGGATCCTGGGATGGGGGCAAGGGGAGGGGACAGCTATAAAGGACATTTTTGAGACAATTGGTAAATTTTGAGTATAAACTGTGTATTAAATAATATTATTGCATTTATGATACATTTCCTGAGTTTTAAAATTGTCTTGTGGTGATGTGGGGTTCTGATTGCCTTTGTTCTTAGGATATATGTGATGTATTTAAGGGTGAAGAGGAATGATGCCTGTAATGAATTCTCAAATGGTTCAGGGAGAAATTTTGTTTGTGGGTGTGTGTGTGGATAGACAGAGACAGATAGATGAATGGATAGATAGATGATAGATAGATAGATAGATTGATAGAAAAATGGAAAGAAATAAAGAAAGAGAGAGAGAGGGAGGGGAGAGAGAGATGGAGGGAGAGATGTAGGAAGGAAGGAAAGGAGAGATAGGAAAGGGAGAGAGGGAAAAAGGCAAAGGGAGAGAGAGAAAGCTAATATGGCAAATTGGTGATTGTGGGGGGAAGGAGTATGGCAGTATTTCTCAACGAGGACATATCCTGCCTTCAAGGGACACTTGACAATGTCCTGAGACATTTTTCATTGTCCCAGCTGGGGGATACTACCAGCATCTAGTGGGTAGAGGCCGGGGATACTGTTCAACATCCTACAGTACACAGGATGGCCCTACACACTGCAAAGGATGATCTAGCCCCAAATGTCAATAGCACCAAGGCTGAAAAATTCTGCTCTATGGGAGTTCTTGGCACTATTTTTGCACTATGGGAGTTCTTCCTCTAGTCTATAATTTGAAAGTATCTCTAAGTAAAATGTTTGCTGAAGAAATACTCTAGACAAATGCATAGAGACAGATTAGTGGTTGCCAGGGGCTGGGGGTCGGGGAAGGGGAGTTACTGCTGACGGGGACGGGGTCTCCTTGTGGGGTGAGGAATTGTTCTGGAGATGGATAGTGGTTGCATAACACTGTGAATGTACTAAATGCTACTGAACTATACACTTTAAAAGAGTGAAAATTATGATACGAATTGGACTGGGTTGAATAGTGTTCCCCAAAATTCGTATCCACGGGGAAGCTGTGAATGTGACCTTGTTTGAAACCAGTCTTTGGGGAAGTAGTCAAGTTAAGATGAGGTCATACAGAGACAGGCTGGGACCTGGGACCTGGGACCCTTTGCTGCAGTGCTTGCACCTGGACAAATGTCTCTTCCAGCAACAAAATACAAAGAAACTATAAGGGACTAAAAAGAACTGCGTGCATGCACAGTTGGGAAAATTATGGACAAGATACAAAAAGACCAAAAACCCAGTTGCCACTTCTGAAGAGCCGGAAGCAAAAGCAGGGTACTGAGCATGCCCCCTGCACACAACCCCACCAGAGCGGTGGGCAAACAACCTAAGCCACCCCTCTGGCTCGATCCCTGGACCTGCCCCTACCTTCACCCTATATAAGGAACCAGCTCACCCCCCCTCAGGGAGCGAGCAAGCAGGGGAACCTGTTACCTGTTCTCCCTCCCCTCTGCTGCATCAGGGGCCCCAATAAAGCCTTGCCTGAATTTCTTTTCTGGCCTCTTATCAATTTCTGTTGATTAAGAAGGCCAACAACCCTGGTCAGTAACAATACTGGATGGAAGTGGGCCCTAATCCAATGAGTGATGTCTTTCCAAGAAGAGTGAAATTCAGACAGAGAGACACACAGGGAGAAGACCACAAGGTGGACGGAGGTGGAGATTGGAGTGATGCGTCTACAAGCCAAGGAATGTTGAGGGTTGCCAGTAACACCAGAAACTAAGAAAAAGGCCTAGAACGGATTCTCCTTTAGGGCCTCCGGAGGCAGTGTGGTTCAGCTGACACCTTGATTTCAGACTCTGGCCTCCAGAACCACGAGAGAATAGATTTCCATTGTTCTGAGCCCCCCAGTTTGTGATTTTGTTATGGCTGCCCTTGGAGAAGAATGCATGTGTTCTATCTCAATTCAAAAAAGTGTGAAAACAACAGAGACTCACCGGGAAGAAACAATGTAGCCCAGCACTCGGGCCACCAGGAGCTGCCCATGTGTCTGCTCCAGGCGGGCACACAGCTGGTGCATCGCTTCCTTAGCAGTGGAGGCCCATTTCCGGGGCCTCCTCGAAGGCCAGCCTCAGCCGCCCCGGGTGCCCACACTCCGGGAGGCTGGCCCAGAGCAGGTCCCTCTGCATCAGGCTGAGTGTCCTCCTCGAGGCGGCCAGCAGGAGCTGAACCATCTCTTGCCCTTGGTTTCCAGAGAGGGGTTTCACCTCCCAGTAAGCACCTGGGTCCGTGAGCACCTGCCGCATAATGTCTAAAACCCCCCGCTGTCCTGAGCAGACCGAGAGGATGAGGTGGACCCTGGGGGGCACTTGGGAGGCAGCCGGGGGACCCTCCGAGCACGGTGGACAGAGGCTACATCATCCACTGAATCCAGCAGGATCACGAGGGACTCAAAGTTTCGGCAGGAGACGGTGTGGGGGAGGGTGTGGAAAAACTGGACCACCCTGGTATGTGCCTCCAAGACCTGGGCAGGGGGCAGGGGTAGCCCGTAGGCCAGGCACACCTGGAAGCAGATGCTCTGGCGCAGGCCTCGGGCGTCGGAGCTCATCTGTGACGTCCCCAGAAGCCGCAGAACGGTCACTGTCTTGTGGCCAAGCAGCCCTGGCATTTGCTCAGCCAGCTTGCACATCAGAGCAGTCTTTCCGATGCCCGGGGGTCCAAAAAGCACCAGGGGTGGGTGGGGGTGTCCGTCGCTCTGCTGGAGCCGCTGCCCCAGCTGGGTTAGGAGCTCCTGGCGCCCACAGAAGGTCCGGGGGGCCTCGGCACGGAGCCCCAGGTGGTGGCGGATCTCCTGATAGAGCCATGCCAACTCCTGCCTGCCTGCCTTCAGTTTCTGGAGGCACTCGAGGACCTGATGGTTAGCCCTGGCCACAGACTGCTCCCCCAGCTCCTTTGGGTACCGGCCGTGAGCCTTGTTTGGGGGGGTCCACCAGGTCTCGGCTGCATGCCAGGTGGTGGGCCTTGAGAACTCCGGGCTGCATGTCAGCGATGCGCTCCTGGAGGCTGCTGAGAAGGTTCTGGGCGTCTGTGTCCAGGCAACCGGCTGCAAGCTGGTCCACCATCTTGAGGGCACAGACCTCCAGGATGTGTTTGTTGAGGTCTTGGATATCTCTCAGGAAGACGGTCGCCCCCTGGTCCCCGTCTGTTGAACTCAGCAGGCCCCGTTCTATTTCCCCCTCGATGACTGCAAAAGTGGAGGAGATGGGAAGTGAGTGTGGTCAGCATTATGTCATCAGTTGGCTCGAATGGGAACACTTGGGAGACACATTCCGGGGATGGAAACATTGGTTCTCAAGCTTAATGTGTTCCAGAGTCACCTGGCATAACCACAGACAACATGCAAATGAATGCCCTCCAGTGTGTTCCAATAAAACTTTATTTACAAAAACAAGCAGTGGGCCAGGTTTTGCCCTTGGGCCATGGTTTGCTGACCCTGCAGCATGCAGCAGCTGCCCTGAGGACCTGTATTTTCCAGAGCCAAGAGCTCACACTGACTTCTCCCTGGAGGCCATTGTTTTGAAATAGCAGTCAGACTTGAGGAGTTATTTTTGAAGCCTCCCTGGGCTCAGCAGAGGATCCCAGCTCTCTAGCTGAGCGAGTCAGGCCCTTGGAGACAGGACTCAGTCTCAGAGCCAAAGACAAGAACCACTCAAAAGTCCTCCTTGGACTGACCTCACATGCCCCTCAGCCCCATGAGTGAAGGTCAGAGATGAAGGCAACTAACAGTCCCCAAACGGGATCCTTCTTGGACACATTTTGGCATGAACCAATCCAAGACCATCTGTTCTGCCACCAGCAGGCTGTGTGACCTTAGGCAAATCACTGCACCTCTCTGAGTCTCTGTTTCCTCCCTTGTAACATGGGTGTATTAGTCCAACCTTGAAGGGGCTGTTGTGAGGATTTTCTATGAAATAATGCTTGTGAAAAGCTGAGCACCTTACGCTGAAGGAACAAAACTAAACTCAAAAGTTTACAGTCTGTGATCTTATCTTCTATGATATGGTTGAAATAACAAAATAAATGAGATGGAGATGGGTTAATGTTTACCAGTGCTGGGGTTTGTGGGGAGCAGTGAATGCTGCTCTAAAGGGACAGCGGGGGGATCCTTGCAGTGAGGGAACAGTCCTCTGTATTGACCACGGTGGTTACTCGAAGCTACACAGGTGAGAAAATTGCAGAGAAGGAAATGGGCGAGACAAACACACACACACACACACACACACACACACACACACACACACACACACATGGTGTCTGTACAAGTGTGCTCTCTCTGGATTGCAACAATATCCACTTCCTGGTTGTATAATACTATTGCACTCTAGTTTTGCAAGATGTTACCTTTGGGGGAAAATGGGTAAAGGATACCTCTTCCTCCTTTTTTTTTTTTTTTTCTTTTGGCAATTTCCTATGAATCTCTATTTCAAGATAAAAATTTAAAAAAAAAGTTGAGCAAGGTGCCTGGAAAATAATATGCTCTGAAGATGCCGTCCATGACGTGCCCCTGAACTCCACAACTGTTTGTGCTTTCTGCTGATGCCAAGGAGTTTCTATTTGTTCTTTCAAGTGGGACTTCTTAATGGGCGAGGTTTGACATGATTGCTTAGAGATCTCATTGTTGAATGAGATCACGGCCGGGCCAAGACCCTTTAGATCCCTATAATGGCTCCATTAGGTACTACCTCTGACTAGTTCCATTTTACAGATGAGGAAAAGAGAGTCCAAGCTGCCAAAAGTCAATACGGCTGGAAAGGGGCAGGGCTGAGATGTAAATCCAGGCCCATCCCATACTTGGCCCCAGACACTGATTACGGTCCTGATGTCAGACATCTCTATGAGAGCAATTAGCTCACTTGGCTTTGTGTCATAGAGCAAGCAATAGCAACATGGTAAGTGCACAAGAAACAGTAGCCTTAACATTATTATCCATATAAAAGTGTATTCAAAATTGATATGTCAGGACTTCCCCGGTGGTACAGTGGTTAAGACTCTGTGCTTCCAATGCAGGGGGCATGGGTTCGATCCCTGGTCGGGGAAGTTCCGCATGCCGCACAGTGGGGACAAAACAAAAAAAAATTGGTATGTCATTACTAGCCTTGACCAAAGGGTCAAGGTTAGGATCACCTGTGATGTCAAGTAGGCCTCAGGTACCCCTGATGCGATGGGATGGGGAGGGAACTTTACCTCTGCAGTCTTCCTTCCCAAAACCTATAATCCCAATTTAATCATGAGAAAATACCAGCCAAGCCCAGATTGAGGGACATTCTACAAAAGACCTGGCCAGTACTCCTCAAATTGGTCAAGGTCATGAAAAACTGTTACAGATCAGAGTAGCCTAAGGAGACAAAGGACTAAATACAATGTGGGATCCTGGGACAGAAAGATATTGATGGGAGAACTGAGGAAATCCAAATAAAGTCTGGAGTCTAGTTACTAGTCATGCACCAATATTAAATACCGATGTTCATTTCTGAGTTCTGGCAAATGTACCTTGGTAACGTAAGATGTTAGCATTACGGGAAGCCGGGTGAAGAGCATTCGGGAACTCTACACTATCTTCGTAGCTTTATAATGTTGTAACTTTTTTGTTCATCTAAAATTATCCTCAAACAAAAATTTTAAAAATTGGTATGTCTTTACTAGAATGTATATATATAATAGATAATAATCATATATTTTAATAAAATTAAAATACTATTAATAAATAACACTATGTTCAATATCTTTAACTAAATCAATATATTTAATATGTTGATAAAGTGAGTTCATATATTTTATAATGTGGGTAATATAAATTCATATATTTAATATTTTTGATAATATAAATTCATATATTTGATAGTGTGGATAATAGAAATTCATATATTTAATAGTGTAGGTAATATAAATACATATATTTCATAGTGTGGGTAATATAAATTCATATATTTAATACTGTGGGTAATATAAATTCATACACTTAATAGTGTGGGTGATATAAATTCATACATTCAATAGTGTGGGCAATATAAATTCATATATTTAATACTGTAGGTGATATAAATTCATATACTTAATAGTGTGGGTAATATAAATTCATACACTTAATAGTGTGGGTGATATAAATTCATATATTTAATAGTTTGGGTGATATAAATTGACATACTAATAATAAGCTGGAATTACTAACTCATAAATAATAAGAAGAACCTATCTCTTGCTGACAGCCTGCAGTGGGGCAATGGCTTGATCACACTGCATTTTTAGAAAAATCTTTCTGGTAACCAGTGTGGAGGATGGAAAGGGCAGAGGACAAGGCCAGGGGTGAGAGGTAAGGGACCAGCTGGGAGCTGGGTGGTGGACTTACAGTCACAGGGGGGAATCCCTATTCTCCCGCTTGGGCAAAAGAGACTTCTTCTTCCTCTGCCTCAGTTTTCACCTCAGAGGCAGGTACATCGATGAAGGACGACTCCTTAGCAGGGGCCGGCTCTCGACTAACACAGGGTGACCCACTCTTCCAGTTTTCCTGGAACTGTCCTGGGTTTGGCCCTAAAAGTCCAGCATCGTGGGAGTGGCTCAGTCCCAGGCAAACGGGGATGGGGTCATCGTAGTACACGTCCCCCAAAGCCAGGAGCCTGCCTGGGAAAAGGAAAGCAGCCCTGGGAGGAGAGAAGAATCCTAAAAGACTGAAATTAACCAGGACTTGACTTAACTCTCTTGGATCAGAAAAATAATCTTTCTCAGAACTAGGGCTCCGGGAGCTAGGTTGGTTTGGCATTTATAGAAATGCAGACCGTGGCGTTTGGACAAAAAGTGATGTGGATTTTAAACGGGTGGATGTTTCCTGGGGACCCGCAAGGGGAGTCCCGGCAGCCTCACCTGACCGGTGGTAGCGGTGCCACTTCTCCTGGGTGATGAGGCCCAGCCTGCGGGCATCCCGGGCTCCAGAGCGCAGTGCAGAGGTCAGGGTGGCCTCCTCGGGCCCACGGGCCTCCCCACTGCCCAGGGTCTGCAGCAGGTAGGTGGGGGGCACGGCGTTCTCGTCTGTCCGGAAGCGTCGTGCCGCCAGCTCCAGGTCACGTGGCCTGGCGCTCAGCTGAGCTTTCAGCGCCTCCCACTCCTTTTCCTCGATCAGCGAGGGGACGGGACGGGGGCTGTACTGGTCACCTACGAGGGCCTGGAGGAAAGAGGGGTGTGGGGAGTATAGGTTCAGATCTTGGCTTGGGCACTTAGATCTGTGACCCTGGGTGAGGCATGCCGAGCCCTTAAAGTGGTCCTGGAGGTTGTACCATGGAGATAATTATATTAAAGTAAGCAGATAGGTTAGTGGGTCCCCAGAGAAAGAGAACCAGCAATGGCTTTCTTGACATAAGAGAAACCATTTTGGCCTAAGTCATTTTGTGATCTAAGCCTGGCTGCAATGCTTGTCCTTGAACACATCTCAGTAATCAATGATCTTAAGGGAAGTGAGGGAATGCAGGAATAATGGAAAAGCAGTCAAGAAACAATAGTCCAGCGATAAAAAAGAGTCCTAGCTCCTCCTCAAGGGATATACATATAATACATCTTTGAGTTCTGCAGGAACTAAGACTCCTACCCAAGTGGATGGTAGAATGATGATGTGGACCCTCCTGACTTCAGTCAACTAAAGCTTGGACTCTGTGGACCTTTGCCCCAATTCTATGCTGAATTCTCCTCTGCTCAAGCCCCTTCATGAATATGCATGTACCCTGAGCTTAAAACTTCCCCAGTTTTGCTGTTCAGGGAGACACTGCTTTGGGAAAGGTCCCTGGTGTTCCCCTTACTTGCTGCAAGTCATAATAAATCCTTCTCCTGATCTTCCGCTCGTGAGTGAAACAATATTGCCTGCCATGCTAGTAAACAAAGGATGTTGCAGCCATCGAACCATCACATTACAGCCTCCCCGATGGTGAGCCCTGAGGAAACTCAGGAGGGAAACAGGATGTCTGCCATCAAGCAGTCAGCCACTGCCGCCACCCCCAACGATGCACCCTGAGGAGACTCGGGATGAGAAAGCACAGGATACTGGCCCCATATAGCTGAGGTACATATCAAAGGAATAATTTCAGTGAGCCCAAGCTCTTGCATCTTCCCATACATAGGAAAGCAATAAATTCCTTAACTTAAGATATCTAGTTTTCTTTAACAGTAATCTTTTGATATTATTACTACATGGTCTTTGTTGCAAAAACTCCTATCTATATATCCTGGCTTCCCCCTTTCCTCTTTGGAGCAGTCTCTCTGTGTTATTTGAGATGCTGTCTCCCAGGCTTGAAGTCCTAAGAATGTCCACCAAATAAAACATAACTCTCAACTTTTAGGTTGTGCATTTTTTTTTCAGTCGACATGATTTATCTAAGGATCTTCAACTGGAAGACTGTCCTGGATTATCAAAGCGGGCCTGAAATGTAATCCCAAGAGTCCTTATCAAGAGACAGGCAGAGGAAGATTTGACACAAATAGAAAAGGAGAAGAAGATGCTATGACAACAGAGGCAGAGACTGGGGGGGTGCAGCCACAAGCCAAGGAATACCTGGAGACCCCAGAAGCTGGAGAAGACAAGGAAGATTCGCCCTGAGAAAGCTAGGAAGGAGTGCGACCCTGCTGATACCTTGATTTCAGACTTCTGGCCTCCAGATTATGAGAGAATAAATTTCTGTCGTTTTAAGCTCCCTGCCCCCCACATTTGTGGTCATTTGTTATGACAGCCACAGGAAACGCCTTGTTTACCTATTACTAGGTGCTGGCTTGTCCCAGCAATAGAGCTGTGACAAGAAAGAAGGCCTCCCTTGGCTCTGCCCAAATCTCATGCTCTGATGTGGCCCTGGGGGCAGGACTGTCCCCAGTAGCAACCAGGGAGCAGGGTCAGGTTGGGGGGGGGAGGTGAACATGGGTCTCCAAAGTGCAGGGTGGATCCTGTCTTTAGAATTCGATATTTTGTTCCTAATGGATTTGGGGGGGTCAATTTTGTTATTTAAAAAAACCATTGCATTAAAATATTAATTATCCTGATAACTAAGATTTTGGAAGGATTTGCAAGGTCCCTGGGCCGTTTGGGCCTGGGGGAAGCTCAGAGATCATCCTCCCATCCCTCATGATGGGGGATCATGTCCCCCATCCCCCATGCCACCTGGAAGCTGCATTGTGCTTTTGACTGCCTGCCATTTGGGTTGCAAAATCGAATTCTTCCTGGAGTTCATTTTCTCCCCATCTCCCTTTTTTCTTTACAAAATTTTTTTCGTTTCTTTTTTCTTTGAAACACAACAAAATGATCAATCATCAGGCTCAATCATCAGCAAAATTAGAAGACTGGAAAAAAAATGTGTGAAGGAGATACGTGAGCCAGATGGTACAGCCTTTCAAACATTAGGATGTATTTTAAAGCAATAATTAAAATAGGAAACTATACTCAACACTTTTTCATAACCTGTAAGGGAAAAGAATCTGAAAAAGAATATACATGTATAACTGAATCACTTTGCTGTACACCTGAAACTAACACAACATTGTAAATCAACTATACTTCAATAAATAAATAAATAAAATAAAGTGGTTCAGACTTCCAGTTATAAGATAAATATGTCCCGGGGAGGTAACGTACAACATGATGCATGTAGGTAACACTGCTGTAGAGTATATTTGAAAGTTGCTAAGAGACTAAATCCTAACCATTCTCATTGCTAGGGAAGAACATTTTCCTTGTTCATATCTATATGAACGGATGGGTGTTAACTTATTTAATAATCATTTCACAACACATGTAAGTCAAGTCATTATGCTGTACACTTTAAACTTACACAGTGCCGGATGTCAATTATATCTCAATAAGATTGGGAAAAAAAAGAAAAATTGATGCCAACATACAAAGAAAAGTATAGAACAGAAGAATGAAAACACAGTGGTAACTGTATAGATAAAACTTGCTACATAATAAAGAAAGATTTTCGCATCTGCTGCCAGGTCTTAGTCTTTTTTTTTAAGGAGACAATCTCTAAGGCAGCACTAGAACTTCTGGAAGTGCTGGAAGTGTTCATGTCCTTGCTGCCCAATATGGTGGCCACTTGACACAAGTGACAACTGAACCACTGTAATGTGGCTAGTGCAACCGAGGAGCTGAAATTTTAATTCTACTTGACTTTAATGAATTTAAATTTAAATCACCACATGTGGTGCATGGCTACCGCATTGGGCAGTGCAGTTTTAAGGCCAAACAGGCCTCATCTATTTGTCTTTATTTCCCTAGAAAACCGCTTTCATATGGGGACCACCCTTTCCTAATTCCTACATTCTTATCTCCAGGAGAGGTTTTTTTGGGAGCTGCTCAAAGCTTCTTTGTGATTAAGACGTATTGGGCAAAGCTACTTTCTTGCCTTTTTTCCTTTTTACTTTCTAGGACAGGGGTAGGCAAATTTTTCCAACAAGGGCCAAATAGCCAATATTTTCAGCTTTGCAGGCCAGACAGTCTATGTGGCAACTACTGAACTTTGCCATTGAAGCTGGGAAGTAGCCTTGGGCGATATGTAGATGAATGAGTATGACCGCGTGCCAATAAAGCCTTATTTACAAAAACAGGTAGGGGGCCGGATTTGCCCCATAGACTGTGGTTTGCTGACCCCTGCTCTAGGATTTATGAGCCAAAATGCCATAGTTCTTGGTGTATCTGAAACTTGGTGATGTAATAAATCAAAACTCTGGAATATCAGTTGCTGATCATAACCCAAACCATTAATTGTGAGCTGGGGGTTGTTCTGGTGTCAGAGGGAGTGTAGTTGGGGACGAGAGAAGACCCTGATTGGTCTCACCTAGGGGGGAAGTTTGCCCCCGAGGCAGGCTCCAGATAGGGCCACAGAGTCTGCTCCCAACACCATGGGGCACATTGGAGAAAAAACTTTCCATACCCTGTAGATTTCCACCTTCTCTATGGTTTTCTAGGACCTCAACGTTCCCCAGACAAAGTGAATGAGGTGAAAAACCCGGGGGAAGTTTCGGAGCAAATTCTAAGATCCCTTTGGGCTTCAACACTCTGCTCTCCAGCTCACCTGCTGCTTCCACTTGACTGCTAATGTCTGGATCCCAGCTAGCTCCGCAGAAAAATGAGTGCTGTGATCGATTAGCAATGTCTGCCATAGGCAGGCTACGAAGATTGGGTATGATAGCAGAAATGCCACCCACTTCCCTGCACTGACAGGTTTGGCTAAGAAGTAGGGGCCATATCCTGGTGGTGGAATGAGAAGTAAGAGCGAATCCATCCTCCCAAGAGACTCACAACAAAAGCTGGCCCTATGGATGTTTTCCGATACCAGTCAAGCTCCTCCAAGCAGAGTTCCGTGGTCATGTGGTTGGTGGCCTCGGTGTTCCGAATACCCCACCTCAGATCAACCACCTGGAAATAACAAGCGTGGGTTTGTCAGGAAGGTGGTAGGATGGGTGATGTTTTTAAAAATTCCCTTTGATAAAGGTGTAAAATTTCTTCAGTAATTTAAAAAATTTTTAAATTAATTAATTAATTAATGTATTCATTGGTTGGTTGGTTGTGTTGGGTCTTTGTTGTTTCTCTAGTTGCAGAGAGTGGGGTCTACTCTTCGTTGAGGTGTGCAGGCTTCTCACTGAGGTAGCTTCTCTTGTTGCGGAGCACGGGCTCTAAGCCTGCAGGCTTCAGTAGTTGCAGCACGCAGGTCTAGGGCATGTGGGCTTCAGTAGTCGTGGCGTGTGGGCTCAGTAGTTGTGGCACACAGGCTTAGTTGCTCTGAGATATGTGGGATCTTCCCGGACCAGGGATCAAACCTGTGTCGCTTGCGTTGGCAGGCGGATTCTTAACCACTGTGCCACCAGGGAAGTCCCTCTTCAGTAATTTTTGATAGCATCTCTTCAAAGAGGGATGTCTGGATCAAAAGAATTTGAATGACACCCATAATCCCGGTGTAATCATGAGAAAAATATCAGACAGACCCAGATTGGAGACATCCTGCAGGACACCTGGGCAGTCACCCCCAAGACTGTGATGGTCATGAGTACAAAGGAGAAGACCAAGGAGCTGTCCCAGCCACAGGAGAGTGGGAAACTGTGACAACTAAACGTTAACAGGGTTCCCTGGCCGGGGTCCTCAACCAGAGAGGGGACACGAAGAGAAGACCTGGTGACAGTCAAATAAAGTCCAGAGGTTGCTTAATGGTAACGTCCCGATGTCCATTTCTTAGTTATGACAAATATGCCCCGATAATAGATGTTTACAATATAGGGGAAGAAGTAGGTGTGGGGCATATCGGAACTCTGTACCATAGGCAACTTTCCTGCAAATCTAAATTCTGAACTCAAAAATTTACTTAAAAACATTAAAAAAAATTTTTTAAAGAGATTGGGCATTTTCAAACTGTTCCTTTTTAAACGAGGACATGTCCACACTTGTTCGCAGAGCTTTCTTTGCAAAGGAGGGTTTTCGTTTGGCCAGAATCAGATGTGGCAAAGTCTCCTTGGCAACCGCACGCTTGTGGTCCATTTTTGCCTGCTAGGCAGAAGCCGGCCAGGCAGAAGGGTTCAATTCAAGTAGTGAAGCTGACCCTTCAGAAAGCTGGGATGAGGAGAGGGGGATGGGGCTCAGAATGGTCCCTGCCTCCCTAAATTCCTTTGCCCAGAGGGAAAGACATAAAATTCCTAATAAACTACAGCATGGGGTGAAAGGACTACAGTACTGGATGTGGCTGGAGGAGGAAGGGGAGAAGGAAAAAGTGTCAGCTACCAGCTCTGGGCAAGAACCTTCAACTCTCTGGGCCACTGCCTCCCCGACTGCGTCTTGAGGATGTTTACTGTGTTAGTCACACAGCGCCTGGTGGACGTTAAAGGGATGAACATGGGGTGTTTCATCGGTGCTCAGCACCTATGTTTTCCTTTTTAGTGTCTCTGCCATTGAACTATGTCTCATGATCAGTGGCGGGCAGAGTCAAATTCCCATCACAGCACTGCTTCTTTCTTAGTAATATATAAATGCTGGTGGGGGCCGTTGGTGTGATGGGTGACAGTCGTAAATGGCAAGGAGGCAGCATCACCTGAAGCGGAGACTCCAAAGACAGTGTGTTGGTTTCCGTTTGGAAACGTGCAGGCAGCAACATCCCCGCCCTGGGATCGGTGCACTCTATTTGGGGCCCATGGCGACTGCCCGGCTGGTACACCATTAGTGTCCCAGGAAAAAGGCACGTCTCACCTGCCTGCCCACCCCGGATATCCCACGGCCCTCTTAGATGCCCCCGAAGCTGCCCCAGTGCAGGGAGAGCCAGGGAAGGCAGGACAAAACAACAACAAAAGTGACACGCCCAAGGAGCAGGGTCGCAAGGCAGCCACTCCTAGTACTTTGCCACACCACCTGTGCTGACCGCAGTGCCTGTTGGCCATGACCCCTCCGCTCTCCTTTTTTAAGAGGACTTTAAGCCTCCATGGTGTAACGCTGGCACAGGGTCCCTCTAAGCAAAGAGCCCGTGTGATTGCCCGGGTGGCACACCCTCGTTCCCTGACGCTGAGGCAGTGAGGAGGAGCAGTCGGGCCATTACCTCGGACATCAGGCCGTGCTTCTGGCAGAAGGTCTGTACTACGGGGTAGGCGGTGCTCTGTAGGGCTTCCCTCTCTGCATCCGTATCTGCAAGGAGTGGCATGGAGGATATGAATAGGAAGAACCCAGAACTCTTCCCTGCCCCACGGCTCTGCTTTTAGCCTCATTTGCTCCCACCAAGGCTGGGACCCTTCACAGTGAATCAAAAGATACAAAAAACAGGGGGTAAACTAGAAAGACCAACTACGCCCAGGACTTTCCTGTTGTTAGTGCTAAAAGTCCCACATCCCAGGAAACCTCTCAGTCCCAGCTAACCAGGATGGTTGGTCACCTTAGATTAGAATTGCCAGATAAAATACAGGACACCCAGTTGATTTACATTTCAGGATAAACAATGAAAAACTTGATAGCATAAGTATAGCCCACTCCATAGATCCCAGAATTTGCATTTCTGATAAGCCCTGTTCAACTTGCACTCGGGATAAACACCAAATCATTTATTCACATAAGTATGCCCCTCTCTGCACACTATTTGGGATATACTTATACTTAAAAGATTATTGGTTGTTTATCTCAAATGCAAATTGAACTGGGTGCCCTGGTTTTGTTACCAGTGGTGGTGGTTTGGTTTTTTTACTTTTGCTAACTCTGGCAGCCCTACCTAGGGTAAACCTGGATTCTAAGACTTTTTCCACCACTTGACTTCACTGTGTGGCCTTGTGCCAAGTGTCAGGCTATCCTCAGTTTCCCCCTCTGTAAAATGGGGGTGATGCCTCTACTTTGAAGGACTGCAAGCTCCCCAAAGTCAAGAACCTCTGCCTGTCTAGGTCACTGATAATTTCTCAGCCCTCAACCCAGGGGCTCAATAAATGTTGTTTTTGGTATAAATCAGGTGTTTTTGGTTTTGTTTTAATATCTGGAGAAGAGGTTATTAAACATTTGCCAGCACACACCACGCAGTCTTTGCCTTCATGGAGCTTACAGCCTGGTTGGAAGAGTCAGACATTAAATAAACACATAACTTGAATAACTACAGCTTATGGGGCCTGGGGCTTCATGGGTTCCAGGACCTGCTGGAGCCCAGTATGAATACAACACATGGGCGAAGTGAGGATCAAACCAGATATAGCTGAGGAATGAACAGGGTCCCCTTCATGCAGAGCCTTGTAGCTATGGGAAGATTCAGGCACTTTTTAAGCCTAGAGGGTAGAATGTTCATCGTTAATATTCGTTGCAATATCATTTGCTACTCACAGTAACTCTGTCAAGTCAGGCTCTGAGCCTGGCTTATGGAGGAGGAAACAGAGGGTCAGGGAGGCTCTCCCTCACCGGTTCCTACGTAGGTCACTGACCCGGCTGCATTCACATCCAGGTCTCTTAGAGGACCCTGCGAGACATGCCCATTGCCCTGGTGTTGCCTGAGCTCCCAGCCCTGCCCTGTCCCTTACCTGAGACCGTAGAGCTGATGAAGATGGCCACACTGCTGGATGGAAGTGCCGGGAGGGGGCCTGACTGACCCTGGAGAGGCCGCCGGCGGGTGCCCGGGCTGAGGGGCCTGACGTTCGTGCTGCCCGCCCACCTGGACAGTCCTTCCCCAGGAAAGGGCCTGGGCCTCAGAGACCTCACGCCAGTGGCCAGATGGCCTTCCTAGGAGGCCAGCCAGGCAGGGCCATCTGGAGCGGGGTTCCCATCTCACTCTCTCAGGTCCCCTCGGCTACCTGCAGGCTCTGTCACCTCCAGCGCCCCCGGGGGGCTGAACCAGTGGCTCTCCACTGCTCTGCTTGGTCTGCGAGCGCTAATGGGGGAATGTTGGACAGCGGCCTCCCAGCCAAGGCCCCTGGATGTTGACTCCTCCAGGCACCGGAGCCTTTTGCCCCTCAACCAATAGCTCCTCACCCCGGGAGCTCAGCGGTCACCATAGCAACTGCAGTTTCCTGGCGCTTGGTGTTGGGGCCCAGGGACCAGCCAGCCTCCCAAACACCTGGGTCTCTTGGGGCTCCATGAAAGTTGAGCCTGGGCCCAGGTGTGCAGATGGAGGCCGTGCGATGCTGGGAGCCGTGCCCAGTCCTGGCAGGACAGGCGAGAAGGACAAACTCAGTGGAACCCCCCACCCCATCCTGTGCTCACTGATGAAGCACAGGTGCCAGGTGTACTATTTAAGCCAGCAGTTCTCAACTGGGGGCCATTCTGCACCCCTAGGGGACACTGCAATGTCTGGAGACATTTTTGGTTGTCACGACTGGGAGACGGGGTGCTACTGGTATCTAGTGGGCGGGGCCCAGGGATGCTTCTCAACACCCCACAATGCACAGGATGGTGCGACCACGGAGCATTACCAGCCTGCAAATGTCAGCAGCGCTGAGAAACTGGGCAACCAGCTTTAAATCAACCCTAGTTGAATCTCTCTGCCTGCAGGAAGTGTGGAGCCTGAGGACCGCTCTCCTTGGTAAGAAGGGAGATTAGCGAGTCTCCAGAGGGGCAGTTAAGGACCTACCCATATGAAACTGAGACGTGTTCTTTGAAATAATCAAAAACACCACTTGAACAACATGGATGGATCTTGAGGGCATTATGTTAAGTGAAATTAAGTCAGAGAAAGACAAATACTGTATGATCTCACTTATATGTGAAATCTAACAAAAGCCCAACTTAGAACAGAGAGTAGAATGGTGGTTGCCAGGGACAGTAGGGTGGGAGAAATGGGGATACGTTAGCCAAAGGGTACAAACTTCCAGTTATGAGATGAATGAGTCTGGGGATCTAATGTATAGCATGGAGATTATAAGTAATGATACTGTATTATACACTCAAAAGTTGCTAAGAGAGTTAAATGTTCCCACCACAAAAATGAAATGGTAATTATGTGACACGATGGAGTCATGTTAGCTAATGCTGTGGTGGTAACCATCCTGCAATACATAAGTGCATCAAATCGACACATGATATACCCTAAACTTACACAATGGTATATGTCAATTATATCTCAATAAAGCTGGGGGGAAAATAATCAAAAACATGATCAGGGAAAGACCTTCTCAGGATTTGACTTTATTGAAAATGCTTTGGTGATCTCAGTCCTGCCCACCCACCTCTCAATGTTAATAAACCACAGACAGGAGAAGTGGATACCTTGGCATCCATGGGCTTGCTTGGAGTGCCGGCTCCTCCATCACCTTCTTGGAGGACTTAAGCAAACAGCCTCTCTCCTGGGACGTCAGCTGCATCTTCTGTGAAATGGGAGTGAGAACAACTCAGGGCTGGGCTAGGGTGAGGAGAGAGAGGCATTCACCTCAGGATCAACACGTAAGGAAGCACAATGTGCCTGAAAATCAAAATGAATGCCAAAAGGTCTGTGATGAACAAAATGTGAATGAGGTATTTGGGAGAAAGGTATGTAATGTCCCCACTTTACATATGGGCACTCAATAAATAGTGTTATCAGTTCTACCTAAAAGTCTGAACTTTTTCATACCTTTTCTTTCTCTGCCTCAACTTCCCTTCCCTGCCTGCCCACCCAGCAAAGACTCTGCTGTTCAGGGGTCACCAGGACCACCCTAGGTTTGGAGGATTCACTAGAAGGACTTGCAGAATTCACAAAAGCTGTTTTACTCACCGTGATGGTTTATTACAGTGAAAGGATACAGGTTGGGACTTCCCTGGTGGTTAAGACTCCGGGCTTCCACTGCAGGGGGCGTAGGTTCAATCCCTGGTTTGGGAACTAAGACCCCACATGGTGCGGCCAAAAAAATAAAAAAAAGGATACAGATTAACAGTGGTTGCCTTTGGGCAGAGAGTTTAAAGGCCTTGATTGGAAGGGAAACTTACTTCTCATGATGTAAGCTTTTATACAACTTCAGGCTGATTTTAAATATTGCATTTTCCATTTTAAATGCTAGTAAATAACAGAAAGGATGCCGTCCTGGTAGTCTTTCAGAGCTCCAAAATGCCTCTTCTAAATGAGAGAAAAACAGTTGCACTTGATGTCTCTTTGATGCCGCCTTATTTTTGTAAATGTTTTATTGCTAAAACTGTGAGCTGAAAGGAGATTGTGAATGTAAGAATATTGGTTCTGTGAAAAAGATTAACAAGCAAGTTCTACTTGAGATTGGGTAGTTAATGAGGGCCTCTTTGAGAAAGTCACCAGAAAAAATAAAAGATGCAGATGAAAACAGCCAAGGGAAGAGGAGGTGCATAAGGCAGCATCCAGGAAAAAAACAGTGTTGAGCTTCTAATTGTCCCCTCCCAGTGGAGTCATGTGGGCAGCCTTTAATTCTCACAGCAACAGTGTGTGACAACATGCATGGTGTACTGCCAACCACAGAAACTTACCTTAGTCTTGTTGTCCAGGGTTTTCTCTGGGTGTTGGTCACATAGACATGGCTGACCTCAGTTTCCAGCCCCTCCAGAGGTCCAGCTGATACTACTTGGCCCAAGTCCCCAACTATAAGTCACATTGTTAGCATAGGTTATCTGGCATATCCCAAGGTCCTCAGGTAAACCAAGACACTTTTATCAGGCAGGACATTCCAAGGACTTAGAGATCACCTCCCAGGACCTGGGCAAGGGCCAAATGTTTCACATTCAGAGTGTGGACAACCCAGGCCTGCTGAGTTAATTCTTTGCTGCACAGACTCAATAAATATTGTGACACTGAGTTGACTGTCACCATTTTATGGATAAGGAAACTGAGGCTCAGAGTGAGAACTTTCACTAGTCTGGAAGGGCAGAGTCAGTGAGCGAGTGCTGGCCTGGGACCCTGTCCTCCAGGGAACCCCCAAGGCGAGCCTGGCCATCCAGCCACCTTCCCACAACCCACTGGACCCTCTGATTCAGGTGCACCCTGCTGACCTCACCCAAGCCCCAGCTCTGGACTCCAATGTTGGTTTAGGCTTTCTCTTAGCCCCTCCTCACAAGTCTCCTGACCTTGAATTTGCATCCCCTAAATCTCTGATCCTTACCCCATTTCCCTGGGTCCCCAGTAGGCCCCTTGGACCAGACCTCACTCCAGTGCATGGCCATGTTCTCTTGGTTACCACCTCCTGACTAGGAGGATTGGAAGGTTTTGACCTTGACACACATGCTAGGCTTTTTTTCTATTCCTCTAGCCCAGACTTTTCCAATCTCAGCACTGCTAACATTTGGGACCAGGTCATTCTTTGGAGTGGAGGCCATGTTGTGCATTGTAAGATTATTGAGGAGCATCTTGGCCTTGACTCACTGGATGCCAGTAGCAGACACCCCCATACACACACACACACACGTGCGCATGTGCACACACACACACACACACACACCAAGTTGTGACAAAAATCTCTGCAGACATTGCCAATGTCTACCAGGGGCAGAATCTTGCCTGATTGAGAATCCCTGGTCTACACTGGCCAATTTATTTCAGTCTCAGTGCCTTTGCACGTGCCATACCTGAACTATCCGTCCCGAGTTCTTTCATGTCACTCACATTTTCAGCTTAAAAGCCACCTCCTGAGAGGCTCTCCCTGATCATCCCATTACTCAATGACCTCCCAAGTCACTCCCTATTTTAATTCTCTGCACAGTACTCACCACCAGCTGAATTTTCTTCTTTGCTTGTTTACTGTTTGTCTCTCCTGCGAGAACATGCCTTCCATGTCTGCCAAGGTCGGTGTGCCTGGCACATAGTAGGTGCTGAGTTAATAAATGTCACATCGGCAGGCTCATCCACAATTATCCATCTTTCTCAACTCCTGTTTGTCACTGCAGACAACTAAGCAAGCCTGGATTCCCCAGGAAGGACAGAGGTTTTCCTTGGGGACTCCAGCCTCCCTCTTGGTTCCTGCTGGTGGTGGAAGGGTCAATTTAGAATCTTCTGGGGAAGTAGGTTGGAGAAGTAAGTTTTCTGGGTTTGGCGCTGCTTGGAAGGCGTGCCCCCAGCAATCCTAGTAACTTTTGTCTTAGGTACTTCACAGGTCTCTCCCGGCCAATTCTCCCAGCAACTGGGGTAATGAAAGAAATTGTTTGGCTCTCCAGCCCCGGCTTAGCTGGGCGCTTAGCCAGAATTGGTCATTAACTCTTGTGTGCCGGGCTACTGAACTCATCCTAGCAGATGCCCTTTGTGGAGGGCAGTCTTCACAACAATCTCGAGAGGTGGACATCATGATCCCGTCCCACGAATGAAGGAAATGAGGTCCAAAGAAATGAAGCCCCTTGTGCAGGCCACTTGGCCTCCCTGCGCTTAAGTTTTCTCAACCACCTCCTGGGTAGGTAAGAGAATGAAATGCACTTATAGAGAGTGTGAGGCTTGCGCCATGCCTGGTTCATGCAAAAGACCCGCGAAATGTTGGCTGTAATTAATTACTATTTTTTACTGCTACCAGGTCCACCCAGCTAGTAGCAGAGTCAGGAATCAAAGGCTCCGATGTCAGTGTTTCAGCAAGTGTTAATGGACTCTTAAGTCTCTAGAACAGAGCTTCTCAGCCTTGGCCCTGCTGACCTTTGGGGCCAGATCACTCTGTTGCGGAGCCATCCTGTGCACTGTGGGATATTCAACAGCATCCCTGGTCTCCACCCACTAGATGCCCGTAGCCCCACCCCTCCCAGTCTCGACAACCAAAAACGTCCCCAACGTGGCCACGTATCCCCTGGGGGGCAGAGTCCCCACCTCCCCTGCCTGGTTGAGAACTGCACACCGACCTTGGCAGACATGGAAGTCATGTTCTCGCAGGAGAGACAAACAGTAAACAAGCAAAGAAGAAAATTTAGCTGGTGGTATTGTGCAGAGAATTAAAATAGGGAGTGACTTGGGAGGTCATTAAGTAATGGGATGATCAGGGAGAGCCTCTCAGGAGGTGGCTTTTAAGCTGAAAATGTGAATGACATGAAAGGACTCGGGGAGGATAGTTCAGGTATGGCACGTGCAACACATGAATACAGTGTTACTATATTCATGTCACCATAGTCATATTATTTATTTTTTGAAATTATTTTTTGTTTTTTTAAAAAAATGTTTTATTGGAGTATAGTTGATTTACAATGTTGTGTTAGTTTCTGCTGTACAGCAGAGTGAATCAGTTATACATATACATATATCCACTCTTTTTTAGATTCTTTTCCCATATAGGTCATTACAGAGTATGGGTAGAGTTCCCTGTGCTATACAGTACGTCTTATTAGTTATCTATTTTATCTATAGTAGTGTGTATATGTCAATCCCAATCTCCCAATTTATCCCTCCCCACACCTCTTTCTCCCCCCACCCCGGTAACCGTAAATTTGTTTTCTACATCTGTGCATAGTCATACTATTATATTTCGAAGGACTCTGAAGTTGCTGGTGCTAATACACATACTGTCTCCAATATTCCCAGGGACCTGGGGACTTCAGTTTGCTACCCTGGTTTCCTGATGAGGAAAATAAACTTCAGGGAAATTCAAGAATTTGCCCAAGTTCTCTTGGCAAGGAAATGACAGAGCTGAGAGGCGAACCCCATTTGTTGGCTACATCGGAATCTGTGGGTATTAAAGAATTCTTGCCAAAGTTTTTAAAGCATGATAATGGTATTGTGGTTAGTTTTTTTTTTTTTTTCCAAGTCTTTACCTTTTAGAGACTCAGAACAAAATATTTACAGAATGATAAGATTTATAGAATGACTGGGATTTGCTTTGAAATAATAATCTTAGAAGGTGAGATGGATGGAGTGCGGTTGGCCAGAGGGTAATGGTGGTCAGGGCTGGGGCTGGAGGCTCATTTTACCACTCTGCCTACTTTTGTGTTTCCAATTCTCTGCAGTAAAACTGTAAAATATTCTTACATCTTGCTCTTAGGAAATAGTCATGATTATCATTATGTATTGAGTAGGGGCTGAGCCCTAGGCAGATTTCCAAACCTCCTCTGCCATCCCGTAAGCCTAATGTTATCATTCCCACCTTACAGAAGAAGAATCTTGGCTAGGAGATGTTAATAAACTGAATCAAGCTCTTAGCCTGGAAGGAGGTTCCGGGGCTGAGCATGAGTGGGGAAGCAGCGCCCCCTGGAGGCCATCGCTGGGCCTGGCTCGTGAGCTTGGACCCCGTGCGGAGAAGGACGGGGATGCAGGAGAGGTGCTGGCTGGCCTGGGGTGCAATATTTGGGCGGGGGGGGGGGGGGGGGGCGGGGCGCCAAAACAACACAGCAGTAGAGATAAATAATATTTTTTTATTTTTTTATTGTTGTAAAAGGATAAATAATATTTCAATGCAATATTTTAAAAAACATCAAAATCAACGAAGAAAACTCCACCTCAGTTAAATATCACAATTTAAAATACAGTGAAGTGGGAATTCCCTGGCGGTCCAGTGGTTAAGACTTGGCGTTTTCACTGCCCTGCACCCAGGTTTGATCCTGGTTGGGGAATTAAGATCCCACTAGCTGAGGAGCACGGCCAAAAAAAAAAAAAAAAAAAAAATACAGTGAGGTGAGTGAGATGAGTATACAAATGCAGGATCCTGTTTTTATTAAGATTTTGGTTATCATGGATTTTTGTTTGCATTGAGTCTCATTTTTTTTAAATTACTTTAAAATATTATTTATTTGCAAATCAAAACCACAATGAGATACCACCTCACACCCACTGGGACAGATATCATCAAAACAGTAGAAAGTAACAAGTGTTAGCGAGGATGTGGGAAAATTGGAGCCCTCACGAGCTCTGCCTAGTGACAATGTAAAATGCTGTAGCCGCTGTGGAGAACAGCTTGACTTCATTAAAAAGTTAAACACATGGGACTTCCCTGGTGGTGCAGTGGATGACTCCGTGCTCCCAATGCAGGGGTCCTGGGTTCCATCCCTGGTCAGGGAACTAGATCCCACATGCCACAACTAAGGATACAGCCTGCCGCAACTAAGACCTGGTGCAACCAAATAAATACATAAATAAATATTTTTTTTTAAAAGTTAAACACAGAATTACCATATGATCTGGCAATTCAACTCCTGTATATACCCAAGAGAATTGAAACAGATGTTCAAACAAATCCTTGTACACACTTATTCGTAGCAGCACTAGTCACAATAGCCAAAAGGTGAAAACAACCCAAATGTCCATCAACTGGTGAATAAACGAAATATGGTAAATTCATACAACAGAATATTATTCAGCCATAGACAGGAATGAAGCACTGGTACATGATACAAAGCGGATGAACCTCAGAAGCATTACGCTGAGTGAAAGAAGCCAGACACTAAAGGTCACATAGTGTACTATTCAGTTTATATAAAACGTCTGGAACAGGCAAATTCACAGAGACAGAAAGGAGATTAGCGGAGCTGGGGGAGAGGGGATGGAGAGTGACTGATAATGGGCAGGGGGTTTCCCTTTGGGGGTGATGGAAATGTTCTGGAACGAGACAGAGGTGATGGTTGCACAACATTGTGAATGTACTGATGCTTAATGCACAAAACTGTACGTGTCAAAATGATTAATTTTGATATGTGAAGTTTACCTCAATTAAAAAACTAGATTTAAATAGAAAAAAATATTGAGGGGCGGAGTCAAGATGGCAGCGTGGGAAGATATGGAGTTCCAGTCTCCCCACAACTAGGGTGCCTGCAGGCTCTGGTGGGGGACCTCGACGCCCAAGGAGACGGGAGGAACCCCCAAGCGAACCCGTAGGACGTGTGGGGAGAGAGGGGGGAGGAAAAGTGGAGGACAGGACCAGCACCCCTGAGGGCGAGGGGGGTTCCCACTCCTGGAGGGACCCTCAGAAGCTCGGATCAGCGGGTAATGCGCGGAGTGTTTTTCCTGCCCAATTGGCAGGGGACGTCTGCCCGGCTCTCGGGCCGGGTCCTAAGCCCTCAGAGGCCCCTTTCAGGCTGCATTGGTCCTGGGGGCATAGGAGGGAGGTGGGGGAGAACAGGAGAGGCAGGCGGGAGGGGCCCTCCAGGACCGCGGTAGAGGAGTGGGGGCCGTTTGCCCTACTCACTCAGCTTTGGAAGCCTGCTGCGCTCCCAGGCGGCCCCACTCTCTGAGACCAGAGGCTCGCCTGGGCCCCTTCTGTTGCATTGAGCCTAAGCCCACCATACACACCCCCAAGGGCCTTTTCCAGCCCTGTGGGTCCTAAGCATAAGCCCTGCCCACCGCCCAAACCCTGCCCCTGCTTAGGCCCCACCTTCCACAGCCAAGGCCTTTTCCACCTTTTTTTTTTTTTCTTCTCCTCTTTTTTTTACTATTGTGGCCCTATTTTACCTTCCAGTTGTTGTTTCAGCTATATTTTTATTCTTATATTCTTTCTAACATATCTGTTAGTTTCCTAGTCTAATTTTATTTTTTACTCTTTGTTATTGTTCTCCTTTTTATTTATTTATTTAATTTTTTGCAAACCCACGCGGCTTGTGGGATCTTGGTTCATGAGCCGGGGGGTCGGGCCGAAGCTCCTGCAGTGGGAGCTCTGAGTCCAAACCACTGGACTAATAGAGAACCTCAGACCCCAGGGAGTATTCATCAGAGTGAGGTCTCCTGGAGGTCCTCATCTTGGCACCAAGACCCAGCTCTACCCAACGGCCTACAAACTCCAGTGTTGGAAGCCTCAGGCCAAACAACCAGTAAGATAGGAACACAATCCCACCCATCAAAGAAAAAAAAAATGAGACAGCAAAAAAATATGTCACAGATGAAGGAGCAAGGTAAAAACCTACCAGACCAAATAAATGAAGAGGAAATAGGCAATGTACCTGAAAAAGAACTCAGAGTAATGATAGTAAAGATGATCCAGAATCTTGGAAATAGAATGGAGGCACGGATTGAGAAAATACAAGACATGTTAAACAAAGATCTAGAAGAACTAAAGAACAAACAGAGATGAACAACACAATAACTGAAATGAAAAATACTAGAAGTAATCAATAACAGAATAACTGAGGCAGAAGAACGAATAAGTAAGCTGGAAGACAAAATGGTGGAAATAATTGCTGAGGAGCAGAATAAAGAGAAAAGAATGAAAAGAATTGAAGACAATTTCAGAGACCTCTGGGATAACACTAAATGCACCAACATTTGAATTATTGGGGTCCCAGAAGAAGAAGAGAAAAAGAAAGGGTCTGAGAAAATATTTGAAGAGATTATAGTGGAAAACTTCCCTAACATGGGAAAGGAAATAGTCACCTAAGTCCAGGAAGCACAGAGTCCCATACAGGATAAACCCCAGGAGAAACACACCAAGACACATATTAATCAAACTAACAAAAATTAAATTCAAAGAAAAAATATTAAAAGCAGCAAGGGAAAAACAAAAAATAACATACAAAGGAATCCCCATTAGGTTATCAGCTGATTTTTCAGCAGAAACTCTGCAGGGCAGAAGGGAGTGGCAGGATATACTTAAAGTGTTGAAAGAGAAAAACCTACAACCAAGATTAGTCTACCCAGCAAGGATCTCATTCGGATTCAACAGAGAAATCAAAATCTTTTCAGACAAGAAAAAGCTAAGAGAATTCAACACCACAAAACCAGCTTTACAACAAATGCTAAAGAAACTTTTCTAGGCGGAAAGAGAAGAAAAAGACCCACAAAAACAAACCCAAAACAATTAAGAAAATGGTAGGGCTTCCCTCGTGGCGCAGTGGTTGAGAGTCTGCCTGCCGATGCAGGGGACATGGGTTCGAGCCCTGGTCTGGGAAGATCCCACATGCCGCGGAGCAACTAGGCCCGTGAGCCACAACTACTGAGCCTGTGCATCTGGAGCCTGTGCTCCGCAACAAGAGAGGCCGCGATAGTGAGAGGCCCGTGCACCGCGATGAAGAGTGGCCCCCGCTTGCCGCAACTGGAGAGGGCCCTCGCACAGAAACGAAGACCCAACACAGCCATAAATAAATAAATAAATAAATAAATAATAATTAAAAAAAAAAAAAGAAAATGGTAATAGGAACATACATATCGATAATAACCTTGAACGTAAATGGATTAAATGCCCCAACCAAAAGACACAGGCCTGCTGAATGGATACAAAAACAAGACCCATATATATGCTGTCTACAAGAGACCCACTTCAGACCTAGGGACACATAAAGACTGAAAGTGAAGGGATGGAAAAAGGTATTCCATGCAAATGGAAATCAAAAGAAAGCTGGAGTAGCAATTCTCATATCAGACATAAAGACAATTACAAGAGACAAAGAAGGATACTACATAATGATCAAGGGATCAATCCAAGAAGAAGATATAACAATTGCAAATATTTATGTACCCAACATAGGAGTACCTCAATACATAAGGCAAGTGCTAACAGCCATAAAAGGGGAAATCAACAGTAACACAATCATAGTAGGGGAATTTAGCACCCCACTTTCACCAATGGACAGATCATCCAAAATGACAATAAATAAGGAAAAACAAGCTTTAAATGATACATTAAACAAAATCGACGTAATTGATATTTATAGGGCATTCCATCCAAAAACAACAGAATATCCTTTCTTCTCAAGTGCTCATGGAACATTCTCCAGAATAGATCATATCTTGCATCACAAATTGAGCCTTGGTAAATTTAAGAAAATTGAAATCATATCAAGTATCTTTTCTGACCACAATGCTATGAGACTAGATATCAATTACAGGAAAAAATCTGTAAAAAATACAAATACATGGAGGCTAAACAATATACTACTAAATAACCAAGGGATCACTGAAGAAATCAAAGAGGAAATCAAAAAATAAAAACAAATGACAATGAAAACACGATGCCCCAAAACCTATGGGATGCAATAAAAGCAGTTCTAAGAGGGAAGTTTATAGAAATACAATCCTACCTGAAAAAACAAGAAACATCTCAAATAAACAACCTAACCTTACACCCAGAGCAATTAGAGAAAGAAGAACAAAAAAACCCCCTAAGTTAGCAGAATGAAAGAAATCATAAAGATCAGATCAGAAATAAAAGAAAAAGAAATGAAGGAAATGACAGCAAAGATCAATAAAACTAAAAGTTGGTTCTTTGAGAAGATAAAATTGATAAACCATTAGCCAGACTCATCAAGAAAAAAAGGGAGAATACTCCAATCAATAGAATTAGACATGAAAAAGAAGAAGTAGCAACTGACATGGCAGAAATACAAAAGATCATGAGAGATTACTACAAGCAACTATATGCCAATAAAATGGACAACCTGGAAGGAATGGACAAATTCTTAGAAAAGCACAAGCTTCTGAGACTGAACCAGGAAGAAATAGAAAATATAAACAGACCAATCACAAGCACTGAAATTGAAACTGTGATTAAAAATCTTCCAACAAACAAAAGTCCAGGACCAGATGGCTTCACAGGAGAATTCTATCAAACATTTAGAGAAGAGCTAACACCTATCCTTCTCAAACTCTTCCAAAATATAGCAGAGGGAGGAACACTACCCAGCTCATTCTGTGAGGCCACCATCACCCTGATACCAAAACCAGACAAAGATGTCACAAAGAAAGAAAACTACAGGCCAATATCACTGATGAACATACATGCAAAAATCCTCAACAAAATACTCAGCAAACAGAATCCAACAGCACATTAAAAAGATCATACACCATGAACAAGTGGGGTTTATCCCAGGAATGCAAGGATTCTTCAATACATGCAAATCAATCAATGTGATACACCAGATTAACAAATTGAAGGATAAAAACAATTTGATCATCTCAATAGATGCAGAAAAAGCTTTCAACAAAATTCAACATCCATTTATGATAAAAAAAAAACTCTCTAGAAAGTAGGCATAGATGGAACCTACCTCAACATAATAAAGGGCATATATAACAAACCCACAGCCAACATCGTTCTCAATGATGAAAAACTGAAACCATTTCCTCTAAGATCAGAAAGAAGACAAGGTTGCCCACTCTCACCACTATTATTCAACATAGTTCTGGAGGTTTTAGCCACAGCAATCAGAGAAGAAAAAGAAATAAAAGGAATCCAAGTCGGAAAAGAAGAAGTAAAACTGTCACTGTTTGCAGATGACATAATACTATACATAGAGAATCCTTAAGATGCTACCAGAAAACTACTAGCACTAATCAATGAATTTAGTAAAGTAGCAGGATACAAAATTAATGCACAGAAATCTCTTGCATTCCTATACATTAATGATGAAAAATCTGAAAGAGAAATTAAGGAAACACTCTCATTTACCATTGCAACAAAAAGAAAAAATACCTAGGAATAAACCTACCTAAGGAGACAAAAGACCTGTATGCAGAAAACTATAAGACATTGATGAAAGAAATTAAAGGTGATACAAATAGATGGAGAGATATACCATGTTCTTGGATTGGAAGAATCAACATTGTGAAAATGACGATACTACCCAAAGCAATCTACAGATTCAATGCAATCCCTATCAAACTACCAGTGGCATTTTTCACAGAACTAGAACAAAAAATTTCACAATTTGTATGGAAACACAAAAGACCCTGAATAGCCAAAGCAATCTTGAGAAAGAAAAACGGGGCTGGAGGAATCAGGCTCCCTGACTTCAGACTATACCACAAAGTCACAGTCATCAAGACAGTATGGTACTGGCACAAAAACAGAAATATAGATCAATGGAACAGGATAGAAAGCCCAGAGATAAACCCACACACATATGGTCACTTTACCTTTGATAAAGGAGGCAAGAATATACAATGGAGAAAAGACAGTCTCTTCAATAAGTGGTGCTGGGAAAACTGGACAGCTACATGTAAAAGAATGAAACTAGAACACTTCCTAACACCATACACAAAAATAAACTCAAAATGGATTAAAGACCTAAGTGTAAGACAAGACACTATAAAACTCTTAGAGGAAAACCTAGGCAGAATGCTCTGTGACATAAATCACAGCAAGATCCTTTTTGACCCACCTTGTAGAGAAATGGAAATAAAAATGAAAATAAACAAATGGGACCTAATGACACTTAAAAGCTTTTGCACAGTAAAGGAAACCATAACCAAGATGAAAAGACAACCCTCAGAATGGGAGAAAATATTTGCAAATGAGGCAACTGACAAAGGATTAATCTCCAAAATATACAAGCAGCTCAATATCAAAAATCAAACAACCCAATCCAAAAATGGGCAGAAGACCTAAATAGACATTTCTCCAAAGAAGATATACAGATTGCCAACAAACACATGAAAGGATGCTCAACATCACT
Source organism: Balaenoptera physalus (assembly GCF_965194825.1). Taxonomy (NCBI): domain Eukaryota; kingdom Metazoa; phylum Chordata; class Mammalia; order Artiodactyla; family Balaenopteridae; genus Balaenoptera; species Balaenoptera physalus. The sequence continues at coordinate 11,766,948 of NC_138890.1, read as the reverse complement.
AATCATTAGAGAAATGCAAATCAAAACTACAGTGAGGTGTCACTTCACACCGGTCAGAATGGCCATCATCAAAAAATCTACAAAGAGTAAATGCTGGAGAGGGTATGGAGAAAAGGGAACCCTCTTGCACTGTTGGTAGAAATGTAAATTGATACAGCCACTATGGAGAACAGTATGGAGGTTCCTTAAAAAACTAAAAATAGAACTACCATATGACCCAGCAATCCCACTACTAGGCATATACCCTGAGAAAACCATAATTTCAAAAGAGTAATGTACCACAATGTTCATTGCAGCACTATTTACAATAGCCAGGACATGGAAGCAACCTAAGTGTCCATCAACAGATGAATGGATAAAGAAGATGTGGCACATATATACAATGGAATATTACTCAGCCATAAAAAGAAATGAAACTGAGTTCTTTGTAGGGAGGTGGATTGACCTAGAGTCTGTCATACAGAGTGAAGTAAGTCAGAAAGAGAGAAACAAATACCGTATCCTAACACATATACATGGAATCTAAAAAAAAAACCAAGGTTCTGACGAACTTAGGCGCAGGACAGGAATAAAGACGCAGATGTAGAGAATGGACTTGAGGACCCAGGGAGGGGGAAGGGTAAGCTGGGACGAAGTGAGAGAGTAGCATTGACATATATACACTACCAAATGTAAAATAGATAGCTAGTGGGAGCAGCTGCATAGCACAGGGAGATCAGCTCGGTGCTTTGTGGCCACCTAGAGGGGTGGGATAGGGAGGGTGGGAGGGAGACACATGAGGGAGGAGATATGGGGGTGTATGTATATGTATAGCTGATTCACTGTGTTATACAGAAGAAACTAACATAACATTGTAAAGCAATTTTACTCCAATAAAGATGTTAAAAAATTTATTGAAGTATAGTTAATTTACAATGTTGTGTTAGTTTCAAGTGTACAGCAAAGTGATTCACTTATACATATTGTATTACTTCTATAATTTAAAAAAATCTGAAAAATGCACAAACAGAAGCTTGTGCCTTTATAGGGTTTGGAAAGAAGTTCATCCCTTCAGGAAATAGTCTAGAATGTTTGGTGAAGAAAATTGTGTGACTGCCCACTGACAAGTTCCCATCTTGCATCCAGACAGAAGATGCCTTGTCATTCACTCATCTAGTTGCAATTTTGTTCCAGGGTTATTGTTTCGGGAGAGGGTCCTCTTAGCATTTTGTTCAATGGGTGTATTAGTTTGCTGAGGCTACCATAACAAATTACCCAAGAATGCTGATGTCCAAGGGCAGGAGAAGATGGATATCTCAGCTCAAGCAGAGAGGGGAAATCTACCCTTCCTCTATCTCTTTGCTCTACTCAGGGCCTCAGCTGATTAGAACGACCCACCTATGTTGGAGAGGGCCATCTGCTTTACTCAGTTCACCAATTCAAATGCTCTTCTCTTCCGGAAACACCCTCGTAGACACACCCCCTTTCTCCAGCTATCTGGGCATCCCTCAAACCAATTAAGTTGACACACAAAATTAACCATCTCAGTGATCGTATTTGGAGATGGAGCCTTTGGGAGGTGATTAGGTTTAGATGTTTGGGTCAAAGGGGTGGGCCCCTCATGATAAGATTAGTGTCCTTATAAGAAGTGGAAGCCCGAGAAGAAAGGTCATGTGAGGACACAGCAAAAAGGCAACTGTCTACAAGTCAGGAATTGGGGTCTCACCAGACACCAAATCTGCCAGCACCTTGATCTTGGAATTCCAGCCTCTACACTGTGAGAAATAAATGTCTGTTGTTTAAGCCACTCAGTCTGTTGTATTTTGTTATAGCAGCATGAGCAGACTGAGACGGAGCTTGCTGCATACCAGGTCACATCATGGTGGAGCCAGTCAGGTGGATTGGATTCCTGGGGATGTTATAACAAACAAGGTGGCTTAAAACAACAGAAATGTATTCTTTTACAATTCTAGAGGCCAGAAGTTGAGATCAAGGTGTCAGCAGGACTGAGCTCCTTCTGAAGGCTCTAGGGGAGGATCCTTCCTTGTCTCTTCCAGCTCCTGGGGGCTCCAGGCATTCTTTGGCTCATGGCTGCATCACCCAACCTCTGCCTCATTGTCACATGATGTTCTTCCTATGTGTCTGTGTCCAAATTTCCCTTTTCTTATAAGGACACCATCCCCTCTAATTCAGTTATGACCTCTTCTTAACTTGAATTAACATCTGCAAAGACCCTATTTCCAAATAAGGTCATAGTCACAAGTGCCAGGGATTAGAACTTGAATCAAATATCTTTTTGAGGGAACACAATTCAACCCACCATACAAGGGTTTGGAGGAGACAGGCATGGGGGTTAATTTAGTTAGTGCTGTGACTTTGGCCAAGCTCTTCCCTCTCTGAGACTCTACTAAAGCATGGTGATGACCAACACCCGCTCCTGGCCCATCTGATTGTCTCCCAGCCTTCTGCATCTCATTAACAGTCACCCATACACCCAGTTGTTCAGGCCCCAAACCCAGAGTCATTCTCAGTTCCTCCCCATCACCCCAAGTCTGTCACCTCAGGAGCCCTCCACCCAGTCCAAGCTCCACCATCACCTCTCATCTTATCTCCGCATCTCCACCTTGACCCCCTAAGGTCTGTTTTCCACTTCTCAGCCAGCTGGTGGCTAATCTCTTCCCCTGACATTTAGAATAAAATCCAGTCTTCTTAGAAGAAGACCCAATTTGTCTCCTCGACCTCATCACTGCTGTACGTCCCACAGACCCATGGTAAAGGGTTGAATGGTGGCCCTCCCAAAGTGTATGTCCATGTCCTCACCCCTGGGACCTGTGACTGTGACCATAACTGGTAAAAGGGTCTTTGCAGATGTAACTAACTTAAGAATCTTGAGAAGAGATCATCCTGGATATTAAGATGGGCTCTAAATCCAATAAGTGTTCTTATCAGAGAAAGACAGAGTGGGATTTGGGAGGAAGAAAGAGAAGAAGGCCATGTGAAGAAAGAGGCAGAGATTGGAGTGATGTGGCCACAAGCCAAGGAATACCTGGAGGCCCCCAAAGCAGGAAGAGGAAAGGAAGCATCCTCCCCTAGAGCTTTCAGATGGAGCTCTGGAGTTCTAATAAGGAACAATTTCCAATATACATAGTGGAAAAAACAAGATGCAAAACAGCAGGTATTTTAAAAAGAGAAGATGGGGACACATATATGTATACATGCTCACGTAGGGAAAGAATATTTTTAAAGGGGGGAGAGCAAGGGGGCATGGTGGTGTCTGGGGGAGGGAGACAGAAGTTGGGGATGGGGAGGAGACTTGGGAACACTGCTCACATTTTGGAGTCTTTGCATCTTTTATCACGTGCATGTATCACAGAGATCACCTTTGTTTTAAAATGCTGGTTAGAAAGCTGGAGCAGTGTTACCTCCATAGAACTTTCCATGATGATGGAAATGTTCTCTGTGCTGCCCAATACAGGCAGCCACGAACCACACATGACGACTGAGTGCTTGAAACAGGGTTAGTTCCACCGAGAAAGGGAATTGTCAATTTTATGCAAGTGTCATCCATTTAAATTTAAATGGCTACCAGCTACCAAATTGGACAGTGCCACAGTGTAGCATCGTGGACAACGTCTTAGGATAACATATTAGGTGAAAAGAGCCAGGTCCAGAAGTGGAGGTAGGATTTGGAGGATATTATGTTAAAAAAAAAAACAGCTAGAAGTACAAGGGAGAAAAATGACAAGAAATAGACCAAAATACAACCCACAGCTGGAATTGGGGATTATTGTTCTTTCTCCAAATGTTCTGTAATGAGTTTACATTATTTTTAGAAATATATGTATATATTATTCTCTCTATATAGCACATTATATATGACAATGTATATAGTATAGTAAATTATATATAGCACATTAAATTAATGTAAATTACTATATGTTATGTTATAGTATATAGTAAATTAAATCACATATATTTTAGTATGCTATATGATAGCACATAGAAAATTAAATGACATATATTGATACTATATTAATTTATCATATGCTATTATAGTACATAATAAATCAAATTATATATAGTATATTAATTTACTATATGCTGTTACAGTACATAGTAAATTAAATGACATATAGTACATTAACGTACTATGTGCTATTTTATAGTACATATGAAATCATATTACATATAATATATTAATTTACTTATACTATATCATAGTATACTGTTATACTAACGATATTAAATTTAAAATTATATATTCAATATAATTTAGATGTCCTAAGTTATTCGATGCCTCCTGAGTTTTGCAAGTGCTGGATGGTTCAGCTCCCTGGACAGATGCACCTGCTCTGTGTCTGGCAGACCAGTGTTTAAGCCTCTTCCTGTCCTTCTCGGATAAGCGAATTCACCTCTCTGAATGTTAGTTCCTCACCTGCAAAATAGGAAGGTCATCGTGCCTCCCACGTGCTAGAAACCGCTTCTCCAAATGTGCTCAGCGCACCCATGTGGTTCCCGAAATCCTTTCCAGGATCTACAAGGTCAGACCCCTGACCATGACATTAATACTACGTCATTTGCCTTCTTCTCTGGGTTGGCATCTGCCCTGATGGTACACTAGCAACCTGCTGGTGCCTCAGCAGGAATCAAGACAGCAGCACCAAGGGTACAAGGAGTTGTGGTACTGTTCACCACAGCGCATGTGCAGAAAAAGCAAAAAGCGGGGTGGGGCGGGGAGCCAGTGTCACTTGATGTTATTACTGAAGCTTGGTGAAACAGTAAAAATTACTAATTTTAAAAAATTTCAAGCCTTGAGTATGTTTTTCCCCCTCATTCACTTTCTCATGTTATTTTATAATTCACATACGATAAAATTGACTCTTCTTTTTGATGTGAGGGGTAGCAGATTTTAGCACGCGTGCAATTCGTGTAACCGCCGCCACAATCAGGATGCTGACCCGAAGAGCTTTATCAGCCCTCAAATCTCCCTTAGGCTGTCCCTTTGGACATCCCTCCCCAACTCCTGGCACCTCCCCGTTTCTCTGTCAAGGTAATTTCTTCTTCTGGAGAATGTCACATGAATGGAATCATACGATAGGTAACTTTCTGAGGCTTCTTTTCACTCAGCATAATGCCTTTCAGAGTCGTACATATTGTCACATGTATCAAAAGCTCTCTCTTTTTCATCGCTGGGCGGTATTCCACTGTACGCATGTATCAGTCTCTACTCAGGATATTTGGGTGATGGATAGTGTCTTGGGGCTGCCGTGACAAAGCACCACAAACTGGGGGGCTTAGAACAACACAGATTTATTCTCTCAGGGTTCTGGAGGACGGAAGTTCAAAATCAAGGCATTAGCAGGGCCATACTTCCTCCCAAGGCTCCAGGGGAGGATCCTTCCTTGCCTTTTCCAGCATCTGGGAAATACACATAAAGCCCTCCTAATGAGCATTAAGTTCAGTGGTCATCTCTAAAAAAAGCACTAGAACAAATTCTCGAGTCCAACTGGCATCTTTTTTCAGGGAACACCATTTTTATTTGAAATATCTGACAAACTATGATTCAGACTTGGCTGTTTGGCAGACGTTTTCTCAAAAACAAACAAAAGGAGCCTGTTACTTCAAGGAAAACAACACAGTTCTGTTGCCGACATAAGATTTAAGCTTTCAAGGGAAAATCAAAATTTTGGAAATCCCATGTCTGCCACTGTCTGACCACTTTCTGACGCATTTTTTAAATTTTTATTTATTTATTTTTGGCTGCATTGGGTCTTCATTGCTGCGCACGGGCTTTCTCTAGTTGCAGCGAGCAAGGGCTACTCTTCATTGCGGTGCGGGGGCTTCTCATTGCAGTGGCTTCTCTTGCTGCGGAGCACGGGCTCTAGGCGCGCAGGCTTCAGTAGTTGTGGCTTAGCTGCTCTGCGGCATGTGAGATCTTCCTGGACCAGGGCTCGAATCCGTGTCCCCTGCATTGGCATGCGGATTCTTAACCACTGCGCCATCAGGGAAGCCCTCTGACCCTTTTAAAAGGCTTTTCTCATGAGACAGAATGGTGGTGATGTTAACAAATGTAGTTTTCTGATATTGAACAATAAAATGTGACAACCTCTGCATAACCCAGGGAACCAATACTTTCCAAATGATCGATGTTACAATCATCACAGGAGATGGCATTCAGAGCGCAAGGCAGATCAATAGATTTTATTTTATTTTATTTAGTTGTGCCAGGTCTTAGCTGCAGCAGGCGGGCTCCTTAGTTGTGGCATGCAAACTCTTAGTTGCGGCATGCATGAGGGATCTAGTTCCCTGACCAGGGATCGAACCTGGGCTCCCTGCATTGGGAACACGGAGTCTTATCCACTGTGCCACCAGGGAAGTCCCAGATCAATAGATTTTAATGTAGCCAAGCCTAGTGAGTTGAATGGGGACTGCAAAAAACATATTCATGCTCTAACTGCCAGCATGTGAATGTGACCTTAGTTGGCAAAAGGGTCTTTGCAGATGTAATTAAGTTAAGGATCTCAAGATGAGATCATCCTGGATTACCCGGATGGGCCCTAAATCCAATGACAAGTGCCTTTATAAAAGACAGAAGAGGAGAAGACATAGACACAGAGGAGAAGGCTACATTGTGATAGAGACAGGGATTGGAGTGAGGCAGCCCCAGCTGAGGAATGCCTCGAGCCACCAGAAGCTAGAATAAGCAAAGAAGGATTCTCCCCTTGAGGATGGCACGTGCAAATGCTCTGGGGTGAGAGAGAGCATGGCATGTTCTAAGAATTGCATAGTTTGGAGAGGCTCAATATTAGACGTAAGATATAACAAATTTAGATATAAGCCATGAGAAGTAACAAAATAGACACTTTTTCTATTAAAGTCCAGATGGTAAATATTTTCAGCTTTGCAGGTTAGATGGTCTATGGCTCAACTATTCAGCTCTATCTTTGTTGCTTGAAAGCAGCCATAGACAATACATAAACAGATGGGCATGAATGTGTGCCGATAAGACTTTATTTCTGCATGGAAGCAACCTAAGTGTCCATCGACAGATGAATGGATAAAGAAGATGTGGCACATATATACAATGGAATATTACTCAGCCATAAAAACAAACAGAATTGAGTTATTTGTAGTGAGGTGGATGGACTTAGAGTCTGTCATACAGAGTGAAGTAAGTCAGAAGGAGAAAAAGAAATACCGTATGCTAACACATATATATGGAATCTAAAAATAAAAATGGTTCTGAAGAACCTAGGGGCAGGACAGGAATAAAGACACAGATGTAGAGAATGGACTTGAGGACATGGGGAGGGGAAAGGATAAGCTGGGACAAAGTGAGAGAGTGGCATGGACTTATATATACTGCCAAAAATAGATAGCTAGTGGGAAGCAGCTGCATAGCACAGGGAGATCAGCTCAGTGCTTTGTGACCACCTAGAAGGGTGGGATAGGGAGAGTGGGAGGGAGACGCAAGGAGGAGATATGGGGATATATGTATATGTAAAGCTGATTCACTTTGTTATACAGCAGAAACTAAGACACCATTGTAAAGCAATTATACTCCAATAAAGATGTTAAATAAATAAATAATGAATACACACACACAAAAGACTTTATTTCTGGACACACGTGATTAGAATTTCATATAATTTTCACATCATGACACAACTGTCCTCTCTTTTCCCCCCAATCATTAAACAAATGTAAAATCCATTCTTAGCTCTAGGGTTGTACAAAATCAGGCAACCCTGAACTAGCTTAAAAAATAGAACATTTCCAATACTTGAAAGTTCCCTGCACCTCACCCAGTCATGTTCCCAGCCATGAACTTGCATCTCATGTTCATCATTCTCTTCATTTGTGTGACGGTTTTGTTACCAAACCAAGCTTAAGTACGCTCACCAGCACACAGTAAAGTCAATCTACTGACAAAAGATTGTGTTAAAGGAAAGTACAGCATTTATTGCAGGCACCAAACGAGGAGTCCAGGCAACTAATGCTCAAAAGACCTGAACTCCCTGATGGCTTTCAGGGAAAGGTTTTTAAGGACAGGATGAAGGAGAGGCTTGCAACGTGCATGATCAGTTCACAAACATTCTTCTGATTGGCTGGTGGTGAGGTAATCAGGAGTCAACATCATCAACCTTCTGGTTCCAACCAGCCTGGGATCTATGTGTTTGTGGTCAACATACAGTTAACTTCTTCCACCTGAATTGGGTTTTCAGTATCTGCAAAATAGCTCAAGAATATGGCTCAGAATATTATCTATAGCCCTTGAGGAGGAACTAAAGGTCTTTGATTTTGTTTAATGGCTAAACTATTATTATTTTGTCTTGCTTGAATGTTTTTCTTTGGATCTGCACTTTCTCACTTCTCTAAATTTATTCTTTGGAACTTGGGGAAGGCCTAGGAGGCTAAGGTTTTTCTACAAACAAGAGGCAGGCAGAGGACATGGTGGGTGGGTCTCTCTCTGCTCTCTGCCATGTGAAGATACGAAGAGAAGACAGCTATTCACAAACCAGGAAGAGAGCCCTCACCAGACACGATCTGCTGACAACTTGATCTTGGACTTCCCAGCCTCCAGAACTGTGAGAAATAAACGTTGTTTAAGGAGCCCAGTCTGTGGTAATTTGTTATAGCAGTCTGACCTAAGATACCTAATTATGGTAGGTTTTTATGAGGAAACGTGAATACTTGAGGGATGGTGAGATGCCCATTTGTGGGGTGGCACAGAGTTTGATACGACTGCCTTGGTTTTACCTAGTTAATTGTACTGTTCATTTCTTCCATTAATTATCAGATTTTTAGAGTTAGAGTCTTAAAAATCTTCCAGTCCAGGGCTGGCAAACTTTTCCTTCAAAAGGCTAGACAGTCAATATTTTCAGCTGCACAGGCCAGTCTCTGTTGAAATGACTCCACTCTGCTGTTATAGCTTGAGAGGGGCCATAACAATGTGTAAACAAATGAGCGTGGCTCTGTGCCAATAAAAGTTTATTGACAAACACAGGGAGTGGGCCGGATTTGGCCTATGTGCTATAGTTTACCTACCCTTGACCTGGTCCAACATTTTCATTTAATAAGGAGGAATTCGCCTGGGTCCAGCATTTCCATTTAATAAGGAGGAATTCGCCCGGGATCAATAAGGAGGTGAGAAGCACTCACTCTCAGAACTCAGTCTCAGGCTTGCCAACATCCTGTCTTGGTGCCTTCACTTTGACCTCTCAGCTGGCTTCTATGGGCTCAGTTAGGTGCTTGTATCCTCCGCTGATTAAGCTAGGACTTTTCCCAGATGCCTCCAGGCAGGTACCAATCAGAAAGTGCAAAATAAACACAGTTATAACCGCCCACGTCTGTGGTAACCTTTGGATGATGGTCTTACCTTTGCTAAACACCTGCTCAGCGTCAGAGACTCTGCCAAACTCTTCCCACATGTGTATCTTATGCTTCCTTAAAGAAAACCAGAGAAGTGAGGTGTAAAGGAAGAAGCCTATCTCTTGGAATGAGATAGGTATGGATTTCAATTCTGCCCCACTGTCAGCTCTGTGTGACTGATGTCGAGTCACTTGGCCACTGAGCCTAAATTTTTTCCCTTAGAGTGTAACAACCCACTTCAAAGACATACTGTTTAGAAAATACCTGCTTATGTGCTTGGCATGTTTTGAGTGCTTAATAGAAATTTCTAGCTGCAACTGTGGTCTGGATTTGCTTATGAGAAATAGCGGGCAGCTTCTAATGGGGCCCCTGTGGGTCCCTGCACCTGGTGCCCACAGCTTTGTATAATCCCTACCCTTGATTGTAGGGTACTTGGAATTTGTTTTGAATGAACATAAATCAACAACTGATTGAATGTGATTCCTCAAAAAATTAAATATAGAATTACCATATGATCCAGAAATTCTGCTTCTTGGCATATATCCAAAAGAATACAGAATAAAACTTTGTAGGTGATGAAAATGTTCCATATCTTAATTATGGTGGTGATTATGTGGGCATATTCATTTTGCAAAACTGATTAAATTGTACACTTGAAATGGGGATGAGAAGTGATGAAATGTCACTTCCAAGATTAGGTTGTAAAAAATATATGACCCAGAAATTCCACTCTAAGGTACATAACCCAAAGATATGAAAACAGGTATTCAAACAAATGTTTATAGCAGCACTATCTACAATAGCCAAAGGGTGGAAACAACCCAAATGTCCGTCAATGGATGAATGAGAAACAACATGTGGAATATTATGTAGCCGTAAAAAGGAATAAAGTTTCACTATATGTTACAAAGTGGATGAAGCTCAAAACCATTATAAAAACATTATGCTAAGTGAAAGAAGCCAGACACAAAAGGTCACGTACTGTATGATTCCATTTGTATGAAATGTCCAGAAGAGGCAAATCCATTGAGACAGAAAACAGATTTGTGGTTGCCTGGAGCTGCAGAAGCAGGTATGAGGAATGACTGCTACTGGGCATGGGGTTTCCTTTTGGGGTGATGAAAATGTCTTTCAACTAAATAGAAGAGATAGTTATACAACATTATGAATGTACTAAGTGCCACTGAATTGCTCACTTTAAAAAGGTTAGTTTTATGTTATGTGAATTTCACCTCACTTTAAAAAACAAAACAAAACTGTGACTTCCATTTTGCTAACAGGAAAGATATTTCTTGCTGGCTTTGATGAATTTGCCGTGTTGAAGAGGCCCCCATGGCAAGAAATTGAGGGCAACTTCCTGCCAACAGCCCGTAAAAAACTGAGTCCTCAGTTCAACAGGCCACAAGAATCAAAACTCTGCCAACAACCATGTGAACTTGGAAAGCAGATTCTTCCCCAGTCAAGCCTCAAGATGAGACCACAGCCTCACTGCTCTTAGTTAATCCTTGAAATAACCCATTGTAGAGGCAAGATGCTTGAATTTCAAGAGGTAAAGTCACCTGCTCCAGGTCACTTTTTTTTTTTTAAATATTGTATTGCCAACTAGATGGATATTTTCTTTTTTTTTTTTTTAATTTTATTTATTTATTTATTTATGGCTGTGTTGGGTATTCGTTTCTGTGCGAGGGCTTTCTCTAGTTGCGGCAAATGGGGGCCACTCTTCATCGCGGTGCATGGGCCTCTCACTATCGTGGCCTCTCTTGTTGGGGAGCACAGGTTCCAGACGCGCAGGCTCAGTAGTTGTGGCTCACGGGCCCAGTCGCTCCGCGACACGTGGGATCCTCCCAGACCAGAGCTCAAACCCGTGTCCCCAGCATTGACAGGCAGACTCTCAACCACTGAGCCACCAGGGAAGCCCTCCAGGTCACATTTTTAATAAGTTTACCTGAGACTGAGCCCCTGCTCATGTCACCAGCTCTGTGGCCTCCTATGGCTAACATCTGTAAGAGATGCAAATACCTAATGTACAGTAGTTTGCTTGATAAATATTCTTTTGCTTCCTCGTTCCCTTTCTTAGGTGGAGAGTAGGAAGAGGCATCACTTAATGGTTAAAAGAAAAGACATTGCAGATTTCTCCCTACTGGAGAAGACTACAACATACCCTGTGTTGCTGAGCATTTTTTACAAATTGAAGATTTGTGGCAACCTTGTGTAGAGCAAGTTTATCAGCACCATTTTAACAACAGCATTTGCTCACTTCATGTCTCTGTCACATTTTGGTAATTCTTGTAATATTTCAAACTTTTTCATTATTATTATATTTTTCACGGTGATCTATGATCAGTGATCTCTGACGGTACTGCTGTAATTGTTTTCGGTGCCATGAACCGCATGCCCATGTAAGATGGCGAACTTAATTGATAAATGTTGTGTATGTTCTGACTGCTCCATTGACTGGCCATTCCCCCATCTCTCTCCCTCTCCTCAGCCTCCCTATTCTCTGAGACACAACAATATTGAAATTAGGCCAGTTAATAATCCTACAAGGTAAAAAAAATAAAAAATAAAAAATAATCCTACAAGGGCCTCTAAGTGTTGAAGTGAAAGGAAGAGTCACGTGTCTCTCACTTTAGCTCAAAAGCTAGAAATGACTAAGCTTAGACATGTCAAAAGCTGAGATAGGCCAAAAGCTAAGCCTCTTGTGCCAAACAGCCAAGTTGTAAATGCAAAGGAAAAGTTCTTGGAGGAAATTAACAGTGTTACTCCAGTGAACACATGAATGATAAGAAAGCGAAACAGCCTTATTGCTGATACAGAGAAAATTTTAGTGGTCTGGGTAGACCAAACCAGCCACAATATTCCCTTAAGCCAAAGCCTAATCCAGGACAAGGCCCTGACTTTCTTAAATCCTATGAAGGCTGAGAGAGGTGAGGAAGTTGCAGAAGAAAAGCTTGAAGCAAGCAGAGGTTGGTTCATGAGGTTTAAGGAAAGAAGCCATCCCCATAACATAAAAGTATACGGTGAAGCAACAAGTTATCCAGAAAATCTAGCTAAGATAACTAACGAAGGTGACTACACTACATGCCAGATTTTCAGTGTAGACCAAATATCCTTATATTGGAAGAAGATGCCATCTAGGACTTCCTATAGCTAGAGAACAGAAGTCAATGCCTGACTTCAAAGATTCAAAGAACAGTCTGACTCTTATTAGAGGTTAATGCAGCTGGTGACTTTAAGTTGAAGCCAATGCTCATTTACCATTCTGAAAATCCTAGGGCCCTTAAGAATCATGCTAAATCTACTCTGCCTGTGCTCTATAAATGGAACAACAAAGCCTGGATGATAACACACCTGTTTACAACATGGCTTACTGGATATTTTAAGCCCACTGTTGAGACCTACTGCTCAGAAAAAAAAGGTCCCTCTCAAAATATTACTGCTCATTGACTATACACCTGGTCACCCATGAGCTCTGATGGAGATGTACAATGAGATTCATGTTGTTTTCATGCCTGCTAACACAACATCCATTCTGCAACCCATGGATCAAGGAATAATTTTGACTTTCAACTCTTATGTTAAGAAATACATTTTGTAAGGCTATGGCCACCATAGATAGTTATTCCTCTGATGGATCTGGGCAAAGTAAATTTAAAATCTTCTAGAAAGGATTCGCCACCATTCTAGATGCCATTAAGAACATTTGTGATTTGTAGGAAGAGGTCAAAATATCAACATTAACAGGAGTTTGGAAGAAGTTGATTCCAACCCTCATAGATGACTTGAGGGGTTCAAGACTCAAGTGGAGGAGGTAACTGCAGGTGTGGCAGAAATAGTAAGAGAACTAGAATTAGAAGTGGAGCCTGAAGATGTTACTGAATTACTGCAATATCATGATAGAACTTTAATGAATGAGGATTGCTTCCTATGGATGAGCAGAGAAAGTTGTTTCTTGAAATGGAATCTACTCCTGGTGAAGATACTGTGAAGATCATTGAAATGACAACAAAGAATTTAAAATGTTACATAAACGTAGTTGATAAAGCAGTGGCAGGGTTTGAGAAGATTGATTCCAATTCTGAAAGAAGTTCTACTGTAGGTCAAATGCTGTCAAAAAGCATCACATGCCACAGAGAAATTGGTCATGAAAGAAAGAGTCAATAAATATGGCAAACTTCATTGTTGTCTTAAGAAATTGCCATAGCCACCCCAACTTTTGGTAATCATCAACCTGATCAGTCAGCAGCCATCAACGCTGAGGCAAGACCCTCCACCAGCAAAAAGATTATGGCTCACTGAAGGCTTAGATGATGGTTTGCTTTTTTTGGCAAATATGTATTTTTAAATTGAGATGTACAATTTTTAGACATAATGCTATTGCACACTTAATAGACCTCAGTATAGTGTAACTTTTATATACACTGGGAAATCAAAAATTTCATGTGACTCACTTTATTGTGATATTCACTTCATTGTGGTGGTCTGGAACTGAACCTGCAATATTTCATAGGTGTGCCTGTATGGATGTGTGTGTCATATTCATATGCATATTTCAAAGCTCTGACCTCTGGACATGGTGACTAACTGTCTCAGTTTGCCTGAGACTATCCCAGTTTTAACACTGAAATGCCCACATTCTGGGAAACCCTAGGGTGGTTGGTCATCAACTGCTGAGCTGGAACTAGAAGCAATGATATCCCAGTAGCAATGAGCACACCTCATGCACAGGTTTTGGTTTCTAAATACCATTCTCCAACAAAAGAACCAGGGCTCCTTGGAGAAATGGCTGGTTCTAGGGCTGGAACAGCAGAAGTATCTCGTGTCAGTTCCTTCCCCTCTCCGAGTCTCAGTTTCCCCATCAGTCCGGTGGGAATAACAGTTTCCCACCATAATGGGTTGAATTGTAACCAGCCCCACCCCCAAATAAATGTCTACCCAGAACCTGTGAATGTGATCGTATTTGGAATAAGAGTCTTTGCAGTAAGGCTCTTGAGATAAGATCATCCTTGATTTAGAGTGGACTCTAAATCCAATGACAAGTGTCCTTATAAAAGAAAGGGAAAGAGACAGAGAGAGAAGGCCATGTGAAGATGGGGGCAGAGATTGGAGTGATGGCAGCAACAAATCAAGGAATGCTTGGAGCCACCAGAAGCTGGAAGAGACAAAGAAGGATCCTCCTCTAGAGCCTTCAGAGAGAGCACAGCCCTGCCACACCTAGATTTCAGACATCTGGCCCCCAGAACTGTGAGAGAATTAATTCCTCTTGTTTTAAGTGACCAAGTTCATGGTAATTTATTACCATAGCCACAGGAAATTCATACACCCACCTTGGATTGTTGCAATGACCAAGGAAAATAAGGCATGTACAGTGCTCATTAAAGGGCGTGGCACCAAGAAAGAAAGCCCTCGGAATGTGGTCACTGCTCTCTTTCTCTGTAGGACTAGACCCTGGCACCCAGTGGCTCTGCATACACCCCATCCTTTTCACTACAACAATCTTCCTCTTAACTGAAAGCAAGGTCTCAAAGAGGTATTTGTACACCCATGTTCCAGCAGCATTTTGCAAAATAGCCAAAAGGTAGAAGCAACCCATGTTTTCATCAATGGATGAATGCATAAATAAAATGTGGTATATCCATATAAAGTACTAATATTTACCCTTAAAAAGGAAGGAAATTCTGACCCATGCTACCACATGGATGAACCTTGAGGACATTATGATGAGTAAAATAGTCCAGTCACAAAAGGACAGTTACTGTATGATCCCAGTAATGTGAAGTCCCTAGAATAGTCAAAGTCTTAGAGAAAGGAAGTAGAATGGTGGGTGCCAAGGGTTGGGGGAGGGGAAATGGGAAGTTAGTGTTTGATGAGGGTAGAGTTTCAGTTTGAGAAGATGGACAGGTTCTGGAGATGAATGGTGGTGATGGTTGTACAACGATGTGAATGTACTTAATGCCACTGAACTGTGCACTTAGTAATGGTTAAGATGGCAAATTTTATGTTGCATATTTTACAATAATAACAATAATAATAGAACCATGTTGTGTATTTTACAACAATAACAATAACAATAAAAGAACCTTCCTCTCAACTCAAGACCAAAGAAGCTATTGAGCGTGACACCTGCATCTAAAATTAGGCTGGACTTGAGAGCTGGCCATCAGAGTTCTTACACCTACATGGGATGGCAGGGTCAGCCTGCCCTGCCAGTCATCCCCCAACCAGCCAGTGGCTTGCCCACCCCCTTCCCAAAATAGGCTGGGAGGCTATTTTGATACAATCTGTTCTCTCATAAAACGAGATCCCAGAACATTTGTGCTGGAAGGCAGGGAGCCAGCTTATTGCCAACACCCACCAGGTGCTAGATGAGTGCAAGCAGAAGCATTCTGTGCACTCTTACAGAGCTGTCTTTGTAATCCAACTCCAGACGCTCCTGCTGGGCGTCCTAGGAGGAAAGTGAGGCTCGGAGAAGGGGGGTTACTCGCCCAATGCCACACACCTCGAAGGTGAAAAGACAGGATAGGAACAGGTCTGAGAAGCTTCAGAGCCTATTCTGGTTTTCCTTTTCTTTTGATTAAGGTGGAATTCTCAGCATACGCTTCTGTAAGTTTTGACCACGATCAAGATACAGAACAGTTCTGCTGCCCTCTCCCCTTGAAATTCCCCTGGCCCCTTTGAAGACAATCTCTCCTCCCACTCCTAGTACCCACTGATCTGTGTTCTGTCTCCATAATTTTTGCCTTTCCTATAACATCCTATAAAGGGAGCACACAGGATGTAACCAGAGTCTGGCTTCTTTTGAAATTCATTCACATTGCTGTGTGTGTCAAAAATTCATTCCTTTTCTTCTCTGAATAGTATTCCATTGTGTGATGGGATCATTGTATGGTGTTCATCCACTCACCAGCTGATGGGCATTTGGGATGTTTCTGGTTTTTGGTGATTACCAAAACCAGCCACTATAAACATTTCTTGTGTGAACATGTGTTTGTGCTTCACTTAGAAATGGGATTGCTGCATTATATGGTCAGTGATGTTAAATTTTATATGAAACGACCTAACTCTTTTCCACTAGCAGTGCATGAGCATTCCAGTTGCTCCAAATCCTTACCAGCACCTGGCATTTTTAGTTAGTTTTATTTTACTCACTCTGAATGGTATTATATTCGTTTGCTAGGGCTGCCGTAACAAAACACTACAGACTGGGTGGCTTCAACAACATAAATTTATGTTCTGACAGTTCTGGTGGCTGGAAGTGCGAGATCAAGGTGTCAGCAACGCATCTGGTTTCTTCTGAGACCTCTCTCCATTGCCTGTAGATGGCCATCTTCTCCCTGTGTCCTCACGTGGTCTTTTCTCTGTGTATGTCTGTGTTCTAATCTCCTCCTTTTTTTTTTTTTTTTTAAAGATTATTTTTATTGTACATGGGGAAATATACTTTATTTATTTTTTAACTTTTGGGTTTATTTATTTATTTATTTATTTATTTATGGCTGTGTTGGGTCTTCGTTTCTGTGCGAGGGCTTTCTCCAGTTGCGGCAAGTGGGGGCCACTCCCCATCGCGGTGCGCAGGCCTCTCACTATCGCGGACTCTCCTGTTGCGGAGCACAGGCTCCAGACGCGCAGGCTCAGTAATTGTGGCTCACGGGCCCAGCCGCTCCGCGGCATGTGGGATCCTCCCAGACCAGGGCCCGAACCCGTGTCCCCCGCATTGGCAGGCAGATTCTCAACCACTGTGCCACCAGGGAAGCCCTTTTTTTAAATAATTTATTTATTTTATTTATTTTTGGCTGCGTTGGGTCTTCGTTGGTGCACGTGGGCCTTCTCTAGTTGTGGAGAGTGTGGGCTACTCTTCGTTGCGGTGCGCATGCTTATTGTGGTGGCTTCTCTTGTTGCGGAGCACAGGCTCTAGGCTCACGGGCTTCAGTAGTTGTGGCACGGGGGCTCAGTAGTTGTGGCACACAGGCTTAGTTGCTCCGCGTCATGTGGGATCTTCCGAGACCAGGGCTCAAACCCGTGTCTCCTGCACTGGCAGGGCAGGCAGTAATCTCCTCTTTTATAAGGACACTAATCATACTGCATTAGGGTCCACCTTAAAGAGTTCATTTGAATTTAATCACTTCTTTAAAGACTCCAACTCCCAGAATGGGGGTTGGGGGGTGTCACAATTCGGCCTATAACAGACACTGCAGTGGCATTTTATCGTGGATTTAATGTGTATTTCATGTGATTACTTGTCATACATCTGTTCTCTTTGGTGAACTGTCTGTTCAAATCTCTTGCCCAATTTTTATCGAGTTTTTTTTCCTTAAGTTTTTTTTACAGCTTTATTGAAATACTATTCACATACAATAAACTGCACAGATTTAAAGTATACAATTTGATAAGTTGTGACATGTATATAGACCCGTGAAACCATCACCACAATCAGGAGCGTGAAGACATCCATCACCCAAAGTTTTCTTCTGCTTCTTTGCCATCCCTTCTACCCCAACACCTGTCTCTCTCTCTCCCCGAACACCCACTGATCAGATGTTATTACAGGTGAATTTGCCTTTTCTAGAATTTTATATGAATGGAATCATCCCATATGCATACTTTTTTGTATGGCTCTTTTCACCCATCATGATGCATTTGAGGCTCATTCATATTATAGTTTGTTCCTTCTTATTGCTGAGTACTATTCATTCAATTTTTTTTTGGCCGCACCGCACAGCATGAAGGATATTAGTTCCCCGACCAGGGATCAAATCCCAGCCCCCTGCATTGGAAGCATGGAGTCTTAACCACTGAACCACCAGGGAAGTCCCCATTCACCTTTTGATGGACATTTGTTTGCTGTTTCTAGTTTGGGGCTATTACAAACAAAGCTGCTATGAACATCTGTGTCCATGTCTTTGTGTGGACACATATTTTCATTTCTCTTGGGCAAATATCTGAGTGGAATGTCTGGGTCATACAAAACTTTTTAAGAAACTGCCAAACTGTCTTAACTTTTGTTTAACTTTTTAAGAAACTGCCGAACTGTCTTCCAAAGTGGCTGCACTGTTTTACATTCCCACCTGCCATGTATGAGACTTCCAGTTGCTCCACATCCTCGCCAGCACTTAGTATGGTCAGTCTCTTTAATCTTAGCTCTCCTAGTGGTGTGAAGTGGGGTCTTCCCACTCATTTCCCCAATGGCCAAGGATGTTGAGCATCTTTCATGTGCTTATTACTATGCCATCTGTATATTCTCTGTGACAAAGTGTCCACTCAAATCCTTTGCTCCTTTTTAAGTTGAACTGTTTTCTTATCATTGAGTCTTGAGAATTCTTTACATATGCAGGATACAATCCCTTTATCAGATGTGTGATTTTCAAAGATTTTTCTCCCAGTCTGTGGCTTGACTTTCATTCTCTTAACAGGGTTTTGCACAGACTCTTAGCTGCAAATCCCAACCACTCCCATTAATCCTCCCACCTGTCTTTGAAGGGCAGTGATAATCATCATCCTCTTTTTCCCAAGAAGCAAACAGGCTTAGAGAAGGGGAAGCCCCATGACCTGTCAATGTCAGAGTGAGGATCAAACCCATTTCTGCTTAACTCCAAGCCCCACAGACTTCACCCACTGCCTCTATCTCCCACTGGTGAGCAAGGGCTGCCATGAGCCTCATTCTCCTGGAAACTCCATGCGTCTCTAAGTTCACAGGACTCCCATTGTGTCGTGAGGCCAAAAGAGCAAGAATGAATCAGACAAGCCATCAGGGTTCTTTCACAACAGATTTATTTGCTGACCCTTCACTCTGAGCCCTGATGGACATGCAAGAGGAGGAATTTGGGGGCTCTACAGCCTCAGGACCCACCTAGCTCCCAGGCGTCACCAGATCAAGGCACTTTCCCAATAGCTGGGCAACACCTGGAACCCCAACAATCCCACACCGCTCTGACACAGCTGCAGGCTGATGCCCTGAGCATGCTCTGAGCACCGTGTGCAAAGGGCAGCCCCAAGCTGGGCTGGTCTGGGCCCCAACCCCATCTGAGAATGGCCATGCCCGACCCACCTACCCCTCTCAGATGTCCTGGTGACCTAGGCTGAGATGAAGATGGCCAGGAGGGGCGCTCAGCTCCCATCCCCCTCGCACACCCTGAATCAAGTTCCCAGCCTGTCTAGCAGCAGCACAATGTTTGGCACATAGTAGGCATGTGTTTGTTGAATGACTGAGTGAGCGGCAATGAAGGATGCCAGCATGAGGGAGGTCTCATGGAGCTTCCCAGGTCCAACAGTGAGTTCTTGGAGCCCCTGGGCAGAGCCAGATCTTGGAACACCTGCCCAGCCAAGCTGCATTTCTTTGGTTTAGGGACAACCTGAAGCCAAGGATCAGAACAAGTCTTCCCCACCCTCCATGCTCTCAAGTCTGGCTTAGACATGTCTACTGAAGGCCTCCTTTGTGCCAGGTAACTTGTGGGGTTCTCCGGTCCACAAACACAAAAGATCTAAAATGCAAAGCCATTTTTATGCATGATGAACATCCACCAAGGCCTCCCCTCCTAACTGCATTGTGCTTCTGAGCTTAGAAAGCTGGTTCACGTCCAGCCTCACATCAGCCCTTGCATACAGAATGGGGTGAGGAGTCACTATATAGATGGGGCACGCAAGGCTCAGAGCAGGAGGCAACTTGCCCAGGGATGCCCAGGAGAAGTTGGCAAGAAGAGACGTGGAAACCACAGCAGCTACCTTACAGCAGACACTCAGTATAACGTTCGTCAAACGAATGAGTCTCAACATGGCTTGAAATTCTTTTGGAGTCAAGGTGTAATTTTAGAGAGGAAATAATACAACCAAGAACATAACTGCCAGGGTTTCCGGCTGGAGCTGCTGCTGGGATTCTGTGAACTCCCCCCTGCCAAAGCTGTAACTCCATGGGGACCTGGCAGAAAGAGAAAGGGACCCCCCCATTCCTACAAATGTCCTTCACCCCCATATCTCATTTAACCCCCGCATCAGCCCTGGAGGGTGGGCTAATGGCTCCAATTTGTAGATGGGGAAGTAGAGGCCTGGAGAGGGGAGAACTGAGCCCAGGTCCTGGGTCTGGGTCCTCTCCTTGGTGCCCTGAATGCCCCCAGGACTGCCCTCTAATCTGCCTTCTTGGTTTTTTTCTTCCTGGAGCCCTCACTCAGCTCCTCCTTGGACTTGGTGGGCAGGGCTGAGTGCGAGGAGCCGGGCCCACTGCCGCCCTGGGATCCACCGTGGTTGTCATGGTGATGGTCGTTCCCCCAGTCCGACCCAAACAGCACAGGGCAGACGTAGCCTTCCAGAACATCAAAAGGGGAACTGTGGGAGTGGGTGGCCATCAGGAACACCTGAGGTGGTGTGGCAGAGGGACAGGAGAGGCGAGAGAGCCAGAGGGAGAATGAGGCAGAAGCAAAGTGGGGGGTTGGGGGGGAAAGAGAGAGAAGGTCAGCCAGCTCAAGGGCAGAGGGAGCCCAGACCCAGCCTTCTGGCTGCATGCACCCCTAAGAAGGTGACCAAGTGTCCTGGGTTTTCTGGGATGTGAGATTTTGGTGCTAAAAACCCAGGCACACCAGGACAGTTGGTCACCTTCTCCCCAGGAGTATTCCCCCACACACACCTGGGCTCAGAGAAGAGCTCTGTTTGGCTTGGGGTCGCTCACTCCCTTTCCCTATGTGATGGCCTGTGGTCCCTTCCCAGGGAGCCAGCAGCGAAGCTCCTCAGCTCCACGGGGAGGGAAGAGTGCATGACCCCAGAAGACCTTTCCTGGGTAGGTGGTGACCCTAACTCAAGGCCCGAGGGTCAGACCAGCACCATTCCTGGTCCAGCCCGCTCTCCATGCCCGAGGCACAAGGCCCTGATACTCCAAACAGACTCGGTACTCTCCTGCCCCCATCTTGGCCTTTGCCCATGCTGGGCCCTCTGCCTGGAAGACCTTGTTCTGTTCACCGCCATCCCCACCTGCTGGACACTAATCTTCTCATACCCTTCTCCCATGCGTGAACCTACTGACAAGCTCCCCACCCCTTGACCTTAGGGCTGTCCTTTCCCCAGACACTCAAGGCTATGAGTCTAAGCTCCCTATCCTCAGCCTGGGAGGTTTGGGTCGGCATCAGGACAGGAAGACTTACCTTACAGGATACCATGAACATGGTGAAGATGAAGATGAGGCTGGCTTTGGACACTGGGAGCCAGCGGGTCTGCTGGAGGGTGAAGAGGATGGCTCCGTACAGGCTGGCCTTGGTGGGGCTGGAGGGGGTAGCTGTGGTTACTGGGAGGTTCTGCATGGCTCAGGCCTCTGTACCCCTGTCCCAGGCCCCCTTCTCTGCCCACCCCTGCTGGTCCCAGCACCCATCCCAGCTTCTCCAGAGTGCGTGGTGGGAAGTTGCCCATGTGACATGGATGAGGTGGTATCCCCCTGTACAGTAAAGAGCTATCTTGGCCCCAAAAGAGGTCTCTCCTTTGCCCTGCTCCTGGAAGGTATCCATTAAGCCCCGGGAATGTCCTGTCTGATAGGAGTGTCTTTGTTTACCTGGGGATTTGGGGTCATACCAGATGGTAATGGTGTGATTTAGGGTGGGGTCTTGGGCCACATGGTTTCAGCTGAACCTCTGGAGGGACTGGAGACTGAGGTCAGCCACGCGGGCAGTCAGCTATGTCTGTGTGACCAAGCCCCAGTAAAGCCCCTGAACACCAGGGCTCAGGGGGGCACTACTGGTTGGCAATCTTCAGTCACACATGGATGCTGGGAGAAACAGGTGCTGTCCACAGTTCCATTGAGAGAGGACAGTGTGAAGCTTGCGCCTAGTCTCTCCCTGGATGCTGCCCCACATGTCTTTACCTTTGCCATTTTTAATCTGTAATAAACTATAATCCTAAGTATAATAGCTTGGCCAACTTCTATGGGTCCTTCTAGCAAATTGTCAAACCTGAGGGTGGTCTTGGGGGGACTCCTAAACAGTGCACTCCCCCAGAAGGTGGGATTACAACACACAGTTCTTCTTAATTTTCCTTTTCTTCCTTGAAGAATAGGCTTCCGATATTTTGACTTGCTGCAGAAGACAGACCAGTGACTTCTGTTTCTGATGTCTGTCGCTCACTGCGCGTACTTAATGATGATAATTCGACCTGATATTTCCAAAGCACGCACCAGGAACCAGGGTCAGAGGGGTTATGTGTGTGATGGAGTCTTCACACTCAGCTGATGAGGCAGAAATAGAATCTGAGAGGGGAAGCCACTTGCCCTCTTAGTAGCAAGGGACACAGTGGTCTGAGCCCCCATTCCCCTGTCCATGAACTGAGTGTGGGAACAGACCTTTCATGGGGATAAAATGAGATACAGTTATGTTTTCCGACATATGAAATGGGAGATAGTTATCATTGGCATATGGGTGAGCCTTTTAATGTTGTCCTATTTTAATGGCAACAGCTTTATTGTAGACTGGGAGAAAATTTAACTAGCTTGAACCTTTAGGTCTTTTAAAAATGTATTAGGCTAAATGCCCTGTGGGGTCCTGGGTTGAGTCCTGTATGTTGCCATCTGGCCCTGCCCAGTGTTCCCCACTTAGCCCCAGCCACACTCCTCGCCCACACTCTGTGTTCTACATCCTGAATCCCTCACTTCCCACCCACAGTCTGTACCCTGACCCTGCAGAACCAGGCAGAATCGTTGCTCTTTTCTGACTTGATAGTTGGCAGAGGTGCTGGCCTCTGTCCAGAAGCTCCCTCTTTGCCAGAAAACTCCTATTCACTCTTCAAAACCCAAATCAAGTGTCTCATCACCCTGCAACGCTGCCTGCCCCTGCCCCCTAGGTAGTGTTAGGACTCTACCTCTGGGGTCCCCCAGCCATGGTCTCTGGAAGATTCTGGAAGGAGAATCAGGGGCTGAGACTTCCAAGTTACCAGGAGTATCCAACCCAGGGTCAGGCCCAGGGAATAGGGAGGATGGGATACTCACAAGGACATGTGCAGAATCTCGTTGGTCTCTGGCTTCCAGACCCCTCGGAGCAGCTGCTCAAAGTTGGACATGAGGGCGACACCAGAGCCTATGGGACAGGGTACTTCTAAGCAAGCCCGCCACCTCCAGCTCCCTGTTCTTCTTGGTTGAATTCCCAAGGAAGCAACTTCTTTGCTTCTGGAGTCTCCTCCAGAGGGATACTGAGCCTGGGGTGTATGATCATCAGTTGCAGGTGGGGAAACTGAGGCCCAGAGAGGGGACAGTCTTGCTGAGGGTCACACAGCACACTTGGAGCAAAACCAGCATGAAGTAATCGAGGTCACATCCCACCTGCAAGGTATGTCTTGGACAAATCTGGGTTGTCTGCCCTGATGCTCCCAATCCAGGACCCTGAGCTGTGCATGAGGCTTCCAGAGGGCTCCCCACCCCCAGCCTCACTTCTCCTCTGGGTTCTGAGCTTTCAACCTTTCTCAAGCCACTTGCCCTCTGGAAGGCATGTCATACCCCTGGGGAATTTACTCTGTAGTACAGGCTTCCTGGAGAGAGAATGAGACCCACGTCAAGATTTCTGGTTAAATTTCTAGAAGAATCTTCCCATTTACCCCAAATGTATTGGCTAAAGAGGCTTGGGCACCCACTCCAGGAGCGGTTGTGCTAACTGGGATGCCTGATATGCACCAATGGACCAGGGGTTTGCATCTTGGATGATTTTGCCCCCAAGGAAGCATTTGGCAATATCTGTAGACATTTTTGGTTGTCACAACTGGGGAGGGGGCTGCTACTGGCAACTAATGGGTTGAAGCCAGGGATGTTCCTCAACACCCTATAATGCACAGGACAGCCCCCACCACAGAGCATGATCCAGCCCTAAATGTCAGTGGTGCTGAGGATACTGTGACTCAATGGATGATGATTCTAGACGCAGGCATTTTGGGGGTACCCACTTTGGTGAACAGGAAGCAGGGATTCGGTGCCCAGTGGTGTTTAGCACCTGCTCAAGCCTTCTTTCCCTGCCTTCCTTTTACTCCTTGGTCCACCACTGCAACTATTACTGTTGAATTATCTATTTCTCCTTTAACTTCCCTCGATATTTGCTTTATGTATTTTGGTGCTCTGTTTTTAGGTGCATATATGTTTATAATGGTTATATCTTCTTAGTGGATTGACCCAACATTATAAACTGTCCCTCTATATTTTTAGTAATATTTTTTTGTCTCAAAGTCTATCTTGGTCTACCTCTTAGCATAAATGGAGGAGGATAAAAAGGAGGGCTCCAAAGTTGTTAGGAACGTGGATGTTGAATTCAGAGGACTTGGAGTCAAACCCACCTGTGCCCCCATAGCCATGTGACCTTGGGCATGTCATTTCATTTCCCTCCTCTGTAAAAAGAGATGATGTTAGCCTTCTCCTAAAGGAGAGTCTTAAGGATCAAATGAGAAAAGATGCACAAAGGCCTCAACTCAAAACTTTTCCTGGGTCAGGGATCTTAACCTGGAGTCTATGAACCCAGACAGGAAACAGAATTACATCTTCATTTTCACATCCCTCGCTGAAATCCAGCCTTTCCTTCCATCATGAAGGGAGGCAGTTACCTCAGCAGGATTTGCAAGTCTGTGATTCTGTCACCAACAGAATTCATGGATGTTTTTCTTTTCACATTCCCATTGTTGCAGATGGTGGTTTCAAAATATCATTTGTGCTCAACACCACTTCAAAAGTCTGAGAGTTATTAGGAGCCAGTGTAAGGTCTGCTATTTAATCACTAGTAAAGATGGATAAAGCTACTACAGCATATTTTTTAAAAAATTTTATAACTACTTTAAAATAATAGGCTTCCTTTATTCTCCTATATATTTTACTTTATGCATTTAAAAAACATAAAAGGGTCTGTAGGCTTTACTGGGCTGATAAAAGGGCTGTAGTCCACAAAGCTTAAGAACCTCTGTAGTTACAGGGGTATGATTTCCTCTCTAGGAGGCATTTGGCAATGTCTGGAGACATTTTAGGTTGGCACACTGATAGATGCTACAGGCATCTAGTGGGTGGAGGCCAGGGACGCTGCTCAACATCCTACGATGCACAGGACGGTCCCCACCACAGAGAATGGTCCAGCCCCAGACGTCAGTAGGGCCACAGTTGAGAAATCCTGCTCTAGAGACATCAGCTGTCATTGCTTCGTTGTCTTATTTACCTTTGATAGTTAAATTTCTGGAAGAATCTTCTCATTTACCCTAAAGGTGTCTGCTGATGAGGAGGCTGGACTCCTGCAGCCGTCCTGACATCCCTTAGCCCAGAGCAATGGCTGTGCCAGCTGGGGTGCCCGATACGTCCCACTGAGCAGGGGTTCTCAACTGGGGTGCTTTTCCATTGTTCTCATCATGGTCCTGTTTACCTTTGACCCAGCCAGTGGCGATCATGACGAACCACCCGTGGTGGTAGTGGTGATGCGCGTGATGGATGCCCACGGCGATCTTGCGGACTCTCACCACCTCCTTCATGGCCACGAAGATGAGTTTCACCGGCAGGAAGCAGACACACTTGTAAAAGAGGTCCAAGGGGCAGAAGAAAATCAAGTACCTTTGGGGAGAGAATGCCAAGCCTCAGGGGGAGACAGAGCCTGGGGCCCCTCGGAGATGAGGTTGTGTCCAGACCCTCGCTCTCACTTGCCAGGCTCAGGACAGCTGGGCAGTGGAAAGTGGTGGGTCAGGACCACTGTGGAGGTTGTGCTGGTGGGTCCTAGTTCCTCCAACCTCCCGCCTCCCCACTCCCAGGTGGCAGGGTCACCCTGCCCGCCTGCTCTGCTCTCCCACATCCCACCAGATGAGTGGTGCTTACCAGACTGCGGAGGCCAGCAGGATGCTGGAGTTGTTGCTGAAGTAGTCGACCAGGGGCTCCCCGAGGAGCAGATCAGCCAGGATGTAACTCCCGAAGCAATGCAGCATGGCACACAGCCAGGATGCCATGGGGTGGCGCCGGGACAGCTCGACTGCTCCTGAGGGGCATGGGGCATCCCCCACCATCACCAGGGCATCTGGGACATGCTTCACCCTTTATGCCCTCTGTTCAGCCCATCCTAGTTCAGCTGCCTTCACAGAGCGCCCACCCAATGCCTTGCAGTTTGCCCATTTCAGAGGAAGAACCAAGGCTCAGAGAGGGTTGCACACATGTCTGAGGTCACACAGAGAGAAGGCAGAACCAGGCTGGGGCTCTTTCCTCCGAGCTCAGAGAGGTGGCAATAACAATAACACCAGCTCACATTAAGCAAGCATTCCCAGGTCTCAGACACTGGGTTTAGCATTTATAGGAAGGACGTTAAATCTTCATTGATAACTGCAGCCAAGTGATCACTCTTATTATCCCCATGAGGAGACTGAAGCTTGAAGAGAGAGGACAACATGCAGTTGGGAGAGCTTTGACACAGCTACTCCTGCCTTGGGCTGATGCCAAGATCCCTATAAGCTTATACCTGTACTTTTGGTCTCTCCTTATTTAAAAAAATTTTTGTGTGCGTGGTAAAATATACATAAAATGTACCACTCTAACCATTTTAAGTGTACAGTTCAGTGGCATTAAGCACATTCATGCTATTGTGAAACCATCCCCATCATCCATCTCCAGAGCTTTTCACCTTGCAAAACTGAAACTCTGTCCCCATTAAACACTAACTCAGACTTCCCTGGTGGCGCAGTGGTTAAGAATCTGCCTGCCAATGCAGGGGACACAGGTTCAAGCCCTGGTCTGGGAAGATCCCACATGCCATGGAGCAACTAAGCCCATGCGCCACAACTACTGAAGCCCGTGCACCTAGAGCCCGTGCTCCGCAACAAGAGAAGCCACCGCAATGAGAAGCCCACGCACTGAAATGAAGAGTAGTCCCCGCTCGCTGCAACTAGAGGTAGCCCACGTGCAGCAACGAAGACCCAACGCAGCCAAAAAACACACTAACTCTCCATTCCTCCCTCATTCCAGTCCCTGACGCCTACCACCCTACTTTTTGTCTCTATGAACTTGACTACTTTATAGACCTCATGTAAGTGGAATCATACAGTACCCGTTGTTTTGTGACTGGATTCTTTCACTTAGCATAATGTCCTCAAAGTTCATCCACATCATAAGATGTGTCAGAATTTTCTCCTTTTTAAGGCTGAATAATATTCCATTGGATGGATCTACCACATTCTACATATCCATTCATCCATCAATGGACATTTGGGTTGCTTACACCTTTTGGTTATTGAGAATAGTGCTGCTAAGAACATGAACGTACAAATATTTGTACGAGTTCCTGCTTTCAGTTCTTTTGGGTATATTCCAGATGTGGAATTGCTGGATCAAATGTTAATTCCATTTTTAATTTTTTGAGAAACTTCCATACTGTTTTCCACAGCAACTGCCCAATTTTACATTCCCATCAGTAATGCACAAGTGTTCCAACCTTTCCACCTCCTCAGCAATACCTGTTGTTTTCTGTTTTTTAGGAATAGCTATGCTGATGGGTATGAGGTGATATCTCATTGTGGTTTTGATTTGCATTTCCCTAGTGATTAGTGATATTCAGTACCGTTTCATGTGCTTATTGGTCATTCCTATATCTTCTTTAGAGAAATGTCTATTCAAGTCTTTTGTGTATTTTTTTAAAAATTGGGTTGTCGTTCTGTTGTTAAGTTGTGCTCTTATGGAGAATGTTCATTTGCTGGGTAAAGAGCTTCGATTGGCCCCAGATAGGAAGGCACAGAAGAAATTTGAAAGGTGGAGCTGAAGAGCTCCGGAGCGCTATCTTTCTGGGGGAGAGCCATCAGTGCAGAGGGAAGTCACCAGGTATTGGTACCAAAGGGGACAGTGCAGGGCATGCCCACATGTGAGGAACCATGTAGAAAGAGCAATGAGCAAAGCTGGATAATGGAGTCCTTGAAGGCAGAATTATACTAACAGGGTGAGGAGGGAGAGAGGGCATCCCATGCTAACAGCATGGAAGGAACAAAGACACAAGCAAAAATGTCCAAGCAAAAATGCCACTTCCTCCAGGAAGGCTTCCTTGCTCTACTGAGCCAGTCACTCCTGACTCTGGGCTCCCACCACCCCGTGGACTCCACCCCATTTTGGGTCTTGGTACTTATTCAATTTTTCACATAGAATAACAGAAAGTAGATTAGTTGTTGCTTAGGGCTGGAGGGGATGCGGGAGATGGGAGGGTAAAAGCTAGAAGATCCAGCTTGGAGGAGATAGTTGCACAATTCTGTGAATATACTAAAAACCAGTGAATGGGATGATTTAAATGGGTGAATTGGGTGGTATATGAATTAACTCTCCATAAAGCTGTTAAAAAATAAAGGATAACAAAGAAAAAAATGTAACAGTTCACAGTTTCTGCAACTGAAGATAAACATTCATAAATGATACTAAAGTGAGTCTTCTTGTAAACCCAAGGCAAGAAAATGCAAAAGACTGGACTAGCTTAGCGAATAGAAATAGGGACCCCACACCTAAGGAAGATGGCTCAGTGCATTGGTTTCCAACTTGGCTGTACATCAGTTACCTGGGGACTTTACAAACACCAGATGCCTGCGCCCCATCCCAGAGGGTCTCGGTTTGTCGGTGTGGGATGTGGCTGGGCTTGTGGATTTTTAATTCTCCTAGGTGATTCCTTTGTGCAACAAAGTTGAGCACCACAGAGATAGGGGAATGAACTGGCCCATGTCCTGACATCCTGCAGCCTTGATAACCCAAGAAAGACCTCCATGGTCTGAGAGGATGGGCTCCCAAGAGCAATGGTTTTCAAACTGTGTTCCTGGGAACCGTGAGGGTTTGCAGGGGCAAAGGAGAAACCAAGCAGGTATGTCCTGGGTCTTCCCCCCTGTTTCAACCAGAGCACAACTTCGTTTACTGCTTCATCTCAGAGTTCGGCATAAGATTTTGTTTGAAAAGGAGAATCTGGTATTCACACAGTCATGCATGCAAATATTCATAGCAGCTTTATTTGTAAACAACCCAAACGGCTTCAATGGGTGAATGGATAAACAAACCATGGTACATCTGTACCATGGAATACTACTCAGTAACGAAAAAGGAATAAACCAGAGATACACAAAACAACCCAGACAGATCTCAACAGTGTGATGCTCAGCGAAAACTGCCAATCTCAGAAGGTTACGTACTGTATATGATTCCATTTATATAACATTCTCCAAGTGACCAAACCATAGGGATGAGTGGCAGAGAGCAGATCAGTGGTTACCAGGGGTTAGGGTTCAAAGGAAGATCTAACTACAGAGGGGCATCACAGGGGAGTTTCTTTGGAGTGTCAGAACCATTCTGTATCCTAATCGTGGTGGTGGTTACTCCAATCTACACATGTGATAAAATTTCAAAGGACTATATTTTTTAGAGTCCATGTAAAAACAACTGAATAAAGTCTGTAGTTGTTGTTAATGGTATTATTCTGATGCCAATTTCCATGTTTTAATAATGAGCTACCATTAGGTAAGATGTTGTCATTGGGGGAAGCTGGGTGAAGGGGACTTGGAAACTCTTTGCTCCATTTTTGCAACTTCTGGGAATCCCCCTGGTGGTCCAGTAGTTAGGACTCAGCACTTTCACTGCCGGGGGTTCAATCCCTGGTTGGGGAATTAAGATCCTGCAAGCTGTGGCATGGCCACGGAAAAAAAAAAAAAAGAACCCATTTTTGCAATTTCTTATGAGTCTTAAACTCTTGCAAGATAAACTGTATTTTAAGATCCCAAATTAAAATGAAGGCAGGAGGTCTAGTTCTTTAAAACCACGTTTACAAAAAACACTAGAGGTACAGGGTTAATTTCTATTAGTCAAATCATACACTTTATACTACACACTTAAGTCTTTTGAATCTTTTTTTTTAAAACATCTTTATTAGAGTATAATTGCTTTACAATGGTGTGTCAGTTTCTGCTTTGTAACAAAGTGAATCAGTTATACATATACATATGTCCCCATATCTCTTCCCTCTTGCATCTCCCTCCCTCCCACCTTCCCTATCCCACTCCTCTAGGTGGTCACAAAGCACCGAGCTGATCTCCCTGTGCTATGTGGCTGCTTCCCACTAGCTAACTATTTTACATTTGGTAGTGTATATATGTCCATGCCACTCTCTCACTTTGTCCCAGCTTACCCTTCCCCCTCCCTGTATCCTCAAGTCCATTCTCTAGTAGGCCTGCATCTTAGGACAATAGTAGCATAAAGATAGAACCTAACTATCTCAAAAGATTCAAAAGGAAGAAATGGACAAATTCTTTTGAATCTTTTGAGATAGTTAGGGTCTATCTTTATGCTACTATTGTCCTCATCTTCTACAGCCACACCCCTGAGTTGGCACCTGGGTGTCTCCTGGTGTGACGACTTATTTCATCATCTTGATTCCTTCCCTCCCCCGCTAGTTTCATTTTCCAGAGAATGAATTTAGGATTAAGTCATAAGACACAGCTACTTAGCTCTCACAGCCAGAGCTAGTACCAATGACTCTATTTTTTATTTTTTAAGTTTTATTTTAAATTTTATGTTATTGAAGTATAGTTGATTTACCATATTGTGTTAATTTCTGCTATACAGCAAAGTGATTCAGTTATACATGTATAAACATTATTATTTTTCATATTCTTTCCCATTATGGTTTATCACAGGATATTGAATATACTTCCCTGTGCTATATATGCTATACAGCAGGACCTTGCTGTTTATCCATCCTATATATAACAGTTTGCATCTGTTAATCCCAAACTCCCACTCCTTCCCTCCCCCTACCCCCACCCTCCCGTCAACCACAAGTCTGTTCTCCACGTCTGTTTTTTTCTGTTTTGTAGATAAGCTCATTTGTGTCATATTTTAGATTCTACATATAAGTGATATCATATGGTATTTGTCTTTCTCATTCTGACTTACTTCACTTAGTGTGATAATCTCTAGGTCCATCCATGTTGCTGAAAATGGCATGATTTCATTCTTTTTTATGGCCAAGTAGTATTCCCCAATGCCTCTCTTTAATAAACAATTTACTTAATCCAATGAAAACTCTACTCAATGTGGATGTGAGATGACAAGCTTACAATATGTAATCTATTAGTCAAAAGGCTAATCAAAAGAAATAATTAGTTCAGGTTTTGGGAGTTTGGGGGGAAAGTTTCTCTTTGTTTCTAGAGATTGGATGCCTTTTGTCTCTAAATTGTCAAATCTGAATGCTTGGCCTCTTTATGCTGTGTACTAAGTGTGAAGCTATTGACATAAATACCTGTATATACTATTGATACACTCAACAAGTTGACTTGATCTTAATCCTTCGGTGACTACAGGGACCTTATCAGTCTTATCTGCTGCTGAACCATCCCCTTCCCCTGACCTGGTGTGCTTGGCACTGTGCCTGATACATGGTAGTTACTCAATAAATAATTGTTAGTGAAAGAACTGTCCACATGGAGGTTACATTCTAGCAAATGTGGACTGAACACTCCTAGGCACTGAGGTTGTGTTGGGCACTTTTGGTTACATTATAACAACAACTTCCCCTGCTCCCTTTATTTATTGAGTTACTTCTTTTTTTTTTTTTAATTGAGTTACTATTGTGTCCCAGGCAACTACATACCTTCACATCATCCTCAAGGCTTCAGCGTCAGAGCCCAGGCTTTCAACCACAGGTAATGTAGGGATCAATATCCCTGCCTATAGTGAGTTATAGGAGGGCCCCCCCCCCCAATTCATGTCCCTCAGAACCTCATTTGGAATAGGGTCTTTGCAGATGCAAATAAGGTAAGGATCTCAAGATGAGATCATCCTGGAGCATCTGGGTATGTCCTGAATCCAATGAGAGTGTTCTTATAAAAGACAAAAAAAGGAGACACAGACACAAAGAAGAAGGTGTTGTAAGTTGAACTCACAAGAAGATATGTTTAAGTCCTTACCCTTGGTATCTGTGAATGTGACCTTATTTGGAAATAGGGTCTTTGCAAATGTAATTAAGTTAAGATGAGGTCATTAGGTGGGCCTTAATACAATGTCTGGTGTTCCTTATGAGAGGAGACAGATCACAGGGAAGAAGGCCATATAAACAAGGAGGTAGAGACTGTAGTGATGCATCTACAAGCCATGGAACCCCAAGGATGCTAGCCACCTCCAGAAGCTAGGAAGAGGCATAGAAAGATTCCTTCCTAGAACCATCAGAGAGAACATGGCCCTGCTGACACCTTGCTTTTGGATTTCTAGCTTCCAGAACTGTGAGACAATACATTCCTGTTTTAAGCCACCCAGTTTGTGGTACTTCATTATGGCAGCCAAAGGAAATTCATACAGAAGGCCATATGAAGACAGAAGCAAAGACTGGACTGATGTATGTATAAGCCAAGGAATGCCAAGGATTGCTGGAAGACACCAGAAACCAGGAAAGAGGCATGGAAACATCCTCCCCTAGAGCCTCCAGAAGGAACCAGACACCTTGACTTTGAACTCTGGCCTTCAGAACTGCGGAGAATAAATTTCTGTTGTCCTAAGCCCTCTAGTTTGTGGCCATTTGTTATGGCAGCCCTAGGAAATTAACATAGCATCTGACAGATGAGGCAACAGAGTCTCCCCAAGGTCAATGGCTTACCCAAGGTCACCCAGGCATTCAGTATTTTTGACGTCTGACCATGTGCTGGGCTCTTACTAGGCACTGGGGATGCAGCCATAAGCAAGAGCTGGTTCAGGCATTACCTTTGTGGGGACCATAGTGTGGTAGAGAGGCAACGTGGTTAAATAATCCCACAAATGAAGGTTAAACCTCATAAGGGAGAGACACATGGTGCTTTGAAGGGTTTAATTGGGGAACTGTCCTAGCTGAGGAGGTCAGACCTCATTTAGGAAGTGGCACTTAAGCTGAGATCTGAACAATGAGCAGGGATTTCCTAGAGGATGGGGGTGAAGGGGTGAAGATGACCCAGGCAAAGGGAGAGCATGGGAGAAGGTGGAGGGGGGAGGAGAGAGGAAACCTAAGAGCTAAGGGGCACTCAATGCAAGATACACTGGTCCGGTCGGCATGGGCTGGATATCCAGCAAAGCAAGTGACCAAGCCAGGGCCACACAAACCCCACACCTTTCAACATGGCATCCAAGCCTCTTTCCCGGGTTCGATGTCCAATGTTCTAAGCCCGTGTTGGGGAAAGAAACATGAAGTCCACCGTACTCCATAGAGGGAGCTGCCTTCTTCTCGAATCAGTCAACCTCACAGAGAAGTGGGGAGGGGACTATCTGCCCCTCCTCCAGAGGGAAAAAGTCCAGGTTTCCCTTGTACACACACAGTTGGGAGGGTCGATAGGCATAACCAGCTTGGAGGCAATTTGGCGATACTGAGGAAGCCAGAAGCTGTGAGTCGCCTGTGCCCCAGCAATTCTGCTCCTCACTATTTGCTCAAAAAGAAACTAGTGCATGTGGGCACAGAGACATGGGGAGGGGGATTTCACTGCCATACTGTCACAACAGGAGAAAAGTGGAGTCTACTGTTTCTTAGTGAGGGAGTAGAGTCACACAAAATGGAATACCGCAGAGGAGATATTTAAAAATGAATTAGATCCAGATCCGGGCTCCTCCGCCTCAGCACTGCTGATGTATGGGGCAGAATCATTCTCTGCTGCGGTGGGAGCCATCCTGTGCACTGCAGGACGTCAAGCAACATCCCTGGCCTCCACTCATTGGAGGCTAGTAGCCCACCCCCACCCTGGTTGTGACAACCAAAAATGTCTCCAGATGTTACCAAGTATCCCCTGAGGACAAATTCCCTTCTGGCTGAGAACTCCTGCTCTAGATGTATCAACATGGATAAATCCCATAACGTTACTGCTGAGTGAAAAGGTTAGATTGCAAAATGTTACGTTTATGTATATTTTATGTATATATGTAAAACAACACAAAATGCTCCATGCAGTTCATAGATACATAAACAGTGGTAAAGGTATACATACAGGCATGGGAAGAATATAGGCCGCCTTTAGGGCACTGGTCACATCTAGAGAGGGAGGGAGAGGAACGGATGGGGTTGGCTCTGCCTGCCACTATTTCTTTAAAAAAAGAAAAAAGAAAAACAGATCTGAAGCAAATCTACATTCACATCTGGTAAGTCTGTGTAGAGAGTACGGAAGTGTCAGTGGGGATAGTTATTCTGTATGTTTGAAATATTTAATCACCAAAACTGCAAAGAAACAAGGGTCCCCTTAAAGCTGATAAGCAAGAAGGACTTGGCGTGCTCTCCCACCTCATCACACTGGGCTCCACAGTCTGTACCAAGCCCCCTCGTGGGCCCCTCACTGCCTGCCCCCTCTCTGATGGCTGTGGATGGGGGTCCAGGAACAGGAGGTCTCATAGCCTAGGGTGGGCAGCATGGTACCATGCTGTCCTATGCACAAGAACCCACCACTAGGTTCCGGAAGACTCATGCTCATGCTCACAGCAGCACTAGTCACAATTGCCAAAAGGTGGAAATAACCCAGACGTCCATCAACAGATGAATGGATAAACTAAATATGGTCCATCCACACAATGGAATACAAGTCAGCCTTAAAGAGGAATGAAGTTCTGATACATGCTACAACATGATGAACCTCAAAAACATGCTAAGTGAAAGAAGCCAAAGACAAAAGGCCACATAATGTATGATCCCATTGTTATGAAATGTCCAGGACAGGCAAATCCATAGAGACAGAAAGCAGGTTAGTGGTTGCCAGGGACAGGGGGAGGGGGGAATGGGGAGTGACTGCTAATAGGGAGAGGGCTTCCTTCTGAAGTGATAAAAATGTTCTTGAACTTATACATTACATATAGGTGGGATCATAAGACATGGCCTTTCGCATCTAGCTTCTTTCACTGAGCACAATATTTTCAAGGGTAATATTCATTTT
The DNA here is from genome assembly GCF_965194825.1 of Balaenoptera physalus. NCBI lineage: Eukaryota > Metazoa > Chordata > Mammalia > Artiodactyla > Balaenopteridae > Balaenoptera > Balaenoptera physalus. The sequence goes on along the minus strand of NC_138890.1, from coordinate 11,731,761 downwards.
CACTGCTGTATAGTATTCCACCATAGGAACAGATTGCAAGTTATTTATCCATTTTCTTGCATATACATTTTATAATCAGGAAACATGTCTCATAAAAGTTGTTTCAGAGTAAGTCAGCAACACCCTTCCCTTTCTCTTTACCACCCCCTTTGACTAACCATGTGTTCTTGGACAAATCATTTTTTTCTTTCTCCAACTCTTTCCTTCTGTCAGGTGGGAACCCTAATCCCTTCTTTGCCCAACTCCTAGTAGAGGTTGGAATCAAATTTTCCCTCCTCAATCTCACCCTGGAGTCACAAGCCCAAAGCACATCTTCTCCGCACCCTCGAGGTTATCCTGAGTCTCAACATCTACCAAGTTCCTCCATTATGAAGCCGAATGCCCTCTTCTCTCCTCTGGGGCATCTATTTAAAACGCCGCCAGCTGAGAGTTAATCCTTTCGAGCAGCTGGTGGGTCCTACAGGGGCCGGGTCAGGTAAGGCACCCATGTTTTGCAGAAATGGATACCTCTGCAACTAAAAATAACCCCCAGGGACTGAATTCTTTCCAGGGTCTTTCTTGTGCCCTCTGGGACCATAAGGCCAGGGAGGGTGGGGGTGGGGATGGGAGGCTGGGTTTTGCGGGAACAAAGTAGGCTCCTCACTATGGGTGAGGCCTGGTAGCAAAGTTACACACCTGGGTTTTGGCTCTGCTGCTCACTCTGGCGTGGCTTTGGGCAAATAACCGCCCCCGCCCCCCTCCCCCCCCAAGCCTGTTTCCTCTGTCGTCACAGGGAGAATGAAAGCACTCCCTCCACCAAGTTATATTGATGATTCAATGCTCTGTGTATTATCATCATTATGCATTTTTTTTAAATTGAAGGGAATTCCCTGGTGGTCCAGTGGTTAGGACTCCGTGCTTTCACTGTCAAGGGCCCGGGTTCGATCCCTGGTTGGGGAACTAAGATCCCACAAGCTGCGTGGTATGGCCAAATAAATAAAACAAAATATTGAAGTTTAGTTGATTTACAATATTGTGTTAATTTCAAGTGTACAGCAAAGTGATTCAGTTATACGTGTGTGTGTATACTTTTTCAGATTCTTTTCCATTATAGGTTATTACAAGATATTGAATATAGTTCCCTGTGCTATACAGTAAACCCTTGTTGTTTATTTTATATACAGTAGTGTGTATCTGTTACTCTCATACTGTTATTTTATCCCTCCCCCCCCTTCTCCTTGGGCAACCACAATTTTGTTTTCTACGTCTGTGAGCTTCTTTTCATTATCAATACCCTCCCAGCGACCCTAGAAGGACGGGATGAGTCTCCCCATTGCTACAGATGAGAAGACTGAGGCTGGTGGGGATGTCCTGCCCCAAGGATCCACAGCAAGGCAGTGGTCAAGAAACTGCCCCCTGGCTCTTTCCCTTTGCCATGCTTCTTTTTGGTTTCTCTTGCTGAGTACTTGGGGCAGCACCAAGAAGCAGGAGAACGTGGGTTTCAATTCCAGGTTTGCCACCAAAGCACTCGCCTCTCACTGGGTGAGTTTGGTTGCTCACTCCCCTATCTGGGCCTCAGTTTAGTCATGTGTAGAATGAGGATGCTGTCTAGAGTGACCAATTGTCCTGGTTTGCTTGGGGCTGAGGGGTTTCTGGGACTTTGGGTGCTTGTCTTGGGCGAACGTGGGCGAGTTGGTCACCCAGCGCTATCATTCATCTCAGAGGGCATCTGTGAAGATGAAAAGAAATTGCTTAGTGCTTAGCAATTAGATGAGAGTTATTTCTGGAACTGAACATAAATGGAAAGTACCTGTGGGTGGAAATTTTAGTGGATGGACTTATAAAAATCAGGTCTGCCTAAGGAGGAAGGAAGAAGCCCGTATCAGGACCCTAGTTCTGACCTGTGATGGGCTCCACAACATTCCCTCTCTGGGGGTCGGCGTCCTGTCTGTGGCTGGCCAGGAAGTGCTAGAAGGTTCCCCAGGGCACTTTTAGCACTGCTGCCGTTCTGCGCTACTTAGTGTGAGGTCCAAACATAGGAAGTGTGTTCACAGAGTTTCTCTAAGACAAGTCACCCTCTCCCAAGCCTCTGTGCTCAGCTCTCTTCCTCAGTTTCCCCCACTGTAAAATGGAATAGCAGCCCCTCCTCAAAAGGCTGAAGGGTGAGCAGTCCCCAACCCTCAGAAAGCTTATAGTTCAAACCAGAGATCAAGGAACAGTTCTCTTTGGCTCCCACAGTATTTTTTAAATGTTCAAACTGCAACCAACATGTCTTTCAATGGGTGAATAATTAAACCGTGGAACATCCATATCGTGCAATATTATTCAGCACTAAAAGAAATGAGCTACCAAGCCACGAAAAGACATAGGGGAGCTTTAAATGTGTCTTGCTAAGTGAAAGAAGCCAGTCTGAAAAGGCTACATACTGTATGATTCCAACTCTATGACATTCTGGAAAAGGCAGAACTATGGAGACAGTGAAAAGATCAGAGGTTGTCAGGGGTTTGGGGAGGGAAGGGGGGGGGCGGCATGAATAGGTAGAGCTTGAGGGTAGTGAAACTATTCTGCATGATACTACAATGATGGATACATGTCATTATACGCTTGTTAAAATCCATAAAATGTACAACACAAAGGAACCCTTATGTCAACTGCAGTTTAGTTGATAATGATGTTGATAATACCTGATAATAATGGTAATATGACAATAATGGTGTTGACAATAATGTTTGTTCATGGACTATAGCAAATGTTTCCACTCTGGTGCAGAATGTTGATGGTGGCGGAGGCTGTGTGGGAGGTTGGTGTGGGTGGATAGTCAAAGTATATGGAAACCACTTTCAGTTTAACTTTGCTGTGGATCTAAACTGCTCTAAAAAACTGTCTATTAATTTTTAAAAAGAAAAAACATGTTCAAATAGCTAACATATAAACATAGGGAGCTGCAAATCACATTTCTAGCTTCCCTTGAAAAATTAGTTCTGCTCGTTCTAGCCCCCATCAGGGAGAGATGCACATGGCTGGATCTCACCTGGGGACGGTCCTCACCTGGCTGTCTTATTGTTTTCCATATATGACCTGCCTGGCCCTTGGAAGCATTAGAGTTTGAGACTCAGTCTAGATCAATGAGTCTTAAGTGGGGGTAAGTGTGTCCCCCTGCAGGGACACCAGCAATGTCTGGGGACATTTTTTTTTCACTTTTTTCTTTTTTTTATGGCCCCACCAAATGGCTTGTGGGACCTTAGTTCCCCGACCAGGGATTGAACCCGGGCCCTCAGCAGTGAGAGTGTGGAGTCCCAACCACTGGACCGCCAGGGAATTCCCTGGGGACATTTTTGATTGTCACAGCTGGGGTGTGCTCATGGCATCTAGTGGGTTGAGGCCAGGGATGCTGCAAAACATCCTGAAATTCACAGGACGGCCCCTGCCACAGAGAATGATCTGTCTCTGTCATTAGTGTTGAGGTTGGGAAACACTGGTGCAGAGCCGGTTCTCATCTGGGGAACTTTAAAAAATACTGATGCTGGTACCACCCCCTGTGATTCTGATTCTAATGATGAAGGGGTGCTACCTGGACAACAAGAGTCTTAAAAGCTCCCCAGGTGACTCTAATGTGTAGCCATACTTGAGAACCACTGGTCTGGAAGGCTCTTTGCATGGGTCAGGGCTTAAGGTAGCCAGGACTGTCATTTAATCATTCATTCACTCATTCCTTCAATCATGCCGCCAGCATCCACGACTTCTTTCTTTCTTCTTGCATAGAGTTAAGGGTCCTAGAGGTGAGCCAGACCTGGCCCTCCCTGCCCTATTAAGGAGCTCCAGCCTCTTTTAGCCCATCATTTCTCAAATGTTAGTATGCTTACAGGGATCTTGTTCAAATGCAGAGTCTGTTTTAGCAGGTCTTGGTGCGGAGCCTGACATTCTGCATTTCTTAACCAGGGGCCACAGATGCTGTTCACTTGAGGACCACACTTTGTGCTTCATCCTCATTCAGGATTCTCACAAAAGCCTGACCCAGAAAATGCCTGCATCCTGGAAAACACATTGCCCCATGCCTTACAAATAATTCTACTACCTCTCACAAGTGCCTTAGATCTGACTACTGACAAAGTTCTCAATAGATCTTCACAATAGCCAGGAAAGGGAGTCCAGGATTATTTTACCAATGAGCCCATTTCACAGATGAGCAAACTGAAGCTCATGTAAGTAAAGCAACCAGCCTGGTGTTTACTCACTGTGAGAGGCAGAACTGACTCCCAATTTGAAGATTATTCCTTAAAGCCAGCTTGGCTCTCAGGTTCACAAAATTCTTAATTTCTGTACAAGGGGTCACACATATTCTATAACTGGTCCTGCAATCAGCACATGGATTCTGAGAAGAAACTTTTAGAGAGGCTTAGCAGGAATACCAAACTGGGGGACTAACAGTTAAGTCCAATGCCTCCCTTTTCTAAGGGTAGGCAAGTACCCCGGAAAAATCACAGTGATTCTTGGGATCGGGGTTCGAATCCCAGGGCTGTCATCTACCAGCCATGGGACCACAGGCTCATTGTGTATGTAAATTAGCTTAGCCTCTATTTCCTATTTCCCCAGTTATGAAAGGAGGGAGTTGAATGTTGATCAGAGGAGGGGGTTCTCAACCTTGACAGCATATAGCATCCTTGGGGGAGGGGAGCTTGAAACATGAGCATGCCAGGGCCCTATCCCAGATATTCTGATTCTATTGGTCTGGAGTGGAGATGAGATGGGGGTTTAAGAACCCCCAGGAGCCTCTAATGTGCTGCTGGGGTTCAGAACCACTGAACCCTTTCAGCCGTCAGGAACCTTCAGGCTGCAGTACTTCAAGTTCAGGTGATTTACTCTGTGACTCCAGCAGAAATATCCCAACCCCCCTGCATGCTCCCATCCAGCCCAGAGACCTCTTTCCTTCCGAGACTTGTGTCCTACATGGGCTACATGTCCTACTGGGCTCCTGCCCTTCACAATTTTCGATTTCCCAAAGTGTAATAGGTTCTGTACTTGCCCAGGGGACTGGCCTGAGCCACCAGGAATTCATCTGCAGACAGGAAATACAGCCCCATGTTCAGGCTAAGATAATACAAAGCTTATTTTGCTTTGCAAAGTAACTGCTTTTCATAAGAGCCTTTAAAGAAATAGACTCTGGCATGTGGACGAGCTAAAATAAAACGGAACAAAAACACTTGCCAGGCAGAGTATGATCTTATTTGCATAAGACTGCATTTACATCCGTAACTACAGGGGTATAAATGCAGAGAAGTGAGGTCTGGAAGGGTGGCCACCATGTCAACTGTAACTATCTCCTTTTTCCTTTGGGCTTTTCAGTTTGTTTGTTTGTTTTTCTTTCTTTTTTTAAAAAATATACACGAGCACCTATTTTTATCATCTTTAAAAAAGCTATTTCCAGAGAATATAGTGATAATTTACATCTAAGTGGGAGAAAAGATCACAAAGTTTCGGGTGATTGGTCTTTTTTCTAAAGCTAAATTCTACTGTCCATTTAGTTTGCTGGTGTGCTAGAATTATTAAAGTACTAGGAGATGAACAAGAAACACTCCCTGAACCTTGTATAAAAATAGAATGCATTCTAAAGAAGCCATTTACCATCATTTAAAAAAATGGTTCAAAAAAAAACAAACCAAAAACAAGAAGCTGGGTTTTCCCCCCAGCGATTCTCCATGAGGGTCTGGAGCTGGTGGGAGGAGGCTGACCCCAAATCGTCCTGCCCTAGGGCCGGTACTGCTCAGTAAGTGGAAAGGATCCGGGCCAGACCTGGAAGAATTCCCTCTGGGCTCCGAGATCCAGCAGAGCCTTGGCCCAGGGAAAGGGAGAGGAGGTTGCCCCAGGGCCACAGCGGGGAAGGGGCACCGGTGTCACCTTCTCTGAACCTGATCACAGCCCCCAGCACTGCCGGCCCTTATATAGACACTCAGCTGCCGTTCTGGCTCCCCGCGCCAAGGGCAAGGAGGGAGGTCACGGCTGCGGGCAGCCAGGGCGTCTGGCCGAGCCAGCAGAGCCGACCCGCCTGCGCCCTCACCACGACCTACGCCCCTCGCCCAAGTTCCTGCGACCGTACCCTGCTCGGACCCCTGACCTTCTCTCCCTGCATCCTCCCCAGCACCTGTTCCCCCTCCTCTGAGCAATCACGTTCCTTTCCTTTCCTCCAGCCTGCATCTGCTTCCCCTCCCCCAGCCCCACAATCTCAGGAGCTTCTCTCCTTGCCCTCTCTCTTGTCTCTCCCCTCTGCCCGGCCCCGTATGGGAGAACCCCATGATCCCAGCACCTGCCTGCTTCCCCAAACCGGTCCCTGGGACTGTTCCCCCACGATTCAGGCCTTTCCCCTCCTCCAGACCCCTGGGTCTACCGCCGTCCCCCTCCCCGCAATGCCAGTCCTCTCCAGCCTCCGGCCCTGGCTCACCTGGTTCATACTTGAGGTAGAGAATGGAGACGATGAAGTAGCTAAGGTCGAAGACAGGAAAGAGGGGCACCCGCGAGAAGCTGAGCGCAAGCTCGCCCAGGCTCAGCGCCGAGAGCAGCTCCATGGCGCCCGCCGGGTCCCACCCCAGCCCCCGGCCCGGTGAGTCCAGTCTCCTGCAACTGCGCCCCCCCCCCACTGGACCCGCCCCCGCCCGCCAGGCGCCGCCCCCAACCCTGCCCCCTCGGGAGAGGAGGGGCGACCGCTGGCTGGCCTTGGGGCGGGGGGTGGGACCGTCCAGTCCCATGGAGCCCGGTCGGTCCAATGTCCCACACTCTGTCCCTCGGGCCATCACGACCCCATTCAGCCCAGCCAGGCGGGGTGCGGGGTCCCCGTGGAGTGTGAGTTGGACAGGGGATCTGTCCTTGGAGGGGGGCGGGATCCGTTCCTCACGGAGCCCACCCAGGCGGGACGGACCATTCAGGACCGCGTTCCTCTGGGGCTGATCAGGACCCACGTCCTCTGTGGAGCCCTTGGATCCGGACCTCCATCCCCCGTGGGACCAGATCAGTTGTGAACCCCATACTCCCGTGCCCCATAGGGTCCATTCGGTCAGGAGCCCCGTCCTCTATCGAGCTGTCATGATCCCAGCCCTCTGTAAATCATGATTTCTGTGCCGCGCAAGGAATCCCGTCCTCCGAGGGAACCGCTCAGTCGGGACCCCCGCGCCGGGTAGTGCCTGCCTAGTGGGGATCCCGCCTTCCGTGAGGCCCAGGAGGAGGTCCTTTTGGAGTACAACAGTCGGGGCGTCCATGCCCGGTAGAGCCCACTGCATCAGGACTCATTCCCCTATGCAGTTCAATGATCAGGGGGCACCGTTTCTCCAGAAGCCGCATCCGAGAGCCCAGCCCGGCAGAAGGGAAAGCCGCTGGGCTAGTGCTCTGGCTGGCTGGCCTCTCACGCATGCGCGAAAGGCTTCCAATCCGTTACCCAACCCTGCCCCAGGTGGCTCCGCCCCCTTGGGTGACGTCATGCTGTCGCCCCGCCCTTTCTTGGTTACCCTCCCCAGGCCTTTATAGCAAGGAGCGGCGCTCGCTCTTTCTTTAGGGGGCTTGGCCTGCAGAAGGCGGGACCCTGCCTGCCTTGGTCTTTGATTGGTCCAGTCCTCTCCAGAGCTGCTTCGAGATTGGTCGGCTCGTGTTCCTCTCCCCTCCCTTCCCAAGGCTTCCGCTTCCTGTTCTGACGGACGCTCCGGCCGTAACAATGATCGGGGACATCCTGCTGTTTGGGTAATTAGGGGGACCAGAGGATGGGACGTGAGGGCCCGACAGGGTGGGGACTGTCCAGGTAACCGCATTCTCCCTCTGCAGGACGCTGTTGATGAACGCCGGGGCGGTGCTCAACTTTAAGCTGTGAGTAGGCCGCGTTGGACCTTGGCTCCATCCGGGGGACCCGTAGCCCCGCCTTCGCGAGCGTGAGCACGCCCTACGCCGCCGGCCCCGCCCCCAGGTCCCAGCCCCCAAGTTCCGCCTCCAACCGGGTCCATCCTTTTGTGACTCTCCGCGCCGCCGAGACTTGAACTGCGGACTCTCAGTTCCCGCGGGATCCCTCTGCTCGCACCCATGAGAGCCTCAGACCCATCCCCCGAGAATCTCTTAGCCCTAATCTGTACCCGCAGCCCCGCACCTGGCTCCCTCGAACCACTCTCTCCACCCCGTCGGTGGCTGCAGGCATGGCTGTGATTGGCTGGGCAATGGGTGGCCCAGGGAACATCACTGAACCGCGCAAAAGAGGTCACACAGCAAACCAACGGTAGGGCTAGAGCTCCCCTCTGAGCTGGGGATCAGGGCCCGGGGACTAAGTGGTCTGTTTGTCCTACTGAAAGTGGTCACTGTCTGCTTCTCTTTGTAGGAAAAAGAAGGACACGCAAGGCTTTGGGGAGGAGTCGAGGGAGCCCAGCACAGGTAAGGCCTCCTTTCTGTACCCTGGAATTGGTACATTTCAGAGAGGACAGTTCTTTTTCACCAGTTTTCTTTTAGGGGTGTGTGTGTGTGTGTGTGTGTGTGTGTGTGTGTGTGTGTGTGCCTGAGTTTGTGCTGTTCCTTCTACCCACCTCTGTCATCCACTGCTTTCTCCTACCAGACCTCCCTGCATAGGTCAGCGCTCATATCACTTCTTACAGTTATAATTTTCTTTTATGTATGCTGTCATTTGGCTAATATCTAGCTCTCACACTTGACCTTAAGCTCCAGAGAAGAGGCTCCAGCTTGTTTTGGCTCATCTGTGTCCTTGTAGTTCCAGCATTCCAGCATGAATGAATGAATGAGTGAATGAATGAACACCCTATTGTTTCCAGAATGCTGTAGGCCTGTTTGTTTAATTTTCAATTAGATTAGCTTTCACATAAATCAGGAGATGTCATATAAAGATTCAGATGTATGATTTTTCAAGAAAAATTGGAACATTCTACAAATTGGGGTTCAAGCGACCTTTTGACACCTGTTGAATAGGAGTTGAGAAGGAGGACCCCACTGAAGCCGGGCCTGTGGCCTCTACCTCATCCCAGCCCCCGCCCCCTTATCTTTGTATCATTTTACATGCCTGGACCCTGGAGGCCCTAGAATATATACTTCCTGCTAAATTGACACATGTGACTGTTTGGACTCTAATGGGACCTGTACATGACTATTGTATCCATTCATTCATTCGTTCACCAAACATTTATTGAACACCTGCTCTGTACCAGCCACTGTGCTAGATGCTGGGGACACAGCAGGGAACAAGACAGAAGTACTTCCTGCCTTTGGGTTGTACTCCTATGGGGTGGGACAAACAGTCCCTAAACAAGGAACAGACAGTGAAGAAGAAGATGTCGGGAGGATAGCAGTGGGGTTGCTGCTCTGGCTGGGTTGTGTGGAGGGAAGGCCCTCTGAGGAGGTGGCATTGCGGCCAAGGTGGTGGGTGCTATGATGGAGCATTGCATGAGGACAATAGGAACCCTAAGGGGCAGCGAATCTGAAGGCAGTCTGACAGCTCCCTTTATTGGGGGCCTGCCAGGTGGTGGCTGCCTTGTTAGGTACTTCCTATGGGTGTTTCACTCCACCTCCATTCCTAAAAGGTAAGGAGCATTTTCCCGTTTTACAGATGAGGAAACTCAGGCTCAGAGATGTGGCTCAACTTGTTTGTGGCCACACAGCAAATCAGCGACAGCATTGGGATTTGAGCCTGGGTTTTTCTGACTCCAGAGGTTGTCCTCTCAATCACTAGACTGTCCGTCTGTTCATTCATGCGTTCATTCAGCAGCTGTATATGTTGCTTACCCACTACATGGAAGGCACTATTCCAGCCCCTGGGGCTGTGATCTATAGATCTGAGTTGGAGCTATGGTAGGTGGGAGATTGGCCACGTGGGCTCGAAAGTGGCGGGAGCATTGGTGACAAGGATAGTCAGAACGGTGGCTTCCCTCTGATCAGGGGCTCCCTGCTAGGCTCCTTCAGACTAGGACTCTGTGTTGGCAGTTGACCCTGTAGATCATGCTCCTCTCCCTCCATCCTCTGCCTGGCTGATCCCTAATATCACAGTGGCTTCATTTATTGAGAGTGTCCTGTAAGGCACTGTGCTGCAGCCTTCACAGTCCCCCACCATCCCCATTTACACAGGAGGAAACTGGGGCACATGTAGGCCCACGTCACCTCTGTGGAAGGTCAGTAAACTCCAGCCCATGTTTTATTTGGCTGCGTTGGGTCTTCGTTGCTGTGCGCTGGCTTTCTGTAGTTGCGGGAAGCCCGGACTACTCTTCATTGCAGTGCGTGGGCTTCTCATTGCGGTGGCTTCTCTTGTTGCAGAGCATGGGCTCTAGGCGTGCGGGCTCTAGAGCACAGCCTCAGTAGTCATGGCGCATGGGCTTAGTTGCTCCACGGCATGTCGGATCTTCCCGGACCAGGGATCAAACCCGTGTCCCCTGCATTGGCCGGCAGATTCTTAATCACTGCACCACCAGGGAAGTCCCCAGCTCACGTTTAAGGTTGGAGTTCACAGTTTCCCAGTGAGACTTCTTCTGACCCCACCCGCCTCCCGATTCACGCCGGGTCGGGTTCCCCCATTATAGCTCCCATGGCACTTGTCCTAGTGAATAATCAGGTGTGTGGTTACTTGCTTAGTATTTGTTCTCCCTGTGAGCTCCTTAGGGCAGGGACATGTGTCTCATTCCTCCCTGTATCCCCTGCACTCAGCTACTCCCTGGGATGAGTGGCCTTTAGTCAGCGTTTGTTCATGGTAAGAGAGGCTATTTTTGTGATCCTGGGCTCAGAGAAGGGCCTTGCCAAGCAGTGCCTTGAAGACATTCTGGGAACGGATCTGTCTCTGACATTTGCAGTCTGTGCTGGGCCAACACTTATACAGGGTATGCTGCTACGTGTCGCTAGCCCTGTGGCATGGACAGCACTGGACTTGTCTAAACCATGTAGAGCAAGACCTTGTGCTCTTCATGCGCTTGGATGGTGCAGCAGTGCCAGGTGGCGGTCATGTTGGGTTGCTGTGGAAGTTTCTGAGCTCCTGCCCGGTGTTCCATCTCTGGTCTGTGGATGACACTTTGGGTAACACCCTTGTAGATCATCTAATCTGGATCCGTTCATTTCATTCTGGAGGCCTCAAGAGGCTGGGGAATCAACTCAGAACCCCAGAGGAAGGTCCTGGAACCCGAGTCTCTGGAGTCTTCTTTTTTAATTAATTAATTAATTAATTGCTGCGTTGGGTCTTTGTTACTGCGCATGGGCTTTCTCTAGTTGCGGCGAGGGCGGGGTACTCTTCGTTGCAGTGTGTGGGCTTCTCATTGTGGTGGCTTCTCTTGTTGCAGGACACGGGCTCTAGGTGCGTGGGCTCAGTAGCTGTGGTTCGCGGGCTCTAGAGTGCAGCCTCGGTAGTTGTGGCGCACGGGCTCAGTTGCTCCACGGCATGTGGGATCTTCCCCGACCAGGGCTCGAACCCATGTCCCCTGCATTGGCAGGCGGATTCTTAACCACTGTGCCACCAGGGAAGTCCTTCTGGAGTCTTAATGTACCAAATTCCTTCTTCTTGGAGTGGTTTCTGTTCGTTGGCATCAGAGGGGACTAGAGTTAGTCGTCACCAAAGCATAACTCCCATTCTGCTTGCCTGAATTAGTATGCTTTTTCAGTTGTAAACACTGAAAACCAGCTCAAAGTGGCTAAAGCAAATTGAAACATCGAAGGGTAGAATGGTCCTTGGGCACATGTGGATTCAGGGCTTAAACTGGCTCTCCAGCTTGTGACCCTCCCCAGCTCTCTTTTCCTCCTGGGTTGGTTTTACTATCAGGCTGGCTTGTGTTGACAAAGGTGACCCTAGAGCAGGGCTTGGCACGTTTTTCTGTAGAAGGCCAGATCATGAATAGTTTAGGCTTTGTGGGCCGTAGAGTCTCTGGTGCAACAGTTCACCTCTGTAAGTTGAAAGTAGTCATGGATAATATGTAAATGAGTGGACATGGCTGTATTTTAATAAAACTTTATGGCTGTTGAAATTTGAATTTCATGTAATTTTTGTGGCTCACAAATACTTTGTTGTTGTTGTTTTTAACCATTAAAAAATATAAAAAACATTCTTCACTCATGGGCTATACAGAAATAGGTGGCAGAGGCCAGCTTTGGCCTACAGGCCATGGTTTGCACCCTGCCTTAGAGGACTGGGCTTACATCTTTGCAGTCCAGCTAGCCTGGCAGAAAGCAGGTGCCTCTTTCCCGGTAGTTCAGGCAAAAGTCCCAGGGCTGGCTCTCATTGGACAGACTGGGGTCACGTGCCCTTCCCTGAGCCAATCAGAGGCTGAGTGCTTGGTCCTCTCAGGGGGTTGGTCAGTGGCAGCTATAGCCTGAGTGCTCAGGGCTGGGGAACAGAGGTGGCCCAAATGAAAAGCCATGCTGCCATTGGAACATGGGGGCAGTGGGTGTGGGGTGGGTAGAAGCACACTGCAGCAGTGACAACAGAAATGTTAGCACTGCTTGTGAAAATGCTTTCTGACTTTCCAGGTGACAACATCCGGGAGTTCTTGCTGAGCCTCAGATATTTTCGAATCTTCATCGCCCTATGGAATGTCTTCATGATGTTCTGCATGATCGTGTAAGTCCAGCCCGCCTCTCTCCTTCGTTGTCATTATCCTCAGGGTCGTTCTCTAGAATGACCCTCTGATGGTCGTTTTCTGTCCTCACAGTCTGCACTTTTGTGTCATGCTTTCTGCTTTCAAAGTAAGAACTCTCCACACTAGAGAGGAAACTGGGGTCTATAGGAATTAAACTATGTCACTGCAGTCCAGGCTGGAGCTTCGATTGGAACATGGCGTTCTTCACGTCCTGGCTGTGCCCGGTGCCTCAGCAGAGGCTGCCAAGAGATGCCTTCCCCTGAGCCCATGGCTCCATCACCTCTCGCCAGCTCTGTGGATTGTGCTTAGCCTATACTTGACTTTGACCGAAGTGGAAAATACGTCTTGAAAGGCTAGCGTGCTGCCGGGTCTTGCTCCCAGCCTGCTGGAAGCCAGCAGAAGTGTATTCAGGCTTTATTTCTGCTTTTTATGCCTATTTTATTTTCTCATTAGGCAAAAAAATCCAATTGGATTGGTTTTCCTTTCAGTGTCAGGACCATGCTGTTAGTGAATTATGAGACTCATAGTAAACAGACTCAGGGAAAAAAACAAGGAGAATCTGGGGTTCTGGGCCAGGCTGTGTCCATCTCCATGTGCTTCCCCTAAAGAGGAAGAGAGTGAAAAGTTGACTGTCTTGAGTCATTGAGATGCTGAATTTGGGGTTGCTGTGCGGTCCTTGTGCCAGCCCAGTGGCTGTTTGAGGGGATGATTCCAGGACTTAGGAGATCGGGGGAGGAGGGGTTTCTGTGCTGCTGAAAAGTATTTTAGAGCCCAGAATGAGGGCTGTAATGTATGCCCAGAGAGGCCCTTTTTGGGAGCTCACATGAGGCCTGCCTAGGTACAGAGAGGGCTCATGAAGAGATCAAGGAATTTGCAGAAGAGTATAGGAAGTATAACTAGCTCTCACAGGAAGTAGAAGTGTTGGGGCGCTCCTCCAGCCTTTGTCTCTCTAGATTCCCACCTATCCATTCTTTCATTTATTTATTCAGAACTGTCTTTTGAGGGCTGTGCTCTGGGATTACAGTTGAGACCAAAACAGCCATAGTCCCTGCCTTCAGCAAATGCACAGAATAACAGGGATGTAAAATAAGCAAATAGGGGGACAAATCAGTTGTGAGGTGGAGAATTGGAAGGGGGCTTGCAGTTTAGGAGGGTCAGGGAGAGGTTCTCTGAGAAGATGCCATTCAAATCAAGACCTACAGAACGAGAGGAAGCCTGCCATTTGCAGAGCTGGAGAGAGGCACAGTAGCACCAGAAGCAGCATTGGCAAAGGTCGGGGGCAGAGAAGAACTCGGTGTGTTTTCATCATTTTGTTCTTTTCTGTCCATTGGCTTCATCGTCCTCTCTTACCTGACTAGCTACTTTTACTGCTCTACCTGCTGGCCTGTGACCAGGATGGTAGCCTCAGGCTTTGTGACCTCCCAGCTCAGCCCAAGGCTAGCTTAGCCCGTAGCCCAGTGTCCTGATTTTGATTTCTGGGAGTATCTAGGTGTCACCCAGATCTACTTGGATTGGGGGTTCCTGCTTCCAGCCACATAGGTCAGGGGTCAGCAAACCACAGCTCATGGGCCAAATCTACCCTCTGCCTATTTTCATGAATGAAGTTTTCATGAATGGAGCCCATGTCTGTCACTGCTTTTGCACTACAATGGCAAGGTTGGACCATTTTGGCAGGCTTACGAAGCCTGAACTACTTACTGTGTGGCTTTTTACAGATCCCTGACCTAGGCCAGCTCTTTCAGCACATGCCGTGAGTGAGGGAAGCTTCTCTCCAGAAAGGGCTCTGTCAGGGAGGCAGTGACTGGCTTTTTCAGGATATCAAAAACTGGAAATCACCTAAGTCTCCAAGAACAGGAGAAGAGTCAGGTAACTGGAAGGACACCCATATGACCAACTGACACAACACCATCATTGATAATGTGCCTGAAGGTCCTGTCTACACAGGAGAATGGTTTGAAAGTAAAGAAGGTTGGGTGTCACCTGTATGCACACTCTGGTGTCAGTTGTGACTTGCACGCAGTAAACATTGAATAAATGCTGAGTGAGTGTGTGAGGGAAATAACTTCCAGTGAGAGAGTTGGAAGGATCTACTCCAGACTGTCCACGGAGGTGACCGTGCTGTGATTGCTGACGAAGTTAGTGGGCTCAAGGGATAGTTTGCTATTCCCTGTACTCATTTCTGTATTGTTGGAGCTGAGCGCAATTGGAAATTTTAAAAAGTCATAAAATACTTGAAATACAGGGAGAAAGGTGTCTGAACGTTTAGAGACCAAGGGCACTGATATCTGCGACTTTGAAACATGAAAAATAAGGTAGATGGATCAATGGATAGATACACAGTAAAGCAAAGCATTAATTGCAGGTGGTGTGTATGTGGGTGTTTGCTGAACTGTTATAACTCTTCTATATGTTGAAATCTTCATTAAAAAAGTATGGGCGGGGAGAAGATAGGGAGAAAATGAGTGTCAAACCATGGAAAAGGGTTTTAATAAGTAAAAAGTGGAAGTCAGTCTTCACAATTCAGTATTTTGTAGTATTTTCATATGGTTGTGCAACCGTCACTACTCTCTAATTCTAGAATACTTCCATCCCCCGCAAAGGGAAACCCAGTACCCATTAAGCATTTCCTTCCCATTCCTCCCTCCCCCAGCCTTGGGCAACCATTGATCTCCTTTCTGTCTCTATGGATTTGCCTATTCTGGGTATTTCATGTTGATGGAATCATACAGTATATGGCTTTTTGTGTCTGGCCTCCTTCATTCAGCATAATGCCTTCTAGACTCTTCCATGTTGTAGTGTTTATCAGTATTTCATTCCTTTCTGTGGCTGAATAATAGTCCATTGTATGGATATGCCACAGTTTGTTTATCTGCTCATCAGTTGATGGATATTTGCAATGTTTCCATTTTGAATAATGCTGATATAAACATCTGTGTACAAGTTTTTGTGCAGACTTAAGTTTTCAGCTTTCTGGTATATAACCAGGAGTGGAATTGCTGGGTCATATGGTAACTATATTTATCTTTTCGAGAAACTGCCAGACTATTTTCCAAAGTAGCTGCAGCAGTTTACATTCCCATCAGCAGGGTATGAGGGGTCCAGTTTCCCCACATCCTTGCCAATACTTGCTATTGTCAGTTTTTTTGATTATAGCCATCCTAGTGGATGTGAAGGTTGATTTGCATTTCCCCAATGGTTAATGACATTGAGCTTTCATGTGTTCATTGGCCATTTGTATATCTTCTTTGGTGAAATGTCTTCAGATCCTTTGCCCATTTTTTAGTTAGGTTATTACTGAATTGTAGTTCTTTTTATGTTCTGGATGCCAGTGCCTTATCAGATATATGATTTGCAAGTATTTCCTCCCATTCGGTGGATTATCTTTTCAGTTTTTTGATGGTGTCATTTGAAGCGCAAAATTGTACAATTTTGATTAAGTCTGATGTATCTATTTCTTTTGTTGCTTGTTCTTTTTGTGTTATAGCTAAGAAGTCATTGCCTAACCCAAGATTATAAGGATTTACCCCTAAGTTTTCTTCTAAAAGTTTTGTAGTTTTAATAGTAGGTCTGTGATCCACTTTGAGTTAATTTTTGTATATGGTGTAAGGTAGGGATGCAACTTCATTCTTTTGCATGTGGTGACCCAGTTGTTCCTGCCCCATCTGTTGTTATTTTTTCAAATAACCTTTTTATTTTGGAAAGAGTTTAGATTTATAGAAATGTTGCAAAGGTAATACAGAGAGTTCCTGTATACAATTGAGCCTTGAACAACACGGGGGTTAGGGGTGCTGACCCTCCTCACAGTCGAAAATCTGAGTATAACTTTACAGTTGGCCGTCCGAATCTGCAGTCCTGCTTCCATAGATTCAACCAACCTTGGATTGTGTAGTACTGCAGTATTTACTATTGAAAAAAATCCATGTATAACTGGGCTGGCGCTGTTCAAACCTGTGTTGTTCAAGGGCCAACTGTGTATCTTTTTAACAATTCTGTGGTTTTCCCCTGTAGGCCTGTATCATAACCTATTCCCAAACTTCATGAACATTTATACAGTTTCTAGGCCTTTTCTATTCCAGATTTTCTTCAGTTAACAGAGTTATCTCTAATAATCGTTTGTTTACTCAAAGGTCTTTTTATTTATGAAAGTCACCACTGACTTGCAGTGATAGAGAATGGGCTAAAATAAAATGTTAGATTCATATCAAGTAGATACTTTTTAAAAGAGTTACTTTTTTTTTAAGTGTACAGTTTGGCAGCGGTGTGTTCACATTGTTGTGTAACAAAGAGTTACTTACAAAATCAGAAAATGATGTAAAATAATCTTAGTGATAGTAACCAGAAAATATTTCCTGAAAGTGTTTTCAAGGCAACCGCTTCCCATCCTCATGGATGTTTCTGCCCTCTGACTTTTCCAGGCTCTTTGGCTCCTGAGCTCCAGATACAGAACCAGAAACCTTCTCAGAGTGTCTCTTCCTCCATTCCTGACGACTTCAAGAATGTTTCTGCCCAGAAAACCGGTGACCTTCCCAGAAAGTCCAAGCTTGTGGTGGGTGGAAAAAATGTTCGCCAAGATGAGCACAGTTTCCCAGCCACGTCACTGTTTTCTTTTCAAAGATATTTTCACTTTGATCTCTGCCTTGAAATGCTGTCTACTTAAAAGAGTTTGAAGGGTGTTTATGTGAGGGGCTGTGGTATCTAGATTGTTTAATCAGATCAGAATCCTTCTTCTACCAAACTTTCACTGGAAACCCATTTCTGGGTATTTCTTGGTTTGTTTTTAATAACCATCCTTTTTTGGTTCAAATTATACAGATTTTTAAAAATCTTTTTTATCCAGGGATCTGAAACAGAAAGGTTGGCTTTTAAGTTTGATGCACCCTCTTATTGGACTGCATTTGTGAGGAATGAACAAGTTCATAGTTGCTGCGTCTGTGTCCAAATTCCTTCCCCATCCCAATGGGCTCTGCTTGGCCACTCCATGCTGCTGAGGTTGTCCCCAGGGCTTGAAGGGTGAAGTGTTATGGGTTCCTGTGGAAGAGAGGTGCAGAGCAGTTGGCAGGGTGGATGGGGGTTTTATGAGAAACTTTGCCTTGCCTTGAAGCCCTCTATTAAAGTAACTTTTGGGGCCATTAATTGTATAGTTTCTAGAATGAGAGTGATTTATGTGGTGATATTGGGACTCAGTTGGGGTCTGCTTTTCAAGTGGATGATTTCAAGGTTGAAAAACAAGCCTCATTGGAGGAAATACAGCATTTTGCATAGAAGCTTCTCTGGTTTAATCGCCAACATGACACTTGGGTGGTCAGTGCCCGGATCCTACAGGTGTTTGATTTATTTGTTGTGGTTTTTGAAATCCTAACTTGCAGGTAACCTGGTGGGAGGAATAAATAAATATGCAGGCTCTTAGAACTAAACAGCATTGAAAATAAAGCTCATTTATGAAAAGGACCTTTTGTTTATACATTTTTTAACCAAGAAGTCCTTTGTAAATTTTTTTTATTTTTGTTACTTTCATCGGATTTTTTTTTTTAATTATTGAATATAGTTGATGTAAAATGTGTTAATTTCTACTGTAGAAGTTGACTTTCAGTTTGAGTTGTTTCAAATTACACTGTGGGAAACACCTAGGATTCATTTATTGTGGAGGCTGTCAAAAAGTCAGAAAAGAGGCAACGTTAGATACTCCTTTTCAGTTTTTGTTCAGTAAATGTTGGGCAGGAATTGGGCAAACATGATTTTGACGGGCTGCACCTGGAAGAATCGAACGAGTTAGTGATAATGGTGGGATTTTGCTAGGCCAGGGTTAAGTCCACTTGTCCTCCTGCTCAGCTAATTCATTCTACTGCATAGCTTCTGTAATTTATTCCCTTGTCAAATCTGGGCCGAGTATCACCCCGTGGTTTGTAAGTAGCAGGGAACAGGGCTGCTGAATCGAGCTTCGCGCAGGCCGGTGTTCTTGTCAGCAGGAACGGACGTGCCAAGATCTTGGCTGGTCAGTCCTCAAGCCATGTGAATGATGTGAGGAAACCTCCCTGCCTTATTCAGACGGGCGCTGAGGTTTCAATGAGGTGAGGCATTTGTGTGTCGTGGGGATGAATCGAGCTCGGAGAAGAGAATGCTGTCATTAAGATTTTGTTTCAATAGTTGTATTTTTCACCGGAGAACTGTTTTCTCATTGTTCAGTTCTTATAAGCAGTGGAGCTGTGGGGGATGCACATCAAAGGCTGTTGTCCATTTTTAAAGTGGCAACTCATGGGTGTTTATCTTTAGGAGGCTTTTCAAGAACCCGCATTGGCACCAAAGGTTACCCAAGTTTGAATTTTGAGTGCGTAGGGTCCCACAGCTTGTAAGTGCTCATGTTCTGGGTCAGTTAGATGTGGGTTCAAATCCCATATCTGCTTCTTGCTCATGGGGCCTTGGCTGGTTATTTCTCCTCTCTAAGCCTCAGTTTCCACATCTTTAAAATAGGCCTGAAAGTCAAACCTACTGGTGTTATTAAAAGGTTCAGTGAACTTGAAGGTGAGCCAGGTGCTTGACTGGGTGGCGCCCAGTAAGCACTCAGTACCTATGGGTGTCCTCACTGCCCGAATTGTCTCTCTTCTTGCCTACATTCATTCAAGCAGTCCACACACAGACCGTTAAAGGAGCAATCACATCATTAAAAAAAATTGGAAACAATTTCCAGCATGGAAAACCTTTTCCTGTCTTCCCATCCCTTTTCTAGCATTTTTCTTATATGTATTGGTATATTCGACATAGTTCCAACAGCGGTAAGGCAGTTTGGGTTCTGCTGTTTTCTTTTCTTTTTTTTAAGTTAAAATATAGTTGATTTACAATGTTTCAGGTGTACAGCAAAGTGATTCGGTTATACATATATATATATATTCTTTTTCCTATTCTTTTCCATTATAGGTTTTTACAAGGTGTTGAATGTAGTTCCCTGTGCTATACAGTAGATCCTTGTTGTTTATCTATTTTATGTATAGTAGTGTATATCTGTTAATCCCAAACTCCTAATTTATTCCTTTCCCCTTTGGTGACCATAATTTTTTTTCCATGTCTGTGAGTCTGTGCTGTTTTCATTTTGACATCATTTCCTTCATATTTTCTGGGCTGCCAGAGAGGCTTCATGGGTCTCATTTTTAACTGTCGTGCAGCGTCAATAAATCTCTTTTTAACCTTGGCCCTCTCATATGTACTTTGAACTTGTACTTTATCCGCTGTTATAAATGCCACTGCGGTCACCATTGTTGTGACCTTTGCTGGCTTCCCTCACTGGTACTTCCCAGAGTACCCGGGAAGGCTACATCGTCCTGTACCACCACTGTAGCTTTAGCGGCTTTTGTTTGTTTTATTTTGTTTTAAAGTTTCTTACTGCCAATGCATGTTCATTGTAGAAAAATTATGAAGTCCAGCTTTGCTGTAAGGGAAAAAAATCACCCGTAATCACTTTTCCCCAGAGAGCATCACTCTGGGTACACATTCCTCTGGCTCTTTCTCTATGCATGTGCACTGGGTATGGTAGATACCTTTTCTCTGTCCAGATGGTATCTTTGTATCTTCTGGCCTGCTTTTCTCACCTGATAATATGAGCACATTTCTGTATTTTTACCATTCTTAATAATTGCAAATAAGCCATTGTAAGTACATACCGTAATTAATTAACTAGTCCCCAGCTGATGGAGACTTGTCTCTAGCGTTTGTCTATTATTAATAACACAGCAATGAACATCTCGGTGTATCATCCCTAATGGCTTTTTGGGGTCACTTTAAAAAACAGAGCCCTACTCAATATCTTGTAATAACCTATAATGGAAAGGAATCTGAAAAATCTATATATAGTATGTATTTATGTATTACTGAATCACTTTGTGGTACACTTGAAACTAACACAACATTGTAAATTACATTTCAATTAAAAAAAACTGATATAAAAAAAAAACAGTCCACCTTAAAAAAAAGGAACTATGGTAAAATGACTAAACTTATTAAAGAAACTTGCTTTTTAAAAAAAAAAGAGAAATCCACGTTGACAGCTTTAGGCTAAGAACCCCCAGCCCCCAAAAACGCATCTTTGACAACTTACTTCTTTTTCTTTGTTTACTTAATGTTCATTCGTTCCTATGTATGTATGTTTATGCATACGTACATACATCTCAAAGACCTGGGTTCTAAGTCCATATCATCTCTGACTGGGAGCGATGTCCAGCCACTTAAGTAGATTAACTTTGCTTAATCTGTGAGTAAGGATGAGGTTTTCAGCTCCACCCAGATAACTGTTTCTTTATGACATCACACCGGCTGGCTTTCCACCTTGGCCTTGGTAGTTAAGGATCTTAACCACCATCTAAGTAATAAATAAATGCCCACTATTGCTCATCCTGGAGAACGTTACATAGAGTTGCTGCCAAGGTGAGAAGCCGCACGTGGAGAACAAAAAGAAGGTAGAAATGTGCAGCACAAGCCCTGGATGCAAACTTTGGGGTTCAAAGTGGATATACCCCCTTTTGCTTAGTCCACGCTTGCCATGTTGAGTGAACCCCGTCTCCTTTCTCTAGGTTTCTCGTTGCACTTCAGTTCCAGATGCTCTAGAGCAGAACTCAGAAACTAGGGCCTGCCAGCCAAGTCTGGCCCACTGCTTGTTTTATTGGTACCCAGCCACGCCCCTTTGGGTATGTGCTGTCTACGGTTGCTTTGGCTGCTTTCCTGCTACGGTGGTAGAGTCGCGACAGAGACTGGCCCACATAGCTGAAAGTACTGGCAGTCTGGCCCATTTACAGAACAAATTCGCCGACCCCTGAGCGAAGGGATGATGGAGAGTCTCAAGGTGCCCCTTCCTCCCAAAGCCACTCAGGTGAAATAGTCTGCATGCCTTGTGGTCTGGATTTTAATAAAGACATGTACAAACTTGCTGAAAATGGAGCTGGCCATTTTCAAGTGATGTGGTTAACAGAGCAAACCCAGTTTTACTTCTTTGGATAGTTAGGGAAGAAATCTCTCCCAGGGCTTCCTGGGATTCCTCTTAAGTAGCAGTGAGAGATGTGATAATGAGATTGGCTCTCCTCTGAAGTGGTTAGATTAGAAAAGTCAACGAGGCATTTCCTTTTCGTGTCAACCATTTTTATTATCTCCTTCTTAACCAAATTTGAGTTTATGAAATATTTGACAAACCATCAGGAAAACCTGATGTTTTACCGCATTGATGAAAGACGAGTGCTGTTTGTGTATAAAGCAAAAGGCATGCTATTAAAAAAAAAAAAGATGTAAATTCTACTTGGGGGTTTGTTTTCACCATTCCCTTGATTTTCATTATGCAGAGGAAGGCACTTTATCCCCTTCAAGCTCCTTTCTGGCACTTGAGAGTTCCTAGAAATGAGTTTGGTAATAGCAAGTGTTCCTGGATAAGAAATTGGGCAAAGGGATCTGTAGCAAATTGGAAATTCAAAGTCCACATTTTTCAGTAAGAAAACGGCAAGGTCTCATCATCGTCTGGCTCTGTGGCTTTCTTTTTGGCCAGTTGGGTGGTTTTGGATTAGACCAGGGGTTAGCAAGCTGCTGCCCACATCTGGCTCCCCGCCTGTCTTTTTACTGCCCACCACCTGTCTCTTCATGGCCCGGAAGGCAGAATGGTATGTTTTTAAATGGTTGAAAAACAAATCAAGATGAAAATGGAAGGAAATTCACGTTTCTTTGTCCATACGGTTTTATGGGAACTCTGTCACACCCACTTGTTTGTGTATCGTCAGTGGCTGCTTTCAAGCTGCAAGGACAGACTTGAGTCCTTGGGACAGAGACCATCTCACCCACAAAACTGAACATATTAACTGGCTGACTTTTCATGGAAAGATTGCCAACCCCTGGACTAGACAATTAAAAAAAAAAAAAAAGACATCTTTTGGGTGGTTCATATTCATCTGTGTTTAGTTTGCATTATTGTGGCTGTTAGTGGTAAATATGGGCCACAAGAATATATATATATACATATATATATATGTATATGTATATGTATATATACACACACACATACACATACATAGAGAGAGAGAGAGACTGTGCTTGGGGAGTTTGTAGAAGTTATTTTAGGGGGAGTAAAGCTTGGGTGCATCTAATTAGAGTTTATTATGTGAATCAGGGAAAAAAGTGTAAAAGAGGGTTGTGGCGGAAAGCAAGATGGAGGTCTGGCTCAGACCTGGCCTCTGTCACTTACAGAGTGTGACATGGGGCAGCATCTTGGCTTGTTTGTGCCTCCATATCCTTGTCTATGATACAGAGACAGCCTTGACATGTGTCTGTAACCTGCCTGATGTGGGGCAGGCACTCAAAAAGTGGTGGTCTTTTCATCAGGGTCAGTACATTTATTAAAAGACATCCTCAACAGGGTTTTGTGAGGCTTAAATGAGATGGTGTTTTAGTCTGCTCAGGCTGCCATAAAAAAAATGTCACAGACTGGGTGACTTAAACAAAAGACATTTCTTTTCTCATGGTTTCTGGAGGCTGCAAGTCCAAGATCAGGGTGTCAGTAGGGTTGGTTCCTGGTGAGGCCTCTTTCCTCAGCTTGCAGATTACCACCTTCTTGCTGTGTCCTCACATGGCCTTTCCTCTGTGTGCATCCCTGGGATTGCTTTCCTTTTTTTTTTTTTAATTTTTAAAATTTTGTTTTATTTATTTATTTTTGGCTGCGTTGCGTCTTCGTTGCTGCGCACGGGCTTTCTCTAGTTGCATGGAGTGGCAGCTGCTCTTCGTTGTGGTGCACAGGCTTGTCATTGTGGTGGCTTCTCTTGTTGTGGAGCACGGGCTCTAGGCATGTGGGCTTCAGTAGCTGTGGCACGCGGGCTCAGTAGTTGTGGCTCGTGGGCTCTAGAGTGCAGGCTCAGTAGTTGTGGCACACAGGCTTAGTTGTTCCACGGCATGTGGGATCTTCCCGGACCAGGGATTGAACCCGTGTCCCCTGCATTGGCAGGCAGATTCTCAACCACTGTGCCACCAGGGAAGCCCAGGGGTCTCTCTTCTTATAAGGACACCAGCCATATTGGATCAGGAGCCCACCCTTATGACCTCATTTAACCTTAGTTACCTCTTTAAAGGTTCTGTCTCCACATACAGTTGAATTGGGAGTTGCAGCTTCAACATATGAATTTGGAGGGGGCACAGTTCAGTCCATAATAGATGGTCAAGGGTCTGGGCTGTAGTAGATATTCAATAGCTGTTAGTTTATCTACTTGGCTAATAGTATGCTTTGAAGCATTAAAAATTAAAAAAACAAAAAACCCCATGTGTCTAGGAAATCCGACCCTGAGAACTACTAAGAATGGGCCTTGCCTCCTGTTGTTCCGTGGTCAGTTATTTGCGTGGAAGTGAATGGTGGCTTCCACCACAGTGTCTCAGACTCTGATGTCCCCATGAATCCCCTGGGGCTCGTGGCGAAGTATGGATTCGACTTAGCAGGCTAGGGGCTCAGGCTGTGATTCTGTGTTTCTAACCAGCTCCCAGGGGAAGCCTGTGTAGCTGGTCTCTGGACCACACTCTGAGTAGCAAGGGCCTCTGCTATCTGTTCAGTAGCCACTAAGCCACCTGTGGCTATTTCAGTTTCCATCTCAATGAATTAAAATGAAAAACCCAGTCCCCCAGTCACAAGTAGCTCCATTTCACATGCATTTCATGGCTGAAAGCTCTAATTGGGCAGCTCTGCATCTGAAAGAGAGGGTGGTAAGCTTTTTTAGTCAGGGGCCTGTATGAGTTTCCCTGTGGCTGCTGTGACAGATGGCCTTAGACTTCATGGCTTAAAACAATACATTTATTATCTTACAGTTCTGGAGGTCAGAAGTCCAAAACGGGTCTCAGTGGGCTAAAATCAAGGTGTTGGCAGAGCTGGTTCTTTCTAGAGGCTGTAGGGGAGAATCCGTTTCCCTGCCTTTTCCAGCTTTTAGGGGCTGCCCTCATCCTTGGTTTGTGGTCCCCTTCCTCCATCGTCCAAGCCAGCAATGGCTGGTTGACTTTCTCATGACGCAATCTCTCTGATTCTGACATTTCTCCTTCCCTCTTCCCCATTTAAGACCCCTGTGGTTACAATGGGCCCACCAGGATAATTCAGGAACATCTCTCCATCTTAAGGTCAGCAGAGTAGCAACCTTCCTTCCATCTGCAACCTTAATTCTCCCTTGCCATCTAACACAATTTATTTACAGGTTCCGAGGATTAGGATGGGGCTATCTTTGGGGGCTGGGGAAGGGGGTGTTATTCTGCCAGACAGTAAATATTTTTGGCTTTGCAGACAACACCATCTCCAAACTACATGACTCGCATTTGTCACACACAAAACCAAGCAAACGCACAGGCCTGGCTGAGTGGTTTCTTTTCCTTTTTTCGTCTTTATCCTTCTCTTGGAAAATTTCAAACACACACAAAAGTAGACCAGTGCAGAGATTTCCATCAGGGAGTGGTTTTTCAATCTTTTTTCATACTTTGCTCTACTTGACTAATTGTCTACACTTTGCAAATATCTACTACTCGTGTAATCAGGAAAGAAAAAAAACCACAAAGAAGTAAACATCCGAGCATCCAGGAAACCTGAGGGAAAGCAACACTGCATTTTGAGGTTAAAAAGGAAAAAGATGCAAATAGAGCTTCTAGAACCTCCACCCTTTTCTGCACCTCCCTGAGCCTGGGAAGCAGGCAGAGCTCAGGGTGTTCTCAGGGTAAGTGGGCTCTCAAATCGGATAGGCTTGCATGGGTCAGACCCTTTGAATAGAATCTGCTTGCTCGTGTCCCCTGACCTCTCCTCCTGAAACTGCACTAAGATAAGAGAATCTTGTCCAAGCCATTTGATACAATAATCCAGTTCTGCTTTAAGGCAAGTAAACTCTAGTTGCCTGGATGGGGGATGGGTGGTTCCCATGTCTGACCACTTTGCATCAAAATTGTACTCTCACTTGGGAGTCTGTGGGCCTCAGTGACCCTGGAGAGCACATGGAAGGTTCAGGAAAGGCCAGAAGGAATTTTGATAAATGGCTTGATCTTGTGCATGTGTGTGTGTGTGTGTGTGTGTGTGTGTGTGTGTGTGTTTCTGAGAAGTTCCATTGGCCAGTTTGGGGCCTTTCATCGTGGCTTCCGTCTGCTTCCATCTGCTCCACTCTGATCACAATCTCCTCATTTGGTTTTCGACATCAACCCCTTGGCCTTCGTCTGCTCTTTAGGGAAATGGCTTGTACCTGATTTGGTTCATGCGTTTCCCTGTGAGTCTGGGAACCCCAAGCTCTGGACCATAGTCATCATCCTGCCCCCAATCCAGCCACATGACTTTGACCAGGTCCTCTGAGGATCCAAGTCACCCAGTTGGAGAATTAGGTGACCAGTGTGACAGACAGAAGTGGAGAAAACCCACTTAGGGATGGTGAGAAATAAGGCTGAGCAGGAACATGGGCAACGCATGTATATGGCATGTATCAATGTGTGACATGTGTGGTGTGTGACAAGAGGACTTCGAAAGGCCAAGGACTTAGGCAAGATGAACTAGGAGACTACTAAATTTTTGGAGCAGGGAACAAGAAGATTCAAACCCTGTGTCAGAAAGAGCCACCTGGAGTAGAAAAGGCCAATCACGGATAAAAGCTATGACAAATTTATCATTTATCCTGCAGTTCCTTCACTGAACTTCTTATTTTACTTCTGTAGACAAAATAAAATAATAAAATAAAATAAAATAAAATAAAATAAAATAAAATAAAATAAAATAAAATAAAATAAAACAATTAACTAGAGAATTAGTAGAGTGACTGTTTCTTTGCATCATGAGAGTAATTGAGAGAACATAAAACTGCAGTAAACAAAAGAATAGCTTCTGATCCAATCTAACAAGTGATTAGATCATTCCAATCGTGATTAGGTTATTTGAGCACTTCAAATAGATTACACACTATTTTAGCAAGATTTAAAAAAATTTTTATACAATTTTTAAAGGTTACTTTCCATTTACAAAATTATTAGCTATATTCCCTGTGTTGTACAATACATCCTTGTAGCCTATCTCACACCCAATAGTTTGTACCACCCACTCCCTCACCCCTATATTGCCCGCACCCCCCACTGGTAACCATTAGTTTGTTCTCTATATCTGTGAGTCTTAGCAAGATTTTTGAGGTCTTCTTTTTAAAATGAAATAAAGCAAAAAGAATAATTTTATGACTACAAACCAAAAAGACAGACAAAATTGATTTTATAATTTCCAAAGTATGTTACCTGGTCTGCCTTCTGAAGAATTAAATATAAATTGAAAAGAGATTGATACAAGCATACTTAAAGCTCCTAGAAAAAGACTAGATGGCAGTAGAAAAGTGGAAATAAAAGAGAGATTAATCTTTTATTTCCTTCGTGTGTGTGTCTGTGTGTGTGTTAAAATTATGTGTACTGTGTTGTTTTTATATATGATTATCCTTTACGCTGTACTGAAGGTTAGCATAATAAAGAAGATAATTAAAGCTTAAAAAAAAAAAAAGAGCTGCCTGGATGTGTGCGTTCAGCAGATGAGAGAGAGAAATGGTCAGCAGGCAAGAAGATTGGGGCGGAGGAGGGAACACAGGAGACACATGGCAAACGACAAACATGAGGCAGGAGGGGTGCCGGAGCTGAGGAGTGGTAAAGACCAGAGAGCAAGGTTTGGAATCAGAAAGATCCAGCCTGGAATCCCAGCTGCATCGTTGTGGGCTAAGTGGCTGTGGGCAAGTCTCCTCATTCTTCAGCCTCAGGCTCCTCCTTGTGTGTCATTTGAGGATTACAGTAGCAACTATGTGTCAGCTAGTGCTGTGTAACGAGTGACCCCAATACTAAGTGGCTTAAAACATCTATATTTAGTTACAGTTCAGTGGGCAGGAAATTGGAACAGCCCGGTGAGGCTGTCTCTGAGCTCCAAGGAGGCTTCTCGACTCATGTATCTTGGCACCTCAGCCCGGGTGGCCCAGCTGATGGGGTTAGACACGTGGGGCACAGCATTCTGTGTCTCCTGGTTCCTTATTCTCCATGGAGGCCCCAGGCCGCTCCTTCTTGCCACGTGCCCCTCCAGCACGGTCACCAGATTCTGACATGGCAACTTGGTGCTCTCAGGACTGCAAAGGCAGATGGACACTGCCAGGCTACTGCCTCCTCTTGTTTTTAACAGTTTTATTGAGATACAATTCACATACAGGTCACCTATTGAAATTGGATGATTCAGTGGTTTTTGGTGTATTTACAGAGGCAATCATCACTACAATCTAATTCCAGAACATTTTTATGACTCCAAAAAGAAACCCCGCACCCATTAGCAACCACTGCAAATTCTCTCCCAGCCCTGGCAACCATCAATCTACTTTCTGTCTCTATGGATTTGCCTATTCTGGACATTTCATATAAACAGGATCATACAAGATGTGGTCTTTTGTGTCTGCCTTCCTTCACTCAGCATAATGTTTTCAAGGTTCATCCACATTGTGGCGTGTGTTGGCACTTCACTCCCTTTTATGGTTGAGTAATATTCCAGTGTATAGATGTACACTTCGTTTATCCAATCACCAGTTGATGGGTTTTTGGCCTTCGCATGTTGCACCTATTAAGGATAGAGCTGCTATGGACATTTACCTATACAAGTCTGTGTCAGTGTATGTTTTCAGTTTTCTTGGGGTGATTCGCAGGAGTGGAATTGCTGAGTTGTGTGGTAACTGCCAGGCCTTCTTAGAGGTTCAGTCTGGATCAGGCAGAGTGTGGCTTCTACCGCATCCTCTAGGCCAAAGTGAGTAGGAGACCCCACACAGAGTCAAGGGGAGGAGCTGATGCAAGCGTCTGACTGTCCAGAGGGCTTCATCAGGGCCCTCATGTGAAGCCCTCAGTGGAACTTGACACACAGTAGGTACTCAATATTACTCCCAGTCGTTATTCTCTTGATTACTAAAAATAATACAAAATTGGGGCCGTTGGGAAAACACAAACTGTTAGGACTTAGATTGACAACCATCAGTCAGCCTGATAGCAAACCCATCTTCAGGATTTTGGAGATTATGATTATACTTCAAATTAGCAGTACCTCAGTCAGAAGGTGAGAATTCGAGGCTACTAGAGGTCAGAATAACACCAGCACTGGACGAGATCATCAGGAGGCATCACATATTCATTCTAGAAAACGTGGAACTTCAGGCAAAAGTGTCAGAATAAAAATCACCTGTCAGAGATAAATGTTTTGGTTTCTTCCAGTATTTTTTTCTATGAATTATGTGCATAAGTATATATATTTTAATGCAACTAAAATTGAGATTGTAAGATATATAGTTTATATGTTGCGTTTTATCATTTAATATTAAATTGGGAGCATTTTCCTGTATTATTCAATCCTGGTTTATAATGGCTAGATTATCTAGCTAGCCAGCTCTATATTCCTTTATTTATTTCTGAAGTTTAATCTATAGTGACATACAGCTTGGTGAATTTCTACATGTTACCTACATAAGACAAGACCACCACCCAAATGGAATTACAGAATCCTATGGTCCCTCCTAGTCCGTAACCATCCCATTTCCATGAACTGACTCCCAGTTTATTTATATACCCCCCTATTACTGGACACATAGGTGGCTTCCAGTCTTTTGCCCTTAGAAACGATGCTGCTGTGATCTTCCTTGTACAGGCACATTTGTCTGCATCTGATTGCTTCCTGCAGATACATGTCTAGAAGTTGTGAAATGCCGAGTCAGAGGGTGTCGATGTATGGAAACGCTCTCAGTTGAAATGCTGCCTCCATGTCAGTCATTTTTCTCTGTACTCCAGAACTCCCCCCTTTGTGCTTCTGCAACACTTTGCTTGGACAGTACAACCATGGTATTGTATTAATGAGCCCCTAACCTGTTTTCAGGTCTTGGCTTCAAAACTAGCTCCCCAGGAGCAGGCTTTGTGCATGTTTGTATCCCCACACTTGGAGACATGATAAAAATTGAGTTCACTCACCTATCTTTGAAACCCTTCCTAAAAGCAGTGACATATCAGGGGCTATTCAGAACCAGCTGAAACTGGCTTCACTTTTGAACAGGACTTGCTGCAAAGCCACGCCGAACTCTGAAACCCATCTCTAGGTGCTTCTGAGATCATTGATATGGCTGAAGGAGTTAATACACGAGAGAGTGTTTTTTAAAAATTCCCACCGGACCGTTAAACTCAGAGCAAACATATGGGTCCAAGTCGGGTGGTGGCTTTGCACACATTTTCCTATTAATCATTGGAGTCTTCACATACCTTATTGGGATAAGTCCAGTAACAACTTCTCCTTTAAGTTGCCCAGCTCCAGGGGTTTCTGTGTCTAAAGGGGCACAGCTGCTTTTCACTTCAGGTATGTCTGCCCAGGTATGCCTGCTGTTGCTCCTCGCCACCACCTGCTGTCACTGTTGAACACTGGTCCGCTGCAGTTGTGGGAGCTGGCCTGCTCATGGCCTCCTATTGTGATGCCCTTGCTTGTCCGGCTAGGAGGAGGAGTCCACTCCCAACCTGCCAAGCTTGGCTGAGGATGCTGGGCACTCAGGCCCCTGAAACTACCTTCCCTGCCACTTCCCATGGCAAGAGCAAGTCAGGGGTCAGAGCCACTTCCTCTCCCTTCCTCTTTGGGGGCCACCTTGCTAAGAGGTGAGGCATTCCAAGCACAAAAGATCTTGTCCTCTCAGGACAGTGGGGCTGGTGCTCTCTATCTAAATAATTTTAGGGACATATTGCCAGGGAAGAACCATTATAGCAAGAGGGTTTACTTCGAGCCCCAGCCTTGCCATTTCAAGTATTTCTTCCTCAAAGCAAAAAGTCTGCTAGGTGAACTGCATTATCTACCCTGGACCTAAGAGAACTACTAACATTTTCAAGACTCCCATTTAGTGGCTATCTGATTTAATCTTTATAAGCACCCTTTGTATATGTTAAATGTGGAATAAGACTACATATACTATATACAGATATCTGTGTGTGCCCATGTGCATCCTCATGTGTATTTATATCTAATGAAGTACTTCATTTATTAAATATTTATTGAGCCCCCACTGTGTGCCGGATCTGTGGAATTGAACTGCATAAATACGTCTGGGTGTGTGTATACAGCTGCCATGTATTTGGATGAGACATTCATTCACTTATTTCACATATATTTAATAAGCACTCCTCTATCTACTGGGGACACGGAATCAGTGCCCTTGTGGAGCTCACAGTCATCTTAATGTTTCTTCTTAGTTTAAAAAGAGCAGGTAAATGGAATGCTTTCCAGCTCTTTCTTAAGTAACCTGACCCATGCGAAACAAATTGCTTGTTTCTAAGTAACCCTTGATTTAAAAAATAATGTATTGTATATCTGTCAGAAATTAAAAAGGGAGGCAGGACCGGAATATACTTGGGGGAGTGATTGTTTATTTTGCTTATCTTAAGTGAGATAAAGAATATCTCCAAGTGGGCTGGTTTCCAACCGGGACCGTGTACACAAAGCACCTCATTCTAGGAGGGAGAGTGAGTAAATTAAAGAGGTCTTTTGCCGGTATTTATTGCCTCCTACAAGTGTGATGTAAAACTTTTCCCACGTGCAGAAGCAGGCAACCACAACCACGTGCGGAAGCCGCCGTTTTTGCAAATAAAAATGCTTCCCAGAAGCATGACAAATGCAAGACTAACAGGTGTAGCACAGATCCAAGGCGCACATGTGGTTCTCATCAGCTGCCTCTGTTTTAAATCTAGGCCTTCCTGTAACAACGAAAAAAGTTATTTCTTCCGAGGCTGCGGCTAATAATCCACTCAGCCTGCTTTTCTACCCCTTCGCAAAACCGTATATTTAACAGAGCTTCCAGAGAGAGAGGAGACAGCAATGAAAGAAGGCAGTGAGGGGGCGGGGGGGAAGCCCTTAGACTTGACATTTAACAATTCTGGGTTTGACCTATAACTCTGGGTGACCTTGGGCCTCCGTTTCCTCCTTTTTAAAGGAGGTTCAGAGAATGAGGGCTTCAATTTTCCAGCATCTCCACGCAAAGCAGGGTGGAAGGGTCTTTTAAACCAGTGATTCCAAACAGGGGTCGGTTCTGCCAACCAGGGGACCTCTGGCAGTGACAGGAGACGTTTTTGGTCGTCCCCAGCGGGGAAAGGGTGCTACTGGCATCTAGTGGGTAGAAACCAGGGATGCTGCTGAACATCCTGCAATGCACAGGACAGGCCCTACAACAACAGCGATCCGGCCCCAAATGTTACTGGTGCCCAGGTTGAGAAACCCTGGCGTGGACACAGGTTTGCAACGTTGGTGTCAGCTCATGGTTTGGGGCTTTCCCAGCTTGGGTAGCGGCTCCTCCGTGAGGCACTTTGCAGTCTCATGCTTTTGGGATCCTGGCCCTCGGCGCTGCAGACCCCCGGCTCGCATCCACGCCCTCTGGAGGGGCGGGGGCGGCAGCGTTCCTCGGCTCCTCAGTTGACCCGCGCACGGAATTACAACGTGGATTTCTGCCTCCTGGCCCCCAGGAACGCAGATAGAGAGGCTGAGGAGGACCCCCGGGCTCAGAAAACTTGGCAGCTCCTCCCACCCGCGACTCCCGTCACCTCCGTCAGAATGGGGAAAGCTTTTCTGCCCTAGGAGGGGTCCTTCCGCTGTCCTCTCCGCCCCGCTGCCCTCAGGCGGCCACCCAGAGCGCCCGGGTTCAAGGACTCGGCGCGTATCGACCGTTTCCGTCGGAAACCTCGGCCCCCGCCCAGCTTGGGTGGGGGCGGGGCATCCAGGCGGTGGCCGTTCCCCTGCCCAACCGCCTCCCAACGGCCCCTTTGGCCGGGCGGGGACAATGCGCCTGCGCGCGCATGCGTAGAGGCGCGGGGCGGGGCCCGCGTGTGGCCCCGCCCAAGTTTGGCGTCTCTGCCTGCCCCATCTCCCAACCTCCTCAGCGTGGTGCCGACGCTGCGTGCGGCGCGGGTTACCCAGAGTGCTCCGCGCGGGGGCAGCTCACTGGAGTTTGGTTCTCGAGGCGGCGGCGGCAGCAGCGGCGACGGCTCCGGCGGCTCCTCCTCCTCCTCTGGTGGCGGCGGCGCCCCGGGCCTGAGCCCCGGCCCCGGCTCCCCTCTCCGCCACCCCGCGCGCCCCCACTTCCCCCGGTGCCGCGGGGAACATGAGGCTCCGCTCCCGGAGGCAGGCGAGTGAGTGACCCCGTCCCCCGCCTCAGCCCGCCCGCCCGCTGGCCCGGCCGCTCCCCCCCCGCCTCGCCCAGGCAATGACAGCGGCTCCGCCGTCTCCGCAGCAGATCAGGGACCGGCTGCTGCAGGCCATCGACCCCCAGAGCAACGTAAGTGTTCACCACACGGGCTGGGGTGGAGGCCGCGTGGGCCCGGGACCCTCCCCCTCCATAGTGCCCCTCGCCCGCAGGGCTCCGGGGGACCCACCGGACACCCACCTGCCCCCGAGGGCCGCTGCCATCCCGGCATCTCGCCCCCCGGGCCCGGGCCGGGGGCTGGTCGGGCAGCCCGGCGGCGCTCGGTACGTGAGGCCGAGGCTTTCGTGCGGCCTGGGCGGAGGGAGCAGATGGGAGCTGAGACCAGAGCTTTTTCTCCTCTCCCGGTCCAGCTCTACGACCCTTGCTGCTGCTGACGGAGCTCGCCCGCCTCGCCCTTCCCGGGGGACCCGCGACCCCCGGGAAGCCCTCCCGGCGGGGGGCAGGGGAGGGGGAAAGGCTGTGGAGCAACTGGTGTCCGGGGTATGACTCGGGGAGCCGGTGCCGGCGGTGTCTCGGTCTTCTGGGTGATCAGGGAAGTCCTCTTTCTCTTTCCTCCCGTCTGGAAGCACCTTCCTGGCTTCGGAGGGAACCCCCCTGGCCTGCTTTGCACCTAGCCGGGTGCCCAGGGCGCTTGGAGAGTCCCTTTTGGTTCTGAGAGTGGGCATGCCTTTGCCGGGTCTCTCTTGGGGTCCCTGCCGACGGAAGATGATCTTGTGGAGAGTGGGATTCTTTCTGTTACCTTTCTGGGCCTAAGTACTCATTGCGTCTCAGGCCAAGCCAGAGCCTCGCTTTTTGGTAGTGAATTAAAGGTGACTGTTTGCTCTCCCATTCCACCCAGAGCCCTCCGTTGGCTGTCTACGCCCTACCTGGGGTCCCAGCCTGTTGGGTTGTGACCTAGGCCATCAGGGTTAACCCCAGGGTGTCGCTTTCTCAGGTGCTCCTCCACGGAGGCTACTGTTTGTGGAGGGATCTCCCCTGCCCCCCTCCGTGTGTGTAGGGAAAGACTCATCGCGTTCTCATATTTTTTATGAGTGGTTTACGGCCATAGGGGTCATTTACGCCTGTGGCAGGAGCAGTTCAGCAATGGGAAGATGTAGTGGCATCCAAGTATGAAGTGAGCCCCTGCATTTCCTGGGAGACCAGGAAGTGGCCATTGAAACCACTTTTTAATGTGCTGGGGATGGAAGAAATAAACCATCTTGGACTTGGCTAGGTAACTTAGGTTTCTGTCACTATGGGGGCTTTTGCTTTTCCTTTACGTGAGTTTGGCTGATTACTTTTAGCAGTAGGCTTTAGCCTAGCATTTTGGGAATAATTCATGTTGGATTGTACAATTCTGGCAGAAATAGAGTTATTTTTGTAAGACTCTGATTTCTGTATCATAAGTAATTCTGTCATTCCTGGTCTTCAGACCCCATTAAGATAGACTTGGTGGTAATTGTCTTTAAGAAATATTGTATACATTTTTGTTATGACTTTGGGGGTGGAGTAGGCACAAGCTATATAAAACCTTGCAGAATTTTTGCAGAAACGGGTGCTGCAGCAATTCCCAAGACTGAAATATTAGAGGATAAAACAAGTGACTTGAAAAATGTAGCTTTGGTGACTTTTGCATCAGTCAGAGTGTAATTTCTTGAATTCCATGTGCTTGTTTGCCTTCCGGAGAGTCTGAAAGGTTGCTGAGATATTAGCACTGATCCTTAACGCCACTTAGGAGAGCTTTGGGACCAGGAGGCACTTTAACGGGCAGTCACCATGTTGTAGATTAGGTGGGGCAGTGACCTCAGGGGTTCCAGTGTTGTGTAAGGCTCTAATCTAAAGGGTTCCTAGGAGTACAGGAGGAAGAGAGGCCAAGACCACGGTTGTGTTACGTGTCATGGAATGCACATTTCACGTGGCTTATTTGGGGGCACTCTTGTGATAGGTGTGTGCAGAGTCCTGCTAATATAAGTGTGGTGGATGAAATTGGGAAATTGTCTCTGAATATGAGTGGTGAGAAAGTGCCACCTTTAAATGCTGCTGTTGTCAGTGACATCCCTGAGTATTGTTTATAAGCCGTTTGACAGGAGTGTGGCTTGGAGCAAACCCCATATAGAAACTCAGAGCCGTGGAGGGATAGGTTGCTGGCAGAGATGATGTGACCGTATTTCTGCAGTTTCTCTTGATTGACCTGGGCTCAGGTGAGAGTTAGGTGGCTCCAACCAGGCGGTGCCAGCACACAGCTGTTCTTCTCTTCTGCCTTGCCCAAGTAGGAACTCCACTTCTGCATAGTTAGTTGACACATATTTAAGATGCTCCTGGAAAATAAAAATGGGGACAGTGTTGAAGAGCCAACACTAAAATTAAACCTCTTCTGAGAGAAGCGACAGAGAATTGTGTCACGTAATGCTTACCTTTATGGGCATGCAAGTATGCTAACAAACTTAGCTTTTGCTTGAAAACTCAATGTCAGGCAGCTGACCTAATATCCACAAGTATCTGAAAACTTAGGGAAGTAACAAAGTACCACTTTCTGACCATCTCCCTGACAAAGGAGTTCTTGAGAGGAAAGTTGTTTCTTTGCTCTATATTCTAGCCTCTGGAGTATTTGAATATCTATAGCATCAGGCTCTGAGTTAATAATTTCTCTCAACTCAGTAATAAAGTAAATTCTGTACACTCCTTTTCAAAAAGCAACTAACGGTTTTTCAGAACAGTCGAAGCCTTACTCTTCTTGTGTATGGCAGCCCAGGGTGTTGAAAATCTTTCTTAAGTGCACTGTGTGCCTTTGTTCCAGCTTAATCTTGTTTTGTTATGGATAAAGTTGAGGACTGTCTTACTCCTGCCCAGAAATCAGAGTCAGTCCACCCAAGCATAATCTCATCAGCAAATGATTAGGGTCCCGTTTGTATCGGACACTCATTGTTTCACCAGAGTTCAGGCTTTGTCTTCTCTGTCTAGAGCAGAAGTGTTAGGTGTACTTTCTAAGTGCTGGTTAAACTGACTGAACCCTAGACTCCTTCTTGGGCTCTCCAGCAGGAAACCTCAGGAACTACTTTTCTTCTTCACTGTTCTGCAGACTTAAGGTGCCAAGGGGAGGTGACCAAGGGGCCTCTGCAGAGAGACACACGGGAAGGATAATTTTCCCACCTAGGAATTTGAAGGTTAAGATACCACTTAGCTTCACTGGACTGCAGGTTCCTCATCTGCAAAGTGGAATTGGGAACTGGTGTATTTGCCCCATAAAGCTCCTTCGAGATCCAGGTTCAGATTCTGGAAGGCGCAGCAGAGGCTAACATGAATTGTTGTTCTAGAAGTTTTTTCTTTTAATGCAAGGTACATTGTGTGAATTTTCTGAATAACAAACCCTAACACACTTCTACACAGAGATGTATGCTTTACCTGACTTTGTGCAGCAGAGTCCCCTGCTTTCTCCCAACAGCCTATAAAGGCAGGTGGGGTGAGTAGCCAGTCTCCCCTTTCTGCAGGTGCAGAAGCCGACATCATGACAGTACTGTTTAGTGAGTGTCTCCCATGGCCAGGAGAGGACAAGATGCCTTTGTTTCCTACTGACTTAATGTGAGGTGACTGCCCTAAAGTTAGGGAGGGACTTAGCCAAAGTCATTAAACGATAGTGTTTCCAACTTTAAACGCCACCATACTGCTCTCAAACATGGAGAGGCAGCTTCAGAAGAGGCCAAGAAGGCAGCGTTCTTGAGCTGGTAAGAAAAGATGTGGGAGCCTCTTCTCTCCCACACAAGTTTATATGAGATTACAACTTGGGTTCGATTTACCTGTGATAGATCTTACAGGTTGATGACATTAGACAGCCTGTCCCGGAAACATCTTAAGGTTTCTGTCAGGGACACAGAATCCTGGGCCAGACCACACTGTGGTGTGGCAACTGCCAGCTGATGTGGAACTTTTCATGAGTCTTGTGTTCCAGCTTCCTTTTCTGCTTCAAGATTACAGCACTTTTGATGTTAATTTAAAATGCCATTGATCCTGCAGAAAAGAGGAATCTTATAAGTTCTAAAATGGAAGACTATTAGTTCTGATTCTCATTAGTATATTAGTAGATATGAAATCTAAACATGTGGACTCTTCCTGATCACACTGGTTGCCCACATTCAGTAACCTTCCTGTCTTTGCTCCTTTACGTCATGGCCAGGACGTGTGAGGACAGCAGTGTGGCATTTTATGACTTTGGGAAGTAGGCAGGTAACAGTGTTGGTTGTGAAGCAGGTGTAAGACCTTGTTGTGATTCACTCTCTCCCTCAGAAGAAGGTGGACTTTACGTTCGGTCTTCATGGAGGTCCTCAGAGGCGGCTCTCGTCAGGGTATGTTGTCCTGGCTGGAGGTCACAGAGGCCTAGGAGGACAGTCCAAGATCAGCTTATGGGAAGGGGTTTTTGTCCTGATACAGATATAAACAGGCACCATGGTCACCCGGGCTCATGATGCAGCTTCGTGTGGCAGGACGTGCCCTCAGGGGTGCCAAGCGTGGAGTTAGGTGAAGGAGGAGAGCTGTATTTACTTTGCCTCAGTTTTGGTGTCCATGTGAGTGTCTTCTCAGATGGAGTTCTGGTTCATCCAGAACTGATTTTACCCAGCCCGACCTCTGGGTGACTGCCTCAGGGGTTCTCCTGCCCACCCCCCGCCCCCCACTGTAAACCGCCTTCTGGAAGCTGGGAGCTCTGTCTTTCCGTAGAAGTCGTGCTTTTTCTTTTTATTCCTGATGGTGGCTCTGGCCTGAGTCCGCCTGGTCCCTTTGGGGCCCACTAGCTGGTTGTCAGATTGGGTGACTGAGTTTGTGGCTCGGTGGCCGGCTGCATAGGCAGCGCATTTTCAGTCCAGCCTTTGAGTGCCCACGCTCAGAGCCCCTTCTCAAACTGCTCCTTTTCACTCTCCAGGCACATGAGTAGCGCTGAGCAAGTATTGACACAGGGATTCCATGAACTGGAGAGCATTTCCTGAATAAGGAGGGCGTACCAATATTCCGCATGCTGTGTTTAAAAGTACTCTCTGAATGAATTCCAGGTCTTGGGAGGCAGTACACTTACGTTTCAATCACCAACTGATGCACACTGTTTATGGAGAAATATAGTAAAACTGGAAAAGGTGGCTCAGCAGTTGAATAAACATTTCTAGTAAGCATTTATGGTGCTGGATATGGAGGGTGCAGACCTGGGGATGCCCAGCTGCAACCCTCCAGGGACCTGGAGCAGGCATAGAGTGTGCACACGGATGGTCTGGGGTGGGGCAGCCTTACAGGGCTACAGCTCTTAGATCCAAGTGGAACAGTTCATGTGTCTTATTCAAAGATAGTTCAGAATTCTTAAGAGAGTGAAATGGCTTTCTAGAATCATCATTTTTTTCCATCATTTGAGTTTTCAGAAGGAAAAGGAAGTCAGTTCTTGGTTTGTCTCTGACCTGAGGGGAATGGAGAGTTTGGAGGAGTTGGTAGCAAATCCTTGAACAGTTTGCCCTCTCAGCAATGGGATGGGAAGGGGGCAGGTGTCAGGCTCTGTGAAGGGCCTGGGGGCTCGTTTCCAGTACTGGGGTTAGGTAGGCTCTGTGTGGCTTCCAGAGGCAAACCTAGGACTCGGAAGGCAGGAGTTCCTGGGAGGTAGGTGCTGTTGCACTCGGGGGAGCTCTTGATTATCATCAGAGCTGGCTCGAGAGTCCAGGGCCACCATGCCAGGTGGGCGTGCAGACAGGACTGGGCCCTCTATCTGGGCCCTCAGATTCTTGACTTGTGAGTTCCTGGAGGTTCTGTGATTGTATATGGAGGCTGCTAAAAAGAAGGGTCGTGTCAGGTGATGTGCCACTTCCAGGCAGGTGGGGTTAAAAGCCTTCCAGTGCTCCTGGGACTGCAAGTTTCCTGGATTGATCCATTGGAGGCTATAAAATGAAGAGCTGCCGTTTACTGAGCACTTACTATGTACCAGGTATTGTGTAGAGTGCTTTGCATCCTTGGTGGTTCTCTGAACCACTCTTGCAAGTGGATGCTGTATCTTCATTTTAGGGGAGAACAGAGGTTAAGTGATCTGTCCATTGTCACAGAGGTGGATATGGGAAAGCTCTGGGCCCAAACCCAGTGCTGGTTGGCTCAGAAGCCGGTGGGCTTAACAACAGTGTCCCACCTCCTACATAAGCAGTGCCCAGCATGAAAGTTGAACTCTAGTGCATCTTCTGAGGTTAACCTTAAATGTGAAGTGTTTTTAAACGTTAAGTTTTGCATTTCCATTTTCTTCCCGTATCCTACCACCTTTCCCTCCTTAAAATCTTCTAGCCTACTGGGTCCTAACCTTTTTGGGTGTCAGGATCCATTTTTATGATCAGAAACATTCAGGAACTTCCACATAATGGCAGGTGTACTTTGAGTAGCTGTTTTTTTGTTTTTGTTTTTGTTTTTGGAGAAAACTCAAGGACAGAAGCTACTCCTAATCCAGTAATGTTTTGAAATGAAGTTATAGCTTGTTGTCAAAACAGCATCTACTTAAACCTGGAAGCCGACTTTACTTGTATGTGTGTGACACCTAGGATCGAACCCTTTGTACTGCCTCTGGTTGGGGCCTCCTGTCGTCCCTACTGCTCTCCCTTTTCCAGAAACCTTTCCTGCTTTAATCCAAGACAGTGTCCTTCCGGCACTGTACATAACTTAAAAATCCTGCATTCCTGCTGAGTATAGGTCTTGTTGAACACGTTTTCCATGGGATTGCAAGCTCCTTGCTGGCAGAGCATGAGTTACTCCCCAGGTATCCAGAACTTCTTCAGCAAGTGGGTGCTCAGATGCTTGTTGATCTTCCTGTGAAAAGGGCTGGTCTTCAGAATTGGCTGTCAGCACTTACTGAGCAGGTATGAGGTGCCAGCACTTTTCACCTTTAATCTGTACAGCAACCCTGGGAGGCAGGTACCAGTGCAGAAACTGAGGCTCAGTGGACACACAGCTAGAAGGGATGACACTAGGGTTGGAACCTACCCACCCAGTCCTTAGCCACCTGCTGCTGCCTCCCATGTCACTCGAGAGAGGGCAGTGGGTACAAGGCAGGCATTCCACTCTCCTGCCTGGATTTGGATCCTTATGCTGGATTCATCTTTACAACGTTGTTATGCTCGTCCCAGAGGAAAGTTGTACCTGAAATACTTTTTGCTTTCTCTTGAGCTGGCTGAGGAAAAGGTGTGAAGTGTTTTTTCCTTTTTGTTTCTTGGCTGGCATTTTTCACCCCTGACAGAGAAGGTGGCTCTTGATCTTAGATTCACTGGCTGTCTGTGATCCCTGGAGACACTGTTCAAATGCTACCTTGGGCCCCTGTGTCCTTTTTTGGTCATGTGACAAATCAAACCCTTCCTGGACAACCCCCTCTCCCGAGTTTCATTCGTCAAGGGCCAAAAAATGGGTGTTGCTTTCTCCAGGTCACACCCTGTGGTGGGTCAGCCTCATGGCTGCTGTGGAGACTCTAGTCACTTGTCCACTGTGTGCACAAAGTGATTTTGTAGGTGGCTGGCCTTGGCTCTGTGATGGGGGGTTCTGTGGTGCAGACGTCAGCAGTCAGGTGAGTTACTGATGGAGAACTCAGCTGCACGTGACCGTGGCTCGCACCGAGAGGCCATTGGTGGCCTGGCAGCCCTCCTCCAGGTGCCAGTGGCCCCGCTGTCCTGCTTGTACCTTCAGATCCTTCCCTTACCCACAGTCCGGTCAGATTTGGCTCCGCATGGCGCCTGGCCCCGCAAGCTGGCTGCAGCTCTGCTTGCACACACCTGGGGGCTGGTTCTCCTTGTCCCCTTGATGCCTTACTTGGATATTCCTGCCTCCCCTATTCCACCTTAGCTCTCTCTTTTTTTTTTATTTTTTATTTTTAAATAGATATCTGAACCCCATCCCAGAGACTCAGACTCAGCAGGCAAGGGGAGGAAGCTCTGTTTTGTTTTTGTTTTTTTTAAATAAGATTTACGATTTATTGATTTATTTATTTATTTATTTATTTATTTATGGCTGTGTTGGGTCTTCGTTTCTGTGCGAGGGCTTTCTCTAGTTGCGGCAAGTGGGGGCCACTCTTCATCACGGTGCACGGGCCTCTCACTATCCCGGCCTCTCTTGTTGCGGAGCACAGGCTCCAAACGCGCAGGCTCAGTAGTTGTGGCTCACGGGCCCAGTTGCTCCACGGCATGTGGGATCTTCCCAGACCAGGGCTCGAACCCGTGTCCCCTGCATTGGCAGGCAGATTCTCAACCACTGCGCCACCAGGGAAGCCCCCACCTTAGCTCTCTTGACCCCTCTTTCCATCAGGTCCCTGGCCTAGCTTGCGTTGGGTCGTGGGGTGGTGGCCATGTCCGCTTTCCCTTGGGTGATCCTCAAGGTAGCTACCTGTGTCCTCCTTCCTGAAGCCAGTCCTCCTGAAAGCCACTTCCAGTTAACACTTCCCAACTTTTTTTTACCCCCTTGGTGCACCTTGCATCTGTGCCAGGCAAATAGTTGGCAAGCTAGCTTTTTAGTGCTGCGAGGGTGGGGGGTGAGTGACACTGACGTGTAGGTATATAAACTAGGAAGAGTTTACCCTTTCTGCTCATTGTTTCACATTGTTTCCTTCAAGTGTTCAGTTAGATAGTTGCAGGCAGAGCACCTTTACTAATTCTTTTAACCCCTTTTCCCCAGAGGGAGGTGGCACTGCGCTCATGACAAGAGCTTAAACGCAGAGGGGCTCATTGGCTTGTGTTACTTAAAGGCCCAGAAATGGGTCTCTTCTCAGGTGACGACCTGGCTTTACTCCCGCTCTCTGTTTTGCTTTTTGTTGTGTTGACTTTGCATAGTGGGTGTCTTCTCCCCAGCCCCTGCAGCTTTGGGATTCACCCTCACTGACCATTATCCAGGGGCAGAAAGAGAAGTCACCTCTTTCCCAGAAGGCCCAGCAGACATTTCCCGGTGCCTTCTCTGGACTTTGATTGAAATAGCAGGCTGTGTTCGTTGGTTCACCCCTGAATCTGGGCATGGTGTTAGTTCCACCCAGACTGACCCAGAGTAGAGGGTGTGCCCCCAAGAAACATTAGGTCCTGTTAATGGGAGAATGGGGTGGGGAGTGGGCTGGCAGTGACCCCTGAGTGCGTGCTGGTTTAGTCACTTCGTTGATATGATAGCGCCTTCAAATAGTTGGGCGCCTTCAAATAGTTGGGTGTCAATGCTAGGCCTGGGAGACTTGGGTCCAGATGACAGAATGGATGTGACTGAAATATGAGGTCTGGCATAAGCAACGTGATTGTTTGGATGGCGTCAGGTCACAGCCAGGGTTCTAAGTACGCACTCCTTCTGGTTGAACTGCAGACTCTGATTTGCCTGTAGTCACGCTTGGGTACCTTGTCTTAGTGCAGGTGCTAGGTTGCAGCTTCTGACCCTATCCTGGGCTAAGGAGCCCTTTAGGAGTCCAGGAGAGCCTCACCATAGCACTGCTGATTCTCCTGTCCCCATCACCTCTCCTGATGCTGCAGTAACTGCCTGGATGAGCCTGGGTGGAAGGAGACAGTGCCTGTGACCCAGGCAGGAGCTGAGTTCTCCAGACTTCTGTTCTCTCGGCCTCAGAGGCATAGATGATTACTCGGAGGTCTGGTCCGAGCTGATTGTCTTACCCATTTCCTCTTGTCTGTCCCCCCCGTGCCGTCGTCGTCGTCCCCCACCCCCCCCACCCCTGCTTACCAGAAACTGGTACCTGCATTTCTTTCCCTTAGGTTAACTGAAATGCATTGGGTCAGGTGATCTTTCATGTCCCTCCATTTTTCCCTTCCAATCTGGGGGGCTCTAGGCAAGCACCCGAAATTGGTGATGTCTGTTCTCCCTTTGCTGGATGCTGGCAGCCTGGCAGTGGCAGATGTGGGCCACATGTTACATTTTAGGCATGTCTGGGGGCGAGGAGGTTTGTGAATGGTTATTTCACTTTCACTTCTATTTTAAAGGAGCTTCGTATTCTTAAGCATTTAAAGTTCTCCCTTTGAAGGTTGGTCAACAGGCCAAAGCTTCCACTGAGTGCAGGAGCCTCACTTCTCACCAAAGGGCAAAAGTATCACCCTCCCAGGTGTTGTGAGCTCATCCTGAATTCGCTTGTAACCTTTCTCCTCTCACCACTGAGTCAAAGTACTGTTTGGGATTGAAATTGGAGTGGGAGAACAGAGAGGGAAACTGTTCTGTTATTTTTTTTTTTTTTTTGTCGTCAGCATTGTGTGTGTCTGTGTGTCTTGTGGACAGACTTCTTCCACATGGCGGGAAATGTAGCAGCTCTGGGATTTGAACTCTTGAAAGCTAGGACATGATCAAAAATGGATTCACTGACTTGCTTCCAGTTTGAAAACTCCGGAGAATCACTCCAGCTTGGCTTGGGGGTGGGGTGAAGGGGGCTTTGTAAGAAAATGGCAGTGCCCTCAAGAAGTCAGGGAGGAGCTTGCAGAAGAAGCAGAGTCTGTTGTGCAGACAGAAGCAGTAGGTGTCCCTAGACTGCTATAGCCCTCCCATGTGGCAGGACAAAAACAGTGAGGTCTGGGGCGGGGAGGTGGGGACTGTCTTAGGGTTTCTGGTGAACCTGCTTGTCAGCCCCACTCAGAGTTAGGGGAGCAGGAGTCTGCGTGTTGCCCTGGGGATGATGCTCCTACAGTAGGCATGGTTTTCTGTACCTTTGGTGGTGGGCTCCCCCAAGTTGGGGAAATAGGAAGTGGCATCTTCTGCTCTGTAAGATGAGCCAACAACCTTGGGCATGAGGATGCCCTTATGCTTGTCCCTTCAAGCTGTGTCCCTGGGTCATCGTGCTTTCCTCAGTGGCCTGCCTCAGGGTTAGTGCTGAATGCATCTCCTTGGGAACAAAGCAAGCCTGAGGCCTAACACTGCGGTTCCCATTGTCCCCTGGCTCCCTGTACCTTACTGCATCGGCCTTTCCGCTCTCTCCAAACCTCATGCCCACCGTACCTCCTTCCGCTTGAGTATTTTGGCTTTGCTTTGGGGACCCCTGTCTGGCCTTTAAGACTTTCCCCAGGTATTCTCACCATGGCTTCCAGCAGTCCAGCTGACTGCTTCCCTCGGCATGCTGTGCTGTTGGTTGGTGGTGCCACAACCCACTGCTCAGCTGGCCGCCT
This sequence comes from Balaenoptera physalus, assembly GCF_965194825.1. Classification (NCBI taxonomy): domain Eukaryota; kingdom Metazoa; phylum Chordata; class Mammalia; order Artiodactyla; family Balaenopteridae; genus Balaenoptera; species Balaenoptera physalus. The sequence continues at coordinate 11,687,889 of NC_138890.1, read as the reverse complement.
CCCTTGGTTGCCCCATTCCTACAAGCAGGATCGCTAGGGAGATGTAGCTGCTTCCCAGCCAGTCTCCTGTGTGCTGATCTTGCCTCTGTGCCGGCCCCAGAGTGAGTGTCCAAAAACAGACTGGGATGTTTCACCCCCTCAGTTGGGGCCATGTGGCTGACTGGGTAACATGTGAGCTCTGTAGGTGACATAGTGAAGAAGAAGACAGTCTTTCTCCGGGTGGAAAACTTGGGCTTTAGAGTTGAGAACTGAGTTGGAATCTTGACTCTGCTGTTCACCATGTCGCTTTGGAAGAGGTTAGGTTTGTAGCCTTAATTTTCTCAGGAGGATGTACATACACTGCTTAGGAAAGCTGTTGAGAGTAGGATGTGGTCCCTGGCCTGAAGCATCTTGGATGTTGATGTGTGCATGGTAGCGAACAAACTTGTTGGTGGGCGGCTCACCCAGCTCCCATCCCCTACTTCCCCCTCCCTCCCTCTGGTCCATGCCCATTGGATGCTTAGTGATTGGGGTCTAGCCAATCATGGGGCTGCGTCTTCCTGGCCAGTGATTGGTTCAGGGATGGACCTGTGGCCATCTGAAGGTTTTAGTGCTCTGCTGGAGTAGTTGGAGGAGACTTGAATGGGGAAGGATGTGAGCAGGTTGCTGCTAGGGTCTGCTGCCTAGGGACAGCCTGCCCAGGAGTGAGACTGGCCCAGAGGGATGGGGAGGAATAAGTTGCCTGGGCCCAGCTGGCGCTAGATGAGTCAATGGCTTCTTTTCTTGATGAAGCCCATTTGAACTGGCTTTTCTGTCACTTGCAACCAGGAGAGTCAGCTGAGCACATTATGCCCCAGCCTCTGGCTCAGGCATCCTCTCTCCTCCCCTGCTCCAGCCACACTCAGCTGCTCATCAGCTCCTGACCCGCTGTTACGCCCCCACCTGGGTGGCCTGCCCTCCCTCTATTCTCCCTCCTTCCTTCCCTTCCTACCTCCGTCTCTGGGCTCCAGGTCCAGCATGCCTTTCCCAACAAGCCCAGTGCCAGCTGTCCCAGGAGCACTGTCTTCTGACTGTTCTGGCATCCTGGTCTGATCTTGCTCACCTTTAACTTGTCTGACATGCCTGTGTCCGCCCTACCCCGTTCTTTTGCTGGTGCATAGTTCATTCTGTTAGGGCCAATGACCAGTTTATTGTGGATCCATCTCTGATTTCAAGCTGTGGGTAAGCGCAAGCAGTGCCTAATGTGGGAGGACCAAGCTGGGTTCGGGGTAAGAAAGAGTTCAAGTTTGGTGGGGACTGGGCAGGGCAGCTGCTGGGCTTACTGGTATTGGGGTTGGGATGGCTGGTTCCCTGGAGGATGCCCCCCTCCTGTGATGGCTGCTTGGCCCTCTCCAGACTTCAGCCCTTTGGAGTCCTCCTGTGGTGCGTCAGTTCCCTTGGAGCCATAGTGGCATGGTCAGCACTCAGGCATTGAGCCTATCCTGTGTGTGTCACTCAGTTTTAGGGAGTCGAGATTCTAGAGGCTGGAGACAGGACGCAGGAAGCGGGGGAGGTGGGCAGCTACAGGTTTTGCAGCACTTGCCTAGCCCCCCTCTGTGGTGTGACGAATCCCTCAGGCCCAGCCCCCCCAGGAGTGCACATGCCTCCTCCCTCCTTCGGGCCAGGCCTGGACTCCCCCTATAAGAGGGTTCTGAACCCTGAACCCCAGCTGTTCTGTGAGAGCAGCAGCTCCAGGTCCTACTTGGTTGCTTCCACCTGAGTGGCCTCGGGGTGAATCACTTAGTGTCTCTGGGCCTCAGTGTCTTTATCTGTGATATGTGGCTCTTGGTGCCATCACCTGGTGGTGTCATCCTAAGGGGCTGAGCATGTTAGGTGCCTGGTGCAGTGTCTGGCTTGGTTTAGTCACCTAGGTGAGGGAGCTGATACTGTTTCTCTGTTAAAGATGAGGAAAAGAGTGAGGGAGGTTGTCCTTACCTGAGGCCTTGCAGCTGGAAGGAGCAGAGAGTGGATTTTAATCCTGTTAGTGGGTAATAGACCTGCAGGTGGAGTTCAGCATGGAGGGACTGGATCTCATTCAATCTAATGAGCAACCCTACTTAACAAATCAAGTGTTCAGTGTCTTTTGGCATCATCTTTATAAGGGTTATTTCTTTGTAAGGACTTTATCTTTGGACCATAACAGAAACAGGAGGACAGGAGCAACTCTTATCATATGCTCATTCTGTGCCAGGTATTATACCATTTAATAGATGAGTCTAAGGTTTAGCCAGGGTAAGTAGCTGGCCACCGCACAGCTGACCTCAGAGCCTTTGCTTTTCTTAGGAGGCAACATTGCGCCCACTGCAGGGAGCAGAGGGGACTGTGAAAATCCCTGCCGAGCTCTTTCCTTCCTGGCTGAGCGCTGCTGCTGATGGAGATGGTCTCTGCACTGTTCTGTATGGTAGCCACAGCCACATGTGGCTAGTGAGCACCTAATGCGTGGGTGGTACACCAAGGAATTCACTTTAAAATTTCTATTTAATTTTAATGCCTACCTGAATTGGACAGCGTGCTTCCAGGGCCTCATCGCTTTTGCTTTGGGTAAGAGTTGGGGCCCGTGCTGTGTTTTTCCACATGGGGAGTTGGGTAGCATGGGGGTGCAGAGTACGGCCCCTGTCCCCTCCCAGCGACCCTCAAGTCTTGACCCCTCCCCTGTCACACAGCCTGGTTTCTCTGATATCTCTGGGCCCCCTGAGCCATGTCAGCTCCATTCACGAGGTCTTGTCTCATGGAGAAGAAAGGCTTCTTCTCATTTCTTAAGTACAGGTTGGTGAATACGAAATCCTCTGAGCCTCCCCCCAAATGAAAAAGACAAACGGATAGCCAGAAAGAAAGGGAGGGAGGAAGAGAGGGAGGGAGGGAGGGAGAAAGAAAAGTATTTCATATGCAAGGGTTTTGGAGTTCAAATCTATATAGCTCTGTTTCTGAGATGTTTGTCCTTGGACAAATCACATCAAATATTGCTGACAATCTGTCAGACTTGCTGTCCTCTATAAAGTGAAGACAAGCCCTGCCCTACTGAAGGGTTAAATAAAGCCTGAAGGGAAGTTGCTGGGTTCATCGTAGACACTGAACACATATAAGTCCCCTCCCTGCTTTTCTTGGGGGTTGGGGGCGGAGGCAGTTTATTCCCCTGGATGAGTTTGTAGATATTTAACTGTGGTTTTCACAGATGGTATTTTTTGCCAAAGATAGTCTTCCTTTTAGTGTGAGCAGTTACCAGACAACATTGCATAATTTTGCACATTTCTGAAAGCTCCCTAGGGGGAAGCAGGAAGAAATTGGTTGTAGAACAAAATCCCACACTTGTAAAAGGAAAGGCACACTTTGGAAGAGGTGCTTGGGTTGGAACTCCCAACCAGGTTTACAACCTGCCTGAACTTCTCCGAATCCCTCTGTATTGTGGTTGCAGACTGGGGAGGGGAGGGATCAGAATACAGATTCGTGTGTGTGTGTGCGAAATCGCCTTTAGGAAGCAGTGTTCTTTTGGTATGGAGAACTTACTCAGAACTAACAATCACAAGCTCCCAGAGACATCACCAGACAGAGAAATGTTGATGTGATTAATAATCAGAAAATACACCTCACATTCAAATATGTGGGGGCAAAATGTTGTTGGCAGATAATCAAGACGGCGTTAAACTGTCCTGTTGCTATTTTATATCTCCTAGAGCATCTCCCACTCTACCCACCTCATCCCACAGCACCCTGCTCCAGGACCCAGGAGCAACTTCATACTTCACCCTTTTGGAAAATATTTACATGGCAGGAGGCATAGCCATGGTCACGTCCTTTGATCAGGTCATTTTACTCTTGGAAATTTATTTACAGATACATGGTCATTTTTAATAACAATGTTAATGAATATATTTATGTAATAATAATTTTTAATATCATTAATTAAATGGCGTGGGAGAGGCTTAGGAAACATGGTGTATCCACAGTGTCAAATAGCGTAGAGCTGTGAAGAATGATCCCGCAGGCTCTGTAGAAAAATGGACAAGCCTTGCCATGGTGAAGAAAAGGAGCATTTTTTGTCAGCCCTGCACAACTAGAAAAGGCAGAAAAACTAGAACTTGGGGTAAAATGGGAAACATTTGTATTGGGGCAATAGGAACGGTTTTTGTTTTTCCTGTGCTCCATTGTTTTTTCAATTAAACAGTAAAAAAATGAAAATAAAAGTAGATTGATTTAGCCTGAAGAGCACTCGAACTATTGAGAGCAATCACATGTGGAGTGGATCGTGGGGCCGCTGTGTACTGCAGCCAGCGGAGAGGAGAGGATTATTTCCTCTCTCATGCCTTTCTGGGAGATTCAGAGCAGGGGTGTGCAACTCTTTACCCCAGTCAAGTCCACCAGTCGTATTTTTCATGCTCTCAGAGCACTGGAGTCCAGCCTCCCAGGACAGAGAGGATGTGCAGGACTCTTTTTAAATTTTTATTTGTTTATTTTATTCTAATTAATTAATTAATGGCTGCGTTGGGTCTTTGTTGCTGCACGCGGCATTCTCTAGTTGCAGCAAGCAGGGGCTACTCTTCGTTGTGGTGCTCAGGCTTCTCATCGCGGTGGCTTCTCCAGTTGTGGAGCACGGGCTCTAGGTGTGCGGGCTTCAGTAGTTATGGCACGTGGGCTCAGTAGTTGTGGCTCACCAGTCTAGAGCACAGGCTCAGTAGTTGGGGCGCACGGGCTTAGCTGCTCCGCGGCATGTGAGATCTTCCCAGACCAGGGCTCGAACCCGTGTTCCCTGCATTGGCAGGCAGATTCTTAACCACTGCGCCACCAGGGAAGTCCTGTGCAGGACTCCTGAGTTTTCATTGCAGTCAGTGTGGCCATAACTGTGGCCCTGTTAAAGCCCCGGCATCATCCGTGCTCCCTGCTTTTCTCCACCTTAGTACGTCCAGTCTATCTGTAAGTCCTGGTGGCTCTACTACCAAAATGTGTATTCTCCCTTCATCCTCTATTCTCCATCTCTTGTCCAAGCCTGGCCATCACCCTCTTGGAACACTTCCCTCTTGCCCCTTCCAAACCAATATCAGATCACATCATTCGCTTAAGATCCCATGTGATTAGAATAGACATCCACTTTCCTTATTGTCATGATCTACAGGTGCTGTGTGACTTGGACCCTTCTTCCCTTTCTCATCTCAGTTTATACTTCCCTCTCCCTCATTCATGACTGTGCGCGTCTGCTTCCCAGATCTGTGACCTCAGGTTCCTTCAGGCTTCTGTAAAGAGCCCCATCCCCTCCCTGCTGTCACACTGCCTGCCTCCAGACTACGTGTGTTCATGGCACACATAGGAAACAGGGCATCCAGGCAGGGCACTGGGAAACTAGAAGTGGGAGTGGGGGGACGAGCAGTACATTTCTTCAGTGTAGTTATGAGAAAAGTAAAGTGTTAGGGAATGTATTAAAATATTGAACTTCTGTTGACTTTCCAAGTAACATTATTGATTTTCATAAAAGGGAGCACTGTGTCCATGAACATAACTTTTTTATGTTAGGTGGGTTTTTCTGTTTGTTTTTGCTTGACTTTGATAATCACCATGGAGAAACTCAGTTTGCATGCAGAGATGATAAAACTTAGAACGATTTTTTTAGTAAACCGTAATTTATAAGAGTTGATATCTAAAGAATCCAGGTTCTTTCCTCTTTTCACTTATATGTAATGTTGAATTACAGTAATGCAAGTGGATTTTAGTTTCATTCAAACTTTATTTCAAGGACTTTGAAGTAATGAAGAACTCTGATTTACTCTAGTGGTGTGCCCATAAATGTTTGAAAGCTGGCTCTCCAGGAAAAAAAAAGTATGCCTATACACACATAATTTATAAATTATACTGATAGAAAGGATAGGTAGCAGACAATTTACAAATAATAATGAAACACAACACTTTATTGTCAATTTGATGTAGTCAGTTGTTTCTCACAGACTGCTTTCCTTGGTTTTTGCTGAACTTTTGTATCTATAATCAGCTTATGAGTGTAGTCCTGACATGAACGTTGACTGATAATTTTTATGTTAATGAGTCAAGTAATGTCTTAGCGAATCAGAAAAGACTTTTCAAATACTGGAAGAGGGACTTCCCTGGTGGCGCAGTGGTTAAGAATCTGCCTGCCGGGCTTCCCTGGTGGCGCAGTGGTTGAGAATCTGCCTGCCAATGCAGGGGACACGGGTTCGAGCCCTGGTCTGGGAAGATCCCACATGCCGCGGAGCAACTGGGCCCGTGAGCCACAGCTACTGAGCCTGCGCATCTGGAGCCCGTGCTCCGCAACAAGAGAGGTCTCGATAATGAGAGGCCCGCGCACCGCAATGAAGAATGGCCCCCACTTGCCACAACTAGAGAAAGCCCTCGCACAGAAACGAAGACCCGACACAGCCATAAATAAATAAAAATAAATAAAAAAAAAAAAAAAAAAAAGAATCTGCCTGCCAATGCAGGGGACACGGGTTCGAGCCCTGGTCTGGGAAGATCCCACATGCCGCGGAGCAACTAGGCCCGTGAGCCACAGCTACTGAGCCTGTGCGTCTGGAGCCTGTGCTCCGCAACAAGAGAGGCCTCAACAGTGAGAGGCCCGCGCACCGCGATGAAGAGTGGCCCCTGCTCGCCACAGCTGGAGAAAGCCCTCGTACAGAAACGAAGACCCAACACAGCCAAAAATAAATAAATAAATTTATTTTAAAAAAAAATACTGGAAGAATATTTCCTCATCATTTGTGCTATTCCTAATGTAACAGCTACAGGCATGACACACTTTTAAGTTTAATCTGCATAATCAACATTTTCTTAAAAGTCTAAACCCCAGGGGTTGGTGAACTACTTCTGTAAAGGGCCAGATAGTAAATATTTTCAGCTTTATAGACCATACAGTCTCTGTCACAACTCTGCCTTTATGCATAGCACAGAAGCAGCCATAGACAATTTGTAAACAAATGAATGTGGCTGTATTCCAAGAAAACTTTATATTCACATAGTTGATTTTATGTTATGTGAATTTCACCTCAATAAAAAATATATAAAATGAAATTTTAAAACTCTTCACAAAAACAGGCATTGGGCTGGATACAGCCCAGGAGTCTACAGAGGCCACCAACCTGACAATAAATCAAGCCCTGATTTGTAGTGTTTGCCAATTTCCATGGTATAAACACTTCCACTATGTATGATTTCAAGCTACTAACATGATGTCTGTCACCAAATGTGGAGTTGGGAAGAGATGCCTCAGTAGTACACCATTTTCACCATGAAGATTTAGTAGTCATGAATAAACTCAGAAACCTAGATAATAGTAAATGTGAGAAAATAAGTAGGAAGTGATGAGTTTTGAGTATTTCATCACCTTTGTTTTCAGTATAACTTATTGTATACAGTTTCTGTCATTGCATTTTCTTTTAGTTAAAAAATCTTTTATACTTTTTTTAAAAATTGAAGTATAATTAATTTACAATGTGTTAGTTTCAAGTATACAGCAAAGTGGTTCAGTTATGTATATATATGTGTATATATATATATCCGTTTTCAGATTCTTTTCCATTATAGGTTATTACAAGATATCGAGTATAGTTCCCTGTGCTGTACAGTAGGTCCTTGTTGTTTACCTATTTTATATATAGTAGTGTGTATATATTAATCCCAAACTCCTAATTTATCCCTCCACCCCTTTCCCCTTTGGTGACCATAAGTTTGTTTTCTATGTCTGTGAGTCTTTTTCTGTTTTGTAAATAAGTTCATTTGCATCATTTTTTTTTAGATTCCACATGTAAGTGATATCATATGATATTTAAATTTCTCAGCCGTTTTATATATATAACACTGAATCACTTTGCTGTATACCTAAAACTAACACAACATTGTAAATCAACTATACATCAATTAAAAAATATATATATATCCAAATGAAGGTGCCCTTGAGAAGTAAAAGGGAGTGCTAAAAGTAAATTACATTAAACAATTTTTGACCACAAATGGTTTATTAAAAAGCAATAAAAATTCCATTTAAAAACTATTTTTAATAAAATTCTAAAACTTTGTTTAAAAGATGAAAAATCCAGGACACATGCTAAAATGGATAGGACGCCGAGTTAACTAGGACAGTGGTCACCCCAGACCTCAGGAATATGGCAGTAGAAGTAAGGCAGAGGTAGTGTCCATCCTTGCTGCTCAGAGGAACATCTCAAGTGATATTTATTTCCACCAGAATCTTCGTCAAATGAAATATAAGTCATTCCTGCTCCTTGGGCACTATGTCTGCTTATGCATGTTGGTGCCTTTGTTTTTCAGGAACTAAACATAAAGCTTACAAGCACCAACTCTGGAGCCAGACTGCCTGGGCCTGATCCTGGCTCCGTGCCTTATTATCTGTGCGGCCTTGGGCAAGTTACCTAACTGATCTTGGAGTGTCACTGCCCTTATACAGAAAATGAGGGAAGTAATAATACCTATCTCCCGAGGTTGTTTTGAAGATTAAATGAGTTAATACACTTCACATGTCTAGAACAGCACCTGGCACACGGGCCTGCTTGCGCAGTTTTAATGCTATTAGTGTCTACCATGTACCTGACACTGAGGTATAAATAGAGGTGATTTGTGAGCTGGGTAGAGCTCAAGGATTTGTGTCGTTTCTTAGTACAGTATTTTTAAAACTGTAATTAGCCACAGAAGTACAAATGGAGGTTTTCTATAAAAACCCAGTTATGTGACTTTTCTAGAAAATTTAGAATGCTGCCAGGCAGGAGATAACTAGCTGCCCACAGCAGCCTTCAGGTGGTCAGTCCCAACCTTATCATTGCATTTTTAACAATGGCTGTGTTTAACATCTGGCTCCCAAGATTCCTGAAAGCTTCACCACAGGCTGTCATGGGCCGGTGTGAGCTGGCTCCAGCACACTCTTGGGTAGAGTCCCTACCCCTGTCCTGCTTGGATCTGGGCTGCAGGCCACAGGCTCCTTGTCCAAGATGGCATCAGTGCCTTTGCAGCTGGCTGCAGGGATGGTTCTCTTGGCTCGAGTGTCATGGAGGCCATGCTTGGAGCCCCTTATGGGTGCACGATGAGCCAGCTGTTCTGAAGGTGGGGTGGGGCCAGAAGTCTGCTCCAGACCCTTTGCTGCCCCAGGCTCTCTCTGGGGCTCCAAGCTGAGGCGGCCACCCCTCCTGGCCCAGGCTCCAGAGGAAGCCTTCCTCTAGCATGTCACACTGGTTATTTTCTTCATAGCTTTCAGTACAGTCACCTTGTCCTGTTTGCTTGTCTGTTGCCTGCCTTCCCCACCCTGAATGTAAGTCCCTCCAGCTCCCTCTGCTCCCTGAGTTCCTCCTCAGCACATATACATTTTTATTTTCCTGGTAAATACATAGCTGGTGAATGAACTCTGGTGTCTTTTCTTTGTTGGCTGCAGCAGTTTCAGTGTGCAGTCTGAATGGTTTTGGCTCCTGCATCCAAGGTTTTCCTGATGTTGGAGACAGCCATTCCCTCTCAGTGTGTGCAGGGTGCCCTTCTCCTTGGAAACGGCAGCTCTGTCTTCTGGCTGTGTTCTCCTTGCAGATCTCAGAGTCACTTGATAACCTCACCACTGGGCTGTAAAAATTGCTCTAGGTTTCAGCAAGGCTAATGCCATATTTGCTTCTATCCACACCCCCTACCCCCAACCCTGTGCCACTGTGTCCCTGCAGGGCTGTTAGAGCCCTCCCCAGGTAGAGTGACAGTCGCGTTAATCCTTGCCTGTCTTCCCAACAGCCTCTGAGTTAGAGCCATCAGGCAGGGGGCCCAGTTCTCTCCCATCTCTGTGCAAGGAGGCGGTCAGCAGTTGTGAGCAGAGCAGCCTCAGTGCCGGTCCTGGAGGGTTGTGTGCACTGGGTTCTCTCTCCCTTCCCTGCTGGTGGATTCAAGGGATAGAGGACAAGGGCAGGATAACAGCCCCGACATCTTGAGTGCAGTTTGCCAGACAGGTGGGCCCGCCTCTCGGGGACCCTGTGCAGGGTACATCAGATTCAGCCCTGCTTTCTTCCTCCCCTTCGTGATGGGGTCATTGCGTGGTGTAAGGTGGGAGTGAAAAATAGCTGAGGCAGAACCAGTTGCCATAAAAGTATTTGGACCCTTAGGACAGAGTTTAACACCTGAGAATTTATTTCTGAGGGAAAAATGAGAGAAGGAAGTCGTACGTGTGAAGATGATCATTGCAAGATTGGTTGCAGTAGGGGAACCCGGAAGGAAATGGGATGCCCAGCAGTTGGAGAAGGTCAAGGAAATGATGCATTAATGGGACGTTTAGCTGTTAAACAAGATCATTATGAAGATTATGTAACAACAGGAAGAAGTGTTCAATGAAAAAAAAACAGTATGTGTGATGCAATTTCAACTACGTAATTGTTGCAGGCTCTGGACAAGAGCAGGAAAGTCAGCCAGAGAAACGTGGCCATGACTTAGGCTGGTGGGGGCTCGGGGGGGGCTTCAGGGGCTCAGGGGAGACAGTGCTGCAGAGCTTGGCCTCTGGGGTCAGACCTGAGCCATGATGTTGTTATCTGCCTCCTGGGGCTGTTGTGGTTCAAGAGTGACAAAGGTAGTGGCCCAGAAGATACTCTCAGAGAAAAGGAAGACCAAAGTGGGTGGAGGAGAACTCGAGATATTTAGGGTGAAGAGCTTGGGCACCATCAAGCCTCAGGTCCCCATCGGTGAGCCCGGTCAGCACTGTGTTAGGTCAGACATGGTCAGTATGTATAAAAAGTTACGGGACCGGATGTGGGCACACTCAGACAAAGTGCCCGTCATAAGTTGGCCAGGAGGTGGGCTCAGGTCCACCATTTTGGGGTTGAAATCAGGGTCCAAAGAAGATGTGCCTAACTGGGCTAGTGTGAGTGTGTTTATTTGGAGGTGAGAGAAAAGGGGGCTTGCCTGCTCCGAGGGTCCTGCCCCACCTCCGAGGGTGGGGAGGGGTGGAGGCAGCCAGTGGTACCTAGACACCCTCAGTGCCTTTGAGATGCAGAAGTGCCGCCAGGTGGGTCCAGAGGTGGCACCTGGGCCCCAGATGCAGATGTGGAGCTGCCTGGGGGTGGGACTGCTCAGGCAGCGGAGAAGTGGAGTGAGAGAAGGAAAGGGTCTCGGGTTGTGCCTTGAAGAGCTCCAAGAGGAGGAAGATGAGCATGTGGAGGGATGTCAGGATCTGCTCGGGGTCCGAGAGATGAGACGAGGCAGGGCTGACAGGTCCTTGGCTTTGGTGAAAAGTTGGCTGGGCAGAGCAGTTTTGGTGCAGTGGCAGGTAGGGATGAGGTAGAGCTCCTTTTTAATTTCCTTTTTAATGTTAATGTAGGTTTTAGTAAAAACTTGTGCTCTGTTTCCTCACCTAGGTGCCATGGTCAGTTGTGTTTGGTATCCACCTGTATGGTGATTATGAAAAGGGGCAAAAACAGACCTTTAAAAAAGTTTCAAAAAATAGGTTTAAAATAGTGAGAAAGTAATATTAGAAAATGATACACCGAAGGAAATACAGTAAAAAGGGAAATCCTCTGTGTTCCCAGTGCTCCTCAGTGTTCTCTGCCTGGTATGTTTAAAGCAAGGGAAAGCTGCTGTGGTGCTTCTCCTGGAACCCAGCTGGGGTCCCGCCTTGCCTTGGACGTTTGATGACCGGGACCTCGTGTCTCGCTGCAGGGCTATCCTGCGACATTTAGCCATAGGGCAGGCTCTTGTCCTCAGGATCAATTTTGCCACCCCTTGCCCTGTGGGATGCAGGTGGTTTGGGGTGAGGCAGGCAGTGCCGATGGGGGTCCACGCCAGCCCAGCAGGGGCTGCTGTTGGGTGTCAGGCTTTCCCAGGTCCCCAGCAGGGAAGGTTGGGAGGAAGCGACTGATTTGGCTTTTGGTAGCAAGTGACCTCGGGAGCCGTGGTGGTCCTCCCTCACCTTCTACCAGCAACCTTCCACTCATCCGCCATGCCAAGCAGTGCCGCCGCCTGTGGATCACGCTGTCACTGAATTACCATGTTGGATTGTGATGTTTGGTTTCCCCCATTGTTTTAATGTTGCCTCCACAAAAATCTCACCTGGCTTTCCTTCCTCCTGCTTTATGTAACCCATCGGAATCATTTCAGGGTGGCCAAGAAGGTAATTTGGAGACAGTATTTGTGGTTGTGGTGACGTCTAGGACCACTGTGTTGAAAATGGGAGACTCTCTCCGAAGCCATTGGGCCCTGCTGAGCAAACGTGTTTGCCTGGAGCAGTATCAGAGCCTGTGCCACCCTGGTCACAGCCTTCTCCTGCCCTTGCCTCAGCTTTCCCTCTGCCGGCCACCCAGCCATGGTACCCTTGGCCTTGTCTTCCATGGGCGTTGTGTGAGGAGCACTGAGAGTCACCTGCCTGTTCCCATGACCCTTGTGGGGTGGCCAGTACAGGTGACAGCTGGAAACGGGACAGGGCCTGTTTGCTCTCGAGATACTTACTTGGTGACTGCACATCCTGACTTGCTGCAGAGGGAGACCCCTGGGATGTTTATAATATTGGAGTAAACATGGTGCCCAGCAACCAAGGACAGTAAGATGGGGCTTCATTTATCTATCCGTCCTTCATTCATTCATTCATTCATTCACTCACACTTGAGAGTAGTAAGGGTCTAGCTCAGCTGTCTTGAGGGAAGTCGATTTCAGACACTTTCAGTCACAGAAGCTTAATACATTGCAGAAAACCATGAAGAGTGAGGGGGAAAAAGAAGCTGTCAGATGCTTTGAGGCTGTTTTCATGTCAAGAGGATGGAGACAGGTTATCGCTCACACCAGCTGTTTGAGGGGAAAACAGACTGCTGTTTGCCTAAGACTTCCTGTAGATGTTTGTGGCCACTGGCCTTTCCCATGTGAGCATGGGAAGTTGGCTCCCTCTCCTGGGTCTCCAGGAGACCCCCCAGGCAGGCTGAGGAGGGCACATGTCCTGAAGTTCAGTCCTCGGCGGCTAGTGAGCCTTTCATTTCGCAACCTATAAGACACTGTCACCCAGCTGCAGCCACAGTGCATTTTCTGAAGGAATGCCAGGAGTCACCTTTTCCAAGCCCACAGTTGGGATGTGCAGTCTGTTGATGCACAGGTGTTGCAGGGGCAAGCAGAATGTCCAGGAAAAAAATATATATATGGATTGATGCCTGCTGCTATTAGGAGTGCGTTATACACACGTGCCTTTGCCATGCAGTCCTTATGATACCCCTGGGGGGCCCAGGCATGACAGGCTTCTTCATTTCATCTTCATGAGGGGGAAGGAACTTTCTATCTGACCTTCCACCCCAGGGAGGGCTGAGCCCAAGAGGGGCATCTGATGCCTAACCTCCAACAAAGAAGCGTTCCTTCTCTTTGCCTCCCACCCCTCCTCCTTTTTCTAGGACCTGTCGCATCTGTCATCTGCCTCCATAGTTGCTTTACAACTCTATTGAGGTATAATTGACATACAATAAACTGTGCACACTTAAAGTGTACAATTACACATATTTTGATCTGTAAATACACCTGAGAAGCCATCATCACAGTCATGGTAATAAAGATATTTCCAAAAGTTTTTTCTTGTCCCATTGTAATCTTCCCTTCAGCCCACCCCCATCCCCAGGCAACTGCTGATTTACTGTCGCTGTAGATTAATTTGCCTTTTCTAGAATTTTGTGAAATCATGTGGCATGTACTTTTTTGGCGGGGTGGTGTCTGGGCTCTTCTTTCATTAATATTTATTTTGAGATTCATGCATGTTGTATATATATGAATAGTTCATTCTTTTCTGTTGCTAACATTTCATTTTATGGATATACTACAATTTGTTTATCCATTCTTGTGTTGATGGACTTTTGGGTTGCTTAATAACCTGTCAAAATGTCTTCCAAGGTGATTATACCATTTAATACTCCCATCCCACCAGCAGTGTATGAGTTTCAGTTGTCCCACGTTTTGATGAGCACTCCGTATGGTCAATCTTTTTAATTTTAGCTATTTTAATAGGTATGTAGTGGTATCTCATGGTGTTTTAAATTTGAATTTCCCTGATGGCTAATAGCGCTGAGCATCTCTTCAAGTATTTGTTTGCCATGCATAGCTCTTCTTTGGTGATAGATTTGAAAATCTGTTCAAATCATTTCCCCATTTTTTTCCCCCTTGGGTTCTTTGCCTAATTATTGAATTGAAAGAGATTTTTATATATTCTAGAGACAAGTCCTTTCTTAGATACATGATTCGTGTATATTTTCTCCCAGTGGTGGCTTACCTTTTCATTTTCATAACAGTGTCATCTTTTGAAGAGCAAAAGTTTTCAATTTTGATGAAATCCAGTTTGTTTTCTCTATAGTTTGTACTTTTTGTTTCATATTACTACAGTCTTTGCCTTTTAAACCCAAGGTCACTAAGATTTTCCTCCTATGTTTTCTTCTGTACATTATGTAGTTTTAACTCTTATATTTAGGTTTATGATCCATTTTGTGTTAATTTTTGTATGTCTTGTGAGATAGGGGTCAAGGGTTTGATGTTTTGTTTCAGTGTTGTTGTTTTTTGCCTATGGCTATCCAGTTATTCCAGCACTATTTGTTGAAAGATTATTCGTTCATTTCTGAATTGCCTTACCACTGTTGTTAGGAATCAGCTGCCCATGTATGTGTGGATCTGTTAAATGGACTCTACTCTGTTCCATTGATCTGTTTGTTTGTTTTTGCTCCAATACCACACTGTCTTGACTATATAATGTCTTAAAAATCAGATAATGTGGGCTTCTGATTTTCTTTTTTTCAAAGTTTGTTAGCTATTCTAGGACCTTTGCGTTTCCATATAAATTTTAGAATCAACTTGTCAATCTCTCCCAAAGACCCTGCTGGAATTCCGATTGGGATTGCATTGAATCTATAGATCAGTTTGAGGAAGAACTGACATCTTAACAATATTGACTCTTCCATGCTATTAACTTGGTATATCTTTCCATTAATTGAGGCCTATCATAGTGTCTCTCAGCCATGTTTTGTACTTTTCAGTGTTGAGGTCTTACATCTTTTGTCAGATTTATCTGTAAGTTCTTCATAGTTTTTTTTTTTTAACGTCTTTATTGGAGTATAATTGCTTTACAATGGTGTGTTAGTTTCTGCTGTATAACAAAGTGAATCAGCTATACATATACATATATTCCCATTTCTCCTCCCTCTTGCGTCTCCCTCCCACCCTCCCTGTTCCACCCCTCTAGGTAGACAAAAAGCACGGAGCTGATCTCCCTGTGCTATGCGGCTACTTCCCACTAGCTATCTATTTTCTTCATAGTTTTAATTGCTATTGTAAATGGAATTGGTTTTTAAATTTTCAGTTTCTGAATATTTGTTGCTTGCATATAGAAATACAGTGGAATTTTATATTGAACTTATATCCTGCCACCTTGCTAAACTCACTTATTCTTATTTTGTAGATTCTATAAGATTTTCCATATAGACTGTTCTGTTATTTGTGAATAAAGACAGCTTTACTTCCCCCTTTCCAATCTGGATGGTTTTTCTTCCTACCTCCCTCCCTCTCTTTCTTTTTCTCTTTTCCTTGCCTTATTGCACTAGCTGGAATCTCCTGACAAGACTGAATAGAAGTAGTGAGCACATGTCCTTGTTTTGTACCTGTTCCTGGGGGAAAACATTCAGCCCTTCACCATCAAGTATGATGTTAGCTGTGGGTATTATCAAGCTGAGGAAGTTCTCTTCTACTCCTAGCCAACTGAGAGTTTTCATCAGGAATGGATGTTTAATTTTGTCAAATGTTTTTTCTACATCTATTGAAATGATCATAAGGCTTTTCATTTTTGGTCTCTTAATATGGCAGATTAAGTTGAGTTTTGAATGTTATCTGCCTCCCCCACTTTAATTTCTAGTCTTTCTTTGCTATCTTCATTCCTGGTGTAGGCATGCAGAATTTTCCTTATCCGAATTGTTCCACTGTTCTCCCTTGAGCCAGCTGTTTCTGGCCTTGTCACCAATATGACTTGCTGATGGCCTGTTGTGTGGAGGCAGGTATGGGCTAACTGCACAGGATTAGCAGGTTAGGTTAGTAATGAAACTGTGGCCAGGTGTGTAATGGGCACCCTGGCTTCCTCATTGTGGAAGTGGCATAACACCTACTTTGGAAGTCTGTGGTCTCAGGAGAGGACCACTGTGTGGTAGGAGACAGAGGCCTGCCCGCCCGCCCGCCCACCCAGGATGCTGGCTAGTGATGCCCAGGCAGTGGTTGCTGCCTGCCTGCCTGCCTCTCTCCAGTAACTTTAGAGCTTGCTCCTTCCTGGGGACTCTGACCTGCTCAGTGCTCCTTCCGTGGAACCTGCAGAGCGCCCTTGTTTTCCCCAGACTGGCCTCTGCCCAGGATAGGAGCGTGTGGACACCCTTCTCTGTGAGCTGTGAAGTGTAGCGCACACTGGGTATCTCAGAGGTAGCCTGGGCTCCTGGTGCGGCAGTTCTCAGACCTTGAGAGGGTCTCTGCTGCCGAGTGGGGGGTGAGAGGCTGGCTCGCCAACACCTCTCCCTCCTCTTCAAACCCAGTAGCGCTGGCATCTGTTTCTAGGATGGGATGGCCTCTAAGACCAATTTTTCATTAAAGTGTAGCATATATCCAGAAAAGTACACAGGTTGTAAGTATTACATCTCAGTGAACGTTTATGAAGTGAACATACCCCAGAAACCCCTACCCAGGTCATGGAATAGAGCTTCTCCCCAGAAGCCGTTCTTGTTCCCTCTCCTAGTGTCTTTGCACCCCCAACTTCCCTGACTTCCGTCACCGTGGACAAGTCTTGCCTGCTTTTGAGCTTCCAGTCCAGCACAGAATGTATTCTTTTGTATCTGGCTTTTTCACTCAACCTGTTTTGAGATTTATCTTTGATGTTGTGTGTAGCAGTAGTGTGTTCATTCGACGTTGAATGGCTAGACCATGATTTAGTCATCCATTATACTGTTGGTGGCCACGTGGGTGGTTTTCAGATGGGGCTGTTCTGCATATGGCTGCTCTGACCATTCTCAGCACATGCACGCTCACGTTTCTGTTGGTCCCTACCCCAGAGTGGAACTGCTAGGTCCTGGGGTGTGAGTGTTCATCCTTACATGATGTTTGATACAGTGCACAGACTTACCTTCCTGTTCCATGTGACGATGTCCTTGGTCTTCTCCACGGTGGCCCCTGTTGCAGGAATGCCCACTGAGAAAGTCCCCATGCCCACTGCTGTTCTTCTAGCTCCACACAGAGCCCAGGGCAGCAGGTGGGGGAAGGAGGTGGCCTTGAACCTGATCCCTCTCAAGTGTAGTCCCATGACAGGCTCCGTGGTGACCCCCTTTCTTGAGCGCTTACTGTGTGCCAGCCAGGCTCTGTCCTGTTCATGTGTGTATCTCTTGTCCCCCTCCCAGGAGCCTGTAGGAAGCTTCTGTCATCCTCCCACTTCGTGGCTGACGGAATAGGTGGGTGGGCTCAGAGCTATCTGCTCACCTCCTGTGTACAGTCTTCTCTGGTGCTTTCTGCCCTGGAGCATGTGATATGGAGCTCACGCAGCCCATTAGGCCATGTCCTGCCTGATGGCTGCTGTGTCATGTAGGACAGGCATACCCTCCCTCAATTACCTTTAGGGCCTGATGAGTTTGCGGATCTCACAGATTCCTGTTCCGTGGAAGGTGACAAGGGCTCCTCCGTACTTCACCCTGTGACTCGCCAAATGACTTAACCAGTGTGGCCCCCACCCAGGCTCTGGCAGTTCCTGTTACTCTTTCACATCCACCCAGCTCAGAACAGACATTGGTGACCCCGTGTGGAGTGCCCAGGAAAGTGAGGGCCACCAGACCTTGTGAGTCAGTCACATGTCTGTAACACACTCTTACTGCTTACCACGGGCATCCTGGTCGTCGGTTGTGGGTGTGGTCACTTTTACCCATCAAGGCTTGGCAGCCTCAGGTTCTGGGACCGGTTCTGGGCTTGAGGCCCTCTGAGAAGGCCTTGGTTCTCTTCTCCATAGTCTTTCTCATGTCCTAAAGGAGCCTGCTTGATGTCGCCACTTTGGTGCTCCTGGCCGCTCAGCTGAGCCTCAGTTGTGGTGCCTCACCTGTTATTTCTGTCCTTGCCTCTGGCCATTTCTACCTATGCCTCAGGACTGGGCCATAACCAGCCCTTCCTGCATCCTCCAAGCCTGCATTTGGTGACTTGCTGAGGGAAATTCTAGGATATCCCCTGTTCTCAGGATCCTATAGCAGCCCGGTAGCAGACTGGCAGACTTTTGGCGCCACACTAGGCACTGTGCTGCCTGAAGGGATCTTAGAAACCCCAGAGCCGCCTGGCGGACAGTGCACAGGACCCTCTCCTGACCTGACCCCTGTGGGCACAGTCTCCCAGGATGGTGGTCAGTGTGCCATTGAGGATCTACAAACACAGTCTGTGGTTTTCCCAACATTCCGCCCAGGCTTTCCAGCTGCCGGAGGGAGAACTGGGCTCAGGTTGGTGGCTGGTCTTGCTTTAAGTCTTATTAGTTGGACCAGCATTGGAAGCCAGGTCTGGCACAGCTGCTTCTCTGCCCAGCCCCAGCACCAGGCGTTTTTCACCGGCAGCACAAGAGTGCACTGCTGTCACCTCGCTGTTTCACTTAGCATTCTCTTGGAGGTTGGCCCTGTCACTTCCTAAAAAGCCGGCTCGTTCTAGTTTTGGATCTCCTGTATTCTACATGCGTGTGGGCCGAGCACTGTGTGTGCCCCTCCCATGGGCGTCGGGTGTTTTCGTCTTGCTCAGCTAGTATTCTTACTGGCTGTTCCCACGAGAGCACGGCTGAGAGGGAGGAAACCTCACCCGGCATGCTGTCATCAGATGCACTGCCACCCGGACCCTTCTGCGAGCATGGATGCAGATAGAAAACGCTCTGCTTGGCTTTCTGACTATCCAGTTGTATCAGTGTAGGAATGAACCAGCTCCCAGATGACATGTTGAGAGCTCTTGTGCTCTCAGAAAGGGCTGAATTACAACAAGAATTGTATGTTGACCTGATTCAGAGGTCAGGAGCATTTAAGTTTGTAGTTTTGTTGGGAAGAGCTGCTGGGACAGTTGAGAGAGAGGACCAGCACTGTGGAGAGGGCCCTCTCTCACCTCTACAAGCCTCTCGGCGAGGTCCCATGGATGGTAGCTGCTCATGGTCGCTGCCCTGGGCCCTGGGCTTCCTCTTCCTGGGCTGCTCATTAGGTGCAAGCAGTGCTCTGCCTGCTGCCTCTGGGCCGAGTTGCAGCTGCAGCCGGCTGCTCTGGCCACGGGCGCTCTGCGGGCTGTGAGTGTACAACAGTCAGGGCCACGCAGGCAGTGGCCGTCCTCCAGCTGTGGATGCTCCTGGGGAGCAGATGGGCCCCACCGATGAGGAAGTGCTTTTGTGCTTTTGCAAGTGGTGAGCTTGGTGGCTGTGGCTGAGACACAGCCCCCGCCCCAGTGTCGTTCTTCCTCTCAGAAGCCGTGAATGAGAGAGACTTCACCCCTGTGGGTGCGAGATTCCCATGGGGTCCTGGCAGAGGAAGGCGCCTTTGCCAGGCAGAGCGCTGGCATGACACCTGCCTGAGGGAGGTTCCCCTGGCTCCTGCCTGGCTGTGGGACCAGGCAAGGCAGAACGGGGCCGGGAGGCTGCACCTTCCGAGCTGAGAGGTAGAATCAAGGCACATTGACTTCTTTTCCTCGCTCAGGGAGACGGGGTGGGACACGGGCTGGTCACCGCCAGGCTCTCTGGGAGATGCAGGCGCCGCCTCTTGCACTGACTTGCAGTAGAAGCAGTTAGAGTCACAGAATAGCACCTACCTTGGGAACGTGTGGAGTTCATCAGAAGCAGGAAGACTTGCTGTGGCTGAAAAGAGTGAGACTGGGACCAAATCACAGACACACACTCGCCTGGCAAAGCCTCTTTCATCCGCGCGGACACAACTGACGCCCACTGTGTGGCTTGCAGGGCACAGTGACTCAGCCAAAGATGGCCTTACAACGCTCAGCACATTGAAAGGCTCAAGGTTTGCTTGCTTCTGGGTGCCATCTGTGTCGTGTTTTGGTTTGGAAGGACAGCTTGCTTGCTGTTGAACACTTCCAAAGCCTTTCGAGCTAAGTGGGTTTTGTAAATTCTAATCTAGACTATTCTGCTTTTAAAAAAAAAGAAAAGTGACTTCCACATGGTTGGTTTTAAAGTGAACTAGTTTTTACTGCTGACCTGGCGGGCTTTGAGCCCACTGAAGGAGTTGGTGTGGGCTGTGCTGCATAGATGCAGGGCCACAGTGTGGTCAGGGGCTGGCTAGACAGGCAGGGTGAGTCCGTCCTCGGTGTGTGCCATTTCCTTCCAGGGCCTGGCAGGGAGAGGCTCCAGTGCCATTGTCGTTTACCAAGTGTCCTGCAGCTTAGGGCAAGCGTTGAGGGTGGGCTGAAGCCCCTGCTGTTGTGGGTGGGCGTGGGGAATCCCTCTGGCTCCAGTGCACCCTGGGGGGAGACAGAGGCAGCCTGGCCATCCATAGGTGCTGCTGGGCATGAAGCCAGCCCTGTGTGGAACTCTTGTAACCTGTGCATTTCCCTGCTGTGGCAAGTCGGGGAGAGTATGTGGGTGGGATGCCAGCGTCACCAGCCTGGTGGTGTCTGGGTGCCCTCCCTCACCCTACCTAGTAAAGCACCAGCTGGGCGGTGTGTTGTGGGCAGACCCTGTGCCAAGCTAGCGTAAAGCCACACTCCACTGCCTTCTAGCTGCGTGGTGAGCACTGGTCCTCTTTTACCTTCCTGGACCCTCAGTTTTTTCTTATCTGTAAAGTGGAGTTTCGAGGAAGAAAAGCTAGAGACCTTGGCCCCTGGAGGAACCCAACAAGTAGTGGTCCTATGAGGAGAGTCAGGCTGGGTGGGCCTGCCCTGGCTTACTGCCCTTGGGTCTCACCAGTGCTTGGCCTTGGGGAGTACAGGGTTTCCTCTTTGCCACCAGGGCTGCACAGGTCCAGCTTAATTAGTAAGAGATTGGGGATTTCGGGTGGAGCAGGAGCCCTTGATGCCTGGAGAAAAGGGAGCAGTGAGCAAGGGGCCTTGCAGACTCCAAAGAAGTCTCAGTTCCTTGTTTCACATCAGGGCTGGAAATCCCCCACAGGGTGGTAATTACTCAGGGCCTGGGCCTATCCCCTGAATTACCACGAGGAGGAGGCTGGTCAGTGGTGGGTCTGTGCCCCCTGGGCCGTCCCCACCTCTGCGCATGGATCCAGGTTCAGACCACTGAACCAGTTCACAGAACAACTTTCAGACATGTGATGTGGGAGTGGTGGCACCCTGCACTGTGTAGTCCACACTTTTACCCAGGCTGCTTCTGAGGGCTGCTGCCCTGCCTTGGTCCTGTCGCCTGTGCGTGTCCAGCGCCCCTTCCTTCCTCCTGTGAGTCGAGCAGCAAATGTCGTGGGTTAGGCTGGCTGGAGTAGTGACTTAGCAAGTGATGAGGGGCTCACCAGAACGTAGGCCTTACTGCTTCCCCGCCTGCCCTTGGTTCTCCCGTGGTGGGAGGTCTGCATAAGAACCCTGGGAACTGGGTCAGTGGTGAGGAGCGTTCCCTCCCCGCCTCCCAGCGTGTGCCCCTGGGCGTCCCTGAGGTGTGAGTGAGGACGGCTTGAGGAGGGTCCTTTCTCTCCCCTCCCTGAGCCGGCCTGGAGGAGGCCAGTTTAGGGGGTGTCCGTGTGTTCCATGTGGAGACCCCGGCTGCTCCACCTTCTTTCTGCCTGGGATGGATGTTCGTTCGCTTTCCTGTCTGACCGTGGATACCTGATTGTCCCTCATGAATCTCCAGTCTAGGATCCGCAAGCACTTGGCGCAGTAGTGACGGAGTCAGTTCCACCAGTGGTCACCAGCTGACTGTGTGTCCACCTGGGCCACACCCGGGGCTGTCCACTGACTTCCTGCCCTGCCTCCGCTCCGCTCTGAGTGCTCCGCCGCTGCCTGGCCCACCTCACCTGCTCCCTGCCCTTCCAGAGTAGCCCTCCCCGCTCCTGATACCTCCCTCTGCAGCGCCAGCCCTGAGCACACTTAGGCATCTGTGTGCACAGGGGCAGACATCACCACCCTGGGAGAGTATTTATTTGCAATAAAGAGGCCAGACAAATAATGAAAGTAAGTGGGCTGGGACGGTGAGCAGTTCACACGGGAAGTCAGCATTAGTAGAAAGAAGGTGACATTTGGCTTCACTAATCATTAAGGAAATTCACATTAATCTGTATCTGTTGAAGGAGCCCTAATGAGAAGATGAGGCTGCAGGTGTTCAGACGTCCCTCGTGTGAATTCTGCCCTTTTTGGGAAAGCTGTTTGGCAAATAGTTTTGAGAGGTGGTTTTTTTATTAGTTTTGGTTTGACTTCATTCCCTGGGAGTGAATCCCAAGGGAGATATCCAAAGGACAGAAGGGCCACGGATGTGCCAGGCTATTCCTGACAGCAAGAAGGTGTGAGTGACCCTTGGGCATTATGACCTGTAGAGCTGCCCCAAAGCCCTCTTTGAGAGCAGTGCCTGGGAGTAGCTCAGAGGCTTCCTCCCCACACAGTAATGGCATGGTCTCTGCTGTGATCATGAGTGTATTTTCAGACAGACGGGTGCCAGGAAGGACCTAGCAACAGGGTGGCCTGTTGGGGTAGTGGGAGCAGTTCAGCTCCCACAGTGGCTGAAGTTAATGGAAGGCAGGTTGTGTAGCCAGCTTACTTCCCCTGGATCTGTTCTTTCTCCTGGCCTCCTGACTCATGCCACTGTCTTTGCTCTGGACCCCTCTCCCCTCTCCAGGGCTTTGGTGCCATTTCACCATCTCCTGAGGTGTTGGGGCTTCTCCTGTCCACCCTGGGAGGCCCTGCTCAGATGCTGTCCTCACCACAGGTACCCCTGGCCTGCCTTGTTCCTGACACCCATCTCCCTGTCCCACGGGTCCTGTGCTGGACTTTTTATAGGCCTGGAACCTGGATGGGAGCCTCCCCTTGGCTATATCTGAGCCTTGGCGTCCCTGCTATGCAGAGGGTCCTCTCATCGAGGGTGGGAGGCAAAGGCCACAGGCTGCTGGGGTGTCACTGTCTGCTTTGTCTGAGGCCGGAGGCCGAACCTGGCACTGCATAGACCCCAGGACTCCTGCCTGTTTGGTGTGGTGAGGGCAGGGCTTGGTCCACTTCCTGGTCCCAAGGGCCTGACTGTCTCCAGAATGCCAGGTGATGCTCCCCACACAGTGCTCAGTGCCCTTGCCATCATGGCCAGAGTGGGGGCCAGGGCGGAGCCAGAGGGATGAGCCCTCAGGGGTCCTGAACTTCCACGCAGCAGGGGCAGAAAGAAGAAGGCAGAGGATGTAGCACTTTCCACAGGGCCGAGAGCCTGAGAGCCTCCTCAAAGCCGAAAGCCCCTCTGCACACCCGCCCGAGTGTAGGAGCTGCTCAGCTGTGACAGTGGGGCCCACAAGCCTTACCCCATCCCCGCCCCTGTGCAGCTTCCAGGAGGGTCTCCAGCTGTGTGAGGTCTACAGTGCCAGCTTGCTGCCAGCCCCCAGGGTTGCTCAGGTGTTCTGCCTCCCGCCTCCTGTCTGGCAGCAAGACAGTGTCTGCCCAAGGACAAGGACACTCTGTGCCGCTGGGCTCGCTCTGCGGGGACTGCTGGTTCAGAAGTGTGTGGGGACCCAGGGCTCTAAATATACCAGGGTGAGGTCACTGGAGTGGAGACAGGCCATGTGGCAAGCCCAGGACCCTGTCAGGGCCAGAATCCCAGGGCTGGGGACAGGGAGAGGGTGGCCTCGTCCCTGTGGGACCGGCCTCCTCACTGCCCAGTTTGTCAGTATTTTTTCTTGGAAAAAAGTGCTTTGGGGCTCCTAAGAAATCTTTGTCTACCCCAAGGTTGCAAAGATATTCTCCTGTTTATTCTAGAAGCCTTAGAGTTTTTGCTTTCACATTTAGGTCTGGGATTCATTTTGAGTTAATTTTTGAGTATGCTGTGATGCTTGGTGTAACTGGAATCAACAATATGTATTTTCTGTGACTTTTCATCCTTCGTGGTTTGAACTTCACCTTGTTAATGCACTGAAGCTGCAGTGTGCTCATTTGTAGTGCTCTTGAATTTCTCAGTCTGTTCCTTCAACTCCTGGAAGACATTGGTGTCGTTATAACATATGACCACATGACCCACACCTTTCTGTGCCATCCCCATTCATTAAATGTGGTGGTAATAATAGTACCTTCCCCTTGAGGTTGTGATAATTCAACAAAGTAGTGCCATGTGGAAACAGACCTTGGTAGAACAGGGCCTGCCTCGTAGCAAGTATCGTGTGAGGGATAGAATTGCTTGGTCATGAGACTTGCACGTGTTTGATTTGACTAGACACAGCCCCATCGCTCCCCAGACTTGGCTGCACCCCAGAACTACCTGGTATTGTCAGACCCCATTCCCACCAGTCAGGTGTGTATGTAGTGTAGCAGCCACTGGTGGGTTCGGTCTGCATCTGCTGATGACTAAGAGAGTTGAACACTGCTGCACGACCTCCTGTTTTGTCCAGTTCCTATTCGTGTCTCCTGGCCCAAGTTCTCTGTATGCTCAGATGGATCCTTGGGGCCCTGTGGCATTGGTCTTCTCCCACTTTGGCTTTTGCTCTCCTTGTGGTGTCTTTAGATGAACTCTGACGATCTCATTAATTTAACTAAATTGATTAGATTATTATGTATGGCTCTTTTCAACTTGGTGCACTTTATTTGATAAATCTTTCAACCTCCCGTCAGATGGCAGATTTGAGTGCATCTCCCATATGAAGAGCGAATCTTGTTTCATAAACACAGTGAATCTTAGCTGTGTGACAGCCACTTCGACAGGTGGGCGTGTCCATAGACAGGCTCATGGTAAACTGGTCACCATGCACTAGAGGAGGCAGACCGGAGGGTGCGCGCTGGGTGCCATGCTGGCCCCTGGGAGCAGCTAGGAGGCTGCACGAGGTGGGGGCTTTGATGATGCTGGCTCCACTGGCTCTTGGGAAAGGGAGCGTTCTGGAGCAGGCTGGCACGGGGAGAAGTGCCTGGGGTCTGACCAGTGGCTCTTGTTTTGCAGATCCGGAACATGGTGGCGGTGCAGGAAGTCATCTCCAGCCTGGAGAAATACCCCATTACCAAAGAGGCACTGGAGGTGAGCATTTCTGGCCTGAGCACTAGGGAGGGCAGTGAGGGCCAGGCCTGGGCTGCCCCAACCCAGGTCTTTCCTGGCTTCTTGGAGCCTCAGAGACTTTGCTCACTGGCCCAGCGGGGCCTTAAGAGGAGTGAGGGGGGCGTGCCCTCCTGGCCTGCACTGTGCCAGCCCACAGCACATGCTCCAAGAGTACCGTCTTCCCACAGGCACTGCAGGAAATGGGTGGCTTTAGTCTGGGGCCCCTTTCTCTGCAGGAGGCCCTGCACACTCTGGGGTGCATGCCCAGCAGAGGTTCCAGTGAGTGACGCTGGCTCAGGGCCCTCTGTTTGCTGTTGCCTTTGCCACAATGTGCTCCCCCAGGATGCTTTGCAGTAGACCTAAATGGTCCACAGCCTCCAGGAGTTGGGAGCCTGTGAGATGATGCTTCTGAGAATGCCGTCTCCGGGACCATAAGGTCTGAGGACTTGGGAGTTGAGAATTTAAATGTCACAAGGGACCCAAAATCCTCGTAGGTTTTGTGTCTGGGAGGCCAGTGGCTTAGGGGCCAGTGGGGTCATTTCAGAGACATGGGGCCCTTCCCCCCGTTTCTGTCTCAGCTCCCTTTTCATGGGGTGACCCTGTCCTAAAAGTGTGTCATCGTCTCTCTCTGGCTGTAGGAAACCCGACTTGGGAAGCTCATCAACGACGTCCGCAAGAAGACAAAGAACGAGGAGCTCGCCAAGCGGGCCAAGAAGCTGCTGCGGAGCTGGCAGAAGCTCATCGAGCCTGTGCACCAGAATGAGGCTGCACTGCGGGGCCTGGGGGGTGCCCCCGGCTCGGCCAACGGGGGCGCCCATAACTGCCGGCCGGAGGCAGGGGTGGCCGGCCCGCCCAAGAGCATCCATGACCTGAAGAACCGCAATGACATCCAGAGGCTGCCCGGGCAGCGGCTGGACAGGCTGGGCAGCCGCAAGCGCCGGGGGGACCAGCGTGACCTCGGTCACCCTGGGCCACCTCCCAAGGTCTCCAAAGTGAGCCACGACTCCCTGGTAGCCAACTCGTCCCCCCTCCCCACCAACGGGATCAGTGGGAGCCCTGAGAGCTTCCCCGGCCCCCTGGACGGCAGTGGGCACGTGGGCCCCGAGGGCAGCCGCCTGGAGCACAGCGAGAATGACAAGCACAGTGGCAAGATCCCCGTCAATGCCGTGAGGCCACACACCAGCTCCCCGGGCCTGGGCAAGCCCCCCGGGCCCTGCCTGCAGACGAAGGCTGCGGTGCTGCAGCAGCTGGACAGGGTGGACGAGACTCCAGGTCCCCCCCACCCCAAGGGGCCGCCTCGCTGCTCTTTCAGTCCCCGGAACTCACGGCACGAGGGCTCCTTTGCCCGGCAGCGGAGCCCGTACACATACAAGGGCTCCGTGCCCAGTCCCTCGCCTCGGCCCCAGTCACTCGATGCCACGCAGGTGCCATCACCGCTTCCGCTGGCCCAGCCGTCCACGCCCCCCGTGCGGCGGCTCGAGCTGCTGCCCAGCGCAGAGAGCCCGGTACGCTGGCTGGAGCAGCCTGAGGGCCACCAGCGGCTCGCAGGGTCGGGCTGCAAGGCAGGGCTGCCACCGGCCGAGCCCCTCCTGCCCCGGGCAGGCTTCTCCCCGGACTCCTCCAAGGCAGACAGCGATGCTGCCTCCTCCGGTGGCTCGGACAGCAAAAAGAAGAAGAGGTACCGGCCTCGTGACTACACGGTTAACTTGGACGGGCAGGTGGCCGAGGCAGGTGTCAAGCCTGTCCGGTTAAAAGAGCGGAAGCTCACCTTTGACCCCATGACGAGACAGATCAAACCTCTGACCCAGAAAGAGCCAGTGCGGGCTGACAGCCCTGTGCACACAGAGCAGCCGAGGACAGAGCTGGACAAGCCCGAGGCCAAGGCCAGCCTCCAGAGCCCTTTTGAACAGACGAACTGGAAGGAGCTGTCGCGCAACGAGATCATCCAGTCCTACCTGAGCCGGCAGAGCAGCCTGCTCTCGTCGTCGGGCGCACAGACCCCGGGCGCTCACCACTTCATGTCCGAGTACCTGAAGCAGGAGGAGAGCACTCGGCGCGGGGCCCGGAAGCCGCACGTGCTGGTGCCTCACGGCCCACCCACGGACCTCCCAGGGCTAAGCCGTGAGGTCACGCAGGACGATCTGGACAGGATCCAGGCCCATCAGTGGCCGGGGGTGAACGGGTGTCAGGACACACAGGGTAACTGGTATGACTGGACGCAGTGCATATCGCTCGACCCGCACGGCGACGACGGGCGGTTGAACATTCTGCCTTATGTCTGCTTGGACTGACTGGCCTGTCGGGCTCTAAGTGCATTCCCACCTTGCAGTCAGCCATAGAGGGCGGGCGCCAGGGCCCGGCCGCCTCCAGTGGTTGGGAATCCGGAGTGGGGGGTGGGGGTCCGGCCCAGGGTGGGAGGGAGAGGGAGTGAGAGTCTCTAGGTCTCTCTGTGCTCTTCCCTCAAAATTCTCCTTCTTTTGTGAAATGCTGCTACCAGTTTACTAACAAAATTGCAAAGGAAGGACCACGTGGAAGGAAGGCCAGCAAAGTGAGTTCAGAACTCTATAGCAAACCAGCTATAAAAAGCGTTAGCCCCCCACCCCGGAAGAGGTGCGGACGCTTCCCAGCCCCTGGTGAGCTGGGACCTCAGTTGCAGGCAGGCACAGAAAACCTGTGGAAGAGGTTACCTTTAACACAGCAACAGAAGCACGCATCTCATCTCTGCATTTTCTGTTTTTTAACATGGCCCTGAGTGTTTGAGGCAGTGGGCAACGCTGTGGCCTCTGTTTGCACCCCACCTGGCCAGCTTTTCCATCATGGTGCCAGAAGCTTCTCAGCTGTAGCGAGCTGCTGGCATCAGGCAGGCCAGCTTGCCAGCCAGTTTGACCCATGCTCCCTGGGCGTCCACACATTTGTATCTGGTTTCAGTTACAACCCAGTTTTTAAAGAAATGCTGCAAAAATTTAAGTTTTCTAGAGTTTATTTTACCCCCCTCTTCCATCTGACCGTCAGACGAATAACTTTCCTTGTTCCTCCCTCTTCATTTTCCCCTTCCTGCACATATCTAGAAAAGTTCACCTTTCTAGAGTCCCCTCCCCAAAAAACACAAAAGTAACCGTGGGTGCTACTGGTGTGTAAGCTGTACTGTTGGGTGAGAAGAGACCTGTCTGTACGCTGGAAACACTCATAACCATTCCTTTAGATTCGTTTGCCTTATGGTTATTTGTCATAAACGCGATTTGCAAAAACAAGGAGCCTTAGTGAATGTACAGTACCTAGACTTCTGTGTTCTCAGGACGCAGAAGGGAGCAACTTTGCTATTTGGTCCAGTAAGTGGACACCTTGTGATATAAATGTGGAAATAAAAAAAAAAAAAAAAAAACATTTGCACAAACCAGTCTGAGAACTGTTTTTAATTTGGTCCTTTACAGCCATATCAGCCCTTTCTGGATTCTGGATTAGCCAAGACCTGGACCCCATATCCACGGTTCAGGCCCCACAGCTAGCCAGACCGTGGGGAGGTTGGCAGGGCAAAGTCACCAAGTCAGCCTATTAGCCTTCTGCATGGAGACTGACCTCCACCTTGCCTTTCATTCACTCAGGGCCACGATGCCTCTTCCATCTCTAGAGTCACCTGCTAGCTTTGGGTGACAGACCAAGGGGCCACATCCGTCTCCATCCAGACCTCATCTTCCCCAGAAAGAAGCCCTCCCAAGCTATGTTTGGCAGCCTAGCCCTTGGCCCTAGCCCCAGGCTGCCAACTCCCCATGCAGGCCTGGGGTTGTCTTACTATGTGGCTGGGGCTGACTTTTTAAAAAATAACTTTTCTTCCTTGACTATAAAGTGATAATCTTTTAATTCTTCCCCCTTGTCTCTGAAACCGTATGCTTCGGCTTTCTAGTTTTTTCCACTCTGGCATAGGTCTTCTTGTCCATAGCTACTTAATTTCACAGGTAAGGAAGCAGCTACCCCTTTAGAGGGGCAGCCCCATAGGGCAAACCAAGGGGTCCAGGAACATTCAGTCAACCCAGAACCACAGTTTCAGAGCCAGGGGGGAATTCTGACATAGCCTTGGTGCAGGACACACCCACTCCTAGAAAAAGTAGGTGAATAACTTTAAGGGCAGTGTGAAGTTGAACTCTGCCCCTGCCATCTACCATCTGTATGGATCTGGGCTAATCACTTTACTCCCATGCACCTGTCCCCATTTGGGAGATGCAAGTGCTACCTCAGAGTTGTGAGGACTAAAATCATCAAACTTTAGGGGGGAAAAAAAAGCATGTCAGCAGGACCATTTGTGCTGTGGAGTAACTAGTTTCCTAAGTCCACAGTACCTGTTTTCTCACTTTGTAATATGGCCAGCTGACATGTGGGTATCCTGAGGGTGACATTATTCTTGTGACAAAGGGTCACAGGCACAGCTGGAAGCTATTAGGGTGCAGGTTGCCATCCAATGAGCCTGTCCTTCTCTCAGGCCTGGGCTTTGAGGGAGGTCACTGCTCCCCCACCCCCTGCAGGGACCACCTTTCCTGTGTCTGAGTATCTGGTAAGCCCTAGAGTACAGATATTGCCTGCCTCTGAGAACACAAGGTTAAGCTAAGACCTGCCACCAACATTTGGGGGATCAAGTTGGGCTGTCACTTTTTTTTTTTTTTTTAACATCTTTATTGAAGTATAATTGCCTTACAATGGTGTGTTAGCTTCTGCTTTATAACAAAGTGAATCAGTTATACATATACAATATGTTCCCATTTCTCTTCCCTCTTGCATCTCCCTCCCTCCCACCCTCCCCATTGTCACTTTTTAATTTGCCAAGTAAGGACACGGTAGAAGGAAATTTTAACACTCCCTATCCCCCCAAAAGTTGGAAGTACATGATTTTTCGAACAAAGTCCTTTAGTATAAGATCATCTTGCCGAAAACACCGTTTTGTTTTCCTCCGTTGCGGCTTGGGGCTGCTCTATCCCAGCCGGTCCTTGGGCGTCAGCAGTCGAGGCCAAAACCACGCCCCTCCCTCCTGCAGATCCCTAGAGACAGGTGTCCGAAGAGGCTGCCATTACCACGGCTCCCAAATTGGCCGGAGTACCTAAGCCACGTCGCTTCCCTTCTCTGGGCTTCGGTCCGTCAGTCGGTGAAATGAAGATGGTAATACCATCTTCGTTTCACCGCACAGCGCACATCGAGTTCCCAGAACGTGCTCCGGAGCGCTCTGAGGTTGGCCCCTCTGTTGGAGTCCAGCCACGGGAGTTCGCTCCCGGTTTGCAGAAAGAATTTAGCCCAAGGAGAGGTTTTTACAATTCGGTTTCTCTCCCCGAAAGGTCTGGTTTTTTACCTTCGTTGTCCGCCGCCGGCCATCAGGAATCTGGCTGGAGGGCGCCGATGCAGCCCGGACATCGAGGTTTGACCCACGAACTCGATCGCCCGCTCACAGACACCGACGTGGCGGGGCCTAACGCTCCCGCCCGCCCCTCCTGCTTGTGCTCCGGGGCCCCGTCCCCGATCCCCCTGGCCAGCCCACCGCTCGAAGAGCCCTTATGGCTTCACGGTCCCCGTTCCTTCCTTCCGCTTCCGGTACCGGCCCCGCCCTCCCCCGGGTGGGCTTCCGGAGGGGGCGGGGCCTGCGCTCGCTACGTGGTGGCGGCGCGTCTGCCGGCGCGTGTCAGTGACGCGAGAGGTGGCGGCCAATGGGGAGCGGCGTTGGCTGGCGCTCCCGCTCCCGTCCGGCCCCGCCCCCGCCCGGCGTCGGGCCGTCGGACGGGCGGGAAGGGGCGGCCGCTTGGGGAGGATGGCGGTGGCGGCGGCGGTGGGAGTGGGCGCTGGCGCCGGGGGCCCAGGAGCCGCGGGCGGCAGCGGCGGGGCGCGCGAGGGCGCGCGGGTGGCGGCGCTGTGCCTGCTGTGGTACGCGCTGAGCGCGGGCGGCAATGTGGTCAACAAGGTGATCCTGAGCGCCTTCCCGTTCCCCGTGACCGTGTCGCTGTGCCACATCCTGGCGTTGTGCGCGGGGCTCCCGCCTCTGCTCCGCGCCTGGCGCGTGCCCCCGGCGCCGCCAGTCTCGGGCCCTGGGCCCAGTCCGCATCAGTCGCCGGGCCCGCTCCTGCCGCCGCGCTTCTACCCGCGTTACGTGCTGCCACTCGCCTTCGGCAAGTACTTCGCGTCAGTGTCCGCGCACGTCAGCATCTGGAAGGTGCCCGTGTCCTACGCGCACACCGGTGGGTGCCGAGGCTGGCCTAGGGGGCGGCGGCCGGGACACGCCGCCTGGGGCTTCGGCTCTTGGGTAGGAGCGTGCCGGCCGGGGTGCTGTCGACGGTCAGGAATGCCGGGCTGAGAAGTCAGCTAATGTCCGGAAGGCGCTGGAGGCCGCCAAAAGCTTTTAGCAAGAGAGGGACACGCACAGGGGTCTCGGGGAGGTAAGGGCTGAGAAGAATGCTGGGAGCTGAGCAGGGCGGATCAGAACTGTTGGGTTAGGGGGAAGGCCCACAGAAATAGAAGAGCTGAAGCAGGTTGAGGGGCTGCCAAGCCTTCCCGCCCCTCCAGTGGAGTTGGGACAGAGTCCCAGGGTGGGTTCTGGGACTAGGAACAGCTCCCTGAACGCCCCTTGCCTCTCTTTGCAGTCAAGGCCACCATGCCCATCTGGGTGGTCCTCCTGTCCCGGATCATCATGAAGGAGAAACAGAGCACCAAGGTAACCCAGGAGGGCTCTGGGCCAGTGGGGGCCCCAAGGGCTTTCCGGCTGTTGCCCAGCTGGTGACGTGGTCCAGGTTCCTGGCCTGCAGGCTGCCTGGCTTCCTGTCAAATAAGGAAGTCAGCTTAGAGACCTGGTAGCTCTTTTGCTTCTAATGTTCTGGAATCACCCTGGGGGCAGTGGTGTGTGGGGTGTGTGTTCCTGAGTTGTCTCGGTTGTGTGATCTCAGGATGCTGCCATCCATCTCAGGTGCAGCGTTCCTCCCTGCTTTGATTACCTACCTGGGGTTGCTGGTAGGCAACTTGGATAACTTGGTCCCATCCTGACCAGACACCCCATGCCCCTCTAGTGGGGTCAGGGTTGGAACATCCTTGGAACATCCGACTCCTTGCTGGAACGGAACTCCTGACAGAGTTTCACATCTTTGCAAGAGATAGCGGTCAGGCTGGGACTTCTGGGGTCAGAAGTGAAATGCTAGTTAGAGGAGTCCGATTTTGGCAAAACCCAGCAAAGTCTTGAAATAAAAACAGCCAGGAATTGTGACTGTCTGGGAATGGAAGTGAAAACAACACGCAGAACCCAGGGCTGCATAGGGAAGATGCTCCGGGCACAATTCAGGGTCTGTTCAAGATGCCAGGCCAGGGTATTTCCTGGCTTGGAGGGAGAGAAGCTGTGGCGTCAGCCAGAGACAGCCTTTCCCTGTGTCCTTAAGTGGAAGTGGGACTCCTGTTGTCCCAGCTGGAATCCATTTCATGCTGGACAGAGCTCCTCTTTCCTATGTGGTCGGTTTCTGGCATCCTGTATTTTATGTAACTTAGAACGGCGGTGCCCTGGATCAGCTTACAGAAATGGGGCCACCTCTGGCTGATGTTTTCTTTCAGCCAGTCTTTTCCCCTGCAAGATCTGGGTGCGCTCTGCAGCCCACCCCCAGGGTGAAGTCAGGTGTGACTTGTCTCCCCAGGTCGGAGTTGCCTGAGAGGTGTGCGGCTGCATCTCTCCATATCACGTTGTGTTTATCAGGTTTCCTGTTGTAAGGGACATTGTACCCGGCTTGGGCAGGGAGCCAGAACCTTACACAGAGAGGAAAGACAGGGGAATGGCTTAGGCAGGAGACTAAGGATAATGATAGAGTAAGTGTGGCCCCACCCTGTTCAGATAAGCTGGGTAATCATTCCTGATCTCAGGGGAAGAAATGGGACTTCAAAAGGGAGAGCCCGAGGGCCGCAGCCAGTAGTGGGGGGAGCAGGAATTCTGGAATTCAGAGGCCTCCCTCGGCCCTGTGTGTGGGCGTTGGCGGGGTGGGGAGCCTCACCACCCCCTCCTAAAGTCTCCCAAGTGCTTTAAGAGTATCCTTTGTAGGAGAAGGATGAGCCAGGAGTAAGAAGAGCTAAATGTGGAGAATGGATCCCATTTTAGCCACCAGAGCTCCAGGGCCATTCCTTGCCCTAGGCCCTGGAAAGCTTGAGCCTTCTGGAGGGCCCCCTATCATGGCACTCGCTACTCGGTCTTTCAGCCAACAGTTACTGGGTTGCCTGCCGTGTGCTGGGCACCAGGATAGAACAGTGAACAAGGAGCTGCCCTAAGCGAGTGCAGGGACGCAGACAATGTAAAGGGCGCTTATAGTGGATGGAGAGCGCTATTCCCTAGAACACACAGCAGAGGAAACTGACAGCGTCTAGGGGGAGGTGGGTCAGGGAAAGTTCTTGTGTTTGTGAACTGACACCTGAAGGGAAGGGAGGTCTCCAGCCGGAGAAGGTGTCGGGGGAGTGTCCCTACCAGGGATAACTGCATGCTGGAAGAGCCCGAAATAAGAGGGACCCGGCCAGCCTCTCAGAGGATTGAAGTTTCAGGCCCTGGTGTGTTGGTGGCGGCAGCTGGATAGATCCTATTGGGACCAGCCCTGGTTTGTGGCTCTTAATGGGAGTGATGGTATAGGGGGTGGGGCCACCCACAGTGATACAGCCCTGCCCTCAGGTACTCCGAGAACCATCTGTGCCCCACCCCCCGCAGCGCCCCCTAGAGCATCACTGTCGTGGCTAACACCATTGTTCAAAGGCGTAGGCGGTGTCCTTTTGGGGAGGGAAGAGACAGCAGCTGAGGCTGTCCTCTGGTCATCTGTGTTGGGTGGCCCAGCTCAACCCTGGCCCATCAGCCCCTCCTGCCCTCCTCTCGCAGGTGTACCTGTCACTCATCCCCATCATCAGCGGCGTCCTGCTGGCCACTGTGACGGAGCTGTCCTTCGACATGTGGGGGCTTGTCAGTGCCCTTGCTGCCACACTGTGCTTCTCGCTTCAGAATATTTTCTCCAAAAAGGTATTTGGGTGCCATCCAGGGTGCACCTGGTGTTGCAGGGGTGTGCGGGTGGCATCTAAAAAAAAGTGGCCGAGTAGGGATTTCTTCGGTGTTGGAACAAAACAAATCCTGTTGCCCTTCTGCTGGTTTCTATTTGTTTGGTTTTTAAATAGCTTTTCTGTTTTTTTATTATAAAGTTCGCCTATGTTCAATGTGAAAAAATGGAGAAAAGCCCAATGAAAAGAAATCAGAAAACTTATTGAGCACCTACTGTGTGCCAGGCACCATAGTAGGTGCTGGAGACAAAGAATCAAGAGAGACCTGCCCCCTGCCCCAGGGTTTCCTCTTTACTGAGGAAAGTCACAGTGCTGTCCCCTAAGGAGAACTACTATTAATGCTAGAGTTTCTTCCTGCACGGTTTTTAGAGTTGTAATATTATACATATTTTTCAAATTTTGCTCGTTCATTTATTATTGCAACACTGCATGCCCCCATATCATTGAAAGTTATTGCTCCTAACTCCAGTAATAATCACATCTTTTCAGGTATCGCAAGTAACGCAGTCGGTTTCCCTGTTGCAGATGCAGATTATTTCCAGCTATTCACTATAAATAATATTGTAATGAACGTCTTTGTGCATAACATTTTTCTGTCTCTCAGGTTATTTCCTTTTGATAGGTTTACAGTTCTTGGGTCAGAGGGTATGAGATGTTTATGGCTCTTGATATACTTTGCCTGGTTGTTTTCTGGAACTATATGCCAATTCAGACATTAACCAGTGCCATTTCAGAGTGCCTGTTTTACTGTAGCTTCACCAGCATTGAGTGTTGGTGTTTTTTGTGTTTGTTTTGTTTTGTTTTTTTCTTTTCTCGGTCCTTCACGTACGAAACATTGTGCTTGTTTTGGACATGGGCTGTGTGTCTCGTCATAGGTGTGCTTTCAGGTTTGGCAGTCAAGGTCAGATGTCAGGGTTAATGTACAGTCACCATGTTTGGGGCCTGGGTAAGTGGAGCCTCTCTTGCCACTTATTGTTTCGATCAGCCTTTAAAGAGGTTTTCTCCCTTCAGGTATTAAGAGATTCAAGGATCCACCATCTCCGGCTGCTGAACATCTTGGGCTGCCATGCCATCTTTTTTATGATCCCCACGTGGGTCCTGGTGGACCTCTCGGCCTTCCTGGTCAGCAGCGACCTGGTGAGTTGGCCTGTGTCAAGAACATGCCCTTTTCTTAACTGGTTCCAAAGTAGGTGTTTTGTCAGGGAGTTACGCCTCTGTGTTGACTTTGGGGCATCTGAGGCCTCTGACAGCCAGCCCTTTTAGCCCTCAGCTCTTTGATGACTCACACCGCTTGCAGTCGAGCAAGAAGGCTGCCTGTGCATTTCCTTCTCTGTCGTGCTAGATCCCAGCTGCTGATAGCTGCTGCATTTGTGCCAGTGCATTCAAGGAAGAAAAAAATGCCAGCACAGGCAACTTTCCCATCCTGACAGTCTGGTTCAGATCTCACTTTGCCTTTTGGAAATTGTGCTTGCACTGCTCGAGTCCTTTCTTGGTGTCATCTCTGTACTTCCATTGGCACCAGATGTATCCATAGCTCTCTGGGCACAGGAAAGAGCATCTTCCCACCACCTACAGGACCAGCCTCCAGAGAATGTGCTAGAAACTAATGCAGGTGACAGTGATAAGAAGGAGGTTCTTCCAGGCCCGAGTTAGATGGAGTCAATGTTTATTAGGGCTTAATGAGGTCTGACTGGATTCTTGACATTGGTCTTTAATCCCTACCACCACCTATGGACGTAGTGGAGGTTATCTCTGGTTTCCAGGTGAGGCAACTGTGACTCTGTGTTCTAACTTCCCTTCCATGTTGATTAGCTATAATGTTTCTGTGAAGAACTTTCCATCATCAACTGGAACTAGTTTGTTACCTGGAAGTACAGTGCACGAAAAGCAGTTTACTGCTTCTCTTTCCTTCTAATTACCAGTTTTCAGAGTAAAGAAAACCAGGGAGTGTTAACCAGGGAGTTGAGGGTTTCTTTTGGGTGAAGGAGGGTTCTTTGATTTATTTACTTTTCAGTATCATTGTGAACTTGTGTTTGTCAGTTGTACATGTTATTTTTAAAAATATTCAGAGTATCTTGTCTGGGCTGATGGAGTCCTTCTTATTGGCTCCCTGCCCTTCTGATAGCACATATCAGCCTTGGGTAACTTTTGGCCCCACAGGATGTCCTCCCTCATCTTGTGCGCCTCCCATCCCAGACCTGCAATCAGCCACTCCTTCAGGGATCCGGGTTGCTTTTAGCAGAGAGAGAGTCGTGTTTAGAGATACCGTCTCAGTGCCGCGTGTGCTCACTGCTGTTGGGTTGTCATTGTTTTTAAGCCTTGGCAGTAAAAAACTAGGAAAGATGTATTTGGTGGCGGAGGGAAGAGTTTATCCTGATTCATTCTAATTCCAATTTAACATTGCAGGATTTATTACTGCTTTGATTTTTTGTGTGTGT
Source organism: Balaenoptera physalus (assembly GCF_965194825.1). Classification (NCBI taxonomy): domain Eukaryota; kingdom Metazoa; phylum Chordata; class Mammalia; order Artiodactyla; family Balaenopteridae; genus Balaenoptera; species Balaenoptera physalus. Next base: position 11,651,298 of record NC_138890.1, on the reverse strand, counting down.
GTCTTTTCTGGTACACTTGGTTTCTCACAACATTTCTTATTCGCAATATACTACAGAAACTGTTCATGCATGATTCTACTGTACACACATACAACTGCTTCAGAGTGAGAATCCCTACCAGACAACTGCAGGTAGCGTACAGAGAAACAGTTAAGATTTCTTTGCAGCTCTGTTTGTCCTTAAAACAGGTTTCGTTACAGATGTACAACTGGAATACTGTTCTAAGGGCACTTGAAATAATTGTTTTCACAGTGTGCCTCTGTCACCAACTTCTTGTGCATTTGGGTTCCTTTACTTCCATTTGTTTTCAATTTCCAGGCAATTTTTTTTCCTCACTGAATATATCAGACCTTTATATTTCCAAACCCAAAAAGATGTGACAGGGTTTATTCAAAGAAGTCTAACTTCAATCCCTGTTGCCTCCCCACTGCTGACCCCCATACGTAGCCATTTTTATGATCTTGGTTTACCCTCTCAGTGTTTCTTTTCGCAGACATAACCAAATGTCTATATACAGTCAGCCTTCCATATCCATGGGTTTTGAGTCCCCATATTCAACCAAGGATCAAAATTTTCATCCAAGGTTGGTTGAATCTGCAGATGTGAAACCCACAGATATGGAGGGCCGACTATAAATTGTACTACGCCATTTTATATGAGAGGCTTTGAGCATCCTCAGATAGGGGGCACCTGGAACCAACGCCCCACAGATACTGAGGGCCAAGTGTGTTCATACCTCCCTCCTCCTTACACAAGAAGTGGCTTTTTAGATACTTAGAAAAGAGTGCCTTGCTCTTTTCACTCAATGACATGTCCTGAAGATCACTCCATACTGACCTGTTAGGTCTTTTTTGTTCCTTTTATTGGCTGCATAGTATTGTCTATAGGTTTGGCATCAGTTCTGTTACAACTCATTGGGGTCTGTGTGTATACACACAAACAGGTATACGTAGGCTTTGCTCTGCTCTCTCTTTTTTATCTTTTTGTCTGCTCTCTTTGCTTTGCTTTTCTCTTGTATTTTGGGACATTTTTCGGTTTTCTTCTAGTTTTTCTCATTGAGGCCATCTATTTTCTACCTTGATGGGGCCCTTGTGCATTTTAACAGCAGCCCTAGGAGCATGCAGTAGTCCACAGTGCTGCCGCCTGAAGGCGGGGTTCCTGTCGGGGCTCCTCCTCTCTGCCCTGTGTCTCCCACAGCAGCCAGGTGAGTTAGCTCTGTTCCAGTGCGGCGCTCCATAGTAGAAGGAAGGAGGCTCATGTCGGAGAATATCAGCTGGGGTCTGCTATTCGCCATGTTACCAAGAAGCAAAGGCTACAGCGGGCAGTTCCCCGCCCTGATGCCAACAGTTCAACTGAAGCCAGGCACGGATCTCCAGACTTGGGAGCAGGAAGCCTAGTTTTAAAGTTTGGACAGGATGTGTGAAACAGATATTTGAAAACTGAAAAGTAAATGGGAGCAGGCAGGCTGGTAGAGAAAACCAGATTGCAAAGTACCACTGAGCCATCTGTGAGTTTGCCTTTCTTTTGCCTCCTGTGTCTCCAGCCTGGACTCAAGGCAGCCGGAAATGCAGAAGTGGGCACTGGGGGAGAACAGAGTCAAAAGCCCTCTATGCTGGCTTGCAGACGGGGAAAGGAGATTCCTGGTGTTCAGAGAGAGTAGAGGAAATCCCCCATTTTCTCTGTTTCCTTTGTTCTCTCACATCCCAGGCCCCCAGCAATCCCATGGTGGTGGCGGCAGCAGGTCCCATGGGCACCTGAGATGCTGAGGGGGGCAGCCTCCCTCTGCAGTCACAGGATGGGATTAGCCCCATTGCATTTTTTTCTCCCTTCATCCTCCCACTGCTTGGCCCCCGAAAGGAGGTGCAGTTGTGGGAAAGACACAGCAGAATGGGGTAATTAAGTCCAACTTTCTGACTGGAGGACTGAAAGAGGGAGCCCTCAGAAACCATAAAGTACCAAGGAGACATGGAGAGAGGAACCCAGAGAAAGTGACCTCATAAAACATGAAATCCTGGGCCCACTCCTGAGCTGCACATGTGGGAATCTGATACTAGCAGCATACAAAGACAGGATAGACTACTACCCAGGACCAAGAGTGACCACTGGGTAGAGCACACTCAGGACAGAGCTGTGTACCACTGAAAAGGCTTTGAAAACAGAACTGACATTGGAACCACAACCCACAGGAGGCTGCTCAAGCTTGTAGCCTGAACCCAACTGAGTCTGCTAAAACCAAATATCGACATTCCCCGTGGGACTTAAATAAGACCTACAGTCTTATAATATTCTAACTGTCCAGGATATAATCCAAAATTACTTGGCATAGGAAGAACCAGGAAATTTTCAAGTCTTGTGGGAAAAGATAATCAATGGATGCCAACACTGGGATGACCCAGATGTTGGAATTATTGGACAAAGACTTTAAAGCAATGATATATAATCATGCTCCAAAAATGCTCTTGAAACATGGGAAGAACAGAAGATAGATAGAACCAAATGGAAGTTTCAGAATGGAAGAAACAGCTTAAAAACTCACTGGATGGGCTAAGCAGAATGGAGGTGACAGAGGAAAGTCCATAACTTGAAGATAAATCAATAGAAATTATCCAGTTTAAACCACAGAGAGAAAAAGATGAAAAGACAAAGAAAAAATCTTTCAAAACAGCCAGAGAAAAATGACGCAGTTTTATAGGAGAACAGTGGTTTGGATGACTGCAGGTTTCTCATCAGAAACAATGAAAACCAGAAGTAGAATAACATTTTTTTTAAAGTACTGACACTAAGGAACTATCAACAGATAATTCTATATCCAGCAAATATAGAATCTTCAAAATCAATAGAACTATAGAAAATCGGCAAGAATAAAGAACTGAATACCACAGTCAACCAACTGGATGTCTCATTGACATTTATAGAATACGCTACCCAACAACAGCAGAATAGGCATTCTTTCAAGTGTACGTGTGGAACATTCACCAAGATCATATTTGTTACAAAACAAACCTTAACAAAAGGATTGGAAACATGCAAAGTATATTCTCTGATCCTAATGAAATCAGAAGTAAATAACAGAAAGGTAATGAGAAAATCTCCAAACACTTGGAAATTAAACAGCACATTTCTAAATAATCCCTGGGCCAAAGAGGAAGTCTCAAGGGAGAAAAAAAATTTTTTTCAACTGAAGCAAAACTGACCAAAAAAAAAAAAGAGAGAGAGAAGACACTACAAATACCAGGAATGAAAGAGGGAATAGCACTGCAGAACTCACAGACCTTAAAACCGTAAGAATACTACTGACAACTCTACACACATAAATTCAACAATAGATGAAATAGACCAGTTCCTCATAAACCACAGACTATCAAAACGCACCCAGTCAAGATGAAAAAGATAACCTGAGTCTTATAGCTATTAAAGAAATTGAATTCGTAGTTTAAAACCTTCTAAAAAGAAGTCATCAGGCCCAGATGGTTTTACTGGTAATTTCTACCAAACACTTAAGGAAAAATAAACACCAGTTCCACACAGTCTCCTCCAGAAAACAGAAAAGGAAAGGAACTCTTTTGGCTCATAACAAAACCAAGAAAAAGACCAAAATCCCTCATGAACATGGAGGCAAAAGTCCTTAACAAAGTATTAGAACAAATCAAATGCAGTGATATATAAAAAGCATGCTACACTATGAAAAAGTGGGATTTAAATCAAGAATGCAAGGCTAATTCAATACTTGAAAATCAGTCAGTGTAATCTACTATAATAGTCTAACAAAAATCATGTATTCATACCAACTGATGCAGAAAAGGCATTTGACAAAGTCCAACATCCAGTCATGAGTTTTAAAAAGTCAACAAACTAGAAATAGAAGGAAACTACCTCAACTTGATCAAGGGCATATATAGTTAACATCATAATGATGAAAGATTGAAGGCTTTTCCCCCTAAATTCAGGAATAAGGTAAAGATGTTTACTTTCACCATGCATATTCCACATCATACTTGACATCGTAGCCAGGGCAATAAGACAAGAAAAAGAAAAAAGAAATACAGATTTGAAAGGATGAAATAAAATTCTCTCTACCCAACAAAATCTTATTCTTTAGTATTAATTCAACTATAAATCACTACTTAAATTTTAACTTTAATTTTTCTCCTTGGCAAGGGTGTAAATGAAAAAAAAGTTGAGATACTAATCTATCTGTGTGTGTGTGTATACATGGAAATAGATATATACCTATATATATTAAAATTCTTTTAATATAGAAAAGCTGATTGGAAAATTTACATACATTGACTGGCAAGAGAACTTGAATAGCCAAATAAGTTTGAGAGAGAAGAATAAAGTTGGAGGAATCACATTACATAATTTTAAGGCTTAGTATAAAGGTATGGATATTGGTGGAGAGAGACATCGATCAGTGGAGCAGAATAGACAGTTGGAATTTATACTCACAAATATGGGTAACTGATCTTTGATGAAGGTTCAAAGGCAATTCAATGGAGAAAGGATAGTTTCTTTAACAAATGGTGTTGGAACAATTGGACATCCATAAGCAAAAACTGAACCTTGACTTCAACCTCACACATTATACAAAATTTAATTCATAATGAATTCTAGACCTAAATTTAAGAGCAAAAATGATAACCTTTAGAAGAAAACAAGAAAAATCTTCACGACTTGGGATTAGTTCTTAGACATTACACCAAAAGCACAGTCCATAAAGAAAAAAATTGGTAAATGGGGGCTTCATCAAAGTTAAAAACTTTTGCTTTCCAATACACTATTAAGTGAAAGAAAGGCAAGCTACAGACTGGGAAAAAATATTTGCCAATGAGATACTGACAGAGGACTTGTGTTCAGGATATATTATAAAGAACTCTCAAAATTCAATAGTAGGAAAACAACTTGCTTAAAAATGGGCAAAAGACTTGAACTTCACCATTGTGATTGTACAGATGGCATGTGAAATATGTTCAACATCATTAGTCATTAGGGAAAAGCAAATTAAAACCAAGATGAGATGCTACTTCGTATCCAGTAGGATGGCTACAATAAAAAGTACTGGCAGTACCATGTTTGTCAAGGCTGGGCCACAACTGGAATTCTCATATATCGTTGGAGCAAGTGCAAAATCATGCAGCCACTCTGGAAAACATTTGGGAGTTTCTTCTGAAGTTAAACATACACTGACCATGTGTCCCAGTAGTCTCACTCCTGGGTATTTACTCACATTCACACAGAAGCCTGTACATGAATGTTTATAGCAACTCTATTCATGATCACAAAGTATTGGAAACAACTCAGATGTCATTCAACAAGTGAATGGTCAAGGTAACTTCGGTATGTTTGTACAGCAGAACATTTCTCAGCAATAAAAAGTGTACCAACTGTCATCCCTTACAACAACTTGTGGGGGGGTGTCAGAGGCATTATGCTGAATGAAAGAAACCTGTCTGAGAAGGTTCCATGCTGTATCATTCCATTTATAGGACAATCTCCGAAAGATGAACCTATCATGAAGCACATATCAGTGGTTGCCTAGGTTGGGGGAGGGGGTTTGCACAAAGAAGCCCTGGGGAGTGTTACAGGGTGATGGAGCTGTTCTGAATCCTGATTGCAGTGTTGGCTACATGAATCAATATATGTGTGAAAACACATGGAACTATCCACCGGGAGGAAGAAACACTTGACTTTATTGTTATGTCATTTCTTTTAAAAAGCTGGATTGGCTGGGTTCCTTTCCTGGAAGATAGATATCTTTGCAAGCTGGCTGCCTTGTAAAGATAGCTTGGAAGTCCATATGGGTCACCTCAGGGAAGAATTGCTGGGAGAACAGGCCAGCTCACCCTGAAGGCGTGCTGGTGGGCTCACTTGCCTTACAGAGGCTATTATCCCAACTAGGGCGACGTTCTGGGCAATTCTGAGCAGGTCACCTACTCAGATCTCCCTCACCTTTAAGAGGACTGTCGTTCCCTATCAGAGGGTGGCAGAGATAGAATCAGGCCGCCGCCCTAAGATTGCTGCAGCTCCCATCCTGGCAGGGCCACTAGACACCACTGTCCTGGGGGGACCCAGCTGCATCCTCCTTTGTCAAAGGCCAGAGCAGCCTGGGAATTGGCCTGGGATCAGCCCAGGCTCTTTGAGGAGCTCTGTGGTCCCGATGTCTGCTAGTTGTGCTTTCTTGACTTCTGGGTTCCCTTCATTAGGGTGGCTTCCTTCTGGTGAGGGTCAAATGGTAACTGAAGTTTTGACGGTAGCATCACCTCCTGTTTGTTTGGCTTGGGATTGTTTTAAAGCACTTTCAAAGCTGTGATTGCATTTGATCCTCATAGCAGCAGCGTTGTGTGGACTTATCAGGGGTCAGTCTTCCCCATTTCATAGATGAAGAAAACAGAGAGGTCGAGCAGCTTGCCCGGGGTTCCCAGCGATGGGGCAGACCCAGAGCCTCTGGCTCCCAGCCTTGGGCAGGGGGGGGTCTTCACACACCCAGAGGCTGCCTTCCCAGGACCTCCCCATTTTATACAATGCATCATGTCTGCTATGGTTTGAATGTCTGTCACCCCCCCAAATTCATATGTTGAAACCTAAGCCCCAAACATGATGGTGTTAGGAGGTGGGGCCTTTTGGAGGTGGTTAGGTCATGAGGGTGGAGCCATCATGAATAGGATTCATGCCCTTATAAAAGAGACCCCAGAGAGCTCCCTCGCCACTTCTGCCATGTGAGGACCCAGTGAGAAGGTGCCACCCTGAACCAGGAAAAGGGCTCTCCCCAGATGCGGAATCTACTGGCGCCTTGATCTTGAACTTCCAGCCTCCAGAACTGTGAGAAATAAACATGTTGTTTGTAAGCACCCCCAGCCTGTGGTATTTTATCTTAGCAGCCCAAACAGACTCAGGTGATGTCCAGAATGCAGACCTCGCTCTGCTAACCCAGAGCCCCGGCCCTCACTGTACAGGGACAAGGGAAGGCTTTGGTTTGTGTCATACTCTGCACCCCTTGGGTAGCTGATGTGCCCCCGAACCTCCGCTTCCTCAGCAGGAAAGGGTGGTGATTATTATTATTGTTGCTCCATGTGGAGTGTCGTGAAGGTCAGAGGTTGTATAGATAAAGCACGTGGTATCACACGATGACCCACCTGGGTCTGTTCCCCAGCGAATGTGTGACCCTGATAAGCCACTGTGTGTCACCACCCCCGCCAGGGCAAGCCTGTGACCGCAGTGCTGTTCTTGCTCCCCCGTCTCTGTAGACCTATGTGTCCCAGTGGCCTTGGACGCTTCTGCTCCTGGCTGTCAGCGGCTTCTGTAACTTTGCCCAGAACGTCATTGCCTTCAGCATCCTCAACCTCATCAGCCCTCTGAGCTACTCGGTCGCCAACGCCACCAAGAGAATCATGGTCATCACGGTGTCCCTGATCATGCTGCGAAACCCAGTCACCAGCACCAACGTCCTGGGCATGATGACGGCCATCCTGGGAGTCTTTCTGTACAACAAGGTGAGCCTGGGGTGGGGGGAGGCTGTCCCCCCGGACGCCCAGGGAGTCTACCAAGAGTTGGTCGGGGCAGGGAATGGAAAGGGCCTCACCAGGAACTAAGAGGCCCGGTTCCAGCTCCCAGCTTTGCCACTGACTGGTTTATGGTCTTGGCTCCACCCCCTCTGCCCGGGGCTTCCTTTTCCTGCGTAGATGACCCCAGGCTCATGCCTCACTCCAGTGTGACTCTCGGGTCTACTGCGGCTTTATCGGGAATTTCACTCCCTCCTTGCGAAGATTCTGTTTGTTCCGATGTAAGGCTGTGGGATGGCTTGCAGGTAGGGCCGGTCCAGTAACAGTTCACTGGCCATGCCCAGCCCCACGAGGGGTGCCACTTGTGTTGGCCTTGAAGGCTGCTTGGCCGTGAATCTCGAGCTCCCCTCTGTCCTCTGTGCGTGTCCCGGACAAGGAGCCAATGGTCTCACTGCTCTCTTGACCTCGCAGACCAAGTATGACGCGAATCAGCAAGCCCGGAAGCACCTCCTCCCCGTCACGACGGGGGACCTGAGCAGTAAGGAGCATCATCGGAGCGCCCTGGAGAAGCCCCACAACGGCATTCTCTTCCCCCAGCACGGGGACTATCAGTACGTCCGCAACAACATCTTGACAGATCACTTCCAGTACAGCCGGCAGAGTTACCCAAACTCGTACACTTTGAACCGTTACGACGTGTAGAGTCTAGCGACCAGGGCAGGACGTTCTGCCAATCCTCCCTCCTACCCCCCAGCAGTACCAGAAACTTCTGACAACCAGTGAATGTACCACCCGGCCGAGGAGGGACGGTGCAGAACCATCAGAAGACCCTGGGGTTCCCGGCCCCCTGGGGGCAGCAGGACGCCGTCCCTGCAGTGGGGACCACTGCCCCCGAGCTCTGGTGTTTCATGCCCTTTCTTCCTGGAGTCTGTCTTCTGAGGGCTGCGTCGCCATGTGGAAATCTCGGCCGGCTTTTACCTTTCTGTGTGGACTTACTCCCCAAGTCATGTTTTTCAGAGGTCTTGTTCTGTTTTCCAGATAACAGCCAGGACCCTCTCTGGAAAGGACACAGACCTCAGAGTGGGCAAGAGGTGGTTTGCAGGGAGGGTGGCAAGGAAAGGACCCTAGGGTGGTGCTTGGTGACAGACTAGCCGCTTTAATTCCACTGCTCAGGTAGGCATAGGACTGGTGCAGCCATGGAGCAGAGGAGTGTAACGGTTATTGAAAACATCTCCAGCCCCAAAGATGGACTCAGCTTTCTGGTCAGCCCCATGGCTGTTTGCAGTTCTGGCAAACGTTCCCCAGTGCAAAGCTATTGTAATTAGCATTGAATTCTTAGAGCCTAATTCTGACCCAAAAGTCGGAGGTGGCGTGTGCCCGGATCCAGAGGGAAAGAGGGCCGCTGTCTCCTGGGCTCCCTCTTCCCTTGCTGGAGCGGGGCATCTCTCCTCTCGGAGCAGCAAGGAGGAGGGGACGCAGGGCTGTGAGAAGGATCATGAGGAAATCATGTTCAGTGTTTCAATCTCTATTTCTATAATATTTGTTTTGTCTTGTGAGCCTTCACTTCTGTGCTGACTTAGTAGGATGTTTGGTGGGGTGATGTTGGCTTTATGAGGATCTTGCATTTTTCTAGGGCAAATTTTGTAGCTGTCTGTGTTTTTATGCCCCCATCCCCCTTAGGGGATGCAGGATGGATGAGGATCGGCTTATGGTTGGAAAACCCTTTTGTTTTTAAGCATTTAAAAACAAGAAGTTGCTGGCCATGCCTGTCTCGGCACATTTCTGCGTTTAGTAGGAAGGAATGAAGTGTTTTGAAAAGCTGGTCACTAGCTTTTCTAGTGACCAGTCCCTGAAAGTGAGATGAATCAAGAATGTCATCTCGATAGTTTGTGTCATAGATGAGAGCTCAGTGCTCTGATTTCCATTAGCTGTTCTTGTGGTGTTTGCATTTAGTATCTGAATCATGTCCCAGTGAAGGGGCAAGCACCAAGCTAGGATTTGGTTTGCCAAATCAGTCTTTGGTCAAGAAAAAGTTTGGGTTTTGGCAAAATCACTCCAGGAAAATTATGTGACCCTAGTGGGTAACCCACGTGCTGAGGTCCAGGTCAGGACACCTGGCATCACGAGAGACTGTGCCTTCGGAAAGGACCACTTGCTTGGCTGCTAGGGTCTTCGCTGATGGCCGCCTTCTTCCTTCAGCCCTGTCCCCAGCCTCTTGAACAGGCACTTGGCTTGATCAGCAGATGGGATATCGGGTCACCCTTTACCTCCTGGCATGTGAGACGGTTCTGTTTCACCAGGAAGTACCGCTCGACTCCTGTTTTTGATAATTAGAATTCTGTATTTAGAGGTTACATTTTTGTCAGCTTATGAATGGGCAGCTCCTGGAGAGGTCACAGGGTCCCCTTGTGGCCTGTGAGTTCAGTACCACTGGCCTAAGGAGTCCCTGTTTGTCATCGTCTTGCTTTTGAATTACTTTGGCCACAAGTTCTGAGACAATGCTGTGTAAAACAGGAAGGGGCCGTTCTGAAGGGTGTTATTTGTGAAAACAACTTGCTGAGTGCCTTCACCAGAGGCAGTAGAGTCTGCAGTTGAACCACAATAAATGGGGATAATTTTGCACGGCATAGACATTACGGTAGTTGTCTTTATGATAGGAGCTGATTCCTTGAACGTATAATTGAACTCCAAAATGAATTATGCCTCTGTGCAGGTTTAATGAAATTTCTGAGGTTGCTGAAATGTGTATATTTGTTTTCCGTTTCCAGTGCAAGATCTGCTGGTGAGGGGAAATATCTGACTGGTTTTATTACGGTTTATACATGAATAAATGGGATATTTAGTTCTGTACATAAATCTACAGTGAGTACATACACTGGAATGAGAGACAATCATATTAGACCAAATCATCAGATCACAAGACGAAGACATACTTTTGAGACTTGAAAGTTCAAAGCTGACACTGACCCCTTTAAGGCCAGTTTTCCAGCCACTTGCTGCCCTGGCTCAACCCTCCACCCCACTCTCGCATCCAATTTGCAGCTTGGTTCCCCTCACCTCCTCACTGCTGGGTATTGTGACAGCTAGTTCACCCATCCGTGGTATGGTCTGCAAAACTAACTCAAACCCAACTCCTTCGTTTTACAGAAGGGGAAACTGAGGCTCAGAGGGCATTTTTAAATAGTGTTTGTTCACTATCTTGAGACTCAGTGTGGAATTTTTAAGCACCTTATTTTAATTCATTCATTATTGGGAAAATCAAACCCCTGTTACAAAGGAGAGAAGCCAAATAGGTTCAAATGAAGAAGCACTTGGAATTTCTGGATTTTACTGTGTATTTGGCATACATCATGCAACAGGCCCTCTGTTATCACTGGGACATAACGAGACCTGGATACCTTAAGGTCTAACAGCCTTAAGGGCATAGAACATTAAATTATTGAAGAATCTGAACATTGTGAATTCTTTTTTCCAATTGTCACCTTGTTTTCAGGACTTTTCATGCTATAGACTGTTCTGTGGGAATGATACTGTGTATATTCATGGATGGCATTTACCAAAAATAAATGGTGGTCTCCAGGGAATCAAGATTGGCCCCAGTTTGTCAGTGAGGGTCCCTTTCTGAGTGACCCTGTCGTCAGTGTGCCCAGCAACAAAAAAACGTGTAAGAGGCAGAAAGAGCAAACCAACTTGGTTCCCACATCCAGGTGTATTGCAACTTTATTTTTTCTGAGCCAAAATTTAAACATGTGACTTGTGAATTTATGAGCCAGTAGGATAAAACTAGAATCACAGCTTAACAGTTATTGACATGCCTTTATTGAACAGAATAACATGGAAAATCCAAGAATGTTGTGAGAGCTGTGCTTACATCTGTATGAGAAACAACAGAGTACCTGCTACATGTGGGCTTTTCACACACAATCCACAAAGGATTACCCTTCACCTTGTAACACATGGAAGTGAGGCCCAGAGGGGTTAAGTCATTTGTCCAGGATCACACAGCTACTGAAGTCTGCCTCCAAGCCCATTTCCCCCCAAATTACTCAGAAACCACTCCCAACAAAGAATTTCCTTCAATCACAGTTGATGGGTATGAGTTTCTCCTAAAACGACTGCCCACATCCTTTTAATTCATAATCCTTTCGTTCAGTGATTTACTGAGCACCAAAATATATCGCTGAGATATATAAAGGTGCTTGTGAATAGTTTATCTCTGAAAAGATACACAGGAAGCCGGACACAGCAGTTGCCTCTGGAGAGGATATATGCACTTTTTTCAAAACTGGCATATTGTGCATATTGTGCCAAGTACAGGAAACAGATACGTAAGCCTCCTACCCTCAGAGCACTCAGCTTAATTTATGGATGTGTGACTAAGGAGCACACAAGTGCTGTGTTGGAGGCGGGGCAGAAAATGCTAAAGGAAGTACAGGGTAATAATTATTCAAGCGGCAGATGGGAATGTTTTGGCTTGCATTTTCAATTCAGAGTATTTTATTTGCACATTTTGTATTATATATGCTTGTTTAACTATCAGAACCCAAGAGGCAGGTATTAGCCCTATTTTACAGAGGGAAATGGCAACAGAGAAAGTCAGGCTTGGTCCATGGAACACGCCTGGAACCCAAGTGTCTGACTCCAAGCCCAGGGCCCTTTGCCCTGCAAAGCAGCCTCAATAAAGTGAGTGGTTTTGTTTTTCCTCACGTTTGTCATACACTCCGAAGAGGAGCTGGTGCAATCAAACGGGATCCTTTCAATTCACTTGCCTCGGCCACACTGCTAAAGTAAGACCCTGAAGGAGCCCTGATGTCCAGATGACCCAAGTCGCTTTGCAGTTGCCTGCTGTGGTTCCAGCAGGGCATCAAGAGGCTCTGCTGGGGATGGTGTCACTGCCTTATAAGTCAGGCAGGGCCAGGTTTAAGGATGGCCTCATTGCTCAGATACCAGAGCCCGAACCCCTCCTCAGGGATGTCTGCTCCCAGACACGACTCCTCCTTTCTCTCCCCAGGGCAGCTCCTTTGTGACCAGAGGTTCGTTTGGTGACACATGATCAGGCCCAAGGAATGCTCATGTCTAGGACAGGATAGGACCTTCTTCTCTGTTCCCACATGACATTCCTCCTGCCATGGCTTCAGCTAGTTGATCACATGGGGTTCAGTTATTGCAGATGAGGTGACAGTCACACCAAGCTTTCCTTTACTGAGACCATAGGTCTAGATGGGCCTAGATTTCCTCAATCAACCCCCTACTTTTTTTAGTAACAACTTTTCTAGTCTATATATTTTTATAGTCTATATATTTTTTAAGTTAGAAAAAAATTATTAAAGCCAAAAAATTATCTATACTATACAGATGTCAAAAAGAATGGGATAAAGAACAACTTCCAAAATATATCGCTGAGATATATAAAGGTGCTTGTGAATAGTTTACTTCTGAAAAAATACACAGGAAGCTGGACACAGCAGTTGCCTCTGGAGAGCATATATGCACTTTTTTCAAAACTGGCATATTGTGCATATTACTTTGTAAACTGCTTTAAAAAAATATGCTAGAAACATTTCCCTTGTTACTAAATATTATACCTTGATTCTGTGTCTGTGTACATGGTATTATAAGATGTGCTACAATTAACCAACCCCTATTGCTGCACATTAAATACTATTTTTTTATAACTATATTTTTCTTCCCTCTGTTTGTCAAGTGCTATTTAAATTTATTATTATTATTATTATTTTTTATGGCTGTGTTGGGTCTTCGTTTCTGTGCGAGGGCTTTTCTCTAGTTGTGGCAAGTGGGGGCCACTCTTCATCGCGGTGCACGGGCCTCTCACTGTCGCGGCCTCTCTTGTTGCGGAGCACAGGCTCCAGACGCGCAGGCTCAGTAACTGTGGCTCACGGGCCCAGCTGCTCCGCGGCATGTGGGATCTTCCCAGACCAGGGCTCGAACCCGTGTCCTCTGCATTGGCAGGCAGATTCTCAACCACCGCGCCACCAGGGAAGCCCCTAAATACTATTTTAATGGGATAAGTTTGCAGCGCACAATGTTGCACATGCTTCTGATCTAGGATAAATTCCTCACAGCACATTTGCAGGACCAAAGTGGGTATGTGTGTGTGTTTTAAATTCTTTCCTTTTTGCTTGTTAGGTGGGCCCCTCAGCAATTTCATCTCACCAAGGGGTGTGCATTTTACTTGCTTACTTAAGAGTTTTGTTCCCAGGTCCTTGGAGACCATGTCGGTCTGCAGGAGCCTCTACTTCTAGCAACTCTCTCTACTGCTTTCTCCTGACCAACGGATTCTGATTTAGCCCACTGAAAGGAGCCTGGGGGAGGCCTTGTGATGCTTACATATCCAGTCTCAAACGGCATTTTAAACACTATGAGATGAATGTATGATAGCAGTAGTCACGGGTGTACAACCTTTCTGGTGGACAGTTGAGCAACGTCAGCATTAAAAGTGCAAACCCTTTGACCACAAGATCTCTGTATACACTAAAACTTTTAATAGTGGTTTAAAAGTGGAACCAACTCAAGAGACTCCATAGAGTCTGGCTTCAAAAAATTATAGTAAATCCACACCACATTGTCCTATGCAGTCATTAAAAATGACCAGATAGATTTGTAACGTGTTTTGGTTCACAGATTCCGTTAAGAATCTGATAAGTGCTGTGTATCTTCAACTCACAAAAATGAGTGCTATCTCTGAAATCTATCCATGGTGGATCACAAGTTAAAGCTTCTTGATATAGTTCTTTACTGGCATGGAAAAATCACACTATCCAGATTACTGAGCATTATACTAAACAGAACATTCCCTCTGCCTGGAATGTTCACATAGCTGGCTCTGGAGTGGAATCTCAGTGCAAACCTCACCACCCAAGGGCCTTCTCAGATAACCCTATCAGTGTAGGCACCACCCTCCTGCCTTATCATGGTCTTAGCACCCTTCTGTTTTCCTCAATAACACCTTTGAGATGATATATTTGTTTACTGATCTATGGGTCTCTGCCTACCCAGACCGTGGGCTCATGAGAGCAAGAGCTTAGGTCTGACTTGTTCATTGTTTCATCCACAAGCAACATCCAACCTGCCTTTTTGTGAACCAAGAATGGTCTTTACAGGTGAACATTTGCAATCAATTGATGACAGGAAAGACTGACTTGGAATACCCAGGAAAGCATTCCATTCTTCTCATTAGACCTAAATTATTTAAATTGTACTCAATTGCTATATTTTAAATTCCACCAATAAAAAGTGTTCTGGACATTTTTCTCTTTGGTTATATAAGCACTACAGAATAGCCTCGATTTTGGCTCTTGGCCAGAAGAGCCTAAAATATTTGCTATCTGGCCCTTTATAGAAAAAGTTTGCCAGCCTCTGGTCCAAGGCAATATCTGGCGTACAGGAGACAATCCATAAGCGTCAGAAGTTACGTAGCAACAAAAAAGAAATGTATCTAAAACACACAGATATACATTTTCATAAAATAGAGAGGTATAGCCAAATAAAGTGTTAATGTTAACGGCAATCTCGAGAGAGAGTCACATTACGGGGCAAGTCCACAGTCTACATTTCCCTAATGTTTGCTGCTGCTTGTTAATTTTCCCCACAATTAGCATGCGTTAACTTTACCATCATCGTTTTGGATGCAACGTAAATGCATCTTGCAGGATGGCGCCCTGCCCTCTGGACGCGCAGTGTAGAAGGCCCAGCACCCGTAGGTCCTGGGCGCTCACTCCTTCCCCGCTGCTTGAAAGACTGCACAGAAGCCACGCGAGATCCAAAGAGGCACTCAGTCTGAGGCCGGCGGAGGTGAGGGTGGGGTCCGCTCGCCCTAAAATCTTCCTTATCAAAGCGTTGGATCGAGAGAAAGAAACCAAGCGGGAGGCTCTTTTGAACCTCAATAAGCTCAGTTCCATCCCCGCCAAGCCCGTAGCCTCCTGGTTCTGTTTCTACCTCCGGGCGAGCCCGGGAGCATGTGACGGGCGTCGCGGCCCAGAAGCCGCCCAGACGCACCTCACCTCGTATTTTCCTTACCGCCGCCCCGCGAGGAGGAAACAGGCCCTGACCAGGGCAGGAACACCCCAGGACCCCTAGTCCCGCGGAGAACGCGGCCGGCCAAGCCTTCGGGTTGCAACGCTGAGCTGAGAAAACGCCCCGGCCGCGGCTAACGACCGTCCCCTCTGTTCCAGCAGTTCCTGGGCCCACTCCGCACATGCGCGGGAAAGCCCTTGCGCGTGCACTTCGCTAGCCCCTCCTGCGCGTCCGGCCTCGCGCGGCTTCTTCCCGCCCGCCTTGTGCCCTCACTTCCGGGGTCTCCCGGCGACGGCCGTAAGTGGCGGGCGGAAGCAGCCCGCGAGGCCAGCCGTAAAAGGCTCCCTCGCGCCACTTCCGGCCGGCTTCCGCAGACGGCCCTGGTGGGCGATCGTAAGGCGCCGGAGGACGTTCCCCGCGGCCGGAGCCATGGAGATGCCGCTGCCGCCCGATGGTGAGGCCCAGCCCGGTCTCGGGGGCCGTTTCTCTCTCCCCGGAATCCCCTGTTGACCCGCCCCGCCTTCCGGGGTCCCCGGGCCTAGGAGGGGGCGGGGCTCGGCCTCCCGGGTTCGCCTGCGGCCTCTCCCGCGGGTCCCCGCATTCCCGGAGCGCTTCTGGCCCCTATCGGGACCCGTACAAGGGCGGCTTCTCTTGGGCCCACCCCTAGGGACCCCGGCCCCGCGGACGCGGGCTAGGAAGCCAGGGCCCCAGGATTTGGGCGGTCCTCGCTGACGCCCCGCGTGGCCTTTTCTCCGTCTTCCAGACCAGGAACTCCGAAATGTCATCGACAAGCTGGCCCAGTTCGTGGCTCGGAACGGGCCCGAGTTTGAAAAGATGACGATGGAGAAGCAGAAGGACAACCCGAAATTCTCGTTTCTGTTCGGAGGCGAGTTCTACAGTTACTACAAGTGCAAGTTGGCTCTAGAGCAGCAGCAGCGTGAGTCCTCTCCAGCTCTCAGGCCGCCCCCTCGAGCGAATCCTTTCTCTGGTTCCATTTCGGGCTCTGCCACAAAACGCCTTCTTTTAGGTCGCATGCTATTTCTCTGTGAAAATGGGTTAGTTGGGCCTTCACGATTCCTTCGGCTGTTCCCAGAGCCCTGCGGCTGCAGGGTCCGAGTGTCATGGAGAACAAGGTTATCGATTCTCCTTCTGGGCTCCGGATCAGGGATTTCTGTTGTTTTGCAAACATGATGACTGAGATCAGCGAGTAGAGTGACTGCTTCAGTGTTTTCCAGGGAAGAAGTGATAGAAGCCGGAGTGGGTGGGACCCTTCTGGCAGGTACCGTCCAGCCCCCTTTGCGGGCTCTCTGTGGGTCCAGCAAGGTTTTTGTGCATTTCAGATGGTTGGAGTCCAGATCAAAACTAATTGTCCTGTGGGCTTTAGTTCTTTGCAGCTGTTTATGTTCACTGGTTTGGGCTTCAAGGTTCCAGCTTGAAATTAACAGAATTTAAGATGAGCTCAGTTATCCTAGGTGGTCTTTGAATAACAGATAAATAGTCCCTGAGTTCACATCTGTATTGTTCAGTAGCAAATTCCTAGCTTCTAGATAACGTTGTGTTTCAGATTGCCAAGTAGGTGGACATTGAAAGGTGAATGCTCCCTGGACTGCAAGCTCCCTGAGGCCAACCAGACCTTGTTTGGGTCAGTGTTGTGCCTAATAGGTAGCAGGTAGTAGGTGATCGATAGTTTGTAAGACATAGCAAAGGTACAGTGGCTTGAACAAGCACAGTGTGTTTTGAGAGCCGGGAGAGGAATCATAAGAGGCCTAGCATGGCTGGAGTGTAGATGTGTGTAGACGGGGGAGGGGGTTGATCTGGAGTGGGAAAGTTTCCAGGGGAAAGTTTGGGTTTTCTTCCTTAATCCAGGGGTTCTTCTGGTGCCTGTTTAAGGTTTGAGATGAGGGTGGGGAAGATCTGTTGCCTGAAATTGTAGGCAAAATGTACCCATTTATGTGTTTCTGGAGCAACCGTTCCTTAGCCCTAGCATGTCAACTTTAAAACCTCTGCTGTAGGCAGTGGGAAGCCACAAGGGAGGTTGAAACAAGGGAGAGGTGGGTCGGGTTTGTGTGGCCTGTGTGGAGGACAGGCTAGAGGGAGCGTGAGTGGAGGCTGGGACCAATGAGGCTGGCAGTTGGTGGTAAAGTCTGAATTGAGTCGGCGAGTTGAGTAAAGGGAGTGGGCTTGGGGACAGGTGGGCTTCAGGGGTAGAATCTGTGAACTGAAGCGCCAGTTGGATATTGATGCGGGTGGCATAACTTGGCAGGGGAGGATGGTGTTTGGGTTCGAGTGACCATAAGGTGAGACCTGCTCCCCCTGCGAGGGGAGCCCACTCCCACCCTGAAAGTCAGAAATCGGGGGCTGCTTGGGACTTGGCGCCATAATGGGGGGAAGTTGGGGTGTTTCTAGCAGGGGAAGATGGGGGCTCAGGAAATGCTTTCTGCAGGTAAGAATATCTCCGTTGCCATTGAAGTCCGTATCAGAGTTAGACACAGGGAAACTGAGGAGCCAAGAGTGTTCAGATGGAGGAACGAGCCTTAGGAGGGGCTGGGGAGGCGAGGGGACAAAAGCTCAGGGTGCCTGAAGCCCAGAGAAGGAGGGATTCTTGGAGCAGCCAGAAGTGAGGGTGCACAGCAGGGAGGGCTGGCTTACCAAGGACTTAGGAATTCTGGAAGCTTTGGGGAAGCTCTAGAAGGGTTTCAGGACTGTGTTCTGGAACAGGGCTAGCCACTCTGTAGCCAGCCCTTCACCCTGGTGGTTTGAGAAGACTGAGTCCTGGGACCGCTTGAGGTTGGCGCCTCACAGACTCTGGTGAAGGACTGGTTTTTGTTTTTTTCTGATCTGTTGCAAAAAGTACAGTTTGGCAAAGTACAATAAAAATGTGAACAATGATGGGAGTTCCCTGGCGGTCCAGTGGTTAGGACTTGGCACTTTCACTGCCGGGGCCCAGGTTCGATCCCTGCTCGGGGAACTAAGATCCAGAAAGTCACGTGGCACAGCGAAGAAAAGAAAAAAATGAGGGAAAAAACGTGAACCATGAAACATCAAATTGCTGTAAAAGTGCCAGAACACTCCCTCGCCATTTCTGTGCTTGTCTAGTCTTGGCGTCACCTGGGGCTGGCCCTTGGACCACAGTTTGAGCAGCGGCACTACAGCCGCAGAGTAGAGAAGGGGAGGAGGGGGCAGGACTGGATGCAGGGAAACCAGTTCCCAGGTTGATGCAGGTGACAGCAGAGTCATGGCGGTGATGGCAGGACACAGATAGATTGGCATGTGATCTAGGAGGGTGACTTGACTGTGTGGGGCAGCTTGTTAGTGTGAAGTGCAAAGGAGAGAAAGGTGCGTGAACCTTCTCATTTCTGGCTCAGGTATGTGGGCGTAGCTGTGCCAGCCACGGATCAGAAGGGGAGCTTTGGAGGGGGTGGAACGCAGGGTGAGAGGGAACCCATGCCTGTGTGAGGTGCCTGTGGAAAGCAGTGGCTATTTGGTCTGTAATTAGACCCAAAGCTTGAGGAATCCAGGGTGGCGATGATAGATTTAGGGGTCGTAGAGTGCACTTTGTAACTGCAGCCACAGGAAGATGTCATGTTCTCCTGGGGGCTTGCTCAGAGGAGGGGGCTTAATTCTCACACCTGGCATCTCAGTATGTGAGGGTCGGATAGAGGAAGAAGGGGCCGAGGGGATGGCCACACTGGCCACGTGAGACAAGGAGCTGAGACGGGGCCATCAGGCTGAGTGGGGATGACCGCAGTGGCTTTGGGGGGGGGGGGGGCGGAGCCAGACCTCCGTGGGTTGAGATGAAGGGGAGATGAAGAATTGAAGATGAATCTTAGCTGTAAAATTGTTGAGAGCGGGGCATGGATGAAGAGGGAGCTTTTAAAGATCGAAGACTCGGGTGTGTTTAGATGTTGCTGGGGCAGTCAGTAAAGAGAGAAAATGAAGGAAGGAGAGCGAGAGGACACATTTCCTAAAGCAGCGTCCCTGGGAGGGTGGGATCCAGAGCGCAGGTCAGGGGGTGGGGGTGGTCCCGTAAGGTGCCTTTGGTGAAGGCCTGCCTCAGACCTAAGCAGTGGTGGGCCCTGGACGACACCCTGCACCCCACCGTCCTTTCTATGGCTTTGTCCAAAGGCTGGGCCCCCTTAGAGTGGGACTCAGAAGGGCTCCAGCAGAGCGTGGTCACGCTCAGACCAGCCGAGGCCCAAATGCAGAGGGGGAGGCCATCTTGTCCAGGGACCCTTCCCCAAGTCCTCCCCTCCCGTCTCATCTGGCGAGGTTTGGGGCCTGCACCTGCCCAACGCAGTCTCCTGCTAGCAGAATAAGGCATCCCACGTCGCCTCAATTTGGATTGACCCTTGAATACAGAGGAATAGAGTCAGTGGAAGGAAGGCAAAGGGTGGGGTGTAGGGAGGCCACAGCATGTGTCGGGTGCTGCCGTGCTCCTGCCGTAGGGCTGCAGGTGCGTGGGTTTGCTGGTCGCCATCCAGAGGTCCGGTGGCTTTGCTGTCTTGAAAGGCAAGAGTAGACTGGGGGACAGCAGGCGTTAGAAATAGCTGCCGAGGTTGCTGGGGGTTGAGAGACTCCCTCGGGGAGGGGCTGTTTCTTCAGGCCCAGGCGAGGTGTGGAGAAGGTGGAGGGGGTGGGCTGAGGCTTCCTCTGGGCCGAAGGACAGTGGGCAAGGCTGGACGGTGTTGGCTAGTGAGTGGTGAGATGACGGTCCCAAAGGTCTCCGAGGAGAGGACGAGCAGGAAGGCGGAAAGGGTCCGGGGCTAGGCCCCGTGATACAAGGCACACGTGGCTCGGCACGTCGCAGAGGTCCTCTTCTGGGTGGTGAGTAGAGGGAGAGGATCCCCCGGGACTCAGAGCTGCCCAGGAGGCGGCCAAGGGGACACCTGGACCCCAGCCACATCCTCACAGGGGCCACCTCTCCTCCTCTCCTGCCAGTCATCTGCAAGCAGCAGGCCCCAGAGCTGGAAGCGGCCACGGCCCTGCCACCGCTGCCACAGCCCCCGCTGGCCCCCGCTGCGCCCATCCCGCCAGCCCAGGGCACCCCATCCATGGACGAGCTCATCCAGCAGAGCCAGTGGAACCTGCAGCAGCAGGAGCAGCACCTGCTGGCCCTCAGACAGGTACGGGCCGGCTCCGTCCCCGCCCCCGCCCCTCTTGTCCTGAGGGGGGTACCCAAGCTCACCCTCTGTGCCTCAGTTGTTGTATCTGTACATTGACGCTAACGTCAGATGTCAGCGCTGAGGACGGGGATGTCCCGTTGCCCGGGGCTCGGTGCCTGACGGTCATTATCCCTCCATGCTGCCACCACCCATGTTGTGTGTAGCTTGACCCCGATGCTGGACACGGAGGTTGCGTCTCATCCCAATGAGGTCACTGCACGAGCTTTGATACACACACACCCGTTGTGCTGGAGTGGGTGCCGACAAGTGAGACTGCACATTGGAAATTGTGTGACAGAGAACGCCCGGTGGCCTCTGGCGCCACCGGCACCAGCTCCTGCTGGTTAAGTCACCCCAAGCTGTTGTGGGGAAGGACCCTTTTGTCCCAATCCATCACAGTCTGGTACTTTGGCCAAATACAATAGGATAAACTGCCAGAAACACAAGATGGATGAAAAGATATCTGAAACACCAGCCCCAGTTTTAGTATTGGAGTCAAGATGTAAGTTACGGTTGTATTATTGAAAACAAAACACTCCAGAATGCTTACCCTCAGTTTCCATACGGAGCTCGTCACAGACTGGGCAGTCTGGCTTCAGCCAGCCCTGGGCTGACTGCCTGTCCCCCCAGCAGCACCGGGTCTCAGCCATATCTCAGTTTGCCAGCCTAACGGGCAGAAATCTGGCGTCATGTTTTCATTGCGGACTCCCTGGTTGCTCGTGAGGTTGCTCGGCTTGTATGTGACTGGTGACTGTTTATATTTGTCCCCTCCATACCATGTTCACACCCGCCACTCGTTTTTCTTTCTTTTTTTGGTGAATTGATGTGCAGAGGTTCCTTGTTCCTCTGGGTCTTAATCTTTCTGTCTGTCATCTCCGGGGAGACATTGTCTCCACCTGTATCTTGTCTGGCTTTATCCTCTGCCTGCTCTGCCTGTTACGGCCGTGACTTACAGATGCGTGTCTCAGGCTTCGGGCGTGAGTGTTGGGGGCAGGGCACTGATGGGCCAGCCTGGCTGGGCCTGGGCCAGGGTCCCTCCTCACGCAGTCTCGGTCCCACTTGGCCTTCTAGGAGCAGGTGACAGCAGCCGTGGCCCACGCGGTGGAACAGCAGATGCAGAAGCTCCTGGAGGAGACCCAGTTGGACATGAACGAGTTTGACAACCTGTTGCAGCCCATCATCGACACCTGCACCAAAGATGCCATCTCGGTGAGGGCGGGGTCGGGGTGGGGGGCGTGCTCCCAGAACCTCGTGCTCCTGACTAGGTGGGAGCTCCTGCAGCCAGTCTGGACCAGGGCTGCTCCAGGGGCACCCCGTCTCCGCATCCCCTTCCCGCATGAGCACTTCCGTGGGCTCCCCCACCAAGAAAGGTGGAAGGCAGTCAGAGGCCGTCCGACATTCCCGGGCGTCTGTACACACTTTGGCCTGGGGGAGCCCAGCCCCACTCACCCACCACCCTGGCTGTTTCAGGCTGGGAAGAACTGGATGTTCAGCAACGCCAAGTCCCCACCGCACTGCGAGCTGATGGCGGGCCACCTCCGGAACCGCATCACGGCCGACGGGGCGCACTTCGAGCTGCGGCTGCACCTCATCTACTTGATCAATGATGTGCTGCACCACTGGTGAGGGCCCTGCCAGCTCCGCCTTCCCTCCTGCTCCTTCTCCCTCTCCCGGCCGATGCTCTACACTCAGGAGCCTGGCCTGTCCCGGGACTGGGAACCACTCTTCCGAAGACCCAGGGGGAGGGTCGGTCTGAGCCACAAGCCCTCCATCGGGAGGACAGCCACCCGCACCCCCCACCACCTCAGCCCCTACCCCAGACCCCTCGTCCCACCTGGGGCCGCTGTCCCCTCACTCCTTGCTCTCAGGGCAGTTTCTGGGTGTTTTTCAGTGTCTCTGTCAGCTGCCAGCTCCCTTTCACTGATCTACACACACCCCAGTCACCTGACTCTGCTCTGCTTCAGGAATCTTCCCATAGGGTCCCCCTGGCTAACCCTCTGCACACCCCCAAGCCCTCCTAAGGCCAGGCCGGTGTTTACTTCCACACGGCCTCTTTGGTGCCTTTTGACAAACGTTAAGTCGAGAAACCAGATGGCTGGGCCAGAGACAGGGGGAAGCTCACGGTGCTAGTAAGGCTAGCCTGTAGCTGTGAAGACTGGCTGCCACATTTGTCTTTGAACTTGGCTGGCTGGGGGACGGCTCCTGTGAGGGCAGCAGACTCAGACCCAGGTCTTGCGCCTTCTGCCCGCATGCAGCCGGGCCCTGCCCCTCCCCGCTTCGTGTGCCATGTGGGCGGTTCCGGTGTCACTCCGCGCTCCCTACATCACCTTCCCCTATTTCTCTGCCATTGGGAAATAAGTAGCTGTTTGGAACCTTGCCTGCCTCCTGCTCCACCAGCCGCTCCGCTGACTCAGGGCAGATCTGCAGAGACAGCCCTGTTTCTGGCGCTTCTCCAGCCACCCGCTTCCTGAGCCTCACTGTCTGGAAGCCCAGTGCGGCTCACCCTGTCCTCCTGCCTGGGCTGCCCTCCCTCCCCCAACCTGGCTTCCCGGCCCCGGGCACTAGCTGCTCTCTCTGAGCTCCCTCTGGTGAGCTCGCCTCTGAGAGGGGTTCTAGCTGCCCACCTTCTTCCCCGGGCTCTGCCACCGCATTGCGCAGCTGCGGGCCCTCCACGCTCATTTATGCGGCATGCCCCCCGAGAGGGCACCTCACCCCGTCAGGCCTCAGGCTCCTAGGCATCTGGCAGCCCGCACACTCCCTCTGCCTTGTGGAAGGCGGGGTCCCAGCCCAGGTTTCCTCGTGCCTAGGGTGTGACAGTGCTGAGCGAGGCTGCCTGCACAAGGCCCTGTACCTACAGCAACCCCAGCTCAGCCTTTGTGGGCAGCTGGGGCTCTCAGAGGCCTGCATCTGTCCATCCTCATGCCACCCTGGGAGAGAAGGGTTATCTTACTGATAAGGGGACCAGGATGAGAGGCCTTGCTCTGAAAGTCCCCAGGCTGTGTTCTTTCCCTCCTCCCACTGCCGTCCATCCATCTTGTGGGGAGCCCAGCCCTTGTCCCAGCCGGGTTGGGGGCCCGTGTCCCAAGAAGGCAGAGGGTGCTGTGGCTGGAGCCGCGATGGTAACGGGCGCGTGGCCGGGTCCCGCCCCAGGGCCCTGACGCGCGGAAGGTCTCTCCCTCACAGCCAGCGCAAGCAGGCCCGGGAGCTGCTGGCCGCCCTGCAGAAGGTCGTGGTGCCCATCTACTGTACCAGCTTCTTGGCCGTGGAGGAGGACAAGCAGCAGAAGATCGCCCGGGTACGAGGGGCAGCTGGCGGGTGCGGGGGAGATGGGTGGGGGCGGGGGGTGGCTCTCGTTTTCCCCCTGACACGGCCTTTCCCTCCTCCCCAACGTCCAGCTCCTGCAGCTCTGGGAGAAGAACGGCTACTTTGACGACTCCATCATCCAGCAGTTGCAGAGCCCGGCCCTGGGGCTCGGCCAGTACCAGGTGTGTGCTGCTCCCTGAAGTCAGGGGGCTGGGCACCACCAGTAGGGTGGTGACCTCAGAGTCCTGGTGGCATTTTCCAAACTGGACTCCCGGAGTGCCCCTGGGATGGTGGTGAGTGGTGGGAGGCGGAGTCTGAGGAGCAGCTTCGGGGGCCCCCACCCCATCCACAGCAGCCAGTGAGCCCACCAGACTTTTCCTGGTGCGCTTGTGACCAGGTTACCTGGTTTAGGCTCTGCTCTCAGGGGTGCCTTTGGCCCATTTGCTCTGGTCCTCCAGGTGTGATGGGAGCATGAGGAAACCCTGGCATAGTTTAGGCTGCCACGGTCATCGTGTTGTGCACGGTGTCCCCTGTGTGCACATCTGCTTGTCTCTGAGGGGGCATCTGTCAGAGGTCGGGGTCGCAGAGCAGAGAGAGGAGGGCTGGATCTCCTTGGTCACCTCTCCTGTGGTGCCGGCATTGCTAGCCCATCTACAGCTGCTTGGGTAAAAGGCACAGTTCACACCCCCTTTTCCCAGGCCGGAAGATGTCGTCTTCCTGCACAGGTCTGGTTGAATGTGAGAAGCTATATGTTGACCGATTCCTCTGTGATGCTCCTGACTGCCACCCTCCCTACAGGGGAGACGCTTTCATGCTCAGAAAGGCAAATGAGGAAAGTGCATTTCAGACTTTTTCTAAGTTTTACTCCTTTTTTTAATTGATAAATAAAAATGGGCTCATACCACCATACCACAGTGATAGTCACTGCTTTTCTCCTATTGAGTTGGCGGTAGCAGCTCATGGTTACTGAGTCACCCTAGTTCCTTTCACTGCATTTTCCCCGAGTCCTCAGAGGTAGGTCCCGTTATTGTCCAGTTTTACAGGTGAGGAAATTGAGGCTCCGGGGAGGTTGTGACTTGCTCAAATCCATACAGTGAGTAAGAAGTACAGTCTGTGAGCATGTCCTAGGACGTTTGTCAGTGGTGGGATTTTAATGTCTGCGTGGCACTCCAGGGCACGGCTGTCCTTGCTTATTCCCATTGTTAGGGAATTCTAAACTGCCCAGCACCAAACGTCACCAAGTCCGGCTAGATTGAGATGCTCTGTGGTTGTCAAGCTCAAGGTGATTGTTTTACGTGACAATCGCCTGCTTGCCCTGGGTCCCTGGGCCTTGCTGCCCGCAGCATCACCCCAGCCTTCTGGGTGCTCCCCAGGCATTTGTCCCCGTGCTGCTCCAGAGGGTCTCGGACCTTGAGTCTCACATCCTGAGTGCCGGCTGCCCTGCTCTCCACCAGGCAACCCTCATCAATGAGTACTCCTCGGTGGTCCAGCCGGTACAGCTGGCCTTCCAGCAGCAGATCCAGACCCTCAAGACACAGCACGAGGAGTTTGTCAACAGCCTGGCCCAGCAGCAGCAGCAGCAGCAGCCGCAGCCGCAGATCCAGATGCCGCAAATGGAAGCTGAAGTCAAGGCCACGCCGCCGCCGCCTGCTCCGCCCCCCGCCCCCACGCCTGCCCCGGCCATCCCGCCAACCACCCAGCCTGGTACGTGGCTTCCTCAGCACCTGCCCCCAGGAGGCAGCCTCCGGAAAGCAGTCTCCTCCCCCAGGAAGGGATCTGGTTCTGTAGTCTCAGGCCCAATCCGAAGAGCAGATTTTAATCTATTTATAAGCACCAGGCAGGTAATTTCACAGGTAAGTGTAACCACGCCCTTACAACTGAGACAGTTCTTCTGTACAAACCATCCCAGGGAATGGAGAGGAAAGCTCTCCAAGTCATTTTTCGAGGCTAGGATAACTGACACCAGATAGACATGGACAGGGAAAGAAAGAAAAATGTAACCCAGTGTCACTTCTGAGCAAAGATGAAGAAATAGGAAATACTGGGTTGGCCAAAAGTTCGTTCGTTTTTTTCCATAAGATGGCTCTAATAGCACTAAGTTGTCTTTAATTTTGTTAGATTGTATGTGACAGCTGTCATATCAGTGTGCATTTAAAAAAAGACATCAAAATTGGTGAATTTTTGTGTAGCCAGTTTAATACTGAAGGTAGAAAAAAAAAAAAAAGAACATTTTCAGCATATTATGGTTTATCATTTCAAGAAAGGTAAAAACGCAACCGAAATGCAAAAAAAGATTTGTGCAGTGTATAGAGAAGGTGCTGTGACTGATCAAAATGTGTCAAAGGTGGTTTGCAAAATTTCGTGCTGGAGATATCTCACTCGACGGTGCTCCACCATCGGGTAGACCAGTTGAAGTTGATAAAGATCAGATTAAGACATTAATTGAGAACAATCGACGTTATACCATGCGGGAGACAGGTGACATACTCAGAATATCCAAATCAAGTGTTGAAAATCATTTGCACCAACTTGGTTATGTTAATCTCTTTGATGTTTGGGTTCCACATAAGTTAAGAGAAAAAACCTTCTTGACCGTATTTCCGCATGCGATTCTCTACTTAAACATAATGAAAACATTCCGTTTTTAAAACAAATTGTGATGGGCGATGAAAAGTAGATATTGTACAATAATGTGGAATGGAAGAGATCGTGGGGCAAGTGAAATGAACCACCACCAACCACACCAAAGGCCAGTCTTCATTCAAAGAAGGTGACGTGTATATGGTGGGATTGGAAGGGAGTCCTCTACTATGAGCTCCTTCCGGAAAACCAAACGATTAATTCCAACAAGTACTGCTCCCAGTTAGACCAAATGAAAGCAGCACTCGACGAAAAGCGTCCAGAGTTAGTCAACAGAATAACACAAGACTGCATGCTTCTTTGATGACCAGGCAAAAACTGTTATAGTTTGGCTGGGAAGTTCTGATTCATCTGCCGTATTCACCAGACGTTGCACCTTCGGATTTCCATTTATTTCGGTCTTTACAAAATTCTCTTAATGGAAAAATTTTCAATTCCCTGGAACACTGTAAAAGGCACCTGGAACAGTCCTTTGCTCAAAAAGATAAAAAGTTTTGGAGGGCTTCCCTGGTGGCGCAGTGGTTGAGAATCTGCCTGCCAATGCAGGGGACATGGGTTCGAGCCCTGGTCTGGGAAGATCCCGCATGCCGCGGAGCAGCTAGGCCCGTGAGCCACAACTACTGAGCCTGCACGTCTGGAGCCTGTGCTCCGCAACAAGAGAGGCCGCGCTAGTGAGAGGCCCACACACCGCGATGAAGAGTGGCCCCCGCTTGCCGCAACTAGAGAAAGCCCTCGCACAGAAACGAAGACCCAACACAGCCAAAAATAAATAAATAATAATTTAAAACTTCCTTATTAAAAAAAAAAAAAGTTTTGGGAAGATGGAATTATGAAGTTGCCTGAAAAATGGCAGGAGGTAGTGGAACAAAAGGGTGAATACGTTGTTCAATAAAGTTCTTGGTGAAAATGAAAAATGTGTCTTTTATTTTTACTTAAAAACTGAAGGCATTTTTTGGCCAACCCAATGAAGTCTTAGCAGGTGAAGTCTAGCACAGTATTTAAAAGATATGTCATGACCAAATAGGATATGTCTCAGGAATATATAAGGATGGTTTAATACCAGAAAATCTAACAAAATAACAGATCAGATGGGAAGAAATCTTTCAATTAGATGCAAAAAGGGTACTTAATAAAGTGATGATAGGGGCTTCCCTGGTGGCGCAGTGGTTAAGAATCCGCCTGCCAATGCAGGGCACACGGGTTCGAGCCCTGGTCTGGGAAGACCCCACGTGCCGCGTAGCAACTAAGCCTGTGCACCACAACTACTGAGCCTGCGCTCTAGAGCCTGCAAGCCACAAATACTGAACCCGTGTGCCACAACTACTGAAGCCCGTGCGCCTAGAGCCCATGCTCCGCAACAAGAGAAGCCACCGCAATGAGAAGCCCGCGCACCGCAACGAAGAGTAGCCCCCACTCGCTGCAACTAGAGAAAGCCTGCGCGCAGCAACGAAGACCCAACGCAGCCAAAAATTAAAATTTTTTTTTAAATTGATAAAAATTCTTGAGCAAACTAAAATCAATATGGCTTATCGATCAATAAGTAGGATACTTATTGTAAAGCGTTCAAAGGAGAGAGGTGCGTATCCTGGCCAAGGTCAGGTCTCTCCGTGTTGCCTTCCCGGAGGCAATGGCAGTTTTCAGTGGGGTCAAGGGGCAAGGGTTTATTAGGCAGTAAGCCCAGCCTGGGTTGGCCCTGGGTGCTTGCTGAAGATCATTTCGGTTGGGGCCTCCTGCTGCCACCTTCTCTGAGTGCTTTTTTGCCTGGTTCTAGATGACAACAAGCCACCCATCCAGATACCCGGCTCTTCCGAGTACGACGCCTCAGGAGGGGTCCAGGACCCTGCCGCCACCGGCCCCCGGGGCCCTGGGCCCCATGACCAGATCCCACCTAACAAGCCCCCGTGGTTTGACCAGCCTCACCCCGTTGCTCCTTGGGGCCAACAGCAGGTATCTCTTAGAACTTGTTGCAGGGGCAGGTGGGGCACACTTGGGTTCAGCTGGATGGCAGGCAGGTGGGTGATGGCCGCTGTGCGGGTTGATGGGCTTTTAGTGGCTCCCTGGGCAACGAGGTTCTGCAGCAGGGCCTGGGGTTTGGGGGTGCTGGCAAGAAGGTGATAGTCTTCCCGAAGTATTGGGACTGAGCTGGGGAAGAAAGTTGGGCCTTTACATCCTTCCCGGGAGCTTTGGTTACCTGGGCTTCTCTATAACACAGGTCCCCATTTTCCTGTGAGTGCTGAGAAGTTTCACACCATGAAGTACAGCAAGGCGATTTGTTTCCTTCCCTCTTTAACTCATTTGACCCTCTTTAACTCATTCCTTCCCTCTTTAACTCAAGGCGATTTGTTTCCTTCCCTCTTTAACTCATTTGACCAGCAGTGTCAACATCTCATCACCCTAGAAAGAACATGGTGCTTTCGTAAGGAAAGGAAAGGTCAGAAATACCAGGCTAGCAGCATTTTCTGGGTCTGGGATGCTGGTCCGTTCTTCCCTCCCTCCAGGTTCCTTGGAGTCAGAAACTTCTAGGCCAGGGCAGGGGTCATTCTCATCCAGCATAACATGACTGGAAAACACCCCGCAGCTTGCTCTCTGGCCACTGGACCTGGTTAGAGCAATCAGGTCTAGCTCTGGGTGTCCACTTGCCTCTCGACCAGGCATGGTGGGTGTGGCCCTCCCTGGTTGACCCTGTGTGGAGGGGGCGTAAGGGAGACAGTTCTGGGCTGACAAGTGCAGGGTCATGGCTGTGAGTCCCCCCAGCCCACTCTCAGCTTCCGGACAAGAGATTTAACATCACAAAAGATGGGGCATCCCCACAAAGACAGCTCCCGCCTCTGGGTGCCTGTGGTGAGCCCTGCAGTGCTGGGTGCCCTCTGATGTGGGGGCACTTCTCCCCATTTTGTTGGTGTGGAAACAGATGCCCCTAGTGTCTCCCGGCTCAGTCTTTTTGGGGACCGGCAGGTTAGGCTCACAACGGTGGGGCTCCCTCACTGAAGGCCAGCAGTGCACCCACAGTCCACAGTAAGAAACCACAGTTGCCATATTGAAAATCTGGCTTCTTGGCTTCTCTTGAAAACCTGAGGATGTGGCGGCCGGGGCCGGCCTCCCTGTGCTTGTGGTCAGCGGAGCCCCCCAGCCCTGACCCTAGAGGTGGCCCTCTGGGCAGCCTCACCCAGGCGCAGGCCACCCTGGCCCTGAGTTTGGGTTGCAGTCCTGGCTCTTTAAGTCTTCAAAGCAGCAGCTGGGCAAGCTCCAGAGCTTATGGTCTTCAGCTTACAGAAAGCCATTTCCTGGTAACAGAGCAGACTCTGAGATAAGGATGTGAGAGGGCAGGTGACCCCAGGAGGCAGCGTAGGGGAGAGAAGTGACGGGGACGGGGTGTCATCAGGGCGGGCTCTGCCGTGGGCCCTGCGGCTCGGCCTCTGTGCCCTGGGAGCGGTGGGGCCGCAGCCCCGCACTGTCCCACTGAGGGGCTCGTGGGCTGGTGCCCGTTGCCCAGCTTCTGTCAGGCATGGGGTTGGGGGTGCTCCCCAGCCCCGACGCAGGTGCAGCAGTCGAGAGTCTGGGCTGGGGACGGGCGGGCACCACAGCACCTGCTGCACACGTCAGAGTGAAGGTGGCAGCACCCAGCCGGGCTGTAGGCCTGCAGCTCCAGGGGGTGCTGGGCTCGGGGCGGGGCCGCCTCCACCGCCGGAGACTGAGGTCAGCAGGTGCCTGCTGGGTGCCTCGCGTGCCCAGTGCAGGCCGGGTCTCACGTCCGCTCTTTGCCTTGCAGCCTCCCGAGCAGCCCCCCTACCCACACCACCAGGGCGGGCCGCCCCACTGCCCACCCTGGAACAACAGCCACGAGGGAATGTGGGGCGAGCAGCGTGGGGACCCCGGCTGGAATGGCCAGCGCGACGCCCCCTGGAACAGCCAGCCCGACCCCAACTGGAACAACCAGTTCGAGGGCCCCTGGAACAGCCAGCACGAGCAGCCGCCCTGGGGCGGGGGCCAGCGCGAGCCGCCCTTCCGCATGCAGCGGCCGCCACACTTCCGCGGGCCCTTCCCGCCCCACCAGCAGCACCCGCAGTTCAGCCAGCCGCCACACCCACACAACTTCAACCGCTTCCCGCCCCGCTTCATGCAGGACGACTTCCCGCCTCGGCACCCCTTCGAGCGGCCGCCCTACCCTCACCGCTTTGACTACCCTCAGGGGGACTTCCAAGCCGGTGAGTGTGAGGTCGCCCTCGGGGGCACCGTCCTCGGGCCAGGGATCACGTCCCTCTCCTGCCCTGTGATCCCTGAGAAGGTCAGGTCACTCGCCGGCAGGGCCTGGAAGAGGCACCTGACGGATCGGCCTTCTGAGCGGGCTGGTGGCACTGCTGGCGGTCCTGCCGTGTGGCCTGGTGTGCCCTGAGCCAGGGTGACAGGCGGAGGGTCATAGGGTGACAGAGGAGCCCAGCTCGGTCCCTCAGGAAGGTGGGGAGAGGAGGGCAGACCGGCGACCCTAGTGTGGGCACCCGCCAGGCACCAGGCCAGCTGTTGAGGTGTGAGGCCCTGTATCTCGCAGAAGAGGAAGGACGATGGGGTTCC
Organism: Balaenoptera physalus; assembly: GCF_965194825.1. Lineage (NCBI taxonomy): Eukaryota > Metazoa > Chordata > Mammalia > Artiodactyla > Balaenopteridae > Balaenoptera > Balaenoptera physalus. Next base: position 11,620,091 of record NC_138890.1, on the reverse strand, counting down.
GAAAGGAAAAGGAACTCCCTAGTCCCCACGGCGGGCAGACAGGCAGTGAGCGAGCCACTGAGTCCAGGCCCGGCAGCGCTTGTGTCATTCCCTGCTCCTTGTCTTGCTGTTTTCGTCAGGTGTTCTGTTTTCTTTTTGAAGAATCTTTAGTTTTCTCGATCTTGTGTTTTGTAAAAAATTTCATTTCAACTCTCCTACTCTTCAATCTTTATCCTCAAATCCATTCTTGACTGTAAATTGAGCTTGGAGACCAGTAGCAGGTTTCTTACTTGTTGTGAGTGTCTTGGGGCTGCTGTAACAAAGTACCATGGACTGGGTGTCTCCAACAACAGGGAATTCTTCTCTGGCACTTAGTTCTGGAGGCTGGAGGTCCGAGATCAAGGTGTCAGCGGGGTTGGTTTCTACTGAGGCCTCTCCCCGTGGCTTGTAGATGCCTGTTCTCTCCCTCTGTCTTCCCATGGTCTTCTCTGTGTGTCTGTGTCTTAATCTCCTTTTCTTAGAAAGACATCAGTCAGTATTGGATCAGGGCCCACTCATAGGACCTCATCTAAAGTAGTCATCTCATTACAGGCTCCATTCCCAAATGCAGTCACATTCTGAGGTACTGGGGGTGAATTTGCAGGGGACACGGTTTGGCTCATAACATGGCTGTTTGAAGGTTATGTGATTTCCCTTGTGGTTCTTTCTTTCGCCCATGAGGTCTGTCAGGTGCTGCTGTGGGTGCAGGACAGGCCACTCTGAGCCCCGGCTCCTCCCCCATTGCTTTGTGGCCCCGAGCAGTGAATGAAGCAGCTGGAGGGTTGGTGCTGGGCAGGGCTGCCCAGGAAGTGGATGTGGGCATCCTTGCCCCACTCTGAGCCCCTTTCCACTGCGCTTATTACCCTGGAGAGCTCGACCGGGGTGTTGGCGTTGCCCAGCTCTCGACTTTGCGGCAGGCCTGAGTCAAGTTTCTGTTTTGCAGAGATGGGACCCCCTCACCACCATCCCGGCCACCGCATGCCTCACCCTGGGATCAACGAGCACCCGCCTTGGGGTGGGCCCCAGCACCCTGACTTCGGCCCTCCTCCCCACGGCTTCAACGGGCAGCCCCCTCACATGCGGCGACAGGGCCCTCCCCACATCAACCACGACGACCCCAGCCTGGTCCCCAACGTGCCCTACTTTGATCTCCCTGCCGGGCTGATGGCCCCCCTCGTGAAGGTAATGTTGCCGAGTTGAGTGCCAAGCTTAGCCTTGAATGCTTGGTCTCCACGTGGAAGGTTCACAGGTGGAACCCATTTCCCGATTGGCTACAAAACACTGCTTCCCAGGGCCCCTGCCCCTCTCGTTTCCCGCACCCCAGTGAGCCTGACCAGTAGTCAGAGAGGATGTGCCTGAGCCAGCAACACCGCTTCGCGTGCTCACGTGTGGCTGCGAGCAGGGCCCGTGTCCCCCTCTGCTCCCTCCGAGCCTCCCTCCTGGGGCTGCAAGCTTGGTAGCTGCTCAGAGTGGGCTGGGCTGGGCTGGGCTGGGCCTGAGGTGCAGGTCCTCTTGGTCCTGGCCTTCGGAAGCCACCTTGCCCAGGGGCTGATGACAGGGGTTTCTCAGAAAAGGGGTGGTGTCCAGTTGAGCGAGGTGAGCAAGGCAGGAGAGGGGGTCGGAAGGGAGCCAGGGCTGGGGCTCAGGGTGCTCTGAGGGTCATGCTGGCTGAGCTGGTCACTGCCACTCCCCGTCCCCTCTGAGACACTAGCACACTGGAAGTTGAGACAGGTCACGCTGGGGCAGCAAGGGGAGTCAGAGGCACAGGGGCCAGCGGGGCTGCCCTCGGGGTAGGAGCTGGAGCAGAGACAGGGGCACACAGCGGGGCCCCTGGGGTAGGCGCCTGGGCACAGGGCGGTGGTTGGCAGGGGAGGGCGTCTGGGATCCATGGCGTGTTGGTGAATTAACAGGGGTCTTTCCTTTACCTGAGCTTGGAGGCCATGTCTTCTCTGCATTTTTGTAGAGAGAGAATTCTGTAGCTTCTATCGACTTCCATGGAGCCCTCAACCACCCCATTTAGGAATTGAAGTATTGGTGTGGCCAAACCCTCCAGGAGGGTGGGGTTTCCCAGGAAGGGCCGGGTGAGGCACTCTGATGCACAGGGCAACTGTGTCCCGCCCCCGGCTCTCCGGTCCCCCAGCCCCCGCAGTTCCCTGGATGGGCTCCAGCAGGGAGCAGTGACGGCTGTGTTCTCCACTGCAGCTGGAAGACCACGAGTACAAGCCTTTGGATCCTAAAGACATCCGCCTCCCACCCCCCATGCCACCCAGTGAGAGGCTGCTGGCGGCCGTGGAGGCCTTTTACAGCCCTCCCTCACACGACAGACCCAGGAACAGGTACGGGGCTGCGGGAGACGAGGCGCTGGGGCTGGTGATGGGAGGGGAGGCCCCTGGCCCCTCTCCTGGCCTGTCTTCCCCAGTTTGCTTCACAAGAAAGACTCCAGACAGTCCCACCTTCCGCCCAGGGTGGTGTGAGGCCCAGGTGAGAAAATGTGGTTAGGAGATGCCATTTCTCCCCCAGCTTGCGTGATGTGTGCCACGCATAGAGTGGCCCTCGATAAAAGGCTTTTACCACGTTAGAGACATCAGAACAAGAGCTTACCTCAGGATCCCCTCCCCCAGCGGCCTCCTCGCTTCAGTTAAAATCGTCTCCTGCTCTGTTTGGGGCCACAGGCCTATCTGCCTACAAATCAAGAGTTTCTCGTCCCCAGTTACAGTAACCCTGAGACCCTCTTCAACTATCTGGAGAAAGCCCAGCATGGAAAGGCGTGGGAGCCACGAAGCGCTGGGAGCGCAGTCCAGCCTCTCCACCTCCCAGCGGGCGGCCTGGCCTCTGGGCCTGGTCACTCCTCTGAGAAAGGGCAGCCCTGTGGCAGTGACCACCCGAGTGCTTTCTCTGCTCGGCCCTTGCTTAGCATCCTGAGTGAAAGAGGGAAGGCCTGTCGGGTAGGGCTTATTCCTGGTGACTTTTTCACAAGTTCCCTGTGGGAGGGAGGCTTGCATTCATACAGTGGATGCCCATGTCTTACAGTGAAGGCTGGGAGCAGAACGGCCTCTATGAGTTCTTCCGAGCAAAAATGCGGGCCCGGCGGAGGAAAGGCCAGGAGAAGAGGAACAGGTAAGAGCGCACATGCCCACCCCGCCGCCCCCTCCCGGCCGCCTGTGTGGAGGTCAGGCCTCCGCAGTGCATCCCGTCCTAGGTCAGCTGGGAGCAAGCCCTGCCTTTGCCGACAGGCGCGCTGTGGTGTCGTGCCCGGCGCAGGCAGAGGGGGGTCAGTTCTGGCCTCTGCCTGGGTCATGGGTCTGGCACCCTACGATAAAGGTGCTATGAGCCACCAGGAGCTGTTTCCCACAAGGCCGAAGTTAAAACACCAGTACGAGAGAGAAGCTTGCCATAGTCTGTATTCAACCCTGATGTGAAAGGGCGTGTCTGCACCTGCACTGGGCACATCGGGGGTCTTTTAGAGTTGGGGGTTGGGGCGGGCTGGGCACAGCCCATGGAGGGGCTCCGGCTTACCAGGCCTCTCCCCGCAGCGGACCCTCGAGGTCTCGGAGCAGATCCAAAAGCCGAGGGCGCTCCTCCTCCCGCTCCAACTCGAGGTCCTCCAAGTCTTCCGGCTCATACTCAAGGTCAAGGTCTCGTTCTTGCTCCCGCTCCTACTCCCGCTCCAGATCCAGGTAGGCAGGGCCGCGCCTCTCGGGATGCAAGGCCTCAGGCTCCTCGGCAGCTGCGCTGACCCGCCCCCTCTCCCCTGGCCCGCAGGAGCCGCAGCCGATCACGCTCCTCACAGAGCCGCTCCCGGACCCGCTCTCGCTCTCGGTCCAAGTCCTACTCCCCGGGAAGGAGACGTCGGTCGCGGTCCAGGAGCCCCACCCCGCCGTAAGATTTCTGTCTTAACTGTCAGGACCTCTGGTAGCGCTGGAACCCTCTGATGCTTTGCTGTGAATGTTGAAACGTGTTGTTAGAAGACACGCTCGCAGTGGCCTGCGCCAAGGCGGCACCTCGGGGCCCCCGAGCGCTAGCACAGTGACAGTGGCACCTCGTCTCACACCTCGCTGTTACCTCTGCAGTCACGTTGTAAAGCCTGAGGCGGTGGCTGCGCTCTGTATTTTCTGACCGTTTTACGGGTCCAGTGTGGCCCACCCATGCCGCTGAGCGTGAGGCAGGGGCCGCCATCTTAGGGAACCCCTTATCTGCCGGCGAAGAGGATAAAGAAGAAGGCTAGAGACACGAAGTGTGTGTGTGTGTCCATCTCACGCTGGTGACCCTTCATATAAGCTACCCACTGTAATATTCTAAGTTTTCATTCCAATAAATGTATCAGCTCTTTTTTAAAAGACGTAACCTGTCTTAATTTTAGTTCCTCGGCTGGTCTGGGTTCTAATTCAGCACCTCCTATACCTGACTCCAGGCTCGGGGAAGAGAACAAAGGACATCAGATGCTGGTGAAAATGGGTAAGGTTCCTGGGAAGACGGAACAATCCGCTGTGGGCATCCGTGGTTGGGGGATGATGAAGTCAGGAAGTTCCAGCTCATGACCAGAACTTCTGAGCCTGCAGGGTTTTTACTGAGCGTCCTTTCTTACTACCTTAGTTTCCCGTTTATAAACTGCACGTCTGCATGTCGTTCGACTCTCCAAACACATTTCCATTTAACTTCATGTCAGGGTCAGTGCACCACAATTTCAGCTTCCTCTGTGGGTCATAACCACTCATCCCTCTCTTCTTCAGGCTGGAGCGGATCTGGCGGCCTCGGCGTGAAAGAGCAAGGAATCCAGGACCCCATCAAGGGGGGGGACGTCCGGGATAAGTGGGACCAGTACAAGGGCGTGGGCGTGGCCCTGGACGACCCCTACGAGAACTACCGCAGGAACAAGAGCTATTCCTTCATCGCCCGCATGAAGGCCAGGGACGAGTGCAAGTAGGCGCGGCGCGGGCAGGGAGCCACGCCAGGGGCCGGCCACCGGCAGCGAGGGCTGTTGGACCCTTCTTGGCTTACTGGCAGTGGAAGATGGTAGGGACAGCTCGGTTCTCACACGGTCTCCATCTGTGGGGAGCGACAGAAGAGAAGGAAGACTTCAGCAGGCCTTGTGACGAGTGCCACGCTTGATGGCACGGAAGGCCCAGGCCCCACCTGCAAACCAGCTCTAACGTAGCAGCAAGAGTCACGAGGAGATGCCCAGCCAACTCGACAATGAGCTTATTTCCCTGGACAGTGAAGCGAGAAACATAAGACCCCTGGATAAGAATTCTTGTCATCTGAAGGAACGGCTGGCTGTCTCCCATCTCCCCTCAGCCTGAGCCGCTACAACCAGTGGGAGTGCATGGAGGAGGGGCCCTGAGGGCACACGCCAGCCCAGCCCGAGGGGCCGGCCCTCCCACTCTCCCATCGGTTGTGTTGTGAGAAGGCTCAGGCCAGGCGCTGGTACTGCTCACTCTTTAAAAATGGAAAAACAAAACCTTTTTGATTTGCAAAGTTAAACAGGGTTTTCATTTTTACTCCAAATGGTTTAGTTTTAGAAAAAAGAATACTGATCTAGGTTGATACCCAGTGAGATAATTTGAAACCTGACTCCTCTGAGACATACTAGCCCTTAGTTATTTAAGCTGTTTAAGTTGAGGTGTTTTTTTGTTTGTTTGTTTTTTTGTTTTTGTTTTTTTTTTTTTGAACGTTAGCCATTTGCTGTTCCCTGCAGAAACAAAAGGTTCTGAGGAAACTTATCTGAGGCATCTCCAGGTCACGTAATGACGACGCCCTTGGAGAATCTGTACCCTTAGTGTCTCTACTTGTGTTTTTCACGGAGAGGAACGCACACACGAGCAACGGCCCATTCACATCCAGAGTGTGGAGAGCGACCACCGGCCCTGCTTCCTGCTCTGTCACTTCCTTTGCCTGCCCCAAGCCGCCCCCAAAGGGAGGTGAGGCTGGAGGGAGCCGCCTCTGCCGGGAGCTGCGGAGCAACCGCCTGGGATCGGCTGCACTCGGCATCCGCGGGCAGCTTGGTGCGGTGCCATTTATTTGTACAGAAACATTTTTGAAAAATTCTTTTCAATAAGATGCAAAATTTTCTCCAACTTTTCCACCTGATGTGATAAAATATTTGATTTTGTTCTAGATTTCCTGTAGCTGTGAATTGTTCAAACATGTCTGATTCAGGATAAAATGTAAACGTGTTGTTAACAATTTCTTGTGGATTTTACTGTTTTGCCTTCAAATAAAGACTTTTTTTTTAAAGACCTTTTTCTCTGTGCGTTTAAGTCAGAAGCGTGCTCAGGCTGAGGAGGGAGGAGGTGCGTCCCGAGTGCAGACTTTGTCTGAATTGTGGAGTCGGGTCAGAAGCTCTGCCCTGGTGTCTCCTGGGAGTCCCCGGCGTGGATGCCTGGTCCTGTTTCCTCGTGGCTCCATGTGGCTCCAGACAGGCTGGCATCCTCTGTCCTGCCACGAGTGGTGACAGCTCCACCTGGGGTTCCATTTCCACTGGCCTGTGGTACGTCCTCTCGGGTGCCATGCACACCGAGGAAATGGGGGCTGGGAGGGCTCAACTACTCAGCTAGAAAAGGCTGCAGCTGGGATTCCTCTCAGGTGAGTCCTGGCTGCCACCTGCCCCCACCGCTGAACGTCCCCTGGGAACTAAGGTGTGAGCGTCACGGCTGGTTTACGGGACCAGCTCCTTAGACCCATGAGTCTATCTCACCTCCCGGCGTTCACAGCTCCTTCTTCACCTCCTCCAGGGCCTCCTCCATGGTCAGCGGGGTGGGCCTGTGTTGCCTGATGTACTGTGGGGCAGAGGACACAGGGGAGCCATCACCGCTGCTGCCTCAGTCTGCTGATGCTCTGGGTCCTGGAGACGGTGCCTGTCCCCAGGGGCTAACAGGGAAAATGAAGGGATGCCAGGTGGCAATGGAACAGAAGAGGAGAGGGGAACCCAGGCAGCCTCCGGGCAGGTACCCTGCAAGGGGCGAGCCCTGACTGAGCCTGGAAGGGAAGAGGGGCCGCGGTGAGGGGCAGGGCTACCCGGGGTGCCCTCAGAGGACACAGGTTGGGGAGGAGGACTTAGGTGCCACTCTCAGGGTGTGGGCCTGGAGCAGAGGACACAGGTTGGGGAGGAGGACTTAGGTGCCACTCTCAGGGTGTGGGCCTGGAGCAGAGAGCAGGCAGCCACACGTGGGCTGCAGGCAGGTGACGCAGTCAGATCACTTCAGCCTGCATCCAGTCAACTGATGCACATCCAACAGAGGAACAAGTTAAAAGGACTCCACTGGGGAGCAATCACCCCAGTCCAGAACGTGGGAAACTGTCAGATAACCTATTTTCTTTCTTTTTTTTTGGCCACACCGTGCGGCATGTGGGATCTTTGTTCCCCAGCCAGGGATCGAACCCACACCCCTTGCACTGGAAGCGCAGAGTCTTAACCACTGGGCAGCCAGGGAAGTCCCAGGACAACCTGTTTTCTTCCAACCAATAAACTGCAAGGAAACAAAAGAGGTGGGGGAGGGGGGAAGACCTCTAGAGCAGTGGTTCTCAAAGTGGGTCCCCAATGGGCCCATAGGAGAAACGCCCACTGCTAGGCCCACCCTGCTGCCAACACAACCCCAGTGGTCAGGCCCTCGGGGGTCTGACGCTGCTCAGGGCTGAGAACCACTGCTCTAGATTAAGACATCAAACGATCTTGATGTACCACTTTGGACACTGATGAAAACAATAGGAACAAAAGGTACAACTTTTATGAGATGAGTGGAAATCTGAACACTGGATATCTAACGATATCAAGAAAACTTAGGGCTTCCCTGGTGGCGCAGTGGTTAAGAATCCGCCTGCCAATGCAGGGGACACGGGTTCGAGCCCTGGTCCGGGAAGATCCCACATGCCGTGGAGCAACTAAGCCTGTGCGCCACAACTACTGAGACTGCACCCTAGAGCCTGCGAGCCACAACTACTGAAGCCCGCGTGCCTAGAGCCCGTGCTCTGCAACAAGAGAAGCCACCCAATGAGAAGCCTGCACACCACAACGAAGAGCAGCCCCCGCTCGCCACAACTAGAGAAAAGCCGACACGCAGCAACAAAGACCCAACGCAGCCAAAAAAAAAAGAATGTTGCAGGAATTCCCTGGCTGTCCAGTGGTTGGGACTCTGCACTTTCACTGCCAAGGGCATGGGTTTGATCCCTAGTCAGGGAACTAAGATCCCACAAGCAAAACAAAAAAAAAAAAGTCAATTTGGTTTTGGTATACTGGTATTGTGACTATTTTTTTAAAGTCCTTATTTTTAAGAAATATATACTGAAATATTTGCAGATAAAATGATAAAAATCACCATGCAGAACAACTCATATAGTATGATGCCATTTCTGTAAAGAAATATATATATCATGTTATTATATATGAATACTATACCTCTTCTATATATTTTATACATAGTATAAAATATGTAAGATATAATATTGTACGTGTACATAACAGTTTATATTTTACATAGGAAAAATCTAAAGAATATATATCAAGTTGGTAATAGTTATCTCTGAAATTATGGAGAACTTTATAAGCTACATATCTCCAACAAAATTTTTATACAATGTTTTTTGTAATCAGACAAAAAAATAAATTTTGGAGGGAAAAATAGAGGTGAGTGTGACATCCCTTGAGCTTAGCCCTTGGGACTGAGGAGAGGGGCCCTGCCTGTGGTGGCCCACGGGAACGGTCGGTAGAGGGACAGGACCCTCACCGAGGAGGTCACCTTTGGTCCGAGGTCACACAGAGCCTGGGCTGCGGCTGGCTCTCAGTGCCCCTGCCCCGTACCAGCCCTGGTCATGGCCAAAGAGAGAACAGGACTCCTTCCACGAGGCCTGAAGGTGAAGGTGGCTGGGCCCCCAGCATCCCCGCCACCCCGGGCTGAGCGTGGGAAGCCGCCTGCCCTCTCTTTCCCGGGAAGGGTTAGCTGCACCATGGTCACCTCTTTGGTTTCCTCCAGGGTGTGGTAATGGAATGAGTCCTGGTCCAGGGAGCGCAGGAGGGATGCATGCAGGTGCCGGCTGGCCTCGATGAACTGCTGTGTCAGGCTCAGCTGCTGCTTCAGCACATCGTTGAGCGCCAACACGGCCGGGCTGTATGCTGTCAGGGCTGCACCAGGTTCTGTGTCAGTCGGCAGCCCCCGGGGCCCCATCCCCCTGGCCAGTCCCGCTCCCCGCGAGGGCCCTGCAGTCCCCAACCGTGGACTGTGTCAGGATGCTCTCTGCAGGTGCTGCCACCTTCGGAAGCAGCAAAGGCCTCGCCTATTCTGTGCCTCTCTCTACTCAGTAGTAAATGAACCGCTCTCTTCGCTGACTTTGTGTGGATCTCACACCCTCAGCTCAGCTTCCAGGCAGAACCGGAAGCCTCAACCTCGGCGTCCAACACAAGGAAAGAAGGCCAGTGACACGGCTCCCCAAACTGCAACCGCACGGTGCGAATCTAACACTCCTGAACTGTACACTTAAAAATGGGGAAGAGGGTAAATTTTACACCATGAATTTTTAAACACATAATTAAAATAATTTAAAATGCAATTAAAATATAATAATTAACTAAATAAAAGTACAATTAAAAATAACTGCAACCGGGGCTTCCCTGGTGGCACAGTGGTTAAGAATCCGCCTGCCAATGCAGGGGACATGGGTGCGAGCCCTGGTCCTGGAAGATCCCACGCGCCACGGAGCAACGAAGCCCGTGCGCCACAACTACTGAGCCTGTGCTCTAGAGCCCGCGAGCCACAACTACTGAGCCCGCACGCCACAACTACTAAAGCCCACGTGCCTACAGCCTGTGCTCCGCAACAAGAGAAGCCACCTCAATGAGAAGCCTGCGCACCGCGACAAAGAGTAGCCCCCCGCTCAGCAACGAAGACCCACCGCAGCCAAAAAATAAAATTAAAAGATTAAAAATTTTAAAGTTTAAAAATTAAAAAAAAATAACTGCAACTGTTAAAAATGATCATTACTAAGACAACACAGTAACATGGAAAAATCCTTGAGGTTAATATTGTGTTTAAAAACAGGAGATTTTTTTTTTAAGGATATAAATATTTCACTTATTGCAACCAATATATCTTAATATCTTCATCTTCTAAAAATGTTAAGAAAATGGAAATGGGGGAAAAAAAGCAGGTTCTAGACGGATCCTTGCTTGTGTCATGCGAGTCATCAGCAGCCCCGCGGGACCTGACACAGACTGGGTTTCCCAAGGTGGCTGCTGGCGTCCTCCTCTTGCCCAAGGCCGGGCTGGGCCTCCCCAGGGCCCCACGACTCTCGCACACTCAGCAAGGAGGCAAGTGTCGTGCCCACAGGGCTGGGCCGCTCAGTACTGGCTGAGTGTCTTCCAGAGGAAAACACCTATGGATTCTGGACAGAAAGGCTCTGAAGGGAACACACAAAATAAAGATGGCCCTGTTGGGGTGGAAGGCTCATAGGTATGTTCCTGGTAGCCTTCCTGTTCTGTCCAACATCGGTGTCCTCGACCTAAGGGACCCACAAGGTGAGCTGGGCTGTTACCTTCTATGGCGTCCGCACTGACGACGTGGCTGGCGATGGGCGAGGGGTCCACGTAGGCACCTCCCAGGGCTGGTCCGATGGCCGCTACACCGGCCGCTGTCCCAAGGACAAAGGGGGAGAGGTGAGTGGGCAGGATTCAGAGCAATGACTTTCTCATCAACAGGTATGAGGCTGAAATAAGCTACATGAATCTGTCCTTTTCTCTTTCTGAATGTGATGGCCACCCTCCTTGCTTTTTTAACTGTTCCCCCTTTTAAAATTTTCCCAAACCTGCCTCCATCTTTCTGGTAGGTTCTCCCTGTTCAATATATAAGTCAGGTGTGCTGGCTGAAGTGGTCACCACAGCCCAGCGCGGCTGACAACTGTGGCATCGTGCCCTCCCCTGGCTCTGCCCTCCTTCCACAGCTATTTGAGGGCTTCGGAATGTTCCCTGGATTCTAACTGGCCAGTTGATTTACGCTGCCTTTTTTCTCCCTCCTTTCAAAGTCAGGCCGCGTCTAGGAAATCAGCACCACCAATGTTTTATGAAAGCATCTCTTTATTTATTTTTTATTTTTCACTTTTTTTTTTTTAACATCTTTATTGGAGTATAATTGCTTCACAATGGTGTGTTAGTTTCTGCTTTATAACAAAGTGAATCAGCTATACATATACATATATCCCCATATCTCCTCCCTCGTGGGTCTCCCTCCCACTGTCCCTATCCCACCCCTCTAGGTGGTCACAAAGCACCGAGCTGATCTCCCTGTGCTATGCGGCTGCTTCCCACTAGCTATCTATTTTACGTTTGGTAGTGTATATATGTCCATGCCACTCTCTCACTTCGTCCCAGCTTACCCTTCCCCCCACCCCGTGTCCATTGCTTTAAATTGCAAAAAGAGAAACAAAAATGGGCACATTTGCTGCCCACAGGCTAGGCTGTCAGAAAGGCAGCAGGAGGACGTGGAGAGGGACACAGAGGTTTCTGAGTCACAGAACCAGGGTTTAAAATCCCCTTGAACACCTTCTAGCGATCTGAGTTGGCTCGTCTGACTGACCTTCCTCCCTGAGAAACAGAACAGTCACGCCCCCAGCCAGGTGTGAGGTCCCGGCGGATGTATGACTAAGCCCCCCAAATCCAAATGAACAGACAAAGGGAGAACCGCACCCCAGAGCACAGTCTGGAAACAACAAGCTCTGTCCGTATTGCGGGTGTTGTCTAGACAAGAAAAGGGAGCAGGAGACTCGCTAAAAGAAAGCGACCTTTCCGTCCGGAAGGGCCAAGACCAATGCCGGGGACAGGAGAAACGACGAGCAGTGCCCGCTGCACCGCAGAAGAGAATCCACCGACAAACGCAGCGAGTTCAGACAACCAGCCAGACGGGTGACACAGGCAGCCCTTGGAGCCCCATGCTGGGGCCCCACAAAGTGCCTGAGGACACGCTGTCCCGGAAGGCGGTTCCTGGCACCCTGCGTACCACTGACATTTGGGGCGGGGTCACTCTCTGGCCAGGCCGTCCTGGCCACTGCAGGATGTTGAGCAGCACCCCTGGCCTCCACCCATAGACTTCCCGTCGCCCAGACCTTGCCGATGTCTGTCCCCTGGGGCCAGGATCACCCCAGCTGAGAACCACTGCCTTAGTCTTTGGTTTGGAACCTTTCAGTGTTTTAGAGCTTGGAAGACAGTGGGGAGTACCCAAGGAGCCCCCCTCTTCTTTGGGAGAGGAAACAGGGTGCTGAGGTCCCCCCAGCTGACTAATGACGACAACCCAGACCTCCTGGCCCCGGGGTTCCTGCCTGTCGCTGCCGCTGGCCTGCCCCTCCCTCCTCCAACCAACATGCTTACCCTTAGCCCACTGGTAGGTGAAGGCGGGATCGAGGGTCTGCACAGCCATCTCCTTCACCATGACTCTTGTAACACCCCGGGCCCACTTTTTCCGAGACTTGGGAGTTGGTGGAGGAAGGTCTGTCTTCAGGCTGGCAGAAAATTCAGACCGAGTCGCCAGCGTCCTATCAGGAGACGTCTCAGAATGGGCCATCGACTCAGATGCTGTTGGACTGGGGGATTTTTCAAAATCTTCCGAATAAGCCGAGCTCACTGTGCTGGCCGTAGGTTCCTGAGACTTTGACCCCAGGCTAGAAGTGCCCTTGGGTCCAGGGGACGAGACGGACCGCTGGCTCAGACACTCAGAAATCTCGCTTCCAGAGCGGGGGGCCCCAGCCCAGGGGCTTTTGCTGGATGCCTTTTCCCCCTGACCTTTCTAAAACAAAGGAAGGCAGAGGTCACTGGAAAGTGTTTTCGAATGAGCAACAAGCTCGGAATACCACTGAGTTAGACTGAGGGCACCCCAAGGGCCCAGCAGGTGAGGGTCCACGCTGTCCTTCCTAGATTTGGGCAGGCTGAGTATCGTGAGCAGAACTCTTTTTTTTTTTTTTAAACATCTTTATTGGAGTATAATTGCTTTACAATGTTGAGTTAAGTTTCTGCTGTATAACAAATTGAATCAGCTATATGCATACATATATCCCCATATCCCCTCCCTCTTGCATCTCCTTCCCACCCTCCCTATCCCACCCCTCTAGGGGGTCACAAAGCACCGAGCTGATCTCCCTGTGCTATGCGGCTGCTTCCCACTAGGGATAAATGTAAAATAAATGTAAAATCTATTTTACATTTGGTAGTGTATACGTCAAAGCTACTCTCAGCTGACCCTTCCCTCTCCCCATGTCCTCAAGTCCATTCTCTACATCTGCATCTTTATTCCTGTCCTGCCCCTAGGTTCATCAGAACCATTTTTTTTTTAGATTCCATATATGTTAGCATACGGTATTTGTGTTTCTCTTTCTGACTTACTTCACTCTGTAGGACAGACTCTAGGTCCATCCACCTCACTACAAATAACTCAATTTCATTCCTTTTTATGGCTGAGTAATATTCCATTGTATATATGTGCCACATCTTCTTTATCCATTCATCTGTCGATGGATGCTTACATTGCTTCCATGTCCTGGCTATTGTAAATAGTGCTGCAATGAACATTGTGTACATGACTCTTTTTGAATTATGGTTTTCTCAGGGTATATGCCCAGTAGTGGGATTGCTGGGTCATATGGTAGTTCTATTTTTAGTTTATTAAGGAACCTCCATACTGTTCTCTACAGTGGCTGTATCAATTTACATTCCCACCAACAGTGCAAGAGGGTTCCCTTTTCTCCACACCCTCTCCAGCATTTATTGTTTGTAGATTTTTTGATGACGGCCATTCTGACTGGTGTGAGGTGATACCTCATTCTAGTTTTGATTTGCATTTCTCTAATGATTAATGATGTTGAGCATCCTTTCATGTGTTTGTTGGCAATGTGTATATCTTCTTTGGAGAAATGTCTATTTAGGTCTTCTGTCCATTTTTGGATTGGGTTGTTTGTTTTTTTGATATTGAGCTGCATGAGCTGCTTGTATATTTTGGAGATTAATCCTTTGTCAGTTGCTTCGTTTGCAGATATTATCTCCCATTCTGAGGGTTGTCTTTTCATCTTGTTTATGGTTCCCATTGCTCTGCAAAACCCTTTAAGTTTCATTAGGTCCCATTTGTTTATTTTTGTTTTTATTTCCATTTCTCTAGGAGGTGGGTCAAAAAGGATCTTGCTCTGATTTATGTCACAGAGTGTTCTGCCTATGTTTTCCTCTAAGACTTTTATAGTGTCTGGCCTTACATTTAGGTCTTTAATCCACTGTGAGTTTATTTTTGTGTATGGTGTTAAGAAGTGTTCTAATTTCATTCTTTTATGTGTAGCTGTTCAGTTTTCCCAGCACCACTTATTGAAGAGGCTGTCTTTTCTCCATTGTATACTCTTGCCTCCTTTATCAAAGATAAGGTGACCATATGTGCGTGGGTTTATCTTGGGGCTGTCTGTTCCATTGATCTATATTTCTGGTTTTGTGCCAGTACCATACTGTCTTGATGACTGTAGCTTTGTAGTATAGTCTGAAGTCAGGAAGCCTGATTCTCCAGCTCCGTTTTTCTTTCTCAAGATTGCTTTGGCTATTCGGGGTCTTTTGTGTTTCCATACAAATTGTGAATTTTTTTGTTCTAGTTCTGTGAAAAATGCCATTGGTAGTTTGATAGGGATTGCACTGAATCTGTAGATTGCTTTGGGTAGTCATTTTCACAATGTTGATTCTTCCATTCCAAGAACATGGTATATCTCTCCATCTGTTTGTATCATCTTTAATTTCTTTCATCAGTGTCTTACTGTTTTCTGCATACAGGTCTTTTGTCTCCTTAGGTAGGTTTATTCCTAGGTATTTTATTCTTTTTGTTGCAATGGTAAATGGGAGTGTTTCCTTAATTTCTCTTTCGGATTTTTCATCATTAGTGTATAGGAATGCAAGATATTTCTGTACATTAATTTTGTATCCTGCTACTCTACCAAATTCATTGATTAGCTCTAGTAGTTTTCTGGTAGCATCTTTAGGATTCTCTATGTAAAGTCTGCAAACCGTGACAGCTTTACTTCTTCTTTTCTGATTTGGATTCCTTTTATTTCTTTTTCTTCTCTGATTGCTGTGGCTAAAACTTCCAAAACTATGTTGAATAATAGTGGTGAGAGTGGGCAACCTTGTCTTGTTCCTGATCTTACAGGAAATGGTTTCAGTTTTTCACCATTGAGAATGATGTTGGCTGTGGGTTTGTCATGTATGGACTATATTATGTTGAGGTAGGTTCCATCTATGCCTACCTTCTGGAGAGTTTTTATCATAAATGGGTGTTGAATTTTGTCAAAAGCTTTTTCTGCATCTACTGAGATTATCATATGGTTTTTATCCTTCAATTTGTTAATATGGTGTATCACATTGATTGATTTGCATATATTGAAGAATCCTTGCATTCCTGGGATAAACCCCACTTAATCGTGGTGTATGATCCTTTTAATGTGCTGTTGGATTCTGTTTGTTAGTATTTTGTTGAGGATATCTGCATCTATGTTCATCAGTGATATTGGTCTGTAGTTTTCTTTTTTTGTGACACCTTTGTCTGGTTTTCGTATCAGGGTGATGGTGGCCTTGTAGAATGAGTTTGGGAGTGTTCCTCCCTCTGTTATATTTTGGAAGAGTTTGAGAAGGATAGGTGTTAGCTCTTCTCTAAATGTTTGATAGAATTCTCCTGTGAAGCTATCTGGTCCTGGGCTTTTGTTTGTAGGAAGATTTTTAATCACAGTCTCAATTTCAGTGTTTGTGACTGGTCTGTTTATATTTTCTATTTCTTCCTGGTTCAGTCTTGGAAGGTTGTACTTGTCTAAGAATTTGTCCATTTCTTCCAGGTTGTCCATTTTATTGGCATATAGTTGCTTGTAGTAATCTCTCATGATCCTTTGTATTTCTGCCGTGTCTGTTTTAACTTGTCCTTTTTCATTTCTAATTTTATTGATTTGAGTCCTCTCCCTCTTTTTCTTGATGAGTCTGGCTAATGGTTTATCAATTTTGTTTATCTTCTCAAAGAACAAGCTTTTAGTTTTATTGATCTTTGCTATCGTTTCCTTCATTTCTTTTTCATTTATTTCTGATCTGATCTTTATGATTTCTTTCCTTCTGCCAACTTTGGGGGTTTTTTGTTCTTCTTTCTCTAATTGCTTTAGGTGTAAGGTTAGGTTGTTTATTTGAGATTTTTCTTGTTTCCTGAGGTTTCCTGAGGATTGTACTGCTATAAACTTCCCTCTTAGAACTGCTTTTTCTGCATCCCATACGTTTTGTGTCATCGTGTTATCATTGTCATTTGTTTCCAGGTATTTTTTTATTTCCTCTTTGATTCCTTCAGTGATCTCTTGGTTATTTAGTAGCGTATTGTTTAGCTTCCATGTGTTTGTATTTTTTACAGTTTTTTTCTTGTAATTGATATCTAGTCTCATAGCGTTGTGGTCGGAAAAGATACTTGATATGATTGCAATTTTCTTGAATTTACCAATGCTTGATTTGCTACCCAAGATATGGTCTATCTTGGAGAATGTTCCATGAGCACTTGAGAAGAAAGTGTATTCTGTTGTTTTTGGATGGAATGTCCTATAAATATCAGTTAAGTCCAGATTTTGGATGATCTGTCCATTGGTGAAAGTGGGGTGTTAAAGTCCCCTACTATTATTGTGTTACTGTCGATTTCCCCTTTTATGGCTGTTAGCATTTGCCTTATGTACTGAGGTGCTCCTATGTTGGGTGCATAAATATTTACCATTGTTATATTTTCTTCTTGGATTGATTCCTTGATCATTATGTAGTGTCCTTCTTTGTCTCTTGTAATAGTCTTTATTTTAAAGTCAATTTTGTCTGATATGAGAATTGCTACTCCAACTTTCTTTTGATTTCCAGTTGCATGGAATATCTTTTTCCATCCCCTCACTTTCAGTCTGTATGTGTCCCTAGGTCTGAAGTGGGTCTCTTGTAGACAGCATATATATGGGTCTTGTTTTTGTATCCATTCAGCCAGTCTATGTCTTTTGGTGGGAGCATTTAATCCATTTACATTTAAGGTAATTATCGATATGTATGTTCCTATTACCATATTCTTAATTGTTTTGGGTTTGTTTTTGTAGGTCTTTTCCTTCTCTTGTGTTTCTGTGATCAGAACTCTTGAAACCCTTCAGCACGAGGCTGCTGCACTTAGCACTGATGGTGTGAGCATGTGTAGCTGGCACGTGGGTGAAATCTGTTAAAGTGTCATTATTATGTATTATCAAAACATGCGTTGATAATGAGGTGGTTACTAATACAGAAAGAATCACCACGGGGCGATGCAATAAGTACAGGTTAGTGCAGGTACTGTTGTGGGGAAGTTGAAGTGGGATCTGCTTTAATCTTCTGATATGTTAAGTAGCTCTATCCTGTTATTACCTAAATCAGGGTGTCTACCCATGGCACGCTGACATTTGAGACACGAACATTCTTTGCAGCGGGGGCCATCCTATGCATTGTGGGACACTGTGACAGGACATCCCGGACTGCCACCCACTGGATGCCAGTAGCACCCTGCACCCCAGTCATGATCACAGTGTTGCCAGGCATTGCCAAGTGTCCCCTAGGGGAGCAATCGCCCCCAGGTGAGAACCACTGAGGCATAACGGTTGCAAGCCGTTCTACCCAAAGGCCTAAAACGAAAAATCAGTTCGTTGTACTTACTTTCTGTTCCAAGGCTGATTTCTCACTGACAGCTGGAGCCAGATCATCAAGGGATAAAATGTTTATTCTCAAATCTGTAATAAAAAATGTAACATGCCGATATTTACTCCACATGCGTTTACCATCCTGTTGTAGGCACCGGGCTAAGTGCTAGGGACGGGAAGAGCAGAAGGCGTGCGGTCTCTGTCCTCAGAAAGCGAGCCCAGGGGTCCAAGTGCTTTTTCTCTAAAGGGCTAGGTCGTAAATATTTTTGGCTTTTCGGGCTAGTCTGTCTCTGTCACCATTGATCAGCTCTGCCTCATGATTCGAAAGCCGCCACGGACCGTGTGTAAACAAATGGGTATGGCTGTGTCCCAATAAAATGTTATTTATAGGGACTTCCCCCATGGTTCTGCAGTTAAGACTCCGGTCTTCCAAAGCAGGGGATGTGGGTTCAATCCCTGGTCGGGGAACTGAAATCCCACATGCCGTGCAGTGCGGCCAAAAACAAAAAAAAAGCTTTATTCATAAAAACAGACGACTGGCCTTCCCTGGTGGCACATTGGTTAAGAATCCACCTGCCAGTGCAGGGGACATGGGTTCGAGCCCTGGTCCAGGAAGATCTCACATGCCACGGAGCAACTAAGCCCACGAGCCACAACTACTGAAACCCATGCGCCCTAGAGCCCGTGCTCTGCAACAAGAGAAGCCACCCCAATGAGAAGCCCGCGCTCCGCAATGAAGAGTAGCCCCCGCTCATCGCAACTAGAAGAAAGCCCGCACGCAGCAATGAAGACCCAACACAGCCAAAAATAAATAAATAAAACATTTTTAAAAAATTTTTTTAAATGAAAGAAGAGCCAAGTATTGTGAACACGTGTGCAGGGACCCCAGAGGTCTGATAGGAGGGAGTTATAACCTCAAGGTGGTTGGAGATTTGGCTGGGGAAGGAGGAGCTGACACCAGGTCTGGCCACTGGATCTGCAGGAGGCAGTGCAAAGAAAAAACAAAACAAAACAAAAAAAACAGACGATGGGGTAATTCCCAGTTGTTAGGACTCTGCGTTTTCACTGCCGAGGGCCCGGGTTCAATCCCTGGTTGGGGAACTAAGGAACTAAGATCCCACAGGACGTGCAGTGGGCCAAAAAAACAAAGCAAAACAAACAAACAAAACACAGGCCACAGACCTCTCAGCCCCTGGCCTAGACACAGGAGACGATCACGATGCAAGGAAGGACGCCCAGTGACACGTGTGCTTGAGGTAGGAGAGGGGGGCCCTCTGCTGGGGGACTGGCACCTCGTCCTAAGTTCTCATTTAAAGCAAGTTAAGGGCACTTAATTCTGTGGTGCCAGCTGGCCAGTCGCCAGCGCCCAGATGCCTTGGGTGCAGGTCACTCAGGAGCAGGAAGGCTCTGTGCAGTTTGGGTGTCCCAGCAGGTTTCTGCCCCATCAGTATGTGAGCCCACTCCTCCCCAGGACGGGGGAGGCCGATGGGCTGCCAGTATCGGCAGGGACTCCATCACGTGGCTCATTTCAGGCCCGAGGCACAGAGGCTGTGTGTGTGCGTGTGCGCGCGTGCGCACGCAGTTAGGGGTGGGGAGGGCGGGGGGGTCCACCCTGCGGGGCCTCAAAACTCAAGCAGGTACATGATCCAATCATGGCTGAGCTGAACAGACACTTCGAGGGGGGGCCTAAGGTGTCTAGAGGCTTCCACGGAGGGCACGTGCTAGGTTGGAGGGATGAGTCTCCTGCGGAGGCAGGATGAGACCCCCAGTTCTAGGAACAGGCAGGGACAGTTAGCAGGAGCAGATGGGAGCAGGGCCCTCCCACAGGTGGCACAGCGCTGGGGATGAGCAGGAGATGGAAGACGGAGCCGTCTACTCTCTTTGCAAAGGTCAGCTGAGTGCAGCCCCAAACACCAGGCTGCCTGGCGGCATAAGACCCAGATCAAAGCCCAGCTCGTCACTCTAGCGTGAGGGTCTCGCCCCGCCTCCGAGCTCCTCTAACACTGCCAGTTACCACAATGCACGTGACACGTAAGTCCTGAGACACGTTCATGGGCAAAGCCTCTGAACTAAGCCATCCCAGCCGGCTCAAGCCAAGGCACTGCAGGAGACTGTGGACGACCTCTCCAGGACAGTGTTGTCACTGGCTGAGGAATAACGTTATTGTCACATCAGCCAACCCGGACACACACACGCTTACTGAGCAGGAGGCCCCACTGAGGCACTCCACAGGCACAGCTCACGGACACAGCTCTGCCCCACGTTACAGATGAGGAGACCACAGCACAGAGAGCCTGAGACCGCATGGCCAGAAAGAGGCGGAGCAAGGATGTCCACCCCAGGTATGCTGGACCCCAAACTCAGACTGGTACTCACCACTCCCTGCTACGTGCCGCCCTTGAGGCTGCATCAGAATGAGGGAAGGCAGGGTCTGGACACCGAGGGGGCCCTCCAGGCCAGCAGCGAGGACTGAGGGGCAGCCTGGATGGGCAGCCCAGGAGGGCAGGAACCTGGGTCTGGCGCCTGCCCCGCCAGCTACACCCACCTTCTCACCCACACCTGCCAGGCTGGCGTGGACACCCACTCACCAGCCCCTTGGGCCCGAAGATCCGAGACCGTATCAGTGAGGTGCCAAATGGCATCCGGCCGATGGTGGCCCCTGAGGGGGCTCAAAGGGATTTCCTCACATCCGTGAGCCCGTCTCGCTGCCTTCTCCAACCCTCACAGGGGCGCGTGGCAGGGACTCTTGCTGGCCGTGCTTCTCCTCCCTGCCCCCTACGTGGTGGTACCTTGGCATCTTGAATATTTTGACCTGCAGGAATCTGAGACACAGCAGGGGCTGCAAGGACTCCCCGACCTTCTCCCCTGAATCAGGTCGTAAGGCCCTCAGGTAAGAAGATGTGCCTTCCCTCTACCTGGAGGAAACGAGCATCCTTATGTCCAAGATGGGGGGACACTGAGCAACTCCAACTACATCTCCCCTCATCTACTACCCTTGGCTCATATCCTTCTGTCTATCACATTGTCCCACAACTATTCTACTCCCCATCAAACGTAGCAGAAGGCGCAACCGTTTCTTCAGGTTTCCATTTCCTTATGAAGGCTCCTGTGTCACGTAAAACGTACATTAAATATTTATTTAATACCTGAATGCTCTTCTCCCGTTAACCTGTCCTTTGTCACAGAGCACCAGCCAAGAACCCAGAAGGACACAAGGAAAGAGCTATTTTTCCTCCCCTACAACTGATTCACAGGCTGTGGATCACCCTGGCACTTGGGGGCAGGGGCGAGTTGGCTTGTCTGTCATCCTGTTCCTGACACCACGACGCCTGGCACGTGCTGGCACACAGCAGGCACTCGAGACACAGTTATTTAACTCGGATTTGATGATCAGGCACCCCAGATGGGAGAAATCAATGTTGGCTGCACATCTTTTTCTTTCTGCTCTTTCTTAAATACATACAATGTTAAAATAAAAATCACGTTGAATGATGGTGAAATAATAAAAATGTTTATGAGGGACTTCCCTGGTGGCGCAGTGGTTAAGAATCCACCTGCCAATGCAGGGGACACGGGTTCGAGCCGTGGTCGGGGAAGATCCCACATGCCGCGGAGCAACTAAGCCCGTGCGCCACAACTACTGAGCCTGCACTCTAGAGCCCACGAGCCACAACTACTGAAGCCTGCATGCCTAGAGCCCGTGCTCTGCAACAAGAGAAGCCACCACAATGAGAAGCCCACGCACCACAATGAAGAGTAGCCCCCACTCGCCGCAACTAGAGAAAGCCCACGCACAGCAACAAAGACCCAACGCAGCCAAAAATAAATAAGTTTATAAAAAAAAAAAGTTTGTGACTGGTTAGATATTGGTTTCTTTTTCTGGATTTAAAAAGGAAAGGAAGCAAATTTCTCTTTTACAACAAGGAAAACTGCATTGCCGTCCTCTTGCATGAGGCTCTAGAAGGATTTCTGTTTTTGCTCTGTCATTGGGTAGGGTTACTAGAAGAAGGCTTTAAAGACAGAACAAAAAAATCTGACGTGCCCCTCAACTAGGAAAGAAGGTCAGGAAGCCAAGGGTGTGACTCGCACCCCTCAAGACAATACCCTGTGACCACCACGCCAGGGACCCTAGAGGCGGTCTCGCCCTTCCTGCCCCGGGGTGACAACTCTGCGCAGGGACGAGGGTTACCGTTTAGACTTTCATCGGCGGCTTCTGAGGGAGACTCATCCTGAGGCCCAGCCTCACTCCTTCTCGGGGAGGACAAGAGCTTGCCATCCCCCATTGTCGAGGGCACGGACTTCGGAAAGGCGCTGGGGATGGAAAGCGACGCCGTGTGGGAGGCTGTGTCCTCTGAAATGGGAATCTGTGGGGAGCGAGTTCTCGAGCCAGCACTGCGAAGGGTCCCATCTGCTGACCGTGAGGTTGGCAGACGTGATGTCGGAAATGGCTTTGAGCTGGAAAGATCCTTCCTGGGCAGCGAAAGGACTCTCAGTTGATTTGGGATCTGGTCCTACTTTGGCAGAAACAAAAGAAGGGAAATTACCAAACATACGCTACATAAGTCCTTATCATCAGACATCGTGGCTGGTGGAGAGCATGAGTCCTTGGTGATCAAATCGTTATCCCTCTCTGCCCCTTTCTCTCCTTTCCCCTCATCTCTGGAGGTCAAGGTACAACATTTAGACAAGATAATACTGGGATTAGAAATACTCCACAAATAATCAGAAATATCACTTTGCTTTCAAATACATATTGTTAATTACACATTTTCTAAACTAAGGCCCCTGAGAACATGGATCTTCAACAGAGTCAAAATCAATATGCAGATTTTTCCCCTTAAAATGCAGCCTTCCCATCACTTCACACCAACTAGGATGGCTATAACCAAAAAAACACCAAAAAAACCCAAAAAAGTAACAAGTGTTGGTGAGGATGTGGAGAAATTGGAACCCTCATACACTGCTGGTGGGAATGTAAAACGGTGCAGTCACTGTGGGAACCAGTTTCTCTGTTCCTCAATGAGTTACACACAGAATTACTACAAGACCCAAGAGTTCGACTCCTAGGTATAAACCCAAAGAATTGAAAACAGGGACTCAAACAGATACTTGTACACTATTCACAATCCCCAAAAGGCAGAAACAACCCAAATGTCCATCAATGGACAAATGGATAAATAAAATGTGGTCCATCCACACAATGGACTATTACTCAGCCATAGAAAGGAATGAAGCACTGACACATGCTGCAATGTGAGTGACCCTCGTAAACATCATGCTAAGGGAGAGAAACCAGACACAAAAGGCCACAGGTTGTATGATTCCATTACACGAGATGTCTAGAACAGGCAAACCCACAGAGACAGAAAGCAGATTAGTGGTCGTTAGGGTCTGGGGGAGGGGGAAACAGGGAGGGATTACTGGGTAAGGGTCTCCTTTTGGCATGATGAAAATGTTTTGGAACTAGGCAGAGGTGGTGGTTACACAACATCGTGAATGCACTAAATGCCACTGAACTGTTCATTGGCATTGAACAGTTGGAAAATGGAAATGCAGCCTTCCCAAGTTAGTGATTCCTGTGTGGTACAACCAACAAGTAGGCATGGATCACCAATGGCAGTGATCACAGCTGGTGTTGGATCAGTCATACAAAGTGCTGTCCTGGGGTGTATACAGTTACGAGGCTCCACATAGAGCAAAACTGCCTGACGTGTCCCAAATCCTGTCCCTTACAGAGCAGACCAGCAATGGCTACTCGTGATCGGCTGAAACCCAACCTCTCCTCATCAAACACTTTCTAAAGTGTTTACAGGTGATGGCTCTCTTGAAAAGTCGCTAGTGCTATGACAGAAAGGTACAAATGCAAAGTACATACAAGTACAAAATAAATACATGCAAACCTTACCGAGACTAGTTTTGTTTGTTCTTTCTCACTGACTTTGGGGCTGGTGAAACCCTGATTTGTGGATGCTTCTTTTTCGCTAGAAGATTCCATCAAGCTTCCCAGCAACTCTTTCATTTCCTCTTCATCACTGTCTGGAGGATCCAGTCTTCTAGGAGGTTTTTTCTCTTTGGGTGTTCGAAAATCCCTCTCTTTCCCAACATGTGCTTCAGGGGATATCTTTTCCACAGGTGCTTCTCTCTTCTTTAGAAACCTACTGACCTTCCCACTCGGCATGTCACTCTCAGGGACAGGAATTTCAAGGGCCGGTTTCTGGGAGGTTTTGTCTGTGTTCTGTGAAGAAAGGTCAACCGTCCTTCTGGGGGGATTTTCGTCTGCTCTGCTAGGAAGCCGGTCCTCAGAGGTCTTCAGGTCAGCTTCCACATCAGACAGATCCATCTGCACCTTCCGGGTCCTCATCTTGGTTTCTATCTGGGCCAGCTTTGTGAGCGCAGCATTGGCCCTGACCTTCGAGGCAGTGGTCGAAGCTCTACCTGAAGAGAGCCAGGGCCCACTCCCCAGGAAAGCATTCTCTTTCGGGAGTGTGTGTTTTCCACCCATAGTCTGGTTTCTTTTTAGAAATCTGCTCGGACCGGGTGCTATGTTGGTAAGACTTCTACTGATTTCCAAGTTCTGGATTTCTTCCATCTTTGAATCTTCTAAGGAAATATCACTGAAGTCGCCAAAGATATCACGCACGGGACGGCTGGTTTTTCTTATTGAAGCCATTCTAGGGAGTAAAGAAAGAAAACTTACAGTAAGAATACCTGATGTTCAGACTGCACATCCAAATCTCTCAATGCTTCCCACCACCTGGGAGAGGCCACATCCCCCTTTGCCATCTGGCCAGAGCCTTCCCTTCAAGCCCGATGATGACAACGAAAATAATAAGACACCTGGTATGTTATCATTGAACTATGCCGTTCAAGGCCAGGTCTTAAGTGAGACATGTTACATGTTAAAGACGAGAGCCAGTGCTTCTCAGGCCCAGCAGTATGCCTGGCACTCTGCTCAGAGCTACAGTATTTCATTTAATCCTCACTTGACACTGAGAGTCGGTCGTTGTCATCCCTCTTTCATAGAGAAGAGGAAGGAAATGTAGGCCCCCACAGGGTAGATCACCTGGTCAGCGAGTAACAGAGCCAAAATCAAAGCTCAGGCCAATTCCAAAGGTCCCACTCGCTCCCACAGTGCTTCACTGCCTCTCCAGTTACCCCACCTCTACTCCGAGTGAGTCCTATTACCCAGTTGCACCCAAAGTCTGGTCTCCTCCTTTATCCAAGTGTCCTCAGTTCTCTCAAAAAGAGCTGTTGAAACACAATCTGTATATTTAATGAGCTCCCCAGAAATCTTATTTTACTTACAGTGTGAGAATTACTGCCCTGGGAGCAGGGAAGGGGGCTATGGACAGACACAGACCCCCCCCACCAAATGTTGGCCATGTGTTGTATGTGTGTGCTGGTGTACAGTTTTCTGGGGAAAAGGGCCAGAGTTTTCATCATATTCTCAGAGTTCCCATGTGCCCCTGAAGGAATATGAACAATTCACTCCAAGATTTACCAAGGTTTCAAAAGATTTTAAAGACTTAAAAAAATTGAAAAATATGGCATGGGTGTGTGTTTGCTGCAGGCCCTTTAGTGAGGAACTTGGCAACAGCAATGAAAATGTGAAATGCACAGACCCTGTGACACCACAGTTCCACGTCTGGGAATTTACCTACAACGCCCATAGAGATGTATGGTCAAGGGATATCTTGGCAGCATTGTTTGTACTCATCAGAACCCTGATCCCATCCATACAGGCTCAATGAAGTCCAGATAAGCACAGGCAGACAATGGAATACTATGCAGCTGTTAAAAGGAATGGGGGAGGGCTTCCCTGGTGGCGCAGTGGTTGAGAATCTGCCTGCCAATGCAGGGGACATGGGTTCGAGCCCTGGTCTGGGAAGATCCCACATGCTGCGGAGCAACTAGGCCCGTGAGCCACAACTACTGAGCCTGCGCGTCTGGAGCCTGTGCTCCACGAGAGGCCTGAGAGGCCCGCACACCAAGATGAGGAGTGGCCCCCGCTTGCCGCAACTAGAGGAAGCCCTCGCACAGAAACGAAGACCCAACACAGCCAAAAAAAATAAATAAATAATAATTTTAAAAAAAAAGGAATGGCGGAGATCTGTGTGCATAATAATGTCTCCAGCATAGTGATCTGTGAGGCAAAAAAGAAAAGATGCAGAACCATGCCTCAGCTCCATACTGTTTGAATGTTTTAGCAAGGCCATGTGTTACTTTTATTTAAAAAAATTTACTGTGAGACCCCCAAAAAGCCTTTTTTTCCCCCACTCTGTCCACTTGGAAAACCACCTTATTGGGATTGCCAGACTAAATACAGGACACCCAGTTATTTGAATTTCAGATAAATAGCAAATAATTTTAAAAATATAAGTATGACCCAAATATTTTTATCCTAAAAGGTAATGTTCCAAATTTTTTTTTTTAATTTATTTTTGGCTGCTTTGGTTCTTCGTTGCTGTGTGCAGCTTTCTCTAGTTGCGGCGAGTGGGGGCTACTCTTTGTTGCGGTGCGCGGGCTTCTCACTGCGGTGGCTTCTCTTGCTGCGGAGCACGGGCTCTAGGCACGCAGGCTTCAGTAGTTGAGCATGCGGGCTCTGTAGTTGTGGCTCGCGGGCTCCAGAGTGCAGGCTCAGTAGTTGTGGAACACGGGCTTAGTTGCTCCGCGGCATGTGGGATCTTCCCGGACCAGGGCTTGAACCCGTGTCCCCTGCATTGGCAGGCGGATTCTTAACCACTGCACCACCAGGGGAGCCCCTAAATATTTTTATACTAAAAAATTATCTGTTGTTTATCTGAAACTGAAATTCAACTGGGTGTCCAGTATTTTGATTTGTTAAACCTGGCAACCCTACGTCTTATATACCTTTCAAAGCTGAGTTCAAATATTCTGTGCAAGGCATTTAATCCAGCCCCTAAGATTCTGTACAAGAATGAATTATTTTTATTATTTTACTGTCTGTTTCTCTGACTAGTGTGCTTGCTTGCTCATCCCCATCTTAACCACCCCGTGTACTAAGAGTGCCCAGCACAGGCCTGACCACAGGAGTCAATGAATCAAAAATCACACCCAACAGAAACAGTGCAGAATTCCTAGTGTGAGTGACCCTGGTCAAGTTACTTAACCACTCTGTGCCTCAGCTTGCTCATCTGTAAAAAGGGAATAATAACTATTAGCCTCACAGGATTCCTATGTTCAGTGTGGGGCATAGAATAAGCATACAATAAAATTTAGATAGCAGTAATGACAGTATTTGGACTACCTGCATAACGGGTTAGCTTTTAGCTGGAAGGACATGGTGAAGGGGGAGTAGAAAGCACTGGAACAACATCAACAGCTATCTTTGTGAGTATTTTTGTAGGCAAGGCCCAGGGCACTCTGTGGGTCAGAGGAAAAGCCTGACCACCAGGCCAGGTTTTCTGGCATCTAGTTCTTCTGAAAGTTTCCCTAGGTTTAAAAAAAAATTTTTAATAAAAAAATTAAATAAATAATTTTTTAAAAAAGAATTTTAAGAAAAAGGGATTTCTCTCTGGTGGCCTACTGGTTAGGATTCCAGGCTTTCACTGCCATGGTCCAGGTTCAATCCCTGCTCCAGGAACTGAGATCCCACAAGCTGCACGGTGCAGCTAAAATAAATAAATAAAATAAAATAAGATAATTTAAAAAATAAATCAATGATGTTTAAAAGGGTAAATTTCATGTTATGTACATTTTACCACAACTAAAATATATATTTTTTAATTAAAAAATTTTTATTGAAGTACAGTTGATTTACAATATTGTGTTAGTTTCAGAAATAGATGTATTTTTAAAACACATAATTAAAAATAAACCAATAGGTAAAAGATGTTAACCGATATTTCACCAAAGAAAAATATACAAATGGCCAATAAGCACATGAAAAGATGTTCAACATCAGCCATGAGGGAAATTCAAATCAAAACCACTATAAGATCCACTTCATACCCACAAGGGTGGCTATAATCAAAACTACAGAAAATAACAAATGGTTGGCAGAGGGTGTGAAGAAATTGGAACCTTCATACCCCTTTGGAGGAGACTATAAAATGACGCAGCTGACAACCTGGAAAACGGTCTGGTAGTTCCTCAAAAAGTTAAACATCGTTACCATATGATCCAGCAATTCCACTCCCATGAAGCCCAAGATAACTGAAATGTATGCAAATGTTCATAATAGTTCTTATTCATAATAGACAAAAAGTGGAAACAACCCAAATATCCATTAACTAGTGAATGGATGAGAACTGAGGTCCATCCATAAATGAGATACTATTCAGTAATAAAAAAGAACAAATAATGACACACACAACACGCATATACGTCAAACACACCATACTAAGGGAAAATACCAGATGATGCAAAAAACCACACACTGTATAACTCCAGTTATAAGGATTGTCCAGAAAAGGTAAATCTATAGACTCAGAAAGCCCATCAGTGGTTGCCTGGGGCTGGGAGTGGTAGCGGAGATAGACTGCAAAGGGGCAGGAGAGATACACTTGGGGTGACTGA
This sequence comes from Balaenoptera physalus, assembly GCF_965194825.1. Taxonomy (NCBI): domain Eukaryota; kingdom Metazoa; phylum Chordata; class Mammalia; order Artiodactyla; family Balaenopteridae; genus Balaenoptera; species Balaenoptera physalus. The sequence goes on along the minus strand of NC_138890.1, from coordinate 11,591,882 downwards.
CAAGCTCTAAAGCTGGATGGTTGTGATGTTTGCACCACTTGATAAATTTACTAAAAATAACGGGAATTGTACGTTTAGAAGGGGTGAATTGTATGGTATGTAAATGAATTATCAATAAACTTGTTAAAAATAAATAAACCAAAATTTGAAAACACAGTCTCCCCTCAGACCATCGAGCTCTTCCCCCAGGCCTGGAGCGACCCACATCGTACCACGCTCGCTAGTGGGCCCCAGACGGGGAAAATGAGGCGCTAGGCCGCTCTCCCGCCGCCCGACCTGCCCAGCTACGGAGCGCGTCCCGTTTCCCTGCAACTCCTCTCCCGAGACCGGGCATTAAGCCCGGCCAACGCCCAGCCAACCCCGCCAACCTCCTCCCACGAAGTCCTTCCGCGGAGGTCGCCACCGTTCTCGGCCGGACTCTTGGGCCAGAGGGGACAGTTGACCCCGCCAGCGGCGCCAGGGCGAAAGAGACTACACCTCCCGGTGCTCCCCGCGCCCCAAAGACCAATAGCGCTCCATGTCACAATCGCGAGGCGTCATGGGAATGGTAGTTTGAAGGGGGACCCGGCGTGCACCGCGCGTCAAGGCCCAATGGAGTCTCGGGTCACAATCGCGAGGCGTGACGGGAGTAGTTCCGGGAAGGGCCCGGTGCGCCGCGGAGACTCCTGTGCGCAGAGGGGTGGTTACGAGAAGACGTGGCTGCGCCTTTTCCATGGCCTACGCTCGTGTCCCCCTATGGGCAGTCTGTGTGCTGCGGGTGGCGCTGGCAACAGTCTACTTCCAGGAGGACTTTCTAGATGGAGGTGAAGGGGCTGCGCCCGTGGCGGAGGCTTAAGCTCCCTCATGCCCCAATGCCCAACGGATGGCCCGAGTTGCCATTGGCCCCGCCTGTCGCCGAGGGATCGGTGGTGGCAAAACCTCGAAACTTCGAAGCCTCGAGGGCCCCCATCACTCTCCCCACGACCCAGATTAACAGTTTTCAGCCCTAACCGGTGTTATTTCCCCCCAACAGAGCGCTGGAGGAACCGATGGGTGCAGTCCACCAATGACTCCCAATTTGGGTATTTTAGACTCTCATCCGGGAAATTTTATGGTCATAAAGAGAAAGACAAAGGTTAGTGTAGGAATCGTGAGAAAATCAAGCTGAATGTTAAACCCCCCATAGCAACCTTTCAAGGTAGGTGTGGCACAGCCCTAACACCCATTTCACAGGTCGGGAAACAGGCATGGGTAGGGTCTTTTTGTTTTCTCTCTCTTTTCTTGACCAAGATAACCCCTCTTTACAAGCACTAGTCAAATGGGTTTGGAGAGCCGAGGGTCTTGCCCTACAGAAGGAAAAACTTTAGAAGGTACTTCTCTTTTTTATTTTCACGTTAAAAAGATGAACAGGGTAAAAGTTATATGCCGTCAAGCACACGGATCTTTGGGGGTCCAATAGGATGAATGTTTACAACTGCACACCGAGGTCAAGATAGGAACGTTTTCAGGCCCCACCTCCATCCCCAGAGTCTTCCCTTCTGGCCTACCCGCCCCCCCCCCCCGCCCCGCAAGTCAGTAGTCTCCAAGTACCAAGAATAACCTCTATTCTGGCTTCTCATTTCTGATGATCAAAGGTAGGCAAACTACAGCTCCTCTACTGCCTGTTTTTTGTACAACCAGTTAGCTGAGAGTGGTCTCTACGTTTTTTAATGGAGAAAAATAGAAAGGGGAATAGTATTTTGTGATGCATAAAAATTACACAAAATTCAATGAAATGCCTGAAATTTCAGGGTCCATAAATAAAGTGTTAGTGGAACACAGCCATTCTCCTTCATTTGCATACAGTCTATGGCTGCTTTCAGGCTGCAAAGGCAGAAATGAGTAATTAGGACGGAGAAGGAATGGCTCCCAAAGTGTAAAGCATTTATTCCCTGGCCTTAACAGAAAAAAGTTTGCCAACCCCTGATTTAGATGAAAAATTTCCCTCTTCACCACCTTCCACTCAACTTCCATCTTGGCCCTGTTACTCCAGTGTTGCCCTCATTGTTTTGTGGATACACGTTGTTCCAAATTGTCAGGCTGTAATGGCAAAAATGGAGTGAAAATAACAAGGTGGTCTATGAAGCTTGTCCAGGGAGCGGGGTTGTCATTTGGTTTTTTCCCACAATGTTTTTCCTTCCTGAGACCCTGTGCGTTTCATTCATTCCAGCAGTTGTCTACTGAGAGCAGACACAGGCAAGGCACTGAGGATACCGGTTAATTTGACCCCTTTCATTGTGGTCTCCCAGGACCATAACATAGAAGCCATGGATGGAAAGATCAATAGAATTTAACCAGACAGAGATGGGTGAGAGGTGATGGTGGTGGCTGAGGAGTGTGGTGAGACACAGAGGGAGGTGGTGAGTCAGATGGCCTTAGGAATTGCCTGGATGGTAGGGGAAGGGGCTACAGATCACCTGAGAAAGGGAAGAGTGGGGGAAGAATGTAGGAGAGAGAGAGAGATAGGTTTGGGAGTGGGGAGTCAACCGTGAGTTCAGTCTTAGACATACTGACACAAAATGCCAGGTTCATTAATGATGGCTCTCAGTATAGGCAATTATGGAGGCTAGAGTATGTTGCAAGGAAGGGTAGGTTATAAGAAGACTAGCTCTGTTTTCAGGTTTGTCTTTTTTTTTTTTTAATTTAAGTATAGTTGATTTATAATATCATGTTAGTCTTAGGTGTACAGTACAGTGATTCAGTTATATATATATTTCACATTCTTTTATAGATTATTACAAAATATTGAGTAGAGTTCCCTGTGCTATACAGTAGGTCCTTGTTGTCAGGTTTGTCTTATACTCCAGTATAATATAAGGAATTGGTACAGAGCCTTTTGGCTACTGAAAAGGGGTTTTTGGTCTTGAAGTGAACAGCTAAACTTATAAAGTACAAGAAGATTCAGATGACAAAAGGATGGTATCATCATAAAAAGAGCCACCACACAGATGACACCCAAGGACCAGCTCATCCAGTGCAGTGAAGCACTTTTTTTTCCCCCAGATCAGCACTGTGTCCTCCATTAGCCGTTGTGTCTCTTAACTAGCTGTTTTAAAATGAGAATTAAGGAAAAGAAGTAGAATGTTCCATTTTCTAATCAAGCTGTTACAAAGCTTCCTTGTACATTCCCACCCCTTGGAAAATGAAGGGAAGCAAAATTAATCTTTTAACTATAATTAGATTGCATATTTGTCAGTTATAACTTAAGACCTAACAGTGGTATATTAAGTACAGAAACATGTACATGAGTATGTGAAATAGAAGTTCTGTGGCAGCAGAGAGCCTGTTAGTGATATGCCCATTGTATATCATTGTACAAGTGTGCTATAGGTGCAGGATCAACATAAATGGTTGAAAGGCTTATTATCAGGGGTGGGGGAGGACAACCATTTAATTCCCTGCATTGCTGAGCAGTGTCATTCCTAACCCTTCATGTGTACTTTTTATTTAAAGGTCTGCAGACCACTCAAAATAGCCGATTCTATGCCATCTCTGCACGGTTCAAACCATTTAGCAATAAAGGGAAGACTCTGATCATTCAGTACACCGTGAAACATGAGCAGAAGATGGACTGTGGAGGGGGCTACATTAAGCTCTTCCCTGCAGATGTGGATCAGAAGAACCTGAATGGAAAATCCCAGTACTATATTATGTTTGGTGAGTTTAGATAGTATGGACAACCATTTCTTGTGATTTTGAAAACCCTTCCACCTGTAGGATCCTTAGACTGACTTTGCTAAAGTTCTGTTGAGTTTATCTAACTAAAGGTTTCTAGTACTGTTAAACCTAATTAGTATTAAAAAAAGGCGACTGTACCGTTCTTTTGTTCTTGGGAGAAAGTTATTTATTCAACATTAATGTAGCCCCAAGTATTTTGAAAGCCTCAGGAGTCAGTAAACCTTGGCCATGGGCCAAATCGGCCCACAGCCTGTGTTTGTTATGGCCCATGAACTGAGAATGGTTTTTTTAATTTTTTGGCTGCACTGCATGGCTTGCAGGATCTCAGTTCCCTGACCAGGGATTGAATCCGGGCCACAGCAGTGAAAGCCCAGAATCCTAACCACTAGGCAACCAGGGAACTTCCTGCTTTTTAACATTTTTGGATGATTAAAAAAAAATCAAAAGAAGGACAATACTTTTGACCCATGAAAATAATATGAAACTCAAATTTCAGTGTCCGCAAATGAAGTCTTATTGGAATGCAGCCTCACTCGGTTCATTTACATCTTGTCTATGGCTGCTTTCAAGCAGCAGTGGCAGGGTTGAATGGTCATGACAGAGAGTATATAGCTCACAAAACCAAAAATATTTACTGTCTGGCTCCTTACAGAAAAAGGAGATCGTTGACCCCTGGAATACATTAAATGTCTCCTGTCACTAGGAGTAATTGATTAACATCTGTGCTGGAATTGGGAAGGGACCACATTGGGCTGCAGGAACTAGACATAACTGAAATGTGTGGATTCAAAAACGTTTAAGAATGAAGAGGATTCTGGGAAGATGGGGGAATAGGAAGCACCAGGAATCTGTCTCCCCACCTAGACAAGACAACATTCTTGCACTGGCAGAATCTGTCTTATGTAACAGGGAACTATGGAGTCTGTGGAAGTATTGCAACTTCCAGTAGAAAACTGGGGAGGTCAGTTTGGGTGAATTTCAGTTCTTAGCACAGTAGTACCTACCCATTCCCACCTCCAGCCACATGGCAGACAGACAGCTGTGCACCAGGTTCCTGGAGCAGCTTTTACGGGAGCCAGGGTAGGCAAAAAGGACCCTGTCCTCCAAATATCAAGGATCTGAACTCTGATGGCTGATTGCCCCTTCTTATTGCAGAGGCGCAGAAAAAGAGATGGGCAGCCATTGTTGTTAAACACACCCCCATTGTTGTAAGCCTCTCCCCCTCCAGCTGTAATGATTTCCAGGAGACTTAAAGGGCCAGAACCCTTCCCTCCCACCCTTCATTTTTCACCTTTTCCCCTTTAGGAAGCTAGACATTAAAGACTAGGACATTAAAAAACAACTACATATGCAGGGAAAATTAGAAAATGACCACACATACACAGGAAAACACTCAGAAAAGACCTGAGAAGACCTTAAGTTTACATCCCAGGCTGACCCTTGGTACAGAGCCAGCCTTCAACAATCAGTCAAAAAACCAACAACAACACAGCAAACCCTGCGGAAGGAGGAGAATCCGATTTCCAGACTTACCATTATTAGACTCATATGTCCAGTGTTTAACAAATAATCACAAGGTATACAAAGAAACAAGAAAGTGTGGCCCATTCAAATGAGAAGAATAAATCAACATAAACTGTCCCTGAAAAAAGGACCTAATGGCAGATCTGTTAGACTTAAATAACTGTCTGAATGATGCTAAAAGAACTAAATGAAGATGTAGTGAAAGTCAAGAAAAATGAGAGTAAAATGGAAATATCAGTAAGGAGATAGAATACTTAACAAGAAACCAAAATCAAATTCTGGAGCTGAAAAGTAAACTGACGTGAAGAGTTCGCTAGAAGAGTCAAAGGCAGATTTGAGCAAGCAGAAGAAAGAATCAGAGATCTTGAAGATAGGATAATGGAAATTATCAAGGCTGAGGAACAGAAAGAAACAAGATTGAAGGAGAGCAAACAGAGGCTAAGGGACCTGTGGGACACCATCAAACAGACCAATGTACACATTGTGGGAGTCACAGAAGGAGAAGAGAGAGAAAAAGGAGCAGAGGAAGAGAATATTTGAAAAAACAAAGGCTGAAAACTTCAGCATTTGATGAAATACATGAATATAAATATCCAAGAAGCTCTATGAACTCCAGGTAAGATGAACTCAAAGAGGTCCACACCAAGACACAGTGTAATCAAACTTGCAAAAAGCAAAGACAAAGAATGTTGAAAGCAGCAAGAGGGAAGCACATCATCTCATACAAGGCATTTGCAATAAGCTTATCAGCAGATTTCTCATCAGAAACTTTGGAGGCCAGAAGATAGTGGATTCAAAGTGAAAAGAAAAAAAAACTCTCAACGAAAACTCATATTTGGTAAAACTGTCCGTCAAAAATGTGGAAAAATTAAGACAGGGAGGGAGGGAGGGAGTTTGTAACCACTAGAACTGCCTTGCAAGAAATGCTCAAGGGAGTCCTGCAAGGTGAAATGAAAGGACACTCACTAGACAGTAACTCAAACCTATATGGAGAAATAAAAATCTCAATAAAGGTAAATATAAAAGCTAGTATTATTTAACAATGGTTTATAACTACACTTTTTGTTTTCTACATGATTTAAGAGACTAATACATTTAAGGAAAAACAATTATTTGTGTAAAAGATAATATTACTGTAACTTTGGTTTGTAACTACAAATCTAGTTTTCTACATAATTTAAGAGACTAATGCATTTTAAAGAATAATTAGTTTATGTTTTAGGGGACACAGCATATAAAGATGTAACTTTGTGACATCAGTAACTAGCTAGATGGACTAAGGGAAGAAGAGAGAAGACTCAACTTACTAAAATCAGAAATGAAAGTGGGGTTGTTACAACCTTGTCTACAGAAATAAAAGGGATTATAAGAGAGTACTATGAATATTTATACACCAAAAAGTTGGATAACCTAGATGAAAGGGACAGATTCCTAGAAACACAAAACCTACCAAGACTCAATCACAAAGAAATAGGAAATCTGAATAGACCTATAAGTCGTAAGGAAATTGAAGCAGTAAACAAGATTATCCCAACGAAGAAAAGCCTTGTCTCAACAAAGTGAGTATATAGGGAATATACCTCAACATAATAAAGGCCATATATGACAAACCTACAGCCAACATTATATTCAGTGGTGAAAAGCTGAAAGCATTTCCTCTAAGATCAGGAACGAGATAAGGATGCCCACTCTTGCCACTTTTATTCAACATAGTATTGGAAGTTTTGGCTACAGCAATCAGAGAAGAAAAAGAAATAAAAGGAATCCAAATTAGAAAGGAAGAGTTACAACTGTCACTGTGTGCAGATGACATGATACTATACATAGACAATACTAAAGACACTGCCAAAATACTACTAGAACTAATAAATTCAGTAAAACTGCAGGATATAAAGTTAATATACAGAAATCTGTTTTCTTTCCATACACCAACAACAAACTATCAGAAAAATTAGGAAAACAAACCCATTTACAATTGCATCAAAAAGAATAAAATACCTAGGAATAAATCTAAGGAGGTAAAAGTCCTGTGCTCAGAAAACTATAAGGCACTGAAGAAAGAAATTGAAGATGACACAAACAAATTGAAAGGTATACCTCATGGATTGGAAGAATTAGTATTGTTAAAATATCCATCTTTCCCAAGGCAATGTACAGATTCAATGCATTCCCTATCAAAATACCAATGGCATTTTTCACAAACTAGAACAAATAATTCTAAAATATGTATGGAAATACAAAAAACCCCAAATAGGCAGAACAATTTTGAGAAAGAGTAACAAAGCTGGAGATACCACACTCCCTGATTTCAAACTATACTACAAAGCTTATAGTAATCAAAACAGTATGGTACTGGCACAGAAACAAACACATAGATCAGTGAAACAGAATAAAGATTCCAGAAATGAACCCATGCTTATATATGTCAATTAATCCACAACAAAAAAGGCAAAAGCTTACAATGGGAAAAAGACAGCCTATTCGATAAATAGTTTTGGGAAAACTGGGCTACTCTCTCACTATATACAAAAATAAACTCAAAATGGATTAAAGACTTAAATTACAACCTGAAACTGTAAAACACCTAGAAGAAAACAGGCAGTATGCTCTTTGACTTCAGCTTAAGCAATATTTTTTTTGCATCTGTCTCCTCAGGCAAGGGAAACAAAAGCAAAAATAAATAAATGGGACTACATCAAACTCAAAAGCCTTTGCACAGTGAAGGAAACCACGAACAAAATGAAAAGGCAGCCTACTGAATGGGAGAGGAGATTTGCAAATGATAGATTCGATAAAGAGTTAATATCCAAAATAAACATAGAATTCATAGAACTCAACATCAAAAAAAAAACAAACCCCAATTAAAAAATGGGCAGAGGACCTGAATTGACATTTTTCCAAAGAAGACATACAGATGGCCAAAAGACACATGAAAGATGCTCAACATCACTAATCATCAGAGAAATGCAAATCAAAACCACAATGAGATATCACCTCACACCTGTCAGAATGGCTATTATCAAAAAGACAACAAATAACAAGTGTTAGTGAGGGTGTGGAGAAAAGGGAACTCTTGTGCTCTTTTGGTGGGAATTTAAATTGGTGCAGCCACTATAGAAAATGGATGGAGGTTCATTAAAAAAAATTAAAAATAGACCTAACATATGATCCAACAATTCCACACTGGGTATTTTTCCAAAAAAACAAAAACACTAATTTTAGAAGATATATGCTCCCCTATGTTCATTGCAGCATTATTTCCATTAGCCAAGATATGGAAGGAATATAAGTGCCCATCAATAAATGAGTGGATAAAGAAGATGTATATATACAATGGAATATTACTCAGTCATAAAAAAGAATGAAATCTTTCTATTTGTGACAACACAGATGGACTTAGAGGGTTTTATGCTAAGTGAAATAAGTCAGAGAAAGACAATACTATATGATTTCACTTATATGTGGAATCTAAAAACCAAAGCAAATGAACAAATATAACAAAATAGAGAGTCATAAATGTAGAGAACAGGTGGTTGCCAGAGGGGAGGAGGGTGAAGGGATGAGTAAAATAGGCGATGGAGATTAAGAGGTACAAATTTCCAGTTGCACAATAAGTGAGCCACAGGGATGAAATGCACAGCATGGGGAATATAGTCATATATAATAATGTAATTTCTTTGTATGGTAACAAAGTAATTAGACTTATCATGGTGACCATTTTGTAATGTATAAAAATACTGAATCACTATTTTCTGCACCAGGAACTAACATAATGTTGTAGGACAATTATATTGCACAAGCAAACTCATAGAAAAGGAGATCAGATTTGTGGTTACCAGAGGTGGGCGTGGAGGAGGGGGAATGGGATGAAGGTGGTCAAAAGGTACAAACTTCCAGTTATAAGACAAATAAATACTAGGGTTGTAATGTACAGTATGATTAATATTCTTAACACTGCTGTATGTTATATATGAAAGTTGTTGATAGAGTAAATCCTAAGAGTTCTCATCACAAGGAAAAAATACTTTTTTTTTTGTTCTGTACCTATATGAGATGATGGATGTTCACTAAATTTATTGTGGTCATCATTTCATGGTATATGTAAGTCAAATCATTATGTTGTGTATATTAGGCTTATACAGTTCTGTATGGCAATTATATTTCAATAAAACTGGAAGGGAAAGGAAGGAAGGAAGGCTGGCTCTGAATCTGATGGTTTCACTGGTGAATTCTACCAAACATTGAAAGAATACCAGTCCTTCTCAAACTTTTCCAAAAAATTGAAGAAGAGGGAACACTTCCTAACTCATTCTATGATGCCAACATTACCCTAATACCAAAACCAAAGACACTACAAGAAAACACTGATGCAAATCCTCAACAATATACTACTAAACAGAATTCAGCAACATATTAAAAGAATTATACAACATGACCAAGTGGCATTTATTCCTGGGATGCAAGTATGGTTTGACATATGAAAATCAATGTAATATGCCACATCAACAGAATGAAGGGGAAAAAATGATCATCACATTTGATGCAGAAAAAGCATTTGACAAAATTCAACACCTTTTCATGATAAAAACACTCAACAAACTAAGAATAATAGGAAATTAATTCAATGTAATAAAAGGCATATATGAAAACCCCACAGTGAACATACTCAGAAGAACTCAAAGTGTTTCCTCTAAGATCTGGAACAAGGCAAGGATGCCTGTTTTCCCACTTCTATTCAACATAGTACTGGAAGTTTTAGCCAGAGCAATTAGGCAAGAAAAAGAAAAGAAATTGGAAAATAAGAAGTAAAATTATCTGTTTGCAGATGATATGATATGTAGAAAGCCCTAAAGCTTGCACAGAAAAACCCTATTAGAACTAATGAATGAATTCAGCAAAGTAGCAGGATACAAAGTCAACATGTTAAAAAACAAAACCAAAAACAGTTGCATTCCTATAAACAATGAATAATCTGAAAGGGAAATTACAAAAACAGTGTCATTTACAGTGGCATCCAAAGGAGTAAAATACTTAGTAATCATCTTAACCAAGGAAGTGAGAGACTTGTCTAATGAAAACTACACACTATTGCTGGAAGAAGTTAAGACATAAATAAATGGGAACACATCCCATGTTTGTGGATTGGAAGACTTAATATTGTTAAAATGTCAATACTACCCAAAGCAATCTACAAGTTCCAAAGCAATTCAATCCAATTCCTATCAAAATTCCAATGACTGGGACTTCCCTGGTGGTACAGTGGTTGGGAATCCGCCTGCCAATGCAGGGGACACGGGATTGATCCCTGGTCCGGGAAGATCCCACATGCTGCAGAGCAACTAAGCCCATGCACCACAACTACTGAGCCTGTGTTCTAGAGCCTGCAAGCCACAATTACTGAGCCCGTGTGCCACAGCTACTGAAGATTGCACGCCTAGAGCCTGTGTTCTGCAACAAGAGAAGCCACCGCAGTGAGAAGCCTGCGCACCACAATGAAGAGTAGCCCCTACTCGCCAGAACTAGAGAAAGCCAGCGCACTGCAATGAAGACCCAACACAGCCTAAAATAAATAAATAAATAAATAATTCTAAATAAATAAAATGGTTGATTTTTAGATAATCAACAAGGACGTACTGTATAGCACAGGGAGCTCTACTCAATACTCTGTAATAATCTATATGGGAAAAGAATCTGAAAAAGAGTAGATACATGTATATGTATAACTGAATCACTTTGCTGTACACCTGAAACTAACACAACATTGTAAATCAACTATACTCCAATATAAAATAAAAATTAAACTATATATATATATTTTTTTTAATTTTTTTTTTAAAGAGGTAATTCCCTGGTGGTCCAGTGGTTAGGACTCTGCGCTTTCACTACCAAGGGTCCAGTTTCCATCCCTGGTCGAGGAACTAAGATCCCGCAAGCTGTGCGGTGTAACCAAAAAAAGAGAGAGAAAGAAAGAAAGAAAATAAATAAATAAAATGGTTGATTTTATGTGATGTGAATTTTGCCTCAATAAATTAAAAGGGTTTGGGAATTGCATGACAAAGGAACTCCATGGCTGATGATTTTTAATGCTGTCACAGCCTAAAAGCCCATCTCGCCTCTTTCTTTGCCAGAACCACGTTCAGGCCGCAACCAACTCCCCAGGATAGCCTTGGTGTCGGCGGGTCATTCGGTGAGCCGCACTGGGGCACAATTTTGGTGGCACTTTCCTGCCCTCCCATTTCAGTGTCCCCATGTCTTACACATCCTGTTCACACTAAAGCTGAAGTGAGACAGGATATCCAGGGACTTGAAAGTAGGGTTTGCTGAGAGGTGACTCAGGAAGATGGATTCTCTAAGTACCTGCCCCTCCGAGCCTGTGATTTCCCCTTTGGTGGAAGGTACTTAGAGTAGTCAAAATCATAGAGGTAGAAAGTAGAATGGTGGTTGCCAGGGGCTGGGGAGAAAGGAAGATGGAGAGTTATTGCTTAATGGATATAGAGTTTCAGTTTTACAAGATGAAAAGTGTTATGGGGATTGATGGTGGTGATGGTTGCCTAACAATGTGAATGTGTTTAATACCACTGAACTGTACACTAAAAATGGCTAAGATGGTAAATTTTGTGTTGTATGTATTTTGCCACAATAAAAAAAAGGTGGAAAAAAAAAGCTTTAAGGATGAAAATGTATTTTTAAAATATCCATCCATAATCCAGATTTGGGGACTTATTCTTTAAAATTATTTTCTCTCGTGTGACGTTTTCCCATGCTTATTTTAAGTTTTTTCGTGATCAGGATCAGGCTTGAGACACCTAGTTATGCTGTCCTTATATTTATATATACAGCTGGTCTTGGTGTTATTGTAGAAGTAAAAAGAATATTATTTTATTAGATATTAGATTACTTATTAGATTTAGATCTAATTCTGCTCTGTCATTTTGGAGAGTGAGGCAACTTCTCCAAGGACACAGCATTAGATTGATCCAAAGTTTCCACAGAGTGCGCAGTCCCCAACTCCCTGCCCAGAGCTCTCTCTACCTGCCACGCCTCACATTTACTCTTTTTAAAAATATTTATTTATTTATTTATTTATTTATTTATTTATTTATTTATTTATTTATGGCTGTATTGGGTCTTCATTGCTGTGTGCGGGCTTTCTCTAGTTGCAGCGAACGAGGGCTACTCTTCGTTGCGGTGCGCAGGCTTCTCATTGCGGTGGCTTCTCTTGTTGCGGAGCATGGGCTCTAGGCCCGTGGGCTTCAGTAGTTGCCGCATGTGGGCTCAGTAGTTGTGGCTCGGGCTCTAGAGGACAGGCTCAGTAGTTGTGGTGCACAGGCTTAGTTGCTCCGCGGCATGTGGGATCCTCCCGGACCAGGGTTCAAACCTGTGTCCCCTGCACTGGCAGGCGGATTCCTAACCACTGCGCAGCCAGGGAAGTCCCTCACATTTACTCTTGAATTTTAAATCTGGAATGGAAAAGGTCTTTATTAGATTAAAAAATAAATTTAAATGTCTCGGTTTTGGTTATTGTTATTATTCTCTTAAAACAGGATGGCAGAGATATCTGACAAAAAAATAATACCTACTGAATTAGAGGTGATTTCACAAGTATTTGATTTAGTTAGATTTAATAAATAAAATAACCACAAATATCCACCAAAATAGTACTTTTAAATATACACAACATGTCTGCTACATTTAAATTGCAAAGCAGCATATGTTGGAGTAAAATATATATATATATATATATATTTATAAATTTTCTGCATTATTTTGCTTTTAACTCAAAATCAGTTACATTTTACCCAAACCCATTGTGTCACTATTAAAACACTTCCTGTGATTTCTTAGCTCTAGCCTTTGGTTTGAGAGCAGCTTGCTGGTGTTGAAGAGAAAGAGAGAAATATGTTTTATTGGGCCCTTGCCAGGGGCCTTACCCATGCAATCTTAGATTATGTGTAAAACCCTAGGAAATGGGTAACACAGCCCCCATTTTGCAAATAAGGAAACTGAGGCTCAGAAAGATTAAAATACTTGCCCAAAGTCAGGTCAGCCCAATTGCAGAGCCCATCTGCCTACCCCATTCTTCACAAAAATCCATTACTGCATAACTATTTTATGATTGCTGTTAATGGAAAATGTCCAGATTTTTCTGGTCAGATCTGGGCACATTATGAAGCTGAATTTAATAGTAAAAGTATGTAGGTGCTTAGGAATAGAGAGGAAAATTCTGACCAATTCCGAAGGAAAAATAAATTTCATGTTTCAATCCTGAGATAATAGACTTTCATACAAATAGTTTACATAGCTTTTGTTTTAAAAAATTGAACTGGAATGTTTTCCAGCAATGACAAAAAAGAAAATTACATAAACCACGCGTCCTCCGGGAACTCAACTGGGAGATAGATGTGGTGTTTTTTGTCGGTTCCGTAGATGCTATTTCCAAGTAAAATGTCGCATCTACTCTGGCAAATTGATAATATTCTTTAAGTAATTATGTGAAGCCTAGACTTCTATTATTTAATCTGGAGGTTCATCACTGCAAGTTCTAGAAGAAGTCACAGTCATCTGCTTGTGTTTACACAGGGTTTGTTCACAGGGGTGGGTGCAGGCCTGGGTCAGTGGATGTGGTGGAATTCCGTCTGAGACAGAAAGACACGCAGATACTTTAGTACATTCCTATGGCTTAAAGTCAATGAAACCGCAGCAGGGTAATTCCAAACAGTCTCGGAAGGTTTGACAGATTTTCCAGATCTCTCCTGTAAACCTTGCTTAGAATATTCAGAACTTCTTTGTCTCTGAGCAGGGAATACAGTGTCCTACAGCATTCCATTTCCCTAGTGACTGAAACTTATGTGCCAACTTAAAAATCATTAACTTTTTTTTTTAATATCTTTGTTGGGGTATAATTGCTTTACAATGGTGTGTTACTTACTGCTTTATAACAAAGTGAATCAGCTATACATATACATATATCCCCATATCTTCTCCCTCTTGCATCTCCCTCCCATCCTCCCTATCCCACCCCTCTAGGAGGTCACAAAGCACCGAACTGATCTCCCTGTGCTATGCAGCTGCTTCCCACTAGCTATCTATTTTACATTTGGTAGTATATATAAGTCCATGCCACTCTCTCACTTCTTCCCAGCTTACCCTTCCTCCTCCCTGTGTTCTCAAGTCCATTTTCTACATCTGTGACTTTATTCCTGTCCTGCCCCTAGGTTCTTCAGAACTTTTTTTTTTTTTTTTTAAATGCCGTATATATGTGTTAGCATACGGTATTCTTTTTTCTCTTTCTGACTTACTTCACTCTGTATGACAGACTCTAGGTCCATCCACCTCACTACAAATAACTCAATTTCGTTTCTTTTTATGGCTGAGTAATATTCCATTGTATATATGTGCCACATCTCCTTTATCCATTCATCTGTCGATGGACACTTAGGTTGCTTTCATATCCTGGCTATTGTAAATAGAGCTTCAATGAACATTGTGGTACATGACTTTTTTTGAATTATGGTTTTCTCAGGGTATATGCCCAGTAGTGGGATTGCTAGGTTGTATGGTAGTTCTATTTTTAGTTTATTAAGGAACCTCCATACTGTTCTCCACAGTGCCTGTATCAATTTACATTCCCACCAACAGTGCAAGAGTGTTCCCTTTTCTCCACACCCTCTCCAGCATTTATTGTTTGTAGATTTTTTGATGATGGCCATTCTGACTGGTGTGAGGTAATAACTCATTGTAGTTTTGATTTGCATTTCTCTAATGATTAGTGATGTTGAACATCCTTTCATGTGTTTGTTGGCAATCTGTATATCTTCTTTGGAGAAATGTGTATTTAGGTCTTCTGCCTATTTTTGGATTGGGTTGTTTGTTTTTCTGATATTGAGCTGCATGAGCTGTTTGTAAAATTTGGAGATTAATCCTTTGTCAGTTGCTTCATTTGCAAATATTTTCTCCCATTCTGAGGGTTGTCTTTTCATCTTGGTTATGGTTTCCTTTGCTGTGCAAAAGCTTTTAAGTTTAATTAGGTCCCATTTGTTTATTTTTGTTTTTATTTCCATTTCTCTAGGAGGTGGGTCAAAAAGGATCTTGCTCTGATTTATGTCACAGAGTGTTCTGCCTATGTTTTCCTCTAAGAGTTTTATAGTGTCTGGCCTAACATTTAGGTCTTTAATCCATTTTGAGTTTATTTTTGTGTATGGTGTTAGGAAGTGTTCTAATTTCATTCTTTTATGTGTAGCTGTCCAGTTTTCCCAGCACCACTTATTGAAGAGGCTGTCTTTTCTCCATTGTATATTCTTGCCTCCTTTATCAAAAATAAGGTGACCATATGTATGTGAGTTTATCTCTGGGATGGGCTTTCTATCCTGTTCCATTGATCTATATTTCTGTTTTTGTGCCAGTACCATACTGTCTTGATGACTGTAGCTTTGTAGTATTGTCTGAAGTCCAGGAGCCTGATTCCTCAGCTCTGTTTTTCTTTCTCAAGATTGCTTTGGCTATTCGGGGTCTTTTGTGTTTCCATACAAATTGTGAATTTTTTTGTTCTAGTTCTGTGAAAAATGCCATTGGTAGTTTGATAGGGATTGCACTGAATCTGTAGATTGCTTTGGGTAGTACAGTCATTTTCACAATGTTGAGTCTTCCAATCCAAGAACATGGTATATCTCTCCATCTGTTTGTATCATCTTTAATTTCTTTCATCAGTGTCTTATAGTTTTCTGCATACAGGACTTTTTTCTCCTTAGGTAGGTTTATTCCTAGGTATTTTATTCTTTTTGTTGCAATGGTAAATGGGAGTGTTTCCTTAATTTCTCTTTCAGATTTTTCATCATTAGTGTATAGGAATGCAAGAGATTTCTGTGCATTAATTTTGTATCCTGCTACTTTACCAAATTCATTGATTAGCTCTAGTAGTTTTCTGGTAGCATCTTTAGGATTCTCTATGTAAAGTATCATGTCATCTGCAAACCGTGACAGCTTTACTTCTTCTTTTCTGATTTGGATTCCTTTTATTTCTTTTTCTTCTCTGATTGCTGTGGCTAAAACTTCCAAAACTATGTTGAATAATAGTGGTGAGAGTGGACAACCTTGTCGTGTTCCTGATCTTATAGGAAATGGTTTCAGTTTTTCACCATTGAGAACGATGTTGACTGTGGGTTTGTCATATATGGCCCCTATTATGTTGAGGTAAGTTCCCTCTATGCCTACTTTCTGGAGGGTTTTTATCATAAATGGGTGTTGAATTTTGTCAAAAGCAAAAATCATTAACTTTGACTAGAACTCTTTATAGATTTCTCAGTTCATCGGAACCTACGTACTGATGGTAACCTCTTTTTGGCTTACGATGTGGTGTTATCTTTAAGAATATATATATATATACGTATGTGTGTTGTCTTGGAGCATAGCAATAATAACAACGAATACTGAGCATTGCAATACTAAAAGCTTCACATACATTAGCCCCTTGAATTGGCAAAATAGCTTTGTGAAGTCAAGATTAACACCCCCATTTTACAGACCAGGACAGTGAGGCATGGGAGGTGAATATGTTAGTTGCAAATATATCTCAACAGGGAAGGAGAACTGGCATCAGAGCCAGTCAGTCCAGCTCTGAAGCCCTCCTATGGGTACAGGAGCCTTGGTCAGAGCTTCAGAGTGAGGGCCTGAGGCTCAGACAGCACGTGGGGGGACGCTTAC
The DNA here is from genome assembly GCF_965194825.1 of Balaenoptera physalus. Classification (NCBI taxonomy): domain Eukaryota; kingdom Metazoa; phylum Chordata; class Mammalia; order Artiodactyla; family Balaenopteridae; genus Balaenoptera; species Balaenoptera physalus. The sequence goes on along the minus strand of NC_138890.1, from coordinate 11,574,962 downwards.
TAGACTGTTGTTAGACCTTCCTTCTCTTCCTCACGTTCTGGCTTACACTCCAATCAAAAGTGGCTGCAGTGGGGCTTCCCTGGTGGCGCAGTGGTTGAGAATCTGCCTGCCAATGCAGGGGACACGGGTTCGAGCCCTGGTCTGGGAAGATCCCACATGCCACGGAGCGACTAGGCCCGTGAGCCACAATTACTGAGCCTGCGCTTCTGGAGTCTGTGCTCCGCAACAAGAGAGGCCGCGATAATATAAGAGGCCCGCGCACCGCAATGAAGAGTGGCCCCCACTTGCCGCAACTAGAGAAAAAGCCCTCGCACAGAAATGAAGATCCAACACAGCCATAAATAAATAAATAAATAAATAAATAAATAAATAAAAAAGTGGCTGCAGTGACCGTGACCTGAACTGAGTGTCACCATCCATTTAAATATCTCCACAAGAACATCTGATTATTCCCAGACATGTAAGCTTCCTGTGCCTTGTATATTATTTCAGGGGAATGGTTGGGGATATCCTGTGGTGATGCATGACAGAAGGAAATTGAGAGCAGTTAATATTTTTTTTGTAGGACCTGATATTTGTGGATTTGATGTCAAGAAAGTTCATGTTATTTTACATTTCAAGAATCAGTATCACTCAAACAAGAAATCAATCAGGTGTAAGGTAAATTCTTTCATATTCAAATCAGTGATCATGTTAAATCTTGCCAGATAATAACGTAAGTTTATAGAAAATAGTTTTGACCTTAAAATATTTAAGTGAACTATGGATGGGCCTTGTCTGTCCTGTCCCTGCTTTCCAGTTTAGCAGGCCTGTTAGAGACACTTGTCCACCACTTTGACTGGTTTGGTTTCCAGAGTTTTTACCCACCAGGAGGGTACACTTCTCACTGTGAGCCATGACATTGATTTATAAAGTGCCCCATAAGGGTTACAACAGGATGGTCACATTTCAGCTCTACCCATCATCATTAAGGAGTGAAATATTCAGGGTGAAAAAAAAATTCTGGTGAAATTAATCTTCAAAATACCAAAACAATTTAAAATGGGAATATTTCTAAAATGAATGCATACACGCTTTACATTTTTACCCAGGGGATCCTGTGAAAATGACATTTTAGGTCTTAGGGCCTGTTTATAACTCAATGGCCCTACCGGGGCTTCTCTAAAGAGGCAGCTTGCATTAAGTCCCTGGTGTGTGGGCCTGTGAAGGGGAAGTACACTCCCCAAAGCTCATCCCCCCACACTTTGAAGGTACGCACCAGGAAGCAGGGGCCTGTCCCCTGAGGCATCCCCAGCGCCCAGAGCCTCTGTGAATCTGGGCAGGAGGCCAGTGTATTTCGAGATCACTGACAGCAAGGAGCGGAAGCATCCATAACCGTCCTTTACTCAGTCTCGACCTGAGCAGGGGGCGCTCGGCATCCTCACAAAGCCCCAGTGAGTCTCTGTTGGCAGCATGGTTTCTCGCCGGGTCCTGCCTGCTGACTTGATGGTTCTAAAGGATCAGCAGGTCCCCCATGTACTCAGAGGCCTGACACCCCTCCCTTGAGGGTGGAGGGGAGCTTAAAATCCAGGTCTTCCTCCTCCACCTTAGTGTTGGACCAGAGGACCAGTCTTCATGATATGATTCCCGAGCCTTTGTTCAGTTGCAGCTCAGGCGTGCAGGAGAGAAAGGGGATGACACTACCAGATGGAGGCTGTGAGGTCTGGCCTGGACTGTGCCTGGGAGGCCAGAGCTCGGTCACCTGGGGGCAGCAAGCCTACGGGGCCCTGAGTGGCGCCGGCAGGCCGACAACTCCCTCAGACAGGTATTGGTATTTCTGCAGCCTGTTAGAAAAATAAGAGACAAGTCTGCTGAAGGAGCCTTGGAGCCTTGGATCATAGCAACTAGTCAGCATTACGGACTCCTCGGTGAGGTGCAAGTTTATCTTCACGGGGCTCCGATTCACTCTGCAATGCTGTAAAAGAAATGCAGTGGTCAGCCCTCAAGGGTTTTCAAGGAGGAGGTCTGGCCTGCATTGTTAAAAAAAATACCTTGGGAGATTGGTTCAAGATAGCGGAGTAGAAGGACGTGCGCTCACTCCGTCTTGTGAGAACACTGGCATCACAACTAACTGCTGAACAATCATCGACAGGAAGACACTGGAACTCACCAAAAAAGATACCCCACATCCAAAGACAAAGGAGAAGCCACAATGAGATGGTAGGAGGGGTGCAATCACAATAAAATCAAATCCCCTAACTGCCGGGTGGGCAACTCACAAACTGGAGAACAATTATACCACAGAAGTCCACCCACTGGAGTGAAGGTTCTGAGCCCCACATCAGGCTTCCCAACCTGGGGGTCTGGCAACAGGAGGAGGAATCCCCAGAGAATCGGACTTTGAAAACTAGCGGGATTTGATTGCAGGACTTTAACAGGACTGGGGGAAACAGAGACTCCACTCTTAGAGGGCACACACAAAGTCTTGTGTGCACCAGGACCCAGGGGAAGGAGCAGTGACCCCATAGGAGACTGAACCAGACCTACCTGCTAGTGTTGATGGGTCTTCTGCAGAGGTGGGGGTGGGTGGCTGTGGCTCACCGTGGGGACAAGGACACTGGCAGCAGAACTTATGGGAAGTACTCACTGGCGTGAGCCCTCCCGGAGTCCTCCATTAGCCCCACCAAAGAGCCTATAGGCTCCAGTGCTGGGTCGCCTCAGGTTAAACAACCAACAGCGAGGGAACACAGCCCCACCCATCAGCAGACAAGCGGATTAAAGTTTTACTGAGATCTGCCCACCAGAGCAACACCCGGCTCTACCCATCACCAGTCCCTCCCATCAGGAAGCTTGCACGAGCCTCTTAGATAGCCTCAACCACCAGAGGGCAGACAGCAGACGCAAGAAGAACTACAATCCTGCAGCCTGCAGAACGAAAACCACAATCACAGAAAGATAGACAAAATGAAAAGGCAGAGGATTATGTCCCAGATGAAGGAACAAGATAAAACCCCAGAAAAACAACTAAATTCCAGAAAAAGAATTCAGAATAATGATAGTGAAGATGATCCAGGACCTTGGAAAAAGAATGGAGGCAAGGATTGAGAAGATGCAAGAAATGATTAACAAAGAACTGGAAGAATTAAAGAACAAACAAAGATGAACAATACAATAACTGAAATGAAAAATACACCAGAAGGAATTGATAGCAGAATAACTGAGGGAGAAGAATGGATAAGTGACCTGGAAGACAGAATGGTGGAAATCACTGCTGCAGAACAGAATAAAGAAAAAAGAATGAAAAGAAATGAAGACAGCCTAAGAGACTTCTGGAACAACATTAAATGCACCAACATTCGCATTGTAGGGGTCCCAGAAGGAGAAGAGAGAGAGAAAGGACCTGAGAAAATATTTGAAAAGATTATAGTCGAAAACTTCCCTAACCTGGGAAAGGAAATAGCCACCCAAGTCCAGGAAGTGTGGAGTGTCCCAGGCAGGATAAACCCAAGGAGAAATACACCGAGACACATAGTAATCAAATTGACAAAAATTAAAGACAGAGAAAAATTATTAAAAGTAACAAGGGAAAAACGACAAATAACATACCAGGGAACTCCCATAAGGTTAACAGCTGATTTCTCAGCAGAAACTCTGCAAGCCAGAAGGGAGTGGCACGATATATTTAAAGTGATGAAAGGGAAGAACCTACAACCAGGAATACTCTACCCAGCAAGGCTCTCATTCAGATTTGACGGAGAAATCAAAAGCTTCACAGACAAGCAAAAGCTAAGAGAATTCAGCACCACCAGACCAGCTTTGCAACAAATGCTAAAGGAACTCCTCTAGGCGGGAAAGAGACTAGAAACTTAAAACAACCTTGTACATGTATAGACTGCTATATCAAAACCTCATGGGAACAGCAAACCCCCAAACTGAAATAGATACACACACAAAAAAGAAAAAGCAACCCAAGCACAATACTAAAGATGGTCATCAAACCACAAGAGAAGAGAACAAAAGAGGAAGGAAAGAAAAAAGACCTACCAAAAAAAAAGGAACTTCCCTGGTGGTCCAGTGGTAAAGAATCTGCCTTCCAATGCAGGGGACATGGGTTCGATCCCTGGTCAGGGAACTAAGATCCCACATGCTGCGGGGCAACTAAGCCCGCATGCCACAACTACTGAGCTCACGAGCCTCAACTAGAGAGCCTGTGTGCTGCAAACTACAGAGCCCATGCGCTCTAGAACCTGCGTGCCAAAACTACAGAGCCCAGGCACCCTGGAGCCTGAGCGCCACAACTAGAGAAGTGAAAACCAGCATGCCACAACTAGAGAGAAGCCCGCCTGCGGCAAGGAAGAACCCGCACTCTGCAACTAAGACCCGATGCAGCCAAAAAAAAAGAGACCTCGGATATTCTGGGGAGGAATGGTTGGCGATCAACAGGCAGGGAGATGGGTGAGATTGTTAGGTCAAGGCTTCAGCGGGATGCAGAACACGGGAGCGTTTTGACAGATGATTCAGGTGTAGGATCCAGAGGACTTGGTGATGTTTGGAATCTGGGTGCTGAGGGTGTGGATGATGACTCTCAGTGGCGTTGCTGTTAAACAGGAGGGGAAATAAAGGCCAAGAAAGGGGTCAGGGCAGACTCAGGGGTCATGTTTAGAACAGTTGGTTGTGAAATCCAGGCAGACATCAAGGTAGAGGTGTCGAATAAATTGTTGGAAACTTTGGGTCTGAAACTTGGCTGATGGTTGGGATTAAAGATGTTGGCTTGGAGCTGTTTACATATGTGTGGGTGTAGATGTTATCCCTCAGGAGGCTCTGGGCCAGTGGACAAATCCCAGAGCGTGCCAGCCATGGGGCCAGCAAGCCCAAAGTCTAAATTAAGAAAGACAAGTGGAGACAAAGGCAGGCAGAGAGCAGGGGGAAAGCATTTGGAGAATTGTGCACTCAGCTGTCACAGCGGGCTGCAAGGGTTGGGGGGGACACAGAGTAGACTGTAATACTGGTCCCGGGACAGAGTCATTGGCTACGGTGTGGCAGAGCAGAGGGGTACTGAAAAGACGTTTTGATTTGGCTCTTAGCAGGGAGAGACTCCTCCTGACAGAGCCTTTATGCTGGGGCAGTGGTTCCCAAACTTGAGCAGCGTCAGAGACCCTGGAGGGCCTATGAAAGTGGCCAGAGGGTCCACGAGGCTCTGATGCAGCGGTTCGGGGCTGACCTGGGAACGGGCATTGCCCTTGTTCCCCCAGTGCTGCTGCTGCTGTTGGGGTACGGTTCAGGGGTCCCCTCCACTGCTGACAGTCAGATACGTCCTGGGTACCCCCAGCCTCCCCAGACCCCCTCCCATCCACCCTCCAGCCCCCCTTTATTTTATTATTTATTTATTTATTTATTTTTGGCCACGCTGTGTGGCATGCGGGATCTTAGTTCCCCAACCAGGGATCCAACCCGTGCCCCCTGCAGTGGAAGCGTGGAGTCTTAACCACTGGACCGCCAGGGAAGTCCCCAGCCCTCCTTTACTGAATGTTAAATGCTTTCCTTGTGTCCAGCCTGGGGCTTTAACCATGACCAAAAGGCACACCAGGCCTGCCCTCCCCAAGCTTAAATTGTCGGACAACTCAGAGAGTTAAAAATTCTCCCTTGTGTCGAGAAATAAAGTGGGCTTCATTTGGTGTCTTTCAGAATGCAGAGCCGGAAGTTGTTTTGCATGTAACTTTTCATAAGTCCAGCAACGCACTGGTCCCTCGGTTTACACCAATCACCCCATCATAACTGCCTGGGGGATTATAGGTGAAAGCCATTGTCTTTGCACAAAAAGGGAATCAGCCACTCAAGAGAGGGCTGCCAGTAGTGAGGAAGTATTCTACGAAGGGGTGAGTCTTCTGTAGGACACCCTTTCATTGTCAAGTCAGCCCCTATTTCTAGAACGTCTCTGCTTGCTGTTTACAACAAGGCTTTGACCCATGACAACTTACGCTGCATATCTAGACCTGCCTTGAAACGTCAAGGGTCTCATTCTTTTCCTTTTCTCCCCCAAAACATTCAGGTTGATGGCTTCACACACCTCTACACTCTGATTTTAAGACCAGACCTCACTTACGAAGTAAAAATTGATGGTCAGTCGATTGAATCTGGCAGCATAGAGTATGACTGGCAGCTCACATCACTGAAGAAAATGGAGAAGGCTTCAGCAGAGTCTGAGGACTGGGACCAGGCTGCAGAGGGCAAATCCCAGGTGTGGAGTTTCCCCGCACAGCTGCTAGAAAGTGTACAAGTGTAGTTCGTAAGTACCCAAGTACCGTACAATTGCTGCATGGCTGGGAATCATGATGACAGCATTACAGCAATCAAAGTGCCCTCCTCAGAGCATATATGCTGAGACCAGCCACACAGCTGCACACTTCAAGGTATTGTGAAAGAGTTAAAATATCTGAGATGAAAGCAAGTAGGGTTTGTTTTCGTAACCAATGTTTTTTTTTTTAAAGGAAAATGTATCAGCAACCTTTATAAAAATGATTTTCTTGTTATTCTGCATTTGAGCATAAGTATTTTTGAGCATCATACTTGTGACTGACAACCAAGAACCAATTATCGTAACAGGTATATATTAGTTTCCTAGGGCTGCCATAAAAAGGACCGCAAACTGGGGGCTTGAAACAACAGAGATGTATTCTTTCAGTTCTTCTTGAAGCCAGAAGTCAGAAATCAGCAGGGCCGCACACTCCATCTGAAGGGTCAAGGGGAGAATCCTTCTTCGCTTCTTCCAGCTTTTGGTGACTCCCAGCGTTCCTTGGCTGGTAGACACATCACTCTGATCTCTGCCTCTTTTTCCACATAGCCTTCTCTTCTTCTTGTGTCTCTTCTATCTCTTATAAGGACATTTGTCATTGGATTTAGGGCCTACCTGGGTAATCCAGAATTATAGAATGAACTGTCTAGAGATCCTTACCTTAATTACATCTGCAAAGACCCTTTTTTCCTAATAAGGTCACATTCCCAGATTCTGAGACTTAGGACGTTGAGAAATCTTTTGGGGAACTCAACCTGCTATTAAGGTACTTTTTTTTTTCCGATTTACGTTAGTCATCGTTGTAACATTTTTTTTTGTACATCAAACATTATGCCAAAATGTAAGCTATTTATCTTAAGACAATTGTCTTTGCCATAACTGAGAGTACTGTAACTGATGTTTACAATTAATTTCTGGCAACTTAAAATACTAGTGGCATTGCTGTCTAATAGTCAAATACTTCATCATAGATGGAATGTAATTATGAAATTAAAATAGCATCTTGTTTAGACTTTAATTATTTGGCAACCCTTTTTTTTCATAGATGATCAAAAGTAAACTTCCATGAATTTGGAATCCATGTGTCCAATCAATGAGAATGTCTTCAGATTAGAGTAAAATCCCAATCATGTAAGGCTTCCCCATCATTTCTCAAGAAAAAGAAAAAAGGCGGGAAGTTTTACTCTCCCTTTCTTACCTTCAAACCAAAGTAAAAAAAGTAGTTTTTCACCTGGAAAGAGCACTTACTTTAAACAAGGTACAGAATGGCAAAGAAACTGACGCTGAGGCTCCCAGGCTCAGGAGATACGGGTCTTAGGACTGAAATCCTGGCTGCCTCTGGGCTACAAGGATGCCATCCTAGCAGTGCAGGTGTGCCTTGGTGCCGAGTGTACATGAGGCAGGTCCCCAGAGGAGCCAAATCATCCTTTCAGAAAGCTCGTTTCCAAACTGGCCGCGTTCTGTCCATATGTTCAGTTCTGTGTGATCTCCTAAACAGTGTGGTTCTTTATGGTGTTACCATTTGATAACCCTCATTATAAAGAGTCGGCTACTGACTGAGTTGTAATCATTTCCTGGATCCCAACACGAGACTGGCTCATCTGTTGCCGGTTGGGGTCGGGGCAAAGAGCAGTAGGAGAGACGATTAACTCCCATGTGCCATCATTGAGAAGTTCTAGAGTAACGTGGAAAAGCCACAGTCTCAGTGCAACACTTTTACTATTTCTCAGTTATTCTGAAAGAGAAAACATCATTGTACACCACTTTTATGCTTTGATGTGTTTATCTGAATATTATTAATCCAGAGCAAATTTTTATCATCCATTCATTTATTCAACAAATATTTATTTGGGAATTCCCTGGCGGTCCAATGGTTAGGACTCCACTGCTTCCACTGCAGGGGGCATGGGTTGGATCCCTGGTCGGGGAACTAAAATCCCACAAGCCGTGTGGTGGGGCCATAAAGAAAGAAAGGAAGAAAGAAAGAAAAAGGAAAGAAAGAAAGAAAGCTCCATTAAAAAAACCAGAAAAAAAAATTTATTCAACACCTATTAAGTCACCTTCACATAGATATGTGTATATATGCATGTGTAGAAATGTGTATGTGTGTGTATGTGTGTATATATGTATGTGTATATGTATACCTGTGTTTTATTTTTTAAGATTTATTATTTATTTATTTATTTATTTATCTTATTTATTTATTTTTGCTTCATCGGGTCTTAGTTGTGGCGCGTGGGCTTCTCTCTAGTTGTGGGGCTCAGGTTCCAGAGCACATGGGCTCTGTAGGTTGCAGCACGTGGGCTCCAGTTGAGGCACGCAAGCTCAGTAGTTGTGGCACGCGGACTTAGTTGCCCTGTGGCATGTGGGATCTTAGTTCCCTGACCAGGGATCAAACCCGCGTCCCCTGCATTGTAAGGCGGATTCTTTACCACTGGATCACCAGGGAAGTCCCCTGTGTTTTATATATATGTGTATAGTGTGAGTATATATATAAGGGCTGAATAATACAACTGCTTTTCTCCTGCTACCCAGCAGTCCTCAGGTAAATCTTGGAACATTCCTTAGTTGTCCAGCCTCTCTCTGGAACAGTCCATATATGACCATGATGTAGAAGGACAGACTTAACCTAATCAGCAGTAAATGTGGCCCGTCTTCCCAACATCACTCTTTGCCCCATCATTTTAACTTTGGCCACTATTTCGAGTTTTCCACAGCACCGTTCCTCTCAACAGCATGGGAAGAGTGCTGTCATCATAGGTGCAGTTGGGGAGAAAAAGCAGGCAGTGTGTGGTCCTGAAGCCCCCGGTGAGGGAGGGAACCCCAGCACTTAGCCCTTCGACCATCGAATGGAGGAGGACACGGGGAAAAGTGCAACCAGGGTCACAGGTCTGCCCCTGCCTCTTGGGAGTTAAGAATTTCCTTTCTCAAATCTGAGAATCTAAGTTTTTTCCCCCTACACATATTCTAAGGCCTGGAAGAAGCACTTTCTGGATGCCAGTGCCAGCACGCCGAGCGACTGGAACAGCGAACTGGACGGGGACCGGCAGGCGCCGATGCTGCAGAAGCCTCCACACCAAGTGCGTGGCACCTCCTTCCCCCCAGCCCCCTCCCCACCCACGTCCCCGGGGCCGACCACATACGGCTTGTTGTTGCAGGATGGCCTGAGACCAGAGGGCATAGACAGAGATGTTTGGCTCCATCAGAAGATGAAAAACACCAACTATTTGACGGAATATGACCTCTCAGAATTTGAGAACATCGGTGCCATCGGACTGGAGCTTTGGCAGGTCACTTGGTTTTAAATTCGCTTTAGTTTAATAACTCTGGACTTCAGCCTAAACTCCTTAATTCACATAGCTAGTATTTGAGCTCCTATTGCGTGCCCGGCACCCCTACCTGGACCCAAGACATACAGTCGTAGACAAAATGGACATGCTTCCTGCCCTGGGTACTTCTTGTCTGCCTTCCTGCTCCCTGGGAATTGGCCTGGAGCTGACCTTGTGGTGCCTGTCAGCTTTAGGATAAGACTGAAGATTCAGATGTAGCATGTCCAGGGTGGAGCCTGAGATTCTGCATCCCCAGCAAGCTCCCTGGCGGTGCTCATGTTGCCCATCCACGGCTCACACTTTGCACAGGAAGGTTCTCGAGCATCGTTTCTCAAACATCGCTGAATGCTCAAGTCACTGGGGAGTTCTTGAAAGTCTCAGTGCCCCGGTGGTACCCCAGACCAGCTAAATCAGCATCCCTGGGGGTGAGACCAGGCATCAGGAGTTTTGCAAATGTTCTTGGTGGTCCCCATATGCATCCAAGTTTGAGAACCAGTGCCCTGGAGGGAACAGATATTCTAGAAAAGGGTATCTGCATGTCCTACTATTGACAGCTAATCACTGTTACAGTACTGAGCAAATTACAACTGTTTATTCTGTGGAAAGTTTCATTTTTCACATCAGTAACGGAGGCCTTATGTTCATCCACAGGTGAGATCCGGAACCATCTTCGATAACTTCCTGATCACAGATGATGAAGAGTACGCTGAGAATTTTGGCAAAGCCACCTGGGGTGAAACCAAGGTACAATGAACACAATGAACTTTTCTTTCATAATTCAGTTATTTCTGCACTTAAGTCTCACATATAGGAAAAGGCTTGATGAATTTTTACTAATGAACACCCCACCCAGATCAAGACATAGAACGTCACCAGAGCTCCAGGAACCTCCTCGCAATCCCTCCCAGCCAGCACCCACCCCCAAAGGAATGGTGGTTCCACTATTCCATCACTGTAGATGGATTTGACTCCTTTTGAAATTTATGTAAATGTAGCTACCCATTATTTATTCATTCAGGTAGTGTTGCGAAGTTCATTCATATTTTTGCATACAGCAGTAGCTTGTTCTTCCTTTGTGAATATTCCAGAAGGTACGTATCCATTCTCTGTGGATGCAGCTTTGGGATGCTTCCAGTTTGTGGGAAAAGCTGTGGATAAAGCTGTTCCCATCATTCCTGTACATGACTTTCAATGGACACATGCCCAGGAGTGGGCAGGCTGGGTCACCAGTTCTTACACAAACAGTTTTCAGTGTGTCATCCTGTTTACATTCCCTTCTGCATGGTCGAGAATTTCAATTGTGTCGCATCTTTGGCCATGCTAGGTACTACTGTCAGTTGTTGTTGATGAGTCGGTTTTATTGAAGTATAATTGACATACTGTGAAATGTACAGTTCTATGAATTCTGACAAACACATATAGTTATGAAACAACCACTAAAAATCAAGATGTAGAACAGTTTCACCACCGCAAAAAGTCTCCTTGTAACCAAGCCCTCCCCTACTCCAGCAATCACTGATCTGATATCCGTCCTTATAGTATTTTTGAAGTATAGTTGATTTACAGCGTTGTGTTCGTTTCAGGTGTACGGCAAAGTGATTTAGTTATAAATATATATTCTTTTTCAGATTCAGAATATATATATACTTTTTCAGATTCTTTTCCATTATAGGTTATTGCAAGATAGTGAATATAGTTCCCTGTGCTATACAGTAGGTCCTTGTTGGTTATGTCCCTATAGTTTTGCCTTTTCCAGAATGTCATATAAATGGAATCATATAGTATGGAGTCTTTTTGAGCCTGCTTCTCACACCAAGCGTAGCGTCTCCAAGATTCCTCCATGTTGCTGAGGTTCACTCAGTTGTTTGTATCTTCTTATTACTGAGTAGTTTATCTGCTCACCAGCTGATGGACATTTGGGTTGTTTCCAATTTTTTTTCTTTTTTGGCCGCACCATGGGGCATGCGGAATCTTAGTTCCCCGACCAGGGATCGAAGCCATGCCCCCTGCAGTGGCAGCAGTGGAGTCCTAACCACTGTACCACCAGGGAGGTCCCAGGGGTGTTTCCAATTTTTAACAGTATGACCAAAGTTGCTATCAATTTTGCGTATAGTTTTTTTGTGTGGACATGTGCTTTTATTTTTCTTGGGTAAATACCCAGGAGGGGGTTGCTGAGTTGTATGGTATATCTTTAACTCTATGAGAAATTGCCAACCTGTTTCCAGAGGGGCTGCACTGTTTTGCAGTCTCTCCAGTCTCACCAGCACTGGGGACTGTGGGTTTCTGTAGGTATGTAGTGGTATCTCTCTCTGATTTTGTTTGCATTTCCCTGATGACGAATGAAGGTGGGTACTGTTTCATGGCTTTTGTGGCCATTTGGAGATCCTTTTTTGTGAAATACCTGTGTTTTAAGATGTAAGTTTTGTTATTATTCAGGTGTGGTGAGGCCAGCAGATCAGGAGATGACCTCCATCAAAAAGATAGTTTATTTTACTCACAGATTCCCAGAGGAGGGGCCATGCCATGCCATGCCATTCAGGGCCACATGGGGAAGCACCAGGGTTGGTCAGGAGGCAGAGGGAGAGCGTGGAAGATGTGGGCAAAAAACTTTGTTTTGGTTTTTTGCAGGAAGGAACAGATGAGGCCGGATAAGCAGGCTTAGGATTGGCTAGTTTTAAGAATTTCAGTGGGCTCTGGGGTACTAGTTGTCTAGTACCTGGCTGTGGGATAATTAAGGCAAGGAGAAATCAGCCCTGAATATGAGCCCAGTAGTGGAGGTCGTTAGGGATGTGAGCTCTGAATGTAGTTTGCATATGAAAAGAGTGCTTTTTGGCATTTACTATCTCTAAGAATGGGCCCCCTGGGAGGGGCCATCCCTCCTGGGTCAGCAAGGCCCCAGATGTCAAAGCAAGAGAAACATATGGTTGATACAGCCTGTTTATGTTGCTTGCCCACTTTCACGTTGGGTTATTTGAACTTTTCTTATTTAGTTGTAGGTGTTCTTTATATATTCTGTCAAGTTCTTTGTCAGATAAGTGTATTGTAAATGTCCTTGCCCCCTCTGTGTTTTGCCTTTCTATTCCCTCAAGTGTGGAAGCACTCCTGTATTTTTTTTTTTTTTTTTTAGTGTGTATTTTGAGCTCCCTATCCTGAGAAACCAACTTAAAAACTTAGCTCTGGCTTCACATAAAGAAGATAAAATATCTTCCATCAGTACAAATTCATTTATAACTCTTTGGAGCCAGAGTATTGACGCTAAAATGTATGCTTTTAATGGGCATAAACATTTTGTTTCTCGTGTTGTTAAGCACCAACAACTAAATGGTGGCGCGGCTCACCCATAAGGAGAGAGTGGTCGGTGTCTTCTGGGAGTGCCATGACTTAGAGAGAAAGGTCTTGGAGGACCCTCCACACTGTTTTAGCCAGAAACTTTGGGTTGTTAAATTGCATGCTGGTGAGTTTAAATTAAGGGTGATACACAAACCATCTTCCTGCTTTTAATCGAAATCTCCTCATTCCCTTATTTTCACTGATAAGGCATCTTCCATGTCATGTCCGTCACACTGGGACCAACTGCAAAGCGGGTGCTTAAAATTTGAACATTTCAAGGCATTTCAGGGGGAAATTTCCCCTCCACTGATGAAAGGTGGTTATCACTAAGTGATTTTCTCATGAGCCCTTTCTTCTGTTTCCCTTTTTTAAAAAATATTTATTTATTTTGGCTGCGCCATGTCTTAGTTGTGGCAGGCGGGCTTCTTAGTTGCGGCATGCATGTGGGATCTAATTCCCCGACCAGGGATCGAACCCTGGGCCCCCTGAACTGGAAGCGCGGAGTCTTACCCACTGGACCACTAGGGACGTCCCGAGCCATTTCTTCTTGAATCTGATTTCTGCTGCAAAGCCTTCCTAAACTCTTTTTTCAGGAATGACTACGGGAAATTTCTTGACGTGTCTTCACTCATCCTAACCCTTCTTTTAATCACACATGTCTGGAATTGCTCATTCAGGCTCTGAGGCCTCTTCTCATTACTCATTCACTGGTCAGCTGGTTGAAGGACCGGCCCAGGTGCTCTGGGAATAGAAGAAGGAGGGTGTATTCATTTCCTGGGGCTGCCATAACAAATCACCACAAACTTGCTGGCTTAAAACATCACAAATGTATTCTCTCCCATTCTGGAGGCCAGAATTCCAAAATCAGTATCAATAGGCTGAAATCAAGGCATCAGCAGGGCCTTGCTCCCTCCAAAGGCTCTAGGGGAGAACCCTTACTTCGCCTCTTGCAGCTGCTGATGGTTCCTGGTGCTCCTTGGTTTGTGGCTGCATCCTTCTAATCTTTGCCCCCATCTTCACGTGGCCTTCTCCTCTTCTGTCTCTGTTTGTGTCAAATCTCCCTCTGCCCCTCTCTTATGAGAACATTATGATAGAATTTAGCGTCCACCTGATAATCCAGTAGAATTTCCTCTCTCAACATGCTTAATTTAATCACATCTGCAAAGACACTTTCCCCATACGTATAAGGTTACATTTACAGGTTCCAGGAATTGGGACCTGATTACTGGGGGGCTCTTTTTCAGCCGACCCCCAGCTGGTGTGGAGGCTTCCAGAAGGCAGGGGCAAGCTGCATGCTGACACCCAATCAGCCCACAGGAGCATAATCCCCAGCCGCCGGGGTCTTTGTTTCTTTCTCCAGGGCCCAGAAAGGGAGATGGATGCCATACAGGCCAAGGAAGAAGTGAAGAAGGCCCGAGAGGAAGATGAGGACGAGCAGATGATGGGCAGGTTTGGTGGGAGAGAAAATATCTTCAAAGGATTCCACAAGAGGAATGAACTTTAGTCATCCCCACCCCAGATAAAGATGACTGGTAAAACCTTGTTTCCACTTTAATCAACATTTAAAAGCTCAAATGTATACATACGTGGCCATTTGTCTAATTTTCTTTGAAAAGTGTTCCCATGCTTCTCGGTGGGATTGGTCTGGTTTTCCCCGAGCACTTTCCACCCCCTCCTTCCCGACCCCAGGTACCCAGAGACGTTTCCTTGGGACAAACCCAAGTGCTGGAGGAAGCCTGAGGTCAGTGAGAGTCTGGCCAAAAACACAACGCTCTTTTCTTAATCCCCAAAATGTTTTATAAATAAAAGGTGGTAAAACTTACCTTGAAAAAGGAGAAATGACGCTTTATTTCTTTGGGTTGTAAATTACTAATAGCTTATGTGAAACTTTCCCAGTATGGAATCTTTATGCAGCATCGTTGGTGCGGAAAGGTTTTGCGTGCCTCATTTGCACGCTGGTTATTCTGGAGAACCCAGGCCTTGTGCACAGATGTTTAACATTCCATAAAGGAGCTTTTTCCCCCACTCTGTGACCCACTTCCATGGCCATTAGTTCTTTGTAAGACAGAGGAATGAAATTCATTCTCTCAAGTGAAAATAGTGATTACTTCACAGCTAAATTTTTTTCCTTAAATGACTTGCTTAAAAAAAAAAAAAGCCACACATAGCAGGCTTCTGTTTTGACGAGCTCTGTTTTCACGCAGAAATTTGTGTTGGAAATAATCAAATTTAGGACACCATGTTACGAATAAGCCAAATAAAATCAGAAATTATATAGAATGTATTGATAGATGATCAGTGTGAAAAGTCTGGCCAGGAAGTGAAGGTCTGGCAAATTTTGTTCCGGCTTTCGTTGAAGTTGGCAGACCTTCGACCTTGAACTTTTTCAAGGTCCTTCAACTTTTTCAGCTGACAGTCACATTGGTCTTCCCAGTTTATTGGGGGTTATCAGTCTCAGAAGCTAAAGACTCACTCCCTGGAAGTGCAGGGGTGGGATTCAAACACTGCCCACCTTTTAAACCTCTGAACAAGGGGAGAAGTTAATGAGGGAAGAAGCAGTGCTAGACCTCGAGAGAAAATGCTGGAAACAATTGTACAAAATGGGTCAGACCAGCTCAGACCCTGCAGAACTCATCTTCCGCAGCAGCGCTGCCCTGGAGAACTTTCCTCATCTGCGCTGGCAATACAGTAGCCACTGGCCACATGTGAGGCCTTGAAATGTGACTGGTGGGACTGAGGAATGAATTTTATTTTTAATTAATAAACTTCATTTTCTAGAGCAGTTTTAGATTCCCAGCAAAACTGAGCAGAAAGTAGAGAGAGTTCCCATATACTGTCTATCCTCACACCCTCACACCCTCCCTTACCAATGACATCCCACACCACGGTGGTATGTTTGTCACAATTGGTTGATGTGTCACACGGACACATCATTATCACCCAGAGTCTGTACTGTGCATTAGGGTTCACTCTTGGTGTTGTGCCTTCTATGGAGGAATGAATTTTTAATCTTATTTTATTGTAACATTTATTATTTTTTCTTCCAGTTTTATTGATATATAATTGACATACAGCACTGTATAAGTTTAAGGTGTACAGCATAATGATTTGACTTACATACATCATGAACTGATGACAATAAGTTTAGTGACCATCCATCATCTTATATAGACACAAAATTAAAGACATAGAAAGAATATATGTTTTCCTTGTACTGAGAACTCTTAGGATTTACTCCCAACAATTTTCATTATAACATACAGCAGTCTTAATTCTATTTATCATGTTGTACATTATATCCCTAGTACTTATTTATCTTATAACTGGAAGTTTGTACCTTTTGACTGCCTTCATCCAATTCCCCCCCACTCCCACCTCCTGCCTCTGGTAACGACAAATCTGATCTCTTTTTCTATGAGTTTGTTTCTTTTTGAAGTATAATTGATCTACAACACTATGTTAGTTCCTGTTCCACAACGTAGTGATTTGATATTTCTATACATTTCAAAATGAGAAATAAAGTCTTTACAGACGTAATCAAGTGATAATGACATCATTAAGGTGGGTCCTAATCCGATAGGACTGGTATCCTTATAAGTGGGAAATTTGGAAACAGAGACAGACATGTGCAGAGGGAAGACCATGTAAAGATCCAGGGTGACACCATCTTCAAGCCAAGAAACACTGGAGGCTACCAGAAGCTTGGAAAGGGGCATGGAACAGATTCTCCCTTACAGAATTGTAATTGATTTAAATTTAAACTTACATTGCCATATGTGGCGAGAGGCCACTGTGTTGGACGATGCAGCTTTAGACTCTGGTCAGAGAGGCCCCAGGACGGCTGGTTACTGCCCAGGGTGGCGGCACAGTAGTAGAGGGAGTTCCAGGCCACTCTGCTGCTGGCCAGGTGGGACTCTCACCATTGAGCCTCTGGTTCCAGTCAAGACAGGATAGTCTCTGTGGTTTTTGTTGCCCCTGTAGACTCTCGACAGCGAGGCTGGAAGCCTGCACAATTTTCCCGGACAACCTTGCCCGTTAGTGCCCCATCACGTTCTGTGAGAAGGATATCAGAAGACGGGCGAAGAGGAGAAGCCATTTTTTCCAGGCTCCTGCTGGCACCTTAGGCAATGGGGACAATAGTGGTGACTTTAGCAACAATGGCAGAAACAGTGGTGGCCGGTGAGGACCGGTATCTGGGTTCCTGCTCAGGGCCCAGTGGTTGTGGGTTTGGGGTAACACCCTTTCCTTTTGACTTTTAGTCCTAAAGAGGCTAGCAGCTACCTACTGTTACTAATCTTAGGTAACCTTGCATTTCTCCTCTGTTTTTCCAATGCTTTTGCACTCAGTCTCCTGTTACAAATTGTCCTCTGTTTGAAATATCTAGGATGACTTCTCTTCTCCTTATGGAACATGGACCGATAAAGCACCCAAGGCAGCTAAAAGCCTCCATCACCCCCACCAGGACCACCGCTGCATCTTTCCAGCTGTCCCACTTGCTTCCATCCATCCCCTCTCCATCCACTTTGCCTACCTTATCCAGAGCTGCTGTTCAGAGCAGCTGTTCATGTTCAAAACCCTCTGGTGAGGGACTTCCCTGGTGGACCCGTGGTTAAGACTCTGCTCTCCCAATGCAGGGGCCCTGGGTTCAATCCCTGGCTGGGGAACTAAGATCCTGCATGCCGCACGGTGTGGCCAAAAAAAAAAAAAAAAAAAAATCTTAAAAAAAAAACAACCCTCTGGTGGCCTCTCATTTCTCTTTGCACAGGGAACTGAGGAGCGAAGGAGCACCATGAGGCTGAAAACTTGGAGCTCGGAGAGCAAGGTGGTCTCAAGACGATGCTGGATCACCAGTGGTCTTATTTTATTGCTCTTCACACGGGGCTCTTCAATCAGACCGTATGTAATCCAGCCTCATTTCAAGACCCTCTGTCTTGCTGTCTGAGTTCCAGAGCCTCAGTCTCAAAGTGCCTCTCCGCTCCTCAGCTTCTTCTGCTTGTGATGATTCCGAGGCCCCACCGTCGCTACAGTCAGGCTCAACCTTCAAGTGTCACACCATTGGACTACTGTGTAGCACTTATCACTCGTTATCTATTTCCTCATGTGATTTTTTAAAATCAATTAATTATTTTTTTGGCTGCGTTGGGTCTTCGTTGCTGCGCATAGGCTTTCTCTAGTTGTGGCGAGCGGGGGCTACTCTGTTGCGGTGCGCCAGCCTCTCACTGCAGTGGCTTCTCTTGTTGCAGAGCATGGGCTCTAGGCACGCGGGCTTCAGTAGTTGTGGCACGCAGGCTCAGTAGTTGTGGCACACGGCTTAGTTGCTCCACGGCATGTGGGATCTTTCCCGGACCAGGGCTCGAACCCATGTCCCCTGCATTGGCAGGATGATTCTTAACCACTGCGCCACCAGGAAAGTCCCTCCTCATGTGATTTTTTCATGTCTGTTTCCTTCCTCTAGACCTGTGGTTCTCACAATGGGGGGCCTGGGGACCAGCAGCCTCAGCACCTCCTGGGGATTTGCTAGAAATGCAAAAATCTCAGGCCGCACCCAGATCTGGAAACCAGAATCTGGAAACCTAGTCTACTTAACAAGTCTGGGTAGCTCCAGGGTGAGACCTGTTTGTGTAGAGTGTGTGTCTGCCTGGCCCACAAATGGAGCACCTGTACTCAATGAGCATCTGATGGTGAATGGTTGTTGAATGAATCACAAAGCACACTGTGCTCATTTGAAGGGCACGAGGTATGTCAAGTCGCTGAAGACACTGGAGCAAGCAGCTGTGAGACTCCAGAGGGGAGGAGGTGGACAGGCAGCTGTGCCCTCACTACCCCAAGATCGCACAGCCTTCCAGCTTGTCTGCCTGAGAAGTGCCACTATCACAGGAGACCAAGCAAGGGGAAGCTGACCCGTGAAGAAACCTTGTGCCACTGTGGTCAGCTACTCAGCAGGACCTTCCTTCCTCATCCTTTTAGTGGAAACCGGCCACAGATGAGTGGGTGTCTATAGTAAAAAGAAGGCAAAACATGTCTAAACAAATAAATGCGCCTCCATAATGGTCCTCCAGCAAACACCAGGTGCCTGCTCTGTGCGGGGCGCAGCGTGAGGCACAGAGGTGGAACAATAGCAAACACATATTATTACCATTCCCTCTTTTCAGAAGAGGGGGTTGGGGGCGCAGAGAGCCTACTTAAATGACTTGCCAAGATCACACAGCAAGAAAGTGGCCACACACACACACAGCTATCCTAGGAACAGGGCGCCTTGTTGGGCAGGGTGAGGGTCCCGACCCTCTGCCAGGTGGGCGACGGCCTCTCCATAGTGCTTTTGCCAGGCGCACGGCAATGTGAAGAGCATCCCTAGAAGACGGCCCATCATCGGCTAGGACCCGGAGGGGTAAGGAACCTTGGCAGACGAGCCGAGGAACTGAGAAGGAGGTGGTGAGGGAGCGCCGGTGGCACTCTGGAAAAGTCCCGGCCCCCCGCCCCCTCCGGCTGGGGCTAGGCGCGCGCGGCCCCGCCCTCAACCCCCTCCCCTTCAGGCTCCGCTGAGCATGCGCGGCCCTGCTTCGGCCCCGCCCTCTCCCGGGCCGGGCTGCGCGCGCACCGCCCCTCGCACCAGTGCGCACGCGCGACCCCGCCCCGTTCCCCCCGGCGCTCGGAGCCCGAGTCCGCGGGAAGATGGCGGCCCCGCTCATCCCCCTCTCACAGCAGGTACGGGCTGGCCAGGCGGGCGGGGGGTGGCGGCGGGGGGTGGCGGCGGGAGCTGCGGCGCCGCCCGTGCGGGGCGCGAGGCGGACGCTGCGGGAAGGCCTAAGCGCGAGGAGGCCCAGCTGGGCGGCGGAGGCTTGCGCTGAGGGGCCCCGGCGGAGGGCGGGCGGGTGGTCCTGAAGGTGACAGGCCGGTCCGGCCCTCGGCCTCCCGCACCAGAGCGACCCTCTGCGGGCGGCGACCCCGCAGGCGGGGCCGCAGCGCGTGTCTGCTCCACCCGGGGCCCGGCCTTCTCCGCAGCTTCCAGGCCGGGTGATGCACGGTAGCATTGGGCTGCCTCCCGGGGAGGTGGGCCAGGGGAGCAAGCATTTTTGCGGGTGCGGCAGCCTCGCGGGTCTTTGTCTCCTGCCGGGTCCCAACGCCGGGGCGGCAGTGTCCCCGCCGCGGCGGAGGGCAGAGCCCCGCCGGAGCCAGGACCTGCCAGCAGTGCGATCCCGAACTCTTCTTCCACTGGGAGCTGCTTCCGCCACCCTTGCGCCGTGAAAGGGAGGGGGGTCGCAAGTCTCCGGGCGCCTTGCGGTGCCCTCAGATCAGCCAGATGCTCTTACTAAGGGGCAGTATCAGTGGCGCGACACAGACGTGCAAAAAAGAGACATGCGCAGGCAACCCTGCCTTCTGGGAGGGACGTTCATTCATTTATCCATCCGTCAAATGTGCGTCGGGCCAGGTGCTGGGAGCGCAGCAGTCACCCAGACCAACAAGGTCGCTGCTCTCCTGGAGGTGACACTCTCGTGGGAACTAGAAACTACCTATGTCCTGCTAATAACAGCTGCCTTTATTTGCTGAATATCTGTGTTGTACCAAGCACCGTATTATACGCACTTTGCCAGAATTATCTAGCACAGCATTGGGATTGAGAGTGAGGACACAGGGTCACATCATCTTGTGTTCAGATCTTGGCTCCAAGGCTTACTTCTCTGACTGTCCTTGGACGAAGCTCTTTAGCCTCTCTATGCCTCAGCCACCTCATTTGGAAAATGGGAATATAAAAAAAAGTATTGGGATTAGCTGAAGATTAAGCATGTAAAGCACTTAGAACAGTGCTTGGCACATCGGACTCACTCAGTGATCCTGTAATTATAACCATTATTTAATTCTCTGGCAGATTTGGACATTTGGAAATAGAGATTACAGCTGTGAGAATGCCAAACCCCAGGAGAGCTGTTAGGCAGGTTGACATGACTGGTCAGCTGATCCAAGGAGAGAGTGCATACTTGCTAAATATTGCCAGAACTAGCCAATTTGTAACACTGTCACTAAATTAAAAGCATTAGAGACCGGTGGTTATTAATTAACAGATATGAAAGTGCTCTGTAAACTATTAAGTGCCTTACAGATGTTGGGTATTATTATTGATAGCCAGTTGCTACCTTTTAGGGTATGGTGGGGGGGGTGAAACAGGCTTAGGCTCATATAATGAGGAAGCGCCCCTGGTTTTTAAAACTTCCTATCCAGTTTCGGCACCTGCCTTAATTTGAACTTTTTAAAAAAATTTCTTTCTTTAATTTTTTTTTTTGGCTGCGTTTGGTCTTCGTTGCTGCGCGTGGGCTTTCTCTAGTTGTCGCGAGCGGGGGCTACTCTTTGTTGCGGTGCGCGGGCTTCTCATTGTGGTGGCTTCTCGTTGTGGAGCACGGGCTCCAGGCGCGCGGGCTTCAGTAGTTGTGGCGCACGGGCTTAGTTGCTCCGCGGCATGTGGGATCTTCCCGGACCAGGGCTCGAACCCGTGTCCCCTGCATTGGCAGGCGGATTCTTAGCCACTGCGCCACCAGGGAAGCCTTTAATTTGAACTTTGATGACAATAGCTAACGTTAATTGAGTGCTTTAGAGCGTACTAAGTGCTTTCTAACGTGCTTATCCACACAACGAAGAGAGGGGATTCTTACCTTACTGATGAAGGATTAGCTTTAGAGGAAGGCAGTGGTTTGCTGCTGTGAAGTAAGGTGTGAAAACCTGAATCAGGTCATGTGATTCGTCTGCTTAGCACCTTTTAGAATAAAATCCCAATCCCTCCCCAGGAATCCCTGCTGGTCAGGTGCCTGCCAGCCTCCCCTGCTGCTTTCTCACCCTGGCACCCACACTGCAGCCATACTTGTGGCTTTTCTGTTCTGCTCGTAGTTTAAGCTCTGTCTGTCCTTATGATGTCCCACGGGCTGTTCCTCCTTCCTGAAGCGTTCATCCCTATTTCTTACCTTGGTGGTGCCAGTGCCTGGCTCCTTTCAGGTGGCAGCTCAAATGTCATTCTCCCCAGAGGCCTTTGCTGGTTACCTGTTGTAAGTCCCCCTCCCCTGGCACTGTGCCTCCGCCACACCACCCGTCAGCACCAGTCATGGTCCACAGATGTCTGTGGGTCTCTTTGCTGTCTGTGTCCCCATTAGACCAGACATAGATCTCTTGCTCAGTGCTCCTGACTCTGTGCTCAGCACCCAGGGGGTGTCAGGTAAACCCATGAAGCAGGGACCAGCGAGTTGCACCACCCAGCACCCTTCACAGGTGGCTTTTCTTCCCTCCATGTGGCCTGGGGTCTGGGCCCTTGCGGGTGGGAGCATATTCGAACGAGGAGCTCGACAGCCTGAATCCCCTGGTCTCTGACAGGCTCAGGTCATTGACTGGTGTGCTTTTTCCTTTTCCTTTGTTGAATGATGGCATGGCCAGGCTTTCTTCCTTGGGTAATTATGTAAACATTTACACCTGTTAAGTGAAGCACTGCCCCACATGTTCCTGTCGACCCAGGTGTGAGGCACAGATCTATCAGGCGCTTCCAGTCTAGCTGAGGCTAACAGGAGTTCAGTTCAGTCTAACACGAGTTCACAGTTATTACAGGGGAAGCATGCATATTATTCCAGGATAATTTCTGGTTGGGGGCACTAGGGGAGCCCCCTGGAGCAGGAGGCCGTGGTCTGGTTGGATTGAGGTGTAGGGCACAGTTGGAACGTGGATGGCCAGCTGAGGGTGAGTGAAGCGGGTAGCCAGTGGGATTGTGGAGAGTGGGGTGTTTTTCCTCTGCCTCCAGCCCTGTCTGCGTTTTTCCCATCAGCATCTTTCCTGGTCTGCTCCCTACTCTGCCATATCTGTGATGTCCTCTCCCCATATAGTCTTCTCTGACCCTGCGTATAAATCTTGTCAATTTGAAGAGTAGGTAGTTCTCCCTCTAGAAGTGAGTTTTTTCCTCCATCAATGTCTCATTGATTTATGTTTCTCCCAGCGCCCCCCTTCACCTCTCCTCTTTAATTGCGGCCCACCCTGGAAATGCACCTGTGTCCCTTACCCCCTTTGTACCCCCTTGTGCTCTTGTAGGTTACTGGCGACCTTGCCCCAGTAACCTACAAGAGCACACGGTGGTCCTTAACCCCAGTGGCCTGTCCTTGGGACTGGTCTTCCTCGAGCCCTGCAACACTTGTCCGTCACTGTAGCCTGCCCTCAGCCTTAACTGTCTCTCTTCTCCCAAATTTCAGCCTCTCCTGCTTGCATCCTTTCTTTCTGTATGTTCCTGCCTCTGGTGCAGAGCACTCTAACACCGCCTCCCAACCCTCCCCACCCCGCAATGGCTAGAACCTCATGCTGTGACCTCCTGCTGCATCCTGCCTGCCCCAGAGGCCACTTTGGTGGTGTCTTCCTTCAGCCCCATCTGAACGGGAGTTCTCCCCCCTGTACCTTCTGTGGGTCCCTTGCGTGGCCACCAGACCCAGGGAACAATGGTAATGGGAGGAGAGCGTCAGGCTCAGTGACAATGAGAGTCTGCCCGGTGCCCAAGGAGTTCCTTCTTCCTTCCTCCCCACTTAGTCATATGTTTCTTTTTAATAGGTACCACTGTTTTAAGAGTACTTTATTCCCATTTTTCAAACGGGAAACTGAGACCCAGAGAAATTAAGTAACTTGCTGAAGTCCCATAGCTGGTGGGTGCAGAGCTGGGGTTGAACCCACATCTGTCTGCCTGCAGAGCCCTGCTCCTTCCCTCTTCTAGGCGGCCTGCTGGCCCACAGCAGCACCAGGCAAATGTGTCTGGAATGAAGACTCAGTGCTTGGGACACTTGTTTGTCCTTTTGTCCCTTGTTTTTTCCTCCAAAATAATTGCTAGTTTCTGTGTCTTACTAGAATGTTAATGCAGTATAAATTGGGGGTGGTGGTGGTGGTAGAGAGCCAGGTTTTATTATTGTGTTTATTTTTTAATTAATTTTTATTGGAGTATAGTTGCTTTACAATGTTGTGAGAGCCATGTTTTAGAGTAAATTTGGCTCACCCTGTAAGATCCC
The DNA here is from genome assembly GCF_965194825.1 of Balaenoptera physalus. Classification (NCBI taxonomy): domain Eukaryota; kingdom Metazoa; phylum Chordata; class Mammalia; order Artiodactyla; family Balaenopteridae; genus Balaenoptera; species Balaenoptera physalus. Next base: position 11,551,020 of record NC_138890.1, on the reverse strand, counting down.
GAGTTCCCTGGCTGTCTCTGTCTTACTGAACTGCCTCAACCTGGTTTTTGTTGACTACGTGGCTCCCGGTGAAGCAAGAACATGTGAGTTTTGCCTCTTCTGCCCCAACTTTGAGCTTTAAAACAACTTTCCCCTGCCTGGTTCTTAATCCTGATCAGTTGATCCGGGAAGCAAGTGACTGTCTTTGAGCAGATGTATTGGATAGAGTGTCCACTCTCTGATGCCTCAGGCTGTGCCGACAGCCCCGGCCACCGGTGGTGAGAGGCACCTCATCAGCCCCACTCCAGGAGTGCTGTCCGCTTTGACCTGAACTGAGCAGCCAGCACTCACTCGGAAAGCTACTCGTTATTCTTCCTCGGGACGGTGCTCTCGGAGCCCCATTATCATTTGAGGCCCCTTCAGGGTGCCTGTTTATCAATGTTAGGGTTCCCAGATATTCTTTCAGTGACCTCAGTTATGCAGTACTTTCTGCACCTCAGTTTCCCCATCTGCAAATTGGGAATAATACTCTATACCTGTTTTATCTGTCTCACAACAGTGGAGTGTCAGAATCCCTCAGGGTGATAGACGTGTGTGCAAAGTGCCTTCATTTGTGTAACACGCTGTTTGTTCAAGCATTTACTGGGCATCTTCTCTTGGCTGGTGCTTTCTGGGCAGCAGGATGTACCAGCAAACCTGAAGACCATCCTGCCCCAGGGAGCTGAGGTTCTAAGGAGAGGGTGCAGACGTACAGAAATGAGCAAACACATACACAGTATAGTGATGCCATCTGCGCTGTGAGAAGTGTAAAGCCGAGGAGGGCACAGTCAGATACGGAGGTCTGGGCAGGCCTGGAGTCGACACAGGCTCCAAGGACTGAGTAGGAAAGGCATTTGGATGGCTCAGATTATCCTCCCAGTCACCCTGGTCAGTCATCCTCGCTTTATATAAAGGGGTAAACTGAGGCCCAGAGACCTTATGTCACTTGCCAAAGGTGGCACCCAGCAAGCTCACGCTGACACGGCTCTTCTGACCCCTGTCCTGGGCTCTGCGTTGCACTACAGTTTCCTGTCTTGGAATTTTTTTTTTTTTTTTTTTAAGCTGCCGAACGTTATGGTAGTGTGAGGTCTCATTTGTTTTTAAACAGTGGTCCTGCTACTTCATCATTAGGTTCTATGGAGTCTGGTGGAGAGAAGATCACTTATTTACATTTTTATTTTATTGTTTTTGAAGGTGGAGGGGCAGATGGAAAGACCTGCTGGTCGTCTTTATGAGGGATCAGCAGGCTTCCCTGCTGCAGTGGGTACTCAGAGCTTCCAGAGGCTGATGGAGGAATGAGTGGGCCACGCCCGGCCCCCAGGGAGGGTGTACTCTGCTCTGGCTGGCGAGGCTCAGGTCCGAGCTGGAGGAGGGCCGGGTGACTGGCTTGCACTTGGGTGTGTTGGAGACAGTTGCCTGGAGGAGAAGGGGCATTTGGACTGGGCCGTGGAGATCCTGGGAAGGGAGGGAGTCATGGCCTTTCTGACAGAGGCAGAGCAGAATGAGCCGAAGCCGAGAAACTGGAACTCCAGCTCAAAGGGCCGAACGTGAGGCCGGGGATGGGACTTTGGGGTGCATGTCCCTCTCTTAACTAGGGTGACTTAGAGTTGAAGGGAAGAAGGTGGCATGGTAAAATGGGACACAGGAGTCTGCGCCTGGCCTACAAATTGGCCTGAGACAAAAGGGCCTGACAGGGTGTCTGCTTGTCCAGAGAGTGGCTGACGCAGATGTGGGGGAGGAAAGGAGACCTGCCGGCTCTGTGGCCCAAAGGCTGCTCCTGCGTGGAGTGCTTTGCCCGCCACAGCAGTCTTACAGCTACAGGCTGATGGAGAGGGAAGTAGAGGTTACAGATGACCGCAAACAGCCGTCTCCTCAGATTGCCACCCAGCTCTGCCTGCTGAGTGGGATTGTTGCAGTTCTTGATAGCAGAATCGATTTACTGACTGTTCTGGACTGGCTGATAGAGAGTCGGTTCTCCTCCTTTTGTACATACTGGCTGAAAGCAGGGAAAGGTGGTGCCTGGCCGTCACTGTCTATGGACTGGATCAGGCCTCTGCCCCACGCAGCACATGGCACCCCTGTATCCTGCACCTCCCAGACCTGTTGCTCTGCCCTGCAGCCCCTAGGCCCTTCTTTCGGTTGCTTGCATATTCTCTCTTGCCTCAGGGCCTTTGCACATGGTATTCATGGCCTCTCTGGATTGTCCTCTCCCCCACTTCATCTCCGGTTAATCCCTACTCCTCTTCACGTCTCAGCTGGCACATCGCTTCCCTGACAGCCTGGCCCAGCTTTTCTGTTACTGCCTTTGGGGATACCCTGTACTTTTCCACATACCAGTTGTAATTTTCTATTGGTGGGAGTATTTGATTGATGGTCTTTCTCCCCCACTGCCTAGACCGTGTCAACAAAGGCAGGGGCTGTGCAGGTTTTAATTTGACCTTGTACCCTAGGTGCTAGGAGTCATCTGTTGAACTAAAGGCTGACGGGTAGGGCAGGTCCACTTTATGAGAGGCAGTTAGGAGCTCTGGCAGTTCTTGAGGAGTGAAGTGACACATTTAGATTGTCTGACTGCTTATACAGGGAATGCCCAGAGCTGGGTACTAGCTCAGAGACATTTGCTGTGCTACAGTCCTGAAGTGATGCAGAGCAACCTGGCCCGAGGTTTCTGGAAGAGCAGAGCGGCTGATGATCAAAGGAGTATGTGGATTGGCTACCTGGACAGGGATCCTCTGAGTGGGGGCAGGAAGCAGGAAGAAGAAGCAGGTGTGGTGTGGGCAGCCAGCAGGACGAGACAAGCCTTTGTGGGAGCCAGGTGGGTGGCACCAGGTGGTGGCTGTGTCAGTTGAGACCAGACCTTCATCACCTTTGCAGCAGGCCCTCCAGGCTGGGCCTGACCCCACATTGAGGCACAGCCCATCTCCTGGGGACACCCCCCCGCCGTGTTACATTTACTGAGCACCTACTTTGTGCTGGCTCAGACCTAAGATAAATAAAACTGAGCATCTGCCCTTCAGATGGCTGAACTGGAGCCGGGCTCCCAGGCACGGATAATCCAGACACCCTGTGGCGGACATCCTCGTGGAGGTCCGGTGGCAGCCCGCAGAAGTGGAATGAATTGCCTCCACTGGGCTGGACATAGGAGAGGAGGAAGAGGAGACCTGCATCTCCCTTTTTCTTTTCCCTCCTCTGTTCCAATAGGACCAGAGGAAGCAGAGGTGTGCAGCCTTTCAGTCTGGCTGCTCGCCCCTCCACCCCCATCTTTGTAGTTTGCCCCTCCTATCTGCTCTGCCCAGTCAAAGCCCCCGTTCCCAGACTCTGATCACCCAGGGTGTCCCAGAGTGGTGTTGCGGAGAGATTTGGGGCACAGGTCTTGCGTGGAAGTAAGGGAGTGTGGTTGGATACCCACTTTGTGCCCATTCACCACTGACTCCCTGTCAGGGAGGTGTCATTGTCATCATTCTTGTGCTTATTTCTGAACAAGGAAACTGAAAAGGGAGAGAGGTAAAATGCCTGGTGTCAGACCTCCTGGGGAGGTGGGGTGTCTGGGTTGGCCCACAGATCTAAAACTCCCGTGGATGCCATGCTATGGGCTCCTGGGAGGGCAGGAGTGGCTCTATCCCTGCTGTGTCCCAGCATCTGAAGCAGGCAGGTGATCGTCACCTGTTGATTGATTGCTGCATGCTCTGAATAGCAGCCAGGAGTGCAGTCTCTCTCTAGCTGTTGTTGTTGGTAGTCGATTGGTGGGAACATTTTGTATTTTATGTCTTGGGTGAAGAAACAGGCACGTACGTACTCTACAGGTGACGAAAGTCAGGGCACCCCCCTCACCCCTGGGCCAGCATCCTGACAGCCAGGCCCCCACCCCTCCCCAGGGTTCCCGATGCCTCTTCACTTCTGCTGTGAGAGGGTATGGGAAGGGGTTCTCTGATTTACTCATGACAGTAACAAGCATCCCTGTTGATCCATAGAAGACTGGCTTTTCTTAACCCATATAGGATGGGCTTTTCAACTTTACATTTCCAGTGGAGAAAGAAAACTATCTTCTTTCAGGCTGTTTTTAAAGAGGAAAGATTAAACAAGAAAAAAACTTGACAGGCCCTCTTTAGGAGACTGCTTAACCAGGACTCTGAAGTTTTGGGGATGGATTAGCCCTCTAAATTCCCCCACACCCGAGAAACAGCACTATTGGAGGTCCCAGAACCCTATAGACTTTGGCATGTGTGATCACAGATGTTTCTCCCTTTGGGTGTTTTCTTTGATAAAGATAAGAGCGGCTTCTGTGCCCTCAGTGCACGCCTACATCCATTTTGAACATTTTGAACACTACCTCTGTGGAGAAGAGGGTTCCCAAAGGGATGAGCTGATACCCGTGATGCCTAGTGGGTCGGGCAGTCCCGTGGGTCACTGTGGTGCTCACACATCAGGCCATGGAATCAGCATTTTCTTTCAGGCCAAATTTTTAGTATTGGCATTTGACTTTTTGATTTTTTTGTTGCCTTTTTGCCACTGGAAAATATTCTTTAATTCACAACCCTGTAAGTGGGTTTTTATAGGTATGTACTTAACTTACTATGTGTGAAATTGTATGTTTAGAAAGAACGACCACTGAGACTAAGAGAACTGGTAAAAGACTGTTCTGTCCTGGTGTTGGGAGCAGCTCAGCCAACTAGTTGAGTGAGAAAACGAGTACGATATGTACTATAGCGTGTCCAACGTTTGGTGAAATATTTTATTGTTTGGTAAAAAGATCATTTGTCACGGCCAGCTGTAAGGATGACAATTCTTTGTAGATAAAACCTGTTCTGTTTCAGTAACAATAATAACAACCACCATAATAATAGTTATAACAACTGCTTCCCTTTGTAGTGTGTGCTTTACCTACATATTCTTTTTTTTTTTGAGTGTATAATTTTTTTTTATACTGGAGTATAATTGCTTCACAATGGAGTATAATTGCTTCACAATGTTGTGTTAGTTTCTGCCAGTACAACAAAGTGAATCAGCCATATGCACACACGTATCCCCATATCCCCTCCCTCTTGAGCCTCCCTCCCACCCTCCCTATCCCACCCCTCTAGGTGGTCACAGAGCACCGAGCTGATCTCCCCATGCTATGCAGCAGCTTCCCACCGGCCATCCATTTTACATTTGGTAGTGCATGCATGTCAGTGCTACTCTGTCACTGCGTCCCAGCCTCCCCTTCCTCCCTGTGTCCTCAAGTCCGTTCTCAACATCTACATCTTTATTCCTGCCCTGCCACTAGGTTCATCACTACCATTTTTCTAGATTCCGTATATATGTGTTAGCATACAGTATTTGTTTTTCTCTTTCTGACTTACTTCACTCTGTATGACAGACTCTATGTCCATCCACCTCACTACAAATAACTCAAATTTCGTTCCTTTTTATGGCTGAGTAATACTCCATTGTATATATGTGCCACATCTTCTTTATCCGTTCATCTGTCAATGGACATTTAGTTACCTACATATTCTCATTTGATACTTACAGGAATGGTCAGGGCAGTCACTGTATTATCTCCATTTTACAGATGGGGAAACTGAGGCCCTGAGAAGCTTTGTAGCTTTTCACTCTGCCTCTGAGGGGTAGAGCATTTTTTTTTTTAATAAATTTATTTATTTTTAATTTTTGGCTGCGTTGGGTCTTTGTTGCTGTGCATGGGCTTTCTCTAGTTGCAGCGAGCGGGGGGCTACTCTTCATTGCGGTGCGCAGGCTTCTCATTGCGGTGGCTTCTCTTGTTGCAGAGCATGGGCTTTAGGAGCGCAGGCTTCAGTAGTTGTGGCTCGTGGGCTCTAGAGCGCAGGCTCAGTAGCTGTGGCTAGCGGGCTCTAGAGCGCAGGCTCAGTAGTTGTGGTGCACGGGCTTAGTTGCTCCGCGGCATGTGAGATCTTCCCGGACCAGGGCTGGGACTCGTGTCTCCTGCATTGGCAGGCGGATTCTTAACCACTGTGCCACCAGGGAAGTCTGAGGGGTGGAGCTTTGTCTGCCTGAGAACTGACCACTCTCTACCCATCTTACCCACTCCCTCCCGAGGTTTCATCTAAATCTCACCTGTTCCATGAACAAACTTTTCCTGAAGGTATGGGCCCAGCGTTGTGGGTGGGGTTGAATAAATGTGAAACCTCCACCCCCCAAGTAGTGAAATGTAGGGAGGGGGCCCGGTCATAACAGTAGCCTTAACATAAATTAGGAGTGTGGGAGAGAGGCACTCATTTCAGTTGGGAATTTGGGCAGTGTCTTACAGCAGGGGGTTTGGTGCTGGGGCTGGAAGGTAACTGGCTTTCAGCAGGCAGATCCCCCCTCCCCCGAGGATAATTTGTGCCCAGACAAGGGTGAAAGGTGCACAGTGTGTTCAGTAGAGCATCTGCCAGACCAGGAAGGAAGGCGGGGCTTGACGGCTGTGTGTGTGTCTGTGAGCAAGTGAGTGTGTGTGTGTGTACGGGTGAGTTTGGGGGAAGTTAACCTGGCAGGGCCGGGAGGTGGCTTTGGGGTGCATCGAAAGCATGGCCGGGTGGAGGTTCACACTCCCTCAGCAACCACAGAGGGTCTTTTCGAGCAGGGGCGTGACCTCCTGCCAAATGGGATGGAGGGGGAAGCTGGTGAAGGTGAGGTTCCAGCTGAGAGGCTGGGGCCTGGGCAGAGGCGTGTGCAGAGCGAGGAGGGGGTTGGAAGGCCACCCTCGCTGCTCTGTCTACCTAATCCCTCCCTGCCTCCCCGGCAGGACAAAGCTCCATTCCTGTGCTGCCCTTGCCAGTGCCTTTGTGTGTTTGTTCGCTGACCAGACCGTGGTGTGATGCGCTGCTCTGCGGTGGCGGGGACTGCCTTTCTGCTCACAGTGGAATCCGGGAGCTTGGCTTGGTGCCTGCTGCCTAGAGGGCTCCTAGGCTCTGAGGAAGAGCGGTGGGCAGTGGGAGGCTGGTCATGCCACCTACAGAGGGGAGCAGGGAGGAGGCACAGGGAGCTGCTGACTCCATCTGTCCTGGGGATCCCTGGGTCCTCGTGTCATGTTGGGCCAGGGCTCAGAAGATAGCAGGGATGTTGGAACCCTGGGGTGGCCGATGTAGAAAAGGAATTTTGGGAAGGTTCAGAGCACACTTGGGGAAAGTTGGGAGCACCGTGAGAAACGGGTGCTTTCAAGGAGGGCTGTAGGTGCCCTGCTGTGTAGGGGGCACTTACTGCTAAGATGTCGCCCCTATGAGTCTCCCCAGGGCCTCTTCAGGGCCTGGTCCATCGAATGGAGGAAGGGAAGATAGAATGGAAATGATGGGGCAGGGGGTGTTCTCTGCGACGCCTGGAGGAGTGGTGTCCAGAGAGAGCTGCAGGGAGGCCAGGGCTACGTTGATCTTTTAATTTATTTATTTTTTAATTAAAAAAATTTTTTTTGAGGGAGGCACTCCACGAGGTATGCGAGATCTTAGTTCCCCGACCAAGGATCGAACCCATGCCCCATGCAGTGGAAGCGCAGGGTCTTAACCACTGGACCGCCAGGGAAGTCCCCAGGGCCACATTGATCTTAAGCAGCAGTGTTTGGCTGGAATCTGCTCCCTGCCCCACCCACGCTGCCTGGGCAAGGTCCCTTTCCAGTGCCATCCACCTGCTCCTCTGCATGGCCGTACTCAACCCTGTACCCCTCTCTCTGTGCCCGCCCTCTGGTCCCCACAGGACCCCACTCCCTTGGTGTTTTCTTGCCAGCGGTACCTCCTTCTGTCTCCGTTGTGGGCCTGTCTTCCCCCAGCGCATCCGTGTGGGCGCTCCTCAGCCTGTTGGTTGTCTCGTGTCCCCTCGGGCAGGCTCATCAGCGTAGCCGCCGTCTCCCTGCCCTCGCAGGTGTGTGTCTGTGGGCTACAGAGTCGCCCTCCACCCTGTCTTTTCCTCATAGCACTTACAGCCCGCTGCGTGTGTTGTCACGGCTAATGACATTCTCCTCAAGACCAGGAGTTCCGAGAGGGTGGGGCCGGGGTGTGGTCCCCTTATTCACTGTTGCACCCCAGTGGAGGCCAGTGCCTGGGACCAGGCAGGCACTCCATAGATACTGCTGGAATGGAAAAGAGATTTCCACCTCGACGTCCCATAGGGACATCCCGGAGAAACATGTTCAAGGGGGAACAGCCCCCTCTTCTCTGCGTGTTTCCGCATCGTGGATGGCTGTGTTCTTTGGGCCTCATTCTCCTGGAGGACGATGGCAGTCTCTCCCTAGCTTCCTCCCCTCCCTCCTGTCACCCGATCCGAGTAGCTGAGTGCATACTTGGTTCACCTTCTCGTGAGCGCGTCTGTTCAGGTCGCCTTCAGGAGGACAGGATGACATTCAGACCTCTCAGCAAGGGTGTGCAGACCTGTCATCTCATTGTGTCTGCCATTCCTGCCTGGTCCTGCATCCTGTGCAGCGCAGTGTGTTGGAGCAGGAAGGCTGCCTCCAGTGACTTTTGTTCCTTCCTCACTTCTGTTTCCGGTAGATGGGATTGAGAGTGCTGGACTCCCGGAGCATGGAAGCTTTCACACCTTGATTCTGTGTTCTTCCAGGTGGCGTCTCGCCCTAAACTCCCCCTGCCTGGCTTGTTCACATTGATGCCTCATTGTGTGTCTAAACTTTCAGGTGTGGTTCTCTTGCTCCTTGGTTCTCCTTGTAGGAGAACTCCCCCGTGTCATGTCCCCACTGCAGGCCCTGAGTTCTGCGTGGGTCAGAGGGAGGCCCCACATTCTGGGCCAAATGGCAGGCACACGTCTTCAGCTGGCCTTCGTCATGGCGGTCATTTGGGTCCCTGGGGAGAATCGTGTATCATCCTTCAAATCCCTCTTCTCCTTTCGCGCCTCCTTTTCCCTTTTCTGTCCTATTTACAAAAAGCAGTGTGCGCTAACGTGTATCACTGGAGAACTCAGAAAGCCGGGAGAAGCAACCAGTTCACAGGTAGGAATCACTGTACACATGTGGTGTCCGTCCTGCCAGGTTTAGATCCAAGTGGATGTGATCACTGTGTGCTTACCAGCCAGGTCATAACTGCGTGCTGATTTGGGCCCTCCCTTTTCACTTGAGCAAACAACGTAAACGTTCTGCCTGTGCCATTTTTACCGCTCTGTGGTATTCTGTCCCAAGGAGACACAGCAGTTCATTATTGGCTTAACTAATTCTTGACTATTTCCAGTCCTTTACTGTCACCTGCAGTCCCGCCCTGAAGAAGGGCAAACTGATCTAACCCTCTTGCCCTTCTGCCTTCCTGCATATCTGATCATTACAGAATCCCAGGAGGAGACCCTAGAGTATCGGGAAGGCCTAAAGAAATTCTGGTTTTTATTATTTGACAAAAGCAAATTCTGGTTTTGTCAAATAATAAAAAGAAAGAAATTATTTGTTAAAGAAATTAACTAATAAATAAATTCTGGTTTTTATTATTTGACAAAAGCACGATCCTGCCAGTGATAAAGCTACTTTTCATTTATCACACTTAAACCTGAAGCAGCTTGTACCATTAAAATCCTTGCCAGAGCAGAAACACATCAAATGTTGGTCTTTAATTATGTAAGATTTTAAGCACACTAAAAGTAGAGGGAAGAGTTTAATGAACTCCCATGTACTCACCACCCGTTCACAACAGATGCCAACGTTTTGCAAATGTCTTTACCCAAGTGTTTTTCATCTTAGAAATCATATTTCAATATGCACTTCTAGTAGCTGAGACTGTTTTCTTTTACATTACCACAGTGCCATACCACAACTTAATTAATAATAATCTGATACCCAGTCCATATTCAAATTTCCCTGATTATCTAAAAATATCACCTTGCGTTTGGTTTTGACATCTCCTGAGTCTCTTTTTTTTTTTTTTTTTAATTTTGAGGTAATTGTAGATTCACATGGAATTGTTAAAAAACAATGATGCAGAGAGATCCTGTGTATTCTTTATTTGGTTTTCTCCAGTGGTAATATTTTGCAAATCTGTAGGATACCATTCTAACCGAAACATTGACATTGCTACAGTCAGATGCAGAACAGCTCCATCCCCACAGGGATCTCTGTAGTTGCCCTTTTACAGCCACACCCACTTCCCTTTCTGAATTTCCTTTCTGAATCCTTGGCAACCACTAATCTGTTCATTTCTATAATTTCAGCATTTTAATAATGTACAGTGGAATCATACAGTATGTAACCTTTGGAGATTGGCCTTTTTCACTCCGTATAATCCTCTGGAGATTCTCCCGGGTTGTTGTGTATATCCATAGTTGATTCCTTTTCATAGCCAAGTAGTATTCCATGGTGCTGTGGGACCACGGTTCATTGAAGCAGTTACCCATTGAAGGAGATCTGGCGTGCTTCAGTTTTGGGCGATTATGAATAAAGCTGCACTAAACATTTGAGTACAGGATGTTCTGTGAACTTAAGTCTTCATTTCTCTGGATGAATGCCCAGGACAGTTGCTGGGTCCTGTGATAGTTGCATGTTTAGTTTAGTTTTTTTTTTTAATAGCTGCCAAGCTGTTTTCCAGAGTAGTTGTACCTTTTTACATTCCCACAAGCTCCGTATGAGTGATCCAGTTTCTCTGCATGCTTACCAGTGTCACCAATTCCTTTTTTTTTAAATAAATTTATTTATTTATTTATTCTTATTTTTGGCCACGTTGGGTCTTCGTTGCTGCACACAGGCTTTCTCCAGTTGCCGCGAGCGGGAGCTACTCTTCGTTGCGGTGCATGGGCTTCTCTTTGCGGTGGCTTCTCTTGCTGTGGAGCACGGGCTCTAGGCACGCAGGCTTCAGTAGTTGTGGCACATGGGCTCAGTAGTTGTGGCTCGTGGGCTCTAGAGCGCAGGCTCAGTAGTTGTGGTGCACGGGCTTAGTTGCTCCGTGGCATGTGGGATCTTCCCAGACCAGGGCTCGAACGTGTGTTCCATGCCTTGGCAGGTGGATTCTTTTGTTTTGTTTTGTTTTGTTTTGTTTTGGCTGCCTTGGGCGTTGGGTCTTTGTTGCTGCATGCGGGCTTTCTCTAGTTGCGGTGAGAAGGGGCTATTCTTTGTTGTGGTGCGCGGGCTTCTCATTGCAATGGCTTCTCTTGTTGCGGAGCATGGGCTCTAGGTGCACGGGCTTCAGTAGTTGTGGCACGTGGGCTCAGTAGTTGTGGCTCACAGGCTCTAGAGCGCAGGCTCAGTAGTTGTGGTGCACGGGCTTAGTTGCTCCGCGGCATGTGGAATCTTCCTGGACCAGGGCTTGAACCCGTGTCCCCTGCATTGGCAGGTGGATTCTTAACCACTGTGCCACCGGGGAAGTCCTGGTGTCACTATTTCTTGTTTTAGCCATTCCAGTAGGTGTGTGGTGGCCTCTCACTGTGGTTTTTCAAGACAGTTTTTTTTTTGACTGAAGTATAGTTGATTTATAATGTGTTAGTTTCAGGTATACAGCAAAATGATTCAGTTATATGTGTAACTTTTCAGGTTCTTTTCCATTATTGGTTATTACAGTATATTGAATATAGTTCCCTGTCACAGTGGTTTTTAATTTACATTGCCTAGCTAACGATATGCTAGCCATCTTTTCATGTGCTTATTTGCCATCTGTATATCCTCTTTGGCTAATTGTTCCTTCATGTCTTATGCTCATATTCTCATTGGATTGTTTCCTTTTTTGTTGTTGAGTTTTGAGAGTTCTTTATGTATTGCAGATACTAGTCCTTTGTTGGATATGTGATTGGCAAATACAGTTGACATTTGAACAACACAGGTTTGAACTGCGCAGGTCCACTTATATGTGAATTTTTTCTTTTCTTTTTTCTTTATTTTTAAAAAAATTTTTATTTTATTTTCTTCATTAAATGTGTACTACAGTACTACTTGATCTGAGGTTGGTTGACTCCATAGATGTGGAACTGCAGGTACAGAGGAACTGTGTATGGAGCGCTGACTATAAGTTACACTCGGATTTTTGACTGTGTGGAGGGTGGGCACCCCTAACCCCCACGTTGTTCAAGGGTCAGCTGTATTTCCTTCTAATCTGTAGCTTGTCTCTGCATCCTCTTATCAGGGTCTTTCGTAGATCAAACATTTAAAATTTTGATGAGGTCCAGTTTATCAATTTTTTTTTTCTTATGAATCAGGCTTTTGGTGGCAAGTCTGAACTCTTTGCCCAGCCCCTGATCCTGAATATTTTCTCCTTTGTTTTTTCCTAAAAGTTTTATAGTTTTACATTTACGTCCATGATCCACTTGGAGTTAATTTTGTAAAAAGTGTGAGACTTAGGTCTCCAGGCTCATTCTCTTCCTCTGGATGGCTAGTTGCTCCAGCACCATTTGTGGAACAGGCCTCTTTCCTCCTGAGTGGCTTTTGCACCTTTGTCAGAAGTCAGCTGGGCGTATCTGTGTGGGTTTGTTCCTGGGCTCGCTGTTCTGTTCCATGGTTCTACGTGTCTTTCCCTCCATCAGTGCCACACTGTCGTAATTACTGTAGTTTTATAGCAAGCCTTGGAATTGAGTAGACTGATTCCTCCCACTTTATTCTTTCTCAACATTGTTTTAGCTCCTTTGCCTTTCTGTATAAATTTTAGAGTAATCTTATCTGTATCAACAAAGAATCACGTTAAGCCTGCATATCAGGGGCACACACATTTATCACATGTTGTTGCATTGGCCTCCAGAAGGCCATTCCACTCAGTTTATTTTCCCACTGGCAGGGCCCAAGATGTGTTTCCACCTTTGCCAACCTGGCATGGCACCTCTCTTTGATTTTGCCAACCTGATAGCAAACAACTGTCATTTCATTCTATTTTGCAGTACCTAAATTGAACATTTCCCCTAACGTTGCTGCATCTCTTCTTTCAGAATCACCTTTTTCTTATCCTTTGCTCGTTTTTAAATTGAGATGTCTTTTTCTTCAGGATTTATGAAAGCTCTTTCTCATGTCTCAGTTCTCTCGGCAGTGTTCATCTTAGCTCTGGCTTAGAAACTTCTCATCTGGCAGTTGGAGTGAGCTGTCAGTTTCAGGGAGGTTCAGGATGCCCCAGTGTTTGCTGACGCTCTTTGAGTGCTACTGAGTTATGTCCCGGTTTCCTCACCTGCAGAATATGGTCCGGCCTGCCTGGAGGGCTGTGCGCACCGCCATGGTAATGGTTGTGCAAATAGTGAGGGGAACTAACTCTTAAGTGGAAGGCGAAATGCAAGGATTATCAAGTGAGCACTTCTCTAGCCTTGTTTTTGCGTCAGCATCTTGCTTTCCAAGGAGGAACTCAGACAGGGATGTCTTTTGGTGTTATGTGCCTAACTTCCTGCAAAACTTGGCAACAGCTTTGAAAAACACAGCCGTTATGGGGTCTCAGTTTTCCTGAGGAAATGGCAGGCTGCACTGGTTTTCAAGTCAGTTCATATGCTTAAGTCAAGTCTTGCACTTTGACCATGTCTGTTGAATAAAATGTACCATGACATAATCACGTGTTTTGCCTTTTCTCAGGTGAGCATGCACGGGAGGCTGTGCAGTGGCCCTGTGTCTGGCTCTGTCATGCCTGGGCTATTTTTGCAGGGTGCAGAGTAGGTTAGTGCCACATGGCCTGGGTCTCCTCTGGCTCCGTCACTCCTTGGCTGTGTGACCCTGGGCAAGGTAACCTCAGTCTCCTCACGCATAAATTGGGACGAACAGTAGTACCTGCCCATAGCATTGTTTGGGACAATTAAATGAGGTACAGGATAGAAAATAATGAGGCTCAGTATATGTGATCCACTATTTATCAGAACAAGGAATTATACTTTTCTAAAAGTTTTAAAACGAAAATTAATTTGCTTTACAAATGTCATTTTGAAACAAGCAAGGCCAGCGATCATTGCTTTGTTTTGCATAAGAGCTCCTGCCCGTGGATGAAAGCAGGAATCAGAGAGCTGGATGGACTCAATCCTGAGAGGGTTAGGTGTGGCCAGAACCCCAGTCCTCAGGGTTTCCCCTCCAAAGTAGTACTGCTGTGTTCCTCATCTCAAGCTGGTTTTCTCCAGCATTAAAATTGCGTGCACTTGCATGAACTGTGGAGTTTAAAGGCCTCCCAGGAGAAGGATGTGAACTTGTTCCCTGATATGCTGCCCTCCCTGTCTCCCCATTTGTAGGTTGCCTCTGGGGTGGAGGTTAGAGTGAAGAGGCCACAGGAACTTTTCTTAGTATTTTAGGAGACCAACTGAAAGATCAAATTGAAAGTTATATTGAACTTCAATGAACAATTCAAAGATGGCATCTTAGCACAGTGGGCTGGTGGAGGGAACACCCTCCTGGGCCGGCTCTGTCCGTTCTTGAAGCCGTCTCAGAGCTGTCTGCAGCCTCTTACACTGAAGGCCTTGTCCCCTGGCCTGTCCCCTTTCTACCTTTGCCCCTGGGCTCGCTTTGGGGTTAGGCAGAGGTGGGCAGCTCTGGTGCCCACTCTCAGCTCTCAGGGGGCTCTGTCCCAGCAGAGCGGCTGCCTTCACCAACGAGCTGTTTGTGTCCGAGGTCTCTGCCCGTCACGTGGGGACTCGAGGCCTTAGCAGCATTCATCTTCAGCTCTGTTGCAACGGTGTATTGGGCAGCTTGCAGGTGTGACTCTGCTGTCGCCAGGAGGAAGTAGTGTGGTAAGAGGAAGTGCCATTAGGTCTGGTGGTGTTCTCCCTTTACTCCCCCTTCTGCTTATGTAGTGCCTGAGGTATGTGTAATTAAATCAGAACCTCTCTCTGCTGTCATTGTCCCAGGTTACCCAAATTGATTCCTGTACTTAGAGAGGAATGGGTGAGGCATATTCTGTGGTTTTCCGTTAGTTGTAGGTCATTTGGGATCCACACCTGGCCATAGACTGTCTGTGGGATGAGCCCTTAGCATCGATGGGCGAAGCTTTGGGCCTGGGGCTTCAGAGCCTTTTCTGGACTGTTTGGGGTCTTGTTCCTCCTGATTGTGGATCTAGTTCAGAAGCATTTGGAAAGTTTGAGGCAGTTATTAACCATCTATGCTCCAAATATCGTAACTTTTTTTCATTGGAATAGTAGTAGCTTGGAAACCTCTCTCTTGCTTACCATGAGATCTTAAAAAAAATCCCACTGGAAATGCATTTCAGACCCGTGCCTCTCTGATTGCTGGCAGGAAGGGGACCTTTGTCAAGGTGGGGGTCCCTGTGGTCTGTGCGTTCCATTTCCATGAGCTGGGGCACAGGATGTGCTATCTAGACCCAGCACGGTTACCTTTACTGATGACAAACAGCCTGCCTGACTTTGCTTCCTCTGTCAGCCTTACTCCTCTGGGGAGATGTGTTTTGAAAGCATGCAGAGCTTTTTTTTTTTTAACTGGTTAATTATTTTAAATTGAGGTTATAGTTGACATATAACATTATATTAGTTTCAGGTGTACGATGTAATGATTTGCTATTTATACACATTGTGAAATGATCACAATACTTAACATGCATCACCACATGGTTATAAAATCTCTTTTCTTGTGATGAGAACTTTTAATATCTACTCTTAGCAACTTTCAGTATACAGTACAGTATTATTGACTATATTAACCATGCTGTACATTATATCTCATGACTTACTTATTTTATAACTGGAAGTTTGCACCTTTTGACCACCTTCACCCATTTCGCCTACCCCCTATTCCCATCTCTGGCAACCAACCATCTGTTCTCTGTATCTGTGAGTTTGGTTTCTTGGTTTTGTTTTTTAGATTCCACATATAAGTGAGATCATCCAGTATTTGTCTTTCCCTGTTTAACTTATTTCACTTAGCATAATGTCTTCAGGGTTCATTCACATTGTCACAAATGACAAGATTTCCTTCTTTTTAATGACTGAATAATATTCCTCTGTGTGCATGAGTGTGTGTGTGTGTGTGTACACACCATATTTTCTTTTTCCGTTCATCCATTGATGAGTAAATATTTAGGTTGCTTTCATGCTTGGCTATTGTAAATAATGCTGCAGTGAACATGGAGTTGTTTGTTTGTTCGTTTTTCTTAGTGTTTTCGTTTCCTTTGGATAAATACCCAAAAGTGAAATTGCTGGATCATATGGTGGTTCTGTTTTTAATTTTTTGAGGAACCTCCATACTGTTTTTCATAGCAGCTGTACCCGTTTACATTTCCACCAACAGTGTGCAAGGGTTCCCTTTTCTCCACGCCCTCTCCAACACTTTGTTATTTCTTATCTTTTTGATGCTAGCCATTCTAACAGGTGTGAGGTGAGATATTGTAGTTTTGATTTGCATTTCTCTGATGATTAGTGATGTTGAGCATCTTTTCACATACCTGTTGGCCATCTGTATGTCTTCTTTGGAAAAACGTCTATTCAGATGCTCTGCCTATTTTTTAATTGGGTTGTTTGGTTTTTTGCTATTGAGTTGTATGAGTTCATGTGGGGTTTTAAACCCTGGAGATCAAACAGGGTGTGATGGTGGACATTGCCATCTAAGTCATATGAAGCTAAGGGCGACAGCCTCCCCCAGGACGGTATACACAAGGGCCCAGGGCAGGAGGAACCCTCCCGCTAGGGAGCTGCTGTAGCTGTACATTTAGCTCTTTTTTTTTTTGGCTGAGCCATGCGGCTTACAGGATCTTAGTACGGCAGTGAAAGCTCAGAGTCCTAACAACTGGACCACCAGGGAATTCCCCACTTAGCTCTCACTTCTTCTTATTGGTGTTGTTGCCTTTTCTTTCTCAAGCCATTGGCCTTTACCCTCCTTTCTTGCTTTTTCACATTGTTCTGCCTAGCTTTTTAGCTTTTTCTGCCTTTTCAGGATTTCCCTCTTTCTTTTCCCCTTTTTCTTTTTTTTTGACTTTCCTCTGCCGCCTTTCAGATCTTTTTGCTCTTTTCCTTCTGTTTTCCTTCTCTCTTGCTGGTGTTCTTGTACTTTCGCTTCTTTCTGTGTTTGCAGGTGTTGGCATCCTCCAGAGGAGCTGACCGTAATCTGGGCATTATTTTTAACCTGAAATGACTTTTTACAGCACAGCAGGATGCAAGTGTTTGGCTGGTTCAAATCAGTGGTTGTAACGGAAGGGAACCCGCCTCCCCCCAGTTTTATTCATTATGAAAAGTCGCACAACAGCATTCAAAGACTTTTAAAATAAACACTGTCATCCCACCTCTCATCTGGTACTCATTTTTCCTGGCATTCTTCTCTTTACCTGTTTACACACCAGTTCTTCCATACGATTAAGCATAATGGTGTCTTCTTCACTTTTCTTGCTCACTAAATCAACGGCAAGTTTGCCATGTCCTGCTTTTTTCCCTTCATGCGGTAAAAGACCAACATGTGTAAGCCTTTACAGCTAACATCTTAGTGGCTGCTGAATTCCTCCCCCTGCTGGCATACACCTGCAGATCCCCTCCACTGAGGGAGATCCCCGCCACTGGTGGGCGGCTCGCTGAGGTTGGGAAGAGAGACCGTGGACACGGTGGGATGTGTGAGGGTTTGGCCGCCAACCAGGCTGAATCCTGGCGTGGCCTCAATTTGCCGCTTGATCCTAGACCGGGTGGTTACCTTCTCTGAACAGTGACATCTTGGGGAATCTGGAATGTCTGGAACATGGAGTGTCTTTGGTGCCAAGCTGAGGATTTTGAACTTCCTGCCTGTCATTGTGGGAGCAGTCACTGGCCAGCTCTCTCCTGGCGGCCAGGGCTGGTCAGTGGTTTTTGCACAGCCCTTGGGTGGGTGGCTGGTGGAGGACGAGATGGGTGGGGACGAGACCTGGAGTGGGGAAACCAGTCTGAAGCTTCTGTGACTGGTGATTCATGATGATGTGCAGAAGCTCCCGTTCTGGTTCCGGAGCCAGAGAACAATCTCAAAGGATAAGGGTGTCTTTTCCCTCTGAGCTCCTGGACGCACCGAAATCCCATCGGTCAGTGAATGGAAAATGACTCTGGGCTGCTGTTCCTTCCTGAACGACTGTGTTGTTTGTGTTGGAATCGGGACTTATTTAAGAGCATTAACATTTCCTTTTTCTAAATCGAGAAAGTGTGTTATCTCTGAAAATAAACTACAGTCCACGTATAGAGGACGTTTAAAGTGCATAAATTTTGATTTTCATTATTGTGTATTTTGGTGATAACAGAATTGAGGGACACTTTTTTTTAAAAGGGTTTTGTGTCCACCTTTGACCAATATCTGTGGTTTTGTTTACAGATTTCCACTGGAAATCCATTATATGAATCTTATTACAAGCAGGTAAGTTTTCACTACTGTCTTTTTGGATTGAAATTAGAGTGAGTGACTCAGAGACCACAGCTGTGAATTGCAGCCCAGTAAGGCCTTTCGTCCCTTTCTGTTTCCAAATTATCAGCTAGCAGCCAGTGTCATGGGTAATGCTTTTACCTGCTGCTCCGTTGCTGAAGCCTTGTCTCAAGTGTTGCTCCCCAATTCCAGGTAGACCCAGCATACACAGGGCGAGTTGGGGCGAGTGAAGCTGCACTTTTTCTAAAGAAGTCTGGGCTCTCAGACATTATCCTTGGGAAGGTATGTGATGAATGATAGCGATTTCTGTGGCCGCTCTCAGGGCTCCCCCGGCAGGTGAAGGCCAGCCTGTGCAGACCCCTCTTCATGCGGTCTGTACTCCCCTTGGAAGTGGGCTGGCCATTGCGAGCCTCTCGGGGCTGTAATTGGTAGATCCAAGTGCTCTGATGGCTACTGCCACCCTTTGCTTGAATAGCAGACAAGAAGCCTGAGTGCTCTTGGGATCTTGATAGCTATGGATTTATGTTGGCCTCGGAGCCAGGTGTACCTGGGTGTTCTCCGGGCTCTGCCACTGACCGCTGTGTGCCCCTGGGGGGAGGGAGGGGCGAAGGCTATTCACCTGTTCTGAGTCTGTGGCTGCTGTGGCGTATACATAAGGCCCGCATGTAGCGATGGTGGCTTCTGATTTGTGATTAAACGGGCAATGGTCCGCAGTCGCACTCACGAGCATTTTTGTGTTTCCACAGATATGGGACTTGGCCGACCCAGAAGGTAAAGGGTTCTTGGACAAACAGGTATATACACGTATACACAGAGCAAGTGGAGGGGCTGGGCCAGAGCCCCCAGGCCAGGTCACCTCTGCACTTCCTTCCTCGTTGTCTCCACTGACAAGTATTACTAGTCATAAGTGCGGACATCAAACTGTTAAAATGGGAAGGTTTCGTTTTGAAATAAAGGTCTTTTGAACTCTTGGAGCCATCTTTCATGGTTAGCGTATCTGTTAATATTTTGTGTGCTTACAAGCAGTTGAAATGTTTTCAAAACGTTTTATTTTGAAATAACTTCAGACTCTCATGGAAGTTGCAAAAAATAGTTCAGTGAGTTCCCGTGTATCATTTCCCAGCTCTCACCAAAGCACACTGCTCAGAAGCCTGACTCAGAGCTGACCAGTTTTATTGATACCTGCACTTTCTTGTGGCCTTTGTTTCTGTCGTATATAGTTCTATGTAATTTCATCACTTGCATAGATTCAAGTAACCATCACAACAGTCAGTATCAGAACATTCTCAGACCCCAGAGTCTCCCTCATGCAGCCCATTGGTAGTCACACCCTGACCCCTGGCAACCACTGGTTCCTTCTCTGACATAATTTTGTCATTTTGAGAATGTTCTATAAATGGAATGTTATAGTACTTATGATTTTTAAATGGTCGTATTTTAATTTAGTTCAGTCTTTCCCCAAACTATATTCCAAGGGATGTTGTTCCTGGTGTCTCACTGTCCGTGATCCGACCCGTCGAGGAAGCACCGTTAGCTTTTCCTCCCTCACTTGAGATTCACAGTGCACATCTCTGTGTTAATGTTCTGAGGATCTTTGTGTAAGAGAGCCCTGTTAACTTGGCTTAATGCAGTTCTTCTAACCTTACTAATGTCCCCGTTTCTCTACACTCTACACGGACATTCTGTAGACATCAGCTTGAGAAAAGCTGCTCTAGTGCTCATCTCTTTGAAGAAGTTTTTAAAACCATAATTGTGTTTACAGTTTTAAAAAGAGTCCGTGTTATTAGGCCCGTTGATCAGTTTAAAAAAACTAGGTGATGCCACACGAGTCCAGTAAGACTGTGGCATGGCCAGTTCTGGGTTAGGAGGAGGGCGAGGAGGAGCCAAGGCCCCTGACGGCCTGGTTCAGGTCCTTTGTCCTTATGTGGGAAGTGAAGTCCACGTCAGGCCATTGGGGAGTAGGGGGGGGTGAGTGGGAGATGCTCTGTTCAGTGAGGCCAGGGGGATCCCAGTGAATCGTGAGTGTCAATTCCCGAACAACTGTGTCTATTTCAAACCATTTTTAAAAAGTCAACGCATATTTGAACCATCCTTTAGACTCTTAAACTGCAGTCTGCTACTTTTACAATCTAGCATTTCCTAAATGTTGAGAGCTCATTATTTTTGAAAATACATTTATTTGAAATTTTACAGTGTTCAGAAAGCTATGGGCTAAGTCCGTTTTAGCATATTCATTTAAACAGTGCTCCCAGGGTGAGACCAATTCTGCTCAACACTGTAAGTGACTCACTCACATGTAGTCTTCCTTGTTGAAGTAAACTGAAATCCCTCTTTCCCCAAAGCCCACTGCTGCAGACAGCTCTGCCACTGCCGCTGCCAGCTGGGTGGGGTTTACGCCTCCCCCTTTTTTGGATTTGCAGGGTTTCTATGTTGCACTGAGACTAGTGGCCTGTGCACAGAGCGGCCACGAAGTTACCTTGAGCAATCTGAATTTGAACATGCCGCCGCCTAAATTTGTAAGTGTCAAAATCCTTCAAGTTCACGTTCTTCTAATATCATCTATTTATCTATCTCTCCATGTTTTCTCTCTCCCTCTTTTTAATTTTTTTTTTAATTGCAGGGAAGTTTACATAATCTAAAATTAACTGTTTAAAAATGAACAATTGGGTGACATTTAGTGCATTCACAATATTGTGTAACCATCACCTCTATCTGGTCCAGAATATTTTCGTCACCCCAAAATAAAACTCTACACCCATTAAATAATCATTCCCTATTTCCCCCTCCCCCAACCCTTGGCAGCCACTAATCTGCTTTCTGTCTCTATGCATTTGCCTGTTCTGGACATTTTATAGAGCCACACATCTGGCTTCTTTCACTCAGCATGTTTTCGAGGTTCATCCACATTGTAGCATGTGTCAGTACTTCATTCCTTTTCGTTGCTGAATAAGATTGCATTGTGCAGTCTACCCCATTTTGTTTATCCATTCGTCTGTTGGTGGCCATAATAATTCATGTACAAGGAATTGTTTGCACACCTGTGTTCAGTTCTTTTGGGTCTATACCTAGGAGTAGAATTGCTGAGTTATATGGTAATTCTGTGTTTAACTTTTTGAGGTTTTCCTCCTTTTTGAAAGCACTTTGAAATGTGTATCCTTATAGTAAACACATCCTCCTGTAGTTGAATTCTGTTCCAGCTACAGTGCAATGTACCTCTTTCTCCTCAGCACGACACCAGCAGCCCTTTGATGGTCACGCCGCCTTCTGCAGAGGCCCATTGGGCTGTGAGGGTAAGTGACCGGGGAAGGCGCCCCTCGGCTGCCTTTCACATGCAGTCGTTTAGCCATTTATGACGTTCAGAACATTTCATAGGACGATAGTATCATCCACTCTGTTTCAGAGTGAGTATGCCACAGAAGTTGGACAAAATACTTTTCCAAATTAGAGTCTTTTCAAAGGCTATCTATCCCCTTTTCCTATAATTGGGTGTTGCCTACTAAGGCAGTTAGCTAAGTTTCAGATGTTGGATTCTGAAATGTGTACAGTTGAAATCTCGTATTTCTGTGGTTTTGCTGCTTGGGTTGGTTAATCAGGATAGAAGGAGAAATTGTGAGAACTCTCAAGCGTGAAGACTTCCAGGATGTCTTCGTAGCTTTCTTCCTTATTTCCAGCCAGTTTATGCGTTATAATTCTTTCCTTTCTGTTGCTCCTATTGCTTTTTGAAAAGCTTCTCTCAACACTTAATGTGTTCGTTTTAAGACAGGATGTTGTGGCTGTAGAGCTGTGTTACTGCTTCTAGAAAGAAAAACGAATGGTGTCTCCTAATAAGTGTGGAATTGACTCCTGAAGGCAACCTGTGTATGGCTTGGAGACAGTCTCCCAGTAATGAGACCTCCTCCCCACTCACTGTGAGCGGGTTGTCACATTTCCTCACTCTTATCTGGCTTAAATACTGACATTAATAGCAGTCCTGCTATGAAATAGACACCCCTCACCCACCCCCCAGCCCCAAGTGCTTTTTTGTCCCTTTTTATGAGGTTGGTGTGTTCCCTCCTTGAAAGGGTTTAGATGGGAGAGGTCCGTGCAGGGACAGGGCAGGAAGAGTCCTCAGGTGACTGAGGGGTCAGGAAGTTGCCTTTGTGAGCAATCAAGCATGTTGCCGCAGTGCCGAAGGATTTCTTTCTCTGTAGTCCAATTGCACGGCGCCTACTTTGAAAAGCAGCTGCTTTGTTGTGAAAAATGGTGCCAAAGGGATCTTATTATTCCTTGAACCATTTTGGCCCCTTTCTGGCAGGGGCTGTGTTGAGGCCTCAAGAGAAGAGCTGGCGGCTGAGGAGCCTGTGAGGCCTTGAAGAGGGGAGTCGGGGCAGGAATGGCACCGTGGTGGGGCAGAGAGCTTTGCAGTCCATTCAGAGAAACGGTGACAAGTGTTAACGTTCTTTTCTGTGGTGGAAGTTCCTGGGCTTCCTGAAGCCTGAGCCAGCGAGTCTGACAGATCCGGGGAGAATTCCACGCTCCAGGCGGACGCAGGGAGTTGGGATTCTCAGTGCTTATGGTGATTCGAGTACACAGTGTCTGCTTGTGCTCTGATTTCAGTTTTTTCTTTTTTTTTTTTAATTGTGGTAAAATACACATAATATAAAATTCACTATCTTTTTAAAAATTTTTATTTATTTGTTTTTATTTTTGGCTGTGTTGGGTCTTCGTTGCTGCGCATGGGCTTTCTCTAGGTGAGGCAAGCAGGGGCTACACTTCGTTGCGGTGTGCGGGCTTCTCATTGTCGTGGCTTCACTTGTTGCAGAGCACGGGCTCTAGAGTGCAGCCTCAGTAGTTGTGGCGCATGGGCTTAGTTGCTCCGTGGCATGTGGGATCTTCCCAGCCAGGGATCGAACCCGTGTCCCCTGCATTGGCAGGCAGATTCTTAACCACTACACCACCAGGGAAGCCCTGTATGTCTTCCTTGGAAACATGTCTGTTCAGATCCTCTGCCCATTTTTTAATCAGGTTGTTTTTTGATATTGAGTTGAATGAGTTCTTTGTATATTTTTAGATATTAACCCCTTATCAGATAAATCATTTGTAAATCTCTTCTCCCGTTTGGTAGGCTGCCTTTTCATTTTGTTGGTGGTTTTCTTTGCCGTGCAAAAGCTTTTAAGTTTAATTAGGTCCCATTTCTTTATTTTTGCTTTTGTTTCCTTTGCTTTAGGAGACATCCAAAAAAAATATTGCTATGATTTATGTCAAAGAGTGTTCTGTCTGTGTTTTCTTCTAGGAGTTTTTTGGTTTCTGGTCTTACATTTAGGTCTTTAATCCATTTTGAACTTATTTTTGTATGTGGTGTAAGAAAATATTCTAATTTCATTCTTTCACATGTAGCTGTCCAGTTTTCCCAGCACCACTTATTGAGGACATTGTTGTTTCTCCATTGTCTATTCTTGTCTCCTTTATCTTAGATTAACTGACCATAGTGCATAGGTTTATTTCTGGGCTCTCTGTTCTGTTCCATTGATCTTTGTGTCTGTTTTTTGTGCCAGTACTATACTGTTTTGATTACTGTAGCTTTGTAACATCAGTTAGGGAGCTTGATACCTCCAGCTCTGTTCTTTCTCAAGATTGTTTTGTCTATTTGGAGTCCTTTGTATTTAATACAAATTTTAAAATCATTTGTTCTCATTCTTTGAAAAATGTCGTTGGTATTTTGATAGGGATTGCATTGAATCTGTAGATTGCCTTGGGTAGTATGGTCATTTTAACAATATTAATTCTTCCATTCCATGAGCACGATATATCTTTCCATCAGTTTGTGTTGTCTTCAGTTTCTTTCATCAGTGTCTTACAGTTTTCTGAGTATAGATCTTTTACCTCCTTAGTTAGATTTATTCTTAGATATTTTATGGTTTTTGATGTGACGGTAAATGGGATTGTTTCTTTAATTTGTCTTTCTGATAGTTCGTTGTTAGTGTACAGAAATGCAACAGAATTCTGTATATTTTGCATCCTGCAACAAATTCGTTGATGAGCTCTAGTATTTTTTTGGTGGTGTCTTGAGGATTTTCTATGTATAGTATCATGTCATCTGCAAACAGGGACAGTTTTACTTCTTCCTTTCCAATTTGGATTCCTTTTATTTCTCGTCTGATTGCTGCATCTAGGACTTCCAATACTATATTGAAGAAAAGTAGCAAGAGTGGGCATCCTTGTCTTGTTCCTGATCTTAGAGGAAATGCTTTTAGCCTTTCACCATTGAGTATGATGTTTGCTGTGGGCTTATCATATATGGCCATTATTATGTTGAATTATGTTCCCTCTCTACCCACTTTGTGGAGAGTTTTTATCTCAAATCGATGTTAAATTTTGTCAGGAGCTTTTACTGCATCTATTGAGATGATCATATGATTTTTATTCTTTAATTTGTTAATGTTGTGCTATTGATATTGAACCATCCTTGCATCCTGGAATGAATTCCACTTGATCATGGTGTATGATCCTTTTAATGTATTGTTGAATTTGGTTTACTAATATTTTGTTGAGGATTTTTGCATCTATATTCATCAGTGATATTGGCCTGTAATTCTCTTTGTCTGGTTTTGGTATCAGGGTGATGCTGACCTTGTAGAATGAGTTTGGAAGCTTTCCTGCCTCTTAAATTTTTTGCAGTAGTTTGAGAAGGATAGGTGTTAACTCTTCTTTAAATGTTTGGTAGAATTTGTCTGGTTCCTGGACTTTGTTGGGAGTTTTTAAAATTACTAATTCAGTTTCATTACTGGTAATCGGTCTGTTCACATTTTCTATTTCTTCCTAATTCAGTCTTGGGAGAGTATACATTTCTAGCAATTTATCCATGTCTTCTAAGTTTTCCAATTTGTTGGCATGTAATTGTTCATAGTAATCCCCTATGATCCTTTGTATTTCTGTGGTGTCAATTATAATTTCTCCTGTTTTATTTCTGATTTTATTTATTTAGGCCCTTTTTTTTTTTTTTTTTTTCCTTGATGAGTCTGAGGCTTATCAATTTTGTTTATCTTTGCAAAGAACCAGCTCTTACTTTCATTGATCTTTTATATTGTCTTTTTGGTCTCTTTTTTATTTATTACTGCTTTGATCTTTATTATTTCCTTCCTTCTACTGACTTTGGGTTTTGTTTGTTTTTCTTTTTCTAGTATCTTTTGGTGTAAGGTTAGATTGTTTGAGATTTTTCTTGTTTCCTTAGGTAGGCTTGTAGCACTATAAACTCCCTCTTAGAACTGCTTTTGCTGTATACCATAGATTTTTTAAAAAATATTTAAATTTTATTGGAGTATAGTTGATTTACAATTGTATACCACAGAATTTGGATCATTTTGTTTCCGTTTTCATTTGTCTCCAGGTATTTTTTGATTTTCTCTTTGATTTCTTCAGTGACTCATTGGTTGTTTAGTAACATATTGTTTAGAATGCATGTGTTTGTGTTTTTTGTAGTTGTTTTCCTGTAGTTGATTTCTAGCCTCATACTGTTGTGGTCAGAAAGACTGATATGATTCCAGTCTTAAATTTATTGAGACTTGCTTTGTGCTGTAGCATGTGATCTGTCCTGGAGAATGTCCGATATGCACTTGAATGTGTATTTTGCTGTTTTGGGATGGAATGTTCTATATATATCTATTAATTTCATCTGATCTAATGTATCACTTAAGGCCATTCTTTCCTTATTGATTTTCTGTTTAGATGATCTATTGATGTAAGTGGGGTGTTAAAATTCCCAATTATTATTGTATTACTGTCAGTTTTTCCCTTTATGTTAATATTTGCTTTAGGTATTTTGGTGCTTTATGTTGGGTGCATATCTGTGTTTACAATTGTTATATCTTCTTGTTGGATTGATCCCTTTATCATTATGTAATGCCCTTCTTTGTCTTTTGGTACAGTCCTTGTTTTACAGTTATTTTGTCTGATGTAAATATTGCTACCCCAGCTTTCTTTTCATTTCCATTTGCGTGGAATATCTTTTTCCAACCCCTCACTTTCAGTCTGTGTGTGTCTTTAGATCTGAAGTCTCTTAAAAGCAGCATATAGATGGGTCTCGTTTTTTATCCATTCAGCCACTCCATGTTTTTTGATTGGAGCATTTAGTCCATTTACATTTAAAGTAGTCATTGATAGGTATGTACTTATTGCCATTTTGTTCATTGTTTTCAGTACGTTTTGGTAGTTTTATTGTTGCTGTTCCTTTTTTTCTTTTTTTTAAATGCATGCTTTTCTAATTCTTGGTGGTGTTCCCATTTTTTTAAAATTAAATTTATTTATTTATTTTTGGCTGTGTTGGGTCTTCCTTGCTGCATGCGGGCTTTCTCTAGTTGCGGTGAGCGGGGGCTACTCTTCGTTGTGGTGCGCGGGCTTCTCATTGTGGTGGCTTCTTTTGTTGCAGAGCATGGGCTTTAGGCACGTGGGCTTCAGTAGTTGTGGCACTCGGGCTCAGTAGTTGTGGCTCATGGGCTCTAGAGCGCAGGCTCAGTAGTTGTGGCGCACGGGCTTAGTTGCTCCGTGGCATGTGGGATCTTTCCCGGACCAGGGCTCAAACCCATGTCCCCTGCATTGGCAGGTGGATTCTTAACCACTGTGCCACCAGGGAAGTCCGAGTTCCTTTTTTCTTCTGCTCTTTTTCCCTTGTGATTTGGTGGCTTTCTTTAGTGTTATGTTTGGATGCTTTTCTCTTTTGTGTCTATGTAGATACATTATAGGTTTTGGGTTTGTGGTTACCATGAGGTTCATGTATAACAACCTATGCATAGGTGAGTATTTTAAGTTGGTGCTCTCAGGTTTGAATGCATTCTAACAATCGTACATTTTTACTTCCCCTCGCCACATTTTGTTTTTGACATCGTATTTTGCATCTTCTTATTTTGTGTTTTTCTTAACTACTTATTATAGGAGATGATTTTACTACTGGTCTTTTAACCGTCCTACTAGCTTTATAAGTGGTTGATCCCTACCTTTACTGTATGTTTGCCTTTACCAATGAGATTTTTTTCCTTTCATAATTTTCTTGTTTCTAGTTGTGACCTTTTCTTTTCCACTTAGAGAAATCTCTAGCATTTCTCATAAGGCTTGTTTAGTGGTGCTGAACT
Organism: Balaenoptera physalus; assembly: GCF_965194825.1. Classification (NCBI taxonomy): domain Eukaryota; kingdom Metazoa; phylum Chordata; class Mammalia; order Artiodactyla; family Balaenopteridae; genus Balaenoptera; species Balaenoptera physalus. Next base: position 11,523,735 of record NC_138890.1, on the reverse strand, counting down.
CTTCCTTTTGCTTGTCTGTAAAACTATTTATCCTTCAAATCTGAATGATAATCTTGCTGGGTAGAGAGTATTCTCGGTTGTAAGTCTTTTCTTTCAGCACTTTGAATATATAGTGCCTGTTCCTTCTGGCCTGTAAAATTTCTGCTGAGAAGTCAGCAGAGTTTTATGGGACTTTGCTTGTATGTAACTAGTTGCTTTTAAGATTCTCTCTTTATCTTTAATTTTTGCCATTTTAATTATGATGCCTTGGTGTGGACCTCTTTGGATTCATCTTATTTGGAACTTTCTGTGCTTCCTGGACCTGGATATCTGTTTTCTTCCCCAGGTTACGGAAATTTTCAGCTATTTCTTGAGATAAGCTCACTGTCCCTTTCTCTCTCTCTTCTCCTTCTGGGACCCTTATGATGTGAATGTTAGTATGCTTGAAGTTGTCCTAGAGGTCCATCTTAACCATTTTTAAGTGTATAGTTCAGTAGTATTAGACACATTCACGTTGTTGTGTAACCATCACCACTGTCCATCTCTAGAACGTTTTCATCTTGCAGAATAAATCTCTGTCCCCATTAAACACTAACTTTCCATTCCCCCTCCCCCAACCCTTGGCACCCACCATTCTACTTTCTGTCTATTAATCTGAGGACTTTAGTGACCTCATGTAAGTGGAGTCATAGAGCATTTGTCTTTTTGTAACTGACTTATTTCATTCTGCGTAATGTTTTTAAGGTTCATCCATATTGTAGCGTGCATCAGTGTTTTATTCCTTTTAATGGCTGAATAATGTTCCATTGTATGGATGGACCATTTTGTTTATCCATTGTTCCATTGATGGACACTTGTCGAGAGTATTTTCCTAGGGCTCCCAGTGGCTTCAGCTTGTGGTCAGAGTGGTGAGAGGTTTGCCATATCCTCACTTCCCCTTGCCACAGGCTTTATTTCCATAGGAGGGCAGACTGGAGGCCCCTGCCCAGACCCTCCTCACTGACAGCTCCCTTTACATGCTGCCCGCATTTTGTATTTCAGAATGGTAGAGGCTGCTATTCTGCATTGCAAACCCTGCCCAGCCATTCACTGTGTTCCTGAGGAGCTTTATTATTTATTTATTTTTTATTGTTAGACACAGAGGACTTCTTATGCTTAAAGTTGATTTTGATAACTAGTTGCTTACATCTTTGGTTTATTTTTATATTTGGTTCTTTAGTTGTTTAAGTTCTGTGGATTGATATCCAGATTTAGTTCTTCGTTCTTTCATCTTTCTCATCCTAGTGAGCTCCTGGGAGGTAGGTAGGAATGACCTTGGTCTCCCAGGCATCCCCTGTGGCAGAGAGTGAAGCCCAGCTCCTACCTCCCCTGTTGACCTTGGCCACCAGATCCATAGTTACCAGAGGGCTGTATCCTTCTGGGTAGAGTTCACTCTGGAAATGCAGTAGGACAGTCCTGTGCTCTTAGGTGAGCCCAGCACTGTGTCCTTGCCCATTTTCAATCAGCTTCAGGCCAGGGCTCATTTTGGACTCTCACACTTTTTCACTCACTCAGGCTGTTTCTTTCCAACTAGGTAGAAGAAAAGGCAAAATTTGATGGAATTTTTGAAAGCCTCTTACCCATCAGTGGTTTGCTTTCTGGAGACAAAGTCAAGCCAGTCCTCATGAACTCAAAGCTGCCTCTTGATGTCCTGGGCAGGGTAAGTGGTTCTCTCGCACCGGGCACTGCTGCTGAATCCAGTCAGCTCCGTGCTCACCCACCACGGACACTTCGAGGCCTCGCTGCACGGCCGTGCAATGTCAGGTCTCATAAGAGCCGACATGGGTGGAGCAATTTTTGCAGTTGGGCTGGCTTGGGGCCTCACAGGGTGCAGCTCACAGAGGCTCCCCAGCACACGTGGGGAGAACCTGAGAAGTGCACTCACTACCGAGGGCTCGGGGCAGGCAGAGCTGGGACTCAAACTCAGACTGTGATTTCCCCCTCTGCATTGTGCTTCTAGGGGAGGAGTATGGGCATATATGTCTGTATTTCTTTATTTCTTTTCTATTTTTAATTTTTTTTCCTGCCTATGAACCTAAGGTAAAGGTACTTTCAATTCTGCTGCAAGTTTAGATAAAATTTTATGCATTCCCCCCCTTTTTATTAAAAAAAAAAAAGCCTCAGTTTTGTTCCTATTAAATACAAGTTTTTTAGATACAGGTTTCTAAACCAGACTGTTTTCCTTCTAATGAGGTTGCGTTTTGGCCCCTCATGTTTGCTCTGTGCACAAAGCCCAGTTCTGCATGGCTATCTCTGTGCTGAGTTTCCCGCTCTGGGTCGAGAGGGGATGGATGTTGTCATCTCGCTGGATGGAGTTGCTGATGTGGTAGGTGCAGACCTAGAGCAGGAGGGTGGAGCATGGTCCCTGCTGCCTCAGGCCACGCCTGTGGGTCTGGCTCATGACATTTGGTAGAACCATGGGGAAAGGTGCAAATTCCTACCCACTTGGATTCACCTAATAATTTTCCTGTTTGAATATCACTTTTGCACAGATACTGGCCCATTTGATAGGACCCAGATAGGACTTTGTTTTGAAATGAGGCCACTAAGAAAGGGGATCTCACAGATCCCTTTGTCTTCTTTTTGGCTGTGGTGTGGTGTAGACGGAGGCCTCTGATGGGGACCCACGCTGATCACCAGTGGTCTTTATGAGGCAGGATGGGGTGATCTGCTCCTGAACAGTGTGACGGTTCTTCAAAATACCTGACAGTTGGGTGTAATAGTGTTGTAGAGCCAAATCCTGAACAAGACAAAGATCAACAGAGGTGGAGTGTGCTTTATTAGAAAGGGAGCTACGGCTAGGAAGGGTGGGTTCTGCAGATCTTCTACCTTGGCTCCAGGTCTTGTCCACAGGGGTCACTTCTCATCTACTCCTCTCTCCTTCTCTCCCTCCCTCCAAGCATCAGCCCACACGTGCACCCATCCATGGATGCGTGCGTCCACATCCACGCACCCATCCATCTGTGCACGCATGCATCAGTGCACTCAGGCATCCATCCTTGCATCTGTGCACACACTCATTCACCTGTGCATCCCTGCACCCACGCATTATGCCTCCATTTAGTCATTCAGAAGCATTTTTCGGAGTCTGCTCTGGGCCAGCTTTGTACTGAGCACTGGGAAGATGAGGATGAAATTAAATACAGTCCAGGAGATCAAATAAGTAAGTAATAGTTAAGGTCTTAATATTTATTGAGGGCTTAGTATGTGCTAGATCCTTTTCTAGCGCTTTGCAGGAATGAAGTCACCAAGTACTTGCAACTACTTTGTTATGGATGGTGTCACTTCCGTTTTCCATGTGAGGAAATGGGGGTCCTTCAGAGTCACTGGTTAGTCGCTCAGGGTTGCATGGAGAAGGGAATGAGGTCCTGGTGGTCCCCAGAGCCTGCGCTCTTCCCTGGTGCTCCCCACCCCACCCCCCCCCAACCATTGCCTCCCTGATAATCACGGTTCTGCTTGCTGGGGACAGTGGTAGAGGGGGAGGTTCCTGACCCGCCTGAGCAGAGGGGTACAGGGCAGGCAGGGAAGGCTGCCTAGAGTAAGTGCCCCTGGGTTATAGCCTTTAGAGGGAAGGAACAGGTGGCAGATGACGGGTTGAGAAGGCCGGGCACAAGACAGCATGAGCAGAGGCAGCCTGGCACGCTGAGTAGGGCTGATATTCTCACCAGGCAGTTCTACCCCTGGGGAATGTTGAGCAGTATCTGGAGACGTTTTTGGTTGTCCCACCTGGGTTGGGTGTTACTGATATCAGGTAGGTTGAGGCCATGGTTGCTTCTCAGTATGCTGTAATGCACAGGATGTCCCACCACAGAGATGATCTGGCCCCAAATATCAGTGGTGCTGTGGCAGGGGAGGACTGTGGAGTCAGGAAGACCTGTATGTGCCGTATTTTTGGGAACATTACTCTTCTGAGCTTCTGCTTCTTAAATTGAGACCAAAGACATAAAACACTCAGCCCAGTGCCAGACACCTTTAAAAGGGCATCCATATGCTTGAGGGGACTGTGAACAGTTAGAAGTCCCTGGAGATCAAGGTGGAGTCCCAGGAGACTGGGCTGGGGTTGAGGGACCAGCTGAGGGCACAGTGGTCTCCATGTGCACAGGGGCTGGATGCCATCAGCAGGGTGAAGTGGGGTGAGAGTGCATTCTAGAGCAGGTCCTAGGTTACCCTGGGTACAGGACTGGAGGCAGGGAGGCCAGCTGGAAGCTCTGGCCTCTGTGGAGTGTTAGAGAGGCCCAAGCCAAGGGCACAGCAGCAGGGGGTGAAGAGGAGGGTCCACATGTGAGAAACATCCCTGGGCTCAAGGTCCTAGTGATTGATTGGGGGGCGGGTACCAGCATATGTAGCATCACGAATGGACCCTGGGCTTCTGCCTGGCTCTGGGCACTGGTGCCATGTGCAGCACTGTCCAAGTCAGACAGGTCGCTGGTCCTGGAGGGCTGACTTGGGTCAGGAAGCTAGTGCCTTGGTTGTACTTTAGAAAACCCAGCACACAGCCTTTGATCCATGCCTGCCTTGTCTTTCAGGATGCTAGGTCGGCCTGGCATATTTTGTGGCATCTTTCTCACCATCCACTGATAGGGGAGAGGAGACAAGATCCCACAGACCTACTCAAATGCATTCCCGTGGCCCTGCCGTGAATGGGGGCAGGGGCTAGATGTGTGTGTGTCTGTGTGTGTGTGTCAGTGGGGGCGGGAAGGTGGGCTTGTGTTCAGAGCAACACCTGCACCAAAACCAAAGAATCTAAAAATCAGGGTGGACGTGATTACAATCATGATCATTTGTTAGAGAAAATGAATGTTAATATGGTGGAAAGGATCTTGGAATTGACAGTACTTCATTGGATGATGGTTTTTCAGAGAACCTACAGACTGGTTCTTAAATGCATTTTGATTGCCTTGTCTTAACCCTGGTGTGCAGTCAAAATCTGAGTTCTGGTGAGCATGCGTGCTGCCACACAGGCCCTTCCTCCCAGCAGTAACCCTCGGTACCGGCCCCCGCTAAGCCTTGCTGCTGTCTTCCCTTGCAGGTCTGGGACCTCAGTGACATCGACAAGGATGGGCACCTGGACAGAGATGAGTTTGCTGTGGTAGGCCCCTGCTGTGACTCTCTTTTCCCACTCTGCTGAGGAAGGAAATGGGCAGCTCATGTGGGGGTTTCTTGTTTAATTTTTTAAATGTTTATTTTGACATAATTTGGGTGTAATTTGACAGAGAATTCTTTTGAATCTTCACTTAGATTCCCCAGTGTTGCTGTTTTACTACATTGTTTTATCCTTCTCTTTCTCTCCCCTTCCCTCTCTCCTTCTCTCTCATTTGCATATGAATGTATACATGGATATGTATACACAATTAATTTTCCCTTTGAACCATTTTGAAGTAAGTTTCAGACATGGGCCTTTTCATCCTGAAATACTTCAGTGTCTATATCCCCAAACCAGAGAATTCTCTTATATAACTGCTGTCCAATTCAAAATCAGGAAATTGACATTGTCTAGTTTATTACAGTATCTATTATGATAGGTTATGTCATATATGTTATATATTACTATATCTATTATTATATTAATCTATTATCTAATCTAAGGATAGTATTCACATTTTGCCAATTGTTCCCAAAATGTCCTTTATAGTGAAAGACTACAGCCTCATGTTCTTATAATCTAGATCAGCTCCTGCATCTGTCTTTGTGTCTCATGGCCATGTGGGCATTTTTTTTTTTTTTTTTTTTTTTAACTTTGGGTTTATTTATTTATTTATTTATTTATTTATGGCTGTGTTGGGTCTTCGTTTCTGTGCGAGGGCTTTCTCTAGTTGCGGCAAGTGGGGGCCACTCTTCATTGCGGTGCGTGGGCCTCTCTTGTTGCGGAGCACAGGCTCCAGACGCGCAGGCTCAGTAATTGTGGCTCACGGGCCTAGTTGCTCCGCGGCATGTGGGATCTTCCCAGACCAGGGCTTGAACCCGTGTCCCCTGCATTGGCAGGCAGATTCTCAACCACTGCGCCACCAGGGAAGCCCCATGTGGGCATGTTTAAGGCCAGTGGTTTGTAGCGTCTCCCTCGGTGCGGGGTTGTCTGCTGTTTCCTGATGATGATCCAGGCCATGCGCTTTTGTGTGGCAGGTCCCCACCGAGCTGATGCTTGTTCTCCCAAGGGCACATGACATCGATAGGACATGTGATGTCTCATTACGTGTCTTACTACCTTGATGTCAACCTTGACCTGACCTTGATCAAGGTCGGGGTGGAGGCTTCAGGATTCTCTCTTTTCCTTCGTGCTCAATCTTTCATGAGAGACACGTGGAGACTGAATACCCTGTTACCCCTACCACTCTCACCCGCTAGTTCTTGCATCCTCCCAGCAGTCTCGCCTGAATCAGTCAGGTTTCTGGTAGTTGCCAGATGATGATTTTCTAATTCTGTCATTCCTTGCACATTTTCTAGCTGGCCTTCTACTGTAAGGAACTTGTTCATATCAGAGTGGACTTATGCATATGTCCTCTGTTCTCTGTTCCATGGTTTATAATCCTTTACTGGCATGATTTATTTTGCCCAGTGGGAGTTCCTCCCAGCTGACTCCTTTGTCATTTGGTCACATCATATCATTCTTGAGCACTTGCTTACTTTTGGCATGATAGGATTTTCCTGGCTCTTCCTGTACATCCCCTCTCTCAGCTCCATCATCAGCCATTTTTCCAGGGACCTCCAGTTCCTTATAGTGGAGAATGGTATTAGAAACCAGGATCTGGGCACTGGGGTGCTCAGTGCCCCTGGGATGCCACTGCTTCCAGGCCTTCTCAGCAGACAGAGCTGGAAGTAGGTGTATGTGTAGACATGCCCATCAGGTGCGGTAGCAGCCTGCCATCTACTTCCACGTCTGCTTCTGTTCATGCCAGAGCCCTGACACTCCCACCCTCTTCTCCTTTTAGCAGCAGTGCTAGATCTATGTGAGGATTGGGGCTATTGTGTCCTATGGGCTGCCTTCCCATTCAGCTGCCCTCCCTCCACACCCCTGTAGCTCCCCATTCACCTCTCCCAGCTGCCTGCTGCGCTGACTTTGCCTGGCTCTCACCTCCCCACCCTGGGCCCATGTCATTCTGTCCCTCTTTTTCTTTCTCCCTTCCCCTCTCCTTACTCACATCTTTGATCTTTCTCTCCCGCTCATGAGATTTATTCACTCATCTCATTCTGTTAAATCTCAAAGTAGAATAAAGTAGCTCCTTGTAGTTAAGGACAATGCTCTAATAAATAGTAATTAAGTTCAAGCAAAAAAAAAAAAAAAAAGCTGGGAATTCCTAAGTAATAGAAAACGATGAACTATATCAATGTCCCTAAGATACATCTTCTGTTTTAGGAATTTTAAATGTCTTTAAAATGTGATTTTACAACATACAAATGAATGAAAGCTTATTATCTTACTATACTATGGTGTAAAGCCTTTTAGATTTTAAACTTCTAGGTTAAATTTAAACCATTTGCCAAGGAAATTATAAATTTCTCTTACAATTCCACTCATAATCCCTTACACCCCATAGTACTCAGTTGTGTTTTTTTCCCCCACACATCGACTCTGTTTTGCCTTTTTTACTTTGAGCATTTTCCATGTTTCTCCATCATCCTGTTCTTTTCACTAGCTGTCCATTATTATTTTTTTTATTGTGGTAAAATACGCATAACAAAATTTACCATCATAACCATTTTTATTTAATTAGTTTTAAAAATATTTATTTATTTATTCGGCTGCACCGGGTCTTAGTTGCGGCATGTGGGATCTTCACTGCCGCGTGTGGGATCTTCGTTGTGTCATGTGGGATCCTTTTAGTTGCGGCATGTGGGATCTAATTCCCTGACCAGGGATTGAACCCCTGCCCCCTGCATTGGAAGCATGGAGTCTTAACCACTGGACCACTGGGGAAGTCCCATCATAACCATTTTTAAGTGTACGGGTTCAGTGGTATTAATACATTCACATGGTTGTGCAACCATCACCACCACCCATCCCCAGAACTCTTTTTACCTTGTAAAACTAAACCTCCGTCCCCATGAAACACTAACTCCCCATCCCCCCTCCCCCAAGCCCCTCATTATTTGTTTTTATATTTCTTTTGATGACACTTGACTTCAGGTGTTAGTATCATTGAACTGCCTTTGGGGTGGTCCCCAGGAACGGGGTGATTGGCTTGGAGTGAACCCAGGAACACGCCTCTCTCCTCACAGCCTCATGAGCCCTGAATTTCTACTTTTGTTTTGTTTTTATCATTTCTCATCATTTCAGCCAAGATTTATGTTCTTTTATAAGTGGGTCTTAGAGTTGTGTCATTTTGTGTTTCTTTTCATCACTAGCTGAGTTTGGCATTTAGTACAGTTTTTAAGTGACTGTAAATTTTTACCTGTGTTAATCTGTCGGTAGCAACTTAAAGACTAGTTTGAAGTGGGGGGCGGTTGTAATTTTGGTTTTGTTTTGTTACTTTTTAAAACAGACTTTTCAATCCTTGTTTTAGACAAAGTTTATTTTCCCCTGCCTACCTCGAGCAAGAGAGCCACCTGTCCATCCTCAGCACACACACCCTTTTGGGTAGTTTTCTGTCTCCTGAATATCTTGAAGTACAGGCAGCTCTCATGGTGTGTCTTTTTTTCCCCTTCCAGTTTTCTTGAGATGTAATTGACAGACAACACTGTATAGGTTTAAGGTGTACTATCATGGTGAGTCTGTAGACTTCCAAGTTCCAGTACTTTGAAAGTCGTCAGCCCTGGAGACAGTGGCCTTGCTGTGTGGCGAAGGGACATGTGTGGAGTCTGGCATGATTGGATTCCTTTTGTACTCATTTCAGTCTCGCATGATTAAACATACGTCTTAGAAAATTATGCATTGGCGGTGTAGCTCATCAGAAAGGTTTATTTTTACTGTGTTCCGTTTGGAAGCAACCTCAAAAAGAGCAGTCTTCATCACATCACTGCAGCCCCTGAAAGAGCTGCCCTCTGCCCACCCTGGCCCCGGGCCTCGCCACCTGAACGCCATTCTCTTTTGTGCTCACAGGCCATGCACTTGGTGTACCGAGCCCTCGAGAAGGAGCCTGTGCCCTCCGCCCTGCCCCCATCCCTCATCCCACCGTCCAAGAGGAAGAAGACGGTGTTCCCGGGAGCTGTGCCCGTCCTGCCTGCCAGCCCCCCACCGAAAGACAGCCTCCGCTCCACGCCTTCCCACGGCAGCGTCAGCAGCCTGAACAGCACTGGAAGCCTGTCTCCCAAGCACAGTATCAAGCAAACACAGGTACGGTGCCCTCTGCATGCGTGGCCACATCTCTGAGTAGCTGTTTGCACTGTTGTGTAGAGTCCCAGCAAGATGTTTCTCAGCACAAGTAGTTCGTGACCCAAGAAGGGTAAAGTCTGTGATTAAATTAAATCTTTACAATAGGTGTCTTAGTCCTCTCTGGCTGCTGTAACAATGCCGTAGACTGGGTGGCTTCTAAACAACAGATATTTATTTCTCACAGTTCTGGAAGCTGGAAGTCCAAGATCGAGGTGCCGACAGATGCGGTGTTTGGTGGGGCAATTCCTGGTTCACAGGTGGCCGTCCTCTTGCTGGGTCCTCACATGGCGGAAGGGCCATGGAAGCTCTCTGGGGTCCCTTTTATAAGGGCACTAATCCCATTCGTGAGGGCTCTGTCCTCACGACCTAATCACCTCCCAAAGGCCCCACTTCCTAATACCATCACAATGGGGCTTAGGACTTCCAGCATATGAATTGAGGGGAGGGGGGGACACAAACATTCAGACCATAGCAACAGGGATTCAGAATTAAGTTTCTCACTCACTTACATATAAATACCACCTTTCCCCAAGCACACCCAGCACTACTCACCCCTCTGCCCCTCCTGCCTCAGGCAGACCCTCTGCTGGGAGGGCGCGTCCCCTGATTGCATATTGAGGCACCTGGCATCATGAGACCTCTGCTCATGGGGCACCTCATCTGGGGAGCCTGGTGTGACCACACCCCGGACCAGCCACCCTCTACCTGCTCTCTTCTAGATTTCCCACAGCTGGCCTGTTATGCGGTTAATTATGTATCATCTGTCCAGATCCCCCCCAACCCCCCGCCATTAGCTTCATGAGAGCAGAGTTCGTTCTTGGTTATAATCTCAGCATCTAGAAGGATCTCTGGTATTCTGATGCTCATTAAAAATATGTTGAGTAATCAGGTAATTAAGGGAGGTATCCATCTCGTGTTAGGAAGACAGGAGGGGGCTCCAGCTCTCCATGTGGCAGTATCTTATATGTCAAAAAAGACGTTTCTTGTTCTGGCAAAGGCAGCATCATAATGGGCTCTTTATAAAAGGGCGCCTTGGAGATTGTCTAAAACGTGCAAGGACATGAGTTACATCTGGAATCATGCTTTGCTTTCTGCCTCATTTGTTTCAAAGGCAAAGCAATGAGTTGTGCCAAGAAGGCCAGCCAGCACCCCATGCAAGTTTTCAATGTGATAAAAATGAAAACGAGAAAGGCATAATGAGAGTGATTTCTCTTGATAGTGACATAATTTTAAAGTTAAATATTTGACTTGCAAGGCTCATTTTCAAGGAGCTTATCATATCTTAGAGTAAAAAAAAGAGATCAGAGAGGGTCAATGAGGCTTGGTTATAGGGGCTCACACAACTCCCCTCACTGCTCTGGCCAGTTGGAGAGGTGTGGCCTCCGATTGGTGAGTTGTATGCGGCTCTCTGTGAAGGAGCCCAGCCCCAGATGGCCCAGCCTGGGCACCTCTACCAGCTCACCAGCCGTGCCCGACACTTCCTGGGGGTGCTGCAGTGACTGTGCGATGGGCCCCTGCCCTCTGTGGGGAGACAGACGATAAGCAAATTGGTAAACTAAGGAAGGTCCACCAGTCGTGAGAAAGCAGAGCAGGGCCTGGCCTGGAAGTGTCGGGGTGAGGAGGGGGGCGTGCTCCCGCAGGTGGGGCCAGCTGGCAGGCTACCGCTGCTGTGGTGACATCTGAGCTAACACCTGAATGATAAGAAGCCATCTGAGGACTAGTGCATGGCAAGGCTCTGAAGTGGAAACGCTCCATGTGTCCTTGAAACAGGAAAAAGGCTGAGGCAGGGTGAGCCAGGGGATGGTGAGATGGAGTCGGAGAAGCGGGGCTGAGGCCAGCTACTTAGACCTACATGAGCTGCTGTTTTTCAAGACCCAACACCTTGAGTCTGCAGAATTCTTGCCGAAAGCTCTTAAGTACCGTAGGTTAGGCTAGATGGGGTATGTTTTACTGACAAGGAAGCAGGCGGGGCTGAAGTTGTTGTTGGGTGCAGACCAGCCAGCCTCATAATACCACCCCCTGGTGATCTGGCAGCTCTCCCCAGATCCCAGGAGCATGCTGCTGACCCCTCTGACTAGACCAGTTGTGCTAGTGGCCACTACTGGGGGTCACAGATGGGCGTGTCTGTGTCCCCTTGGAAGAGAGGCGGCTGGTGGAATCGCAGACATGAGAACGGGCATTTCTGTGGACCCACAAGTTCCATGCTTTCCCCTCCCCCACTTTCCTCATCCCCAGGGCAGCAGCACCCTACCTGGGCCCCCAGAGGGCCGCCCAGTCCAGCTCTCATGGCCATATGTGAGGGGAAGCCCCTTCCAGCCACAAGGGTCTGTTCCCTTTGACTGGAGGCCTGCAGCTGCTAAGCTGACCTTAAACCCAGCCCTTTCCAGGAGACCCAGCTCCAAGGGGGAGGTTGTCCAGTGTTGGATTTTTAGCCAAGTAGGCATCGGATTCTTGCTGCTGACATACCCTGAGACCCCCAGAAATGAGGCAGCAAGTTTGTTGTGTTTGCGCAACGAATGTCTGGACCCTCATCATCCCAGCGGCATGATCTGTTGGGGCCCATGGGACCCAGAAACCAATCCCGCCTCAGCTCAGCTTGTCTGCCCATTGCTCCTTCTTCTGTGGGCATCTCAGTGTCAGCATATGAGCTCGTTCCAGGCTCTTGACTTAAAGACAGCAAGCCTCTTCATTAAAACTCCTTTATGTGCATCTTTACGTCTCCTCTGAACTGTTCAATGACAGACCTGAGGTGACTTAGAAAATTCCTGTAATGCAGCAGGTAAAACGCTATCTCAGTTCTCGCTGCCTGAGCCTTTGCAATTTGAATCTGGTCCGTAAATTCTGATGAATTTTTTTTTGATAAATCCTTGCTGTCCTAAATCATTCTACTCCCTACCCCAAACCCTGGGTAATGTGTTGTCCCTTTCTTCCCAAAATTGCTTTCTGGATTCCTGGTGCTCACATCAGGATCCCACTGATTTAGATGATAAGAGAGACCTGGTCAGAAAAGCAGATGAAAGGAAACATCTCTACAAAAAGGGGCAGAGACGCTGTGAAACGTGCTGTGATGGGAGCCCCAAAGGTCAGAGGTGACACACCCAGAATAAGCAATTGAAGAGGCCTGCCACCAAGTGCCCAAGGGGCCTGGATGCCTCTGAGTTGGAGGTGCTCTGGCCCTGGCAGACCCTGGCATTTGCTTTTCTTAAGTAGAACTGGAGCAGGTGGTGTTAAGAGGTCACAGGTGCACGAGGTGGCCGAGCCCCAATGCACTGAAATCACAGCAGCTCGCTGGGCTCTCAGCTTCGTCTGCCACAGCAGGGTCCTCGTGAATGTGGGGCGCTCACAGGTGGTGGGCGTGCTCCTCAGAGGCCCGGGCTCCCCCACCAGCACCACAGGGCCCTGAGTGCCCGCCTGTCATGCAGGTGCAGTTTTCACATTAGCCTTACTCACTGCCTGTCAGAGCCTTGTGTGTACTGACACCTCACGGGGGGTCTGCTGTGTGGCAGGGAGTGGGGTCAGGGTCAAAGAAGGATGGAGTACAGAATCCTGGAACTGTGGGCATTGAGAATGCCCCTGCCGCTGCAAAGAAGGTCTGCAGGTGGAGGACAGAAGGCCAGGAAGGCTGGCATCGGTGCTGGGCCGGTTCTCGGGAGACAGTCCTTCCAAAATTAGTGGTCAGGGGGGTCCTCTCTGGTACACTTGAAGCCCCTCCTGGAAGGGGATCACTTTCCGTCGTGGAAGGCTTTCCTTCGTGTCCCAGGCAGTGGGGATGGAAGGGCTGTTGGTAGAAGGACCTGCTGGGTCTTTACATCCCTCTCAGTACAAAGATTTCAGGGCACTGTGATGGGATGGAAAGAGGCGCAGACTGGCCACTGGGTGAGACTGACGGAGTCAGCATTAACCTCTCTGAGCCTCAGTTTCCCCTCTTACAGAACAGGGATCCTGTCTGCCCTCTCGGCTCGTGGAGGGTTTCTGCTAAAATGAGCATGAAAACACTTTAATAGTGTGTATTCGCAGGTGATAAAAAGCTTGAGGATTAACTTCTGAAAAACCCTTTCAGCCAACAGTAAACTGGGTGGTGCCAGTGGCGGACAAGATGCGATTTGACGAGATATTCCTGAAGACCGACCTGGACCTGGACGGCTATGTGAGCGGCCAGGAGGTGAAGGAGATCTTCATGCACTCGGGCCTCACCCAGAACCTTCTAGCGCACATATGGTAAGAGCAGATAGATGGACGTCTCTTCCTAAGTACAGGGGGTCTCGCTGTGTGAAAGTAACGGTTGTGGGTGGCTCACATGTTGAGTGAGACTTGTGCTGCCTGAAGGGCCGGAGCGGGTGAGCAGGTCAGGAGGGAGCGGTAGTCAGGGCTGAGTGTGCAGACCTGTGTCCTGCATTCCGTGCATGTCAGTTCACCCTCCTCCAGCAGCAAGGTCTCCTGTTTTGTCCCTCCAGAGAGCCCTGGGGCAAGTTCTTGCTAGTGGTTATGCAGCCTTCAGCCCAGCCAGTGAGGGTGCAGGTGCTCGGCCCCACCCCCCTCTGGTGGGAGGGTGCAGTAAGGGCCCCAGAGGCTCCGGCAGGGCCACCCTGGGCATCAGGGCTGTGGCCATCTCTCCTAGAGGCCCTGCCCCGTGAAGGTCAGTGACACGGCTGGTGGCAGAGGGTGAGACTGGTCTGCACCTCAGGGCTGGTCGAGGAGCCGTCTTCACCCCCACTTTCCTCCAGGGCCGGCGGAGTGATCTTCATGGCACCGGGATGGCTCCTTTTGTAACTAGCCAGTAGTGAAAGTCGCTTCCTAGCTTTCTCAGGGGAGAAAGCCCTCCCACTTTAGAGGGCTTCACTTGGGAGTGGTAAGAAGAGAATTTCCGTGTAATTCTGGAGGGGTGAACCCCTCCAAAGAAAGCTGTGAAATTCACCGTGACTTGGGGAAATAACCATCCTTAACGGTAATTCAGAGATAGCCACGTTGCAAGGTGAGGCCCCGCTGGAGAAAACGGGCTGTCCCTTCTCAAGAAGCACACGACACCTAGTCCGTCAGCAAAAGACTGTGGGAAGACTGGCCCCTTGTGACGAGTCAGGGGCAGTCTCTATCAGGCCCTTCAGATCCAGTACCCCCTTTATCACCCTGAAATGCACGTGCACGGAATTCAAATTATACCCTGATCATAACGTACAGTAATTTATAACATGTATCTCAACCTGTAAGTGACATGACAATACGTAAATGACACAATGAAGTCACAAATACGCTTGGATTAAAAAGAAAACACGCAGAAGGCGTTGCATACAGGGAAAAAAAGGCAAGGACAGAAAGAGTGAGCTTTAGAATAACCACTGGGACAGTGAAAGAACAGTCTGGGTTTGTTTGCAGGTGGCCGGGTGTGGGAACATATCCAAAGTGGAGATAACAAGCGAAGAAGGATTGAAGGGACAAAACGAGGACGTAGGCCTGTCCCCCGCAGTGCCCGGCACCGTGCCACTCAGCGTGGTGTCAGAATAAGCACAGTAGGGCTTCCCTGGTGGTGCAGTGGTTGGGAATCCGCCTGCCAATGCAGGGGACACGGGTTCGAGCCCTGGACTGGGAAGATCCCACATGCTGCGGAGCAACTGGGCCCGTGAGCCACAACTACTGAGCCTGCGCGTCTGGAGCCTGTGCTCCACAACAGGAGAGGCCGCGATAGTGAGAGGCCCGCGCACCGCGATGAAGAGTGGCCCCCGCTTGCCGCAACTAGAGAGAGCCCTCGCACAGAAACGAAGACCCAACACAGCCAAAAATAAATATAAATAAATAAATTAATTAAAAAAAAAAAAAAGAATAAGCACAGTAATGCTGCCCTGGGTGGACGCGGACAGAGTACCCCTGCACGTGGGCCTGGGGGCCCCCGCTCCTTCAGAGACCAGGGAGCAGAGACGGGCCGGAGAGATGGGACCGCAGCCCGAGAGCTGCCGTGGGCTGGGTGTGCAGCAGGACTGGCCCTCGCCAGCAGAATCAGGAGAAATAGTTGCAGTTCGAAATTATCACACCCCGCCCTTGAACTGTGACAAGAACAAAGACATTTTAAAACCAGCCTTGAGCAGAGACATTTAGAGGGATCTCCACCAGCCCTGTTCACTCAGGGTCTGGGCCTGAGTCTGTTACACGTTCCCGGCTCTTCGCTCTGCATCAGGACATGGTTTCACTACTCTCTCAGTAACTACGTGCAGTGGGAAGGAGTCTGCGTGTTGAGTGGACAGAGTGAAGGGATGACATTTTTCACAGATGTGGAGGCCTTGTCCTTGCTGCATGAGGCTTCCCTTCCTGTACGGCCGGCTCTCGGTGACCACGGGTGTGGCAGAGCTTCCACACTGCCTTGCCCATGTGCCAGGACACCAGAAGGCCACGAGGGCGGGGTCACCTTAGCAGCGAGGGACTGTCCGCTGTGTAGCCATGCCTGGCTTTCCAGGCCCCGTCCCCTCATGACAACCCCAAATGCTGCTTGTCATCCCCATTGAAGACCAGCGGCCCAGGCCATTCAGATAACCCAAGGCTGCAGGAACCAGCTGAGGGTCTGAGTGTGTGCACTCGGCTCCAGCTTCCACTTACACAGGAATGTGAATCGCATCCACTGCCTGCACACCATCAGAAGCCAGCTGCGTGTCTCCTGGCTGCTAACAGGGCTTCCCAAGGGACCTCGGTCCATGGGTGGGGCTTGGCGGTTCTCCAATTGGGAGAAGAGCCCCCTCCTGCCCCGACGCGCTGGTGGGGGGGGTTGGTACTGCTCCCCAGGAGGGGGATGTTCAGTGGAAAAGGAGCTGCAGCTGTAGCCCGTTGTTTTTATCGTTTTCATTGTCCATTTTTTAGAAGTGTGGGTTCCGTGTACTTGGAGCCGATTCTGGTGTTTGTGATGTGTAATTAGCATCCCCACATTTCTCCCAGGGCCCTGGCCGATACGAGGCAAACGGGGAAGTTAAGCAAAGACCAATTCGCGTTAGCTATGTATTTCATTCAGCAGAAGGTCAGTAAAGGCATCGACCCCCCTCAAGTCCTCTCGCCGGACATGGTCCCACCTTCAGAGAGAGGCACTCCCATCCCGGTGAGTAGCCGCTGGCCCATCCCTATGGTGTTTGCGTCGCTTCCCTCACCCCGCCACCAGGTGGCGCTGGCAGCCTGCCCAGCCTTCACTAGGGCCACTCGGGGTGTGTCTGGGCTGCCCAGATGGTTCGCAGGTTGGGGGCTGGAGACAGATGATTTTATCCCTTATTCTAAGACCTACTAGCCCATGCTGTGCGGTGCGGGCAGCTAGCCAATTTGTAATTCTTTGTCTGAATTTGGTTGCAGGACAGTTCAAGTTCTCTTGGATCGGGGGAGTTTACTGGTGTGAAGGAACTTGATGATATCAGTCAAGAGATCGCCCAGTTACAAAGGTATGTTAAAGCGTCTCCTTCCCTTCAGATTCCAACCAAATCTACATCCCAGGTTGTTATCGGAAGTAGCAGAGGCTTGTGAACCACGTGGCGAGTTGACCATCACGAGTTTGTTCAGCAGAAATGAAAGGACACAGATTCTCCTGAGTTCCTGAATTGAGTTAATGAGCTCGAGTACTGACATCCTCAGTGGGAGCCGGTGTGGGCTGTGGGGTCTCAGACACATTGTTGCTAGGCAGCCACAGGGCTCCCCGGCCTCAGGAAGGCCTTGTAATTTCTGAACACATACAGTGACTGAGTCTCAGGTAGTGACACTGCTGCTTAGGAGCAACAGGTCAACTCTGAGTCTCAGGCCTTGTGTCCAGGTTTCTGTCTTCACTCCCAGCGCCCACTGATTTGGTTTCCCCACCTGTAAACAAGGGCTTTGGATGGGGTGTCTGTACTCTCAGAGTCTGGCATAAAAGAATACATCTACTTCCTCTATGCCCCTGTGATCTTCTGCAGAACACCATCCTCTTACCAGTTAATTCTGGGAGGAGGGCTGGGGGGTGGGGTGCAACGAGCAGAAGGGCCAAAGGCACCCAGCCCTCCACGGGAGAGGGACTGTTTCTTGACCGAAAATGAAAACAACATTACTTTGCCAGAGCGAGCTGGATCCCACTCACAGCTGGATGCCCCTTGGGTGGTGTAGTTTGTGTCCTTAGTGGAGCAGAGCCCTGAGAAGCAAAGGCAGGTCAGATGTCATGTGAGACTGGTTAGGTGGTGGCTGGCTGGCCACAAAGCCTCAGCCTTGGCTGCCTGCTGAAGCCAGACCCTCTGCTTCGTGCTCAGCCCAGAGGATGGCTCCCATTCTGTCACCGGCTCCCTGGGGCTGTATTTCCAAACCAGAGATCAGCACGTGCAGCCTGGCAAGGCTGAGAGGGTCTGTGAGGATGGAGGGCCAGTGTCTTAGAGCCTGGGTGGGCCTGTTAATCAGAACTGCAGGTAGAGGAGGGAGGGGACCCTGTAATGCAAGGGTTGGGGTCTTGGAAGGGACAGTGGTGTCCCAATCAGGCCAGGGCTGCCTCTTCACAGCTGTGCAGCCTCTGGCAGCCTGGAGCGTTTCCCTGTGAGGGCGAGAGGCAAGCGTGTGCAGAGCAAGAGTGTGCAGGAAGCCAAGCCTGGGTGGCTTTGAGAGTGACCTTCAGGCCTGTTGCTTGGCGGTGTGGCGAAACACGCCTCTCCCCTTGACGTGACTCAGTCATAATGGTTGGATGTAAAGAGCACGTTGTATCGTTAGGTAGTTCTTAGACTTGTGGAAACGAACATGCAGATGCTCGCGGTTCCATGTCTGGCCCAGTGTCCCAGAGGGGGCCTTATTGTCGAGCAAGGGCTGGGTTCCCAGCAGGGGAGGCAGGGTATGTTGGCCACATGAGATTTCTGATGCCGAGGCAGCCCTTTCAGGCTGCTGTAACAAACTCTCACAGACTGGGGGGCTTGAACAGCAGGCCCATACTTACCCCCATCGTGGAGGCTGGAAGCCGAGATAGAGGTGCAGGCAGATCCAGTGTCTGATGGGGCCCATCTCCTGGTTCATAGACAGCGTCTTCTCGCCATGTTCTCAGAGGGCGGAGGGGCAAGGAGGTCTCTGGGGTCTCTCGTAAGGGCATTAATCCCATTCCTGCAGGCTCCACCCTCGTGACCTAATCATCCCCCAAAGGCCCCACCTCCAAAAACCATCACATTGGGGGGTTAGGGTTTCAACGTATGAATTTGTGGGGGGCACAAACATTCAGTCTCTAAGGAGGAGAGCAAGGCTGGTTGCTGCCCCGGGGGAGCTGTTTGCAGCTGAGGAGACAGGCAGGGCCCCACCAAGCCCTGGTGTGCACAGCGGCCAGCCACAGCCTCCTGTGAGGGAGTAGCTGGGGGCAGCTGCCAGGCCCAGAGACCTGCACTGCCGCGTCTTGCTGCCAGCCCTCTGGACTCCTCATCCAACTTTACATCACTCCAAACTCCTCACCGTGGCTCCCCCAGCCGAGCTATGCCTTCCTGTTCCCATCACCTAGAATGTTTTTCCATCATGTAGTCTATTCATAGGCCATGTTCTCAGAGTCCTTCCCTGGTCATCCTATGCAGGACACTGCACACCCCCTTTCCTTATCCCATTGGATTTCCCTTCGTGGTACTGTTGTGTGCCTTAGGTTGTGTGCCTTTGTGTGTTGATTTGTCGCCTGTCTCTCTCACTGGCCTGTGAGCTCCGTGAAGGCAGGGCCTCTCTCCGTGTGTCCTCGTGTCTTCAGCACTCAGTCTTCTGAGCAGTTGTTGCTCACCATTCATGAGCGAGTGCACATAGGATTTAGAGAATGTGTTCATTTTCTCTTGCTGTGTATGGAATGGCTTAAAACAGCACAAATTTATTAGTGCACAGCTCTGTAGACCAGGAGTCCAGATGGGCTTAACTGGGCTTCTTGCTCAGGGCCTCACAAGGTCGAATTCAAGGTGTTGTCCAAGTAGGTGGGGATCTGAATCGAGTTCCTCAAAGTTGGGGGTCTGGGGTCTGCTTTCCGTGCTGTGTGGCCAGGGGCTCATTCTGCTCTGAGAGGCTGCCCGGTGCCTCCTCTCTCGTGACCCCTCCATCTTCAAAGTCAGCAGGGGCACGTCCAGCCCTTCTCACCCTGGGCATTGCTTTGACATTCTTTGCTTTAAAAGGCTTGCACGGCCATGTTGGGGGCAAAAGCCTCATGGCATCCACAGGTTCGACCCACACTTTTAGGGGAGGAGGTCAGGTAGGGCAGATGGTCACTGGGGGCGTTCCTATACTTCTGCCCCCACTGAGTGGGGTCAGCCCGGGTGGGTTTCTGTGGGATGGATGGGATTGGGTCTTGAGAAGTTGGGATATTGGGGGAACAGTCAACTCATTCACTCTATCTGTGCTTTCATGAACTATTTTTAAACACAGAGAGAAATACTCACTGGAACAAGACATTAGAGAAAAGGAAGAGGCAATCAGACAGAAAACCAATGAAGTACAGGTAAGCACGTGGCTGGTTTTGGTGGGATCAACCTTGTGTCAAACGCAGTGCAGGGAGTTCCCAGCAGTGATGGTGGAGCAGGGCAAAGGGGGGCACCGATGCACTCATTGGAAACTTGAGCTTTTGGGGGCTTCCAAGTGATTTTTTTTTTTTAGTTTCCTATACCATAAACAGTGGATTTTTTAAAAATTGAGATATACAATTCATGTAACGTAAAATCTGTTCTAAAGTGTACAGCTCAGTGGTGTTTAGCATGATCAGTGTGTTGCTTAACCACCACCTCTGTCTAGTTCCAGAACATCTCCATCACCCCAAAAGGAGACCCCGTCCTCATTAGCCGTCTCTCCCCATTCCCCCTCCCAGCCTCTGACAGCCACGAATCCACTTTCTGTCTCTATGGGTTTGTCTGTTCTGGACATTTCATATAAAGGGAATCATACAACATTTGGCTTTTTGTGTCTGGTTTCTTTCACTCAGCCTGAAGTTTTGAGGTTCAGACAGTGACCTCTAACCTGTTCTCAGGACAGTCCTGCTTGGAGAGTCTCCTTGTGGGTGGTGGTGACACTGGGGGTCTGACTGCTGGGGCTCAAACCTGGCTCTCCTTAGCAGCTGTGTGACCTTGGGCAAGTTACTTAACATCTCTAGGCCTCGCGTGACATTGGTAGTGAGTGGTCTGCTCTCCTGGGTGCTGGGCTGGAGCATGGGGTCTGGCATGTGCTCAGCACTCACTCGTCGTCTGGGCAGAGGGAGGCTGTGCCAGAAGCGAAATGGTCAGTGCCTGGGAGCTGCACCCTTGAAGAGACATCGGTTCCGAGATGTCTCAGGTCTGAATGAATAGAGACGGCTCTGCCGTCGTGAGGAGACTCGAGTTGTCTGTAGGGCTCTGAGAGCGTGGCTGAGCTGTGCCGCTGGGCCTGACAGTCTCCGCGTGGGGCTTCGAGTGCTCCGAGCTCAGAGCCGGGGAAGGAGGAGCGAGGCTGAGCAGTCAGCGCTGCAGCCCCCACGGCTCGGCCGGGGGCCTGTGGGTGGGTGGCTCAGCCTCCCGGCCTGCGTCTTCCCACCTGGCAGTGAGGGTCAGCGCCAAGAGCAGTATCTGGCCACTGTGCGCACCGCCTGAGAGGCTGGTTCTTTCTGGGCCACCTCCTAGGGCAGCGACCTGAGCCAGGCCAGGGGAAGCAGCACCTGACTCAGTCAGGCTCATGGGGTGCTGGGCGGCCCTCTTTCCGCCTCCCCTGAGCCTGTCCGCACAGGGGCTGTAGGATTCCATGAGGTACCCAGTGGACGGATGGCGCGCAGTGCCTGCCCGCCGGCTGCGGGAAATGTCGTCTGTCGTAGCTGCCGTCTGCAGGTGGGGTAGGGTGGCTGCTTTGGGACTCTCACTGGTTCACACTGTGCAGTGTCCAGCTCTTCTTTCCTGGCTTCTCACTCTGTACACGTTGGCATCGGGGGTTGGGCCTCAGATAGTCCTCAGGAATGTTTTAGATCAGAAGGCAGGGAACAGCCTGCGTCTATTATCGTGTTTTGTTTTTGTTTTTGTTTTTTTGCTCAAATGAGTTGCATCATTTATATGACCACAGGTGAAGTGACTGTCTTTTTCTGGGTGTTTGTATGTTCATCCTGTCATTTTATTCTCACCTCAGCCCTCTGATTTCCACCCATGTCCTAAAACTGACCCCTCAGACACAGTTCCCTGTCACCCGTATCACCTCACCCCCATCCTTTCAGCTGTTTGGTGTGGTGGCGCTGGCCTCATCGTCCCTTTCACCTTGGCCCTGGCCTGGCTGGCCACATGGGTCCCTGGGCAATTCTCCCTCCTGTTGTGTCTGGGTCACTCTGCACAAGCTCTGGTTTGCCTTCCCAAAGCTGGGGATCTGGGTGCTGTGATGTCCTTTGGCTCCAGGGAAACCAGTCACCTGGTCTCTGGCACCTGCTCCTGGGCAATTCTAAGAAAGCCGTTGAGTCGCTGTGATGTCTGGAGGTGCTTTCCCCTCTGGTCTGCGGCAGGCTCAGCAAGGCCACCCGAAACCCTCGCTGCTGGGCTCTGACAGTGCACTCCTGCAGCCTTTGAGATGCTGGGGTCCGTGTGGGCCCCCGATGGCCCCTCAGAGCTGGAGGGGGCCCGGCGCCCCGATGGCCCCTCAGAGCTGGAGGGGGCCCGGCGCCCCGATGGCCCCTCAGAGCTGGAGGGCGCCAGCCAGGCCAGCCCCTGTTCCACGGGAGCATCACGTGTACTCCAAACCAGGACAGGCCTCTGCTGCAGTGTGATGGCAGCTCCTTGGTCAGGGACAGAGCACTATATATATTTTAAAGTTCCCCTGTGAAAACCAGGTTTGATTTTGGTTCCTGCTGCCTTTTCCCAGATGGGTTTGGCCAGGAGATCATGTGCCATGCCTGCCAGCACAGGCTGCAGGTCAGGGCCCAGCGTCGAGTAGCAGGCCTTGGTCCTCAGGTTAGTTTATGTTTGGTTTTAAGCAGTGGGAGCTTCAGCTTCAGCCCCCTCAGGCCTCCCCTTCCCCCTCCTGCCCTGGGGATCTCTCCATTTCCATGGCTACTGTCTTAGTGAGAACCTGTGGCATCTTTGCCTGGGTTACTGTTTCATTTTGTTTTTGTAACAACAGCTTCACTGAGATGTAATTCACATACTATACAATTCATCCATTTAAAGTGTATAATTCATTGGGTTTTAGTATATGCACAGAGTTGTACAGCCATCGCCACAGTCAATTACAGAACATTTTCATCACTCCAGAAAGAAACCCCCTACCCATTAGCGATCCCCAGTCCTTCCCCAGCCCTTGGCAACCACTAATCTACATTCTTTTCTCTGGATTTTCCTGTTCTGGACATTTCATATCAATGAGATCACATACTGTGTGGCCTTTTGAGTCTGGCCTCTTTTCACTCAGTGTAGTTTTCAAGGTTCATTCATGTTGTTGCATGTGTCAGTGCTTCATTCCTTTTTATGACTGAATAATGCTTCAGTGTATGGCTGTTTTATTCATTGCTTCATTAGTTGATGGTTGTTTGTGTTTTTCTACTTTCTAGCTATTGCAAGTAATGCCACTGTGAATATTAATGTGCAAGTTTTTGTGTGGACATATGATTTCACTTGTCTTAGGTGTGTGTGTATATATATATACATTTAGGAGTGAAATTGCGGGTCACATGGTAACTGTATGTTTAACCCTTTGAGGAATTGCCAGACTGTTTTCCAAAGTGGCTGTACCATTTTTCATTCTCACTTTC
The DNA here is from genome assembly GCF_965194825.1 of Balaenoptera physalus. Lineage (NCBI taxonomy): Eukaryota > Metazoa > Chordata > Mammalia > Artiodactyla > Balaenopteridae > Balaenoptera > Balaenoptera physalus. The sequence goes on along the minus strand of NC_138890.1, from coordinate 11,500,750 downwards.
TCCACATCCTCGCCAACACTTGATATTTTCCATTTTTTATTATAGCCTTCCTAGTGGGTATGGAGTGGTATCTCATTGATGCTTTCCTAATGTTGATGAGCATCTTTTCACGTACTTATTGGCCATTTGTGTATTTTCTCTGGAGAAAAGCTAATTCAGATCCTTTGCCCATTTTTAAATTGGGTTATTTGTCTTTTTATAGCTGAGTTGTAAGAGTTCTTTTTTTTTTTAATTTATTTATTTAATTTATTTATTTTTGTCTGTGTTGGGTCTTTGTTGCCGTGTGTGGCCTCTCTCTAGTTGCGGCGAGCAGGGGCTACTCTTCGTTGTGGTGCGTGGGCTTCTCGTTGCGGTGGCTTCTCTTGTTGTGGAGCACGGGCTCTAGGTGCGTGGGCTTCAGCAGTTGCGGCTCGTGGGCTCTAGAGCACAGGCTCAGTAGTTGTGGCCCACGGACTTGCTCCGCGACATGTGGGATCCTCCCGGACCAGGACCCGAACCCGTGTCCGCTGCATTGGCAGGTGGATTCCCAACCACTGCGCCATCAGGAAGCCCAATATATTTTCTAGATAAATTCCCTTATCAGATAAATGATTTGCAAATATTATATCCCCATCTTTGGGTTGTCTTTTCACTTTCTTGATGGTTGTACCCGGGCCCTCAGCAATGAAAGTGAGGAGTCCTAACCACTGGACTGCCAGGGAATTCCCTGAAGCACAGAAGTTTAAAATTTTCCAGTTATTTATTCCGTTTTTTTGCTTTTGCTTTTGGTATCATATCCAAGAACCCATTGCCAAATCCAAGGTCACAAAGATTTACCACACATTTTCTTCTAAGAGTTTTATAATTTTAGCTGTTACATTTAGGTCTTTGATCCATTTTGAGTGAATTTTTACATAATGTGTGAAGTAGGGGTCCAACTTCATTGTTTTGCATGTGGAGGACCAGTTGTCCCAGAACCATTTCTTGAAGAGACTAATCTTTCCCCCACTGAATGGTCTTGGCACCGTTTTCAAAAATCAGTCATAGACATGTGGATTTATTTCTGAACTCTCAGTTCTATCCCACTGATTTCTGTCTTTCCTTATGCCAGTATCACACTGTCTTGATTACTTTTGCTTTGTAGTAAGTTTTGAAATCGGAAAGTGTGAGTCCTCCAACCTCGTATTTTTCAAGATTGTTTTGGCTCTTCTGGTGAGATCGGGCCCATTCAGCGTGGTATGGCCGTAGACTGTTTTGGCTATTCTGGATCCCTTTCATTTCCTTATAAATTTTGGAATCTGCTTGTCAGAAGCTGGCTGGCGTTCCAGTGGGGACTGCTCTGAGTCTGTAGGTTGTCTGGGTTTTTTCTGCCTTCTCTTTGCTCAGACACCTCCCCCACTTTGACCCCAGCGTTCTTCCTAACCAGAAGCTGGCGGGTCGTCTTCCCGTGGGCTTTTCCATGGCTACGGCGGGCCTGACCCTCCTTCCTCCTTCGTCTCCCCCTCCCCCATCACTTGTCCTTCCCTCAGATGTGGCAAACCCACGTTCCCTACTCTGCCATTAGCTTCCTATCAAACATTCATTGTTAGCTCTCCCAAACTTGTCGGACTTGAGATCTGTTCTTAAAGGTCGGGGACAAGGAGACCGGGGAGCAGAGAACCTGGCCCCCCAAAACAGCTCAGAGGTGTGTTTTGGCTGTTGAGAGAGGAGAGAGAGAGAGCCGTGATTTTTTGTCCTCAAAGCAGGGAGAGGGAGACCCTGCACCTCCTTCGAGTTTTCTTCTGAAATGACGTCAGCCACCAGCAGCCCCAGCCAGCCCTGGGCATCGGCCTCACCACTCCTGTCCTCCCTGACCGCCCAACAGTCCCCTCAAGTCCGCCCCTTCCTTTGATACCCACGGCCACAACCTCACCCAGGCTGCCATCATCACCTCTCCATCGGCCCCAGCTTGAGTCCCCTCCCCACTGTCAACCCCATAGGCCATACTCTCCCCTCCCATCTCATCCCTGCTTTAGTTATCTATCTTACAGGTAGATAAGACATCCCATAAGACATTCGCCTGGTTGAATATGGACGCCTCCTGCCCTTCCCTGTACCCCCAGAGGTGTAGTCCATCAGCTCCCATGAAGCCTTCCAAAAAGGTCCTGTGTGTGTGTGTGTGTGTGTGTGTGTGTGTGTGTGTGTGTGTGTGTACGGAGAGACGTCTGTGCATATTCCCCCCTTCCTGATTGCACAGATGCCACTGTGCCTCACACGTGTGCTCTGCTGCGTGCCTCGTTCATTTCACATTATAACTCGGGTACGAGGTGGAGTGTCCCTCAGGGTGGGCTGTGCTGTAGGTCCAGCCAACTCCGCCTGTGGAGATGTGCATTGTTGACAGATTTTGCCATCACAAACATTGCACGTTTTCACTTGCGCCATCCCCCTCTAGGATCCTTTCCCTAGAGGTCTAACAGTCGAGTCTGAAGACACCCGCCCTGGCCATCTCGTTAGATACAGCCCACGTGGAGGAGCTGTAGCAGCTGAGAATCATCATGTCCTGCTCCCATTTTGGATGTCCGCAGGGGCTTCTCACTGCAGAAGCCAGTGCCGTCTCTGGCATGGCCTGTGGGGCACGGCCTCTGGTGCTCTCGGCCCGCTTTCCTTTGATCCAGCTGGAGCACGACACCCCCTTCTCTTAGGGGTCCTCTGCGGCCCCATCCACTCTTCACATCCCTGGCGCTTTTCCTGGCTACCACCTGCTCGTCCTTTGGGTCCATCGAAGTGGCACTTCCTTGAGCTCTTGTGCACCTGTGCAGCGTCAGTGTGATCTCCCCATGTCCCCGTGACTCTGACCAACAGTCTGACCCAGGCTGTCCCATGTTTGTCTCAGTTCATTTGTGTCTGGGTGATGCCCTTCCCGCCCCACTGATGACCACATGTCACTGGAGAGCTCTTCTTGCCAGGAACCCAGCCCCTCTCCTGGTGCCTGGCCTCTCTTAGGCCATCAGTAAATATTTGCTGAGGGACTTAGTGAGAGATTCAGCTGGGGCCGCCACACTGAGATGTGTGTGGTATTCCCTGTGGAGTGTGCGGTTTTGTAGGACATCTTGGGGGCTCCAGCCCAGGCTGTGACAGTGTTAGCTTGGACGTGCCCCATGTGAACAGGTCTCGAGTAAATTCATGCCACCCTCCCCTAGGAATTGCAAAATGATTTAGACCGGGAAACAAGCAGTTTGCAAGAGCTGGAAGCTCAGAAACAGGACGCCCAAGACCGCCTAGACGAAATGGATCAGCAAAAGGCCAAGCTCCGAGACATGCTGAGCGACGTCAGGCAGAAGTGCCAGGACGAGACCCAGATGGTAAGTCATCATCCCCCCTCTCCCCGCTGAGCCCAGCAGGGGAAGGAGGCTTCTTACGGACTTCCCTGAGCTCACCATGACCATCTCAGCTCAAGGCTGAGACGTCTACTGGTTTAATAGAGTAGTTGAACGTATCGTGTGGAAAAGCGTCCAAGCATTTGTGGCCTGACCTCAGTCTCACCCGCCATGTCACATGTATAAGCGTGAACCTGTGTGTGCACACACCCCCGACCCATGCCCCACAGCACGGTGTGGGCACGTGTCTCCCCTCCCCTGCTGTCTTAGCTGCTTGTTACAAACCAGGGAGGCTGCAGCTTCAGCAGACTGTAAAACCCTTACATCCCCGTCTGAGGCCGCTTGTGGGGACGTTCAGCCCCAGGGGACAGACAGATTGCCTATGCTTGTCCCAGGTGTGGAGAGGGGTCCCTGTAAAGGAAGCCAGGCGTCTGGCTTCCAGGCTGGTGTCCTCTTCCCTGGGTCAGCTTGTTTCAAGAACGTGAGCCAGAATTCTTCCTCGAAGTTGTGTTTCATCTCATTTCAGATTTCCTCATTGAAGACGCAGATCCAGTCTCAGGAATCCGACCTCAAGTCCCAAGAAGACGACCTGAACCGGGCCAAATCTGAGCTGAACCGACTGCAGCAGGAGGAGACGCAGCTGGAGCAGAGCATTCAGGCTGGGAAAGTTCAACTGGAAACCATCATCAAGTCCCTGAAATCCACGCAAGACGAAATCAACCAGGTATCTCCGAGGGGGTGGGGTGGGGCCTGCCACCACTGGCTGTGGCCGGGGGCTTCTGGGGTCTCCTGCCAAGCGGGGTGGCTGCCACGAGCAGAGCAGTCACAGAGGGGTGTGCGACCGGTGGTCCCAGGTGTCTGCGCCGCAGTAGTTGTTTCCTTTGCTCTCACCCACCTCCCTTTCTTCTTGGAAGCCTTCATTCAGCCTGAAGGTGAAGTGCTGAGAACCCTCCCAGCGTGTGTTCCACCATCGTGTTGACTTTGGCCTGGTGGTGTCTGCTTTGCCTCACCAGCCTTCCACTTCCCCGCCTGAGCGCACATCATTTTTGAGGAGCGGGCGGGGTCTGGGTGAGGACATTACATTAACTCATTTGGAGAGAGCCTTGGGTTCAGGACATGCTCTCCCCAGCCTTGGTCCTTGTACAAGCAGGAGGGACAGAATCCAAGACACCTTCCAGCACCCCTCTGTCCCCACGTATTGATAGTTCGAAGACCAGCACCCCGAGGAGGCCCCATCCTCTCAGCATCGCCCCACATGGACCCCTGTCCAGGCACCCCTCCCTGTCCCGCTCTGGGGTGAAGCCTCGAGGCCTGTGGCTGCTGCCCACCAGCAGAGCGAGAGCTCTTTTCCTGCTCCCCCGTGTGTAACGGCCAAAGGCCTCCTTCCTGGCCCTCGGGTGTCCCACCTACAGAGTGAGGGTGATGTTTGTTTGACCTTGGCAATATCTAAATGCATGTTCGTGCTTCCTTTCTTTTGACTGACTTGATCTCTTTGCTCTTTTTGCCAGTTTACAGGCAAAAGTTGATCACAAACTCAAATCTCAGGAATTTAATACTATATATTATGCTTTATTGTTAATTAATACCTGTAGGGTTATCTTATGTCTTTTCCCTCCCAGCCTTTGGAGTTTATAAAACAGAGATAGGAGCCAAGACATAAATGTATGTTAGTGATAATGATAATGATATTAAAAATGATAGCTGCTGCTTATTAAGGCCCACCCTGCTGGACACCGCAAGAGGGGTTTTACCCGTCATTTCCAGTGCTCCATCTTGGAGAAGAGGAAACAGAGAGGTTAGATCGCCAGTGCGTACGAGACAGTTAAGATAAAGCTGGGGTCTGTCTGACGTCACAGATTGCCTTCCTTGCCCTGGCCTCACGTGCCTTCTCCAGGAACAAAGAGGAGCAAATGGGGTAATAAAATCCCACAGAGGAAAGTGACCGCAGAATATCACTTTGAATAGATTGTGAATCTGGATTTTGTCCCATTTCAGTTCGTTCCGAGTCACCACGTGTCTGAACACTTGCCTTTCTCAGGGACCGCCTGGGGCAGCAGAAGGGTCTCGTCTTGGTTTACAAGCGGTCTCGCGTCTCGTAAACATGGCAACAGGGATTGTCTACTCCGTAGATGGGTAATTCAGTTAACCAGTGTGAATCGTCCAGGGTTGGATGTTAGGAGAAAAAAATGTGTTGCCTAATACTTTTTTCCTAAACCCTACTTGATGCCGACAATGTCTTTATCGTACAGGCAAGAAGCAAGCTTTCCCAGCTGAACGAAAGCCACCAGGAAGCCCAGAGGAGTCTGGAGCAGTATGACGAGGTGCTCGACGGGGCCCACGGCGCCAGCCTGACCAACTTAGCAGAGCTGAGCGAGGGCGTCTCCCTGACAGAGAGGGGCGGTTTTGGAGCCATGGTAAAGGTCGAATAAATGTAAATGTAAAGGTCCCAGGATCAGGCCCCACATTGGGATCAGAGAAGGCCCTGCCCGCTTGATCCAGCACTTGCCAGCCTTGATTCTGTTCAAGTGCAGGGTGTTTCTTGTTTTCGCTGCTGCTTTGCGTGTCCCCACCAGCCCTGCAGCCTGGCGTCCGGGGCCACACTCCATCCTGGCGTCTGGGACAAAGCCAAGGATAGGCCTGAATCCTTTCTAAGACCAGTTTGTAAAGACCTCCATCTCCGTGGGCTGATCACCCAAATTTGGAGGGCTTCCCAAACTTAACCAAAATTGGATCAACTCTCACACGTTGTGAAATACCACATCCGACTAATTGGGAGGCTGGAGGAATGTGTGTGTGTGTGTTTCTGTGTTCCTACAAGGAGCACCTTGAAAATCACACGGCTAGGTAAAGATCAAGAACAATGACAGCCCTCCTGGGGTGTTGCTCTGTCACCTACGAATTGGCCTTTCTCCTGAAATCTTGGTTATTACGTTTGAGACTTTGGCCCTTGGGTTCAAACCTCATGACGCTGGGGGTGCTGGTGAAGGCCCGAGGGGCCATTGGCCTCTTAGGTTTCTGCAGGCCCTCAGGCTGCTGACATCCAGCAGTGTTACTTTGTCCTTTGTTCCTGCCAGAGTCGGCCGTAGCAGCCCTGAGCCCTGGCGTGTGCCGTTTGCAGTTTATTCTGGCTGACGAGAGCGTCTTTGTGCGTCTTTGTGCATCTCTGTGCGGTTGCGGGAGCCAATGGGACGCTGTTGGTCTCAGTGGTTTCGTTGTGCTCTGCTCCCAAAGCCTTTCACCGCGCGCCCTGCACTGCCATCTCTGTCTCCCAGGCTCCTGCTCCTGGCCCTGTTTGCCTCATGGATTCCTTCCCCTCCTTGTAATAATTCAGCCTCTCTGTCTCCCTTCATGTGAGACTCGGCTCTTTCTGTGCATTTCTTGACATGTTTCTTTTCTCAGTAGCCAAGTACTCAGTCCCAAGGATTTATGGGGACGCTTACGCCTCCTCCCCCGGATGGCGCAGAAGCCGCTGTTGGTGTTCTCATCTGTCTCCCGTCTCTGGCCGTCACTGCCTCCCTCTGCCATTCACACATTCCTTTCCTCAGGGAATTGTAAACGTATCCGCTCTTGGGCCCAGCCCATTGTCAGCTTTGTCAGCTTTACCGTCTAAATAGAGACTGTGAACGTTCCTTCTTCATGAACCGCGTGAGGCAGAATTTCCTGCTTGGCTGTCTGTCTCAGAGTGTGCGTTTCAGCTTCATAGCCCTGCTCTTATTCTTCCGTCTGTCACTGGTGCCCTCACACGGCTCCTGGCTTGCCCTGTTCCGTCTTAGTTCATGGAACAGCTCATTTTTAAACCCTCTCGCAGGCTTTGATAAGATTGGTTTCCTGGGATAAAAAGTTGACAGCGAAGTGGCAGTTTGAAAGCAGCATGGGACTTCCCTCCCCCCACAGATTTTTTTACCTTTATTTTTATTCATCTCATTAGCAGGCAAAGTTTACATGATAGTCAATTCATCTTGAAACATCGATGTCACATATGTTACGTAGAAACTCAAAACCAGTGTTTGAGAGAAAAACGATTTTTATCTTGTTGTACAAATACAGTTTTTAAAGCACTTTTTGGTTCGTTTCCATTTCTTAATAAACACTTTGAAGAGGGCTTTTTGTTTACTCCTGGACATTTCAGGACTGCTCCGGAGGAGAGGGACCTCTCTTAGTTCTCCTTGAGGGGGATGAAAGTGAGGGATTTAGTTTCTTGAGGACAAGTGTAACCAAAGAGGTGCGTCTAGAACTTTCTAAGTCTGGACGGTTTTACTAAAGTTACTAAGTTTAGTGTTAGGCTCACATGATTTTACTTTGTCCAAGACAGCAGGATTCTTAAAGCCATATTTATTTCTTATCTTTCATCCACTGATGAGAATACTAGCCTCTTGTCCTTGGAGTCAGCACTCAGCCAACCGGTCTGCTACAGAGAAGGTAATAAATCATCCCAGACTTTAGTCTCGCCGAGAACTCATCATGAAAGATGGGCTTGTCTGTCACATCCAGCCCCTGGAGTTCTGGAGCCAGTTTTATTGACTCTCCAGAGCCGATTATTAAATAGGAATTTTGTAAGCTGTTATTCAGCCTTTGGTAACTGGATGTCAACCATGGTGGGAGTAGCTACACCATGGGAATTGGCAGAGGCTAACAATCAGGGCTTTTTTTTTTTTTCTCCCCCAGAGCGCTGGTTCACCAGCGCACCACTGCCTTGCCCCCATCTAAAGGGAAGGAATGTCACAGAATGTCACCTAGATGCCCTTTCAGAGTTGTCGTGTCTGTTTCCCGAGAAGTGCAGTAATCAAGAGCAGAACTCATTGTTCGAGGTGTTCTCCCTCTGCTTCCTCTGCCACAGGTGGGACCGTTCACCCCGTGCTTGGCTGCTGCACTTGGATCTCCCAAGTGGGCAGGTGGCTCCGTGCTCATTGGCAGGAGGTCAGTGGATGGTGGAGTTTACGGCCTCGCTGCACCAGGGGAAATGTAGTTTTCTGCTCTGGATCTGTGAAATGGAATCCAAACCACCTGTGGTTACCCTAACCACATGAATCCTGCCGGGGTCTTCTTAGGCTTCTCCTTTGAAGGGGAGGGAGCGGTTGCTGCCTCAGGCAGACAGTTGCTCCTGAGAGAGAGCTTGCAGACTTGACTTTCCGCTCAGGGGATTGCAGGCCAGACCCCCCAGGATCAGTCTCTTCTCTGCCATTGTCCACTGTTATTTGTCAGTCTTCCAAGTGGCAGTTGAAAACATTATAAAAGCAAAAACAAAACAACACAACCAATTTGTACATCAGTGCTAATGAAAAACTAAATAGAAGCTTCCACTCCAAGGCCAAGTCGTCATTCTTAACTCACTACTTTATCCACCTCATACATCATCTCTCTCTGTTCTTCTGGAACAGATACGTTCCTTCCCCCGGGCTGCAGTGCGAGAGGTTTATTTTCCACACCAGCCTCCTGGCTTCCTTAGATTAGGACTTGTCCGTCACGTTGATCTGTGTCTCAGAACCCCACTGGGTGCTTGCTGACGCGGGCATGCCACAGTAGTTAGCAGTACGACGTCCTTACTGAGTCCTTGCCCTGCTGCCAGACACGGTGCTTGCAGACATCGGTACTTACTTGCCTAAGAACTGGCTTATTTTCCCCACCTTGGGAAACCCTGTGGTTGGAGGCTGCAGATAATCTTTCTCAGGTAAGGAAAATCGTTCCGTATTCATCAGAGGGCAGGGGTGTTGGTCAGTCCTTCCGAAGCCTTGGGCTTCCTGTTAGCCTGGTACCTCTGAGATCCGTCCTGCTCCCTGAAGTCAACTGGCCCAGGGTGGTAGGAGCCTCGTCAGGAATCTTCCTTTGGCACCTTTGACGTCATTGCCCTGTATTTTCACGGAAGCCCAGCTCTTCAATCATTTGGTTTTGGTCAGTTGGAGTAATGGCTGAGTTTGCCAGCCCCGAGGATGCTGACACATTTGCCAGATTCAGTGAGGATGTCGTGCTTCTTAATATCATAGCGAAACCTTCATGTTTTCACTGAGGGTGTGTCTTCATTAACCAAAATATCTCAGTATTTCTAAACCAAGTACACCGTCCCTACGTGTACTGTGAAGCCTCTCCCCAGCCCTTTCAGGTCATTTTCCACTATAAAAACTTGCTCTTCAAAAGCAAGTTTTTTTCCCTTCTGATTTAAATATTCTTGTTTGTTTCTAGAAATAAGCACTTTTTTAAAAAAAATGCAAAGTGTGGCGTATGCTCTAGTAGTTCTAACTGCATAAGCACTCATTTCCTCTCAGGATGTAAATAGCCAGCATGTTTCTTGGTGTGGAAACGGCATTTTTTAAAATGCCCACATAGGTAACACACTCTGAGAAGGTGTTTGAGGGAGGCACACCTTTGAACAAGGCCTCTGGCTGTAGTTGTTGGTGGCTCGTTACATTTTCTTTCTGACATTTCCGAAAACATGACTTTTTTTCTGACTCGGTTTTCTTTTTTTTTTTTTTTATTTAATTGTGGTGAAAGACACATAACGTAGAATTTACCGTCTTAACCATTTTTCACTGTACAGTTCAGTGGTGTTAAGTATATTCACATTGTACTACTAAGCTCCAGAACGTTTTCATACCCATTAAACACCATCTCCCCATCCTCCCTCCCCCCGTCCCTGGCACCCACTATTCTGCTTTCTGTCTATGAATTTGATGTCTCTAGGGACTTCATATAAGTAGAACTACACAATATTTGTCTTCTTGTGACTGGCTTCTTTCACCTAGCGTAATGTGTTCAGGGTTCATCTGTGTTGCATGTGTCAGAATTTCCTTTTGAACGCTGAATAATATTCCATTGTATGTACATACCACATTTCGCTTATTCATTCATCCATCAGTGGGCGCTTGGGTTGCTTCCACTCAATGATTTTTAAATAAACTTTTTAATTTTAGAAGACTTATAGAAAAGTTACAGAGATGGTACAGAAAGTTCCCACGTACCCCACACCCAGCTTCTCCTATTATTAACATCTTGTACGGTACATTTATCATAACTAATGAACCATTGTCGACATGGTATCATTAACTAAAGTCCATCTTCTTTGGTTTAAAAAAAAAATTACTCTCTTTAGGGTCACATCACTTAGAGGGAAAATATACCAGTTAAGTATAGAATTCTGTACTTTGCTTTAAGTCTGAAATAATTAAATACCTGTCCTGTCTCTTCACAAAATTATAGGACGATCCTTTCAAAAATAAAGCCTTGTTATTTAGCAACAACGCCCAAGAATTGCATCCGGATCCTTTTCAGGCAGAAGACCCCTTCAAATCTGACCCATTTAAAGGAGCCGATCCCTTCAAAGGTATCTCATTTGACACCCACTTTATCATTGAAAGGCTGTTTTGTGCCCCCTAGGGTTGTCCAGTGACTAGAACAGTTAGGAGGAAAGAAATTCTTTGAGCCTAATGGGCCTCTTGAGTTTTTCACCTCACCTGGTTATCTAAAGAGCTATGGTGTTGAGGGGAGGGGGTGGGAAGAGCTCCAGGCTCACCAAGAGACCTCCACGTTCAAGGGCGGCTTGCTTGGCCCCGAGACTCTGCATGCTTCCCTTCCCATCCACCTCTCTGGATTGATAAGATAATCAGATGTGGTAGTGATTATGGAATCACCTAGTAAACAGCAGATCCCCACGTAAACATCTAAGGTCTTAACGTGGGGAGTTCATCCAGATCCACACACGAGTCAAGAATAACTAAGAAGAATTCTAGAAACAAGATTTCCCAAGTTTCTTCATTTTTTGCAGAGCAAAACAGTATTTCCAAGAAGGCTATCTGTACTTTTCTGAGAAAAATGCCAGGGCAGGGAGAGGGCAGAGGGAGTGTCTTTCCAGTTTCAGATTTGGAGTGGAAGCACCTTAGTTCTGAGAGATGAGTCAGGCAGCTCCCGCAGCTCAGATGTACCATGCGGCTGAGGAGGGGGCAGCTCGGGGTCCCAGGTTCTTGGAGCCCTGGGAAGTGACGGGGAGGGGCGGGGGTGAGACGGGAGAGTAAAGCGCTGTGTAGAAAGACAGCGAATCCAGGCTTGCCCTGCATTTTCCTTGACTTAGGCCCGTGTTGAGCAGCCAGCAATACTTTTCGTTTTATCTTAGTTGTCCTCGCCATGACAAACTGCCTGAGTCAGTGGCTGTCCCTGCTTCCCTGCTTTGCTCTGCCAAGGTCATTTCTACCATAGACCTGAATGGTCCTCTCTCCTCTAAATCCAGGTGACCCGTTCCAGAGCGACCCCTTTGCCGAACAACAGACGGCTTCAACAGGTAAAAAAAAAAAAAAAAGCCTTTGTTAAGAGAAACATTTTGTGGACTGGCTCTCAGAATATTCCCACTCCTAGTTCAGGTTGAGGGAAATGGGGAAACACCTTGCAGCCTCCTTTGCCAGGTCAGTTTCTGAAGGAACCTCCATTGTCCCTCCCTTTCACAGTCTGCTGCCCCTTCTTGCCAGTCGCACAGCATGATGAGAACTAGAACTAGAAAAGAAGCCCCTGATAGCTAGGCCACTGTTTGGACACTTGTGCCTGCTTGGGCCACCTGTGGCGGCATCAGGGTGTCCCGTTGGTACCCACATGCGGTGGCACTTCTGCCCACACATACCAGGGAGTGGACTGGGAAGGACAGCATCGCATTGCGTAGAAGCCTAGCATCTTGTTCCCTGCTGGTGATGGTGGCTTGCCCCTCCTCTAGTCACCAGGCCCACACCCCACATTCGAGGAGAATGAACGCACCCTGGGCATGGTGTTGGGATCATGCTGCCTATTTATCTAATTTTTTCCCTTGTATTCGTTTTTTTCTATTGAGGTGAAATTCACATAACACAAAATTAACAAATTCACATAACACAGATTAACCACATTTCAGTGGCGTTTAGTTCATTCACTGTGTTATGCAGCCCCCACCTCTGTGTAGCTCCAGAACATTTCCATCACCCCAAAAGGAGGCCCTGTCCCCATGAGCAGTCTCCCTAGTCCCACTCTCCAGCCCCTGCTTTCTGTCCTTATGGATTTACTCCTATTATTTGTTTGTTCATATTATTTTTAAATCAAGTGTTATTGAGAGGTATAATTAACACACAACAGAACTCACCCATTTTAAGTGCAGAACTGGACAAGTTTTGACATATGTGTATAGTTGTGTGTGACAGAGAATGTTGCCATTATCCCAAAAGGTTCCCTGGTCTCCCCCACCCGCTACCCCCTCAGGTCTCTGGCAACCACTGACCTGCTTTCTGCCACTATGGTTTTTACCTTTTCCAGACTTTCATGTAAATAGTGTCAGTCAGTTGTGTGTTCTTTTATATTTGGGTTCTTTCACTAGGCATAATGTTTATTCATGGGGCATTTTTTTTCTTCTTTCCAAAACACCTAGATCCATTCGGAGGGGATCCTTTCAAAGAAAGTGACCCATTCCATGGCTCTGCCCCCGACGACTTCTTTAAGAAACAGACAAAGAACGACCCATTTACCTCAGACCCATTCACGAAAAACCCTTCCTTACCTTCAAAGGTGAGTGACCCTGGAAAGGCTGCCTTCTGGTGCTGCCCGTGTGCATGCTCTGCGTGTGTGAAGGCAGCCCTTCCCATCCCCCACCCTCCGTGGACCGAGTCAGGGCCTCCATCACTCAGGCTGTGAGTGCTAAGCCTGACGAATGAGGGCTGTGCAAGGCCAGGTGATTCCCCAGGGGCTGGCTCGAAGGCCAAGCCTCGTTACTGCGTAGCAAGGTGACCGTTACTGCTGATCCCTACAGAGGCTTGTCCCACGAAGCGAGGTGTCACATCCAGCAGTCCAGTGAGCCCAAGTCAGGGCGGGCTGTGTCCTGAACAGCTGTCATTCCTCTGTCCCTTTCTGTGCCCCTTTACTTCAGCTCAGGCCCACCTGCTGGGTTCTCTGCTCTATCGTCTGCCCGCAGTGCCACTCCACCTCCCAACAAAGACAAAATAGAGCACCACACACTCCCACAGGCTTCCATGTGACTGCTCCTGCCATCTTCCTAGTGCAAAGCACTGATGGTGACATTGGCATCAGCCAGCCTCAGTGGGTCCCCGCCATGGCAGGAGGAAGTCCAGACCCACAGCCTGGCTGCATCTGGTGTGCTCCCCCGCCCCCCAGCAAGTGGTAAACTATACGTTTTGCACGTTAGACTCAACAGACTGGTTTACATTGGTGTAAATGAGGATTTAAAAAGCAAAAATTGACTTTGTGATTGAATAGAGAATTTTTGTGTCTAAGTGAGGGCAATATATAGCCTTCCTTCACGTTCTAGGCTGCACCTCTGTCCCCACCTTACCCATTCCCTAGTTTTTCACTTCTCCATGGACCTACTGGTATGTATCACTGGCGCCAGAGCTCCTTGAAGGCAGGGATTAAACCTGTAACATTTCTATCTGCGAGACCTGTCATGGGATCCCCCCCTTTCATTGCTGGTGTTGGTGGTCTGTGTTCTCTACGTTTATCAATTTTGTCGATCTTTTCCACGAGTCAGGTTTTGGCTGTGTTAATTTTCTCTCCTGTTTGTTTCCTATTTCACTGATTTCTGCTCTTCATTATTTCCTTCCTCCCACTTTGCTCTTCTGTTTCTAACTTCCTAAGATACAACCTTAGGTCATTGATCTTGGATCTTCTTTTCTAATATGAGTGTTTAAAGCTATGCATTTCTTTTGAGGTGCTGCTTTAGCTGTATTACATACATTTTGATATGTTGTATCTTCATTGTCATTCATTTTGAGATATTTTCCAGTTTTTCTTGTGAATTCTCTGTTGAACCTGGATTATTTAAAGTATATTGTTTCATTTTGAGATACTTTTTTTTCCCCCTAGGTATTTTATAATACTGATTTCTAATTAAATCTACTGTTATTAGAGGACATATTTTGTATGTTTTTGGTCCTTTTAGATTTATTGAGACTTGTTTTATGGTCTTTGTTGGTGAACATACTTTGTACACTTGAGAAGAATGTCTATTTGCCGTTGTTGGGTGTAACGTTCTGTAAATGCCAGTTAGGTCAAGGTGGTTGTTCTGATTGTCTATTTTTTCTTCCCTTTGGCCACGCCATGTGGCTTGCGGGATCTTAGTGCCCCGATCAGGGATTGAACCCAGGCCGCGGCAGTGAAAGTGCCCAGTCCTAACCACTAAACTGCCAGGGAGTTCCCCTTTTTTCCTTTTTTTTAAATGTAAGGTATAGTTGATTTACAATACTGTGTTAGTTTCTAATGTACAGCAGATTGATTCAGTATACATGTATATATTCTTTTTCCATTACGGTTTGTTACAGGACTGGTCATCTATTTTTATGGTTTTTGTTTGTTTGTAAGCTCTACCAGTTGCTGAGAGAGGGGTGTTAAAATCTTCTCCTATGATTGCAGAATTGTCCATATCCTCCTTAATTCTATCAAGTTTAACTTCATGTGTTTTGAAGCTCTGTCAGGTGCCTACACATTCATGATTGTTGTGTCATCCTGATGCAGTGACCTTTTTTTCATTATAAAGGGTTCCTTTTTTCCTCTGGTGCTTTGTCTTAATCTATTTTTATCACATATTAAAATAGCCACCTCATTCTCCTTATGCGTAGTCTTTGCATGATATATCTTTTTTCATCCATTTACTTTCAACCTGTCTGGGAGTTGAAGGATGTCTTTTGTGTCAAGCATGTAGTTGGGCCTTGCTTTTCTATCCAGTCTGGAAATCTCTGCCTTCTAAATGGAGTGTCTAGTCTGTTAACATTTAATGCAATTATTGATATGGTTGGATTTAAGTCTACTATTTTATTATTTCCTTTCTTTTATCCTCTGTATTTTATTCCTCTTTTCCCCTTCTTCTGTCTTCTTTTGGATTATTTGAATGTTTTCTAGAATTCCATTTTCTGGTATCTGTTGGCCTTTTTTAACCATACCTTTTTTTCATTATTTCTTAGAGGTTGCTTTAAGGATTACCATATACACTCTTAACTTACCATGGGCTGCTTGGAATTAATATTATGTAACTTAATGTAAAATGTAGAAAACTTGTAATCATATAGGTCCATTTATCCACCCTCCCCCAAACAGCAGCGTCTCTGTTACAGTTGTCCTATGAATGTAATACATCTAAATATATTAAACTCCATAAGACAGTGTTTTAATTTTTGCTTTAATCCACTGTATGAATTCTAAAGAGGAAAAAATAGTTATGTTCTTTTCTCTGGCTGCCTTAAAGAGCCTCTCTTTACGTTTGCTTTTCAGTGGTTTGTGTAAGGTGTAGATATGTTTTTCTTTGTATTTATGCTGCTGGGCATTTGCTGAAGTTCTTACATCTATAAATTATGTCTTTCACCAAATTTGGTAAGTTTTCTGCCATTACTTCTTTGAAAAAAAATTTTTTTCTATTCTCTATCTCTTCTCTTTGTGGGATTTGAGTTACATAGATGTTAGACCTTTTGCTATCATCTTTACAGGCCCCTGAGGCTCTGTTTCTTTTCATTCTTTTTTTCTCCTTTTTCTTCAGATTGGGTAATTTCTACTGATTTATCTTCAACTTCACTTACATTTTTCTGTCATTTGTTGGTTAGCTAACCTAGTGAAGTTTTTATTTTAGATATTGTACTTTACATTGTTTGAGAATGTCCATGCTTCTTCTTTATAGTTTCCATTTCTCTACTAAGATCTCCTGTCTTTTTATTCATCTTAAGTGTTTTTTCCTTTATCTCATTAAGCACAGTTATTGCTACTTTAAAGTCATCCTCATCTGAGAATTCCAAAATCTGGGTCATCTTGAGATTGACTCCACTAATTGTCTTTTTCCTTGAGAACCGCATTTTTCAGGTTCTCTCTGTATGTTGAATAACTTAAAAATATATTCTATGCATTGTGAGTGCTCTGTTGTGGAGACTGGATTCTGTTGCATTCTTCCAAAGAGTGTGGATGGTTTTATTTCAGCAGGCAACTAACTTGGTGAGACTCAACATTGCAAATTCTCCCTCTCTTACCTGTGGTTTCATTCCTGTGGCCTTAGCTGTAGGCTGCTCTGAGTCTGCCCACCCACACACAGTGTAGGGGTGAGCCTGAGACGTGGACAGAGCTTGTCATGGAATTTGGGGCTCCCATTCTCTGCCTCTCCTTTCTAGATCCCGCATCTCTTTCTCATGGCTGTGGTTGTCCTGGGGCTCCCTCCTCTGAGCTTCAGTCCAGAAAGACAGTGAGTTTTCTATTGGAGTCATAGCCTCCCAATACTCTCAGACTGTAGCTGTCGAAAGGGAAAGCTCGGGAGTTTCCTGGTCTAGTGGTCTAGTGGTTAGGACTTGGTGCTTTCACTGCCGTGGCCCGGGTTCAATCCCCAGTCGGGGAACTGAGATCCCGCAAGCTGAGCAGCACGGCCAAGATAAAAACAACCACAGAAAAAAAAAAACAAAATGGAAAACTCAATCTTGTACTGCTTTTTCTGCCAAGTTTCAATTCTTTTCCAAAGTCTTCCTGCTTTGGTTCACTTCCTGGGTCTTCAGGTGATGGCTTTTTCTTTTTCCCCAGTTCAGGGTGTTTGTAGGTGTTATCTGCAGGAGGGGTTGGTCTGTTGGGATTTAACTCTGCCAGGATTTAGTTTAAATCATTTTATCCTCCCCTAGGCTGGGCAGCAGATATGGTGCATATAGATGTCAAGAAAGTTTGTGGTTGAATGAATGGATGATGAACAAAGGAACTGCTTTTCACTCTCTCCTCTCTCCTTTCACTCAGCTCGACCCCTTTGAATCCAGTGATCCTTTTTCATCCTCCAGCGTCTCCTCGAAAGGATCAGGTGAGACTGATGGCTTATTTTCCTTCTCACTCTTCCTCGGGCGGTGGAATGGCCCACCCATTTCCGAATCCGGTGTGTCCTCAGTGTTTATGTCATTAGTAAGTGGCACCCAGATCCTCGCCTGAGGCAGTGCAGCCAAAGCCATTCCCCTCTGGCTGCTCATCTTCCTGAGCAAGAGCTGGCATCGTACTGGAAAGGAAGCTTGGCGGTAGGGATTAATTTAGTAATAACACCAATGTATTAGTTACTCTTTGCTCAATCCTCCTTATGAATCTTTGGTTCTAACCTTTGGATTTTTTTTCCTAAAGGAATCCAAAGTTCTACTGAGGCTTGTGCTGTGGGCACTGGATTTGAGGGAACCTCCCCTCACAGCATAAAACTCTTAGGTGTGCCTTCAAGGGAGGGGAGCGTTTGCGGACTTCCCCTTGCTTTTGGAAACAGGTTCCACTTGGTACTGCCGCCTTGCCTAACATCTTGTGCTTGTCAGTTATAGAGTTTGATTTCGTAGGTGAGCTTGTGGGTTATTCTGGACAAATCGCACCACCCACCAAAGGAGAAAGCTCAGCAAAAATCTCTACCTGCAGATGACCTCCCCACATAAATCATGTGGGTGGCTGGTCGCCTCCCTCTCACTCTCCCCTCCTGATCCAGCAGGACAGACAGCAGGCTCTCCTTCCACAGGGTGCTTGTCACTCCTTTGGTGACGGTGAACAGTGCTGGCTTGCGGCACAGCCACAGGGCAGAGTCCCTCTGGCTCTCCCTGCGCCGGCTCTCATGGCCGCAGACCATCTGGCTAAGCTGCACCAACCATGAGCCAGAGTGGGCGGGGGCAGGGGGCCTTGTTGAGGACTTGCACCCGATTCACCACCCCATCAAACAAACATGACCTCCATGGATCTCCTGCTTTGGGGGCCTTTGAGAACCGAGAGGTGACACTTCCCCCTGCTCCCAGGAGGCGTGTTCTGTGAATGCCCTGTAACTCTTCCTCTGCTGGTGCTGCTTGCAGGTCCCTTTGGAACCTTAGACCCCTTCGGAAGTGGGTCCTTCAATAGTGCTGAGGGCTTTGCCGACTTCAGCCAGATGTCCAAGGTAAAGCCCTTCCCATGGAGCCCCTGTGCCTCTGCCAGTGTCCTTGTGCCTCTTGTCGTGGTCTTGTCGTGGGCTACCAGGTGTAACTGTTTAATGCCACATATGTATTTCTTTGGCACGTGTCGAACTCTGAAATGTATCCTCATGTGAGGTCGTGAGTCAGCAGACGGGGTCTAGAAAGTGCCCATGGCTGTGGCTATACCCACTTCCCTTCCTCCAAGTGAAACTGCCAAAGCCCTGAGTCCCTCCCCAAGGCATAAGTGCTGCAGGCTCCCCGCTACTCCCACTGGTGTCTGATGGCAGTCAGACCTCAGGTGATAAAGACGTCTCTGTGGCTGAACAAAGTTGAGAAGGTCTTGGGCCCTGAGGGCCAGGCCTGGAGTGCAGCCTGCTGAGGCTGGAACTGTGGGCCATGGGCCAGAAGGCAGGAGGTGTGTCTGGAGCTGCCCATGGACAGAACCCCAGAAGGATGTGGAAATCGAGGGCTAGGCTTGGTGAATAAATATGCAGGTGAAAAGTGAGCCGTTCAGGAAGGACGATAGTGACTCCTGGTTGGACTGGATGGTGTCTA